>NW_027072067.1:5549637-8049637 GCF_038088225.1 Cyrtonyx montezumae
GGGAAAGTTTATTAAAAAGAAAAATCTGTCTTTCAACTCGTATACTACTTGTCTAATTTTGATTTATAAACATTCCCATTAGAGATAGCATCCCTGTCCAAATAGTCTCAAGGTTCACAAACTTCATCTAATTTTACCTCATAAATGTAGGGTATTTTTCAAGGACTCTTGGTCTCTAGAGAACTTGGATCCATTGGATTTTATTCATCGCAGTGGTATCTGCTTTTATCCCTAACCCAGATTAACAATTCTGGCATTACTGCAATATGGAAAGTTCATCACGTTTACGCAGTGATTCTGCCACCAGCTGCAGATCCTTCTGAAGTTTACTGTATAATGAATTTAAAACATAAATAGCAACAAATGAGATAAATAATATCTTTACCAGAATTGGAACAAAGTTCATTTTGTCTTTAAAAATAACTTTTTATACGGATGGTTCTTGTGAATCTTTCAGTATTTAATTAAATCACACAGTTTATGGATCTTTCTTTTGAAATATGTTTTACATTCATGTTTATCACTGCTGTAAATGAATATAAAATGTCTAGAAGTGAATGGCAACATGGTTCTACTTTTATAATGTAGCTCAGAAGATATTTTCTTGTCTCTAAAAAGTACGCCTCAGGATTGTTGATTCAAAAATCAGGAATGGTCGTTACCAGAGGTATTTCACATTATTACAAAAGACAGCTTTTGTGTTAGGAATTTGTAAACTGGGTTTGAGCTATTTATTTTGGTATGTGCTTGGTGGGTTTTGAGATGCCTTTTGCTCAGGTACTGCTCTGTGTGACCAGACAGCGGCGGATCTCCCAGGTAACATTTCCTTAAGTGGAGTTTTTAAGAATGACTAAAATTTGTTCTCTGCTGAGCGGGGTATTTACTGAGCAGGGTTCAGTGTTCTCCAGATAATGTGCAGTGCTGCACTTACCATTTGAATGAGGAAACTTCCTCTAGCATTACTTAAAGCTGTATGCTGTATTGATTTGAGATGTAAGAAATTGTACACCAAAACTTCGGTTATTGTAACTAGTTCTGAACAAGAAAGACTTAACATCAGTTTTGACAACAAACAAAACCAGTTTTTGTTCTATCGGTTATGTTTAAAAGATTCCAGTTTCAAACAAAACACAACTTGTGGTTATTCTGTCAGATATTTATATAGCCACTGGGGCGCCATAGTTATGCACCGCATACATCATTGTATTTTTAAAATGTACTTAATGAACATTTTTTCTTTTCTGGTAACTACTTCATTGCCTTAAATGAATGCATTCCAATAGAATTTGTAACAAATGAGCACTTTGTGTTTGCATTAATGCCAAACACGTTTAACAAATTTTTAACAAGGAACGCTGGCAAAAAGCCAAACTCCTAGAGGGACACTGAAGGAATGCCATAAATTTAAAGTAGATTTTACCTTTTCACTCAGCTCAACAAGTGTCTTAGGTGTCTTTGGTATCTTGGCATTGAAAGTTTTCCACATAGGCTGGATACAGCTTTACATCTTAATTATTCCTCTTGCTGGCCCTCCCTGTGGAGGATTTTCACATCGATATGACAGACTTCAGCAGGATACTGTGTTCTTTAGAAAGCGAGGGGTGGGTTTTCATTCTTTCCATGAGAATTAGGCCAGGTGGAAGAAGCAAAAAACACACTTAGTTTGGAGGCTGTAATGACAGAGTTGTTCATGTCATACCATTTCATATCTTATATTAAGGGAACTATGTAAGGGAAAGTACTCCAGCAGATCTGTGCTACTCAATATTGTTGCTTGTGCTGAGTTGCAAATAGCTGGACTGTGATCATGTTAGCAACTGCACTTTAGAGAGGGGGGAAAACAGCCCACAGTGCTGTTCCCACTGGCCCGAGCTCTAGGCTTGCACAGAAGCCACGAGCAGAATTTTTTGGCTGAATCAAACATCTGGGGGGATTCTGCAGTTAAGTTATGCCCACATGGTGCATGTCATTGCATACCTTGGGAATCACCTAGTTTGTAATATGTGTTGGTATTAAAAGTCCTACAAGCTGCATTCTTGCTCTTTACTTGTAACTTAATATATTAATTAAACTTTTACTGTGTTATTTCAATTTTAATCAAATGCAGGAACTGAAAAATAATAATGCTTAACACTCTTCCAAGACTGTTAAGGCACATTAAAAACATTAAGCCTTGCAAATTCCTTCAGAAGCCTGATGTTATCCCTTCTATAGCAAAGAGCAAGTTAAGCACAGAAAAATGATGTGGCTTTTTCCCTCAGTCACACAATAAGCTAATGGCAAGGGACAGAATCCAGCTTAGTGCCCTGCCAGTGCTTTGTCTCAGTTAATCATGTCATTCTTTTTATGGGTTTGGACAAGCAAAAATAATAATAATAAAAAAATACATTCTTGATTTTTAATTAACGTCATTTGGATTTTGCTGTTGCAGAGAGGCACAGCTGAGTTCCAGGGGTCACTTGAGAAAGACTTCATGAGTTACAGTCCTGTTTGTGCATTACTACTTTTTAGATAAGTTACTTGTTTCCAGAAGATGAAATGATTTCATGTCGTTTTTCAGTACTCTTGATTGTAGTAATGATAAATCACTCCAGAAACGGAAACAGTGGAATTCATCCTGACAGCTTTTTAAAAGATGTCACATTATAATGCAGATGTCTTGTTATAACTTAGGGAGCAGAAATAGCCTTAACAGGTTTTCATTAATGATATCCTTCTCTGGTAACATTTGGTCAGATACCAATTCCCTACAATAAACTGGCTATTCCCCCTCTTTCTGACTCACTAATTACCATATCAGTGGCTGGCCTTTTATGTAGGTACCATGTGTAACAGGTTAGGAGAGGGCAATTTAAGCCTATGTGAATGGGTATCTGTTTTTGTATCTGGGTGCTTGTTGCAAACATTTGGAAAGCATATGGAGCATAATGGACATTAACCCAGATGTCAAAAATAGCCTGCATTTTACTACTGTTATTAAACAGTTTCCCCTTTAACCCCTTTGTGTTTACCCACCCTCTCCCAGCTTGTTTCTGCAAATCACTGCTGAGAGGAAAGGATTGGAGGTAAAAAGTAGTAATCAGGCAGGTGTCTTATCCGAAGGAAAAACAATCTGAACAAATATTTGTGGGCTATTACGCTTTTATATCTTTGTATCTTTCTGCTATTTTCATTGATTGGTATCTAATGGACCATCAGAGGTGCCAAACTCATAAGATGTTGCTTTCAGCTGCAGCACTCCTGAATCTGAGGCCTAATATACGTTACCAAATTTTATTTCTGTTTTAGAAGCTCAGTGACCTATCCCAGGTATGGCATTGAGGAAACAAATATAAATTTAATTTACTCAACCTCAGTTGGTATTTGACAGCAATATCCTTTTATATATTTGTTTGACTTACTTGAGAAATACTTTGCATTTCCTACCTGTGGTGAACCAGTTTTTGTTACACTCCCAGTGCATGCATGGTTTCCTGATGAATGGGTGGGTTGATCTGGGAGTTTCATTCTGTACTAAAACCACTATGAAAATTTGGGGAGCAAGCAGAAGAGAGATTGTATTTTGTGATTGGCTGCTGCTCCTCAGATTGGACTCTATTTTGGTTTCTTCTTTTTGAGCGTGAATGAGTGTTAATTGCAGGGGAACTTCAGCTTGTAAAATAACAAATATATTGAACATTTGCTGTGATTTTATTTTAGAGAATCTGTTAAAAAAAATTGACATTTTTGTGCTAAGTTTTCTGGAATGTACATTTTTCATTAATTTATATGGGTGCTTCCTATACCTATATATCTCTTTGAATGATGATTAAGATATACTCAGCACACAAAAGAATGGGAGCTATGCACAGTTCATGAAACGTCACGCATGTTCTGACTTAGAGTTTTCATAAAAAGTTCACAAAGATTTTATGTGCCAGAACTAGTAACATGATCTACTTTAGGAACTCCCTGGCTTTCCAGCTCTGCAGAAGTCATTTTTCCTTCATTCACAGGCCAGACCCAAAGTCTGTTAAAATCAATGGGAATCTTTCCACATTTCAGTGGGCTTTGGATTAGTCCCGAAGTGTTTTAACCAGAAGAATTGCACCAACTTCCCACTGGAGAAGTAAAACTATTCATCTAAGTTTCTGTTAGATAAACCATTATATGTGGTTGCCACAGAGGCATGAACTTAAAAACAGGGATTGGAAATGATCTGCAAGTTTATTTGTCTGCATTCTATACAAAGTGTTGCACTTTACTCAGCGTAATTACCATGCTAAATATTAGCTTCTGGAGGCATTTTAGTTAAAAAGTTCTGTTAGAAAAGGTAACACCTTTTCTGCTGCATGCAAAAGTATAAAAATTCAGCAGCTGTGTCTTTTTTATAAAAACGGATGTTTTGGAAACCTCTTTGCTTACATAAATGCAAGCTTAGCAGCAGAGTCCCATACATAATGCATTTCCACTTCTCTAGGAACAAAGTCAGTGGATAAATGAACAACTGCCCTACAATGGAATCATTTAATTCCTCCCACTCATCTGAGATACAGATACTGTGAATAAGACTAATTCACTGCCCCTGTGTAAGAGGTGAAGGTAACAAAATGAATAATATCAAATGGTATTGTTATCTGAGATATTTTATAGGTGGTGTAATTTAGAAGGATTATCAAGATGGCAAAGAGACAATCAATATAAGGGAAATCCTAACCCATTTCTGAGGATTAAGGCTTGCAGGGGGAAACTCCACAAAGGAGGGATCTCCAGCAAGAGATCCTTCCCCAGTGGTGGTCAGCCCTTAAACGGAGTCTAGGAGAAGTGGGGTCAGACTCCGATCACACAGGTGAACTGTGCTCCTGCAGCTGACTCAGTGCTCACCTCAGGTCCATCAGTGGTTCAGACTGTGATTCAACAGTTCCCATACACTTTGTTAAAGAATACCGCGCTACTTGAGACAGAGCTGGTGTAACAGTACAAATCATTCAGGCCTCATGGCGGTCACTTGCAATCAGATAGAGCCTCTTCAAACTCATGGGCACCAGAAGACACTTTCCACTGACTGCCTCAGGCTTTCACCATTCTCTCTAGCAGTCACCAGATTTCAGCAGTGCCAGCCATGAAAGGCAGCCCACGTTGACGAATAAATGGACAGTTCCTTTGGTTTCCAAACAAAACATTTAGGTTTACTAATAACAATTCCACTTCAAAGCTACTGTGCCTGTATAGAAGACCAGAAAACTCATCATTGGCAGAATCACAAACACAACAGAATTTCATATATTTGGAAATTAAAATCTTTCCCATTTAGGGGAAATCTTTTCATACAAATCATCTGTAGAAGAGATTGCCACCCTTTAAACGTACCAAGTGGGTTAAAATCAAATTAAATCCTCTCTTAATCCTTAGTCTCTAGAAAAGCAATTTATCCACTGATGTTGATGAAAAGATTGATTAGATGAGAACTAGGATGTTGTTGTTTGAAACGTTTTATTAATTGGAGTATTTTGTTCCCTTGTTACAGTTGTCAGAGGAACTAGTGAAAGAGGAAGAAAAAATATAGCACTGGAAAGTAACGATGATAATCTATTGCATTGGATCTCCATACATGACCATGATATCCTGGAGAAGATCACAGATGCAGAAAACGAGTGCTAAGGTTGATATCTAATGAAATGCTGCATTAATCGGCATCTTCTCCATTATTTCTTGTAGTCTGCTATGAAATTAGATGCTTTGGAAAATGATGAAGGAGACTCGAGCAGAAATTACAAGAGCTTTATTTCTATCTTTAATGGGTCTTGCAAGTTATTGTTTTCACAAAGTGTTCAGAATATTATTGTTTAACGAAGTTCAGTTAATCAGGTTATGTAACTATTTCTTGGTAAATTGATATTGATTTTAATAAGTAATTCAGATGTAGGTAATTTAGATATGGTATCTGCATTTGCTGATTTTACCTAGTCTATCCTGAAACTTCTATTGCACTAGATTATCAAAGAGGTATTAGTAAAATGTTATATAAAGGGTGTTGGCATTAATCTTAACCCCAATTGGGTGTGGCTTCTCAAAAAAATTAAAACCAAGCCTTTACCCTCCTCTGTTTTCTTATACCTACTGATAATTACAATCATAATAATTAAAAAAAATAAATAAACCGAAATGAAAACAAAAAAGCAAAAAAGCAACAAAAGAGAATTTAAAAGATCACCTTGATAGTATAACCGGTATTAAGCTCTGGGCCAGGTTGGAAATGAAATCAATTTCTGGTACTTATAACTGACGGCAAAGATTAACTTTATGACAATATGGTGTGTGTCTCTGACAATGCATAGGACATCTAATTTGATCATAAATATACAATTATAAACAAAACGTATCTATTCCTGGATGGTAAAAGCTTGAGGCGTATGTAAATACATATGTTTTTATATATATGGACTATATGGACATATACACAAGGATGTATCAATCTTTTACCATCCAAATGCATATAGATCTTCAACAGTGAAAGCTGGGACTCTTTAAAATAAATAATTAAATAATAAGATTGCTGTGAATACAGTATATGCACTAGGTCTCCTGTAAATGAGGAACTGTTTGTTATCATTTTCTGCGTTAAAAAACAGTCTCCAACATGGATCCCAATGACTTTTAGATGTTAAAGAAGAGAAGAGCAATGAATAAACAGCCCACAGAGGCTGTGTGAATCACCAAAATACGTCCAGTAAAATAAATTTAAAGCACATGCAAGGAAAAATAAAAAATGTGAAGTCATTACATTCAGTGAGAGAATATTAACCGATAGTTGAATCTCTACCACTTCTTGAGGAGAGGATCCCTGTGACTCCATGAACACTTTTTGGTCAGTCTGGCAAACCTGCAAATGTTTGGCTGTTGTACTGGGGCATCCTTTAATCCATGGCGCAGAAATGCTTCCATGATGACGGGAGTGGGAATAGAATACCTGCAATTTTAAAGGACAAACAATAAATTTAAGCATGGGTGGCCTTAATCCTTAGTAGTTTTTCTTTGCTGCTGTAAAAAAAGAAAAATCTAAGCGGATACTCCTAAAGTCTTGCACTGAATTTAGAAAAAATATTTTTTTGAACCTGTGGTGCAATTAACCCTAAACATCCTACATGAGCCATACAGTTAGCCCTTTAAAATGATTGTCTAGAGATATTTTATTTATTTGTACCATAATTCTTGGTGCAATCAAAGAGCAGTTTATTTAAGCAGGGGTCCTGCTGGATGCTACTGTTTTCCATAGATAGAAAATGTATCGCATTAGTATAGCATATATAATCCAAATTTCATTCATGTTTAAAAGGTTTGTCCTTTAACTATCAATGGCATTTTAGATTTTTGTTTTGAAACAGCAAAGCTTTTGGGAGTATATTTAGCACATATGACAAATGTTGCACTTGGAAACTCAGACAACAAAGCTTAGTTTCTTGTGACAAATGTGTTGTCACAGTAGGGGACAATCGTCTGTGTCTCTTACAATCAGGTCTTAACCTTAACTCTGCAACTGAATACTTGAAGTAGGAAATAAACTAGGGGGAAATAGGGTCAGATGCAAAGCTGTATAATTAGATATTTATATGTATGTGCCAATTTTGTCACAGATATTACTTCAGGGGCATTTTTGCTCCATTCATTGTTGGTAAGAGTATTGATCTAAACTTTTATCAGGGCCTACAGTTTAGCCCCTAAAGATGAAAACCCTGTCTAACATTGCTTCTTTCTTTTTCTTTCTTGTTCCTTTTCTTTTTCTTTTCATTTCATGTGATACTCTACGATGTTTGCAGATAATCTTTTCATATAATAAAATAGAATCTCGGGGTTTACAATAAACACTGTGATGTTGGGAAAATATTTTATTTGAGCAATGTTTGGTAGGTTTTTTTTTCCCCCTCGAAGTGTAAAGAAGCAAACCAACTTTTGGTTAACATTTAAGATAATGATTATTATTTTAATGTGAGATCAGTCTTGTACTGCGCATTCTTTCTTTCATTTAAACGTACAGTATGAATTTTGTATTTAATGAATTTTGTGTATCCAGTATGCACGTACCTGCACATTGACTTTCATTTGAAAGTGAGTTTCAATTTACTTTTTAAACAGTGTTTATGAAAAGACCTCAGATGTGTTGACAGAAACTATATCTGCAATGTTTTTTTTTTTTGTGTGTGTGTGTAGGGTGACGTTTGAATGTGATGTTCTGCAGCAATGGGTCAGTATTCCCTAATATCCTTAGATCCTCATTTGATAGTGCTTCTTGTAATACTTTTTTCAAGTGAGTGGCATGTTCTGGATTGTGATATTGATCTGTGGTTAAGGATATTGATATGAAACTAAGGAATTCCTAGAAATTAACAGTGGGCATGTATTAGACAGTCATTGTAATTTAATGTCTAGTAGAAGTGTAAAGTACCAAGGTATTTAGAGTTCATAACATTGTTATCATGTGTATGGGAAGTATTTAGTGTTGATCATCTTGTTTATATTCATCAAATAAACTTTGTTTCTTTCTGAAATCAGTGTTGTGTCATTAAAACTACGTTTAACGACCGTATGAAAATGTGCGAGAGATGTTTTCCACATGGTAAATCTATCACACTCCTTATTTCTCTAATTGCTACCATTCAAAGTAATTTATCTTCCTGTTGTTACTATCACATAAACTGTTTAAGAAAGCATAACAAGGAAAATGTCTCCTAGGCCCTGCTCCCAGAAATGCTTACGAGCAACTTTACTAAAGTGAGTAACCATTTTCCGGACTGGGCTCTTAGCGAGCAATATGCTTTTGAGTGGGTTTCTAAAACATAATATTCTTGTGTGACCCTCTGTAATTGCATAGAAAATTACATTTTGTTTATGTACTTTACTGACCAAAAGCCTTAAGGTGTGAAATTCTCTGCACAGTCAGCTCCTTTTTCAGCTGCCTGGTAAGTGGTTCCCCGTTTCCATTATGTTCACTTTTTTCAGAAAAGGAACTTTTGTTGAGCAGGAATTTCTTACCTCATAGAACTCCCTGGGCCAGCTCAGGGCACACACAGCAGGAGAATAAAAGGTAACTAAGTATGCATTTTACTTAGGTTATTTCAAAACACAGTCTCTTAGTTTTAAGCTCTGTTTCTTTGCCTATAAATTAGCTTTCTTGGTAAGAGAGAACCATACACTAACACAGGGTATTAAGTTTCACTTAAAACTACAGCTAAATATACATTTTTCCTGCATTTTTCTAATGCCTACTTAATTTTGAGATGTAATGCTATAAATTGAGTAGCAATCGCTTCTATCTCCTTTCTAGACCTGCTGCAGTTATCCAGGAACGTCTTGTTCTGTGTTCAGAACTCTCGTCCCGCTGCGCTGGAAGCACACTGGTGGTGTTCCCTCACACGATCCTCCCCGCACTGAGGGCAGCTCCTCCTTGAGCCTAAAGGACACAGTAAGTGCCCATGTGTTGTATGAGACTGTACAGAAGGAAGGCAGTAGATCTGAGGAAGACAGAGCGAGCTCTCGGTGCCTGTTTTCTGAAAACTGTTTCCAGCAAGGAGTGTCCTTCCTCTCCAGAAGGGCACTGAGGGATGCCGGAGGAGGCAGGACACTGTGGTGAGGCAGGCCCTGGGGTCGCAGCACTGGCTGAAGGATCTGCAGCCCTTGGTAGCACACCTCAGACTGAAGTTTGAGTTCATACGCTCGAGGGCTCCTCCAGCCCTCCTGGAGTGAGCCTGAGTAAACGTCAGCCTCTTCTAAGCTTGAGGTTTCCCCGTAAGAGAGCCTGTTTGTTCAGTCCAGACTTAGGCCAAAGTAGCTTGAGGTCTGAGTGAGCAAACATACAAGCAATGGGGGACATTCAGGGGATGAAGCCGAGTGTTGGTTTGTACTTCAAGCCAAGATGTCTGCTCAGACACTCCGAGAGTGCCAAACAGCTCTGTGCCAGCATCAACCAGATAAAGGCAGCTCAGCACCTCCTGTATCTTCCAGGCACCCCCACAGTGCTCCAGGCCCAGCACTGGATCCTGAAACAACTGTGCTAAGTATGTACGTTGAGCAGAAACCCATCAGAAAGAGCAAACAGAGGGTCAAAGAGTAACACGACTATTTCACCTGTTGATATTGCTTCACTAAAACATGAAAGTTTTAATAACTGTTGTATTAAATCATTCTAAATGAAGCCAAGTCAGCTCTAAATAAGCAATAGATTTCCCATTATGAAGTCAGTGGGAGCCCTGCACGTTGCCAGGGCAGGATTTCACCCATATATGAAAAAGACAGTTGATGTGGGAGCTGTTGTGCACACTTTACTCCTGTGAGAATACTACGATGTTGTTTAGTGCTCCTAACTTCTCAAACGAGATGTCTCTTCTTCCGAAGCATCTTTTCAAACAGGAGGCAACCTCTGCCTTCACAAGGAACTGCCTTCACTGCACATCTCAGGTTTCGTACAGCCCGGAGGCACTGGTCCAGGAGCAGCCCCGCTGAGAAGCGCACCTTTGATAGGCACAATTACAGAATCAAGGACTTCTTATTTTCTTTGGTTTTACATCCCATCCACTTATTAATCTTCAAAATGACTCTGCCTTCAGAATAATGATGCTCTAAAACCAGATCCCTACTGGTGCAGAGGAGGCAAAACATCAGTGCATCTTCATGACAACACATATATCCCTTTGAAACGTGCTCTTGATTGCGTGTCACAGATTGCTAAACTATATATTCCCATGTAGCTGCCAATCTCAGGACAAATCCAAGAACTTTGAACCCGTCCAGTTTCAAGTGGAGGCGACTGTCCAACTTCAGAAAGGCCGTGCTTTGGGTACTCACCCAAGAGAAGCCAGGAGACAGCAGATGTTCTGGCAGCTGCTGGCTGCCTTGCGCTCAGGGAGCCGGGCTGGAGGAGAGCAGCCAGCTCCCTCCAGATGGAGCAGACGGTGGAGAGGTGAGTGGGAGGCTGTGTGAGGAAGTCAGATAGCTCCAGATAGCAAAGGACTGATGATGTGTGGCTCCACATCACCTAACCGACTTCTGAAAGGCTGCACAAGAGAAATAACCACCAGTCTGCAGTTAACCTGAGTTCAGTGAGAAGTCTTCTTGTCGTGGGAAAATCTATAGGAAGGAAATGTCTCTGGGAATGCATGATAATGTAGCACGATAACTAGTTTTTATTTGAATGCATTTTGGACAAATGCATTCCTTGTAGATGAGTTACCCAGGCCTTGCCAAATATGCAGCAAAACAGTTATTATAGCAAATTGCACCATCGTCTAAACACCTCTGTTTTGGCTCTTAGTCGACTTATTTTGCAATAAGGCATTATTATTATTATTATTAATATTATTGTCTAATATTGCTGTATTTGCTGCTTTGGTTACCATAGAAATAAATAATATTTTGTACAACAACACACATACAAGAAAATTTCACAAGAAAACATCCTAGTTAATGAAGACCTATATGTCTGGTAATTCCTAACATAGTTCTCAAGTCTATTGATTTGTGTCCTCATATGCATTTTATTATGAGCTTTATATTTCATTTTAAACTTCTAAAAATAAAGAAAAACAGCTGAAGAACATTCTTTTAAATGGACAGATTTTGGTTAGAGGTTAACATGGGCTAAAAGAGAGCACAGAACTGCCCTGGAGCTCTTACAGTTGTTTTGTTTTGTTTAAATAAAAAGATCCCTATTACAATCCACCAAAGGTCATAGAAGCACAGCCGTTATGGACCAGCCATATTCCTCATGCATAGCTATCCTGCCCTCTGAACCTTCTCTACTCTGAGACCAATCAAAAGTGTGAAGGCAGGATTGTTGTCAGTCACGATAAGGGTGTGCATTAAGGAACTTGCCCAAAGTTTACTGAAGTGAACTGAAAGACTATTGACTTACAGTGGGTTTCTGATTGTACCCCATTTCCTTCTCTCTGGAGCATGTGTGTATGTTTACAGGAGCACGGGGCCAAACCATTTCCTCTATCTATCAAAATCTGAGCTAAATGTAATTCAGATGAACCAACTGCCTGACTTTTTGAATGCTTTGTGATAAGAAAATAGATCCTCGGTTTCATTGCAGAAGTTCATTTACGATCTATTTTGTTTATAGTTGTCCTGACTGTGTTTCTAGGTCAGCACTCTACCAACTCTTAACATAGACTCTCATTATAGTGCCTCTACTTTATTTTCACTTATCTCATGGTATTTGTTACAACTGAATAAGTATCCTTCAGTCTGTAGGCTCGTTTGCTGTTGCTATAGATAAATTTGCTATTGCCTCAGGGAGTAAAATGAATTATATCTGAGTCTGTTTTCTAAAACAAAGCAACTTTTGACCAACCTTTCAGCTGGGGTTACTAGAGGAAAAAAAAGGGGGGAAAACATTGACAGACTCCCAGAGCAGATGTCCAGGTAACTAGTTTCTAGAGGATTTGTTCCAATTCTGATTCCACTCACCGTGTCAGCATTATTCTCACCAGAGTTAAAGAGCCAGTCTCCGTATCTGAAAGCTGAAGGTTGTAAATCTCCCTTGTGAATGTTGCCTATGACAGGGAAGGAAAGACTTGCATAATTACCACTTGTACTTCCTCGGCGAACATGAGCTCAAGTCTGAAGCAAGGAGTTGGGTCAATAAAACATCAAGATCTGAAAACTACAGGAAAAGACCTGTCCAGCTCGCGTGATAAGGACTTTGTTCTTAGTTACAAAAACAAGAATATTCTGGTGGAAACCTCTTCATCAGGTCTGAGTGGTATGCAGGTATTCTTTAATTTTCTTTCAGACTACCAGCAGTTAGTGCAACTTACAGCTAAATTAACCAAAATACCTCACAATCTTCCTTCCTATGTGAAGCATATTGCTATCAGTACAGTTACCCTGATAAAATACAGAGAATGTTTAGTGATGTGACCAGCGTCTTCGAAACGGTTCAGGAATATAAAATCAGAGAGCAGTAGCACTCTTTCCGTGAGTGATGCTGCAGAAGTCAGGAGGAATTTCTCACAGAGTATCATCCTTTGTGTGAGAATATCAATGCCTGGCATTTTTTGGCTATAACCAGCCAGATAACTTAAAGAAGAATGCAATTACTCATGTGAGTAAAGTTTTTAATGGACTTAGGTCCTGAAATCAATTATAAATCCTTTTTGGGTTATCATGACCTCTCACAATCATAACTATATCTCTCCTAGTCTTTGTCCACATCTGTTCTTTACGTACAGTCTCTAAGGGAGTTATTTTGTTAAAATGTTTACATTTTGCTGCTACTCCATCTGTTCTTCAGCTGCTTTGCCATCTTCCCCAGAGGTGTGCTGACGACTTAGCACAACACAGCAGGAGAAACATAAGGTAAAAATGATCAGGTGTGGATTATCCTGATGGGATGGGTCCTGTGCTGCACAACATTGTGTGATGATGCTCTCTTTCCATCGCTTGCTGTGGAGGATTGAAAATAATCAGCATCTTGGATAATGGAGGCTGAAATAACAGAAAACCCTGCGACATTTTCCTAATAACTTTGAGTTGCCATCATGAGCGTCCCAAAGAACTGGGCAAATCAGGCATTTTAAAATAGGTTCTCTATTCAAGATATATATATATGTATAGATATTTATATAGGATCTCTTCTCATCTAAGTGATGGTGCTTAAGAGCTCACTTTCCTATGCAGTTTGGCTCACTTTAAAATTCTACATAAAAATTGTGAGGTGTTTGGCCCTGCATACTTGTTAAGCTCTGGGCAGTGAGTGAAAAATTGGAATGAAAAGGCATTTTCTGAAAGTGATCTGTTGGACCTTGACACCACAGCCACTTCTGAGAAGCCTTTTGATTACTCAATGACAAAGACAGTAAACTGTAGCCTGAAAATAAAGCAAATGAGATGTTTGAATTGAGTAATTCATAGGAAAGGAATGGCGCCCAGGTGGATAATAGCCTAGTACTTTCATGAAGGTCAAGCACCAGGGCAATGGGACAAATTTATAAAATCAGATGGTTGCATTTTGCGTTTTTGTTCCCTATTTGCATATCCAAAGCATTCGAAAGCTGCTTCCTTAAGTCATGCTATAAACAAACTGGCACTGAAGAGATGATAGTTTTGATGTTATGCACATCCCCCTTGTACTACAGGAGTTAAGATGAAAAGGACGCTTCCCTCTAGTGCCACATCCAAGTACAGTTTCATAATTATGCTACACAGACAGGTTTACCAACTCTTACTATATACTGGGCATCAACGTTGAATGAATAACAGATTTTTAAGAAGAGCTTTTTAACAAATATTTTAAAAATCTGATTTCACTTTGAATTAGCTTTCAAAATCCAGTCCAGATATATATAAAGAATATAAAATGTAAATATATTTCCTAAAGTAGTACAGCATGTGAAATGTATAAATTGTTGCTTGCTTTGCTAATACAGCTGAGCGAAGATTAGTCTCAGATCAGATAGAATCTTTTAGATAAATCATTTATGACTAGATGACTTCTTATCCAAAAGTCAAATATGTGATCATTTACAGAGGTCACTGGCTATATTCTTCTCTGTGTTCCATAATCAGCTGAAATAAACCCCAGGAGTCCCTCCTGATTGTATAGTCACAGGGTCACAGTATAATAAAATGCTGCTCAAGTTGTATTTCAGACAAGGAATGCTCCCCCCGAAACTACTCTAGTCTCAGAAGCAGGACTGTCAATATCCAATACGTTACAAATGGCAAGGATTAAGTCCAATACATTGAAGAGAATCACTCTACACTCTTACTTAGCAGCAAAAAGCCCTGCTGTGTCACACATTTAACTATTTAAGGGACGTTTAAAATGTATATCCTCTACTCCTTTTTTCCTTCTGAGGGAATCACACTGGGATTTGTAACGAAAGCACTTTTTTTGAGAAAGAGGAGAGGTACTGAAAAACTTGGGAATATTTTTCTAAGGAACACAGATTGGTGGTGTGGGACAGGGAAGAAATGTTACTAGCTTCCATGGAAATAAATAGAGCATATTTCTATGAAATCCTCATGGTGTCCTACTCATGATAATACGATGCTCCCACTAGTATTGTAAAAAAATGAATAAATATCACAGGATGATGGAAGTGCATGAAAATGCACTTTTCTTGAAAGGCAGATAGAGTATTAGCCTCTGGCATTTCTATTATTCCATAGAAACACATGTGGCTGATCAGGAAAGCGCAGTGAATGTTCTGCATATAAAGCCTTGCAGAAATGAATGAGTTTCTGTTTTCCTGTGCAGTTTACTTCAAGCTGCAGGTCACTACCTCCACCTCTGCGCTGGGTAAGCTGCTCAGTGATTCAGATGTTCTAGAAGGAAGTGGTTTATGAAGATATTAGCACTACAGCTGCTTAAATAAAGAAAAGTTGCTAAACTAGCAACCCATAATAAAGACAGTTGGATAAACTAGAGTGTGATGACTGTTACCGTGCAATTAAGTGTCTACTTCTATAACCATTCCTTCGCTTGTCTGTTTTGTTAAAAGTGATATCAGAGTCACCACTGTGCTTGGAATTATAGGTTATTCCAGCCTGCTTGGATGGAAGAAATGCTGTGACCAGGACAGATGCCAATGAGTCAGGGCTGTGCAATCACTACAGCTGTTCAAAGAAACACGCTGGGCACTAATGAATACCTGTCATGATGTCCCAAAAGCAGAAATACACCTATCTGACAAAAAGGCTGACAGCATTCTGTAATATTATAAAGAACAGAAGACCATCTCCAGTAGCACAGTAAACAGCTTGGATGCTTTTCCTCTGCCTTTAAATGAAGAAATGAAAACTCATAGAGTACCACCAGGGCAAGTCAGCATGTGCCTCATTAAATACTGAAAATGAAAAGTTCAAAATTAATCTAGATATTAAATATCTCCTTAAAATGAGTTGTCACACAATATTATTCCAAATAGCTGGCAAGAATCAGTTCACATACTATTGTGGAGCTGGAAAGACAGAGTTAAATTTATCGGATGTGTTGCTCAGGGTGCATAGACTGATAGCTATGCTCAGGATTGTATTGGCTTTAAGCAGTCGCAGGCAAATATACACTGGCTTAGCTGTTATGACATGTCTTTAGTTCTAAGGAAATGATGAATTATCTAAGCAGTCTTTAAGATAAGTGTCATATAAGCTCTAACCAGGCTCCCTCCTCTCACTCTTAAACACACCTTTCTGATGATATGTCTGTGTGCACAGATTTGAAGAAGTGCTCAGAGATATTTCAGGTCAGAGCACCAGACAGCATTCCTCCTTGAGCTATGTGTAGGCTTTGGGAATCCCAAATCCTGCAGTAATTCTACTTGGATAATCCTTGGCTAATCCTCCCTGGGGAGCAGTGTGGCTCAGGTGCGACGTAGCCCCACACATGTGGCTGTGGCCGTGTCAGGAGTGGCTGTCAAACTGGTCCATGCTCATGGGGTACCCATGGTACGCTCTTCTCTCATCCTCTTCCCACATTTGTGCCTGCTCCTGGTCTACTGGTCTGCCAACAGTAGAAGTGTGACAGCAGTGCCTGTGCTGGTGCAGAGCCGGCGTGGCAGAGCTCCTTTCACCATCATCTCTGGAAAACAAACTCTGTGTGCACCTCCATGTGTGTGTTGTGTAGAGGTGTGCTTGGGCCACTCATGAGAAAACTGTAAGAGCCCTCCAGAGTTTATGGGAGGTGCCTTTGGCCTCAGTGAAAGAAGGCGCTGGTAGCATTAGGAGAGGGAAAGTACTCTGTTGTTAAGGAGTGGTGGTGGGATTGTTTATTTTTCCTCCCATAAACGTTTTTTTTAAGGTCCTAATGGAAACAAAGCGAAGTATTATTCCTCTAAAAGCACTGTTCTTTAAGTAAACCAGACTCGCTACTTGAAACATTCCAATGACATGGTGGCAGGAGGGGGATGGCCGCGATGTGGATGGGAGAGGTATCCCGAGATAAAGACCCTGAGCTCATGGCACAGTGTGAGGGGCTGGCTGCAGGGACGGGGCAGGGTGGAGAAAGCAGCAACTGCACCTTGGGTGCTAGTGAGCCCTTCGGGGTCTGCCTATAAAGTTCCTTTCCAACTCAAATGTGGTTTTGTGGTTCTGTGATCCTACGACTACCTTCTGCAGCCTTGTCATTTCACAGCACATTGCCAGAATCTCCCATTCCAGGGTCTGTATGAGTACAGAAACTGCCCAACAAACAGCAGCCGACATCACTGCGAGGCACCAGTGTGCAGCAGAAAGTGTCTTTGGACCGCTCTGCACATGACCTGAGCTGACTGCTGTCACTCCCTGTGCCCACTAGTGGTGGCATCTGTGGGTATCCTGCTTCAAGAGCATTTGATCAGTTCCCGTCTTCCCCCTCAGATTTGTATTTCCCCCCCTGACCAAACACACCCATGCACTGAACCCAGGCTGTGATCTCAGCAGTGGCAGCAAGGTTCAGGGGCTACAGGGGAGGATGGAGTGAGGAAAAACTCACAGATTTTATATACTAAAAGCCCCATTTGAGTCCACAACTGTCCTCCAGCTGATAGCACAAAGAAATGTGGTGTGTTCTGAGGGGGCCCTGTTAGGCTGTTTGTTACTGGTAATAATAAATCTCAATAGCCATCATCAATTCACAAATGAAGTGGTATATTCTTTTCCACAGACTTTTCAGGTTTGTAAATGGGTGTATGTACCAAATCTGTGTTACTTCACTACATGGTAAACTTTCCTTTGTTGTCTGCTGCCCCTTATTTGCATCCCACTGCCCCATAGGACTTCAGCTGGCAAAGACAGATGCTGGGTTCTGCTCTGCAGTTCTTCCTCTGCAGTGGTTGCTGCTCCCGGTGTCCTGGCTTCTTTCAGCATTGTGAATTTGGGGGAAGTGGGGGGGGGGGGGGGACGGGGGATAACATCCACACTCTTTTCTTTGTTTTCTGGTCTTTTCACTTGTCAGGGTTTCTTAAGCTGTCATGCAAGCTAGAAATATAAAGCAGTGATTTAAAGAAAGAGAATTTCTCATGCTATTTCTCCATTCTAGTGGCTGAGGATACAGGAACATAACAACAATTGCAAGATTTGGCAAAAAAAAATCACCTTTGGCATTTCTTTTGCAGTTTAGCCCTCTTTTTCGCAACAGGGTAGTCTGTAAAAGAAAACAATTGCACATTTAGGAAAGCTAATAGCCTTAGGAAAACGCACGTACTATCTCAAGGCAGTTACATATCTCAAGGCAGTTACATCTGTGCCCTCTGAAGCTTAAAAATCAAAAGTAATCCCCTGGGCAGGTGTCCCCAGATGGCGGGCAGTGAGCACATTAGGTGCTCAGAGCAGCAGAGCGTGTTCACTTTGTCAAATGACCTCTGGTGTTGTGCGTGGCCCTCACCCCAAATTCATACACTGTGGTTGGACTGTGCACAGCAGCCACGAAGCAGTTGCAGGTAGGTGATGGAGAGGTGTGCCATCAGCCTGTGACTGGCTGCTTGCCACTGGGCAACGTGAAAAGGCAGAAATCACACAGCTGCACTTCACACTGTGATGAGCACGTGCACGTAGCACTCTGGTCTGACAGTCCTTAGTTAAAGTGCATTATTCTGCAGAAAAATAAAATGGCAGAAGCCTATCATCTGAGATACCAGAGATAACTCATGCCTGTCTCACAGGGTACTGTTGAGCCACCAGAGCTGCAGCAGACCTCCATCTTTCTACCAGTCGTGCTGCTCTTCTGGATTTCTGCTCTTCAGATATTCACTTTGCACTTCCTATGACAGTACTGAACAGTCTGGGGGCTTTTTTTGGTGTGTGTTTGTTTGTTTTTAAATCATTATTTAATTATTATTACTATTTTTTTTCCCCATGAAAACGCTCTGATGTTGGCAGTAGGCACATGGCACAACTGTCCCATTAACTGTGGTGCTCCAAGACCAGCAACCCCACAGAGCCAAGCAAGCAGCGATGATGCCTGGAACGTCAGCGCTCCTCCCTCCGGCCCCCTCTAGCTTCACCCAGCTGGTTTAAATAGCGAGGAGAAATTAAAATTCTTCAAGCCTTGCAGGATGTTTGGATTTCTGCCCTTTATTTCCACTTCTGTGAGCCACGGTTTGAAAACGTTCCCGTGATTTATTCGTTCCCCAGCCCGACTGCTGTGTACGGCAGCACCCAGGAGCGCCCGCTGAGCCCACAGCGTTATGCCATGACCCGATGCTGAACATCGCTCGCGAACACAAGCACACAGCCAACAGCTCGGGGCTCTTTATTAGCTGATTTCAGGAGATCTTTCCTGTTTTACGGCACTGCTCCTCCCCTCTTTCCAGATTTCTGCTATTCTTTCCTAATTCTAGTGATTCGAGAAATGACCTTTAACCCACACAGTCTGCAGACTCCTAAAGGGGATAATTGAAATGCCACAGTAAACCAAAGGCAATAAAATATTATTTACCAGGCATAAAACTAAGGTTGGCCTTCCCCACAGCAACGAACCCCTTTATCTCCCCCTCCCGCTATACACCCACCTCCCACTCCGGGCACCCGGTGCCGCACCTCATGTACCGAGGAGCGATTAGGGATGCCCTAATGGGACAGCTGACCCGCACCGAGCACCGAGCGGAGCCGCAGTGCGGGGCTGCGGGCGGGCAGGAACCGGGGGCTGCGGGCGGAGGGGGCTTTGCCCGTGGACAGAGCGTACCTGGAAGGCTGCACCGCGGCGGGGGGGGGACACCCGCGGCCCCGGTGCGTGCACAGCAGGACTGTGCAGTCCCCGTACCCCCGCCACGTCGGACTGCAGAGGGGATTTTGCGCCGGAATGGATTTGAAGGAGTGAACTCATTTAGCGATAGTGGGGCCGTTCTCGCTGCCTATTGGGGTTTCCCAGCTCTGCGCTGATAATAGCCCCCCTCCCCCCGCGGTCAGCAGCACCGGGCTTGGGAGGAGGGCAAAACTTTTGGCCGAGGGCTGCGGAGCGGTGA
The DNA here is from genome assembly GCF_038088225.1 of Cyrtonyx montezumae. NCBI lineage: Eukaryota > Metazoa > Chordata > Aves > Galliformes > Odontophoridae > Cyrtonyx > Cyrtonyx montezumae. Next base: position 5,569,557 of record NW_027072067.1, read on the forward strand.
AAGCGTTCTGAAGTACAAAGGGGCCCCGGAGCCCTCGTCACCTTCAGCTCTCATTGGGCCGTGCGTGATTGAACCCAAACAGCTTTGTCAACAACCAGCCAAATTTACAGCGGAAAAAAGACGCTGGAGAAAGAAGGAGGAACCCCAAACATCCGAGCCCGCTCCATCCCCCGAGCGGGGGGGTAGCGAACAGCAGTCGCTGTACGCGACGCCGTGTCACACCGCATCGCCGCCGCAGCCCCCCCGTGGCCATGTGCTCCGCGCACCGTCCGCACGTGGGTGCGGGAGGAACCCCGCGGGTCCCGATAAAGGACTGTGGCACGGGGCACGCCGCGCCCACCCACCCCAAGGGACTTCCACGGACAGCACCAGCGCTGCTGCTTCTCCGGGTCCCGAAGGGTCGCGCAGTACGGACCCCCCAAGCCGACCCGGGGCAGCAGCAGCAACGGGGTCTCGTTCGCAGCCGTACAGCTTTAAAATGCAGCCCAGTCTGTAATAGGTCGGCTTCGGGCGCATGCGCTCCGCATAAAGTTTTTCAGCTGCCGTTGGCTTTCCAACTTTTTTTTTTTTTTTTACTTTTTTCTTTTTTTTTTTTTTTTTTAAACACTTTTAAGCAGCGGGGCGAAGAGCAGCGAGGGAGAGAGCTGGGGGGAGCCGGGCAGCTCAGCGCAGCGCGGGGCCGTCCGCAGCCCCACTCGCTCCGCGCGTCCCTCGCTGCCCGGCGCCGCGATGGAGTGGGGGATCCGCCGCCGCCGATCCTGAAGCCCCGGACTTCTCCCCTCCCCCTGCCGCTACTCGCCGTGCAGGAGCGGTCGCCCCTCAGACAGACACACGCGTGCACAAGGGCCCCCTCCCCCGGTTCTGCAGAAACTTTTGGCTGTTGTTGTTGTTGTTGGGATTTTTTTGATTATTATTTTTTTCCTGGCTTTTTTTTTTTTTTTTTTTTTTCCCCTTCCTCGTGTAAAATGGAGGGAGGCAGCCCGACGAACGCTCTGCAGCCGCGGACGCCCCGCGCCGCACCGCCCGGCCTCTGAGCGAGCGGTGCGGAGCGGAGGGGCGGGCGGGGAGCACCGCTCGGCTCCTCTCGCCCCCCCTTCCCTCCCCCCCCCTCCCGCCCGGTGGGCGCGGAGCCGCCGGGGCCGGGAGCGCGGGGACCCCGCGGCGGCCCCACCTGGGCTCGGGCTGCCGGCACGGATCGTCGCCCGCGGCGCTTTCGCTGCCGCTTGTGAAGATTTTTATTTGCTTCCGCACAATCACGCCCACGGGCACTGTGTGCGTGTGTGTGTTGGGTTGGCTTTTTTTTTTTGCTTTTTTTTTTTTTTTTTAGGAGGGGGGGCTTTTTTCTTTTTTCTTTTTTTTTTTCTTTTTGCCTCCTTCTTCTGGTGGTGGAAAGCCCTAATTACTGCGATTGCTGATGGACCTTGGAAAGAAGGCTGCGCCGGTGCCCCGCTCCGCAGTCGGATCCGCTCGTCGCCCGCCGCCCCCCGCCAGCCCCCGCGCTCCCCCGGCAGCCAGAGGAGCGCGCCCGGCTCCCGCCCGCCAGGATCGGATCTCGCCTCGCCCTTTCCCCCCCAGCTCCGCTTGGATTACAGCGCTGCCGCCGCTCGCTGATCCCGCGCCATGGAGGTGAGTCGGACGCGTTGCGGGGCGGATCCGCGCGTTCCCTGTGCGGGGCGACCCCCCCCCCCCCCGCCCCCATCTCCCGTCCTGGAAAAAGCTCTTTTCTTTCTTTCCTTCTCTCCCTTTCCTTTTTTTTTTCCTCTTTCTCTTTTTTTCTTCCTCTTCCACGCGGTGCCGCCGGTGGCTGTGCACCCGGCGCAGTTAAAGACATCACCCAGAACTTCCCCAACTTCCCCGCGGAGGATCGCTGTGGAGGAGCCCGGCGCCGCCGCCGCTTTGGTGCCTGTGCCTTTAAGGAACGCTGGCTGGGGGCCAGCCGAGGACCCGGAGTCAGCCCCCCCCCCCATCGCCCCCCCCCCTCCAACCACCACCCCTCCGCCCCCCTTTAACTTTATTCTAAGTTTCTGGAGATTATCACTCTGCATCTGCAGAGGGTCCCGCCTGGGGCAGAACGGAGGAACGCGGCTCTTCGGGGTCCCCTCGGCGCGCCGCGAGGACTCCATGTTGGAGTGCCTTTTTCCTTGTTTGTTTGTTTGTCGTTAGCAATTGTATGCTAACTCGGTGGGTCACCCAGAGTTCAGGCGGACCGAGCCCCGACGTTCCCCCGGGCCGCGGGGGCCGGAGGTGCGCGTCCTCCCCAGGGGCTCCCCGGTCCCCCCCTCCATCCCCCGCGGACATCCCCCGGCCGCCCCCTCTGCCCGGAGCCGCTGTCGCGGTGCCGCCCGCCCGCAGGTAGCAGCGCTGCCGGCTCTCCAGATGCCGTCGCAGCTCTCCAGACGCCCCGTGTTAAAACACGATCGCAGGCGTGAAGCCGCCCTCTTCATCTCGGCAATGAGCGCGAGCACCGCGTGGGGTGCGTTAAAATACCCCAACCCGATCTCCGCGGCCCTACGAAGTTGAAACCGGTGCCTCGCGCTCCCGATGGCCAATCCCGCCGTGCTGCCGGCGAACATCGGTTTGTTTTTCTTTTTTTCTTTTTTCTTTTTCCCTTTTTTTTGTCGTTGATGGCAACCTGTCAGCTGCTGCGTGCAGCGGGGCCGAGCCCCCGGGCGCAGGTGCCTCCTCCCTCTCCGGGAGGGCGAGAAGATCGCAGGGGGCAGCGGGAGGTGCCGTCGGGGGACAGCCCGTCCCCCCCAAACCCCCCCCTCCCGGGGGCTGCAGCTGCCGAGGCCGCCCCCTGTTGGGAACGGAGCATCAGCGCTGCGTGTTGTGAGCTGCGGTGGGCACCGGACCTCTGGAGCGGGGCAGAGAAGTACGAGGCTTTGGGCTCGCAGCCCGACAGCACCAAGCTGCTGTCCCGTTGGGTCCCGCGTCTCCGAAGTTCTCAGACACGGGCAGCTTCGTGGAGCTTCTTTAGCGTTGTTACCCGAAGAAGTCGTAGATGCGAAGAAATAACCCCCAAGCCCACCCTTTGGTGTTCGTGGGGCGTAGGGAGCAACCAGAGCAGTGTTGTCAGCCCCGTCCCTCGCTCGTTACGCGGTTTTCTCACCTCTCCAGGGCCCGGTCCCTGAAATGGAGAGCGGGGACACTCTGTCGGGGCTGAGCGCGGCAGGATGGACGCGGCCGGGCCCGGTTCGCCCGGCGAAGGGCTCCGGGGTGATGGGGATGGCCCCGCCGTGTTCCCGCGCTCTCGTGGCAGCGATCGGTCCTCTTCTTCCGACCCTTAGCAAACAGAAATAAATTAGGGTTAAGAGCACCTTGGTTTCGGCATTGAGGGCGTTTTAAGAATGAATAGGGAGCCCCCAAGTGTCGAAATATCTTTTTTTTTTTTTTTTACTCCTTCTAAAGGGGAGGGGAAATTAAAAAAAAAAAAAAATAAAAGCCAGAACCGTGAATGGCACTCGTTAGAGAGTTAAGGAGTCCCGCTTGAGGACGCAGACGGATCCGTGGGACCTGTCGGGGGAGCGTAGATCTCCCGGACCTGCAGCCTGCTCGCTGCTCGGGGCTGCGGGCTCCGACCCGGCGCCGTCGTCGGGGCTGTCACCGCGCTGCCAGAACCGAGCTAAGGGAGCGGAGGCTGTGCCGGGATGGCTTAGGGGTGCGGGCAGCACCTTCCCCGGCCGGCGGGGGAGGGCCGGGCCCGACACCCCCGTCCCGCTCCGTCTCGCTTTGCAAACCTGAAACTGCTTTTCGCCGGCCGGGAGCGCTCCGTGTCCGCGGTGCTGGCTCCGGAGCGGGGAGCAATGGGGTAAAGCGCGGCTCGTGGGGTGCTGATAGCCCCGGGGCGGCGGGGAGGGTTGGGCTGGGGTCCGCCGTGCCCGTGCCGTCCCGCCCCGGCGGGGTGCGGAGCGGTGCGGCCGCCCCGGGAAGGCGGTGTCCGGGGGTGGGTGCGCGGGGTGGCCCCGTCCGACGGCAGCGCCGCGGCGGGGAGAAGGGCAGCGGAGGCAGCGCCGAGTTAAAAGGGGCCCGGGTACTTCCGTTGTTTAAACTTGAATGCTCGAAAATGGTCTGAGAAGCAATAAACAATCTGATCCTTTTTCTCCCCCCCCACCCCCCCTCTAGAAATCCACTGCAGTATTAATCCAAGGAGGTGCTCTGGGGACAGTTGGCAGCACAATGGCTTCTCAGTACCTCGTAGTGGCTCTGGCCATCTTCTCCTCTTGTACCCAGGTTGTAATAGAAGCCAGCTCTTGGTGGTAAGCATCTCGTGTCGGCGTGCTTATAAAAGGGAGAGCAAAGTTTTGCTCGATGGGACGTCTGTGTGCTTTGCGGGTACTTTGTTTCTGGGGGAGTGCAGCATGAGGGGACTGCCGGGAGCCGCGCTGGGATGTGTTGTGCCTGAAAGTGGATGTGTTTCTGAAGCAAGTGGAATCGTGTAGCAGCTTGTGCTGCAAAGTTCGCTTTTTTTGAATGCTGTGAAGTAGATTCTCTATGGATTTCATCATCCTTAGGTTTGTAGAATTGCATCTCTTCTATGAGAGTCGCTTCAGCTCCCTCAGATAAGAGGTTTTGTGTATGTGAGAGAAAGTATGAAATTGCCTGCAAGAACCTCTATGAAATTAAAATTTGAGTTTGAATTTTTCTGCAGCTTAAATGTTTATAAGTATATTTTGTTACAGAGAACATTTTATGTTTCTGCTTTGGCAACTTAACTATTTTTCGACCATATACAGAGTGGGGAGTCCTTGGAATAGGCTTTCTCTGCTCCTTTGGTAAATCCTTTTGGGGTGAATGGATGTTTTCTAACTAAAATGTATAATGCGAGTGCTTGTGAAGAGCACTTAAAGAATTTAGAGGACAAAGTTGATTTTGTTTACAATGCTGATACTTCCCTCTGTGTTCACGTGTGTTGGTTGGGAGCAGTATGCAACAAGTTTCTGGCTTCTGTGTTTTTTGGTAGGACAGACAGACATCCAAAATTACATCTAAAATGTGTGTTCAGATGAAATGAGGTTTGCTTTTTGTTGGTTTTTTTTTTTTTTGCTTTTTTCATTTTTTGCATAATGCATTTTCCTGCCTTGCCGTTGTTTGAGTCTTCTGCTATTTTCCCTGCGTCCATTTAAGCTAGTGAAAGATTGCCTGGATGCAAGTCTTATTTCACTCCGTAATCTGTGGTGAGTGCCACATGGGTGGGAACTCATAAGTTCCGTTTTATACTGTCTCTAAAATAAAAGTTTCGTATATATATATATGTATGTATGTATGTATTTTCTTTCCCTTCACCTGAGAGCAAAAAAAAGAGGAGTCACAGACTCAGTGTTTTATGTAAGATAGAGGTTGGTTTGGGATTTATAGACTTCTGTTTTGTTTTGATTTCTCTTTATTAACCCAAATCTTTCTTTACACAGGTCTTTAGGGATGAACCCTATGAACCCCATGAACCCTGTGCAGATGTCAGAGGTATATATAATAGGAGCCCAGCCACTATGTAGCCAGCTAGCAGGGCTTTCCCAAGGACAGAAGAAACTCTGCCAGTTGTATCAGGACCATATGCAGTTCATTGGAGAGGGTGCAAAGACCGGCATTAAGGAATGCCAATATCAGTTCAGACATAGAAGATGGAATTGCAGCACTGTGGACAACAACTCTGTTTTTGGCAGAGTCATGCAGATAGGTAGGAAGCAACATCTTTATGATTAAACTCTTGTCTAAGGATACGTATGGCACATAATGTTCTGCATTTGAAGCTCTTGCCAGGTTCTTACTGCATACTGTATACAACCAAGTGTTTTTTAAAGTTGGCAAAGGAGTTGAATTATTTTTAGCCGGAGGTGATTTCCCACCACTGTCCAGCCATGTCTTTTGGAAAGCAAAGTAGGAATACACGTCTGCGTACGGGAATACATTAGAAAGGAAAATGGAGCCCTGAAATCTCCTTTTAGAAAACCTGAGACAAAAAAAAAAAAAAAAGCAAATGAACAGAATTGAAAACAGCAGCCTCTTGTAAAATGAAAGATGTCCATGCTTAGCTCCAGAGTTAGTGGCTGCATAGTAAATTGCTCTTGGTCTGGAGGTTAACTGAAAATTGCTGCTCTGTCTATTAGTGTTTATAGGCAGTTCCTTCTTGCTTATTTCCTGATATGGTAACTTCTTTCTCTTTGTGAGAAAGTTAGATTTGTGTTAAAAATAATGTAGCAGGGTAATCTGTATGAAATCAGTTCTATCGGGGCCAAATATGTGGTTGTCCTTGCAAGTCGTGTTTGCTGTGAGCACGAAGCTGGTAGGAAAGACAGGTTCCTGGGAAAATCTTACTGCAATTTGGTGGGCACTCAACCCTTTCCTGTGAGACTGTGTTTGAAATATGCTTCTCCAGTGCTCACATGATGTCTGCTTTTATTGTTTTTTAAGCACCACTGTGTATTTTAACACTTATGGCAATACTTTAGCTGGTGCTACCGAACCAGGTCCATGGAGGAACCTTCCTCTCACACGTCAGAGGAAGGCTGATATTGTGCAGCAACTGGGAAAGCTTGGTTTTTCTGGGTGACAGATAGGAGCTTCTATGTAGTGATGAGTGTGCTGGCAAACTCAGCATTGCCTTTTGCCTGGGTAAGGTTTTAAAATCAGATCCGGGCTGGCTTCATCTGTAAATAGCTTAAGTCCAGTAAAGGTTGAAGGAATACCACACATTCACGTTTGTTCTCTATTTTTTTAGGAAGCAGTTTTTATTTGGTGGTTGTCAGATATATAGAAGTGTGAAAGTATCTAATTTGGGCAGCTGATTTCAGACAAACAGTCTTCCTGAGGCTTTCCTGAAGCACAGTATTAACACCCCCCATGGAGCATTTCCTTTTGGCCCAACCTGAGCAGAGATTTGCAAGCATATGAAACATGAAAGAAAACTTTTTCTGTTTTAATAACCTAACAATTGCCAGTTAAATAATCTGTTTGAAAATTAGGCCTTCATCCTTCAGCTCTTATTTATTATTTGAGCAAGTGAAAAGGAGCTCAAGGGGGCTGCTGGTGTGAAGAACTGTGCGGGATTGGGCCCTCGAGTTGTGATGTCTGTCTCTGAAATAGGAGTTTCTGCCCTCCCTGAGTATGACAGATCTATTTAGAGGTGGTTTCTTTCAAGTTAAATAACTTTGCCGCACCCTTCTCCTGGATATGACTGTATTAGCTGATGTCTACACAGCAATTTATCATGTAATTAAGCCACTTATTCTAATTGCAGATGGAAGCAAGGTTAATAGCCATATTCGAGAGTTAAAGATCCTAAAGAGTGTATTCATGGAGAACAAGAAAGGTGTTGTCGGTGCCAGTGGTATTATTTTGTGCTGACCTCCGTAATGACCAGCTGCTGGTCTCTAAGTGGAAGGAAAAATGGGCACTTTTCAAGCCTGATCCAATTTAACTCCGCCTGCCTTACGTTGGCTTGTCGAGGGCTGTCAGCTCTTCCTCGCTCTCACCAACACGAGAAGGTTGTGGTGCACGTACTCTGGGAGGGTTTTGTCACTGGGGCTCGGGCTGTTGTGCACAGAACGCCTGAGCAGAGCACTGACTGACAGCGCGGTAATTACCGCTGCTCATAAATGGACAGTCTTTCTTCCAGGATTTATCTGGCAAAGTTAGCTAAAGCTGTACAAATAAACCCAGCGCTGGGTTTGGAAACTCGCTCTGTGGCTTATTGAACTGCAGCTTCAGGGCTTTTGTTCTTCGCTGCTCTCCATCGCTGATGGCTCCAGGTCAGGCGCGGTCCTTGCTGCCATCTCCTGGGCCCGGGGCTGGCAGCGCTGCGGCTGCGGAGCAGCAAAGTGCAAACGTGAGGGAAAAGGGCTGCGTCCTCCCCCCCAGCTCGGTGTGCTGGGGTCTGGGCTATTCATACTGAATGCTTTTCAAATACAGGACAAAGAACATTTTGTATCTTATGGTCAGGTATTAAAAAAAGAAAAAAAAAGAAAAAAAAAAGCCCCAACAAAAAAAAAACCCAACTGTTCTGTTCTCGCAGACTTATTCATATCAAGTGTAAGGCTCAGCTCCTTGCTCTGTGGGTGGCTTCCTACAGAGTGTGTATGTTGAACAGTTCCATTTCTATGTTTTATATATATGGGAGAGAAGGGACTCAGACGTGTTTGGAATGTGTGTTTCCTTGCCATGGCTACAATAGAGAGAAATGCTGGGCTGTGGGAAAAGACAGGTTTGACAGCGAAGGAAAGCACAGTTGTGCCTGAAGACTTAAAAGAAAAGAAAAGAAAAAATTCAGAGCAACTCATCCATGTAGAACCATCACCCTTCCTGTGTTTGTGGGGTCGATGACTTTAGGCACTGCTGGATTGCAGCCTGGGGAAATCTACTTCAGCACTTGATGCTGCTTTATAGTTTGCTCGAGGGAGAAAGGTGAGGGCAACTCTACTTTCTGTACCTCCAGCTTTTCCTTCTCTGTCCCACTAAGAGCAAATTCTTTAAAATGCTCTCCAAGATAATAATGAATATTAGTTAAAAAAGGCCAACTTTGTGGGTTTAAATCCTGCAATAAACGGCATAGTTAATCATGTGAAAGCACGAGCTAACTAAACATGAAAAAGAATAAAATGGAAAGGAAGAGGCAAGTCTTGTGGTCCAAAGCAGACCACGATTCTTTCCTCTAAATCTAGTGGAAACTTTGCTTAAGGAATTAATCCAAAAATGTGTGTTACAGAACAAACGGGAATGTTAAAATCTGTATGAGGTTCCCCCTGCTATAGTTCTCGGTAAATGCAGGGCGTAAGTCAGCACATAAAACCAAATCTTTTTTAACTGAGAGGGCCACTCCTGTAACCCTTTACACCCATAACTCATGTAAGTACTTCCCCAGGCAGGTGTCTGGGAAAATACAGCATTGTAAGTAGGGGGCAAAGTGCTTCTCATCTTCCTTAAATCTGATCTTTCCCAACATAAGACTTCTGTTTTTTCCCATTTAAAAACAGCATCTATTACTAGAATTAATCCAGTGGATGACAGCTGTTATATTAACAAAGCTGTTCGGAGTGTGGTGTCATCTTGATGTTAAATATGGGCCAGATTGCGAATTATTTATGTTCCAGGAGTGTTATAAAGCTCCTATTAGGTTCGACCTGGTATGGTAGGCCTTGTACAAACAGTTTCTGCCTCAAAATGTTGCTGCCTAAATACATGTGATACGTCCAAAATGCATCCTCTTAAAGCCTTAATTTTACAGTGGGCCATGCTGTTCCCTGAGAAACTCGTAAAATCAAGATTAGAAACTAGTTTGATCTATTGATCAGACCAAAGATTGGGAATATAACTTATGAAAATGGAGAATGAAAAGATTATATTTAGTCTGTTCTTAGTCATTCTGTGAATCCTTCTTCTTGGGAAAGATCCAGTGTGATGCTGTTTCCTAAGATGAAAAGCAAACTGCAAGTGGGTTTTCTGCTGCAAGTTTTGAGGTTGTTGGGTTTGTTTTTTTTTTTTGTTTTTGTGTGTGTGTATGTGTGTTTTTCAAAAGGTCTTCTAGTTGTAGCCAGAACTTGCTGGAAAAGAGAGGATAATTCAGGCCCTAAATGAGGACAGGCTTAGATACCATCAAGAGAGTGATGCTTGGCCATGCCTTGCATTGAGGGTATTGCACATTTTTCATCCCAACAGTTGAATCTCGAGGTATTCAATTTCCACTTAAGGGTACCTGATATGGGAGAAAGCTTTCACATCCTGCTTGTGCCAAGGCTTTTTCTTTCCTGTAATTTGTAAAATGGTTGTCCTTGCACTCACTCACCTACATCTGAGCAGTGCAGGGTGGTGTTGGCTGTCAGTAGTGTCCTGCAGACAGGCACAGCTCATATGCAGGGCAAGAAGCAGCATGCACATTTACTTTTTTCTTTTTTTACCAGGAGGCTTTGCAAAATGCTATAACTTTAAATAAATTGGAACTAGTGGGTGAAGCGTGCAAATTGTTTTTGAGAAACAGTAATTTAGGAACCAGACTTTTTCAAATTTGTGTTTGCCATGTCTCTTTCTTCTGAAGGGCTGGGAGCCTGCCACCGTCCTGTCCTCACAGGCATGCTGCTGCTGCATGATGGCAGCCTGCTCCTGGGACCGATGAGCAGAAACCCCCGCTCCTCATAAGCACCTCATGCACTCCCATGGTACTGGGGATACGGGATTCACTTGGGGTTTTTGGTGTTTTGAAGGAGCACAGTTCAGGGTCGCTCTATGCTCTGGCAGCTGAACGAATGTCAGAGGCTCCAGGATGGCTCCTTCCCTTGGGTGAGCTGGGACAGAGCACCTGGGCCTTCCTGTAATGCAACTCCTCTTTCCGCGCAGGCAGCCGGGAGACAGCATTCACCTACGCAGTGAGCGCGGCCGGGGTGGTCAATGCCATGAGCCGGGCGTGCCGGGAGGGCGAGCTCTCGTCCTGTGGCTGCAGCCGGGCTGCACGGCCCAAGGACCTGCCCCGGGACTGGCTGTGGGGCGGCTGCGGGGACAACATCGAGTATGGATACCGCTTTGCCAAGGAGTTTGTTGACGCCCGGGAACGGGAGAGAGTTTACCAGAGAGGCTCCTATGAGAGCGCCCGGATCATGATGAACCTACACAACAATGAGGCCGGGAGGAGAGTAAGTGCCTCTGTCTTTTTTGAGTCCCTCCTTCTGGGGAAAGTTTGGGTGGTCACCTGCCACCAAGGCCTGCCTCTGTTCTGATGCAAGATGGGACAAGAAAACAGAAGAGGCAGATACAGCTGGGTGGACAACGTATGAATTCATGTTGTTCCTCAGTGCCTTCCCTGTGGAGCACTGGAACTGGAGTGCATTGTGTTTCCCCCCACACTGGTTCACCAGGAGTGCCCAACTCACTACATGTTTTATTAGCTTGTGTTTCCAATCCGTACTGTGTGTGCTGGAGGGTTGTTTCTCATCTGGAATAGTGCAGCAGGATTATTCCCACTTTTCTTTCCTGCTTTGGGAAGTTGTGAGAAGCTTCTCCATATTACGAGAAAACATCATCTTCTATGGTTAAAAATGTCTTTATGGTTTCTTTAATCTCAAAAATGTCTTAAATGAATGGGTGTAAACTTCTTTTTTAATAGTCTGAATACAAAGAGCCAAAGTCATTATTTTCCTAGAGCTTGACATGCCAGACACAGTCGGCTGGAGACTTTACGCTTGTGTTCTAAGGTGAAGAAGGATGAAGGATAATTGAAAATTAATAGTATTTAAATGTGAGAGGAGGGTGTCTGAAAGCAGTGGACAGGCCAATTTACCATTAGCGAGAAGAAAAATGACACTTTCACAGTTGCTAATGGAGACTCTAGCAGTTTCTCCTTCCTCAGCCTCATCTTTGCGGTGCCATTTGGCAGCACTAAGAGTTTCTGTAACTGCTGGGTGGAAGTTGTCTACAGTATCATCTAATGTGTCAGACACCAGGATTTTTGGGTCAGTGTCAACAGCGACTCTTATTTCTGTTTGTACAGGGCAAATGACTGATATTTCCCTGCCAAAACTTTGTAAAGAGGATATTGCTGTGTAGCTCTGTCTTCCACCCATAGGTGTTTGGGGGTTTCTTGTTGGATGAAGTCTCTCTTGCAGAGCAGTATTTGGGACAGGGGGAAGATGCTGAGCCAAGAGCAGACAATTGGCTGCAGCTGAGCCAGGAACACGCGGAATCTTAACTCTTTCCCTAATTGCAGCCTCAAGCCGAGATCAATAGAGAGAGTGACTCGGATAGAAAATAAAGGGATGTTTTGCATTTCTGAATGAAACAGCGAAATCTTTCTCTGGCATGAGAGCGAATTCCTAAAATTTGAATGCAGTGTGACTGATACTGCTGTCTGGTCGGTGTGTGTGCTGCTGCGTCTGTCTGTGTGATGAAGTGGGGAGGGGAGCCAGAGAGAGCTCTTCCCTTTCCCTTGCCCCCTAGTCTGGGTTTACAGGGTGCAAGGGGTACATGGTGTGTGTGTGCTCTCTGCCATATTGCGGCAGGGAGGAGATTGCCAGGGTGAATGTTGTGAGGTATGAAGGGGAAAGGGACAGAGCATGGGAAAATGGGGTGGGGGGGGGAACGAATGCCTCCACGGCCATGCTAATTGTTCATCTGCCGTTTTGCTTTTTGCCTTGCCTTCTCCAGACTGTGTACAACCTGGCTGATGTGGCCTGTAAGTGCCACGGTGTCTCTGGTTCCTGTAGCCTGAAGACCTGTTGGCTTCAGCTTGCCGATTTCCGCAAGGTAGGCGATGCCCTGAAGGAGAAATACGATAGTGCCGCTGCCATGAAACTCAACAGCCGGGGCAAGCTGGTGCAGATGAACAGCCGCTTCAACGCACCCACCATCCATGACCTGATCTACATCGATCCCAGCCCCGACTACTGCATGCGCAATGAGAGCACCGGCTCTCTGGGCACCCAGGGCCGCCTTTGCAATAAGACCTCAGAGGGCATGGACGGCTGCGAACTGATGTGCTGCGGCCGGGGCTACGACCAATTCAAGACGGTGCAGCGAGAGCGCTGCCACTGCAAGTTCCACTGGTGCTGCTATGTGAAATGCAAGTTGTGCACAGAGATCGTGGACCAGTTTGTGTGCAAATAGGAGACGGACGAGGTGGGAGGAACTGTGGCCATCTGCCTGCGAGGGGCGCGGGCCCCTTGCCCCTTCCACAGGACTATCTCTGCTTTATTTATAGAGTCCAATGAGTTGTCTTCTTTTAAGAAAAAATAAATAAATAAATAAAGGCGGGGGAAAGGAAAAAAGAAAAAAAAAGAAAAGAAAAAAAAATATAAAGATTGAAAAGAGAAGTGCCTGGAACCCTCTCTACGTCCATCCCAGAACTGTGTGCGTCTTATATTTTCAGCAATAGTGGGGGAGAACCTGAGAATATTTATTTTGCAAAGTAAAACAAATAATAATACTTTTGAAAACAATAGAATAGCTCGAGAGGAAAATCAAGCATATCCTAATTAAGTCCCGTGGGACGTAATACATGTGCAGTAGACAGAGCAACCATGTAACGTGCTTGGGATGTTAGAACCATCCCTGTGGATGTGAGGAACACGCAGACCTGTCCCTGACTTCCGGTTACACATGCTGGAAGCTGTCAGAATAGGGCACAGAAGGCTGCTCAGTACAACTGGGGCTCTGTAAATAAGGGGTGGTATATTCAACACAAAGTGCAGTGTCAGTTGCATATCTGAATGCGCTCGCTTACGTATGCGATGTCACTGGAGGGTAAAGAGCAAAGAATCACAAAGGCTTCAACTGCGCTATTCTTGAGTCATTGATTTTGGTTCCAGAACCTAATGAGACCAAAAAAGACACACACACACACACACACACACAAAATCTGCCTTGATGAATACCAAAATATTCCCCAAAGGAGAAATTGACCTTATTAGCTAATTGTGGTGTTGGAGTATCTCATCTCGCAGAGTGGCGTGTCGAGAGCCAATGCAATGCTCTCTGTGTGGGGGCATGGCAGCCCAGTGGGAGGGCGACTGCGTGAGGAAGCTCAGGCTGGGAAGCTCTAAGCATGCCGAGCTGCAGTCTCCCGGCCTGGAAAGCCCTTTGAAAACAGGATTCCTAAAATTTGAAAATGCCTTAAAAGTGGTGTAATGGCTGGCTATCTTTCGAAACACAGCTTGACAAAGAACTCCTCTAATTTTATGAGAGAAAATAAATCATTAGATCTCCATTCTTGGAATGATTGATTTTTATTATTTTGTTGCAGATTTGGGGAACGCTTTCACTCGGGGAGACAATAGTTTCATACTTTAATAACACTAACTGGCTATTATAGTTCAAGGAAATGTTGCAGCAATACCAAATTTATCATCCTATGTCTCTAATACACATGCTTTAGATAATATATTGCAGATATACACTACAACTGTTCAGACTATACTCGAGCAGTTACATATATATGGGAAAACTGTGGTCTGCTGGTGTCTGATATTTCAAAGCTTTTTATACGTATATATTTTCATGATTTAAGAAATAATAAAACTTCACATTGCAGGGGCCGTTCATCCCCCATTTTCTTTTTCGGATCTCTTCAGGTTGGTCAGTGATTCTAACCTTTTTGGTGTTAAAAAAAGAATAAATATATATAGAGATTATTTTTGAAGAGCTTTTATAATTCAAAGAAGTAAGCCTCTTCCCGGCTTCAGGATGCTCCTGGGCTGTTGCTGGAGGCAGCACCCTGCACTTGAATTGTTATCAGTCTGCTGAGTACTTCTGTTCCACTTTTACACTTTTAGGGGCATTGTTGATTGTTCCTGAAAGGAAACACAACTCTAAAACGTGCTGCATTTGGCCCTTGGTTTTTAGTTCTGAGATGGGAATTATTTGATGAACAACCCGCATTCCCCCGGTGCTGTGTGTTTACACAGGGTTTCCTCATTGGTTCAGATGCCTCTTTCCAGCTCAGTCCCATGCAAGAAGTTCAAGAAATCGGTTTTGCAGATACCAAGTGAGGAAAATCTTTCACTATTAGCCTAGTTGTACTAAAGCCTTAACTTTTCACGAGCCTATAAGCTGTATCATTAAGTTCATCTTGATCATTTATCAGCTTCTTAAATGGCGCTTTATTGCTCTTAATTTATTGTACAAGGACATATTTACCCCTCATCTTCAGATGTTTGCAAAGACTATCTTTAAAGTCAGATAAATAAATAAAGCACTAATCCATTGAATATGTCACTGTTGGTTTTCATTATGCAAAGACTACGATCATTTTTTACGTTTGCTGAGTCACCTCTTGTTCCTTTTTATTGACTTCTGTCCGAGCAGAACTGAATCTTGTGATCCTAGCTATTAAAACACTATTTAATGTAAAATATTTTACTTGTCATTCAGATATGTAAATCTTCTATGTCCTTTCCTCTGTTCTGTACATTTAATGTACATATTTCTGTCTCGTGTGATTTGTATATTTCACTGTTTGTTTTTTTTTTTAAAGAAAGGATTATGCCATAATGGAAGATAGACTATAAAAATAAAACTTTGGTTGTATATTGGGAAGTGGTTTTAATTATCTTTCAGAAGAGGATTTGTTTAAACCATGGACAGAGCTGATTTTCGAATTTACTACGTGGTAAAACAGGGAAGGGATTGTTTGCCAAACTTACGAAGTGCATCTCAAAAGTTTATTTCTACATTAAGAAAGCATACAGATGTAGCTACTTTTTAAATAGAAGAAAATATGTATATATCCAAGCCCCCATCCCTGTGAGATGGAAAGCAGTTGAGAGATGGGTTAAGGGCTTCAGGGTGGACGCTGCTCCCAGGGCTTGCTGCAGTACTGGGCAGCCTGATGCTGCAGACAACTTCCTCGTGTAATCTCAGCGATGGCAGCAGGATCGTCCTGTGGTTTCCGAGGGGAATAAGATTTCAGGACTGGGTTTTGTCCAGTTTGAGCCGCGTGTGCGGTTGGTGGGTGAGGTTCCTGGCCGCAGCCTGGTGGCACGGGGCTGGCGTGGTGACATGTGCCCGTTGGTCCTCAGACTTCCTGCCACGAGCGGTGTGAGCATGGAAAGCAGGGAGGCCTTCAAAAAGGCAAAATACAGGGAGGTAGCAAGAGTAAGGTAGAAAATGTAAGGCAATGTAAAAACCAAGCCTTCTGCTTTGAGGCAGCCTTTTCTTTGAACTGATTTCCCCAGTAAGTCACCATTTTTTTTCTGTTTATAGAGATCTTGATGAATTAGTGGCCTGTTCTACCACTCTTCTGCTGCTTTTCTTTTTACTTTTTTTCCTTACTTTTTTGTCTTTCTTTCGTTTTCCCTTTTTCTTAATTTATTATTTTATTTTTTTATTTTTTGCCCAAGGATAACCTTCTAACGTATCAAAACTCCTTCTGGCTGCCAAGAATGTATTATACCACAAACCAGTAGACCAACATCGTGTGTTTAAAATAGCGATTCTGGGCATATGTAACGTTCTGTGGTCCTATTACTGACATCTGGTTCAGTTTTCCTTCACTAGTATATTGACCAGTATTCTTTATTGCAAAAACACAGCCCCTATTTAGGAAAGTCAGCATTTTTTTTGGACTGGATTGTATTCAAGCTCTTCCCAATAACAGAAATGTTACCAAAATTTTTCTTTATTGGCAGCAGTAAATATCTGTATTCAAAATAGTCATTATGGGCTCAGATTCAAGTGAATTGTTTTTAATTTGCAGCAAAGTTTATCTGTTTAATTTTGTTAAAAATACTGTTATCCCCTAGATTTAAATGTTGTATTTCTAGTCTTCTTTTGTTTGGTCATGGCTTTGCCAGTACCAGTTCTCACCCAAATTTTACAAAATAATGAAGCCAGAAGTGTGAGCAGGAAGCATATCAAGGACAGGGAGCAAACATGAAGAAGTGAATGGCAGCCTCGAATCAAGCACTGCCTGCAGAGAAAAAAAATAGAGAGCTGAAACCCTTCATTTTCTTAAGGACACATTTCATAGAATGACCTGACAAAGGTGGTATAGAACTTGTAGGACTTGGCACTGAAGCTGGCAGAAAGACTGCTTTCCTTTTGGGTAAGGGTTCTTGCAGGATGATTTCTAATCCCTTGGGATGTTCTTTGTAAAAGGGTGGTTTTACTGAACCAAAAAGTGCACTCATTATTTTTTTCTTCTTCATCTTTACTATATTGTGGAGGAAACAGTATGAAAAAAAAAAAAGAAAACAAAACAACAGGGTAAAATAAAGATCTCTTGAATATATATATACCTTTATAGAGATGATATATGTACTATATATACCTGCATATAGACTGTGTGAGTGCTTGTTGAGTGTGGTAGTCTTAAGATTGCTTATCTAGGTCAGAAGAAGGAGAAAAGAGAGAAGTAAAGGAAGAATATTCTCTCTTGCTGCAGGGTCACATGCATGCGTTGATGTTGCAGTGGAAGAAACAATCCATGGAGGAGCGCAGTGAGGGGTTTGTATGTGGTACTTCCATTTTTTTAAAGGTGTGATTAAAAAAATCAAATCAAATCAAATCTGCCTCATTCCCTGCTCTCATATAATGTTGCGTGTGTGCATTCGTGTATACTCCACTGGTATTTTCCAATTGCCTTGGCCAAATTCTGCTTTTAGTTACGGTTAGGCATCTCTCCTGACTTCGGTGGTGTCATATGAGCCTGACGTTTTTTGACCAGACGTGAAGGTCCCCTTGCTCAAAGTGAATGCATATGAAATATATCAGCCTTTCTTTTGCTGGCTGCTTGTTTAAACGTGGGTAACTGAATTATTGTGAAACAAATTCTGGGACTGCAGCTGCAAAAGCAGTAATACGGTATATCCGTAGTGATGTTTCTATGCCATACTTCCTAATTTCCCCATTGATTTCCAGCACAGACAGCCTAGAATGCATGTGGTACATTCCTTGTGACATATTTTATGAGTGTAAAATAATTGTCAGTGAGTGTTTCTATTATAGAGATAAAATCAGCTATTTTGGGTGCTCGTTATGTTTTTCTGAGGAGCTTTTACCTATGGCCGTGCTGAACATTGTTGGCTGGGAACATTGGTGAGCAGCACAATGTGAAGCTGCTTTTGATAAAGTCCCTGGAACACAGGATGTGCAGCGTGAATATTGGTACACTGTATGCTTTTCTAGGCAGTGTTGGTTTACATTGTGTTGTCTTTCCCAGCAGTCCTGCTTTCTCAAATGGTAATTGAACAGCAGCAGTCAAAATATGCAGCTGACGGAGGACCCCTGAACGCTCCATAGGCAGCTACTCAAACACTTTCTGAACTGGTTTGACCCACTGCTGATTTATTCCAGATCCATTGCAAGGAATTCTAAAAATGCACGCTGAAGTGCAGAGTTTATAGCACGTGTCACAGTTCTTTGGTTCAGTTTTGTTTTTATAAAGCAGCTCGATCCCCAAAATTAAATTTTTTTAATAATTATTATTATTTTTTTACTTCTCTGGGTAGCGAAGGAAATGTCCCCAGCACCTCGAGGTGGTGACCTCTGCACAAGTCCTTGAGTGACCCCCAAAGGCTCAGCAGAGTTTGCAGTGTGAGGTGCTCTGCAGAAACATCCTCCCCTCCCCTGCTCACCAGCGCAGCAGCTGCAGCTTGTTGGGTGCTAATGGGGCTGGGTGTTGCCTTCTGCATCTGCTCAAAGGCCACCACACCACTTGGACCTGTTGTCCTTCAGAAAGAGAAATGCATCTTCCTGCAGCTCTCCTCAAGGGCTGGGATTTGCTTTCCCTAGCTATTGATTTATGAAGAGTTGGAGCTTAGTGATTGCTATTTTTTTTTGTTTGTTTGTTTTTTAAAGGACTTGTCCTGCACCTCTGTGCTTTGTAAATCAGCAACCTTTGTGTAGTAAAG
Source organism: Cyrtonyx montezumae (assembly GCF_038088225.1). Lineage (NCBI taxonomy): Eukaryota > Metazoa > Chordata > Aves > Galliformes > Odontophoridae > Cyrtonyx > Cyrtonyx montezumae. The sequence goes on from NW_027072067.1 coordinate 5,587,880, forward strand.
AGTAATTCCTGAGCAAACTGGAAGGGGCCATTGTTTGAGGCAGGGAGACTGAGGTCATTAATGTTGTAAAAATGCTCTTCAGCTATGTTTTTGTGCTTTACTTTGTTGATGGGCTTCACAGCATGAAAAGAGTACTTACTTAGAAAGACGTAAGCAAGTGAATATGGGGAGAGGAAAATGGGGAAAAGAACGAGTTATAATGGGTAAATATGCTGATAGCAGTTATTGGTGGAGCTGCTTGATATTCATTAGAAACCAAGGATTTGTCCATTGCAGCATTTATGTTTTCTGGACACGTTCCCTGGGTGATAAGTTCATCTTGTACAGTATGTCTGTGGGGAAAGTGCCTGCATGTGGATTGAGTCTGAAGGCTTAATGAACGGAACTTAAAGCCATAGACAAAGAAACATCTCCAAAAATGCTACAGAGTAAATGAATAATGTAAGATGTGTCAAACGTGTGCTTTAAGAGTTAGTGCTGCTATAGCAGGCCAGTGGTTAAGTCTGTCAAAGATAATATGTCCATTTCTAGGTCAGGGTGCCATTTGATTTAAATAAATACAACAGGACAAATACTAATCGTAGCAGCCTGTGAACAATTCCTAGGTAGTTATATGCACTGTATGGAATGATGGGTAGTTATGAATTCTGGCAATCCTCGGGATGTGTGATGCATGTCACCTTGTACCTGAAAATACATTATACTTTGTTATAAGCTTCGTTGAAGTATCATGTGTCACAATTTGCATTGCATCACCTATAGCTGCTTATTTTTTGGCTACAGCCTTCTGGTATCTGTGGGAATTTGAACGACCAGCAAAACTTATGGGGGAGGCTGCAACATCTTGGTGTGAAAGGCAGGGAGAGATGTGGTACGCAGACTAGGTGCTGTGTGGTGAAAGTTCTTCTTCCACCCCAATTTCATCTCCTCTAACACTGTGGTATGCATAGATCCTGCATGACAGATGCTTTGGAAGAAGATGACAGGAGGACTGCATCAAGAGAGGGCATAATTCATTCATAGTTAAGTACAAGGACTGATCTACTGGTGCTGCCTTTGTAATGTCATTTGCATGCACTATATTTCTATGTGAACATGTCAAATTCTAAGATCTTAACTAAAATGTAAGCTCTCTGTTATAGCAGATTAAAAGCAGAATAAATCCTACAGAGGCCAGATGTAATAGGAACAGAATAGGTGCCTTGTTCTTGTGGATTTCGTTGGTACCTTGTTAAGATTCAAACAACGTCTTCAGGATTTGGCTGGCTGAAATGACAGATTAGTCATTGTGTAGGATTCCGTGGATAAAACTTTTTTTTTTCCCCCTCTTGAGGGGATGATATATGCCTTTTCTGGAGGGCATCTTTATCATAGAATCTGCTTTAATTTATAACTTAATTCCTGATGCTCTCTGTGGTTAGTGAATATGTAGAAACATCTATGCTTTGTGTAGACTCTGTCATCTCTTGTGTCTGCTTGTCATCCTTGGTGGTGTATATTTTGAGTAGTTTAAGTTACTGTGGGCTTATTGTTTTGAAGCTTGACTTTTGAAAGTAGAGATCTTGACGGATCCCTGGCTTGTGGGCCCTGCTATCTGAGGTCAGATGCCCCGTTCAGAGGAACCACTTAGCAGAAACAAGTGGCAAAATTTAAATGCTGGTGTGAGGGGCAAGCTTGACTTTTATTTTAAGAAGCCCATGTGAGCAAGAGTAGAATAAGATGTGTTTTCTTTGTCTTATCCTCACGAAGAACTGAAGTCATCCGTCCTCCATTCTTAAGTGATCTTCTGGAAGGAGTAAAAGATTGGTGTCAAGTGGAAGCGAGCTCTTTCCATCTGTGTTATGATGCTAGGGTACTTTTATTATAGGTTGAGATCCTAAGGTTGTGCTGATCTGCTACAGGATTATATAATGCTCCAGGACACCTGTGTAAATAGCAAACCGAGGGGCTTCTTGTAGATACTAGATCTTAGATAAGTGACTCTGAGAAGTAATGTAGGATCTCGGCTGTAAACCTCTGTTACACGCGCTATGTATTTTTGGTCATTTGTTTATTATGAGAAGTACAGAAGCTGTTCCTCATAACATAATTTTTTAAGGTCTTCACGTGTAAATAGTCATTTTGCAAATATTAAATGGAGGAGCATGTGAGAAACCACTAAATCAATAGCTTCACAGTCCTCATTTCTGATTCTGAAGCTGATTTTTCTCAAATGTTGCTCTGCTAACACTCAAATCTGTGTGCTCTTTAAGCCTCAGAGAGGAACTATGCAATTCCTCAGCTCTAGCCCTCTCTGGGTGTAGATCTCAACCAAAGATCTTTAATGGTAACAGATGTTTGCTGGAATCCTCCTCAGGGCGCTGCTGTTCTGGGTCAGGAGCGTGTGATGTTAATCAAAGCACCCTGTCCATCAGGGCCAGCTCTGGGCCTGGACCTCCTCATGGACTGAAGTTTTAGGGGTGGTGATGCTGGTGCAAGATTCCACATGGATAAAATCAGCAGGAACTCTCCTATCTCAGCTGCATCCTGCACTAGGGGTGTCCTGGTACAATTAGTTTGGCTTGCATTAGTAACAAATAGAGTGGAATATTGAAATCTTTGCTGTTTTTTCTCTTTTCTCTCCCTTTCTCTCTCTGGGTGTCTGTCTGCGTCCATTAAATTTATTCCAAAGGTCCTCAGAAGGTATAGTTCTGGCCTGCCAAATGATCACAGGCCTCAGATTCATGAAAAGTATGTCCCTGGAAGCTACAGGAATGTGTGCTGAGTATCACCTCAGTATTTCCCTGGAATGTTTTAGAATCACAGAATTGTAGAGCCATTAAGGTTAGAAAAGGCTTCTAAGATCATCTAGCCCAACTGTCCCCCTACCACCATTATTGCCCACCAAGCCATGTCCTTCAGTGCCACATCTACACACTTCTCGAGCACCTCCAGGTGATTCCATCACCTCCCTGAGCAGCCTGTTCCAGTGCCATATCACTCATTAGGAGAAGTTTTTCTTAATACTTAGTCTGAACCTTCCCTGGCAAAACCTGAGGCTGTTCCCTCTTGTTTTATTGCTGTTACTTGGGAGCAGAAGCTGACTGACCCCCCACTTCCCCATGACCTTTGCTGAGGCAGAAGTAGAGAGAGATAAGTCCTCCCCTGAGCCTCCTCTTCTCCAGATTGAACAATCCCAACTTCCTCAGCCTCTGGACCCTTTCACAGCTCTATTGCCCTTCTCTGGGCCGGCTCCAGGTCCTCAATGTTCTTCATGTAGCAAGGGGCTCAACACGGAATACAGCACTGAGGGTAAGGAATTACAGTGATGAAGCTTTTTTCATTGTTTACTAGTACTTATAGAGGAAGGTTGTTTTACAGTATTGGTTTTCAAGTGCTTAATAGGGCACCTATTAAGAGTGAATCATGTTTTTGCTTCTGAAAATGGAGTGAGGAAAATAAAGGCAAGTGCACAAAAATGTGGATGTGGCAATACTGGCACGGTACTGTTCCTGTTTGTATGCTTTTATGGACAATTCTGCAACCACGTATCTGTAGTTAATAGTCTGTGTGTGTGGCTTGCTGGGTAGCTGACTGACCCATGGAGTCAAGGTTTCCTTACCCAGCGAGCTCTTGTTAGTGCAGGGAGGAATAAACGAGTCACGTGGGGCACTCCAGTCAAGCACCTCAATTAACAAGAAAATGCAGAGTCAATTCAGCACTCTTGATGAAATTTCTGCTGTACAGCAGCTGTGTACAAAGAAGTGATTTAGACTCCAGATGCTTTGAATTTCGATGTGCATTTCTTAAACTTCGATGATCCACAAGTAAACTGGTTATTCATGGCCTCATTGTTACCCAGACTGAAACTTATTCAATCGTGTTGATGAGCTTTATTTATTTATTTATTTGTTGGTAGAGGACATAATAAGCCCTAATATCAAATGCGCTTAATTAGGGCAAAACCACATTAGGCTGTGTGGTTTGCAGGACTTTGACGTTCCAAGACCATCAAAATATTAGAATAAGTAACAATGTGCCACAATTAATTAATCCAAGAAGATTTTTTCAGTGATTAATTTTTTCCCCAGGACTTAGGCTGATTTGTCTTTTTGGTGTTTATTAATTTAACATTTGATCTGAAAAAATTTCCCCAAGCTTCAAAGTTTAGCCTGTTCTTTAAGAGCAATCCAAAAATATGTTTCTTCAGGCCTCGGGCATTTCTGAAGTAGCTGAAGTTAAACAAAAACCATTTCTCTCCAACTCTGCAAATGTTCTAAAAGCTTTAAAGTGGCTCCTCACAGGGAGTCGGAGCAGAGAGGGAACCCCTGGGTTATTTTTGTTGCTGTGCAGTGGCGCACGGTTTCCTGGAGGAAAGCTCCAGAATTATCGCTTTTCCACGCGTTTGTGTATGTTTTGCCTTCCTCTTTTCACCTCTGTTGCTGAGCCCCCCTCCACCCCTGGGTCTGGATCCCTGTCGAGAAAGTCTGGAGAAGGTAGGGGTTAGATCATCCTTCCAGTGAGGGTAAACTGAATTCATGTCTGAATGAGAAGATGACTCACTCGCATCAGATGTGACTTTTTCCTAAGGCTTGTGTTGGAAAGGATGAAGAAGGACTCGCTTGTCCTGAAGAGCTGCACCATCATGTGGGAGGCTGGGTGACGTGCTTCGCTGCCCTATTTCCCTGTTGTGAGCTGCATTCTGCTCTGCAGTGAAAACAGCACTGGTAAACCAGCCTATATATTGCTTGTTCCTTCCACTGCTACAGTGGCATCCCTGAGGTTACAAGCGCTGTTGAGAATGCTTCTCTGGAGTAATTTTGGTGTGGTCTTACTTCATTTTCCCAACCAAAGACTGGTATTCGCATAAGATGACAGCATGGCTAACTCCCTGTGAGTGCGGGCTCTCATCATATAGAGGCATTTCTAAGGGAATTGCTTCATTGCTCTGAGGAGGCCCAACCCAAGCTAGTAATTCTGCTTCCAGTTTGCTTAAGATCTGTGTGTGTCTGAAGGGCTTTCACTTGCAGCTCACTTCTGGAAGTTTCTGCCATGAGATCCTCTCTGCGAAGCAGCCTTTTAGCTTGCAGCATGGGTTTGAGTGGACTTGAGGCACTTGTCAGGTCTTGGCCATCGTGTAAGATGTCTCGCAGCGGGGGACGCGTTAAATTCTCCCAGACAATTGTATTGTATGTTAATATATCTGCTATTGCACTTACATCATACGACAGCTAGTTGTGCCACATCACAGAAAAGGGTTTGACATATGTTGAAAAATAAAAGTTGCCAGTCATGGACACTTTTTTTGGTGTTTTCATCTCCAGCAGTGCTGTCATGATCTCTACCAGCAAATCGCTTCCCACTGAGCATAGCACAGTCCCGCCAACACCCTGTCTCCAGATGTCTGACATGGCACTGGACCAGTGACGAAGGATGCTGTTGCAATCTTGCATGGTATCTGTCAGCAAGGAGGCACTCCAGAACCCCAAATACCAACGTACTTTTAAATGTTCTGGATGAAAGTTCAGTAGAGTTGAGGGATGGAGTTTGTTTTCTGTTGCTAGTCCTGTTTTATTTTCTTTCTTTTTTGTGTGTGGCCACGCTGAAAGTCCTGATCACTGAGACCCTGGCATGACCCATGCTCCTACCTTACCCACCTCTGCACAGCCCTTGTCCTTGGCTGGGTTAAAACGATGTGCAGTGTGGCACTGTGCTGCTGGTGTCCATGTGTTTTGTACCACAAGCAGAGGCCTGCAGCTGCTGTCATGGCACTGGTACAGCACCCACTGTGGACCCCCAGATTTCAGATGTAACTGTTCTATGAGGAGCTGCTTCCAAATACGCCTTCTGTCATGCAAAGCTCACTTTTGCCTGTCAGTGAATAAGACAAGCACTGAATCTTATGATTTTTAAACCTAAATGGTGAATCTCAGGCCACATAAAATACCAAGGCCCATGGATTGGTTATGAGGCTTTCCCTTAATGTTAACCAAGCTGAGCCAGCATGGCTGCAATCCTCCCCAAGGATCAAGCAAGTTCTGCTCCCACTGAAATGCAAGCGAAAAACCTGGAGGTTATAGCATGAATGGCAGGTTTGGGCCTTTGGTCTCCTGGTTTTTATATTATGGTACCACTCTGCTGCGGTGGCAATAGCCTTGTCTAGCATAAGAATTAACTGAGTTTTTATTTGGATTTTTGCTGGAAGAAACAGCGCTGCTGTTTTACTTGTGGCATTTGAATTAGCTTTTTAGAGCTTATTTGACTGCCTGCTGCTTTTGAGACAAGCAATAGAGCCGATCTGTTTTTGTATATTGGGTATTCTACAGTAGTAAGAAATATGCAATTAGAAGAGAAAATATTTAAAATAGCTCCATGTCTTAGTGTCAGTTCAGGCTGGCAGTTGTGTTTGCAGGCTCTTTTGGGTTCCTTAGCCATTAATCTTTATTAGTGGAGATATGTCAGAGTTTACGGTTAGCTTCAGCTCCTACTGTGTTTCTCATTTCTTGATAAGCTTTTATGTTCTGTGGCTCTATGCAATAAATAAATAAATAAAATCTGCTTTGGATTTTGGTTTCATGGCATAGAACAAGTGGCATGTGGCAGTTTATGTTTGAGTTTCCAGTCTGTTTTTCTCTGGGAGGTTGAAATAATATGTTGGTTGATGCATTAGTGATGTTACTTTATCTGCTATAACCACAAGTGTGGAAAAAACTGGACAAGGGTTTCACATCTGAAAATCTGACTCTGCACAGGGTAATGTTGCTGTGAATCAGCCATCCATCTCTAGTATGCATCTCCTTTGGGCTCAGTAACTGAAGCTGCATAAAAGCAGATGAAAATGGGCCCATAAGGTTACAAGAAGGTTCCGAGTAGATTACAAGTAGCACAGTGAGATTTCACCATGCTGGCTTCATTCCCTTTTCCTATTTTTTGATACATTCTATACTGGGGAGAGAGGTTCGTTAGTGTTAGGCAAATACTTCTCGAAAAAGTTCAAGGAAACCCACATCTCAGTTGTTTCTTTCTTGGTTATTTTAACTTGAAAAGGCTGTGAACCTGGTGCCAGCCTTTGGCACCAAACTTCTGATGGGGTTATGTGTGTGTCTAAATATGAAGTTAGCCAAGAACTTCCTTCAGATTTGTGTCCCCTCCAGCTGAACGTCGTATGCATGTTGTTCATAGTGTGATTGTTCTGGTAACAAGGATGGAGAGATGAGCGAGTCCATGAGACTGTTAAGATAAGACTTTGTAGCTAGTGCAAAGTCTTCCCAGCTGTCTGGAAAAAATGTCATCGTGGGCAGGCTGTAAATGCAACCGAGCTTTCAATGACTTTTCTTATTTTATTAGAACTGCAACTTCAAAACAAATTATTTAGCAAAACTCAAGTTGGCTTCATGGCTGTATCTTCTTTTCTTACTCTGTGTGATATTTCATCCGTTTCTTTTGTTACTAAGTGGTGAAACTCTGATTTTTTTAATTTATTTATTTTTCTCCTGATGGCAAGTCTAATGGGTGAACGGTGATAAGTTTGTAGCTTTGGAAATATTTTCTTGGCAGTTTCAGTCTATACTTCTGACAGGAAATCATTTTCTCCCTTGAATTTTGATTGCTGGGTTACGTGAGTGTATCTAACCACTGCTCAACTGCTGTTGGTCTGCTGTCTCTCTGGTCTTCTGAGAAGGCCAATCTGCCCTAATGTGAAACATAAAATTAGAGGAACACTGCAGGAAGGGAATAACAACATCATTTTCTGTGATCTCTTGTGATTTTATTTTACCGCTTCTTATCTGAAAAGCATCTTCAATCCCACTTGGACTCAAGAATTAAATTTGTTTAGAGATGTTTCTTCCCTTATATGGAGAACAAATGGAACAGGCTCTATTTGTGTGGCTTCTTTTTGTTTTGTTTTTAGTGAAAGATCAGTGTGTTCTGCTACAGATGTTTACAAATGACCAAACTAACAGAAAATGTGGAACTCAGATCTACAGAAATCTGCCCTATAACGTGGCCTGTATCATTTGGCTAAATCTTGTTAGGCCACAGCAAACTTAGTACTGGCCTTTCAAGGGTATAAGTCATGGTACGTCCGCATGTTCTTCTGTAAACTGTTGTGGGTCCTACTCTTCCTGCTCCTGAAAATGGATAAACTTAATACTTGGAAATGGAGGCAAATCTGGTGGTTAGAGGTAAGTGATTTATAGCAAAACGTTGTTACCGTTGCAATTTATAAAAGCAAGGAGGGTCATTTCGTTTAATAATGAACAGCCGTGTGGACAGCAAGCAAAATGCATCTCTTATCACAGGATTATGTCCTCAGTTTTACTGTCAGCACCCTGGGCCCACCACTAAGGCTTTGGGCACTGCTGCTGTCAGCTGATGGATGGGAATGGAGGAGGCTGAGCATCTCCTGGCTGTGTGTGGGAGTCTGCAGAGCTGGGGAGGAGCAAAGGGAAGCAAAGGTGAACTGAAAATGGCTGAAATCTCACCTAAGTCTCAGTTCTATCATCTATGCTGTAATGATTTTTCTCAGTTACATTTAGTGAAGATCTCCATGGTACTTGGGTGAGTAACAGCTGAGGAATGAGCGGGGCGAGGGGCTCAGCTCTGCTGCAAAGGCCCGGAGGAGCTCTGTCACCGCCTTCTGCCGGCTCCTCGCCGCAGAATGCCACAGCTGTCATCTTTGATGCTCTATTGAACTTGCTAACGTAATTGTGAAGATCATCTTGAAGTAATTTGATTTTTGTCTTTGTAAAGTCACGCAAGTGTTGCTGATTTGTGTACTAGCTGTGTTTATTTTTGTTGCAAGTTCAGTTCTAGTCCATTTAATCAGTAGGCCAGAGGGTCATCTCTGCTATCCCCCCCCTCCAAGGCACCCAAAATCCCTCTCCACTTCGTGCAGCTGGCCACAGCAGTGGGGAGAGTGATGGGTTGGGGTTGGAGCCCCTTGCTGCAGTGCTGGAGTCCCCATGGCATGGCTCCTGCATCACCTGGGAAATAGGAGAGCACGTTAATGCAAATAAATCTTGTTAATTCTCATGAAACACATGCAGCTATAGTGCTGCTAACAGCAAAACATTAATTAACGGAATGGTGCTGGGATTAGGTTCTCATTCCATCTCCATAACGCGTGTTCGTAACCCATAGCAACTCAGAACATGTGCTCCAGAAGGATTGCAAATGGAAACCAAAGCATGAGGTCTGTGGGCTTTCTTAAGGAATGGCAGAGCCTAGGCCTTGTCCCCAGTTGTTCTGAGGTCCCTCCCATGTCAAAGCTATACTTTAATAAGCATCTCACAACTGGCTGTTTTTGGCTCAAATACAAGCAAAACAAGCTTGAGCCCTATTTGGTAACATTTTACTTACAGTAGGTTTGTATTTACCAAATGAAAATGGCTTTTGTAAGTCCCAGCTTCTGGCATGGAAATGGTTACCCCAAATATACTCTCACACCCATGGAATTTTCCTGTAGCGATGAACATTTTCATGACAACAGGATTCAGTATTTAACCTGTGTTTTACAAGCACTCCTGGCTCCTTGAAGTCCATAAGAGAGCATCAGATGCCTAGCAAAACCCTGCAAATGACTTAAGTACCCGGAATAACACAGCTGTAGTGTGAGGTGCTCCACAATGGATGACTGAGGGAAATTAGGAAATTAAACTGCAGATAGAAGAGTTTCCTCTCCTGTTAAGGGGAGGAGGGGAAGCTGCAGGGTGAGGGCAGGGCCATGGAGCAAAGCACCAAAAGGCTCTCCTGATCCCTAAGAGCTATAAATTTGCATCTGATTTCAGGTTTAGATTTGTCCACGTTTAGTTTATGTATCTGCAAGGCTGGAAAGTCACCACCAAGAGACAGTTTTTTTCCACGTGTTAGTACCTAACACCATCAATCAAGACACCTCTCAGCTGCTTCCTCACTCCTATGCCAACTAGTGAGCAATTGGCTTAGCTTGGAAAGTAGATGGTGAGATCAAATGTGTGGAGTCTGTCACTTCATCCTAAATGATGTTTATGTCCTAGTGCCAAAGCTTGCAGTATAAATGCAGAGGCTATGAGGAGCACTGCTGAAATATTTGCTTGTAGACAATGAATAGAAAGCAATGTTTAGTAAAATATGAGCGTTGCCACTAAATAAGAGTTCTTTCTTATGATGATATCCTCAAGACATCTCAGTTTTTGAGTATAATCAATAGCACCTTATTACGTGATAGTGACTACTTATTCTGTGAGCAAGTTCTACTTTGGCACATATTCGTTTAGTGGTATTCTGTGTGCACTTAGTAGACCCTAACTCTGTACCTTTAATTAAAATCAGGCATAACACTCTTCTTTTCTGAACTGGGGAATGTTCACCAACACCCAGTTGGTACACTTTGGATTTCTAGCCGCCAGTGGACCCATATCCTTCAATACGAAGAACTACTGTTATTTCTTATTGTTTCTATTATTATTTAATGAAACTTCTGTGTGGACTGGGATTGGCTTTAAGATTTAGCAGGATGTTGTTGCAAAATGTGTCATCACTGTGAGCGTGACCCTGCAGTTGGCACATGAGCTTCAGTTAGTGCTGCATGCATGCAAAGAGAGAAATCTGGTCTTTCTCAAAAGATACTTATTCATGAATGATGTGGATGTTGTTAAACATTTCTGTGCTGTTACAGATCAGGTTTAAAAGAAAACCTTTACAAACTCTTTTTATCACTGAATTTGAACAAGATGCAATCTCTGCACCAAGTAGCATTAATAGTGCACTGCCTGCTCGTATATGCAGCTAAAAAGCACAAAGGCTCGTACCAATGCGGATAAGAATTATTTTATGCACAATGCCTTTTCAATCTGACTTCTGTTATACGGAGGTATTTGAACTCACAGGGTACTAAGAGAAAACACATGGTGAGATGAAACATGAGAGAGCCTTTTAAGCAGCATGTCTTTCAAGTCTGCAGCCATTCCCATTGGGCTGGGGAGCCAGCAGCGTGGGCTCTGCCATTGTTGGAGAGGCTCTGAAGCACAGCAGAGTACAGGCAGAGCCTCCCTCAGCCGACAGCGTGTCAGGGCTTAAGGCAGAGACGAGCTTCCAGAGGTGCTATCTTTTGCACAGAGTGACCTGATGGCTATAGGTTCTAATGGCATTTTGGTAGAAGTGGTGTTCTGCCCAAATTCCAGCTTCATTTGGCTGGGATGAGAAGAGCTGACAGCTCTGTGTGTCTCCTACCTACCCCTTCCTGGCATTGGTAGAAATAGCCAGTGAAGGGCACGTTTTCTTTTTTTTTTCTCTCCCATGTAGAAGTCCCTGTTCAGGATGGAGGTGCTTTTCTTTGACTTCATAGGAGACTTTGATGCTGTGCCAAGCATGAAAAAAAAAAAAAACAATAAAAAAAGACTTCTACTGTATTTTATGTCTTAGATGCGATGAGAAAAATGATTTTTTTTTTTAAATTGCATAGGATGTTTGTGGGATCTGATCCCTGGGTAATAGCGTGTGGTTTCAGGGCTCTGCATGTCTCATTAGTTTTACATAACCTCTTGCTCTTTCCTGATACCACATCCCCTAAACTTTTCATACTTCTCCCATTTACGTTTCCGTGCGCTGTGCTGTCTCCACTCCCTCCCTCCATTTGCTAGGACATCTTCTCCTTTTTGTAATAAACTGGCACCTATTTTTTCTTTCTTCGGGAACATTTTTGGGTAGTAAGATTTCAGCTGGATCTGTGCAAACTTGATGCTAGACTTTCGAGAATCTGGTGATTATTATGCATTGTGCTGTCAGCACATTCAAAGACCTAAAAATACTTTACTGATGTACAGCTATAACACAGTTCAGTACCAGTGTCTACACAACAAAGAGCAGAGCATGGTATAACAAACTGGGGACGCAATGTCCCAGTACTTTTTCTGGTGTGGTCAATCTATACTTTCCTTGGGGAAGGAAATAAATGAGAACTATGTACTGCACAGAGCTGAGAATTTTGCTCGTACTGGATAAATTGCAAAACAATATAACTGCTTCTCCAGTGCTAATGACCAGAGCCATCCCTAATTATGTTTGGGGCCTCAGGCAAAGGATTTCTGTAGAATTGCTACTCCAGCTTGAAGGACCGTGCAGTGCATGTCCCAAGCCAGTCATGTCTATTGCCTGGCTACCAGGGAGAACCTGCTTTTTACGGGGCATTGTGGTACCTGCACGCATCCGCTGGGGCTGCTGAAGTCACTTGTAGGTAACAAGGTTTCTGCTGAGGACAGAAAGATGTATTAGCCCTAATTCTGAAGTGATTACAACTGAGCATGAAAAATGTTTTTGTTTCCACTTCGCTTAGCAAAATGCAATCAATTCCATATTTTCTGTGAAACAATACTCTAGATGACATCACAAAAACAGCCTCATGCCTGCTGTCCTGGGTAGATTTTGTTGGAGACAGATTTTTCCATGTAGCCATTTTGTACAGCCTTAGGACACAACCAAAAATCCCAACTCTTTTGAAGGCAGAGAATAAATAACTTTAAATTTTTCCCATTGAATTTCAACATGTTTCTTTTATTGCAAAACTTGGATTTTTCATGCCCTTATTTGAATTGTACATTAAAATCTGTTACTTGCCAGCATCCCACCCACATATAGTACTACGTCTCATGGAAGTCATCACTTAGTTGGAAATGTGTGCACCATATGCATACTCTCAACTCCAAAACTAGCACCCAAGGGTTTTTTAAACTCAGCCCGTAATCTACGAACACTGTAAGAAAAATATAAAAGATAAAAGAGAATATTTTAAGATGCCATAAAATGTTTTAGAAACTATTCTAAACCTCTCTGTTGTAAGGAATCTGAGGAGCATTTATGTTTCTCCTCAAGCAGGAGAAAAGACAGGAAGCTGTCCAAAGCTTTTGCAGGCAATTTTATTGCATTGCAGGAATAGGAAATGGAAGGACTGAGGGGCTGTGGTGAGGGAAGTGTTTGTTTTCCCAGCATGTAATATCTAAAAGTTTGGAATCCTTATAATTAATAGCTATATAGACATATTTCCAATTGGCCAACATTAAAATAACAGTGTGAAGGCTCTGAGTTGCATATCAATATTAGAACTATGTCCTTGGCAAGAATGCTGCATGCAATGCTGCTGATGCCATTGCTGCAGCAGCAGTTATTTTTGTTCACAAAGTTCCCTGTTGTGTGCAGCATTTCTGCAGATCACCTGCTCAGGGACCCATCGTTTCTTCCTGTTCTTTGAAAGAGAGAAAAGAAACCTGTCCTGGAAAAATGTCTTTTCCTCTCTAACAGTGTCTGTCTTCAATGAGAGTTTGTTATTTTATGGAAAATGACTTAAGTATTGCAAAGAGGACTAAGGTAAAATGGACATTTATATATATATATGTATATATATATATATATATATATAAGACTTAAGAAACAAGAACTAGTAACATGAGAATCAAATATCTGCATTGTGGGTAGTTCTGGTCGGGTAACATTTTACATCCTGTTGGCTCAGATCTGTGTACCTAGGCAAGGTAAAGGGTGAGGGAAAGTCAGGCAAGGAGCATTAAACAATGTTCACTTTATTTTGATAGGTGGGTGTGCATCTTTTGTTTGAAGCAAGAGATCAAAAACCAGTGCCATCACTATACAAACCTGTTCCACCCCTTTACCTTTCATTGCTACTTGAAAGAGTACACTGAAAAAAAATAAAAAACAACAACTCCAGGAGCCAAATCCAACACGTTTTAGTAAATAATGGCCTTGGCTGGTGCTAGTTGTGCTAGTGACATACACTTGGCTTGCTTCACACAGCTCACACTCTGGAGAGACTCTTGGTCTTTCCTAGGACTGCTTTCCTCTACTCAGGTTAGCCCTCAGTGTTTTTGTATTTGGTTGCACATTTTTATTTATTTTTCTGTTGCAGGCAATAGCTCATTATTTAATCAGGAAACTTTTGGTTGCTTGTTTGAATGTACCCTCACATATGCCATTCATCAACTTGAAACCTGGTGGGGGGGGAAGTCCCTTCTCCTTTTTTTATTTTTTTTTTAATTAAAGGATGATTTTGGTGGCTCTTGCTGTCTTGCTGGTGACAGTCAAATGCACACTCAGCAACTTTGGGAAAATCTTGCTTGATTACATACAATAACTATTAAATACATCTCCAGCATCACCACACCTTGTCTGACACCACTGGGGAAGGATCTCTTGTTGGAGATACCTCCTGTGTGGAGTTCCAAGTGAGCCTTGACCTTCAGCGACAGGTAGCCCTTCCTAATCCATTGGGTGTCTTTATATCACCTGGATAAGCCATCCAAATATACACTGTCCGTCTTCATTATATTGTGTGGGTGCTATTCATTCGGGTATTCACCCTACACCAGCTAAAACATTTGGAAAAATTTGCTTGCGTTAGAAGATTGCTCTGCAGCTGTCATGAAACAACATGGGAGATGCTTCAGTCCCTTTATCATCTTTGTGGCCCTCCCTTGGGCTCCTTCTGTCATTTTTGAACTGGGGAGCCCAGAACTGGGTACAGCATTCTAAGTGTGGCCTCACCGGGGCAGAGTAGAGGGGGTAGACCACCTCCCTCAACTTGCTGGACAAGCTATTTCAGGATATCAGTGGCCATCTTGGCCACGAGGGTACACTGCTGGCTCATGGCCATTCTGTTGTCTACCATGACCCCCAAGTTCTTCTCTGCTGAGCTTCTCTCCAGCAGGTCCCTAACCTGGATGGATGCGTGTAGTTATTCCTCCCTGTGTGCAGGACGCCTGCTCTTGTTAAACTTCATCAGGTTCCTCTCTGCCCAACTCTCTGGTCTGTCCAGGTCTTACTGTATGGTAGCACAGCTTTCTGGTGTGTCAGCCAGTCTTCCCAGCTTTGTGTTCACTACCTTGCTGAGGGTGGGCTCCACCCCTTCATCCAGGTTGCTGATGATGATGTTGAACAAGACCAAGCCCTGAGGAACACTTCTAATTACGGGCCTCCAAGCAGACTGTGCCACTGATGACAACTGAGCTCTGCCACTCAGCCAGTTGTCAGTCTAGCTCACAGTCTGCTCTTATGGGTGCTCTCTGTGGAATTTTGTGAATTTAACACGAATGTTATGATTTTCTTTTTTTTTTTTTTATAGTAAACATTATGTTCTTCTATCTAGTTGAGATCTTGGACTACACAAACATTTAAAGTTGGCCAGGGAAATGTGTAAAGGAGCATGCTCATCCTTCTGCTGGCTGCCATGATGGGACCTGTAACGTTCCCAGCAGCACTACTGCCTGACTAGGAAGCTGGGTGCATACCCTTATATGTTCCTCTTCCACTGCAACTCTTTTTTTAAACTCTGTTTATCCCTACTTTATTTCCATAATTTAGATGTTTCAGTAATAGTTTTAATCGCAGAATGGAAGTGAGAAACTGAGCATTTTAGCCAAATTAGCCTACTCCATGTTTGGCTAGCATGTTAATTTTCTCAATTTGATCTGAAATAGTAATTACATCATAGTGAAACTTGAGCACGGTTTTTGTCTATGTCTTGCTTATGCATATTAGTGAATTCAGTGTGCAGGGGTTAAATATTATTTTCCCTTGATTTATTATTATTATTTATGGCACGCAGCTCATTCTGACTGTGCATATATGTATATAAACACACACATGTTACGTTATATAAAAGATGGCAGTGTGTGGTAGTAAATACATTTCTTGGCATGAACTTGGAATGTCAGCAGTACTCATGAGTAGCAAATTTAATTCTTGCCAAGATAACATCAGAAGATATGCAAATATTTAATGTTATATATAGTTGTTTTATGGGCAGCAAGCTGCACACATGCTCTCATTATACTTTTTGTTGGGAGAGAGATAATTTCTCTTGAAACTCAAAATCTGAATTGCAACCCTGTGTACTCAGGGGGACTGCCAGCCAATGACCGTTCTTTTTCCTGAATCAAATCTTCTTGTAGTGGTGGGAATTAGCACAGCTGAGAACAAAGAAAATCAGGGACAGAGTTTCTCCACTGCTTCCTCAGGTCATATAGAAGTCCAAACCTGTAAATACTTATACGTGTGTTTAACTTTAGTATTCTGAGTACTCTTAATGAGTCAAATGAGATTCCTTATGGCAGAGTAGTTAATCATGGGAAAAAAATGTTTGCAGGTTTGGATCCCAGGGCTGTTCTCCTTTTCAGCTGCACCCCACATAGAACCCTTGCATGAGAGCAGTTTGTAATGGTCAGTTTATATTGTATCTTGGAAAGCAACAACAAAATATCCTCATATGCAGCAGAAGTGATTATTTTCCAAATGGATGTCAATTGCTGATAAAAAATATTTCTCTTAATTCAAATGCTTTGAAACATTGATTAAATACATTGAGAACAATATAAATTTTAAATGAAAATTTCAGAACTTCGATGCACTTTGGAAGAGAATGAAATACAACGTGCTATCATGACAAAGTGGCTGCTTTGATTCTTCATTTCAAAATGTCTCATCTAACTCTCCTGCACTGACATATATTCCTTAGGAAAAAAATGTTAATGCTGATTTAATATGCATGTAGTAATCAGGATCTTGCAAGCCATTTGTGATGTTTGGTTGATAGGAGCCAGCTGTTTGATGGCATTTATAGGTATGCCTAATGCAAATATTTAATCCTACTTCACCTAAAGATGCTTTAAAAAATAAAAATAAAAAAATAAAAAACAAACAAACACCACAAGAAAACCCCATAAAAATGCAGTGGATTAAGTAGTAGAATTTTGTCATGTACTTCAAAATGCCCTTAAAAAAATAAACAAATTATTCCTCCAGTACGCTAAGGGCAGTACAGTACTGTGTTCCTCTCCGCGGCTCTGTGTGGTGGATGGCAGCACAGAGCTACAGCAAAGAGGCTGCCATTTCAAATTAGTTCTAAGTGCTTTTTAACATCTCTTGGAGATGAAGAGGAAAATGGGGATTTTGTGATTTTCATCTTGATTAACAGGACTGTATTTGTGTTTATGAAAACTTTAGTTTACTACCGAATTTGTTTCATCAGCTATTTATTTGCAGAATTGCTGAAAATTTTGCACATGCCTTTTGGGTTATTTTAAATGGACAGATTTGCTTTAAAAGAGGTTTTAATCTTTATCACATCTGTGGTGGATTTACTACGCTTCCTGTAAAACATTTTCTAAGGTAATGAATATAACATTAACAAAGCCTATGTTTTAATGCATCAGTCAACATTACTTGATTCCTCCCCTCTTATTCCATTAGCATTTTCTCCTTTTTCCTGAAATATTTATACTTGAATGCATTTTAAGAAGTAAACTCGATGAGAAATATTTTAAAGAGAACTATCAAAGGCACTTACTGCAGTTTGTATTACTAACCATTTGTTAAACTGCAATTCAAACATGTGTTTGAGTTCCTAGGGAAGTTTTTAAAACCAAAGAAAAATGGCTCTATGCATTCTTATGTGTAAGTTAGAATGGCCTTGTGCTTACTGTTTCTACTGTATTTTTTCCCAAGAATTTATAATTTATTTCTATATCTTTATTTTATAAACACAAATAGGAGTGATGCTATGTATATGAATAGTATTAGGCAGCATAGGCTTTCTTAAATATTCTTATGATCCTTATGGATGT
Organism: Cyrtonyx montezumae; assembly: GCF_038088225.1. Taxonomy (NCBI): domain Eukaryota; kingdom Metazoa; phylum Chordata; class Aves; order Galliformes; family Odontophoridae; genus Cyrtonyx; species Cyrtonyx montezumae. Next base: position 5,605,471 of record NW_027072067.1, read on the forward strand.
TCTTAAATGGGCAGGGCAGATGCTACACTTTTTCTATACAGTTCTTCATGCTGGAGAGAAATACTGCTCCTCTGGACTTGTTCAATGTGATCTCATGGTTGTCTGAGTGTTTTGCTGTTACTTTTCCATCAGGCAATTCAATACCTGCCCATGGGCTGCTACTTTCTTTATTGAGCATCTCTCGAAGGTGCTGGGAGGGAGAAAGTGCTGCTCTCTTCCCCGTGCAGAACAACCTGCTCTAGCTGAAATGATCTGTCCTTGATATTTCAATTGCTTTTTTGTTTATTCTTTGATTATTCTTAAACGATTCTTTCTGAGTGCTAGTGTATAGCTAACAGCAGCAAAAGTAATCTTTCGGACTGTATGTCACAGCCATAAAACTTAGAAAGTAGAATATAACAAGGTTTTCCATGCCTTAGCTATAATGTGAACGTGCTAGGGATAGAAATGAAAGAACCTCTTGGGCTACTCTTTGTTTGCTGACTGTTACAGCTGTTATCCAGAAGTTGTGGACCTTCAGGAAGCAGTTTAACCTGACTGTAAGGCTGAGTTCCGTGCTCACATTCCCTGCTATTCCAGTACTTGCCCCAATCTGGCATTCAGCAAGAAGCCCTAAACCTGCATCAGGGAACAGCTCACAACTGGGTGTTTGCAGACAAGATTTTTTCCTCCCACCATATTTCTCCCTGTGCCAAGCTCAGCCATCACCTGTGGTTACCCTTCATGAGAAGATGGCCTCTACCTCTAGCAAGGTGTGCTGGCTCTGCCTGTCCTCAGCCTTGTCTCCCTTGTCCCTGCCACAGCAGCAGCTCAGGATTTCCCACGGACAGGTTTGACAGCCCGGGCTGTACCCTAACCCAGCCAACACAGAGTCGGAGAATGGCTTGAGTTGGAAGGGATCGCAAAGATCATTTAGTTGCTACCCCCTGCCATGAGCAATGTTGCCAATCACACTACGGCATCAGATCAGGTTGCCCAGGGTCCCACCCAGTCTGGCCTTGAACACCTCTTGAGATGGGACATCCACAGCTTCTGTGGGCAGCTGTGCCACTGCCTCACGACCCTCTCAGTGAAAAACACTCTCAGACCTGCACTGCCAAACTCAGATTTTTGGCAAGCTGAACTGCATTGGCAGGAAGGCTGATGGTGCGTGATCATTGCAGAGATCTGCACGTAGCCCAGCTCAGTTCTGTGCTTGTTACAAGCTTCCTCAAAAGGTGTTTTGGATGGAATTCTTCTAGGGACTTGGACTAATATGGGAGTGAAGACAAGATGCCTCAAAGAGGGCAGTGACAAATGCAAAAAAGAAGCAGTGAAAAATGAGGAGACAAGGATCTTAAGGAAAAATCATAATAAACATTGCCTACAGGCTACCCACTTATGCCAGCTCAGCTTTCAGGGTGTTTTTCTAGTCTCCTTTAATATATAGCACAGGCTTCCCTTCAGTTCAGAAGAACATTAAAAATATATTAATCATCCTTAAACAAAAAAGCACGTGTTTGAATGACAGGGGGAAAAGTGTGCAGCATCAAAATCAATGTTCCTGAGTTTGGGATGCCCCCTCTCTTCCTGTCATCCAAGGAACCCGTGACCTGGCTGCTAACCCCGCAGTGGGCTCATCCTGTGGGGCTGGGCTGTCCGTGGGCATTAGGGTATGCAAGGAGGTGCCCCCGCTGCATCCAGCTCTAAATAATTCAGAGTGGCTGTGATTTATCTCCTAGCAAATGAAGTGTAGTAGCTGTGTTTTGGGAATGAAGAGGCGGCATGACCTTTAGCTTTGCTTTCGTGTTGGGTTGTTTGCTGTCACTGCAACATTCAGCAATGGAAGGGACAAGAATGCACAGGGAAATGGGAACAAACGTCTTTGCGTGCGGCTTGTATCCAAACAAGCTGGGTTTGAGCTGTAAGTGTAGAGCAGCTGCTGCGTGCATCTAAACTGTTCTTGTTCACCAGACACTGAATGGTCTTTGTTTATGCAATGTTAAAACAAGTCAGGATTAGGAACCCAGTGCTTTTAACACTACAAAAAAGTGAATGGTCCCTATTTCAACTAACTGCAGGGCTATGGCTTTGCACAGTGGCATAAATTCAACGCCCTGATTTGGAAGGACTTAACATGCACTTCAGCTGGCCTCTGTTCAGAAGCCATGGGGACCTTTAAACAGCTGCTTCGCTGCTGCTCCGGTGGAGGAGACGTGAAGTTGCTTTCTGATCTAGATCCCAATTTCACTGTAGGGTAGAAAGAGGAAGAAGCAACAAACTGGAAGAAAGAAATAAGAGGATAGAAATCTGTCCATATTTACTCTCATACAAATAGAGTTTGCCCCAAGTGGGAATAATTCCCTCAGACTTGAAATTACTACACTCAGTAGGTACTGCACTTAGGGAAAAGCAGGCAGGCTGACGTAAGGGGAACGTGCTATTGAGCTGAGTATAAAAGAAAACAGATTTTGAGAATTTCTGCCTACTTGGGTTATTATCATCTGGTTGATATAATGTTTGTCTGAGACAGACACATTTGGAGATGAGGACTGGTCCAGCTGAGCTTGTTTAAGGTGAACTTGATGTAAGTGGAGGAGTATGTGTGTGTGGAACATGGAACAGGCGCTGTGTGAGGAGTCAGCAGCCAGGCACCACAGGAGAGGCAACAATGATCTCTTGTCACTCTGTGGATACTTCCCTTGCAGTGTCAAGTCCTGGGGTAGCTCCCATCCCATGCCGGTGTTAAGAGGCAGCACTGTGGCAGTGATGTCTGTGAAGTCCACAGTGAAGCTGAGGTCAGAAAGCTGCATGTTACCCTGGGAGCAGAGGTGATGAGCTAACTCCAGCTTTGGGGCACCATTTAGACAGTGTGCTTCCTGGCAGCTGCTCCTGTGCCAGGCCCAGACCCTGCAGCACAAACTGCTTCTGGGGGCTCCTCGTGCTGAGTATAAGCTCCTCTCAGCCAGAGTACAAGCTGCCAGCACCCCATCCTCCCTTGATACCCGCATGTGCAGAGCTGGCAACCCCTTCCCCTCTTTCACTTTTCTCAGATGCGCGGAACTATTCTTAGAATTCCCATTTCTGGCATCACTATCTACTTTGTCTATCTCATATCGTAGCACTTTATTTTCCTTGAGCAAGATATTAAACATGCCAACATATCCACCACAGCTAATTTGCAGGCCAGCAAACTTGTTTTCAGCACCTTCTAATCTGCGAGCAAAAGGCTCCGCTCTATGTTCAATAGCAGAGACAGGCTGTGAGGAGTCTCATCTTTCATGCCCCGAGCCCCCGCTCTGCAGCACCGCTCGCCTCACATCTAACGTGCCGATGTGCCTCACAGGGCTTGTGAGGTGGACGCAATTCCCAGTGCAGGCTGCTGGGCTGCTTGGGTGGTGCTGGAAGTTTGTTTTTAAACAGGATGAAAACAGAAGTCCCGCGCTCCCCTTCCTCACGTGTCACCTCAGCAATCATGAGGAATTTTCATGGAGGCTCAGTTGAGCAGCGGCTCTGTGTCCGACTGCCTCTCTGGGGAGTTGGTTGGGAGGGAGAAATGAAGCAAAGGTCTATGCTTCTGAGAGCATGATTTTAATTAAAAAATAAAAAGAAGAAGAAGAAAGAAAGGGCTTAGGCATATTGATGGAGGCTGCGTTTTTCAGGGGCCGTTAAAACCTATGGTTGAGGTGCAGCTTTGGGTGTTCCTATGCCACCTGATGCCCAGAAGCCGAGGGGCAGGCACTAGAGGGAGCAGCACTGTACATGTCTGTAAATGCTTCTCCTGGTGATTCTTGGTGAGGTGATGAGGGTCCTCCACTCCTTGTCTCCCAGGGCCAGTATGCAGAGCTGGGTGAATCTCTGATCTGATCCCGTGCAGAAACTGACAGCAAAAGCTTTGTTCTTAACGAGACGATCATGCTTCTGTCAAATAATAGAGGCCACTCGCACTATCTCAGATAAAAATCCCTGCTTCTCATTCTCCTGACTCTTTTATTGAAGGCCTTGCAGGCTGGGGAGCACCAGGAAATCCAAACCTGAGCTGCAGGGCATGATGTGTGCAATGGCGGGGGCTAAAAATTCCCGTAACACATTCAGTATTATCTGCCCCTCCTCTCACCTTGCTCAGCCCCTGGAGAAGACAAAGATAAATGCTCCTTTCTCTCTATGTTAATTGGAGTGAGCAAGGAGATAGCTGGTAAAGCCCGCTGATAAGATTTGGGCCAAGGTGCCAACAGTTCCCAAGGAGATGCAGAACACAGAATGCAAAGCTGTAAGCAGCAGAGCAATTTCTAGCCACAGTGCTAATTCTGCAAGATGAATGCTGGAGAAGCACTTGATATTTACTTTCCAGAGTAAACTTCAAATGCAGTGTAGCCCTTTAGTCACGGGGCGTGGGCAGCATGGCTTTGCTGTCAGATTTGTCCATTGCTGCTATAGGAGGTTTTGCTTTGCAGCGTAGGTGAGTTGTCACTTGTTCCACAGTTTCCCCCTTTCTGAAGGTTCTGTGTAGCACATTGCTAATGAGCTCATTTTCCCTGAAGACAGGTATTGATAAATACTGGGCAGGCAGCAGGGCTGCCCTTTGTAGTGAAGCTTCTTCCTAATAGAAGCTGTAACGGTGAAGCCTCTTTGAAGCAGAGGTACTGGAGAATCAGATGGGATCAATATGTTCTACTTAGGTTGAAGACAATTAGACTTACACTGAGAGAAGCAGAGGTGAATTCCGAAAGAGATGTTCCTGGTCTCGTATAATGGGAATTACAAGACCACTGAGCCATATAAGAAATTTTAAAACCTATTCAGCAAGCTTGCTGCATAATCAGGTATCAAATGGCCAGTGGTATGGAGACTGTCCCGATAGCTTCCTTGCTTACGATGATACTAAATGCAGGAGCATCCACAGGCGCTTTGGAGAGTGCTGCATTAGCAGTCCTCTGTTCACCTTTCTCATGGTGTTTTTTGTCAAAATCAGAGCCTGCCACTCGTGGCTCATTTTCCATGAGTGACGAGGCTTTGAAAGGAAGATATAAAAGCAGTTAATGGAAACAGGGGGACTTTTCTGAGTCAGTTGGCCATGTAAATTTTGAGTAGGGCTTCCCAAACATAACTTCAGTATTTGAGTTAAGTGAATTAACAAGGAGCTTTTGAAGCAACGAGCACTGGATATTTGGCTGCCTTATTGTGGGTTTGATCATAAGCACATTGGAAGGACTGTGCCAATTCCCCTTATGCCCTAATAGAATCCTAAAATATCCAAGGTTTGTTTAGAACTCGTGAGATATACTGTAACTGTATTTTTCTTTCTTTTGTGTGTGTGTTGCATCGATTTCACTCATCCTCTCAGCACTCCTTTCCTGTGACATGATCTAATTCTATCTGCTTTCCTGACAGTAAATGAAAACATCTTGGGAATGCAGTATGGGCACATGCAGAGACCTTAAAAGCAAGGAGTGATCAAAGACAGCATGGGCTAACAACTGAACAATTTCTAATTAGTTTTCAGCTATCTTTATAGAGAGAAAACTCTTGATAAAAAGCAATTATTCATACAAAGGCCACGTAATTTAGACAAATAACTTGTAAAGCATAGTAATTGGGCTGCGTTGTGCTTTCCTTTTTAATTAGAATTCATATTTGGAACAGGCGGGAGGATTCTTTTGGTTAAAAGAGGGGGGAAGATGTAAGCTAAAGGGATTAGAGAGGAAAAAGCATAATAATTCATGTGGTTATCTAGATAAATCCTAGCCAAATGTGGCATTCTTCCCTTGAAGCATTACAGCGAAGACCTAACATTGCATCAGGAAAGCTGAAATACCTTTTCCCCTTTAAAAGGAGACACACCGTGCAGCATTATATGAAGCAAGTGTTGCAGAGTTAATTTGCTTTCAGCATCTATTGCAAGGGCTCCTAGACTTTCAAGTTCAGAGCAGAATTAAACCGTGACTTTCCTCAAGTTGTCAACGTATATTTGTCTGGGTGATACTTCAATTTGTTTTTTCCTCTCTGGGGTTTTAAAACCCTCAAGAGAATTCCTGATGTTTGTAGCACTTGTTAATTAATGCGTTATGCATATTTAGTTAATGTGCTGTGCTCTTCCTCTTAGAGATTATTAATGAAGATGTGATATAAAAATTGGTTCTAATGTTCAGCCAGAACTTGATGTTTGTCTTCTTGCGAACAGTGAGCTGTTTCTAACTACAGTATTCTTCTGTCCCTGTGATCAGTTTTCATTTCTCATATCCTTGCTAAAGTAACCTACTCTTTCATGTGAGATATCTGATGTTATATTTAGTGCTTTTTGGGAGACATTTATGACAACATACTACATCCATTAGATTTTTTCTTCTCTTCTACAGATTTGTTGCTATATCAGTCAGGCTGGCCACTAATGGAATCTTCTCCAAATTTCTTTCAGGAGTCTGATGTTAAGAATTTGGAATTTTGTGTATAAATTGATTAAAAAATGGAATCGACCTAAAGGCTTTGTGTCACTGTGTCACGGCTTTTAATTTTCTACTTCTGCCTGTTTGCTTCACCGTTTCTTAAAGGTAGACTTCTTGCACCAAACCTGCAAACTTTTACCACGTCCCTACCTTGCAATGATTAGCACTACCTTTCCTCTGCCATTCCAAACTCCTTGATACCAGCTCCTGCTCTGCTTCATCTTCAGAATATAATAAATTATCACTCAGAAGTGAATTGAAATGTATATGAATGTGACGTAAAAAAAACTAATTCATTCAGATTTTAAATGAAATCAGTTACTTTTGTTTCTGAAAACGACCAGATCTGTTTTAGCACTCGAATATCCATGTAGACTTAATCTTCTGTTTATGACAGTTCAGAGATTGTGCACTGCAGGTAAATTATCATTATTTTATTTTCTTCATCACTGCAATCTAACCTCTTAAAGTCACATAATGAGTGCAATATGATGAAAAATCACGGGAAAGAGGAGTGCTGTTTGAGGATACACGTCTGGTCTGGTTCAGAGGAACAGTGAAAAGACTTGTAGCGTAGGCTGGGTTTTCTCTATGTTAAGGGAACCGGGGACTTTACATAAACTCCAAATTGCACAGAATGTGTCTGCCAGGTTTCTTATGAAAAGGAGACGACAGGAGCACATTTGATTTATTTTGAATGTGTATTGGCTGCCAGTCAAATACCATACTGATTTTGAAATTGCTTTCCTTGTTTCTAAGGTGTTACATACCCCCAGCCTATCTCTTTGGCAGCCATTGTCCTCGCATTCCTGCTCAATCTTGGTGATTTACTCAGATACAAGAGTCCTCTAATGACCAAGGACTTTCATTTCATACTGACAACTTCTTACGCAGAAGATAATAAGGTTGTGCCTGATTTTTGCTACAGCTCTGACTCAGGGAATTTCGCTGACCCACCATGACTTGAAGCTGGGCATCCAGTGAAGTACCTCCTTGAATTAATCTCTGTGTTGTACTGTCTCCAGTAGTTTCGCAATGCGGAGAGCGATAGAAGAAAAAGGCTTTTCCGTGTTTGAAAGTTAGATACAATGTGGTAACCTCTTTTTTTTTCAGTTTAGCTTTTCTGATGCATTGATTATACATTCAAAATGAAGCCAAACAAAAAAAATGCTGAGGGTTAGTTTTTTTTGTGCCAGTCATTGTGCAATATTTTTGTGACAGCTGGTAGAAACACATTTTTTTTTTTTGTCTCAAGTAAGAGGCTTCATCTGATTTTTTTTTCCCCTTTCAATTTTCACACACACATTTGTTATAATTTGTGACAGTTTTTTATTTCTTGAAAAACTTTTGGATATGCTTGTGACACTTCTTTCTCCTTCTGTTTTCTGATTTTGTTCCTTTCCTCTCCTTATTTGGCTTGTACTTTCTGTTAAGCCATGTGATGTTAAATGTCAGAAAAGCTTCTTTCTGCCTTCCCACTCACACATACATTCCAAACTCTTGATAAATTAGAGTGGAAGTGTTGTAATGTTCCACAGTTTAAATGTTTTCTAAAGTTGAAGGAACGTGGTAAACACTTTGTAGTCTGTAGCTCTTAGCACGACCTCAAGAAAGAAAGAAAGAATTTATATATATAATATAAATATATTAAAAAAGAAGGTGATGTGTCTTTTTTAAGGACCTGTATCTATACGATAGATTTTACTTTTCTTTTTTTTGAAGAACAATTTCAAAAGACAAACTCACCTTGCTGTCTCCACTGTGGGCAGCGGGTGGGACCAGAAAGTGTTGATTTATTTTTACAACTAGTTTGTTTATTTTCTCCAAGTCACTAAGGCACTTGATTTATTCTTTTCTCCCACAAGGATATCATCTTTCTTACCGTTGTTTAATGTTTTACAGTTTAACTTCGTTCTGTAATTCTAAAACCACAAACAGACTTTTTTTTCTTCTTCAAACTGAAATAAGATGGTAGTTCAGGATCAAATAAGCCACTGCCACTGCCACCCACTACCCTGACCTAAGAGGGACATGCAACCTGTCGACCTGCAGTGCTCCAGCTGCAGATGCTGCCTCTGCTAACTGTTGACTTCCATTTTTTACTTTTTTTTTGTGCGTGTGAGATGGTTTTCTGAGGATACAGATTTTCAACACTACCAATTTAAAATAAAAAACAGCACTTAAAAAAGACCTGATTACTGGCCAACCCTCTCAAAGGCAGGTGCTATGAAGAAAGAGAATGAGTTATTTAAAGTTGTGCTTGCAATTAAACACATGGAGAGGGCACTTATTTTAACTTTCCCATATTCTTGCCTTTTGTATGTAAAATATAGCTCTACAACAGCAATAATAATGAATCCTTGCTTTTCCTTTTTGCCTGACCACCAAAAATGCTTTCTCTCCCTGGGGAGACAGACTGAGATGCTTAGCCAAGGGTGTGTTTTATTTCTCTCAGTACTTCTGCTGCTCTTTTTTCTTAAACCAGTATAGTGTTTGTTCATAATTTTTTATAGAGTACAAAATAAACATAGCTATGCACTGTTACAGTTTTGTGAAGCTGAGTTACTTCCCAGTAGCTTCTGATCACTTCTCTCTCCTCTTTAAATTTCTTTTCTGGAAAGGTTGTCCTTGCTTTATTCTTCTTTCAACACTACATACTAAAGCTGCTGTCTCGTTCTATCTTTGATTTGAAATGTGCGCATGATCTTCGTACTTATATTAAGGAGGGGATTATTGGTGCTGACTTCTTTACACAGCCATGTCAATACCTCTTATTTCATACTGGCAATATCTCTCCCATATTTCGCTTATTCCTTCACTGAGCAGCTGTAATTTTGCTGATTTACTCAGCTCTGTGATGTGCACGAAATAAAGGAAAGATCTAGCAAGGTAGTGTATTTCTACTTGTGGTCAAATTGGAAGTATTCGGAACTCTGTAAGGCAAAATCGGAGTATTTTTGGGGTCAAACAAACACATAAACGGAATGTTGATCATATATATAAATAGATTTTTGTGCCTGGATCAAAATTAGGATAGTTTGCCTTCAGGTCTTGTTTCGTTTGACCTTGCAACGAACAGGGTGGAGCAGTGAGAATTACATGAAATAAGCCTGGCGTTGACCAAATTCTAGCTGAAAAGCAAGTGAACAAATAAATGTTCTGCATCAGCAAGTTTTCACATTATCTTACTTTAGGTCTGTCAAGTGCTTACATTCCTTTCTTTGCTTTGTAATTTTTTTCTTTGAATTTCATATTGTCTTCAAGCGACCTCAACAACTTTATGCCTGGCAGAATCCCAAAGGTAGTGGCAGCCTCTCCCATGATGGGATGTCAGGATGAGAAAGCAATAAAGGAAATCCAAGCAGGGAAAGTATCACTACCTTTCTTAATGTATGCTTTTTATCTTCCTAGATGCTAGTGGTTTTGCTTTCTTTCAGGGTTGCTTAATACATTGTTATGATTCTATTCTGCATAAGTTCCCTTTGATATTCAGACTATATAGCAATAAACTACTCTTTTCTCAGAGAGAAAAATTGTAGTACTGGATGGGAATGAAGAAACAGAAATGAGTACACAAAGGACACTTGATGCAACTTTATTAGCAACAAGTATGAAGAACAACTCATAAGAATATATTATAAATTGGTATAACTGTAGAAGTACCATTAGAGGGAGCTCTGTTACTTAGTCCAATAATTTACATGTCACTTGCAACTAAGATGCTGATTTCTGATTTGAAATCGCAAAACCTATAGGATTAAGGCAAAAATAAAAGAGCTCTGGCTGTAAGCACAGACACAGAGAGCACTCTGAGTGTGGGTATCTTTCTTCCAGAATGAGTACATTGGCTCCAACCTATTTTTTTTTCAGGCTGCTCCATATAATGGAGTCGGTAAAAACTCTAAAACTATGACTCAGTACCCATTGTGTTCCATATAATCCCCTCCCTCCATCTCCCACTAAGTATTAAGATAGTGTCTTCAAATTCATGATTTGCACTGGCACAGGCTGCCCAGGGGGGTTGTGGAATGTCCTTCTCTGGAGATATTCAAGACCCACATGGACGCCTACCTGTGCGACCTGGTGTAGGGAACCTGCTTTGGCAGGGGGGTTGGACTCGATGATCTCTTGAGGTCCCTTCCAACCCCTACGATTCTGTGATTTATTTATTTTTATTTATTCATGTGCTATTTTTCTCCTTTTTTTATTACCTTCTATGATCAGTGTGTTTTAGCTTGGTTTGAAGTTGTGCTACAAGTTGTGTGATCCTGAAAAACTGAATCCAGTTGTGTCTTACGTGTAATAGGACTGAGTAGAGTTCCCAACTCGTGTTATATGTAGCACTTAATAGCTTTTTCTCAAAGGGGATTATGTATTTTCTCTGGTCATGTTTGATAGTCAGTTTTCGTCTTCTCTGTCCCAAAGACAAAACTTTGCAGAAAGGGAAATTTCTGGAGTAGATTCTGCTCTTGTTTTATAAAAAATAACACAGCAGAGACAAGGGATCCAAACTGTGTCACCACTGAAGGGCAGGTTGTAGTAAACATTCATCTCTTATGACAGATAACAGTGCGTCCACGCAGCAGCTCAGTATCAGGCACAAATTCTTAGGAAAGCAGGTTTACTGGCTCAGCTGCTAGCAGACCGTTATCTCTTGAGGAGTTTGTTTGTGAAGATACCCTGAGATAGGATTGCTATCAATATTTTAAATTCTTGATACTAGAAATCCAATAAACTTGGTCTGTCTAGATGTAACGAGATATAAGAAATATGAAGTAAGTAAACATTTGAAAGGAAAACTGGGCTAGGCTTCCGGTGTCCAAGTTTGAAAAGTTAATTTGTTTCTGTGCAGAGCCAAATGCAGCTGCCTTGGGGCTCCAGCAGAGAAAGACAGTGCCTAGCACATACCATAATGCATATCATAACACAGCACAATGTTCCAGTAATGGCCAGTGACTGATATGCGCTGAGGGCTGGAAAGAGTGCTCATTGCTTTCCCCAGTGACTTTGTATTTTGGTATCCTGTGTGTCCTGCATCCCAAACCAGGACAATGATTGGCTTTGACCAATTGGTGTCACTAAGTGAACCAAATTATTACAGGGAGTGGCCCCCAGCCAGCTGCCACAATTTAATATTCTTTGAATTCTCAAGTAAGTACAGGCTGAATGATGAACATCAGCCACGTTTGAGCAAACAGCCATTAGCACCAGCTTTCTTTTCTTCCTCTTGTGTGGCCTCTCTCCTTACACTTGTGGAAGCTTGTCAGCACTTTCTTTTAAGGTAACACAAAGCCCACTGAATCTCCCAAACAATAAAAAATGAAGTACCATAACGTATAATAAATAAGAATCCCCTCTTAAATCACTCAGTGGCTGTGTTCAAGGGGTCACAGAGCCCTTTGCATTTCCATAGCTGATGTGCGAGTTAAGGCAACTTTTTCCCAGGTATGGTGGCAGAAATATGGAGGAAGGAGGATTCATTCAATCTGTGAGGAGATGGAGCAGGAATATACAGAAGAATGAGTCATGAAAAGCTCAAGAGCTCAAGAATGACACAAAGCTGTGAAAAAACTCTTAATTATAAACACTAGTGTTTCAAATTAATTAGTCTAGACAACCTGATGGCAACATACTAACACCTTGGCTCACACCAAAGGGTGCCTAGCCCAGGAGCTGGTATTTCCACTGAACTGAAGTCCTTGTCAACCGTGTCCTTTCTCTGCTTCCCTCCCAGAAATCTGTGGGACTGTCTCTGAAGTCAGATCTCATGTAGTGGTGCTAAGATAGCACAAGTCTCGTCCTTACGAGAAACCAAAATATCTCTTCCTGAAATCTGAAGGAGATTGGATCCCAGAGAATACAGGCAATATGGAGAAAAATGTTGGACAAGAATAAATAATTAGTGAATAACTACACATCCTCCCTGGCAAATCTCTCTTGTGAAAGCAGTGGAAGAGAAGGTGGGTAACTTAAGACTTCAGTCACTGAGGGCAAATACAGCAGAGTACCAGTGAAGCACTTTCCTGCAATCACTGTGGAGGAACACTGATTGCAGGCAATTGTATTGATCCAGTCAGCCCTTCATTTCATTTACTGAATTAATTCTGACAGGCTTTTGCAAGAACTCGTTAGCCTGTAGCTTAATGCTTAATAAACTGTCATCTTGCCTTTAACAGTAGGAAAGCACTTGCCAGCTAGCCTGAGGATGCAGGAAAAAAATACAATTTCATTTTTCCCAGACATAAGATCAATAAAAGATGGAATGATAAGGGAGGGAAATAAGGAAAATATATGTATGAAATAAGTAAGTAAAGTACTACCTGAAAATAGGAAAGAAAAAATCTTTAAATAAATAAACGAAGAAAAGGGAAGAAGATTGGAGTTTGAACCCATATCAGAAGAAAAAAAAAATGATTTCACTGTGGAAAAGAGCCCCTACTGGATGTTCTTTTGGATGTCCTCCAAAATGCTGCAAGTTAAGGTTACATCTGGTGGTTTCAATCTTATCACTTCCTGTGCTATAAATAATAGTGTTTAAAATGGCCTTTGCATGTTAATCACCAAGATTTTGTGAACGTGAGGAAAAATTAATTAAAAAAAAAAACAGCTTGCATAGAAAAAAACATATGTTCAACACTCTACTTTGCTAAATGTTGACTATGTTACCTATTCTATCTGTTTTCATACACTGATGTAAACCATTACGTGGAATAAGAAAAATGATTTCCTCAGGCCATGACAAATGCTTAGAATATATGAAGATCTTTTTATTTCTTTGGTTGCATTTTCAGATGTATTATACTATATTCATTTTCACAGCAAAGCTCTTGGCATTAATTTGAAGTCCCGTCTGGAAAAAAGAGCACACTAATTTTGTTATCTGTGCTAGTCTGATAATCCTGCTTCTGTGGCTGTAATATTCACCTCACCAGCTATTCTGGACCTTCTGTGTCTATTCTTTATCTGTAAAGTGTGCAAGACCTTGAAGAACTGCGGCCATTGTTGCTTTGACCCTGGAGAAAAGTATGGGAAAGGTGGCCACAGATGGAGCACAAAGATGTTCTTAACCAACATGTAGAATGCTCTGTGAAATGATGAGTTCCGTGATTTTCTTCCTATGTTACTTTAGTAACATGCTCTTATTCCAACTCATTGTCAAGCTGTTGTTCCATCCTCTTGCTTGCAAGTAAAGCCCTTTTCCTTCATGTTTTACGATTGATGAATTCAGCTGAAGATGCTAGTGGCAACTCCAGCTAAGTAAAATGAAATGGAAGTTCCCTTCCTCTCTAATGCAGGAAAGCTAGGTCTTCAGTTTCTGTATGTGATGGTGGCCATAACTCCATGCACCTGTTCCATAGCTATGAGCATGTGAGAGTATGACCTGGCCTTCAAAGACTTCTTCCCTTCCTTCTTTTCCCTGGGAGAAGTGGCATCTACCAGTGATGCTGGCCCCTATATGCAGTATGGTGAGACTAGTGAGAGTTAATGCCTGAAGAGACATTTATCTGCGGTATAGCATGGATTCTCTACGCTAGAAAAGATTTGGCAGTTTGCTCTTCTGGCAAACTTTCCTAGTGTAGCCACAGCTTATACTGGCAAGCTAGTGTTTTGTCTGTATGTAGTTTATACCAGTTCCCTGAATGAAATGTGCTATACTGGCAGACTCCTTCCCCTTCCCACCCACATACAGCAGCATCTATGTTGGTATTTAGTATACAGCAGAAGTTTTGACATTGGATCTTAGTGTAAGAAAAATGGTGCTTCTCTGTAGAAAGAGGGCCGAAATGAGATTGTGTGAGAGCAAGATAGAAAGCTATCACTGCATTGCAAATATATGGGAAAATTGTAAGCTCGTGTTTAAGACGTTGTACAATGCACTGGTGCCACATTAGTACTCCAAGCATTGTACCCACACTGGTTTGGTGCTACATTTTCCAGGTGGAGAGCCCAGAGGCACTTTTTCTTCCCTGTTGCACGAGGTTGGTGAGTGAGAAGCAGCTACCACTGATCACCTTATCCTTACAAATAACCCTCTTTTCCCTTACAAAAAGGCCTTTTTATTTCCTGAGGGGATGTGGAGTTTGAAATGCTGATGGCACAGAAGTCCTTGTCTCTGTTATCTCTTTTTATGGTTCTCTTTGAAGGGAAGAATTTCCCTGCCTGTGGATGAGATAACAGAGAGATGCTAAGTGGTGGAATTTTTCACAGCACTTGACCATATGCAATAAAAGGTCAATTTGGACACACATCTCAGTGAACTTGAAGACATCAGAGTTTTGCTGGTCTAATGTGGAAATCAAAGTGTTTCAATAGCTCCCAAGTAGAGCTATTGCCTCCTAATTGCCTTTCTCTTCATTTGCCTTCACATCTTGAAAGCACAGTGCCTTACTCCTTACTTTTCTTTTAAGTTTTGAACATTGTGAGGAGGCTGATTGGAATTGATTCTTGCCTGTCTCTAAAAGGAGACTGAGGGCTCCTGGGTAATTGTTGTAGGGGCCAGGTCCAAAAACCCAGGTTATCTATGTGATGGACACAAGGACCTCTGAAAGAAGGATGTTCTGGACCAATATGACTGTTCTTAAGTCCTTCTGTATATAGGGTTAAATCAGAACAGATTTCAAATTCATAGAGCCAGAATATATCCAACTTGTAATGTTCTTGCCATTAAGCAGTAGATTATTCTTTTCAGACACTCAGAAATTAAGGTTTCTGTCCAGGTACCTCCTTGATAAAGAATGCTTGGCACAGTTAAAATTTCCAGATTTTGAGTAATATATTGTTAGGAGTTGGAGATAGCAGTGCATAATAAATTTTTTTTTTTTTTTTTTTTTTTGTGGGGGGGGTTGGCTTGGCACCTAAAGCCAGCTGACAAGCTCAGTGAAAGGAAATTTGGCATTGTTGCTGTTTAGGAGACTGACTAATGCAAAGAGTTTGGAATATAAAAGCCAAATCAAAAGAAATATTTCATTTTCATATGGTGGTCCCTAGGCTCAGTCCTGCAGCCTTTGCTCGTGCAAAACAAATTTCTCATACAGCTTATTCACATTATGGGGAAAATAAACCATCACTGGGCCATTTGTTTGTTGGGTTTATGAACATTTCTCCAGCAACAAAGCACCCTTGAGTGCTTTCCCATTTGCTTCCTCATTCTGTGCTGTCTGTGCCACTTGAAGTTATGATAAATTTGCCAGTGTAGAGATACAGGAGAAGGTGGGGCCACTCAGGGTGGGGGAGAAGAGACAGTTCTCTTCTGAACTGTGCCCTACACAAGCCCTTCTGCTACAGTATGATGTGAGATTTGTCAGATTCACTCTCCAGATTCACTCTACATTGTTTTATTTATATTTATTTTGACCTTTGCTTTTTTTCTTTCTCTTGCCTTCTCCCCCTCTCCTTTCTTCCCCTCCCTTCCTTCTACTGTCTGCTTTTGTATTTTCCAGCATATGGAATGAGCCCTGGGCTTTGCCAACAGGGCTGTATGGGCCAGGCAAGAGGTAGGGGGTCTCATGGGGACTCCAGCCCCCCTGGCAAGGGTAGCAGCATTTTCGGTCTTGGCTTGCTACTTCCTGGCACTGGGAAGAGGAATGGGGCTGGGCTGCTCCCTGCTGAGGGCTCTTTGTGACTAACTGGACCTTGGGGACGCTGCAGCCTTTAGTGGGCGCCAATTTTGTCCCGTATTCAGCGGGTCTGTGGTAGGGAAGAGGCAGGACCACTAAAAACGCTTTGAAATGGAAATCAGGATGTTTGGGGAGCTTTTCACAAATGGCCATGATGGTGTTTGTGTTTGGTGGTAAAGCAGGGCCATGCAACCAGAGAGCTGAGCATGAGGGCTGTGGTGCAGCCCGGCCCCAGCTGGGAAGCCATGGCAGGGCCTTGTGGTGGGGGAGTGGTGCAGCTGCAAGGAAGCAAACTGATTTCCCATTTTTTGGGGACAAATCGTATTGCTTCTCTCGTTCTCTGCCACTAAAAATGCATTTTGCCTTAGTACAGAGGCTTTTGGGCCCTCAGCGAGTAAGTAAATGCCAACTAAAACAGAAAGGAAGCACAAAGGAACAGTGAGGCCTGCCACATGGCACTGTCAGCAGCCACTTCAGGCTGGATGGGGCTGTACAGCATGAAGAGCTGAAACCTGTGCCCCAACTGCTGAGCCATGGCCACCTCTGCCTGCGGGTGTGGGCTGGCTGCCACCTCCTGAAAGAGAGCAAAGGACTCATGGCTGTCCTGTGTACGCAAGTAGTGGCAGGTGAGCATCCAGCCAGAAAAGCTGTGGTGCTGTGTCTCCAATGGGCAGAGAGATCAGAGCTGGCTGAAGTTATGTGTTGATAAATAATACATACACAGGGGCAGGCTCAGATAGGCTCTCTTGGGCTGGCAAATTGCTGAAGCATTTGCCTAACTCAAACATACGAAAATTGAGTAAAAGTTTAATTTCCTACCTATCATTTCTCACAGAATATTAAAAGATTTTTCTCTGTTAATTTGTAAATAAATGCAGGTATCAGAAAATGAAATATGCCTTACCTGAAAGACAGAGGAGGTTATCGGCTGAAATTTCTTACAAATGTATTTTCTTCCTTCCTTTCCTCCTTTCCTCCTTTCCTACTTTCTTCCTTGCCTTGCCTTGCCTTGCCTTCCCCTTCCCCTTTCCCTTTTTTTCCCATATAACATGTTGCTGTTAAAATAAGCTATAGAAAATAAGAAATGCATACATTTTTTGAACACAGTGAAATGCTTATGTCCT
The DNA here is from genome assembly GCF_038088225.1 of Cyrtonyx montezumae. Lineage (NCBI taxonomy): Eukaryota > Metazoa > Chordata > Aves > Galliformes > Odontophoridae > Cyrtonyx > Cyrtonyx montezumae. The sequence goes on from NW_027072067.1 coordinate 5,622,634, forward strand.
GAATAAACCAGAGGAGATTGCACTATAGATGCAAAGAGCCTGTAAAGATGTAAAGAACTTTAAAGGAACTTTATGCATGAAGACATACTTTGTGTCAGCCACCCCAGCTACACACTTCTTAGTGGAAAAAAGAAATACATAGCACATTTCTTACCTCTGAATAATTTACTGCATGTGCTCTCCCATCAAGATGGTGGTATGCTAAATGCTTAATTTATTTTAGCTGTATACTCTTGCTCCCTCTGATGTTTCATGCCAAACTGCTGTGGTAAGAAGAAGTCAAATATATTAAAGACGTATATTTTAATTAAAAATATTAGCAGAAACATATTAGTGTTCCTTTTTTTTATTAATAGCAGATTGTTGGCCAACTAGGCAGCAGAGTTATTTATTCGGAAGACATATGTTATGCTGTGGAGTAACACTACAAGTAGAACATGGCATGTGATAAGTGGTTATGTTGGCTAACTGCTTCACTTCCCTTCTGCTAAATTAGGGGAACACTAGGCAAATCCTTCCCTGGTGCAGACTGGCGTTGCTCTGAGGACAGAGACAGAATTGGGTTAGTTTACCCTTGTCTGTCTCTGAAACCAAAGCTATCATTTAGACCATGTTTGGTGTTAGCAGAAAGACATCACTTCTCATGAACTAATTTAGGACAGTTATTTGTGAAGTAGTCCGAAGAAAAAAGGTAATGACACATTATGCATGGCAGCTTCCTTTTGAGGATGTATTAAGAGTTTAATTCAATACAGTTAGATTGCTTTTAAGTTTTTAAAAGCTTAAGTGACTGAAGCAAGCAAGAAAAATAATGAGTTAGGTCGCAATAGTATCAGAGAGAATTCTAATAAAAGATGTGTTACTAATACAACCTGGGCTATTTTTATCATTTTTTTCCCTTATTCCTCATCTTTATCAGTGTGTTTTATGTAAACCTGACACATTTATATATGTGAAACAGATGCAAAATGAAGCAGTTTTGTCTTCAGTTATGGCCATATTTTTTCAATCATGGGCATGATTTATGGAAATGTTCTTTGCTGTAATTTTTTTTTCTAAATCCAAACCACATTAATTATAAATCTAACATTCAATTTCTTTTGATACTTTGGGGAATGTGGGGAAGTAAATTTTTTACGCAAATAAATAGTTTCTTTAAAACATCAGTCTTCATTAAAAACTGAGTTCAAACAAGCACAAGACTTCTCACTGAAACTACTAGAGAATTCAATTAGATGTTGAGAAAATTAGCTTTCTTCTTACAAACACTATTAAATGTCTCAGATTTCTATGTGCTATGGTATATTTGGCACTCCTGGGGCCAACCAAACTGTGAGAAGCTATTGATGTTGGCTCCTTGGATTATCAGCCTGCTCAGGGTTGAGCTCAATTTACTGTGGAACAAATTCTAAACATTTCTGCATTCAGAAATGTTGTGGAAAGGTATAGCAAACGCCTGTGACTGAGTGATATTGCTGCTAAACAACAGGAAACTTTGTAAGGTGAGCAGCTGGAGAGAATATTTTTTCTCCTGGACAAGACCAAAGTATATATGAGTATCCACAGCATCGCCAACTATGATGACTTTATCACAACTCTTACAAGTCTTAGGGTTTTAATTCACACCTCAGCCATACTAGCAGGTACAAATCTCAGTTTCCAGTGTTGAAACTGAGGCTTTATTGTCCTTGTGATTGTGAACAGAATCTTTGAAATGTTAATTCTAGAGGCTGAGCATTCTGAAAGCGAACAGAACAGTCATATTTTTCTAAATCCTACTCAATTTGTGATTTTGTTGGTCTGATTCACAACTTCTGAGTGTGTCAGTTTGGCTACGCTGAATACCAGAAAGCTAATTCAGCCTTACAGAATTAATCCATCCTGACAGGAGGTCTCTGTGGTCTGTGGAATTCTGGTGGTCTGTGGTGAACTGCAACTTCTCTCCCCCTCTGATTTCCACCTGCTATTTCTCATTAAAAGACAGATGAAAATACTTGGTGTGCTTTCCTTATATTCTTATTGCCTATGAGCAATTCCAGCGCATGAAACATTATTTAAGAATGTTGTGGGAATGGGTTTTCACGGGTGCATGTTCACCCTACCACTTCTGTTGTCTGAGAGATACTGTGTTTTGTACAATGAGGTATTTTTAAGTTGTCTCAAGATCGTTAACAATTTCAGTGCTGAGATGTGAAAATTGTTCATTAAAATGGCAAAAGAAGTGTCTTTTGCTGGCCTTTTAAGAATGGGTAATGGCAGCATTCTTTTCAACCTGAGCTGACAGAATATCTTGCTCTTGAATTAGACGTTTGGGAGAGTTATTTCCCTACTTAGCTGGTCTGTGTCAGAGATTAGATCTCTATTACTGTCACAGATTCTGCCTAGCAGAGAGCTTGATACACACAAAAGCAGTGGGGAGGGCAAGAGAAGTTGGTTTCTATGGCACAGAGGAGGCTGTGAGTTCTGGTGTCTGTGTAAAGCAAATGCAGCATCACGGAGTCTACAGTTGATCCCCCAATAAACCAATTTTGAAAGCCCCGGCTTCCCCTATCCCCCTCCTCAGTGTCTTCCTTTGATAGGAACAGGAGGTGGGAGCTTCCCAGGAGTGTAAAGATGTCTGGTCTGGGAAACATGAAAGAAGAGGAAAGCTTGAGTGTTTATTTTGCACTCTGTAGGTTTTAGGACCAGAAAGGCTTTTTTTTTTTTTTTTTTCCTAATTAGAAGATAATAATCTTGTTAAAAAGTATATGTTTTGAAGCTTCAAAGAGGGAAAAGCAAAACAAAGCTCCCTTCTGGTCTATAAATACAGTTTGTAAGGCTTCATCAATCCACTGAAGTTTACTGCAGTAACTTGATTTTGGCCTCGGTCTGGAAGATTTGGGTACTTTGGGAATTGTAGGAATCTTGAATCTTGCTGGTAAACTGAGAGGAGAAATATGAAAGCATGGTGCAATGCTGACAGGGTGGTATGCAGCATTCCTGCACATCTGCAGCGTCAAAGTGTGGTGTTTATGACTGCTGTTTCTTTCTCCTCCATCAGTAAACACAATCTCTCCACGCCCTTAAGTTGAATCAAACCGCTATAAAGCAACTCGTGAGTAACCAGGGTAAAATTTCCACTGAATTAATCACGTATCTGGTCCAAAATATTTAAGATATAAACAAAAAGGAATAGAATATGACCAGCCAGCATGTAAACATTTCCAAAGTGGTTGTTTTTCAGATTTTTTTGAGCCACAAGTGGCGAAAAGCAGTGTTGTTGCACGAAGCTAGCTTTGAAAGAAATGGGTTGTCATCAGTTTACAGCAGCCGAGGATATGATTCCACGTATTTCACGAGTGTCTGTTTAAAGCATACCCAAATGTCTATGGAAAATATGTGTCCATTGGAAAAAAAAGGAAGAGCTAAAAGCATATCTATGAAAAAACTGGGCAAACTTACTTTAATAGAAGTTGTAATGAAAATAAACTTCAAATTCTTGAAAAGGGTTTTTAAATGTACGTCCATTGTCCTTATCTATCTTTCTAGTACATGTATGATAGTGATAATTTGTATGCCAGTTTTCATTTTCTTACTGGAAATGTAGTAAAAATGAGAAAGACAGCCAATAATAAACTAGACTGAAACCAGACTGTTGAAGAAGCTCAAGGCACGGTGGTCAGGGAGAGACTAAAGTTCCAGGCTTTTCAGTGTGGTAAAAGTATTTACAATATACATTGGGCATAGGTGGGGAAGTAACAGTTCCTACAGCAAAAAGTAAAGATGAATGGTAAGATGCAGCAGGGTGAACAGAGGAATATTCTGTATCCCTATGTGTGGTGGCTGAAATAATTACTGAATGGTGAAAATTTTCTCTTTATATTCAAGTTTAAATTTGCAGATTTTCCTAAGGAAATCTGAACCGTGGTGTTGCACAGCACTGTTTCCTATTGATGTATGAAATGAAATCAAAGTGAAATGTCAGCATCTTCTGTGCTTCAGCTGTTGTCATTTTTCAGTTCCCTTATCCGTTCTGTGCCTAAGCCTTTTTTTTTGTTTGTTACCTATGTTCACCCGTAAGACACTCAGTGACTGATTCTTGTGAAGCACAATTTGCAGTTGGTATAAAGGATCAGCAACAGCATTAATCATGCTTTGAAAGGGTTTGTGTGGTTACCAGTGACAGTTTATCAATAGTTACAGCAGCCTTACAAGTTCAGATGACATAGACCTTGAGCTGAACTTACTGGAAAGATATCTTAATATTCACTCTGCCCCAGGTAGTCTTACACCTAAGTTTTTCAAAGGGATGCTCCTTATAATGGTCCACTCTGAAAAACCTTCGAAGGATTCATTTTTCATAGTTTATTTAGGCTAGTAAGATCTTTTGCTGATGTGGAATACAATTGCTCCTATGACCTTTGCAACCTTCAGGGATGGGGGCTCAATACCCAAGATGAGTCCTTGCTTGGCCTTGATTGAGAGCCAGGACCTACAAGGCAGTTTTCTGCATATCTGGCAAGCATCCTTAGCTACCAGACTATTTGTTATTTCTGGATTTGTCCCTGATTTTAATTTTGTAGCTGTCCTGCTTTGTATTAACTAACTCTTCATTAGGCAGGGAGGGGAGCAACAACAGTTAGCTATACCAACCCCTGGTTTTGTCACTCCCTTGTTACATTAGCTAGAGAAACTCCTAAACACTTGCTTACAAAGTTCCAGATAGTGAAGATGTAAATCTCCAGCTGCAAAGATCAGGAATTTGTCTTCTCTCTGTTAACTTCAAAACAGCCTCCCGCAGCCACAGGACTGTACAGCTTTGTGTAGTTTAGCCCCCAGCTGTTTCCTCTTGGCAAGGTGCTGGTGTTGCTCACTTCCTGCTCAAGGTTGTCTCTATCATGTAAATATATATGTTGGGGAGCAAGTCCTTAAATGTCACTATCAGAAGTTAGTCTGGACTGGTCATTCACTGCCTTGGGGCTAGGGGAGGGGGGTGGCAACTGATTATTTTGGCCAGTTTTGGATCATGAACTGGGACCGGATTGAGTAGTTAGGCAATTATCTGGAACTATTTCTGCCTTTTTCATACTTCAAAAGGTAGTACTTTGAAGTTTTGTTAATTCTTGTTTCATAAGATCATGTCTCATTAGCGCATGCTTAATTAGTTCCTGTTCCATAAGCTTTGAACATTTAAAAGCTCATGCCCTCTTTTTTTTTTTTTTGGCTCAAGAGATAGCAAGTCTGTTTAATTGATGTTTTATGTGTTATCTGTTCCCATGGTATAACAGTCAGTGAAAACTGCAATTTTATTACAAATCCATGAACTCCTAAAATGTTCCTTTTGGTTAATTTTTCTATGAATGTCCTTTGGGCAAAGCAAAACGCTTCAGAGTGGTAAATAATGAGCATCTGAGTAAACGTAATGTACTTGAGGGAGCTGATGCAGTTTTCCATGATGGTATTAAATGTATCTATGCCAAGCTGTACTCAATTGCAAAGAACTATCCAGTTGTCTCTGGAGATAAGGATTGGAAATGTAGGAGTGGCTGCCTTTGGGGTGGGACACCTTTCACCAGAAAACACTGGATGTTCTAGTTGGAGATCTTTGCTCTGTCTGCTCAGCCAGGAGGGCTTCCTGGGGAGAGGATGTTGCATACAAGCCTTATCCTCAGTCTGCACAGAGTAGAATGATCACAAATCACTCCCCTTGTATTTATTTTCACAGAAGATATAGTCTAGCATGCTCATAAGATTACTGGAAAAAAAAAAAAAGAAAAACATAGTTAAGACTAGCAATTTATGCTTCAGATGACTAGTGCAGAGTAGCACAAATAAAATTATTAACTTCTTTAGAGGAGCCAAGGGTTGTCCTTTAGTTTAAGAGAGACCTCCACAGCAGGTGGGAGCAGACTGCAGGTGAAGATTCATATCTCCCAGCAGAGGCTGAGAGCTGTCAGCAGAGCTTTCCAAACATTAGCGTGAAATGAGAATTCTACGCAAACAGTACGAGTCCTTCCACCAAGGCTTAAGTCATATATCTGGCATACTACCTGAAGATGACAATGACTAATTTATTCTATTAGATCATGTTCTACTCTCCCAAACTCAAATAAGTTATTCATTTCCAAAGAATGTCAACATCTAATGAGTGCTTGAACAGTACACAAAAGCTCAAAGTTCTCTGGAAGGATGAATCTGTTATATTACAAACTATACAAAAAAAAAAAAAAGAAGAAAAGAAAAGAAAGAGGCTATTCCTCCATCTTCTATGTTTGTAAATCTTTTCCTTTGAGCTGGCTACAGTAAAGTATATTCAGATTACCATGGCCAGTGATAAACTTAGTAGCACACTACAAAATTGTTTATTTTTCCAAGGAAGAGAACTCATTACAGCCCCAAATCGGTCCATAGTTTGGATGGAAAGATTTCTTCAAGCATCTGGCTGGAAATCTGAAGTATCATTAGTTTGTTCACTTCCAAAATTTGTGTAATAGATGAATTAGAATAAATTACACAGAAACACTCAAGAAAGGTCGTAAGTACCGCTAAGTATTTTTTTATTCTCTTTAACACTTACAGACCTAATTTGTGTATGAGACATTTAACCAGATTACTTTTAGTTAGATCTGTTTAGATAACAAACTGTGTTTCTGAAGGAAGTATTTATTTTTGTATTCTGAAACATGGCTCATTTGAATGGTAAGGCTATGTGCCTTTTTGTTCACTTGTTTTCAGAAAGAGAGTGTGTAGGGTAAATACCCCGACATAATCTTGTACCCACACAAATTAATGAGAGTGGATAGTATATTCTTGGATGGCTTATCCAAATGGTATAAAGACAACCAGTAAATTAAGAAGGACTCACCTGTCACTGACAATTGAGGCTTGCCTGGAACTCCACAGAGGAGGGATCTCTTACAAGAGATCCTTCCCTAGCGGTGGTCAGCCCTTAAATGAGGTCTGGGAGAGGTGGAGCCAGACTGCACCCTTTCTGGTCACACAGGTGCATTGCCTTCACCTGTGCTCCTGCAGCTGACACAGTGCTTGCCTCAGGAGATCCATAAGTGGTTCAGGCCGTGATTCAGCAGTTCCCATTCAGGGTGAATTTATTATGTCTGCAAAATGATTAAAATCACCTAATAAAGAGATGTGAACAGAGATAATATTTTTAAAACTACAAAGTAGATGTTGGAAAGGATAAACCAATATCGATTTTCATCAACTCTTCTAGAAAACCTAAGCAGAAATTGAGAGTCTCCTTTCTGAAAACCAGCATAGTTATACGTTCCTGTATTTATTTCCAACAAACTCACAAAAGGCCAAAGAAAGACAAGCATCTGTGCATAATTGTTCTTACTTGGGGGAAAGCCTAAGTCAAATTAGAAATTTTGATACTTGCCAACAGGTTGCTATAAAACGACCATTATACTAGAAGAGATCTATAAAACTTACTTAGAACTTACTTATGCTTCTTGTCTATATCTCATACTATATAACAGAGCCAAGCAGTACCAAGATGTACACACCTGTTTCAGTAGTGTATTTTCACAAAGAATTCAAGTGCCAAATGAAGTATGAAGTGGGAGCTTTTCAGGAGCAGTTTTGTCCTTTCCTGTCCAAAGATGTTATGTCTGTTCGAAAGCAATGAAGGGATTTATGCAGCCTGACTCCAAAACCGCAGAAGTCGAGAGAGAGCCCAGTGATAATTTCGCACAGAGATGTGATTTATCACTGATTTTACATCACCATTACCGAAGCCACATATGACTGAAGAATAAAGTTATCCACACACTTCTTTATATTGTCTCTCTGCCAAGTTGTAGCTTAGGTCTGGGTCTGTGTAGTTCAGTTTCACAGCAAATGCAGTCCTTACAGTGCCCCAGTATGGTAGGGCATGTTTGCTTACATTCATTGGTCTGGGTACAACCATGTCTTTCTACCACTACGTTAGCAAGAATACCAGTGCCACGTTTCAGGAAGGAGTTTTATTTCAAGGCCAAAAAAAACCCAACAAACCTGTTGCTGCTTGAGACAGAAACTCTTACTAATCACTAATAGCATTTATCTAAGAGCAGAAAGTGTTTGTAAACTATGTAAACTTGTTTAATGTGCACCATTAAGACAGAAATTGCTAAATGACACTGTTTTTACTTCATATGTGCCTTTAAGGCCTCACTGATCTATTCTTTTAATTGAATTTAAACTAGGTATGGAGGGCAAAGGGGATAAAATGTCACTCGCTAGGGTGGGGTGAGTAGTTCAGGGATTTCAACTAGATTTGGCAGAGGAAGAGGGTGGAGGTCAGTAGGACAGAGAAGGGCTTGATGTAGTTGTTGTAGGAGATTGTAGGGAAAAACCTCTGGATTTTCCCATAGGATTTGAGAGGACTCCTCAGAGGAGGTACCATTGCAAATTCTGCACCTGAAATCTTCTCGCGTCCCTTTGGAATACCTGCACCCACTGCTTCCCTAAAGCATCTGTATGCTAATGTGCACAGCATAGGAAATAAACAGAAAATGTTATAGATCTGCATGCAATCGTAAGGCCTCAATCCGAAGAATAATTAAAAAGAAACAAAATCCTAGACAGCTACCAAGAAATTTGACAGCTCCTTGATTTTGTCATTGCTACAGTATTCCAGTGCAGCTTTCAGCAAGGGTTGTGAGTTTTGCTGTTAACTGCTCTATTTCAGCCTTTTCAGGTTTTAAGAAGGAATGCTTTCCTATGGCAGGGGCAGATGGTGGTGGGAGCTGCATTCTTGGGGAAAACTAAACAAATTATAAGCTGGAGTTCACTGCATGACATCTGCTGCTGCTCCAGTGATTATGTTGGTGAACAAAACTTTGTCCTGATCACTACTAGTATTGTGGAAAAAGTCACAAATCAGTGAACCAATGCATAAGTTAATTCAGTCACTCTTGTACTTCTGCAGTTGTGCATACAATCTGTATGAATTTAACACTGCTCTATACTTTCATCTCCAGCTTGTACTGGTGGTTGGTATTGCCACAACCCAGGTGTAAGACCTTGCATTTGGCTTAGTCAAATCGTGTGATGTTCTCCTGGGCCCACTGACTAGGTCTTTCTGTATCTGTCCAGGACTCTCTGTGTTTATTTAGGAAAAAGAGCAGGCTCACGAAAAATGTATCTTAACTGAGGTGCTAAGAGGCTTAAGGATTAAACAACCACAAGATCAGAAGATAGACTAGGGCCAAAATACACAAATCTGTTTAGTCAGGTATAAGTAGAAGAGATCAGAAGTAGTGAGAGGAATCAGAAGACAGCAATGATGAAGGTGACTCACAGAGAATATTCAAGATACAGAGGTCACAGACAAGAGTTTCTAAACCACAGACTAGAACTGTTAAATCAGAAACAGATGACATGCAGAAAAACAGGCCATGATGGCCAGATGGTAAAACACTGTGAAGAACTGTCTGGAGATAAAGAAGCAAAAAACTGTTAAATAATATTACTTCAACAGGTGACAAAAAGCCACGACACAGAAAGCTGAAAGAAAATTTACAGTGGAGAAGTTAAGATTAGAAAAGCTGTAGGTGCTAGGCAAAATGCTAATAGATTCTCCCAGGTTGAAAGTCAGTACCAGGGATCATTTGCTCCAAGAAGGAACACAGAAGAGCTTGTATTAATACTCATTCCCATACCAACCAAAATAATAGGAAGGCTTGTAAAAACAGCATAACGTTTTCCATTATTCCACAGAATCCAAATCAACGCTGGCAGCTTTTAGAGGAGGTCTTCAGAGAGGTCACTGCTGCCCAAAAAGTGTTGTTTTTTCCAAATGAATACCTTGATACATGCTGACTGGACCGTCCCAGAGAGAATATGTAACATTTCATACCGATTTATGCCATTTGCCCATCTCTGTACAACCAGAGGATTGCCCACAAAATGCGACGTTACATTTGCTCCTGTCATAGTGAAAATAATCACATCTTATGAACCCAAAGGCTGCATCTGTCAAAATAGAACTACTGTTCCTGTTGCTTGTAATGTTGTACATCACATTTTTTTTTCAAATTGAGCCAGACATCAATTTTTCAAACTTTGTATTCTTGTACTTGTTTCTTCCTTCCACTTTACCACTAAAATGGGCACTAATTGGCGTGTACATCTCCCTGAAGGGACTTCAGCGATTAAAACTAAAATATAGATCCTGAAGATTCCCCTCATTCTACCTCAGCTTGGTTCTTCAGCAAATATAGTTCTAATTTTAAAAATCTCTATGCACTTAAGTTCTCATTGCTGAACACAGGCAGACAGGCACTGGGCACACAGCTGATGGAAACAGTTTCCAAGAACGTGTGGCAGAAAAGTGCTGACAAAACCTCTGGGAAAGGACATGAGGAGAGAGCTTCTTTTACTTGTTACCCAGAATTAATTTAACTCATTTTAACTTTCTTTTACAGTTCCAGAGAATGCAAGTCTGCATTGCCCGGGTTGCAGATTAGTTCTACGCTGGAGGTGTTGTGGCTTTCTGCTGTTAACCTCCTTACTCAGAGACACAAAGCTCTGACAGGTCCAGGTGCTGAGGAGCAGGACTTGCTACAGATGTTAAAGATAATTATCTGACTTGTGAGTCAAGCCTAAGATACCAGGATTAACAGACCTAAAAGCAAAAAACTTTGCTAGACAAAGTGTGGGTAATCCAGTGTATATATAAGCTGCTCTTATGCTGCCTGGCTATTAAGCCAAAGTGCTTGGAGAGGACTTCTTAGAGGGTGAAGTAGCTCAGACTCCAAAACCAGGCATTCCTTATCCCTTTAACTTTGCTAATCTAAAAGCCAAGCTATGGTAAGTCAGCTTTCAGTAGTTCTGAGAGATGAGTTGGAAAGCATGCTGTCTAATTTAATGCTTGTGATTTGTGAACTCATTTTTAACTTCAGTAAAACAAAATTTCAGTGAAGCACTAAAAAAGCCGCCCCCCTTCCCCAGCCTTCCCACCACAGTTATATAGAAGAGGGATGCTATAAGGTGTGAAGTTAACAAAATGAATAACACCAAATGATATTGTTAGCCAAGATATTTTATAGACGGCGTAATTAGAAAGATTACTGAAGTGGAAAAGCAACAATCGTAATAAATATAAATGCTCATCTGTGTACTAGGCTTACAATAGGAAACACCAAAAGAGCAATCTGCAGAAAGATCCTTCCCCAGTGGTGGTCAGCCCGTAAATGGGGTCTGGGAGAGGTGCAGCCAGACTTCACCCCTTCTGATCACACAGGTGCATTGCCTTCACCAGTGCCCCTGCGGCTGACTCTGCTCACCTCAGGTGATCCATCAGTGGTTCAGGCCGTGATTCAACAGTTCCCATACAGATGCAAGTGAGAGAAATATGTCCACTGAGCAGTGAGGTTGATGTGAAGTTTCTATGCAGTGATAAATAAGAAACAACCAGTCACTGTGTAATAGAGGCCAAACTGTGGTGGCCCCCGATAGCCTTTAGAGCTAGATCACACCTTCACACACACAATATTCAACCTTTAAGAACGCACTGTTTCTTAACCCACTTGCTAAGAAACATCAACAAGTTCAACTTCTTATTAATAATGTAGTGTTAGATGACTTAGGTAATTCTAAGCTATGGTTTAAAGAGATTGGCATTAGAAGTAGAAAACAAGGCATAAATTACCAAAGACTGAAAAAATATTTCCTTATCAAACTGAGGAATGAAACGTCAGTAAAGTAAGTACTTGATGGCTGTTTTTCCTCAAATAAGCGTTACTTGGATTGAATTTATTTCCCAAACTAAAGTATGACTTAGTTTTTCAACTGCCTGTTAGCACAGCTTCCTTAATCAGGGCCATTTTGCAGATACTTGTGTCACTACTTATTCACTGGAGACATATCTGGGTGGGCCACGAGAATTTCCTGATGGTACCACTGACAACTTGCTTTTTCTTCAAAGAATCTGCACTGCTGCCCTTTGGTAAGGAATACCAACACAATGACTGAACCTATACCATTTTGTTATCCCCTGCAAGATTGTCTAAAAGAAAACATCGCATGTTATGAAAAGCCTGGGAATTGGGATTTTCATGATGCTACATCAAGTGCAAATGAATATTCCCAATTCTTGGCACGAAACAAGAAGAAAATCCTAAAATCAGCATATCTGATTTGTAGCAACCCCAAGGTGTATCTAATATTAGTGCAGTATCATGGTTCAAGCAGGGCAGGGAGAAAACAAATTCATAGCTGAACATATTTAGAGGGGAAAATTTCATGTTTAATATGCCACCCACAATGAAGCCAGAAGCCATGTTTGCTATTGTTAAACATAAAGAAACAAAAATAAATGAACGAAAAAAAAAATCCAAACAATACACACTCACCCTTTTTATCACTCTAGATCAGAGACAGGGAATAACATTATACTATGAGAGTGACATCATGCTAGCAAGCTCTTTTATCTGAGTGTTGGTGACACCTAACAGATATTCCCTGGGGCACTGCCAGGTCACAGATTCACTAAGATTGAGCTTATTTGCTTTCCTGTAAAACTATGGTTCCTAATGACCTGCAGAAAAATTCTTGTTGCTAATCTTTCTGCTGGTCACATGTATGTCATCATACCTGACTGACCATTCAGAAAGTGGTCTTGTGATAACTTGTAAATCCTAATATCTCCTGCTGAGGAGAAGCTCAGATTGAAGAGACGCAGGAAGCAAGTCAGGCCATTGCAAGGAGCCAAAAGGGTGAAAAAGCACAAGAATGGGAGCAGTGGAATAAAGAGGAAGAGAAGTAGCGAATAACATGCTCTAGTGATAGAGTGTGCGTCACTTTCCTCTAATTTCTGTTCTTTGGAAGGTTAATTGTACTTCTCAGATGAAGTTGTGATTATACGATGCTTTCTGAAGCCCATCTGTAGTCCCAGACCATTTCTAAGAAGCTGTAAAACAAACCCAAGCATCCATACAGTAGTGCTTATCGACAGGAAAAAGGACTGGTGATGGTATTTCTGTTAAGAAATATGCGTAGAGCCTTTAGCACTTTGTCTGACGGCTGTGCTACAAATGGCAGCTGTGAGTGAGCTCTGGCAGATGCAGGCCTGGAGAGGGGAAGGAAAAGCTGAGAGGCTGCTGTCAGCTCCGTGTTTGGTGCAGGCGTTTTCATATGGAGCTGCATTTAAACCTTCCTGCAGTATGCTTTGATGCATGCTTGCATCATGCATGTAAGATTTGTGCGTCCTCTCCAACATAAGCTCTCTAGCACAAGTTTCAGAACATGTCTATTCAAACTCACTGTGGCTGCTCCCATGCTTCAGCCTAAGCTGGCAGAGCTGGAGGCCTGTTGGTGTGACAAATAACAAAAGGACCCCTGAAGGGCAAGGGAAGCCAGGCTCCAACTCACAGCAAAGGGCACCACATTACTGCACAGAAACTGAGCTAATTCCATAATTTTCCCAGCACAGCACATGCCTTCTGCCCTCCCCCACCCATAGAAATTAAAAAAAAAAAAAAGCAATAGCAAAACATGTCTCTTACTGTGCTTGGGAAGTGCCAAGCAGCTTGCGGAGGCTGCTGCGGAGAAACTAGCAAATGACAGTGATATGAAGTTAATGAGGATCAGGACACTTGGCGGTGGAGGTTTCTGAGCTGCAGGAAGGGGGGGAGGGTGGGCTCTCAGGAGGTCCCGATAAGCATTAGCAGTTTTCGATGCTCAGCCAAAACTTTTGTGGTTTGCCTGTTAGTACTGAATCTCTTTTTTGTTCAGCCGTTACTTTATACTGTGCGGTCTGGCCAGCAGTTGTACAACAGCATTTAAAATATACAACATGCTGTGAGACAGAATGCAGCTACCTTGTCAAAGATGCCAGCATTAAATTACAAAGAGGCTACTATACTCCGTATTTAGGATGTGGCCATTTTGCCTGTAAAAGTCCAGATAGCCATCATCTGTTATCATCGAATTTAGGATACGACAGCTGCCTTGAACACTGCCCTCCAGCTTGGCTAAATGTATGAGTGACTATTAATGAATTTCTTGTCAAATGTATGTATAATTAGGTGCAAAATTACTGTGAGACTTTTCACTCTTCAACATCTGTGTACTGGAGGCATGACGAGCTTACTTGCTAGCTGCAGTGTCTTGAAGCTGTAAAATATGATGCAATGGGTACAATTCCCAACAATACCAAGTTTTGCCAATGAGTGCAAATAACTTTATTTACTTATCTTTCTGTGTGAAATCAGATCAAACTAACGGAACAAGATTCTTAATATGACTCTTGCTTTCACAAATGGTTTTCCCACCTAGTGCAAACCACTTTACTAAATAGCAGTTGTAGGTAACTTATTTTAGCTATATCAGAGAAATACAGTATCTGTTTCTTACTGGATATCCATCAAAATACACATTCATAGGCTCTCGTGTAAGAGGCAGCCTGAAACACAGAATCAGTTCTGGGTGAATACCCTGAAAGAATAGTACCCACACAAAATAAGGAAGGTAGATGGAATATTCTTGCATGGCTTATCCAGATGGTATAAAGACAGCCAGTAAATAGGGAAAGGCTCACCTGTCACTGAAGGTCAAAGCTCACCTGGAACTCCACAGGGGAGGGATCTCTAACAAGAGAACCTTCCCTAGTGGTGGTGAGCCCTTAAATGGGGCCTGGGAGAGGTGGAGCCAGACTGCACCCTTTCTGGTCACACAGGTGCATTGCATTCACCCGTGCTCCTGCTGATGACACAGTGCTTGCCTCAGGAGATCCATCAGTGGTTCAGGCCGTGATTCAACAGTTCCCATACGGTCTCAAATCTCTCTTCTGTTTCATAATCTAAGTGTTATGTTTTCAACGTAGAAATGTTTTGTCTTGTGTGTTTGTCTTCCAGATTCCTTCAAAATAACTTTTGTTACTGAATTTTTTAAAGCAACATTTTTTCCATCTTGCTCTGAAAAAGAGCCTAGCCCCACTCTCTGAGAAGGCATGGGTAAGGATGAGGAGCAAGGAGGGAAGGGCCAAGGGGTGGATGGAAGATGAGGAAGTATAGCAGAAGGGAGGTGGATGCTCCTGTTTGGGTCTGTAAGCAGCCTTGCCTGAGGGACAGAGTAAGAGAAGATGCTGGAGAGAGTGATCACTCTTTGAAACAAGTAAGATGGAAAGAAAAGTATCTGTATAATGTCTCCACAGTTCACATCACATGACTGTGCAAGGGTTGATGGTACAGTTAATATAGTAGAGATGCAGATTGTGCTTTTTGAAGTGAAATAGAGACTAAGATCTGCTTTTAAATGTGGAGTTTTACTTTCTAGCTTTTTTTTTTTTTAATGTTATGAAATTGATTTCTTCCTGAATGTTATTGGCTTTGAGAGAACATACATAGAGCAGAGCATTTGAACAATAGCATGGCTGTGACACTGCATAATCTTTTGTGCTTTGCAATGGGTCCTTCTTTTCTTAGTTCTTTACTCTGTGTTAGTGAAAATAAATTCCATACTCCTAAAGGAGGTGGAACTAAAAATGCAGCTACCCTAGAAGCTGTGTAAGAATAGCAGAGAACAGCTTAAAAAGAATTCATAAGAGAAAACAAAGACACTAGATTAGCTTTGAACCTGGGAGTTTCCCACACCACAAATCAAGTGCATTGTCAGAAAAAGCGCAGGTGTACACCACATGTATGGGTTAAAATGTGGATCAGAGTGGTGTGATGACAGTTCTGTGTTCATATCATATATATCCCAAGGAGTATTTACTCATCTGTTATAAATTCAGGTAGGATAGAGATAGGGGAATTTCACTCTGATACAACATTGTAAACACAGCTTTGCTCTGTTGGTCACAATGAAATTATTCATAGGTAAATTTGTCCCAAAGGTGTTTTTACCTTGTAATAATAGTTTTGTAGACACCAATATTTAAATACTTATGTATCTATCTCTCCAGCTCTATGAAAAATTGGATGGAAAATTATTATCTTGAGACTTTGTTATGGTCTGATAAGAGCAATGAGGTATTCTCTGCAGGAGCAGATTTGATAAGTACTGTGGTATGGATATGAAAAGGCTGAAAAACCCTTGGAGATTTCAGTTTTCTAAGTGACACAATGCAGCATAAATGGAGGAGATGGGTTAAAACAGACCAGGAGTTTGAAGAAGAAAACCAACATAAAACTGATGTTGCTAAAATAAAAATGACTGAATCAGAAATGTGGAGAATGTTGTTTTTCCCCACCTGATACCACAACAAGTGTTTAAGCCATTTTTTCCATGTAGCATAGAAGCTAAAAGTAGCGCGTGCTTTTGGTAATCATAAAGTATTAATGAGTTCCTTTCTTGAGATGACTTTTTTTTCCTCCCAAAAGCAGCTTGGGTTCTGTGGCGTGAGTTATCAGGGTCTGCATGAAGCTTGGCAGATGGTACAGTTTAATGACTGAAGCCTATTGGGGATGAAGGACGCAGGGGATCAA
This sequence comes from Cyrtonyx montezumae, assembly GCF_038088225.1. NCBI lineage: Eukaryota > Metazoa > Chordata > Aves > Galliformes > Odontophoridae > Cyrtonyx > Cyrtonyx montezumae. Next base: position 5,639,049 of record NW_027072067.1, read on the forward strand.
ATCCTTTCAAAGAAAGCTCTTCTGCCTGTGTTTGTGAGATCCACCACTTTGGACCCAGAAAAGAAAGGGAGAAAAACTAAAAAAAGGAGAAAAGATGTTATGCCAACTACATGAATGAATCACTTGGTTTTTATTCATAGCATGCACTAGCCCTGAGTCAAGGCCAATGTCCTAGGCACTGTATTTGACACACAAGAAATAAGATGATTGCTGTCGTCAGGCCTGTAGTGGCCAAGGAAAGTTTTGCCAAATTATTCTACCATAAAAATGCATTTGCTGGCCAGGTTGAAACTGAAAGAAGATTTGATCAATAATTGATCACAGGTTTTTGCATCGGCTCTGGTTAGTCCAAGAAAAAGTAATGCAAAAAAAACAAACAAACAAAAACAAAAGTGACCATTCTACTTAAAATGTATTTGGCAATTAAAATTGCATGAAATGTGTGAAAGGACTGGCAATAAATGGTGTGAATTTTGCTAATAATCTGATCAATACTTACAGCATTCAGGTATCCCATGGAGCAAGAATCTGGCAGTCAGACTAGTGTCACCTCTATATAGTACTATTGCAACAGGAAAAGGAAAATATTTCCTACATCCTGAATCAGTTATTTAAGCCCTCTCCTGCCTCCTTGAGAGTATGACAGAATTGATCAGCCAAGCTGAACAACACTGGCATTGCAAACATTTATTCATACCATCTGGTACAGAGTCAAATCCAAGTAACAAAGGCTTTTATTTTCCCACAAAGGCTGAAGGTTACATAAATGTTACCCACATACTTGTGGCATCCCAACATGTTATTCTCACGTGCTGTAGAGAGATTGACAATTCCCAGACCAGAACAAGTCAGCCAGCCACGAATATTCCTGCAATGCAATTGCTTACTAATACCTCTAAATGTACATTTTAGACCCCTTGAAGAACATTAAGTTCCCCTTGCTTCTTATTGCAGAGATAATATACATGGTCCAACATGACAGACAACATTGCCAGTGGTTAAATGTGAGGGTAGTAGTGTTGTTTTTTTTAAACTTATCTGGGATGACCACTTAGTTGAACCCTCCTATGGCTTTATTTCAGTCAGCTGCTCATAAATTATCTGGGCAACCTGAACTCATGAAAGTAAATACATATCTGATGCTTCACCAGTGTATTGTCAATCTCGATGCTTTTTCATATATTCAGATCCACATAAAATTTGTTATCCCCTGTCATAACTATATATATCCTCTGAATGAGTTTTAGGACTTAAATATTTTGTAAAGGGTGATAGAAAATTTTAAGAAGTACTGCCCTTCAGGAGGTTTTTAATGGTGTGGAATATCCTGTTCAAAAAATAAGCTTTTTTTCTTTCCTAGCTTCCATTTCAAAATCTGTTACACCTTATTTACAGCCTAACAATTAATAATTCATATGAATCAGCTTCAAGTTTTTAGAGCACAAAAATAAATTGATATCCGATAAATAGCACATTTGCTTACCTACTTATGGTCTCCTGTTTATGAGATGCTCAACAGGCCAGATCCTCTGGTAGCTTATGTCCATGTAAGGGCCCACATATTCGAACACTCAGGAAAATAGATCTGGTCAGAGTTGTTGTTTTCTTGAAGGAAGACATTAATGGAAAATAAAAATGAAAACAGAAGAGGAAGGGAATTTACGTATTTTTTGGTGGGGAAAGGAAGCACAGTAAGCTTTGATTTTTTTCTACATGATATTGAAGTGTTTAATATGAAAGTGAAAGGTCGATTTCTCTAATGTGAAGGTCATGCTTCCATTTTCATGATATTTTAATCAAAGTGAGATTTCAGTTGCTTCCTGAGATGCACAAGGAATCGCTCTGAATGAAGAGCATCAAACAAAATGTCATTTAGGAACTTTGATGGAAACAGGATTTTGTCAATGAGAGGAGGTCAGCTCACCATGCTCTGGGGAACTGCATTCTCAAGATCTAGGGATACATATGGATGTAACTATCCCACTTTTTGTTTGTTTTTTGTTTTGTTGTTTTGTCAAATTAAAAAAAAAAGATCCTAAATACAATTCTTTATGAAGGGAAAATTACCCGATGGTAGTAGCAGAGAAAATGGGAAAATCACAATGACATAGTGAAAACTTTCCAACAGTCCTTTAAATCTCTTCCTTTTAAAGCTGATCTTTGGCCAAAAATGAGAGCTCTATATGAAAACCTGTTTTTGAGCTGCTGGCTGTGGAAATTTCCAACTTCAAAGATCAGGCCAAGCCCAAATCTTGCAGTGTTCAGATAAAGCATGATCTGTTTCTTTTGGAAAAGCTATTAATGTCTCAATTATGTGACTGTGTTGACTGTTATTTCTGAAAAAACTACTTAGGAGGTCCCAAAGCCTGATACTGTCAGAATGAGCAAGTTCATCTCAAAAATCACTGTATTCCTGCTCTGTTTATGCATTTCTTTTCCTTATCCAGTCAAAGGCAAAATAAGGTGCTTGGCATAGGTCTAACAACAGGAAGCATGGTTAATAACTTGATTTCATGAAGGGACAGGTAAAGCCTAGTAAGGACAAATGAGACTAGCTTTACTTTTATAACAAGCTCATCTTAGTATAAATCCTCCTCTATTCAAGGTTTAATTATTTAGTTAAATAATGCCGCCAGAAAACAAACAAAAAAAGACCTAATTTATCCTTGTCTGACTGGTTCCCCATCACCTGGGAAAAGAATCTGTCAAATAGAAAGCCAAATTCCATGGCACAGCAGAAGAAAGCAATGGGAATGTTCCCCGTGAGATCAAATAAGGACTTGAGAGTTTGATTTCTATAGCAAGAATTGTGCACAGTTTCCAGATGTTCGTAGTTTTGAAGAAAAACTGGTCCAGAGAACGAATATCTTGGAAGAGATCACACTGAGTGCACACGAGATGTTTCATACTTCAACTTCTGATCTACATAATAAAGGATAAGATTGTCCTTTGGTCACGTAACTCAGGAGTATCTTGATAGCATAGTTTCAGGCTGCCATGATGCTGGGAAAAGAAAAATAAGAAAATAGCCCTTTCTTCTACAGTTATGTGATACTTTGGTTAAGGTATTGTTCATGATCATGTTCTCAGCTGACCCTTCAGAGCAGTGCCATGGTCCTACAACATATAATTGATATCATATATTTGCTTCAGAACCGTACTGAATGAGCTAGGAAAAACAAAACAAAACACTCTCATCAATCCATAAATTTCTTACTTAAGATACTCTTAAGTAAATAGGTTCAAGTGAAAGTGACAGGCTATGGTTCTTATTTTCATAAAATGATAGCATTATTGCAATAAAATAAGAAGGATTAAGAGTTTTGCAGGGTTGGGATAAGAATGGTAATGAAAAAAGTGTTTCAAAACAAAAATCAACCTTGTTTGCGTGAACAGAAATTATTTTGCCAGAAGTTGTAGGCAGAAAATTAATCACTTATTCTTTACACTATTTTTGCTGATGGTTTTTAGTCTAAATTGCTGTGTAGATTAAAGTAAAAGATGCCATGTTTCCTTGGTAGCTGAGCACTAAAGCAGAGACACTCTCCTTTCTGGGTGGAGAATTCTGAGACAACATTGCAGAATTTACTGGGGGATGTGCTTTTTTTTTTCCCACAATATATGATTTTTATGTTTGGTGTTTGATAAGATCAATTAATTAGGAAGGAATCTTCTATCATTTCTCCATCAAATTGGCCCTAAATTATGCTGTTTTCCAAGAACAGTTCTTAGAGTTTAAAATTAGAAAGAAAACTAGTGATCAGTAAGAACCTTTGATTTACCTCTGGAGAATGAACACTTAAGCTTAAACAAAACCACTACATAGACTTGTGCTTATACTCCATGAAATGTAGCATCTCTAAGTGTATTTATTAGTAGTCAGGCTGTTGAAATAGAGTTAAGTGTATCGATTAAGCAGGCCCTCAAGATACACCCTCAAAATAGACTTGAAGAGATATATTCTTTCTTCTCCTAGCAATGCTAAGTGTACTCATACGCATCTTCCAGGGAGACCAGGCTTGATGAAGTGTGTGGGGGCACATGGCTGGAAAACTCAAACCCTAGTTAACCAGGATGACTAAGTGCAAGGGTCTCAGAAGCTTGTGTAGAACAGGGTAGGGTTTGTTGATTTTTCAATCTGATTTTACACTTTCACGGTCCATACTATGCAGTTAATATTTCAAAATATTTTGTCTTATTTCTCCCTGTAATTCTACAGTTTCAATCAGTCCTTTCCTTATACAATGCTTCTGTTAGAAAGAGTAATGTTAAACATTTATGTCTAACTAACTTCTAGTTTTAAAACTTCTTCATCTTTAATAAAGTTATTAATTTTTTCTTTTCACCTATATTTTTCATTGGTCTCTGCATCTTATATTATTTTGCTTTCTGTCTGAGGTGCTTACATATTATTTTCAGTTTAGGGAAAAAATCTTCAAATAACATTTGAGGAATACAGCATACAGTAAGGCTTTTCAGGTAGTTTGTTCAGTGGTTATAGTTCATAAGAAATGACAATTCTACAAAGAGGCTTTTTTTACCATATAAAGTTCATGCACTGAATTTTGTTGACTGGTTGCATTGCCATTTTTTGGCAAATTAGTTCAGTGGACTTGGTTGGCAGAGCCCTCCTGCAAACCTGAAATGCTTTTGCCCTTCCATTGTATGTCCTTGCATATGGCCATGAGAAGACAGAATGCTGAGAGAAGGAACACTTTTTCCACGACCCCTATGGTGGCAGATGAATAATCAACCTGCTAGTGGCACTTGGGACAGGCAATTTAGGCCCTTTTGCTCTTTTGCTGAGCAGCTTGGTTTGAAACGATGCTGAACCACTTCTGCAAGTGCTGGGAGCTCCCAATACTGTTGGTTTTGCTGGGATCTGTAGGCAGATCTCTATGGGCTCTAGTCACTTATGGGGACTGCCAACATTGCCTTCCAACTGACTCTGAGCACTGCTTCCACCACCAGAAAGTCTGTTTTGGTTCATGGATTTAGATGCACACTGTAGCTCCCAGAATTAAATAGTCTTAATACGCAGTCCAGCTGGAGCACTGTAAATTGTTTCCAGTATATTTCTGTTACTTCGTTAGAGCCTGTATTCCCCATTAGTTCATTTGTTAATGTATATAGGAGTACACTATGCTACTACTTCCAGGGGCAGATCCTTTACCATAACACCATGGTAAATAATAAACTATTACTAGCCGTAAGGTTTTTTTTTGTTCCTTTTCCCTCACAAAGAAGCAACAAAGCTGGACCTCAGATTGGTCGAAGTGCTTTCAGAACCAAAGGTGCTGTGGATGGCATGGGAGAAGGCAAAAGCCAGAACGAATGTTTATTTTGTCTTCCTTTTCTGGTGAGATACCATGAATGCAGACTACATTTTTACGTACCAAATTTGCAAGAGTGTTGTGTAACTCATGTTCAGAATAGTAATTGAAATGTGTAGTGTTTATTACATTCCCATATGTTTGTAATCGAGGTACAACTCTAGTGGATGGGAGGGGAAAAGCTATAATTTGCTGCTTAGCATCATAACTGTTGCACATTCATTTAAATAGCTTTATTTATCTTCTTCCCCATAAAGAACCTTCCATACTGTAAACTTATTGAATAGTTAATGGCCCAAAAGTATGGGGTTCATTACAAAATGAAGTATTTATTGCAGTGTTAATTAAATAAAAGCATTGTAATCTTTCCAAATTGAACAATTATGCTCATTTGAACATTTTAAACAGAAAATCTTTTATATACTAATTGAGTTGCATAATGAAAAGCACGTGTAATGGAAATTTTAATCAAAACAAATACTGAAATAATTTGGACACTTTTTACAATATAAAATGTCTACCTCAGTTTTTACTAGAAATATTATAACAGCCAGATTAGTTTCAGAACTCATGACCTTTGAGTGCGGTATATTATTTCTGAGCTGATAGGCCACCCTCACATACCAGTTGGCTAACCCCTTCAACATCAAAGTTACTGCTTGGCTACTAGCCCCAAACCATGACAGACTGGCTGCGAGCCCAACGCCTGACAGCCTGGCGCTAGGCCTGCAGCCCGAGCTGACAGCCCTTTCTGCGAGGGGCTGATGAATGATTCCTGGCAACTCGTCCCACGTCCTGACTGACTGAGGGAACGCCATTCAATCAGGAGAAATGTGCACAAAGCCTCCCCAGGTCTCTGGGAGATGGCACTTTGCCGAAGGCCCGGATCAGCCCTGTGTTCGCACCCAGTTATTTATTTATTTAGTTATCTATCCCATTTAACCAAGCAACCCTGGAATATTCACAACTGCAATTACACCTCAAATAGCTAAGCCACCTAACATCTAAATTGTATTCAGAATCCGAGCAAACTCAAGCTGGTCTTTTGCATCTCTCTTTCCTGTTCCAAGCTCGAGCAGGGACAGCTGACCGTGTTTTTTTCACTTATGGACAAATGCGGAATAATGTGTATTCATTTGTGAGCCTGAATAAAATTCCTGAAAGATGAAATTGCACGCCACAGAGCTGCAGTCATTTTTCTTTTCAGAGGAAGACGTGTAGCCCAGATTCTGCTCCTGGGAGCTGTGTGTTTGTGGACTGACATTTCCTAAAGTCTATGTCCATTTAAAAATCTTATGTTATTAAACTGAGAAAGAAAAAAAAAAAGGAAAGGAACTATTTAGATTCTCCTCTTTGCTTGATGTAATTGCACTGTAAGGGGAGCAGTCCATTATTTGACATCAAGATTTTGCTTGGATTATCAGGAGATTGAGGGATAAATCTCTAGGAAAAAAAACAAAAACTCATGTAATTAAAATGTATCAGCAGTAAGCTGACAGTACATTGATGAAAATGCTTTGGAAGCAAATTCCTACTCACTTTATCCTTAAAGTGAACATGTATTTATAGGAATATGCAATAGTAATCTCTTACAATGACTGGGCATAGAAGTTTCTGTATTGAAATAGGCCTAATTTCACAGTGAAAAAATGTGATGTTTTTAGGTGTCTTAAGCTGCATTTTACATCTGCGCTGTAGTAAATGATATGGCCATGAAATACACATACTGCAGGGGATTTTAGTGGAACTAGAGGAGTATCTAAAATGTAAAATGTGCAGATGTGGTGAAAGCACCTGTGAAGATGATGTCTTTTGTCTATTGCACATGTACAGCCTCTATAGAATAAAATATATTATTCCTCCACTTGTAGTGGAACATGGAAGTCAAAATGATTAGCAGTTTTGTCTTGCTACACAGAATGCATTTATAGCTGTTTGAGCCAGTTTCTAAGTTAACACGAGCAGACGCTGATATGATACTAGCAAAGTCGAGTGTACTGCCAACGTATTATGAGACTGACATTTCTAGATTGCTGCTAATAGGATATGACTAACCAGAGAAAAGAGAAAATTATAACATTCTTTTATAATACTAAAGCCATTTTCATCCCTCCTCCCTGAAATTTTGAATGAATTAAAAGATGAATTCATTGCAGTGAAAACTTGTTCTTATTTTTTTTTATATTAATATGGAGTTGATATCCTGTTGCTTAGCTCATAGTCAGCGCAAGCAGGAGGAAACATAGCTGCAGGCTGCCTGAAATTATCCCATCAGGATCTAGTAAGTTAGCTGATGAAAGAGAGCTATAAATATGCTATAATATGAAGTAAATATGCAAAACAATAGATAAGCAAATCAGAGAGTCTCCTGCTTTTTATGTTTTGGGATAATAAATGCAATGACCGTGGATAGAGCTGAAAAATAATACCATGTTAGCTCAGTAATACCAAATAGCCTTTTCCACCTAAGGTGGTGTGGAAGAGATTCTTCTTTCCTGAGTTACAGAGAGAGCATTTTGATCCCAGAGAGATTAAACTTCATTTCAAAAAATCCAGATGAGAGAAACTAAAATGACTTCACTAAATAGTTTAGCATAATGTTTTGACTATACTTCTTCAGGTAACTAACTTTCACTTAAGAAACCTAAAATTGTAGGGTGTTTACTTTAAAAAATAAATTAGAAGAAAAAAAGGAAGTCATTTGTAGCCTTATTGTAACCGTCTGATGAACACAAGTGAGCAGATGCAGCAGACCAATCAAGGGGGTGTGCCCACCAGAAGCCTGCCTGTCTATACCACTGTTCCCCTCAGCCAGATGTGCAGGGAAGAGGTGGCACATCAGGGCAGGTGGTTGTTGCAGAGCACAGCTGTGGAGAGCTACATTCTTTTATCTTTAACGTGATGTGCGAAGATGAGGATGCTGCTTCTGGGATAAGAAACACCAGCCGCCCCTCTTCCTGCCGTTAGGTCCCACGGGTCTCGTTGAGTAGTGCCTGGTTCCCTGCTGTCCTGCCCAAAGCCTCGAGCAAGATACTAGTGGGTGTCAGTCCACCCAAACTGGAAGTATCATCCAGGTCAGTACACCACCCGTGAGCTTTTTGAGTGTTTCTCATGCAAAACAACAAAGAAAAATATTTTTTTCACCCATAAGGATGAAAATATTGCTAGATGGTTAATAATCTAAGACTAATATGCAAATATTCACTTCTAATGCTATAACACAATGCAAAGTGCAGCAGTAAAATGCCTCAGGCAGGCAGGAATCTCCAGCAAGATACCTACGCATCCACTGCCAACGCTTAAATGAGGTCTAGGAAGGGGTGGATCCTGGCATGCAACTGAGCATCTTTGGGTTGGCTCTGCCTTTCCACCAGGTGCTCCATCACAGGTTCAAGCCACCAGCTTTTCCGTTCCATCACTACAAGAAAGAGCAAGAGCTACATGCCCACAGCCTGACAATGAACGCAGCTCCCATGGTCAAAACCTTCCATCCCAGGTTTTGCTGTCACTGCCTGTGCCCCGCTCAGGTTTGTGAATTAATTCCCAGGATTCACCAGCTGTCTCAACTGCCTTGAACTAGAGTGCTCACAGCACGTCTGAGCTTGGTGGTAAATTTCTTCCTGGTCTTCTACAGCTATTCATAGACATAATGGTGTTTTGAATTTGTTGGAATTGAAGAGGAAGCCCAGATGTTCTGCTCCCTGCTATTTACCAACTCACCAAGAAGTGGAGCAAGCAAGAGTCTTCTCTGATCAACTGTTATTTAAACTGTGCCTACACTTGATGGAGAACTGAGATGTTATGGGGACTTTCAGAATTTAACTAAAGAAGTCTTTTCACCAAAAGCCAAAGTCCAACAAGATGCAGGAATGAGGAGCCAAGGTTACAATGTACATCTCAAATATTTCAGCAGGTGTTGAAGAAAACTGAAATTCACCTTTATCCAGTTTTTTGGGGGGATTGTAAGAAAATAACATAAGGAATAGCTGTTTCTCCTGCAATCGCCTGAGATTAATCATTTTAATCTTACCTGCACGTGATGTCTCATTTTGCTTTGGATCGGGTGGTAAATCTCCCCATTGTTCTTACTGACTAAAATGTGTTTTCAGAGCACAGTCTCTTGGAAGGTGCACTCCAAAACACCACCTCCCATGTTGCTGTCAGCAGTGATGAACCCCTGCCCCTACCCACAGCTCATCGATACCGTTTAGGAGCTTGTCATAGTGTTGATGGCTAATGTTAACCCCTCATACCCACAAAAACAAAACCCACCACCAACAACAATGAAAGTGCATTTGTAAGTATTTCATTCCTATATATAAAATTAAAAACAAAAATGGAAACAAAAATGAAAAGTACCTTTTATTTGAATTAAATCATTTCAGATCATTAAGTCCATCTTGGACAGGATTAAGACCATCACTGCTGGGTTTTTTGCAGATTGAAAGACCAGGTCAGATCTTAGAGCTGCCTTTGTTAAACAACATGAAATGAAGTGAAAGAAGGATGACGGTCTTAGCAGAAGTCAAGTGCAGGGATTGAAGTAGTGGTTTGGCATATGGGTGGCAGAGTAAATCTGCTTGTCACAGCTGTCTAATGTGATTTTTCTCATCTGTCACTCTGGTATGACTCATTAAAGACATTAAGAACTTAATTCTCATTGATTTTAGTGAGAAAGGAACTCCTGAAAATCCCATGAGACAGCCGTCTACATTTTTAGGTAACAGAATGTATGAAAAACTATGTACTAGCTCTCTGTTAAGTGGAGAAAATATCTTAATCACAGAGAGATTTGAAGTTAAAAGGACTAGAACATTTTCTTTTATTATTATTATTATTGCTGTAATAAGAATCATTTTTAAATACTAAAATGAATCAGAGTGACGAGGTCCTGATGCTGGACCATTAACCACTGGTGTGGTCAAAACTGGAGAAATCCAGCATCCATTACTCAAGCAATAGCTCTGTGAAAAAAAAAATCAGTGTAAGGTTTGCCAGGGTAAAGATTTGGACTTACAGTGGTGATTGCTTTGTCTTTTATCATCTGTTAGATCAGCAGATTCTTCTCTGTGTGCAGCGTGCACACAGGATATAATTTAGACCACCTACAGATCAGTTTGTCTGATTCCAAACTGCAAGTCATTAAAAACCAGAATGTAAATATGATATTTGAGCCGATAGTGCCATCAACACGGGGTGTAATTCTGCCTTGAAATCAGAGGCATGTCTCGCCTGACTGCATTTCACAGCCACCTATTGTCTCTGAATTGTCTTCTTGAGGCGCTGAAGCTACAAAGATGCTGAGCTGAGGATGTGCTGCTGATACAAAGGCTGAGATTAAATTGGAATAGAGCTGGGCCTTGGTATAGGTATATTGGTATAGGTGCAGAAGCACCAAGGCAGTTTTTTTCTCTTTCGGATGCTGCTGTAGGTTAGGAGCAACTCCACTGCACTGACTTCAGTTCCTCTGCACTGCAACAAAGCAGTGCCCACACTTCCCTGCATGAGAGGTTAATTTTAGCCAAGCGCTGCCCTTGGACTTGAGCTGCCCAAAGAAGTTTAAGACCATGTTCTCCCAGGACCCGTACACATGCACGCTGGGCCTTCAAAGCTAGCTAGTCAGACTGAAAAAAAGTGTAAGAAAATCCACGTTAGGAGCTGGAGGGAACCGTAAGACCTGAAGTATGTATGGGGACGTAGGGAAGGTGGTGATGGACTGCGAGCCTGGTGGCACGAAATGCCCCATGGCTGCTGCTCCCCACTGCTGGCACTGCCTGACTGTAGGCAGCTTGGTTGCTGCATATTCTGCTCTTATGGGGTCCCTGGGTGATTCTGAGCACTCTAGAGTCACTGCCATCTACAGTGTATGGAATTTCAGTGGTGTTTATATTTCCGTGTGAAAACCACTGATATGATGACTTAGTCACTTGTGTCACATTAGGGGATAGATGAAGATGAGGATCCTGGCCTCTTTCCATCCTGAAGTGTGTCTTATGTTTGTAATATCATACCATGTTTACTTGGATTTTTTTTGTTGCATTGACGAATTTGTGATTAACGAGGTTTTATCATAAAAATTCTGTACACAACTATAAATTACACGCAATTACATGCACAATGTAAAAAATATTTGAGTTGGAGTGCACAACTTTGATTTGGCCACATTTACTGGTTATACACAACTAATCTGATAGATTTCTTTACAAAAACAAAGTAATTAAATAATAGTAATGATGTTTTTGCATGCAGACTGAATGCCATAATGTGGCTTATTAATGGGAACAACAAAGAGCAGTGGGATTATATGTATTCCTAGTGTAGCACAGTTGTTAAAAATCAACATTACCACTGGGACTAATTTGGTCCAAAATGGATCATTTCCCAGAGGGCATTGCTATGTGAAATCTTACTGTTGAGAGAAAAGGGAACAGTGACCTTATTTTCTATTTACTTTCATTTGCCTATTTCCATTGCTTTCAGTATGATTATACAGGTTAAAATGATCCCAACATGTAAATAGATTAAAATACAAAGCATCCTTGTGGGTAGATGCTTTCAATCCACCACTTTTTGAACCTAGCTGTGCTGTATTAGGTTTTATTACTCTAGTGAACCTTGGACAAAGAATCCCTGTGTTAGGTGAGGGATTACTTCCTGGAGGTTTTGGTTGTACCTGACAGGATGGCTTGACCAGCCATAATTTGATAAACAACACTCCTGTCATACATCAGCAACAACACACAGGTGCAGCTGGTCTGGCGTTGCCTTCCTAAGGTATTCCTGATCCTGAGCATGGCCACCAATCAGCTCTGTAGGAAAAGGGCCACTGAGCAATCCAAAATGCTGCTATGTTGGGTCATTACCTGATGCATATCGTTAAATTAATTGCAACGTGCTCACCCAACAGGTTGCTGTTAATGGTAATTAATGTTGAACTTGTTGAATTGCATCTATTTTGCTTGCAAAAATATTGCTGAAAGGCTCATTCCTGAAGTCATTATACCTGTGAAACTCATTTAATTCAGGTCTGGACAAAGCAGCAATTCCAGTGGCTCAGAATTCATGAAAATGGCCTATGTTGATAAATTTTTACACGTGGATGATATATGAAAATAAATGTAGAGAGGAAGCCAATTTCAGCTTCAAGTTTCTAAAAGGTAATTATGAGCAACAGCGAATAAAAATAAATTTTAAATTATGAAGCACAGGTGGATGGTTTCCACCTAGCAATTTTAAAAATAAATTTTTGCATGGGAGGATTTTAATATAAACACATAACACAATTCTGTCCTGAAGGCTACAGTCTGAAAGAGAATAATAATACATTAATGTTACACTGAGATGTAATACTCTGTACCCTAATTTTTTTTTAAAGAATAACATGTTTTTCTTGGATAGGAGAATTTTGTGTCAGCTCTCGGCCACGTTACGGTTTCCTCTGGCACAGAGATTGGGGAAGCTAACATTTATCTAGTCGGACTGTTAGCACCTTACAACTCAATCAGCCTTTCTCTGGTCTCTCTACTAAATAAACCTAACAAAGGGTTCGGGAAACATTGTTTTCTCTTTACAGATGTCCTTTAACCTCCATGGCTGTTCCTAGTTACGTATTTATTTACTTAAAACACTGAAACACTAGCCCGCCTATCTCTGCAGTCACTTCCAATTCCATGAGGGGAAGGCTGTTGATGTGCTTCAATATTAATTTGCCTCAGCATAATTTTCTTTTCTGATATAAAAGCTGGGAATATGTTGACCTTCATTGCACCACTGTTTTCAAGGAACCAGAGTGTATACACAGCCAGCTGTACACGCATGGGTTGTAATAACGTTAATTTGAATCCTAAAGGAATGCAGTGATTGCTGAACAGCTTGATTTGCAATGTATCAGCTAAGGATGCTGATAATGGATGGTATGCAATGGAGGCTCAAGTATTGTCGGAGTATTTTGGTGTTACGGTTTTTCTTCAGTGTAACATTTTGTTTTACAGTGTTTTGTGTAGAGTCTGGATATAGAAGGACTTTTAGTGGAAAATCCCATCCCACCACTCCAGAAAAGAAGACATTGGTCAGACTCCAGCATCTATGGCTTGCATGTCTTATAAGTCATGGTCATAAGTGTAAAAAAATAAATTAAAAAAAAAAAGGTGTATGAAACACAAATCAGACTTAAAACCAAATCCCCACACACTTCTTTGTGTCCTTGCTTCTTCTATATTCTTCCTGTTGCTTTAATTCCCCTCTTGCCCTAACACCAAGGTTGTGACCCACGCTGTACTCCAGCCATCACTGCGCACTGGTTGTGTTGGCAGTGTGTGTCCCCAGGACGGGGACAATTCCCAGTGCCCAGTTCTGCAGTTGGGCACCAGCCCATGTTTTGATTTCCAAATGCTTTCGTGTTTTATTTAAGGACATACAGTCTTTCAGATAGATAAAATTTTACTGATAAAAAGGATTGCATCTCAGGCACTGTACCTTCCCTTTTACAAAATCTATGCGTGCTTTATCTAAACTACCAGAAATTGTTTATTAACCACCACCCCCTGCCCCCCTGTTTTTACACATAAAATCGCTATCATTTCTTCTCATACTTGAATGTTCTCCCACCTGTCCTCAATTTAATCTGTGAATGTAAGCACATAAATCTTCATGACATTTTGGCAGAAAGTACCTATTTTTGGACGACTCCTTCTGGAAACTCTGAATCCAGGTGTTTGTTTTTTGCATAAAGTGTTGCAAAAGGGGAATTTTAATGTGACCATACAACCAAAAACTGGTTACATTTGGAAATCTGTAAAAGGGTGGGCTAGCCTGAGTGCAAACGTCGTGTATCTTTTCCACACCCTGAGCTATTTTCAGAGAGTTAATTACAATTCCCCATCTGTAAGGGGAAGGAACATGGGAGTTTAATGCCACAAGCATGTGATTGCACAAACTTTGTTATGTGTAAGCAGCGTGTGCTGAATATTTAAAAATCCTTTATCACACTTGACAATAAGTCTGAAAAGTGGAATGCTGATCTGAAAATGTATTTTTTTGGGATGGAACGAAAAAAAGAAAAAAGAGACAGAGATGAAACATTTGGCTATTTTTCTTTGTCCAGATGGTTTCTAAACAAAGATCAGAATCTATTGGAAAGTTAGATCGTAAGGTCTGCACTGAATAGTTTTGACATAAGGACTGCATGATCTGCAATTTGAAGTCTTTTACCCTCAGATACTCTGTGGCCTGCAGGAACCATGAGTTGCTCTTAAGGCTGTATGCTGAACTGAAGCAGAAGAGCTCACACTGTGTCCTCCACCTTGTAGACACTGTATAGAGAATGAGTCCCGTGGTAAGTGTGCATTAGTCCCCGATATTTGGAAAAACTCTCATTTAAAATCATTTCAGTTTGTCACCAAACTAGAAATAATTTAACAGAGGGGAAATCTAAGTTAGATCTTAGGAAAAAATTCTGTTCTCAGACGGTGGTGAGGCACTGGCACAGCTGCCCAGAGAGCTGTGGGTGCCCCATCCTCAGAAGTGCTCAAGGCCGTGATGGATGGAGCCCTGGGCAGCCTGACCTGGTGGGTGGCAACAAGCTCATGGTAGGAGTTTGGAACTGAATGGTCTTTAATGTCCCTTCCAATCTAAGCTATTCTATGATTCTATGAAATGCCTCTCAAATCATTGGGATTTCAATAAATATTGTGTAAATTAGCAGATATTTATGACTACGGTATTAAAAAATTATTAAAAAGCCCTCTGTCTATAGGATGATTGGAGAGCATTGTGAATTGCAACCCAGAGATTTTTATTTTCCTCCAAAAGCTGGTGGGAGCACTATGGCTGTTAATGGGAGAAATAACTGATGAGAAGGTGTTCAAATATGGGAGGAAATGAAAAGGCCTTAAAAAAAAAAAAAAAAAAAAGGTAAAAAAAAGTCAGGGTCTTCTTGGTCACGTTTTTTTCTCTATTATAAAATCTCAGATCCTTTCCTACCTGGCCTGCATCTCACATGCACGCCTTATGTCTTAGGAGCAGCCATGGAAGAGGACCACACCAGACCGTGTTATCTGAATAGGATGGAGATACATGGGGAGCAGCACAAGGTCTCAGGCTGTTCATCAGACAAACATTGCTCCAGCGCTGATATTCTTTGCTACACACAGACAATTTTTATCCCTGCTTTAAATCCTGCAGTCACTTATATTTTGCTGAACAACAAAAAAACCCTTTCTCCTTCTTGGTCCTAATGGACTAATCCCGTGGAAAGACTCTGAATCCCCCTGCTTTCTATGGGGCCGCTCTCTTTTCTCGTGAGAAGGTGGAGGCTGTTTTCCCTCAGTGGCGTAGGGGTACAATGGGGCACAGGGGGGTGGCAGCTGTGTCCCCGGCCCTGCTGTGCCCCAGCCCTGCTCCCCACTGGATCAGCCCACGGCTTCATGAGCCAAGGCGAGACACGGGGTAAGGAAGATTGATGCGCTGATTGTGCTGTGGGAGGCCAAGCTGTTTAGCTGCTGCCTCCTTGCAGGGTTTTAATGCCACTGTTGATCCCTAGGAGCCTGCTGGTGCTAAGGGTTGCATTTGGGGCACCCAGCGGACCTGCTCTTATTGCTCTCACACTGCATCCCCAAAGGTGAGCACAGGCAGCTCCATGTGCTCCATCCCTTTGGTGAGAGAGAAAACAGAAATTTGGATGGGTTCGAGCGCTTGGCTCTTGTTCCTGTTGCTTTTTTGGCATCATCAGAACAATTCCTTTAAAATCCCAACTTCCCATGAACTTACCCATTCTGATCTGAATTTCGGGTGCAGGGATTCCCGCTGGCCACCCTAATCTCCTGTCTGGGCAAAGGACTCTTTTCATGCCGATGACACAAAGGGCTCTGTGGCAAGTTTTACACAGTATGCGCAAATGAACTGCTCAGCTATTTGCAAGCAGGAGGAGATCTTTCTTTCTTTCTTTTTAAAGTATTCAGTTCATAGCCGTTTGTTCCTTTTTTACTCAAGCTATCCCAGGGTAGAGAGCAAGATTCTTGCCAAAAATAGAAGCATATTCTACTTCTGGGGGGAAAACAGCTTTACTGTTCAGAAATAACACTTTACATTTGCTCTTGCAATCCTGAACTGTTTATAGAGAAGCATTAAGCTGCTGATAAAAACAATTTATAAGGTGAAGTTATGCCCCAGGGTCAACAAGACTTGTCCATGAACATCTGAGGGTAGAGTGTGTTTCCTGAAGGATCATATTGCTCCATCCTTTGCTGCTAAGTAAAGAAATATCAGCTAGCGTGGATATTTCCAGATGGAAAAAGTGATAGCTGTTGCTATCTATGGTCGTGATAATTTTAACAAGAGGTATGAAAATTGATCTCTAAAAAGAGGAAGAAAAATTCAAGGAGAGAAATGTGCTCTAAAAGAATTCTGGATATTTCTGATGTCCAAATGGGATGGTGTCTTCTAAGGGGGCTGAGTTGATGTCTGCTGTAACACCAGAGCCATGGACCTTTCCAGTCTTCCATTACATCATCCCTTACAAAGGCAGCAGGGCTGAGTCAGGGGTACAGGGTAGGCAGGGGTGCTGTACAACTCCAACAAGATTTTAGGATAGATATGGGCCTCACCAGGCCCCCTGTGCCAGCATTGGGCTTCCAGTCCTTCTGTATAGCCTTCAGTCCTTGCGCTCAGGTGCAATGAGAGTCCCTGGACAGGAACAACCCAAAACATTCACTGTCCAGTCAAGGAGATATCACCTTGCTTGATACAAGGAGAGGCTGAGATAGCTGAGGCTGATAAGCCTGGGGAAGAGAAGGCTCTAGGGAAACCTGATGACAGCCTTTCAGTATCTGAAGGGGGGCTGTAAGAATAAAGGCGACAGACTATTTATCAGGATCTGTTGTGTTAGGACTAGTGGAAATTATTTCCTACTAAGAGAGGGGAGTTGTAGATTGGATAACATTTTATGATAAGGCTAGTGAAGCACTGGGACAGGTTGCCCAGAGAGGTGGTGGAGGCCCTATCCCTTCAGACATGCAAGGTCAGGCTGAGTGGGCTCTCAGCACCTGACAGAGCTGTAGGTGTTTCTGTTCATTGCTGAGGGATTGCACTAAATGACTTTCAAGGATCCCTTTCAACTCAAGACATTCTCTGGCTAAAGCTGCTAACTGCTGCTGGATTTCCAGGAACAATTACAACAGGAATTTTATGTTTCTTTATGATAATAGAAGCAGTCAGCAATCTGGCACAGGCTTTCTCTTCTTGCACGTCTTTAACCTTGATATTTTGAAACTGGAAGTGAAGGTGCCTGTGGGTTTTCAGAGTCAATGTGTGTCCGACAGAAATCACACAGGTTTTGGTGGCTAGCTCTGCATTTTGTTTTTCTTGGTGAGTGGAGCTGTCAGTAACTTCAGGGGTTTGGGCCCAGTTTGAGTATTTTCAGGGATTATCTCCCACTCACTCTATCTTTTCTTTCCTTAGTAGAACTCCTTTCATAATCAATGTTAAAATTCTAATTGCTGGATGTGAAAATCTCTGGATTTTCACAGAAATATTTCCTTCACCGAAACAAGTCAATTAGTAAAATTTTGAGTTTTTGATAGAAAAGAGGACATATTTTGGGCAGCTATATTTGTATTCTCCCTAGCGCTTAGCAGTACCAGGTTCTATTTCCCCTGAAATAGACGAAAGATTTTGCATTTCTGAAATCCCAGAGCTACATTCTCACCAATTCAGCATGATATTTCACAACTGCAATAGTTTTCATCTTTTAAAACACTGTAGTAACTTAAATGGTAGTATTATCTAGGTTTAATGTTCAAAGCAAGTTGTTATAGGAGCACAGGATTTATTCCAAATACCAGCAGAAAATTAGCCTGGTTGTTAAAGTCTTTTCTATTTTGTGTTGCAGCTGTATTGTTGCCAATCTAATCTAATAATCTTGGGAGGTTATAATTACTTGTCTTTTAAAATGCATGTGTGAGCTGGCATGGTGTAGCAAAACAGCTGATCATTTATTACCGTCAATGCCTTTGCAGTCATTTTGGGGTGCAAAGCAAAAAGAATCACCACTGAGGTCAAGTGATGGTCAGTCTCCTCTGATGGGGTTTGAGTAGGGTTTGGTTTTCATTAGAAATGAAGAAGAGGCTTAATTTCTGATGGCGTGGAAGCATTGCTACATGCATTTGGGCACCACGTTCAGTCTGTTCCCACTGCTTTCTTCTTTGGTTAGTCCCACTGTAGTTCCTAAGTGCTGACGTATTTGAGAGTAAATTCAGCCAAACAAATTTTTTTCACTTCCATGCTGGACAATACATGGTTTAGACACCTCTTGTACTCATCAAACTGGCAAATTTGACTGTTTTTAATTTGGTTAACTGCTGTATCTCATGGAGAGATATCCTCATTTCATTGAGTAGATGCCATTGTAAGCGAGTTAGAAACTCCTAGGGTTTTTTATCAGTCGTGCTTCATTTATTTTCTCCTCTTAATATCAGAAATAAGTGGGAAATGGAAATGTAACAAAAAGTCTTCTTGTCTGTGGCAGTTGACAAATTCTAATGGATCTAGTTAGCAATATTTGCTATAATATCCTTAATTAGTATTATTGAAAAAGATGATACAGAAAAATGCATTTCTGGAAAGACATCTCAGTTTCTTGTCATGCTGACAACATCATAATGAGGCCCATGCTGAGGCTTACATGGAAAAATTTACAACCTAGTCTTAAGGCATCACTTACTGTAGAATGTCATTGGAGGGAACATCTGCCTTTGTATGTGATTTCAAGTCTCTGAGACTTGAGAAATGTTCCAAGTGCATTCAGTTGCCCTCCCATACTATTTCTGATTGATGAAATGAAATGGCTTCTCCTGGGCAAGCTTGAGCAGATCATCCAGTACATTGTTCAGTTGGTAGCCCAGCCAAGGTATAGAATTGGGTGTCTGTGGAAGCCCTCTCCAGCACTTGGAGCTGATTGGAGTCCTGAGTGAAGGAGAAAGCTGTGCCAGTGCAAGTTTTCCTTGGTTTGGTTCTCCTGGCAGAGGCCTCAATGTACTACAACCTGCTCTTCATTGTAAGTCCACGGGAGACTTCTGGTGTGTGATATGTTGATGCAAATGGGAAATGATGCATCTGAAACCACCCAGGTCTCTTCAGATCTGTATGTACCAGAGGGGGGAAATTTGATATCATGGTTATTGATAATTTTCTTGTCATTTTAGAAAAATCTCACTTATTTCTTCCTGCTTTTGTAACACTAAGGCTTCACTGTAGGGGGGAAAAAAGCTTTGAATAAGCTGCAGTTTGGGGATTAAGATTCCAACAGCATGATATGCCTTTTCTACTGCATAAATAAATATCTCAATTTTTTCTTTTTTAGATTCTGCCATGTCTGTTACTGAAACCAAACGCATTTCTACTTCCAAGATGACCCCCAGGGAGATGCTTTGTATTTACAAAGACTTTCAGATTGTCAGAGAGCCACTGGACACCTTACTTAAAGTCACCAAATATTAGAAGTGATGTGAGAATCAGACACTGAAGTGGAATTTCACAGAGATATCAGAGTCAATTCAGATTTTGCTCAGAGAGGAGAATGAGGGTAACATTAACACATTTCATTAAAAAATAAATATCTTTTATTATTTATCATTTAAATATTAATCATTTAATATTTAAACATTTATCATTAAAATATTATTTAAAATAATTATCTTTTATTATTTATCTCATCTATTTTTTTCCACATGAGAATAATCTTCAAAAGAAAACCCTGTCAACCAAATAACAATTCCACTATAGCTGTTGAATTAAGCTGTGGTGAGGAGGATAGCATGCAAACACCTAGTGATGGTGTTCATGTCTGTAAGGGCTAATGGTGCTGTGTTAAACTATAATTAACTAAATTTACCTACAAGTGCTTTTTTTGTTTTTCTTTGTTTTTTTTTTTTGGTTCACGTGTATTTCCTTAAGACAACCAGCCTATTTGCTCAAGATCACCTGGCTGTTTCTTTTAAATATTGTTTTGCTTTTTGAATGGCATGCAGATGAGGGTTGACTATTGAAATGTCAGAAGTCTCAGTGAGGTTAGCTTCTGAAGCAACGTGGTATTGTTCCTGGTTATTGATGGCTGATTTATGTAATGCAATGGATTGCAAACTGCAAACACAGCAATGGGGCATTACCTCTAGCTTGGAAAGTCTGTCCCCGTGTGCCTTGAGTTCCCCAGTGATGATAATGGCACACAGCTCACTGGGAGGATATATGCTTTTCTGCTGATACAATGAGAACCATTGCATGAGCTGAGGCAGCCACTTAAGTTGCCATCCCTGTGATGGGGTGCAGGTGAGGAGTGGCTCTGAGATCAGTTGCAAAGCCCCAGTCCTCACTATGAAATTCATGCTGGAGAGAAAGGTGTGCCTTTCACGGCCACACATCGTTCTGTGGGTTCTTTAAACAGGATCTTTTATAGCAATAATTTGCCCTCTTCTGAAATATCTGGGAGAGGTTTCTGTGAGTGGAGGCTGGAAAGGACATAGGGAAGTAAGCAGAGAGAGGACTGTGCCACCCACTAAACTGGATGTGCTGATGTTTGCTGGTTTTTTCTTTAGTTCTTTGAGAAAAAAAGAGTGCATGTTAATGAAGGAAATAAACCAAACTTCTGAAATGCATGCTGAAATACACAGGACCATGTAAGGAACAGTCAGAGCAAAAACGTGCTTGAAAAACACTGCAACTGGTGAAACAGAGTCAGTATTAATACAGTTGGTGAAGAATTTGGAAGCGTAAGCAGGGAGAAAATGCTTTTAAAGGGCAAGTTATTCGGTATCTCTGGCTTTTATATATTTTTAAAGAGAGTGTTAAAGATCCCCAAGGCATGTTCACAACACCTGTCTGGAGGCTGCAGAGAGAAGCACACCAGATGCATGGCAGTGCTCCTGGTAAGCATTTGTTTGTAATCTGCTGGTTTGGCTATATGGTGGGAATTGCTATTTCTATACTGCGCTAAGTGCACCAGATTTGCTTTGTGTCACTAGCATTTTGTGCAGGGAAGAATGTGTGCTAAGCTGACTTTTGGCAGGGTGTAGGGGGGGAACAGCTGTACAGCCAATAATTAATTCCATAATTGCTTTAACCTAGACCAAAGCTGAGACAAACCTTAAACGGAAACACAGTGCTGCCAGTGCTATGATCAGCTGTCTGTGGAGCCAGAAACGCTAATGAAATAGGTTCAGCAAGATCAGGAAAGAGCTCAGCAGACCTGAACCCTGTCATTAAACATGCAGCGGGGGGCCTTTTAAAAGCAATATATTCCCAAAATGCAAATATGCTGTTTCTCTACAAAAGTTATCACATGTTCCAAACTGAGAGAAGAAGTCATGAAAGGCAGAGGTGCACACTCAGTTCTCTCCCCCTCGGGAGAAGCTATTGCTCATCCATTGCATCTGGAAGTCTACAACAGCATATGAACGTCTTCTTTCCATCGTTTCTACCTAGATGCTTACTTCAGAGAGATGGCTTGGATGTTGCCAGTCTTTCAACCGAGTCTGAACTTCCTCTAGACACAGACACACCAAGAAACAGATGTATTTTTTCAGTATTTCGTCTTTTTCTTAGACATTTCTGCCAAATGTTGGGCCGACATCAGCGGGTGGTTTGTGCATGGTTTCTAATCCAGCTGTGCAAGTGCTTCTCATTGCCATAAACCGCAGATCCCAGAGATGACACCCATTCCCTTGCAAAGGCCTGAAGCTGGAGGCCTCTCATTTAAATGAGCAGAGTCAGTGAGGTCTTCCCTTCCCCTGTCTGCGTTCAGACTGTGGGATGCTCTCGTGCAGAAATGCTGTGAGACCAGGCACAAAGTCAGCTCTTGCTGACCAGCTTCATAACCGACCCTACACACCTGCACATGGTGGAATATTTGCAAAGCTACGGGTGGTTTTCAAACTCTGTGTCACAGTGTGGGGAAAGCATGTCAGAAACTGCAGGCAATGAGCTGAATGTGCAGCTGAGGGTGAGCTGAAGATCTTGAACCCTATCCTGTCTAAAGGAGCGCTATTGGTTTAGCTATGCTCAGTCTTCTGCAAGAGTCTTTAAATAACTGCTTTTGGGTGTCTACTTTAGATTTTAATTTTCTGCCTCATAGAAAATGGTATTTGTATATTAGAGTGGTGAAACATCATCAAAATATCTTTATATGATACGTAGGAAGGAAACCATAGAGCAAAACATCAGTAACCACAATACCAACTGCACAGCCTGTCATTGCAGTGCTGCTTGCCAGTAGCAATGCCTTGCACATATAATTGCTAGTTTCTAAATGTATTGCTGGCTTTCTGGGAGAATTACTACAGAAATGATCCGCAACTTCTTGTACTTCATTCGTAGAAGTTCTGCCAGATTCACCTTTTCTCTTTGCTGTGAAAGCAGAGAAAACCACTGATTTTCTTACACTGAACAAAATGCAGACATTTATGGTCTGAATATGAGCACTGATGTTGCTAATAGTACCTTCCTCAGACTCCCTGAAGTACTATTTCTGGACAAGCGTTTGAAGGTAAATGCACATATACAATTGCATTTATGTATCTATGTGTAACTCTCTACAAATATTGATATGTAAATATTGCAGTCCTACACCATTGCTCTGTACTTGCCTGGTGCTAGCATTTAAGTGGCTGCTGGCTACTGTGGAACTCAACGTGCAAAAGTGGTCCTGTACTTGTATCAAGAGGCGCCGACAAATTTCTCCCTTCATTGAAGAGACAGCATATTTGCTACAGCTGTCTGCTCTGAAAGTCATTCTGTCCTTGGCAAGAACCAAGAAAGTTTAGTAGACATCCGTTATCTTTTAATGTAAAGCCTCTTCAGTGTGTATCAAATATGTAAGTTTATGGAAGTCAGAGTTTTGTTGTGGCTTCCCTCGATGAGTTAAATGTATACTATTGATGTATTTAAAGGAATATAAAATACTGAAAATGAAGGGTTTGTTCCTTCTCTGGCTGTATCAGTCTAAATATGGAGCATGTCTTAGTATCACCGATGCTCTTTCTCTTGTCAATAGCTTACGTGTGCACAGATTCCATCTTTATATCTACAATCCATGAAGTATTGCTAATTCATTATCCGTTGGGCTAATGAACAACAGACATTTAGTTCTTGTTCACTGCTACTTCATACTTATACTATGTGCCCTGTTGGTAAAACGCTTTATTCTAAACTGGAGTTCTGGAATTTATTATTTTTTCTTCTTGTTTCTGATGACCACAACTATGTTTCATAAGCAGCACTGTTTCTTTAGTTTGTGCCAGCTATGGAGAAAGGATAATGGGGAAAAAATAAATCACAAGTATGACAATGCTGGCATGAGTTGCCTTTTCCAATATAGTGCATTTAGTTGTTCAATTTCTTGCAAAGTGCAGACGTAATTCTTAATTGGCACAGGTCACAGGAAAATTTACTCTCTAGTAAAATATGAGAGGCACCACAAGCAGAATTGGAGTAGCACAAGGCCTGCTCTGCTGCTAGCAATCATCAGTGCTATTACCCGCGCTCTGTCACACTAAGTCAGAGCCTGAAGGCCCTATGCCCTGGGAACTGTATGAGAAGTGCTTTGGTCTCTGACTTTTATTATTTCATGTACTTACTATTTCAGTATTTCATTTGCAAGCAAAAATATGGTCATTTTTTTACTACATATGGACTAAGTACATGAGGACAAACTTCACCCTGTTCACCTTCACTGAATATGATGCACGTATCTGTGAGCAGTGAGGCTTAGATGACTACAGAGCTTTGGGGGCCCCAGGGGTGGAATGAATTCTTATTAATGAAATGGAGAGGGCAGGGCACACTCATACAGACAGTCACATCTTCTTGCATCACACATGAAAATAAAGATAGTTCTGGTTTTGTACCAGTTCAAATGCCAAGAGATTGCAGCTTCAGTTTTGTCTCAGCTCAATGACACTGGCACAGAACGCAGAGCTGAAATCACATCCTTGTGCCTCCCACAAAATTCTGGGTTTTGCCAGTTCAAAGGGAGAGAATAGCACAAGGCTCAATCCTGCAGCCTTTTCTCTGGGGAGATTCTTCTCACAATGAGGGAGGATTAGGCTGAGCAAATCAAATGCATAATGAAAATTTTTATTTCTTTTATTTTTTTTTACTTTTTGTGCTAAGGAAAGCAGCAGGCAGATGTCTATAAAACGTGCCTAGGCTTAACATAGTTGGCCACTGGATGTCACTGATGGCCTCAGAATTACAATGGTAGTATGTAAATACAAACAGGTTTTTAACAAACAAAATAAAAATGAAAATAAAACCAAAACCCTATGTATCATCTATATATTTGAAGGGGAGATTAACAGTGTCCTTTTAGCTCTGAAAAATTTTACTGCTTAGGCATTTAATTTCTCAGTGGAAATACATACATATCTTTCTCAATGTGGTAAAAGAAGCAGTGGTTTCTTCACATGGTAACAGCCCAGAATACCTACTGCTTCCATAAGCTGATGCAGAACCTTGTTACGTTCAGATAGTCAAACAGGTGAAAGATTTGGAAGTGAAACTCCTCCAGGTCAAAGGTAAACTTTCTGAAGACTTTAAAATACACAGTCTAGTATTTTTTATTCTGCTCTCCATGTTTGTCCCCCTTTAACTGAGAATTAGATTGGATAAAGGGAAGAAGATTTTTACACTAAGCACTGGCACAGGTTTCCCAGAGAGGTGATGATTGCCCATCCCTGGAGACACCCAAGGTCAGGCTGTATGGGGCCCTGAGCATCTGAGGGAGCTGTAGGTGTCCCTGTTCATTTCAATGGAGATGGACCAGGTGGCATTTAAGGGTCCCTTCCAACTCAAATGATTCTATGGTTATATGAACTGTGGTGGGGATTTCCAAACAGTCAAAAAGCAGAAGTGATGGTGCAATCCAGAAGCCAGCCTGCGGCTGGAGGTACTGAAGGTCTCATCTCTTGGCTTGGGAATATGGGATACAGAAAATCCTTTGTCATTTTGGGATTCTTTCAGTTCAGCCATGCTGAAAGAAAGCCCTGCATTTGGGGAGGTTTGCTAGTTGTCACTACCTTTAGCTAAGGTAACCTAAATTGACAAGAAGCAGAATTGCTTTTGTTTTGGTAGGTAAAAATGTATTATTGCTTAAAGCCTTCATTTTCTGATGAAGGAGAAGAAACTCCCCTCTAAATCAAGCTCAGACCTGTGCTCTGTATCATGGTTTCAGCATTGCTGAACATCTGCTGGCCTGTTAGTAACTGAAACGCATTTCTGGAAAGAGCAAATATGAATGTTATTTCCCTACAGTTTATTGGAATAGAAGTTGAATGACATTGTATGAGTCTGAAAGTTGAGTTACAGCTATTGGCACGCCTAAGTGCAAAGAAGTGACAGCTGCTAATCGCGACTGTGAATAATGTCTTCATTAAACATTTGAACACAAACAGCACTGACCAGTTATTTCCAGAGGACAAAACAGCCACAGTCTGATCTGGGTCTCGAGCAATACTGGGAAGACGAGGCTCCCGAATGCATACTGAGCAGCTAGATGGCAACTCAAACTGAAAATTATGGGGTTAATTTTCATACTAAGCTCACATTTAGAAAAACCTGAAACAGATGTTCATATCAAAATCTGGTGTTTTTTCTCTAAGAGCTAAACATGAAAAAGAAGTGAAGTTAAAGCATGCATGCTAATAGCTCCTTTCAAATAGTTTAGTCTTTTTCAGATGCATAGATGTTCAGAAAATCTCAGTCTAAGCAATTCTGGGTAACTTAAAAAAAAGTCTGTTGGCTTAAGCTAACAGAGTTGCTGCTTTATCTCAACAGGAAAGAACTTTTCTCTTGGGGTCTTCTGTCTCACCATCGAATTCTTGTGCTAAATTAACTTAACTTATTAATCGGTATGTACATATGTCTGTATATATAAGGATAATGTGGCAAACAGGCAACCTGCATGGGGAGATTCTGAGCACACTGAGGCTGGAAAGAAAGATGCAAAGAAAAATTAGAATGGTCCTTGCCAGATCCTTCTCTGGTCAAAGCCATAGCAATAATCAGACATGACACAATGAGTGAGAAATGTAGGACAAATAGTACAGAATCAATGATGACTGTACTCAGCATTTTTTAAGCAGTTTTCAGCATTAGGACTTTGGTCACCAGACACCCAGGGCAGCCCCTGGATCACTTGATGCCCTGCAGCTGCTGCATTTGCTGTAACTCTCCAGCCTAGGCATGCAGCTCTGGTGGCTGTGGGTGTGCATCCTGTTCTGTATGTACATCTGTATCTTCCAGACAGATGTGTTAGAAAATTGGAGCTTTTTATGTTTTTGTCAATCTAGAGAACACTTAAGAGTAGAAAAATCCATAATTATTTTAGATAAAGTCAGCTTCACTAACACTAGTAGCTTTGTGAGTAGTACTGAAGTTAGTGCAAGCACGTATTTGATGTCTGCTCAGAACTGCTCTAGTTCAATCAAACCTCATCTCACCACTCCTTCTTGCTGCAATTATTTATCCAGAACATTTCTTCCAGCTGTGTTGACTGGCCCTTTCAGAGATTGTCGACATTTCCTCTTGCTTTTCTTCGCCCCACTTGGCCTGTTTTGTAGGTTTCCTTCCAACTATTCAAGAGCATGATGATCTAACTCCATGAAGGATTAACTTGTTAAAACAGGCAGAGGCCGACCAGAGATCTACTGATAGCTGAGTTCTACCTTCGATATCTCTGATAGTAAAGAGATTGTGCCCTATCCAGTCTATCCTTCTGTGCCTTCTGCTCTACAGGGCTTTTTCCAATTAATGGTCATTGCAAAACCAATTTTCTCCAGTTAGGGCCTTCAACAATCTCTGGCACCTTGTTTAATGTTTACAAGAGATTTGTGGAATCTGCTTTCTATGCTTTGGTAATAAGAGTCTGGTAGGTTTTAATTTGGTAACATAAGGCAATGACCCACCAAGGATACCTTGTGTGAACTGAAGGGGGCATGTGAGGGACACCCTTACCTATCCCAAATCCCATGGCTCTATACTGTATTGCTGTGACTGGGAAGTGAAATGAGATGGAGGGAGAAAGGGAAAGGTCACATTTTGTCATGGTTATGACATCACTGTGGTTTTCTGTCACTCAGGCTGAATGTCCTAACTGAATGTGCTCTGGTAGCTGTGCCAGGATATACTTGCAAATAAGGTATAAATTTTATGGCATCGAGTTCTGTCAGAAGCAGCCAAGGCAATGTGCAACTCAGTTCAGGTTTGCTGTAGAAATATTATCTAATCTTAAAGGGAATACATGCAGTGTGGGCACCTGCTAAGACTGGGGAAAGAGGCCATGCATTGACTTGTGCACATGGCTGTGGAAAATAGTAGTGGTTGGGAGAGGGGGAAGGGGGTACAGAAGGGATCAGGAGCAGAGTTTGGAAGGACTAGGATGAGTCTGAGAGCTGCTACTTTTCATACAGTAAATGGATATCGCTGACACAGGACTGAAGTATATCTCACTTTACAGTGGAACTTGAGATTAAAGGAAGCAATTAAATAGGTATTCAGAAACTTTTTTTTTCTCTATCTTAGGAAAATAAAACAGAAGAAAAAGACAACTGCTAATCATAAAAGCTAATACTCTTTCACTTAGGAGACCTATTAGTCTTATTGCACAACATACTGCTGCTCAAAGATTGCTGAACTTGCTCTGAAGGAGTAAAACTGAGTGCTAGAAACACTACAGTTGGGTTCTAACAGTCCTTGGTGGAGCTGGAGCACCTCTGCACACACAGGGATTTTCTACTGTTTGCACATATGCACATTGCTAATCCTAATCCCTCAAAACAAGTATCAAACCAGAGCCCTAACCATCTAAGAAAGACTTCTAAATGAGAAGAGTGGCAAGCAGGTTGTATGTCCCCATCTTGGACTTTGATCAGGCTTCCACTGTAGACTACAATATCAGTCAAGAGTTTTGTCCCTTGATTTGTCAACAAAAGTCACTCTGTGGATTTAGTTATGACAAAACTGCACATTCACCAGGGTCTTTTATTTCACCCATATTACGCAGCAAAAACGAAATTCTGCCAGAATAAACATGTCAACACCATGTGCTAGAACAGCTGGCTAGAAATAGCTACTTCAAGAAAGCTCTCTGCTAAGGCCCACATTTATCACAGGGAAACTGGGAGATTCTGCTCTAGCACAGATAAAACATAAGGTCAGACAGCAAGAGTCTGGGAAGTGTCCCAATTCCTAATGTTACTGTCTCTTTGCCTTAGTAGTAAAGAGGTATTGGCAACTCTAGTCACGCTGCCTCGTGCAGAGGAGCTGTGGACCAAGGGAAGCTAACTGTTTCTGTCTGGTTTAATTTGACCACTTAAACAGTTAATCCCTTTGTAATGTCATTTTTTGGCATAGACATCATGTCTGTCTACTTCTGAAAAGATCTTTTTATTAAAACAGCTTTTTAACATATGAAACAGTTTGCATCAGCTTACAGTGCCTTAGCAGCAGCAGACTGCTGTCGGAAGGTATGCACACAGACAGACATACAGACACAGGCATCCATCCATCCATCCATATTACGTCTAAACATCCCTTGCTCAGTCCCTTCTTATCCTTTATTTGTTTGGTCAGTTCTTACAGTGTTTTCATATCTTCTGTTTCAAGGACAACGTTGCTACCTTGTTCCAGTATGTTTAGATCAGGCTCTGCTTTGCTTTAAACCCTCCCTTACTTGTAAATAGTGAACATGCTGGAGGGAGTCCACTGAAGGGTCATATAGGAAATGGAGCATCTAAAATGAAGAAAGGCTGAGGGAGCTGGGAACTGTATCCCTCAGAGAAGAGAAGGTTCAGGGGAGATCATATCTTTTTATATAAATATCCAAAAAAGATGGAGCCAAGCTCATTTTCATGGTGCCCATGGATGATATAAGAGATAACAGACATAAACTGAAACACAAGAAATTGTATCTGAATATAACCCTGCCCACAGCAGGGACATGTCAGGAAGGCTGAAACTAGATGATCTTTGAGGTCCCTTCCCAAACTGTTCTATGGTTCTATGATAAGGAAACCCTTCTTTACTGTGAGAATGACTGAGCACTGAAGCGGGTTGCCCAGAGAATTTGAAGAGTCTGCATCCCTTGAGATATCCAAAAGCTGCATGGACACATGGTGAGCAATGGGCTCTA
Organism: Cyrtonyx montezumae; assembly: GCF_038088225.1. Lineage (NCBI taxonomy): Eukaryota > Metazoa > Chordata > Aves > Galliformes > Odontophoridae > Cyrtonyx > Cyrtonyx montezumae. The sequence goes on from NW_027072067.1 coordinate 5,668,557, forward strand.
GGAAGCCCTGCATGAGCAAAAGGAGACTTGACTAATTGACCTCCAGAGTGCCTTCCAACATCAGCAGGTCTGTGACTCTCTGAAATAGGATTGTTAGATTAGTACTTAGGTTGAGTAGGACTGTGGTTCAGGGAAGTAGTTTGTTTTGCTTTGTTTCTTACTTTATAAGGAGTTTGTGACAAATTCAGGGCACACCGAAATAATTTCAACTGCAGTAGCAGCCACTTGCAGTAGACAGTATATAGGGAAATGACTTTCATAATTAATATCAACATGCACAGTCTTGAGAAAGCTGAGAAAGCGGCATCTGTAACTAGACAAATAGACAGGAGCTGCAGTGGATTTCTCTTCTACAATTCTTTTATTTATCCTTGCATGAAAGTGATGAAATGTCATCTGTTTTTGCACGTGTGAAAAGATCTTGCGCAGAAGACTCATGGCTAAGAACATGCATGTTGTGTTTTTACAGCAAAAATAATGTTGGTTTGCAATGCCTTGGTATGTAGTATTTTTACTAGAGCTGTGAGAGTTTAAAAAAACAGCTGAGAAGATATAGCTTTGTATGTCTTTTTTTCCCCCTTCTTTTTTAATTAATTAATTTAATTTTTAATTTTAAATACAGAAATATAGCCAGAAGTAGAGCGGGAGAGGAACACAGACGAAGAGGAGAATGAAAACTGAGAATGATTTAAATAGGAAAACCAAGTTTCACCTGCACCTGGAGCTACTGTGGAAAGACATGTCTTTCAAACAGATGCTAATTTTTTTTTTAAGTACCTACAATGGGCCATGGGAAGGTGATGGAGCAACAGAGTAGCTAGACTTGACTGAAAAGATGTTTAATTTAGAGCTTGCCAGATGCCCTTCTGGCAACTTCATATTAAGGTTTTTATATACTGCTGGGTATTTCACAATGTTCTCCAAGTCAAATTTGGGTGCATTCTTATGGTAGAACGTATTTTGTGGCAGCTGACATGCACTGTGCTCTATCTGTCTTGTGAAAGTAAAAGTAGGCAAGCAAGATGCTTTGAGGCAAAATTTGAATAGATACATTAGAACTGAGACAATAGATAAAGAGACATGCTTTCATGGGTTAGAGCAGAAGACTTGAGCAATCTAAAAGGCCTGAAAATATAGTAATTGTCATTAAGCTGACTCTAGTAAATCTACTTTCTAAAAGGAGATATCCAAAGATTTCTTGATATTTCATGCCCCTAGCTCTAATGCCACACTCTTTCAGTATTTACATGTGCTCTATAAAGCTGGTGTACTTGATATATCATTCATTAATCTGTGCTGGTTTACTCTTTGAGGTGCAGTAATTAAGAGCAGTTCTTTAGAGGATTCAGTCATTTTCTTTTGGGCTTGTTAATATGTTAGTTGAGTATTCTGATTTCAGTGATTTAATGGTTTCCATTAAATAATAATTAAAACCCCTTTCAGGAAGCCAGTTAGAAATGCATGGCTTATTCAGTGTGAGGTATCTTCAAATGTTGGCAGTTTTGGGCTGAGGAAGAATTGAAAAATGGTTTTATCCCCAGCCACACATTGAGAAAGCGATTGGACTGTTTTATATGTTAGCAAAATTGTTTGTACGGGAAAGTGACTTTGTCTTTGTTGCATATTTGTTTCATAAATTAGAAAAAAAGATCTAAGGTAAATGTTCAGCTCATCTGGTTTATAACAGAAACCATGACTATGGTGGATAGAGTACAAAGATGAGCTCATTCAAGAATTCTTCTGAAACAGCAATTTATCATCTAGGTAATTTTCAAGGTTCCTCATGTCATTCTAAGGGTGGCAGAAGAAAACTTTAAAACAAATGTTCTTTATAGTACCTGAATAGGCTGATGCTTAAAATAGAGATTTAACTAATGATGGACTATGCATCTTGTAACTATTGGCTAAAAATTTTCACCATAAATATCTGTACTGAAATGGATCACAGAAAATTGTCTCTTCTTCCATTCAACAAGGATGACTTCCAGTATCATTAGCAATTGTTCCCAAGAAAATTCTGTTTTGGATTATATTATATATACAATGGGAATTTATTTGAGGTTTCCCAAGTTTACTAGTTCCATTCCCATGAGCTAACAGACAGTAGATCAAGTACTTAACAGTCAAGAATTCCCATGGCAAATATCCACCAATGTCCCTTTCATCTGATGCAATGGCATAGTGCCCATTCTTCTGCTTCATCATTCTCTTTCAGTGTATTCAGAGTTCCAGGAAAGGGCCATATCATGTCTTAGACTTCGCGGGAGACGTGAAGCCTAATCTTTAAAACCTTATGGTTCTCTTTCATTTTTTTGCTGACCACTGGAAACAATTACAGCACAGACAACGCATGAGAACGTCTGACAGCTTCTTCAGTTCCTTTGCACTCAATTGCTTGATGAGACTTTGGCTTTATGCTGATTACAGTCACAGTACCAGAAACTTCATTGGCATCAATATCCTGCAAATGGGCAAGAAGTGGGCAACAGATGGTCAAGGTGACTTTCATGAGATATGTATCAAATAAGTAAAATACACTTCTAAATAGGTGTTTTTGTTTTTTCTGCCATTATTCTAGGTGTACATGAACAGTTACTGGTACCCATTTATCTGAAAGTTTTGTTCTTGCCCTTGCTAAGGCTTACAGCCATCGTATCGATTATAGTTATCACATCTTTATGATCATTGCCACTAAAATTTACTTGCAATTAGGAATGTTTTACAGTCCTTACTTCTGCCAAGTGGTTTTCAAAACAGGATTTATGCATCCATAGGAAGTCAGAAAATACATGGAACCGGTGACTTTGTAGGCAGTTCTTCCAACCAGAACCAAACTTCTTATTGTAGAGAAGCAGAGTTCTATAGAAGATGCTTTTCCTGCCTGGCAAGAGTTAGATTCAGGAATGTGAATAATATGCCATTAAAAACACTGATTTGTTTGGGACAAGAGAATTCAGGAACTTCTGAAGTTTGAAGATGAAGATTTAGAAGTTATGGAATTGAGAAAGAGGATAACTGAACAGTGTAAAAACAGGGAAAAAGCCCAACCAGCTAGTCAGAAAGCCCATGCTGGTGGAAGAAACACAGTTTGCAGGCAATTTCTTGTAAGAAAATGGGAAAATGAGAACCTCAGAGGACAGCATTTACTTTCCAGACTGGTTCAAAATCCTGACTAGAAACTAGTTATTACTGGAGATTCTCCCACTTGCAGGCTGTTGAAAACATGACCAAGAATATTCTGCTGTTGGCAGAGCTCAGGAAGAAAGCTTGTGAGGGCTGGTTACATATATATGTGCTATTTGCTGTAGAAATTCTTGAAAATATAAATGAGAAAAATCCCAAACATTTAGATCTTCAGAGGCGTGATTATTCATTTTTCTCAATTAAAAAAGTCTAAGTTTCCTTAGCAGCATGTTGGATGGTTACCAAATCATCCAAAATAATGACAAAGTTGGGATCCTCTATTTTCCTGTCATGTTCCTCATGCCCTTGCTATCACGGAAATTTACTACTTCTGAAACTGGCAGGATGACTGGTGTGAGACCAGTCATGTGGTAACTAAATGGATAAATGTTTTAAAGAAAAGAAGTCTCCAAATGTATTAACAAAAGTAGTTGTAAATGTACTTACAGTGTACTTTTCAAAAGTTGGTCTCTATTTTTAATAAACAACTGAGAACTTGCTGAGACTTTTGCAGACACGTTTGTTCTAAAATATGATGAAATTGAAAGAAAACTCAGATGTTCTACAGACATTATTGATGGCTCTGCATTAAGCTTTGACCCCATGTACATTTCATACAATAGCTCTGTCCTTTTCTAATTGATGTATAAAAAGACAAAAGCAAAGAAACATTAAAAACCCTGATTCTCTTAAATTATAAAAAATACTGGATTTCATTGGAAATTTTTGTTCAAAGGCTGTTTGGTTTTTATGTTCTCAGAATCAAAGAGAATCTCTTCAGATGCATTTTTAAAAAATTATTTAGTCAGAATGGATTCTGTACCTTTGATCTGGTATGCCTGTGTCTGCTTTCTTCAGATACCTCATACATACATGCCTTTTGATGCTGTGAGAATTTTGCTTGAAATAACAAACATATACAACTAAATTGATGTAAAATACTGTTCTCTTTGAGCATGGACAGTGCGTGAGACAAAGAAAAGGACTGTTATGTCGCAAGCAGTGTTTCCAGAAGCACTCAGAAGACCAGTATGTTGCTATAGCTTGCCAAGGACTGCTCTTGTGCCATTTCTTTTTTAAAAAACCACCCAGATTCTTGCAACACTAAACAGCAATATTCACTCAGTCTCATAGTGCTCATTTCTATGTAAATTTCCAATTACTCTTATTGTACACAACAGAATATGTGGTTTAATGTATGTTGCTGCACAAAATAAAGAGTCTAGAGTAAGATTCTTCTTGCTGGAGTAAGAATGAGCAAACTCTAGGAGTAATTTACTGTTTCTTTTGCATATGTGAATGATGATCCATTCTTGGCTCAAGAATAATATAAATACACATTCCTCCAAGGAGAGGAGAGATGAAGGATTGACGTGGATTTTTCAAGGATTTTTTTTTAGAGAACATCTTGTTGAAAATCACTGAAATAAATTACAGTGGATAGGTGTGGTTCTGTTTCTATCATTCAAATGTCTGAATAGTGACTGCTGTTAGTGGGGAAAAAAAAGATGACAGTTATTCAAGCACTGAATTAATACACTCTTTATAATAACTTTTACACAGCAGTTCTTTAAACAGAAATTATCACAGTAGAGGTTTCCATCATGCTACGCCTATTCAAGCAAAAATAAAAGCATATTAAGCACCACATACGTAGTAATAATTATTTTGCAAAAAAATAATCTTTCTGCAAATTCAGAAGGGCTCAGGTCTCTTGTTTTATTGACCTTCAGCAAATCACAGATTATTCGTGTTTAAATATATACTGCCAGGAAGAATGCTCACATATTGCTGTCTTTGGGTTGTACACTCACAAACTATTAGGATCTCTGTCAACAGTCCAGGCATAGATAGACTTGCATTGTTGTGTATCCACCTTAATTTGCTGGCCTGCCAACAGGGTGCTTACTGGCAGGTGTTATAGGCATTATAACTCAAAAGATTAAAGCAAAGAAAATTAGGCAGCGTAAGGGTAGTAGATCCTGCCTCAAGTGTAATAGCACTTTAGCCAGCAGAAAGTCCTACTCATTTAGTTGGGCTGGAGGAAAGTTCCAGTCAAACTGGTTATGACAAAATTACATCCATAGATTACAGTTATTAATTTTCTGCTCATTTCAAAATGGAGACACAGCACCAACAGACCTGCTCCACTTGAGTTTTGAACCAGCTTCTAGGTGATGCCTTTTTCTGTTAAGTTGACCCAACTCGGCTCCAAAGCCTGGTACACACACACAGGATATGTCTCTCCATCGAGAAATGGGATCTCTCAGGCCTTCTGCTTGAGACTCTGGGGCCAGCACTCCTCTTGTAAATTGCCTGATAGCCTTGACACAGGCTTTTCCATAGCTCCAGGCTGATCAGATTCATTGTGGTGTAATTATTTTATGATTTAGATTGCATAAAAGATGCAATGAGCAAGGCAAAGTAAAAAGTCACCTGAATGCATTTTCTTCCTGCGATTTCTTTGGTTCTCTTGGCAATTTGTTGGTTTCAGGGATTCTGTTAAAGGAATTAAGATGCTCCTTCTCTGCTGTTTCTTTGCAAAAAGCTTCTCCTGTAGAGTCTGGAATCAAACCTTACCGTGAGGCTTTGGCTCCTGCTTCACATTTTGTTTCTGTCACGCTGCATCTCTGTTTCTCCCTTTTCTTTCTTCCTCCTTTCTTCTTCTTCTTCTTCTTTTTAATGTGGTGAGAGATTCTTTCATTTCAAACTGCCTCAGCCTCTCGGTGAAACGATCAAAGCTTCCCACTTTGTTCCTTTGCCTCCCTTCACTCTTTCCACTCTTCGGTTCTTTTTGAGTTCAGAGATTATAAAAAAAAAAAAAAAAAGAAAGGTTTTGTCCTAAGTGGAGCAGTCTCTTTGCATCAGGGAAGGAAATTCCCTTCAAATGGATGATTAACAAAGCTGAATGGCTCTCAGTTATTAATCCTATGCAAAGCATCAGATTTTTTTTTTCTGTCACCACCTTTAAGTTTTGATTCAAAGTAAAAACAAATACAAATGAGGCACTAGTAAAGTCCCATTCTCTGTGTAGAGTATTTGATCTGACATAAATATAGTATCAAACAGAATACTTACATTCAACACAGAAAGACGCACTGAATCATCAGGCATGGAGTGATTTTAATCTCTGTAAATCTTTCTACCTGCATCTTTCCTGAACATTTGTATATCATTTGCTGCCTCTTTTGCCCCTGAAATATGGCACTGGGAGCAAATTCTTTACCAAAGAGGGGTCTTAACAGAAAGCATAACTGCATTTACATGAGATTTTCAGTAAGTGTTCAAACATTCCTTGGCTAATAAACTCATTTTCCACAAGTAATAATGTGCAGGTGTGCATTCTTAGACAAGCAAAGATCAGTATAAATTGGGTAACACAAATTCTGCAAATGCAAGATGAATCTTGTATATTGTGAGCTTTCAACTTGCTTTCTTTTATTATTTTGCGTATTACAAGGAATTTAATGAAAATAATAAAGAGGCATTGCAACAGGGGAAATTCTACCCATGGCTCTCTTCCCACCTTCTTATATCTGAGAAGAAATGTTCTGCAAAAAGATGATCTGATACACACGCAGCCTTTTTGGTAGTGGTTTATTTATGGTGCCCAAACTGTATTTTGTGTCTGTGCTTTCTTCGTCTTTATTGATAATAAAAGGTGGATATTTTTTTGATACATATTTTGGGTACCATCTGTCTAGAGACGGAGCCCAAGCCTTACATTCACTGGGGCAAGTATTATATCATGAGAAAACAGCGATGATTCCAAGTGTATCAACAAAACTGCCCTGCAACGGGGTTGTTGTTGGAAGGGAAACAGGTCCACAGCTCTACCTTCCTCCTATTGCTGGCTTAGCACTTGTATTCTGCATGTATAGGTTGCTCTGATGAACCCTTATAATAGTAATAGTTTGCTCTGTCAGTCTTTTCTTAAATAATGTGGGTTTATAAAGCTGCAGCAGTGTCATCACCAAACTGAAACGAATCTGGGACCTTTTGGGTGAGACTAAACTGACCTGCATGGCCCTACACTCCCACTGCCCCATTTTAACCCTACAAAGTGCTGTGCCAGACGAAGCATGGCTGCTGTGTGCTCTCCATTACGACTGTCACATTTCTTCAGTGCACATACTTGCCTCCACTCCACCATCTCAGTCTCAGTGAAAGCAGTGCAAAGGCAGATGTGAGGCCGGCAGGATCACAGCTTATGCCACAGCAAGGTGGAGATCCCAGCACCAAGTTGGTTTTGTGGCTGTAATCCTCACCCTGAGGCAAGTCTCCAGCAGGCAGCACAGCAGCACACCTTCCACACAGCGGCATCTTCCGCTTGTAATTCCATTTTCTGTTTGAGAAAATATAACATCCTGGGTCGATAGTGCACATGAAAGTCAACAGGAAAGAAAGTGACGGATAAACTCATCGCGGAGGGTAGCAAACAATCACAAATATAGGCCATGCTTTCAGCCCCCATGCTCTATCTCAGTTTGGCAGTCTTTGATCACCAGTGGGAGATCTGACAAATGTTAAAGAAAAACAAGCAGTGGGTTTTAAATGCTTGTGAGAGATTTCAGTTCTCTGGATCCTGTCTATCTAAAACAAAGCAAACATTATCTTCAGTGACTTGTGCTTGTAACTTACTTCCCATATACAACATAGATTAGCAAAGCATGTCTTTAGATCTGTTGACATTTAATAAAAGCTAAACACTGCAGGGGAAAATAAATAGTGGTTTTATTATTATTATTATTATTGCTGTCACTGAATTTCCTTTTAGTCAGAGTCGTAGCTGGATGCTTAGAGCATTTATGTCAAATTATAATCAAACACAGCAGAGAAAATTGAAATCAAAGCAGGTCTGTATCTATACACGACATCGATCATTCTGTTATGTTGTCATATGCACTAGGAGAAGAAAACGCACTCACTTAATTTTACTTGTAGGAGGGCTGCTCCAAAGGTAATGCCTCCTATTTTATTATGTCGACTCACGGCATCAGAGGCGGATGTTGCTGGGACGGCAGTAGAGGCAGAACCTTCCCACCAGCATTCTGTTACACGCTGCTGCCATGAGACAGATGGCAGCAGAGAGGCAGTCTGACAAAACGGCATTTGACAGAGAAGTATGTCTGAAGCAAAGGATTGTATTCCTCCATGTGGAAAAAATGGCACTGGTTGACATACATCAGTGCTTGCTGAACGTTTCTGGTGACCTAACAGTGGATGTGAACACAGTGATGTGGCAAGAGGTGCGTTTCGGCAGTAGTGACAGTAACAGTGGCTCACCCACACCCCCACTGGTGCAGATTTTTCCAAGCATGGAATGCAGGCCCTTGTTCACTGATGTTAAAAATGCAGAGCTAATTGTGACTATGTTAAAAGATAGCATTTTGTAGCTGAGTGTTATTGTGCTCTTTGTGTCTGTTGTAATTTCCATGGAAATAAATAGGAGACGTGATTTGTGGAATGGTCCACGTATTAAAGACTTAAGAAATCCTGGCAAAAATATAGATTTGCATGAGCAATCAGAACAGATATTTGGAGGTTTAGGAATGGATTCATTGACTTAATCTGTATATTTTATCTTGGGTATTTAAAACGTGTCATGCTCATTCAGAGATGAAAATAGAACAGTTTTGAGAAAGTCAACTGGAAAAAATATTGTTATGTTAAACTTTGAACTAATTGATAATAAATATGAAACAAAATAAGTTACTTTCAAAAGCTACACGTGGAATCCTGTTTGAAAGATAAGGCATGAGTCAAGTTGTGGTAGTGTTATTCTCTTAGAATTTTATTTTGCATGTAATGTAACCCACTGGATCTAACTGTACAAAATAATTGATGGGAGAATATCTACATGATGGCATCACTCTGCATGTATTTGCATTCAGCACTGTAAGTGATTAAGAAAGTGGCACTAAGAAAGCTGTAAAGCTCATTAGCAAATCCTTCTAGTGCTTTCTGGTCTCACCACACACAAGTAATAAAATACATTCTCATCCAGAAGTATTTCACTTAAATGGCATCAGAAAGCATCAGACAGGGAATTAATGGATGGTAAAATATGAGGTAAACATGTAACCTTTTCATGAGAATTTATTCAGAAATGTATACATATATGCACACACACATTTTTCATGTTTGATATTAATTTTAGAAACATTAATTAGAAAATATCTTTCCATTTATGTGATTTGCAAGGTTGATTCAGCAAATAATATTAAAAGTATGAATATTGAAATGAAAATGTACTTTACAAATTACTTGAACTGCAGAGATCCATGAGTTATTTCTTGCTTTCCAAAAACTTGAGAGTTATCTCAATTTCTCTTCTATTTTAATCATAAGCTTTTTTTGTTTGTATTATCCCATGATCTGCTGAAAACAACTATCTTCACTTACTGCTGCTAAAATAGGCTCACTGTTACATAAAAGGGCAGTGCTGGTAGTGAAGTAGATATGAAGGGTTTGCTCCAGTAATAAGACGACCTTTTTCCCAGGACCATTTTTTCCTTCTGTCTCCTAGTGATGGTAAGATCAAACACCATCTTAAACACAGTAGTTCTATGCTTCAGCAACAAAATGCTACTTTATGATGCAGAACCCGAAAGAAAAAACGTGTTGTTCAACAGCCTCTCTGAAAATGACTTTGCTCTTTCTCTCATCTCTGTGTATAATGAATTCCAAATCTATGCCCTAATACTTTGTTACTCTGCACAGGCAGCCTCCCCCACACGTCTTCCCACCATCAGACTTTCAAGTCCCAGGCTAACAGCAGATCCACAGTGCTAGTACGTTTCCCTGGATTTTGGAAAAAAAAAATCCTTTAAATAGATTTTTATTGTTTTTTAAGAACAAGGTTATTTTGTGTTAATAATGAACATATATTAGGCTTTAGATAATTGCTTTATGTAACTTAAAGTTTTAGCTTTCAGCTAAATAAACACTTTATGTGTTCACAGGTGTATTGTCCTCAAGGGCATTCTGCTTTTCAGGGTGGCAGCTGCTGCCAAGGTGTTGCTGATACAGCTCTGCATATAATTTATTGGAAACAGGTGCTGGCTTATGATGAAGATAGACAGGAAACTAAAGGAGACAACATGTTTAACCACTATTTAAAAAGTTCAGGTTCAGAAAGACAACGTGTCTGAGATGTTTGGCGGATGTTGCCAGCATCTTAGTGAGAGTTTACAAGCTCCCAGAAATCACCATAAGGAACAGATTGTCTACAAGCTGCAGGAATTGCATTTAAAAAAAATATTGCATGCTATTGTGCCAGAGTTCATTGATTACACAAATCCTGTCATTCACAACTAAAGGAAACTACAAAATGTGTTCCTGGACTTATGCTGCAGTCAGAGTGGAAATGAAGTTATAAATAGGATGATTTTGAGGCTGGTGGATGCTGTGTGGTACATAGAAGCGCTATGTGCACATACATGGATGCTGCAAAGGAGAGGTCCTTTGCCACAAGTAACTTACCTTGAATCCTATGTAATGCACATGGCAGATAGGTGGGCTGCTGTGTTGGGGCATTCGCTGCTACATGACCTCAGCAGAACCCACTACTGGAGCAAGAGAGCAACAGCTGAGTGCAACACAAATGGGAATAGGTGGAAAGCTTTCTTCTGACCTTAGTGGGCTTTGGATGAGATCCCAGGAGAAAGAAAATGAACTTTAGTTTCTGTAGCCAAGTTAAACCACTAAAGTTACTTAAACACTGTTTTTTTCCTCTTCCCATCTTACTTCCCTTTGCTTTTATTGTAGTTTTAAACAACATTTTTTAAATAAGAAACGTTCAATAGGACTTCATGAGGATGTTTATTCATGGACAGCAGTTTGCATATTTTAGAAAGTAATCTCCAGTTTAATCTCTAGTTTCTATAAGATACATATGTAGTAAATATGCATACTAAATATTTTTAAAAGAAGTTGTTAAAGTTTGTGTACAGTTCTTAAACCTTAAACATCTCGACTATTTATATTTAAAAAAAAATACCCAAAGGCATTAGACCACATTATGGACTAATAGCCTGCCAAATTTTTTTTTTTGGGAAAAGTTTGAGTTACAATATATGAGGTAAAAGACAACTGAAACAACAAAATTTGGTCAAGAAAATATTGACCCCAGGCTGAGAAATTGTATGCCAAAAATGTTGACAAAACTTTATACCAACCCTAGCAGGCATGTCATGTTTAATGTTTGCAGCATATGGAAAAAAACTTTGGCAATTTAATGCTTGTATTAATTTGAAAGACTTATATGCAGTGGGTATAAGCTTTTACATTACCATTCCTAATTTATAACAGCTTTCCTTTTCTTTTTCAAAGGATAAATGCTCTTCAGTCATAGGACAAGAAGGACAAGGAGAGAAATCTCTCAAACTTTTGAAGCTATTTGCTGTACCCCACCCAAACTTACATACCTGACTTGGAGGGATCCCTCTCCATTTGATGGATAATTCCATTATCGTGCCATTCACACTTACAGATTATTTTTAAACACAATCTTTTTCATAAGAAAAATATATAGTTGGAATAAAAATAAGTTGAAGAAACACATGTAGAAAACCTTTATTTACACTGAAATATCTTCAAATAAATATTACGTTAAAAGACGGGTAAAGAATCATAATGTTTCATACTGTACCTAGTGATTAAATAAATGCCACAAAGCAAGTGTAGAAATTTAGTGATTATTAGACTCCTTAAACTGATAAATGTGCACTAGTTAATGGTAGTTATCTGTGACAAGAAGGTCACTGCATCAGTACTCATTAAGGAAGTAAAATAAATGGCAGGAATTGACCACATCTCTGAACTAATTAATGCTGTGTGTTTAAAAGTTCTACTCACTACTAACAAATTATTCTGAGAAACATGGCAATTCAAGGATACACATTGTTCTATACCAGTGATTAAACTGTGGTAACCAAGCTGCCAGGGCAGCATGAAACAAGGCATGAATACGCCCTCCTTTCTGCTGCGGTCATGCCTTCTATTCAGTAGGAAAGAAGAGTGATAGAGCTGTGTGTCATAGCCCCATTTGTCTGTGTTATGCTCTGATGATTAAATGATGACTAAAAAGGCCATCATTTGATTACTACATACACAAAAACAAACAAACCCCACAGAATCAGCTGATCAAATGAGACACATCAAGACAGCCCTTTGCATGATGTTCACTTCAATAATTTCAAAACATCTATTCACAGTGACACACTCATGTTGACTTCACATATGGCCAGGTACAGGAAATAATATTTTCAAAAGAATAACTCAGTTATTAAGTATTTAATAATGGGGCACTTAAAACCCACTTGTTTGGCCTGGACATGTCTGCTGATATTTACACTGCAGAGCTCGCATCAAGTTTAATTCACAGAAGTGTCTTCCAACATCACGGGAACCCAAACTCCAGTCCATCTGTACTCAAATCACAAGAGAGATTTCTTAATGTTGTCTACCAGGGCGATTCATCATCAAGCATAAAAGAGTTCTGGATCAAAAAAGCAGGTGACTACACACAGCTAGAGGCAGTCTAAACCATAATAAGCCATTCCTCTGTACAGACTAGACTAGGGGCTGCAGGTAGGGGCAGTGAAGACTTCAGTGTATGTCAGAGAGACTCTGTTTTTTTTCTTGGCATTACTAAGGTGACTGACTCATTCAACATGGTTGAATAAATGGTTGTAAAGAAGTCCAAACAAGGAGTTACAAATGAACAGTCACCACATGCATCTGTGAAAAATTTGGTAACTATTTTCAAAGAGGTAATCCCAGCAGATGGTCCTTTTCTGGTTCTGTTGAAATTAAAGGGTGGGTTTGAAAAATAGCTTTTGAATGAGGTATTTTATTTTGCACCAAGTTAGATATATCATATCAAAACTAGAAGGTAATCAAAGCCAAAATAAAACACTTCACTTTTGACAAAATGATTCAGCTAACCCAGGGTGAGTTTTTTCTTTAACATCTTCCTTCAATGAATATTTGGGAATTTTGGAGCTTTATTCCAAATTGAAAAAAGACTGTATTTCAAGACTATGAATAAGGTGGACCTCCTATGTTTGACAGAGCTCTAAGTTGCATCTTTTTCTATTCTGAATGAAAAGAACCAAATAATAACTGTTCCTCTTTTCCACACACTGGGTATTGTAGAAAGTGAGCTTCAGCAAAGCAAGTAACAGCAGCATGATAGATACTGTAGACAGATACTTTACAGCCATCATTCATATTTTTATATTCATGAAATGAAGTCTGCATGCTCCCTGCATATGTACCTTCTCATGACACTGGTATGTGAAACTCAAAGGTTACCCAACATCAGTTCCAGCAGAAGTTTTTGGAGGCAGTCTTTTTCCTCTTCTTCCACCTCCTTCATTAAACAGGAAGACAGTGCATGTCAAAAAAGATCAGAAATAAAGAGTTGACAAAGGTATTACTGAGACTACAGAAAATCAGGTGCAAGAGGTAAAGTTTTCCAATTTATACAAGGACAGAAGAATAAAGCAGAAATAGAAGAGTGACCTGAGTTGGCTTAGATAAAATGTACAACATCCTCTTCCTCCTGAGAGGTGGTAAAATTCATGCCAAAAGTCACAAAGTGTAACTGAGACAAATATCTGAAGGCATTGCTGAAGAGTGAGAAAAGAGTTATGCCTGGAAATGAATGGAAAAGTCAGTCACTGCCAGTACTACATTGAAAATGTGACAGCAGAAGAAGAGCAGGCTTCAGGCAACACAAAGGAAGAGGTATGGTCTTCAGACTTCCTGGAATGCAAATAAGTTTACTGAATAATACATGTTTATCTTAGAAATCATTCTTAATTTGCCTGATTCAAACCCTTTTGTTCCATTCCCTAACCTAAATTGCTACAGAAGCCAAGAGCATCTCACATAAGCATGAGTGGCTTCTCATGATGTGTCACACATACGGAAAGTACAGGACAAGCATTTTACTTAAGGTATGGGCTCTTGCAGTGGAGATAAATAGGAACGAACAACTATGGAATAGACAAAGAATAACAACCAGCATCTTGGGTCCCTTCACAAATACAGAATATACAAAGGGATTTCATTAAAATTAGGGGCACCCTAAATAACAGTTTCCTGGTATATACTGCCGTTGTCATTTTACCTGAGGATGTTTGAGTATCTCAGAGGTGACTACTTGACTGCTGTGGCTGAGATTTGTAAATGAACTTCTTTAAAAATCTCCACTGTACTTATAATGAAGTTCAGAATATTAGTTTTGGTTCTCAAGAATGAAAGTAAAGCAGAAAATTAATCACGTGATGCTTTTCTAACTAAAATTCTAACCACTGTTAAAATTTATGTACGCATTTCAGTATTTAATACACGTGGAAATCATGACTCAAATCCCAAAATCCACCCATTCACCTTCATATCTCTTATGTCCATGGAGAACATAAAATGTTGCCTCTATATTTCAATAGAAAAGAAAGGTGTTATACATTGAACTATAACAATATTTTTTTTTTTTGTGCACAGTAAATAGCTATGTTTGCCTTAACAAGTCAGCAATTTGAAACTTGTGAATTATGTATAACTGGTGAATTATATGTAAACTGGTGTTTAAAATTAAATAAATTAAGTTTGTAGAAAACATGCTTCTCCCTAGAAAACCTGGAGAACAGGCTTAAATCTCAAAGGTGATTTCAGGAGACAAGATCTACTCAATTAAGTGACTGCACTGAAGTCAGTGAAGGCACATAACATGCAAATCTTTTTTGAAAGCAATGATGTTTACACCTACTAACTCCATATCTCAATTTAGCTTTCACTGCTAAAGAAGAATTTATCTTTACACAAAGCCTGTAGCTGCTTGTAATTTTAATGTCTTACTTTCACCAATCCAAATATGACAGCTATCTTGATTCCTGATTGGAATAATTTACAAATAATTTCTATTTTATTAAATATGTATATATATAAGTATGCTCTCAACAGCTAAATAAGTTCCCAAACTCCTTATTCTGCTGACTCTACAGAATTATGCACTCCCTGTCTTTATTAACGGTTCAGATACAAAAATAATGCCTTCTGTTTCATTATGTTGGCCCACAGAATCAAAGACGAATGTTGCTGAGATGGCAGTAGAGGCAGAACATTCCCACCAATATGCCATTACTTTTTGTTGCTGTGTGACAGATGGGAGCAGAGAGGCAGTCTGAGAAAATGGTGTCTGGAGCAAAGGGGTGGAATTGTATTCCTCTATGTAGAAAAAAAGGCACCAATTGACATACATCAGTGCTTGCTGGATGTTTCTGAAGATCAAACAGTGGATGGCACAGTGAGGCTGCCAGTTGTGTAGATTTCTATGAACTTGGCAAGCAGACTCTTGTTTATTACTGGTGAATATGTTGCAAAATAGCATTTTCTAACTGAGAAGTTGCTTTATCAAATAGTGTTCTTGTTCTCTTTGTATTTGTTGTAATTCTCATGGAAACAAATAGGAGGTATTACTTTTCCAAGTAACATGTGAATCTCCAGGAAGAGCTCCTCTTCAGTGTTCATAACCTACTTTTGGTGAAGATTCCACAGATGTGGCAAAAGCTAGTCTAAAATATCATTCTGATTTCTATTCTGGAGGGGTAGTGGGTCTTTTCTGTCTGATTGGAGACAGCAAAGAGGGAATCAACTTGAAATTACACCAGCAGGGGTAAAACTGCACAGGGTCTTTTCTGCTGACTGATCTATTTGGAAAAACTGCAAATTCAGGCTGTGTTTCATCACTCTCCAAAGGCTAAAAAGAGCAGATGTCCTGAAGTGGCTAAGCAATCTGATGATTCCCCTGTATCACAGGATCACCAGATGTCCTCTGCAGGCAGCTTAAGGATTGTTGCTCAGTGCTAGGCCACGATAAAATGAGCTAAGAATCTGTCATGGCTTTAGAAATTATTTTCCTTGTAAGCATATTCCATGGCTTTGATTTGTCCAGAAACAGAGGCCTTTTTGAAAACAAAGTCTTTAATATAAACGAGCAGAGATGAGTGTTCAGCTTCCCTTTATCTCAACAAACTCTAGGGCTGGTCCTTCCACAAAGCCAACCAAGTTTGGCCCCAAACTGGAAAGATCCAGTTTTTTCTTTTCTCTCTCTTCTTCCTTTCTGACTCAAAGGCCTTTAATTCCAGCTAAAAGTATAAAGACTTCGGAGGAAGGAAGACAACAATACCTCTAAGCAAACACAGTAGAAGAAGTGAGGGTGGAGAACAGCCCTCAAAGGGATTATAAAACAAAGTGAAAAGGAGCCAAGACAGTGCCCATAAGATGTTATCCTTTTAGGACTGTGAGAAATGGAAGAGAAACTCAGTTCTTTCTCAACAGATGTTACTCCAAAAGCACACAAGGAACCTCATGGTATCTGAGCTCCCAGGCCTGGGCCTTTCCAGCAAGCATTGTGCTGATGGGGCAGCCTGGGCCTTCACATACCAGCACACACCATGAGGAAATCAGCTCAGCAGTTCTCTTTCCAAACACTGTCCTGCCACATTCATCTTCCCCACATGTCAAAAATTATGTTTAAAGAATTGAAAGCAAGCAACTTTGGAAAATAATGAAATCCATGAAATAGTGACTGATAAGACAAAAATGCAGCATTTAGCTCTAACTGCCCACAATTAAGTTTTCAAAGGGCTGACTGCTGACTGAAATTATTACCCAGTCATATTCCAGTTTTTTTTTTTTTATTTGACAATTAGGGGTGATCTTCCTTTGTCAAAACAAGTCTTTTTTTTTTTTAAGTATTTAATAGTTCTAGAGATTCTGGCAAAGCTCTGATTTGCTATGCAATTTTTCTGGAGAAGAAACCTACATTTTACCAGATGCTGTAAACTGAGATGAGAAAACAACTCACAGTTTTGCTTTTGATTTCTGCTTTTAAGAAAATAGTGAATCTGCACATAGGATAAAGAGAATGTAAAAAAAGAAAATGTCTTCAAAACCTGATCTAATCTAGAGAACAGGTAGAAATGTACATAATTATATGCATGTAAACACCAGTACTTTTTACTGTGTAAAAATTTTACAATGCCTGCTTATATTTCCATGTATGAGATTCATACACACACCTTACAACAAAATTCAAAGATGTGGACCACCATTTCACGCTGATTGCTGAAGGAAGAAGCAGCAGGAGCATAAAAAATCCCCTTAATTTCTTAGGAGGCCAACCACACTGCAGCTTTTTTTAAAGAATAATGTGCACATACACACAACACACACAGACATAACTCTGGAGAGGAAATCTGTCTATGGTAGAGAAGAAAACAGGCAGCATTCAATACCTCCTGGACCCTCAGTCAATTGTTGTGCTTTGGCAGTACAATATAGCACTGCTATGAGCTAGTATTTTTTCACAATGTCTACTTATGTGAAGCATTGCAAAATGACTACTTCCCTGAAGCAAAAGGCCCAAAGTGAAAAATAAAATAAAACTAGAAAGAATTAGGTATTTCTTGTAAGCAGCAAACTGCCATACGTGTGGTACAACAAATTAATTGAAAGTGGAACACGCCTAGGCCTGAAAACTCTATCATAAATCAAAGTGAACAATTTTTCAATAAATTAGTTTGAAATACCATAATTACAGACTGATTGTGAATTCTTTTAGATGTATTCCTGTATATATTTCTGATACACAAAATTATCACAGGGAAAATAAAACTGGTAATGATTAACAAAAAAAATAGATGTTCTTGGTGTAATAAAAAGACGACTTTGTTCCTGCATAAGATAGAAATGCGGTCAAAGTAATATTTTTTTTCTGTGTGAGGAGTTTGGATGAGTATGTGAATGAAAGAAAAGCTTGCAAGCAAAGATATTTTTTCTTTTACTTGATCTGCCCTAGAAGAAAAATAGAAATAAAATAAGTCTTAAGTTGTCACTTTGAAATTTCCCAGTGTTTTAATTAAAAGCTTCAGAGTCTGGCAAAATTTGTCAGGCTTTCCCCTTTGAAAATAAAGGCTGGTTTAACCTTCAAGGCAGTTTCATTAGGTTGTTAACGTAGCTCTAACCTAAAGTTGTGCTAAACAGAAAGGTAAGACTGAGTGTTCTTCAGATCCTTTTGATGTCAGTGGAAGCATTCTCATGGTCTTCAGTGGACTTCCAACTCATAATTCTAAATTTAGACTCATTTATAATTGTTCCTTCTGCTTAATTAACCACTATGATTTTTTTTCCTTTGGAAAAAGAATACACAGAAGTATTCTGCCTCTCATACATAAACTCAATCTTAGTCCAGAAAAAACACCTTTTCACTACTTCTGGCTACGACCATTTTCATTAGAAAAATGAAGAAAAGATCAGAGGAAAACAAAAACAGAAAAATAGGAGAAAGGAGCTGCAAAGGGGATTTGCTGGTTGATAGAAAAGGAGAGGATCTAGACTAGGACAAAACAGGTGAGATTGAAGAGAAAAAAAAATGGTGTTGTAAAGTAAAATAGGTCAAAATTCAGAATTTTATATCTTGTTCGTTATTGAAGTCAACATTATTGAAGTTAACAGACTTGCCTAAGATCCAAACTAACATAAATGAGAGCAAAATTTGAATAAGATTGTGACTATCATACAAAATGATTAGCCTGGCCATAAATTCTATCTTCTGAGATGTTTTAAGTCCTCATGTTTTTGTCAGTCCTTCAGAAGAGCTGAGACCAGGGCTCAGGAATGGGTGGACTGCAGGATCTATTAGGAATATTTTGTTAAGAATGTCTGCTATTCCTGAAGCTTTATCTTTTAAATAAATAATTTTCTCTTTCAAGAGTGATAATTGGGAAGGATTGATGTCTCAAGAAAAAATGTCATTAACTAGGTGATCTTGTTTTGTTTTTCTTAGACACAACTTTAAAAGTGAGATCTGTGTACCACAGTGTGAGGACAATAGGACCTATCCAGATGGCTAACATTATTTGCCAGTGTAAGCTGCATGTCAAGACTTGAGTTCTTGGTTGAAGTTGCATTATTACACCCTATGCTCTATATGCGGAAATGATTAAAACAGGTTTGGCATACTAGAGGTAAGAAAGCCTAAGTGACTGGAGAAGAGATCCCATAGATAAACTCACAGTGTCTACAAAAGGAATGCCTTTGGCATGCTAGATAGCATTTAAGATTAATTAGCAGTTTGTTTAATAAAGTTGCAGCCAGGCATCTTTAATACAAACACCTTTGTAGAGTACATTTATATGCAGAACTGTAGATAATTACCAAAAGTATTATTTCATAATAAGAAAATAAAATTAATTTATGAAATATACATGAGTTAATACATGAAAATGAAGAATAATATACACTTCCATACAACATAAAAATAACTGTACATGCCAGACACTTTTGACAAGATCTCCTGGATGCTTAAAAAAGCACAATAAACATCTGTTTTATATCTGAATGCCAAACCTTAAAAAAGCACTCCTTTGTTAATACTCTAGCTCCTTATTTAAACTAAATTACTAGGTATTTATAAAATTTCCTTCTCTTGTGAAGCAACAGTAAACAGGGGAGATACAGAACCCAGTAAATTGAAAATGCAGACTTCAGTTGTCAAAATGTCACTGGTAAACTTCAAACTGCTCTGCTGGTATGAATTAGTACAATGACATAAGTGTACTCACCATTTGAGGGAAAAGTTAATGAGTTTAAGAGAATAAGTAGAATTTCTAAATAACTCATTTCTAAACAGAGAGAAAATAGGACAATAGAAAAAGTGAAGAGCCTGAGTTAAGGATGCCAATATCTTTACTGAGACAATCGAATAAGTGCTCTGAAATGTAAAACAGTCTTTTATTTTCTGATTATTTGATTAGTTCTGAACAATTTTTGTGATTATAAGACTCTTGTTTACTTTTTTTTTGGTGGCAGAAAACACCAGAATGTGACAAAGCTGAATAACCTTCCATTGTTTGTATACATATTTGTTGCTAATAAGAATGAGAAGGTATTTAGGGACTACACTAACTCCCTTACAGTTTTTTAAAATGATATAGACATGTTACTATATATATATTTACTAGTACAGGAGATGAGAAATAATCACATAATCACATGTAGTATATAGACACATACAGGCACAGTCTTTGATGAAAAAGAAAGAGGATACATTCCTATGACACAATGTTAATAAACTCTCTTGCATCACATATCCCAGAAAAGTCATTGTTAAGGCACACATTAAAGATGATTTTCTTTTTAAAATCAGAGAGCTCATGCGCCATAAATCCAAACGTTGCTAGAGAACAGTAGAAATATACAGTGTTGCCAAAAGCCAAAGAGAGGAAGCAGAATGATCACAGTAATTACAGGTCAGTCAGTCTGGCAACAGTCCCAAGCAAAGTAATGGAAAAGCTGATAAGGGATTCAATTAGTAGAAAATTAAAGGATGACAGTATAATTGGTGCCAGACAGGAGGACTTTACGAAAATGTAAGCCTTGTCAAACAGTTTGATGAGCATAACAGCATAGATGTGCAACTTCTGTAAGGCATTTGACTTCATACCTCACTATAATCTTAATAAAGCTCTAGTATTGAATATGAGAAGAAAGGAAAATGAGGGTAATACCTGCACACACCATTTTCCTGCTTGGTACTGTTCGTGCTGACTGTGAGGATTCAGGCTAAATATTGTCAGGTGAAGCAAGCCGGAAAGGAGACCAGATATAAGCTATTTCCAGGAAAGGAGACCAGCTATAAAGTATTACTGGGGAACATGGCAAGAAACCAACAAGAAACAGGGATGAAATCTTGCAGGTAGTGACAGAGCCTCTAACTTCAATAGAGATTGTTTTTCTTATCAGATTTGTAAAGAAAGCAAGATCTAGGAAACTTCTACAGTTAGCGTTCAAAAACAACGTCTATTATGAGTTTGGTCCAGAGTAATGGACAGGTTCAACTCATTTACATAATATTTGGGGGATTTGAGGCAAAATATATAGACTGATTGCTTACAGTTAAAACAGAAGATTTGAATCACAGTACATTCCAAATCCTACTGAGCAACTGAGTCTAGTCCCAACAGATTTTGTGTATGTAGATCACAACTCAGATGCTTTCATGTCTCAAGTCTCTTGGGAACACTCTATGTTTTGTCTGCTCTGTTTCTTAATGATTTGCAAACTTTGAAAACTTGGCTGTGTTGCTACTTTGCTTGTGGGTTCAAGAAAAGACAAGAATCTATAAACCTTTGATCCACATGCTAGAAATGTACAAGGAAAAAAAAGAAAAACAGTGCTGTCAACAGGAAGATATAATGGTTGGTTTGTATGAATGGAGACGGTTAGTTTCTAGAAACATGATATGGGAATTGTTGTTATTTTTTCTTCTGGAAAATACATTTCTTTGAAGAAACAATTTTTATGCAAAGTATTTAAGGGAAAAATTTATACCAGATTAAATCACAAAGATACATTTTCTCATCTCACCACAAAACAAGGAAAGGATGCTGAGTTTCATGGTTAACTCCAGGAAATAAAAAGAATAAAAAAGGTCATTCATGTTTTCATTAGTCATAGAATTAACGATCTAAAAGATTATTACATCTCTTAACATCCACACATTTTAATTATTGCATTTCAGAAAATATGAACTATGAATTATGTACAACATCCTATTAGGACCAAAGCCTGACAAATAAAGAAACAGAAGATTTGCATTCAGAGGCATCTCGATTTTATTAGAGAAGGATTTTACTCCAAAGTGCAACCTACTATGTGAGAGACAGCTGCAAGGGGGAAGTAGATGACCACCTGATTATGGCAGTTTTCCTGTAGCTCAGCTAGAGGGCTTCTGGTCTTGGCTCCCTCTATGGAGAAAGGAAAGAAAAATGCACTTCTGGAGGGCAGCTGTTCTCTTACCACACATTTATCTTTAGTGCACTGATGCCTCTTGATCACAAAGGT
The DNA here is from genome assembly GCF_038088225.1 of Cyrtonyx montezumae. NCBI lineage: Eukaryota > Metazoa > Chordata > Aves > Galliformes > Odontophoridae > Cyrtonyx > Cyrtonyx montezumae. Next base: position 5,690,658 of record NW_027072067.1, read on the forward strand.
ACTACAGAAGGGACCTTGATGAGCATCTTAGACAAGAACTGAAGTATTTGACAGTCAACACCAGGTGAGATGAACTATAATGACTGTTGCAACTGATACACACAGTTAATGCCAAAGTACACTTGTGCCCATTAATTTACTCACATGTATCAGGCTACAAAAATCCAGATAAGAACTTGAGATTTGATAAAAGCTTTATAACTGTTTCATATTTGAATCAAAAGTAGCTATAAAGTGAAATGTGAGATTCTCATATGTATGTTATTGAAGAGCATTATGAAAATGGCCAGCTGAGAGGGCAAAACAAGTTGAGTGCATTCTAACTTTCCCTCATCTCAGAAAGGCATGATACAAGCCTGAAGTTTCCTTTTTGCCTACAGCCTTCTCCAAGAGGGTGGATGTTTGTTCTCAATTGTTCAGCTACGGTACATGCCTGTGCAAACCATAATTTGAAAGTAATTGTGGTAATTACTGTAACTGCAAAAGTTAAAATGCACAAGTTTAATTTTGCTCAGGTATAGCTGTGCCAGTAATGGCACCATTCATCATGTTCTGTAAAAACAGAAACAGGTGTTAATCTACACTCACCAATTTGTGCAATGTGAGTGCACAATAAGCAAAGTGCCAAAAAAGAAAAAACACCACCAAAGCTCTGTGACAGAAAAAGAGCACCTAGTAATATCTTTGTAATTGGACTCAACTGAAGAGTGAAAAATTGTTTGATGTTTCAGTGATGGGGATCGCTCATGAACCCAATTTCTCTCTTCCACCTTGATTAGCTTTCTGTAGAAAGATCCACTGTAGCTCTGCACAATGAAGTTTGTAGGAATAGACACCCAGCTTCTGTAATTTTATCAGCCCTCCCATTTACAGAAAAGTAATTTTCTTTTTCTTTTCTTTTTTTTTTTTTGGCAGTCTGTTGAACTGTTACTAGATTTTCAAACATAATGGAAGACAGTGGGGAGTAGAATTTAAATAGGATGTGCACAACAATTTAGCTTTTTTTTTTCTGGCCATAACAGCAACCTTATAAGATTTTTAAATGCCTCACAGACCTTGTTCTCCCAAGGTTCTGGATGTTCTGGGTGTGAGGCACCCTTGGCACTATACAGTTGTGTCTTCTACTCATTGCTGTACAAATCTATCTTCTGGAGCAAGAAGATTTTAGTGTGAACTTATTCACTCAGTAGCATCCGATTTATCTACAGAGACTATTTAAGCATGTAGAAAAGTATTTCCCATTGTATATGCACAATCAGACTGCACAGTTAGTTTCTGCCATGCATTCCAAGAGTCCAAAAGAGTCCAAAGTCCAAATATTAGTTGCACCTATGTGGTTTTGCTCAAATAAACAACCACATTTTCTCTGCACGATGCCCATACTTTTGCTACTAGCAGCTAATTCCAATTGTGCACAGCCAAGAGCTTTTTTTTTCTAAATATATCCTACGATCCTGGACTGATCTGCCCTGGAATTATTTGGGAAAGAACAAAGCCAGCTGGTACCTTGCCTCTTGCTCTAGTCAGTGGGGGTACATATAGCTCTGTCTGGAGGAATTGAGTCAGATGGGTGCAAGCAGGGTGCATACTGTCATAAATCCTTCCCTCTCCTCCACCCATCAAGTCCTTGTCTCACTTCTCTCTAAATAAGAGCATGTATTACATAAGACAACTTTGTGAACATTTTGCAAGGCAAATTGCAACAGATAAGCAATGTCAGAATCTAGAAGAGAATCCAGATGGACTAGTACAGGGAATAGTATATTTCCATATGGTTTTATACAGATGGTACACAGGTTACTGGAACAGAAAAGGAAGTCTCACCTTTAAAGTCTTCAAGGTGTGCTGATGACTCCCCTAGGAAGGGATCTCCAACAAAAAACCCTTCCCCAGTGGCGGTCAGCCCTTAAATGGGGTCTGGGAGAGGTGGAGCCGGACTCCACCCCTTCCAATCACACAGGTGCATCGCCTCCACCTGTGCTCCTGTGGCTGACTCAGTACTTGTCTCAGGTGAGCAATCAGTGGTTCAGGCCATGATTCAACAGTTCCTATCCACATGGCAAGTTACTGAACATTAAAATGGAGAAGATCAATATATTCAAGACCTTCTCTTCCCTGTTTCTTTCTCCGATAGGGGAAATCAGAGACACAAGATTGTAGACTTTTTTTTGTCACTTGCCATGGGTGGATGCAGTTGGACACTAGCTCCACAGCTCTATGCTCCTCTAGTCTGCCTTTGGTTAGCACCATGCTTCTGAGGATATGGTCCTTAGAGGATTTGGTTAAAAAGTAATAAGAGTGATTCTGATAAGGAAAACCAAATAAATTTTACATAAACTATTTTTTGTAAGAAAATATCAAGGTAGTTTACAATGGAAGGCCCATCTTTTTCCTTCATGCAACAGGAGGAACTGAGGCACACAGGGAGTATATAAATAAATACAAACTATAAATTATTCAGATTTGCAAATAATTTCCTCACAAACAAAAATCAGAATTCACAATTCATTGCTTATCCTGAAATAAAAAATGAAATGTTGAAAAACATAAAAATGAACTTAATCTTTATTGCCAACATTTGACAGAAAGCTGGAAAATGTTGTCACAAACCCAATGAACTCTTCTATTTCAAATATCCTTCGTCATGGCATATTACAGTGTTAAAAAGGTATAATCAGTAATACATATTAAAAGTAAAATAACTGCAATTATAATGATGAAATACATCTTTTATTGAAATGCCTTATTAAAAAGAAATAAAATGAACAGTGTTGGTTTTTATCAATTGAAAGTTTTGTTTATATAAACAGATTTCTGCAAAATACTCCAACTGTGAAAAAAGATTTATCTTTTTGATGGAAAGGGATTTAGTTTAAACTTCATCTTAAGACTTGGTGTGGTGATATTATGTTGCCTGCGTTTTATGCTGTGGAATTACTGTCACGTCCAGTGACGTCAGCATAGACCATGTCATTAACTTAACGGTTCACCACTTCAACCAAGTGTTTAGCTTTCTGGGTTGAAGGCTTGGAGAAATTTCTTTGTGGGATGAACGAAGGTTTAGGCTGTTAAAATTTATTCACACAAAGAATGGAGATTTAGGCCACTGAAGTATAAGTGTTGTTTAGAAAATATGTGCTATTTACGTTGTGCACAAGACTATATGATACAGAGATATATGAATGTATTACTATGTATATGTCTGATATAAATACACCATGCTTAAATACCACGTTATGTATGTGCCACTCAATAAAATAACTTTTAAGACAAAAGCATTGGTAATGATTGTACACAAACTTTTTAACCAAGCAGCAACTTTTGAAGAACTGATTTTGTCCTAAGAGGCAAAATTAAGTGGAGCCATAATTTAACTTATACTGCTGAAGTTCAAATTAAAGCACATTTATACCATCAGCAACTGTGCCTAAAGAGGCAGGCAGTGATACAGAGGAAGAAGTGAGAAGAACAGCTGGCTCAAGCACAGCTAGCACCTTCTTTGGAAGGTGCCAGTAGTCCCTCTGACACATGCAAAGCTCCAAGCACTGGAGAAAACCAAGAATACAGGGCTAAAAATTGGCAGCTACTTATCAGTACATGATTTAGTGACATATCTAAGCACATAAGTGTGTTAATTTTATTTATAATTCTCAAAATACTGCTGGTGCCCACAAGTTCTCACTGGGTACAAGAAGAAATTAGGGAGACTATCCAACTGCAGGATTGGGAAGCTTACAAAGTCACAATTATTTCAGAAAAAAGACCAAAAATATATCATACAGACTGGAGAGTGTGATGTATAGATAAACACATAATACTGTACTGATTGTATTTTGAAACAAAAGATATGAAGACCAGCATGTGTGTCTTTATAGCTCAAACAAAAATCACATGTACAGCAAGCAGTATCCAGAATTCTTTAAATTAGGCAAAAATGTATTAAAATCTCAAGCTGCACAAGGACTTAAAATACTTGTATGCAGTTTGGGAAGACTGAAGGAAAATAGGATGGGTTTTATGACAAGAAAGCAAAAAGAAAGCTTTGAGATGGTGGTAACATATTTTTGGAGTGTAAGTTCTCTTTAAAACCATCTCTCTCTCTCTGTGCTAGTTCATGACTCCTAGTCGTATTAGCGGAAGTTCCTTCAACACACCTGGGAGCACAGTATAACATTATTAGCAATGAATCTATTGACATATTCCAAGTACTTAGACTACTGTGAACTGAGAGATTGAGCCAGATTTAAGAGATTTGCCTCATTTGAAATTGCAGCCTTCAAGAATGATCAGCAGCTAAGCACTGCACCCAGATACTTCAACAGGAAATGAAGCTTTTTGGAATGGAAAGAAAAAAAATTCTGCATGGGTTATGTTTTCAGTACGAAAATAATTAAATATTGTAGATATTCCTTCCACTCTCTGGCTGATTCCTACAAATCAATGAGTGGAGGCTTTCCTGAGTGGTCCTGTTTGCTGTCAATTCATTTATACATATTTAATAAGTACTCTATAAAGCCTATTCATATCTTTCCTTAATCACAGATTTTATATAAACTCTGTTATCAATGCTGGAGACGTTACAAGGAGAACTAGAACAAGAGTTTCTTATTCTGTTTTAGAAAAGCATGGAATGCAAAAACACAAATCACACAGATGAGCTTAGTGCTGACAAACAAAAATCAGAAAGTTGAACTGTCCACATTCCTTATCAAGAAAAAGAAACAGCAAAAAAAATCAGAAGAAGGGATCATTGCGTATTTTTTCCCAACATTATATCTATTAAATCTATTTGCAAGCTAGGAGGGGGATGCATTTAAAGGGGAAGCATTTATAGGTATTTCAATATAAAAGCATAAGAACACGGGTATTTCTAACTGTTTATGTCATAATTTGCATACTTTACTTTATGTCTTCCAACCAAAATTTATTCTACTGATTTTTTTTTAATAATAGGTTTCTAAGAATAGGTAGATTAAATAGAAGAAATTATGTGTGGGGCGTGAATTCTCATTATAAAAATGTTTATATCCCTCTGGCTGTAGAGATAACTTTCCAAATATAAATTGCTTCAGTAATAAGGTTTCATGAATGTATTACATATTCTTGCATAAATTTATGGGGAACATTTTTTTGTTTGAAACACAGGAAACAGTCCACAATAAATAGGAATATTCATACGTACTTTAAAAAGAAAAAAAATATGTATTTGTACAGTTATGAATGTTACCCTTGCTTTCTATAGCTTTCAAACTCATTTTTAAATTCAAATAATTCAACATAAGTTCCATATTTCCCTGTGGTTTTGCTCCCCAGATGGGGTTGCTCTGTCTTGACAAGTAAAAGAATACTGACTGTCCCTTATGGGTCCTGAGACACAAATACAATTTAACCTCATTTTTCCTGTAGTTAATTGGAGGACCTGAAACTCAAAATATTAGCAACAGAATAGCATCCCTATTAATTTTCAGTTGAAAAAATATCAATTGCATTTGCCCAAGAAATGGAAGCTTCTTTTTCATTATTATAATAATTATTTTTGCTGTTATTTTCATAACGGCATTATTATTTTTAGTAGAATGAATTTGAAAATCTGAGCTCGAAGAAGCCATGTGGCAAGGAGAGGGAGTGGAAGTACAGCAGCTCCCAGGGCAGGGGCACTCACGTAATGAGCTGTGGACTTTTCCCACATAGAAACTTTGCTCTTCAACAGTTTTCCAAGTACAAAAGTAGAAAAAATAGAAAATTCAAAAAACCCCAAAACCTGCAATAGAAGTACAAAGAACTTGTTGATACAAAGAAAGAGCAGTTCACTATAAAAAGAATTAATGAGGATCCTGATTTAGACTCTTTGAATCCAGTGATGATAATTCTTCCACTGTCTCATGTGGGGCCTTGTTTAATCTACAGCCATGAACATCCTACAGCAAATATTTTTGTCAGTGAGGAGTGAAAGAAAAGATAAGCAATACTGCAGGAGAAAAACCCAATGATGCAAGCATTCCTAGTGAGCATAATAAAAGAATTAGTAATTCTAGGTCTGCCAGAATATAATGAAATCCTGTATTTTTCTTTCAGAAAGTAGTACACTCATGTATTGATATGTGTAGTTAAAGCATTTATTACTTCATTATTTTGTAAAGATTGTATGACGACATCACGTAAAGACACGGCACTTCTCAGGGATTTTGTGCAGAATCTTAATGTTTGTGCTAACAACATAATCTATGAAAGTATCCTATGTAAATCCTTGGATCTCCTAGGGTCTAGGAATGAAATGTAATGCTAATTTGATTTAGTAATTTGCTCTTTCTCTCCAGAAACACACAATTACTGCTCTCAAAAGACTTTTTTTTTCTTTTTCCATCAAGCTTGGACTAAATTGAAAGTTGAGTCGGTAGCAAAGCCCGGGCTGGGAACGAAGGAGACCTCTGCTACTCAGTCTGTAACAAACCAGAACATACAGTGCTGGGAGATTTATTTCTGAAAAACGGAATGTTCATTATCTTTTCTTTTTTACTCTTTTTTTTTTTTAACTTCAAAAATGGAAACAAAATAAGTCTTCTCGAAATTCCATAATAGTAATCTAAATGTGAAATGTGAGCTGAAAATAATCTGCCTCTCTGTGTGCCTAGGAGAGAGAGGGTTTGTAGTAATGTGCGTGTCTGTTCGTAGGAGAGAAGGGGGAGATTGTGTGTGTGTACAGTAGTTCAGAAATAGTTTATCAAATGCGTGGTTTCCTGTCCTGATCTGTAGATTTACTTTCTTCCATGAAAGGAAATGGAAATAATTGATCTGACTTCCATCATCACATAAGAGAGATTGTTGACAATTTGTTTTCTGCAGGGCTACTTAAATATATGGTGATGTATTGAGCAGAAAAGATCACCCACAAATTCTGCAGCGATCACAAATACGTGGTAGGCACACCCACGGGACTGATACCTTCCATTATTTGCAACGCATTACTTTCTTTTTTATTTATTTATTTTTCTCCTGCCTTCTCCCTCTTTTTTCTACTTTAAGGATACAAGCTGTCCCTCCAGGTTCTGCAGTCTGGGTTTGATTAAATAATTATAAACTTCAAGCAGCAGATCTATCATTTACATTCCTGAACATGCCAACATGTGCCTTTTGTGGGGATGCCAACCAACACCAAAGCTTCTCTCATTATTGTCACTGAAAATACAGTGGTTCAATGTTTGTGCTATTTCCTGGATTTTGGTGATATAATGCTGCCCAGCAATTTGCTACTACTGCCAACAACACTAAAGAACTTCATAATAAATCCTTTCTATATTTACTCACTCCACCACTTTGTCACTGAAATTAGCATTTTATAATCTTATGCTCCAAAGTGCCTATTTTCTCTCTTTTAACTCCATGCTATTATGAATCCTAACAGAATATCCACCGAGGCATGTTTTTCTTCAGCTTCTTTGTATAACAACTGCTGTCAGTCACCTTTGTTTTCTAAAAGGATGTGGGGCTTGTAGAACCGTGGTAGAGGATACTAAAAGCATACAAAACTAACAAATAAATAGTTTAATTTCAAGATGCTACTGAAAGATCAGTGGTCAGCTGTCAGCATCTCAAGTGGGTTCAGTTACAAAAGACAGAATTTATAAACAGGGAAAGACAACAAAAAGTAACAGGGCCAGATCCTGCTCTGATGCCCAGGTGGGTAAACTCCACTCCTCTAAAGTGCAGACAGAATGCAGAGGGTGAGTTATACACCCTCTGTTAAGGACAGCATCATGCTTGTGGCAGAAAATAAAAACCAGTGCAGGGGCTTTAGCACAGGAATATTCCACCCAATTTGAAACCATGGGACCACTGGGGCTCAGATACTGCCGTGCCAAGTTAAGCCAGCCCTTTGTGTAAAATGGTAAGGAGAAAATAAAACAGTGCTTTCTGCATTGAAATCCTCCCAGGGTCACTCATCTGAACACCGAGTCTATCATAGTGTCCAAGTGGACAATATGGGATCACCCATTCTTCTTCTTAGTGATGGACAGTGATCATGTAGGCTCTTCTGGACACGAGAAGAAAGAAGCACAGAACAAGCAGGGGAGCACCTGGTATGAAGGGAAGAAAACAAGAGGCAAAGATTTTCTAGGAAAAGAAAAAGCAGAGCTAATGGAAGGAAGAGAGAGCAGAAGGAGAGGTTTCATTTTCTTCAGTGGGGAAAGTGAAAGCAGTGCTGTCTGGGAAGAGGAAAATGACTGGAAGAGAAAGCATGTGAAGAGGCATACCTCGGGACTTGCAGTAGCTTTATTTCTTTCCTGCTGAAATTAACAGTGGTTGAGATTTTTGATTGATAGGAAGTGCATTCTTGCTATCCTCTCATAACTCCCAAAAAGAGATTTTGCAGAATGTTCTGGCATGGGGCGACTCCATAAAAAACACCCATTACCCTGAATGGAGTATTTTGGAAATGTGCATGTGTGCTTTGCGTGGGGAGCCATGGGGCTGGGATGGAAGCTGCTCTGTAATCTTAGCTCTCGTGGCAAAAGCTGCTCCCACAGGGCTGTGTGATGTGGGTGCACGCAAGCTGAGTTACAAGCCTCCATGGATGCAGCTTATTGTTACAAAAATCTCATGGCAGAAGTCGCTTAACTCTTCCTGTAACCCTTGACAGCAGCTTTGCAGGGTCCTTTGAGAGTTTTCAGCCCATCTACTTTACAAAATAAAACGAAGTAGTCAGAAGCGTGCCCTGGAAACCAGCCATACCCTAGGATGCATTAAGTCCATCACAGCCAGATGGGCAAGGGGAAGGACTGTTCCACTCTGCTCTGTGCTGGTGTGGCCTCACCTCGAGCACTGCCTGCAGTTTTGGGTGCCACAACATAAGAAGGGCACAAAACCAGAATCCAAAGGAAAGCTGCAAAGGTGGGAAAGGGTCTGGAGGACAAGATGTACGGGGAGCTGCTGAGGTCCCTGGCTTTGCTAAGCACAGAGCAGGCTGAGGGGAGGCAGGGAGTGGAAAGCAGCACTGAGCTCTGCCCTCTGCGCCCGAGGGAACAGCGTGGGGATGCTTCAGGGCAGGGTTAGATGGTGCTTAGGGAAAGGTTCTGCAGCAGAGAGCGGTGGGGATGGAGCACGGTCCGCAAAGCACGGCCCCGGGCTGCCGGACCTCAGGGATCTTTTGGGTTTGGGTGGTGCTGCGCAGAGCCAGGGGTTGGACTCGGTGATCTTTGCGGGTCCTCTGCCGCCGCCAGGGGACACTCCCGCTCCCTGCAGCGCTGAGCCGATCTCACTGCCGGCGGCAGCCTGAGCTCCGGGTGCACTGCATCAGCACTGTAAACAGCTTCCAGAGCACCAGCTATGCTTGGCTTCTCACGAGGAAGACTAAAAAGCAGGATTTGCTGCTTCTGGGCTACACACCCTTGGACTAAGCTGCCTATGGAGCTGTTTCCTTAAGCGTGATGATAATGTGGGCACGTTTGGTTAAAGGAAGAAATGTTTCAGCTGGTTAAATGGTCAGGGGAATAACCTTGCTTTTCTCTATTCTAAAGTTTTGCCACGTTTGTGCAACTGTAGTGCTTTAAAGAAACAAACAGAAGAACAGATTTGTTTTAAGCCTGCCAGGCAACAGAAGAGTGTAGAAGGAATGGATAAACTGACAGCAAAAATGTTTACGCAGTGTTACTTGCAAAGTGTAGCTGGGTATATAGTTACCTGAATGTGAAATGACAGACATGAATCAGATAGATGAAAACATGCTACCAGATACCCCACACTGACCAGTATGTGCATCTGCTGGGGCCTCAGAAAAGACGTTCAAACTCCTGCACTCAGGGTATCCAGTATATCAAATAGCAAATTTAAATAGAAAAATTGGATGTTTTTCACTGTTTGGATTCTTCTATGTTTCTGATTTTCCTACTGTAGATGTATTGCTCCAGTTCTTTCCTGGTGTAAATTGCAGAGCTCAGGCCGTCACGGGCGTTTGTGTTACCATTATAAAACACATCAGTCTCTGGAATAAAGACATCTCTTCTGGCATAGCACTCTATTTTGGCCATATTCTGTTACAGAAGGATGTGTTGTCTTCTTTTTGGGACTAAGGAGACAGGTATGGAAATGCAGGATGTGTTAGCTATAAGCAGTGTGTCTGATCGGGCTGGCATGGCTTCCAGCAACTCAAAGCAACACCACGGAGCTGAATGATGAGCCTACGCATTTTATGAGTTTAAGCAGTAAGCAGAGACTGAGCCCTAATTCTCTAGACTTGCGGTGTGACCAGAAACCACCTCCTTTTCTGCTTCTGATTTTCCTCAGCAGTAAGGAAAACCGAGCTACAAGAACAATATTTCACCAACCATTTCTTCTAAAAGTATTCTAATAAAAACATCCTGAAACTAGCATTCAACTACTTCCTTTTTTTTCAAGTATTTTTTTTTCTTTCTGAGTTTTAAGATGGTGGTTTTAAAGCAGCGGTTTTAATCTAAATTACAGAGCGACGAGAAGAATGAATGTTTCTATTCAAAATTAAAAAATATACATATATACTTAAATTGACATCTAACTTATGATTAAATTACCAGCCCAATTAGTTACTGAATTTATAGTAGTTCTTCCCTTAATTTATCATTAAATGACAGGTAAAATGTCCATAAAGGAAATTCTGGTCTTTTAAAATTCTGAATATAAACAACAAAAAAAAAACCCAAAAAGTACCTGGACAACTTTTCAGTGCCTCTGAGATACTGGGGAATAGAACAGATATCAATATTGGTTTAATTTATTTTGTCTGCCTCCATCTGTGCACACTGTGCTGTTGGCTTGTTGCGATGCTTGATTTGTTATTTTATACCTCTCTGTATGAAGGTCACTTACTCTACTTATGTTTTCACTTATGGGACTTCGTTCGTTTCAGAAACCACTACTGCAAGGATGATAGAAAAGTCTGTTGAAAGATATGAAATCCCTGTGATACAAAGGTGGCAGTGATTATTCTCACACTGTGACTATTGGGAGGAAATTTCCCTGGGTTGATCTCGGACACTGTGCTCCTGGAATGACATCTTTGGTAGATTAGCAGAAATACAGGTTGCAGCCTACCGAAAGACCTTTGTGAACAGGGTGCAAATACACTTATATTTCTTTTTCCATCACCTTTCAGAATACTCGAGCATTCCTACACACTTTCATGCCAGCAGAGGACCTTGGAGCTGGTTAATATTCTGAAGATCAGGCTATAACACTGTCTACTATTTCAGTTTGTTGGTGGTTTTTTTCAGTATTGTTTCAGACTTGCTGTCAGCACAGGTTTCTGAATAAGGAAAGCTACACTGGTTTATGCTTGCCAAGGGTCTGACAAAAAGGCTTGGCATGGACTTTCCTTCAGTTACATTCCAACATACCTGATCTGCACAACTCTTCTAATGTGACCTGAACTGTTATCAGTGAGGAAAAAAGCAGCTTTTCACTATTAGTCTGCACAGTGTTTATATCAAGTAGTTACCTGGACATTGGATAAGGCCCTTTTCCAACATCAGAGACAGGTACTGCAGAAGACGTCAGTGAGGCTGAAGATGAAGAACCCTGTTGTGTTACTGACTTTTTCTTTTCCATTCAGATAGTTGTGGTCTGATTAGATATCAGATATCCTTTCTGCATGGCAAAATACGCAACAGTATCTCTCTATACAAACTTGAAAAATAGCAATTGTTAGATCTTGCTTTTCCTACCTACTTCCCAGATACCGTCTGAAGAGCATCTACTCTGTTATAATAGAAGAACAACCCAGGCTCTCCTTCAGTATGGAATATAAATGTCATCAGAAGGAAGCAATGATACCAATGGACATGAGCTTCTGCCCACTTGTCAATTCAGTACTTTTGGGAATTTGATCTTTCTCACTCCATTTTCTACCACATAATATTCAGATACTGTGTTTTCACCATGTACAGAGAAGTGCTGCCTATTTCTTAACCCTAATCCCTCTATGTACCTGTGCTCACTAAACTATTCATAGTTCCAATTGCTGTATCTCTATTTTCTACCTCCGCAACCACCTCGCTTCTCTGTGTTCACACTGTCCTAAGGGACATGATGTGACTTTCTAATCTGATTCTCCATTTTATTTCACTGATATAACTCCCTTAGATGCACTATCTCTATACAGGCTCAAAGAAGTGATTTAGATGTGTGTTAAAAAAATGGTAATTCTCTTAGACCTGCCTGTACCTTACCTTGAGTACTCATGGGTAGAGAATACCATGTGTTCCTTGTGTCCCTCAGTCACATTAGCCAGCTCATACCTGAAAGTGGAATAGAGCTGAAAGTGATGCCCCGGGCTTTTCCTTTCCAGTTGTTCTCTTGAGTACTCAGTGCTCTGATATTCTTTTTAAAAAAGATTTGAAAATAAGTGCAAGATTAAACAGGACTTCAATAGCAAGAATCTCTTTGACACTAAGAATTATTTGTGCCATGATCATCATTAAATAACGTCGCTGTGAGCAAAACTTACATTGTGCAAATGAAATAAAACCCAAACAAGGCTTTTTAATCCCTTTGAGCTCTTTTTTCACAATGTTTTCTACAAATCCTTATACTTACTCTTCAAGAAAGTACTATAAAAAAAAATCTAATTTGCTGGATGGGTGGGGTTTTTACTGGCACAGGGCCAGACCATGCACACCAGATTCTGCAGTGCTTGCTGTTTTGTTCATTTTTTTATTTATTTCCAGGTAAACAGAAGAAAAAGTACATGGAGGTATGAACAGACAGCATTCTGCAAAATAACCAAACTCTATTCCATCATTGACTTTTCTAAAGAAACGAACAAAAAGGTTACACATAAGGCAACAGGAAGTAATGTAGAGCACAAAGTCCCTATCAGTGATTAAAATCATTTTATGCAAGTATATATACAATCCGAGCTATTTAGGGCCTTGGTTCTCTGCTAAATATAGCAACTATTTGCAGTGGTAAGGGGAGGAAAATATGTAGACTGTGTCATGGTTCACTGATTTACGAGCAAACATCTGTTTTACCACTTTGTGCCATATTACTATTGATTTACCTGAAATATTAGTTTTACACCTTTGTCTTTCAACTATGCCAATAAGTACACCAGGAAAGATTGCAGATGGGTCACTGTGTAGCCTCAACACTCTTCAAGGCACACTCAACTGTCATGAAGTGGTTGTTGTGGGATCCCTCACCACACTGCTCAGGAAAACATAATCTTCTGAACTCATCTGAGTCAGTGTAAGTGTCTACTGCCTTCAAGTGCTTGTGATTGCTTAGTTGATAGCTCCTGCTACAAGGTTTAACAAGGTTTTCTAGCCTGCTTCTGTCTAGCTGAGATGAATTTTCTGACTTGAGACATAAACTGTTTCAGTGGACATGGATTTTAGGATTGTATATTTAGGACTATGAGAACATCAAGTTGACACAGCAGATTAAGTCTTAAAACTCAGCCACCTAATTGTGCAGTTTTTGTCTACACAGCCCACTCACTGTGGCTTGCTGTGGTTTCTCAACACCCAGGAAGTAAAGTAAAAGGTCAAAATTATAATGAACTTTATTAGAAAACAACAACAAGCGATTAGTGAAATCACCAAAGATCTGTGTCTCCGTGACTGAGACGCAGGATCACTTTAGAAATGTATTGTCTACTGTGTCATAGATTTTATTTTATTTTTTAAGAAAAAGCACACCTCCCCTATGTTCAGCCTTGCCTCCCTGACACAGATAGAAAAACTCTCCCCCAAAATACAGAGAGGCTGGCTTATGAAACTGCTGAAGGCATGTGCCAGGTGCTGGGGAAACTCACGTGCCTGACTTGCTTGCTGACTGTGATAAATCTCCCCTGCTCTACTGGGGGCAATCAGCAAACCTCAAAACAATTCTGAGGAGCCACATGTGAAAACCTCCTGGGGACCAGCCTAAGCAGTGTGTGCCCACAGAATCAGAGGCAAGCAGAAGGCATTGTGGGTACAGTTCTGCAAGGGGGAGCTGAACTGGACCTTACAGCATCCTGGTGGATGAGGAGCAGGCACCATTCTGCAGCAGACAGGAGTGTAGGTGGCAGGGCTGAAACACAGCACGTTCCAGTAATTTGGGATGACAGGGAGACGTTGCAGGTTATTACACTTAGCACACTTTAGAACTTTGTTTTGTCTAATGTATGTGATATTCTCGGGCTTGGTGTTCTTGCCCTGAAGTCTGGGAGGAAATAATGTGGAGGGAGAAGAAAGAGTAGCAAGAAGGAACAAAACCACCACTATACTCGCACTTGCCCAACATGGAGACCAGGCCACATTTGGGACTGATTTAGAAAACTATTTGGCAGCACCTGTGGAAAAAAAATGAAAGATCAAATAACACCTTTCTCTAATCTAAATGGTTTCTACAAGTTAATCGTGGAGCACCCCAATCAGCCACAATGATAATTCTTCCACCAGATCTCATATTATCTGCCTTTTATTTTTATGCAATTGTTGTATATATCCATATTTAACATTGGTCAATATGCAGCACCTCAAAAATTTCTCAGTAAACGTGGAAATCCCATTTAGAAAATGTGAACTTTTAAACATTAGTTGCTATTGAAGACCCATTAGTGAATGACATCAATCATTCTCCATATACACCTGAATAATAGTTGAGTTAGATTTGAAATACCAGGCATGTCACCCGAGTTAGAGGTAAAACACTACAAAGCTCTTCGGTTGGACAGGCCAGAAAAAATGCCAATGAAGAGGGACAGTTCCTTGTAACTGCTTCTCAAAGGCCATTTCTTCATGCCTGCTGAGGTGTCTTTAAGGGAATGAATATTCTCTGAGATAATTTTTCTGCTACTGAAAGAACAGTTTCTTTCAGAGGCATTACTGTCCCAGTACAGGGCACTGTTTTTGCCAGTGTGTTCTGATTAGAGATGAGAGGGTTTAAGAAAAGAGCCCTGTAGCATGCATGTTCCCCTGGTGAGTTTATGCATGCTCTCACAGCTCTAATAAAAACATACAATGAAGGTAAATTAGGGCAGATGACTGCTTCTGTCAACACCAAGCAAACAGTATTTTTAAGGTTTATGTGTGACTTAGAATTCAAGAATGCAGACTTTGTTTTTTGTTGATGTGCTCGTTAAAGAAAATACTTTGATAGATCCAGAGGAGAAGAAATTATATAGAAATGTGAAGAGATTAAAGCAAAGAAAGAACCTTGACATCTAACGGGAGCTTATTTGATTAGGTCACTCCACAGAGCAGAAATAATTAAAAATAAGGAAGATAGATGGAGGATATCAGGTACTTAAAACAACATCTTGAGTCTACCAGCACTTGTGTTCCTGCAAGCCAAGGCTGCAGGCTTTGCAGATGTTGAACGTGTCTTTTGGCCAAGGAACTCAGGAGGATGAGAAGAGGCCACAGAATCTTGCACAAGCAGGCAGACAAGCTTGCCTCCCCACCAATAAACATTTGACATACTCATCTAGTCTGGCTCCCTGTCTTTTGTTCCTCACCTGCTGCCAGTTGCCCAGCATGCCTTTGAATTATTGAAGTGGATATTTGCCTTAAGGAGCAACTTGTACAGATCCCAAAGGAACTGCTCGTGCCTGCCTGGTGGCTGCAGCAGCGATGCCAGCAGCATGGCAGGTGGTGGCTGATCAAAAGGACAACCTCCCACAGAGGTTCTGGGGATTTCCTCACTAATATGCTGATACATACATTAGTTGACTGACTGACACTGCCCAAATATTTGTCCTTCACTGCTATGTTTGGCCATGATTTTATAGCAACTTTGGTGGTTTGTGACTTAGCCCACTTTATGCATGAGCTCCTTTGACTTTTGCCTGCTGCTACTAACCACCAATGCAGGATTAGCAGGGCTGACATCAGATTGCTTAACTTCAGTTTTTACTTTCTCTGTGAGAAGCAGATTTTCACCTCCCACCTAAGTGCTGCAGTCAAAAATGAAATGTTAATGGACTGTGACAGAAACTAAGGAAGTCTATGTTCGGAAATTAATCTTGCACAACACTGCATGTTCCTTCAGAATAAGGAAGGAGTTCTCAGTGTCTTTGAATTAGTCCAAACGATATTTGCTTCTTTACTAATCTCCCACAGAAAGGTGAAGCCTGGAAATGGCATAGATGAGCTGATTTTTCCCAGTAGAAGTCAGGTCCTGTTGGCAGCAGAGCTGAGTATTGCTCCATAGGAGACTACATGGAGAAAAGACTGTTAAAGGGGAAAAAAAACAGAAATATGTCTTTTCATCTTAGTCACTTGGAAGCTTAATGCTTAACCAGGAAAGACAGACAGATAATACGACTGCTTAGATGATTCTGACAATACCTGTTAGTTATGAACCTTCCCCAATCTCGAATTATTTAGAATAGCTACCAGTTGTCCCACTATATGAAAGAAAATAGGTAACTTCCCTTTTTTAAAGTGAACTTGATAGGATCATGTGTGCTATTCAGCTTCAGTGGTACATACGTATGGTCTAGGAATTCAATTATACTTAAGTTCTTCTCTAATAAAGCTAGAACAGCTGGTTGCCAGATCCTTGGAGTGCTTCGACTTGGTCAGGAGCATCCAGCATATTTTAAAACCATCTCTTGACCCCACAAAGGAGGTCAATGTTTCTCCTGGCAGCCTACTAGTTATTTTTTAAGTGTCTTGATTTTTTTTCTATGGCGTAATGCAACTTTACTCATTATCACTACAGATGTCAAACCCAAACTAGCAAGACTACAGCAGTAGCTGGAGCATATGGTTGAGTCATATGAATAATAATCATAAATCCTTTTTGACATTGGCCCATTATTACATCCTGATCATGTCCCCTTGGAATCTCTTGTTTGGTGTAATGTTTAAGTCATTATAAGGTACCTCTGGAGGTCTAGATTTATGGACATCTCTATCGGAGGAACACAGTATTAGCAGTAAGTTTATACAAACATAAAACACAAGAATATTATACACTAATATATCTATCTGTAATGTTTACTGAGTCATACAGGAGAAGCAATAAATGAGTGGCAGTCAGTAAAAGAAATGTTGCTGATGACGTCTTAAACTCACACTGTAAGTCAGTTTGATGCCTGAACTGTCATTGTTTAAAAAAAAAAGAAAGAAAAAGAAAAAATAAATATGTGCATTTAGCAAAACGTGAAAGAGCCCAATTTCATAGTTTTAAATGGTAAAATTATCCTAGCATTTAAATTTTATTTTGGAAGAAAGAGCAGTTGAATGAGCCATGAAACCTGTAATGAGAGTAAGTTTCTTCACATCTCAGTCAACAATGTTTGCTCTTTTGGGGAGGATTTTACAATTGAATGTCATTAATTTCTTGTCAATCTGCAGCAGGTGGTAGTGAGGGGATCACAGAATTGCTGAGTATGACAATGCCAAATTACGGGCAAGTTTTTATCCAGGTTTGAAGATCTCTGCTGATTCATTGTGTGTATAATGACCTGACACAATATGCTAAATCAAAACCCTCAGGGTTTTAGGAAAACACCCAGTCTAGGAATACTAATTACCAAACTGCAGTTACAGTAATGCAACAAATCCTGAGCAACTTTCCCAGGGATGAAGTTTTGTGGCATGAGCCCAAACCACAAATGCAATGAGAAGAGGCTCGCTTAAGGGTAGCATAAGGGAAGCTTCCAGGAACAACCCTGCTTTGACGTAATAGGGATACCCTAAAACTGAGCCTTGTGGACTGAGAAAGAAACGGTCTCCATCCATGTACCATGTAATGGGCAGTCCACATATTTAAAGGCTTTAGAACAATACAAATATGTTTACTTAGGATCACTGGCTAACACCATTGAGCAAAAATGTGAAAATTGCTTCATTTTTGGTATAGAATGTTTCCCTGGCCATGGGAGGTTACTTCTTACTGCCACCCACTGTACACCTGCTCCATCATTATTCAAAACCTGTGTGAGCTGCTGAGCTAATCTCACCAGAAGTCTGGGATGAGATGCAGCTGCAGCAGCCCATGCTTGCTGGTGTGTCTTCCCTGTCCCTTCCTGCTTCATTCCTCTGTACTTTTGTTTTTGAAAAAGGGAAATATCTACAAGAAATTTGTGCTATTCAGAAACACCCCTGCAATGAACAGCTCAGTCAGGTTGCTCAGAGCAGGGACCAGCCTGACCTTGAATGTCTCCAGAGAGAGGGCTTCCACCACCTCTCTGGGCAGCCTGTGCCAGACACTTTTCTCTGTGAGAGAGTCCAGGCTGAAACATCCAGCCTTGTCCTGCAAGTGTTGTGCATGGATCTATGCCTGTCGGACAGGCACTCAGTGTGTTCTCAGGCTGCCCCTGTTGCCTGCACCAAGCACCCATGGGGCTAACCCAGTACAGACAGTGCAGGACAGTTCATTTGGATTTGCTGGGTCATGTAGATGAAGTTTGCTGAGGTGGAGTCTCCTGCCATCAGGAGAGGTACCCTGCATCAAGATTCAAATGGGATTTATTTGGAAAAGGACCCATTCTTCTTGCAAGTACAAAAGTGATAAACAGAATAAAATGAATCTAAACACCAAAATATAATAAAAGTCTGTCTCTGGGTCTGATGAGCCATCCTGACCTTTCTTGGAAGACAAACCAACTTGATACAGCTGTGCTTATTAAACACACTGAGGCAAAGACCCAAATAGTTGAAACAATGCTGCATATTGCTTGAAAAAATAGCCCTGCTCATAGAGTAGGTGCAAGGATGTTTTCTCCTTTTTATTTTATTTTTTTAATGGAATTACTACACTGATACCCAAGAACAGGCATACAATTCTTTTGTAACTTGCAAATAAGTGATTTTTTTTTGTATTTGCCAATTAGCAGCATTTTTCAAACAGCTTCCTGTTTGAAGAAATGAAGCAGATTGCAATGTACAGAAGTCATCCAAGAGGATACTTTGTACAGATGCACCAGAGATGACATCTCTCTTGTCGTCAGTAAAAATGATACAGAACATATTGCTAAGTTATTCAGCAATTTCCAAAGAATCCCCTTTAATGCACAATAAGAAACAGACCTTGGTTGTCTTTTCATGGATGTCAGACTTACACAGAATGCACTTGCAACCATTGGTGTGAAATGGTACTTTCAAGTAGAAGACTATTAAGTGAACCATTCTGCTATAAGATATCAAAAGACTGCTTATATACCACAAACTGCACAAAGTTATACTCATTTTTCTTAGTGGCAGTAAGTGGCTTTAATGCAAGTAATGGAATTTAAAACCAGAAAGTCCTTATTACTATTCAAAGTGCCCTTTGTCCTTTGATAATGAACACCATGTTAGCATCTCGAAGAAAAACCAAAAACCTAAAACAGGTTATGTTATTTCAGCATTTTGAACTAAGTGGCCAAAACTATATTAATGGAAGTTGATTGCATTTAATTACATATAGACAACATTCTAAAAACAAGTTCTGAATTCTTACTTGTTCCAATAGTAAGAATGAATTGAATATAGGCTAACACTAGAAATGAGAAAAATATGCCAAAAAGGGGAAAAAAAATTAAATAAGTCATATGTGATGTTTGCTATAATCGTATTTCTCGTGCTGTAAAAAGACAATAGGGAAGGGGAGGTAGGGAAAGGCATGGCCAGGCAAAGCAGGGGAGTGCATTGCATGAAATGTATCCCAACAGACTGCTGGAACCAGATGTCTTGCAATTTTAATTATCCATACCAAAATATCCACTTGGTTTTAAAAATGAAAGTCTGAAATTAAAAAAGAAAAAGCAGCTTTAAATGCTTATCTGGAAATGCCATATTTGTCATGGGTAAAATTGACTGTCATTCTAAAAACAGGATAATATATACCTATATTGAAGGTATAGTGTTTGAAAGAGTAGACACAATTGAAGGTAGAACATAAAATGAAGGTATAAAGCATATTCCATGAGTAAATAAACTCTGAGATACGGTAAAAAGAACAGTTACAATTTGTTCTTCACATCAAATTAATAAGGAGTACTCCTTAGGACAGAAATTTCAGTTAAATTGCATTTCAATTTGCAATTCATTTAAATCAGATATACACGGTCTATCTCCATATATATCTCCATATATGTGTAAATATATTTAGATCTACACCTGAATAAATTTATATACATATATATGGGGACCGGGACTGGGTATATATTGTCTAAAAATGCATTTGTATATATATGCACATATACAAATATGGAGATTTATGGAAGATTTTAGTCAAATATTCTTTCTCCATAATCTTGTTTGAAAAAAATTGTATAAGTTTGGGTGTCAATTTATCAAGAAGTATATTATTTTGAAAGGAACGCATTTTAACTGGGATATTTTTATCCCCAGATTTTTCTGAAATTTAATTTATAATGTCAATTTTTCAGACAGAGATTTGTATAATTACCGTTGCTCAAATTTTATTTTCTATCAGGTCAGCAGAATTACACAGAGTGCAAGAGTACCGACGCTAACATGACCAAAAATAATTGCAATAGCTTGCACCTCCTTAGCTCCTTAGTGTGAAATATGTTGCACAAATGTCAAGAATGAAAAGAGAGACACGAACTTGAATTCCTCTAGTCTCTTCAGGAGTCTTTAGGCTACTACAAAAGGTGATAAAGTGGAGCAAATCCATTATCTAGTGCCACATTTAGCACTCTATCTTTTCCAGCACGGCTCTGTTGAGTTCAGGACCTCTAATTAACCTCTCAGCATCACTCTGCTCTGGACCATACAGACATCCCAGTCAGTACAGAGCTCCTTCTGGTGCTATAAAGTGCTGTCAGGAGTGGTTAAGATACACTCCCTGCAGATGAAGGGGAGATCATTTTAATCAGACGAGCAGTTCTCCTTAATTAAAAACGAACAGGTCATTGATTATTATTTTACCATGAAACTACTGTTACTGACACAAATTGCTGAGGAATGAAACTACTTTATAACAACAAATATGTTACAAAATGTTGTGTCTAAGAATTGAGAACACTTTTATAATTCTCCATTATAAACGCTGGGAAAAATATTCTTTTATACAGAATTTTGATTCTGCATCAAATTTCAAAAATGCCTCATTAATCCCAGTCAGAACAAGTTAATGTTTGTTAAGAATTAAACATTTCAATGCTGGAAATGGAAACTGTGAACTGTGATCAGCTCAAACTATTTTCAGATGAAAAGTCTGAGATAGGATTTTACTTTAGAATATATTCTCCTTTATTTTGTCTATTCTACTTACAAAACAATCAGGTGAAAGTCTATTCAGTCTATTTCCAGATTACTGCAGTGTTGCATCATCTCATCAAGTGGGGAAGCTTCTCCTCCACTTTTTTCTTTCTGCTCTCCTAATTGAATTCGTCCCCAGAACATCCATCTCCCAAAATGCTGTCTACCAAAGGCAGCTGAAGGTGCTAGGAGGAATTGGGAACAAGCTGAAATTCCACTGTAGCACAAAAATCTCCTGACAGTGAGTGTTACTGATGTTTTCGTTACTGTTTCAGAAATGTTGTGGACCAAATTCCATCTAGTTGCAATGCAGTGTCATTGCAACATTCCCTGGATCATATTTGTTTGCCCCAAGTAACACCCTGCTGTGGAGGATGACAGAGTTACGGGAAATAAATGTCAAGAGTTTGCTCTTGTTATCTGTGTGATATTACGCTGCTTGATGGCTAGAAGTTCAATCAAATGAGGCTGTTGAGGCACAAACTAAATGAAACACAGATGGAAAAGGAGAAAAGCAAGAATTTGGAAGTATTCAAGGTAGCAGTGGCTGTGCTGTGACCTGGGATGTGATGGGAGTCCATCTGCTGCCCTGCAGGGCTGGGTGGCTTCCTCCCCAGAGAGCATCAGATTTTTGCATGTTTCTGTTCTCCAAGGACAGACACAGGAGAACTAGCTCATGTTCCTGCAATGTGCCTGCAACTGGCAGGTGAGTAACCTGTGATTTGAGGACACTTCAACCCATTTTACACACTTGCTACCTTGGTTCCCAGAACAAGTTGTGCTTGGAGGTGAACTTCTTGTGCAAACATGAGTGGCATATTATGGGTGACAATATGGAAGAAAGAGACATAAGGATGAGGAGCAAGAAGCTAGGCTACTGCATAAGACCCCAGGAATGAGAAGAGAATCAGATGAAGCTTATTTTGCAATGCCCAAAGTGGCTATGTGTTCATCAAAATGATATTTACTGGAAGATCACATTCCTCTACCAGGGGCCATTATCTGCATATATGGAAGATAATGTGCAAATCTTTATTTCATGATTAAGTGGTATAGCAATGCTTTTCTACTAATTAAAGAGTGTCTTTGATCCTCCTTGCAATATCATGACATCTTAATAGAAGAGATTTTAAGTGCTCTTACAATTCTCATTACTCTAAATAGAGGAGGTACACAAGCTCTCTTTGAAGAGAACAGTATTGTACATATAAGCAATGGACAGTATTATTGCCTGTAGGAACCAATATTTCTTTAATAGCAATTGAAACATTTATTACTAATCAGCTATATAAGGTTTTATACTAACTTAAAAGACAAGCCAATTTTGTATAGACACCAGTAAAGGTATAAGACAGATTTCCTGTCATCAGCAAAATGATATAGAGCAAACTATTGAATAGTTCCACTAGAAATACTCAGAAATCACCTTTACAAAATATGAAACAGAGACTTGAGCTTTTCTTTGATGTTAAGATTTCACAGAGCGACAACAATGCACTTTGGATGAAGGATGTTGCTTTGATAAAATATATGGTATTCAGTCCTACATACCTTTTCAGCCATGTAATGCTGCATTCTCTTTACAAGACTTTTTTTTTAGTACAAAAGACACTTCACAAGAGTAAAAATGTGATGTGTAATAAAGTTGTGACACACAGAAGAGCAGTAAAAGACTAGTCTATATTTCCTGGCCCCACTCAACTGACAGGGTTAAAAAGGTTAATACCCTGACACAGGACACCAGCAGCTACTGTTATATGGGGAAATCTTTTATTTTTTATGTTACTTGTCATAGGGAAAGGCTAAGAGTGTCCTAAAACTCTTTATATTAAGCTTAGCATACTCAAACAAGCAAATTGGAAAGATCCAGATCAAACAGAATTAATATTTACATCTTCTTTATTTTTATGTGTAGATTATAGCTTAGTGCTGGTTTAAAATAATCTTTTGAAAGCACTGTTAGATGTCCTTATATATTATACATACTGGAAATGTGTTTTTGACTTTTAACAGGAGTTTAGTGGATTTGTATTCATACATCAGGTTCTTTGAGGAATATGATTGCTTGCACATATCTACATATATGTATATATTTGGTTAGAGAAAAATTTGAAGAAATTTTAAAACTATTAGGAAACTCATGTTAAAATTAATAATAGTTAATTAAAAAAGGAAAAAAACCTCAAACCTTAGAATCCTAACTTCCATTTAATTCAATTGGATTAAGGTTCAGTTTTCAAGGGTGTAGATCATCTTTCATGCATCTTTTATACACAAGCCTTCCTACTTCCTACTCAGTGCTCTGTGAGTACCAACAGGCTGGGCCATAGCCAGACACAGCATAATGTCCCCCAGAGGGCTATGAACTTACCTATGCACACCTTAACAGGTTCATCTACCTTTATCATGGCACAGTCATCCTTACCAAAAAGACACAGAAAGGATGATAGCCACGTGTCTGGTAATGACCTGACAAGTTAATTCATGAGACAAATTATTTTATTTCTCTCACAATAAAAGAATGATTGCAAATTGTTATTTTGTCCTTAATTGGATTTCCATAAGGAATAGGCAGAAAATCAGGAATAAAAGAGACAAGAATGAAATCTAATATCTCAAAAATTACAAAGAAACATCTTTGCCAGGAGCTAGGGCTAACCTTACCTGGATATATCAATACTTTCAAAACCAATTCAGTGAGGCTAAAAATCAAAACCTTGCTGGGATGTGGGAGCAATGCAGGGACCAACAAGATGCTTCACAAGAGCAAGCTGCAAAATGGTCCCCATCACAGCAGTGCTGAGAACCCCTCTGGGGGATGCTGATGTAGCCAGGTGTCTGAGGCAGCTGCTTTCACATCAGTTAGAAGCCTCAGAGATGCTGCAGTGAGGAGTGGGAAGCCAATGTAAAGTTGACCCTGGGGATAGATGAACCTTTTTTACACTATGCTTTATCTCTGCTAAGAAATCTGCGAGGTTCAAGTGCTCAGTGACCATGGTGAAGGTAATCCTTAGACCAAATCAGTGACTGTGGCTAATTGAGATTTGACAATGCAGCATTATTCACTTTAAGTATGAATTTTAAATACTGTATATTTATTCTGACTCATTCAGTTACCGTAGTTCGAGATACTGAGACCCTGGGAGCAACTACTGTGTGACTGTGTTAACTATAGTTCAGTCCTTATTAATGATGCATAAACCACCTTGAAAAAAGCAAGAACTGCTTAAACATTAAACTGGCACCCCAGCCAAGCCAAATATTTTATAGTATATGTAGCTACATAGCTGCTCTGATTTTTTAATTTTTTTCTCTTTTCTGCAGTTCACCTAGCTCCAAGTTCTCATTTTATGAGGCGATTTGATAGTGCAAATTAGATAGGATGGCATCTGCTATATTCTCTGTCAGACACTGTCTCTTTTTTTTTTTCTGCTGTTAATATTTAATTATTGTTTGCATGTCCCTTCACTCTAATTTTAAAGTCACAGACAGTGTAAATCTGCTGTTTGCTGATTTCAGAATGGAAGGATATGTGTTGGTTTTATTTTTCAAACTTTATTTACTTTTGATTTAGCCATTCAGGAAAAAAGTATTTCAAACAACAGTCTATTTTTTCCAGACATTGTTTTGTCTGTTTCTACTAGCTGAAACCAGAAAGAAATATCGTGTATTTAAAGCAGGTACGCATCAATAAAAGCATCAGTAAATATTAACAAAGACAAAATTTAGCAAAAAATACTCAAAGTTTCTTCCCTGCCCATAAATTCTTGGGATCTCAGTTCTCAGGTCTGTGAAAACATTTTGCATCTCTTGGTCCCAGGAGACCATGCTTTGTGACCACACTGTGCATGGGGGAGGAAAGAGGGCTTCAGTGCTGAGTACTGACTTGATTTGTGGGGAGATGAGACAGCAATCCCTACCCCAGGGGAGGTTTGGGATGCTCCAGGATCTATGTTTTTGAAGCAGTCCCTTTAAATCTGAATGATCAAAGTAGAGAAGCACTAGAGAAAATGGGAATGGAATATCCCAAGCCTGGTGAAAATGGCAAAACTACTGGATTAGGAGATCTGAGAGTAGAAACCTGTAAAAAGGGGTTAAAAAGCCATCTGCCCTGTACTTAGCGGGGCTGGCAAAGCAAAGGCAGGAGTAGTAGACACAGAGCTCCTTTCAAAACCATTTGGCATTTGATAACAGTTAAAAGCAGTCCTTGCAAATTTAATAGTAAATTTTACTTGGGTGAAAATCCCTCACGCGTTACCGCGAGGCCCAGCGTGGGCTGTGAGCAGGGCAGTGGCATTCACCCCGACCAGGCCATACCTCACGGGAGCAGAGCTGGCACTCAGAGGAGCTGACCGCGGCAGCTGGCTTTCTCCTGTGTCAGTGTGATCCTGCGTGCATGTATTTCACAGTCAGGGAAGCCAAAGTAAGCAAATTGAAGAGTTAATGCAAAGCTAGACACAGAACGAGCAGCGATGTAACGTTAAAGCTATCTGGGCTCCCTGCAGATTATTGCCACACAGTGCAACTGCATCTTGTGGTTTCCCAACGTGTTCTTGAGTGCATGACTGGGCTCCAAGGGCTCTGGCTGACATGATGCCAAAAGCAAACCCTTTCAAATACACTGCAGTCTTGAAACTGTTGGTGCCTCCACCAGCAAATGCACACAGGAATACCCTTAATATGAGGTATGGGTTGAGATTTTTATTCCATCAGGAAGACTTTATATCAGCCTTCCTCTTTTAGAGAGTATTCACCATAAAGAATGTTGGAGGAAGATATAATGACGATATAATGCAGGAAGAGCCCTTGTCTTCCTAACAGGCAGGAGATACACGTCCCTCCTGCTGTTGGAATGTGTGGACTCCACTCTCCATCAAAACTTCTTCACAACTGTGCAAGGGACAATTGGTCTGAATGCCACTAAAAAGCTGTTGTTTCCCATGACTTACCAGTAGGTAAGCATACAGCTACAGATGGCATATAGCATCTGATAGCAAGTTTAAGGACTGAAATTAATAGATATGATGTTTTTTTTTTTCCTTCCCTTCCTGTTGCATGTGCTTTCTTGGTGGGATACTGTCATTATGTCTACACAATGGAGACATGAGAACGTGATCCAGGGAAAAAAGACAGAGACCAGGACTAAGGACATCCTTGGCTCTTTCTGTCAGCGCAGGACTAGGGAGGTGATTGTGTCTCTGTACTCTGCACTGGTGAGGTCACACCTCAAGTACTGTGTTCAGTTTGGGGCCCCTCATTATAACAATCATAGAATCATAGAATGGCTTGGGTTGGAAAAACAGTGAGGGCCTGGAGAGTGCCCAGAGAAGGGCAACAAAGCTGTGAAGGTCTGGAGCACAAATCTCATGAGGAACAATTGAGGGAATCAGGATTGTTCAGTCTGGCTCAAGGGAGACCTTATCACTCTCTCTACAAGTGCCTGAAAAGAGGCTGTGGCAAGGTGGAAGTCGGCCTCTTTTCTCAGGTGAGTAGCAGTACAACAAAAAATAATGGCCTTAAGTTGTGACAGGGGAGGTTCAGGTTGGATATTAGAAAAAAATTCTTTGAAGAAAGATTGGTGAGGCACTGGGACAGGCTGACCAGGGAGGTGGTAGAGTCACCATCCCTAGAATCATTCAAGAAGAGGGTAAATATTGCACTGAATGACAGTCTAGAGCAGTCACAGGCGTGGGCTGACGGTTGGACTAGATTATCTTATTGGTCTGTCCAACCTTAATGATTCTATGATATTATCTTCTCAACAGACTTCCTGGCATAAAGTCCTCAGTACTGAATGTGCACTCAGAGAATATAGCCGTTTAAAGCAAAATATTGGTGGTTAGCTGTCAATTGGTGTTGAGGTCATTATACTAAAGTACCATTTGGTTTTAGAGCTTCACATCACCCCCAAGACACTGCACTTGACCTGCGGTGCCACAGATGCATTTGCCTATGGGCCTTTAATAACAGTGCAAATTATCCCTAAAAGTAGAAGATGCTTCAGAATCATATCTCAGGGAGGGTTCACACTGGAGTTGAGCTGGGAGGAGAGCAGAAGCCTAATCTGCAGAAGTTTTAGCACAGAATAAAAATGAGGAAGTAGTAGAAGGAAAGACAGAACCCATAAATATATAACCTCTAATATTCTGGGGCTGTTCAAAGGAATCCCATAGAAAAATTAGGAAAAAAAAGAAGTTCTGGATTCAGTATGTATGGAATTCATTCAACAGTTGAAATGAGAAGAAAATGACTTCTGTAAAATTACTATGTAAAATAAAATTTTATGGTTTTAGTTATATTACTGTTGCTACAAAAACTAACAAAAGCCAAAGGCTCCTAGCATATCACCCATATAACTCCTAGCATAGTGGAAAAAAAATCATCATAGAATATAGCTATATGGCTTGCCAGCTGCATATTGTGGTCTAGTACTATTCAAATACGCTATTTCTTTTTAATTATCATGCCAAGAATAATATTTCCTCCATTATATAACATTCTTGCCCAGAGAAGGAAGAACTCTTTGTTACATGTCTATTTACTTTCTCACACACAGTGAAGACATTTAAGCTCAGCAAAATTACTAGGAAAGTGCTTGGGACGGCATGCATTTTGAAATCTACTCTGTTTGCTTTGTGGTTTTTACTGAGGAGGGATACACACCACTGAGAGGATAAAGCATGTAAGAAAGGCACTAACTGAAAAACCCAAATAAATGTTTTTTTCTAGTAGGAAAAATTAAGCAGAAGTTGAAAGAGGATTGTATGCAAATTCTTCTGTACAAATAAAGCTTTTGTGAATCAGAATTCACAAAATACTAAAACTAGGCCTTGATTTGATAACAGTAACAGCCTGTTTTTTGGATAGCGTGCAATTTCCTAGTAAAATTTATCCTTTTTTTACCTTTATTTTTTCCCCCCAAATTATTCTCTGTTAACTCCATGTAACTAACATAACGATAAGGATTTCTGAAAAGACATCAGCAATTGTCAGTATTTCAGACTAATTGTGTGATAATTTCTGCCCAACTGAGCTCTATGTTATCACTCTTCTACCAGAGTAGAGCAGCTAGCTCAGATACATTGCCCAAGACAGACACAGAATGTCAGTGCAAATATTGTGCATATAACTATATTGAACCTTTATTCTTCCTATCTCTCTACTCACACACAATATTAATCCAAAATTTCATTTATGGAAGTGTCAAGAATGCAAATGAATTGGTTGAGAATATCAAAATAAATCAGCAGTGGTATTCAAACCTTTTCTCAGGCAGTATTCAACTAGCTTTATTTAAAGATTGTACTAAGAGAAAAACATACTTTGACCAAAGTAATCCGTGCTAGGAATTTGAGAATGAGCCATCAAATGTGTCCACTGAATAAAAGAACTGAGGTATAAAAAATAATTAAAAAATGACAGTAAGACAAGGAAAAAGAGAGAAGATGGCTGACACTTCAGGACAGCTCTGGGAAGTGTGATGGATCCTACCTTTCATGATGAGCAGTGAGCATGGCAACACGACCCAGGTGGTGTTAGATGTCCCTGTCTGAATCTAGTGGCAATGTCACTGCTGCGCTGAGATTCTCCTCGGTGCAAGACTATGGGTTCAAGAAAATCATTCCTATTTATAATGGAACCTGTCTGCAGAATGCTGGGTTATTCCTGGGTACCTGAATATTCCCGCTCACTCTCTTCCTGCCCAAAATTCTGTTCCTGTCATATGCCCTTCAGTAACATATGACTCTGAAAGTTGTTCTCATTTTAATACTAGGAAAAATATAGACTTAAGTAATCTATGTTTTTGTTGCTTTTGCTTGCTCAGGAAATTTTGGAACAAGTGGGAGCTTTGATCCTGATAAGATGTGAAAACAGTATAGAGTACCTGTAAAAGTAAGCAGGATTAAAAATGTTTCAGTATTCTAAATGTATATATTTCCTTTTCAATGTTATATACTTCATCAGTGTTCTTAAAAAACTGAGAAAACCAAGTGGCAGCATAATACCAGAGTGAAAATAAGAACATATTTTCCATACCAGGAATCTACAGACTATTCTATTTGACATTGTTTGGGGAAGTTACTGAAGCTATTTTAAGCAGCACCAGCTTTTTTATTTGTGGGGATTACTTGGATGTTGACATTGAAAACAAGCTTTTCAGATTTCCAAATACAGGACCTCTAAGAAGAGTAAATAAAGAAAAATGCTGTGAGATTAGAATCATCAACAAATCCCTCCAACTTTTGATCTTTACCATGAACTGACTAATAGATGAGAAGGTGACTTCTGGTCTAGATAACAGGAGTCAGTTCTTTCAATCGAGTAAGTGCACAAATGGAAGACCAGAGCCCTCTCCCTAGCCTAAGAGGGGCAACAATAAACCTCTACAGATGGCAAATAAGAAGAAATGAACTCTTGAAGTAGGTAACAGCAGAAAAACAAATGCCCCTCAGACAATGGAAAAACAGTAGTTCGACTCCTAGTTTGTACTGTTGTCAAAACACAAAGTATTAAGAGAAATAGGATTTGACAGTGCTTCCTTCAGAAAAATCACAGTTGTAATTGGGCAAGAACTGAGTCACTTCCTAAATTGCCAAAATACATTCATCATAAACTCAGAACTCTTTGAAGTCCTGAAAAATTCTCCAGTCAATACACTCCGTAATTTTAAAATTCAGCGATGAATTAGAAGACGGTTCCACTTGAGCAGAGAGTTTCTATCAATCCCATCAACAGCAATGTACACCTACAGCAATACATTAGTTCTGCTTCATAATTAAAATTACAATAATTTCCTTTATATTTTATAACAGAGCTTGTACATTTCACACAGTGGTACATGCTTCTAGGCCAGGATCTTGAAGGTAAAACACCAGTATTTCTTTTATAAAGCTATCCCTTGGTAGTAAAGATCCAAATGGTAGAAAATTTATCGTAGCCTTTGCTAGTCTTTCCAAATAACATTTTTTTTTCTATTCTGTGTACGTAATCTCAACATTTGCAAAGACTATATTAAAATAATATTTGTCAAATAATATATATTTCTATGGTTCTATTCTTGCATCTAATACAGACTAATGCTTTCTTATTTGCACCTCTGCCTAATGGTATATGAGACTTGAGGTTGCAGGTCTGAGAAACTTCTTCACAGAGATAAGTGAACACCTGAGAAAACATGGATTTATAAAAAATAAAAATTAAAAAAATGAAGGTGTATGGCTCTACTATGTGGCTCTTTGCCAGTAATGTGAAAAAAACACCTGCACGTGCATGTACAAGTTTTGATTCTAGCAGATATGTGAGGGTGCATGCCACTTATTAAAGTGCTGGAGAAAAGCTTTGATCCCATTTACAACTTATATACATGTGTGCACATATATATTATATATATTCTAAAAGTATTTTAATAATTCACACAGAATCCTTTTTTAAGATGTCATTTGTTTCCTCTATATTTTTGTGTTTTTCACTTAATGATATGTAGGATGACTGAAAAATTGAGGAGGAAGGGCTTGTAGTTTGTAATTTTATATGCTTTATTGAGCAAAACACCTGGAACAAAATGCTTGCTGTACTGAAATCTGTGCCAAAATTTCCACCAGTTTCAGCGGGGACAGAAATTCAAACACAAGTCAAAAGGTGATCTTAAGTGCTGAAACAAGAAAACAAAGTTCTCTCACTGTTGGCTCAGATGCGTCAACCAGATATGGCAAGACACAGTAGACGAGGCTAAATAGAAGGGTGAAGTTTTACTCTTTGTTCTTAGATATATAACTATAATGAACAGTGTCCATGTCCACGTTCATGTGGTTATAAGAAATAGCAGAACTTCTAAATGATTATTTTAGAAATGTACATCAATTAAGCCAATGGGTCTGAAGATCTTATTGTCTCCAAATGAAACGTCACTTCCAGATCGTAATGGACCAGCAGCAGCTGCAGAGGCCTAGTCCTTGGCTTTCACCTGTGGGCTGCACAGACTGACTCCTTTTACAGTGAGGCATATTAAACATACAATTTAGCTTTTCTTCCTTTCTATGCTAAGATGGGAAAATAAAATGAAAGATGTTCCATATTTATCAAAATTGGCCTCTTTTGACTCCTGCTATGACACACAGTATAGTATATATACATAGGTGGTCAAAGCTCAATTGTACCCTTTAATCGCTATTCTCCACTTCTCACTCACTCCAGAAACTGAGCTACTTCTGTTAGTGAGTTATGGCTTCTAAAAGCTTTTGTTTACTTCCTTTTCCTCTTATTTCTTGCTTGGAGCCTGCTTTGGGAACAAGTTATTTACCTGAAATCAACTCAGCCAAATCCTCCAGCAAGCACTGGAGAACAACAAAACTTTACTATTCAAAAATGACACCTACTCATTCTGTTTTATTTATCTGTCCACTGAGTGTTGAACTTCCAGACTACATCTCTAAAAGCTTCATTCATTTAATTTTTAAATGTCAGAAGCAAAAAGGCCTCCCCAGTGATTTTCCATGCTCTCAGCTCTTCCTCTTGTTCCTTGCTCAACAAATGCTAATGAAGTTCCTCAGATTCAAACAATGTGCTGGAACAGCAGAAAGACTGAATTCCTTGCCAGAAAGCTTTAGTACTTAGAGTGAGAAGGAGAAATATTTTCTCCTGGTAGGTATGACTTCTTTTTAATTCTCACCTGCAGTTAACTGCAGGGGTTAACAAATGGTATCTACAAGTAGGTATACTAAGAAGAAATAGCTTTTTTCTCATAACTTTGAGATTTGAGATTTTCTCATAACTTTCAGATACTTTGGCCCTGATTCAGCCAGTGAGGCAGGAAAATATATGCTTCCTTTTGTCAATTTAATCACATTCAGTAAACTCAGGGATTTTATAATACGAATAACCCTCATGAGGCTGTGACATTAGACAATCTCTAAACTACTCCCTTGGGTTTGTATTTGCTACAGTGATGCCTATTTCTTTCTTACCATTGGCAGATATCCTTCACACAAGTACTCTGCTGTCCCTTTGGTAAAAGAGACTTGTCATCTACCTGCTGACTTGTGTCTTAGAAACTGGCTGGTCTTCTCCCTAATCCTAGGCTTACTCTACCTGATGAATACCCAGTGGTCCTTGTTCAAAATACTCAAGAGTTCTTTCCAGGCACATCTGAGAAGAGAGAGAGAAATGTAGATAATTGACTTCACTAAGTAGTACAAAATGTACTCAGTGACAGAAATCATAGGTATCCATTTGTATCCTTTATGATTCCTTACCATTTTGACTCTTTTTTTTTGCTTACACAGGAGCTCTGGTCCCTTTGATGTCCTATACAGTGCCTTCTTACCAGACCACTGTGGAAAATCAAACTTGACTTCCTCTTCACCAAACAGTATCAATAATCATTGATCCCATAATTAAAAGAAATCCAGATCCAACAAACCAGCATTCTTTCAGCCTTCTGAACTCAAATTTCTTTAAATTCTCAGTATTTCAGAGCATCCTTAATATTTCCCTCCTACATCTCAATGATTTTCCTATTCTTCAGATTTGCTACAAACAAGTGACTTAAGATGTGGCCATTCTCTTTCTCTGAAGGGCTCACATCTGGATGAAATTTAGCAAGGTTTAACAGCATTTCATAAGCTCCAGTGTAGGAGGTCAGAGCAAAGTACAGGCAGCAGAGGGTGGCATTTCTGATCCTCTGGTTCCTTCCCCCCTTAGGGATGTGAAACATTTTGGTGTGTAGTGTCCATGTTCTCTCAGATGGGCTCTGAAAACAGACTAGACTGCATGCCCTTTCCTCAATGTAAGCAACAGTGAGTGTAGAATTACAACTCTTTTGAAGCTTTTGTAGTTTACAAACAGTGCACAGGGGGAACACGAAGTCCCTCATTCACATTTATTACCTTCTCTGTGTCATTTCTCACTTACCAGGGCACTTCTTTGTACATTTTGACAAGCTCAGTGTATTTAAGCTTTTTAAAAAGTCATTCATCTGCAAAGTAGTAGTTTCTCTTAATTTCATTCTCCCCGTTTGAATTTTCATTACTCTCTGTCGTTTTTCTGGGCTAATGCTTATATTCAGAGGCACAAATGCCAGCGTTTGTTTGATGAGTTAAATAGTCTCACTGCATGACAGATTTGTTCGATGAAAGTCACCTTCCTTCCTGCCCATGCAATACTTTTCCATATTCAGGAAACATTTTTATGAGGAGACAGCACTGAAGTAATTCTGCCCCTATTTAAATCCCGTGACACCCATATCTGAAACTTATTACATTTAGAGCTAAGAATAAGAGCTCTTTAAAAGCCTCGGAGCTAGGAATTGCACACAGACAGCATTTAGCCTTTTTGCTCGCTTTTGTCCTTCACCTACTAGATTCAAAAGACAATTATTTTATCTTTAAGCAATGAATTAAATAACACTAGAATTATGCATAACACTTTTTCACCATATTTTTTTTTCTCAGAAAAGAGTAACCCTGACATATGTGTATTGAAAGCTGACTTGTACAGACAATAGCCTGACACAGTTGCTTTCTATATATATCACAGGAATGATATACATGAAATCCCAGCTCCATTGAAGTGGATGGGAATTTTGCCATTGATTTGAGTGGGGCCAGGGTCTCATAGCAAAAGCATCATTTAGCTGTAAAAGTTGTCACTTTTATGTTTGTACACCCTCATGCAGTCAGTCCTAACCTCTTGATGAAACAATTTGTAATTTTCATAGTGCTCTTTTTTTTTAACAGCTGACCCACTCTTTACACAACTTCCTTCTCTAAGACATGCACTGAATAGTTTTGTTGATTTTAATATGACTTTTAGCAACTTTCCCACAATCCAGCAAAGTCTACTTGAGCTCTCTGCTTCCCGTTAGTTTCTCTTGTTCTTGTCACTTTTGCTGAAATCATGATGAATACAATTGAAACTAACTGAAAGGAATATTGAGTCTTGTTGAACCGTGGCACTTTCTGGCTTCCTGATAGCAGTAATACTTTAACGTGTTGTCGGCCTTTCTCCTTGTCAATACATTTAGATATCCCAAATGTTTAAGCTACAGACACAGAGGTTGATTCTTGGGGAACTTTTATGTGGTTGTTTCATTGGAGAAAGTGCTTTCTTGCTATCTATATTGTCAGTGTATCTGCCTACCCTCGTATCTTACATTTGGAAAGGAAATTATGAGGTCCTAAGTGGGAAAAGAAGAAAGAGTGAAAAATATTCTTAATATAAAACATACATTGCAACTTGCAATGATGAAACACAACATGACTTACACAAGCCAATGTAATGAATTCACAGAACAAAATGCCATTACATTTTCAGGACTGCATATCACAAGAAAAAAAATTATAAAGCCTCCCAAATCAAGCAAAAATAACCTGAGACAAAATAGCAAGTTTACAAGCAATGTATTCAGATGGTAGCAGTGAAGAAATCTTGGCCTGAGAATAACGTGCATTTCATGCAACACAAGCATGCAGCACCCTCAGCATGGACAGCCCTTGTCCTATGGGATGGAGTGATGGGTGAAGCTGTCTTACAGCCAAACTGTTCTCCACAGAAATGATAATAAGCAAACAGCAATCATTTATCCCACTGTGCCTCTGAGCCAGGACGCAGTAGGGGAGGAAAGAGACTGCTGAAACATCTCTAATACACCAGTGAGAGCTGTATTATCTACCTCAGCACCTTAAATCAAGCACAGCAACAGCAGATGAATGTCAGTTTCCATGACCTGTGTCACATTTTGCTGTATCTTAACACCACTACAATGATTCAACTCTACAGAATCTTGTGAGACACCAGCTCCAAGCGAAAGCTGAGGAACAACCTTACACAGATGTCAGAATGTTGACAGCACCCAACAGAACCCACTTACTCCAGCAGTGAGCATGAATAAAGGTGGTTTGGGGTTTCTCTTGTATCATTCTGACTTAGTGAGTGCTCTGACTGGCAGCCCTCAGGGCAACCTCTGGTTCTGCCTCTGATCACAGAGCTTCTCTGAGGTGAGGGCCTGCAGCCACTTACTGCTCCAAAGATGTGATGGAAAGCTGAAGGCAGTTTCGCCAGTGATAAATTCAGAGAAACCTGACAATATGTGTTTCTTAGCTATATCCAAGAGAAACCTATACCAAGAACAAGCCACGTGAGTTTAATAAACACATCCTTAAAGCAGTTAACCCTTTTACTGAAAATCTTCCCGAGTTCCTAGCCCCTATGAAAGTCTCATTGGAGGCACACCTACAGCTGTCAGATTTGATATATAAAATCAAGTTAATCTCCTTCAAATTAAATTTGAGGAGAAAGAGGCTAAAAATTAAAACACAATTGGTTTAGAATGAAATGGCTATTTTGTAGTTCTTGACCCTTTTATTTATAGTAAATATTTGGCTTGCCTTGGAGTATTTTTTTTGGATGTCTGTAATTAATGACACGGTTCATTAGTTACAGGGAAACTAATGTGGCTCTGCAATACAGTAGTTCACATAATTGTGGGAGATAACTCATTCCACATGCTCAAACATTGTAATTTCAAAATATTTTCCTAATAGTTCTCAAACAGAAATATTTCTAAGTGTACACTGAAAACTGCCTATATCCAAGTAACCTTAACAGAACATAGTTTAAGCATAACATGCCAAGAAGTATTATTTTTGGCTGTAACATAATTGGTATCACATGCTGTTGCTATTTTATATACTCCTTTCCTTTTTGCCTTAACTTTTATTATTTTTTACCCGCATAAGCATTACCTGAGGGTGACTTTGCATAACAAGATATAGGTGTATACTAGGTAGTGGAATTTTGGCCAGTTAGCTTTCTTGTTTCAAGCTGCAA
Source organism: Cyrtonyx montezumae (assembly GCF_038088225.1). NCBI lineage: Eukaryota > Metazoa > Chordata > Aves > Galliformes > Odontophoridae > Cyrtonyx > Cyrtonyx montezumae. The sequence goes on from NW_027072067.1 coordinate 5,726,663, forward strand.
CAAGCATATGAACTCTTACAGACATTAATCTAACAAATATTTTCCTTACACTTGGCAGAATGAAAACATTTTAACACGGCATCTTAAAACTCAATTTAGATAGGGAAGTGATGCACAAGTGCATGGATTAAGAAGCAACAGAGTGAATACTCCTATAAATCTCACTCTTAGGTTGGGGGTTATTTGACTTCAAGTATTTCAGTTCCTTAGTCTCACATACCTGTAAGATCTCCAGAAGCCTTGTAACTTGCACTTAGCGTCCCAGTGCTGGTGGATTTTTACCCAGACTTTGGATTAATCAAGCATTCATCTTCCACTCTATAAAACTCTTTTCATGTGTGCCCATTTTATTTTATCACCATCAGATGACGGCAAATATCTCAATATTGTGTACCCAAGCTAAAACACACAAAAAATCACAAAAGGAATGTTGGTACAGAAGATTATTCTGGTTCCATCCTGTAGCTGTTTAGTGGAAAGATATATGGTGCTGTTAACAGTGTAAAATACCTGAGTTTACTCTTAACTGCATTGCTGAAGTGTAGTGCTGTTTTCTAATAGTATTGCTGAAGTGATTGATAGTGGGCACTACCAGCTTCGTAGATACACATGAAGGACTTGCAATGTACATGCTAACTAAGTATTTCAAAAGACTTTTAGGATTTAAATTCAAGTATTAAAAGGCTCTCTAGCTACTGAAACAAACTTTGCAATTCTGCAAAATGCAGAATTTTGACATTGCAAATCACAGGATTATGTGCCATTTATAATTTAGATTAGACCTCAGGAAGCATTTCTTTTCTGAAAGAGTGGTCAGGCACTGGAATGGCCTGCCTAGGGAGGTGGTTGAGGCACCATCCCTAGCGCTGTTCAAGAAGCGTTTAGATGAGGTGCTAAAGGACTTAATTTAGTAGTTGGGTAGAGATAGTGATAGGAGGATGGTTGGACTAGATGATCTTATAGGTCCTTTCCAACCTTATGAACTTATGAACTTATGAACTTACATAGAGTCATTATGTAACCTGATCAGCTTTCATTTGTCTTCCATGGTCATGCAGTAAAGACATCAACACCCCAAACTGACTCATGGTCAAATATCAGTTCTTGTCATACTCTTTATTATTTACAGAAGTAACCAAACCTGATCTCCATCCTTCGAATTCAGATATAAGTTGCATTAAAGCCAATAGGAATTTGTCCATCAGACTGAGTGGCATTTTGGGTTGATATTTAATGGTTGTCAGCAGAGTGAGTCCTGACCTCAGGAGTGTTTCTGACTGCGTCCCCACTCCAGATGTGGGGACAGCCTGGTTTTCTTAGGTGCCTAGGCACATGGCTCAGGCAGGTATCTGGGGAACATGTAGAGATTTCATGATGTGAGCAAGTAGGGAACCAAGAGAGACTGGCAATTCAGGGCTACCTGTCCTGCTGTCTCTGAAAAAAAAAAAAAAAAAGCAAACATGTAGAACTGAAAAAGTTCTAGCATGTTAAAATACTTTATAAACAACAGTTTGCTTTCATTTTGGGAAACATAAGAGAAAAATCTTATCTGGTTAAATGATGAACCAGAGAAACTTTAAAAAAAAAAAAAAAGAATACTCAAAGGTGTTCAATGGCCATTGCCATTCGTGCAGCAGGGGAGGATGTTGATTGCACACCCCAAAATTTTACTCCTGCGTAGCAAAGCAATGACAAGTGTAATTTACCTGATTTATTCAGATAGTTCTAAAAAGTCAATTTGGCTATTTTTAGGGTGAATATTTTAATGTATTCTGCTGTTGTCTAATGTATTCTGGTTAAAAACATAAATGATATAGTTTCACTAATTACCAGTGATCCGTTTCGAGAAAGTCACATATTTTAGCTGGCAAAGGTTATCCTACAGTGCTTGATAAATGGAGTACTTCATTCAATAGTAGAACTACTGTTTTTGTCATTACAATGCCTTAATTATACAGGAATTTATTTGTCCAACATTTGCCAGGAAGCATTTTAGGTATTTTAAATAATACCACTTACCAAAAACAAATTAAAAACAAACAAACAAACAAACAAACAAAAACAAAAAACACCCAGAGTAAAAAGGAGATAGAAAAAGAGTATTACAATGAAGGAGGGAGAAGCTTAATTAGATTATGACTAATTCACCATGATTTGTGGTTGTGACCAAAATATTTTGAAATCAGAAACAAAATTTGCTGCAGTTATGTCAGTTTGTTTTGGATTGGGACTTTTATTGCTGAGGAGGGGGGGAGCAAAACCGTGGTGTTTCCTAACTCATTTAAATCAAAGTGTTTTTACAGCTTTTCATGCCTGATTCACAGTGCTGGAGCTGATGGAACTTGGTCCTAGGGTTCCCTGAAAGCTGATTCAATGTTTATCATTAAAAATATCAATACAAACCCACAAATACTTTATAAATAGTAACTAGAATTTGGGACTTCTAAGTCTTTTAGAAGATAAGATCTGAAATTCAGAGATAGGATTGTTTAACTGGTGGGAAAAGGTATTTTATTTTATTTTTTCTAATGGAAGTCACGGTGTAGAACATCCAAAAAGTTGTCTCCTTCTTATTCATATTTATGAAGGAAATTCTCCATTTTGAATTTCCTGGTGGAATCCAACTATTTGAGTTAATTTTAATTTCAGAACAGATTAGACCTAAAAACCCAGCTGGCTATATGAAGAGAACAGGCTTCCTTGTATTTCCATCCCCACATTCCCAATCTTGGACATACTGAACAAAAAGCAAGGCAGGCAGACAGTCATATTTACTTACAGCAGAGACATTGCCAACTTTATAGAAACAACCTTTATCAAAAGATTTTTGTCTGTTTTATTTCTCCTCCTATAATACATTTTGAGTTTTTATTTCTTTTCATATTCCCTTGGATACTCTGTTGATTTTCCTGTCTTGGCAACATAGCCTATCATTATATCTTGTTTTAAAATGTGTTGAGTGATTAAAGAGAAGTCAGCACAAAAATAGGAACATCCGTGACTGACTGTGTCTGACAGAAAATACCCAACCCTGCGTGCTTCCAGGCACATCGAGCTGGTGAGGCTACTGCATCATAACATCAATTCTAAATTACCCTCACAATCTGCTGTTTAGCAATGATAACAGAGCATTAGACAAATTAGGTTTCCTGTCGCTCCTTATTTTTCTCTCTAGACAGGAAGATTTCTAATTACTTTTTCTCAGTCAGTCACAGGTGACAAATGCAGGTCTCCTTTCTATTTACTTCCTTTAAGGGTGTCTTCCCAATTAAAACAAAGAAAATCAGTTATTGTAGATAAATTCATCTGTAGCAGATATATTAGCTTGCAGTGCATGTGTGTCTGACACCCTTCTGTTTTTTGTCTTTCAGGGCACAGAGGACATATTTCAGGTTTCCACAGAATAGCATATCATCTGTGCTGCATATCAATCTTACTCTTCAGCCGGTACTTTGATAATTAACAGTTGGCAACCTGCACTTTAATAATGCTTTCACAGTTTGATTCAGGTGAATACCATTCAATAAAATGAATAAATAAACCTCAACGGGGTTTTTCCCACACCAAGAGGAGGGGGACAGTTACTTCACATGTGCATAGAACTTTGTTCTGCCCCCAGTCTACTAGCTTTTCTGTCTTTGAGTGTAATTGCTGGTTGTTTTGTTCATTATTATGGGTCCCTTTCTCATAATGGAATTCCTGCCACAGTCCCCCAACAGATTGTCAAGATAAAAGCAAACCAACTACCACATTTTCTTGTGGACAAAACTTTATGTGCTGGCCAAAAGCCATTCATAGAAGGAATATATCAGCTGGAGGCCTTCCTCTCCAGTCTAAATGAGAAATTGCTCCTTATGTTGTCTTTCATCTTTTAAATGTGTTCCAGTCTGATCTGAGCAGCTGTCTATGTTAGATTTATTCCTCTGCTTGTCCACGGATGTTCTCATCTATGCTAATCAGTCTTCCTCTGTACATCTTGAGCATTATCTTCTTAATCAAGTTTATTTTCAGATCCCAATTCTTGGCTTTCATGATCCAGCATCTCCATCAATTCTTGCAGACTGACTTTTTTGAGCACCGTGGTTTCTGACAATCTGATTTACTTAAAACATTTCCGAGGTAATATTAGGTGTTCATTTCTCTAATTCTAGATTTTCAAAGTTATAACAGAACATCTGCAAAACACTATAAAAATACTGATACCACATCATTTTATTTTTCTATCTGTCTGTCTATAAATACAAACATACACATATATAAAAATAATCCTACCCAATTTAAACTTGCGGTGGATGTTTCACAGTATTATGCTTTCCAGAGGCACAAAACAGTCTAACTTTTCTATGTGTTTAAGCTTTTCAAAGTTCTGACTTCTTAGCTTTTTTCCAGCTGAATGCTTACACAGTTCATGAATGCCATGTAGATTAGTAGTTATGGCTCTGCTCTTTCTGCAATAACTAATTAATCATTTGAATATTATCTATCACAAACATCTCAGAACAAAAGCTTATTTGTTTTCACCATTTAACCAGTCACTTCAGCACAGAGATTACTGCAAGAACTATCTTTACGCATTTTTTTTTCCGAAAAGCCCAACTGCACAGAGTTCTTTCCAGAACAGCTTCTGAGCTGAAACATCACTGAAATAGTTTGGAGTTCACCACAACAGCTCCTAGAATTAGGATTTCCTTTTTGCAGTTCAATTCATTTCTAGTTCTGCTTCACTTTTGGAATTACAGAAGATATACACAATCGCACAAACAAAACCTCTAAAACACCAAAGAGTCTGCCCAAAGCTGAAGACACCTACTTCATTCACCCAGCTGCAGGGCTGTGGGTGGCCAGCCACCCATTCCTTCTTGTGCCTCATGCAAAGCTGAAAGGACTTCGACAAAGGAATCAAGAAGCGTGCTTGTCCTTGCTTCAGTATTTCTGCCCTCTGTGTGGCAGAGGATAGAGGCAAAACCCTTTCCTGTTTAGTAGGATATCTCCCCATTATCCCCAAATTGCCAGTCTAAGCAATTCTTTTATCTTCTTCATCCCAGGCAAAATTCCTGTAGGATTTTCAGCAGGGGAGAATATGGGAAAGTTCAAGGGCAGTTAACTCTGCATTCTCCTCCTCTTCCTCTGCTTCTCCTTGCAAACATGATGAAGCATTTAGCATGGTAGGCTGGTATCTTCTTCCTACAGTACGCTGATTTTCTGTAGCCAAAATCTCCAGTTTCTGAGGAAGGACTTCAGCACCATGCCTGTTGCAGTGCTAAGTGACAGAGCAGGCTCTCTGAGCAATTCCTCTCAGGCCTCCATTTGCTGTTTTCTGCACACTCGGACCTCTTCCCCACAGACTTTTATTCAGTGGAAATTGTGAGAGAAGTTTGTCTTCATGCCCAAGACCAGCAAAGGTCTCATAAACTATTCCAATTTTATTACCTAATCCTGATTATTGAGTGCTTTACCACTTACCTGTAGTTTGCCAAGGTTTTGGATTAAACACAAGGCTTAAACAGTGCAGCAGGCCTTGGCGTAGAAATAAGCTTCTCCATATCTTTGCTGAACAGAAACTCTGCTGCCACTAATGCCTGTCACACCTCTGACACAAAAACTATTTCCCAGCAAAAAGCACGCAAATTACTGCTCTAATATTCCTCTACTACATGGCATTATAACGGAGACCCCCAGAGTAGCTTAAAAATGAAAATGAATAGAGAACAAATTTGTAAAAGCCAAAACTGCAGCTACAAGTCAAATGCAGTGGGAGGCTTTCACCTATCGTGCTCTTGGGCTGCAACAGTATTTACTACAGAGTCCCTCATGGTTGCAGCTCAAGGTGCTGTTTCGCAGTCTAGGAGCTGTGCTTTGAGATTACAAGCCTACATTTTCCTTTGATCTTCAATTCAAGATCAGATATATGGGCCACAGGGGCATCTGTTTGAGCAGATGGCTGGAAGCACAGTTCCAGCACCAGAACTTTGCTTCCTACCTGAGCCAGTGGCACAATGGGCAAGGGTTCCTGCATGCCCACTTACTTCCCTTATGATGGAGAATGCAAGAGACACTGATTTAAAAATGGACTTCTTTGCCTCCATTCAACAACATGGGGAACACAGATGTTAATGCTGAAGTTCTGTTGTGACTTACTGTGGGCCAGCCTTGGTAGTGTTTAATTACACACATGAGAAAAAAAATAATAAAAACACATAAGCATGGCTGTTACAGCTCAGGAACGTAATTATCAGGTTCTTTGTTAGTTCAATTTTAATTGAAGATGCTTAGGCATTTTATAGCTTATGACAGAAAGAGGTCTCTCTGTTGGCTTGTGTTCAGACTCTTTTGTATTCAAATGCACATTTTGCAAAGAATCCAAAATGAGCACATATTGAAGTCAAATGATGCATCACATGCTGAGCATGGCCTTGGAACATATTGTGTATATAATCTGACTGAACTGGGGTTGTGAAGTGCTGTTCTTCAAGGGGAAGAGTCTGCTCCAGCAGACACACATACACATGCTTATTTTTTTTAGCAAAAAAGCCGTCCTACCAACACTGAGGGAGATGTTTATGAATCTGAACAAGTCCTCCGGTTTACTGCATGTTGGACCAAGGCCACTGACTGCTATAATGCAATATGAAGGTAAAAACTTATTGAATGGAAACAACTCTTTTAAAGAATCTCTTTCTTCATCTTCTTTTCACAGTCAGTAATCAGACAGATTTGACTTATATTTCCATTTAAAGCATGCTGCTATTTATATACACTAAAGAATTATGCAGCTTTACAGTAGTCAATTTGAAAAAAAACAAAACAAAACAAAAAGAAAAAACAAGTAGTCAACTTTAAAGTAATGATTTGGGTTGGAGCAATTGCATTTATTTTTGCTAAGAAAATATTGCTTTTCGCCCCTAAGGAAGTAATATTTTCCATGGTGGGAAAGAAGTTACAACAAAACCACACTAAAACATCCTGTCCAAAAATGCTGACCTCAGCCTAATACTACATAATAGCTACCTGCAGTGTTGCACTACCTGTAGTGTTGTATAAATTGCCATCAATGTTACTTCTGTGGCAACAGGCCGTCCTCAAACTTCTGTGCTTTTTATCTGCAACATGCATAACTTTTTAAGAAGTAATGTAAAATGACAACTGCCAAAACACAAGCATCTTCAATATGCCATGACAGTAAAAGAGACTACAATGTCTTCACAGAGAGGCACTGTAATTATACACCAGAGCTAAACAGGAAAGTGTACAGTGAGTTATACATAAATGACCAAATAAGTTCAGACCTCAGCCTTTGTATTAAACACCAGTAAGGAAGAGGCATGTATTAAATAAGCTTCATTACAAGCCATATTACTAGAGCTGCATGAGTGAGCAAATGCCCAACAAACACCAATCAGGCAATACACACTTCAAGCTGTAGAGCCACAGGAGAACTTCATTAAAGACACTTCATATAGTTGCTGCATGTGCTTCTAACTTGGGTTTGAGAAGTACTGCTCTGTGTGCCAAAAATCTAAGCAGGCATTTTCAGATAGACAGTTTAAAACAAAACAACTGAAAGTTATATAGTGCATCTCATCCCAAATGATCCTGAAGCACTTTACCAAGCTATAAGACTAATTTCATTAGTCTTGTGTCAGCCAAATTTCTCTTACCTTCTGCTGAAGATTTTCCCTGTGCAAAGGCAGTTAGAATTAGTCCCTGCAAAAATGTGAGAAAAGATGAATGTGAGTAATTAAACTGTAGCTGCAGAATGACTCTGAGCTCAGTTGTGCACCACACACAAATCTGACTGTAGTGGTAAATCTCTCTGTAGAAATGGCACTCAGGCACTGAGCATCACCTACCAGGCATTTCTCATTTCAAGTATTATTGAGAAAAGTGAGAGGGATCAGTGCTAATGGTTTAATTCATCAACTGCGCACTTTTCCTTTCTTTGAATGAGTAATAGATATTGGCACAATTTATCAGCTCTAGATCTTACCTAGAAACATTGCTACAGTTTTTATCTGATTTTCCCATTCATTACTTACTGTCTCTGGCACTAACTAATTAGTGTGAGTAGATGTCCTTCTTTCTGGAACACGTGTTCAGTGATTTAGAAAATTTATTCATTTTTTGGGTCTGCCTTTCTGAAAGTTGCAAAGATCTATTGATTTTCCATAGTATTGCTTAATGGCCAGAATCAAATATTAAAAAACTAGGATTTGTGCTCCAAAAATATATATGTCCTCTGGCTATTTTCCTATGCTTTCTACACATTTGTTCCTGAACACAGATTGATTTGTAACTATGAAATATTTTTCAAAAATCAAAAGGTATTTATCATAACAGTTTTCTAGGTGTAAATTTCTCAGTACAGTTTAATAGACAATTGTGCCTACAACTAAGATATAACCAGTTTTGAGGTGAAAGGTTATCAGTGCATCTGACAACATATTTTTTAACATTTCGAAACTGTCACAATTAAGGAATGAGCACTTACCCAGTATCATTCTGTATCTTTTAATCTATCCAGACAAGACCCAAATATCCACAACCTTCGTTGACAACCATCAGGATTAACTCTGTGCAAAACACTCCTTTTCTATCCTTTAGAGAGAGTAAATTTCTGTCTAAGAATACATGCTTCAAAATTCATAGAAAAGGATGTCTTTTAGAGCAGAAAAAAATTTCTTCTCATGAAGAGTGGTCAGGAACTGGAACAGGCTTCCTGGAACAGGAACTGGAACACTCCAAGGGAAGTGGTGGATTCACAGTCCCTGGAGGTTTTCAAGAACCGTATAGATGTGGCACTGAGTGGCATGGGATAGTGGACATAGTGGGGATGGATTGATGGTTGGACTGGATGATTTTTTTTGCTTCCTTAATAAGAGATGACATTACCAAAGAATTTATAGATACACATTCCACTTCTTGAAAGAGAAAGGGGACGTCTTTGTCCACTTTAACTATAAAAGTATGATACTTGGAAGTCATTTTCTCCTCTGGGATAGTTTAAGCTCTCAAAGCTAGTGTCTTAAATTCACTCCAGTAGCTAATGTCTGTAAGTGAAAAAGCAGGAGGACTTTGTGCACTTACATCATCAGTAGGTGTCAGGATTCTTTATCAGTCCACTCTTCCGGAATTAGGGTCTAGTCAAAGGTGCACTTACAGCAGCCTCAGCTGGAAGTGGCAAAGGCTGCTAGACCAGATCAGAAAGAAACAGTTAATCTCTCTGCTTGGCACAAATTTGACCCTAAGAGGAATCCTGACCAAGCATCCTTAAAAAAAGGTGGGAAACACCAGACTGGCCATATATTTATTATTATTTTTTCCCCTGCCACAGCTATACATTATGTTATGTTAGGAACAGGTTTCAACTAGTAAAGGTCTCCCTCTGACCTCAGGCTTAACATACAAAGCACTACTGGCTGAATTACAGTGTTGTCTTAAAGTTGGGTGGCATTAGTCAACTGAAAGCCTTTTAGATTATACCTCCTAAGTAAAGGCATGTCTACATTGGGAAATTTACCAGTATAGTTTTATTGGCTTAATTATAACTGTTAAAATTTAGTTATAAATATAACTCTGTTTGGACATTCATATAAAGAATATGAGTGCTTATGTCACTTTGAAAACTGTACAAGTAGAAAAAGATATCCTAATCCCATACTAAATATATCCAAAGGAGAAGTCATACTGACCAAACCGGTGTAATTACAACTGGTATAATTATATCACTGTAACCAAGTCAATGATTTTTTCCCCTGCAGACAGTCCTTCCTCACAGAACTGTGTAGGTGTTAAGAGGAGGAGAAAGCAGAAGGAGGCCTGGTGAGTACCACCTGACAGTTTCATGGGGAAGAAAATGACCTCCATCACTTACTGAGATTGTGCAGCAGAGCTCAAGACTGACATTAAAGACAATATTTAAAATTACAGTGGGCGTTAGAAGTAGCATCATCCACAAATATTCTGAATTGTTAATTAGACCTGTGTAAAATGCCACCACTCAATAATCAAAAGTCATCAGGAACTCAGTTCACTCCATAGTGAAGGAATAGCACTTATAATGGCTAACCAACACTGGCTCAAAGCAGTTCCAGTGTTCCAGTTGCTTAGTGCTCCTTAAGAGACCCTTATGCAAAAAAACATGATTATACACTGTACTTAGGAAGCTGTACTAATATACTATTTTCTTGAGTTAGGAAGCACCTATAGCTTGAATTGAATAACTCTATTATTAGTTCACTTGTTTACTTCCTCTTTAAGGTCCTGGCATGCCACATTCTTATGCACAGACATGACTCCCCATATATCATCAGTGATGTTTTTCATCATATTGGCAAAGTTGCACAAAAAGTGGAATACGTTTATGTTGATATAATGCTGAAAAACTTACGAAAAATTTTGATCCACGTTTCTGATTTAATTATGTGTAGACTAATATGCCACCGTGTGTTTTCCATTAACATTTTTCTTAACAGATGCTGAAACACAATTCTCAAGAATATACATTTGTCTCTATAGCCAACTGCTAAAACTGGTAATATGCACTACCTTGTAGGCTTCTCATAGACTTAGAAACTTTTTTTTTTTAGGATGCCTTTTGTTGTCTCTTATTTATACAGTTGTACCTCTCGAATGGCTGTTTATTCCATTGTACCAAAAAGATCTCACCAGGAAGAAAGCTGTCTTCTACAGGAAGAAAATTAGCTAGGCTATGTTTCCTCAGCAGTAACTTCAGCTGTTCTGTTCAAAAGTTGTTTGGTTACATTTGCATGCTCTCAATTGTTTTTAATTGTTAAAATTGAAGAACTCCAATGTAAAGCAAATGAATTTCAACCAGGCAGAAACCAATTCCACCTGGAACAGGGGTAGAGAGCTCATGGCATGGGTGAAGATAGAATGACATATTGCTAACTTTGGAAATCCAGGAAATCATCTCCTGAAAACACAGAAAGATTTACGCCTTTCTAATCCAATCATAATTCACTTCCACAAAACATGGAAGGAAATCCACAGAGAATCATTCAAGGAAATTCTTTGAGCAGACATATGGGCAAATTCCTCAGTAAAGGTAAAAGGTCATATATTATCTTGAGACAACTGAATTAAAAAAAAAAAAAAAGAAAAAAAGAAAAAGAACAATCATGGTCTCCAACTTCTATAACATTTTGAGATCAGTTCAAGGTGAAAGAAAAATGAAAAACATAGCAGCATCACAGATATAAATAGAATTTATTCCAGTTGTGTTAACCAAGAAGCTAAATTTACTGCAGTTGAAAAAGTTATCACAAGATTGAACGTGAATCAGTAGATCTTAAGGGCAACCAGGAGGATCATATGTAATTTAAACTCCGCTAAGAAAAACAAGCTGTAAATTGCAGAAAGCTCAGTAACAGCTCTACATTCAGTGGCCAACTCAAACACCAACTACTTGCTGTGAAATATAGAATCAGACCCACATATGCTTTTTTGACATTTGAAATTGGTATAAGTAGGTGTCATTGGTCTCTTCAGATACAGCTTCCAGCAAGGGAAAAAAGCATCATGTTGTGGCCATATCTTAAGAAAAATCTGATTTCTTTTATCCCCTTGAAACTAAAGGAAAGATTAATTGCCAGGTAGAGCTTAAAGCTCTGTACTCTATTCAGCATTTATAAACACAATTTTCAAGCACACCACAGAATTCAATTACCTTTATACAGTCCTGTCAAGCTCCTTCAAGCAGAACTCAAGATGATTTCAGTGCTAAGGAGCTCATGACATGAAAGTTCATATAGGACCTGAAGCTCAATCCTTCCAAGACATCCTTGAAAGGTTAAACAGAACTGGAAAAACTACTATCATCTGGTTTCTCAATAGATGTTCTTTCTTAACAAATTCTCCCCCAGTCCATACATTATACATCCTAGAGGCAGTCCACGTAGGGAGGACAGATGCAATGAAGTGTAGGGAACCTTGTTGTGCACTCCGTGGATAGAGAGAATGCTGATGCACTCTTCAAATTCATCAGGGAGAGAAAAAAGACAAGGATATTTACATTCTCTGTTGAAGACTGGGACAGGAGATTGTGAAAGAGTTATGCTGTCATCTGAGAGGCCAACTTGAAATATACATGGTCCATAATATTTCATGAATTATTGCACTCCAGGGCATAGATATAGACAAGGTTAAGAAGGTGTAATCAAAACCAGAATGTAAGGATGTTCTAGGATGACATGCTGCTTATCAATAGCTGTATAAGCTCTTTATAACGTGACTTTTTTCCAGGACTGAAGTTCATATATAAACATATATACATATAGGGATGCAACCACACAGACATATATATCCTCTTATCGTGTGAAACTGATCTTTGTAGATCTATTAGCAGTAGACTGTATATAAAATTCCCATATAAATTCATTGAGGTTTTTATCTTTTTAGATCCAATGCTAGAGTTTGGTGGTTTGCAGGGTGTTCTGTTTGTTTTGTGTTTGTTTTGAAAATGTGAAAAAAATAAGCAGGGACAGAAGCACAAAATACAAGAATTTAAAATGACATAGAGCCCTATAAGCCATAGCAGAAAGATTCATCATGATACAACCAAGAAGAAAAAACAGATGTGCAGCATGGTAGTCTCTAAAGACTGGAATAAAAAATAAGTCAGTTTTATTTCCACTTGCTTTCTCTTTTCTCTTCATGAATGCTATGTTTGTTTCTTCAATGATTATTTGACTATTACAAAAAGGTAAAACACAATCTACTGATATGTCAGAGTGCTGCCTTATTGAGAAACACCCGATTTCTCTAATCTACATGAGATGCAAATATCTTCCAGAATACAGTGTAGATAATGGAAATCCACATTTCTAGAAGTTCATTAACAAATGGACCAAAAAGCTTCTGGCAATACTTTTTAATGTTACAAAGCTGCTTTTAAAATTCAGGCCTTTACCATGGCTTAATATTCTCTTCTTCCAGTAACATCTAAAAGTTCAGTTACACTTCAGGTTATATTGGCACAGTTCAAGAACTCTGAAAGAAACTGTGGTTTTGATAAGCTGAAACTTACGTGCCATATCCGCTCATAGACAGTTTTACTAGTAGGTCTATGTAATTGGAAGGATATCTCTAAGAATGTAGCATGGACATTTCTACCGACACTGTTTCTGACATGTCATTGTCTTTCAAAAGATCGTAATATTCCTTAAGTCAGCAGTGTTACAAGGGAGATTGCTTCTTGTGTGAGACTTGGGCAAGGACTGGAAGGCAAGGAAAGTGGTATAAAGGATAAGGGTTTTTTTTCATGTTTTTTTTTCCTTGTAGTGTATTTTTTTTCTATTTTTTTTTTCTGCTTAGGGTATCCTCTACTACTTTTAAATCTGTCAGATGCTAATGAAGATAGGGTTGCTGTATTTGGAAAGGAATGAGTGGGACAAATTTCCAGGTTTTCTGCCATGAATATTACAAGGATAAAGCCTTCTCTCAAATGAAACAGTTAAGAAATTCATGGTTTGTCCTAATCTGAAACAGCATTGCCTAGAGGTCCCCAACGCAGAGTTGCAAATATGCAAAAATCTTTGGTGCATTAGGAATTGTAGATCATTTACATGCTTGGCAAGGCCATTTAAGATCATTGTTGACTGTTAAGAAGTTCTCAAGTGATTACTGAAAGATATCTTAAACGTGAAGCTTCTAAGTATCTTCTATTAGAAAAAAATCTTTCAAGATAGACAGATGTAAATCATGACTGCCATATGTCAAAAGGATCTCATGGTAAAAAAAAAAAAAAAAAAAGACAAAAAATGCCTCTCTAAGATTTCATAAACCCAAGTTTTTAAAGCTTTTTTTCTTTTAAACAAAATCCAGAAGATTTTTGCCAAGAAAGTATTTATCAGTGAAAAATAGCAATTCTCAACCTTCCTACATGTCATGGAATACTCATCTTCCTTCAAAGATCTCTGCTCATATAACAATGGGGACATGAAGGATAATAATTGAATTCCCCTTATTGAATCCATACTTGTATAAATTCGAGTGTATCACATTTACTTCGGGTTTTAAGCTGAATACAAAATATTTTCTTTGCAGTTTCTCTGGAGGATAAGACTTCCTTGGAGCTCTTGAAACTATCTATTGGACTTTGGAAAAACAAAGTAGAAAAAACAGGAAGAATGTCTGCTTTAAACCAAAACATTTTTGTGAAAACCACAAAATTCTAATGATGGGAAATCACAAGTCTCTATTAGAATGTTAATTACTAGCTTTTGTGTCCTGCTTTTTAAATGTCAGAGATAATGAAATTACAAATTAATTGTGGCTCGTTTCAGTTTGGATGTTCAGAAAGAGGTAATATAAGTAGGTTTCTTTCTCCCCAAAATATTTTGCTTTCACGTGTACACAAGAGACAGATGTACCTAATCTGCTTCATTAAATATAGCTGATAATAGCATATTAACAAGAACTTGAGATTCTATCTTACTATTATACATATCACAATAATGTCTCAGAGGTGACATAAGATCCAACAACGCAACTGGATGCTTACTAATTAATTCTATCTTTTTCTCCCCAAAAACATAAGCAAATGAAAAAAACTCTTCCATTTTCCAGTTAACCCAAATTGATCAGTACCAGAACACTAACAAAGAAATGAAAAACAACAATTCTTATTTCCCGTCTCACGAGCCATCTGCACATTTGCATGTCTGCCAAAAGCATTCTTGATTAGTTCAGCTATCCCAACTAGTACCAACTAGCTATTCTCTATCAAACATTTAGCACTTTTCCTAAGACATTTAAATAGTGGATTCAAAACACTTCTTTCAATGAACTGAAATTTGATCTTCCCCCCCTTCTCCTGTAAGTGAAATATGTAGCATGTTAAAGCTGCAAACTAAATCCTAACATAGTCAAACAAACCCGGCATTAACCACTTGAACTTCTGGTGTTAAGGTTCAAATTTGACTCAGAATTGTCAACAGTAACCCCTTCTTACAAGGCTGTTTTAAACACATATAAGTGCAGTTCAAGATCACATTTGGAGTAAAAAAGACATCAGCTTTGGAGCTTGATCTTACAGAGGCCCTACAAGCTGTCAACTCCTTATAACCCTTTGTAAAAGAATTCAGTAAGTGATAACCATTGGTGGATGAACTCCTCAATAAGCAGCATGGATCCTGCGCTGCTCTGACATAACTAACTAGAAATTCAGCCTCACAAGGAAAACAGCAGCTTTCATGCCAGTTGACTTGATTTTGCACTGATTTTTCTTTAATGCATTTAATTAATGCAGTTAATTTGAGGGGTAAAGTAGCTACAAATCTGTGCATAGACAAAGCACCTCCTTACGTTGCCAGAAACTCTTAGCAGCAGAGCAGAGAACAAGTGAGCTTTTGACACTTAGCGAGGTGTTGTACAGCAGCTTGGCATAAACACAATTACCTGGCTCTTTCTGCCTAAACAGTGAACAATCAAATCTGTTAACAATATGAAAATGGAAAAAGTCTGCTTAAGATTTCAATAGCTCATCACTTGGATGGCCAGATCAATTCAAAGCTCTACAGGCCAGTCCTAAATAAGGCCACCTACAGCCTTTGCAGAAAATCATTTAACATTTAGTTACCAACCTTTAATTATTTTTATCAGTTTACTCAAGGATGTCTTAAAAAAAACCCCTAAAATAAGTGATCAGATAATATATCTATATTCCTATATATGGAAATATAATACCTTATGGTGAAAGAGCACACCTTGCTTACTCTAATTTCAGTTTCAATTGCATCTAATTCTGGAAGCGAAGTTTAATGTTCTTAAAACTGATCGCTAAGTAGCCATCTAACTTTCAACAAATATTATGAATATACTGCATACATTTTAAATACCAGTATTTATAATAATTTAAATACTAGTTATGAAAGGATAAAATAGATTTAAGTGAAATATAAAACTGCAACTTGTTCCACCTCTCACAGAATAAATGTCAACAGTAAAGTCAATGGTTTCTTTTTATATGAGCAATGAGCTCTGAAATTCTTCAAAGTATCTGCTAGGCAGAGAAATGGAGACTTAAAACAATTTATACTGGACAATAAAATAACATGTAATTCTTTGACAAGTCGCTATGAAAAGGAGGAGGAAAAAAGTCTGATAAAGCTAGAAACATAGCACAAGATCAACCAGTATGGAACAGTGGTGGTGAAAGGACACTCATGGGCTCTAGGAGAAACCAGTAAAAAACTGTAGGAGCACACATCAGAACATAACAGTAGAAACCAATACAAAACAGAATGGACTCACTGCAGTCAATATAGTTGCATAAGACTCTAACAATAACACCAGCCCCAAACCCAGCTCAAATCCCAGTCCTAATCTAACTGTAACCCCAAGCCTAGCCCTAATCCTTTCCAGAAGAAATGCTCACTAGTATGGGCCAGTAAAGACCAGTAAGTATTCACAGTGGTCAACAAAAAACTATAGGAACCAGTAGGCACACACGCCAGTATGGATCAGTAGAGACTCACTGTGGTCAGACAATACAGTATGATTCAGTATATCCAAGCTATAACATCCAGCTTCATGAATAACATTGGGAAGAAACAAAGAGCTGACTTTTGAAGATGATGTAAACCCTCCCAAGGAGCAAAAAAAAAAAAAATATACTATATATATATATATATATATTGTATTGGAAGAAATAGGATCTGAGCCTAATGGCCAAAAGCTAACGATGAGAGAAAACTGCCTTCAGACAGGACTGTAAGTGATAAACTCCAGTGAGATCTTCTGTATATGCTATATATGGGAAACCATATCTTTCATTCTAAGTACATACATGGGAGCTGGACCTGTCAGAGAGTGCATTGTTGTAAACCAGATAAATAGCGAGCCAGCTAAATACATACTTGAAAAGTTCAGAACCATGGGGAAGAATTTGGACAAGAAAAAAAAACAACATACTAATGGAAGGATCTTGGACAGCTCAGGGAACTGAATAATCAGGCAGGAAAATAAAGTAATCTTAATATTTTCCACAGTTGCAAGATTATGAAGCACTCTTCTGTGGAAAATTTTCCAATTGTGAATGCCTATTTACATTAAAGTTGCATGAGTGGGAATTTGTGAGGCACAGAAGGTGCCAGGATGTAAACGTCCTTGGAGATCAGAGGCAAATGGAAATAACTGCCTTGTTCTAGCCTCAGACTTTCTGAGCCAAACTTCCATCTTACCTTCTGCACCCAAAGGGATAAACAGGCCAGTGCCTTGTTCTGGGGCTCTTGCTATCAGGAGAAAATCAAAACAGTCTCTTGAAGCCATTTATACAATGAAAAAAAAAAGAAATCACTGCTGCTTTTAATATCTTCTTGCCCTAGGCAATCACCTGCTTTGCCGAGCATATATATTGCAGAATCAGCCCTGGCAGCAAAATGCAGTGGGTCAGGCAGTCTCAGTGTCACAGAGACAATGAGATGAGATAGCACAGCTGCAGAAAGCTGCCCGAGGCTCTCTGGCTTACAGGATTTCAGAGGTGTGTTTGCAGCACTGACAGTTATGGGCAGTCAGTTTTCCCACATGAAGCCATTTGAAAATGTTGTATCCATGCCTGGTCCTGAGCCCCTGAACAGCTTTTGTTGTATCAAGATTAAAGGAAGATGAGGCAGCTGGGGTTAATAAGTTGAAAATCAATGCCATTACCAAAGAGAGCTGAAAAAAAATAAAAACGAATGCAAGCCCCATAGAAGTAGAAACTTTCAACTTCACCTCTTGCTATGTAGAAACATACTATACAGTTCTCCTGGTTCTGTTTGGGTTTGATTTCAGGAGCTAAAAACTATGGATGATGTCTGAATTTCCTGATTATTAAAAATGCGTATAGTTTACATATAGGCAGTTGTATATTTGCATATTTATACATCTATTTTTTGTTGGTTTTTTTCCTCCCACCACAATGAGCTTTGGATCAGTCCTTGCATGACATTTTTAGGATTTGAAAGAATTTCTAGGATTAGTGAGGTTATGAAATTTAACTCCCCCTTCTATGACCTGCTATAAGCAACGGTATGGCAGCACAGAACCACTTCACCACAACTTCACACTTTCTCCATGTTTCAGAGCTAACGATGACATACAGAAGGGTAAACTCAACAGACAAGAACACTCCGGTGCATTAAAATGAGATCAGCTTTTCTGCAAAAAAGATTCAAATAGCCCTTGGCATGCTTTCAGCCTGCGTCAGCTAGTTTTATCCCAGAAAACTCATTATCATCATTTCTGTGTTTGGATGTAGGCAGTTTGCATGGAAGCTGCTCTGCTCTTTCCAGAGAAAGAGCAGTGTATTTGAACCCATCAAAACATTCAGTAAAAATTCTATTTTATTAGTCTTCTTCCTACTAGCTTCATAGTCACGCTTAAGATAAAGTCCCTATCCCAGAAACGTTTGTCCCCTATTCTCACCTAAAATACATAGCTTAATGTTAAAAGGATTCTTACTTCCAGTTCAGAAACTGTACTCTTCTAGCATCACATTTAGACTAGCATCTCTTTTTTTCTTTTGTATCTTGTGCGCTGCATTGTTAGAAGCTGATGGTAGAGCAAGGTTATTCTATCGATAGAATTCTACCTCAAATAAAAATTTAAACATAAACTGGAGATTAACAGAGTTCAAAGATAAAGATCCTCAACAAACAAATCCATAACAGGGACATTACTACCAACTGCAAGAGGGAATGTGTTGTATGTTGGGTAGGATAAATAGCACTCTTTGTACTGGGCTTTTAAAGACTCCAAAATCTTGTTTCCTTTATCGACTTATTTCCCTTACATAGGGGAACATAAGGCCTAAAATTGAAATAGATTGGTCTTGATTCTTGCCCAGTGAGTGTAAGCCTCAATGGATTCTCAGTGAAAACCATGACAATTTCTGCTGACACAGATGTGTTGCTGGAAATCCACAAGCACAGAAAGTCAGACTTGCAAGTCCTAGCTGACTCTCTGCCTATAGGGCAGAAACTATCAGAACAGTATCATCCTTTTATATACATTACAAATGGTAACAGATGTAAGTTTTAAGTAAGATGTAATTTTGCCACATGCAACTGAATCAAATGATCTGATGTAAAGCTTGCTCAAATTAGAGAAAAGGCTTTAATCGGGCTTTGGCTCACTCTCTAAATGCAACTAAGATGTTTTATAGCTATTTCCAGAAAGCAAAACTTCACTATAAATCAACACAGTGTATTACCTGCTCAGCTTCATATATGCACATGTGTTTCCTTGACTTAATAAAAGCTATTCTGCCTTATTATAAAAGCTAACTCCACATTTTCTTTTTGTTATCCTTTCAAAAACAGGCTAAGGGCATAAGAAAAACATACTTGGCCTAGTTTATTCCCTTTCCATTATCAATTAATGAAACAAATATATTATTGGACTTAAAGCACACTCTGAAGCTGAGATTTTAATATACTTTATTGAAAAAGTACACCATTTTAAATTATTTTCAATGGGACAAAGCAATGATCATCTCTATCTACCAAGTCCTTTTTTGATGAATCATAGCTACCATATGCCAAATTCACATCTGCATGACTAGCAAAGTAAAAAGATAATTTTTTTCAACACATCTTTAAGAATTTATATCACCAACAGTTTAAAATCATGAAATGCTGATGCTCTGACTATATTTCATATCCTCTATGTTGCACCATTTCCCAGTTCACAGTTTATCCATGTATTAGCATGCCAATTGAACACATCAGTCACTGTCACCTTGAGAAAATTGTCAATAGCAGAGGAAGAAGAACAAAAGGAGGTTTAGCACTAAGACCTGGGACACCGCCACATTCTCTCGCATTTTCCTGAAGAGGAAATAAGAAAAAAACAGAAAGGAAAATAAATGCAAGCCAAGGCTCTCAAGTGTGATACATGAGAATCTATTAAACTGCATAAGCAGAAGATTGGTACAAATCACAAAAACTGTGAAAGAAATACACTCAGAAAACAATCCAGGCAATCATTTTCATTTGAAAAAATTAGGCTACAGACTAAAAGCAGGATCAACAAGAATCATAGCAATCTCCATGCAACATTTTAGGCCTCATTCTACATGCCATTACAGCCCTAGAAGCACTAAAAAATTACTCTTGCGTAACATGGGTGTCCACCTACAGCACAAACCACTGTAATCGTGTCTTGGTCTCTATCAATAGAGAACATAGGGTAGTAAATTTGTGACCTGTCCCAAGAAATACTATGTGCAAATATAATGAATATTCCATCACCTTGTGAAGTTAGTTCCTGAAATAAAAACATTAACAGACCAAAGTTCCCAGCCATCCCTAATGAGGAATCCTGTAGTGAGTGCTTAGGCAGGATGAGCTCTCATATTCTGAGTATTCTGAATGTTTTCTGATGAGTTTCATCTTACAAGACAACTTTCCTACTTACCTCTTTTAAGAGAAATAAAACCTCTACTAGAGACTAAAGTAATAAAATAGCAGAAACTTACTTCAGGGTGAAATCCATGACAGGATTCTGGGCGTCTTCTTATCTTCTGAGATTTTAAGCGTTCACATTTAAGGGATTCATTATGTATGATGTAGTTAAGGAGAGATCTTCTGAACACTGCATTTAATTGTCCTGAGTTCATTTCAGTGCTTTGAAATGCATCTAGCGAAAAATCTTTCAACTCCTCACTTTTTTCTTTCAATCAAAGATTTGACATAAGATGTGTGGTCAACACAAGAATAATATTGCAATTCTACTCCTTTCTCCTCAGTGATCCGTTGTTTAGACAGTATAATTTGCTCTTACACTGTTTACCTGCCTTTAAATAACATCTGCAATAAAAGCATACTGCTTTTGATAAATTGCAACAAATCCTGAAATACATAGAACAGCACAGAATAAAAACTATGATAACTGGAAATCAATTACCATATTTACCTTGCTACATTTTTATAGTTTCAGAATGCAGGGATCTGAAATACCTTCAATGCTCCAGACCAGGCTTAAAATAAAAAATGTCCATACAATCAGGAATCTCATAATTTCCAATATCAGGATTGCTACCCCCAGAAGGAATTTACATGCTTAGTCCCTAACATGAAAGAAATTTAACTATCTAAAAATAGAGACTGTGACCTTACAATACTTAAAAATGCACGTAAGTGTATTTGCTTAAATTTTATTGTCTGTCCTAAATACCTAAACGTGAATTCTCCTTGAAAGTAAGAATGCATTCTCAGCTGGCTTAATTTCAATCAGCCCCAGCTGTGATGCATTCTTTGAAGTCTGAAGTCACTTTATGTAGGGAGAAAATTTTCTTCTTGACAACACTGCAAATAAAAGGATATATCTTATTTCTATAGGTGCCATGGTAATTGGTGGGACAGAATCACAGAAGCATTCATTATCTACTACCACCATAAAGAGATTGCTGCTTGGGATTTGCTGGATTACAAAGGACCTGCAAATTAAAATAAAATAGTTAATGGTGACATTTTCTTTATTTCTTAGCAACCGATTTTATTAAGGTATTTTGGACCTGTCAGCAGCACCTGTGTCACAAATCTCACTGACTTCATATATTGTACTGACTCTCTACACTTTGTGGAAGAAGAGGGCCTTGGGCAATCCTTTTCTCAACTGATAGAATATAGTCGTATTTGGAGATTAGCATAACGGCTGATATGCAAGTAGAATGGAACAGATAAGTTGTGCTAATGCCTGTCACCTTGAATTCAAACACAGGAAAATTGCCAAGGAACTTATCTTTTTCTTTATTTCCTTTGATACTGAATCTTTTTTCCATAATTAATAACTAGCTATGTATTTATGATAGGGAATTTTCAAGTACACATGAAACCTATCTTCAAAAATAAAGCAGGTTCTTCTGCAGCCAGATGGCAATAGTTCCAAGTCCCACCTATTGCCTCTAGAATCACGTCAGAGGTTTCATTCCCTCTGGATCTTGCATGGCATACAGCAACATGAATTGCTGAGACAGCTTTCATCTGGCCTCCTGAGAGTCATTTTATTTCTAGGCCAATAAAACAGATATTAAACTTCAAAATCTTAAGTGGAGAGATTTATTTTAGGATAATGTCAATTATATGGTACAAATAAGGTGATAACTCAGCACCACAATCAAATTAAGAGAAAGTATGCAATTCAAATGGAGAGATACAATACATTTATTTCTCTAAGAAGGAAAGCACCCAGGGGTGACCAAGGAAGGAACGTGCAGGCACAGTTTAATGATCCACACAGCTGCAATGAGCTGAACTCTTCTGCATTTACAAAGAGAAAAGAGGATGGTTGAAAGGCCAAAGAGTATTGTTTAACCCTTTCTTTGAAATTCAGAACACAAGAAAAAGAAAAGCTTTAAGGCTCAGAGACAATTCTTCATAATTTCTTAAAACTTTAGTTCAGAATTTAGATATAATATTTACAATTTCTTCCAATACTCAAGAATCTTCGAAATCTGAAAGTTCCAGAAATTAGGTGTTTTTTAGTGTGATATATGGGTAAAAGCACAGAATCTTAAGTGAGGGTTTGAGCCACCAAGATGATGTGGAGAAAAACATTTTTCTTCGGACATGTTTATGTAAAATACATATTGTCTTACTAAAATAATTCCTTGCATCTTCCAAAAATCACAGAAGATGAAATCGTGGAAAGGGTGAGGAATATATGAATTTAGCTCCAGAAAATAAATAAATAAATAAATAAATAAATAAATGAAATTGGAAAATCTGCTATAACAATGTTGCCAACTGAAAGATTAAACACTCCTCAGTATTTTTTAAACTTACTAAACCTCCATTAAAATTACACTTAGAGTGATCTGCAGTGTGTTAGCTTTATGTTTATACATGAAATATACATTTATGGCATAGCGTAAAAGGTTGAACTTTATATATGCACCTACCAAACAGCTGGAGCATGTAGCAAGACTGACATCATTGTAATGGAGCATCTGTGGCTTTGTGGATTTCTGTGTGGGAGAAATGGGGCCAATAAAAGGAAAGGAGGGAAAATTCTTAACAGACAACAACCTCCAAATTGAACTGACTGAATTTCTCAAAACTATTATGAATAATTAAAGGCTCAAAAGATGGGAAAGAAAAACAAACAAACCCAACCAGATTTTATTCCCCAAATTGGTGCAATTTGGATGTTGGGCATTTAGAAATATTCAGAATATTTATAATATTTACTGAATCTTTTGTATTAGCTCGGAAAAGGACTTGAAAGAAATAAAGTGGCATCACAATTAAGTGTTTGCTAAATGTTCATTTCTCTTTGAGAACAGGTTAGTAACCATGATTCTGTTGTACCCAAGGTGTGACTGGCTCAAACTCCTTTTCTAACAATTCCATTTGTGGCCCCCAGGTAAATACTGAAGCATGTCAGGAATTGTGTACTATACAGCTAGCCTGAATGTTGCCATTTAACAAAAAGAGCACACATTCCTCATTTCCCAAATTCATTTTTTCTTTCACTCACTTCATCAGGGCAGCATAAGGGCTCTACAGTATAGGGTACTTCTTCCACATAAAAGAGAGGAGAAAAAATAAAAAGGATTTTGACATTTCTATCCGTTCATCTAGCTGGATGATCAAAAGAGGAAAGCACTGTGATTCAGAAGAAAGCTTTCACCTCAGAATCACGATGTTGAGCAGATTATTACATGGGTTCTCTGACAAAATGGTCAGATGCTATAAAGGCTGGTAGGAATTATATTCTACAGAAAATTTTGCTAGAAATGGTTATTTGGGTGTATATATATAAGAATTTATGGAAGTTAACAATTAAAGAAATTGCGAGGATTAAACTTATTGGGTTAAATAAAAAAAAAAAAAAAACCTTTCTAATTTTGAAATTGTAAAATAGTCATCTACAATTTACACTGGTTCATTTTACCAAACATTGGATATTTTTACAAACCTACAGACTATTATAATTATATGTGTATGGGAACTGCTGAATCACAGCCTGAACCACTGATTGGTCATCTGAGGTGAGCACTGAGTCAGCCATGGGGGCACAGGTGGAGGTATACCTGTGTGACTGGAAGGGGTGGAGCCTGGTTCCACCTCTCCCAAACCCCATTTAAGGACTGACCAGCACTAGGGAAGGATCTCTTCTTGGAGATCCCTCTCACGTGGAGTCCCCTGCGAGCCTTGTCATCCTAAAGGTGAGCCATCTTCTCTTTTGTATTATTTGTATACTGTTTATATAGAACTACTTAAAATATACCATCACCTATACTATTTCTTTGTGGAGTACCATCCTTGGGAGTT
Organism: Cyrtonyx montezumae; assembly: GCF_038088225.1. Lineage (NCBI taxonomy): Eukaryota > Metazoa > Chordata > Aves > Galliformes > Odontophoridae > Cyrtonyx > Cyrtonyx montezumae. The sequence goes on from NW_027072067.1 coordinate 5,750,941, forward strand.
ATTTACCCCACATATATATAAATCTTTTGCATATCTATGTACATCTGTGGTTCTATTACAGACATTTTTAAGGTGCCTAAATTTATGGTAACTGCTAAAGAACATGTGATTGTCATCTACTGAGCTATAAAAATATGAAGCTTTTGGCTCACTGAAGTATTTTTTTTCCACAGCACATAATAAAACCTTAACAAATATTTTTCTGGAACACCTATTTGACCATGCTGGAGACAAATTCAAAATAAAACTTTAACTATCACAAGAAGTAAATGAATGTTTTCCTTTTCACAACTACTGAACCTAATACAACAATGAAGTTGTGAAGCCAAGTGCATGACCTCACTAGCCACTGACTTGAGGTCACAGGCAAAGGATTTAAATATCACCAAGTGAAGACAGAGGACTGAAGACAGAGATTGAGTTGAGCAAATAATTAGGCAAAAAATATATATGTCTAATTTAGCTTCCTTTTCTAGTAATAGAGTGTGTATGAGCAAATTATACTTCTTTCAGCTGCTCTAATTTAAGCTGTTCACAGACACGAGATATTACTAGATCATGGGCAAAGAAGTTTCTTCCAATCATTAGAGTATTCAGTTGCTCTGTGACTATTTGGATAATTCACATGGCACTGCTTCCATGCCCACCATCATTAAAGACCATCATTAAAGCAGTGTGTCTTCTTTCAACATTCAGCTTCCATGGTGACACGCACTTGAGTATTTTAAACTCATTTTGAGTGAATGTACTTGCCAGTAGACCTCAGAAACTGATCATTCACGGGAAATCAAACGTGTGAATGCACAGTCAGAAGAAAATATTTTAAATACTGAAATATTCCACCAAAATGTGTCATTGTGTACACCAGAATCAGTAGTGAAGGAGAAGAGCCTCTAACAAGGCAGCTTCCATGACTGCAGTGGAAAATACATTACTGACAAAGTGAGGAAAGGGGTTTTGTCTTTTTAGGTAAGTTCCACTGAGAGCCTCTGAACTTTATATTCCAATAAGCCTTTCTGAACACCTGCTGGCTGAGGTTGTCATTTGTGTCTCTGGTAATATGGTAGCTAACAATCAGCAACAGACTAAGGGCATCTCTTATTAACATTATTGCTGTGTTAACAAATTAAAAGGACATCTACGTTTAATGTCTATATTTAATGTTTATGGAGAATGTTTTGTGTTTAAAGGGTAAAACTCTTTTTAAGTTAAGTAATGTAAATCTTTTAGTTTGAATCTTTTTTCTTTACAACACTATAATCATTGTTTGACAGTCACAGTATAGCAAAAGCCTTGCATATGTCTCCATAAGTAAAATGTAATAACCTGTTGTGGTTCCTGTTATGTTGAAGCCACACTGAGTCAATAAGAACCTTATTAATATTTTTTACTCCATCTTTCATCCACTAAGGAACTGGTTTGGTTTATTTAAAGTGCTAGTCCAGAGGTTCAAAACAGGCTCAAATACAAACAGCTTCTTCACTCTGCTTTCAAGAGGAAGGTGAGGAAGGAAGAAATTTGATACTTGAAAGGAGTAGAGAAAAAAAAAAACTATTCATACTGAACTATTTTCTTAATGATGAAAACATAAGAGTAGAGAAGAAATCTTCAAGAAAGTCTGAATTTTAAGTCAGAGCATTAGATAACATTTTTCTCATTTGCACACATTTTATCTTTTCCTTTCTAACCTTTTTCTGTATCAGTTCATATAGAACATCTCCTCAAATATCATTCAAAATGAATTGGAAAATAAAATTAGCTTCTTTTTTTTTAACCTAGAAATAGTACCTTACTTCTCAAGTATGCAAGTATATATTAAACTAGTACTTGAAAATTAACTTTTTCATAGTTGGAATGGAATTCATCATTATATTTGCTAAAGTTGTACTATGAAGGCATGATAATAAAGCATGCCTTTAAGAAGTGAGTTATTATGGCATTGTAATTTCTTAAGATGGCCTGAAATTTTGAAAGTGTAATAGAAGAATTGTAATACAAATCTTGGGGAGCAGTCATGCCAAGAGCTCATGTGACTTAGATGCCTATGTTAGAATACTGATCACTTCCAATCTGAAGAGAGGACATGCAGACACACAAAAAAATGAAGCATAATTCAGAGCAGGAATTTGGCTTTGGTGGTCTGAATATCCTCTGCTTTTCTGTCTTCCTTTCTATTTAATGGAAAAGTAGTGACCCTGCAACGTGAACTTGGAGAAAGGTGATGCCTAAGGCAAAGTGCAAAGCTATGTGCTTTTCTTTTTTGATCAACTTATTTTATAAATGGCAATTCTTTTTTTTTTTTTCTGGGAAAAAGTTACTTTCTCCTTTAAGGAGAAATAATTAGAAAATATAGTCAAGGTAGTGGAGAAGGGACCAAGCAGACACCAGTTTTGCTGCTTGATGCACAACCCTCTTTCCACACCAAGTGCTTCCTTCTTTTCCTTTTTTCTTGAGACTGAATCTCTCAGGTGGCAAACTATCGATAAAGCAACTGGGTGAGAGACAAACTGCCTGGGAAAGGAGGGAGATATTCAGAGCTGTGGAGAAGGGAAGGGATAATGGAACAACCTGTCTTGAAGTAGAAAGACATTTTTCTGTCCAACCTGAAGATCACATTCTTCAGTAGGCCACTTAATATCATCACTTCTTAAGGGAGGACATTGTTGCATGACCAGCTGAATCACTAGGCATACAATCTGCATATGATAGGCTTTGCATCTTCTCTCTGAATCTGGCTTCAACCAGAAGCATTTTCCTAATGTAAGTGCACCCATAACAGGCATAGCTAAGGAAATTCAATTTCAAATGTGTCGTATTCAGCCAAGCTAACTTAATGTTTATTTATTCTCCACTATTTGACTGTAACATCTGCTATTAAAGGAAATTGATGTCACTGTAAATTGGTTAGACTCTGTATTTCAAAGCAGAAGAGCTGGACTATTCCTTTGTCCACTGATACCCCAGATCCCAACACTGACTGAACTATTTTCCATTTCCTGGCTGAGAACCATGCTGCCATTATCTGGTGGCCAGGGACACTGCTATAGGACTCATTTCAATGACAAAGAGGTAATAAATCTTTAAGTAGCATTCAGCAATCTCTGATTTTCAGAGAAGTTTTCTCTTTTCTTCTAAACACAACAGACTCAAAAGTTATTGAGGAAACAAAATGAATGACAAGGAACAGATAAGTATAATGATACAGGACAAGACCATATTTGAGGGAGAAAAAAGGTAGAAATGGTTTATTTCCCTTATCCTGAAGAATGGTTCTGTTGCAATATGGTGACAATTTGAGTATGGCAATAACATTAAAAGAAATTCAATTTATTTAAATACAGTGTTGCATGTTTTCAATTAAAAATTAGTTTTATCATAGAAATACTGCACTGTTGTGCTTTGTTTTAGGACACATCTTCAGCTCTAAGAATTATTGATATGTTATATTTTACAATCAACTTTTTTTCTTTTTTTTTATTTTACAAAAGTACACTACTATATGTCAAGTACATGATGGAAATAAACATGGCTTATGTGGGATTTTAAACCTATAAACATTTAAATGACTATTCAGATTCATATGTAATTTCATAATAATGAGCTTTAACAGCTTGATTCAAGAAAAAAACATCTTTTATGTATGTTTTTCTTTTTTTTTCTGTAATGATGTCAGGATAATATAATATAATATTATTGCTTAATGTTACAGTGATGACTGTGGGATTTACACTCAAATTATGATTGGAATAAAATCCCATTGTTGTGTTAGCATATGTCTGCCAATACACAATCATATCTATCATTTTTAGGAGGTAATAAAAAAGATATTTTAGCTAGCAGTTGTTTTGGCCACAAAGAAGAAGCCTACAAATATTTTCAAATTGGCAACCTAAATGCACACACAAAGATTTGAAAAAATATTCTGAATTTCCATGGTATTCAACTCAGCCCCAAATGGGAGCTTGAGCATCTCTGTAAATTCAGCTATTTCGCTCCAGGCTTTTCAGTGTACTTTTTTCACTGCAGACCAGCACTATAGAAGTTTGTATATTTTGGATTAAGATTAGTTGTTACTCCGGGATTACATTTCATAAATGTCAAATTTGATCATTCCTATTTTTTTTAGAGAAAGAAAAAACATACTAGCACCAGGATAGAGTAAATGGAAAATGTTGTGCGTTCTGTGCTCAAGTATCTGTTACTCACATAACTATTGGTTGCAAATGTTCAACCCTAATGGTCTGGAACAAACTTTAACCATTCAACTGAAATGCAGATATCTACCCAACTACTATCATGTGCTTTCCAGGCTGCTGGCTACATTTTCAACTCACATTTCTCTCACTTATCACATTTCTTTAAATGAATGAATGAAATGTTTATATGACACTCATACATTGGGCTACTTGCTTTTTTAGTTGTTCCTTTTTTTTCCAACTCAAAATAAATGGTGATAGAGAATGGAACATCTTCAATACAACTTGTAAAAATAATACATACGCCAATAATAACATTTCTGAGAGCAGTTAAAATATATAAAAATAATAATAATAAAGTCCTAGTCATTCTATTACATAAAGAGGCAGATAAGCTCTCTGGCTCAGACCTGTAACCTGACTCCAAGATAAAATATTGCTACCACTACATATGGCCTCACTGACTTGAGGACAACTTGGTGTCAGAATAAACATATATAATCAAAGCAAAGTTCAGAACGAAGGAGGAAAATGAAAAATATCATTCTCACTGTTGCTGTAGGCTTAGAATATAACAAGAACTTTGATAACCTCCCTCAGCTTTCTACTTCAGATGCCTGTGATGATTTGTGACAATAAATGGTAATATAGAATTTCAGCTCACTAGGTGAACTGCAAAGCTTTTGCAGAGACATCAGGCTCAGAAGATCCACAAACTTTAAGTATCAGTCAAAGTTGATGTCTCTGAACAAATCTGAGCTCACTTTTGAGACTGTAGTATAACTGTCTCCATAGGCAGAGTGGGTACCCAAGTTTTTGATAACTGTTTAAAACAGTGGGCATGAAACAAATTGTATCAGAGGGCTCTTACAACTCAGATATTGCTTTTTTGACAGTGGCAACAGGTTAGCAAGAAGATGAGAGAATGTAACTCTGCTGTTAGCCAATGTGAGTTTTGAGCCATACTCAAGTAGCTGCGGTTTATGTTCAGAAACATCTCAGATATTTTAAGATGTTAGATGATTCCTAAGCTGAATTCTGAATACAAAAATTTAAAACTTAGTTGGTTTCCTCTGACTTATGAAGACTCATAAATATCACATGATATTATAAAAGACACTTCTGCACTGCAAGCATGCTAACTATTCTTTTCCTCAGCTTTAGGTCTAGAACACACTATAAAGCTCCAAAGAAGCACTTTATACTGAAGACTATTTTTCCAGTATTAATAGGCCACCTGCCTCAATGCCATGATGTTAAGTATTAGGATTTGAGGAATACAGAATATAATGACAGCAATTTTAGTTAAATACTACTTTTTTTCATGAGTATTTAAATATTTATTTATTGGTCATTTCTACCTGTATATAAGCAGAAGAGAGAAATTCTGACACTATATGGAATAAGATCATATGCTTAAGAAAAATACTATTTTGATCAGTACTGGCTATCCTTTCCTTAGCAAGTAAGGAGGCACAATAGCAACATTCAGTAACAAAGATTTCATGTCTAACTCATTCACACTGTAGGAGTGTATTTCAAACTTGCTTGTTTTGCTGCCCGAGCAGAGCAACCATTAGAGAGGTCAGATACATTAAACTTTTTATTTAATTTAATCTAGAAAAAATCAAGATGGCATTCTCCAGGAATGCCCTGATGCAAAATCTTAAGTACAAAGAGCAAAGATGATCAGGATTTTCATTTTTAAAAGTGAAATAAAATCTAGAACTAAAATGCTCATTGGATATTTCCACAGTGTGGTTTGCAAGAATGTTGTGTGTATAGATATGAAGCAATGACTGGGATGACCACATCCAAAAGCATTATGCACAGTACCTGTCATTGTCTCCACAAGTGTATTATTTAAAGATCTTTAAAATTCTGTATTATTTAAGGAAATATCTAAGTATTCCCTTGTATGGAATTCCAATATTAAGATTCATAATGTTTTTCCAACATAAAAGCTATTACATATCTATTAAATTCCAAAGTTTGCATTAAAGAGAAGTGTTAAATATACAGATGCCTAAGTCGTGTTTGTATCATTTTTCATCAATCAGGCTGTATTATATTATGAGAATATTATAAGCTGACATGAGTTTCCTAGTGTTAGCAATACTTCACAAGTGTACCTGGCTTTAAAAACTCATGGCAGTGTTTTCCAATTTTAATAAGTTTTCCCTCTTCAAATCATCTTTGATATGCATATTACCACTCAGCTGAATATATTATGACATTCATATAACATTTTAAATCTCCTGTCATTACAAAGCATCCTTTCACCGTGTCAGCCTGTATCTATCATATGTTTAATATTTATTACTGCTTGTTTAAAATGTAAAATTATCTTACTTTTAAGCAGTGGTAATATTTAGATTTTATAGTGCTATTGAGATTAACTATGATCACTGAATGGTGAAGATCACCACCTTCCCACACATAAGTTTTATATGTAAACATCTCAAGCAGTTGAGCTGTGGGCTATTTGGAAGATATAAGTAGGGAACTGAAGAGCTAAGAGATGCTCATCCTACTTGTCAGAAACAAACAAACAAAAACAAACAAAAAACATTGGAACTAATGAAAACATCAGTGGCTGGAATTGCTAGGAAGTCACCCCATGCTTCTCCAGGGTTTTAAAGTACTTACCAACTGACTGCGTGGCCAGTGCTATGAGGCTCCCTAATGAAAACGTTTCACATAACTGCAAAAGACCCCTGTGCATTTCCTTAACTTTCTTTCCTTCTATGAAATCCTCATCACATTCATTATATATTTTTTGTCAATAAAAACATCTTTTCAAAGAAAAAGATTACCGTGGTTAGGTTTTTTTTACTTTAATTTTTGATCGAGTGATTTTTTTTCTTTTTTATTCTTTAGCCTTTTCATGACTGGCACAAGGCCAAATAAATTGTGAGAGAGAAACTGGATTAGCAAATAGAGATATGCTTTGTCAATTACATAAGCAAACTCCAAGGTATTTGTTCCTTATGGAAAGATTTGACGCAAATAAAAACCAAGAATAATAGTGAATAATATGAAGTTTCTTAAAAGAAAATAGTAATTTACAGTGTTTTCTAAACTGGCCATTCAAAATATACATTATCAAAGAGTAGAGATAAAATTACCCACGCAGTGGCTTTAAATTGCATTTACATGCCAAACAGTGTAATCACTGTTCCTTTTGTAGTGAAGAGGAAGTTACAACATACAATTGCAATTGTTGATGTGTTGGTAACATGATATAGGATTTTACACTATGTGTAAAGACCTTTAATAAATAATTCTACCAGTCTAGATTGCATAATTTGATACTTCTTTCAAAAAAAAAAAAAAAAAAAAAGCAGAATAATCTTTGGGGGGTCACCTGAATTTTGAGGATTTTGGTTACTACAAAGTTCTTCAAAAGCTGAAGTTGCCCCAGAGACCTCTTAACGCATAAGAATTCTACAAGTCTGAAAGATCCCATTTTCAAAACAAAGGTGCACTTGAGACTTCAACAATTAATTACTGAGGTATGTGAAACTTTGACTTTCCTTTGTAGATGCGCCTGTACTGCAGTTGAACACCTAAACAAAACCCTCAGAGATTAAGATCTGTCCACTCTTGCCAAGGTCATCAGTGTGATTATAGCATACCTTTGACTCCAAATGGGCATAGGTCAAAACCATTTACGTGCATGGTATCATGTGTATTTGGCATGGTTACTGAAAAGCAGTCATATAAAAGCATACAGTCTAAACATAAAGTATAGTGAAGTACAGAGAATATTTGCTTTCCTTCAGGGTCATATATGATGGATACTCTAAAATGAATACAACATAAAATGTCTTCAAGAAGACTGATTATAATTTACTGCTCAAACTACTCCGGGAAATCTACAGGAATATTCTGAGTATATATAGAGAGCTCCAAATGAGAAGAAATAGACCCTTGATGCTTTGCTTGTTTTATGTGGCAAGCTGATTTGTTTAGAAGTAAACTAACTACATCTGAAAAGGCAAATGATTATTTATTTCATGGGAAATTGAACTGCATATTTATTTACACATTTTAAACACGATCAAGTACAGCAGTTTGGCAAGCCTCTACTGAGCAACAAATGGAGAAATATTTTAGCAACTGATGGCTTAGCTCAAGATTAAGCGGTTTTTAAAAACCATTACCATTTCAAAGTCTACACATTGCCCCATTTCTGACACTAATATGCTCATGCCCCGAACAATCTGAATCTAATTTGTATCATTGTTTATATTTTACTGCCAAGTAAATGCAATCAGTGGACAAATCTTAAATTTGCCAGTAGACATTCACGCTAAAGGTTTAATGTCATCCTGAACAACAACTCCATCGTGACCAACCTCTTTTTATTGGCAATAAGCAGAACACAATGCTCAGTCAAATATGCAATATCTAGGCCAGTATTTAATCAATTATGCAATTCCTATCAATTTAACTGCTAATTTGCATGTAATATACAAGAAAGGGAACACTTAACATTTCATCTTATAAATAAATAAGTAAAACTAGTGCAAAATTCTTTCCATGAGTTAGGATGATTGTAGCTATATATTTCTTTGCTTTCCTGCTGAGCATATAACTCTCTGATCACTACTTTTAATTTTGTGACTTATACACAATGAATCAATTGGAAAAAAGTGAACGGGGGGAAAAAAAAACCACCACCAACAACAACAACAAGAAAAACCAGACACGTTTATGCTTATGGAATTGATCTTGTGGAGCTATGAGTACTTCAATTTGAATAGAAGGGTCACTGGTAGCAAGGCCAGATTTTTGATCTGCATTCAAGTCCAGTATGTCATCACACAACAACATGAGAGGTTAAAAGAGAAGATTTTAAAACACTGGACTCTGCAACTATTGTCTGATTTGTATTCTCATAGCTTCCAGAATTGCACATGCAAATTCAGCAAGCATGAACTCAAATGGTTGCAATTCTAATATGCATACTTAACGTATTAATAGATTATTTCATTTAGTAACTTGCTGGATCTGCAAAAGATCATTTATGTTTTATTATTTATATCTAGCAGTCATGGGTTAATAATACAATTAATGGTGTTTTCCCAATGAACTAAGTGAAAATTATGATTCTCCAAAAATTAGATTTGCAATTCAAGAAAACGTTTTTCTGTTTCATCTAAAAATTGATGAGTGGATGCACCAAAAATTTCAGGTAACTGATCTTGGTGAGATAGACTATAATCTTTTCTAATTTATAACATCAAAACAAGATTGTTATGGTTTTAAATGTCAGCAATTAAACTCTGTTATGCAAAGAGCAGCAGAAAGCAAAAACTGGTCATGTATCTGATGAGAATTGCTGGAAAACTTTAGTTGACATACTTGCATTAAAAACCAGCTAACACACTGTGGCAACACCTCATAAAACTGCAAAAGCATTGAGATGCTACATTAGCCAAAGACTTCAAATTTAATGCCTAATAAAAACAAAACAAAACAAAACAAAAAAATGAGAAACAACCTATCATCCAAACAGAAACCATATTTCTAAGAAGTGAAACATATTTATAACCTGCATCAAGTGGCATTAGTGTATTTCTGACTCTTCAGCTATTTTCAGTACATAAGCTGCCATGGAACATTTATCAGACTATCTTATTCTCTGATGTACTGACTTGGTTATCTTTTTTTCTCTTCCTTTTTCTTTTCCTCTTTCTCTTCCTCCTTTTCTTTTTTTCTTTTTCTTTTTTTTTTTTTGCTATAAAAGGGATTAACTTACCAGAAAATATGAAAGCGCTTCATATTTTAAAAAAATCCCATTTTTTCTCTTTTGTTGACAGCACATAAAAAATGTGGATTAACGTATTTTTGATTGTTCTTTAAATAACAGATTAATTTAATAATTGCAGGGATATTGAATGACAAAAAATTATGGGGCTGGTAAGCCAAACTCTGACCCTAATGACATTCTTACGTTAATTCTTATTTTCTTTTAGGCTCCTACTTTCTTAATAAAACCTATATTTTTGAAAATCTGTTTTAAACACTGCAAATTATCCCCAAGTAGCATTTATTTTTTGCTAGTAAGAGATAAGTTTACATACAAGAGAGCATGCTTTATTTATCTTTATACATATAGTGCCTAACTCCAGACCATTTCAGACTATAGGTGCCTTTCCATGGCTAGAATAAGTTTTGAGAGATGACTTGCAAAAGTGATCCATCCATTTATGAAGTAATTAGCATAAATCACTGACTGTGATTTATTTGTGAGGATAATTTCAGTTTAAGCATCCATCATTAAAATTTAGAGCATTTAGAAGGGCAAGGCTTATTTTTTCTAACTTAGCTGGTAGCTGTTTCCTTTCCATTAAGCACTGTGAAGTGCTGCATGTTCCAAGACTAGTAATAGCACATTCAGCAGTGAATAAAACTGAGCCCTTGGCTCTCACCGCATGACCCAGTTGACAATGACAGTGTCTTTGGTAGCAATAGCACAGTGTTTGTAATCCAAAATGTCTTATCTAAGTAACACTCTATGGTTTCAATTAACAGCAGTCATCATTTTTGCTTATACTCTGCAACTGTTTTTATTCTCCTTTTTCAGACAAGGGCTCTCTTGTGCCTGACAACGTAGGAAAGAACAATAGTGATTTGAATTAGTATCTTACAACAAAAATTTCCTTGCAGCAGAGTATTGCACAACTTCTAATTGCAAACCTGTTCACTTTTGCCAGGAGTGTACTTGAAAGGAAGTGATTATCCTACAATATTATCCTGGTTGAATATTCAGCTAAATATTTACATAACTATTCTTCTATTTGTAATCAGTGTTGGCAAGTATACATCATAAGTAGATTAATCTGTAACAAAGTCCAAGGTAGGCACATAAAAATATTGCACTGTCTCAAAGAGAGGTGAATTGGGCCCCACAGATACAATAGACATTGTTCAAATGTATCCCCTAAGCAAAGCATCAGTTCACATCTCACTGCATATTAGGCTGAACCCTAATTTTGAGTGATTGAGCTCTTCATTCTTAAATTACAAGCATTAAGCAATACACTTGCTTGTAAAAATATTTATTGATACTGAGGCCACGAAACAGAAAACTGGGTCAGAAGATGTAGGTCTACAAGAGACTTGTAGGGTCAAATTCCTTAGCTGTTCTGCGGGAAAGTGTCTGGGATTATAACAAAAATATTTGGAATCTAATGTAGTCTGCAATCTTAGATGCAATTTGTAGATTGTTAATGACAGTGGGTAAATGGTATAATGAAGAACTTTCCCATGAGAATCTAACAGTTCTTCTAGATTATTTCTTTAGGTTTTACCATTGCTTGTGGAGGAAAATAATGGGTGCCTTGAGATCAGTTTGTAACTTATAGGATTTTCTTTCTTTCTTTCTTTCTTTTTTTTAATGTTCCACTGTGGAACACAAAATGTTTTTCTATGAAAAAGATCTTAGCACATTTTTTTTGAAATACTATAATTTTCACTCAACGCAGTTTCCAACCCATTGCTGTCCAAGCATTGCAGAATTGTGTTATTTCTGAAAGTTATTTCCTTTGACCTGAAGTTACCTAAGAAGGCAGACTGAAATGTGCATTCCTTTGAAAAAAAAATAATATATATATAGTGCTGGTCGATTAATCTTTTGATAGAAACGTGTCTTTTTGCAATATTTAAGAACAAGAGATACAATAATTGTTACAGAGCTTCTCAGTAGTATTCTGCTAAACAATCACAAAACTGCCTGAACTGTACAGAGCTGGCATCAGGCACCCAAAGCAGTGCAATGCACATTGTATTTGATATGTCAGATGGAAAAGCCATAGCTTGATTCTGTTGTATTTGCTCTTTACAGTCAGTGGGACCTCTTGTTACACTTCAGGTATAAAATTCAGTGTTCCTTCATATTGAGTTACGAAGAATTGTTGTATTTCTACCCTGCAAAAGCATATAGGAACTATAATTACACTAGATTTTAATCATTTTCACATAATTACAAGTTGGTCAACAGCAAATTTAAAGTGAATACTGGAGCTTGACTGATATCTCCAGTGCACTTAACTGTTATTCCTTATTCTTATATAGTGAATATATTGAGGGGGAAGTTTAGCTGCCACTCCAGAAGCATACCTATTGACTTCAAAAAGATGTTTTACCCTTGTTTGCTATCTGAACACTGATGTGTGCTGGGAGGGGACAGCTGTAACAATTTTTGTTTGACTTATAAATTCTTGATATGTATATTGATACACTAATTGTTGTAAATGTTAAACTCCATTGTGATTATGACTTCTCTGCAAAAAGGAAATCCAATGACAAAGACCTACTGTACATACTGTAGGAAGTACAGAGATTTGCATAAACAATATAATGTTCAGTACCTACACAATTCTAAAATTAGAGTGCAGCATAGCTATAGTACAAGACTCACTGTAGATAGGCATGAAATACAGAAGAGACATTTCCAGTAGGAAGGAAGAAAGTCATCCTCTTCTTTTAACTCTATGACGGGCAACAGAAGCACTTGCAGAACTGACAGGGTTACAGTATTGACATGAGAGATGTGTTACTACTAGCTCAGCTTCCTAGCACTGAAAGTTTGAAGGATAGATTTAAACTTCTCCCACTCTTTCAGCTAACAGTTCTAAGCAGGAAACATTTGCCATGCAAGTAAAAACAACCAGATCTCAGTGCAGCACAAGGGAACTTGTAACCTACCCAGCAGAGTTCCACTCCTGTGTAGAAGTGCTAACAGTAGTAATGTCTCTGTATCTAAATCTTTCCAAATTTGTCTGTAGTGTTCTGCCCATTCCCTGGAGAAGACTTTAATGTTCTTTGAAATTAGCAAAAGTGTCTACTGGTTTTACCTTTTTTTTTTATTAAGAAAATAATATGCACTGCTTTAATTTAAGAGTATTAAACTTGTAACTGACCCCTGGAATAAGAGACAGCCATCGTTATCTAAGATAAAACACACAGTCTTGTATGTTCTTCAACATAACCTTGAATAATTCAGTTTTACTGCTTTGCCACAAACTTGTATAAAAAAAAAAAAATCAAAAGGGCTTACTTGAAACAGTCATCGCAAGCAATATTCCCCGTGGTCTCCTTTATAGTGCGTTCAGAAACAAAAGCTGGATATTCAGTATCACAGGGCTCTAGGGTTTGCTTCAACCTCTGCGCTATAGACACAGCAAAAACATATCTTGATGTTAGCATGGGAAGAACAGCACACAGAATTCTGAACAAGATGAGAAGCTTTATTACAGAGCACAGAGGATGGAAATGTTACTCAGCTTCTGCCACCCTGTGAGATTTCCTAGGCAGTGCATAGCACTATTATTTCAATTAAAAGAAAAAAAAATTCTACCCATGGAATGCAACTTTTTTTTTAACATATAAACGTAAAAGTAGTTATTCATAGTTTAGCCTTTGCCAAACTTGTTTATATTTATGGGCATTTTTTCATTTTTTCACTGTGGAATTGAGATGGACTTACTGCTGTTTTTATTTCAGTGATGTGCATCACTAACTCATTGAGTGATGAACTCATTTTACTGATGCCAAAATACCTTTTTTTTTTTTTTTGAGTTTAGAGGGGTTCTCTAGAAAATTTTAGCAATTAAAATAACTCTCTGGGTAGGAGGCAGAAGCATTTCCTTTGTCAAGAACTGTAGTCTGCTTCCCAAAATTGTAATAATAAAAACATCATAACAATTTTAATTCACTAAAATGGTGCAAGGGTGGATAAATTGACACTATTTACACCTTAAAGATGGGGAAATCGGCGCGCAAGAAAATGTGTGTTCAAGGTCAAATGACAGGACAGCAGCAGAGCTGAGAGCTGCAGACAGCTCCTCTGACTGTCACACTGATGAATTTGTTGGACAATTCCTCTCCCTCAGTCCTTCATTCCACCCCCCACCCCTTCATTCTTCCTTAACACAGAGATACACTTGCACATCAGAACAAATGTTAAGCCTATCTTCAACTAATTGCTAAGTGAGAAAACAAGACCAAGTATGACAAAAATAGATTACACTGAACAGGCTCTTTGACACCACAGATCTTCCATTCAGGACAATCTGTTTCAGAGCCAGTATTATATCTGTTACACTCTGTCAGGGGAAGGAACAAAACTGTTTCTGCAACGATACATGTTTCTGAAATGTATTGAATTGGAATAAATATTCCTCCAAACTGTATCTTAAGAAAGGTACTGAAACCGGTCAGGAAAATTTCACTATTTCTAATGTTTCCATTATGGACAAGGCAAATTTAACAGTATAGAATTTTCGTAAACTTTGTGTAGCTCTCCAGCACCTTCTCTCTTTATCTTCTTTGCTGCTTATCTGTTGCTAAGAATGACAGAAATTTATCTCACCTGTAACTCTGTGTTTACCCTCAGTTGTATCAACACAAGGGTTTTGTAAGAGAGGCTGCCAATGACAGCAGACCAGTATGAGACAGGTCTCAGACTTTCAGTCCCCCCTGAAGAGTCCAGAAGATGGTGGAATTGCACAAGGTTTAGGACACCAATTTCTTCTCTCACACTTACAGATGTGATTAATATTATAAGACCTTGTGCAAGAGTTCTTCCTCCCACGGCATGGTAAACTGACACGTGGAAAGGTCTAAGATTGTAATGTGTCATGCTTTATTAGCGTCACAGTTATCACAGGAAGCAATTTCCCCATTAGAGGACTTGAAATTTTGCTGAGCTATATTAAGCACCATTAAGTAAAAATAATTGAATCTGAGAATTCATTGTTTTTATTTAATACCCATTACGACTCTTAGTGGTAATGTAGCATCTACAGATGAACATCCTTAAGCACACCGTTTTCTTGCTTGCTAAGTTTTGTCCATAACATCTCCTTTCCTTTCATTTTGCTAATACTTGTTGATTTCCAAGCTATCACTAACTGCCTAAATACATCTGAACTGCCCAAACAGTGCCATAAGACCATAATATTCCAGTGAGTGTGATCAGAGTATGTTGGATACACTTACTCATCAAAGAAATGGAGCAAGGGAATCGTGTAGCTAAAACTTCGCTTTCAAGTAAAACATGAATTAAAATCCTACAACCACTCTGCCTAAGTAAAGTGACATAAAGTGTTGTTTTCAGGAAATGAAAGACTACTCCATATTAATTGCTTCCTTTTGTAGTTAACGTGTAAAAACCAAAAACAGACATTTATTTTAAAGAGGTAAGGGATGCTGCCCTTAGAGGATGTCTTCCCTAACATACAATGCAAGGATACTTCACAATGGGATATATTAAGGCATATTTATACTGTACATTAAAAAAAAAAAAAAAAAAAAAAAAAGCACTGAAGAAAGTCACTATTCCCTTCTCAGTCTGCTTTGTGTTATTGTACAAACAGTAAGCATTATAGCAGGCATACCCACCATTCCTATTTAAATATAGGAACAGATTTGCCTTTCCTGGGGCTAGCACAGCAAACTCTGCTGTCCCACACAACCATCCATGGAAGAGATCTTCTCAACATGGTTAGGGACATCACTGGAAAGGGGGCCATGGTTTTCAGATGACCCATACAGAAACTGCTGATAACGAAATAGCTCTAAAAATAGTGTTAAGCTGGTTTTCATGGAGATCTGTTTGTGTATTTGCATTCAGTTTACACCAGGCTCATTGTTCAAGCAACAGAAAACTAGGCTGCGTTGTTGCAATAAAATATACAGTTTCCATCAGAAGGGGAAATACTGTGCTACACTGATGCAGCTAATTCTCCAGAAGGCTCTTCACAAACCTTCTTCTCCAGCAAACTCCCATCTCAGCCTTCTTTTCTCTCTGATCAGCATGTTCGTCAGGCAGAAGTTGACAAGAGCTTTGCCATTTACTGCTATACTTCCTAGTTGCTTACTGTAAAGAGGATACTAGAATACTCCAGGGCATCAGGGTGTTCAATTTTCCCAATGCTCTATTTTCAGCCAGGATCTTATTTTGGCATTAAATGAATGAATGAATAAATTAACAACTAATAATAATAAAAAAACTAGTACCAATACAAACAGGAATTACAATATAAAGCAACACGTTTAATCCCTGTCTTGCTGAGGAGTATAGAAAACTGCAAAGCTGAGGGTGAAAAATTCACGTAAAATCATTACAGAAGTGAATGTCTTGCTGCACAACTGGCCTCTGAAATAGCCCACTGACTAGCACTGAAGCAAATTAGCTCTTCAACGCTTCTAAAATGTCATTAAAAAATCTGTGAAAATATGAGACAACTGAAATTCAAAACTTCTTAGTGATTCTGAAAATTTTATTGTTATTTCAGAAGTACTTTGAACAGTAAAATAAAACAAAATATATTTTTGGCCTATATTGTTTAAAAATAAGAGCATAAAATTTACTATCTTAACATTTAAAATTTAGTTCCATATGAGATTACATTGAAATTATCATTTTCCTTTGGAACTAATTTGAAATGGCATTTTCCAGCACAAGCACCCCATACATACTATAACAGCTCCAGAAGAAATGGAGTAATAAGGGGAAAAAGGCAGTTTAACTATTTAACTCATAAAGATATTCTTAGAATGAAGAGAGGTACTTTAGAGGAAAACGAAAATCTACTATCTCATTGTCTATTATTTTAACTTTTCCATTATAGCAGTTCCCTGTATTCTTAGAGCACACAAGTACTCTACTTATTCATAGAAGTTCTTGATTCTCCTTTTTATTATAGGAAATATATATAAAAAAGAAGAGGATGCTGAAATGAAAGGCAAACTAATTTATTCAGAAGTGTTATTTAATCTACTTTTAATGTAATGTCTAAATTTAAAAAGAAAGTAAAAGAGAACTTTCACTTACCTTTCGCTGTTAGATCAGAGTGCCACCAACTGCATAGATTAAACTCCACAAGGAACCTAAAGAAATTAGATTTTTCAAATTATCCCACAGAATGTTTTCAGCACACTGCACTGACTGCAGTTCGATGCCGTTAATCCCACTTTAAATAGAAGCTAATGCAGAACTGAAATTCATGTGGCTAATGTAAGTCTGGGGTTATCAACTTCTGCTTCTGTTGTATCTTACCACCGGGAATTTATTCCAAAATAAACCCTATCAATAAATCAGAGATTTCCCTACTGCTGAACTACATTCTTATTCTTATCTGGTGACCATAAAAATTCTCAGTGCATGGCAGCACACGATATTTCTATTGCTGAATATTACTGAAAACTCTTCTTCAAAATGTACTGTGTTTTGGCTCTCTAGTAAAATACCTTAAGATTGATAACTGCCCCGGATACCATAAGGGGAACAAATAAAATAATTCATCCCATTACTTCTGTATTTTAAATAAAATACACATATATACATATATTTCTAGAGCAGAAAGACTGATTTAACCAGTGTATAATCAGCTCAAATTAAACGCATAGTGGAATGCATTTTCTCCACTAAAATATACAGCAATTTACTCTGGAGAATGGACTGAAACATAACGGTCTATCAGTTAGTGTAACTGTAAAGAATGTAAAACCAATATCCAGTTTATCATAGGAACATGAAACTGCAAGCTTTCTAACCACAGAAAGTTCCTTAATTTTTTTGGCGTTATTATGGTTTGCATCAAAGTCTTATTTTAACGCGATTTATTTTCCTGATATTTACTTTGAGCACTGCTATTAAGATCAATCTCTGCCCTCTGGCAATAGCCATCCAGTTGATTTTCCTTACCTTTTATCCCAAATTCTCAGGGAAGTTCATATAATTTGCAATTAAAACAAACTGACTACAAGAAAAAAGATTAATTCTATTTCAATGGAGATAAAATTAGTTCAACCTGCAACTCTGCTCTCTGATAAACACAGTAAAACAAATATGATACATTACAGGCTTCCTCTTCATACAGTATTTCATTGACAAACTTTCTTAAAGGAAATGCTTCTTTTATAGTAACTTCAGTTTTTAGAAGAATTAGACAAGGTAAAAATTGAATACAGTTTACAGAGTATAACTTATCTGGCATGTACTGTAAAGGGTCCATCTCCCAGAAATTTAGGAAATGACAAACACTGCAAAGAGTCATTCTAAGTTTGCTGCTCTCACAGCAGCCTACCCAAGCAGCATTACAACCAGACACTCATGTGTATATATAATATAATAAATAACTATTAGTAATATTCAACAATAATACATTTGGTTTGTATATTGAAATATGTTGGACTTACTAAGCAAAGACATACAACACACAGCTAGAAGACCATGAATAACATAATAAGTGCAACTCGTGCCTTCACATAGCTGGGATTTTCTCAGATATTAACAGTGCTAAATTGGACTGCAAAAAAATGGAGAACTATTATAAAATGTAAAATAATAAAACCAAAATAATACAATATATGTAAAAGAGAAAAAGCACAAATGTTCATTAAGCAGTAAAAAATACAAGTACTCATTAATTTGTTCAAATATTCATTAAACTCTTGAAAAAAATTACTTACAAGACAAGCTCTGTCATAATCCATTTTACTGCAGCAAAGAAGGCATTATAAGGCTGAAGAGAAGCAACTTATTTAATAAAAGGGCATTTATGTCTTAACTGAATTCTTCATGTAAAAACAATGCTATGAATATTAAAATGCATGGATAGCATGAAAAAAAAAACACAATACTTTTGTTATGAAAGAAAATATACCTTTCTGCCGAATACTAAAATATACAGCAATGAAATTTTCTTTTAATGTGGTTGGTCGGACACATGGATTATCAGCTGGAAAAGGAAAGATTTGCAAATGATTCTTAAATATTTAACCTCTAGGGGTTCCTATTTCCCAGGCTATTGCTGGAGGAAAAGCTCTGGTGGAAAATATGAGCTTTTCTTAGGCTGCAACTCGCAGACTTGCCTCTCTATAATGTAAATCTCCATTCATTATCTCAGACTAATGAGACTAGGAAAAGCTTCTGTCATGTGAAATTACCTAAACTAAGTCATCTGTGTCATTGTGAAGGCCCACTTTTAAGCACTGAATATAATTTCCAAGATCCTTCCCTTTCTCTTTTATTTTGCTGGGTTACAACAAAGCAAATACTTTTGGAATTCTGTGTTTACAGTACTATGAATAATACAGATAAATAATAACATTTTTGTTTATTTTTTAAAAAGGAATATCCATAAGATTATTGATTTATGAGAGTGTATTGGTGTACGAAAGTGAAAATTTCACTGGCATGAAATTCTCAAACCAGCAGAACGCAGTCCAGGGCAGTCAAGGTTTTCACCAATTAAGTACTGTCTTACAAGAGAAGGTAAAAAAGCTGTAAGTCCTACCTAGGAATAAGGACAAAGCAAAATTTCAGCCCTGTGGGACATCCTTTTTATTTTCATTCCCAAACAGAAAACTTGAATTTTCTCACAGAAGTAATTAAATATTTTGTTGTTTACTTTTTTTCTGATAGTATCGAGTTATATAATGTAAAATAACATGTATTTATTATTTGTAACTACTATACGTAAAGTATACTATGCATTACCAAAATGTTGCTTACAATATGAGAGCTGAAAGAAAATGAAATAACTCTTTAAATGTATTGAAGAAAATATTTCAAAATCATGACTACAAAATCAAAAAAATAGTTTGAATTTTAGTGGGGAAAGAAATCATAGCTAGAAATTCATTCTTATGATATTAGATTTTATTAAGACAGCCTTTCACTTCAAAGCCTGTTTCCTCAACAACTGCAACCAGTTGTAAGACAACTGTCACGTGGTCTTCCATACCTATACTCCACTTCTCTGCTGTTTACAGCATGAGTGTCAGTTTTGCAACTTGTTAAATATTCTCAGTCTCTATATCTATTCCTGTGCTTTTACAAACGTAATTCTCAAATAGAATGATAAATATTTGTGAACAAACACGTTCCTTACATTTATGGCATGCTGCCCAATAACTTAATCTATGTGTGCAGAACTGCGGAAGTAAAACAGAAGAAAGAAAAAGAAAATACTTTTAAGGAGTCTGTTTCTATCTGTTTTTGTTTTATTTTGTTTTGTTTTTACATGTTCTTTTTGAACTTTCTTTGCAGTCACAGTTATTAGAAGTGACTGAATGAACAGAAAAATAGGCAACTAACCAAAGCTGTGCCCATCTTTCTTTCTGAACTTGACATAAACTCATTTGAGGAGTAAAAGAAGAGTTTTCACATCTTTAATAAAAAAAGGAAAGGACGTGCTGGGAGTACTCGTGCACCCTGAGCTGAAGCCCCAAGTCCCAGGATGGAAGGTTGTTGTTAATAGTTTTAATACATTCTAAAATTTTTGTGCAAATGGGAATCACAGTATCCTGTACTATTTCACCAGCAGTGTAAGTCTCATTGCACAGTCCAGTGCTTCATGGTATACCACTCTTGTTTCAGGTACAGACAATAGTGAATAAGTCTGGAAAGTGCAGTAAATCCACATTTGTATGTATCTGAAAAGCACGAGGGCATCTAAGCGCAGAAATGAAAACATCCCAAAAATACTAAACAAATCATAGATGCTATATATTTATAAATATTAGTGAGTTGCCAGAAGTTTGATATTTCCTCATCAGTTTAAGTAGGCAGGCTAATTTTGTCTAGTTGGACCCCTGATTATTTAAAAAATAATATCAGATAACTTTTCCAGACTGGTTAAATTGCAGCTGTATTTTGCTTTGCATAATTTTTCATGATAAAACTACCATGAAATAAGTTCCAATTTTAAAATGCAAATATGCAAAATCTACAGTTTAGCTATTGCTTTGACAGTTCTGATAGCACTATGATAAACAGAAACATATATAAATGATTATAAAGTGTCCCTGGAATTATTGATTAGACATGATTTGGAAAGAAAGATTTGTTATCCTTGCTAGACCTGGTTTTATTCCAGTCAGGCCTTGCAAAGGGACAAGGTTTGTATCCAGAGCTGATTGTTAGACAAGGGCTTAAATAAACATTGACATTTTATTTTAAAATATATCTTCTTCAAGTACTGTGAAAAAACAATCAAGCAAACAACAACAACAAAAAATTAAAATAATTCAGATGTATACTTTGCCAATGAACCAATTCTTTCATATATTTATAAATACATATGTGTATATGTATACATAAATTTTAAATTTGAATTCCATCATTGCATGTGTGTATGCATTTACACACAGAACAGACATGAGTGATTCGTGCTCTCCAAATTCTATAGCCAATTTCAAAAAATCCTGAGGAGGACTCACATGCTGCAATGGACATTGTAATGGAACAACAGACAGAAATGGTGGTTCGGTGTAAAAATGATTGCATAAGTATTTGAACTTAAATATGCTTGACACTTCACTTTGGTTTATAATGAACCATTCCTTGTACATACTATGATAAACACGAGAGTTTTAAGCATTCCAAATTAAAATAATGTGCTTAGAATGACCATGAAATATTTGCAACAATTTTCTTTGATGAGTGCATGGAAAGGTGCTCATAAAATTCACTGTACTTACGTCCAGTAAGCTATGGGCACTGTCGCTACTCTCTTTGTTTGTTCTACACATGGCCTGGTAGTCATAAAGTGTAATTCTATAGAGAAGAACAGAAAACTGCTTGACTAAAAGGAGAAAATACAATGGAGTAAATGTGGTGATATGAAACAGTCTGCCTGCAAAGTAGATAGAAAAAAAAAAAAAAGAAGGAAAGGCAGCAGGGAAAAGTGGGAAAGGGATCATTAAAGCACATGTTACAGAAAGGAGAATATAGGTGAGAAACTATGTGAAAACTTTGGAAGGATTTTATCAGACCGTAGACCAAAGCAAAAACGTAACTGGGAGAAAAAAAAGGGAGATACACATACGGTGTAACACACAATGAGATAAACAATGCAAGGAAGAGGAGAATATACATTCAACATGATGCTTAAACAATTGGTTCTGGACTGAGATCAGCACATTTAGCCCCAGAAAGTGAAAGAACCTATGCATTTGAGAGGCTTCTCACAACAGACCACTCAAACTCCAGAAAAGGCAAAATGTCACTTCTGCAGTTTTAACATCTCTAACATAACTAATTTGAAAAAATACGCTGTTGCTTCTGAAGATAGTAGTGGAATTTCAGTGTATTCTTGGGACAGACAATTGAGGCAGGTTGAGTTTCCTTCTGCATCTTTTCATGAAGGCAAATATTTCATGTCAGGTACCTGTTGCAATCAACACATGCTAGAAGCCTCCTCAGATGCATAGTAAACAGCAATTTCTTTCTGCTTGTGATTTTACTCATTGACACACTTCAGAGATCTAAATGTAAGATCCAGAACTCAGAGATAGTATATGGAGTTGTGATTATTTCTCTAAATCTGTCCGTCCATAGAACAATTAACAGATTATATTCATTTATAAAAAGAAGTTAACATCGGTAGCAGATGCAAAGAATCTGTAGCTGATAAATTGCAAGGAATGTAGATACATGAATGTTACCAGCTTTATCTGAATATATCCACTAGACTTTTTCATCATCAGAGGGACAGGGGAATGCAATTGGACATACATGTCTTAAAGATGTATGAGATGGGACTTCAACATTTTGCCGTGTGTGCCTTGCTTCTAAGTAAAGAGGAAAGGAGTGCACACAAGTTCAGCTATGGAAGGGATGTCCCAGAAGCTGCCAAAACCTGGTACTGAAATGCATTCAGTACCACCATAAGGCATTCTGCACTGCATGCTATGAAACACAGCATTCTGTACCAACAAAACGTTTTAAACTGTTATGGTAGAAACTGTATACTATTTTTCTGAACTTATTTTCTGACAGCAACCATCACTAAAATCTTTACTATTCACTATATTTTCTTTTTGGCTTACAGGCAAAATATCTAAATATATTGGATCTGCAGCTTCAGCTAAGCATTTAGTACTTGATCATAGAGCTTACATCATTCATTTCATCTTACATTCAAAGTAGAAATGGCTAGGAAGCCATTGTTTTGTGGACTGGCAGAGAGAGGCACATGGTAGACAAACGCATAACTAGAGACCTAAACATGGGTGTAAGTTGAACACTGACCATCTTTGGCAGAATCACGCCCACAGCCAGATCCGCGCACACAGATCTGCCAAGACAAACAGAGCAGTACATGGTGTAAGCTGTGCTGCCTCTATGGCAATGCAGTAATACACCACTTTCCCTAGCATTTTTTTCTTTTCTTTTTTCTCTTTCAGCCATGGTCAGAAGAAAGCCCCCGTAAGGTAATCTCTACAGCTTGCCTTTCCAGTCTTGGTTGACTTGACTATTTTATTGTTCTCCTGTTAAGAATTCTGCTGTATGTTTGCATGGACCTTCTGGTGGTGGTAGCAAGAGATAAGTGCACATGCAAGCTAGTGTAAAAATGTTAACGTGCTCTCTGCAAGGCAGTCAAAGAATTAATACATAGATGAAACGGTCTCATCATTCTTAAGTGCTACAAGTTGAATAGCATTCAGCTTTGTCTTTATTCTTTGCAAAAGGTTTCACAATAATTTTGGTGAGCATTCACTTGGTATTGGAAAATGCAATCATTTTCTCAACTTTCAGATCATACACTAGAACCACTTGGTCAATCTGTGAATTTAATTATCCTGCTAAGAAGTGTTAACCAAATACCATTATTGCGCACCGATATTAAATGTTTGGAGAAGGTTTTCTCCCCTTCCTCAGTATTTATATCTGTTAGTATTAAAGTTAAGATGGAATAAATAGTTTCTTTAAATGCTCTAAATGCTTTAAATACAAAGGACTGAAGTTTGAGCTCAGAAAAAATAATCAGAAATACAAACAGTTTTATGCCACAACATGCTAAATATATTTTTTGTATTATTGTACTGTAGGGAGGAGACAAAAATCTAGAATTGTATTTTGAGCAACTAGAACAAAAGGTGTTAAAATTTGTGTAGTTAAATAAAACCTCATTTAAAAGGGAAAAAATACTAAACTTCTGAGTGATTGAGGAAAAGAAGAGTTGTAAGAAAAATCTCAACAATGGTATGGAACCCAACAAAGTTGCTGTTTGGAAGTGCTTGAATATCATCTATGGATGATAAAACAAGCTTAGCAGCAGTAAATACTTTTGAATGTGTTGCCACCATGAAGATTCTGGTTCAGGAAGAAGTTTGGAAAAAAAAATAAAAAAAGAAAATAATAAAAAAGGGCAAACCTTTAGAAAAGTGCATGACAGATGTAAAAAAAACCTGGGAGAGTTGGAAAGAGTTCTAGTCTTTAACCAAGTACTCCGATGTCAGTGACTTTCAGAGTGGGCAGCTTCCACACCTCTCTGAAAGTTTCTAAACACTACTTAAACTACTGTAATACATAAGGTACAAAATATACCTGCCAAACAGTATTGCCAAATGATCTTACAAAGACTTGATTCTTCCATGCTAAAAACAAAAAGGAATTTTGCACTACACTTCAAAGATCTGTGGACGAAGCCCATAGCCATGTGGAAATCTGAACACTACAACATATTGAATCAATTCTAGACTCTCTGTCTCTATGAATGGTATTGAAGCTCAGTATAAACGAGTTCCAAGGCATTAACAAATTCAAATACAGTTTTGCTTTGTTTTGTTTTTATACTTGTAATAGTAAGAGCCTTCCAGCCTTATTCCTTCTAAAGGCTACTATAGTACTGGTAGTCAAAACAGTACTCCAGGACACTGTAGCGCTTCTGTGTTCAGGTGTTGTTTCCAGAGTGTTATTTTATTGCTAATGTCTTTGAGATTTTACCAAATAATCTTTCCTTCATTCAGACAGACTTAACTCACTGTTGCAGAAAGAAAGGCTTCCAGATTACCCTTTTTGTAGTGATTGCATTAAGGTTTTAAATAACTCTTTGCAGCTACCCATATCCTTTTCAACTGACTATACTTAGCGAACATAATTGCCTGCTTCCCACAATCTAATTTTAAGCTCATCTAGATGCCCAATTCTATTCTGTGTATTACAGCACTCCACAGGACAGCTTTGCTCTTGCTAAAGACGAGACTGCAGCTTTCTAACATCCCCATGCTGCTAACTTCCACCACTTTCACACCTCATCACTGAAGTCTGCACAGGAATTGCTTTCAACATCAGATAAAGGACAAATCCAGGCTATGTGAAACTATCTTGACTTGTGGAAGATAACTTTCTGAAAATTAAATGAGGTGTACGACTTCAGGAGATGAATATATGGCAGCGATAAACTTTTTATTCTTTATATATTGGAATATAGCAAATTCCAGTCTTGTACTCTGCAACAAGAAAGTGCAAATCTAGTTCAAGAAAATTAACCTTGTGAGACCTGCCAGCAGTATGGGCTATAACAACAGATGTATCCTATTGCTTTCAGCTAGATTTTCAGCATACCTATGGATTTCTAGGTGGTAGTGTGAAATATCATCACTGATAACAGCTGAAAGATTTTCAAGGTAAAACTTTCAAATACTTCATCATCAGTTCAAGATAGTTGGATTTTTTCATATAATGTATGTGAATAATGCAATTCTTGTCATGGAATAAACATAGGAAAGGAAGTGCATAAAACAAGCATAGGAAGCCAATGATAAAGGAATTCCTAACTTTTGATGCTGTTGTTTCCCAGTGGTCTGGGAGCTTCTGGTGGCAAGTTCATTAACTCAGACAGAAGATATTTAGCCTGACACGTATTCTTGGAAAGAGGAGGAGGAAGGACAGTACTGAATATTGCAAAGAGCAAACTAGTGTCTTAAGTCTAGAGAGGATTCCTGCTGGAAGATAGCAGGACAGCATATTAATTTCTTCACTGCTTCTTTACTGGTTGTCCTTTCATTTGCAAGTCATCAATATCCAAAAGCAGTCAAACTAGTATTTTTCATCACCAAAGAAATGAAAAAAAAAAGCTTAAAAATGAATCAGAGCATTTTGAGAAAATGAACTTGTCATCACATACCTTGTTTTTTAATTCAGTTACTCCTAGCTGACAAAATGCTGCAGAGCATAATGTGTATAAAACCCACAGTTCAGCCTGCATTTCAAGCTTACAAAATGACGATTCATTTACACTGTACATGTTTAAGCTTCTCCTTAGGTGTGTAAAATGATCCCAAAATATCAGTACTCTCCATGAATTTAGTAGTAATATTCACAGAGAAGTAAATTCAAACTATACACAAACTGTTCTGAGACATTAATTTTAGATATCACAAGGACAAGATAGTAGTAGAAAACATCCACACAGCAAGAGGAGACTTTCAGAGCATGAATACAAGATGTACATCTGGCAAATGTGAAAAAAATCATATCTAGTTCCCTGTCATTGGTGATGACAAGAGGGCAGTGAAGTGTGTTATTTTGTACCTATAAGCAGCATGCAGCTAGAAACAAGGTCTGTTTGTAACCCTACACTAGACAGTCTGCTATATTATTCTCTTTGACAGCAATTTCATTGATGAAAATTAAAAGTCACTCTTTAGAGCAAAATAATTACATATCATTCATCTAGAAATTGAAGAATCGGTATGTACACTTAATAAGTGCTCTGTAGTGCAGATGACAGTTAATACAGCAGATAACAATAACGTTCAAATGGAAATTAATTGCAAAGTTCATAATTTTTTTTACCAGGACATATAGTGAAACTACAGTTTTAAACTGTGAGAGGATAGATTTAAATTGCATATACAGAAGACATTTTTCATGATGAGTGAGCTGCGACACTGGGACAGATCACCCAGAGAAGCTGTGGGGGTCAGATCACTAGAGATGTTTAAAGTCAGGTTGGATGGTCTTTGAGCAATCTGACCTAGTGAAAGATATCTGTGCCCATGTCAGAGGGGTAGGACTACAGGATCATTAAAGGTACCTTCCAACCTAAGTCATTCTGCTATTCTGTATATTTATGGGATATATCTTAAGCTTACTTTTACAAAATAAATCACTACTAAATACAGAATCTTTATAATCTACACTTATCCAATAACAGATTCAGTAAACCCATGTGGAATTGTTCCTTTACCCTAGAACTGATCTTCTCCAAAATATAGACCTACATTCAGATAAACTGTCAAACAAATATAAAATGAATGTCATTATAATTTAAAGGTTAAAGCAGTAACTATAGAAATAAACATGAAAATAAATACAATTTCTAAATATAGCAGTGTCCCTTTAACATATTCCCAAAGTTTCAAGAATATTTAATTGAATCAAATGCTTAAACAAGACAAAGCGATTAAAATAAACAGAAAAATATCCTTCATTTAGAGGCTGCACTGCCTCAGTGGGAGTTAGCAACCTGATCAGACAGTTACTGTTTTCATAATTTGGCTTTAAGAATGTTTTGCTCTTTTGGAGTGGCTTAGCAAAGGGTTTTGAGTTTTTGTATAATCTTATAACCTGGAGGCAAAACACTTGTTAGGTTTGAAGTATGAAGTGAGTCAAGTCAGGGAGATGAAAGTCAGCCTCTATGTGAGAGCATTTAGAGAACACAGGTGAAGGATTTAAGCTACACTGTGCCATAAGGGCATAAATACTATACATTATTCACTAGGAAACAGAGGATGAAAATGGAAGAAACCAGGGAAGCTTTCAAAGCAACAAGAGCTTATTAGAATGAGCCTTAACGTCTGGAAAAGCTGAAGCTTGGAGATGAACCAAATCAGTCAGCTATCCTGACAACACCATGAGATACCAAAACACAGATTTCTCTTCTGAAACCAAGAGGATGCCCGGTGGAAGCAAAACTGTTAAGAGGAAATGATGCTGCTTCCATTTTTGTCTTATAGAATTGTTTAGCTTTCCTTGTACTGGAAAGTACCAAGGTGTTTTCAAATCAAGAGATTCAATTTTCTATTACAGATTTATTAAATTCATTTATTTGGGGATCTCTTTACTTTGAAGGCTCTTGATTTTCCTAATATTATTATTTTTCTTTATATTTTCATGCTTTGAGACATTTCCCCCCCCCCTCCCCCACTATTTTTACATAAGCAAAGCACTGAGGAATCTGTAGAGAAACATTTTTTTCTGCCATGTGAAGGAGATACTTTTCCATAAGCACGTCTTAATTTATTTAATAATGAATTTAAATTATGTTTTAACTATTTAATTGTATGCAATATTCAGGGTATAAGGTAAACATTATTTTGCTAAAAGAAATCACAGAATGTCACGTTGCTGTAGAGACACTGATACCATTTTTTCCTCTAAATATAAAATCCATAAACTAAGAAAATATACACACGAATATACATAAATAGAATTCAAAAGAAGTACTGAGTTTAAAGAAATTAGGGAGGAAAGGAGGTATTTAAGTTCACTTTAAAAAATAAACAGCTAACACAAAAATTGAATTTCATCTTGCTGCAGGTTGAAAAGAAATATAGTCAGGACCAAACAACCCCCTTTTGTTTAACACCTCCAGCTCAGTCCTGAAAAGAACTTCTCTATCCCTCCAAATGAGTGGTAGCTGAGTGAACTCACAAAGAGTTACTTCATTCCTTTTGTGGCAAGAGAGCCTGAAAGCCAGTATGAATCTGCGAAGTAGCAGCATGTATCTGTACTCCTACCCAGGTTATTGGTAGCAAAGGAAGAAAGGGCTTCCATCCCCACAGTTATGGGGCATGTCAGGAAACACTTCTGCAGAAAAGATCAGGCACTGTGGAAACCTTCTACTTCTAAAACAAATGAAAAAGGAGCACGACCAGATCTGAGAGGGCAACGTTAGGTTTATTTCAGCTGTTGGTTGGTAGATTTCATAGAAGAAATGCACTACAAGGAAGAACTGGCTCTGGAATAAAACACTAAGATCAGAGATTGGTGTCTCATTTTGCCTTCATGCTGAGAGCAGCAACGACAAAGGTAATTGTATATTCTGTTGTGCGTTGATACATTTTACCACAGCACCATTTTTTTTTCCTCTTATTCCATAAAACAAATAAAAATTGGAAAAACAACTTAATAACCTTAAAAATACAGTACATGTGCCCGAGTTGTTCATTAGATTCAGCTAGGATTTTTTATTTAAGTTGGTGGAATTATTTACTTTAAAGGTCTCATCCGGCACAGCTCAAAGACTGTTTTCTGTTGCTGCACTGAGCTATCTGCTGTACAGCAGGAAAAGCAGGTGGCTCATTTAGTGCAATTACACCACTTTGATTCTCTCCCATTTTTAACTGATTGGCAATGACCAGTTTATTGTGCTTAAATAATTAGCTCGTTGTGTTTACATGTCTTTAGCTTGCAGCTCTGTTTCATGGAGCCAGTGGATTCGTTATCTGTAACCCCCTCACAGCTCGAGACCAGAAAAATCCTGAGCCAATGATCTGTCAAATCGGTGCCCACCGCAGTTTAGGTGGAATACGCAAGCCGTACAAGTTTTTGTTTTCTCAATTGAGGTGCTTACCACCATGAAGTGTTCAGTAAGATACACTGTTCGAAAGCTTTGCTAGGCAGGACAAAACAAAATGGGACAAATGAAAGCTTTATCCTTTGATTTTAGCTGTATTTTTGGTTTGCATTAAAAAAAAATTCTTCAGCTCTTGTATAAACAGATCTTTCCATTGTAGAGCTCATTCTATAAATAGGTATTACTTCACTTCCTTTTACAGCACATGTTAAGAATGTAGTGCTAAACACATAAAGGTTGCTACCCTCAAAGATCGAGGATGTGGGATGATTCAGTGAGTGCTAGATCTTTCTATTTCAGGTCAGTCATTTACTGGGAGTGGTATTCAGCTATAATGCACAAAGTAAAAGCTTTCTGCCTGTAATACGCATAGAAAGCTTTCTGCCTTTAAAAGAGCTGCTTTACCCAGGAAGTACACAAACCATCTGTTTTGAAAGCCTCTGTGTACACCATGCATGCAGTAGCTACATTTGGTGGCTGATGGGAACAGCGATGAGCCATTTTTTTATGCTAGAAATGCACAAGAAATTAAAAGTGAAAAGTGCTATGCATATGGAGTGCACTTCTGTTCTTGCACGAGTTGAAAGGGGACAAAGGAATAAGGAACTGATCTTAGGACGTGTGAAAGCCATGAAGGCTTCGATCCTGAGTCACAGGCTTAAAGGGAGAAGTTTTATTTTCCAGGATGCTTAATTTACTTCAATGACGGCACATCAAATCACCATTAGTTTTACTGTCATCATGATAGTAAGATTAAGTCAATAGTCACAGAAATGTTCAAAGGTCAGTTAACATGTGAGGCAAAAGAATTACTGTCAGAAGACTTTTAGAATAGTAGGGCATCATTCACTCTGTGACTTCAGCTATCTCCAACTTTTTACAGGTCAAGATGTTTAATGCTGCACCAACGATTTTCTCCAGAGCCATTTAAAACTGTTCAGTAGTAGATATAGACTTATCTCATCTCCACTCGAGCACAGTGGAATCATGAGAGGCACAAGGTTTTAGCATCACAGTTCAGTAAAGAGGGAACTCCCTGTAGGCTGTCTCCAAATGACCAAAAAAGTTCATACAGATAAAAGTTATAATGAGAATCTGGCCAAGCTGTCAATTTTGGCCTTCTTTTATATGACTTTGGTTTTGTTTCATTTCGCTGTTTGGTGTTTGGTTGTTGGTTTTTTTTTATGCAACATTTTGTAAGAGATAAAACATTGATTTAATTCTTACCTCTTAAAAGATCCCATTGATAGTAATTTGTTCATCACAGCACCTTCAATCTCCCCAAAAAAGTTACCAGTCTGCAAAGGAAAAATACAAAAAATTACCAGACATAGAATATTGCAAAACAAAAATGGATGTAATTTAAACTGGCATTATCTGGGATCTGACAAGAGTTGGTTTGACAGATACATAGATAGGTTTTTAGGACTACTGCAACATAAAAACTGAAGAGGACTTCATAGTCATGGCAAGTTATACAGATTAAATTATTACCCCTGAGCAGATGTGAAAGCTTATACAATAGATTGAGGGACATTATATAACTTCTAATATTGGAAATAAAAGCCATCCTAACCTAAAGCTTGCACAGGAAACACATTAATCTGATTACAAACCCTTGTGATTAAAATGTGACTCAAAAAGATATGAACAGGTTGTGAGAGGATTTCATAAACAGTCATAAAAAAAAAGCATTGTTTGTAATTCCTGCATGACCTGTTTAAGGAGACAGAACAGCACATCTCATCAGTCCTAGAAACTGTAACTTCATTCAAAGTCATTTTATACTTAAAGCCACTCAGCCTGATTAATTACTCATTTTGTTCTTGTTCAGTAGATGTGGACTAATAAAAATAAATCTCTTTTGAGAAAGCAAACATTCACATTATGAATTTGGCATGTAATATGCAAGTGACTCCATTTTCTGAAGCCGTTCATATCGATTCAAAAATCTTGTTTTTTCTAGATTGGGAAGACATTTTCTCATCTGAGAACCTCAGCTCCCATAAGGATCAGATATGTTCTCCATCGCATTTAAAGGGAGAAATCCCACAATTTATTGGTGGAAAGGGCACTACTCTCTCAAATTGCACAAATTCCATTGGTTTTGTATGAACTAAACCCCAATTCCATTACAAGGAACTTACTTGACCTCAAGTATGCACCTGGGAGTTTGAAGGCAGAGAAGTTACAGCCCTAGCCAAGAAAACGCATTCCTCTACCTAAAAAGCAAGTATTGCCTTTTTTTCTTTTTTAAACTCAGGGGAAACTTGGAACATTTTCCAAAACATATGGATGTGCAAAATCTCCTAGAAACAAGAGGAACATTTGTAGTTTATATGACTAAAAATACTAGCTTCAATAGACCTAGTTGACTGATGAGGAAAGATTATCCTAACTATGGGAGAGGCAGTCAGCTAACATTGAAAAGCCCAAGCCATAAATGACTAGTATAACCTTAGATAGCAATAAACATGATTTATTAAGTTATGCTTCAGTCTTATAAAGACATTTCAATGACAGTTCTCTCCACAAAAGCTCCATTTGTAAATGCTAGTTCTCCCCAAAGTAGTAACACCCAGACAATTGTTATTTTTTAATATATTTGGATTTAGTGGTAACTCAGATGAAGAATTACAGTGCCCCAGGACAAGATTTTTAGAGTAGTTCAGGCCATTTCTGGCAAGTCCAAAGAAAAGCAACACTGAAATAAGCCCAGAAAGGTGTGTGACTGAAAAGGCATCATCCCACTTCCCTATTCCTTCCTTCCCCAGCAAATAAAGACTGCATACATACACATATATATAGATAGATATGTATGTGTAAAAATCATATACTGTAATTATCATAATATTACTACAGTGTCACATAGATAAATTGGATCTATCTGTGGCTTGGACCAGTCCTAACTAATGTTTAATAGCAATTAAGCAGCTAAATATTTTGCAGGAGCTACCAGTGCTGGATATGGCAGAACCAGGAATTAGCACCTTATATCATGACCCAGCAGGAAGGTTTTCCCCCTATGTATATATACATCAGGAGGCAGTGATATGGAGCAAGAGCCCATAGATCTTCCCAGTAGGATTCTTGAAAAATCTGCATTTTAATCACCTGTTTCCTGACATTCTGTCAGCAATGTATGATTCTCAGATACTTTTCCTCTTGCTCAGAAAGCAGACATGCTAGTTCAGCTTTTAGACTCATATACAATTGATGTTTTACCAGTAGCAACCTGAAATCTAGGTCATTACATATTTCTAGCCTAATGCTTGTGCAGCATCTGTCCGTAATATGTTCTTCAAAGAAATCTGTAATGGCTAGTATCAGGTAACCTACCAAAGTAAAAATGTCTTCCTAATCGTATTTATTGGTTGTAGCCAACTGTCAGGTAGCAGATGAGCTACACAAATACTGTACACAACTGTACAAACACTTGCACACAATGGGGGAAATAACCATATAAAAAGTTTTCAGTGCAACAAGATTATTCCACAATGAGTGTTGCATGATCCCTGACTAAATAAAAATACATATTGATAGGTTGAGAAAAAGGAAAAAACAAAACACTTTTTCTAACATAACAGTTAAGATTTAAATAACATTGTATTTTTAGTTCATATAATTTTATGGATACATCTTGGAATTATATTCACAACGTGCTTGATATTCCAAAAGGATAAGGCAATATATGTAATAAATTAAAATGAAATCTTAAATTCCAGTCCTTGGTTTTGCATAAAAGACAACATATTGTGAAGAATGACTACTTCAAAGCACATCACACAATCTGTTGAGCAGTTAATGCTCTAGTACAGTACTGGAAGGACAACAGTTTCAGAAAAAGTTTTCTTCTCTTGTTTACTGCTTGCTCACACACTTTTCAACGTGTCAACCAAAATGGAGCAAGGTACAGGGTGACAGTGAGGAAAGGTTATCCAGCTACTTCAGAGCTATGAAAAGGAAAACATCTGTATCTTTT
Source organism: Cyrtonyx montezumae (assembly GCF_038088225.1). Lineage (NCBI taxonomy): Eukaryota > Metazoa > Chordata > Aves > Galliformes > Odontophoridae > Cyrtonyx > Cyrtonyx montezumae. The sequence goes on from NW_027072067.1 coordinate 5,784,513, forward strand.
TACTTTCAAAGCGTTAGATTTAAGGTTGTTGCATTTCATGTTTTTAACCTAAAAGCAAAATGCTCAGTTTGGCTTATTTTTCACTACCCACTTATAGGTTTTTTTTGGTTTTTTTTAGTTCTCCTCTCAAGTCACTGTTCTCAGTCACCCAGAGCTCTTTATGTTAGATATGATTCTATGATTCTAAGTAACCAACCTCATCACAACAAATTTAATTCACCTAAGGGCTAAGTAAGAGTATGTACAATTTCTATTTATAGTCCCAACACATAAATGAAATTCAACTTCAGACAACTCTGACATAATTGGAGCACCATCCCAACTGTTTTCAGGCAAAAGTTCATGAGAATAGTGGTGAGTTCTTCATAAAGCTTCCATAGCTGAACAACTATACATTCTTCAGTCACTTTCCATGAAGCCAAAGCAAATTATTGTTTTGAATTGTCTTTCCATTGATCATGATCCTTGTCCTATATACTGTGGTGCTTAGCTTTAATCCACCAGTATCTGTAATCCACTCAGAAAAAAAAAAAAAAGCTTAACAAACAGCAGCATTATTTTCATTATCTGAAGTTTGAATATAAGAGTCCTACATCCCCAGCCTCTTTTACAAGTGGCAAAATGTCACTGAGACTCTTTCATATGGAGGTAAAAAGAATCTTATGGAAGATAGATGTTCTTGCAGCAAAAAAAGCCCTCAGATGGAATGTTTATGAGTTTAAGAGCAGAACCAACACCACTGGGCGACAGAAACTGAGGTTCCGTCGGAGACAGAGCTTACATTTTATTCAAAGAAGTATTCAATTTTATGCTACAAGTTACTTACCGTTTTTTGGACAGTGAACTATTTAAGAATAACAATTATATAATTGTGCTACATGCGAAGGCTGAATAAAAATAATTGGCTTACCTGCCCATAGTCTTCAGACACTAGGATAAATCCATTGTTGTCTATTAGGTAACAGTTGATTGTCTGAAAAAGTAAAACCAACATACAGTTCTAACTTTGGTTTTAGGATGCAACAGGAACTTAGTTATTTTGTTTACTTCCAAATGACTTGTAAACGAGTAAAGCCTTCAGGTTCTTCAAGTGGCTTACCTAACTTCTAAGTGTAGTCTCCACTAATGGGATGTTACCTGATTTAGATTTTTAAGCAGTTAGTTCATGCAAAGCAAGAAGATGTACATAGAAAGAGAAGATATAAGATACACTGTAAACAAATATAAAAAGAAGGGGGTCAGTATTTCTTAAATTCATTCTTAAAAGTATTTCCTTGTAACATAGGCACAGAGCGACTACTCATGATGGCTTATCCTGTGTTGGGAGAAAAACATCAGCACAATGTCATTACCCTAATGATGTATTAATGAAAACACAGTATCTGCCTGGAGGACTAACAGGGGACCAGGTAATATTTTTTAATTTGGTCAATGGGGGAGGGAACCAGAAACTTCTGCATAAGAGGCCCCACAGGTCTCCTAAAGCTTTTCAAATTGTTTTTTTAATTGGGAACTGGATCCAGAGGTAAGACTGTTAGCTTTTCGTAGGTCAGACTTATAACTTGCATAAAACAAGATAAACTGAAATCAGTGCTTCCCTCTATACATGCATGTGCTATTTTAACCTCAAGTAAGTTACTTGCTACAGGCAAAGTTTTAATTACTGCGCTTCAGAGTTTAAACATAAGGTACAATTCAAACCATGATATAACTCAGTTCCTCTTCATCACTGCCAAAAAACTACCTCAGTGTTAAATCTATAACATATTTCTATCATTGGTCTAAATCAGCTAATGGTTCTAGTGACATTTTTGTAAAAAAAAAAACAAACATAAAATAAAATAAATAATAATAAAAAGGATGGCTTCCAATACAGAAATCATCACTGCTTTGCTCTTAATTTGAAACCTTTCCTGCTGAGAAGAGGCTGAACAGAAAGATGATGAAATATGCCTTCTGCTACACTCTGTGCATACCCCAAAACTTCTTTGCAGTTTTAGAAAGGTAAGTGTGGGTGATCCTGCAGCAGTGCCTGTGTAGTTTGGTTTTTCAAGATTCCTGGGTGAGTCTGATTTCCACTCTGTCCATGTATTATTTGTGTTCTGTAGGACTGCGGAAGAAGAGGGATTTGCAGAAATGCTGGCCTGAAGTTAAGTTTTAAAAAAGAAAAAAAAAAGCAAAGAAACTCAAACCAGGCAAATGTTTGAAAAGAATGTCATTCCCAAATGCAAATGCAGGATATGCATTCTAATAGGGGAACCTAAGCTGCAAGCCACCCCAGTGGCAGAAAACCTGTCAAAAAGGAAGTTTGAAACAACTAATTTCCAACCTTTGATCTGCCAGAAAACCAAAAGCTGGCAAATGCAATGTGAAAAGCTGATGATGCTGGCAAAGATCTGAGTAGAGCAAATGCATTCAGAAGAGGCAGCTACTTAACCTCAGTGGTGTGTGAAGAGAGGAATTTCAGAAATAGACTGTAACTCCAGAACACTTCTCTCCCCCAAGTAAACCATAAACCTCCCACGAACTTTATAGGAGAGGAGCTAAGTCAACAAAGACCTCTTTCAAGGATATGTATTTGCAGTTCTCCTGCATGAAAGATTAATCTAAAGACAGTACATTAGAAACAGTATTTCTCCACAGCATAGAAAATGATGAAGAGTAGTTACACTGGACAAGAAAGAGAGTGGGCTTCATTTCATAGCTTACAGATCATGTGCAGCTGGAAAACCACTGTCCTGACTCCAGAATTAGTGGCCATGTATCAAATCTCTACACTATAGTCATTCAATTAGTATTTTTCAAAATTTAAAATTATATTCATGACTTAGGTTTGGTATAGCATACAGGCAGTTCGAAGAATTTGCACTTTGCTGTGTGAAGATAAGAGGGTTTCTACTTCTATCCATTTTAGAAGCTGACGAATTTAGGCCATTCATTCACCTACCCACCAGCAAGATAAATAACTTGTGCTATTCAGTACTGCATTAAAGAAGCATTTTCAAAAGAAATTTAGCACTGACAAAGCACAGTAGGGTGCATTTGCTTGTCCGCTATATCAGTAAATCTCAAACAGAAAATGTCAAATGCAAAATTAATGCATAGAATAATAACATTTGCATAGACTGTATGATAAAGGTTTAATTCACAATGGTTCACAGGTGTTGGAAGTGAACTATGAGCAGGTTTGCCCAAAGGTTCAAGTTCAGTGAACTTGAGATTTCAAGGGAATGTTCCATAGGTAGAGAGTCCCTGAGCTTGTAAAATACAGCAGGCACGAAGTCCAGAATAAACACACCAAGAATGTTGACTGAGGTCTGAGAACACATTCGGAGCATGGTAACTTTGATCAAGTTCAAGTCCTCTATGTATTTGTCACAGCTCCAATATATAGCAGTAATGGAATGTTATATGGGTTACGAAACCAAATATGAAAAAGAAAGAAAACAAAAAACTAAAATAAAATGTGAGACGCTAGGAAAACAAGAAAAAAATGAGCAAATTTTAAGCTGCAAAAGAAAAGAAAAAAATGATTTCTGAGGAATTGCAAATCCGTCATGGTACTGTATCTTAGAATAAAATAATTGCAAAGGCTCATAAGCTAATTCTGTGTGACTATTGTACCTATTTCTATTAATTTCATTTCTTAATACTTTTAAATGCTCTAATTTGTACAGTAATTGCTCATCAGAGATTTTCTTACCATCGAGATAAGACAGCTGTGAAATATTAAAGAATAACTAATATTTCCTGCTATTTCTGTCTTTCAACTGTTACTCTCAGTGGTTCTGGGATATGACGTATAGTTTGATCTAAGTTTTGGTTTGATCTGCTGAAGATGTAAAATGCTCAACTTCTGTAATTGCTCGTGTCTCAACATTCACCTTTGTCCCTGGAATGGTTTTTGTGAGTTTCATATGATAGAATCATGAAATCATAGAATCCTTGGAGTTGGAAGGGACCTCTGAGGGCCATCTAGTCCAATTACCCTGCAATGAACGGGGACACTACATCTACATTAGGTTGCCCACGACCTGATCCAGCCTCACCTTGAAAGTCTCCAGGGAAATGGAATTTATGAATCTATGTCCCAGACTCATTTTTCAATAAAACACCTTTCATTGTCAGAGAATTTGAAATTATGAAGTAGAATCATTTCAGTGAATTTTCTAAGACTACATCATTTAAACTTGAATGCATCTAAGCTAACACATCTAACTTGAATGCATTTAAACTTGATGAATACAGCTTTTAAACTTTTCATACACTAATCTACGTCAAATTAATCCAAAAATTAAAATCACATTGGTAGACTTAAATATGTATATATATTTTTACACATATATAAAAAATGTATTAATAGCAAATGCCAGAAAGTGTTCCCCAAATAGATACATGAATGTTTTTGATCACTGTTATTTGCTTTCAAATTATGTGTCCTTGGGACAGCCCAGCCTCGATAAATTTTTCCTGTAGGATTTGTTAAATTTTATGTAACTATAGTTGTGCTCACTAATTTTTTTAATGTACTAAATAGCCATGAATAAATTTAGTGCTACACAACATACTCCCAATGGATCTACTATGGAATAGGTAGGAATACAGTCAAGACAGTGGTAGAGATGGTGGAAAATGTGATGATTTCAGGGGAAATACATTAATACAGGGCATGTAGCACCTCTGCAAAAAGAATGGGAAGTGTCATTCAAATGCTAAAATAGTCAGAGTCTGTTACATGGAGATTAGAAGACAGATAAGAAGAGAGAGCAGAGAGGGAGAAAATCAAGACTTATATGGGATAGTACAAATAATACATTGTAGTACCTATTTTAAAAATTAGTTACAGAACTTAAGAGAACTTCAAGAGCTTTGGAAGAAATGGCTTCAAGTGTAGAGATGAGAAGGGGCTGTTTAAACACCCGAGTTTGCAGAACAGTCCTTCAGTTTGCTGTGTGAGTACTGAGGCTGCACTGACTGCTCATGTCTGCTGATACAGAGCAGCTGGCCTGAAAACAACCGAGCATGTGCAAAACAAAATAAAACAGAATAAAACTGTGTAAAAAACTTTATAGATGTATATAAATGTATAAATGCTATTCCACTTAAAAAAGAAGAAAAGAAAAAGAAGAAAAGAAAAAGAAAAAAAGAAAAAGAAAAAAAAAATAAGAAAAACAATTGTAAAAAATATTACATCAGCACAAATTATACCTAATAAAATGTATTTTGTCCTAGCACAGTTATCAGGTGATCCAGGTCTCCTCCCACCATTTCTTAGTTTGGAGATAACACAGGGATGTGATAGATGATACAATAACAAAAATGCAACTCTGATTTTCTATGATCCTGCGCATCTAACTGCTCTACATCTATACATACAGCTTGTGCTTTGTCAACCGCTTTTTTAATCATTTGTCTAATTATAAATTGATTGCTTAATCAGAAGATCATACAGTCTGATACCAAATGCTTTACAAAAATCTATGCATAAAATGCTAAATATATTGTTTTCATCTACCAAAATAAGCAGCATTTTAAAATCTACTTTGGTGCGTCAATTAAGAACTACTGACTCAGATTACTTCTTTCCTATTTCTGAAGTGTTATTTATGTATCCATTCTGCATAGACCCAACTTTAAGTTCATGTTTTATAATAGCATGAATATTAGGGATTAGCTTCTGTCTCAGGTGAACAATAAAGAAGTTAAAAATACACCTTTGAGCATCTTCATGTGACATCCAAAACTGGATTCATAAGCAAAAGCTACTGCAATGCATATTAGAGGTACCACTGTCAATCTCATAAATGGATGTTCATAAGGAGTCATAAAATGAGTTTCACCACATAAATTGCATAATATTTAGAAGGCAGCTCCTAGTTAACTCATTAATTTAGTCTGAACCTCTCACTGTACATTATATTCAACATTATGTTCTACTGCAGTAGAAATATAAATGGAAAATAAAGATCTGTTGAACACTTACTTCATCATCACAACTTATTGCACATCTGCCATCAAGAGACGCACACTAGAGACAGTACCAAAAATAAAATATTTTCAATTTCAGTTTGATGATTATGAAAAATGACACTTTCAGAATCAAGGTGAGAACAATTATAGTGATGTTGAAATTGATTACATTTTTATCAAAGGCAGCATTTGTTCTAAAAGCATGAGAAGGAAATTCTTACATCTGTTCACCAATCCTTTTCTGCTCCTGTCTGAATTCACACTATATCCCTTACAAGTGTTTTAAACACTATCATCTCCTTTTTCTTAGGAGCTTGGAAATTGTTCATCAACAAGAAATCATGATTTTCTGGCAGGGTGGGTTTGGATATGTATTTTTTGAGTTGTTCTCAGAATGTGTATGATTGTGTGTGATTACTCTCTTTAATGAATACTAAACATTTTAGCAATAGTTTATCAAATACTACAGATGCCAACCATGATTCAGCCACATCACGTAGTTGATTGATTTGCGTGATGTTGCATTTAACCAAATGTCAGAAGAAAGGTACTAGGTTAGCAAGAAGGTGCAATTCTGCTATTACTGAAAATGAATAGGTATCACAGCTTGGTCTGCTGTTTTTCCTTCTATCTGAAGGAGAAAGTTAACATCTGTCAGATCAACAAAGCAACTCACTATATATAATTACATTTTTCTTCCATAAATATGGAATCAAGCACACAGAATACTTTTTTGCTAACAACGAACTGGAAGGTATATGAGCAGAGATAACAACCTATGTGAGGTATATTTCAAATAAATTGCTTGTTTACAACAATTTTGTGACAAAGTAATTGTGGATCAACTACACGGTTACAAAGATGTTGTGGATTCAATGACAAGAAAAATTTCAATTTAAAACATACCTGTCTGCTTGCTGTCCAAAATTTCCGCTGGAAAAATTCAAGTTTCATCTGGATACCTACAGCTGGGAAATATATAAATAAAACTGTATGTTACATAAATTTTTCAAAGTTATTATTTGAAATAAATCTAAAGCAGAAATAGTGCTATAATAAAGAGGGAAAGCAAGACCCATGTTAAATAGACACTAGTGATCAAATTGGAGTGCACATAATAATATTTCAAATCCTTTATAGTTTGAATAAACATGAAAATATTACTAATACAATGTGACAATACGCAGAGAAGACATTGAAATTGAAGATGCCTTCATATTAATCAAAAGAAGCAAAAGTTGAATGCATTTATGTTCAAACCTATCTCAAATTCATATTCTACTGTTAGTATTATAACATCTAAAGGAACACAATTTTCTATAAGCTCAAACACATGAACACGTGCTGAAACAACATGAGAATGATGGTTAATATTTCAAGTGATCATTTGTTATTGGGACATAAAAATCCTCTTGTATAGGAAACTTTCATTTTCTCATTCTTACTCTTGGACCCACAGTAAGAATCATTTAAAAACATATTTACCTTTTTATCATTGGTAATACTGTTTTAGCAAACTTACACATGCTGATGCCATGAACATATTTTTCTTTTATATTAGTAGGCAGGAAAAATTACGTACATAACAGGCTATAAATAGTTTTTGCTATTGATAATTCACTGACATATTTGCTTAAGAGAGTAAGGACAGAAATCCATTTCTTCTTTAGAATGAAATCCAGAGGAAACTCTCTCCAACTGTATTTTATTGTCTAGTAATTTATTTTACAGTCAATGAGGAGATGCTGTCTGACAGCCATGCAACACATGTTTTCTACATCTGTTCTTCAGGCTCACTCTGAGTATGCAGGTGATCTGCACATCTCATTCCTGTTTCTGAAATGGAGGAAACACATATTTTCAGGAAGTTTCCACAAAGAAATTTCAAACAGAGAAATATCTGCTATACCAGTATCTGAAATTTCAATCTCATATTACATTTGTAGTCATCCATTTCAGCAACTGTGAGTTAATGTAAACACTTATACCAGCTTAAGTTTCTTATATTTCATCAAGCACAGTCCATGCCTTGTTTTATGCATGTGAACATTTCTGTTCAGTTCACTGAACAAACTGCATGTTAAACAGATACACAAGTAGGTACCACACTAAATCAAGGTCTAGATTTGCCTGTAGCAGTCTAAGCCTCAAACATGTAAAGAAGCCATTACAGTCTTTGTTCTCTTCTAATCAAATTGTATGTATACATAAATTTCTGCAGAAGTTTGGAGAATCCAAATACCTCAGGAGAATTTTCCCAATCCGAACTATTTCATGATATTCAGAATAAAGTGTAAAATTAGTAAGAGAAAAGCTAACTACATAGTCTAGACTCTTAAATAAGAAGAAAACAAATGCATACTGAATGTCTTCCAGTAACCAGTATAAATTTCATACCATGAGACAAATTCTGAAAAGAAACAAGATATTTATGAGTAAGTTCATCTGTAAAACATTCCATGTGAATGTTTTAATCAGTTTCATAGAGGAATGCTGTAGCATAAAGACAACTGAAATCCTGGGTCTGATTTTGGTGAAATGTAGAGCATCCCTTCTCATGAGAATGAGAAGACACATACAGCTGCAGCTCTGTTTTCATGGTATTAGCTCTACGAAATTTGATACTTAGGTTAACTATGATGGGAGGTAAAAGACCACAGATGAATACTGAACTCATTCTCTCTCAAGCAAACACCTGTGATTTCAAGAGCAGTGTAGTTACAGTAGGAAGTAAGGGACCAGACTTAACCAGTTACTGCCTTCTGTCCTTTTACAAGATCGATTCCATTGATTTCTCTACATAACTTCTAGAGGAGCTCTATCACTTATCTCTTAGGTACAATACCATTGAATGAGGTAAACTTCAGATCTTAAACTTTGGTCTGCTCTGGTCAAGGTAATTCAGTCACAGTGGCAACAAGTGGCACAGTTGCACAACAAAAGAAATATTTTCCATATGACAGATTTGCAATCCTTGTAATTCTTTTTTTGTTTGTTCATTTGTTTTCTTTTCTTTTTTTTTTTTTTTTTAATGAACATGATTTGTACCTAAGTTTCAAGATTGGAGGAGAAAACATATCTCCCATATAGACTGTATAGTGAAAACAGCAATAGTCATTTACTTCGAAGAGGAGCATTTTAGTGTGAGACTTTAATCTTACCATTGTTCTACTTTTACTTCCTTCATGAAAACTTTGACATCTAGTTCATCAGCATTCAGAACTTCAGAACAAAATACCTGTGCTGCCATTTATTTTTATATTTAAATCAGTGTTTTACAAACTGGGTACATGTTCAGCTAATGTAGGCTACTGGAGAGGCATTAAGGCTCTTTCTTTGCGTACCTGTCTGTTTTCTGTAACACAAAATGTTTCATTTCAGAAGAATACCTCAAATCCAAGTAATTCTGTCAACCATACTATCAAATTTACTTAGGCAACTCCAACAAATAGCTTTAATGCTGTGTATGGATAGTAGAGATGAACTCCTCAAAATTTCTTTCCTCTGTTTAATACAAGGATTGGCATTCTGTAGCATGTACTCTATGAAATAAGATGTTTAAGAACTACAAAGTTAATTTCCTGGCTGAATAATTTTTAAATAATTCATTTCCCAATGCATTTATTCAAAGGCTGAAGGTAATAATTCATTGTATTTTGTGGGATGCTGTAAGCATAAAGTTATTGGGAAGAGCTCAACTTTTACAGAACTCAAGCCCATTTAGTATCAAGGAAAGAATGTATGAAAACAAATAAATTATTTGAATAGATCAGAATTGTTTGTGTTCATCTCAAAATCTCTACAGTTAAGCAAATAGACAAAATGATAAAGAAATCCTCCCTAAATAAATTAGTCTTTTTCTGTGTACAGAATTGTAAGAGCTCTTATGCTGTAAGTAAAAAGGACCAACTCCTACTTAAAATAAGAGAGGAAAACAGAGTAGACTGATTTATTTCAAGCATCAGAGGAGCTCAAACTCCCTACAAACCCGGGAGAGATACTTGAAATATAGATTCAAGTAAAAAGCAGTAAAATGTAAAAGGGTTTCAATTCTGTAGAATATCCATAGAACTTAACACTATACAAAAGCAGTAGATCAGCAAGATTAAAGAAATATCTGTCTAATCCCTTTTTCCACAGAAAGTAAATTATAGCTAGCCTAAGGTAATTTCTCATACGTAAAAGATGCTCAACATTTTAAGGATAATTGGACATCCTTTTTCTGATGGAATTAGCTTAAGGGAGGCTTAATTTGCCTTCAGAATAATAAACCTTGGAGACAGACTTGAAACAGGATTATTTTTTTTTACCTGTATCAACTTTGTATATTAAGCCAAGACTCCTTAACATTTGTTTCTAACTACCTCTACTACCTCTTAGTATCTATTAAAATACCTAATAAGTAAATGTGAAATATTCAACAACACATTTAACTACTTACAAAAAAAATAAATTGATTGCATTTCTTTTGTCTATGCTCTAAGTCTTTGATTCAGTTCAAAATCTTTTCTGTCTTCAATTTTAGCTTAGCCGAAGCTTAAGAAGCTGAATATTACACTCCATGGTAAGATATTGATCAATAAACAGCATAACTGCCAAAATATACCTCCGTTACAGATTAACTGAAGTATCTCACATCCAAAGTATATGCTTTTCTAAATACTTATAAATACCTATAAAACATTTATGTTAGGTTATGTACAAAACATTTTAGGTATCATAATTGAAAACAAACAAACAAAAACAGTTGTTTTCTCCATACAATAAGTGTTATCTAATAAATCAAAGGTATTCCAACAGGATTTAGTAATAAGATTATATTTGTAGCAATACTAATTCTTTCTATCACAGCAGTTAGCTTAAACAAAAAAATGAATTAGCTTTCACTGAATGTGTACTTCCCAGACTGCTTCTAATCCCAGTTACAGTTCACTTGCACAATAAAATTCAGTTTCATTCTTCCAAACTTCACACTTCATTCAGTTTCCTTCTTGATCTCAGTGATCATTTCAGTTCTATCTATACTTTCCCCTTCTCACCCAAACTCATTTTTATTTCTTTTATTAAAAAAGATGATGTCCAGCATTTTCTTCTAACATGAAAATGTGTTATTTTTGTCAGGAATATTGAACACCCAATACAAAATTAAATTAATTAATTAATTAAATGAAAATCAGCCTACACAATTTAAGTCTTGCTAAGTTTTAATTAGGAAAAAGCTGAGTCAAGATATTAAGTTATTGTGTGCTTTCTTCTGTTTTTGTTACTATAAAAGACAGTTCTTACCCAAGGAAAATTAAATATCGCACATTCGGATATGAAAATCATTGTTATTACGGGTACATTAACTTTATCCGTTTAGCTTCTAACAGGTGGGATGTCTGCACACACACATGAATTTCTAAGTACCATATAATTATATATCAGTGTCAGAGTTTTGTTATTAGAGACAATACAGTGTTCATTGCATGTCATAAGGTCTTAGCTAATGCATAGAATATTCCATCAGGTGTACTGGGACGCAACATGTAAATGCATGAATTCTTCTTAAGTGGGGAATGGAAAGTTGAAGCTCTCCCTCTTAACTCACTGATCTTAAACATACTATTTTCTCCCAGAACATGTTCAGAATTAGTGGTGGAAGTAGATGTCTGGATGGAAAATCCCCAGATACAGCAAAGGCAGTGGCAACCGGTATTTCCTGGAGGCCAAGCTTAAGCAGAAAGGGAGGAGATACTGGTAACTTGATGTGAGGCCAAGCTGAAAGGGGAGCAGGATGATGATTTCTGGGAGGCCGAAGTTCATCCAAACTCAAACCACGGGGGAAAGCTGAAGGGTTTGGTTTGCAGCCAACCCCTTACAAAGTGAACTGAGGAGGGCAGTCTGTGAACATCATCATAAACCAGACTCCCTTTGACTCCTCGACACATATCTTCCTTCTGGAGGACTAATGAAGTAGCAGCAGGAGCAAGAGGAAGCAGAGAAAGGATATAAATTGAGTGGAAACATAAAAAAAATATAGACACTGTTGACTGAAAGTCTTTTGCCTTTTCAGGAGGGTTCACTGAAGAGCTTGGAGGAATACAGGTTATCTGTAAATTATCATTCAGACAGTTATGCCATATTTCAAACTTTACAAGGTAGTAGATGTGCTGCCAACACTGTAACAAAGTGCTCCCACAAAAAATCTACTATTTTACCCCATGATAAACTCTGTGCACCCGGTGTACAGCTCAAGGGAGCTACTTGGGAATGCATCTGTAGTTTTTCCAGGAAAAAAAAAAAAGTCATATTCCTGGAGGGAGGTAACCACTTGGCATGCAAAACTACACTAAGTGCACATTGCTGGAAAGATATATACCTTGCTACTGAGAAATACAAGGGGAACATTGATAGTATAAAAGTGGTAGAAACTACACAGTTTAAAGAGAGTGAAGTAGGGAATGGTTAAGCTCTGTCTGATGTCTAGAGAATCTAGAACTTTTAGGATATATCTGACACCTACTGACACCTGTTTCATTGCGTTAGGAAAAGAAGAGAGAAATGGAATTAGAAAAAGAAAAGAGAAAAGAAAAAGGAAAAGAAAAGAGAAAAAGGGGAAGGAGAAGGGGAAGGGAAAAGGAAAGGGAAAGGAAAAAAGGAAAAGGAAAAAGAAAAAGAGTGAATTGAGTAGTTTCATTTCTCACAGCTCAAGTCCTAATCTTACTAGTTGCAGTGGCTTAGCCAGTATTTCTTTCACATCTCAGCCAGCAAGCTGTGGTTTCAAGTTTGCAATTAATGAACCTCAAGAGACTCAGAGTTCAGAAAAACATCCAGAAATTAGAATCCTTATCTGAACTCTTGGAAGCTGTGACCAGATTCTCTTAGGAGGTGTCAGGCTCTCAGCTTCTGCTTTAACTAAAATACACTGTGGTCAAACTTTGATAGTGTTTCATTCTTTGAGATTTGATCCAGGCTACTACCTAACTCAGCTGAAAGAAAAAGTTAATGTTAACAAATTTTAGCATTGTGAATAAGATTGATTTCAGAGAATGGGAAAAAAAAATATTGCTCTTATTTCCAAAGAGGTCTATCCATCCAGAAATTGGAAATCCAGCGTTTCAGAATGGATACTTGATTATACAAAATGTTATTAGGCAAGCAGACAGTGTAGTGGGTAAGAAAACACTGACATTTTATCAAAATCATTACATCACTAGAAACAAGACTTGGATTCCTTAATGACTTTGTTATAATGTGGTATTTCCAAATTGCACTGTACTGTGATTATCTAATTACTTAGAATTACTGTAAGACTAAAGTCACGTAACGCATCAGAAATACTTCCATTAAGGATTCTGTTTTTGAAAGTATCAAGAGAACAGTAAAAGGTGTCTTGCAAAACCCCAGTATTATGTTTGTATCTTTACTGAATAATTGTAAAAGGCAGCAATGGTAAACAATACAGACAGCAAGTGTGCCCATCAAAATTCCTTCAGCTTCTAGAACTGGATTAACATTGGCCATGATCTGAATACTTTCACATTTAGTTAACTTTATTATTTATGTTACTCTTGCAGAAATTCTAGTATTATGAAACTCTGTCAAGATAAATTCATTATTCCTTTTAGGAATTACCTTTATTGGAAAAAGAAATTTATAATATCTTTTATTTCAGTGTGTGAACTGGAAAACAGTGCAACCAATAGGTCAGGCATGGAGGGGTAGAATAACAGCTTTCTATTTTATTTATCTTATCACATTTTAGGCAAAAGTTAGCATCTTCAGAATTCCTAGATAAACTTAGATAGCCTTAAGCAGAAAAATTTGCTTAGGTCTGATCTTCTGAGTATTCACAAACTGAGAGAGATACTCCTCATGTTGCTAAAACATGGACAACAGCTTATATTCTTCATTAGATAGATATAGAATTTAACAACCCCTTGGCCCAGGAAAATACAAAGAGCAATCTACTGACTTATCTGTGGCCAAATACATATTTAATAAATGTGTTTAAAGAATACTCAAGAAAACAAATGTAATTAAATGTCAAAAATGTTAAGACTCCAAAATTCAAAAGGCACAGATAGATTTTTAAAATTTCTTGATAAAATATCATCATTGTCTGAGTGCCAAATTATGACTATTCTTCCACTTTTCTGTGAGTTATTATCTGAAAATAGAAGAAATGCTGGCATATTTTCCACAGTAGCAGTGCAAATCTGCTACACCTTATGAAAACTATTATCCAGATGCTTCCACAAGAAGCATCCTACAATTTATAACAATAATTTGTAGGATCTAGCTTTCAATGCAGGAGTAAAGCATATTTTAAGAGAATAAATTCATATTTTTTTTAGGGAAATCAATATGACAGATATCAGCTATAATCCTCTCCAAAAGGACATCTTTGAAATAAAAAGGTTTGCTGAAAGGTAGCTGTCCTTGACATTTCATTAAACTAAGGTTTTATCACACAAAATAGCTTCTATCTCTACTAAGTTGTGAGATCAGTGTAAATTCAACTGTGGTTTATGCCTAAAAGATGTTCAGCATTGCTAGTGCTCATTGAAGTCTGTTCAAGTTGAGGGATGCTTGGCATATGATAGGAATAGGAAAAGTCCTTAAAAATCTATTTGGAGAATACTTTTGGCAAGAATTTTCGGAAATGATGTTGTTGTATAAAGGCTCAGGTATTACTGATTTAGAATGAAAATTTGTCTTCCAAAGGCCAACATTTTATAGCTGTTAGCACCTATACAGCTATAAGGGCAGACAAACACTGATGGGATTTGCAGAAGCTCGCATCTCTCACTGCAATCACTATATTGCAGGGAGTTCTTCCTAAGTCTCTGTTGTGATCCTTCCAGCACTATTAGGCAACAGAATAACTTTGAATCATTAATTTTCAAAAAGTGGGCACATCTAAACTACAGAGGGTCTCTTGAAAATGTTGCTCAATGTATTTACTAGAATATTTCATTTTCTAATACAGTCAAATTAATCAGTTCTGCATTTCATCAGCAAGGGTGCTAGAATCTTTTCCAGAGTGAATAAATCTTTCAGTTTGTCTATAAGGGAAGCAAAGGTTAGCCCAATTTTTTCACTTTACAGAATAGGGATGCCCCACACCAAGGGAAAAGTCCATCTTCCTTTCACTAAACATCTAACATACATAGCAGGAATTTAAGCTTTTACCAACTTAAGTAAAATACATTTACATAGATTTATATTTGTCTTGATTTTTATATTAAAAATGGTAAAATTATCCATAAAAGAAAAATGAGAATGCTACCAGAAACTTCCCTGCTTTATTCCATGTTTTTCAGTGCTCTTAGAAAGCATCTGTAAGGGCAGAAGTCTATGATTTCTGCATGCATGGAGATACTGTTATGTTGTTCTTCAGTTCTTCTTAACTAAGATTTTTTTTTTTTTCATTTAATTCAATAAGATTAGATTATGGTACTGATTATGATCATTTCCACAAATCAGCATTTTAACTGAGTTTCCATGGAAACACTATATGCTCCCGTTTTCTTTCTAGACAAGGCGATGCCTGTTTAACAACTTGAAAGTTTGATGAAGACAACATGTTTTCTTTAAGTTACATTAACCAAGGCCAAGATTTCCTAATTGTATTACCAGAAAAAACATTTACAACAGGACTTTTTTTTTACCATGGGAAACCCTCCATCACTGAACCCGTCTTAATCTCTGAAAAAGAGGAAACATCAGTATTGCCATTGCTTAATCACACTCAAGTCGTGTTAAGAGGTCTTTATGTAAATGTCTTATTAAATGACAACATTTTTTTTTTTGTGTGTTATATTCTTTGTACCTAAGGACATTATCCTACATCATCTGAATTTCTGAGAAACTCCCATCAGAGAACACACATCTATGAAGACTGGGTGGTCTGGTGGCTTAAGAACTGAGAGTCTGGTCTGAAGACTGCTCTGTTCCTTGCTCTGCTGTTTGCCTGCAGTGCAATCTCTGAGCAAATTATCCTACCTTTCTATGCTGCGCTTCATTTCCTTATTAGTGAAATGGGACAAAGGACACCTTACATTCAATAAAAAGTGATCATTATATTATGAAGGAAACCAATAACAGCTAAGTATTACAAATGCATGTTACACATTCGGGTGTTATCTGTAAACTGACATAACAACCAGGCCCAAACTCTTGATTATATAAAACTGAGAAACATGCCCTAGCAACAGCAATGAAATACTGTTTAAGTGGTTTGGAGATAAATAGGTTTTTATCTTTTACAGTGTAAATCTGCACTGCACTGTGGTGAAACTGGAACGTTTTCCTGCATTACTGATTTTAGCCAGGTTCCAACCTAAGCATTGGAGAATCACTCATTGTGTGTCTCCTTCTGGCAGATTGCAGTTTGCTTATTTTACAGATTTGCTTTCACGTATCCAATCTAAGAAATTGTAGACTTCAAAACTGTGTATCCCTTTAACTCCTAAGTTATAAGGTATCAGTATGTAAAACACGATCAATCAAGGCCACATAGTAAGATAGACAAGATGTTTACTTTGCATGGAAAAACCTGCATTGAATGTTACAGCTCCTTTCACTTGCACAAAACACAGACATTCACTAAAGACCATGTTTGGATCATTAGAACCCCAAATCATCAAAAACTAACGATTACAGGGAGAGAATCCTCTGCTTTGTCCTCTCTTTAGAGGGTTTAGAGAAAGACAGTTTGTAGCAGTAACTTACGAAAACCTATCTAAGATCATACAGATACTAAAAGCAGAGGTATGGAAATGATTAGTTCTCTAAACCAGGCACATAATGCATAACTTCTTCAGCTTCTAAAAATGGTAGCTTACTTTCTCCCAATGACTACTTTCAAAAGCAGAGAAGCCAGTAATACTGTTCTTTGAACTTATCTATTCTAACTGTGCTGAAACGCAGAGACGGAGAGAAAATGGACACTGAGAAATGTACTGTCATTTTGTGAAGGGAAAAAGATGAGAAGTTTCAGCCAAAACATGAGTAATCTAGGTCAGCCCTGCCATTATGTTCAAGAATAACTTACTGCAGAGCAGAATGAAAGCAAATAAAGATCAAAATATCCTCACTTTGACCAAGCTAGCGATAGCCATTTGGACATAGGTAGATCAGTGAGGCTGGGAACTTTTGAGATAATGTCCTAAATTAAGTGATAATAAAATAAAAGTACCTTTACATAAAAAAGGGGATGCTGCATTGCATTAAATGATAATATGTACCTCCTGAGTACTTGTAGCCTTACTCAGTGAAATGGAAGTCATATGCTAACACTGAAGATAGAAAGATGAGACTAACATTTAAATGTTTCCTCAGCTTCAGAAGTAATGACTTAATTTTACACAGAATTTTTTTTCTTTCTACTTGCGCACAGGCTTTTCAAGTGCTGTTATAATATTGTTATCCTAACAACTAATGCCTTGCTTGACCCAGAAAATTAATCCTTCAGCATTTCAAGGGACAGTAAAATAGAAACCATAGCAACAAGCTTGCAGATAACTTTGGTTAGCACAAAAACAAAACAAACAAAGCAAGCTAAGCCAGTAGACATGGTTCAGTTTTATGACTGGCAGGACTTGGACATTTATGCCAAAATTATTAAAACATTTTCCTCCTTACCTAGCAGGGAGTGTGTCAGCCATTTGTCATTATACTTCTAATAACTGTATTAAATCTCAGTAAATTATTTTCAGTTTTAACAGGTCAAGAAAAGGAGAATATTGTACCCTTTGATATATATTTATAAATTGGAATTACTATGGAATAAACTCTATTCTAGCGATGAGAGAAGAAACCACAGAATGAGACCCCTTTGCAATTCTGGACATGAAAACAGTAAACAAAAACAAACAAACAAAACAAAGCAAAAAGAAAGAAAGAAAGACAGCAAAAAGAGAGAAAAAGGGGTTTTCCTTTAAGATTTCAATCTTTAGTTTCCTTTACTTGCCATTAGGTTATTCCTGTAAAGTTCCTTCATTATTGCTGGCATAAACTACATGCCTCTATAAAAGGGCTTTTATTAAAGCTTCTTTTTATATTTCATAGCCACAGGGTTTTTGTTGCTGTTTGGTTGCTTTTTTTGTTGCTTTATTTAAATGTATATTGTTTTATTCCCGCATAAATTTCCTCCCAGGGTATCTGAAATTCTTAATCATCATCCCAATATTTCTCTCCCACATTACACTTTTAGAATCAAGTTCCATGTCTTTTAAGAGTATTGCTTACGTCAGAGGGATCAAGAGGTTTAAGTTTCAGTACCTATTAAAGGAATTTAATTATCCAACCAGTTCCATTTGGATACACTGTTCCTGTTGTTACTGTTCCCTGCTAATCTACACCAGATTTTCCAGTATTGTAATTCTCATTAATAAAATGCACTCTGTAGGAAGACATTTCTTCTCCACACTTTTTTTTTAGAGAAAAAAGATCTCTTAGTGGCCTGTTTTACAAATTCTGAACAGAAATGTCAGTATCCTGTGTATGAATCTACCCAATACTTTGTCATGTCTGCAAATGGTACAACTGGATAAACCTGATGGATGGGAAATCCCAACATTAATCAGTGAATGTTACTTGAATAGTAGTGTCCTACTACAAAAAAGCATGAAAAGGATTAACGAAATATGAGTTCTATTTTTCAGCTGTTCACCACAGTAGCTTAAGAAACAGAAATATTCATCACATTTTAAAATCTTTCTTTCTACACTGAGAATATTTCAAAATCCTTTTACACAAGATTGTTCAAGAAAATAACCTTCCAATTCTAACCGTTCAGGAAGTATAGAAAATCTACTCATTTCTTCCTTAAGTTTGAATCCAGGATGAGGTATGATTATGAACAGAAATTATTTTTAAACATTAAACAGACAAACCAAAAAACGCTGAAGGAAAAGTTTAGAGAATAACTTTGTCTTCAGTTTAAGATGGATAAGCTATCTAGAGTGATAGTGAAAGTGACCTCAGTTTCAGCATGTCTGAGAGTACAAAAAGGATTTAAAATGTAAAAATAAAATTTACAATTGTCCTTATTTTTATATTTTCTTTTCCATTGTCTTACTTTTATTCTTTTCATTTCTGTTATCCTTATGTCAAGCAGTGTACATTTCTCCTTACAGGAGTAGCAGAATGAATTCATTAATTAATTAATCATGTCAGTGATATCTCTTAGCTCCACATAGAGATTTTCAGCATGTAATAATAGGCAGTTGTCATTCATCAGGAAAAGTCTGAACATTTTTCCCTCCTTCCTTCTACCTGTGACAGAACAAATACATGTAATCTGCCTCTAAATATGATTTTATCTAGCTTGCATTTAAGGGAAAGTAACTTTGCATTTCTCTTGTTTACACTTTTCATTCTGAAGGCCTTGCATCACATGCAATGAACTTTCTACCTACTGAAGCATACTACAGGGCTGGTGCTCAAGTATTTTTCAGATAATCCCATCCCACTCTCATACACCACTTGTTTAATTGCAGGCAAAGAAGTGTAAGACAATGGGACAACAAACTAATTATGTTAGAGTTATAATATCACTACAGATTGATGGATTGAAAGTCTTGCATCTCCTTAGTGAAGTAAATAAAAAGTGAAAAAATCTGACAAGGATTGACCCAAGCAGCTGCCTCCAGATTTACCTTCAAAGAGCTGCATATTAACATTGAAAGAATTATCCAGTCCAAACAAAAACAACAGTTTGGGGATAAACACAGTTCTGACCTCACCCAGGCATCTACAATGATCAATGATATCATCTGACACAGTGGCAGATGCTATGCTGATTTGCAGGTTGTTGGAAATAGCAGGATGTTAAGTCCCTCTGAGCTATACTGTTTCTTTCCCCCACTGTAAATTTGTACCTTGAATGCAGTGTGCTTCAGCACATCTAGTCCACTATCACATCTCATGTGCCAACCTCAACTAGAGGTGTCAGAGGAAGGTGTAAAAATTCCCGTAAATAATAACTATGGAAAATAATAATAATAATAATAAAAACCCCAACCCATGCCCACAGGGAAAAATTTTTCTCCATAACTTGTGTCATTAGTTGTTGATTAAAGCCCTTAAGAGTGAGTTTATACCTCTTCTAAGTGTTGTTTTTTTTTTTTAATCCCATAAGGTAACTATGACTCCAGATTATGTATGAATCCTACTAATTTTTGGCCCAAGGATAACTTCCTGCACTGTGTTTCACAAATTAATTATGTATTTTATAAACAAGTACCAGATGTATCTATGAATGGTGAAACAAGCCATTGAAAAGAGAAGAAAATGAGGCTCTTCCCCTCAATTCAGTGATCCAAAATACAGAATCACAACTGCCTGTTGGTTTCTTTATATCTGGTTCTACAAAATGTTGTTTATCACCTTCGGAGTTACTAACAAAAAAATCATAATGATTGCCAAAAACCAGCACAAGCAACTTTTGGATAAAAATGGTGCCTCCATTGTTATAATCAGGATTTGATGGCATTAAACTCTGACTGTTATTCCTCTTCCCTTATCATGCCTGTCTAACAAGATGTCTGAAGAAATCTCTAGACAGACATCTTCTGCGAACTATGGCCAACATTTTAATGTTAATGTTCTTCAAGCCAAATTTTATTTGATCCACAGGCTTATACTTCTCTTGTGAAAGGTGTTCAGGAAGAGGAACAAATGCCTTCCTCTAATTTTTGTCAACTTCTGAAAATCTAGTTCCCTTGACAGCAAAAGTTGAGAGGGTCCTGAGCTCTTTGACTGTTTTTGTAGAGAGAAAAACATGAATTCAAGATACAGTACTTCACGATTTCTCCATGACAAGGATTGCTTTGTATGCTGATCCAAAATGAAGAAGTATTTGCATTGTCTTGAGCTGTGTTTAGTTCTTCAGCTAGAGTTCAGTCATTCTACTAATCTGAAGAAGTTCATGCTATTTTCCTTTAAACGTTATACCTCCCCATCCAAAAGCAGAAGGAAAGTAATTGTAATGGAGATAATGTACAGGAATTGTATGTTGTGGATCTAGGAATGTGGTTTTTTTTTCCATATAATTGCGTCTGTCTGAACCTGATATATAGTGTAGTCAGAATTCTATTGACTTGAAGTGCTTTTTTATATGTATTTAAATTGCTTCCTTTCTGCTAGAGTCTAATTCACAGTGTTCTGTAAAAAGAGATGATTCTTGAATGTAGTATTCCTTTCAAGCAGAAAGCAGTAAACTGCTGTAACAAAGTATATTCTGGCAAAAGAGACACTGAAATGCCCCACCAGCACACATGGATAGGACATGAGTTGACCAGGCTGGCTTACCATGGGCAATGGGAAACATATCTTGTTACAAGGCACAAGTTAATTTAAGCAGTTACAATAACACAGTTGCTGCACCACATCAGACAACTGAAAAGAATCCTGCTGGTTGTTCAAAAGGCCAGAAGTAGAGTAGATTTCATGAGTTATTCTGTTTCTGGCAAATCTACCTGTTTCACAACTATAATTTACACCACATCAGACTTCTCTGTCATAACCAAAGTATTATTACTAATAAATGGGAATAGAATATGGATTATAGGTTAGGGAAAATTCTGTTTACAAAATATGTGCATTCAGAGTTCTCAATGTGAGGAAAAAATGGCCACATCTACATGAAAAGCAAATTGACAGATTTAATCATACGTTTCTAAATCTGAACCCAGCATGAAGATTTTTTTAAAAAAGAGTAATAACTTCTTATACCACAATTCAGAGTACATAAAACAACCTCTGCATTATTGCTGGAACTGAACCTCCCACAGTGCTTAACTTTCTGTGACCTTGTCCTATGAACATCTCTTTAATACTGTAAGTGCTAAAAATAATACAATTATAGCAGCAAATGCTTACCTAAAATAAGAGAAGCAGTGAAGAGACGTTCTTTAAAGCTTCTTTTAGATGATACAAAGTGCTGTGGGAGCTTGCAAGCCTACCTGGTTTGCAAACACTAGTTAAAGAGGAACAACTAATTAAAAAGAAACTTTGAATTAAACTCTTTGAACTCTATTTTAGCAGGGGGTTGGATTTGATAATCCCCAAAGGTCCATTCCAAACCCCACAATTCTATGAATCTGTGAATTCATGAGTAAAAATAAAAATGTGGATTCCAGAGAACTTAAAAGCATGAAGAAGTGTTATTGTAACAGCACCACAGCTAGTACCTCCTGTAATACAACAGTCATGAGAAGGGCTACTATTGTTACAAGGCATGGTACAAAACATACAAAATGGTTTGTACAAATTATGTCGAGGACAGAAGGAAACTGTCTGAAGTAACAAACAATTGAGATAAATTTATTCTTTTAAAGAACAAAGCAGAGCACCTGCAGTTACAAAGGCTACAGTTTCTAAGGATTATATGTATTAAATAATTACCCTTCCTCCATTTACTTCTGTCTTCATTGAAATGATTCAATGGTACTTTTTCAGATAGGTCTGTTTCTGTGTTTCTTCAGTGTGTGTGTGCACATACATCAGTTGGGAAACTCTAGAAAAATATGATCTGCAACAAAAACTAGAGAAGCAATCTTCTTTAACCTGACATTCATCTTTCTCTCACTTTGGAAAGTTGAAGCTATTTACTATGGCTGCTACCTGTCAGTCTACATATATGGATTTTCTCTATGCTAAACCGAAATCTTTCAGGCTGTATCAGAATGATGTGTCAATCCTCATGAGAGCCAAGGACAATATGATCTACCATTCACAGTAGCAATCCTAGTATCTTTGAGATGGTCAGATCTATTTATGGAATGCCACTTGTTCCACATTATTTGTCACCATTTCACAATGCTCATTGTTTTTTGGGTATTTGAATGGTGTCAGAATCAATTCAGCAAAGCATGCAATAATAATCATTACTTCTCTATATGCAGTTTCCTTTACTGTAGCACATCAAATCTCTTCTTTCAGGTCAAGAAAAGGGGACTAAAGATGCCCACTGCAGAGGATGAGAGTGGCTTGAGAGGCAGTGAAGACAGTGAAGGACTGAGGGGAATGCAGAACCAATGGCATATTAAAATTAGAATTGACAAGGTAGGCATATGAGATGGGTAGTGTGAAAAAATAATGCATGCAAAGGACAAAGTTATGGACAAAAAGGCTGATCTGGAAGTTAGAGACAGGACTAAAGCTGCTAGAAAGTAGCAGGCATAAGAGCTGATTTGGAGGTCCTTTGCTGGAAATATGCATGTTGCAGCTTGACAAGGCCCTGTGTAATCTCATGTAAGGCCTTGTTTCAACAGCAGTTGGAACCAGATGTTCTCTCAACATCCTTTTCGAACCCTACATGTGTACAATTCCTTCTATCATATTGGATGTAGGATAGAAATGATGCAGTAGAAAATGAGTTTTGTTAGACTTTCTCAAAATCACATAAAATATGAATTTTGCCCAAAGTTAGCTATGTTACATGTGAGAACTGTCCTGAAAGCTTTTGATTGCACTACTTCCCTCATAACAAGAAAGCTAACAGATAATTGAGTGATTGTGTGACCATAAAGGACTCTGTTATAGCAGATCATTAATTCCATGAAACACGTTTGAATTATGTACTAATCACAAGTCTGTAATCATTTTTTTTTTTTTTTTTTTAGTAGTGGTAGAAACTGGTACAGTATGAATGAGCTACACTGAAGAAGTATCAAGGAGGTAAATCAAAGCATTGTAAGAACACAGTCCTTTCAAATAATGTTTGGAAATAAATTTCATCAGTATTCTTGGTGTCCATTGCCATTTTTATGGAATGAGACACCAGTTCTGTGTTCCCATGCAAGAAAATCCTGTCAGTACAAGTAATGGATGTCAGATGAATAAGCTTAGAAGAGCAAACAAGTGCACTGTCAAAACCATGTCATCAACCCACATGACTATTCGTAGCAATATTACACACTCCACTGCCTCCAGTCACAGCTCAGGATAATCAGAATCATTGCTTAGAGTCATCTGATCTTGCAAAAATTGACACAGCATAGCTAATAATCCACCACAATTCAAAAACTATACTGGATTTTAAAAGGCAGCTTTATTTTCATGCCTTCCATTTGAGGCAGATTAAATAATCAAAAAGATGGGGCTATCAGGTCATGATTTGTATGTTACAGCTGCCCAGTTAGAGTTGACAGACACTCTTTGCATGGCCTGTTGACAGATTAAAAGAAGCAGGGTAAGACTCTGAGAGTCAGAAATGGACACTGGGGGAAAAAAGATTGTGATAAAGAAAAAAAAACAAAGGCTGATGGAGTAACTCAATAGAAACTGTAGCACTTCTACTCAAGGGACAGATACAATCTTAAAAGAAAAACAACAAAACACCCCAACAACAACAAAAGAAACAGAAGAAATTGGATGAGCATGTTACAGATTTGAAGGAAGAACCAGAATAAAGTGCATATTTACTGTTCTACTTCAGGAAACTGGACTGAGACTTCAAGGTGGGAGAAAAGCAAAGCAGAATGACAGGTGAGATACTGATGCATTCTGACTAATAATGAAACTATTCTATTCTCTAGGCATTTCCTCAGCTTATGTTTATTTTTAATTTGATATTGGAAGCGATATGTCAGTTTCTGAAACCAACTGTTGCAGAACAGAATAATGAACTGAATGTATTGCTTACCTGAATCAGGAATGCTGATTTTTTATTTATTTGTTTTTTTTTTTCAAATGAATTTTGCAATATAGAATTCATGGATGGCAGGAGATTGTTATTTTAATATGAATACAATTTCATTTGTCTGGGAAAATTAATGAGGAATTTATGAGTAAAATTGTAGCCTCAAAGTAGAACTTTCATTTATATTTTCATATATATGATCTTCATATTCAATATTATAATCACATATTTGTTTCTTCAATATGGTATTCCCTGTAACTAATTAATATTTGATCTCTGTAAGCCAATAAACAGTACATCCTTTCATTTCCAAATGGTTCAAAATGGTTTGAGATATCTCAAAACCAAAAAGTGACAAAAGAATTTACCACAGATTCTCTTTATTCAAAGAAACTCACATCACTTAATATCAATTGAATATTTATTTATCTTAATTTTATGCTTTGCATAAAATGGCACACTCCTACACAAATGAAGATCATTTGCAATATATGAAAGACAAAAATGATATATTTTTTCAATTAAACTTGACCTGAACATCAGGGAGCAGATGATAATTATAAATGATAAATACTAAATAGTGTTAAGTACCCCTGTGACCTCATTTATCTTTATAACAGCTTCTTGACAAATGTTTGCTGAGTGAGCAGAAACGTATATCTGTGAGAAGTACAGCTGGAATTCAAGCAATAACTGCAAACATAGATATTTTAAAGAAAAATCTTAAAGGTTGCTGAAAAAGCACTGCTAAACGTTTTTTGTGGAAATGCATTTAAAGCTTGGTACTCTTTTGACAGCACATTAACTTAATTCTTTTTAGTTTGTAAAACTTCAAAAATAGAAATAAAAATGACTCTTCTGACATAAGATAGCTGGACATTATTACTACTGCATAGAGAGAAACATTACAATTTAGTAATTTTAGAAACTTCACACAATCCCCTTCTGATGCTGATCTTTCCTATTGGTAAAACCTCCCTACATTACTTAATGTAAAGCTGCAAGCAGTACTTCACTTTAAGATGTTGGGAGCACATATTCACTCCGTGTTATAAAAGTGTTTCAGTAATATCTGTGATTTACTAATGCACTGTAAAAATTATAAACTATATTTATGCTATCTATATTATAGCTTATGAAAGTGATGTATAGGATTTTATTTTGCTATTGACTTCTGTATTTTCAAAAGATAAATATTTTATAATAATTTCAAAGCATTACTCCTTCTTTCATTTGTGGTACAGGTAAATGGATTCTGATGCTGAGAGTTGTCTTCATAATACGCATGGCTCATGGGTGTCCTCAAAAGTGTCTATGCCATATAGCTTCAAAGACTGCAGACTGCAAGAATAGAGGTTTTACTGAAATTCCTCCCCACTTACCACCTGAAATTCAGATACTGCAGTTGCAGAATAACCGTATTTGGAGAATCAACCAAAATGCATTTACTGGAACACCACTGCTGAAAATCTTAGACTTGTCCAATAATTCTCTCTCAAGTTTTGCACCAGGTGCTTTCCAAAAATTACGATATCTACAGGTTCTAAATCTAACTAGAAACTTAATTCATTATATAGAAAACAAGACTTTCAGTTTCCTCCCACACCTCAAAGAACTGGACTTGTCATCCAACAGCATCATACGTTTGCCTGATACTTTTGGAAACAGCACAGGGAACATAACATTACTGTCAGTGAAGCACAACAAGCTTCAGAAAATGGAAAGAGTTCTGCTGGAGTCACTTCCAAACCTGAAAGTTGTTCTTTTCAAGGATAATCCCTGGCTATGTAATTGCAATGTCTTTGGGCTAAAACTGTGGTTGGAGAGTTTTTTATACAGAGGTAAGAAATTCTTCTCATTACATACAATGCAAATGAGAACACAACCTTCCAAATACATCTAACTGATGTTCACTACTACAGCGTAACAATTTACATCACACCTCGCATCAAGCATACAAAAATACACTACCATGTATAGCTCAGAATATAGGTGCCTTCATAGTTACAGGGGGCCAACTAGGGTCACAGAGGATCATTTACACTGTGAGAAAGAGAATACAGAGTGCATAGATACATTCTAAAAATACACACCTGTAGTGAGTGCATGTGTATACGTCCATATCTGTATCTACATATACAACAAATACACTAGACCACACATACTTGCTTTAATACTAGCAAAATGCTTTTGCTAGAAACTAACCTAATATTTAATCTTTATTAATCTTTAATCTAATCTCTGCAATTTAATCTATATTAATCTTTTTACCTGATGTATGAGACTGAACATCAACACAGACATCAGTACCAACTTAACTCTAGAGAACTCAGGATTCGAATTTCTCTTTAAATTAGAACTTGGTATTTCCTTACAAGAATACTTACCTAAAAGTGTGTGTTTCACCTTACACTAGCTTACTTGTCTGATATTACTTTCTAATTTGTTGTCAACTAGTTGTAGTACTACATTTACTATTAGTAACCTGACTGATATATGCAATACCACCTACTAAGGAATTTTGTAAGTAGAAGTAGCTTCATATTTTGATCATGGTTGCTTTTAAATATATTCAAGAGTTATGCTTTATAAAAGAGAATATGATTTAATTCTAATTTTATATATTTAAGAATTTGTTTTACACCCTGAGCTCAGAGAAACTTCATAACTTAAGGTGATTAAAACAAAGAAAATAAGCTTTCATCATCCCAAAGCATTGTTACTCATAACCACTGTATCTACAATGAATGAAGAAAAGAATTAAACATTAAATCAAATTTCAAATTTGGGCAAGAAGTTTTAAAGGAAGACAAAATACTCTGTGACCTTCTATGTTTGTTTACAATAAAATTACTTGTATGAAACACGAAGAAAAATTAGATGTATTTCACATTAATCCTTCCCATTTCTTATATAGTATAGTTAATACAAAACCGTACTATGTCTGTATGGATACTGTAAGTCTTAGCAAAGATCCATTAGAGACAAATTTATGTCTGAATTAATTGCCTTGTACAGTGCAACTCTATAAGTTGTCCATATTTTTAGCTGAATCCAGCTACTGATATATGACGAAACTTATTAAATAATTTTGAAGAATTCTTCAGGCAGAACTCCAGCTCCCCATTCCAAGTGCACATATTTTAATTGCTTATATCCATAGAAAGATCAGAGTGGCAGAATTTGGAGATTTATCTACGTCTGTGTTCAAACTAACACATGGAACCAGGCTTTGGGTTTGTCTACCAGGGAGCAAGAGACAAGCTTCTATGCTTTTATCTATCTTGGAATATCATTAATATTTGTGGTGAAGTAGTTTCCAGACCTTCATTTAAGTCCATTTTTATTCACTACTTTCTCAAATAAAATCTTTTCAGGATGAGAATTTCTGTGCTTCAATTTAACTAAAAGGTAGATTATTTCAGACAGAGAAGAGGGAGAAAATTCAACTAACTTGATTAATTTAAACTTTTAAGTATGTAAACATTGTTTTTGGCCTTGTTGACTCCTCAGCACACCATACTCCTAAGACTGTGATGTATGGTCTAATTAGAACCCTGAAAGCAACACCCTGCGCGTTTTGCTCCACATGCTTAGGAACAACGGTGTGATTTACAAGACTGAGGCTTCCTACTTCATTTCCCGTTTATACTAAAAACATCCTTTGAGAGGATGCAGAAGCTGCCTGTAAGCAATTATGAAGTTTACCATTTGAACAAGTAATTGATTAATCTTAACTTCTATAGAACTCTGAGTATTTTCTTACCATGAACCTTGAAAATGTTGTTCATGTACTCAACATACTGCACTTTACTTCATTATAATGAATGTATGATGTCAGAAGAATGACTATTTCAAGGGTTATTCCAATCAAGTGAGATTTGTTTGTTAATATATTATTTCAATTTTTCTTTAGAAAAAAAGAATAGTAAGACAAACTTGAACGCAAAGAATTTGCAGTTAGCAATATCTCTTACTATTCATCTATGACATATCTTGCTTACATTTACTTGACTGCTGTTCTTTTAATTTTGAATTTGTAATGATTTCTGACAGAAGTTATTACTTGAAAATAATTTCTTCTATGTTTGTTAAAGTGCAATAATCTTACCTCTGATCTAAGTGGAAGAAATTATAGTTAGAAATCTTTAAAAGTATAAAATCAAATTTGAATATAACTGTAATTTTTGTATCTGTAAATTTTACATGAAGAGAATTCAGAAACCAGAAAATATTAAGATCATCATCGTCTGCTTTTTTTATTATTATTTTTTTTTTCTTTTCAGGAGGAATAAGTGATGGCATCATCTGTGCAACACCAGGGATTCGGAAGGGCAAGGACCTCCTCAAAGTTCCCTACGAGCTGTTTGGAGCATGCCCACTTACCACAGCTCACACTCATCTGGCTACCACTCATCACCACAGCTTTGAGCACAGGAGTTCTCTGAAGCACTCCCATCACAACGAACATGGGGAAAACAGCAGGCCAAGCTGTGAACCCAAACCAAAGCCGAGGCCTGTTAGTTTACGTCATGCAATTGCCACTGTAGTAATAACTGGAGTTGTCTGTGGAATTGTGTGTCTAATGATGTTGGCAGCTGCTGTTTATGGTTGTGCCTATGCTGCAATTACTGCTAAATACCACAGAGAACATTTGTCCCATGCAAGACAACACGGGACTTCTGAGGAAAAAGAACCATTTGATAGCTCCTTGGCTTAAGTTACTTTTGTCTTTGGTTTCTCAAAAATAAAGAGCTCCCACTTCAGTTTAAAAGCTTGGAACCTAAAAAACGATTGGTTTAAAAGTGATGACTACTTTTCTTGCTTTTTCACATTAAAAACATTTTCTCTGTGATAAATATATATATATATGCACACACACACATATATTCCTTGGAATATATATCAATATATTTATGTAGTAGAATGCAAATGTAGTTATATTTTCTGTTATATATTCTGAAACTGCTGCGTAAGGCTCAATGTGTGAGAATGAAATTTTAACACAGTCATTTCCATGTATTCCATTCTTCATTTCTAGCTCTTGAATATTAGTGTGATATATGAGTAAAGGTGTACCTACACTTAGCACTCAACGTGAAGGAGTTTTCTGCAACAAAAAAAAAAACACAAATCGCTGCAAATGATCACTGCAAATGATGGGAGTTTGGGATCTTAAAATACTTGATATGCATTCAGAAGTATAATTTACAATCAGTTTTAGAACCAGCCAGTCTATGCACTGCTAGTTTAGAAAATTGTTGTAACATTTCCAAAAGCATATTTTCCACCTTCCAATCTGCCTCCATTATGAAGTTTAGAAAATAGGATATACCTTATTATCTATCACATTTCGTTTTTAAAGTACTTACAAGGAAGAAGGAAGAGAGCTGAGAAATCACAGGAGGAGGAAGTAATGTTAACACTGTGTTTCAGGTTCAGGCACTGAGATAAGCATACACTGTACATATGAAGAGACACTACCTATTATCCTAGTGGGATACACGCTTGTTACAGACATTTCTGAAACTTCTTAATCCAAAATCCAAACTATTCTGTTTTGAAAATGTCAGGACTGCAAATGGAGTTTTGATCACAGCTCTGCCCTTCAGCAGGGAGGATCACCTACCTGCCTGTTTGCACGTTCTCAAAGAGAAAGCATTCAGTTCAATTAATTCAAGGGTCCACCCTTTTTGCAGCACTGTTCTGCTGTCAGAGGAAACCAAAGCAAAAATCACAGAAACAAATATAGAACACAAAGAATATTTTGAAGGTCCAGTGGTGTTTTTCAAATAATTCTTGGAAATTATAGTCTCAAAAAAAAAAACAAACAAAAAAATAAAAAACAGATCAGCTAATCCACCTACACTTTCTGAGACTCGATTAAGTACATCCTGTCTATTTGTGACATATTTGTCAAAGGTGTTTTTGAAGCTTTACAATGTCATGGATTAACAATCTGCCCAGGCAATGGTTGTAGCAATCGACTTTGCTTATAGTCTGCAGATTTTTTCTTAGTATCTATCCTAAACTTGCTTTGCTAAAAATACTGCTTGTATGTATTAACGGCCAGAAGACTTGAGGACAGCAGCTGTCTCTCCAATAAGAACAAAAAGCTGTGCCATGGCATTCGGAGACCTCCGATCTTTCAACAGATGGATTCTCAGACCAAGTCTTATTAGAGCAGCTAGAGCTATTCCAATAACAGCCTCAACTCAGTAACAAGCTACATGGCAGGAGTCACGTAACCATTGCTCTCATGTACTTAATAATAATTTAAACCTGAATTTTAAAGCTTATTCCTGCATCTGCAGTTACTTTCATGTCCAGGAGAAATTAAGCTATTAGAAATAAGCTACTAGAAATTAAGCTTAGTTAAGTTATTTTGTTTTCCTATAAGAACACACCTTCCAAATACTATTTCTCCTTCATTCTCTCAAATCTTTTCAGTTTTTCTTTTTTTTTTTTTTTTTTAATGTGGTGCTTTAGACCAGGTATATTACTTCAGCTTAGACATTATTGGCATGGAATGGCTTTGAATATTTACATTCAGGCTTTTTAAATCTGATCTGTTGATGATGTAATTTCGAAGTGAATTTGAATTATTATTATTATTTTTTTTTTTTGTGAAGTTTAATGAACAATCTGTTTTCAGAGCTGTCATTCCACTGTGGAGATCTACATTTACTACTCTTTTTATCAATTTAGCGGGATATTATTTTTCAAAGGAAAACATATTTTTCAGATAAAGAAATAATTCAGGGAAGTATTTTACTGCCTATGGGCCAAAAAATTAGTTCAGAGCCAAGCCAAATAACAGTGCTTTCCTATGGTGGCCACCTGAAATGAGTACATTTGCATTCAGACTGCAGTTCCTAAAATGAAAGCTATAAACCTCTGACCTCCATGGAGATTTCAGCCACAGTGTTTTTAACAGAAATGCAGCACCCATTACAAGTTTACACCTCTCGTATTCAAGCAAAGGAAGGATTCAATATTTCTCTTTCAGAAATAACCAGGACAACATCTTAGTCTTAAAAAAATAGTCTTACTAACAAAAACCTTTTAGGTTTTCCTTACTGTTAGAAATTAAAAAAAATAATAATAATAAAAAGGGAAAAGTGAGAGGAAGAGGCAATGAAGGGCACAACATTTAAAGGAACACTTTCCAAGTTACATTTAAGATCCTTTGGGGATTTTTATGCACAAATAAGGCTGTAAATTGATACGGAGTTCTGCCAGAAAGCAAAGTATTTCGTATTTCCATTTGTTCATTCTGCTATGTGAGTACAGGAAGCCAATCCATACAAAACCCAATTTATACTTTCTATATAGATTAAAAAATTAAAAAAAAAAAACCCACCCATAGAATGTCTTATTTCACTTTGGCAAGACTGTACATCTACAACTGTTTGCAGTTATCAAAGTCCAGATATTTATGATGCTAACAACAGACAGGGAAAAGAGAAAAGCAATGATTTAATTGCTTGAATTGATAAGTGTAAAATTATTTATTTTTCAGTAGAAGAAACTAATGAAAAAATATAATGAAAGGTACAATTTTGTTGCTTGTAACAAATCGTCCATAACAACTGTTGACTGTAATGTAGCAGAGTGGATCTAGGGATTCCCCACAGAAGCATCCTTAATTTGCAAAGCTTAGCATTGGACATCTGCTGCTGAAATAAGTTGTCTGCACAGCTTTATATTTCAGATAAAGAGTGCTGAGAAAGCTTTGTTATTTTTCCAGCAATCTAGTAAGTGGTATTATAGTAAGCACAGTATTTTTTTTCCTAATCTTCTTCCCACAAAATTAAAAAAAAATAATAAAAAATCAGGATACATTATTTCATATAGTATTTGCAAAGATAAAGAAAGTAAACATTCTGTTTTATTCCTGTATATAGACATTCACATTATTACTATGTTTTCTAAAACACTGGCTTTCTAAAAGATTTTAGAAACTGAAATAAGACAGCATTCTTTACAGGAATTGTCCTCAGAAACTGTATCAAAAGAAACAATGCTTAAATTGAAAAATATTTCTTTGCCATATGTGCCTCCACATTCAAAGCTTGCAAAAAGATAATCAACACTCAGCTCCACTATTCCCTATGTCCTACCAAAATCAGTATCCCTCTTCTTGAATATCAAAGTAGAGTTGAGTGACATTACATGTAGCTTAACTATCATTAACAGCATTAACAAAAAAAGACCAACTGTTGCCTACTAATAACCATTTATCTTTGCTGGCCTGAACACAATGATGTGCAGGCTTTAGTTACAGTAAGTATGCTGAATTTTACAACTTCAATCTTTGAACAAGGCTGAAAAGTGTCATAGTACTAACAGTCATAAAAGGTCTTGATACATCCTGGGCTTACATCTGAAATATGACTGTATGCTCCCTATATCAGACCAATAGCAACATCAGTCATCTGGATGTGGCAGTAAGCCACAACAGGGAAGAAAGAGTAGGAATTGGAAACCCATAATAAACAAACCAGTGAAAGGCACAGTTATCTCTGATTACTGGAGGATACCCCATAGTTTTATGGCTATATACATTATAAGTTTGAATTTTTGCATCAGATTACAATCCTCACTTCAAGACACAACAGACAAACAATGCTGAAGTTTTGAAATATTTTCTCCAGTAAGAATTGAATTAATTGATCTCCAGTACTTAAATTGGGGTTAATGTATTCACATATTACATAATGGCAAAGAATCACTCAAAGTGCTTTTGAGTTTCATAGCTGTGCTGCATTATTTGAATTTTTAAAGGAGACCTGACATCTTTTCTGCTATCTCATACTACAGTTAAGGATATGTTGTGCCAGTAAAATTATTTAGCAGAATACCCCTGGAATCAGATTGCTATTAGATCACAGGACTCATTCTTCTACTTAAGATATTCCACTCTGCCAAAATAGCATAGTACTCAATATCAAATGAGCCAAATAAACTCAAAAGCAAAGGAGATGTGTAGAAGTGGAGAGTGAACTCTGACATTTTCTACATATACCTATTGTATCCTAAATGTTGGGAAACTGATCTAATTTATACACCAGAGAACTGCTAAGGAGAGCCCAAGAATTAAATAGGGCTTACATTCTCAAGCAAATATTAGCAGATAAATATCTTACAGAGCCATATCATTTGATTAATGCAAATACTAATTCTGTATGGTAAAATAAATTGAGAATAAATCACAGAATCACAGAACTGTAGGGGTTGGAAGGGACCTTCAGAGATCATCGAGCAGCTTGTTCCAACACCTTCACTGTGAGTTCCCTCACACATTTGTGCAGAACTTCCTATGCTTCAGTTTGTGGCCCTTTCCTCTTTCAAATAAACAGAAATTAATGCAAAAGTGTGAATTTTGAGTATACAATTTAACTTCAGATTCACTGCTCAGGGAATGGTGAGAGGCAGAATTTCACTACTTGCTCTGAAGCACCCAGTAGGGCACTTTGAATGTCTTCATGTATTACCTGCAAAGTTATATTTCCTAAGCAAGCCATGGCTTTTATCCTAAGTCTGTCAGCTATTTGATGCTAGACTATACAAATATATATTCCAGTTTTCCTGAAACTGAAAACATTAGTCTACAGACTAATATTAGACTTAAGAATGCACAGATAACATTCAAAATGAACAAGAAACTCCAGGAAAAAAAAAAAAAAAAAAAAAAAAAGTGGTTTTCCACCAAAGCATGCAAAGTATTTTGAGGGATTTACTAAACACTACTGTTGAATATAATCTTCTGTGGCTTACAATGTGGAGTAAAGATTAAGTAAATCACTGTCTTGCCTGACAAGGAAAACATCTATTTTAGAACGATTCAACAATTTGGTTGGTGTGTCATTCTGATGACATATTCATTTTCCCTTAGGCCTTCATACTAAAATGCAGTTTTATAGATGGTGCCATAAATTTTCAGGACCCTGTATGACAGTGACATTTGCTTGCATGTTTTTAATATAGCAATACCAAAGCAATTCATGTTGCCAAAAGGGAAAAAAAAAAGTAAGCAGAACTGAGAGGTTTAAAATAGATACAGTTATTCTGTGCTTTTGTAACAATAACTGACTTAACTATTTGTGAGACATTTAGGATACCTGCCACTCCTAGAAATATAAGCAGTTCAAGCTAGTTTTAATTAAATTAATGGGAGTCACTTCTTCAAAACATCTGCTGGGTCTGGCTCAAAGAGAGACGTGCATATGAATTTCATTCTAATTCATTCATTCATTCAAATAAAAAAAATCTAAGTAGAGTTTCAAAGTAGTATTTACACAATTGCTAACACACACACAAAAGAGATGATGGAGATCATAAGTTTCATAATACATAGGCTCACACTTATCTCCTTGAAAATATAAAAAGATCTTGCTTACTTAGAGCCTATTTAACTCTCAGTTACTGGAAATCTGCCATGCTTTCTGATTTTCCTTTCAAACTGCTGTCGTACAGATGATTCAAACAGAAAAATGAAAAAATTGAAGTGTGACCAGCCTAAAACAGACACACTTGTAAGAATAACGTGAGAATTTGGGTCATTCTTTTTTTTTCAAGACACTGATTGAAATAGCGTAAACAGCAGGGTTTTCAGGGTCACCTTTCTGTGGCATTCAAAATCTCATGTCATTAATAACCAATTACAGTTGGAAGAAGATACAGTCAAAATTTCATTTATCTTATAGATGGGCAAACAAACAGTAGGACCTAAAGTTTCAAATCATGTAATCCAAAGATTTATGATCTTGATTGGGAATATTAAACATGGAAGAACAGAGTTTACTGCTTGGAGGCAAAAACTTTGAATTTTTATATAGGCTCTAGAAAAAAAAAATCTATTCTGAAAGTTATATACTGGAAAGCAAAATTAGCTTAGTTTTACTTGAGGCAATCTGTTTCCAGGTGTATAATGTAATCTACTGGTTATTCACAGATTGAGTCATCATGCAATATCAAAGAATACAAAACTCTTACGCTGAATGCCATCAATATTTAACACAGACCTTTCAAATGAATGTAGGAAGACATAATGCAGTCAATCTGTTCCATTTTTAATAACTAGATTGATAAATCCCAAATACACTGTTGTCATCTTGGCAACATTGTTCTTATATAACTTCTTATATTACATTCCAGCACAGGAGACTTTCAAGGTTTGGCTAGAGGAGATGTTTAACAACGCTGTCTAGGCCCTGCTTTTGACATGACAAGTTGGACTAGGTGACCTCTAAGGTCTCTTCCAGTCTTTTCTAGGGTAATTCTACAACTTTTGGATCATATTTGGATGAACGAAGCATAAAATTTTACCATCTGTTGTTCTCCTTAACTTTGTAATATAGGAAGTATGGGAAGAAAGTGATCATAATAATGTAAACTAAATATAAGAGGCATAATAGAGATTGTTAAGTCAAAGGAATTTGAGCACAAATGTGTTCTAACTGCAAAACAAAACAAAACAAAAACAAACAAAAAAAACAACCCCGTTTTCAGTGTTACAGTCCTTGTCTCTCCTGCAACTAAATTGAACTCTGCACAAACAGTAATAAGCATGCTGTTACCAAAAATGCATTGAAGACTTATCTCCTTTTACACTTTCCATAGAAACTTGCACAAAGGAAAAAACAACAACAACAATATAAAAAACAAACAAACAGAAAAACAACAAAAAACACAACATTGTCAGTTGAAAGAGACAGGAGGGGTTTTCATATCACTTCAAGTTTCCTGTAGTAACAGTCTGGAGACACACTAATATTAGGAATTTTTGGCTATATTAAAGTATTAAGCCATCCTAATTCTAATAAGTTATAGCAAAGATTTACAGATTGTGTTATAATTGATCATTACCTACAAGTATAGAATCAAACAAAAATTATTAAAACAGGGCTGTATTTTTTTTCTTTTTTCCTCCCTCCTTGTGGACAAGTCTAACTCAGGTTTCTATTTTATAGAAACGCTCTAGTTTTTCTTTAACTGTCTTAAACTCTTGTAGTTATCTGCAATAAACAAAATTCTGGCACAGCTTTATTTTCAGTCGAATGCCTCCTGGGAAGTGTGATTGTACATGTAATGTGCATCTCAGGCTTCTACTTTCTGTAATCTACTTAGACCAAATGGGAATGAGGAATATTTACTTCACAGAGATTAAAATGAGATAGTTTGGCCAAATCTGAACCTGAATGTAGGCATTTGAAAATACACCCTACTTCAGTCTCTCATGTCTGGCAAATAAAACTTCCAAACTTTGCTCCTTTACCTCTGCTACAGTTTCTGTCCCAGATACATTTTGCTTCAAAGGAACAATAAAATTTGAACTAGACACTAGGTACTTTGTTGAAAGTTTGTTGATGGAATAAATATAAATGTCAAAGTACGCTTACAATCTTCATCTGAAAGAGGACAAAAGTAATGGATGTACTTGTTTGTCTCATACTGGATGATACTGTCATGCACAAAATGGTTTGTACAAATCCTAAAAGGATGTAAAGGCAAACATACAAGGGAGAAGTACAAAAGTATCAATATGAAAAGGATGGTTTCTGCTTCATGTGGTAGCTACCCAATTTTCTCTAAAATAGCTTGATTTCTAGTAGAAGCCTAGTAGAAGATTTCTTTAATTTCAATTGCTACCTCAGATTCAGTAACAATAGTGAGCAATGTCCAACAATTAAAAATTAATTACATTAATTTTTGAATCTGTATGTTTCATATCTATAGTTGCCAAACGTTACTTTTTAGCCCTTAGGATTATAATCTTAGCATTATGTTATTGTGCGTTATTATATATCACCTATCTATCTACCTGATATAATTCTTAGGATTATAATCTTGGCTGATAAATGGTAGACTTCTGTTGTCTAATTAATATTTCATTGTCAAGTCACTCCTCATATAACCTACGCACACTGATTGCTTCACAACGTTCATTATAGAATAGGATTTTAAAACCTGAAGATTATGTGAAACCATTATACATCAATTATTTCTTATATCTCCTTTTGCTTAACATAATATATTTTGTTTTATGATGAAGTAAAACATATGAATCTATGATTCCATTTTATTATGATGTAGAATTGCATCTACAAAAAGATGCTTCACCAGCTATCATTATTATTTCTATTAAATCAAATTTCATTGCTCAGAGAGACTTGGAGAGTCAATTAATAAAAAATCAATTTCTTAGGCAGAGAAATCGTTAAGTCTTCTCTACTCCAAGTTATGCAATTGTCTCATACAACTGTATCATTTCCTCCTTCTCTCTTCTCAAAAAATTATATTCCTACATTATATTGTTGCCAAATTAAAATAAAAAGTGAGGAACTCCTACACTGCTTAAAAAAGAAATTAAAAAAAATGAAGAACACAAATAAAATAGAAGAATTTTACCTGCAACAACTGGAGATTTTCTGTCATCCAAAAGTTGAATAGCAGTACTGGCTGTCACTACGTTGCTTTTGTTTGCTGTTTCTACAAGGTATAATAAGAAAAAAAATATCTCGGAATATGGAAATTCACCTTGCTTGTTTGTTTTGTTTCCTCTTCCCCCCCTTAGTGAGTGCAATGCTCAGGAAATATGCTAATAAGATAACAAACATCGTAGAGCATGTGTGAACCAAACATACAGGCACCAGTGTTTCAAAATTCCTGAGCAGCCTGGTGAGCTTAAATCACTGATATTAGTACTCATTCCTTGCCTTTTCTGATAAGAATAGCAACAAACATGACAACTGGTTGAGCTTCTCAGAGATGTGGGTAGTTGCTCTGTTGGACTTGTCTTGCTTAAAATACTAAATTATTATGTTCAATCTAGGCAAATATTCAACAAAAACAAGTTACATAGCATCTTGCATTTTCACTTGGAGCCCTGCAAAGGATGTACCTGGTCAAAGAACCAGTAAACTAGCAGCAAATTTCAATGCATATGGTATCATATATGATTCAGAACACAGATAATGACAAAATTATAGACCTGTACTAAATGGGATCGAATAGACAAAGCTCCCAGGTATTTGCTCAGCAGCTCTTCTGTACCAGAGTGGAAAATGATCAGCATTAAAAATGTTTTCCTTATCTTCAGCTGTCAGGAAATCTCTTAAGAAAGAAGAGAGAAAGAAAATACTTGTTTGTTGTATGTCACACAGTAATGTCTAGATTTGAAAGACAAGAGAAAAAAAAACAGAAACAACCTTCAATGTTTTAGGAAAGAAAACGGCTTTGGACAGTTATTCTAACATTTGTAAAAGAGAGGTTTAACTTAAGCCTCTAACAATTATTTGTAACAGACTTGCAATTGCAAAAGTTCATAAACTAAGTAGTACTAATTACACCTCTATTGATATAAAATAAAAATTCTCAGTCTGAATTATTTAACAGCAGAGCACAAGACATGTACAATGAAAAGTCACTGAAGGTTTAAGAGTTTGCTGCCACTAGTACATGTTTTTAAGCAAAAAAGAAAAAAACCCTAACAAACTAATGAGCAAACTACTTTTCAAATAATATGTAAGGAGAGGTAGTTGAAAATTGCATACTTTTATTCATTAATGATCTCACAGAATGTTGACAGAGTAAAATTTCTCTGAGAATAAATAGCAAGCACAATCTCCATGCTATTGTTCAGGTTTGCTGTCTAACAGTAAGAAATTGCAGTGCTATTGATCTCTTCTGTCAGACTACTTATACTACAATACTTTGTGGTCAGATAAGCATCAAACAAATTTATACTCAGTAAAATTAATTTATCATAAACATTAAGTACAGATTTTTTTCCACACATATAATGCCTATATTTGCCTTACAATACTAAAGCGATGACTAAGTTATTAAGTTATTAATTACCAGACCTTATTTTATAATTTTTTCAGATGAGATATTAAAAATATATATATTTTTTTCCCTACAGGTGAAGTATACTCTGAACTCCCTTCTGAATAGTAAAGGTATAAAGCTATATCTTGAAAAATGAAGGAAAAGTAAATGTAGGGGATGAAGGCATACAACAGCTCACTGTTCCAACTTTTCTAGTTGAAGAAGCAATTCCATACAATCTTTCTAATTAGTCCTATGTATTTCAGTGTACAAATTGTGTTTTCACTTTTCAAATCTTGTTTTCACACATAGTTGTCAAGCATAGGTTTGTTACTTACTGATTAGTAAGCTGCTCTGGACCCACAAAAAGGTTGATACGAGATAGTCCAGTCCGTGTTCCAAGGAAGGCAACCTCCACTCCCTTATCAGAATTTCTGAAATGGAGCAGAACACAAACAAAGATAATGTTTCCCGAGGGTAAACAGATAAAGCTATATTACTGGTCACAGAAAATAAAAGTTGAAGCATTTTCAAGGAAGATAATATTAAGTACAGCTCCTTTTTTATTTTCCTTTTTTTTTTTTTTAGTTAAAGTTACGTAGGCTGTGGCACGCATTCAGTGTAGAAATGTTATTTAGGTGGTACATCCATGCTTCAAGCTAAGCTGTGACTGTTGTTCTGGCATCAAAAACTAAGCCATATTTGAACAGCTAGCTCAGTCAAATGTAGGTACCATTAGGACAGGCGTCTGCTGCTAGACCTTAGGAAAAAAAAATGAGGCAGGTAGGTCAGGATGAATGATCTTTTTGCATGGTTATCTGGACCAAAGTAGCTGCTTTCAAACTAGCTCTTGTTTTACTGCAAGAGCCTTGCATGTTTTGTTCCAAAATGCCCTATCTCGTTACTGCAAATGAGAATATGAAAGGGGACCAAGACTCTGACTACTATGTCTCTGAGGTAGTCTTCCTTGTTTTTACTGAACCTGTTGTCAATTCATTGTGTAGGAAGACTCCTAAAAACCTTATACTTCTTAAATACATTAATTGACGCCTACAGCATACTAACATGCAATATTTTCCTATCTTTACCTTCAAAGAGGATGCTGGGTAATCAGCTTGCTGAATTAGGTCTCATTGAATTTGATTTTACTTATTCAGTATGTGTCTCCAGTAATATCTTTTTCTTGAAACATTTAATCATGATGCAAATTAAACACAAACTAATCAGGATAACTCCCAGAACTGGCTTTTATCAGCAGCATCTCATGCAAACTGCTGATCTTAACATCTGCTTTCCCTAACTTTTATATATATATATATTTATATATATATATAACATCTTGTTGCTTAACACATAACACTGAAAACAAAGGAGGAAAAAA
Source organism: Cyrtonyx montezumae (assembly GCF_038088225.1). Taxonomy (NCBI): domain Eukaryota; kingdom Metazoa; phylum Chordata; class Aves; order Galliformes; family Odontophoridae; genus Cyrtonyx; species Cyrtonyx montezumae. The sequence goes on from NW_027072067.1 coordinate 5,825,336, forward strand.
AAAGAAAAAGATTCTGTATATAATTGTATATAATTTGTTCTGAGACAAATTACCAGTTCCATAAACAGTTTTGGTAAATTATGCATTAAATTCCTCAATTATTCTAAACAGTTGTTAGAAATAGTCTCAACTGTGTGCTGTGGTTCATATACAATTTCATTAGTTATATTGTAAAATTTGAGTAACCTTATACAACTAATCATCATGATGTACAGTGCGACATAAACAATACTGAATTCAAAATTGGTAGCATTTAAGATGCATTGGTTAATATGTTCTATTCATTCTTTCTAACGTAGTTGAAAAATTAAAATTCCTGAGTAAATAAACTGAAAGGAATGAAAAACTGATTCAAATAAATCTCAGTCATCTGACAAAACATCAGGATTTGCAAAGCATTTTACCTGTTTCTGTACATAGCTATTAAATGTCAACCATGATAATAATGACTGATTCAAAGCTTACTTACTCTGATTTGTTTAGTGCTAAACTGGTCCAATAAGCTTCAATTGGTGCACTCACCACTGCATCAAACAGAACTTCCTGGATCAATTCTTTATCACCTATTATGTTATATTAAAATCAGCAAACACATATGCAGAGAATTTCTGTTGCTGTTATTTTTAGATTCTACTATATTTTATGCAAACTTTTTGCAGTATTAAGCATTTACTATGTAATATTGTATGATATTGGACTAAAATGTAGTTTTTCTTATATTATTTCAATACATTAACAATTACTATTCACTATACAGAAAACAAAAAAAAAAAATGCATTTTCCACTTCATGTAACACTTTAATGTACATATATCATGCTTCTATTTGCATATACAATAATACTTTCTACTGAGTCACAAAAGCTCTAAAGAAAATATCTCAGATAAAATATGCACTTATCTGTTTTTTTTTATTATTCTATTTCACAGCCCAGAAATTATTTCAGTGATTTCAGCCACACAATTCAATCAAAAATTATCAAACTAAGTAGCTTTGCATTTTGCAGTATAATAGTTTTTATCCAGGATAAAGTCTACTACACGTGTGCTTAACAAAAATACTTGCATTGAAGCAATGGCTCTTTTCCTGTGAGGTAGCGTTTAATTGCTTCTAACTGAGTCATTTGACGGTGTTCAGGATGCAAGTCAGTGTTGCAATAGGACCTGAGAACATATCGTCAAAACATTAAAATGTTAATATGTATAAGCATGATCTCTCTTTGAACATAAAGAATTGGTTCCTGCAAGCACAAACAATATGAAACCAAGAAGGGTAACAGACACCAATATCGTGCTTTGTTTAAGGCTTACCATTCATCTGCTAAAGATACATCAGGGTGTTCTAAATCATGTAAACCTGTAACAGGAATAATAATGGTTTATTTAGGGAGCAGTCTGGGTAACAGATGGTTATTAACATACACTCCATAACATAAACCCTTCCTTCTTGGAAAGTGCATTATTACCACAATATAATAAATCACAGTAAGCTATTCAAATACATTTTAGAGTCTAACAGACTGGCAAAAGCCAACTAAATCAGATCTAAGAATGAAAAGGAAGGAAAAACTTTTGTTTTTGCACTGACTTGTTTAACTTGTACAAACTGTTCATGTGATACACTTGAGGTTTAGAAGAAAACCTGAACAGAGAAATGCACAATGGTAAAAACAAATTTCTATTCATATTCCCTTGTTCTTTGTGGCTAGTGAAGTTATTTATGCTAAAATGTATACTTCTCGTTTTCTGGGAGTTTTTCTCTTCTAAGTAATATTTCTTTAAAAGGAACAACTCCCAAACCCTAAGCACATTCTCTATGAGCACAAACAGCAATTTACAGGATTGTTCAGAATAGGTTTATTGTTCTAAGTGGCCACGCAGATGCTTGTAAATAAGAACTATATCATTACTTATATAGCACAATAAAAATGTACTTTGGCAATTTTCAGAACTCTTAAAGCATGTATCAATAGACAATAAGCAAACATGGTTCAGAAGGCAGGCTCTGGGTTCAACCCCCAGAGTGTGTACTAAATAGAGACAGAGCCATAGTGGTTGAGGACAAAGGGGGAATTCAGAACAAGAACTGCAATGATACTACTTAGAGAGAACAGCAATGCGTCAGTGACAGTGAAACAGCCAGAAAAGACAAGAAGGAGTGAAAGAAAAGGAACACTTGATTACGGCTTTGTTAGCTGGTGATGCATCTGAAAGGAAGTATCAGACTGGCTGGCTGAGATGGATAATAGGTAACAAGTAGGTTGGGAACAGTTTGGAGAGAAAGCTGCTTGTCTCCTGCTGTGCTCTCTATCTAGGCATGGTGGTTGTTTGGGGCATTGTTTCTTTTTTGTTTTCCTTTTTTTTTTTCTTTTTTTTTTTTTTTTCTGTGAAGCATAAACTTTGAAACATTTCTTGTTACATATCTTCTAGGAACAGGAACACATCTTTTGACTCAAAAAAGCTAAGGAACAAAGACCTGAAGGAAACTCTATTAAAATCACCAGTGAAGTAAGAAGCAGAATTGGAAACAGGGATTTAGGAATAAAATCAGAAAATTTTCCTCTCCTGAAAGACTTTTTTCTCAGGAACTGCTAGAACCTCACCACCTCACAGTATAATCCTCCACTGGATATGTACACCATGTACAGGATGCTCGAGGAAAATCGATTCTCTCTACACTCCATGAAAGGTGGCTGTAATGAAGTGGGGATCGGCTTCTCAGTAACAGTGATGGGAGGAGAGGTGATGGCCTCATGTTGCACCAAGGGAAGTTCAGATTGGATGGTAGGAATAATTTCTTCTCTGAAAAAGAGTGGTAAAGTATTGAAACAGGCTGCCAGGGAGGTGATGGAGTCATCATCCCTGGAGGTGTTCAAGAAGTTTGTAAATGTGGCACTTCTGGGACATGGTGGTGGTGAGTTGGATCATCAAGTCCATCAGCTGGACTTGATGATCCTGGAGATCTTTCTCAAATTGGATGGTTCTATGATTCTATGAAGCCATCTAGCAGGCCCCTGAAGATCTCATCTGACTAGTCACCCTTTTGAAACGCCTGTTCTCTCTTCATCTTTAGGACACTTTGCTTGTAGTCTTGCTGACAAACAACTTCATACATAATTGATTCCTCCAATTGTTTTATTTGCAGACTTCTCAAAAAGTAAAACCATAAAGAAAGAAAGGCTTTTCCTGCTGGCTACCTTTACCATGACTATGTAGTTTTAGCTCTTAAAGGCTTAACAATGTGTTGTCTGTGAGCAAAAAAGCCATAGCTATTGCAATGCTTTCAGTGGTTACTTTATTCAGAAAACGTCACAGGTAGTATCACACTACAAGTGACTCTCTGAAACACAGAGAGAGAGTAGATTATGCCCATCTAAAGAAAATTCATAGTCTAACTATGCTTAATGTAAATGAAGAAAAAATCCCATGAAGTAGAAGATCTTAAAAAATAAAATCTAATTCCCACATGGAACCTGCATAGAACATGCTAGCTTTAGGTCTACCAGATCAACAATTCAACTACTGTGTAAGGAACATGAGTAGGTAGAGAGTATCTTACCTTCTTCCACAGTTACATTCCCTCTGAAGAAATATTTTCCATGTCCTCTAGAGAGAGCCACACCTAAACTGTGCAGAGAAATAGAGCAGACCTTGAAATCTGTGACACAAAAACAGACATTCAGAGATATTTTCATTTATAAGATTTCCAGCTTGTGTACACTTCTTAACTTTAAAAACCTGTTTCTAAAGCCTCACTGATCATATTCACTGCCCAACTAGCCACTTCAGTAGGACCTGAAAGATCTGTTCTGATGAGCCTGCAACAACTGGCTTTATTTATGCGCGTTTAGAAGTGCAGTATCTCAGTATTATCTAGCAAACTAATAAATGTGCCCATCTAAGCTCACTGCTGTTTACCCAGCATGATATTTCTTCAGCTGAGCCTTGAACATACCAATGGCTTTACAATGAAGGAAACAAGACTAAAATGTTTAGAAACACGTAAATTTGTGAATCAATAGAGCTACTGAGAGGAAAATAATTTCATATGTGGCAACAGCATCACGATTCTTCTTAGACTATTCCTCTATTCATATTTTTTGCTAGTTTAATATTTTTGCAATGCCTTTAGCCTCATACAATTAAGAAATTTGTTTTGTGTTGTTTTTTTTTTTATCTACCACTGAAAGAATTCAAATTTCATGAACGGGATGGAGGATACACGACTCTTCATATGGAAGGCATACGCATGATACCTCCTGGCATTCATTCATTTAAGGCAGTTATCTCAGGTTAGGATCCTGTCAGTAATCCGTATGACTGAAAAAGCATGGGCTCATACTTTAAGGATATGTAGGGGCACCAAACCCAAGAACACACATGATGCAATCAAAAGCTCAATCTGGAAATAGGCTGAAAGTAAACATCTTTGACATTTCAGCATATATTTTAATAAATGTTGCCCCTGCTGTCTTCCTGAAACTATGTCCTCATCCCATCATAACTACATACAGATCGTTTTGAAAGAGTTTTCCTACTATTATTTCTGTCCTAAGGATCAGAAGCCACACTGCATGCGTATGTGTAGCCACACATCTGTTTACTAAATAGGGTAAGAATGACATTCCACAAAAATTACACTGAGTTTTACAACACATGTGTGGATTTTAAGAAGAATAAACACATGCATCAGAGATGAGAAATGTGCCTATATATATTTTTTTTAAATGTAGCTTGAGTTCCATGACGTATTTCCATTGAAGAAAATTTCAGTTGAGTATTACATCTATCAGTCTACTCCTTTAACCATTAGGTATAGTTAATGTTATTTTATTAATCAATTATTTCTAACCCAAATATGAGCTTTTGTAAAGCAACTTCTTGCCTTTTTGTTTTTGCTAAGATGCATGGCAAAATAACATGGCTGCCTTGCTCAGTTTTATTTACACTAATACACTCTAGGTAGTTCAGAGAAACAAAACATCCAAACCTCAAATTAGAAGTGAAATACTATCTCATTTTACATTACATTTTGTTGTTGAAAAAAATCAAAATGAGGCTCAATATGTAATTACTTAACTGGATTATAGTATTTATAGCTCTCTAAGTACTTGCGAAAGCCTTTCGTGCAACGTAAACCTCAACTGAATATTTTTTTAATGAAACGTAAGCCATGACAAACACTGCAAGTTTGCCTGTGTTAGCTTGCACAAACTTTCCATCCCTGGAAAAGCTGAAAGGAATGCTAGTAAGCTCCTTTTCCTTGCTATTTTCAGCACTGTCCAGGGATATTTTATTGTCAGGTTTTGCTGATGAGCTTTTAATGAGTTCTCAAGCTCTGTACAAATGCAAGTCCAATGAGTCTGATGAAGTGACCATTTATTATGGTAGGCTCTACCTGAATGGAGTGCCCTTGATGTCTGTATAATAGTAGTCATTTGTCATCACCAATACTCGTTTCTAGATTCAGAACAAGAAAGTAAAAAAGGAAGGGGGAAAACAGTTAGTTTGCCATAAGAAAAGTGTAAAAAAATCAAGCAGTTAGTGATAAAAATTACAAGCAATGTATACATTCAGGGATTGAAAAAATGTACCAAATTGAATAACATTTATAGTAATCAATCTTAAAAGTTGCAAAAAATAAAAATAAAAACCGCAAACAAAACCCTGCTTGCTTTGTTATTAGCCAGAAGGATATTTCAAACATTACCCCCTTGTCCACTGTCTTCTTCACTTCCATGGAGAATTTCCCTGTTTTACGATTCACCATTGCATTTCGAAGCTAAAATGAAGAAAATGTGTGTCAAATCCTTTATTTGCATTTTCTGCAATTCTTTCAGCTCTTTGGTACATTCACTTGGCCTAAGCAGTACTCTCTCTTCATTTTGCAGTAGTTTTCTGCACGCTGAACAAAACCCTTACAGATTTTATGGTAGCCTGTATAGGCCAAGGCTCCTGCTACAGAACTTCAGGCAAACTGTGGAAGTGTGAAAAGCAAGAGTTCTCAGCATCTTTCACACTAAAATAGCCCTTCATGTAATAATCTGGATTTTACACAGGATAAACAGTTTAACTGAAAACTATTATGCAGTTACTATAGAGGAGGTTAAGGACTAGACTTGGTGCCTGGAGTTAGACCAGAGCTCATTTTAAAATACTTCATAATCATATAAAAAAATATCAAAGGAAAAAGAGAAAAGTCAATTTATGGCCTCATAATTAATTCTGCTTCAGCTTTATTCTCTACATTGGGTTGCATCGCAAACCATCATGAGAAACTACATCCTAACTGTATCAAAAACTGCAAGAAGTAGTAGAAGCATGACAGCCACTGGATCAGTAACCTATTACTGGAACACACAGCTACAGGACAGTGTGATTTACTCAGGTGGCCCACAGGGCAGTCCTTGCAGGGCAGTGAGCTTTTAATGGGACCCCTAGGTCAGTCACAGAATTTTTAACCCCTTTCAAATCATGTTTCATTAATACATAAAACCAAAATAACTATTTTTTCAAAGAGAGAAAATTCAAACTAGCTATGGAAAACAAAACATATTCAAACTATTTATACGTAACGATTTACCTTCTACTCTGCAGGTTAAATCTGTTCTTATCTGGACTGCCACAGTGGTCCAGTCACAAAGGTGTCTTCCTTTGCTCTCTGAGGCCTGAAAGACTTCTTCCTTGTACCCTTCAGTAACTTTATCCCAGCTTCTGCTTGAGTTCCAGGATTTGTGTTGCAAATGCCTCACACATCATGTCTAATTGACTTTCCTTAGCATTATCTATTTACTCCACAGAAAAGGAAAGACTTCCTCCCAGAGGACATAAGTTGGCACAGTGTCTCTTTTAGGGGAACATGCCATGACTGTTCATCAGGACCCTGCACCAAAATCAAGTGAGGTGTATCTAGCAAGGCACATTTCCATACCTCATCTGAGAATGGGGACTCTGGGCTTAAACTGGACTACGACTGGAATAACTCTCTTCTGTTGCTTATCTGTCTGAATACAATTTTGGACATAGTGTTCTTCCAAAAGAATTTTCTCCTGTTTTTTCTGTACTTTGTGTCTTTCATTGTCAGATTGGGCAGTTCAGTCAGATTTCTATCAAAATTTGTGAAGATAGTCATATCAATGCACTCTGCAGACTTTCTGAGTTAGTAGAGTGAAAGAACACCCAAACCTTCCAGTGACATATCTGGTTTTATTTTCATGACAAAGTTGTGCATGGCTGACCAATCAAAAACTGCAAACTTTGCTGCTCTTTAAATTTAATTCTGGAGCATCTACATTTGAATTAACAGGCTTACTCTTCTAACAGTGAGTGAAAAGGATAATTTTAACTGGGGGTATGTATAAAATAAAGCATATATTTTACTGTAGATTTTATTTTTAACAATACATAATAGGCAATCCTGGAAATATTTTCCCATTTCAAGTTTTGTGGTTTTGTACTCGCAGAACTGGTATTAATTAGCCATCTACTTTCTAACATTTACAGAACAGTTCCATTTATCTTTAACATGGTTTTCATTTTTCTCCTATTGGTGCCTGCAGTTGTCTGAGACCCATTGCTGTAGCAAGCCTCAGGCAAGTCATAGATTTATGAAAAGGGCCTCCAACTCTCAGTAGTGTTTAAGATCAAGTCTGCATGTGAGATTTAGAGTTTTACTTTCTTTGTTGGGTTTTTTTTGTTGTTGTTTTTTGTTTGTTTGTTTGCTGTGATTACATTTCTTGGCTTTGTAATCTGGTTTCTCAGCTCTTCTGCAGTCCCATCTTCCTTCTGAAGTGCATAAAATAACCACTGCCTCAATTGGCTTCAAGCCCCAAAAGATTCATTCATGCTTTTTTATTAAAAGCAAACAAACAAAACAAATAAAAACAAAAATAGCCCCACCAACAATAAGAACAAATCTTCATTCAGCTAGAAATCATGGTATATAATAAAATGAAGTAGAAACAAGATGGCAGGTACTCCAACCTGGGAAATTATCAGATGAATACTTATCTGCACCAATTCCACTTCATAGCAAAAAAATTTCTAAACCTATCTCTGTCACATTTTTCCTTATTGGATCTTTGGATAAAACCTATTTCTTCACCTTTTCACAGTGATATATATTGCTACCCTTTCAACTAAATGTCTTCCAATCAGTTGCTAACAACCTAGTTTCACTGCTTTAGTAAGAGATCATTCTATATACTTGTAAAATCAATCAACCATTGAATTAATGTAGTAAATAGTAAGCAACCTAATCAGCCTCAGTGTTTAATGGAAGAAAAATATTCCAGTTGTATTCTATGTTGCTAAAAGCAGCTCTATAAATACATGAATTATTTCCCTCTATATTTGAACACAAAATGCTTTACTACTAAAGCTTGGGAAAAAACAAAAACAGAGTATCTCTCTAGATCTAATATCATTAAAGACTGTCTGTAGCTCTGATATTCTTTTATTTCATACTACTTTCTCATTTATTTTGCTATTAGTGTTTTGGTCAGTAAGCCCCTCCAATGGCCTTAGAAACATAGTATAAATGATTGGCTTGTATGTTATTTCACAAAGAATTTGCAATGGTACCAAGTTTACTTTTAAAAATAGCTGTAAAAATATGACTTGTGGTTTTTTTCCTATTTAGATAATTACATTAAAGTGTCCACTTGTGTGTGACATTGCTAAAATAACAGGAAAACATGAGGAATGCTAACAATTTTTTTCTACAGTACTCGACATATTCTTTTTACCAAAAACACTTGGTCATTGATCATCAAACAGTAAATGCTTTTATGAAACTGTCGTTGTTCAATGCTACAATATTTAGTTATTTTCTCTCATGTATTAAATATTTCTCAAAATTATTTATTATTTTATTTTATTTTATTTTACTTTAATTTATTTATTTTTAACTATTACTTACTAGACACTGGAGTGGGGTCTTTTCTACAGATGCAATTTTCAATTTAGTTTATTTGCAATCAGTATTTTTTCATTGAAATGTTGGAAAGCTACTTGTTTCAAAGTTAAAATTAAAACTCACTTTTAAACATTTTTATGTTGGAGGGAAACACAAATTTTATGTAAATACCTTTCATCAGAATGTGAAATTTAACTTCTGTAGCCTCCAGGTTGTAAAAATTCAATTTTTGTTAGAAATTTTCAAGAAATCTGTCTGGGATTTTTTGAATCAAAGGGAAACACTTAGAGAGAGGTGAATCTGGACTTCTTGCTTTCATGTGCATTCAGAACAAATCACAATTAAATCACAATAAAACTTAATTTTCAATGCCTGACAAATGCTTCAATGTTACTTTAACCAAACCACTGAGTTTCTATTGAGATATCATTAATAATGAATGATTAAAACTGTACAAATTAAACAGATAAATTAGTGGGAGAAATAAAAAGGAACGAAAACAAAGAGAGATGAAGAAAAACAAATACATGAAGTTTTAAAAGCTGTACTTAACTACTGCAATAACATTTGAAAGAAGAAACTTTAAAAAGGTCATTTGCAGAGGAACTGATTGAGTAATATGCTGTCAAAGATAAAAGGTAAGGTATGAAGTCAGCCTGATTGCCAAGATTACAGAAAGCTGATACAGGGCACAAAAATCTAACGAGGAAGTCTTAAGTAGTGTACACACAAAAAATCATGCAAAACTACACAAGTGTTCCAAAGAAACACTCCAGTGAAGAAGTTTAAGTAAGGAGGTAAGATGGCTTCCTATGAAAGGATGAGGACAATCTATCACCTGATGAAACAGCCATTGCTAAAAACATAAATGAACTGTTTCACTATTCACAAAGAGGGTGGGGGAGAGGGGGAGGAGTGGTAGATAAATTTCTCAAGGAGAAAGAAAACAAAGACTTATGTTTGAACGGGAATCAAGAAATTAGTACACTTGGAAACTGACAGAACTCCAGGGGCATTTGTACGTGATCCATCCCAGATTTAGGAAGGACATAAGAAAGTAAATATGGGAACTTCCAGTGGATATATTCAAAAACTCTGTGGAAAAGCAGGTCTAATGCATTATTGACATTTGAGAAGAGATCTAGGAAACATCTATGAAAAACATAGACTTGTAGTTTTGACTTTGGTAGTAGGGAATTTATGGGGAAAAAAAGCTAAACTACAAGATAGAAAGGGGAACACCTGGAAAGTTATGATTTAATTAAGGACAGTCAGCATGGATTCACACAAAACAAATCATGCCTAACAAATCAGATTTATTGAGGAAATAACAGAAAGACCAGGCAAAAGCTAAGCTATGGACATAAGGAAAGCTTTTGATACAGTATTGCAGAAAAAGCTAAGTTTGCAAGATAAGAAAGAATGAGTGAATCACAGAGTAGATGGAGCACTGAAAAATGAGTTTACCAGAACGAACTGTGCATGTAACAGCTGATAGACACGGAATGAATTTTTCTGCAGCTACCCATATGTCTGAAATTAGGAGTTTTGAGAGAATCTTCTATGAGTCTGCTCTGAACAGAGAATCCAATTTTCTTATTCATATGAATTTTGTACGTTAAGGAAAAAAAGTTATCATTATTTCCATTAAGGAAAGCTGGGTCTCCTAAAGAGAAGTTAAGTACTTTCCTTCATATCTGAGCTGCAGCAGTTGTCTGGATGGGCCCGAGAGAGATATTCTCTTTCTCTTGCTATCCAGCAAAAATATACAACAGGATGCGTAGAGCATGCAAGTTGGGTGATGAGTTTTAACAAACATACAAAGAGTCTGTGTTAGTGGTGCATTTGCATGTACATATGTGCAAATCAATACAAAAACAAAGTCACAGAATTCTGAACCAGCTAAAGTGGGCTACTGTTTTTCTCTTCCTGAGAGCAGTCAAGTACAGTGTACAGAGTTTCTGACAGGGTTTTAAACACATTGCTTACCACATCATCTCTATCTTCCCACTCAACCTCAGAAAGATCCACACTACTATAGTTGGGCTTTCTTCGTTTCTTCCCTTCTTCATACTGGCATAAAAAAGAAGGAAATGTTTAGCACATCCTGATTTATTTGTAAAATCATTATGTATCAGATTACTTTTTTACTTTGCTAGATGTATGCTGATTGCATTTGGGAATACTACACCGTACAAAGTAGGAGCTTAACTGGTAGATAGTGTACCACACTGCTGCATAAATATACTCTGTGAAATAAAAAAAAAAATACTGTATACATGATTATTTGCATGATCTGTTACCATGATACAAAGCTGTTCTTGAAGGACACTCAGAGAAGTCAAACTCACTAGTTGTATATTTCTCCTCTCATATGGAACCCTACGTGAGACCTTCCTCTTGTAGTTTATGTTAAATGTCTCAAACTAACAATCTCAGCTGTGCAGGAAGTTATATTTGCTATAATCTTATCAAGAAAATGTTTACACATTTCTCTTTAAACAAGATAAGATGTAAGTCTTGGGAAGTATGGTGTTAACATTTGCTGATACTATGCTTTATCTAACAACTTCATGGGAAAAAAGTAATATACTAATAATTTATAGGGGTTTTTTAATCACTAGTCATTGTTACCCTGTAAATCTCACATTTTAAATAAACATTCTAGTGACAAATTGATTTGACACTGGGGAATTTATAATATAGGAAATTCTGCCCTCTGTTGAACATTCAAATGAGAGAGCCCACTAGACTAACAGAAACCCTGATCAGTGGAAGAAGAGAAGAATTTAGGAAGGTCTGAGAATAAACAATCTAAACAGATAAGAAAAAATACGAGAACCTATTTGAAATGCTTAAACATGGGAATGGATCTGTGTAATGTGAAATAACAGCCCTTTATCTTCTATTATGCAAATAAGGGGGAGGACCACCACAAGACTTTGCATGAGTTATGATGAGAGATGCTGAGAAGTGTGCGAATTACTTCAAATCAATTCTGTGACTCCTCAGAAATAAAATGTTTGGATAGAAATTGAACCAGTAAGGAAGAAAATATGGTTAATTCTCCTCCCTCAGGGCAGGACCAACTATACCACCAATCAAAGCTGTCAGTACTCAGCACTGTTTGTCACAGGTGGCAATGCAGTGGGAGCTTGCACATTGCAGAGAGGCCACAGAGAAAACTTAGACTCTGAGCATTTGAAAGGTTACTCCCATCCTGACATTTTCCTTCCTAAATTATTCTCATGTGAATCTCACCACTGATTTTGTAGGGTCACAGGGAGCATGACAAAGCTGCTGAATTGTAATCACAGATTTTGAGATACTGGAATAACAGTAATATTTCTGCTAGTACACAATCAACTTTTCCTCAACAGAACTTGGATACAGCTATTTCTAGAGATTAGTCCTTTGGGATTCTATGTGGGATAATATCCTGAGTCAATTCTCATTCTCATAAAAAAATCTCATTCATAAAAAAATCCTAGCTACTCTGTTGGTGTAACTCACACACTGACTTCTGGCAGTTCATTAGAATATAACAGAAGAGTAATTTCATACTTTTCTGCCCTTTGCTAGAAGTTCACATTCTCAGAACAAGCAGGCTACCTTCTTCTGGGCTGATGTTATTCAACAGATGGAATACTCAGAGATGTAAGGAATTTCCCATTTCAGTGCATGCCCATACACCAGACTGTGAATTCAAGCATCTCGGTGCTCCGATTAATTCTTGCTCAACAATTCAGCTCTGATAGCTGAAGAGACAACTGTATGCAAATACAGAAGTACAAAACTTGGAAGCCACTATAGTTAAATCTCACAAGAATAAAAAGGACAGGGTAACGCTTCACAAGCAGGACTTGATTTTGGTAGCTTTTTGTATTTTGCAAACCTCTAATTGTGGCCACAGCTATATCAATACTATCTTTAATCTTTACAAGGATTAACCAAGGCCACTTTTTATGGCTGCATCAATTAACCAAGCAAAGCTCTGGCCATATTTATTCACACCAGCATAGAAATTGTGGCAGTCAAGATCTGAAATACTGAGAGTTGAAAAGTGTTACATAGAAGTTAACTGGGATCATTTGAGTAGAATAAATGTGAAACAACTCCTGTACTGGTTCCAATGTTTAATTACATCCTTACTCACAGATGTTGAAGGGCTTCTGGGCTATACTGTGACACATGTGCAAGTCCTTACATACGACAATAGGAGTTGATCTTGTGTGTCTGACAGCAGAAGTGGGCTTCAAGTATATAATAAATAGCTTGTATCGTATTGATTATGGGGGGGTTATTTGTTTCAATTATATATATATATATATATTGTCCATATAAAAAGCAAGAACAAAATCCAAAAGCAACCAAATTGAGTTTGATGTTTGATAAAACATTCAGGGTTTTGCAGCAAAGCCCGAAATGGAAGTGTCCATGTCTTAAAAATTCAGATAAGTAGAAAGCAAGCCAAAATCCCAGTGCTTAAGCAAGCAGAAGACTCCATACACACTTGAATGAACTGAAAGTTTAGATCTTAAACCATATTTAGGACAGGAAGTAATGAAGTACTAAGCAGTATAACCCCTCATCCTGTTATTACATACACTTTAGGGGACTAGTGTTTAGTTCCTACATGGTGTGTGTTTATGATATAGTTCAAGAAAGAATGGCAGAGAAAACCTTCAATTTTGAGCAAGGACAGGATTTTGTTCTGATAACAGAAATAGCAGTTATTTCTATATCTGGGTATCTTTATTTACATATATTTTTTTGTGAAGATTACTCCTTACAGTAAATTTACATATGTAACTATGGCCTAAAACATAAATGCAAGTAGATCAGATGTCAAATTTGTCACATGAATACAATTCATTCTTCTCTAGATTCATTCTACTTTTATTGCTAAACTAATTTCTCAGCAAAAGTTATTCATGGGCACAGAAGCAATTCAACAGCTTTTAAAAATGACTTTCATCTACGCCATTTTCTTTGGTAGTATACTGAATCTAGCTTCATTTTTATCTCTGTCTGAGACTCCTGGGTGAAGTATAAAATACTGATTTAAGCCTGAAGCCAATCCCATTCGCAAGATTACTGTAAAGCACTGAAACAAATTAGTAAGGGATCCATTTGGGAAAGATAGAAACTAGGAGCTCTACCGAATTGCTCTGATTTAAGTGCAGGAGGAAAAGAGCTTGACTGTGTGCTGTTAATATACTTAGGCCAGTATAAAATGTGTGGTGATATTATAGAGTAGTTAAAACCTGAAAAAAAAAATGATAGCCAGTGAAATTTTTTAAAGATCTGGACAGCAAATAAAGAATCTTTTAGTCTGCTCAGAATTAAAAGCTAGCTCCAATGTTCTTTTGTTTGTGGAAAGAACAGGGGAAAAGATTTTATTTGGTAAGCAGAATGAGCTTTATCTTACTATCTTCTATCTGAGGCTTGGCCAAGCTGTTCTAGCACTGGGTGATTCAAACAATGTGCAATGTTGCAGTTTAAGGACTGAATCACATTTTATCACCATCTCCCATACAACCATTTACATGTGCCCTTCTAAAGCTCTTTGTTTTGATTTTTTTTCTTTTTTTAACACAACCAGTCCCAAACCATCTGCACTAAATACGATCGGCCACGTGCTTATTAAGTCAAAGTATAGCAATCTGATCACAGAAGGAGCAAGCTACATCTTAACAGCTGCAAGCCTTGGGTCTAAGGTGATTGCAATTTCTCAGACGTGCTCCATCTGGATAACGGGATGTATGAGAGTAAGTTACACTGATAGCATCAGAGCAAATTCAGATTGCCTTGGAAGCATTGCTAAACTTCTGTGAACTTGCCCAGCCCCATTTGTGGAATCATCATAGCAAGACAGCATCTAATAGAAGACAACCAAAAGCTTAAATCAGTAGAACGCTTACGGGTATCAAGTCTGAAACGAAGTTGCTTGCTGTACAGAGGTCCTTTTTAAAATATTATTTTTAAGTAACATTTTGATTTCCGTAGGAAAAGAAGAACTTCTCTTTCCAAAGGGAGACATTCATGATAAGCCTATTATTTAAGTCATTAATCCAGAAGATTCTAGGTTATGGTTGGCAGTGAAAAACAGTTATTTTGGATTCGTTTTTCATGCCAGATAGCAGGGAAAAGCTGCCACACTATAAAATTTCCAGCAATATTGAAGAGAAAAGCTGACAACAGGAGCCATATCATTCACTGGGGTGAAGAGTATATATTATGTTATACTCTTATGTTAAAGAGTATAAGAAAAACACAATTTGGAGTTTTCAGGAAGACAAAAAGCAGAAGCAATCAAATGTACTGCATAAACAGAAGAACCTTCTAGCAAAATAAATAAATAAATAAATAAATTAATAAATAAATAAAATCTTGTGCCACATGTATTTATATTTCTCTATTTATAACCATAACATATGTGTTTGCATTACAGATAGTGCAGAAATGTTTGAATCAATGAAACAACATATGGAAATACATAGCAGGAGTTAAAAAGCGAGGGAACAGAAAATAGCTCTAAGTCACACTTCTACAGCCTGGACAAAGAGCACATTGGTTGTGCTCACGTTTTCGGGTGGACTGCAGTTGACTTGCAGAGTAACATGTATGCAATTTACTAAGCTGAAAAAAAAAAAAAAAAACCCTCTCTATTTAGGATTTTATTTGCATTCTCAGGACCTTATCATTCGGGATTATGTAAAACTGGCAGCTGCTTATAATTATTTAGGGTTTGTGTAGAAATAATTAAAAACATCTGCCTTTATCTTAATACTACCAGACTTTAACCCATGAGCTCAGTTATACCTAACTTCAAAGCTGAAAGCAAAGAATAAAAGAAAGCTTCACATATTGCTAACAAATTTTCAGTGATTCATTTATATGTACAACCAGTTATTCAGCAGCCTTCAAACCTTTAATTATCTTTTAAATATATGTAATTTTGCGCCTCTAATTAGACAGCAATTTAATTCCCTCACAGGGATTCAGATGGGCTGTCTTTTTTAAAATGTAAACTCCAATAGGAATAATCACTGGCATTCAAGTGATTGAATTCTTCAGTTATTTAAATGAACATGAGGCATTTACACTGTTCAAATCATTTAAATATTCCACTGTCAGCTACAGCTGTAGAGTTTTATAGAGTCGCTGAATAAAGCAAGGGTAAGTGTAGGTTATCTTACGTTCCAGGCGGGACTCCCCAGAGAGAAATGAGATTTGCTGCTTATGAAAGGCTAACACTGCTTAAGTGGGGCATTAATGCTTCTCCTGAGACTTGCATTTCTCTGTTTTTCTGTATTAGGAGAAACAAATTTTCCCAGAATTTACAGCTACAAAAGACTTAATATTGGTCTAGCGATCTTTAAATACACCCAAGTCCTTCAGCTAAATGCAATGCATCATGATAGTCAACAAGTTTTAAATGGCAAATTATCCAGGCAGCTAAGCTGCCAACGTATCCCACTGATGGTATTACAATATATTCAGGGGCTTTGATTTCTATTTATAACACTTCCAATTAATACTGATCAAAAGCAAATAGAGATATGCATCATTTTAAAGAAAAGAATTTGTCATACAGCCATTTGAAAATTACCACTACTTGTCTTCCAGAGCTTATATTAATTAGGAATATCTGCCTCGGTTTCTTTGTGGGGATAGAAATCTTTGATCTCTATTCAGAAACATAAAATCCTTAGTTATCATAGATGTTATTAGATTAACAGAGGGATATCATAATTGACTTGTACAATTGGTAAAACGTTCCTCATTTTACTATCATATATATTAAAAAAAGGTAAAATGTGAATAAAATATGCAATTCGATTCTGTAACAGATATATTTCTTTAAACACACATATTCTTTAGTTCAGGAATCTGAGCTTCTTGGCCAGGAACTTTGAGCATTCTACCTTAAATGAACCTAATAATTACTGAAAATGAAATTCCTCTTTATTCCCTGAATGGAAATACAAACCCTACTGCCAGCTCCGAATCAGGGAAGCTGCAGACTTCACTAAAGCTACTAGTGGTCTTGTGCTCTTCGTTGAAAACCACATAAATATTGCGACGGTGGAGCAAAAGTAAAAGCCCCTATAATGAGATCAGATTCACAAAGATGTCCCTCTGTGAATACTGCAGGCACTGCTCATTCTGTGGCATTCTAAAACTTCTCTGTAACCCCACTGAGCCTTCTTCAGACGGCAGCTTTCCTCCAGCACCTCCGTTTAACAAACTGCACAGTGACAGCTTTGTAAGGACCAATCAGCCACAACTAACACAACGGCTGTTTTTCAGTACAGGTAAAAAGTCTGCATCTGTTAGTTATCCTTCCTTTGCCTTCATTGCATTCATTTCACTGACAATCTGTAGCGTGATGTATTTTGCTACTTAACTGCTAATGGAGTACCACCTAGCACACTGTGTGAGCAGAATATCAGAAAATAGGCAATTAAAGCTGGCATAACTGATACTGTCCTCGTGCGTATGTAAAGCTTTCAAGGAGATCTGTCCAAACAGAGTTCCTGTCTTGAAAATCTCAGAAATTCACTCAAACTCACAATCCTTTTTCTTTTTTCTTAAGAAAAAAATCATAATTCTAAGCTACATATTTTTTATATAAATAAAATAAATAATTCGAAATATTTTATTTAAAGTTACAACTTAAATAAGTATCATAAGTTTTAAAGAATTATCTCCTGGAGAATAATTTTCAAAAATCTCCATTGCTCTCTGTAGAAAATAATGGCTTTTAATTAAAAATGCAGCATTCCGGGAGCATTTTGATATGGCGCTAGTGGCATTTTCTTTCAAACAACATGACCGTCAGCTGCAGTTTCTGGAATTACCATGGAAAAATGAGAAAGAAGAAAAGGAAGGGGAGAAAAAAGAAAGAGGGATTTTCCTGTTCTGAAATCAAACACGAAACGAAAAAAAAACCAAACAACAACATTCAAAAGTAAACATCAAGCTTACTCGTCAATTGCTATTCTGTAATTAAAAACGAAATTAACAATGACAGACAGTGCTTTGACATAGACCAGCTCGGGGATACAGGCGGTTCTCAGCGCCCCAAGCCCCAGCCCGGAGCCCCGCCGGCCGGTGCTGCGGCGCCACCTAGTGGCCGCTGCCGCGCAGTGCAACGGGGCAGCGCTGCGGGGCGGGGGGATGGCGGCGAGGTGCAAAAAAGACCTTACAAGGTTGTTTTTCTTGTTTTTGTCGCTGTTTTGTTTTTGTTCTTCTTCTTCTTTTTTTTTTTTTTTTTTTTTTTTTTTTTTTTTTAATAATTTCCAAGGGATATCTTCTGCCCTAGTTATCGTGATCTGCATCCGGGCCTCCGAAACAGGAAATATTTAAAGCTGTTTGGAACAGCCTTCTATGAACGGAGTGATGACTTCATTGGACAAAGGAAGAGCTACTGATGTTGTCCACTTGGATCTTTGCAAGGCCTTTGACGTGCCCCCGCATTACATCCTTATCTCTAAGTTGAAGAGATATGGATTTAAAGGGTCGCATATTCAGTGTATAAGAAATTGGTTTTCAAAGTACTGTGCCCAGGCCTGGTGCCCCCAGCAAAAGAAAGACAAGGAGCTATTGGAATGGGTCCAGTAGAGGGCCACAAAGATGATCAAAGGGCTGGAGCACCTCTCCTCTGAAGAAAGCCTGAGGAATTAGGGCTAATTTAGCTAAGAGAAGGGTCCTGTGTGTCCTCATTGCAGCCTTCCAGTACTTGAAGGGAGCTTATAAGCAGGATGGAGACTGACAATTTTACACTGACTGATAGTGATAGGACAAGGGGGAATGGCTTTAAAGTAAAGCAGGGGAAAATTTAGGAACCTAATGTCTAACCTAAATTATTCTATTTCTATGATCTAATACACTGTCAATCTAAAACTCATCTCTAGTAATGGCTTTGAGAGAAGACTGCAACTGACAGCCTTTTTCAGGTCCCCCATGGCAATAGCCATTCATGTAAACTCCCATCCAGCACTGACTTGGAAGACTACAACTGTTACCAAAATTTCCAAGCACCTTACCCTTGGAAAGTTCTTTCCACACTGACCTCTGAAATTTGATCACTCCCATCATCCGACCATGTGAATGTTTCCTAAACTAAAAGCCAATTTTATTAAAAAAATAATAACAAATACATACACAAACATATGCATATACACTCACACTCAAACAAATAAAAAAGCACACCAAAAAACAGTACAAGAGAAGAAATAAAAGAGGAAATGACCAAGAAAAAAATCTGAAAATAAACCCAGCAGAATAATCAGCATAAGAAATGTAGCTAGCTTGATGATTAAATATACTGGTCAGTCTAAGATAAAAACATTGTCCAATGGGAAACAGTATTCCACAGGGAGTGTTCCCTATCTTGCCTATCTGCTCAGTGCTGCATAAGACAATTTCTTAAGAAGCAGCATGTCAGCCTCAGAACTAAAAGATACAGCCACTAGGGTTAGCAGCTCAGCAGTCAAGTTATGTTCTTGCTTTACATCATCATAGGAAAATATATCAATATGTAAGATAGTTTGGATTAAGTCAACAATCTATGTACTTGAATATGAACTCCAACCCATCCAAAATAATTTTAGGTACAAGGGTCTTCCTATTTAATTCCATGGACATTATATCAGATACAAAGAATACAATAACACTGTTATTGTATATACAATACAAAACTGTTAATACAAAACACTGTTTCTCAACATAGTCACCACTGTTAGCTATGCATTTTCACCAGCCATAAACAAGGCTCTGCATGTTGTGACCAAAAATATCTGCACCAGCAAGGATGACCCATTTTCACAGCTACCACTGCTGAGATGCACCACTCACTACCTCACTGTGCTCACATCCACTGTTTGGTCTCCAAAAACGTTCAGCAAGCATCACTGTATGCCAATGGGTGCTTTTTTTCTGCATGGAGTGATTCAGTGACACACCTTTGCTTCATACACACTTCCACATCAGACACCATTTTGTCAGACTGCCCCTCAGCTTTCATCTGTCACACAGAAACAAAATGCAATGGATTATTGGTGGGAAGGTTTAACCTCTACTGCCATCCACCAACAACAATCTGCCTCTGACACAGTGGACTGAGGTCATAAAAGAGGAGATGTTACTTTCAGAGCAGCCCTTGTATTGTGGGTTAGCTCTTCTGTCAGCTATCTGGTTCCAGTTTTATTTGCCTGTTTTCACATACTTATTGTCACAACATTCATAGAGTGTTTTGCCACTGTTACAGTGGTATTAGGAGTTGTTCTGAATTACCTAAGGGCTCAGGCCAGCAATCACTTCACTCTCAAAAACTCTGCTGAATTAAAAAAAAAAGACTCCCATTATACGCTTCTGACAGAACCCAGAGGTAAAAATGAGTCTTCCAAAAAATAAAATGAGCAGACCATGAGTATATATCACGATGACTTCCCTACAGTTGACAGCTTATGGGCAACTGCCCAATGTTCTGATTTTGAAAACAGAGACTCTTGTATAAGGTAATGAAATAAGTGCCTTCAAGATGTATGCTGGGGCTAGGGATAGTAATAGAAAACCAACTTCTACCTCATAAAAACAAGCCACCACAACAGAAATAAGGAAATCAGACAGCAGTCTTTGTCAGTATAATTGAAACTATCCACTGTTTCTGGATTTTATTACCTTCTGTATATTAAAATCTCTATTCTATAAAGAATATATACTATTATTTTTGGAACAATCCTTGAAGTAATTTGCCAGAAGTAAAAGGCACAGTACAGCAAATACATGTTGTCTAATTCTCGTAACGTAAATAGGAGAATTTCAACTACACGTGCCTATGGTTTTGCAAACATAGGCTGCTAGATGTACCTGTCATGCCTGAAGGTTTCAAAAAGCCTTTACATTATTAGGAATCAAGACAAGATCATGATTTTAGTATTATGAAAATTGGGAACAAAGAACCAATAAAACAAATGAACAACAACAAAAACAGTGCCTTTTTATCTACTTCAAAATGCTACTTTACCCCCATGGATAATTTTAATGCAGGCAGAGATAAGAAAAATAATTGTGAGTGTAGTGGTGGGCAATCATGAAGTAAAACTGATCCTATCACATTTTCCTTTGCAACAGCTACAAAATTTTGAAGACAACTTCTCTGCTCAGTAGATTGCACATAGAGAAAGGTTTTGCAGAAGCCAAATAACTATTTCATCATTTTAATCGCTGAGGAAAATTAGCATCATTAGGCTAAAAAAAGTTTCAAACAGCAAGAATGTTAGCAATACATATAAAATGCTAGTACAGTCACATTTCACCTAGCTCATGTGCCCCTAACTTTGGCTCTTTTATGCCGTTCTTAGGTTATATATTCGATACAGCTGGACATGAGCTAAAAGCACAATTACACTAACTGCCACCTGGACATGGGTAAGCAGTGAAGATGCAGCAGAAGAAACCTTGAAGTGCACTAAAAATCTCTGTTTATAGCCCAGGTACTCTAAGAAGGTTAGATGCTGCCTCAGCTCAGCTATGGTTACCAAACAGAGCTCAGCAGTCCAGAAAGCAAAGAACATGGAAGAAAGGACAAATAGGAAGTCAGAAAGGTACAGAGAATATGTCAACACTGTGTAGAAAAGCAAGTAAAGAAAAATATTACAGCAATACTGAAAACACTGGATGTTTATTATGGTGAGATGTTTCAATGAGATAACAATTACTAATTATTACACAAAGTAAGAAATGGAAAGGAAAAGATAGAATAGGAGCTTCTGTTTTCCATGTTCATAAAAATGACTTTTAATGAAATTTAAAACCGGAATTAAAAATAAAAATTCTGCATAAAGCAGTTACAATATGGAAAAATCATTACTATGAGAAGTTACACTGACTGCAAAAATGAGCATGTTAGTGTGAATAACAGAAGTATCCACTCTAACTGGCCTTAGTGTTTAAAAATGAGAACCAAATGTTTCCAAGCAGAAGCCTATCTGAAGCTAAAGAGTTATGCTAACTACTGTGAGACTTCGCTTCATCCCCTTACTCAGTTCCTGTATCTTCCTCAGGAGCAATCTCACATTGGACACTGTTGATAATTGGATTCAGAAGATGCTTTTAATATGAACTTGAGAAGTATGCACTGTCTTATAGAGACAAAATGCATTGAGAGGAAATATTTAGGGATTGATTCAGAGCTTACTATCTTCCTTATGAGTAAACTGCTTCTACTGAAGCTGGAAGTTTTTTATTCCCTAGCTGTTACATATTTGGATGGCAGAGGCCCTGTTCCCCCATAGAGGAAGAGGATAAAAATTCATCTTCACTGGCAATCATCTGTAGGGAACATGGATGTGAAAAAAATATTTCAGCAACATAATAGTCTCTGAAGCATGCTAATTTAGCTGACTGGGATCTGACAATGGGTTAATTTGCAAAAGTCATTTATGAGAATTATGTTGCTTATTGGTCAGTAATTTGACATATTCTAAGCACATATTGTATTCCTTTCTGTGCCTGTGAAAAATTCTACCAGAAACATGAGCAATATTCTTGATTGAAGAAAAATTACACATATGGCATCCATGTGTACACAGCAGTGGAATCATTAATACCAATGCTTTACTAAGACTTGATAGTGATGGAACACTTGCACGTGCTGTTACTAAACAATGATGCAATCAAGAATGTACCAGCTCTCATGGGTGTTAGGCTTATAAACATTTGCGTAACAGGCACTTCTATTTTTCTCACTGTGATTAATGCAAAGATGATGATAAGGGAAACTAAAGGCAGAATTTGCTATTTCTCTTTTAGTATGAATATCCTTAGTGCTCCTCTTTTGCCTAAGAGTATGCTTTAGTGAAATTTCTGTACACGTATTAAATTAGCTTTAACACTTTAACATGACAAATAGGGGTTATTACAAAGCAACAGAGCACTCTGGCATTCCATTTCAATATAAAATGAACATAATTACAGTAATTTTTGGCTTTGCCATTTTGCAGCAATGGAGGCCTGCATCCCTTACAGAGCAACTAGTACATTTATTTTCCATGATGTTTTTTATGCTAACTTTTGTTTCCAGAGGTAAATTTATCAAGCATTATAAAGTGTTATAAAGCATTATGAAGTAAATAATCTGATGTTTTTTTTAAAAAAATGAATATATTCTTCACAGTGAAAGATAAACAAGTGTAACATATATATCTATATAAAATAGATTGGAAAATAGTATTCTTACCAGAGGCCTAAGTTCTGGATGAGTCAAAATATATCCATTGTTTGTAATTGCAAAAGCATATCCGTGAATACCTAACTGTAGGAGTAAATGAGAAAGAAATACTAATTAGCACGGTCTGCAGTAAATTCTTAAACAAAAAGCAGGCTAACATTCAGTCATCCAGGGCTTAAAGATAGTATTCATAACACTCACATAATATTTAATTATAATACATGCAGAGCTTTGATCTCTGACATTTTTGCAAATGAGAACCTGCCACTCTGATGAATTCAGTATATAGCACAACTTTTAAATGTCACAGACGTATTTTGTTATCTAGGACACCCACTTCTATGTACCTTGGAGTGAATTAGATATATACTTGTACACAGCATGTCACATACAACGTGTGTCAAAGAAAAGGTATGCTGACACCTTCACACATTCCCAGGAGCTGCTAGGTTTGATTTACCTCACTTGTTCAAGTGGTGTTGTAGAAGAACCATTTAAATCAATGATACTGGAAGAACAGTTACACTAATCAAGCAGCGGCCTAAAATGATATTTACATTTAGCTCTCTATTAATTCAGATTCATTGGCAGACACAGAAGAAGGCATGCACCTACAAAAAACTCATGGAATTTACGTATTTGTAGCAAACAGAACTTTGGGAGATCATATGAGAGCAATGAAATGTGCTTGGGATATGTGATCAAATTTAACACTGTCCTTATCGAAATGACAATATGCCTTTTAACAGTATACCCGTTACACAGTTGACTGCACCCACTGAGTGCCTAGATGTACCTTCATATCATTCAAGTGGTCATTAGAACATCTCTTCTTAGTATAATCATGATGCTAATATAGAATCTTTCTGCAGCTTCCATGTGTAACTGCCTTCTAACATGGTGAGGTCACACTTGTTATGCCTCCTCACTCAGTGCTTTCCAATTGTGAAACAAATTAATATGATGTCCCATAGAGCTGTGAAACTACTTATTGTGAATGTCATTCAGTTTCAGTACCTTTATGTGAGCATCTTGATTTGTTGAGGTTTCAAAACGAAGCAAATGAAAACCCACAACCCAGAAGCATTTTGCTTTGGAATTTGCTCCATGTTTCTCCCTGCCAACAAACTTTTGAAAACATAACCCTTCCCTTGTTCCCTATGATCAATCTAGCTGAGCAAAGAGCAAACTGTCCTCATCTCATTCAGCAATGTGCCTTACCAAGTGGTTTAAATTCAATTCAAGTTTTTTTTTTTTTTTTTTTTGCTTTCTCAAACTTTAGTTCATTCTTAAATGCTTTGCTGAAGTGGGTCCTCAGGAATTTTTCTGGCATAAAGCAATGTAAGAAAGGTCAACAATCATTTCTAAGGGATAAATAGGACAGCAAGTCTGTGGGCTTCTGTAATTTTCTGGGAATATACAATAGGGTATTACATTATGGCAAGGTCATAGAGGAAAACATGCCAGGTAGATTTATACCATATCTGTCTGTGAATGATTGTATATGGTCAACTGTATCTGCTACAGAGAAGATTGTTTCATAAATTAGCAGTTTTCCTAAAGCAATAAACTGAAAATAATAGAAAGTGATATGTTCTTGGCATCTCTTCATAAAGGACAGAGAACCAAAATAATAACAGTGAACATATTTTACCTATTACAGTATGACAAGTGAACTAGCTGTTGGCTAAATATCAGATCTGGAGTATAACTGCCTGTGTTGATAACTGCAGAATGATGTTCAAGCAATGGAAGTTGAGTAACAAAACAAATGTGGGTGGTACACTTTGCAGGATAAAAAGTATTTGGTAATCTGAAGTATACCAGCATAGCAAGGATGGTATTTGTTGTGTGTTGTGCAATACGTGAGACTATACACTTTGCACATAAAATGTTTTGGTTTGAGAGAGTACTGCTTACAGCTGTGCTGCCACTTCAGAGTTTGAACTCTCTAAATGACAAACTGATTGAGAAACGAAAAAAAAGTGTAACGGTAAAATGCCACATGAAAAGTAAATTCAACCCTACCTTATTAAGAACAAACTCCCACTGACATCTGGGGAAGTTTAGTCTGGAAAATGACTGCTGAAAATAGCTCATTGTTATTATTCATCTTCCTCGGCATAAAACCCATCTCATCCAAGCTGTGAGAATTCCAGGTCAGCAGAATTCTATTTCCAACCAATCATTTTATATCCCTGTGTGAATTTTATTTCACATACTGCCTCTACAGGAATGGGTCTCAGGGGTGATTATGCTCTTGCAATTGCATGGTCTTTTTACTGTTCAGAAATGTTTATGGTATGTGAGACTGGAAGTTATAACTCAAATGATTTCACTAACTTAATTGTACTGCATGATATTGGTGCCTCTTGTAATAATCTTCTCTTGCATTACATTCTGCAGTATAAAATGTGCTTTCAAATGGTAGCATATTCAGAAACAGGATTGTATACTACTTCCTCAGTAAACTAAGTCTTTAAAAATATTATATCATATGAATAAACCAGAAATTTTAATCTCCTTGCCTATCTTCTCCTTTTCTGAATCACTCTGAATAAATCTGCTGTGATACCTGTCATTCTGGGCTCACACTCTATGTTTTCGTATTCGGAATATGTCAAAATCTTACAGAAAACTTCTGAATAATATCTCTATGATTTGGCCTTTATTATACAGCCATGAACAGCCAGGCATTCGTCAGTCATACCTTCAGTTACAACAACACTGTTTGTCCTTATCATTGCATATGAAACTTGTTTTACCCTTAGTACATTGGAAGTTGACACTAAAGATTATTTTCAGAGCTCCAGATTTAGCATGTGTAATCCTTTTTCTCTGCCATCTCTTAGTGATTCTGCATACACAAATGGCATAATTTCAGTTGTGGTTAACTAACCTCAGTGGTTCCTGTATTGAGATTGTACTGTTATTTTAGCTGACCTGGAATGCCCCTCTTCACTAAGTCCTGATATCAAGGCGTCATCTGTTGCATTTTCTCACACTCTGCAAACTTTTTCCCAGATGGGACAGCCTTTCTGTTCTGTGTTTGCATTGTGTCTCTCCCAGTGGGATGTAAGTTCCAAGAAATTATTGTCATAAACCTTATAAATACTATTTTCTTTATGTTTTTTTTAATCAAACTCATATAAAATTTAAACCACCAAATTGAGGCACATTAACCTACTAAATCATTTGCAAATTGCCAGCATATTAAAATTAGAATTAAAGTGGATAGAATTAAAATATGCTTTGTTTTTATTGTTTATTTTTTGGCTTGAAAAAACAAATATTATACTAGAATTTGTCTAGAAAACATTCATTTAATTTTGTGACTAAAACAGTACTACAGTAATGCATTTCAGAGATACAGAAGTAATGAAATACCAACCTGACATATCAAATTTAAGTGAAAAGTAATTATATCTTTGTATATTCTTGAAACTGAGTTATAAATGTTTCACAATAGATGAAGTGCTGCATCTTTTGCAAATTTCGTTTAAAAAAAATTATAGTAGAATTTTTGCTGACTTTGGAAAACTATCTAGAGGGAAAATACCTATTAAAGGCTGGGTAGGGGAGAAGAACCAAACACTTAAGTTGGGTAGTTGCTGAAATGCACTGCTTGCTCTAATTTAGTTTGGTACAGGAAGGACACAGAGACAGGAACCATAAAGGCAATATTTTTGCATGATTTACATACAAAGTTACTCAAATCTTCAGTAGTAATTTCTTGCTATTTTGTGTGGTGTTCTAGTTACATTGGGTGGTTGAATGGCTTCTTTTTTATTTTTATTTTTTTTATTATTAAAGATGATGCATATTATCTTTTAGAGCATACTGTGACTAGCAAAAATTAGAAGCCATACGTTAATTTTGGCAGGAAATATTGGCTATACAAAGCTAAAATTCCTCAGGAAAATGGGTGACAAAATGCAGCTATATGTCAGTATAAACATAGAATTGCCCTCTAGTCTTCAATTTCAGGTAGATTTGCATAATAAATGCAAAATAGATGATATTATATCACATATGCTGAGTAAAAATGACATATCAACATTTGTAAGTTACCTTGTACTTTGGGATAGCTTTTAAAAGTTCTTTAACTGGGACGTCTGTACCAACTACTCCCAGGAGAATTCCTTTTGATCTCTGAAAAGAACAATAAGACACGTACTGAGAAACACATTAGTAATTAACGTTCTCACCACTAATTTAACATTATAGCTACTCCACAGAAGTGAATAGATAAAAGAGAGATTATTTAAAAGGTGGGGAAGGAAAAGGCTGGTACTGTTAATCCAATCAAGCAGTCATTTAGTCAATAATGGTGCTTTTTTCTACTTTATCTGTAATTCAGATAGAACAGGCATTCAAACTTTCTATAGTTAGTGCGTTCCTCTACAGAAAATTTCCTCATGCAAAATAGTTTCCAATTAAAAAAAAATTGGCTAAAATGTGTTACTCCATTCAAACTTTATCCTGCCACATGGAAGGCAAAAGAGAAGGTCTAAGCATAAAGTATGCATAATTTTCTTTAATAAAGTTTTACATTAACAAAAGTAAACATATATATATGTTATATATATATATATGTACAAGTAACAAAATTCTGGATCTTCACAATAGAAACCTATCAGTACAAAGAAGAAAAATGATGTGGATTACTTGCTGTAAGAAGATAACATAGAGGAAACAAAGTTCTATTTCCTAAGTCTTTCTCTTAGATGTAGGGTTTTATTATTTTATTAGGAAGTCCACAGTACAGGTTATTTGGAATACTTTGTCACATTTTTATACTAACAAAGAGATAATAACTGTAGACTAAATAAGAGGAAAAGAATAAAAATGTACAGAGCAGGCTAAAATTTTGTTAGCTTCCTAATAGTAACTTCCCAGCAGCCAACCACACGACAGGAACAGTCTGAGTACTTACAGTCTCATTTTGCTTACTAAATACCGGCATGGCAACAGTTGTCATCAACACCAATCCCTGGTCGTCAGCAAGCTATATTTAAAAAAGAAATATTATCTTTAAGAACCAAGGAATAATTACAGGCGTGACTGCATTTTTCAATTACATTTTCTTCATTTAAGTGAGAGAAAGCAATTTATCTAAATGATGCTTATCACTTTAGAATTGCAGTCACTGCAGCCCAGCCCCACCCTGCTCTATCTCAACTATATCAGCTCTGCCCACCCCACCATCTGGACTGGCAGGAAAGATGCCTCTTCTTCATTCCTATTGCAGTTTCCCATGAGAGACACAAAGGGGCTGGAATGTGGATTGTGGAAGCAGCATGTGCAGTAGCAAAGCAGCTGGAGCTCTGTTCCACATCTTTCCCAGTGTCAGCTATGCCAAGATTGCCTTGGGTTGTTTTCTCCCAGCAAGGAACAAGAGGTCATGAGTTGCATGCACTTTATTTCTGGTTCAGATTGAGATCTCATCAGCTAGCACTGCAGCAGAAAGGATGATGGCCAGTTTGGATCCCAGGAGCATCTTTGCTCCATCCGGTTTCAGTTTGCTGGACTAAGTGGTGGCATGAAGTATTACCTGATGCTGCACTTTAGGTTGCAACATATTTCTTCAGTTTAGTAAGAAAACAGATCTCCTGACCTTGGTTCCATTCAAGAGAAACATGCAAAATGTTTATCACTGGCCACAGCAGAATGGCTTTGCTCAGTCTATTGTCTCTTCATGGCCACACTATATCTCTGCCATAAGGCAAGTGTTAGCTGTCATGCTCATGGAACAAGAACTACTCTGTGTGCTTGTGGATCTTCATCAACTACATATGAAAGATAACTCAAGGAGGAAGTTGAGAGCTTCTATTAAACGCTTTCTGCCACTATAATTTTGGAAGACATTTAAAGTTTAAAAACTTTATCCTACATTTAAAAGTGTGAAATATCCCAGTTATAGTCACAACTTTACTGTGATTTATAATTTTTTTTTAGGGACAATTTAGTTCTGCTAAGTTGCATCTTTGTTTTGCCAAACATACAAGAAAAGGGAGACAACCTTACTGAAAAAATTTTGGAGGTGAGAGTCATACCAATTGCAACAGTGACATGCTCCTGCTGCTGCTGCATCAGTATCGTATTTTCTGTACTTAGGCAGTATTTTAGAACACTTTTTTTTTTGAGAATGTGTGCAATTTTTTTTCCTAGCAACACTTTTTTAAACTTTTTTTTTAACGAAGCAATAGCTATTAACTCTCTAAATTTTCAGAACACAAAGCCCATACATTGTTACCACAATATTTTATGAACAATGCTTCACAGTAATAAATCAGACAAGGAAAATCTAGAACATTACATGCCTTGAAGCTCCCAATCTGTTTCAGGAGGCTTTCAGTTTCCCAAACAAGTATGTTTTCTGAAGCACGGCACTATCTTATGGTGAGGAAGAATGTTTGCAGACATCAGACAAACCACAAATGAGTTTTAGGATCAAGGCTTACATCTGATAAGGAATCAATAGGGACATGAGGTGGAACCAGCTCATGATCATGTTGTATTATTCGTTTTCCCTTTTAAGAAATACCTAATTTCCAGTCCTGATACAATCCTTGATCTATTAAGCAATAGTAAATCATTAAGAAACAAACAAAAGAAATACCAACCCAAGAAAACACTGAGGGTCCAGGAGTTGCACTAAAAGCAGCTGAACTAGCCCAAAAATGTACTCTCTTTGGCTAGCATAGTACAGTTAAGCACATTGACATGATTTGTATGGAAAGAAGCCTTCTTTGGTATTGATGTTCAATAGTCCTGAACACGTGTACACAGGGAATTGAAAAAGCATTCTGCTGATTATGGGGTGACATCTTGGAGCATTTAGAGATTTTATATGATTGCCCAGGGTTGTTCATCTCTGACATTATGCATTTATCAAATATCATAACAGTATTATTTTACATTGAGCCTACTTACTCTCAAGGGATTACTAGAAAAAATTTATCAGACAGGATGCCAGCCAAGGGACATGTCAGAGAAGTTTTAGGGTGTTTCAAATTCTTTTAAATGGGGGGAAAAAGAATAGTATGGAGTTCCTGGG
This sequence comes from Cyrtonyx montezumae, assembly GCF_038088225.1. Classification (NCBI taxonomy): domain Eukaryota; kingdom Metazoa; phylum Chordata; class Aves; order Galliformes; family Odontophoridae; genus Cyrtonyx; species Cyrtonyx montezumae. The sequence goes on from NW_027072067.1 coordinate 5,855,554, forward strand.
AAATTCCAAATGGACAGATCATGAACTCTCAAAAGTAACTATGGAATCAGGCAGAGAATTATTGCCCTGTAATTGTGATGTATGCAATTATCTACAATTGCTAATCCAATCGTTTTTCTAAGAGGTGTAATTTTATTTTTTGATACGTTTTTCACTTTTTTTTTCGGTAGATGGGCGGGTTGTTGGCTACTTCTGTAAGTGGAGTCAGCAAATAACTGGATGATAGATTATTCATCTTTGGGATGTTTCATCGAGTTACTCACTTATGCAGCAGTATTCACTTCTGTTGGATAATGAGGAGCTATCTCTTGGGGGAGGGGGAGGACAGCTTTATACCCTGGGCAATGACATTCTGACAGAAGTACTTTGAAATAGTAGAATGGTAGCCACTGGGTATTACTGCTAGGGCAGACAATGCTCAAGTCAGTGAATAAACTGCAAAGGAAGCCATGATCTAGGAATTCTGCATTTTTCTTTTAAAGTCTGACAATTTTTTACCTATAACAGAACTCTGCAATAGCTAATGCAAATGTTCAAAAAACTTAGTAATTCTGGGGGGAGAAAAGGCCAACAAACAAACAAACATTCTAATCACTGATAAAACTTCCTATATTGCTTACATTCTGAACAAGCATTTATTACTGATATTTCCAGACTTGCTAGGATTATTATTATTTTTTACTTTTTTGCATCATCAGCAAATGCTTAATTAGAAGTTAACATTTAAAGGAAAATATTAGACATCACAAATTCAGAATAACATATGTTTCTGAGTGTCTGTTCTTATTTCAGAATTTCATATTGCTTTGCAATAATAGTAAGAGTAATAAATTATTTAGTTACTCATTTATCATTCTTCTCCCCAGAAGAATACGTAGACAATCCTTATGATTTCCAAACTTGTCTACTGAGCATCACAAAGTCATAGTCTCAAAAAACAATCACATAGGGACATACAAAAGAAAATACTCTAACCAAATATTTCTTACAGGAAACCTCTTCAGGTATAATTATTTTTGACCCATAAGCACAATGTGCCTGCTTCTGAATAGGTAACAACTCATTTATACATAAGAATAGAGATTTTTAGTGCTGTTGGCAAATACATAGAATGATATTCATCTGAATATAATGAAATGTCATCAGCTGGGTGGTTAGGAGTTACATACAGTAAAGAACCCTAGGGAATGACTGAAACCTGAAGCAATGTACATTTAACTTCTCAGTTTCTAACTAGGCTTTACCTTATTCAGTCCCTTTGGAAAAACTACTACTAATAGTTACTGCTATTTCTATGAAGGTATGCTTAATTTGGCATAAAATTTCCACACTCCGAGGATTCAAAACTATGTTCTAAGCTGACACAGATCATCGTTACCAACCTCAAGAAATTCCAGAGGATGGTAGTTTTCTCAGGAATTAGGTAGAGTATGACAAATGTATATTTTCACAATATTACATTGGTTATTTATATGGTTTCTGCTGAAACAAGATGTTGCTGGTGGATTGCTTTTGTTCACAAGGATGAATTTGGACTCAAATGGTGGAACTTCATCTGGTTTAATATTCAGAGCCACTAACAACTCTACTTCCTTCTAGCACACTGAGAATCCTTTTTTTTTTATTCTCCTCCACTACTGTACTGCTTTGTTCCAATGTTTAATCATGTTTGTTTTTTTTACACATCAAAGTAGTAATAAGTCAAGTTTCTTTCTGTTTCTTCAATGTTTAATAAGAGTCTTAAGTTATTTAGCTGGGACACCACATTAGTTAACGCACACAGGTCTGGCTGACACCAAAGTCCCATCTCTTAGCAGCATGTCAGTTACTACATTCTCTTGTTTTCTCTTGATTGTCTTCAAGTGGTTACTTAATAACTCTAGAACAGTGGAATCATCTCCATGCTTAATGCAAAATTCTGATTATGTGCAGTATGGCACTAAGTATACTTGTCCTTTCAAATTCCCCTTAATCTCTTATTTATTTCCCATTGAATAGGAAGGAGATTCTGTTTTTCTAGAGACCAACGTATTATGTTTACATGAGCCTTACATATTTCAAAACAAACCCCCACGTTTACATCATCACACAGGAATTCCACAGACATTTTCTTCAAGAAAGTTTTTCCATAATTTGCAAGCACGTAGAAAAAAATATGGTGAAATAGGCTGCCCCATAAAAGAGAGTGGTCGTTTAGAAAACAAAACAAAAAAATAACCTAACTTCACTGTCTTGCAGTTCTCTGCATTTAATTAAGGCCTGCAGCTAATAAGTGCAGCAATCAACATCTCCCATTTAGTGCACAGGCAAGAAGAGTTGCAGCAAGCTGCACAACTTGTGGAGAAAATGTTAGTAGTATTCATATCTACTACTGTTACTTTGGGTTTACATATTGTGCAATGATCATAATGAAGACAGGCTCTGCTAGTGAGGAAATAATCACTGTCTCCTGAGACAGAACAAGAACCAAAGCCCATATCGTTTTTTTTAGATATTACTATGGATTTTTCAAAGAAAATATGCAGTGTTTTTTTTCAATTTATCAGGTTATTAAGTGACATTTTAAAATTCCGTTAAATAAGAGTATTCCCTAATTTTTACTGCTAACTGAAAGATGCAAAATAAGCAATATACACTTTAATCTAAATGAATCAAATTTGAAGGAGCAATTCTGAATTATGTTGCTAATTTTTGAAAAATGCTTAAGTCACAGAAAGGAAACAAACTTTGAGTTTGTAAACTTACAGTGGTTTTTATCTTTCAGAGTTTAGACTTTATATTTTAAATAATCACAGTGCATATCAGAGCGTCTAGAATTTTTCACTGTATTATAAAGAAAATTATCCAAGAAAATACTTGATCTAAAACTTCAAAAACAATCTATTCTTATAAAATCTATTATGTCTATAATTTACATTGTGAAATCTTAGCAGGCCTGTTCAGCTCAGAAGTGAACTTTCATAATGCTGATTCTCTCCAGCCTACATTTCTTGATTTATGCAATACATACAGTGAGAATATGTATTTCATGGTTTTTTTTTTTTTTTTTTTTTAATTAACGTATTCCTCATTTTTGCATTTATATTAGACTGCAACAATAGTAGAGCAGTTCTTCTGAACAGGACATCTCTTTCACTCAACAGTGTCAAGAAAATTCAGATTTATTTCTGACCAATTCTGATTCACAGCAACTGTCAAATAGCCACAAAAAAGATCAAATTTTTTGTAGATTAATCTTAACCCTAATAAAAATTCCTAGACATATTTCTAGTCTTCTTAGATATATGTTGTTCCTCCTAAATTCTTCACCAGCCCACAGTAACAGCTTTGATTTCCACAAAAATCAATTGACTCACCCACTTTCTGAAATGTAGAAAAATTTCACAGGCTGTCCTATTTACAGAGCAGATTTTAAATTTGGAGTTAAAATTTAGAATTAATATATTTATATATATGAAGAAGCAAGCTCAGGAGGCTGAACAGAGGCATCTTAGCAAGTATTTGAGAAGAGTCGTGTAGCTATACTGACATAGGAAGCACTGGTCTGTGGGCTTGAAAGGAAATAGGACTTAAGAGAGTAGTGCAAAGAAATGTCTGTTAGCCTACACAGCCATATGCCCTATGCAAAATCTGAAAAGTGTGGAAGGACATTGCTAGATTCAAAGGGACTGAAAACTAGGTGAAAAACTGGGGCATTGTAACACTGAAAATTCTCTGACGAGGCGTCAGTGTTGAAAGTGCCTGCCACAATGTCGAAACTTTATCCATCGCAGGCAGCAGTTCCATAGGGATGTACTTGAAATCTGAGTTTCATGCTGAGGCTTGTTTTTCTTCAGTGCCTTGAATAACCCTATTGCCTTCCCAATCGATCCCTCTTCTTCCTTTCCCCTCTCTGTTTAGCCTTTTTTCACCCGACATCATCTTCCCTTCAGAATGCTGAGTAGGGTCATCAGACAGGCTGGTAGCAATAGAGAATTGGAATCTGACCATTTAATTGTTTTATGTAGGCTACTGGAATGAGGAATAGCTATTATTTTAGCTGATACAAATTTTGGCCTGAGACCATATAGGAAGCTCTGTGAATGTTACAGGGATATTTCTATGGTTAGTCCTACAGAAGTAAAACACTAAAGCCATCAGTTTAAAATGTTTACTTGGTTAAAATTGGCAAATTGTTGACTCGATGCTATTAAATACCAAGTCATTTGTTGAGGAGTGGGATAAAAACATTTGGAGACTAAATTTAAGATCCTGTTTAACATTTATATGGAAATCTTAATGCAGTTTTCTGAATGGGTGACACAATTTTATATACACTATAAAATTGAAAGATAATAACATCTCAGCCAGAAACAGAAACAAAGAAATAATAAATTAGTGTCAAAATGTTTACTACATGATTATTTTGTATTTAATTAGATTCAATTTAGCTTCTATAATTCCATAAAAATGCTAAAATTACTAGCCATGCACTTCATTGAAATAGCAGCTTTGCAAATTTTTTGTTTTCTATTCCCAGTGACAGTCAATTCAACACTTCAAAGTATAGGAAGGTAAATGATGCAGGGAATGGTAAATGATGCTTCCAAATGGCTGAAAGATGATAGCATCAGGATAAAAGGAGGGCAAAGCACTACTTACAGAAGTTAAGGGATAACACAGAAAGAGAGAAGAAAGCTGTCAGGAATTTTTGGGCAACAAACATCAACAAAACATTTCTCTTTGGAGGAAATACGATTCTATTCATGAGAGAACCACTAACAAAAAATTTCTATGCTCCTAAACACAACTATGCGCTTCTGATTTATGTGCCTAATTTATTCAGTTCTACCTGTTCCCATAAACTCAGTAGAACAAAGCATCACAGCAGAAGGACAACAGATTTGAGTCCTGCTGCGTTTGTTCAAGACAGCAAGAAAAGCTTTCCTGCTAGGAAACCGAACACCTTTTTGAGCTATTAAAAAGGAGTAGCTTTTGTTCATCCATGAATACAAAAGCTGCTTTTCAAATGTGTTTCAATAACAAAAATCAGTTCAGAAGCCAAAGTGAAAAAGTCAGAAAATTGTTAATTTGAGTTATGAGTTCATTATTATTATTTTCATTTTCACAGTCATGTAGAATGGTTATCTAGAAAGATGCAGTCATATGATATTCACATTTATTTGTCTGTATAGTGACACTCTTTTAGACTCACTGGGTATTCCTAGACATTTTTTCTTATGAAAGATATATAATCGTATTAAATCAGCACCTTCATCACCTGAAATTATGGTGGTGGTCTTCTTATTATCATTAACCTTAATATTTTTAATTTGTGGCATTGTCTACTTTAATTATAGGGAATATAGCAAAGTTCCTTTCAGGACAAATATAGTGCTTCAACAGACATCCAACTTAAATTCCTCTTACTTCATTACATCTGTGCTCCAAATCTGCATTGTCAATCATTTGTTATTTAACTGTCAAAGACAGACTAGAACCTATGCTCTTCAAAATTGATAGCTAATTACCATAGAACATTGACTAAACACTGAGAAGACTGTATCCAAATGTTTCATATTAAAGATATAACATTTCATCAAGATGACCAAGTATTTATAATGGATATAAAACAGTAAAGGTAAACTTGGAATGCCACATTTTTCTTTCAGATCACAAGAAGATTAAAGTGAATATGTTTAGAGAGACATGACTGTTTGAAATGTTTATAGAGAAAACATTTGCAAGATGATACACAGATTCCAACAAAAATACAGTGTAAGTTCAGACACCATATGGCAAAACACGTACATTAGTGACTAAGTCATTCATACAGGCAAAGGTTTATCAGTGCTGTGTTGCTTCCCTTCACCTTACAGATAAGGAGATAGAGATTCTCTGGCTTGGGAAGTGTTTGCCACATTCTGGCTTGCTAGAAGAAAACTTGGATATTAAGCTATATTTTCATGTGGCACCTAATGGGAGAAAATTTTGGCTTCTATTAACTGACAATTAGACTTTTCATTGATTCATGTACAGTTGTGGTAAACTCTTGACCAGTTTAAGACTGAACAGCACGCCTCTGTAGCTGGAAGCTGACCTGAAACCTCAATGCACTCAACTGAACTTTTAAGGTTTGAACAGTGTCATAATAAACTCAGTCAGGGATATGTGAAAAATAAAGTTATGAAGCATTTGTTCATGTTTAGTTGGTTGAAGAGCAGGGAGGAGTGAATTTAGGTTCTGAGCCAAAAACATTGAGTCTCATTAGCACACTGCCACTGAGACGCTCTGCAAGGGAATCCAAGAGAAATCACAGTTTCAAATAAGGTAGGATCCAGGGATAGGGAGAAAACTCCTAGAGAAGTAAAGTTTTCATAATCACATATAAAGTAGCCTCATAAAGATCAGTCCACTAGGAACAAGGTAAACCTGTCAGCAAGAAATAACTATCAGTATTTCCTGCCTCAAAGACTACAATCTTTACATAACTAGCAGGCTATGTTTATGAAAATGTTTATTCTTACCTGAAGTTACCAGAAGACCTCAGAGACTACTTTTATCTGTCCCCCTCCATTCATTCCTTTCCATCCCTCTCCTTTCTCTACATGAAGGTATACATTATGGCACACACATGCAAAATACGTGGCTATAGTTTTGCATTGATTTGCTCAAGGGTAGCACAGTGAAAATTGGTGCTCATGGCCTTCCACAAAAGCATTTTTTTTAACATATTGAAATCTAGAACTTGAATAATCTATATCAGAACATTATTGAATAGCTCAGAAATGTAGACTTTACAATCTAAAATACAATATTGCATGACACTAGATAGCAGCCTGATATAATTTTCCCCATCAGCATATTTTAATCTCACCCTGTTTCTTCTTTCTGCAAACTCTAAGGAGAAGCATTTGGCATAAACAAGTAGGTTAACACGAATAAGTCAAAGTTAGTCAATCTTTTAGTACTTCTACTTGTCCAGGAAGCTGTAAACAAAATAACTTTAATTCATCTATTTCCAGAAGAAAAAAATAATAGCAACAACAACTTCTGTTACCATAATGTCACATTTGCTAGGCTCCAGAGCACACAAAAACAAACTACTGATGTAGTCCAGTGTCATAGACTACCATATTACCTACAGATTTAAAGCAGGATTTTCTGAGATCTGTGAGCAAGGAAATTTCAAACACATATTGCACTATACAATTACAAGTTTCCATGCTCAGATTTCTTCCTTTTAAATTAAAAAGTCCATTGCCATTCTAAAGTTTTGAGGTCAATGGATGCCCCATTCCACATTAGCTAGACAGATCATTTGACCTATATCTTTTATTCAAAATTCAACTTTTATCAACTTTGAAAGACTGTTAATAATAGTGCTTTTAAATTTCTATGACATTCCATATTAGAAGTGCTTTATCTAGAATGAGAATTAATTGAATAAGTGGGCGTTGCTATTACCCAATATATTCAATTAAGTTTTTCATTTCAGTGCTTCAAATCACAACCCACAAAATAGCATCTAGGTTTTCTGTTTTCTGGAAGCTTTAATTTTATTTGTGAATTATACAAGAATGAGGGAACAGGCATCAAGCAGTTCTTAGATTTTGCCACAATCATTGTGTTTTCATGATGTGCAGAGGTGACTGGTAACATACCATATCGATGAAGAAGTTGTTTAAAAAGCATACTATATGAAAACTGCTTGCAACCTATTAGAGAAGTAAAATGTCAGATGTATTCAAAGAGGTGTTGATAGATACAGTGGGGAGCAGTGAAAGGGTACCAGCTATAACATGGGTTCTGCTGTCTCTATATAGAAATAAAAATGATCTAGATGTATTTCACATACAGTAATGGGTTGAATTTATTTTTTTCTCATTATTACTTCAAAATGTTGATAAAATAACTTCCCTGCTGTTTTCAACTTTTAGGCCACTATACAGCTATCGTGTTCAAATAGCTCATGTGTTTGAAAAGCTGCTCTCAGCAAGTACCTTAGTGGGCCATAATGCATTGCTTTGACATCCAGAGCCCTAGTACAGTGAGCTGTTTCACTGATCACTACTGTACCATACTCACGACACCATGGAAACATGAAGGACTGGTGATTACTTTGAATAACTAAGTCTGAGTAAAATATTTTACCTTTTGAGCCTGAGGGAGCTGGAAAACAACAAAATAGAACAAGCAATCATTATACATTAAATAAATTTGAACAGCTACTTCAGCTGTTGTATTCATAAAAACACAAACGTAATAAAAACAAAGTATAAAAGAAAGTTTCCAAGGAAACTAACTTTACACTGAGGGTTTATATTGACTTAGTTCATTTTTAGACAGCTTCTCTGCTAGGTATCACAAAAGCACCATGCAACTTGTTAAATACCATGCTACTAAGAAACACATTGTTTTGTCATCAGATATGGTATCACATTTGAACTGTGAAGTAGTTCCACCTTGCTGTACACAAATAGATGGTTTCACTTTAAAACCAGTCATTCTTTGTAAAGAACTAAATCTATAGTTATTAAGAGTGAAATGGACATTAGGAGAAGTTTTTTGCATTAAAATAGGCTGAATTCTCAGGAAAGAAAAATGAAATGATAGTAGTGCCTCTCTATGCAAACATTCTATCATATATGCATACTACACAACAATGTATGCATAGAAGAACATGTCTGTAGTGTAACAAATATGATTAAACACACATACGTGCAAAAACAAGATGTTTATGCATATACGATTATTCACATGACATGTTCTTAAGTGAGATTACTCTATAACTGGTTGATGCAACATATTTACAGTAACAAGTCACACAATTCACAAAAGGTATGGAGAGCAGGGATTAGACTCCATTACATCCAAACACCTTATTTATCAGAGCTGAAAATGAGTTCTGATTCCACTTTAGGAAAAAACAAACAAACAAACAAAAAAAGCTACCAAATGCTGATAATGGTGAGGAACTTAGAAAAATAAACTATTATCATCACAATATGTTTTTATTTTTTCAAAATTCTTCTCCTCTTACTTTCAGTATCATAGAGAATTTCACTACAAGCAGCAATTAAAATTTGTGCCAAATCCACCTCAAAAATTCCCATTTTCCCAGAAAAATTGTTTCCTTACAGGCATCAACTAAACACAGAACAAGCAAATGAGTTAATACCAAATGCCAAAAGACCTTCAGGATCTCTAGAGAACTTCCAATAGACATTTCTCTGTTTTTTTCTTTTTCTTTTTTAAATACCATCTTCTTGTATAACACATGTTACAATCACAAGCATTCTCTCATTGGAATCTACATAAGGACAGCTGCAATAAAGAACAATATCCAAATTTCCAACTTCAGAATAAATTTCAAAGAACTCCACGGTTTGCCTAAGCCACTACACAGAATGAACTCAGATGTCTTCATAATCAGATAATTTGTACATCACAATCTACAAAACAGTGCTTAAAGAACAGTGAACGTATCTGAGGCAACTTTTGCATACTAGCTACAGGAATGTCATCACAGAAACTTTGCCTTCAGATAACATTCAAAGTAAATTAAAAAACTTCAAGTCCATATACAGTGGAGATAGGTTTAAGATGGTATTGGGGAAATGTAAGTTGAATCCTCATACAAATACTAGTACTGCGTGATAGAATTTTTCCCAATTGTTTTCAGAACTTGAATTTACTCCTGCTTGAGTACATCATTTCAGTTACTTATAATTTGGGCAAGTTTTGCCATTTGAAGGAGTCACAGCAAGATGAAATGCAAGTGAGGATCTCATATTGATAATTCCTACACAAACTAGATGCTACATACTTTCATTTAAGAAATTAGTCCTCTTGCCTTTACCGAGATTATTGTCAAAAGACCATTAATAAGAGTTGGCAAAACAGAGCTCCATGTTGTTTGTTGCTGAACTGAGAATGCCAGTCCCACTCATAGCCTTTTATAAAAATCAAGAATATTTTGTTGCCCTGAAAGATTAGTTGTCAAAGCCTTGATTAAGAATTATAGGAGATTTACATTTCACTAGGCTTTTTTTTCTGGGTAAGGATTGTTGTCCCTTTTCATCTAAGCTTCAAAATCCAGGTTCACAATCTTTTCCTACAAAAATCTGTCTTTGCTCCAGCCAGATATATCTTAATTCTGTTTTTCATTCAAAACTGTTACAAGATCTATATGCCAGCAATTCAGTTTCATAATTGCTACAAATTCCTTTGAAATAAACCATGGAGGGTTTGTCTGACATTACCCTTCTGGGAGGCCATAGGAAACAAATAATTTTCCTAACGATAACAGTAATAGCTCTCTGGTCTGTCTCTCTACTGCATAGTCTAAAAATTGCCTGTCTGTGTAAAACCCAGCAGGTACCTCTGATTCCTGGGGTTTGCCTTATACCCTACTAAGATGCAGTTTTGCAGTAAATTGTGTGATCTTTTCCTGACCCTTAAAAAACACCACAGAATTTTTTGTTTTACTTGTGCCTACGGAAAACTATGTCATTTTGGGGGCTTTCAGACACAACAATGCCAAAGTACCCGCAATTTCTATATATTTTTCTTTTAGCATTTCTTCTTTTTTCTGTTGATCAACAATAAAAGAAGGTACATGATTGGACATATGTCTGTTTTGTACTGGAGAGTCCAGAACTAGACACAGTATTCCTGGTGAGGCCTCACCAGGGCAAAGTAGAGGGGGAGGATCACCTCTCTTGACCTGCTGGCCATGCTCTTTTTAACGATAATGATCTTAAAAGATATTACTGTTTTTTTTCTTTATGGAAGGCTTCTCTGCAAACTGAAATCATTTAACATGCTTGATATTTCAGCCATGTACACTGCACCAGACTCATATGCTTACTCATGTGTTCTACTGCAAATGGCTTGTGCCTTCAGTGAATTAGTTTGGTTTTAACTGGCTATGTATGCTGCTGTAACCTGAGACAGACTAATGCTTTCATATGTTTCCAAGAAAAAAACGCACTTTTAAAATTCATTCACAATTACAGTCTTCTCTTTTGGGTTACTATGCATTCTTCATCAATATGTGCAAGAAAAGAGAAAGTGAAAATGTTGTCAAATGCATTAAACAGAAAGCTATCAGACATTCTGAAAAGTGAGTTCCAAGATTCAGTGGATAATTTGTCCAGATCCACCACTTCACCACTGGTTTCTACATTCTTTGCTCTAAATTCTATTATGTCTATGGTTTTCTATTTGAAGGGTGAAAAATGAAAATAAGTCTGACTGGGCAAATAAGAGAAGTTATACGTGATATTTATATATTTTTTTCAGATTACTACATGGTCAGTAAAGGATTTAGAATTTAGAACATATTACTTCAAGTTAGTATATATGTTGACTATCTATAGTATAGATGTTGACAGATCAACAATTTTAATATCCTCAATATTCCCCTCTGAATAGCCAGCCTAAAATATTAGAACAATTAATGTGAACTTAATACAAGTTTTCTGTAAATTCAGTTGCATACATCTGATTTGTTCTTTTTTTTTTAATTTATCTGATTGATCCTTATCATTTTTGACAGTCCACAGAAAATACAGTGAAATAATAGTGAAGATTCTGAAACCAAGCTAATCAGTGAAATCTTTCAGATAATTCAGAAGATAGCTAAGTTTCTGATGTTTTAATGGCAAATATATTTCCAGGAAAGTGAAATATTGTGGTAAGCATTTAGGTATTATAGTTAACACCACAGAATAAAGGAAGAGACAGCACACATCAGTGAAGCTCACCAGAGAAGGTCAAGAAGCAAAGAAAGACAGTGCATATATATTTCAGATACTTTATAGTATGGATGACATCCAATAGCATAACACAACGTTGGGGTGAATAACAGTTTACATGTTTGTAAAAACGAGATGCAATGCATGTCCTGCATTCAAACTGTTTCAATTGTTAGCAGAAAATGTTTGTTTCTTATTTTAAATATGATTCAATGCTTCTACTTGCCATCAGATACACCATTTTAAAGTTGCAATTTTGGCAATTTTTCTTTTATAATCCATGCATTTATTCTCTTCTGTGATCTGTGTAAGAACTAGAGGCATCACAGGTAATTATGTACATACAGGAAGCATTCAGTCTCCCACTGAGATGTTCCTGATGTTAAGACTTCAGTGTAAGTACTAAGAGTGACAATAACCTGCAGCTTACTAGGCCAACATCCGTAAGAAAGATGCATTTGATATTTCAAGGGATTCAGTAACAAATCTTCCCCTGTTCACATAATTGTTTTACTGTGCCATCACATATTTTGCAGTAACTATGCCAGTTCAGTCAAGGACAGACCGCACTGCATGCAAAGTATTCCAGTCAGAAGAAATGCAAATGTTACTATGGAGAAGAGAGTCATAAAATATAGATGAAAACTATCATCCTAGCTCTTTCTTTACAAATAATTCTATAAAGACAGAAGGAAAACATACTAGCTCTTGTGAACATGCAAAAGAGAAAACAGTATGTGTTTCAGATTGGAATTAAATATCAGAATGTAATGAACAAATAGTATACTAAATAAATATATATATATATTCCAAGCATTTATAAAAAAATGGTGCTTCCCTTCAAAGACTTCAAGCATTTTCTGAAATACAGTCTTAAAATGTAAATATTTTCTAAAATTTTCTAATCAACTGTCTAGCAATCTTGCTGCTAAAAAGAGAATCATTAACAAAAAAAACATATCTAAATATGCTCAAATGTTAACATGCTTAAGTTGCACCTGTCTATAACTGCTCTCTCCACTTTATGTTGAAGTTAAATAAAAAAAGAAAGAAAAAAAAGGAATATTCCTGGCTTTTCACTATAATACTGATTGATTAAACACCAGAGGTCAGAGTCTCCATTTTTGGAGATATTCAGAACTCAATTGGACATAGTTCACAGCAACTTGATTCTGATCAAGCACACCACTGTATTAACTGATCTTCAGGGAGTCCTTCCAGACTCAACTCTTCCATGATTCTATGCCCGTGATTCTTATTATTGCATAAACTAAGTGAATGTTTTTCCCAATAAATAAATAGATAAATAAATAGATAAATAAATAGATAGATAAAAATAAATAAATAAATAGTACAAATAATCCATGCAGCTAATGTTTGATTAAACAGAACAAATTCATGAAATAGGACTAATTCCAAATTCTAATTTAAAAAATGTTGGATTTTTGCATATGTTTAAACAGAGTAAGATCTGTTTTACTATTACTTGTTAGTGAAAAGTAGATGTTCATACTTCTTTTTCTAAATGCAAACTACATTATGTATAAGCATTACTGTATTTAGATTTTCATATAAAATTATTTTTGTAACTATTATTTTACTGATTACATAGCAGATATTTCCTTCCTAATCAAAACCTGTGTAGACATTCATGCATGGAAGTGGAAGAGTTTTAAAAAATAGAACCAATTTCAAATAATTTCTCTTAGCTATTTTGAAGTGTCTACCACACTACTTCTTTTATAATGATCTCAGCATTAGTTGATTTGCTAAAGCCCTATCAACAGTTTAGAAATCTCACATTTAAAACCGTTTGAACTTGTATGCAAAAGATGAAAAAATATTTGAAAACCTAGATATCAAAAACTTGTAAGTTACTGGATTAAAAATGATACTCTTTCTGTTGGCCCCAAATTTTTCAGCTCCAGTCTATAGGGAAATGTATCTTGTACGTTTCATGAGTAGCCCTTGAAAAATCTTTTATACATACAAAGAGATGCATGAAGTTTATGTGGTAAGGGTTTGGTAGCAGGGAGCCACAGGGGTGGCCTATGTGAGCAGAGCCCAGCAGCTGCCCCATATCAGATCAGAGCCAACTCCAGCTGGCTCCAAAAGGGACCTGCAGCTGATGGCTACAGTGATACTGGTTGTGCCTCCAGGAGAGCAGATTTAAGAAAAGGAAGAAAATGCTCTGCAACACCAACTAGGAGAGGAGTGGGAAATGAGTGGGAAACAGCCCTACAGACACTAAGGTCAGTGGAGATGGATAACAATCAGAGAATCCTTCCCAGATGAATATTTATAGTACAAGAATAATAACTGCATTGTAGTAAAATCAGAACTAAAAATATCATACTCCTGTTTTGAAGAAAAACAAAATGTTGTTGTATTGTAAAGATTTTTTTCTGAATTATCACGGGGAGAGAGAGAAGGTAAAGGGAGATAGAAGGATGGAAAAAAACATCAGATAGGTTCATACGTACATATTCATTCAACTATTTTCACACACTTGCTCTTCTAACTTTGACAATCCCTGTAGAAATGATAAAAATAACCTAGATCACAAATCCTCTCAGAAGGTAGACACGTATCCTCTTTCACCATATAATCCATTCTGACCTCAATGCAAAATGAAATAAAGGTCTTATCCAATACCCAACAGAGTCAATGAGAATCTCTCAGTGAGTTTGAATGCTTTTGATTTGTCTTATATATTAAATCTTATTTGCTTCATATATCAATGCAAGACCAACATCTGAAGATAACCATTTTTTGGGGAAGGATGAAAGTGTACTCAACTTAATGAATGTGTAAAGCAAGCCACAAATTCTTCTAAAACTTACATTTATTGATTGTGTCTATTATTTTTTAGTATATTACTTTGATTGTGTGGGGATTGAACTTCTAAGACAGAGGTGTATTTCTATAGTCTGTTTCATAATGATTCAGCATATCTTAATAGAGAATGGTTGTAGAAAGACATGAATCATGCTAAAACACTCTTTTTTTCACTTTTTTTCATATAGTACCATTTCTCACGTGATCAGAAAGCTACTCTACCAGAAGTGGAGGGCGTAGCACTGCTCTGCTTCCCTTTTATCTCTCTCTTCATCTCGCCCTTGCAATTAATCCATGCATTTAGGTGCATTTAAGGATATCACTTAGTGTACCGTGATGTATTCAGTAGTCCCAACTTTTCACCCTTGCTGAAGTTAGTATTTGCAGCCTTACAGAACTGAAGAAATTTTACTGTTACAAATGGTATTATACCACATACTATGATGAAAGTTTGTTAGGATCTTTTTGAAAGTGTGCATTAAGCACAATTTGTATCAGATTGTCCATATAACCTCGTGCCGTGTACTTTTAATAAGAATTTATTATATCACATGCAAAGAGCATCATGTCAAGATCAATACAATTTGGAGTGTGAATGCAAAACATGCAATGGAGAAGGAGATTCTAAACTACAAGCAGTTTCTTGCAGAAGTCAACATTTTTTCATTTGTAGAGGATCCTATCAACAAGTATGAAGGTAAAACTCATCTACTAGAAGATTTATGCATAATTTTGTGTCAGAGACTGAATTAATACTGAAAAATTGTATTCTGCATAAAAACATGCTCTAAAATCAAGAGGCTAAACACGCTAACAATACTTAATATTTAACACAATTTTGCTCTCCATAATCCTTATCTTAGCTTCTCTTTGTTCCATTTGTTGTTATACAAGTATTTTGAAATCTACTAGCTGATTCCAGAAATCTGAAGCAAAGATTGGAATTAGTACAGGCCTAAGTGCCAGAAGTAGTTCTCATTTAGAAATAAAATATTGAACATTTTTATACAAGGAAAGATCTGCTATTTAGTAACCTAAAAAATACACTAATGATACAAACAATAAGCTGTTATTCACTCTTACCTGTCCCAAAGTCATAGCTACGCTGGGCATCGTGCATTATGATGAAGTAATACATTTTATACTTTTTTTTCCTCAACTGTCCCTTCTAAATAAACACAAGTATTATACAAACTTTTATTTAGCTGCTACAAAATACCTTATATCAGTAAGCCAGTGGTCCAGAACCGCTCTGAATGAGGAATTATGCTGGTGGGCATAATGACACACACACTACATGCTCAGAAGATTATTTGAGTTGATGAGCTATAGAGGATATATTTGAAAAGAAAGAAATAAGGCACTACAGTGTTACCTCATTTCATGAAAAAAAATCCACAGATATGACACAGATCAAGAGCTCTAGAAAGCAGTAGGAAGTGCGTGAGCTGCACAGTTAATATTCAGAAGCTTCAAACAGCCTTATGAGGGGAATCATCTTTTCTCTCTTTAAACAAGTGGCAAACACCAATGGATTTATCTTCAGAAATATCTGCAGTATTTCAGAGGAAGCATACACAAATGAGAAGAAACAAAATGAGTGTTAAAAAATAACAGCATAAATGCTGTAGTTAGAAACCCAGAAATGCAGCTCACATACACGTGTATATGTACTTTTTTGCTTTGTAAGGAAAAGGGGTAAACCGTTGTGCAGGTGTTCTGGTTTGCTACAAATATTTAAGAATGGAAGGACCAATGTTTATTTAGAAAACAATTGTTAAAACTCACTGACAGCAAGGTGGCCACCCTGTGCCTCCACATCAGAAACATGTTTTTCAGGTCTTCATGCATAAGCAAAAAGTTACTGCTAACAGAGATGTGCAAGATCAGACAGCAGGTTTAAGCCTCTAATTGTTAGAAGTATAAGTTTAAAAAGATATCATGAAATAAAGAAAAAGAACAACACACCAACCTTTAATTACATTACATAATTTAACACTATGAAATCTCTCAGTTGGATAAACTCCTAATCTATCAACAGATATTTAAAAGCGATAAATTTTTAGCAGTCTGGAAAGATTGGTATCATAGATCTGCCAGGTGCTGACATAAACTGATGAAGTGTTCAAATCAATGCCGCTCCCTATTCATTAGTTCTGTTCTGAGGATCAGTTCCTGTTTCCACATCCTTTTAATCAACATGTGGCTAACGTATCTCACCATTCGAGTTTTAGACTCAGATTTTATAGCTACACTGAGAAAGCCATGAAGCGTTTTATGGACTTCTCACTCTGCAAGTTGAATTCATCAGGTTGTATAAAGATTCACTCACTCTGTAGAAAGAGTCACATTTCTCATGCTTATTTTGAAAGAAGCTTTCTGTTTTTACTCTTCACAACTTGAAATTTCAGAGCTTCCTAAGGGCCACCTTGACCTGATGGTCAAAAGGAAGGACTGTCATGCTGGAAGACAAAAAAAACCTGACAGCATTTCTAGATTATCTGAGTTAATTTCAGGTATGAAGTTTGTCATTATTTACAGCAAGGCTTATGAAATCTAGTTCAAGGAATGCTTTCAGTCTGTGGCAGTTTTTCCTCATTGTCTTTTGCTGTTTTCTCTTATTATATCATCCACAAGGTAAAATAAATAAATAAATAAATAAATGAGTAGATAGATAAATAAGTAAATGACCTCACTTAATTCCTTCACTTGAGGAACTCATAAGATAAGGGGTCAAAATTCTTTCACCTACCTTTGAGTTAGAACTGTTTGCAAATTCTAAGGTCATGTTCAGGTATGTCAGGAACCAAAATGTGGTAAATCACATCATCTTGTAGTTTGCTACACTGCAAAACTCTCAAAATCAGCTAGTGAAAAATGGACAGTATGTCCATTTTCTTAAAATAAACTGTTATAAAAAGAAGATAAAGGAACCAATAGAAGAAAAACTAAGATTTTCTTTTCTATAAAAAGACAACTTTATCTTCATTGAAAATCGTGAATTTTATGGATTTAATCCAACAAAGAAAATGTTAGAATTACTTCATCAGCCTGCAGAAGTATAATCCAAACCTTCAGCTGAGTTTTAATATGATGATGCCTTCTGTTTACATCAGTTTAACTTAAGGTACATAAATGGAGACAATACTGCAGAGTAAATTTAAGAGGTATCATCAAAAAATGCAGTCCATATGGAATGCAAGTGTAAAATTTACTTAGGCACTTTATTTTTTTGTTTAGGTGTTTTTGTTCTAGTTTTTTTTTCAGTTAAGTAAGGTAGCTCCTTGATATTGCTATATTGTTTCTAATATGCATCCCCTCCTTATTTTTCTGCCAATAATCATACACCATTGTAAAAGTTATTCAAAGATTATTGACATTATGTAAAAGAAGCCCTTACATGTAATGGCTGTTGGAGGCACTTAGTGTGTAATGTTACTATAGAGTCTTAGGAGTTAGAATATTTAGAATACTTAGGGATTTTAATATTATACCAAGAACTAGGCTTCCCCCTGATAAATCTGACATCAATGCAGGCAAAGTGGAATGGCATTCCAAAGAAAATGCATAAATGCTGTCAGATTTGTTCTTCTGAAACTCATGTTCCTGATCATACATTTGCCTACTGGATAGATCATCTTTGAAGTAATTGCTAGTGGAAATGCTTGCTGGGAAAGATCTGATCTGACAAAGCATTCCTCCAATGATAAAAGGTCAAACACCTTGCTGTCAAGCAGCAAGGATGTCATTAGGAAAAATCCTACTCCTTGTAGAAAAAAGTGCATTTCTAATAATTTATTCAGAAATTACTAAGTTCAAAGTAAATCTTAATCATGACAACTGTGGCAAACAACTTTCATGTAAATGCTGTATTATGTGCGTGAATGAGCTGTATGAAATCTCTTGATTATACAAAAATATCAGAGCTATAAATAACTACAATATCGTCAGAATAATAGACAAAAGAGAAGATTACTTCCCTTTATTCTTTCTTCTTTTCATTTCTGCACTGAATTCTGCCACTGCAGCAAAACCTAAATGGCAGCAATGAGTCTTTTCTTATTATTTCAGGTTTTACTCCTGTAATGAAGATAAAGTATATAACATCTTCACTGCCCTCTTTCTTCCAGTTAGAGGAAGAAGAGGTACACAAGATCAAAGTACATTATGCTAAATTCATTGCTTTCCTATTTTATCACTTAGCTTAGATAATCTATTATGTGAAAACTGAAGGCATTTACAAAGAGAAAAAAAAATAATATATCTGACCAAATAGATACAAATTCCCTGTAATTAGTTACAATTCACTCAGTATAGAAATAATAACTTCAAAGACGGGCATACAGTTTTTGGCTGTGAATGTTTTAAGGTAGTTAAATTCATTGAGAATAGATACATCCTCCTAAATGTTGTATTCAGTGTTACATACAGAGTTCTAGAAAAAAATTCTCCCTCTTTACTGACATGTCACCTTTTGAGTTTCATTTCTGTCATAATAAAACAGAAAAATATCCGTGAAACACTGAAAAGAAAAAGCATTTTCTGTTCCCTCACCTAAAGGCACTGTGTGTCATTGGTAGACCACAGCTGGAAATTGTCCCAGACTGCTTTATCTCTAGTGTGCAGGTGTCTGCAAATGAGACCAATACCCTTATTGGCATGAATATGCTTGTTAATCACATTCAGTAGCTGGGCAATTCTCTGTAAATAGATGAGAGAGCATCCAGCAGGTGAACCCTACAGATACATGTAACTCTATGGATTCCTTTTAACATACATGCAAATCAGTTTTCTTGTAAGAAGAAACAATAATTTAGGGCAAAGTAATCAAGGGACAAGATACACGATATTTTACAGCAAAAGCAACTAAAAACTTTTAACTATTAATGGCAATGTAATGCAATATGCTTGCACTTTACAGCTCTCAAAACAGAAAACCATGTTTACTTCACATTTAAGCATTAATGATTTCTTTTTATTTCCAAAATTTTATTACTGAACGTGCTTTGAGGATGTTACTTCATTGAAACATTTTAAGAGCTGTAAATGTACTGCACTGTCCACGTAATTCTATGAAATATGTTTAACCAACAACAAGCAAGAACTCCAAAGTCTTTAAGATTTGGATAAACAGCACTTTTATGGGAGCCCTATAGAGGAGAACACCACAATTTGAAAGATTTGAACATTCATTTGTGCATACTTTCATTTACTATCCTTAACACTCGAGAACTCATAGACAGACCACTCTTTACTGTGTTGACCTGCACAATCTGTGTCTTTGCATGGTTATCTCTACTCCTTCTAAACAGCTAACAATACTAACCTAATACTTTGCATCTACATAAACTATGTAAAGGAGGTATCCTTATTTAACTTGATCGTTATACATTATCTGTCCTTGTAGGATTTTATTCTTAATAAAAGCAACAATGCTCAGTGGCATAATCAGAGTCTGCAGTGTGAAGGGGGAAATTCTCATTAAAATGTACAGCACAAATTAAAAAGAAAAGTGATTTCAGAATGCAGCAGAAGATGCTGTGGTTGTCCACATCATTCAGTAGGAAAGAAAACAGGATTATTTGGAAAACAGGATTTATAAAAAAATCATGAACAAATATTAAAAAGTTTGTAATACATACGGTAGTTTAAATGTTACAACTTATAAGTGCAGAGGTAGAAAAACATCAGAGAGTTGCCTAAGCACTTAAACATACATAATGGTAAAATTTCCATGTTCTTATTTGAAGCAATTTAAAATAGAAGTGTAAAAAGCTTTAAAATATTCCTTCAGCTATAAAATTCTGAAAATATTAAAACAACAACAACAAAAAAAAACTGTTTAAGTAAACATTTTTGCAGGAACTGCAAGTTCTTGAAATTGGATATTTAGTGCCTATAATGCGCTATTGATGAAAGATGAACAAAGACCAAAGTCAGTTATCCTATAAAATACTAGAAAAGAGAATCAACATACAGCTAAAAGCCAAGAATTAGCACTGCTCTGATCTCTTCTATGTTTTAATACAATGCTTGTCCTGTTTGGAGCAAAGCTTCTTAATACTGAGTTTTGCTGTGACTTTGCAGCTGCTTGCTGATGTCACAGAAAAATAAAAAGTTCTATATCAAAGCCTCCACAGTGTAAAGAACTGTAAAATGCATTTAAAGAAATCAACATTGTATCTCAAAGCTTGAAAAAGAAGGATTTGTATTATTCATTTCTCATGCAAATATATGCTAGGAAAAAAATAATTATAATAGTAATCCATTTCAATGGAAATAAAGTACTGTAATATTTATAGTCTGAGCCAGAGTTATAATGACTGTGGGGCGAGAAGTGAAGTGTCTCAGCATGTTCCACATGTTTTTAACACTGTTCCTGAAGGCTCTGGAGGCTATTAAATTTAATGAACCCATCTGCTATGAAATAGAGGTCCAAACGTAATCAGTTTTCTCAGTGCCATATAATACAGATGGCATTCCACGTTCCACATCCCCAGCAGGAAACTTTATGTTCCTCTTTAAGTGCAGGACTTTTGTTTTTGCTTGTGTTTTTGATGTTTTAAACATCTTTTTGATGTATAGCACATAGCATTTTACACTGTAAATAATATATACATAAATGCACATGAAAAGTGTTAATTCATTAAAATAAATATTGCCATTTCTTTACAATTTTCTTTTCTAGTGGTTTTGTAAACTAGCAATTAATTCTCTGTAGTAGTACTCTGTGCTTAATGCAATCACTGATAATTGCCCTAATAGCATAACTTCCAGTGCAAGCAGTGGAGCAACACATAAAGCAAACACAATTTATCAAAGTAGTTTACTTCAGAAACTGAAGGCACACACATATATACAACTATGTGCAAGGCATGTCCTAATTGTTGTGTGTTGAATGTAACAGTGTACATATTTTAAAGTATTCATATTCAGATCAATATGAATTTCATTTTCCTGCACATTTCCTCACTTTCAGTTTGGGGAGGGGAGTGGTTCCCAATTTGTGTGTTCTACTGGGACACACTGCACCATGTCTGTTGCACTGTGGTGTGTGAGTAAGGGTTCTAAACTCAAATTAAAGCAGCACAGCTTCTTTCTACTGATTTGCACCCTGCTGCCTAACATAAGTTAACTGGATGTGCATTTGCTAACAAAAGGAACAACATCCATTGTTCTTTGAAGCTGCATCTTAAAAGATAATGAATATACATTAATTCTATCCAGTTGAGAGGTTTATTCATTTACTTTCTTGAGCACTCATTGTGTTTTGACAGTTGACGCAGATCTTACTGAATTTGAAGCAGTTAATGTTAATGATAATTCATTTATTCTAGTTTCAGCAGTAAAACAAACAGATTAGAGCTGTTCAGTAAAAATGAGAATGCTTAATTATGGTGACTGGAAATTTCAGAGCAGAGAAATTAAAGAAGTCATGGCTCGAGGACTTTCTCATTGGACTGCCAATGAGAACTTCCACATACAGACTCAAAATCATCATCCTAAAGGGATGTTATACCTACACGTAAATATGCGCATAGTTTTTGTTGTTTTCTTTTTTAATTGCATGTACA
The DNA here is from genome assembly GCF_038088225.1 of Cyrtonyx montezumae. NCBI lineage: Eukaryota > Metazoa > Chordata > Aves > Galliformes > Odontophoridae > Cyrtonyx > Cyrtonyx montezumae. The sequence continues at coordinate 5,877,707 of NW_027072067.1, forward strand.
TTTCCTGTATCTATCATCCTTGCTATTTTTCAAGCACTATCTATAAGATTCCAGTGCAAATACAGCAGACCATAATTGCTGGAGCAGATGGTTTGAATCCACAGAATGTAATCATTCTCCTACAGAAATTTCAGAAAAGATGAAATAGTTGGGAGTTATTGTATTTCTCCAGGAGAAATAGTCTAGGCTGAGAGCTGATGAGAAGGCACTTCCTGGGCTACCTTCTGATTTTGCTTCATATCTCTGTTGTTAAAAGATAACTGCAGGTCCAGAGCAGGCAAATCAGTGTTTGAAGAACCCTATTTTAAAAACAAACCTAGCTGACGGAACACTTGATATTCAAGCATAGCTCGTCCTCCCGAGTGTATTCACATTAATAAATGTCAAAGCAAGAAAAGGAAATTCTTATAGAAACATCAGTTAGTGTTTATGACTTTCCCCAATAAAACCCTATAAATTATAGGAGGTTAAGAGATGTTGGCCACAAAGGAAGACCTAGATCTTCCTTGCACCATCAAATTGATTGCACCATCAAATCCTACAAGGGATCAGGAAAAAACTAAACTAAACAAAACAAACAAACAAAACAAACAAAAAACCCACAACATAACAACAACACAGATCTCTAATTTTTAAACTGGCATTAAAAAAAAATCATTTACTGCCTCTGTGTAAATTTTCTTTTAGCAGCTGCTGATTAATGACATTTCCTGACATTCAGTTCTGCAGTGATTAGCAATATTTACTTGCTGTAGATATACAGGAGAATTTTGAATGCCCTGATGTATTTTAATGCATTCCAATACTACAGCCTATAAGTTAGTTTTGAAATAAAGGCCCAGGGAACATTTACCATGATAAAAATGCTAATTACATCTACTTATTATAATAGCACAATTAACTTGTGCTACCAAAAGTGTTTGAAGATATCTCTGGGAACAGAAGCTAGTGGAAATGGGATAGTATTTTATTTTTGTTGCTTCATAAAAGCTCTTCTGTGCACTGAGCACAACTAAAACTGAGTGCACAGGAGAAAAACTAAACAGCACAATATCTTACCCAGAACTCCGAAATGGAAAAAATGCCAGCAGAATAGTTCTGAATCTGTAGGAATTTTTCTATACCTGCCCACTATATGCATAATCCCATGCATACAGCTTCTGTTGCTCCTCTGAAACAGGCTCAGAATTCACCACTGATGAAGAGTTGTATTCCAGAATCTCAATTTTCACAGCTAAAAATATTTGGAAACTGGTATGACATATCTTAGAAGTGTTAGCTTCCTATACTTCCTACCAAATTTATGCGAAGAACCTGAAGAGTAGACTTACAGTACACACATTTTTTTTAAGGATGAGGAGAACTAAATTCAAACTGATGAATCATACATGTAGTAATATAATTATAATATCCGTAGTTAGTGTTTCATAAATACTTAGTCATGATCTGTCTGAATGTTTTTTGTTTTTTAATGAACTCTTAGTTTCCAAAGCACTAGACATACCAACATATTAAATGAAGTAATAATTTGCCCTTTTTATGAAAGGCAATCCTCCAGTTGGAAAGTGAACAGGGCCAATATGGTAATTCATGCCTGAATGTGCTCACAGCTTGAAACTAATAGCCTGAAGGAGATGAACTCAACGGTGCATTAGATCCAGAGAATATCCTAAGGTATACTTATGAGAAACAAATTTCCCCAGAAAGAGTGAGAAAAGGTTCAAGTAAGTCAAGTTACACGCTTCAATAAACAAATTTGCAATTGTAAGCATTTAAACAGTGGGAACTCAGGTGCCAGTCCAGTCTTTCTTTTACCATTTCCTACAGAAAAAAGAAAAAGAAAAAAAAGCAGAAAAAAAAAAAAGCCAAGAAGTAATGTTTCTCTCCCTTTCCAGATGTTATCAAGAGAATAAATTAAGGGCTTCTGTACTTTATGGACAATTATTGATCTCCCCAAGATACTAGCTCAATAAACAAGTTTACTGAAATATCCCAGTGCCCAGGCACTTTTTCACTTTCCTTCAGCATATCCACCTGCACTGACCTGCCATGGCTGCACATATGATTCAAAGAAGTCATTGACTGATTCAAAATTTTTCCTTTCCTGAAATAATTTCATACTTTACAGTTATTGTCTACTCAGGAAAGAGTATCACTGCAAGCTTTCATTCAGAACTCCAAATCGATCTTTAAGCACCCATTAAGGTATTCTATTTTCAAAGGTATTAATTATTTGTAGGCCCTAGTGATGTTAAAGTAGCAGTATCAGATCAAAATTTGACTTCGTTTCAAGGCAGAAAAATTATACTGAGACTGGTCTGGAAAAATTCTGTCCAGACATCATCATCTAGGGCTCATCAACTAGATGTGCTATTTGCAGGTCTTACAGTGCCTCTACACAACTGAGCACCAACATGTAGCAAGATGGTCTCTTGTCCTATTCAACTTCATAATCAAGAAATATCTGCCTGTCCCCTTACTCCTGATAACCAAAATTCTCTTTCTCACAGAACTGCAAAGATCCAGTAATGCTTACTCACTCACTTCCAGTGCATATCAAACTGCTGTCTAGAGAGGAGCAAATGTAAAAGAGTCTGGTTCTAGGAAAGGTGTGGATTACGGGACCACAGGACTAGATCAGGATAATACACACTAATGGACTTATATCATGTATTTCAAAATCTCAGGATCTTAGTCTAATGGTATTGGCAGCACTTAAACTACTAACCTATTACAGAAATTCAACTATTGAGAAGCTGACATTGGAATTAGCTCAAGATATTCTTCAGACTGTTTCTCAAGTAAATTATTGAACAGAGAGCAATCATGAATAAGTCCAATTCTCCAGAGACCTAACTTAAAAGGATTTCAGAAATCTGTTAAATTCTTCTGAGAGACAGTAATACTTCTCAAGATAACAGCACCCCTTTGTCAAAAGACTTATTATCACTGATAATGTTTCTCAAGGGATCCTAGTATGCTCCAGCATATTGTTGCTTGTTCTAAAACAGCACAGCTGGTCAACCCCTGTTTTTGGTGAGGGTGTGGGAGAGGTATGCTATTAAAACACAGTGACATGTATTACACCTATATATGTGGTCCTGACAATCTAGCCATGGCTGATCTGAGACAATTTGATGACAAGAACATTTAAGTTTTCTCGCAGCACACACCCATTTCTTAGCTAGCAAGGTCTAAGTGTTAGCCATGGAGGTACAGGGACACAGCCAGTAAAAATGGAGAGGATCATTTGGGTGGCACATCACATACCAAAACAAAATGGCCAAGGAATCAGCTTTTGAAAACAACTGCCAGGCATCTTAACTTATCCCTTCATTGCTATTTTCAAAGTTTTGCAAATGAACGCTCTAATTTATCCTGTTGTTTGCTTATGAGCTTTATGCTTTGTTCTATAGAAAGTAAATGAAGAAGGGAGGAGAAAAGTACTTTGCAACTAAGAAGATTACCATATTCTGGCTTTAAAGTGTTGTTGTTTTAATTTTTGTGATAGTATTAAGGCTCTAAGTGGAGCTTTCGAACATTCATAAATATATGTGTGTGTGTGTATGGAAGTATGTGTTTACACCACTGTGTGAAGTTATATTAGTTAGGTTTAGTTAAGAGAATGAAAATAGAGAGAATAATGTGAAGCTAGCTTTTTTACATTGAAGTAAAATAGCTATCATATAGACATAAGTAGTACTCTTATTCAAGAATGTAACATCACCGTTATTTTTTTTTATTTCCTGTTTTCTCATCAAGATTCCTGCCCTATGCTTCCTCTACAATTCTTAAATATGCACTTGCATCTACACACCCCTGCTGTATTCAGTTAGTATTTCACATTGTATTAATGCATTCATTTTCCTTAGACTTTCCATAATGGAAAGAATGGGAGAATGGAACAATTGCCAAAAGTTAGCATATCTTTTATAAATATATTCCTCACTGCAGTGATTGAAGAAATACAGACTAACAGAGGAAAAAAAGAAAGTATAAAATTAATTCTGAAGCAGCATTTTGTACTTGGAAGGTAGGAAAAGTAGAGGACTTAAGAGGTAGTTTTCATCTCAACATTGTGCTCCACTAACAGAAAGAGAAAGGGGAATCTGGATTATCACATCCTTGAAAATAAATAAATAAATAAATAAATAATTGAGATAATTAAACCACTTCAAAATAACATTTCTAAAAAATCTCTTTTTTTTTTCTCCTTGGTACTTACAGTATTAGTATTTGTTTTACATTATTCAGCTGAAGAATAAAAAAGACTTAAGCAAGCATGAAAAGGGAGCAAAACTCTTCACAGCATTCTTTTTTTTTTCCTACCAAACTTCCTAGAAGTATTAAAAACTTTCCAAATAAGCATACAAATTCCCTTAAAAAAAAAAACCAGCAACAACTGTAAGAAAGCACAAGGTGAAATTGACTAGATTTCCTGTTTTGTCCTATTTTCCTGAAGCATAAAATGTAACAAAAAGAAGAAAAATAATTTGCTATTAGTAAACTGTGCTCTTCAACTCATTAGATTAAAAACTTGGGATCACTTGTACTAAAGAATAAATGTTTGTGGCAAACTCTTCCTCTGTGGATAACCTACAGAGCAAAATATTTTAACTGGATAAAAACAAATACAATAAGGAAAATAATGAAAAACTATTTTAGATCAGTTTATGAAAATGAACAACTTTTATATGTGAATCTGAAGATTTTATACAAAAGATACTAGAAAAATAGTTTGCATGTTCAGTCACTTCACTGCAGAAAATTCTCTTTCAATTCTAATGTTTTACAAGGATGTCAAGTTAAAATTGAATGGTTAGGACAATTTTGTTAACAGATCACCCTTTTAATCTGCTTTAAAAGGCAGAATCTATTTTATCTTTTTCCCTCTAAGACAGCATAATTGTCACTTAGCTGTTGATCAACGTCTCTATACTAAAAATATTGATTCCTATCAATCTGTGCTTTTACACTGACGTATTTGTATATTCTATATCTGAAAACATACAGAAAAAGCATTTACACAACCCAGTCGTTCCTGTTCAATGTCCATTATGATTAGAAAAAATGTAAATTTAGAGGTCAAATTCAAACACGATGCTATCACTCACATTTGTTTCATTATTTTCGGAGTAATTTATAAGTGGCTGGTGAAGTTCAGTAATTTCCAACTAAATGCTTTTAACAGATGTCAAGATCTGATCTTCACAAAGAACTGGAGCATTCCAGTGACAGAAATGTACAACTAGTGTTTTTTACAACAGTTTTTCTCTAAATTCCTCATTAAATGAACTAAGCATACACTAAACGATTTCTCATGCAGACTTACAGTGCTGTCAATATATGCTTCAGTCCAAACCACGTCATGCTCTTGGTCAATAACTTTTGGTCGGCTAAGAACATGGAGGTATTCCATGACATTCTCTTGAACATCAGCTAAGGTGGAGATCTGAGTGAAAAACCCTGTGAAAACAGACAATTTGAAGTTATAAATCATGCAAAACAGATTAAGAAAAATTTCAAGACAGTGTGATATGTGCTACATCAATTGTGTTTTCTGCTTGTTTATTTCCAAAGGTGAGATGATGAGAATCTGCCTCAAGGAGTAGTAACCAAAAGAATTCAATAAAACAGTTGGCCATTCTTGAAGGTCTGGGTTTACAAGACTGCTATGAATTGCTGCACTGCATGTCCCAATTTCTCTGTTTCCTGAAAACTCTTCTTGCTTAATTGTAAATAAATTTTGCTATTCAATTTTCAAATGGTGTCAACCATTAACTTCGTACAAAAACATCTCATCTTAAATTTGTCCAGTCTCACGAAGCATTAATGATTACAGCTAATCAGAAAACAGCACTTGCAAACATTCTGAAATGCTCATCCTTGTAGAATGTGACTAAACCTCAGATAAAAACAGCAATATGTTATTTTCAAAGGGCAGGTCACTGAGAACAGAGACTCAGATGGGAATTGCTTTTCTAAGTGATCACAATTTTGTTAATCCTTTAAAGCTTCACGTACAACCTGACAGCATTGAGAACAGCAGAGGCCACAGCTATTCGAGCTGTCACCACTTCCTTTTCATTCCTTGGACGTCAAGTATCCTTATACGTCATCACCTTGGCTTTTGGAGATCACATCATGCAAGGGTGACAAAGAACTGACAAATTTCAAGGCTACGGTTTCACCAGGCATTACTTAAATGCATCAACTGTCCTTCATCTACATCCATTTTTTTTTTATTAAGAGAAGAAAAATATAACATTTTCATGAAAGGGATCTTACTGCAATTTTAGTCTTCTGATATGATCACATCTTCCATGGAACTATTAAATGAAACTTCCACAGAAAACATGGCAGTTGAAAAGAAATTTGGCCAGAATTATAGACAGGGCTAAGCCTGGAAAAATTGTAAGGGTACTCTGTTGTCTGAAAACTAGAACTTTCTGATTTAATGCACCTGCCAATGATTTGTGCAGTATTACACTGATGTTTCTGCATACATTCCACCTGACACCAGCTATAGATTTACTTGCAAGAATTAAGACATAACATAAAGACAGCCTTAACAGACAAATGACAATTAATGGTAGTTGTTTAATGCACATTTTCAATAAAAGGAAATCAATTTGTTTATACTATCAACTCAAACATTTCTAGTACAGTAGTATTGTATTGACATTCATAGTATAGTATTCATACTGTTCACATATTCAGCATTCTACTTAATAAAAAAAGAAATAAAATGAAATTCCTGAAGTCCAGTATTTAGTGAGAAGGCTGACAGCTACATATACTATCAAAGTTTAACTGTTATGTCAAAACAGATGTGTTTTTTGTTTGTTTGTTTGTTTTCTTCAAGGTTTTCAAAGTTCTTTTTCAGAATAAAATGATTGTTATAAGTTTAATTCATAAATCTGTACTTGAAAAAGGAAAATTTTATGCATATATTGAAAAAGAAAGAAATATATATACACCAAGCATTCATGAATTACTGGCTTAGAACAGGGATAGGAAAAATCAATGTGTTTATTATTCTTTCTGAAATGCTGTCTGCTCTAATTTAGTGACTTCTGAGTTTCCTAAGTCAAAACATGAGGTTATCCCCTTCTGTGCATGTTAAGATATATTTCACTTTCTGGCCCTCTGCACTTGGTACAAACATCAATACTTAATCAAAATATGATTATTTGTCAAAAACTTCACAAATTTTATATAAACAAACATATACATATACATATTTACACACTACATCTTGTAAACCTTTTAAATGAAGACTCAAATATTTCTGAGCTTTGTGGATATTTTACTTTACAGAAGGTAATCTACACTTTCCCAAAGCAGTTCTGAATGCCTGAATTCTGGTATAACTCATTTCAGAAATCAAAAAAGATAACCAAGATTTGGACATCATTTATTCAGTACTGCTTATATGTCTCAAATTTCATACTCAGAATCTAATAGCAGAAGCACAGATGGACTTGTAGGCATTTTGCTTTGCTTCCTGCAGCTTAGCCCAGTGTACAAAGGCTCAGTCAGGACTCAAACCACCAAAAGCAAAGGGCACACACAACACTGCCCACTTCTATGTGAGAGATTTGCAGCAGGTGACCTCCAACTATGTTCACCTAACCTTGCTCTCCTGTACCAAGCACATATTTTCAATTGTCCCCATGGACAACTCATTAATTGGCCTTAAATAACAGACTTAGGCATTGTTTTGTTTCAGTGCTTTCCATACAATTTTATATCACCCCAATATTCTTTGTTCTGCTGAGCTCATAAGAGGTTCAGTGCATGTAACGCCAATACTTCTCTTGCAGCAGTGTGTAAAATTACAGATAGAACAGATATTTGTTTCCTCTGTTATATATTGAAAAAAGGACCATTTACAGGTTTTATACATTAACATTTAATATATATGATGTCTAAAATGTTAGCAGTGATTAACAGTTTGAAAAACTGTCACTATTTAAGGTGATGAACAAGATGCTTTTATCTAACATTACTTTCACATCCTTGCAGGTTGAAATCACAGTTAATTAATACATTTTAAGTATTTAACAAGCTTCAATTAAAGTCAAAATGTTAAAGGCTCATTTAAGAAGCTCTTAGGTGTCTTTGCCTGGAAAATTATTTCATCACAGAATGTAAATTACCTTTCGGATAGAAAAAATCTCTTTGGAAAATAATCATTTTCTCTGATTGCCTCCTGAAAAGATTTTATGTCAATTTTATGTCAATTTTTCAAATAAAAAACTTAGCTGTGTAACAACTCAGTGTTTGTGCTATAAATGCTTGTTGCCTGAGCAGATTATTCATAACTATCATTCGTATGGTTGTGTATTATATTCAAAACTTCTCTTTGTAGTATTTCTCAGATTGCCTATTCTAATATCTCACATTACACCTTAAAATAATATGTCATAAGGGAAATATATTCTTTTTTTATAGCACTTGCAAACCACATTTTCCCTAAGCTGTACAATAGAGGAAAAAGTTTTTAGCCCAATTTCCTAAGACAAAAAGAGATAATTATAAGTCTATTGCTTATCCTGAATACATTTCAAGCAATCTAAGCAAATAAATGGAAGTCTCAAAAACAAATGAAAATTTGTGGGTACACCAAGATTGAAGAAGTGAATTTGAGCACCCTGTTTGGAAGGAGCCAGATAGTAAATGTGCACATGTATGCTGGCACACATGTAGTTGCAGGCTAGTTATGCAGTAAGGTCAGCAAGTGAAGGAAAAAGAGCTTAGTGTGGAAAAAATAAAATAATAATAAGAAATTACTTTGTTTCACAGTTATATTCATAGATTAGGCTGCAAAAGAAGAGAAGTTGACTTTATTCCTTATAATTGGGTAGTTTCAAGTAACTGAGTTTAAAGAAATACAAAAATTGCTGCTAACATTACAAAAAAGACAAGATATGAAGATGGTGTCAAGCATATGGATTATCTCTACATTTTTTCATACGTTATCACAAGGTTGGGTTTTATTTACAGTTTTTTGGGAAAAGTTACCTTCTTGCATTCCACATTGCTTAATCGTTATCTTTGCCCTTATAAATATGATTTTGTGTGCTTTTGTACTTTACATTAGAAAAATGTACAAAGATTTTATAGCTTCCATGACATGTTTAATGTGAACAATTAGCTGTTTTCTATGAATGTATGATGTATCTGTTTATTTTTTTCCATAACTGTTTTTCCTTAAATTCTTGTTTCCATTGTAGCAAAATGAAAGGAGTTGCAAGTGGCCATGCAAATTACCTTTCCTACATTTTTGATGTTTGCTCTTTAATCCATTTTTAGATGTTCTCCTGTTGGAAAAACTCTACAAAAAATTAGTACAGTATAGGTAAGAACAGCATTTGGTAATGCTCTATTAAGTCACTCTCTCTCCATATTTAGATCTTTTGGTAATTTATGTGTTTGTAGCTATGTGTGACTAAAATCACAATGCCTCACAAGAATTAACTTCCTACAGTGTTAAATTAAACTCTCCTTCCTAGAGATCAGAGGTACCCCATGGGTTTAAAATCTTACCCTTCCTGTAGCGAGGTTTAATCATCACATGAAGACATGCTCTGAAGTTGCTGAGGGCTGTGTAAGCAAAGGCAGCAAACCTGTGCTTAATATTCTGTATTCTAACACATGCTTCTCTTTTCCCTAGTGTATAAACTGTGCCACCCCAGAGCTCCTTATATTTAGTTCTACTTTCTGGTCCTCAGCAGGGAAGAAATTGTAAAAGAAACGGGTAGGACTTGGTAATGACAAGCATGAGATATGTATAATCATATGGTTAAACACAGTTATGCACTGCCTTTCCATATTACGCAGTGCATTGCAGTGTTTTTGGATAGCCTGTTTTTCTCTAAAATGTCCAACATTGCTCTTGGAACTTCTAAAATTGCCCCCAGTACATTTTGAAATTGAGTGCAACGCTTTTCATTTTTTAGACACATGTAAAGTAGGTGCTCTATTATTGCAACTAATAAAATACCAGAATTAAAAAATTCCTCTTCGGGTAGGGGCTAAGGAGGGAATTCATTGTTTCACCGCAGCTGTAAAGCTCACACGGAGAATGCATCCCCTCCTCCTAGGAGGCCTCTCGAGCAGGTGAACAGTCTCTGTAACTGGCTGCCTGCCACTCCCCACAATAGCCCACAGTGCAGGAGGTGCTGGGGTCATGCTATTAATGGGAATGGATGTGACTGGGGCTTCCTGTGCACAAGGCTTCCCTGCTAATACAATAGCCTATAAACTGCTCCAGCTGGGGCACAGTTTGCCTCAGGGCTAATCTGTCCTCTGCTGGCAGTTAGATAGCCACTATCAGAGCTCTGATATGCAAAGCGTTTGCTCTTCACTGCTCTCCCAGCTTCTGCTTCTTTGTACTGATGAATCCCCTTCTTTGTCCATTTTCCAATATGCTAACCACAGTGATGCTGGCTAATTAATAAGCATTTGAAGCAGAGGCTGTCAAATTGCTAATGCAGTACAGAATTTTACTGGAAAAGAATAAAAATCTACCACCGTTTCGTAAGTAGCACATTAACTCCTATCTTTATTTCACAGCATTCTGTTGGAAGTGACTGCTGAGGAAAAGGCAGTGCCTGTTTATTTTAAAATCTGGCACATGCACACTGAGCATTAGGAAACTTTCACCTTCACGAAGTTGAGGATGTTAGTAAGTCTTAATTCTTTTCCTTCATGTGCACCGTCTTATGGTACATAAGAGTAAATCATTGCAAATTTCACAAACCACTCTAGAGGGACACTGGGGTTCTTGAATGTTTTAATGTATTTAAAATGGTTTGGTGTTTTGCTTCATTAAGCCAACTCCCTCTAGATATGGCCTACTTAAACACAGAAATGAAACAGAAAATGAAGGTGGGGGATGGTGTCGTTCAAGGATTCATTGTTGGAATCTGGAAGCTAAATAAGTTTTGCAAGGTGGTATGAATTTCCCCTGTGACCCATTTTGATGGAAAGGACTGCTGTCCAACGCCCAGTCAGCTGGAAACCCACCAAAGATCCTTACTCTATGTTTTGATTCTAAGGCAAAAATCACTGCAAAGAAAATTGATTTTAAAACCATTGACCCTCAGTGACAACAACATATTTTGGCCCACCCATGAAAGCAGAAAAGTGCAGTTCAGCCATTCAGACAATCTTTAGACCAGCTTTCTTTCACTGCTCATCTGTCTGTGCTGTAATCCTTCCTCTCACTAAAAGAAAATGGGCAAGCTGTAGCTGAAAAATGTAATGGAAAAACTCTAAATCCATACTGCCTGACATGATGACTGATGCTGCTTCCAGTTACTTTTTTATAACTTTGAAAATCATATTTATTTTCTAATCAGAAGATTTTTTTTGCATAGTAAGCTATCAGAAAGCAGATATTGTATCTATTAAACAGAGTTAAAAAAAAAAAAGATGTATAGAAGAAGCAGTCATTAAACTGTTTTAGATGATTCAAATAAGTAAGATTCTGACTCAAAGCAATGTGGCTCTGAAAAGAACAAAGCAGTCCTGAAGAATGACAAAGGTGACCCCTCAGAGAATAAAGACATGGACCAGATGATCTAGTGAGGCAGTCTCTACTGCCTGGTCCTGTTTTCTGAGTTGCTGTACTTAGATCTTTATGAATCTGAAGAGCAGGGCTAAAATATTTTGTTGATTAAATTGTCTTCAAAAAGATGCTTCAAAGGATTCTTATACTATTACTTAAACTAAATTACAGTGTAATATTAGCTGATTAAGACAAGACTTCAAACTAAGTAATTTCCATCAGCTGGACATAACAGTAGTTAAAGAAATAATGACTAAATGGATAGCACCTGATGCAATTCATCATAATATAATGTGGCACAAAGGAAAAAAGAACTTTTTCCAAGAGAAAAGGAAAACCTGAAGACTAATTAATTTTGCTTTCTTTTTTTTTTTCTAAATCATTCTTACATTAGTCAATCCTTTTACTGTAGCATCTCAGCATCTTATGTATTTTAATGCTCTTTCCTTACAGGATAAATCTGTTTTTTCAATTACACTGTCAGCTCCTCAAGGGACAGGATGTCTGGTGTTTTACATACCATGCCTCACTCAACATAGCTCACGCACAACATTCTTAGGCAACAAACTAACTATGACTGAGTAATTGCAGCAATAATGGGGCAAATGCTTTGAATCTAAGCTTTGTTCTCTGAACTAAATTTTAAGAGTGCATCCTTAAGAAGCTTCAGACATTTTAATTTGTACATTACAGATAAATAAGCTTTTTCCTTCTTGGGAAAAATCAACATCCTCTTTGATTAGAAATCAGTGGCACAATATCTGTACACAGATACAACCAGGTATGCAGGAAGTCTCAGTAATATAGTTTTGAAAGCAACACTTTTACAACAGAAAGTTAACTAACCCTTGTTAGCACAGGCCATCCACTTCAAGTTATCAGCAAAAGCAGCTTCTCTTCCAATCAGATAGGTAAAAATACGAACCTGAAAGTACAATGAAGAGATCAAGTCAATCAATTCTGCAGTCATTTGGAATCTATACAGTGGAATTTCAGATACAGATATGCAATTCATATGACTAGATATTTTTTAAGAAAGTATTACTGGAAGTAATGTCTTCATGACAAAATATGGCTTTTGCTCCGTGTAACATAAAGGCTTGTCTCTTTGGACATTTTTAATATCTAACAAAGTTAATGTTAAATGTCTGAAGTACAAATGAGAATAAACTAAAAGCATCAGAGTACAATACAAAATTATGTGTTTCAGATATACCTGTTTTGCATTGATGAATTCAGAAAATTGCTTTGACATGGAGGAGGAGGCACTTAATTAATAAATAATTCTATAGATGAAGGATCTGAGACACCAAGTAAGAAAATTCCCCTCAGTTTTCAAAGTTCATATGGCATTTTATTTTTGTCAGCTTTGATGCAAGTAGCCACAGGAGGCACTGGTGCTATCAAGTGATGAAACAAAAATTTGTGTCTCAAACTTGCACAGCTCCAAACAGAAATACTTGTACGAAGAACCATGCAGACGGGCTACATTCACATGTGTGAGAAGATATACAAACTGGAATGGATCTTGTGGGTTGATCCTGTCGCTCTCCTAACAGAGAGTGTCAAATAATCTTTTCTGTAAAATTGAGAGCCTGAAGTATTAAAATGTTGGTCTTCATATCTTTTAAGTCATAATTATTATGAAATTTAAAAACTTACAATTATTATCAAATGATCAACTTTACAAATGAACTTTTAAAATAAAGTGAAATATCTCTGCTGCCCCACGACTGGCAGCTATCATCATTTCTGAATGCAGTTTTTCCAAAGCAGCAGTCAAATGCAGACACTTCAGTAAAGCTATTATAAAACAGCATTGGAAAGGATTCAAACTATTTGCCAGATACACTGCTTTTCTCATCAGGTAGATATGTGTAAAGGATTCCATCCAATCAAGCAGATCAGCCACAAGTTTATCATATTGCCTGCAGTCCAGCATCTGTCTTATCTGTGAACACCAACTCCATACTATTTGCTTTTAACAGGACTGGGTGAATTACAACTGCCTGTGCTGAAAAGCCTGCACCCTCTCTCGAGGCTCTGCAGAGGGTGGCACTGAGCACTAGAAAGGTGAGACAGCCCTGAGGTCAAAACAGTCAGCTCACAGAACATCCCTCCAGAAACATGTACAGGACAGATATTTAAGAAATAAACCTATGAAGCTCTCCACACAGCCAATGAAACATGCCAGCTGAAATCCAAGACTAGTGTTAAGGATTTGTATTTTGAGTTAGATACATATTCAGATGTAGAATTTTACAACTGAAGGAATTTTTTGTTTGTTTGTTTTAAAGGGTATCATTATTTTCAGTGTTAGTCTCTCATCATTTATTTCTAGCACCTACCCTACTTGTTTCTTCGCAAAGTGCCACAGTTGTCAGCTTTGTACAAAATAAAACATTAAAGAACATAGCAAGCTATTTGGAAAGAAGTAGTCTTGAGGCTTCTCTCTTTTTTTTATTTATTTTTTTCATTACTGTCAGTACTATACCTAACCTGCTGCTGTTCAAAGAACTCTGTTCTGCTCCTTCAGGACAGTGGGTCTGATCTAAAAGATTATCATTGACTCATCTGTAACTTATATGAATCTGCAGCTGTAAATTCATGTGACCCATATAACCCAGCACAAGACAAAACTGTTTTTCAAGGACACAAATGAAAAATTATACACAAGAAATTATGAGGTTTCTCATATGAGACCTACATCTTTGAAGATTGTATGCTGTTATATCTTTCCCTGTTTTTTTTTACTGATACTCTCATTTATGCTATTCTATACCAATATAAAAATTCACGCAGGCTGAAAAAGAGTAAAGTTAGCTTGCAGTCCCTTTGCAGTCTTCAATCTAGCCTACAAATTTCAGAATAAATTAGATTTATATAATTAAGGCCATGACTTCCAGAACACCAGCAGTGTCAGAATGGATACAGGAATAAATGAAAAGTTTTAAATGAAAAGGTTTTTAAAAATTGAGGTTATTTTGCTCTGCCCCACACTTGCACTTAACTATGAGAGAAATAAACAGATTTTTCAGGTTTACAGGATGAATTCTGAGGAGGAAATCACTCTTCTAGATGGTCAATATCACTTACGTGCCTTGTTGCAAAATGCAAAAGTGGTTTTCACAATCCAGTTTCGAAAAAAGGCAACACTGTGTTCAAAGACTTTTAAATACCGAAGACATTTTCTGTAATAACTTTACATGAGAGCAACAACTGTCTCATCTTTAAGAATATTTTTATATTTTTTTCCCCACACACACAACTGCATGCATGCTTCTCACCTGAAAGGCGCAGTAGCAGACAGCCTATCTGACACCAGAATAATATCCTTCCAGATTTGTTACAAGAATAAGTTCACAAGTTACCTTAAAGTAGGAAGAAGGGTAACTACTTATTACTATTAGCAAAATAAAGTTTTAAAGGAAAACTGAAGTCATTCCAAACACCCTGGAGCAGAAAACACACACAAGGTTTTGGAGCATACTGTGCCTCAGTGGCAGCTCAACTTGCTGAAGGCAAGGGCTGACAGGAACTTCCCGAGATCCAACGAAAGTATATAAAAATGTCCTGTATCTGGTATAAAAATACCCCGTGCACTAGCACAGGTAAGGTGAGCTAGCTAGGAAGCCACTCTGCAGAAGGTAAAGCCCTGGGGAACGACAAGCATTGGTTTCTTGAGTCAAATGAGGCCAAGTGCAAACTGGGCTGTGTCAGCAATGTGTAAGGAAGCATCATTATTACTCTCTATTCCACTGTAAGCCCATAGTTGGAGCACTGACCCTCACTTTTAGGCTCACTTATACAACAGATGCTGACATACTGAAGAAGCCTATAAGAGGACAAGAAGACAAGGAGAAACAGTCACAATAATGGCAATTCTCATTAGCTGTAAAGAAAAACATTTTTATAATGTGGGCAATAAAGTACAAGAAACCATGGCAAAGAGAAGCAAGATAAACTCCTGAACAGCCCAATTGTATTTCACCTGCTCTGAGCATTGTATTGTGCCTTCCACTATCACATCTAAATATAAAATTTTGATCACAAAATCTTCTCTATTCTTTAAAGGTAAGATGTACATAAAATTAAATCATGATTTACGTTTACATCATTTAAAAATCTATACACAAATTGTGCCATATTATTAATTAGTTTAAATAAAATAAAATGCATAACCTGTTTCAGAGTCTGAAGAATGCATGCTTTATTGATAGCTACCAAAGCCATGAATTCAAAAATGTACACATCTTTATTCTCTAAGCAAAAGGGCATGGTGTGATTTATATTCTGAAAATACAGTATAGATCACTGTCACAGTTTATCTTTCTGAAAATAATGCTAGAATACTGCCTATGATGAGACTGAATACATCTGAGAGATTTATATCTAACCATCTTATTTAATCTATACAAAATCCAACTACACTGTGTTCCTAATAAAAAGAGACCAGATTTATCTAAAAGAATGAGCAATAAGCATGACTATAAGCCCAAGCAGCAACAAAACTGCATTAACCCTACAAATAATGAAATTTCAGCACATAGGTATCGTACATCTTCATGAAGAATGGACTGCTTCTGAGATACTGTTGCAAGGATTTTAGTGATTTTTCTCTGAGTGTATTATAAGCGTGCAGTTTATTTACATCATATCTACTGTTTCTCTCCAAGGTATCTTAGGCATCATCAGAAAGTACTGATGATTGGTTAGCATTACTTGAAAAAATAAAAATAAAAGCTACGAAGTAGTCAGATAGCACTGAAGTTATCAGTTCATTAAAGGCTGTTATCCTTGCTTACCATAATGAGTTGTATAATATTCTCTGCACTTTTCACTGCACAGATCATAAAAATGATGTTTAATGGCTTTATCATAAAGCACAAAATCTTTTACAAAAAGAAATCCAAGGTAGGCTGTATTTTTAACCTGCATTTCTCTACTGTTCATTACTTAATAGCATGACATTGTTCGCAGTGTCTCGATGAGAAAATAACTGAAGTCACAGAAAGATATTTTAGTTAATTAAAGAAAAAAAACCAACAAAAACTAAAAACTCACTGAAACATTGAAGGTTCCTTTGTCTTTAATTTTAAAGAAACATTAACAGTTTTTATGAGTATTGTTTAATATTGTATTCAGGATAGTGAGAAAAATCCTCAAAATCATCTCCTATAGCAAACAATTCTGATTATGTACTACTTCTAAAAGTCACTGATCAGTTTTTTGAATCCACCAGCAGGAACTTAATGTCTGTGAGCTTGCAGTGAGAAGAACTCATGAATCCCTAACCATTTAGTCTGGAAACAATTTTAAAAAATAAATGGTTGCAATATCAATTTCTGCTGCCAGAGATCCCAGCAATGACTCTGGTAATAAATGAGGGTAGAATCGAAACTTGCCTGAATAAGCATACAAATTTCATTTTTCAGAATGAACTTACATCTACAAATCTCTTCTACACTGGTTTTAACTCTTTAAGATAGCCATGTGGATAAATTTTATGTAATAATTCTAGATGCACAGGTTTCATCCATAGTATGACAATAATTAGGGAAAAAGCAACCATGATTTTCTGCATCTACGTAAACCTATAATTAAGCCAACAGTACGGAAGCACCTCATTAATTCTGAAACTTCTAATTATTTCTACTTCTTTATGTGGACAAGATCTGTGGAGTGATAAGCTTACATGTGTTGTAAAACAGGATTCATTGTTATAGTCACCATTAAAAACGTTACTGCAAACAGACTAGACCGTAGGTGCCAGATTTCATATCCATCCACATTCACAGGTGCCAGGTAAGAGAAATGTTGTTAGGTAAAAACTTTTAGAAGTGACTGTTGTATTCCCTTATTTGTATATCTGAAATAACTGAATGAAGAGTGTGTCAGAGCAGTTCTGCTCTGAAAAATAAATACATGTAAAGTCTATTTTATTCAAACAGTCCAGATGTAGCACTGATATTGTACAAGCCCACTGAAAAATATATCTAGTACTGAGACATCTGACTGAAATCTCTGTAATTTATAATGAGTAGGGATAAATTGTGTCTCCTTCCGTGGTTTTGCATAACTCTACTGAAAATAAAACAATGAAAACTATGAGCTTCAGCACGTACATACACTATATACACACATATACACTGTTGCATGTATTTCGGTGTCTTCTGATACAATGCAATACTAAAAATTGTTACGGATACACAGAGACCATATTTTAATCAAGGTTGACCGAATAAAGTCATATAAAGAAAATAAGAAAAATCACCTTTCAATATCCAAGAGCTTTGACTTAATCAACACATTTTTTTCATCTGAGAAAAAATCTTCATCAGTACCTCTCTGGCAAAAAGCCCACGACAGAAAGACAAGCCTTCAGCTACGGAAAATTTCAAAAGCTTTGTAAGATGTGTAAGAGAGATACCTGAATCAAAGTATTTTCAACTTCTGAACTGTAAAATATGAAAAGAACAATCTCAGAACTTAACTGTTTGTGGTGGAGAAAGTAAATATTCTGAGACAAAAATACTGATTTTGTATTGTTGGATATTGCGGATATATCTGTCTACAAAACTGAAAATTGAA
Source organism: Cyrtonyx montezumae (assembly GCF_038088225.1). Lineage (NCBI taxonomy): Eukaryota > Metazoa > Chordata > Aves > Galliformes > Odontophoridae > Cyrtonyx > Cyrtonyx montezumae. Next base: position 5,895,876 of record NW_027072067.1, read on the forward strand.
CATGGTAGCAGGTTCACTGAATGAAGAGCAAAGCCTATTCCAAGAGAAAAAATATAACTTTGGTTCTGGATATATAACCTGAACATAATCTGGATGTATAACCTGAAGGTTCTGGATAATGTGATTGCCAAGAAACTCTCTGTCATATTTGAAAAGCCATGGCTGTAAGGTAAAGTCTCCAGTGATTGGAAAAAGAGAAACATCATTTCCATTATTAAGAAAGGAAGACATGAGGAACTACAGACTGGTGAGCCTCACCTCTGTGCCTGGGAAGACAATAGAGCATAACCTCCTGGAAGCCATATTAAGGCACATGCGAGACAATGATGTGATCCAAGCATGGCTTCACTAAGGGCAGATCATGCCTGACAAATCTGGTGGCCTTCTATGATGGAGTGATAGCTTTGGTGGACAAAGGGAAGATAACTGATGTCATCTACCTGGACTTATGCAAGGCCTTTGACATGGTCCCACATCACATACTTACATCTAAGTTGAAGAGGTGTGGATTTGAATGCTGTATTATTCAGTGGATAAGGAAATGGTTGAACAAGAACTATGTCCAAGCCTGGGGCCTCCAACAAAAGAAGTACATGAAGCTGTTGGAGCTCCACGCTCAGAGGGCTGGAGCAATTCTCCTATAAAGAAAGGCTGAGGATGTGAGCTTGTTTTGCTTGGAGAGTAGAAGTCTCTAGGGCGACCTCATTGTCTCCCTCCAGCAATTGAAGGGAACTTTTAACATGGTCTGATAAGCAATAGGATGAGGGGAAATGGCTTTAAACATAAAAAGGGGATATTTAAGTTAGATGTTAGGTGGAAATTTTTTATTCAGAGAGTGGTGAGGCAATGGAACATGCTGCCCAGAGAAGTTGCAGATGCCCTGTCCCACAAAACGTTCATGGTCAGGCTGGATGGGGCCCTGGGCAACCTGATCTACTGCGTGGCAACACTGTCCATGGCAGGTGCACTGGAATGAGATGATCTTCAAGGTCTTCTAAAACCCAAGCCATTCTATGATTCTATGATCCTTGGAATTATACTTACTATTCTTGCACAGAGTTCAACTCCTACAGATGTGTCAGAGACTACCATTTCTTTAGGACAACATTAAAAAAAATGGAACAAGCAACATAAATGAAACTGAAAGGGCAGTGGAAATAGACTCTTTAACAGAGCTTTTAGCTTTCTCAATTCATATTTTTCTGTATTTTTTTAAGTAAACACTAAATAGCTAAGAAAACAATTTGAGATTGATGCTTTTTAATTATCTTTGAAAGAGTAGTTGTAGAAATCTTCCATATATTACTTTCTTATAATGTTGCAGACATAATAAGTTTCTGACTCAGAAGGATCACTTCTGGGAAAGAGCACTCCATTCAGCTACTATTCTTACTAAAAGATTGCTGCATAAGCTCAAATTATCTGAACCATAGAATTGCATCCCCATTAAGAAACGGACCAATTCCAACAACTCATTCTGTGACAGTCAGCTACTACACAACACCACAGATTCTGGTCCAAACCACTAACCCACAGTGAGCCAGTTAGAAGAAGCACAACACATCAACAGTTTTCACAAATCATGCTGGTAACTACCCCCACAACACAGCAGAACATTAAGACAGTGAAGTGCTAAGTTCAGTAGTTCAGTAGTCAAAACTGAACATCAAACTTACACGAGAGAAAAATACTTAGATTAATAGTAAGCATTTAACTGTATATATTACCATTATTTTTTACCTATTTTCTTTCTGGTTTTCCAATATCTTTGTTTTACACCCTCTCTGCCTTACTTAGGCACTGATCATGGTTTGAATTCTGCAGATGATTTGCTCTCTATTTTTTGCTTTATCATTTTGAAACAATAAGACAGTACTATTAATAAGTTTCTTGCTGTTACAGCCAGGGAATATTATGAAGTTTGAACTTTTAAACTACAGATGAATAGATTATATAAAAATCTCAGAAATGTATACACTCAACCATTAATAAAGAAAATTAAGAATGACGATTTAAGTGACAGCTATTTCAGTGCTTACCACTTCATCTGAAATATCCACTTAACAGTTTCATACATTATGAATAGACTAGTCTGCAGTCCCTGAATTGTCCTCACCTCTGAAACTTCATTTAACAAACAGCACAGAGAACAGAAATCTTCTTCTGCCTGTGTTAAGAAAAGTTGATCTGCAAGATTCTACACATGCAAACTGTGAAGTTGTATCTTCATGCCAAACAGGCTGAAAAATAGTCTTTCCAAAAACTTAAAATACAATGTGGGAGGAAAAATGGGACGTAACGCTTGCAGCTGACAGTGGAAACATCTGTTTGCAGCTGCAAACTACTTCATGGACACCTTCAGGAAAACAGCCTTTCCTTTCCAGCTCAGCAAGAGGTAGCAATAGCCTTGCAGCAGGAGCTATGAAGTATAAGTCATACTCGGGATATATAGATAAAATTCAAGTTTTCATAGTTATAAGTTATGATGGTCCAGGAATGTTCCAAGATGACAAAAGGGATTGATTTGGAAGAACTGTGGGACTGAATGACTGCCTGAACTCCTAGGAAGGCTTACCATAAAGAACTGGCTTATTACCGGAGCTCTCCAGTTCTGCAGGTGAAAACAGCCAGGGAAATTTCCCCAGATTAATCATACTATGATTATACCACCAGACAGCCACTATTTGTATATTTGAAAGCATTGATTAACCACCTGATAGGAGAACGTGGGCAACCTAGAGACAGCAACAGGCAGTTATTGCTGTAGAACTGACCAAACCGTGTAGTGAAAGAATACTTGCACATTTATCACCCGTTACAGTTGAAGACACTGTTGCAAGTACCTTCGTCATCAGCTCGACATCTAGTAAGCATTCTATTCAACATATCTGATTCCCAAATACAGTGCTACCTTATCCAAAGAACCCTCACAAACGTGATTTAACATTTTGGTCTTCGTAACATTCTCAATGGTGTATTGACCAAAGGACTTAAGTTTTCATCTGATCAACAGCTAAAAAAATGGCAGTTGGAGTAGATGAGACCAGACATGGTCTGATTTGTTTCATACGCTATAAATCCAAGATTCTCTAAAGCAGTTATTGAATTTTGTGAACCTAATAGTTCAAAAAGCTGCCATTTACTTGCACTTGTGCTTGTTAGTAAACTTTTCAAAAAGGAAAAACAGTGGTCTTCCATAACTCATGTTATCCTTTGCCTCATACTGTCATCCAAAAAGAGGATGAAAAAGACCCAGGAAAAAGACAACGGAACTTTAGTCAACATTTATTTTCCTACTCTACCTAAGCTTATTCATGTGTTATTTAAAAGGCATTGGACATTTACACAGTTTGTTATATCAAAACCATATTGAAGTGTTTCTGAATCTTGATTAATAGCACAGTAGAATTATAAATAATTTTCATTGAGAGATGGTGTGGTGCCATTTCTCTAAGTACAACCCCTAGAGCTACATTCTCAAAGTTCGTTACTGACAAAAATAAATCTGATTCACTCTTCTCTGAATATGACTAAGAGAGCACATGGGAAGAATACATGGGAAAGTAAAACATTAAGCTGAAAAGAAAAATGTCCATTTTTAAATTCTCATGTGTTCCCCTTCCAGGCAGATCTATTTCTCTAATCAGAACAATTGCTTTAGCGAGGTTTTCTATTCTTCAGAAGGCTTACCAAGTATTAAATTAAAAAAAATAGACAAATTTAAATGAAAATAAGCATAAGTTAACTTTACAAGTTGTATTTTTGGTGGCAGAACGAACAATTACATCACATCTTAATTTACCAGGATTAACTTCTTAATAGTCTTCTGCCATTTCAGTTTTGTGTTATGAATTACCGGTCTGTTTGTAACCAGTTCCTCTTGATTACAAATTTTTCACGTACATTGCATCTTATGCTTGACCATAGTGGAAGTGTTCTTAAAATTAGTTACACAGCATAAACTCAAGTTTTTCATCCTTTAAATGACAAGAAATGGCTTCTATTCCTTAGGGTCCTGCAGCTTTATAATTTCTGACTATTTTTAGGTTCAAATTCCCAAAGTAGCCTAAATTTACTTTCAATTTAGAAAGAATTTGAGATTTTATTTGTGCTTCTGCTGACTCTAACCCAAAACAGCATAATCCCATCCTCCTGTTCCTTTCTGAGGGTCTTTTTAATGCAGCTCTACCTCAGAAGACACCAATGCAAAAAGGGGAAATGTGCGATCCAGTAGGTTCCTGTTACTGTATCATATTTGTCTTTAAGAGGAAGCCCAAATACAATCATAAAGAATTTTGGTAGTCACACTGGATCTACTCACACAGATCATTAATATAGACATCAAAAAGAAGGAAGAAAATTTGAACAGGCCATAACTTTGTACAAGGAACTTTTTCAAATCTGAAATGGAAAAAATGATGAGTTTGTAAAATACACCAATTTTTGAGATGTAGAATAACATATAATTTCAGTCCACAAATGCATACACATAAACCTATCCAAAAATAATACCCATATTCCAAGTCTGTACTCCAGTGTATCTTGTTGCAAAGAAAATCACATGTAGGGCAATGAACAGGCATGGGAAAACAGAAGAAAAAAATGATTCTAAAGTGATTCATTGTAGAAACATCTGCTTATCTCTGACTGCCTTTAGTGGGTTTTATTTATTTATTTTAGCATTTTTTTATTATGAAGTGGTGAAGACAGGGGTTAAAGAACTACTTGCATTGATGATGCAGTGGAAAGTTCTATGAGGATGTTTTAAATAAGCAAATAAAATTCTACTGAAGGGGGCCACAAAGCCCACAAAAGTACTACAGTATCTTCTACCCTGTTAAGAACTTTACCCCATACAGTGCTAAAAGATTCAACTTACATCACACTCAGTGAGAAGAAGCCATGAAATTGAAGCCATTACTTCATGAAATCAAATATTTAAGTCACATATTAAAAGGCTCTTCATATTTAGTTTACCTCCTTCAGTATTACAGATATCTTTTTTGAAAAAGTTTATACTTATACATTTCCTCATATTTTGTTTCCTGCAATTGCATTTTATGTCAGTGTTTTCTATTATCATGATATCCTAAACAATGCACATTTTACCCTAAGTAGCCACTGAACAGTTAAGAGAAACAAATCTCCCCATCCCCCACCCCCAAATTAACAGTTCTATTTAGCTGGAAAATAAGGTTCTGTAAGCAAAAACAGTAACAGAGACAAACATTTAATATGTCTGGGGATCTTCAAGCAGCTGAGCCCTGTTTTTCCAAACATCTGCCTCCCCAGCAGCAATTTGTACAGACCTACCTCAGAAATTACATACAGAAAAAAGGAAATTGATGCTCCAGTTAATCCCCTGTGGTCATAGAACAAGATCACTATGTTATACTCACCTGCAAGGAGCATAACCACCCTCCCTTTAGGTCTGTGATTGTTGAGGGTCAGTTTTAGAAAATTCAAACAAGACATGGGATACAGTGTGGTGAGGGTTTTTAGTTTGTTTTGTTTCTTATAAACTAAACAAAGACAAAAAACTTCACAGAAATGGAAAATTTACAAAAAGCTACCACTGGTAAAGTATTTACGTCCTTTGTAGGTTTACATAAGATTAAAAGGCAACTCGAGATTAAGAAAGAATAATTTCCCACTGTAAAAACTCCCCTGATACAACAGAGATTGTGCTATCAGAGAAATATGGGATTTTGCTATTTTCACTGCACAATGGTAGATCAGGTGATTAGAAAGTGTTCTTTCTAATTAGTACAAGATTTACTGCCTCCCTCAAGGAGTTCAATATTTGGCAGTTTTGAAAGGAACAAAATGTCTTAGGCCACTTATGGGACAAAAGTTCTAGCTGCATTACACATACTGAAGTAAGTATTGGTCACAGAGAACTGGGCAAGACCAGTTCCTTCACAGGCAGATGACACTTGAACAGCTCAGCAAGAGCTTACATTGCTGATGAATTATATGTATAGACTTGGCAGACCAAATAATTTGCATTAATTAAGCAGTTAAGATTTGGCATTTAACAGCAAAACACAAAACTGGCCTTGAATATCCTTAGAAGTTTAACAAATCAACAGCAAATTTTCAGATTTTGAGAATATTAGGCTTTGGGAATAAAAAAACTGACTGGAAAATTTCAACTCAAAGGCTCTTTTTCTAAAAGTTCTGATTATTTGAAAAAAAAAAAATAGGAGATAAAGGAGATTACCAAAAATCAGTTTCTTACCTTCACTACAGCTTTAGTTCTTAACAAAAGCTCTAATATGTCTGTTAACTTTACAAATCAGTTTAAAACAAATGGTTTACATGTGTCATTTGATATATATTTATAGAGTGTCAATAAAATCTTCATAGAGCATCTCCAAATGTTGTGCATTTACTGCACATTTTTACTGAAGATGTACTTTAAATATATATATATATAATATCTTTCAACGGATAAAGACAGCCATAGTATATGAGATCAACAACATGGGAAATAGAGGAAAAGTTTTAACTCACACATTTATAACTTCCAAAAATTATGTGACAAGGGTTTTCTATTGTTATAATCTTAGCATTTCAAATTTAAATGTGGTTTTATTTATTGTAGCTAGGAATAAGGTCTGTGCTCTCATCTTAGAAGCTAAAGAAATCTTTGTTTCCAGTCTCGATATGTGAGATTCCACATCATTATAAACTGTTAATAGCCAAGCTTCGATGATCTACTTGCAGTTAATTCAACTATCACTTAATAGATGATCTACTAGCAGTTAATTCAACTATCACTTAACGAATTGTGTATTTTCATTCTTCAATGCGTAAGTGAATTTGGTGAATCCTAGAACAGCAATTGTCTTACTAAAATTCAAAATAGCAGCCTAAACAAATTAATTTGTCTGAATTGAGAAAATGAGAAGGGATGAAGACAGAAACCATAACATAACCAACTTTCTTGGATCTAGCTGAACCTTCTCTGGAAAAAACAGGCTCATACAACTTCTGCTAGTATACTATTTAGATTTCTTGTATGTCATTTATTTTGGAAGAGTCTATGAGAGAAGATCAAAATCAGACTAAATTCTAAGAAACCAAATACTGCCAACTACTCCACTTCTGTTATTATATAGTTAGAGGATAAAGCATTGAACAATGGTAACTCATTTACAGTGTACTTCACTGTGCACAGTGTAGACACAGATTAGAGGATGACATAATGGATAAAGCGCTGGCCTTTTACCCTTGGGATTTGGTCCAGTCTACAGTCCTATCAGATAATGGGTTTGGCAATCTCCACTAGTCTCTATTGGACACTAATCCCCATTACAGTATCTCTATAATTCATCATATAATTTAATACACCTGGCAACCTTACCACCAGTTCATTCTTTTGTTACGTAATAGACCAAAGTGAAGTCAAGGGTGGTTAATGCTCTGACAACTGGCCATTATCTCCCATAACAGCTGATTTTGAATGGATTATTGCATTCATAAACCTTCTCATAAAAATTGGCAACTGGGAAACCAGTGTAACAATATAGGGTGATGTTTAACAGTTTTATCATAGTTTTTCTACCAATCTGTAACGGAGTTTCTAGCATCCAAAAAACGCAAGAGAAGAAATTTGAGATTCAAGCTACAGATTATGAGCCAAGAATCTGAAGAGCAAATAAGCTTACATCGAGAAGAGTTTGATTATTTTGAGTTTACAGCTGCTTTTTTGTCTTTTGTTGTTCTTGTTAAATAAACAGTACACTTCATCTTCATTTTGTCTCAGTTACTATGTCATCTCTTTATCAACATCCTTCCCCTTACATTTTGAAGTATTTTAGATCCACAGCCTCATTCATGCTTGAAGAAGGAACTTCACTGCTATCAGGAGCAACTGTTGGGGATATAAGGGAGCCTCCAGTCAAGTCAAAAGGGAGCTGGACTCCATTTATGGGAAAATAAATCAGTTCAGTGTAACTATGGGATCAGTTAAGAAGAAGAGCAGCTATGACTCCAGTATGAATACAATAGCATTAACATATGAGCAGACATACAATAGTACCAAGGTACTCATAGCCAAAACAAATTAATAAGCACAATTCTCATTGGAAATAAGAATCTGTTCTATACATTTGTAAAAAGACTTTAAGATCCTCACCAGTTAAAATATACTAATGCAATGTTTGTCCGAGAACTAAATTCTACTATATAAGGCAAATGATTTGGAAGACATTAAACTGTAAAATGATAACTGGAAAGGACATCACAAGCAAGGTTCTCCTATGCTTTCTAACAGGACCACAGCACAGATACCGGTGCAATACCACTTGATATAGCCTAAAACAGCAGCAGTTGTCAAAAAAATTGTACATTTAATTAACAAAAACATTGTATGTATTTTCTTTTTTCTTTTCCATTTTGATTCAAAGACAAAAAGATGAGAACCATAGCCAATCCAGCTCTGATCAAAAGGCATTTCCAAGAATGTCCTGTTGAATAACCTACGATATTTCACAGAAGCGTTACAGAACTGTGTTGAACTCTACTCACTGAATGTTAAGAATTTTGAAAATTACAAGCATAGCAGTGTAAACTTTAAGGCTTTGTTTACAGGAACAACAACAATTAAGAATTACTAATGGAATTGTAGGATTATGAAAGCAAAAGTTCCAAATGCACATACTGCTCTGATAGAACAGCAGACTCACTGTTTGGCAAATCCAAGTAGGAGTGCATGCTTATTGTTGGACATCTTGAGAGTGGGAAATAAGAATCTTCTGCATCAAGAAACACTCTCATTTCTTTAAGAATTTCTTTCTGAAAATTCTGAGTTGGTGAATGAAAAGAATAAATGAGATTTCATTTATTATAGTTCTTTAGACACTGTGCACATCCACCATGAATTGTTTGAACTGCAGTGTTATAACAAAGATATTAAATAGACATATCCTTCTCCTTTAACGTGACATTTCAACCAACTGAAAGAAATTGCTGCACTAGCATAGTATACCAGTCAGTACTAAAATCACTATACTACCCTTTAAGCTTATCTTTGATTAGAAATTAAATTTAGCTCTACTTTATCATTTTTGTAGCCCTACAGCATTCCTGTGTTCCTGCAGTTAAGTCAAGTCAAACTAAATATTTAATACACTATTCTAATTAGCTACAAACTATTACCTGATTTAAGTCTGTAAATGAATGTGAAAAGACTCTGGAGGCCTAAAGTTAACCTTCATCCACTTCAGTTATATGAGAGAAATTACAGGCTCTAATTAGACTCTTCAAACTGCAAAGAAATAGAATTTTCATAACCAGCTTATTAAAAAATGAAAGTCCCCTTGGGACAGGGCAAATTGCTTCTACCCTGATCCGCTTATCCTTGTACAACACCATACAGAAGACTCGTGTTGTCTGACTTACACAGCTCATATTTCTCCCAAATTAATGAGCACTCAAATTATTCCAGCTGCCCCCTTGGCACAGAGAAAAATTGAAAATCCATGGCTGCCAAGTGACGTGTATAACCCAGCTGCTAAATAAAATGTGCTTAAGGGGACACAGCTGTTGAGGTGCCTATTTACATTAAAATAAGTCCATGGATACAGAACAAATGCCTAAAGACAGCAAACAATTTATAATACTTTATTTAACCCTTTCGTTAGACCAGGTCATAAAAATTGGCAGTCATTTATAGGCTGGATGTAAAAGCATGGCCTTTTCACCTTTTGATTTGTCTAATCTTGGAAAGTTTTAATTTTCTTTTGCAGAACTGGTAAATTCAGAGAAATCACATTAAACACTGCAATTCATGTATCAGAAAGGGCAGCTGAGATGTCAGGATGACTCTACTTGTGGAGAAAAAACAAAAACAAAAGTTTCACTCCATTTTGTGCTCTCCAAATGCATGCAGTGACGATAAAGCATTATCTTCCAGACAATAGAATCTCTGAAAATGATACTTTGCTAAAGTTTAACAGAGAAATTTGTAAAGCGAGGGCAAAAGATGAATATTACATTTCTGCGCCTTGACATGCAGAGCATGCAAACTCATTTCTACCTTAAATTGAAAATATTAGGTATTACTTGTTAAAAACTGATGCTGGTTTTCATAGATCACATTCTTAAAATGTTTTATAAAACACGATTGTAATCCAACTGACCTGAAAATTACTGTGCTAGTTGCAGAGTCACTGAAATAACTGGGACCTAAAAAAGCTTGGAGAAGTCAATGGTTACCTTGACCAGAAAGCTTAGTTGTGAGCAGATACTTGACAAACTAATTTTTAACAGTGGGATTAGGAGCTGAGGTCATATTTGGAAGAAGACAACGGATAAATTAGATGTGTTCAAATCAATAAAGCCTGACAAATTTTCCCATACAGTATTCAAGGATCTAATCAAATCAATCTTTAAACCATCAGTGGGGTTTAAAGATTGATTTGATAAACTTTTGTTTATGTGTTTGTTTTTTGTTTGTTTTTCAAGATTTGCATGGTTCTGCAGGACTAAAAAAGGGAAAAAATATTTAAAAATATTTTTAAATTTCCAAAAACAAGAAAAAAAAATCTCGTAGTGCTACTTCCTGGACTTTACTACGTAGGAAGACATTATTAAAAGTGATTTAACAATCAGTTCAAAAACATGTACAACATAATAAGATGAGCCACAAGAAGAACCATTCCATAAAGCCAATCTTATTTCTTTTTATGCGAAGTATCTTTTGTACACTGTAAAACAAAAGAGATCCCTTGGTTAAATTCTGTACTTTTCTAAGAAGCGAACTCATCACCAGCAATCCACGTGGGCAGCATATCATCCATGAGAGCTTCCAGTACTGTTCATTTCCAAAGTAAAACAGAAGCATTTAATTGGGACTGACAGAAAAACAAGCCACAGCATGTTATCTGCTCAGGGATACTCTGTATCTTTAAGGATTACTAGCCTAATGAAATCAACATAAGGTGAATACACTTTGCAGACAGCTGTGCTCTCAAAGTGTATTTACTGTTGTCATATTAGCAAGAGAGTTTCACAGAAGGGAGGGAACAGTCAGGCCCAGATTGAGTGCAGTGGAGGAATTCAATTCAGCAATGAGACTGCCTATAGAGAACACTAAAATTTGTCAGACAATGCAAAGCTGCAAGGTGTTCTAAGCACACTGCAATTCAGAATTCAAAAGAATATTTTTTGTGTAATACATAGTCTGTAATAAACAGGACTAAATCTAGCTCAAATGAGTATATAATTAGGATAGAAATTTTTAATGTATTGACAAAAGTTGAGACAACTGCCACAAGCACATTATGGGTCAATATGAAATTTCTGAAATAAAAAAAAAGTATCAATCATTACGTGGCTGCAAGAATCACCAATACAAACTTGACAGCAATGCAAGACAAAGACCATTATTCAGTTCTAACTGTAAAGAAGAAAAATTACAAAAAAAACCAACACAACTTTAGCTCTTAGTAGAGTGCTGATTCTCATTAGGTATCCAGGGTAATCTGGGTTCTGTAAAACAGAATGTCATCTAACATTAAAGCATATTGCAGACAAGCCTACGTACATTATAATATCTTGGTCAACTTAGTTAATTAAACATTAAATACAAAAATTAGATTCTTTTCATTATAGTTGATAATTCTCTACTGACTGCATCCTGAATGAGTCATTTAGTGATTTTACCTGTAAGTGAGACCAGGTACTGCAGTTACTGAGCTACAGATATCTGCTTACAATAGTAACCCTGTTATAATATTGAAGAAGCATCAGATTTTTTACCCATCATTTAAAATTCATTCAGTTTTCAACTCTTGATTAATATCAACAACAGCAGTTGAAGTGTTTGGAAGTACTTTGATTACATATTTTAATCCTGGTACTAGAAAGAATGAAGAATGAGGAGCAGAACTCCTTTGGACACTAAATGAAAACAGCTCAGGGAAGTTCATCCTTTGATTTCAGAACTACAGTGAGCGTAGCTTTATTTTATTTTTTTAAACACAGCTCACAAACTACGCTCTAAGTTCTGAACTTAATTATAAAAGAACACACTTGTTTGCTCTCTCCCTTTTTCAGTGCTGGTTTTGCATTGTCCAAATCATATAAAAGTATGCAGTGATGTCACCATATGTATAAAGGACAAGAAAAACAGATGAATACTTTATAAACACACTTTGTTCCTAGAACATGTAGCCTAAACAAAGGGCTTCCTACTCTTTTTAAATGAACTGGGTTAAAAAAAAAAACAAACAAGAAAAAAGAACATACTGAGCATCAGCATGTTTACATTTGACATCAAGAAATACAGGGAAGCAGAGCTAGCACTGAAAAATGGAGAACTCCAAAGTCAGGATAAAGGAATAACTCATTTTCCTGGAGGAGTTTTGACACTAAGCAACTGATTGCTTTGGAAAGTTTCTGATACTACATCAAGGCATGCTTTCTTTTCCCTGTGGCAATCTTTCTCAGGAAATAACTGAATCTATCCTAAGAAAATTGTTTATGCCTTTTTGTTGCTTCTCCCACTACCATCAATTAAAAGATTCAAAATGAGACCAATAAATCAGAACTCTCAGATATTTTTTATATGCAGCATTGTTTTAAATATCTAGAAAACTCCTGAACCTTCAGGACTTTTTAAAAGTAGTTGCTTGGTGCAAATTTTGAGGCCTAAACACAAAAATATTTTATAAGTAGAATCATAATGGCCTGTACAGTGAAAATATTATCAGAAAGCCACTATCACTTCAGCACATAACAATAGACACTAAGCAGGAATAGTAATAAATCTATCAGAGGGGTGATTTCATAACACAGCAGAAGATTCAAAAATCCACATGAATTCAGATCTGTATTTCAGAGAGATCAGTCAGAGAGACAAAGTATTCACAAGTGCTGACTCCCCTATATGGCATTACATTGTAGGAGACTGCATCTTTTTTACCAGAGTGCAGAAGGGAAGTAAAAGGTTATGACTTCTTATTAAGAAACAGTGAATTCATATGCCCTGAATGTTTATATCAATTCTATATTGCCAGGGTAGCATCAGCCACTGATAAAGTATTATTGAATTTCAAATAAGCTTTCAGGACATGAAAAGAAAACCCAAGCATCTAACATCTTGCATGATTTCCTTAATTAAGTTATTTTCAGCTGATCATTACAAATGAGCTAGAATAAACCATCCACTTTCCTTCTGTCTCCAGAGGAATCATGAGTGTATTTTTGGTGAGACAGATGTTGGTAGATCACAAATTTGCCCCTATAATCAATTATCCTCAGTTAAGTATAAAATAAGCAGTGAGCATTTAGTACCACTGCAATCACAGAAAAAAGATACTTCAGGAAAAAGGAAAAAAATTGAACAGAAAAATAAGACTGAAAACTAGTTGCATGAAATAGAATACTTTTAATGCAATATCAGGCAACAGAGGAAAAATAAAAAGCCCAGTGAAGAGACAAGAGAAACTAATAATACCGTGAAGTCAAGATACAAGCCCACTGTATATTATATTCTAGCAAAATAAACATGACTGTGCTGAAAAAGGGGAGCAAGATGACAACAGAGCACAAAATATACAGAAGAGACAGGGAAAAAACGTGTGTGTGCGTGCAAGCATAAGTCAAATTCTCTCTAAAAAGTATGCCTCAGGAAAGGGAAATCTAATGTCCAACAAATTAAGACAGATCTTACTCAACCTTTTAATGAGACAGTCAAAAGAGAAAAGGCTATTATTCAATCAAAGGTAGAAGAAGGTTAATGAAGTCAGACAACGTTTGACACATGGAATTAAATTCCTGCTCAGCTGAGCCTGAGGGCCTGGCAGTCTCATGGGCCGGCAGTGGGGACAGCTGTCGCAGAGCAGGGGTACAGTCCCCAGGGCTGATCCTTTGCACTCTGCCTGGCTGGGGGAAATCAAAATGCGGGTGGGTACCAGAAGACATGCACTGGCCAGCTGGGGGCGATGAAACTCTGGGAATCCGGGCAGATCACAGAGAAGGAATTTGTAGCTTCACTTAGCGTACTTGTCTACTTGTGCATCACTCCTTGTGTCCAACTCAGCAGTTACTTAGGGTAGCCATTGCCATCCTCTCCACAGGAAATATAAATGCTGTCTGTACTACCTCTGCTCGCCGTCGTGCACAACATTAGATAATTAAAACATGTGCAGACTGAAACACGGCATCTACTCCTGAATAATTCCACTTAATTCAGAGTACCTTTATCACTCTGCCTTTTTCTTCATAACATTTACTCTGATACCAGCACTTTTGATGAGTGAAGCATAGATTTATCACAGTCAGTGAAATTAGAACCTGATTTCTCAGGCATAGAAAAGTTCTAGAAAATTCATTTCCACTTATTCAAATTTAAGAAAAAATACAACCTATATATATATCAATTAATTTAATTTAAATTTAATTAATTATTTTTATGATATATTATGAATATTATATGTATATATATATAATACAACAAACACACATATAATTTATCACTGTGATAAGTTGTACAAGGGCTTTTCTTTAAAGTATCATCAGAAGTAGTTAGCATAAATAACTGTAAAATGTAATTCAATGCATTTCTTAGATAATTAACTGTTCAAAAGGTCTCTGAGTCCAGAAAACGTTAAAACCTCAGATGTGGGGAGCTGCACTATCATGTAGAGCATTCTAGAACTCCTTCTTTTATCCGTTTTCACTTTTTTTGCATAACAATATATTATGAGAGTTTACAAGAAGATCTAGTCTACAGTGATCTCAGTCTTTGTTCATCCAGACAGTGCTATTGATGGCCAGGGCCACTGTCAGAGGGAGATTAGGATAAGGCTGACAATTAGCTGGCTGATGCTGAATCAGGAGAAAATTCAAACGATGCCTGTATGCCTAAGGAAGAAGTGAGCTTACATATTGAAAATGATATATTTCCTTTTTATACAGCTTGCATTCCGTGCCATTTGTTATGCACATTACCAACACCGGGCTGAAAAATGCCCCAGCTGTGCCCAGGAAAGCTTTGGGTAATGAATCAAAGAATTGCAGTTTCTTATTTCATGTCATCCTTTCTATGATCACTTCTTTTTTTCCTTAAACATCGGAATTCAGCAAAATTTCACAAAAAAAAAAATTCTTGGTTCAATTTACAAATGTAAGCCAGTACAGATATAATTTCTACATTACCTTTATCACGAAGGTTGAATCTATCAAAAATAATTTGAATAATATTTCACCTAAATTGCTCTCCTAGAACTATTGAAAGCTGCTTTGCCTTTATTTTAAAAGAGGATAGCATTGAAGTATTTTCTTTGAAAAATTGTTTGGGAACAGTCTCAATCAGACTGAAACAGTCCAGAAGCACCAATCTTCATAAAAATATTGTACAAGAATTGTCTTTTTGTAGAGACTGCAAACAAGTGAAGTTCCTCAACAAACCCACATAGAGAAGTTTTACTACTGTAAGAGTAATATTGGTATGGTTATTTTATGCAAAGTTGCCCAAGGCATTTTAATATTATCTATATAACAAAAAAGCAAGACTGAATTTATAGAAGGCCCAATGATTGGATAGGTAAATTAATAAACATTTTGCCTCAGGACACAATGGTTTAGCTCAGAAAACTGAATGTTTGTGGCTGCCACACAGACAGAAGAAAATAATGCAAGGATTTGGAATTTCAAGACCTGAAATGCATTCCTTTCTGTGTTGATAACATACAGAAAATATGTCCAAGATGTTACTACTAAAATGTACACCAGTTGGATATTACAGCAGAAAGATGCACTGCAAGAAATGCTTGGCATCATTTCTGACTTACCTCACGCTATTACTGTTTCACTTTCATCCACATTTCATGCACATTAAATACATCCAAACTAATAACCAAAGTTTCTAAATAACTGTTTTTGTTTTCTATTTAGTTTTCCATTGAGCAACTAAAGAAGAAGATTTTACTTGAAGGAATTCCATTAAATTACAATAGTCAAAAGACAAAAGCACTACAGAGATTGAATCTTAGACTGATTAAATCTAGATTGGTCTAGGAAAAAAAACAAAAATATTCTCTTATGATACTTTGCCAGCTATTATATGCAAACAGTCATGGATTCTATTCATTTACTGAAGTTTGTTACAGAAACAATCAGTAATTTATTTTTAAAATTTGATTTCCACTGAATTTAATATGGCTTCCTTAGGCTTTCAGGTAGCCAACTAAGCAGTTGTGCATACTGTTTGTTTGTACAAAACCTTGGTGTTTTTAAAAAGAACTTCTTAATTCATTCTACTTTTCTCACACTCTTCAGCCTTTGTGTATTTCCAGAATCTCCGAGCAGACCTTGGATCCTAGGATCCTGTCCAGTTCATTCTACATAAATTACTACATCTAATTTCACCAATCAAAGAAGGACCGTACAATAATACACCTCTCCATCTAGTGCTGCTTTTATATGGGCAGACCATTTTCTTCATCTATATTTTTGCACTCGCTCTGTTGTTTCACCTCATTGAAACCCCTTATTCACAGACATAATATTTATCAAATTCTGTCGATGAACACTCATAGTAGGACTACTTATCTGCTTAAACACTTGCTTTCATGAACTAGGTGCAACAACAGGGAATAAAAACTGGACAAATATCCTAATGATGCTTAAGAATAAAACGCATGGTCAAAATCACAATTCTTGAAAATTACTTAAAATTGAAAAAGGTAGCCCAAAGCAAGATTATTGAAAGGAAAACAGTGCTGATAGCATAAAACAACGCAGATGATAATTTTTTGAACGTATATTCTCATGTCAAGTGTTATTTCATATCTTCTAAATTACAAGTATCACTACTATTCCAAACAACTCACTTCCATCTACTACACTATGAACTATTTCCATACCAAAAATTACCACAACAAAATTTTATTTTACTAACATGTTTTAGATTATTAACCTGCTTTCATTTACTAACTCTAGAGCTACTTTATGCAATAAATATGTAACAGCTGATTTTCAACCCAAGTTTTAAAATTGATAAAACAACCAAAACATGAGAATTGTTCTTTGAGAGCAAAAGAAAATAATGGTAACTATCCTTGATTTTTACCTTTGTTAGTGTCTTGTCTCTTTCTCTAATATCAGTCATTTTTACCTACAATTTTGTTTAGGATTTCAGTAATCAAAAAGTAAAAAATTTATTTCTAGTTAAAATTGCAATCCAACCATGACATATTGCCAAAACCTCACTTATTACATTAAAAGGATTCAAAATTTGAGTAAATCAAACTTGAACCGTCTGATCTGAAACTTAAAGAAAAGTTATATCAGCACATCACCTTACAGTCTATAATTAGAAGAGGACAAGAATGAATTTCAAATGTTCAGTCAGTTCAAAATCTATACAGTTGAACAGAAATGTATTGCTGAAAGCCTAAGAGAGCCTGTTTAAATGTTGATTCCCCACCACGAACTCAGTGGGTGGATAAAACGTAAGAATCTTGTGTGATTTAAATGTTTAGTTTATGTCTTACAAACATGCATTCTAAAGCATCCTGTCCTAAAATAGTTAATTGATCTGTTCCCTCTCCAAACAGCAGTCTTCATTTTCCTGCATATTTTGGCAGAGGTTAAGGGTGCTAAAACTGTACCATTCATGGCCCTCTCCTCAATCAACACATTGCCTATTATAAACAACTCAAAGTCCAGTCTGGCAGTTATCCCAAATGCTCCAATCAAAGAGATTTTGTTCAGGTTTATCCATTCAGACTCAGGTTTATTTTTGCTTTTTCATTTTTTATTTTTTTGGCCATTTTTGTCTTTGGAAGCTGTAGATACTCCAGAATCAAACGACTCACTATTCTAAACTCTACAGCTATCTACGAATTCACATATTATATTAAAACTTGTACATTTGGCTGGCCTGGAACAGACAGCATATACCACTGAATTTAAAACAATTTCCTCCAGATATTTCCCATTCAAATGGGATACAAAGCAATTAAACAGAATCAACATACACAGACTTCTAAAAAAAAAAAAAGAAAAAAAAGAAAAAAAAAGAAATTTGGTGTTTATACATCTTTCTACTTAAAAGAGCCATGACATGCAAAACCTCCAGGGAACTAAGTAGAGTAACTTTTGTCCTTTAAACTAGACAGGTGGAGAATTCAAATCATCTTATTTATGAGACATTTATTACTTTATTTTTTTCTTTCAAATATACGTTCTATGCATAGAACACACTTCATACGTACAACGTATATGAAGGATACTAATAGCAATTAACATGTGAAAAACTACACTGCAACAGACATTTGGATGAAACTGTAGAAAAGAACAAATACAAGTGAACTGAGTAAAATTTCCCTGTTAATTTTTACTCCAGTTTTCAAGATATTTCACAGTAATCCCATAACAAAGGGAAACTTCAATAAGAATTCCCTCTAAAAATCTTTAGTTTGTGGTTCCTGGCTCCTGAACAAAGTTTATGAAACTAAGCAGATCAATCTCTGCCCAGGATTTTTCAGGAAACGTATTATTAGGGCACAAAGAAAACTGAGAATCTTTCTGAAAAGGAAAGATGGCAACTACATAAATACTATTCAATCATTATTATAAATAGTGACTGACAGTACAGCACACTTTGCAGATAATTGAACTAAGTTTTATACAAGTGGATTTATAAGCCCAGGATCTGATTTCCTTAGCACATACAGACAAATACTTAATTTCCTGAAAATCTCCCATTGCCTACAAAGGAGAAACATATATTTACCACTCAGCATTACTTATCTGACCACTTAGGAAGTTTTTGAGCTAAGTGAATTATCCTTTTTGCGGTGACATTTTGGGGTGCCCATGTACTTCTTATGCCAATGGGTGGTTTCGGGCTGGTTTATGTCGCAGTATTTATTTTTATTTATTTTGTGTGGAAGACTCAAGAGCTTTCACCTTTCACTGTCCTCCAGTCACTGGATACTGGAAGCCATATTTGATTTCTAGTCATCTTGAGCTAAAATTAAAACTTACTGCTTCACAAGCATGGTAAACTTATAAGGTCTCAGATCTAAAAGAAGTCTGCTTGTGGGAGTGGAAAATAAAATACAAGCATATCGACAAAATCAAAAATTCAAACTCTTTTAAAAACAAATTTCTCAGATTATTGTTAGTCCAAAATTAAGCACTTACTTAAGACTTCCATGATCACAGATGCATTTTGGTAGAAAAAAAAGGAAACAATGCCAAAATATAATAGAATTCAAAATAAGTTGAAACTACAGCAGTTGTACTTCATTTTGCAGATATGATGTGCCTCATAATGGTTGTTAATAACGACTAATAAAGGAACAGTAATTGCATTTCTCTCTAAATTACTTGTTAATTAATTGAATTTACAGTGGACTTAATTCCTCAACATTGGGTATTCCGTTAACTGCAGCAATATAGACATATTAAGATTTATTTTCACTGCGTTTTGGATTAGTGATTCATGATTTTTAAGGCATCCACCATAACAAGTTATTGACCAATATATTTATGAATCATGCCTTAAAAAAAAAAATATATATATATATATATGTACATAATTAACAGCTACATAAGAATTACCAGTAACTGGCATGAAGAAAAACTGTTAAAGAAGGAACATGTTAAAGTCGTTTGAAAGTCAGAGCCACCAACTTTTTTGTTGGATTTTTTTGCCCATTCTATAGAAGAAAGATTTTCCAGTAAGCCATAAAAATGAAATAAATCAGAGGTTGAGGAAAGATTTAGTGCCTACCAGCATAAGTTCAATCCAAAAACATTTAAAAAATGACCTGCCTTTAAGGTCTAAAATACTCTTCACTACTCTGTAAATCCCCTTCATGTCTTCCTCTCACACTGACAATGCTACAGAAGACTATCTGTTTCAGGGACATCATTTACCTCATGACAAATATAAAGAATAAAAAATAAGTAAGATCACTTTGTATTCAATTGCAAGAACATTACTTTGAGAAAATCTCCCAGTAATTACATCATTTATTATCACATACAGTATTTGAAGATTTTAGACAGAATGGGTACTGTTAATTTATAAGCAGTAACTAGAAAATTGCAGCTCTCCTTCAATCCCACAGCATATAACTATCAAGTTACATCTTAAAAGGGTTTTTGAAAATAGTTCTCCTAGGATAAAACCTTAGTGACAACACTACGTACTATCATAGTCACTTCCTTCTGTCATCTTATTCCTTCAAAGTGGCAAACATTTGATGCAAAGTTTGAACTCAACATCGGTTGTACATCACTGAAAAGTTTCAATCTATTATAGTCAGTTTGGGAAATTTGCTTTCCTCTACTCTGTGCAACAGTCTGCATTACACTCATTCATCATCAGTGGAGCAATAACCCCATCAATTTTTCATTTATTGTGATACAACCATTGCCATGCATCATATATATAATTCCTAGATTACAAAAAATTTTCAAAGGCTTTCTCGACCAAAAGAAAAATATACTGTGCAAGGGGGCAACAGACTATAAAATCTCAATCTGGACTATATGAATTTTTCTAAAAGATGACAGAAAATAGAAGTTGGAAATTATATGGAGCAATATCATAACACTTACAGTCACTAATGGAATCTATCTAATCAATATTTTGACAGTCAGTGGGCTCAAAGCTTCTCAAGAAATGCAACTGATAA
Organism: Cyrtonyx montezumae; assembly: GCF_038088225.1. Lineage (NCBI taxonomy): Eukaryota > Metazoa > Chordata > Aves > Galliformes > Odontophoridae > Cyrtonyx > Cyrtonyx montezumae. Next base: position 5,916,545 of record NW_027072067.1, read on the forward strand.
CAGCAAATTAAGTCTTTCTTGTGCACGTTCAAACTCTATAGGTGAAGGGGCAGGGAGGACACATGACAGTGAACATTAAATTCTTCTAAGCAGAATTCTCAACGTACTGCTACAAGGGTTTGCAAACTCCTGACCAACTTTTTTTTCCAATAAATTTGTCAATAGAGTGGGTAGAAAGATCATGAAATCAGATGTGTTCTACTATACTCTATTTCTTTTTGTCAGATAGTCATTCTCTTCAATGTCTCCATAGGCAAGTTGAGTCAAGGCTTCTCTTTATTTCTACCCCACCATCCCACAGCTCCTGTGCATCACAACTTCATATTTTCCTTTGTGAATTTCTAATCTAAGAAACTATTAAAAATTTAGATATTTTCTCCAGTGCTCCATTTGTTGAGTTTTTCTTGTAATTCTTTATTTAATTAGCTTGCACTGACTTCAGTGAGAAGATGAACAGTTTCAGTAGATGGCATTTATCTATTCTTGAATTCAAGAATAAACACAGATACACACAGGCACAGACTATATGTTCATAGATTGAGTCCAAACTATTTAGGAGATACTCAGTAGGCCAAAGTCATCACCTGCGCAGAAAAACTGATTATTTCTATTCTATACCAGGTGACCGTTACCCATCAGCTAAAGTTAGTAACAAACCTCTGCTGTAATCCTCTACAAAATTTATTTTGCTTACAGACTTAAAATTCTTGTCACATTTAATATGGGCTCAAAAATAACATCAGAAAAATTCTCCCTTCCTCAAACTGCTTCATTGTTCTATGTCAGCAAATCCTTGGCTTTTAAAACTCAATTTAAATTAGTAGCATAAGAAAAGATACATAGCCAGTCTAGAGATACTTGAGAACAGATCCTAGCTGTGACTGTCGAAAGGTAGAATGAATTATTGTTGTGGCTAGATTTTCTTATCAAAGCTACACATTTTGCTGTGCACAGAATAGGTGCTTTACATGTTATAAACCCATTACCTGCTCACATCTCTTTTTGTTTGTTTTGTTTTAAAATAAAAACTAATTGTTTATAAGTACAAACAACTACTACCCAGTAATTCCAAACAAATTCCTAAAAATGGTAACCTAGCAATGGTCAGCTACAGCCATTTCGATCAGGTAAATGAAGTCTGCTTACAGTAAAATGAAGAATAGATAGATGGGAGCTATTTTAAGCTGTTACTGTTGCAAAACATGCTTGTTAAGAAGTGCATGAAAACAAACTGTGCTCTATCACAACCCTTTCACCAATCTCTGAAGACTTTATATGACTTCCTTTTATTTTTTTTTTCTGCTTGTACTCTATTTCACTTGGAAAGTGACAAAAGAAGTTCTTTTCAGTCATCACTTTTTCACTGCTGGACTCAGTGCAGGGGCTGTCCATAGAGCCCAAGCCAGGAGGATACAGTGCACCAATTTTTAGAGAAACATATATGGCTAAGCAGAAATAAAAGCCCCTTTCTTAATGCATCACCCTTTAGGTTTCTTCCTTCTCTTGCTAATACTGCACAGATGTGACAGCTTGAGTGGAATTCATTTCTGGATCTCTCATCATCAAGAAAGTGGTGACTGTGTGATCAGTCCTTCTTTCTTAAAGTCACGACAATGCCTTCATTCCCTTTTTTTTATTCTGGTCTCTTCCCATTTCAGCACTTCTATTTCAACTTTCGCACAACCACTCTGCCAGTTCCTAGCATGTTTAATGACATGCATATATTTACTGTTTATTTTAATACCTCGCTTCTTACACAGTAGACTGAGATATACCCCATGCCAGACCACAAGTCAAAGAAACCTTAAATATTCAAACACGTGCATATTATTAAAACAGCATGTGATGAGGTATGGGACTTTTCTCTATGGTATGATACTTCTTCAAAAGGAAAAGAAATATGCTGCTGTCAATTAATACATTATGTTTCAACAACATTGTAAAGTATGTTGCAGAAACTCAAAACATTTCCACAGCTAAAAATACATCAGTGTCTTAATCCTATGGAAGATTTTTTTATTTTTTTTCAATTTAAGTTCCAAGAAAAAGATAAAAGAATGTTAAGATTTCTAATTCTCAATTAAGAACCAGTTTTTAAAGGTACCAGATGACTTCCTGATTTTAAAAAATAAAATCCACTATGCAAAACACCTGAGAGTTTTTGAAAATGTCACTGAATGAATATTTGGGGACTATTTATTCACTGTGCAGAATTGTGAACACATTTGGCATTTGTAATTGCTGAAAACTGTATTCTCTGTACCAGCACAGATGCTCTGCATAGAAGTTCTGGGAAAGACCATCTGTGGGCAGCTTAGCCCACAGTTCTGACAGGACAAACAGAAATGTTTGTGTCACTATTTTCTTCTGATAAACCAGAGGGAAGTTTTATTAGAAAAAAGAAACAAGATTAAATAAACACTATTATTTCAATGGCCCTGTTTGGTGTACTTCTAATTCCTAATCTTAAATGGGCACTGAAATGTCCAAACAGTTTGAAAGGGCTGTCTGCAGCTTAATGCAGTAAGATGCAGCTATTGACATCTCCAAAATATTACAGTGCTATCACAGAGCATTCTACAGCTTGAAAGTTTGTGACTACAACAAAGAATCCATGATTTTTCATCTTGCTTAAAGACTTCTGCATTGGGAACACACTATGGCGAAACCTGTACTCCATACTCAAAAGCAAAGCACTTGCCAAACACAACAGAAATCACTTCAAAATGTAAGACAAAATTACACAGTGGGAACTAGCAACCTGTCATACTCATTTCCTAGACTTCCAGACATGTACTACATAGCAGTGCTCTTGCAGAAATGTGTTCAACAGCCATATTTAACATTCTCACACTGCACAGTGGCACTTTAGCATGCTGACAACTCTAAGTCTGTTACAACTTCTCAGTAACCTCAGTTCCTAAAATTGAGGAAAATGGAAAAAGTTCGAGGACTTCCCTATTTAGACAAATCTTCATAATCCTTGCAGATGGAAGATAAAACAGCATAGCTCTTCTGTGGCTATGGTGTATTCATGTGTGTTATTTGACAGTCAGTATACTAAATTTGAAACCCCTGGCATTGGTTCCTTCTCTTTTTTGCTTTATGACTGCAGCTAGTCCCAGTGTTAAATTAAATGTCTGTTTCTCACAGGGTACATAATCCAAAAGAAATAGGAGCCAAATAATATATTTACGACAAAAACTGATTGTAATGGAGGATTTTCTGAGTGCAGAATTTTCCCCCAATTTATATACCATGCAAGTATTTCATTTGGAAAGAGAAGAACTGGCAGAATTTTTTAAGATGCTTGCTCTCTACAGCATACTCTATTATAGAATACCAGAATTGCTTGGGTTGGAAGGGACATTAAAGTTCATCACCTGAAGGAAACAGGAAAAATGAAGGCAGGTGTCCGTGTTCATGTAATATGAAGCAATTCAAAAGTGCTTCCAATGAATGTTTGAATTCTGCTATAGCAGAAACTTACAAGCTCTTCAGAGGACCTGCCTTGGCTTCATCATTTGCAATTCTGTTCCAAGGGAAACATTACCAATTTCAAGGCTACAAAAAAGGAAGGTTAATGAAGATTAAATGATGGCATGATTGTTTTTTTTTTTTGTTTGTTTGTTTGCTTTTGTTGATTTTTAATTCTTATTATTAATAAACAAATAAAAACCAAGGGTATGGTTATTTCTCAGGTTTTTTTTTTTTACTTTAAAATTCATCATTCATGATGAACACAATGGTCTAAAAGTTAAAAAAGGGAAATAAAATGTTTTCTTTAAAAAAACATTAACAGCAAAAAAATTAACAGAACACTAGGTCTTTAAGGGTTATGTTCTCAAATTTTCACATACAAGTAAAATAAGAGTAATTGAGTAATTGTACTTCCAAGAAAACAAAACTAAACTAACACTTTGATTAAATAGTGCTGAGATGCAGTCACATTTTTCTACTCCAGCCAATTATAAAAACAGCTTTGAGAGGATTACCCAACAGAAAAATAAATTCAAATACAAACATTAACATCTTAATGCACATGCAAGCTATTTTATCAATAGTGTAAAATTTATAAAAGCTGATCCAGTGTGACACAGTAGCAAGTTCTATAATGTGCAAGCAGTTGGTACTACTTTAGCATAACTACTTAATTACTTGTAGTGTCATTATGCTGGTATAAAAGAAACAAGAGCTCCTACCACTGATATCTTCTTAGTTGTAGATAAAATGTATTAGTGAGGGGTTTACTTCATCTTGCATATATTTAGAGATGCTTTCAACATACTAAAAAATTCATATAGGAACACAAAGATTTAAAAAAGTCATAAAACTTCTCTCCATATGTTTATATGACAAAATACATTGAAAACAGGAAAATCATGCAACAACAAATGAAAAAACTCTAAAATTATCACACTGCACAGAAACCTATACTAGAAGTATCTATATGTGCCCCTTTCACTAATTCCTAATGATTTGGATGGTATTTTCAAAGGTGCACATTAAATTTAATAGAATATTTATGCATTAAAGGGTTTCCAAATGTGCCCATGCACAACCTAGGGATTTTGTATGCCTTCATCAGAGAGCACATATTAAAAAACAGTGAAATAAATTTGTTATTTGTTGACAAGAAAGAAGAAGTAGAGGCAAACAATTTTAGCTTTTTTGCAAGCAAGTACAAGTTACTGAACTGTATGCATAGCAAACTGCATAGCTATCATGAGAACTAAAGAAGACAAAGGAGAAAAAACTACGTTGCCAGAATATAAGATTAATTAATATTTAGTCTTAGCTTTATTACAATTGCAGCTTTACCCACTACTATTTTTTTCCTTCCAGTTGAACAGTATAACTGGGTGAAGCTACTGGAGATTTTTCTATGTTTTCCCTTGCTGGGACAGTTCTTAAGTAAATAATGACTTAACAGGGATCACAAATACCTATTAAAAAGAATTCTACCAGCATGAAACTCTGGAAACCATAGAAATTTCTCCACAATCCAGCAAGATTAAATTTATGCCATCAAACTGTGTTTAAGATACAATGACACGTTTTAATTGCACTTTTCAAAAGGTATGTGTTGCTCAGTGAATGCTGAAATCCTGATCATAAGATGAGTGGAATGGTTTTCCTGCCAGAATGCACTTTAAACAGGGTATGCAAAAAGACACTTAACAGTTATCAAAATCTGTGCCTATTTCTCTATAGACTCTTACACTGACAGTTCTGTTAGACATCCACTTTGAAACTAGGAATAAATACCTATATATCAAACTATAATAGTAGAATATTTTCTAACAGATTATTATGGCATAAGCCTCTTTTAGAAGGTCATATAGCATAAATCTTAGGAATTTAAAAATAAATCTTTAAACAGAGGAGCAGAACTTGGCTTGTAAAATTATTACACATTCCACTTAGTATGTAAATTTAGGAAATTCTCAACTATAATTACTCAACGTATGTTTAAAGGCATGTTATCACAGAGATACAGCCGAGAAGTTCAGGCTTGAGTGCCTCATTAGGCTAACATTTGAGAGCATCATACTTGCACGCTAACAATTGTTTCTGAACTCACCTGTGTATGCCTAGGGATATACCTCATGTGTTTCTGCATCTAAAGATAACTCTTAGCTGTGGAAAAACTTGTTTATCTGTCAAGGGGAATTTTGTAAATGTTCTTTTGAAGTTGGCAGCCTTCAACCTATGCTGAACTTTGACAGCAGGTTGTGCATCTCAGGGAAGAAAGAGGAGACTGCCTCCAGAACTCAAATATGCAAAAACTGTATGTGTTATCAGTAGAAGGGAAATCAGGAATGAAAAGCAGGCAAAGAAGTTACTTGGAATTTATCCTTAGACAAAGAAGACAAAAAAGGATAAAAGCAGTCAGAGTTGTGGAACATTAGTAGGGAAAATCTTGTCAGTATAGTAGGATCAGGTTTTAATTTATTTTTTTATATATGATAATATTTATATGGTTAATATGCATATTTTCATATAGAAATGCATAATATTATATATATATATAATTAAGCATAAGTGCTGCTCTGAAAGTAACACTTCCTACTTTATTAATTTGGCCCACAACACCAGAGCCAGATGTTGGTGTTACAGCAGTAAAATTTGAAGCTTCCCACCAAAGAGCAGATGCTGGCACAGTGAGCTGGTGCGTTTCAGCATCTGAAAGACAAGCTATGAGCAGGATGGCCATGCAGATTTTTATGGATGTGGCATGCAGGCTTTTGTTCATCACTGGTGAAAATGTACAGCTAACGGTGGTGGCCATGTAGAAAAATAGTATTTTGTAGCTGAGAATTTGCTCTGTCAAATAGTGTTACTGTGCTCTTTGTATCTGTTGTAATTTCCGTGGAAATAAATAGGAGGCATTCCTTTCAGAGTGACCTACAAATATAATATGTATTTACAATAACTATAACACTTTAAGAACTTAGTTAAACAAGTGTCTACAGGGTAAGAATTAACAGGAGTTCATCAGGATATATCTAGTGCAGGCACACAGTCTGTGGTTAAAACACCTATGAATGGAACACAGTTGTTGGCAACTGAAGCTTTGATGCTCTATAGCTATGCCAACCAATAGCAGCTCTTTCTGGAGTATAGGAGCTGACATGGATAGTTAGGGTAATGACCCCCCATTTAACATTAAGCCTTTCACTCAGCACTTTTAGCCACTTTAGAAACCCCTGGGGAGAAACTTTCAGTATTCTGTGCTTTTAGTGATGATGTTAACAGCAAAATACAGTGCTTTGGCTGACTGCTAGAAGACCATGTTCTAATTAGAGCAAAGGTTGTAGCCTCTGGATCAACATTTAGACAAAACTAAGCAAAGGTAAAGCCTATTACTTTTTAGCAGTTACAGCAATATAAATGAGTCAAGTCAGAGTGATACAACAAATGAACAGAAAATATAAGTTTCACCACTTTATACGTACCATACCTCCCCCGTGCTATACCTATGTATATATATTTCAGTTCAAAACATCTAGTACAAAAACAGCCACAAAAACTGCAGATCCTCTAATGTAAATCAGCATTTCTCTCACAAATTGTTTTCATAGATTCCTATGAATGGTTGCAGCTCTGACTAATTTTTACCTCACCATTTCTTAATTGCTTAAAGATGAAATTCCCAAACAGTTCTTAAAGTTTGCTTAAAGTTAGGAGAAAATATATTTAATTCATTGTCAAAAGATCTGAATGATACTACTTTTACTTTCAGGACTCACAGCATAGAACATCTTAATACCACAAATGCATGCAATATTATCTTAAGTCAACATGAACACTGCTAACCTTATCAGCAGACAGTTTCTCTTTTCAAAACCGCAGACTGCCACGCTTGGTAATACACCCAAGCTGAAGGGCATCCATCACATGTCAGAAGGACTCCCCAATTACTATCCATTATCCATACCTGAGTCTAAGATGTTTTTCATTTGCTTATTTTCAAACTTCCCTTCAAAACATATCTTCCTTCCTAAGATGCAATTAATCAAAATTTTTGCATGGTTAAATTCGGGTACAAAACGTGACTGCTAAGGAATGTGACTGTTAAGGCAAGTGAGAGCAGGATCAAGTTTAGAATCAATATAATTTCCTCTAGAAAAATCTCCACCCAATTAATAGCACCATTCCATGACATGGCTTTAATTCACTTCACATAATGCTGCCAAGCTGTAGAGTTTCTTACATATGTATTTCATTCAAGAGACTAAAAATAATACAAGCAATCAACACAGAAGAAACAAAGATGAAAAATGTGTGGTAATGAATTAATTTATGTATAATGAAATCATTTTGTTTCTTATTACACAACCTAAAGTGTGCTGCCCCACCCCCCACCCCTTTTTTTTTTGCTTCCTTTCTTTTTATCTAAATTAATACTCTTCCTTTTGTCAATGATGTTTTAAAGCAAAAATTCACTGAAAGGTTACCCTGAACTTTTCTTTTATAATACTGATAAGAAATATGTTCACCTGTGACCCAAATCAGTAACTTGTAAGTATCTGATTTAGCCTATGATACAAGTAACAATATGTGACAACAAAGATTGAGAATTGCTTTGATCTAAAATACTTTGGGAAAAGTAGTATTAAAGAACTAAAATTGACATTATGTTATTTTACTAAGGCACTAGTGTACTTATTTTCGGAATAAGAGAAATTAAATTCTCAGGGTTTCAGTCAACAAATTTCAACACTTCAGTAAGAGTTGAAACAGATATAAGCAAAAGCAACTGACACAATACTGATGCTACTCATTCACGCACTCCTTTCACTCACTCGTTGTTCCTTTCAACTTTGTAACCGAAAGGACTAAGAAAAACAAGCATACCAAAAACCAATAACCAAGCACCCGTAAATTTACATAGCCACTTCCTAAACAGCTTATTCCACTGCTGATGGAAGAAGTACCAGTTCATCCATACACTTCGTGCAGGCCACCACTGTATGTTGCAGTATGAAAAGCAGCTTGTATATCAGCAAAGTTATTGATGTGACAGAAAAACTACAGAAGTATTCTTGCCTGTATTTCACACACACACAAAGCTAGTGAAAGTTGGTCGTGACATCCATCAAAAAGTGGACAAAATAAAACCCACTGATAAACATCTGTCAAGTCAGCAGTTTAAAGCATAATGATTCAACCCGTCAACGTTCATGTAAAGCAATCAAAGAAAAATAAATAAATAGAAATAAAACAACAACAAAAGGATAAAGCCCAAAATGGATGTAAGTAGCCTAGGATTTGTACATTTGATTCTTGTTCTTAAAGAGGGAGAAGGTTGTCCAGATCCTCTGACTGAGTTTTACCCTATGTAATCTATGTAACAAAAGTATTAGAAAACTTAGTACACATAACACTTCCACTGTACTCATCAAGCACATTCACACAATCTTTGAATCAGAGAGGTTGGAAGGAAATTCTGGTGATCACTGAGTCTGATTGCTGAAGATTTCCTGCAGCAGGTTGAGCAGGAAGGCTTTCACTATCGCAGCTGAATAAAAACAATTTTTCCTTTAAAGTTTCACATTTTCTTCTGTAATGAAATATACGATTTCCTATCTGAACTGCACATATGGAGATAATTCCCTAATTCTTAGATGTTACTTTCCAAAGATGTCATCCACCTGCATCTCAATCTCACTGAAATGCATTTCTTCTTTCACATGTATTATTAAGACTCTTCACCAGTAATACCACCTGGACTATATCTGAATACTTTAATTTTATTTTTATTTTTTATCTTTATCAAAATAACTGAGTGGAATAGAGGTGGCTCAAGAAGAATGATCAGCAAGAGGTTTGCAGTGTTATGCAAATAATCTCCAGAGGCATTTTATTTTTACAAATAAAATTTTACAGTTTTATTCTTTCAACTATTTTCTTATAAACTTTCTATATTGTGTCATTAGCTAGTACTCAGGGCCTTATCAGTCTATCCCCCTCATCCTTTGATAATGCAATGCATGGGTTTTTATTATATTATTTTAATTATTTATATATTGTGCCTATTTTTCCTGCTTCCATAAAGAAAATGACTCTCTAAGCAACTTTTTTTTTTTTTTGGTGGCCTGTCTGGTTCAACTGTTGCTGAACTAGCCTATGACTTTATTGCTTATTTGGCTATTGATTGCAGCAACAACTAGACAGAAAGATAGCAGCAGCATAAGAACTTGTAGAAATAATGAACCTCCCTGTTCCATCCTGTGCTTTGACTATTGTCTTCTCATTTGGTAAGATTAATGCGTGCACATTATTGCCTCAACACCGTTGCAACTTCTTCAATTTTTGGGGGGTAAGGCATAAAAGTGTGACCCATTAACAATATAATTAACACTAACAGCCAGCAGAGTGATAATTTAGCTTTTAAAAAGGACAGCAATCCCGACACTAGCTGAATGGAAAATTAGATGTGTTTCTCTTAATATGAAAATATGACAGTGTTAATGTCAGATCCTGCTGGCTACTTACTGGGAAAGAAAATGACTTCTGCTTTACCACTCAAACTTCAGTTAAAGTCCACAGCTATCACAGTGAGAGACTAGAATAGAGTACAGAGGTACTCCTGACAGGACAGAAAAAAAACACAGGGTTTAGATAGGGTATTTTACTCTTAACCAAACATGATGATTTACTCTCAGATCTGAAAGGACCAGCAGGGAATTGCTGCTTTCCTCTACAGCACAGTACATAGATTTCTAGAACCATGTAGACATTTTCAAACAGCTGTAGATATTGTTCTACAGTTAAAACTCTAAAATAAAGCTGTCTCCTATTATACAGATGAATTTCAAAGCATTATGATATTTCATAGAAAAGCTATGTATTTGTCAAGTAGATACATAGATTGTGAATCTGGTTAGAGTTTCAGAGTGCATGTTCTGGCACATTCTTCTGAATACTTTTTCACAGCCAGACTCACTGACTGCTCCTTTCCACCATTTTCACAGCTTCACTTTTCATAACCTTTCATCTTACTTTAAACTGCTTCTTCAGGCTCCTTCTCTTTCCCATTACTATCGTTGCCTTTACTGACCTGGTTGTTCTTTGTTCCTCCCCCTTCCTTTAGTGGCTCTAGCTGTCAATTCAGTCCAGCAAACCCAGAAGAATTTCTGACCAGCATTTGACCCAAGCTGCTTTTTCTTGACCTTCCTTCCTATTTTAGGACCAAATATATGTTTTCATTATGTATAGTTCTGTGCTTGGAAGATGGAAAAAAAGGAATACTGCAGATAATAAAAGAGGAAAAAAAAAACCCAAAAAAACACAACCTCTTGTAAGGATAAAAAGTACAAGATATGAGTTCAGTTTTTATAGCACTGGTCTGTGCCTCAGGCTGTTAATAATAATACCATTATGTAAAATTATGAAGGTTAGGAAAATAAAACTGAGTCTCTACTTATCTGTGGTTATTCTGGATCATTTGGTACTTTCAACAAGCAGTTACCGTGTGCATATTCTAGACAGATTTGTATTGAGACAGTTGCATTCTCTCTGTGTGAAATTACCCTTGTAAAATTACAACTGAAAAAATCATTTTTATACTTTCTCTTAAAAATAAAAAAATCCTGGTCTGTAGCATTGGCATAGATTGATTATCTACATTCTTGTCATGGATTAATGTTACCTAAATATGTAGTTCATAAAGTAAACATGAACTTTCCTGGGTAAAAATCATTATGTAAATAGAAGATAGAAATGCATACTCTAGGTGAAGGAAGAATTAGTTCAAAGTTTGTCATATTTCAGAAATTAACACTGACTAACTTCCTTCTCCGATAGCTTTTGAATTTCCTGCTGAGTTGTGACTTCTGAAACAACAGCATTTCAGAATTAGAGGGAAAAAAAAAGCCTAGGTAGAACAGTGAATATAGGCACTGACAAACATTTCAAAACATTGCACGGAAGAACAAAAGAAGAGCAGTGTGCCACTGGGGGGATCTGGGTGACATCTGTTTAATGTCACCTGGTGGAGCTGTTAGAAACATCAGCTATTCAAAGTCTCTCCGCTGCAATTACTTTTACTTACCATGCCATTTTTTGCAGGGCTGGATTGCTACTGAAAAGAGCATTAACCAGATGAGGAAAAAAAAAAAAAAAAGGAAGAAAATAAATAGGAGCTATCTTGAACAACTCTCCAGCAGAAGAAAGCCTTTTATTCAGGTCTATTGTCTGATGCAATGTAGAAACTCCATTCAGTAAATTAAGCTGGGAGAAAATACTTCACCTTAGAAAAGGAAGAAATCAGAAATAACAGTAATATCAAGTAGGTGAAAGTAAGAATGTAAGAAATATGGTAGAGAGCTTAAAATAGATTCTAATAATTAAAATAGATTCTTTAACACTTTGTTAAAGTAGAGCTGGTCTACAGCATGGGCAGGCCCCTGCAAATGGCACAGAGAAAATCTTGATACTTCGTTTGTATCCAAGTTCTGTGATAGCACTTCATTGATAAATGAATAGCATGAAAATGAAGCCAGACCTAAGAGCTGAAGATTTTATAGTGCAGGTGCAATGAGCACCTGCTTACATACTGCCAAAGGCTAAGCAGTAGGCTTGAAGGACCCACTGTCCAATTGGAGATGACATTTTCTGCATTTCTGCCGTATGTTCCTAAAATGGAGTGAACTCCCTTTATCTATTTGCTTATAAATGGTATGCAACAACATTTGCCAGCATTTGCACTTTCAAGGAAGAAAATTTGCAGAGGTTCTTTTAAAAAGAAATTCTGAGACCGTAATAATACCACTTTAATGGTTGACTGAGTTGATTGAATCAATTTCTTTGCAATAACCAACCAACATCTCTCCCAGTAAATCTGCAGAAATCAGTTAAGGTAGCTCTTGATGTAAGAGCACACAGAGCTGGTAGAAGGGCGGGGAAAACCTTGGCTGCACAGCTAATAAATATAATTATAATGATAAAAGCCCATAAATGGCTTCATTCTACACTGTCACTCACAGCACAACCTGCTATCGCTCACTCCTGCTGCACACAATGACCTTTGTCATGCTTGACAAAACAGCTTCCCACTGTGATTTGACTCTTACTGAGTGGCCAGATGGGGCAGTTTTGCTTCATTATTTGTGTCTGTGAAGTGAAAATGCCAACAGAAAGATTCATTACTGTCAAGATCATCTCTGCAAAGCTCCTCTGATTTATTAGGGCACAAACTGCTGCACTGGCTGTAACAAGATGTAAATGTTCTGTAAGGCCTATGAACTTGAAGAAGGAAATACACTGCCATCAAGAGGCAATGCGCCTAATTTATTAACAGTGCTATCACAGAAAATCACATCAGCAGCACATATTGGAGCAGTTGTGGAGGATAATGTAACAGATCAGCCAATGACATATTTACATAAAATCATTACTTTCACTTTTCTGAAATTAGTACAGTTCACACAGGTGAAATGCAATGGAATTTCTAAATACTTTAAAATATTCGTATGTTCAAATTCTGATTGAGATTGCAATCCAGACTAATGCATTGTAGGATAAGAAAATCTAAGTCTCAAGTTATCTTTCAAGGAGAAATTTACTGTTCAATTCCAGAATAGTCTAGGATTTTTTTTTTTTAAGCTCTACATTTTGTTAGTTGATCCAGATTTTTGTATGCTTTTTTCCTCACGTCAGAGACCTTCCCTATGTTTCTACTTAACGCAGCGGAATGTTCCTAAAACATTACAACCAGTTATGATGAAAAAAATGTATTCATGAAGCACTGAAACAGTTTTTGGTTTTTTTGTCTGCCATGAACAATGTATGACATGAATACAATACATCAGTTACTTCACATTAAGAAGGGTAAAGAACACTTCAGCAATGCAGGACTAATTTAATATTACACTGACTTCTAGAGACACCATGAAGATGCTAATAACGCCACACTAGTTGAGTTTGCTGGCACTGTTCAGTCTTGATTGCTAGCATTCAAGCTGCTTCCAAGGCTGTGGCTAAGTTAGATTACAGTCACTAGGATACTTTCACCAGAACTGCCACTGAATAACTCTATGCAGAAGTTGCTGAATATAGACTAGAAATGGCCTGGCATTCCACTGGTAAGCAAAACACAGCAGACAGGAATGCTGTGAAAGTTGCATTACACTACACGATCACACAGACTGTGCCAGTGCAGGATCCACTACTTTTCATGGATTAAAGTTTTACAGACCAGCCTCTAAGATCCTGTGTTTCTACCAGTATCTTTTTTCCTCAGATTTAAAACCAAACAAATGCTTGCATAGCACTTTTTAAAACCAAACCGAAATCTGCAACCATCAAGTCTCTTCTGCACTTTCAGAAGGGAAGCAATTAATAATTTTCACATTCAATTAACGTATCATAGGATCAGTTTAAACGAGTAACTATAAATTTACACATCTAAAAAAGAATTATGCAAAAAAAGTTCCTTCTTGCAATCTTATTAAATGATTTTGTTATACACCTTTTCCAATTCAGACAGCATCATAACTCGGCCTGTGGCTCTAATTTAATAATCCACTCTCTTCCAGAGGGCAAGTGCACTTCGAACGGAGTAGTTCCTGTGAGTAGTTCTGGGTCTTGTAGATACTGTTAGCACTTGATTAAACATAAATGTAGGAACTAAGGCCAGGTTCTCTTGCCACTCAACAACCCATTAATAAGTCACTCTGGAGAAAGGAGGAAAAGACAAATGTTTTGTTGAGCTACTTTCTTTTAGGAAGTCTAAATCCATTCATTAGTAGGAAAAAAAATAGTTCACTGGTAGAGTTTTTAACATACTTGTATGGCTTGTTTTACGTTACTATTCCCTTATGGCTATTAAACGTTCTGATGTTTAAAAAGCTGTGAACTAAACCAGGTGTCTACCCATCTATTTCTCACTAAATGTTGTAAAGTTATCTCTAGATTGTGTTCTACAAATCTGCATGTTATTTCAGACCGTTCAATTAATGGCATAGCCTATAAAAAATGATTTATATGTAAAAATACAGAATATGGTAACAATGAATGCTGAAATATTTATTACATTTTCTTCTTAATCTGGACAGTAGTCTGTAAGTCAGAAATATGAGCACTGGAGTGAAGAACTTCTTTTCCTAAGAGACCGTGGTGGGCTCCTGAACACCCCTCTGAAGCAGTTGTTCCTACTGTTAACACAGTGTATTTTTGGAAAAGAATAAGTGGCAACAGAGAGCACATCTAAGAGGAATTACCAAAGTCCTGTTGCTGAATTTAGCAAATTTCTTTCCTACAAAAGTAATTTCCCTAAAGGTTCAGTACTTGTCAACTGAAGCACTTGCTCTGGCTGGTTGGCACCAATTAATGACTGTCAGCTCTCTTTACGGAAAGGGGACACAATTTGGAGAAACATTTGTGAAGACTATGAAGAGAAGAGAAAGATTTCATACGTGCTTGCTTCTATGTGACCAAAAATGGAGTACCTTCAATTTAGTCATGTCTGCTAATATGGGGGGAGTATGTGAGGATTTTATTATGAACTTTCAAAATTGTTTAGCATTTATTTTTAGGCAAGTGGAGCACAAGCAAAGATTTTTGAGTTTCAGAGTAACTGTATACTGCATTTAGCATATATTTGTATAAGAATTCCACTACTTACATTGATCTAATGGCTTATTAAATGTCACTCCTGATGCATGCAAACATAGGGCCAAATGCATTTCTCTGTCTGAAATTGCACTAACATGATGTACCACAAAGGCATCCTCAGATGTTTGGCTCATCTCTAGCTTCCATACATAACCTTTTAAGGAGAATTTAGGTCAGCCTAAATAAAACAGTTTTTTTCAAAATGGGGTGCCATATGTCAAAACGTTCTTAGTCAGCCAGAATCATTTTTAGCCAAAAACTCAGTATTATCAGATACAGTGCTAATATCTCCATACTCACAAATTTCTCATGCTGTTTGTGTAAGTATATGAATATTTTAGACAAATTTGGTTCTGGTTGCTCAGACAAATCAAAATATTGAAAAAATGCTATCATAGTTATTACAATCATAATAATGATAGTTCTGCTAAGTTTCCACCATGCTTTTTATGGAACGAGTTCTGTCACCCATTTTTTATTTCTATTATTCTGAACACTCTCAGTCTGTTTATAGATGCTGTGTACTTCCCAGCATGAAATCCATGATAACTTAGATATATAGCCCAAGAAGAGCAGATAAAGCTCATTTTGATGGGATTCCACTGAATAACATACAAGATGCTACAAACAAACATCATATAAAAAAAGGAAAAAATGATTTCACAAAGCATCTAACAAGTCCCTTTACTCTTGGCAAATATTCTCCTCACTTAGGGAGCAAAGAAAAGGGAATTCCTAGTGCTCTCTGAAATAGAGCAGCTTTTTAAAGAGACTCTTCTGGCAGATAGGATGAGGAAAGTATTGTTACTTTGGATAAATCTCTGGTGCGTTGTGTGTGCTGCCCACATCTCATACACCCATAAACAGCTATGCCAAGAACACAGATTTTCTATTAAAGCAAGATCAACTTAGCTACTGGATGTTGGATGTCCCCAGTATAGACATAGTACAGTTCAGAATTTCTTCCTTTGCTAAAAGTCTGAACCCTTTTTAGAGAGCTTTAAACTACGTTAATCTCTACTTTCCACACAACAGCATGACACTACTGATAAATTCCCAATTCCACATAGAAAAAAAATGCAAGGAGTACTGAAACTACAGTGTAGGAATCAGAATGGCTTAGGTTGGAAGAGAGATCCAACCCCCCTGACACAGGTAGGGTCACCAGCTAGAACTAGATCTAGAACTAGATCAGGTTGCCCAGGGCCCCATCCAATCTGGCCTTAAACAACTCCAGGAATGGGGTATCCACATCAGGAATGTGGTGGAAATAGGGAAGAAAATTTGCAATCAATAACGTTTTAAATACATTTCTGAAAGGTGAACAAGAACAAAACCTTCTGAAAGGTTAATGGAATATAAACTATAAAATCAGATTCAAATTATACTCAAGATAGCAGCAGAAATCTACAACTGTTCATACTCTCCGTTTAGATTCTGTGGTCCCTAATCAAAATTCCTGCCAGTACAACCACAAGAATGGCAGAGTAGAAGGATAATGTAACCAAAACCAAGTTCGCACACAGGATTAAATTCACTTCCATGAATTTTTGTGCCTGTAAGTCTTGATAGCATGAGTAAATGATGAAGATTAAACCTTAAGTTTGATATTGTCTTACCTAAGGCAAATGCTTAGTGCTCACCTATTTGTACCACAGATGTTTCAGCAGACAGTATTCAGACCAAACTCTCCCTTTATGGAAAATTCAGCCATTTATTTTTCACAGTGAAAGGAAAACTATTAAATATATACTCGGTTAATTTAATTCTTGGAGATTAAGTTAATAGAGTAGATGAACTGCCTAGGGATTTTTCCATTTATTTATAAAAATAATTGAAAACAACTGCATACCTACTTCAGGGCAATTGCAATTAAGTCATTTTCAGGCTGGTCAAGTTTTGTGGGCTTGTTTTTGACAAAACTGGGACGAGGTACACGCTTCAAAATAGGCACATTGGAATCATGAATAAGTGTCACGCTACAACTAACATATAACAGTATACAACTAACATATAAGAGTATGATGAGCACTTTTTGCATCTGGAAGCTTAAGGAACATTGTAACATGTAGCCTTAAATGTAGTGTTTCCTGGAAATCATATTCAGTTCCAACATTTATCTACAGCTTTGCAAGACACTTCTACCATGTTTGCACAGAATGATAACTCACTGGAACCTTTCATGCAAATCCGTAACCAAAAATAACTTTGAGATGGTTTACTATAATTTATAGTATGTTCCACCTATTTCTTATTTGCATAAGTTTTCTCTAGTAGTCAGGGAAGAGAAAATCTACAAGAACAAGAGCAGATATTCTTGAGTCAAAAACACATAACTTTCTATCTGACATACTGAATATGTAGTTCTGTTTATTTCTAGCAAATAAAATGTAAATTATTAATTTTAAGATGATATTAATTTATCTTTTGTCATTATCCTCCACACTGAGTAAATTTCCGTCATGGTTTTGTTGTCTCATATTATTAAGTCGACTGGAAAGCACAAATACAGAAAAGACAGACCACAAACTGGAGCTAACTTTGTTATTATTCAAAAATAAAATATTCTCCTTCATCAGAGGCTGACAATCAGAGCCATATAATAAAAAGTCTGGGGATAACTGCTGCATTTCCCCATTCCATCCTTTTTTGTTCTTAACTAGAGGAAGGCCAGGAGCTCACGCAGTGTATTTGTATATATGTATATGAATGAGGGCAACACATTTCCAAATATTCCTTTAAGCTTCCTGACAACATACAGTTGTCATTCACAACGCAAGTTAAAGCCTTTTTCAATAACCAGTCCCAAAAGACTTAAAATCCTACGTGTTTTTTCAAGATATGAATGTCTAATGATGTAGGATGGCAGAATAAGAACTTGAGTTTTCTAAGGCATTTATAAATGCACCAGACTGAACTTCAGTGTTAAAAATCCTTAAAAAAATATTTCAACAGCTCATAAGGGGAAACTCCTGTGACTGAGCTTAAGCCTTAACAGAACTCAATGCACAAATGTTATCCCTTTAAAACAGAACTGTCAGTTTTGCACTGAGAATGTTACAGTAGGGATAGTAGAGAGGATTACAAGATGATTGTATTTGGAACTTCATAGAAAAAAAATAGGTTTCTTTAGTATTGCAGCAAATGTCTGCACATGGGAACAGAAGACAAAAGTTTTTTCCACAGAGACGACCACATTCTTCAGAAGTCTCAGATTCTAGGTAATGTAGTTAAGTCAATTTAAAAAAAAAAAAAAGGAGAAATAAATAGATTGAGATGAATAAAGCATGCTCTAAATGGATATTCTATAAAATGCAGATTCACTAACAGCTCAGGATTCAGCTACTCAGAAAAACTCAGCAGACCCACAACAGAGTTCTAAAGGGGATTGTTTGGAATAACTTGTTTAGTTCTTAATTCAGTAAAGCACTTTAATGTATGCCTGAATCCCTTGCTTTGGTTAGCTGAGATGTAATAATTCACATATGTAAGCGCTTTGCTGAAACAAATACTAAACTACACATCCATGATCTCCTGCATGTAATGAATCTTCCACACCATCTTGATATATGTGCATGTGCATTATTCTATAGCTAGACACCACAAAGCCTAACAGAGGCTCTCTGGCAAAATAGTGTATATGAATAACAATTTCACATATAAACAATGTCTGTTATACTTTCCAACCAGCATTATTTGGCCTCTCAGAGCAAAATGAGCAAGAAATACCATTTACTATATGTAATAAGATGCCAGCAAGAGAATACTATACCAAACATTTAACTTCCTCCCTTTGTAACGTTCCCTTTCCAAACATCTCATGAGATTTAATATTTAAACATGCAATTTACCAACCTTCCCAACTTAATACCCAGCAGAAGTTCACTTAAAGCCTCAGTATGTAACGAAACAACAAATAATGGCATATTTTAATTCAGTAAGAATTATATAAAATAGAATTATACAAGGATGTAGTTAAAAGAAAAGCGATCCAGGAATGATCTAAGAATGGATCATGCAAACTAGGTAGAAATACTTTCAACATCCAGATGCAAAAGTCTGAGAACAATTATTTCTTTGTGCTAGCCTATAGTTTTCCATGGTAATTAACAATTACTTATAGGCTACTGGAATTGCTATACCTTGCCATACCTCATCAGACCAGCAATGTATCTGACCAATTGGTTAGGAAAATATGCAGTAAATGGTTTTCTTATTTAAGTCTCATGTTTGGACTGTCTCCTCTACTTGTGTTATCACATGCAACTGTAAACATTCTTGTCAGACATAAACATATCTAAAACTCTACAATTACTTGTCCACTATACAATATTGTGCTTGATTCTAGCTTAATTTGCATTCTAAAAAAATAGAAATTTGAAATTTTATTACAGTAGATTCCAAGGACTATAAAGAAGGCCTAAAACACCATTGAGACAGCCTTTGACAGAAACTACAAAGTTTTCATTCTTCCTTGTCTGTAAAATCAGTGAACAGTCAGAAGTTTTGACTTAATCCTGTGCTGCAATGAACAGAATGCATCTATAAAGGAAGTAGACTACTAGTTCTGCTATGTCCTTACTGTGAGAAACAGAGATAACTGAGCATAACTCAAGTTCTGTCATTTTTACCACATTTTTCACCAACACTTTCCTCTGAAATGAGACTTTTAATATACATTCTGATGATTTAAACTAGTTCCAGGGGCAAGTAATGAAGATTTTCAGTCCAACTTCATCTTCAGTTTCCTACTATCTGTACTTACATTTACTAATCCAAATTAATTGATTAGAATATTGTGTTATCTTTATTATGAAATGTAAACAAATGTGTTTCATATGCAATTATGATCACTCTTTTGCTGGTGAATAATTAATACTGTATACTCTAGATTTAAGGGAGACTTCACTTGTTTTATACTTGTTTAAAACAGAACAGCTCAAACATCTTTATTCTGTTGATTTTGTTTACGTAAGAAGATGCATATATTGTAAAGAGAAGTAACTAAAAACAGAGTATGAACTGTGTACTGGCTCTAAATATAATTGCAGCATTGTTCAACTTAAACCATACAAACTAAAATGCATTTTTTATCACGCTATTGAAGAACTTTAAGACATAAATGATCTCACTATTTCCTTAAGTGGATGATATAATCCTTCACATAAAACAAAACAAAAAAAAACACTACCTCAAGAACACAGTCCACAGAATGAAATACAGTTGTGCAATTACTATGCCTATTTTAATAGTCATGCTTCTGGCATAATTACACTGAAAAAGAAAAAAAAGACCTTATATTAATTCAAATGTCAGGTCAGGTTTCATATGTTCATTCTGTGGATTAGTAAACAGAATCCAAAGATATCAGGTTCTTGTTATGAGATTTACTTATAATACTTCAGACTCTCTTGTGGCATAATTTAGTGATGTGGAGTTTATGTCAGATGCAAATAGCTATTACTTGAACTCATCTAGGTATATCTTATGCACACACATTGTATCTTAAATCTTAGAATTCTTTCTATAAGTCTCCAAAATGCATTGAATAAAAAAATCTTTAAAAAATATATATACATTTTCCTTTTAAATGACCAAAAGCTATAATTTCTGTCTTTGCTACCATGAGCTCCTGAAAAACACTTTAGGCAATCTATTTCAGATTGTGAATTAATATCCATTTTGATTGTACACTGTTTATTAGCTATTCTGTATGACATAGTTAATTTGCTTTTGCATCTCTCCATGATTATATGACAAGCGTTACCAGGGTAATGACACTTTGGATATACATTTACATTGCATATAAATGGTCATCTCAAGCAAAACTCTTGAAGCATTCAGAAAGCATTAGTCAGTACCTGATTCTAGCCAACCATATAGCTATGGATATGAGAAACAATAATTCTTCCTCTGGTAATCCACATACACTCTGAAGAATAAGTTTCCACTACACTTCATGAAATACATCTACCTAATTTTTGGTTTTAAGTACTGCAGAAAAAGTTTTTTGATAGCAAATTAAAGTGATATATTATTGGTTGCTTTCATTTTTGTATCACAGAATACAAGCAGAAATAGAAATTCACAATTCATGGACAACTTTATAATAATTCTGACTTTCTTGAAAAGGAAGAAGAAATAATACAGAAAAAAAAATGTTTTCTAAATCTTTTTCCTCAAAAAATAAAGAAAAAATTGAAGGTGGGACAGGAAACTAAAAATACACTACTTCTTTGAGGTGTTGCTTCTCTTCATCCACAAATCAAGAAGTTCCTATTAATATAATAACCAGTTTTCTGGTTTCTATTATATTAATATATACTGGTTTTCTCAGTTTTATGTACTAATGCTCAATGTTGCCAACATCAGCAGGTTCCTAAGCTACAGATACTTGTATAAAAATCTGTATAATGCATTGAAGTCTTGTGGATACCAGACATGGAAAAAAAAAGTTTGTGCCAAAATGTTGTCCATCTTCCTGTAGCTTGTGTTCACAGCATCAACTTTAATTCATGTTTATCTTTTGGATTGTTTGCATATAAAGCAAATAATGTGTCACGTTTTCATCTTCCTCTGTTGAAGGAGAGTAAGGAAATATTTTTTTCCTTGCCTATAGCAATTCTAAACATATCGGAAATTTTACAAAAAATCCTATTAATTTCATAAGCATCAGCTGAAGCCAATATAATGTCAGTCTAAAGAAATCACTGAACATATACTCCAAAATTATTACTTTTTAAAATTCCTAATATTTGAAATTTCTGATAAGGTCTTCAGTGACCCAAGTGACCAATAGCCAACAGTAACTGTAAAGTATTCTATTAAAGAGAACATGACACTGTGTATAACTAAATACATGATGAGTTTTGATCCTGTGAAAGCATACACTGAAGCCCTGTATTGGTAAAGAGTTATTATCTAATTATTGACTGCAAAGAAATAACATTACTATGAATTCAAAACTAAATCCATCTAATTTTGAGGTGTTAATCTCTTAATCTATCAATGATAATTTACAATACTGCAAGTAGATCAAGATTGCTCCCAGACTGAGACAGTTTTCACATAAGGCAGCTACAAAAGTACATAAAAAAAAATCTTAAAAGGCATGGGACTATCTATGTCATTGGTAATTTCAACAGTTCTGTCCAGACAGGCAAGTTCATGAATGAGTAGTTTTCAGATCTTTCTGCACAATACTCATTAGAAGGAGGAAAAAAGATGCTACTGCAGTTATTCTTTGTATTTACCTACCTAAAAGTCTTAGCAGTGACAGAAAACAAATCTGTGTTTTGTTATAATGGCCCATAAGAAAAACTGAATACAAGGACAGTTTTAAATAAAGAATAAATAAATAAATAAAAAGAATTCTAGAGTACCTCCATCTTTATTTATCAGCAGAGAAAAAATACCAGAGTATTCTGGCATACATGGGCAAATTTGAATCTAGAAGATGAGAAAATTTTAGAAAGGATTTTGGTTTCCTCTTCACATTATGAATTAGTGAGGGATCATTGCTTCTGTTTCTGCAAATATCTACCATAGCTTACAGTTATTACAGATAGCTATTAAAGCAAAAGTTTTCTGGTATGAAAGAAAAGCCAAAAGGGAAGAAAATAATCCAATGAATTTAATATTTGTTTTGCTTCATTTTCAAGATGTTGCAAGTGGCACTGGCACAACATCACTAAGAGCTTAAAGACAAAGGGAATATCCATTTCTGGATGTTACAAGGTTCAGCAGTTCACAAAGGTAATATCATCCCTGGCCACTTTGGAGGGCTGCATATATATGTATAAAAAAAAATACTAGGAAGAATCAATTCAACAAAAAGCTCTATAAAAATATGTGCTTATAAATTTAATTATGTATGTATGTCCCCATGATCTCAGTGGGATTTTAGGTTATTCCATGAGTTGTGGTCATGGGAAGAATTACTTCTGAATTCCTCTAAAACAATAATCAGGTGACTTTCATAAAATTCAAGAAATTGATATCCAGATAAATCCAATGGGGAAAGAAGAATTGAAAAAGACACACAACACAAGATATGCAGGCATGTAATCTTTGCTAGTGGAGAAAGGAGATGTTGAGACTTCATTATGTTGCTAATGTGTCATCAAGGTTTTTAAAGCTATCTTATTTATACAAAAAATTTTACTAGATTATTTTCTTTTGCAATGTCACAGCTTACTGAGATATTGCTCTTTCTCTCTCTCTCTCTCTGTAAATATAGCAAGATATCAAAAACATATAATTCTGGAAACACCTGATAAACGTACTTCATAGCCACACGTGTAGAGTGTCTAATTTCTCAACTCAAAAAAAAAAAAACAATTAAAACCATATCCTTGAAGAATAACCCATCTCAAATAGTAAATACAGAATTAGAAAAAGTAATGCTTACGACTAGAACTACAAGTCAAAATATTTTTAGTCACAGAATGTTGAAACCTCAACACAGCACACTTTCATTAATTAAGTACTTGCTCAGATTTCCCTTAGTACAGCACACTTGTTCCCTCCATAGACAGTTAACATGGCAGTATCTCAAAATACAAAATCTTTCTAAATAACCTGAAATTTGCTTTGGCTGAAGAAAAGATAAAGAGCATAGAAGGAAATTATTTCACACTCAGACATAAGGACTACTGGAGTTTTATCACCAAGAAAATTTAAATTCTGCATTATACAGTATCTACATGTTATATAGCAAGGTAGTCAAATTCTGGGCAAATTTCTGTATGCAGATTGATAGAACCAAAATTACTTCTAATGAAATTTCATTAACTGCCAACTACACCCATTACTCTAACACAGAAAGAAAAAATATTGAGAACTACACCTGTTTCTTCTTCAATTATAGTAAACTGTTCTTGCTCCATATTTTACATTACTCTCTAGATTCAAAAAGCACTGAATTATTTATTAATATTTTAGAATAAAGATGAAAAAGGTTTTCATGTTTAATGATGTATCACATGGAAAGCATTATATAATGGTCAAGAATGTACCTTGAAGGGAAGTATTTCCATAATATCTTATTATCCAAGCTCATTACTACATTACAAGATCACCTCCATCCTCAAGCAATATCAAATAAGCTTTATTTCTGTCACTAATGAACCATCCAGTTAACCGAAATCATTTTTAGATGAATACAAGGATTACTATTGACTTTTTTAATAGACATATACTTCATATTGCATAAGATAATTCAAGTTTTCCATTAAATACAGGTGAGAAAAAACTTACTTTTCTGTCTGGCCAATTATATTTTGCAAATATTGTATCGTATGTGTCCACAGCTCCATCAGTAATCAACATTATGGCTTGGCTGCAAATACTTCCTTGTCCCGTGTGATTGAACTGTGAAAGGAAAAATTCATTTAAATACAACAGATTCTGTTAGATACAGAGGATACATCATTTAGAGATATGCTATTCATATGGCATTTGTATTCACTTCAAATTACATACCATATGTTATTTTTCATAAAATGGTTATCCAGGAAATCCAAGTCTCCCACATTCTCACAAAATGAATGTGCATTCACTGCTGAACAGAAGTACTAGAGCACAGGTAGACAGTCACCAACGTGCTCTTGAAGTAATAAGTAATGTTTCACCACTGCACAGAAAGATTTTCTCCTGCTAAAAGAGCCTGTAAATTGGACTAAACAGTAACATGAGTTTTCATTTTTTTATTCTGCATCTTGTCTCTTAATTTTGCATCTATCTTTCTCTAATTTATTCCTTAAATTCTCTTTTTGTTTGTGTATTCCTTTTTTTTTTTTAATGTATTCAAGGAACTTATATGATCTGGCAATTAGCACCAAAAATGCTAAGATGGTAAACTATTTCATTTTTAGTTACTCTGTATAAAACACTTAGAACACTTTAAAAAAATAAGACCAATAACTTGTAGCATTGCACATAACTCTATTTCTAAAAGTTGTGATAAACACATGATAATGAATCTCCTTTTGTTCTATTCCTATCTAAATTTCAGATGTTATCAAAGTATACAAGTCATCCTACCACCTTTTCTTGGTACTGAGAAAGCCAAATACTAATTTTACCTGTCTATATCATTGTCTCACCTCGTCAACCTACCTGTGCTGAGAAGCAGCCCTAAAAATGAATGTCTGGATTCCACAGTTTTTCAATAAACTTATTCAGAATACTCTAGTTTGATTTGAGCTAGCAACTCCTCTTTGAGATTTCTGCAATCCATTTACTCTCACTTATTTGTTGATCTTCCCAGAACTCCATAACTTTACTTGTAGAAAGAGTTCTTGTCTTCTAAAAAAATCTCATCTTTGTAAACATGACAGCATACTTATGGAAGAAAAAGGTGAGTGGGGGGTTACAGTGGTTATAGTCCTTTTTTCTTCAATATTTTCCAGTCACACCCACAAATATAATTCAACATTCTATAACAATCTACACATCTTCAGCTCTCCTCCAATTCAAATTCCTTTGATTAAATGTGAATCTCAACTAAGACATGCTGGCTATGGAAATGTTATCTAGAAGGAAGCTAATGTGGTCATACTGTGGATTAGCAAAATATTCATTCCTGCTGTATAGAAAGTATTTTCTGTGATGCCTGCAAGTTAATTTATCCTTAAGTTTTTTCCACTCTTGTCATTTTTTTCAATCTTCTCCATATGCAGAACTATTAAAGTTGAATTCCTTCATTAATATTGTCCTAGATATATTTCTTCATAAAGATGAAAGAGACAAATTAATTGGAACACACTGGTTTAGAGTTGGAAGGGACATTAAAGATCATCCGGTTCCAAAACCCCTGCCATGGGCTTGGACACTTCCTGTTACACCTGGTTGCCCAGGGCCTCATTAAATCTGTCCTTGAATACTTCCTGGGATGGGTCATCTAGAGCTTCTCAGAGCAACATGTTCTAATGTTTCACCACCTCCACAGTAAAGAATTCCCTTCTAGTATCTAAGCCTAAACCTCTTTTATTTTAAAACCATTATCCCTTGTACTATAGCAACACCCGCACCAAAACAGTCCCTCTGCATTCACATGAACAACATACTTTGAAATGCATAAGTTATAGCAAATGGGAAATTAACGAAGGGGGAATGCCTTCGTATATCTGTTCTAAAATATTAATGCGTGCATATGCATTATTCTACATGGTTGTTTGAATATTTTTAAGAATGAGATGAAATTTGAATCCTTTGATGAGTAATATCTTCCCATATTTGTCTAGCACTTTAATTTTATTGAATAGCAAGAATGATGAAAGTGTTTTCCATAATAATAACAGTGACAAGGGACTTATGATGAACTACAATTAACTCAGTGATTCATCAGCAAGCAGCAAAAAATTTCAATGCATCCTGACATTCAGAGCATTTGGTTGTGATTAGCAGTCTTTGAAATGTCACAGAATTTTATTTAATTGGTTTTGATTTTTTTAAAAAGGTAATCACTGCAAAGACCATATTTGTTGCCAAAAGAGATAATTGCAGTTGTCACATGACAACATAGGTGCCTAACTGCTCTACCAAGCACTTCTGTACTCTTACAGAAACTAATGAACAATGCTTAAATCAACGGTTGGAAGGACTTTGGAAGCGGATTTTAAACGTGCTTTTCAACATCTTCACATCTTAACAACATAGGCAAATAGAGAAATGGAAATGCAGAAAATTGCAAGACAAAAGTAAATGAGTAATTACTGTAAATCCTGAATCATTATGAAAATCCAGCTAGATTCTCAATAAGACTATCAGCGTAAGACTAAGCTTCTCCTCCGACTCTCTATTTTAAATGTGTAGTACACCGTAGTAAAGGAAGTCTGAGTTACAAGAACAAACTTCTGGCATATGAAAGTCACATGCTGCTGACACAGTATAAAATGGTTAGCAGTATTCTTTTAAGGATAGTTTTCTTTTTTCCAGGTCTAGGCTTTGTCTTTCTAGTATCCCTCTCCCTTTTCTCAGCAAGTCCCAAACCAGGATCAAATCACCTCATTATCTACTTACAAAATAAAAGAACAATCAAAACTGTGAAATTTGCATATTACTCTAATATTTTTAACACCTAGAGGAGCTACTGAAATAAAATTTATTTGAAGGACACAGCACAGGTGCATACTGCGTGTATATACACACAAAATCAAACACCATAATTATAAAATCAGTAAACATAAACATCTTACCCCACATATAGATTATAAACACTGCTTGTTCTATGGACAATATTTTACTGTCATTACAGTTTTGGAGTAAGTTCTAAGCTATTATCTTAAAATTGACAGTAATTGTTAAAAAGCTGGAAAAGTGTCAGCAGTGCAAACCTCAAAAGCATTAACTTACTTCATTGAGCATGTTGAAAGCTTCATTTAAAGCAATGTCCAGCATTCCAATTCCTTTTGCAAAAAGCTTGTCAAGGTGTTCCCTAAAATGCTGAAATAAATAAGAATGTTTTATTTGTCAGATTATTCTTAGAACATATATATTTATATAATTAAAGTTTTCTTCTTGAGACTTTCCTTCTTGGTTAGCATGACTACATGCACTAATTCACAAAGTACAGTGGTTCCTGGTTAATATTTTGGCAAAGTCACACAAAAGTAAAGGGCATATTAGAACAATAAAAAATGGCACAATATAGATATATATATTTTTTACTAGTTATTCAATCAAACTGTTTTTCCATTAACACTTATTTTGTTTTCCTAAATACAGGTATGTACATCTTTTTCATATAATAATCTTTATTTCTAATTATTAAACTTTTAGCTTTCAGGAAATATTAAATAATCATTCTCTGTGAAATCTATTTTCTCTTGTGTTCTCTCTCCTCAAAAGTTGATATATCCTGCTGTTTATCTTCATGTTGCTCATCAGTATAAAATTCAGACAACAGGTCTTGCTAGCTATTGGTAATTATCTTCAGGTTTATGCTGCATAGCCAGAAGCTTAATTTTTGCAGTTTTAAACATTTCATCAGCTACACATTGCTATACTTACTTGTCCACAAACATTGGTAAAATCTGGCAAACAATTCTGACACAAATCATAATTCATCCTATATTCCTCTCATTCTAAACAGAGAATCAAAGAATCATGGAATGTCTTGGGCTGGAAGGGACCTCCGAGGTTATCCACTTCCAACTCCCATCACATATATTATTTCTCCAGTTACGCTAGAAAGGTGAACAATTTCAGAAAGTTTAGACTCAGCAAAAATAAAGGGCTACAAAATAATATGAATTCTAGTTTTAATTTAGATTTAATTTTAAATTAAATGAGCACATCTTCAAAATAATGGTAGCACTTATTTGTGAAAATAATACTTTCAGAGGAGAAATAAAATCTCTTGTTTTTTAAGAATCAGACATGATAAAATCCAATATCGTGAGCTGTGCTGCCATAAAAAGAAGGATACCAAATGAAATATCATCAATCAAGTATGACACCTCTGATTTTATCTGATGGACACAGATTTTTTTTTCCATAAAATGAAAAGATATTACTTCTGCGTATTGGAAGGCAGAGGCCTTCCTATTTCGTTATTGAATTTCAGTACTTCAAAAGAGGAAAATTTACATCTTCGCTCAAGGCAATTTTGAAGCATACACTATTGCCACAGAAACACACTGCTTTTTCAAAACAATTAGTCCACAGTGACCAAGTAAGCGTATTTCTTGCAGCCCAATGCTTTGAACAGCCAAAAGGCACAGTCTAGTTTATCTAAGCAAAAAGCAATAGCATTAATGTCTACACAGCTTAATTGCAAAACGATTAGTTTCACCAACTTAAAGCTAACTTAAGTAAACTCTATCACTATCAGCATTGTAACACAAATTACAGTTTTAAGTATGGTTTATAAATATAACAATTTGGATTAAGAAAATGAAGACACAACACGAGGAAATAATAAATAAATAAATTAAAGGAAATGTGGAAACTTAAAAATGCTTTACAACTGGAAAAAAAACCACGTTAATTCAATAGGATAGTAAAAGAAAAAAACCTGTCACTTCACTAGCTGTGTCAAATCATTAACATATATCCAAGAAATTAAACTAAGTAGGTTTAAGAATTTAAATCTTACTGCCCCTTATACTGTGCTCTTCATATTTTTATAAATGATAGTAAAAATATTAATGAATTTAAAGTATCCAAATATTAAAGAAATGCATTAACCTCTTGTTATTCTGTACCCTAATTGAAAATATCTCTGAAAGTTAGGTGTAAGCACATGGGCATATTCTTGACTTCAGCTAACACAGACTGGAAATTGAGAGCAGCAATGCAGAAAGAGGTTTCCCAGACAAGGACTATGTCAGCTGTCAGCAGCACAATGCACTGTGCTTCCCATCACTGTTTCATAACACAGCTGACCTGCAGTCAGTTTCAAAGTCTGACTTCTACACCTACAGACAGAAATACAGATAGAAATAGGACTTTTCCAGAAACTGAAGCATTACAGAAACTCAGAAAATGCACATACCTTTTTTTTTTAAGCAAAATATCTGAAAATACATTATTTTAAAGTTGTTCACCAAAATTCTTCAAAAAATAAAATATGTTTATAAAACTGTCCAGGAAACATCAAAATCAATTTTAAATATAGTTGATTTTTTAGAACAGAAAACATAGTTTGCTACTAAATAAAATATTGAAAACAAGCACTTTGCTTCTGTTCCATTGATGTCCAAAACTATTTCATAACATCCAACCATTGACCAGAAGTTTTCAAGACATGCCTATAATCCTGTCTCTGTCAGACCCGTGAGGCTGAGGTCAGTTTACAGCTGTCACAGATACCTCTAATAACACAATGATTCATCCCAAAACAGAGTTTTCAGAAAATTGATAAACACCAGATTTTTTTATGGAAACAAGTTTCTAATCTTGACTTTTGGTAAATTTGGTATGTTAAATCATAATCACATTGCCCTTTGAAATACTTCTTCATAACTAAACTAGAATTAATTTGCTATTAAAAAAAAGAGACTTCTTCATAAAATCTGAGTATTTCAGAAGAAATCACTGTGGAATGTTCATGACAAAGCATATATGTTATCAAATATAAGCATACAAAAGGAACAGATTGTCAAAAATCACTCATAAATACTATAATCTCCAGCATATAAATCAGCTCAAATGATCTGTCAGAAGAATATTTTCTCCCGACACAGTGCTCTCTCTATACATATATACACACATGCTTTCTGAAAATACAATATTAATGTTTGTTTGATATAAAAATTTTATAAATGTTAAAAATCCATTTCATGCAGAATTTTAACAAATAATTGTTTGCTGCCCCAGGCTTCTGAATGAACAGGTGTGGGACAAGGTGATTCTGCAAAAGGACTGAATGGCTAAAATGAGTGCGTGATCTTACTGACTCTGTTCTCTGTCTTTGAAGTGTTTTAAATCTTTTCTTTGTTGCACAAGTTTCAGCACTGCGTATGTCCACCAAGATAAAAACCACACAACACTACAATTAACATTTGTTTTCCTCTTTATCACACCAGGTGCCTTGAGTGTGTGGTATTCATTGAAACCACACCAAAAGACATCGTGTTTCATTTTACAGGTAGCACAAAGAATAATAACCTCAGATAGTCCACTCTATATCTAGCTCAGGATGTTTCACTGTAAACTATGAAAACCTACTAGTGCACTCCTATAATTTGGTAACATAGAAATGCCCTGAAAGACAGCTATATTTCAACCATCTACTACTGCAAAAAAATGTCAGGACAGGACTGTAACCACTGAATCAACACCTTAAAGAAGAATAGATGACTTGGGAATGAAATAATCACCTCAGTTTTACTTTCAGTAACTTCCATGAGTTAAACAGATCCCAGAAAGCGTGTTTGCTTGCTCATAATGAGTCAAAAAGACATTACTACTTTGTGTTTTAATTTAATCTTTTCATTGTAAACGGTTCACTTAGTACCAAATAATAAGTACCAAATTATTAGTAACAAACAAGTAATAATATTGGTCCATCTCAGTTCCTCTTTACTGTCATACTGGAGACCCTGTATCTGAATCACCCAAAGCTTGAACTCAGTGTCTCGTCCAACAGTGTGCACAAGCATTTGCATGCAACTGTATGTCTAATTTCCATGAGCAATTACCATAACGTGCAATATCTAATTGTGGACTCAAATATCTAATTGACATGCATAATCTTGGTAATTCTAAATGCAAATTAGGCACACAATTATGACAATCAGACTCTGATGTCTGATTACAAAATTATAGGGCCAGAGCTCAACAGAAGTTGTGTCTTGTTACAGTAAGGAAGCATAGATATGTTCAGCTGTAGAGGTACCTACAATGATTTTAGATGTAGCTGAAATACATAATTCTGCTTGCAGAAGAGAGGGCTCCGGGTAAATCTCATTGCAGCCTCCAATACTTGGAGCAGGACTGACTTTTTTACATGGTCTAATAGCAATAGGACAAAAGAGAATGGCTTTAAACTAAAAGGAGAGAAATTTAGGTTAGATTTTAGGAAAAAAATCTTTACTCAGAGGATGGTGATGCACCCAGAGCTGTGGGTACCCCATCCCTGTAAGTGTCTAAGGCCAAGTTGGATGGGGTCCTGGGAAGCCTGAGCTGATGGGCAGCAACCAGCCCACGGCAGGGGGTTGGACCGTGGTGATCCTTAAAGTCCCTTCCAACCTAAGTTATTCTATTATTCTAAGATAAACAGAGTGAAGAAAAATCCACTCATGTCTGTCAGCCAGGCCAAGGTCTTTCTATGCACCTATGAGGGTCCAGACAGGAGTATCAATAAGTTTACTGCTGTACACATCTGGACAAATCAAGTTCCAATCCATCTTCTACATTCCTGCTTATCTAGTTAAAGCAATCTTCCTCTATTTTTAGGGTTTCTGCATCAGTATCTTGAGTTATTCTTAAATTCCCAATTATACAAAGTTTTCAGTGTTTTAATTAAAACTTCTTGTTGTGACAAAATGCTACACAACATTTGCAGTCCCCTTTACATATATCTTTTGATCTAGCAGATTTACCATGAGTCAGAATACCCTAATTAGATGGGGTTGCAGAACCATACTTAGTCTCGAAGTCTAAGCATACACAAATTTTCTACAGGTTTCACATAGGAATAGATCCCATCTGATACAAGCAGAAAAGTTTATGCAGTTACAGTGACTAAGTACAACACTATTGTCTGACAATAAGGAAAATATGGTTCATGAGTTAAAGATTTCTCTAGATTCTGTGCCACTAATAGCTGCAAAGACTTGCACTAAAACTATTATTTCCCATATTCATCCATGCCTACTAAAATTTGAGATATACTCAGAAATGATTTATGAGATTTGTAAGGATGAACTACATCAACATATAAATCAGTGAAAAAAACAATTAGGAGCATAAATAGGAGGTAGGACAGTGATGTTTCAATGTTTACTGATACCTAAACAGGGGAGTTTATCAGCACACACAGTTGATAAATCTGCATTCACATCTGCAAAATGCATATAAGCATCTTCTTATTTAAGATTAGTTGCTAAAGCAATTACAGGATAGTGTGCTAGTGATATTATCCGACCATTTGATTTCCATAGAACGTTGTGTTGATAGAGTGATTTATTTTTCAGATAAACAAATACCAGACATGTAAAACCTAAAGCTGATTTGTTGATCAAAGAACTCAAGATTCAATATATCACATTGAAAATAAGCTTGTATTAAACAACTTAGCCACCTGGGGCTGCAACAGAAAACTTCAGAGCAACTTTCAGTGGTCTGAGTCTAGCTGAAAGTTGGGCAGGTCCAGAACAAATGGTCGTCTTTTAAAAAAAAGAAAAGAGATTAAATAGATTTCATCGAGACTTTCCATTTTAGGTGTCAAGGATTTTGTTTTGTTTGGGTTGGATTTTGTTGTTTTTTTTTTTTTGTTTGTTTTTTTTTACAGCAAATCAATGCAGTCAGCAATTCTTTTTGGAGATCTATGATAGATAAGTATATAATTAAGTAATTTGCTTAAATAATAACAAATATGCAACATTTATATTCACCAACCCTTTATTGGCAATTTCACTCGGTCTCGTTACTGAATCAGCCTTCTAGTTATTTAATTTCTGCTAACTGCGTATAAAAGTAAAAATTTACTAGATGTTAAGTGCAACATCTGTTTATTTTTATCATTCCAATTTACGCTAGGGTAAGATCTCCATTTAGTTTGGTGTTATTGTGCCTATCTGTGCATCTAGAAGATAGATATATTTCATATGGAAACGCTTATAAAAAAATGTCCTCAACCCATATATAGCATATTAAAAAAACATATAAAAGAGGAATGCATATTGTAATATTGTTACTTTAAATCTGGAGTTACATTAAATCAGATTGTCATTCGATTCCTTTGGGGTAGGTAAATTGCAACATGGAGTTTCTCAAAGATGAAAACCTCTTGGCCCAAGAAAACCAGTATTAAAATAGGCAGTTCCACATGTTTGTAATTTGTGGAGAAAGTGCAGACAGTGACAGAATAGTGTCTGAACTATTTCCCACTCTTTTTTAAAATATGTGTGTAGCAAATTGATACACTTTGAGGTAGCAGCTGTTTAATGCTAATGCCAAATTATAAATTAGTCAGGTAAAATTCAAATATATACTACATGCTTTACATGACTAAACCACTTTTAGGGTCACAGATTCGTTTCAACTTCATTTATGCTACCCAATGTAATTACAGATTTAATCTTTGTGATAAAGAAAACTTCAAGCAAGTACTGTAAATGAAGAATAGCTTACAAAATTTTGAAAGCACATCTCCACACCTCCAAAGAGAACTCCAAGGCAGGTATTCTTTTGTTCACAACAAAAAAAAAAGGGGCAATGCTATAAAAAAATTTTGAAAGAATCAGATGCCTTCCATACCACCTGTAAATTATAATTTTAAACCAAGTTACTATATTCTTTTATTGTAAAAATGAAAGCAGAAACACTATATGTTGGGAGAAGCCTTGGACTGGGATGTCTGCTTTGTATCTTAGGAGAACTTGTGGTATATATATTAACACCATTCATATCACAGTTATACTTGAAGTTATAAGTTTGCCTTTTATAAATATACAAAAATTGACTCAATTCAGTCAGGCTTCTCAAAAGAAGTATGCTTTCAGAAGTTACAGCTGACAAAAATTTGATTATATCCACACTGCTTAGAAAGCTATATGTAACATGATCTTATACATAATCCAAGATTTTGAAAAAAAAAAATCAAAATCAGTGGATGTTTCTAAATATATTCCAGTAACTCTTCCCTGTTGATTGCTGATAGCACTAAAAAAGTCAACATTAAAAAAATTAAAAATTTTAAAAAAAGAAAAAGAAGAAGAAGTTGTTACATGAATATTTACAACTCAAAACTGCATTTTGCAGTACTTGCAGTTCTTGAAGCTGGCAGGGAACGCATCTATCAAAGTATCCTCACTCCTTCTTAAAAACAAGCATTAAAAAAACTACATTATTAAAACATTGGAGATTCAGGACTAAAAAACCTGCTTTTTGTCCAGCTCTCATTCCTTTCCCATAGTAAAAATGCATGAATATGTTAAATTTAAAATTTATTTATATTTATTATTTATTATATTATTTATCAATTATGTAATATATAATGATGATACTCAAATAAATTTATGTTCTTTAAAAACATACTGCAGTGTAGTAGGTGGATAATAATGCTGTAATCAAGGAGTGATCTTGATCCAGTTACTCTCACAAGTGGGACTGGGCATTTAAAAAATAAATAATTACTACTTTCACTACCCCAACTATCACAAAAACTGTATGTCTTTTTAAAATAGTTGTTTGGTTAAGCAGAAAGTTACAAAAAATAAAATGGTACTTAACTGAATAGGATGCTGAAGATTACTCTGAAGAGCAACATGTAATTGTACTTAGCTGTTTTTTAGTAACAGCACCAGTATTCATAAAACCTGAGCATCATCTAAGTGGCTCAGAAACTTCTGTTAAATAAAAAAGATTAAGTATTTGCTGCCATTAAGTAACATATGGGCATATATTAATCAGCATTCTGATCAGCTGCAGAGTGATGGAAAGATTAGTATTTTGATTAATTACGGACAGTACTTCTTGGCAATGTATTTACGTCCTTAGGTTTAAGTCTACAACCTGCACAGCTTTCATATGGCTCATTAGATTCATCCAATAACATGCTGCTTTTGAAAACTATATAACAGTTCACAAATAAGGGTCTTCAACAGGAAACAATTAAAAATGATTTATGTCATTGCATATAGCACCCAAATGCTTTGTAAATATCCTAAGAATCAACAGTGGAGAACATCAAGCACATGAACCAAGTAGCCCATGAAGAATAATTCCTGTGGAACACTCGTGTATATTTAGGAGAAATGAGAAGAACCCATGTGAGTAATAGAATAAAGTTTAACAGAACCAGATCAAATCAATTCCATCTTGGCATACATGAAAAGATCTAAGATAGACAAACTTAGAAGTGTGCTTTTGTAGCTATATTTACTACTTCCTGCAATGCCTCATTGACTGTTGTAGCAAAAATGAACTGCTATGCTGAACCCTAAGTCCACTTCAACACTGAGCTGAAACCCTTCAGGTCTGCTTTTAGTAGAAAGTGCCCAGACATACTTTTTAAGATGCAAGACTGCTGACCTATCCAGGCATAAGCAAGACCCATTACTTTTCTGTTCCGTAGTAACAGGTGTAGCTTTAGCACTTTCAATCTACAAGAACTTCTTACCATCTTATTAAACCCAGCATTTCAAAATTTTATTAGGCATAAACCAACCTACCTTAACTATCTCAGATGCGCCATGCAGTACTGCTCACACAGAGCAATTGCATTTGAATGGCAGCAAAGAAACCAAGCTTTAAAATGCAGACTCAATCAGTGATAGCCCTTCAAAGAATGCTTCCAATAAACAGTGTCTTTTTATTTCCCTCCCCCCGCCAAAAAAAAAAAAGTCAGTAGAATATAATGCACGTGCACACACACTGAATTTTCTTGGATTAATACAACACTCTCTCAATAGTCTGTTTGGAAGTCGTGCTTTTGATTCACGTAGTACAATATCTATTTCAACTTTGGTGTTAGTGTGACTTAAGAATGCAGTCTCTTCCTCAGTCTTTTTATTTTTTAAAGAAAAACCTTTTCCTTTGTTAGCAGTGCGTTTTCAGTGATTTCTGTACTTTTCAATGAAGATGAATAAATCATAATGGCTAGATAGCTATTTTTCTTCCTACTGAGTTACATAAGATTGCTTAGAAATGCCAAAAGGAGAATAAAAAAATTAATTTATTATTTCTAATAATGTCATCCATTATACTTGGGAAAGACCATCATAGCACATTTTAGGCAGTGCAACCTCTGTGTAGTTTTGTTCCTTTCATTCCTTACCTCTTTGTTGGTTCTGTCTGCTTGAACCAATGTTCCATTCAGACACGGCTCTACATAGTGAAGTTCTTCATTATACTACGCAGAGAAATAAAAAGTATTATGAAAATTTAATTAAAAGGTTTGAAAGATACAATTTAATGATTTAGAACTGCAGCGAAGCGTGCATATAAAGCAAGAACAGTCAGATTCAGCTCATTTTTAAAAACTGACCACAGACCTTTTTTCTTTTTCATGCTTCTTAATATTTCAGAGGTTTAGACTTTTAAAAAAGAGCATTCAATGGAATGGATGCCAATTCAGGTGGAGATAACATGTACTACATACACTAGCTGGCATAAATACCCTTCAAACTGAAACCTGGATAATATTAAGAGATGAATAGTTCAGATTTAATGTATCACAGTCACAACTCCCAATCCTTTATAACGTATTAAATAAAAAACTTGACAAATAAATTGAAGCATTGGCTAACACAGTTTATAAGGTTAAAAGCAAAATAACTATACCAGAAAGTCTGTGAGATTTAACCCAAAATATATCAGGATTTAAGAATCAGAGTTTAAGTCAAGCAAAATAATTCATTGTACAACAGTACATAAAGCTGTGACACATCCTGAAAGAATTCCCTGTTTATCTTTCAGTGTTCAAGTTAGATGGTCCAAATTCATGTTCAGGAACATCTTAAAATTTAAATGAACAGTCTCCTTTGCATTCTAACAAAATCTATTGATACTCAAGTGACTTGATTAAAAATCAACTTGTTTAAATCTTAAACCTTTCAATGCAGGTCAGATTCACACAGATACCTTCCAAACCTCCAAGACATCCCTTGAAAAGATGTGATCTTCACTTAGTTCTTATTAATTTGACCTTATCTGGAAGTTACCATGGATCAAAGACCCTTTGCATTTAAGCTCTACTGGTTTCACTCTTCCCCAAACCTTAAGTGAGTCAGAACATCCATAACAAGCAACATACTAAATTAAGCCAAAAACAATTAGGGATAGCATGTCCAATGATTGACTTATGCATTTACTCATTTATTCCTCCACCTCAAGAATAATGAAAAAACAGTTTTACAACAATTCATTACAAAATGTTGCTTACACAAGATTCTCGTACACTGCAAGACCTCATTTTGCTGTAGTTCTGAATTTTATCTATTCTCTCTTCAGTTTAACATAATTCCTTTGTCTGTACATATGCCTAAACACAGATTGCTGTAACCTGTTCCACACTGGACATCTGTCATCACAATTCATGTGAACAAAACGCTACTTACCACATTAATTAATTAATTACATAATTACTGCTGCAAAGGGAAGAGCTTTTAATTAGAATTTCCTCCAGTTATTCTTGAGGTGTTCTGTCTGACTCAATCCTTAGCTATAAAGAAATATATACCCAGAGAAACTCCATTTCCTAAGGCTGGATATATAGAACATTTGTATCAACATCTACAAGGTAGTTGGCCAAATGTTTAAAAAACGAATCAAAATCCTAGAAAAGTATTTATGCAAAATTTCTGCAGCACACTTACATGCTTTTATAATTATTCCCATCAGTGTTATTCCAATCTATGAGAGCCTGCAGACATATCTATTGCTCCAAAGGTAATATGAAAACACAAGGCAATGACAACTGAAACACTTGAGAGTCACTGGGAATGTCTGCTGTGCATCCCAGTGTCATAGCCCTTCATTTGACTCATAAACAGTGTACTTGTTGCTTCAGTTTCACTTCAGAATGCTTTCCAGTCTGTCTCCTGACAGTCACTCCAAATTAATAATGCCAAATCTTCAAAGCATCTTCTGATGTGGACCAAAGTGAAAACTGCTTTCCATACTATTGTAAATACAAAAAATAACACACCGCTACACCACACACTGAAAACCTATAACAGATACTGGCACACCAATTCCTGCTCTCAAGCTTTCTCCCACTTTCACATCATATTTTTAGCGTGTTCTTCAATCAGTGTACTTTCTGATTAAGCCTGGGATTTTAGCTTGATTTTGGTAACTGTTAGAAGCTAGAATAAAGATAAACTTCTCTTCATATGCAAACACAGTCTGTAATCAACCAACATGCAGAAAAGTATTAGGCTGTCTTTCTCTGTCACGACCATTTCAAACATTTCAAATATATAAGCAAAATACCAACTTTCCAGACCTATCAGCAGCAACAAACAAAAATCACAAATTTCCTACTCTATTAGAGCCTGTATTTAAGTAGCACAATTTCATTCTGTCCATTTTCTAAAAGACTTCTATTAAATAGCATTTGGGTAACACAACATCAGTCTATCTCTACAGAGATACAGCTTGCACGTCTGCCAGCTGCACCACAACTCAGACTGACTCCCAATATCTTCACCCAGTGTCTTTATCATTATTCTTTTGCACAATATAAAAGATACCCATACTGTCACAAAAAGACGTTTCAAGTCCTTTAGCAGTCCCATCTACAGAATAAACCTACTTCAAAGGAGGAAGAAAAACTTTCATTCTTGCATAAGCAGTGCAATTACACAGACATCATGTGTCCACAACTTTCTGTTATATTCATCCTTCTGAAGCCCTGCCAAATTGTGACATTATTTGTATTCACCTTGCAAATATCACTATAGAATATTTAAAGTAATCTGTTATATATAGGAAAAGAAAAATAGATTATGAAGGAATGGGTATTTTATGTCCCAGTGTTCTGTGGATAACAAGAATAACCTGGATGTGTTTTATTTGTTAGCATTTCTTCTCCTAACGAATGGATACAAAGAAAAGCACAGTAAGAAAAGTGCTATTTGCTGATTCTATACTTATTTTTTTTTAATAAGGGAAAAGAAAAGGACTACTAGAAAGAAAAATGTACTGAACAAAATCATTTCATTTTCCAATGGAATTCCATAAACAGCAAATGCCTTCCTAACTCAATGAAAACACGTGGAGCCATTCAAGTAGACTTTGCTGCTTAAACTGGCACATCTACTTCATGAGACTTTTAGTACAACTGTCAGCTTCAGTAAACTACTCAGCTTGTGCTTCAAGCATATTATTAGATACTTTTGGCTTCTTCATAGAATATTTTGTGGTACTGTTAGTGAAAGTACTTTTAAACTATGTCAAGTTTTCTTTTAGAGTAGAAAAGAAAAAAAAAAGAAGGCATTCCAGAATTTTCTCAATCTAGAGAAAACCTCCAAGTACTTCTTACAAACTTACTGAGCAACTTGAACTCAGTTCTGCAGTTTTTCTATGACATGTAGAATTCTACATTTAAATGAAATTGTTTCCTGATCTTCAATCAAAAGGCCTGTTAGTAACTGCTGACTTTGCCAGCAATACCTGATATAGATCTCTCTTGTTCCCTGGGCAAGGCGATTTTTGAAACAGACTTTTTTCCCTTAGTTCAGAGCTATCAGTACTCAGCTTTCATATAACTACTACAGAATTCATCTACTTGAGTGGAAGACTACATTCTGCTTTTCTAATGTTTCTTAACATTACACACTACCACATCCCTATATGCTAGCATGGGAATTCATTATCACATTATAGATGTGATATCTGTGATGCAACAGCATAGAGAGTTAAATCTGTGTATACCTATGCTTCACTGAAGAGAGAAGAAGAAATACCATGCTTTATGATCTCCTCTTAAAACCTCAGCCTGCTTTAATTACTCTTATAATTTAAACTCTTGAGGATATATTATTGCTTTATCAGTAGTATAAACTTATTTATATTTATTTGCTTTATTAATCTACATTATTTTGCCAATCTAGTTGCTTCTTTGCACAACAGGCATAAGATAAAATGAAGAGGCCAAAATCTGAACAAAGAGGAATCACAGCTGCTGATTTACAGCACATTATCAGATACCACTCATATTCTGAAAATATGAGGAGATGCAGCTCTAAACCTATTTAATTAGTCTGCATTTACCTCAGCATTTCTCATATTTATTCTTTGCTGTATTTCAGCAGTCTGGAACAAGATCCACAGAAACAAATAACTTTCATATTGTGTTGTGCAACAACTCAGACAGAAGACTTCACACAACTCAAGATATCCATTTCAGCCCACCCTAAGACCAAATACTGAAGCCAAACCAATTCCTTTAAATCTTGTTCAGGTATTTCCAAATTTCCTCTAGCATTACCACATACACGTAAACACAGCCCATGGCCTGGAGCAATCGTATGGAGGTTCACAATTGGCTGCCTTCTTCTTGCTCAGCTTCCTGCTGCATTACCTACACTGAATCTGATTACTCAGGACAGTTAAAAAATAGGTTTAAACATTCTGAATGAACACAAGGACTTTAACAGGAAACTACACAGAAAATACTTATAATGGAAAATTCTGCAAATTAAAACCAGGAACAATGCTACTGTGCTCTGAATTAACAAATAATATTCCTCTAATGTATGTTCCTAATAGGGTGTGACAACAGCATTAAAATTGATTTGGCACTCTCAGCTCAGTTAATATTTTATTCATTTAAGTTAGAGTTTACATTTTTGTAAAAGCATTTGAAAAATTTCAATGTTGAACAGAATTAGTACTCCTTTTATAATAATATTGTTAATTTAATGCATGACTTGGAGTTATACTTCAAAGTGAATTGGAAAAATATGCCTTTTCTCTTGTTGCCAACATCTCTTTCATGTGCCAGTAAACTGACCTTAAATTTTTACATAGGCAGCACAGAATTGCTCTTGTATTTCAACAGAATTTTTTTTTGCAATTCAATCATCTAGTCCATCAATTTCAGTTAGATTTTGAAACAAAATGAACATGACAACTGCTATGATTTTTAATGTTATGTTTTTATGTTTATTCTCTGGAATGACTTGCACTGAATTCTGCCTACTTCTACTTATAGAGTTAGAAATATGTTTAGTGAAAAATCAAATGAACATAGTGGACATGAAACAACCCAGTTAATGTACAGCTGGTAACATTCGGGATTTGCTGTTGTCAGATTTTGGATTGTTTTATTTTTTCTTATTTTACTGAATATTTTTAAGTATTAATTTTTAATTAGGTCAGCACATACTGATCATAA
Organism: Cyrtonyx montezumae; assembly: GCF_038088225.1. Taxonomy (NCBI): domain Eukaryota; kingdom Metazoa; phylum Chordata; class Aves; order Galliformes; family Odontophoridae; genus Cyrtonyx; species Cyrtonyx montezumae. The sequence continues at coordinate 5,958,186 of NW_027072067.1, forward strand.
TTCCCATTGTGATTAATGGAAATTCTCAGCTTTTTGCGTACAGAGTATGGAAACATGACAACACAAAAAGCAAACAAGTTATTTTAAAAGACATTTTGTACACTGAAACGTTGTAAAGGGAGGAAAAAAAAATAGTAGATTTGACCACTATAGATTTTGCACAAATGCTGTTCAGACTTCAGTTTTCTATCTACTAAGCTCTGCTTCTTTTCCTTCTATTGATACAGATAACTATTTTCTCCGTGTTCAATTCCTTCCCAAACTTGACCCTGGCTTACAGCACTCCAGCTTGCTCACAGAACAAAGATTGAGGCTGAGCTCCATTACAGATATATGATCTTTGCCACCGATTGCCTCTTACAAGGTAACTCATTCCTGTTCCCACAATGCTACTCTGTTTTCTCACTTATCAATCCTGACACTCTTTAAACAAGGCCTGCCTTCTTTCAACAGACAAATTATAAAACATCTTGCCTTTCTCTAATCTCATCTTCTCTTTTGGTAAACTTAGAAGTGTTCCTTCTTTCCTGTAACACACAGAAGTTTCTCATCTGTTTGTGTAAACCTTCTTCTAGCCTCATTTTGCCTGTTGATTATCTGTAAGTCCTCGATCACATCTTTCACCACTATTTTCCTTTTATTTCCTTCTTTTCCTTCAAAATGCAGGCAAGCTTCAAAATGCAGGTGAGTGAACTCCTTAATCCATCTGACTCTTAATTCCTGACCCGCTTCCTCATGAGAGTCCTCAATTAATCTCTGTGCATAGTAAAGCCATACATTCATTCAGGTTCAAAATTTTCACTTTATCTTATAAATGCATTGCTTGTCCAGAGTTCCCACATACAGCTCTTATTCTGCCTCACAATTTGGACTGGGAAGAGAAGGAGAAACTGCAGTATTTGTCTCCAGCCTCACAGAGCAGCCATCTGAACAGACATTTCAGGTATTGGTTGGTATAATTACTTCAAAAGTCATTTCTGTTTAGTTTTATGTCACAGTACTCCTGGCTGATACTGCAGACCCTTGGTATACTTTCCTTTAACACATCACATTTTAAAAGGAGCCTGTGACATAGTGCCATCACACCTACACTATTCCTCACAGAAATGTTGGTTTCCTTCTCCACAGCACTGCTGTTAACACCTTGTTATATTTTCAAAACAAATTTTGTGCTCTCTTCAAATTATTACTTTTCCCCTGTGAGGAGACACCAAGGATAGTTTTGTGATATTTAGTTCAAAACAACTCCTTGAAACACTTCTTCTGTGCAACAGAATAACCCTTCTCCCACTCACTGCAAATTCTGTCACGGCCTCCTGCATCTCTGCACTACCTCTTTCAGTGCAGCAAATAGTTTCAGGTCCATACTTGCACAACAACTAAACCACAAGTGTCCTACCAAAACTGAACTTAACAGCTGAGCTGATAAGAATAAAATTGCATTCTCAGTCATTACTCTTGCTTATTTCAACAAATAAACGCATTATCACCCTGAAAGAGGCTACAGAAAAAGAAAAAACCTTCAGATGAAGAAATAAGCTTGCATACACGCTATAATTACCACAATAATTACCTCTCTTATTGTAAGAGTTTCCTATATTAACTAAACAATGCAGTAAGTGTAAGCAAGAGGGACTGCAGTGGTAGGCACTGGAGGAGGGGCCATGAGATGCCCTGTGGCACTATGAATACTGTTTTAAGCACATTTCTGTTCGCTTTCAATTTAAGTTTTAAAGATATAGCATTACTTAATACTTGAGAGTACTGAAATATTTACATAGTACTATTAACAGCAAAAAAAAGTTTTCTTTGGATCCTTGCTACATACATTTTCACATTCTTTGTTGTAGATGAACATTTTGCTTTTCCCCCAAACTAGTGAAAAAACAAAAAACAAACAAAACTGAAAAACTCTTCACACAAATACTTTATTGTCTTCCTACATCACTTGCAGTAAATGTTAAGACTACTGAACAATCAGATTATTCACTAAAAGTGGCGAGTCAAATATTTTAGTAACTCCTTACTTGCCACATTATTTCTACTCATAAAAGGTGGGGTATTTTTAGATTTAAGCTAATCACAGATTTGTTGGAGGACAATCACAGTGATTTGCATTAATAGTATCATTTACTTCAGTATATTTAGGAGACTTTCCTTGCAACAAGGAAAAAACACAATCCTTGCATTTGATAGATAGAAAATATTCTTAGGATTTAGATGCATGATAAAGCTGTTCTACCTTATTATTTATAAGCAAAACAATATTCATAAATGGAAGAATTATTAAACTATCAATTCCTCCCCTCAGCCAAATCACGGTTGTGATGTCAGTTTAGGACACAACCAAGCCATCCTTTACCCACATGACTAATCTCATAATGCTGAAACATCTGTAAAAACAGTCTCTTGTCATATATTTGAAATGTGAAATACTACCTGGCACATCAAAATAATAGGTACTACTGATGATCTAAATTATCACTATAAGTAGCAGTAACAAGTCTCCATAAAGCTTCAAAACAACCCTTGGTGTTATTTAAAAATAATGTCATACCATACCATCAAGACAGAAAAAAAATGTCCAAAAACTTAATATTTCCTTAAAACTAAATATCAAGCATTGTTTTTCACACAATTTTATAGATCATTAAATTGTACTTTTGGATAGTAGCATGTGCATTGACTTACTTTCAATATTAAGATTTTGTTGTAATTAGAAGAAAAATGTGAATATTAGAAAAAAATGGTAGATTTAAAATAGGTCAGCAAAATGCTGGCACGCAGTGGGTTCTTATATTTGTCATTATGCTCTGCTCTACAGTTGTGTTTTGTGAGCATCTCGCATTTCTGAAACTCACTTAACTAGGTTCACATACAACACATCTCAAATTCACACTGAGAAAAAAATAAAAATAGGGAGGTAAACTGCCACTTTATCCTGTTCTTGCTTCAGCAAGAGCTAACATTAATTCTATTAATTTTTACGCAATCACCATTTTGTATATTGCACTGTACTGAAGAATCCATGAGAGAAAAACAGTGGAGTTAAGGAGGAATTTATCCCCAAATTAAAAATTAAAGTAACAAAGTGCAAGCAAACTACAAAACAGATTGCTATTATCTGCAAATCCTAATCTTATGACAGCTTGAGGGGCTTTAGATTGCAACTTCTAGAAAGCAGGAGTTTGAAAACACTGTCATCTGAAGAGGCTTGCATCAGAAAAATCAGTTTGTCCAGTAGCTACAAATGCCATCTTATAACTATCATTTGCCCTCAGCATTTTTCAAGTTTACTGTGTGACACAAAACATGATGGATAGCAACAAAAGATGGAAGAAAAATCCTGAGACACTCACGGCAATTATATTGAAGAAGTCATCATCTCCAAGGGTATCCAAAATAGATGAAACTGTCTGTTTAGCAATAGTTAAGCGAAGTCCTTTCATACTGCCACTGACATCTACTAAAATTACCACATCTTTTGGAGAAGTTGCTGCTTGGATGTACCTGACATGAAAGACAAAGCATTTTGTTCTTTAAAATAATGAACTTTTTTTTAACTCCCCATTTCTTAAACATAATACACGTCCATTGCCTACCATTTTCTATTTCTGCAATCAAATGCAATGACTCCATTCTCATCAGGTTCCCATTTAATTCCTGTTTAGAAAAAGAGATAAAAAGATTAGATTACAACATTTTGCACAGTAACTGCTCAAAACGTCTCCGTGATACTGAAGGAAAACAGCATTTAACAGTTTCATACTTCCATCAATCCCACAGTCAATGCTATCATAACATAGCAAATGCTAGAAAACAATAATAAAATAGGACTGCAAGAAACAGCATGGTTTCCTCACTCCTTTTTAGTCTACTGAAAGGTGAAAACTTATTCAATCTTTCTATGCTCATCATATTTCAGTCACTGAAGTAATATGGTACCTGGTCTCCAGTGCTGCCCAGATTCTACACAGGCTGCCCAAGCCCCTCTCAAGCCATGATTACTTATAGTTCATGGCTGATCCCAACAGGTATTGCTATACAGCTATACACTTTCCTCTATGAGCATGACCCAAAGCTGTAGAAGCTGAGGATCAAATTGTTTAGACCATTACTGTATTTAGCATGTAGCAATATGATAAACATTAAATGTTATATTTAAATTTAATTTTGTATTTTATTTACTACATAGAAATAATAGAAGTTGCATAGTCACATTTTATTACCACTTGTATAAAATTACCTTTAAAACAAACTTTTTAAATCTTTGATTGCAAGATAGCATGTTATCATCTATGCAAGAACTGAATAAAATGCAATTAAATTGTACTGTATGTCTCGATAGAGCATGTTATCCAAGTTTAGTACTGTACAAAGGGTCTATTTTGTTTATTACAGTCAGTTCAGAAGTCATTTTTTACCTATGTATTTGTGAATAAAAATGTGTGAGTTGTCTTTGGGGCTACATTTCTGAATGAAAAGTAGCAGAAAAATACAGAACATTGAAAATGTTAATTAGTAACCTCTCTGAAAATGAGAGAAAGAAAAAACTGAATGTGCTGGTACCTGTGAAAATACTGATTTGTGACAGTACTGCATAGAAATCTGTAGCCATAGCATTCTTTATTGTTTCTCTGTAACCTCTATTATTCTTACCTGGATACTGTCTGAAAAATCCTTTTGCACTTCCAAAGTACTGCCAGATGAGAGAAGGGTCACGATCAAAGTTATCAACAAACACCTTATTTAAGGATTCTGACCAATAAACTCCATTTACAATGGCTGGATCTAAGGAGGTGGGGAAAAAAATACTATTATTATCTTCAGCTTATTCACTACCCTAAAAACCAGTAAGTGCAAACTATTGCAGTTTCCTGTGTCAATTAAGTGATTCAAAATAAATACTTGCACAACGGAAGCATGATTAAAACAACAAAGAGAAACCAGATATATTTTGTAGATAACTTAAAATTTCTAATTAAGCTATTTATTTGGAACTCCTCTGTACGTTTTTCTAGAGAACGTAAGTGACTAAACCTAATAATTCATTATTTAATTTATTTTCCCTAAACACTTAGGATGTCTCATAGCAACATTTAATCATTTATTTTAATCTTCAGTTAAGTAAGGTCACTATTACTTTGTTTGAAAGCTTCCTTGTGAGAACATAAAGTGAAATACCTTTTATTTCATACTTGAGAGAATTACAGCATACACCCAAAGACAAAATCTTGACAAAATCAACATATAACACTAATTGTATTCAGAAAACACTGGACCCAGACTTCAAAACAACATCCCATTAGTTCTGACCCCCAGAGAGAGAAACAAAGAGAGAGTGAAAAATAAAAAACAAATCCTTGATGTTGAAAATAAGTTATTTCTGTTTATTACATCCTAGTAACTCCCCCAGGCATCAATTCCTAAAATCCCACACTGCTCAAGTGCATTTCGGAGTTGCAGAGTTGGTTTTCAGGAGTAAATGAACACATCTAAAAAAGCTACTCAGCTTCAAACTGTGATGTCAACTGTAGTTGACAGATGAGAAGCAATTAGGATACACCGTGTTCCCAATTCAATCTGTACATGAAATCAGTAATAGAGAAAGGAATAAACAGATCTAAAATCGCAGACGTATTATTTCATTTGTAGAAGTGTTTGAATAACTGTAAGTGTGTACGTACATTTGAAATAATGCTTTCATTAACTCATAAAATAATGTTAATTTACTCATTTCAGAGGGCTGATCAGAATGTCTTGAATGGAATGGAGTAAAGGTGAATTGTTATTTCCCCTTACTCTCATAAAAAAAAAGGAGTACAAAAAGTGAAATGTCTGAGCTACATATTGTTAAGTATTACTTTCATCTAAATATTTTGTTGAAGAAAAGTGAAGGTCAGGAAAACATCTAAAGAAACAAATAGTTATTATACCAGAGATGTTTTAAAAACAATCTGATGAAATATACATTTATAATCTGTCCAATCAGACACACATAAAATGTCACCAGTCCAACACACTCCTTCAATTTTGTCTAGCTGGCAAGAACCATTGTCTGGGTGTTTCCAAGTCTCCAATAACAAGCTGTGATTGAGACATCAGGAATCAACTGTCAAAACTGCTATCCTGTGATCTGTCATCAGTTTTCAGAAATATTTCAGCACTTCAAAATACTGATTGGGCTGAGGTCCATTGTTCAGCATTTAAATATTAAATGAGAAGTGATGCACTAAAGTGAGACTCCCTTTCTCAGTCCTCTGCAACCTCGAAGCTGTGCTCTTATTCACATCTTCTGATGGAGAAACTGAGTCACTGAAGTGTGCCTAGAGAAGTCTTTGTATAGGAACCAGAAGCTGTTCTCAGACTCAACAGGGCATTAAGTTCCTTGTATATCCTTCAGAGATCCTTATGACTGAAAAGCCAAACTGATCCTAAATAGGATAACTTTGCTTTAATTTATATTTAAAATATTCTCTACTATTTCGTTGCGATTTGTGATTCTCATTCCAAGACTGCACAATTTACAGCAGTGCTTTGCAGTATTGAACAGATCAGGCATCTTCTATGCTGAATTCCTCAGAAGCCCTTTCCTAAGGGATCTGCACCACAGTACCCTCAGCTAAGCAGAACCTTCACTTTGACACACCACTCAAAAATTATTTCCTTTGGATTCTATGTACACGTCATCTCCATCGGATCATGAGACAGCCTTAGTTGTCCATGCTATTAAGCTTTCAACTGAATCCAAAATCCATTTCCTGGCATTTAAAATATACACCTACATAATAAATCCATATATAAAGCTATTTTTAAAATGAATGTATATTAAATTATCCAACACCACCATTGTAGCAGTCTACTTTTATTAGCCCATCCACAAGGCACTGCTTACTCTGTTTATATATCAATACTATGCATTAGAGAAGTCCAGAGAAATACAACCAGAAAAATTTTCCTTGAACGTGATTATTTGAGTCTATATTCTGCATTATGTTGACAACTCTAAGCACTGATCATTTAAATGCTGATCACCTAAAATATTAAGCCAATGACACTGAAACTAATAGGATTATTTTTTTAAATGAAAGGAGCATTAAGCAAGCATATAAACAAGAAAGTGCAATTAAAACACAATCTGGAATGACTAGATTCCTTTAAAATTAATCCTAGTGACAATTCACTACCTCCCTACAACCTGCATATATATTACACTGGCTGTTATTGCTACAGTATGCAAACAGCAATCTGCAAGTCACATTTTGTGCATCAACTGTTTTTTTTTTGTTTGTTTGTTATTTTTTTTTTAAGTAAATTATGTCACAGTTTAATCCTTACTATACTGGAAGAAAAATGAAGCAGGGAGAAAAAAATCTATCCACAGTACCAACTGCAAGCAGATAGCTTAGAAGTGGAAATCATACTTCACTATTAGCTACTGCATATGCACGTAGAATGATCTCCAAACCCAACTCCTTGTTGTAAATTTGATTATGTCTGATGAATACATCTCTTCGCACTTGTACAGTCCTAAACACATCTGAGTTCTCTATTTATAGCCTCATTAAAATTTTATCTGTTTCTAATAACAGATAAGTTATTATATTATGTAGTTCCAAGCAATTCTCAGTTTCTGTAATTCTGCTGAAATTGCCCTCTCTACTTCATTTGAAAAGAGTATTGTTTTCACATTCCTGGTGAACGTCATCTGCATCCCCAAAATAGTTACCAGAGCTGGCATGGACCCAAGTGCTTGTGAATATTTAGGAACTGGGGAGGAGGTGGATAAAAAAAGAAGAATAAAAGAAATTAATATAAATGCAAAATCATTTCTGTGATGTTATGGAGGTGTTTCAAAGACAATAAGTACAAACAGTTTCTGCCATTCGTCTTGAGACATATTTTCTATTTGTGCTTCCTGGCAATATCAGCTAAACACAACTCAAGTATTTCTTTTCCCTGGTTTCTTAGGTGGGCTTGCTTGCAATTATATGGCATTTTGTTTCACTGCTGTTTTTGTAGGTATTTTATTAAAAAAATAGCCTCAAGAAAATAGGAACATTGAGAGAAACGTGAAATATAATGGTGAAATAACAGTATAACTGCATGTAACAATTAAGCTGCTGCCACAGATACTGCTGACCCTGAGAAACAAGATTGAAGATTCAACAAAGGCAAGCAAAGTGTCCAGGTTGAAAGATGTACAACAGCGCGACAAAAGTTAACTCAACAACATACAGTATTTTAATGCACAGAATCTGTAAAAATATCTACAGTAGGATAAGGCTGCAGAAATAAAGTAATACATACTCAATGCTTATTGTTTTTTAGCTTTTCCAGCGAGGTGCATAAAAAAATAAGGGGACGTACTGAGGTATTCTGTTACTACGAGGAAAAAAGCAGAATACTCTCCTTTGTTTCCATGTTCTGCTTTATTACCAAGAAAAATTGTTACCAATAACGCTTTGTTTTTTCCTCTAGCATATTGCCTTCATAATGTGATCATTAATTTCTCAGGGAAAGCTGTCAAAGACTCTGGCATCCAAAATGGTGTTTCTCTTTGCAGTGTCTGACCTCAAGGACAGCCCCTAACATTGCAGAGCAGTGCTGTCAAACAATGAAGCAGTACAAGCACAGCCTATAGGACCAAGCACTGGAAAAGAATGCAAAATCCAGCACTCTTTTGGCTCAAAGACGGTGACAATATTAGCTTAGTTTTGATGACATTGACAACATATTTAGTCTGGTCATGTTTTAAAGAATAACAAAATCACATACTTTACTGGGACATACACCAACAATCTAATAATTACACTACTCAATTCTAATATGAATGCTTTTCAGGGTGGTCCAACATATTCAAGAGCTGGGGCTGGATGCCAATTTCAGCAACTGCCTTTGCTTTATTCTCCCCCTTCCCCTCCCTCCCCCCTTTACTGGGTACTGTGGATGCATCAACTCAGAGATAAAAGCATCTGTAGACAAAAAAGAAAGTGATCGCCTATTTCGTGTTGAGAAACATGAACCCATGTCAAAAACCACACTCCTTTTTCACATATACGTGGGGTGGTAAAGACTTTACCACTAAAGTAGTAAAGTTGCATGATTGCATAGAGACACAGTGGTAGCTATGTAGTTGTTACAGCTTCCAACATTTCTCTAATAACACTTCCCTTCTTTGAAATAGCAGAAGAATTGGAATATCACCAGATGTGTTTATTTTCACACTGAGTTTCACGGTGGATATTTGGTTGGTTTTTCTTTTTTTTCATTTAATTACTGAATGAAAAAGGTGATCTGAAATTCAATTTTAGTCCATTTGAAGTACAGTGGTAAAGTCTTCCAGAACACTAATTTTGGGATGGAGTTTCAGACCTGGCTGCTGCCTACTGAATTACAAGAAACTTCTTGAAGCAAAACAACTACCTTTGAGGATACCCATTCAGTGACTGACCTGGCTTAACCCTGCTTAATGTAAAACAGATATAACAAATAAAAGTAACCAGTAGGAAGGTGAAAATCTGAAGTGAACAATTACTATTATTATTTATTTTTATTGAAGAAGGAGTTTGAAGCAGAAGTCATATATTGTCCATTCCCAGAAGAACTACCAAGATTCTCCTGTAACTGCTGCTGTCCCACAAGTTGAGCATATGGGGCAGTTTCAGCCATCACTAATACAGCCTAATGATATATGATTGTCAACAGAGCAATTACATAAAAAGCCATGAAAGCTAAGGAGAAGTCAAGTTAAAGGCCCACAGTGCTGAGAGAGTCACACCATAAATTGATATGACCACAGAAAACAAGATATTTCTGCATTTTTAAAAGAACATACTACTTTCCACATTTTTGCAGAATACTAATTGAAATCTATGACAAAGGAAAGACAGATAAGGAGATAACACTCAGCAGAGCTGGGGGATGCTGTGGTATGACTGAGAAAAAGTGAAACATATGAAAAAAAAAAAAGTGATGTTAGAAATGAATTTTCCAGAGAGAAAAGAGAAGACAAATGCTGAGATCAGGGTAATTAAACAAATCAAATGGAGACCCTCTAGATACAGCAATTTAATTGCAGAAACAAAACACTGAAAAAACAGCCAGTTCTGACACATGGGAAGAAGAAATTCCTGAACAGGCTGACGGAACAGTAACCAGGAAATCTAAACCTGTACAAGTGGCAGGGCAGGAAAAAGCATCAGGACAAACAACACAGGAAGCCAGAGGAAAGTATTGTAAATTACAGGAAAAGAAAGCAAACATGACTGCCACTAAATGAAGCCAACTGTGCTGTAAAATATTTAATGCACAACATACCAAAAGAAGCAACTGTAGCAGAACTGTTGTCAAAGTGATATATGACAAAGGCAAGGTACGGCCTTTGAAATAAAAATCATCCTTGCAGAAACTGCCCAAGGATAGACCTGCTCACAAAATTTTACTAAGACTGTTTTAAAAAATGGCCATACAAACTTTAAACTTATGGTTTACAATAAATGTAAATTTTCTATCTTTCTGATATTCAGAGAGAGACACAGAATTACAGAAACAGGCTTAGATACACCCCTTAGTGCAAGGAAGTCCCATAACAAAAATTTGAATGTAAGACATGAAGACCTTGTTTTAACCACCACAGCATGCTTGTTATGTACAACAAATGAGAACCCTAAGAGAGTAATGCTGTATTCTGTAAAATGTATTAAAATCACATAGGGCTATACTAAGCAATTTAAACATCTATTGATACATTCCTGGGAGCATCAACACTATATGAACATGTTAAGTGTCAGCAATAAGAGCAGTTATCTATATATCTGATGAATAATTGCACCTCACTCTCCCAAGTCCATCTTCTCTTAACGCTGTTGTGCCCAAGGGCCTTTTGACATTCTTTCCTTCTTGCACAGAAGAACGCTTGCACCATTTCAGTAGAATGGAAGTTCTACTCAAAAAAGTAGGAAAAAGTCTCACCGATATGAAAAAGTTTGGTTCAATACCTCTGAAGCTGACATTATAACGTACTGAAAACACTAAGCAGATGAACAAATGTATCATGGAACAAATACATTACAAAATCACTTATGGATTCTTAACATGATTTGCTCCTTTAGGAATGCGCCAAATTAATGTCTGTAAGGAAGACACCTAGATATACGAATACAGCATAAAAATATCTTCGTAGGATTTTAGCCAAATGGTATTCTGAGACAGTTTACATTCTAGCCAAGTAAACTAATACTTGACCAGAAGAGCAAGTGTCCTTTTCTTCTCTTCACACAACACAGATCCAAGAAAAATCCAAGAAGGATCTGTGTTACATGGCAGGATAGAGAGGGAAATATTTACTCAATTATAAAATAGTAGACAAAATGAATAAAATGCATCTTTGGATAGACTTCATGATTCCTTGTGTAAATGTTAATCTTCTCTGTTTCACACTGATAAAAACTGCAATTATTACATTTCCCGCACAACCATTGAATCAAATTTTTTTTAATATTCTGTCCTAAAGGTTTTGAGGAACCCAGACCTATTATGTCAATTACTTCTAAGTGTAAAGATAAAGAATGTTTGCCCAACATAGGTCATGGGAGAAATAAAGTCTTGGAAAATCATTAAGTAGAGAAAAACTGAAAAAAACAAACTCCCCAGTATATTTCTAGCACGGAAACTCAATCCAAAGATAATCTGATAGTGAATTATGAGAATTTCTTCTATTAGTATGCTCTACACTTAAATTAACCCTCAATAATTGTTCCTGGTGGTTCTTTTAAATCAGTAACAGAATGTATTGATTGCTTATTCTTATTAAAATAATCAAACACAAGTAAGAAAACTTAGTGCTCTAGAGGAGAACAAATCAGTTATAGTTCATTTTCAGTATATATATATATATATACTTTTAAATGCATGTTACTCAGGAGAAGAGGGCATCAGTTTGCACACCAGAAGCTACTGAAGTATGAAAGCCTACAAGAAATAAGAAATTCTACACAGACAGAAAGTAGAAACAAGTCTCAAATAGTAATTAGGCACATAATACCGTAACATACTAAGTGTATAATATACACATCTGACACAAAATGAGCTGTGTATAGCTGATGTGTGCAATTACTGTTTTATTTATTTATTTTAAGTATAGGTTCAAACCTTTCTTTGGCTTTTCATTCAGTGATGCTGATTGTAAACAGGCCAGGAGAGAACCTGTCTCCCTTGAGCCAAGCCTGGGTAAAGTGGGTAATTTCCAAGATAATCAAAACTGAAGCTGAAGCAACTTATCCAACTCAGTTCAAATTAGCACCCTAAGCATGTTATGTCTCTAAATCAGAAGACATTGAGACTATGGAGAGTAATAGCTCTTCACTTCTGAAGTTCAAATGGTTAACGCGTCATTTCTTTCCTTGTTCATTCCAATATCACATCTCTCGAGGTAAACCAGATGAGTTGCAGAAGTGTGGAAAACATCCAGTTTGAACACACAAACCTGAGATATTTTCTGGAAGTAAAGTCAACAGAACCCAACGTGAGCTCATAGTCATTGACACTGAGGCAACAGAGATCCCTGTGCTCACACTTAGCTTATTCTCACAACATACCCAGAAAGGTGCAGAACAATATCAAGGTACCCATTCCAGTACTGGAAGTCAATGAGATGAACTAGCATGGCAGAGCATGAGCTAACAAGAATTCATTATCCGCAGGAGCCTTGCTAATGCTCTCACTTGTGCTCCAGCATGTTGTGGATGTGCCATTATGTATGTGCCACCTAGTACACAGACTCAAGTGAACAGTAGAAGCAGCATTAAGTAGCTGCTGCTTCCACTCCTTCTCTGTAGGAGCTGAAATACTGACTCCATAGCTTCTATCCAACCATCGGATAAGCTAATACTCATCAGAAAAAGAAAAAAAAGTACAGAAAATGGAAAGATGAAAGAAGACCAAGCAATTTTCTGCCATTATAGATCAATGGTAAATTGTTATTACTGCCTTGCTCCAGGAAGCAACGTATGGGAGACATCATGATTAATAGTTGTTTCTCAGGTCAAAAAGTCTCTTAAAACCATATCTAAGATAGTGCACATTAGCAAACCTTCACAGGCTCACGTTTGTCAGAACACAAAGCCCAACCCCAAGTAACTAAGCAACAGCTACTGAGCAGGAGTGGTAGAGAATACAGTGTTTAATATAAAAACCTAATGTTACTATGCAGCTTGTATCTGAAATCTAGTTGCCATGGTGATGCTGAATGTACTAGAAATGTATAGATTAGATCCACAGCCAGAGACACAGACTAGGATACAAGAAAGATAAAGCACAGTGCACATCTTGCACGGTGATGCCAACATTTCCAAAAGGCTTGCTGTTCAATACAGAGAATTAAAAATATATATATCTGTGAAGCAAAAGCCTTGTGTAAGAACAAAGCAGCAGCCCGAGGAGACTCTGGGAATTGGATCTGAGGCAGAATTTGAGCAAAAGCAGACAGAAGAAATAGAGAAGTCTGTGTATCTTTGTCCAATAGCCAGGAAGAGTTAAAACAAAGAAATATGGGAAGATAGGAAATTCTCTCCAACCTTGACTAAATCAGACTAACAAAATTCCTTTTAAATTAAACAATGACCAAAGTTAGGAAGACAATGAAAACAATGTCCGAAAGATCTTAAAATGTGAAGACAAACAATTCAGTGGAAGGATTTCAAAACATAAATATAGTGGCCCAGGACAATATGTGGCTATGACTATTTAAATAACTCCAGGATGTTGAATTTTCAGAAGCATAGTCCATAAAATCATATATGACAGTGACAGACAAGATTTTATTTCTTAATTTCACACCTTGCAGGAAAGTGGTTTTATGTATCTGCTGGTTGCAGATTATAGCCTTTCTGCATCACTTGAGAAATGAATATTTTTTGGTTCTAATATTCTAGATAATAGGTAATTTCGATTTTGACAGCCTCTTGGAAAGAGTTGATAGGAAAGTATGACTGAGCAATATTCATAGCTCTTTTTAAGAAGCAAGCTGAAAAAAAGTCTCTTAATCAAAAAATGGTTGTGGTTCATCATGTTTCAATATCTTCTAGAGAGGCTCTATTGCATGCAGCAGATTTTTTTTTTTCCTATGCAATCAAAACTTTTGGTAATAGGCTGTATTTATTGACTTGAAGTGCCTAAACTTGTCCTTTAACATGCAGTTAAAATCATGCAATGGAAACGTCATTTGACACAGATGATATTCTTTAACAGTCTTTAAAGTGATCAAGGAAAACTTGAAGAAAATTTGTGAAGCCTGAGTTTGAAATCTACTTTTGCAATGTTTTTAGTATTAAGTAAACATGGAAGGCAGAGAAGCACAGACTAGACTTGCACAGACTAGACTTGCACTAGATGTTTTTCTTCTTAAAGATACTGAGTTCCAAATTATTCAAAGCTGTATTGAATTCATACTTTTTATAAATCGATTCTTTAAGAATTTGTGATGCAATTAGGTAATAAGACTGCAAGAGAGAATGAAGAAACAACTGCTAGAAGAAAGCATCTGCAACCCAGAAAATAATATGAGAGCATGGAAATAACTGCTTGTCTACTTTCTATAATAATCCTCAGCAAGCACAAAGCTTTTAAACAAAGGTTTATGTCACATGATACAACCTCTACTTTCAACAGCCATAAAATCATAGGGGATGAGAGAGACAAAGAAAGGCACTAAAGACAGGACAGACATCTTACAAATAATTGTGCTATGCTCAAAGCTCTGAGAGAAAAAGCCTATTTTTGCACAAGTGTATCATGAACCAGTGGGGAAAAAATACATTAAGTAAATAAATGTACTTATTCACGTGAGGATGCTAAATCAGGGCTCCCCAGGAGGAAGGAACTTGAATTGTGAAAATAATGAGAGCAGTAATAAAAACTGAGTAGAGTTCATAAAAAAAAAATAGGATATTTAGTCTTGTCTCTAAGATTAGTGAAGCCCAAAAAAATTTCACGTCATGTAAAATATCTTTTAATCACTTTAATAAACCCATACTTGTTAGGAACGATTACAGTTAGACTCAAAAGGGTTGCTAACACTTAACTGTATTTCAATTGCAATGGCATAGAATTATCCTCAGTGAGATATTAATGGCAGAAAAAAAAAAAAAAAACAAAACACATTTTGGCTACATTAAGTAAGGTAGGATTTGTGGGTTTTTTTATTGTTTACATATTATTGAACTTGTAATTTATATCCATTAAGCTTTATTTTTTCTAATGTGCTGAAGACACAGCTTGCTTTATGTTCTTAATGTTTGTTAGGTGACATAAACCATATCCTATGTTGACAGAAATGCCTGAAAATATTCATAGTCTTCAGCGTGCATCACAGAAAAACTATGCAGTTATGGAAAGCACTAATAAAATCCCTTCCTGTACTTCAAAAAGACCAAAACTGCAGCTACACCACAGGATGAGGATGGGAAGTCCAACAGACAGAAGGCAGACATACAGACTTCCCTAGGTTAAAATGTATTGCTCTTATTTTTCAAAGCAGTAGATTATCTATTGGATTGACTAACGTTGATCACAAATTTCTGTTGTTCTTATTGTGTTGTCATTCTTACCCTCTGTGAGTAAAGACTCAGCAACATCTTGCACTAAGGCTATTTCAATATCTGAACATGCCTGAATAGATATTCAACAACCTGCAATCCAAGGTCATCATTTTATTTATATTTTTGTATGATTTTTAAATATCTCAAATAAGTAGGACTCGAGAAACCTTTTTTTTTTTTACATGTTCATGACCAAGCTGTTCTGCTGTTCCCTTAAGAAAGGTCATCCCTTAAAATACATTTCCCAGTCTAACCATGAAACAGTGAAGTATGTAGATCGCTCTAAACGTAACACCTCCTACTGATTTCCACGGAAATTACAACAGATACAAAAAGCACAATAACACAACCTGAGAAGGAAAATCCTCAACTGCAAAATAGTGTTTTTCAAGAGTCACCACCATTAGCTAATACGTGCAGATTACTTTATTGCTCTAAAGTAACACCTCCTATTTTGGAGGCCCAGAACGTCAGAAAAATCAGATTTTTCTTCTGGAAGACAGTAATAAAATATCAGATCACGTAGAAAAATGACAAGAAAAATCTACGCACAGTAAATAATGTCAACATTAAAAAGAAATCATTGTTAGGAGTGTGCTAGAAGCTCATGTAACCTCCTTAATTTAAAATGTACTCTGTAAGTTGAAATAGTGTTAATCCCATTTCTATTATAAATGAAAGCTGGAGAGTAACTTTCCAGACTGTACACTTCTGAGGTTATTTTATATTTTCTTTTGACAAATTATTACTAAAATTGGTAGTTGATTCTAACACATTTCCTTCCTCCTGCACAGACCACACTTTCTCCCTGAAGCAGTCTTTTGCCTCTTAGATAGGGCAGTTAGTGATATCAACTCTCTACAGAGGGAAAAATTTAAATAACTATTTGCTCATGCCCAGGCACTGACACTTTAATTCAGCTTGAGCAACAAGTAGGAAGGCACTTTTAAGTGCCTTCTTGGATCAGAAAGCCATTTAGAAAATAATTACTGTAGATTTTACTGTACGTAGTCATGTTAATATGCCCCTTTTGCGTGTTCCCCCTACATCCTGCTTTTCCACATGCCAATCAACATTTCACCTAGGGCACTTCAAAGACAGCAATCAATTCTCTTCCCAGAGTCTAAGGAATTATATTGAGCTAAGAGCAGACATTTTCACATGCAAATTAATCTGAATAGATATCATTATAAATCAAACAAGGAAGAAAATTTTCCAAGACTGAATTTGTTCAGAACAAGCTTATTCATTTGTACAGGTAAGGTGTTTCAGCTCATGTGCGTCTAGAAAGACTAGTATTTAAGTATTCATGCAATATTCACCCCACAAGTTCAGTAGGACTAAAACATGAAAAGACCAAGCTAAAAGACATAGATGGCAGTTCCACAGAACTTTTAAGCATAGCCTTCAATCTCCCCACACATAGCACAGTAGTTTAGCAAGCACTAGATTTTAAGACCCTGGAAATCAATGGAACATAACTGTTTGTGGGGAAGTGCTGTGCTGAAGAGTCCCAGATTACCCAGTCTCATCTAAAACTATTGTAAGGGTCACAGAGTTTAACATGAGAAATTGTGCCTCAGGCTACATAATGGAATCTCACTGGAAGCAAACTATGGGAAAACAAGCAAGCACTATAATATTGGTGTACAAAAATATGTCTCTTGAAAGCTATATGTCATGCACTGTACAGAAGGAGGACAGTGCAGAGCTGCAATCTAGCTGTCTCTGGATGTGAAGCAAAATAGAGACATTAACCTTGTGCTGTACCTTAATAAATTACAATTATTGAGGGTCAGGTCTTGGTAACTTTTTTTGCAGAACCATGCTCATATAACCATATTTGTTCATATTTCCATGCAGTACTCCAACAAATTACACGTATGTGCCAAGATCCATTCTGCTAATGGATCGCACAACTCTCCACCATGTAGCACAGATGTACCTGTGTCATTTCCTTTGACACTGGCTAGTGATGTACACAAAGGTACAATAAAAATTATTAGGAGCACTTAGAGGTTGGAAATACGTTGCTTATCTGGGTAGTAAGTTTGGACTCTTTCTTCTTGCAAAGGTGAAGAATGCATTTAATTCCACTGTCAGCTGTGTTAATAGGGTGAAGGAAATATTTCTCCATTATAAAATTTAGTGAGTTAAACAAGATTATATACTGTAAACCAGAAATGAGTACAAAGGAAAAACTCCCATCAGCTTAAATCAACTTATGTAAGCCTATTTCCTCTCTACTGCCAAACGTAATTATTTGTCTTCTCTTGTTTCTCTTTAGCACAAAGTCAGCCATGTTACTCAGGCTGCAACTGATCGCCAGCAGAGATCACTGCTTTCCCTAGCTTACCTGCATCGGCACATCTGCCTCCCAGAAACTACTGTCCAAAGGTAGTAGATGCATTCACACAGTCACCCCCAATTAGTTTTGTCAAAATGCTTCTAATTTCATTCTACTAGAAAAAAATATTGACTGATTAATTAAACTAGCTTTGGGAAGAGCTTACAGAACAGCTTATGACAGACGGTCTGAACTGAGGCAGTAATACCCAGGAAGGACAAGAGGCAGAGAGCAGGAATTTCTTATCCCCAGCAAGCTGGAGCTGACAACAAACATCCAATTATACCTTGTGACAGTTGATAATTTCATTGTAGGTATTCATCTTTCAAAAAAAAAAAAAAAAAATAGAAAGTTTTCACATAGTCCATAGTGCACAGAAGCTCAAGCTAGACCTAGTTCCAATCGAAAATGAAGATGAAATGTCAGGGTATAAAACAGGTTTTCTGGTAGGCAGGAAAAAAACTGTTCCTTTTTAGAGAACAAATGAAAAGGTCTGTATGATGAGTTGTGTGAGTTCACCTTGTTGTTGCAAAAGTAGGTCTGAAGAACGCTCAATCTTTGTGCCATCTCAAGAAAAACATGGGTAGATACCATACCAGAAAAGCAAAACAGACTTCGCCTAATAATCCCTTTTCTCCTTCTTCCTAAGAAGACTTAGGAAAGTTTTCTTCCTTTGAGAGAGGTATTTTAGTCTAGATTACATTCAGAAATAGACCTACTGTGAACGTTTTATGACATGTAACATATTCAGAAATAAATAGTATTCTTATAATTGGAAAAGTTCAGGTGCAGAAGTCCCCCCTACATCTAAATTTCAGTGAAGAAATGATTATATTGAGTATATGTACACTAAACAGAAATTCAGCAAAGTCAGAATGTTTTTTCACATCCAGCTGTGATAAGCCATTTCGTTTTGTTACTGTTTCCACTGTAAAAGGCCTGCATGCATCACTTCACCTTTCAGTGTATTTATTTTTATCTAGAGATCTGAGTCAGTTCCTGTTTACTGATTAAAAAAGAAAAAACAAACTAGTAAGAGCAATCTAATTAGTATGATTCTTAGGTATGTAACTCTCTCTTTCAGTTCTAACCAATGGCTGCAGACACAGGAGTTACTAAAATCCAAAATTCTAGCTCTAATAACAACTAAAGATGGTTTAAAAACAAAACAAACACTTGAGAAAACATGATTTATCCATAGTCCTTATAAACCAGTAATAATTATTAGACTCTAGAGTTGCTCAGTGTAATGATACAATGGGATGGAAACTGCAGCAAAAATAGTGGGGTGGCAAAGCCTTTGGCTGCAGCAAATGAAAACAAGCCCATATGCAGCAGAAACAGAAATGAAGGAAAAAAACTGCTTACCTTTGGAAGGCCTCAGGTAGGCAGGGATCTCCTGCAAGAGATGCCCTCACCTCCTCTGCCAACCCTTAAATGAGGTCAAAGAAGGGGTGGAACCTGGCTCCACTTCTAGTTACTCAGGTACATCACACTGCATGCACCTGAGCTCCCATGGGTTGGCCTTGCCTTCCCACCAGGTGCTCCATCACCATGACTTAGCATTTCCACTACGCTCTGATAATGTTCTCCAATTTCAAATCAGGAATGTTCAATGACTACTGAAGTAATTTTGCAGAAATGGAAAAATAACAAATCTTCCAGGCAGATAGGTGCCTGTTCTGATATGTCTAAACAGCGTCCTGTTAGTGTTCCTAGGGAGCTGATTTCAGAAGATAATACGATAATATATTTATCAACATCCTTTTAAATGTTGTAAGTTTTTTGCAAAGCATGAGCTTCTGAGATCCTGATGCATGTAACCTCTGGTACAGTACTATACTGTGTTTCACTTTTCAACAGGTCCCATATTTTAGAATTTTCTAAGCATATGTCATCAGGATACAATCCACTCTGGCTTTGATTTTCACCTACAATCTTCTGCAATTCAAAAGATTCGGGAAAATAGTTGGAATAGTATCACATTATTTAGCCAGGTGTTTATAAACCTCTTCCAAGAGCTGGAAAAAATTTTGAGCATGTTGAGCATAAACTCAATAGAAGAAACTATGTAATTACTGAGCATAACTTTAGGAAATAATATGATGTGATCTAGACTCAGAAAAATAATAAATGAATGCATTCTTCAGCTCAGATACACCATGTATTTTGGACAAAGTCTTAGTTTGAAATTCTATTGTTTATCTTCATTCCTATGGTAACAAAAGATAAGATTCTGATGTATTTTTCTTCTATATTCATACTTTCACAATATTAATATCGGACTTGAGTGTTCTGAAGATTTCTGTTAATATCACTTTGCATACCTAAATCCATTACAGAATGCCACTCTTTTGCTAGTGGCAGCCCTATTGCCAGAAACCAAGTTCTTCATGGATGAATGCCAGAATGCCTACCCACATTCCAACCATCCATTTTTTAATTTTACATATATTACATTCCCAGGTTGTTCTAAACACACTGCTAGCATTTCAGACAGTAAATAAGCAAATGCTGAAACTATGTAAACTTAAAACAGCTGATAATTTTTATTAATCCCTTCCATAATTGCAGTTTAAAATGCATCAACTGATATGTAGAAAGATACGTTCAAAGATACAGATTTATACTGTTAAACTCTAAAGTAATATCTGACAGTGTATGGGAGAGAAAACTTGCTTTGGTGATAATATATAACCAATGTAAATAAATTTTATTAAATAATATTAGTAGTAATAAAAAAAAAACTCAGCAACTCAATTGGGCAGCTCCTTATATACACTTGCCCTCATGCCTGGATTTTTGACTTGGTAATACACTGTCCAAATGCGATTTAGATTGACTGTGCACTTTACAAAACTGAAAATTTTTGTTTTAAATTTTCCTCCCTTCCTCCTCCATCTATGAATGCTATAAGATACAGCAGATTAACTCGCTGAAGAACCTTTACCCTGGCTTTTTCAGAAGTCTATAAACAGCTGATTATTGCCACTTATGAATTCCAGGATGGAAAAAGGGGTTACTATTTGCTAAAAGAGTTATCACAGAATGTATTACTTAATCTCAGTTATTTATTTATTGTTCAAAAGAATACTGCCTTGCAAATCTTGTGCCTACTGGCAATTAATACACTCAGAGTGGAGAAACAGAATGCACTGATAGATTTAGAATCCCAGTATATTAATATTTCAAAAATAAAATATTACCAGAAGCATTCATTTTCAGGAAAAATGAAGGAGGTAGATGTCATTAAAATGTTCAATTTGAACAAATCACCAGCCTTGCTGTGAAACAGCTCTGAGCAAGGGGAGGTCTCTCCATGTTGGGATAATATGAATAAATTCATCTGTAAAGAATAATCATCCAATAATTTTTTTTCACCAAACTCTTCCAGTATATTGTCATTATGAGAATGTCAAAATTGTGTTTTCTGAGCCTCATGCCTTTACAGGACAGAGGAGCAAACAGCATAAGAACACACAAAGACACATCAGTAGAAAGACCAACTCTTCACATTTTACAGTAGTGTCAGACTCAGAAGTACTGAAAAGAAAAATTGACTGATTTTCTTTTTCTTCTATACCTATAGAATGCCCATGTAATCTGTACTCAAAGACAGCACCAAAGTTACAAATACACTTCCAAATCAAGTTGGCAGTTTTCTGTTACAGCTCATTTTTCCCTTCAAAAATTCCATGTTAAATTTTAATTTCATAGCTGTGATATTTCTGGCATTTGAGCTTTCTTGATTTCATCATCACATCATGAAATTTACTTTTTCTTTATATTTTCAGAGTCTAAAGTTGATGGTTTCCTTAAAATATGAATTATTTAGCCTTGTTACTATTCATATTTTTAATCTTTTCTAGGCAGATACTAAAAGAGCTAGAAGATTTTTAAATAAGCACAAATGTATTTATGTCCCATGGTTTTAAGCCAATCTCAATTAGAGCTTAGTCAGAGACTGTGAGCATTCAGTTTAGTGATTCTACAGCTGGAAAGGATCATAAGTTCATAAGTTCATAAGTTCATAAGTTCATAAGGTTGGAAAGGACCTATAAGATCATCTAGTCCAACCATCCTCCTATCACTATCTCTACCCAACTACTAAATTAAGTCCTTTAGCACCTCATCTAAACGCTTCTTGAACAGCGCTAGGGATGGTGCCTCAACCACCTCCCTAGGCAGGCCATTCCAGTGCCTGACCACTCTTTCAGAAAAGAAATGCTTCCTCAGGTCTAATCTAAATCTTCCCTGGCGCAACTTGTGGCCATTCCCTCTTGTCCTGTCATTACTTATCAGGGAGAAGAGGCCTACCCCCTCCTCACCACAACCCCCCTTCAGGAAGTGGTAGATCGTGATCACGCAAGCTGACCAGGCCAAAGTTTTTCCCTAAACTAATTCTAGACAATGTATTATTTAAATAATAAACAGAAAGAATCTGGTCTTGATTAAGATCTTCTAGACAGAAGAAAAAAAATCCCTTCAACCTTTTCATAGACCACTGTAAATTGCTTTAATGATTATCTTCATAAAAATGAAAAAATATATATCTTTATATTTTAACTGAGAACAATTCCATTTTTTAAAATGGTAACAGCTTGATTTACATTTTATTAGAGATCATCAAGTTAATGCTCTAATTATCTTCTATCTAAATTAAAATAACTGAGTTCTAGAAGCCTTTTGGACTATGGTACACTCCAACTCTGTGGTTGAACAATCCTCTGACTATCCTCTGAACACACTGAAAAACACAAAATACAAAAAAAAAAAATCTACAAAGAAAAAAAAGAAAAACCAACAAAGTTTAGAATTAGCTTACCAATATAAAGTTCACTTTTCTATGCTGACTTGAGAGTCCTGCCCTTAAAACGTAAAGGGTCACACTGCTTTAAACTATAAGTTTTGGATGAGGTTTGACTATTAATTCCATAAACTAGAACATAACTTGGAAACAAACAGACATTTCTATAGTAATAGATATTCAGATAATTGGTTATAAACATATAAATATCTACCTCCTGTGCCCTAAGGCTAGGATTTGATTAAACTGTTATCACACCACTGCATTACAGAAATTGAGAAATGGGCAATGAGAAATATAAGTATACAGACCTCTTCTTTATAGTAAGACTAAAATTTCCAGACTTTTTCAGTCTTCAAACTGGGACCATCATGTCCACGTGCATGGAAAATGTCAGCATGAAACCAGATTTCAGCAGTTGGAATACGTTTAAATGATAAAAAATGTGTTTCTGCAGTTGCTTAAAGTAATGATCATGGATGGTTTGAATTAGATGAAGTGAAAACAGGAATCATCACAGAGCACTATCTCCCACATCTCTGAATGCAGATCCTACATTAGAGGACAAAACAAGATGCAATAAACCCTTTGACTTTGCCCTTATCTGCAATTAATCAGCATATAAAAATGGATTCTATGCATAGCATCAAGCTAGTTGGCTTCTCTAGAGTATGCCTGCCTGATTATATGTCCCTTTGCCCCATTCTTTCTTCTCTTTTTTTTTTCCTTCCTGATTTTATTTAATAAGGACGGTAATACACATAAATAAAAATTCTAAAATGTATAACTTATAGACTGGCTCTATTATGCTAATAATGGCACTTTCACAAGACAAATGACTTGGTAGTTTTAGAACCTTTAAACATTTTCTAAATCTTTTACAAGTATTCCATATTGATCATTTTATAGCCTTTCCAATGCTCTCTAGGAACCTTTGTTATTTGGAAATCTCTATTTTAGACATTCTTTTTAAGGCATGCACAATTTTTGGCTTGTCATTTAGAAACTACCATTTTAATCACCTCTACAAGCCCAACCTACCTGAACTACCACTCATTCCATTTGTGGCACACAATATCCTTGCATGAATTACCACAATTGCTAGCCTGGACTGAATTACAGGGAAAGCATTTAATGTATTTTTAGCTGTATTTTAGCACAGTTAAAAGAAGGAAGAGGAACCAGATAACAAGATTAGGCAGCTTTCTATTGACAAATACTCTGCAGACATGTTTTAGAAATGTCTATGCTCTACTTTTATTATTATTATTGGCTTCATAAAAACTAGAAAAGTGCTGCAAAGGCACCATAAAAATTACAAAATTTATTTCCTGATCAAAAGGAACTAGCAAAAGGAAAATGAGCACACATGCATTTCTTTTCTCAATTTCAGGCCTAAGTTCATCATTCCTAAAAATATCATCCAATGCAGTTTTGGGTTGGTTTTTTTTTTGCTTGTTTGTTTGTTTTAGTATGATGTGCTGTGTAGCACCTATGACAAATAGGGTAGTAGAAATTTAAGTGTATTTTATTACCCCTAAATAAGAACTGAGAACTCACATCAGCTATGTATACAAATACAGAATTATTCCCACCTGCTAGCTCATAGGAAAGAGAATGCAACTGATAAGCATTGATGTAAGAACCACTCAAGTGATTTGAAGAAACTGAAAAGTAATTTGTAAGAATAAACAGTCTGCCATATTGTATGGGAGCATTCATACAAGTCTAATACGCAAATTCTTTTGTTTGAGTATATATACATTTGTTTGACTTTGACAGTTTGGTAAAATATTTTGTTCTGTGGCATGCTTGTAATATTCTTCTGCTGAGATTTCAGAACAATTGCAAACAGTAAAACGAACACAATAATCTACTCATAAAAAGCTTCAGTTTGTAAGCAAAAAAATCTTAATTTATGTTTGGTCTTAAGAATAGTGAAATGAAACAACTCTTATCTTACCTTTATTATACATATTTGTTGGTACTTGGACATCACTCAGACTGATATTTACAGGCAAGTTATTGAAGTGGTCATTTGGCACTAGAATGAACTCTTTTCCCAGCTCCAGATAGTTCCCTTCTTCATCTCTTTCATTTATAAGCACAGCATTGAAGTACTCATACTGCAACAGAAACCCACATTCAGTATTCTGAAATTGCTATCAAATTTACATATACAAATATAAGAAAGATATAAGGATATACAAAATATAAGTATATACAAATATAAGGAAGTTCAAACACTTTATCTATGAATCCATTGATTAATGATTAAGCATATCTCCATTTGGAATATAAAAAGATAGATACATCGCCTTTCAGATTCCCTCTGTACTTCTCAAACAGGAATATGTCCAAAAACAATTAGAGGTTTATCAGTATATCTCATGGAAACCCCGTAATTACCTCAGATCACTGCCTGCCCTGAAAATGTTATAGGCAGCCCAGATAACACCTTGATCATAAATGATGTATGCATTTTTAACACAGTGTACTCAATATTTGAATCATTTGCTGGATAGCTATCTAATGCAAATCTCTCCATTTAGCTTATTTTCATCATTTCAAGAACTGCTATCAGTGCAGAACCTGGGCCCTGACAGGCTAAAAGCATTTCTACTTCACAGGAATATTAACTATCAAATGATAACAAATTTTCATAGTTCTTTGTCTCCTCAAGCTGCTGTTGCTTATTCAGTGTGTGCTGACTGACATTTCCTAATGAAAAATATGCACTTTGTGCTGAGCCTTACATATGCACGTCATTGTACGTTTTGTAATGTCATGCATACTCTAACATGGACGCATAAACTTAGCAGACTTATTTTGAACTAGAAATTATTGCTTGACTGTTTACAGATTCCTGGAGAGTATTTGGCCTATTTTGTACAGAACTATAACCAGATAAGCAAAAGCAATGTAGATAAAATTATTGATTTTTTTTATTATTATTATTTTTTTTTTACAACAGATGAACAAGAAATTCTATCAAGCTTAGAAGGCAACAAACAGAGAAGAGCACTTTCCAACCTCCCAAATGTCCTTAAACCCCTTGGCAACGATATTCATGATATATTTCTTAATTGAAACAGACCAACATATAGCATCTTTGAAGAATCTCATTAATTTAATTCCCAGTGTCTGCCCTAGCTATCCATTTGATTGGAAATCAATGTCAATAATATGAATCTATAAAATCATAGATTGCATATAACCTATAAAGCTTTTACAAGGATAAATATATGATATCATTTACAAAGGTAGGACAGATCAGCAATTACAAAAACTTCAAAGGAATTTCATGAGCATTGCTTCTCAGTGTGATATGCAACTCATTCTATTGACTAAGAATTAGGTAAAAATCTTAAAATCAGTACATTTCCATTAAAAGACTTGATAATAGATATCTTAAATGGAGGCTTGAATGGTAAACTTTCCATATCTCTTTCAGTTTAATTTTTACAGTGTTCAAAACATAGTTGGTATTTTAGATGAAAGTAAAATAAAAAAAAAGAAATCCTATAGTTAGATATTAAGCACCTTCTTTGAAAGAGAAATATACAGACAAGCCTGATATTCCCCCTATCTCTAACTACATATAATGGACCAAACACATCAATATTTGAAAATCAATCTTAATTAAATCTATCATGATTAAGCCTTTGATGTTAAACTTATTTTACTCTAAGAATTTTATTCTGAGAAGTGCCAGATAATAATCTGCTGTATATATGCCATGAATATAATACAACTTCTTAAACCTAAATTCCTGGGGAAAAAAAGTATTTTCAGTGATCTGTTTGAGTGTTGTTACTGTTGTTGTTGTCCTGCCCATGCCCCTACCCTGCAATTCTGCAATTACTGATAAAGAAAAGACTGTAGATATAATTTGGTTAAAGCTCTCTTTTCATTAACTTTGGGAATTAATGCATTAATTACAAGAATTATCCCAAACTCACTTAATACCACTGGGAGGATGTCACATTTATACATTTAGTCCTCACAGCAAAATGAAGCAAATGAAGAAACATGATAATATACAAGAAATACAGTTCTTTTATCTGTCTGGGAGAAGCTTTCTCCATCTCTGTTTACTACCCAGGCTTACCAGGGACGATTAACCACACTGTATGCAGTATGCTAAAACAACAATTCAATGCTAAGCAAGTAAGCTGCATAGCTTTTCCATAACATAATACATATTACACTAAGTCCGGATGAAAAGCTGGCACTGAGTATAGTAATGAATATAATTTCAAATAAGAATGTCAGAGTATATTTTACATGCAAAGCGCAGCAATAATCTTTTACAGAATATTGGTTATTTCCTTTTCCAAAGGATTTAATTAGTAGACATTTTCCTTCATGTTCTGTAAGAGCCAAGGCTAACCAAGTATTAAAAATCGTTATATTTTAAATAAATTAAACCTATAATTTCACAATTAAGTACATTCAAAATAGATTGTTTCTTTAACTGATACAGTATTCACTGATTAATTGGTCCGAATCTGTATTCTCTTTTCAGTTCTATAAACATACATACAATTATATTATCTGAGTATATGTTTGAGGTAATCTGTAGCACAAAATCATCCATATTTTAATACAGACAAAGGATGAAAACTCAGGAGAATATTATAACCCCTTCCCCTCCCTTTTGCCCAAATGAGAAGTCTACAAAAATAATAGATTTCAGACTGTCCAGGAAGTTCTGAAACACCAGGTAATATGCACAGCTCAAAAATACTTCTTTTGAAAAAATTCAGCATGTAGGCAGAGCTGTTACACAGTGGCTTACACTGGATATTTTGCTTCCAAGGAAATTATTGAATGTGACAGCTGAAAGGCAGTAGAAGGAAAATTAAAAATAAAAATTGGAGAAAAAGTAGTGAAGCAAATCCATCTGACATTCTGACACTACATTTAAGATAATGCCCAAGGGAAAGAGGATAAAGTCCTGTTTGCTGACAACACAAATACTCTACCTGCTAAGCTCTAAAAGAAAATGACTTCAATTTAATCTTGTCAATTGAGGTCAATCTTTGATGTAACCTTAACTTGGTGAGTTCTGAGTGTGCACAGTATTACATGCCAAGAAGATATTTGTCTAATAAATAACAAAACAATAGTATATGTTAGGAGCATATCTTCTCTTTGCTGTGAGTTGGTCAGCAGATAAGTTTACACTAACCATATATGGAGAATCATGCAATTAGTAATGAGCTGAAGAAAAAGTGCTCAAAGGCAATTTCACTCACATAATGCAGTGCGCACATCTCAAGATCTGAATATGAATTTTTGATATTTATAAATACTTAAACTTGCATTTAGGCAAGCACACTGTGTTCCGTTGTTCTGTTTGTTTCTGTTTTCAAAAGCACGGCCCTTGACAGCACTCTCATCACAGTCAAACATTTTGAACATCCTCTCGGTGCTGTAATGAACAAGACTTAGAGCAAGGCCGTAAAATCCAGGAGAAATGGGAATCTCAGTTCCCACGTGCCTCTATTCTTTTACCCTTGTGAAGAAATTCTCCTCATGCAACTATACTGATCAGCAGTGCTCAACCAGCACACAAAGCAAGATCACTCTTCTGCAGCAAGGGACTGGGTATACTTGAGAGACATCCCAAAGAATCATATTGCTGACACAGACTGCAGAACACTGGGCTGCTCTCATACAGTGAAATAATCACAGGAGGTAGGTGCCAGGGGGACTGATAGGAGGTCAATCAGAAATTATTTTACAAGTTCACTCAGAATTACTGGAAAAGGCAAGCTTTCTTCTAAATCACCACGTGACAGCCTCAGCTACAATACAAAGAAAAGTGCAGGCTGCTTTCTGAGGATGACTGCCACAAACCGTGGATAAGCATGATAAAAATTACCTCCTGCAAAAGCTGTCAGAAGTGGAAGTGAAAGAGTTGTTGCAAGCAAAGAGAACCTCAAGGTTAGGCTGCAAGTGAGAGCTGACCAGTAAGGCAATAAGGAAACTTGGCAGTTGTTCCAGTTTAGACACTCAGTTCAGCCTAATAAACTAAATGAGCACCTTGATTGTAATGGATACTTTGCTGAGACAATACGTAAGTAATTTAGGTACAATACTAAAATATACATGTACTGACATGCATAACACCAAATCTATACAAACTTTTAAAAGACTAGCATTCTCTACTTCCAATTATATTTATTTTATTTTAAATCAATGCCTCATGATGCATATGTTATTAAATAAATACCTGTTAACATTGTACAGAGGATGCATTTTGTTAAATGTAAATCTTTACTGTTTCATTTAAAAGATACAATGCAAATTGCCTTTGTGAATCAAGGAGTACCTGGCACATAACAACAAACACTTTTCAGATGGTTTGCTTTTCGAAATGAAAATGACTTTGCTTGTACTGGTATGAAACAATGCATTTTACAATTTTAGGATGATGTATTTTTTTCCTATTATACAGAAATTATTATTGCAAGACAGCATCAAATCTTCTGTACACAGAGTAGTGAGAAAGGTGTAAGAATGCTATGGGAAATGACTTGCACTGATGGTTCAGAACTACAGCAGTATTGGGGTTACAGTGATAATTTTTAACTCTGCAAGAGTCATTTTTACAGTGTTTCTGCAAACTTATCATACATGTAAAGGCAAAGACTCCAGAAGATAGTAAATCAAGAAATGTCTGTGGTATTTGTGTGAACATCAAAACATAGAGAAAATGGAAAAGGAACAAATATTAAGGAAACTGAAGAAGAAAATTAGTATTAAACGTCACAGACATTTGTATATTTATGAGACTTTCAACACGAGAGGCACTACCGAAAGTAAAAAGTAAAAGGATGAAAAATGTCTTTTCTCAAGACTGACAGGCAGAAGCTCTCTCTGGAAGGGCAGATATGTAAAAACAAAAATAAAAAAATGAAATGAGTAATTTTTTCTGAGGGAGACTCTCTACTACACAATACACACTGACAGCGGTCTCCACTCTGATACTCATGTGTTAATGAAGAGGAGGACGTCTCAATGCACGTTACATTCCCTGGATCAAAAAAGTCTCTTCTGACAGTTGTCCACTAAGGAGAATTTCTGTTTTAAAGCGTGCGATTAAAGCTCTTCTATTCAAGTACTCAGTCTGATGTTTACTGAAAAAGCATAAAAGATCACAAAAGCAAGCTGCCTCATGTAATAAAATCTGCTCTGAATTTTAGAAAGCATTTAAAAGTGAGAAAACCAGCATCTCCTTCATTTGTTGGATGCTATAATCTTTATCATTTCTGATTACTCCATGGAAGTTCTAAGTTGCTTCTGTGGAGTAACTTCCACTGCCTATTTCTTTCATTACTTGTGATGTCTTTACCATCGAAGCTCAGAAACCACTCGAGATTTGAAATGTTGTGACCAGGGCACTGTCTCTAATTGCAGGAGTATAGAAATGTTACTTGTATCCTCACAAAAACAACCGGCCTACTTTGCTACACAGTCAGATTAAGCTGACCTTTCCTCAGGCTGTCCATTTCTTCCCAGCATGATTACGCCATTAAAACTGTATTAAATGGGATAAATAATTAACATTTTATTCTAGTAAAAATTCACTAATGCCAGCATGCAAACTGATAAAGCAACAAGGTTTCAGAGGTCTTGTAAGAATTAACTGATTCACTGAAAATGGCAAATAGCAAGTAATTATGATGGCTATTTTAAATGATCTGCTGAAGTTCAACAGAGCCACTGACTGCATTATTCAGATGGAGTCTCCTTTTCTTTAAAGATTAATAAACTCAAACTGACCTATGTAAAATCTATCAAGACTTTTTATTTGTCACAAGACAGCAAAAACTCACTGGCCACTCCTGAAGCTAATAAGTGCAAGAAGGATGAAACACTTTATGCCCTTCATTAGACTTTCAGCTTGGAACTTGGAGCCTCTGCATCACAAGACTTCCTGGAGATCTAATGCTTTTACTCTGTCTAGAAGAGTTCAGAGTGTTAATTTTCATACACATAAAAGCCTCCAAGGAATATTTTCTTCAATACAGCCCAACAAATCTCCACTCTGTCACCTTCTCTTTTCTCTCAAGTCCATGGATGGGTGTTAAAAGACAGCAGTTACACAGATGAGCAATTTCAGAGCTGGTTATCATGCTTGGACAGAGTCAGAGTGAACCATGGAAGCAATTACCTGAACGTTTCTAGAGCACTTTTAAGAATTTCATAACTTGCAACCATCTTATAACCGGAATACAAAAATGGCCAATTCTGTGTGTGTGTGAAGGTTGAGTGTTTCAGAACTGCATAATTACCACAAATCACAGAAAGCCTTATTCCCTGCCAATAAGCTTATACTTTAATACCGTGAAACAGTAACAGGGCAAAATTCTCCAACCTGGAAAATCCTCCAGTACAGCAGTGTGGCTGTGTTTGATAAGGCTTATCATGTGGCACATATTGCTGAGTGAGAATGACGGGAATCCTTCTGGGGTTGGGGCACACCTGACACCCCCTCCAGCACTGCTGCTCTGGCTCCACGCTGCTGGGAGGAGCCACAGCACATCCCACTGCAGAGGAACATGGGGAGCTCCTCCAGTGCCTCAATCTCAGAAGTACACCGATAGCAGAGGCTCACTTTTATTGCTAATAAACACAAAGTCTTCCAGGCATTATTTAAGCCACACTTCAGAAAAAGGAGCAATCCTTTCAAAAGGACAAAGTCTGTGCAAGAGCAAAGGAAAATACAGGAGTACATTTCACTTGCAGATGGTGAAACATTTGTGAACACATCTGTATCAAGCTTGCCATTATTTTCATCACTGCAGTAGTGGTGATCTCTCCTTGGCAGACTAGGAAAACAGAGATACAGTAAATCCTGAGTACATTAATAGTGTACTCCAGAACATAAGAACACCCTCACTATGTCCTATTTCATTTTCAGATTAAAAATACAACCCCTTTTATGTAGATGAGATCAAAATGCAATTTAAAAACACGGCATCCTGCAATGTTGTTGGGATGCCCAGGGAGGAGGGTGCTCTAAGATCTCTGCTTTTCTATACCTGTTTTTAAAAAGATGATAGTAAGGAGCAGCAGTCATTCCTGGTCAGCAATTGGGGAATGAAAAAAAAAAAAAAAGTAAAAATGAAACCTGAGTGATTTTTACAACAGGATTAACTTCTGGCTTCTTCTGGCCATGCTCAGGGTATAAGGTTATGCATGTTAAAAACTTGAACAGTATTTTGAAGATTGTTGGCACATTTTAAAAGTGCGTGAAGTACAATTTAGAGTTTGTTACATTTGCCCTCAGAATCCAATTCTGAAGAAAAGCTTGCATTGCATAAAGCAAGCCAATTGTCCACAGATTTCTCCTCTCTGAAGTCTTCTAACTCAAATGCTCCTGAAATCAGTTGTATGGGACTGACCTTTCTACACAAGTTATACTATTTGAGTATCTGTGAAGATTAAAACAAAAACAAGACAAAATAAAAGAAACACAAAAACAAACCCAATTCTCAGATTTAATACAGTTTTCTTTACCACAGGACTCCCTCATTTCTGTTAAACTCCCTGTTGATCACATCAAGCTAGTGAACAGGTAAAATCAACCACTTCTATAAAATAATTCAGTAAAAGTATATTCTGCAACAGAATAGGATAATGGCAGAATTGCATCAAAATCAGCTTATCATGAGATACCCCATTAATGGTGTTCAGTGTGTGACATCAAAAAAATTCCAAACATTTCAGAAGGTGCCACAGATATTTACACAAATGAACAAACAAAAGTTATTTCACAAGATAAAAGGTGAAAAGTTTAAAGAGAAATCTGTGTTGCTCTGTGCATGTTCAGCTCATCTGACACGGGCAGGTTGATGACAACCTCAAGGCTGCATCTAATTATCAGTGGGGACATATCTGATTTCTGTGTGCCTTTCTGCAATCACACACTTTAAGTGCCTCATTCCTACTTCCAAGTAGGCAGAAAAATATTTCTCAAGCTCTGCATCCTCTCTATCTCGCATGAGAAGCAACTTGAACTCAGACCCTTCTTAGTCTAAGGCATGCATGTAAAGCTGCTCTCCCTGAGAGCTGTACTGTCTCCTCAAACCACGCTTGGGGATAATACAGAGACTATATACAATGTTAGGTAGGAGGTTAATAACTATTCTTAACAAAACAGAAAGTAACAGGCAGTTTATACGCAGCAGTCTACAACATTTGAACGTGAACTGCAGCTCAGGCTGAATTAAACCATGTACTTCACCAGATTTTTTTCATACCAACAGGGGATAATCAAAATAATTAGATACTGAAGAACTAGAACAGAACAAATTTTCATGGGGCTCACTGCAATCTAAGGTTTGTTTTGTTACTCCCAACCA
This sequence comes from Cyrtonyx montezumae, assembly GCF_038088225.1. Lineage (NCBI taxonomy): Eukaryota > Metazoa > Chordata > Aves > Galliformes > Odontophoridae > Cyrtonyx > Cyrtonyx montezumae. Next base: position 5,991,318 of record NW_027072067.1, read on the forward strand.
CCCACCATACACGCAGGAGGTTAAATTAATATTATTGACTACACAAAGGAAAGCAAAAGAACACGTGCAACATTATTGAATTTACTTGGGAGTAAAGTGAGAGATGAGATGTTGAGCAAATGAATGTATACAAATCCTCTTCAAATGATTAATGACTCTCTCATGCAAAATAGAAAGTTGGTCAGCTAAGCCCACAGTTGAAATAACAAGACCACGATGATGAGTTAATTTAATAAAGAAACACATATCTCCAGAGTAACGGAGTTCTCAAGGAGATGGTGGGGGCAGCAGGGAGTGGCATCTGTTTTGTTCATAATGAGAATTTTAAGTGTTTAAAAATGTCATGAAGAAAAATTTGGTCAACAAAATAACAGCTCCATAGAAGAAGAAAAAAAAAAATAAACTAAACCTGGTTAGAGATTGCAAAATTTCCTATGTGCAAATATATCAGAGTATTCCAAATTTCAGGTTGTGTTATGAGAGCTCTTTAAACTTGCAGACCACACTAAGAAGAGTGTACATTCTGACTGGGTTACTATTGACGTGCAAGTAACACTCCTCTGATTCCTTACAGTACTGGTTTACATTGATTGCATGAGTCAAATTTATAGAAGTACAGAAACAAAATATTCTTACATGTCACACTCTAAGCTTTTTCTTTACTTCATTCAACAAACATGAGTACTAGTTATAGAAACAGAACTATATAAACCTTAAAATGCCATTTTACATTAGCCTGTGAACTAAGCTAGTATGGAACTGCTGGTGGAGAAGAGTGGGAGTACACTAACAATTTGGATATTGCTGTATATTGCGTGGGTAAAACAAACAGCAATGTACCACTCATTTCCCTAATTTGTGCAAATCATAGAGTGGTATAGTTCAAGGAGTAAGATCATGAAATATAGATCTCTATATTTTCAGCTTTTCCACTCTTCACATCAAGCAAAGGCAGGCCAACAGAGATAAACAGCAATAAAGAAATACATTATATAAACTAAGCTTGTCAGAGTAACATCATGAAACTATCTGGAGTCTGTACTATTGTTTCTCTACTATATTAAAATCTGAGCTATTCATGGAACAATTTTCTGGTATGCTATCTGAGCTGCAGACTGTTGCTTTTGTACTCTTACACAAAACTTCAGAGTTAATGGGCAAACCACAACACAGTGCAAGGATCTGTGAAAGCAATTGCAAAGACCATTGAGATTTTTGAAAGCATTACTAATTTCCATGTTCCAGCTGAAATCTGTGTGGCATTTTTATATGCTCTGATTTAAAATGGATTAATACTTTTAGAAAAGGTGGTCAGGTAAAGCAAGGCGAACAAAGGCACCTGGGAGACAGAGTAAATGGCAGTTATATAAATCACCTAACCCTGCAATCCAGCATGCTTCCCAGGTTGTTTACAGGCATAGGAAGTGCAAGCTACAAAGATGGTAGAGATAATGTCTTCCAGAAATTCTGAAGGAAACATCCATAGGAATGGCCTCACATGAAGTGATCAACAGAGGTTTTGGGAAGACAGCAGTGGGCAGGGGCAGCCCCAGCAGACTGCACAGTGTCTGTGCATTCCCTTCAGCTGGACAGGATAGATCACACACATAGCAGCCCCTCAGCCATCTAAACAAATTAAAAACTATTTTGTAGCAATCCTTGTATACTCTTTCTAAACATCCCAATTTCCTATTTTACTGCTCCCTTCCTGTCTCTGGTAAAAAAATAAATTGAAAGCAAGATATGAGAAAGAATGCATTGCTCAGACACAAATAAGTCTAAAATGCTCATCTTGAAAAAAACAAAACAAAAAAAAATGTGGAGACCCCTTCGTTCCTACCAGATGTTTGTCTATGACTCAATTTCTTCTGTTATCAGGACATCATACGAAGAACAATATTTAAGGACAGGAACATAGTTGTTTGGTTTTTTTTCCCTCACTTGTTATTAACCTTTTAATGGAAGACACTAGACACAAAACTTCGTCTGTATTTGACTGCATCAATGGAGAAGAATTGAATGTAAAAAGACCATACAAGTTTTTAATTACAATTTACAGAAAATCACAAAATCGTAGAATCACTGAGGTTTGAAAGACGGCTAAAATCTAGTCCAATCACCCCATAAATGTGACTCCTGTAGACCACATGTCTCAGAGTGACATCTATTATTTTTTTGGAAAGTTCTAGGGGCAGTGACTCCATCACTTCTTTGGGCAGCCTGTTGCAATCCTGTATTTCCTTTCAACTTCTGCTGGAGAAACAAATTATTGGAAATGCATACACTTAGAGAAAAGATCCCTCAGTTTTGCATGTGCTGGCTCTGAGCTTACTGCCAAAGCTAAAACAATATTCAGAAGTATATAATCATACATAATGTTCTAAATGGCTCTTCTAATGAGTAATTGCTATCTTCAATATAACTTGCTTCCATGCTTTCTTGATTTCATATCTATGCCAATAATGACATGCAGTGTTAGTAGCCTTCCCTAAAAAAAGACAGGGTATAGCCACTGTCATCTTAAAAAGGCATAGCCAATAGGAGAAAGGAAACAATGAAAAGTTCATAAGGCTGACTCAGAGGTCATTAATTCAGTTTTCCCAGACATCAGTTTACTACTCAGATGACATGCTATATGCAGATTGCAAGGGAGAAATTACACTAGATACTGTTACTCTCCACCAACTGCCAAAAATAGATCCTCCCTCCTACATAAGGTGCTATGAAAGCACTTGGTTTAGCAACCAGGTTGTCATTAGGTATTTCACTGACATAATATATGGACTGACTAGACCACACAGGGATTTGAACAGTACAAACAACATATCATGAAAAAGCCCTGAAATGTAATACACATCTCAGCCATTTACTGATCTGTAGTTTAAACAAACAGAGACCAAAGCCAGACTTATAAACTTCGGTGACAAAACATATTTTCAAAAGCAGAAGGATTTATGCTAATGGATACCATTCAAATGTCTAACATAGCTCAGATTATCTTAAGTCAGAAATATACCACGGATAACTCCTCAGCAAACATTCAGGTACTTAGAGTACAAATCTGAGCTTAGGTTTACCTGGGCTCACACTCATGGTTTATGCTGAGGCTGAAAATGTGCAGGGTTTGTTTACAGTAAAGTTGATTGAGAATAATGAAACAGCATCTCTACAATCTCTCCAATTCCCATTTTGAATATTACTGTACTTAGAAAGAGTTTTACAACAGGAAGACTTATTATTAATACAGGATTATTTTCTAATCAGAGGAAAGTCTCTACTTAAATATCTGTAAGTAGAGACATCCTGTATTTTAACTTTACAATTGACATGCATATTTGTCAGCATCTTGGCTTCAGTTAGACAGTGACAAATGCTAAATGATTTTAGGAAATGAAACATTATTAAAAAAAAAAGAAGAAGAGGAAACAGCAAGAACGCTTCTTGTCTCTGTTACAGCCATGCAGAAGCTTCAAAATCAGTGAGACAGTGGTTGCAGCAGTTAAAAACAATAGCTGTTGCTATCCCTAGAAGTGTTTTTAGACCAAGCTGGATGGGGCCTGGGGCAGACTGATCTAGTGACTGATTTAGTGGTTGGCAACCCTGCCCACCGCTGGGGCTTAGAACTAAATGATCTTTGCTGTCCCTCCCAACCCAAGCTATTCTAACATCTTGATACACCTACATGAGTAAGGAGCTAATTTGATATTCCATTTTGATGGTCAGAAGAACTAAGAGGGTTTCCAACTGTATTTTTTATCCGCACACCACTCATAAATCCTCCATACAAGGGTGCCTGGAAGGTGGAATGGTTTCAATGCTGAGCGCGTCTTTGCTGCAGTAGTTCTAACAGTTTCCAGGCATTTTGAGTGTTAGCAGTGGCCCATAAGCAAACTGCATTCCTGGTCTCCACTAAGTACATCTAGAAAGAGAGCAGTGATGTCTCAAGACTTGGATATTCAATACTTTTTTTCTGTGTTTCCTGCTCAGTGTATTAACACACACCACTGACACCTTGCTGCCAAAGTTCAAGCTTGAAGTTGGGATTTCTGAACCTCACAGCAATTACTGAAAGCCAGGCTTTTGTCAGTCAAATATTTACTAATGGGAAAAGAGAAGACAGTCCACTGAAGATCTCCACAGAAAGCAATAAGAAAGATCATCTCACCAATATTTTTCATTGTTAGCTCCAATATTTGCATTTCTCAAACATTTGTATTTTCTATGGCAGTACTTAAGCATCTCATTACGCTTCTGCTCAATATTTCATTATACCTGCTTAAGACATATTAGGTGACAAATGGTGAAGAGCATCAGTCACTGATTTCTTTCCTACAGCTGTTCTTCTCAAAATTAGTTTAGATAAAACACAGATATAACTGAAGCAGAAAATGTATCTATTAGCACAGTGCCAGAAGTGAAACCTTGAGCAAGTCAGAGAAAATTAGAAACTCCTTTTTTTATATTCACCTTACTGGAGTCTTAGCACTTGAGGCTTTTCTACTAACCACAAATCAGTAAGTCAATGCATTTCAAATAAGAATCGTGAAATTCTAAAATACTATTTCTTGAACTCTAAGTTTTCCTTCCCACTACAAAATGACAGCAAATTATTTTACTTCAATTAAGAAAACAATCAAGCATAACTATATACTTCCACAATGAAATCTTGCAGAATTCCATTGATTTTTTACAGTACATACTGATTTTTAATCATTTTGCTCAAGAGAGCAGAAAGAAAAACAAAGTCAACTTTTTGCATCTCGTAGTAGAGAGATCAGTCTTGTTCTTGTTTCCCTATCTGTAAAACCACACATGATTTTTACAAGCTTGAAACTGACAGATGAAGAATGCTCCACAGCATTACTATTACTTCTATTTTAACAAATCTTCTAATATACACTGCCTACAATAGTGCAGAGGAGTACTCCATATTCTGTTCCCCCTCTGAGTGCTTAAAATACCAGAAAAGTTCTGCTCAAACCTAAATTTCATGATCAACTCAATTTTCTAACAATTTACTGTTGCATGAAATCTTCACAAAATAACATGGATAACATTGTCTAATTCCAGGCAAGAGCAACAGATTTATCTGATGAAATAATCCTTTCACCGTCACAGTTGATTTTGGTTTTTACCAAGAACAAAATACTTTGCAAAGCACAGAAGAAAATCTACAGGTAACCTACTTGTTTACAAGTGAGTTATTAATTCAAAAAGAAAAGTTAATAGGCTGTTTCCTTATATGTCTTTGAATCAGTCTCAATACCACAGATTCAGGCCAGAAGACATCCTACAATAGCTAAAAAGCACTTCTTACATTTTCTACCAAGCCAATAGCTTAAGCATAACCATGAGTCACAGAGGTTGACTTGCTAGTGACAATAATGTCTTGAAATTACAAATGTCAATTGGCAGTGATTCACTGAAATCAAGTGTCTGTGTTTAATTTATTTATATTAAGCATCCACATTTCTGAGACATGGTTTCACCCAAATGCTTCACTAGGAGCGTAAATCACCATCAAAGCACACAAGTGTAAATCTGCAGAACATGGCTGGGTTTGAATGTGACGCACAGCAAACAATTGCAAAAGCACATCTACAGACTCATTGTCAAAGTTGCTCCAGCCTTGGAAGTGCCTTCACATTTTTCCACAGTTTATGCAGGAATTTAGAACGTAGCAAATATATAGTCAGTATTAAATGTGATTAATTCATACTGTGATAGAATAAAAAAAAATAGTGCTCTGCAGATCTCATCCTCTCTCTCCACCCAAACTGCAATCAAGCAGATGCCTATTCAACTCTCCGAACACACTGCCAGAACTCAATTTTGGGAACTGGCTTTTTTCTCCTCTGTCTGTAATATGCAATGTTTCATTTTTCACTGTCACACTATTTACCATGCACATATTTTAGCCATATCATTTCTCAGTACAGTTCTGGGCTTGCTGGCTCACAGGTTCTTTGTGTTTTCCTTCATTCTATTCTTCATTGCTCTCTCATGAGCCTGTTTGCCAAGTCTTATTTGCCTATATTTGTAAAATAAACAGGAACTATTATCAGTTCTTTCAAAGGCACACAGTACAGACTGCTAGGGAGAAGCTGCAGGTTCCATCTGAGTGATTTGAGAAGAAAGTCTGGGGTTTCTACTCTCATTCACTCTGGATTCTGCTCTGTGTCAGATTCAGACTCCAGACCTTCCAAGTTTACTTCTAACCATGAAAAGATGAGACCAATTTCTTGGAAACTGGTACGTGACTATAAATCAACCCTCAGATTAGTGCAATGGGGCTCAAGTTTGCTTGAAGAGTTCTGTGAAGCTTAGAAAAATCCTCAAGGAAATTTTGTTCTCCATTATAACTGAAGTCCATCAAGGCTTGGTATGGTTCCAGAAGTTTAACATAAGGTTTGCAAAGCTTTGACAAGCACATACTTTTACTTGTGCTTACCTGAAATAAGCAAGGTAACACATTACTGAATTTGGTGTGTATTTCTATACTATATTATATATAATATACTAAAATATATATAGTATATAAGCTATACTAAAACTAAGTGAAAGCAGGGAGACAAAAATCAAGGATTTAAGGAATGCTTGGGAATAGAAATGAAGACCTGTGTCCTACTCTGCCACAGATTGCGCGTCTTCTGAAAACAGAAAATATAAATTCCCAAGGGACTTAACTATTTAAAATTCATTCTCAAATGTTGCACTTGGCTTTAAATTTGGTGTGAAAATCACCTGTGCTGAAGAGAAACTATGACACATCACAGCCAAGGGCAGAAACTCTCAATTAAGAGACAAGAAGAGAGCACAGCATCATGGCCAACTTATGTGGCCTTCTCTATTAAAGAGCCTCCCACATAAGGAGCAGCCTCATAAGTTCATAAGTTCATAAGTTCATAAGTTCATAAGTTCATAAGGTTGGAAAGGACCTATAAGATCATCTAGTCCAACCATCCTCCTATCACTATCTCTACCCAACTACTAAATTAAGTCCTTTAGCACCACATCTAAACGCTTCTTGAACAGCGCTAGGGATGGTGCCTCAACCACCTCCCTAGGCAGGCCATTCCAGTGCCTGACCACTCTTTCAGAAAAGAAATGCTTCCGGAGGTCTAATCTAAATCTTCCCTGGCGCAACTTGTGGCCATTCCCTCTCGTCCTGTCATTACTTATCAGGGAGAAGAGGCCTACCCCCTCCTCACCACAACCCCCCTTCAGGAAGTGGTAGAGTGCAATAAGGTCTCCTCTGGCCTCCTGCTTTCCAGAGTAAAGCAGATAGTCCCCTGATGACATTATATCTGGCTGTGCTGATCGACCAGCATCTTACACTGCATGCAACAAGGATGGTTCAGAAAAACTGGACATAGGTGTTTCTAAATGCTCAATCCAACTGTCCTCAGCTGACATTTTCCCCTGCAGGCTCTATTGCTATCGTTATTTGGCTCCCCAGAAATTGTCCATTCCATACATTGGCATCTTTGGAAAGAAAAAAAAAAAAAAAAAACAGAAATAAAAGAACTTCTAATTTGTTAAACGCCATATAATAACGTTTGATTTCATTCTACAACATGATCCTGATATGTAATCACCATTTCCTAGCCTGAAATACTATAATATAAATAATAAGCATTGTTGTCTTAAACTTAATATAAAATGGTTTCCAATTCTCTGATATCCAACTTTTTAGCTAAAAAGCACATAGATTATTGGCTATATACACATGAAAACAATATAATTATGAGATCTCTAGTAAGTATTTTTAACCAGGTTCAACATATTAAAAAGTATTAAAACTCCAAAAATAAAAATTGTCTCTTAGCCATATCTGTTTGTATTTTGTAGTCCACATCTATCTGGCACTCACTGGCTCCTCTTTTCTCTACCTGCACTGGTGGTAGAAGAAAGCTCCCTGTCCCAGCATTCATTTAAAAAAAACAAAACAAAAAAACAAAAAACATCTGGCCATGTACTTTCCTCCCTCTCAAAACTCATGACATTGCACCACATTTGGCTCTGTTATAGAAGGTTATGCTTACTGCAAATTCTAAGGCTTTATTAGATTACAATTAATTTTCATCAAAGTGTCTGCCCTTTTACATCTGAGGAGAACTTTCTAACTTAATATTCTGAGGAAAGGGGGAAAAATGGTTAATTAGGGGCAGAAATATGCACACAACCCCTTGTTTGACAAGAGACTTCCATTCAACCACGCACAGAAAAGACTTCTCACAGCCTGGAGCTCCCAATACACAAGAAACACTCCAGCCATGGTGGACACCCACCATCTCTTCTGGGAGAGTACAGGACTGGGAGCTGCTAAATCAAGGCAACAGATCTGCTACATGAAGGCATGTTTTAAAAAATCTGATACAAAGACTCTCATCACCACATTTTCTTCTTCGTGGATAAATAATGGAAAGTTTATTCAATACAGTATATAAAGGGAAGATCTGACTGCAGGGGAGAACAGAGCTACAGTGACCTTCAATAAATAACTGCAATGGTCCCACATGTGTTAATAAAAGTGCATCCCCTTCACTTGCCCTTCCCCTGCTGCACAGCCAAGACCGTGTGCACATACCGAGAGGTCAGCATTGGCTAATGACCACAAACAGCTTCCTCACTGCAGACAGACTGTGTTACAAGGCTTGAGCACTGAGTCACGGACTATCCCCTGCCCTACATGTGTAAGACATCAAGTGTTCATCACAAAAACTTAAATATATTACATTGTTCCTTCGCAAATGGCAAAAGGAGCTTTCAAGTTGCGTGGTAGTCATTCAGGGAGATGGAAGCAATAAAGTTAAGGTTCCACATGCATCCTCAGTTCTGAACTTTTCTCAACATGCAGTGTGGCTAATTCCATACATCACTAATTACTTTTTCTTTTTTTTCCTAAAAAGAGAATACTTCCTATCTGCACAATCTTTAAATTCTGTAGAAAGTTCTATTTTAATTTAAATAACACAGTTTTCTTTTTACAAACTCACATTTAAGCACAAAAATCCTTTCCCTATATTTAGCCATGCTAACATTCCAATCACATTTCTCTACACAGAGCCCCACTGGTGATGTTCACATCTAGTAACATATCAGTGGGATAAAGGGCTTTTGCCATGGATGCATCCCTCTGCTTTTTGCTATCAATCTTTCCACATGACCCAGAAAGTACTCAAATCTAAATCTAACTTAACTGAGTGCACAGTAGGTCTTTATATAAATATAATGTTTCATCACTGCTTTGCCTGGTTACACACAGGCTGTTGCAGGTTACGTACAAAATATACAGTGAGTATTTTTCAAGTAAATTACTTGCATTGACTCTGGCTGGCACACATGTAGTTCACAGAACTAGGAGCTATCTCATTTATATTTAAAGCAGCAATAAAAATATTTGATGTTACACATAAAACAGTATAAAATTGCATAATTAAATATTATATAATAATTCACACAAACTAGAGAACAGAATTTTCTTCTCTTCTTGGAAATATACTCTATGAAACTGAATATGCTTAACCATACCTCTGAGCTTTTTAATGTGAGGTTTTATTTATCCAACATTACGCACTTTATAACAAATTCATTTTGGTTTCCCTTTCTTTGTGAGACAGTAAGTTTACAAGATAAATATGCTTACTAAATCTCAAGTCATAATTTCAAAACAGTTGACTTTGAAAATGCCTCTCTAGAAACAACTGACTGCTAGATTCCACATATTTTTAAGATACAAAAAGAAGCGATTCTTATACAGTCAGATCTCTTTTTATTTTACTTATAAGACAAAGGAACTTGGAAGAACAACTTACTGTTTGAACTGGGTCTCCATCTGAGGTTCAGAGCTCTCTTTTATGAGATTGAACAAAAATGCAGATGTACTACGCTGAGGCCCAGCACTGCATTATGTCTAGTGCAGAGAATTAGAACATCAACTTTTGTTGCGTTAAATGTTGCTGGGATTTTATTTATTTATTAAGAGCTTTCCCTGCATGGTCTCAAACAGCTTGAGCATTTCTACATTTATTCTTCATCAGCTACCAGTCTAGGAAACAACTGAAAGATGTGTATTAAGAGACAAGAATCTACAGATGGGCAGCTTTCATGGAAACATCATGGTAGTTGTATGCCAAGTGTCACCAGTGGTAATATTTGAATGGACAAGAACTTCAAGAACTTCCTACTGAATCTACTAGAGAAAAAATGCAAAGACTAAACATGTAGAAGACTTTTAGAAAATCCACTTAGAGTTTTCTTGCATGATAAGTGCCTGTGAAATCAATTGGAAAGCCAGACGAATACACGCACCAGAAGTTTGTGAATTCCACCCCAAGAGACATAGCACAACATAGCTATGCAAGAGGCCCACAAAGATAACTGAGATATCTATAAACAAACATAACATCTTCAAAGAGGGAATGGATGCTATAAACATTAGGGTAGTATTGTAACTCTAATTTTAAAAGTACAAAAGTAGTTAAAATACTAAAGGAACATCCTGAGAAGGGTTTTGGGGTGGAAGAGCATAGTTAGGTTTTTTTAAACAATCATAAGTACTCTCAGGGTTGTATTGGGATGAAACAAGAGTGGCATCTAGTGGCTCACAGTGTTATGGTACTTGTTCCCATTGAACAGCTGGGATATGTTCCAGACCTGCTTTTCTACAGTATTCATTACACTCGTCTGGACTGTAATCGAGTATCTGGTGAGCATCTTGCTAGCAAAACTTGGAGAAAAAGAAAGAAAACGTTAATGTACAAGGAATGAATACAGAGGTATTATTCTCTGCTTATCTGCACTTTGTTAGCAACTTAGTCTGGAAGCAAGAGGATGGGAAAATTCTTTTTAAATCAGGCAAGAAGAAATTGCACAGCCTCTAAGAAAATATTTAGTATAGCTGTTGACTAATAGTGGTCTGTTCTTTCCGTACATATATGTCTGGTCAGCACTTTCAAATGTAAAGAATTTTAACACAGTACATCAAATACATGTTTGGTTACATTTTCAAAAACACACCAAATTCTCTCTCTTGAAAAGTTTGTTCTTACTGTGACAGTATTGGAAAAGTTCCCCAACTGGAAATATTGGAAATTCCTCCTGAGATGTGAGAGCCTTTCATTTCCCCTGGGGCAATATCACACTGCTTGCTGAGGAAAGGGCATGGTATTAGGGAGACTTGATGAGCTCTTGATCCAGATCCATTTTTAATTACAAATTATTAATAATTTTGCAGTTGGAAAAAATCTCTGTGTAAATAATTAGGAAGGTACTTGCATTTTTTAAATTAAAGAAATGTGTAGAAGTTGTTTTATGGATTTGAGACTGAGCTAAGAATACATAACATTAGAACTGAAATTCCAGTTCATAGTCCAGAAACTGCTCCTCCAGAACAGCAAATGAACAAGAAAAGAAATTATATATTATTTTCCAAAATGAGGGGGAGATACTACGGACATTCCTGATTATTTTCATATATCAGTGCTGAAAAGGCTATCTAAATACCTTTATCTGTTTTGTATTTGCAGTGCCTACCCTTGAGAAGCTGTTCTCTGATAGGAAAAAAATTTCTCTAACAATCACCAGACAATACAATCATAGAAACGTAAGCACCTATTAATTGATATTGCTGTTTCCAACCAGGAAAACAATGAAAGCAAACATTAAAGTACTATTACTATCAGCAGTTAAGAAGAGTTTGCCAAGATGATTTGAATTACAATCAATGTCATACATAAAGCTGTTGAAATAGTACTTATAATTAACCCATATTTAACAGAATTAATGTGTTCAGTGTTAACATAGTTATAAACAACAATTTAAAATATTAAAAAAGAATCCAACATGGAACAAAAAATAAACATTTGCGTGCAGTAATTTTCTTGTTTTAGAGGTTAATTTACCAAAGTATGTAGATAACTCAGTAGTGAGTCTGCTCATTTGCAGCTTTAAAACAGAAATACACAATTCCTGAAAAATTTTATCAAGGACCTTCATTCTGCCAACTGCTGACATTCAGGAAGTCCAAATAGCATTAATTTTCATTTTAATTCATTTAATTTCAAAGCTCACTTTATTATTCTGGCTAGTAGTGTAAAAGCCTAAACTTAAATCTCTCTTGAAAATAAGGAAATAATTCTGAAAAAATAAAAAGTGAGGACTGTGTAGTCCTTCTCCATTTTCTAGCATCTTGGTAATAGAGCTGCTGGCTTACAATACAGAACAACAAATACATTTTTTAGCAAACACTTGCCAGAATTATATGCTTTAAGTAGGATCCTACTCTCAGTAAATAAGATTTAAAAAATAGACCACTGTGAAACTTTAGTCAGTACATTACCTACCTCTAACAACCATTATTTTCACGTCATTATAGCATTCCAGCTATTAAAGGTCCTGTGTTTTTCCTGTGGGTATCAGAAGACAACAGCTGTATGCCTTTCTGACACTTTTGCAAAACTCAGACTTTAAATTAGCATTACACAGTTTCCCATGCATGCCAACTGTGCATGCTACATCGCCCACTGGTCCTTCCCTGTGAGCTTGTCCTTACGATGAGCAGTGTGTTCAAGAGTTAAAGCGCAGCAACTGAAACACACTGTTTGTGTAAGTAAAGAGCATATAGGGGCTTGAGTCATGGAGCAGGACTCAAATGTCCTGATTGCTACTGCAAACACACACATGAATACGTGTGCATGCAAAGTTATCCTTGCTGTGGACATTTCAATCCAAATACAAGGCATGAAATTTACACAAAAGGACAGGGGACATCAGTAAATAGTAGCATAACGTTAGGCATGATGATAAGCAATGTTGACACTATGACACCATTCACGGCCTTGTTTGCCAGCAGTGATTTGGGAGGGGTTGGGGTGGGAGCAGCAGAAGATCATTTGTTGAAAAAGCGCAATCAAGAAGAAAAAGCGCAATTGAAGTGAAACATTAGATCTGTAAGAGGAGCTAAAACTCCCATCTGTAGTCATCTGTGAAACCCAGGAACAATGCCTGCTATGACAGCACTGTCCTTTATCAACTCCCACATGCTGAAGGAACAGACTGTCTGCAGAGATATGAGGGATATCTGCCCTGAGCATGGGAATGACCACTTGTGCTGAAGGCAGGCAGACTTGCTTTTAGTTCATTCGAGGCAATGCAATCCATACAAAGTTACTAAATCAATTGCATATCAATACACATTCTGGTATCAAGGCTGTTACAGATCACCGTGTAGGGTAACAGTAATGGAAAACAGAACTTGCCATTATGTATCATTAAAGTATAATCAATTACAGGAATCTGTTAATGCTTTCCATCAGAGAATCCATCATGAGGAAACACAATCTACTTAAATGTGCAGATAACAAACGGAAATGATTTTTTAAAACAATGTGATTGGGTTGAAAATATTTTTAAGGATAAACTTTAACAGATTTCCTGACCTCATTTTATTAATGCATAAGTTGAAATAGACAAAAAAGCACTTTTTATACTGTAAGAACAGAATATGAAAGTTGCTATTAAGTCTGGGCCTGGAGCACACATTTTCCAGCCAACATCCAAGACTGCATTTGCTGTCTTCCTCGTTATATATTGATATGTACATACAGTGAGGTCACTGTTTGTGGTACTATGAGGTCCAGTTCAAACAACAAAGCTCTTACACTGTTCAGGAGTTCTCGTGTCTCCGTGACCAGGTTAACCCTGCTACAGTGGGGTCACCTGTGGCTCACATAATACAAGTGCTGTGGGTGTCATTCACCCAAAGAAGATGTAGCCAAATCAGACTCAGTGACATCCTCCCTTCTTAGTTTTGTATTCTCACAGACAGAGGTAAAACAGGGAAATGAGAAGAAAACTTGTGTTGGGATAGGATGAATGAAAGGAACAATTCTCAAAACATTTGTGAAAAAAAAAATAAAAATCAAACAAAGACAAACTTCTCACCAGTGTATGAGAATAAAAAGAAAGCTTCATAGGGCTGCACAGCTTCTGCTCCATCCAGTTCCAGTTGCTACTAAAAAAATATCACCATCTAATTAAAGTGAACGAGCAAATGTAAAACCTGCATTACCAGCCCTTGCTGCAAGTTATAAAGGGTCTCAGTTTGAGTTTGCACTGTCTCCACTGCTTTCTCTCAGCAAAATCTCCCTCACTACTGCTCCATTCCTCTACAAGCTTTGCAACTCCTGCTCAAGAGGAACACTGGTACTGCCCATGTGCAGAAAAGTCAAGGACTGATTTATTACTTAGAGAAAACATATAGTAAGCTATTAACAAACAGACCACAAAAGATTCTGAAAAGTTGCTTATCTGTAGGGATAACTGTGGACACTAATTGGGCTGTTATTTTGTTGATGTTTTGTGCAATTTGATATAGAGATTGGGCAAAAAAAAAAAAGACAAATGTTTTATTACATATTTTACAGTACATGCACATTTTTTTCTGATTTGCAAATAATTTGTAAGAGATTTCCTATTCTATAAACCTATGTTAGATCTCAATGAATTTTAAAGCAGTTCTGAAAGGTAAGAGGACAGATACAGAAAATGAGGATTTTTTTCAGAAGATCATCTTATATTTCCCCTTCTTACTACATCTCTTCATCTCATTGACATTTTACAGGTCACTGAAGCACGGAAATCTGGGTCTGTCTCACAGAACAATGATTCCTTGACCTCTATGGAGCTACTTCAATAGCCATTTACCTGTAGAGGAACTCCAATAAAAACTGCAACAATTTCCTACAGGCAATACAGGATTTACCTCTTCAATAAGAGGTGAGCACTCAGCTCAACTTTGAAAATCACTGCCTCTACCAGTGACACTATACTCCATGGGACTACAGAATTGTCTTTCTGAAACAGCTGGATCCCAGACTATCACATAAATGCACAAGACAGCATGATGTTTGTGTTGGAATAAAAGTAAGAAGGATCTGATACGGTATATGATGTATGCGATAAATAGTACAGAGCTTGGTACGAGAGACATTTGTTCAAGATATGATCAACCAACAGCCCACCACCATGCACAATTAGGCAAAGTCATCCAGGGCAGCATTCTGTCTACATCACCGATGGCAAGTGCGTGAATATGAGTTCAGGTAGCACACACTTATCCAGAGAGGACCCCAGTCTGCCTGCACAGCCCTTTGGGGAAAGGGAGCTGATCTGGGCTCTGCAGTGAGAAACATGGCAGGAAGGAAGAGACCAACAAAGGCAGGGCAGTTTGGAACTGTGCCAGGGTGGCAAAGTCTCCAAGTGGGCTGGGGAAAACGTTCTCAAAACATTCAAACTCTCTAAGACTTCCAATGCCTTTCACAAACTCAGGAAATCTTGTAGATCTCTTCCTCGCTGCCAACCAGCTGGCCATACCCAAAACCTCTGCTGACCCTTCCAACAAATCTTCTCTCCCCCAGCTTGATCCTACTTTGCTGCAAAATTCAGTTTTGCATACGATGCTGAAATCTGTTGAGCTGTCTTTGTCAGCAGGAGCTTCACACAGTCACAGAACAGCCATTAAAAATACCATTAGTATCCTTGATTGGAACGTTCAGTCCACGGTAATATTTCTCTGAACACATGCTCCTCATTTCCAACAGTTAACTGGACCCAGAATCCCAGAATATGATCTCAAGGCCTTTTTTTTTTTTTTTTATTTTCCCCAACAAACTAAATTGGATGGCCTGAAAGTTTTAGCTGAAGCTGTTAGTTTCAATCTGAAATATATGAAATATAACATTAAATCAAACTATTGCTGCTGTATTAAAAATAAAAATAATAATAATGATGAATAGCAAACAATACTTATTGAAACTTATCCTCTGTGATGTTCATTGTGAATATACAGATAGGTTTTTCAAGCTTTTCCCCTGCACAAGTATAATTTTGCTGTTTTATCTTTTTTTGTTACTGTTTTCTTGTTTAGACAGGACTTATTCTCCAACACAACCTACAAAACACATGATGAAGATTCGCTCATCAGGCAATATACATGAGGCTGAAATGTAGGGTTTTACAAAAACTGATCAAAACAAACACTAAACTGTACATGCATGCACACAACTAAATATTTTATACTACTGTCCTGGTCAAAACTGTGCTAATGTGTGGAGCACAGATTAGAAGACTGTACTTTGAGGTTTTTACAAATAATCAGAGAATTATCATATTTTGAATTATTTATTTTTCTCTTAAAAAGCCCTGACAGCCCTTGACTGTGGCCCTTGACATTGCTGTGCCTATTCGTTTTGTGCTATTACTCATTAGTCTTGGAAAAATAATCATTTTTACTTTTGCAAATAATTTTCTCAAAATACAAATATAAAAGTCATCAGTGACTATTTCACATGCAGAAGCTCTCAATTAACTGTTAAACAAACATGCAAGTGCATTTTTACAATGAAAAAGATCACTGTTCACTGAATTCAGACAAATCCGGTATATTATGAACTGACCAACCACATGATCAATGAAATGATGTGTGAAAATAGAGGTAGAGGCAAAATAACCTACTCAAACCCAGAAAATTTTCAGGCAATAATCATTACCAGCTTTAATTAACTTCAACACAAAAGCAGGGGTTCCTTCTGTTTCAAGTTAATGAAGCTCAGCACACAGACACTCCAATTACAGACAAAGCATGACGCTAAAGCAAGTTGTATCACACGATAGAAATAATGAGCTTGGTATTTTAATTTTGCAATCAGTAATTATGGGAGATTCAGAAACAAAGAAACAATGCATATAGTTGTAATGTTAAGGCACAAATGTAGCCAGTATCCTTCCTATAAGCCAAAAGCAAGAAAATAACTTTTCCTACAATAAGCAGTATCTATAATACCCTGGAAATATTTCCACTGTGATCTTCTAAGATTTACTCACTTTCATACTACACAAGCCAGAAATGTGACCTCACCTACAGCTATGAACGGCTTATTGACTTGCCTCTCTCATATATATTCATTAAATCTTTATCTGTAATACTGTTATTTCCATAGAAAATGATGGTTGTGTAGTAAAAAAGCTGTTCTCCCACAAAAATGAATAACCCTAGATCACTTCCACCCTTTTCAATAATTTGCCTATTCCTAAATACCATGTTAGAAGAATATACGACCTTTAGCTTAATCTCATCACCAAGCACCTCCAAGAAAGAAAGAAAGAAAAAAAAGCACAAAAAGAAAAGATGGCCTGCCATTTATTTCTCCCATTTATAGTTTATTAAACTTAAAGATAATAGGAAAAAGGTGGAAAAAGGCAGAGTATGTCTGGGCTCTAGTATCAGATATCACTGCTTATTATTGGCTATCTGCCTGGTAATCATAAATCCATAGGGTAATATTCTAAAATCTTTTTCTTTTCAGGTAGGTGTAAGCCAAAAAGAAAAAAAAAGTTTAATTTTCTACGAAGAGCAGAAAACAGCAAGCACAGCACAATTGGGTACCAGGATGCATAAATATTCCTGATTACAAACCCTTTCACAAAGAGCAAACAGGAAGAGTTTGAAGCTAACAGCGTGTACATCATGCAGAAGGTATCTCTGTCCCAGAAGATAGATATCACAGTCTATGAATGAACTGCTCCAATAAATTATATTATTCCTCCGAGGAGAAAGGAGAGCAATGTTATAAACAGTGACTTCAGAAAAGTGAGAACAATAGGGCATTGAATTTTGCAAGAGTGAACTGAGGAACTTTTTCCTGCAGGAGAGCTCAGTATCACTGACCAATGAGCCTTATAAATACAAACATTAACTCCAGCACTGCTGCTCCTCTGACAGCCTTAGCATCTCACCTCTCAGCATATCAGAATCCAAATGCACGTGCAAAATAATGCAAGGACATATGGAATTAAACATGTTTCAAATAGAGTCTTTAAACTACATTTTCCAGGAAAGCTCAGAAAGCACATGATTCTGGTAAAACCCAGATAGCTAATACATGCCTTTGATTAGAGAAAGGGCTGAGCATCCTCCGTGCAGAATACCCAACAAAAGAAGAAACAGTGCGCATCATCTCCTGCTTGCACCGGCTGATACAAGCTAAACATCCCTGGATAAAGGAATGCTAAACCAGAGCTGCAGTTCCCAAAGTGAACCCCAATAGGAGCAGAGTGCTGTGCCTGATGCAGGGCCCAGCAGCAGCACAGGGTTCAGCAATTTTTTCTAAAGGAAGATGATCACTAACTCAATCCAGTTTACAGAATGCATGCCTTGGCAACTAATTCAAACGATTACAGCGACAAGATATTTTAATCCAAATTCCTGCTTACAATCACCAAGACACCAATCACTGACTTTTGGCATGTTTACTTTTACCTCACGTGGACATTGCTCCTTTTCTCTGTCTCTTTTCCTGTCTTTCTGATGTGTCAGAGCTGGGAACTGATAAGCTGGAGAGGTTTAAACACATCAGCTCTGTCTGTGGTGACAAGAAGTTTCCCAGAGGTTTGTGGCAGTCTCCAGGAGCACCGTGGTACGTTCCCTCATTTTGATGCTGTGTTCATACCTCACACAGTGCATATTTGTTCTGCCAAAGTTCTCCAAAGCTCATTTTTAAATTGTATTTGAACCTTACCCACTTATTCTCCGAGGGCTTCTTTTGTGTTCTAATGAAGCTCGTGTCAGGCAGCTCCTCACTGTTATGTAATTGCCTTGCCTGACACTGAAGATGGTGGAGAAAACTTTAGGGTTTTTGTGGTTTTTTTATTTTTAAAAGGAGCTGAAAATGGTTTCTCCATTTCAACCCCACTGTGAGAAAAGGTAATGGCTTTTGAGACTTACATAAAAATTACTGTCAGTACTCTTAAAACACAAAGCAATTAACACTTAACAGCTTTGCCTCTACACTGTAGGCACTTGTTTCTCCTGCAGCCTTCTTTCGTGCACTTGACAATCTTTTGACACCTATTTCTTTTACTTCATCGATGCTGCTTTCTCCTACAGCCTCCCTTATCCCCATCCTATGAACCTTGTTTTCCTCTCCCTTCTTTTCCTCTTTTCTGCTTCTCGTTCCCCACACAGACCCACAGAGTTAGGGTTGGGCAGGTGCTTCCAAGGGCAGGGAGAGTCGCTGCCTGGTTACTCCTCAGTCATGGCATGCTCTGATCACTTTCCATTTCCACTCTGTGCAAAGGCAATAGCACTGACAGAAGATGTTGGGCCACTTTGGGAAAGAATCCTGGGCATTTTGAAAGAGGAAACATTCTGAGGCTACACGTCCTTGTGAGTTTACTTCAACTCCTTCCTTGATGCAACAAAGTTCAGCCTGATTTTAGGGTTGACAACATCACCATGTTAAGAATGCATCATGAAGTATTGTTGCTGATATTCTGCTGTAAGCTCATTTCATGTCTTTCTTTCTTCCCCCACATACCCATCAATGTGAACCTATCTGCTTAATTTGATTGGCTGTTTCTGGCAAGTATTGTCTTTTCATCTGAACAACATTAGCTCATTGCTCTATTGGAATAAGATAAATAATTACCTTGCAAAAACAATAAAATAGAAAAGTCAATGCTGCAAACAGCAAGTTTTATCAACATTCAAATGAAAACTTCTGTTTCACTTAAAAACTCAGTGGGTGAATTTATGTGAACGTGCAAGAATTTCAGAATTTATTTCTCTTAAAAACATCTCTAATTCTTACAGAAAGCGTACGAAGTAACCTGGAAACACTTAATGATGTGAGAATGGGAAAGGAACAGTATGTTCATACCATGTGTAAATACTTTCTGTTCCATCTTGTTATTGCTGTTAGACCAGACCTGTGAATCTTTCTAGTATTGGAAACTTTTGCAGAATTGCACCAGAGGGGAAAAGACTTAGGCTGCAGCTCAGATCCATGACCCGGACCAAGCAGAAGAAACTCAGGTGAGGGCCTCTGAGAACCAAAGTGTCTGGCCCATCCTTCAGGCTCTTCCACGTTGAATGTCTCACAATCTTCTCTTACAATTGTTTCACATCATATACATAATTTAATATTCACTAGAGAAGCAGCTTGAACAGGCCTCGTTTCCTTATGGAGAGCTCCACCTATCTGATCATAAGTTGCTCTCGAGTTGAAGTTTCTGTTGCTCTGAAAAGCTTTGGAATGGCTTAGTGTTTAATTGAAGAACTTTAAATTTTGAAAACACTCTTGGGAAGAGAAAGCTATTTCCTCCTCATTTCGGGTAGCAAGCAAGCATAGTAAAGGGACAAAGTTACAGATGGAAAAATGTCGGGCAGACAAAACAAACTGCTCACTCATATTGTTCTTTGACAATTCTACAGCTCAGATTTCTCTTAGTCTGTAATGCAGATATTAACAGGTAAGAGTATTGTGTTATAGCAGTCGAGAAGACAATGCTTTGAGCACACAGAAGTCAACAGGAGTAAAACCAAACCAGGAACCAGAGCTAAGAAATAGAGCCTTTTTTCTTTACTGTTTTCCTCCTGTCAGTAAAAAGTATTCCCAGATAAAATATTATTAAACAAAGGGAATAGTAAGAGTGAGTAAGAACAATAATCAATGTTTTTATCACTTAACAGCATGCTCTTATGCCTTGTAATTCACTGACACAAGATACTCATGCTTTTGTTCACTTATTCCTTCATCTTAAGCCTTCAAACTGCAGTGTAATTCTTAAGTGTTTGGGGCATTGCTGTTTTACTGAAAATATTCTGAACTCTATGCTTACAGAGTCCTTCCTTCATCTCCTCTATCTTTTGATCAGTACAGAAGACCTTGAGCTATCCAGGAAACAAAATGACAACAAAATGTCTACAAGTTCTGGCAGCATTCCTCATCAGAGCTGTATCCAAGTTACGCCTTCAGCTGGATGTGTATGGAAAAACATGTCACAGAATCTCAAGTGCTAGAGGAACACAGAGATGAACTCCCAGAGAGCAGCTTCTGCTTGAGGCACCTCAGCTCTGAAGAACTCCAGAGGTAGACTTTACAAACAAGTAAATGTATCCAGGCATCATAGCTACTTCTGCAAGAGTTGCACAGGGTCATGAAAACAGTTCAGGTCAGTGCTAGTAGCTAGTTAAGGATGTCTTCTTCAAGTTCTCTTGTGAGCTACAGCTACATTGTTCATGTCCCATAGGAATAGAGCTGAAAGCAATGAGGTCTCCAAAATATTTGAAAGAAAGTATTAGAAAAGTTAGGCCATCAGATCACCTGTTATGTTGCCAGGTCAGGAACCGAGAAAGTTCTCTTATTTAGAAAGCAAGCAGTTTGGATAAATAACCTATGAAATACATAAATATGTCGGAGAGAGAATATCTGTAGGGAAACTACAGGAAAGAAGAGGACAGACTCTTTAGCCGGGTCTGTGGCAACAGGGCAAGGGGAAACAGTTTAAAACATAAAGAGTGTAAATTTAGGTTGCATATAAGAGTCTTTCACAGTGAGGGTAGTGATGCACTGGAACAGATTGTCCAGAACGGTGGTGGATGCTGCATCCCTGGAGGCTTTCAAGGCCAGGCTGGACAGGGCTCTGAGCACCTGGTCTAGCTGTGGTGTCCCTGTTTATTGCAAGGCAGTTGGACTAGATGAACACTAAAGGTTCCTTCCAGTTCTAAGGATTCTATGATTCTAGGATACTTCAGTACAATTAGGAGATAATAGCAGGTAAAATAATACAAAGAACTTAACTGGTGTGTGTAGTGTTGAAAACCTGAATCCTTAGGACTATGTCTTGTGTTACAGATTTAAGAAAAGGGATAATAAAAAGCAGCTTTATAGCATTATTCCTCTGTTTAGCCCACTAAATTAAGTGTAATCTTAAAAGTAACCCTTTATTAAAAAATCTAATTGCTTAACCATCTTCTAGCCCTGTGAAATAATATTAAAATATGTCAAACATCTTAATACATTGGTATGAACCTGTCGTGTATTATCTAGAAATTAAAACTACAACAATATGAAAAGAAAATGCCCTGAAACTCAGGTGATATCAATTATGAAATAGCCTTGATTCTATTAAAAAGAAATAAGCTTGCATTTGTATTGTCACATCACACAGAGAGAGAAAACTTGACTGAAATATATTGGAATTGACACTCTTAATTAACAAGGAAAATAAAAGAACTGCCCTGCAAGTGTGTGTAATGAAACCATCTAGCAAATGCACTAGTAGTCATAACCAAACATTTTATGACTTTCTCCTGTCACTGATGTCAGAGGTATAAAAGATGATGAGGAATCACGTACTGTAAGAATTTTACTGATTCAAAAAGTAGAAAAATTTCTATAGGTTATAAGAGAAAAAGTACAAATTACTTGTAGTGCTCCACTGAGCAGTTCAGCATTAGCTCTCATGCCGAGCACTCTCTTCTTGAAGTTATTGAAACTGAAATAACCCAGGAAAGTAAAAGATCTTACCCTTGCTCTGTTCAGATGCAAACACCCTATAATGTCTTGTAAAAGAGCTCAGATGTCATCATACAAAGAGTAGAATACTGTAGAGGATTTTGGTGCCAATACAGACCACGTGACTGCAATTTAAGTGTGCTTTAGCACCTCACCAGTAACTGCTTAGCAGCGCCAGCTTGGCATCGCATTAGTGTATTTTTACACAACAATAGGCAAAATGCGTTTGTATCAGCTGCAAATGGAGCAAATTTCTTTGTATATGACAGCTTCAGGAAAAAGTGTTGCATTTCAAAGCCTCTGCCTTGGGTCAGGTAATCACAATAGTGTTCCACTGAATCCCAACAAGACTGTTTACACCTTCAGTAGCACGCACTCAAGTTCGAGACAAGCAAAGAAAGCAAAATTTGTTAACAAGAATTGTACATTATTAGAAATGTATTCCTAGTAGATGAATTCCATCAAAAAAAGTACATTATGCTCTGTTTTTTTCCCCAAAAATATTTCTCTGATATGAAAAATGTCAACAAAACCAATCACCTGAAAACTTGAAACACCCAGTTGTCCTTTGCTTGGCCTTTAGATCCTGTATTTCTTTTCTCATCACGTTAAAGATGAGATTCAGGATAAATGACACATACATTTACTGAACTTTACCCAGAGGCAAGACCAGAGACAACGTCCCTGTATAAGTAAGATGGGCAATCCTTAAAATCTGTAGAAATTTTGTTGATAAGGCATCTTGCCGTAGCAATACAGACAGTAATATATTTTACATCAGCAAATACACAATTTAACATGAATAGATATATTTGTTCCACTTTTTATCAATTTGGACAGTCTTTAATGATACAAAGTAGCTTGAAACCATAGCCAATAGTGAGAAAAACCCTGGAATGGGTTAAAGGCTGAAATAAATAATATTTAGAATGTCATATCCTCATAACTTTCTACATATATTTGGTTACACATTAGTTTGGCTCCCTAAAAGAAAATAAATTCTAAATGTGAAACCCTGCTGCTTGATGCTTTAGAGTCAGCTTTTACCAATTCACAGTTTGGTCATTTCTCAAACATTCAGTATATAATGCTGATGAGTTAGTGTCATATCACCTACTTTGATTTATACCATTCAATTCACTGGGAGGTTTTTTTTAAACTACAGGATTCTTTCGTTTGTTTATTTGTGTACGTTTGTCAATAGATTTGAGAGAGGAATAGATAGCTCAAAGCTTAGATAATTATACATCAGAATTAGAATACCTATAGAATAATTAAGGACAAAAACAGTGATCTTACTAAGAATAATACCTAAAAGGGTCTAGGTCTAGCATCCAGCATTGCTCAATACAACATGAACAGTCTAAAAGATGAACTCTTCCAGTTGTTATTTTCTTTAATTCAGTGTTTTCTTTAGAGTCAATATTAATTTAATTTCTCATCTCTATCATTTTTATGTACTGACACAATATTAACTATATTGTCTTCAAGACATAGTAGGTGAAGTTGGACCAATAAAATGCACAAAGGCTTTTCCTTTAAGTGCTTTCTGAATTTTCAGAGTATCTGAGCACACAGAACTGGTGCTGAATAACATACCACTAATTCAAAACACTCAATCCTGTCTTTCACACATTTGCCGAGGCAATACAAACACTAAAAAATCCCTCTTTGATAGTGGAATGATATAGAATGTACACTGTTTAAGCCTTCTATCCACCTCCAATTGAACGTAGGCTAGCGAAGCATTCTGGCCATTGTTTTATATTGAGCAGATGGTATTATGAGATTCTTGATAAAGAACAACAATCACTCAGCAAGGGTTGCAAAGGGGTCGCTGAAACCAAGATTAGCAATTGATTAGCTTTAATGGACCATGACAGTAATAAACAACAGAGCTCTACACAAAGATTTGATTGTCCCATTAATGCTGCTGACACAAATGGCATTTAACTGGCTTCCTCAAAGCGTTAATATCTTCAAAGCCTCAGTAAATGAAGGACTTTGTCACAGTGAGAACTATCCTGCAGTGAAGAAGTACTTACTGTAGATACCTACAAAAATCTTATATAAAGTCCGTTTCTGATTTATCCAGACAATAGCTTCTATTTCTTCAAGTCGTAAAATTCAAAAAATAGCACACCTCTAAAAGGCTTGAATGTAATAGAGCTCTAAAGCACTGGGATACAGAACTCAGCATTCGCTGAACACAACAAAAATATGAATAATCACTTTCAGTGCCCTCATTTTCTCCTTAGTTCAACATGCACTGACGGATCTTAGCCTCACAGCCTGCTCAGCTCAACGTTTTATCCTTAGCTCTAAGGAGTTCACTAATGCTTTTTTCTTTCTGCACAGAAAACAATTGCTTGTATCATACTTTCACCGAACTGTTTTGTGATTACTCGATGTAACCGTGATAAATTATGGAAATTGAACTTACATACTTGGGTATTAATAAGTTAAATGTATAGGAAAGCATCTCTGCCTCTCTTAGTGGTTAAGCGCAAGATTTCAATAGATACACAGCTAATATTTGCAGAAAGTTTTAAAACTGGATTGAGAAAGCTAAAGTCAAAGTAAACAAAACTCTACCCATAGAGTTGCTTTGTTGGTTTTCTCGGTTTCAACATTCAAGAAACAGAAAATGTAGGAATTCATGGACAGTATTAAGATCATGAGTCATCTAACTCTTGAGTAACATTGTCTAATAAACTTCACACTGTTAGGTTAGATTATGTGGTATTTAAAATACTCTAGTTTTAACTGTTTTACTTAAACAAAAACTTTCCTTTTAACAATTTCAACTGTGTGCTGCCTCAGCTCCTCCCTGCCATATTAATTGTAAGGCAATATTTCGAGATAGTGGTCTGGCTGTAAGGGCTTCCAGGTAGGAGAAAGAATGTTGCCTGTTTTAGATGCATATCCAAACACAAACCAAGCACAAATCAAGGTCATGCTAATCCCATCCCAGTGGGTCCCACCTCAGGTGCAACATCAGCTTCCTATTGAACAGTTCCTTGCCAGTATGCTGCAATGATGAAACAAGCTGCTAATTACTGGCTTTAAATACTTTGAGCTACACAAACACGTAAAGAATAGAAATGAAATCTCTCAGAGTAAAACCCTCTAGCTAGGTCTCCCAATACACACCCTGAATCTGTAGCCTGTCAAAATACTGAGCCAGCTTTCATTAGCTCCATCTTCTGTAATCAGCATCCTTCTATTACTCACATACTTGGCTTTCTACAGCAGACCAGTTCACACAAGATATTATATAACTTTTATAATATACTCTTATAATAAATATTGAAAAAAACCGAATATTAATTACCTGCAAATCAGCATCAAATTCATGTTTCAGGTAAGCATCTTCTGCAGCCTCAACAAGACGCTAAAAAAAAAAGAAAAAAAAAGTGTATTTTTGGAATTTTTGATAACATGTTGAAATTAAGGTGTTTCTTCCAGTATGACAACAAAATAGGCTTGTTTGAGAATTGTGCAACTCCCTCTCCATGTGATATCTGCTACAGTACTTCATTAAAATCAGAAAAGGAAAGAAAGAAAGAATAAATAAAAATAAATGAACAAGACCTTAAAAACGTAGACCGGGTTTTCCAAACCTTCAACATCCATGGTTGGTAGTACAAGATTCTCAAAAGAGCTCAACAGCTATTTATTAAAAGAAAACAATGTAATTTGGTCATAATTCGTTCATCTTTCCCCCACAGATGTTCAGCAACCTGTAGGCTCCATTCTGATACTGGTTTTTAAAAAACACAAAGGTGCTTTAACACACTTGACTTTATTTTGCATATAGGAGCCCTTATCAAATCAAGAAGTAAAATAGGAGGTATTTCTTAATACTGTACTTAATTAGAAGTAACTGAAATAAAAAAAACTTTTAAATAACACAAACATGAAAGAACAGAAAAACAGAGATGAGATTCATCTACTTGGTATATTCCAAATGTTGTACACACTACTATAACATGGTGTCTAATCACAACAAGAATTTTCTGCTATTAAGGATATAACATTTACTGAATGACAGTAATTTTGTCATGCTTTTTCCTCTTAATCCTCAGAACTCTCTACAGTGTTCTGCACTACTTTTATTTGAAGCACAAAATAAGGTTGTATTAGAACACTGCAGACATTCTCTTCTGAAAAAAGATAATATCCTATCTAGGATGTTCTATCCAGGTTTCTATATAGTATTTTAAATCTAACTCTTCCTGTTTATTATTTCAGTGAACGGAATATTCATCCACGTACAACCCAAAATTAATCAAAACTTGATTTGTCACAGAATATTCTGATTCATAATTTTTATTTTTCTTTGATGCATCAGATACTGGTACGAACATTTACTTTCATATATACATATTTTTAATCACAAAGCAAGTGAGCTTGACACTGCTGTTCATGGCACTTCGAGGACAGCTGTGCACCCTTCTGCTTCCTGCTTCATGACTGCACACACTTTTATGAACCGAGTATAAATCAAAATGCAGGCAGGATTCATATCAACTGTCAAACAATTTATACTATAATGGAAAGTAAGAAAAATACCTCTGGTTTCCAAATCAGAATGTATAATTCAACAACAAAATATGTGAGTTTAAAGGACAGTTTGCATGTAGCAGAGGTCACAGCCTTGCCTTCCCCATCTGGGTCTCATCTCATAATTTGCAAACTCTGTGTTGTGCCCAGAGGGGTTTTCACACCTTTTTCCTTAGCACAGTGTTATATGTCCCACGGGATTGAAAACTGGAACCCTAGTGATGCCCAGGTTGACATAGAAGAGCAGGAGATAAAAGAAAAAGCCCACAGTGAGGAGCTGTCATTTGTCTGCTTTCACCTTTAAAAGTCCTGTCCCATGTGAGCCCAGCTGCTCTTACTGAACTCTTTCAGACTAATCCAGAACGGAGCTGAAGCAGTTCCAGTGCCAGCAAATTCAAACCAGAATCGAACTGAGAAGAGAACTGGCTCACCCTCTCACTGTCAGAACACAACACATAATGATGCAACACAGCAGTACATAAGGGGAAACCATGACACAGTACTGCAAATAAAACATCAGGTTCTACGGAGGTGTTACAACTGCTCCTGTGCTGTATGAACAAGAGTAAAATCACACCTTGTAACTTGAAAAGTTGTCGAATATTAATTTAACCCACTTTTTGTGTGTATGTTTAGAAACAAAAGTAAGCAATAATAAAATAAGTAGTCCAAACTCTTTTTATAGTACGATAGAATGGCACAGGTTGGAAGAGACCTCAAAGATCATTTGATAGGAAAGCCTTGGAGCACTGAGCAACATATTTCATTGACCTCAGAAGCCCATCTTTAGCATGTTAGTGACCCACTGATATTTTAAAAATCTTGTCTACATGTCTTAATCATTAGGAAGGCATTTTATGTAAAATACACACTCCAGTGCATTTCCAGAGGTGTGCAGCACTTTACAGAAGATGCAGAATTGCATTACTACTCTGTGCACACGTAAAAAGGTGATGAATATTACTAAATGGGTTTGGATTAGATGATCTCTTGAGGTCCCTTCCAACCCCTACAGTTTTGTGATTCTGTGTAATGCAACAGATTTTAAAAAGTGAAATAAATGCCCAAAAAATTATTAATACAGAAATGAATGCAGGGGGAAAAGGAACGTATTTCTCTTTCTGTGCTGAAACACTTAACAAAAGAGAAATTATGATAGTATTTCATGAGATATCATTACCTAGTGGGCTAGAAAAATAATTCATAACTTCATACATAGTTTGAATCGATCCCGATGTGTTTCAATTACATTTTTGCCTCTGTGAAGTAAATAAAAAACACAATTTATACCCACATATAACCAGAGAAGCATGATTAACAGCAAAACCATATGGTAAGGAGGGCAGCACAGAAATGAAAAGTACCAATTGATACTCCATTGATTTTTCATT
Organism: Cyrtonyx montezumae; assembly: GCF_038088225.1. Lineage (NCBI taxonomy): Eukaryota > Metazoa > Chordata > Aves > Galliformes > Odontophoridae > Cyrtonyx > Cyrtonyx montezumae. The sequence continues at coordinate 6,019,636 of NW_027072067.1, forward strand.
TAAATTTTAGTTGATTACAACTTTTTTTTTTTCCAAAACAACAAATACAGCATCTCAGCACTCAATACAGCATTCTCCATAGGAAAGAGAATAAAATAAGTTCAGTCTACACAATTTCCTAGGACAGACAGTCACAAACATACATGCACACTGCAAGCTTCATCCTTGCAAAACGAACAAGAAAATTTGTACTTTGGTACACTGAATGTAGACAACAAGCATATAGTACATTATCTGTGTAGTAGTTTTAATTGCAAAAATTTCCTTTAAATATCGCAGCACCATCACAAAGGAGACTGTGAGAAATCTGAGAGAGCTATAAAATCTTTATAAATAACACTGCAACATTCTTATTCTAGGGCCAGTGATAACCTTTTAGAATATTTTCATATGACTGAACATTTATTTAGCAAAGATTGTTCAACATTTTGCATGATTAGTGATTTTAACTTAACAGTTTATAATGTCACTCTTAATACAAATGCCTATATATTTTCATGAGAGTAAACACTCTAAAATCAGTGCTTGAGTGAATAAATGCTCACCAAGCTGTTGTTATCCTGAAAAGAATTGTGAGTTATCTATATAAATTTATATGAAATGAATTACGAATGCTGAATGAGCTATTGTTCAAGTTATACAAGGGTATATATTTTAACAGTATCTAGTTCCACTTGTGGAAAGGTGTTTGCATGTCCGTGCACGTGCAAGTTGAAGGCTTCATATAATCCTTAAGGAGCAATTTTCACATTGTACAGAGCAGTTTATCTGAAGCACTATGCATTAAGGAGCTGATTCCTGTAATTCCCCAAATACATAAATTTGAGAAAGATAAACTTGCTTATCTAGGATATCAAAATGCAGCACATGTAAGAGCAGGGCATGAACAAAAAATGGAGTGAATATTGTACTCAAAAAAAAAAAACCAGAAAAATGATTACCAAATTACAAAGCCAAAGTTGGATATTTTAGAGCTACTTCTATCGCAAATATTGTAGAGAAGTTTGAGAGAAAAAAATATATATTGTTTTTTCTCAATAACATTAAAAAATCCCTTATCTATCTCTGAATAGGATTGTTCCCTTTACAAGGGTGAATGAGACAGAATGGGAGGGAAAAAATAGAAGCCAACACAAATTGGGGTAAAACGGAGCAGCTAGGAAAATGGGGAAAATAAGTGAAGAAAGGAAAATTACAACTTTTAGGAAAAATGAAGAAAACAGCATAGGGTACCCATTTTATCTCCTGAGCACTAAACTTATCCATAAAAGCTGCCTGACATTATGTTCCACTCACTCTTCAGCTATCAAAACTGGAAGAAACACAATTCTATTTGATTGATTCCTTTCTCTTTTTCTAAGGTAAACCACTTGCCACACATAGAGCAAGAGTCGCCGTTAGAAACTGCTTTCCTCTTCAAATCAAACTGCTACAAATTTCAAAGGAGATCAGAAGACTGCTCTACCTTCCTCCTAACTAATACCAGTTTGGTACCAATACTATTTTAGTCCATAACATGAATAGTTTATAATCCATAAGGAATTTTTATAAGCTCAAAGCCTTGTATCCCAGACTTGTCCAGAATTGCAACAAGGGTTTATGTCTCAGTCAAATGCAAACTTTGTAAATACAGGAAGAAGACAGCAAAAATGAAAACTAATCTCATTTTCTTCAAAAATGTACTTCTTAAATATTTTCTAGCAAACCTTCTGTTACATTAACAAAGTAACAAGAAAAAAAACAAAACACAGCAAAACGCAATGGAAAATATTGATAACTACCTACCAGTAGTTACCCTTTAAGGTGAAATTCTTATTGTAATTTTAATAATCTCTTTATTGATTTGAACATCAAATTTCTAATCAAAATCAACAGTAATTGAGCTGTGAAGGTGCCAAAAATACTTCCTAAAGTGCAGCTAGATAATTATTTAAAACAGTTCAACAGTTGAATATAGTCCTCAGAGAAAAATCAGAACTTGCATTTCAATCATCGGAGCAATTATCTTCACTGGCTCCTTCATTAGGAGATTATGTTGTTTGCATGGGAACATTCGGTAATAGATTACCAAACTGTTAAATATTACCCAGTTATCCTCCTGTGAATTCCCAATTTTGGGGAAAATTTCGGAAGTGAAAATGGGCTTTCTTTCCAGGAAATCTGTGAAGGAACAGGTGCTTTGATAACTTCTGAATGAAGTTTGGATGTTTTGGAAAACAACAAGATTTATTATCATGATAACCTATTTTCTATTAAGTCAGGTAATTACTGTGGGACCTAGAGCATTTCTAAGAGAAGGAAAGGCTGAGAGACCTGGGACAGATCAGCATGAAGATGAGAAGAGTCTCCTCTGGAGGTATTCAAAACTCACTTTCATGTGCAACCTGCTGTACTGAACCTGCTTAAGCAGGGGTTTGGACTCAATGGTTTCCAGAGACCTCTTCCAACCCCCAAAATTTTGTGGTTCTGTGAGAATTTTGGCAAGGGTGGCAATCCTGTAATTCCTCCTTCCTTCCACCAGAGTTCTGAAATTTGCTTCTTTTGTAGTTTCTCTCAGTGGAGAAAGCAAAGAAACTGTCAGAGAATATTTGGTGATGTTCATCAGTAGCCCTATTATTTTCTTTCCTGAAAAACAACAGCATATATCACACTGATGAATGCAATGATCTGTAAACAGAGCTCTCAGCCACGCTGTTTTATTGCATACACTTTCCATAACCAGTGATACAGAGTAGGAGTCAAAAACTGATGCTGACCTGGAAGGAATGTTTGCTACCAACAGAAACACATGAGTTTTTAAGACAGGCCAACAACAGCAGCCATATAATTTGTTTGCTTTTTTTCTTGTAGTAATTAGAGCAGGGAGATGGCGCAAAGAACAGCTTATTTTCAGAAAGTGCAGCAACAGACATTATTTCACTATTTTCCTCAGTTACATGGTCTTTTCTATGAAATTCTATCACTAAAACTTCTGCTGCTGTGTTTAAGACACTGAAAATTATTTAGCCTGTTATTTTGATGTTAGACAAACTTCTAGTTCTCATGGCATGAGACAGATACCGATCCTGCAAATAATGTCATACCAAAAAAAGCCAGCTCTAAGGCTATCACATTCAATTCTAGCAACTTGCTAGGTAACGATCAGTCACAGTAAGTGATGCATCAATGCGCAATCAAAGCACAAATTATAAATTAAGAAAAAATAAGTTAAAAGCTTAGAATATGCAATTATTGTAACTAACTTAAATTATCCCTGTTCATTCATTCAAGGCTGGCAGATTTTCAGGTTGATTGATGCTAGAGAGTTAGCTAGGTTTTTTTTGTTTGTTTGTTTTGAAGCAACAGAAGCAACAAAGAGCTCAACTTGACAAAGAGCTGAACAAACAGCAATGAAACTGTAAATGGATTGTTTACAATAAAGTACATAATCTTGCATGTACCAGAACAGTGGTTAGCACAACCCTGGTGTAATTAGATGCATTTCTAACTTAACTAAGGCAACACTATATTTAGTTCCGGCATCTGAGATTGTCACAAAAGAAGGTCACAGATGAAGAGATAAAATATTTGTCTGGTACAGTGCCCTACTGTGCAAAGCCAGTACATCAAACAAAATATAGATTACCAAATCTGTTCTTATCACGTTATGTCCAACACAGAAAAGAAAGGAATTATTTGGTAAATATGGTTCTTTTAATTCCATAACTCCCAGCCATTAAGGGATTGGTTCAACTGCAGATGCAACTTGAAGCTTGTTCAAGGCTATTTACAACATGATGTGTCTGCCAGGAGTACAGCAGCTCCTTCTGAAACCTCTCCCCTGTATCAGGGCCAAGGGAAATATTCTTCACGATTTCATATCATCTATTTGCCTGAGGTTAGGTCAATCTCTGGAAATGCCTTTGCATATATATATATATATTCAATTCCACGTGCTATGTGGCAGCCCCACTTGCAACATTTTGTTTTCAGTTAATAATTTATAACTGGCACATGGCTCTCTTCCACATAATTTTAAGATTTTAGCTATAACGTTGCTTTGTAAAACATATATCAAAAATCAAGGAAAGCTAGCCTGTGTGTGCATACAAAGTGTCGCCAGGGATGGAGCATCCACCACCTCTGAGCAGCCTGTGCCAGTGCCTCACAACCCTTACTGTAAAAAACTTCTTCCTTCTACCAAATCTAAATTCCCCCTCTTCTAGTTTGAAGCCATATGTCCTTGAAACCTTGTTTCCTATCACAACAGACTTCACTAAAGAGTTTGGTCCCTTCCTTCTTATAGTCCCAATTTAGATACTGAAAGGAAGGAATGAAGGAAGATTTGGAATGCCTGTATTTGAGTTCACTTAGTGCAAAGCTCTCTACTGGTAGGATTAATCTCACCTAATCTCAGCTCTTTCAAAGTTTAAGCACCTCTCTATGCAAGAGAACTAAGCATCGTCCTTATGTTGAGACGAAACACTGAACGGTGGCTCGTCCCATTCTAAATTCCAGTTTCTATGATAAGATACTGGGAAGAAAGAACTTTGGAGCTTTTCCTTCACTCATTTCTGTATTAGATTTTTAACTTTCTATGACTGAAATTTAGGGAGGTGAATACCACACCATATGTGCAACATAAATGAGCTACAGAAGTATGGAAATATTCCCATGCTTACTGAACAGGGGAAGAAGTCTTGAGGTAACACTCGGTTCCTGATAGCAGCCTCAGGATTAGGCACCATGTTAAGGTGTTTCTGCTCTATGTAGAAGTACTAAGTGAATCCAACTGTTTTGCTGTTCCCTCCTTCTACTTCTCACCTCTCAAGCTCACCTCCCTCAAGTTAATTCAAGTCCAGCTTGCAATTTGTGGTCCACTTCAACAAAATCAGCTGTGATATACCTTCCTTCTAGTTTCCTACAGGACTTCTATGACAAAAAAGTCCACAAGATTTATCACTTAAAACAAAGGTCAGCCTGCAGGACCTATTTCTGTTCCTTAGCCCAGCATTCAATCACAAGACACAGAGACTTGTCTTTACTTCCAAACTAATCTGTGAAAACAGAAGGCATCACTCTATCTCAAGTTAATTGCATTGTTGCTGACATTCCACAGGGTCAGGATTTCAACTGCCAATAGACTAAGAAACTTAAAAAAAAATAAATAAATAAAAGAAATCAAATTTAAACATTCTTCTGCTAAAATCTCCCCAACTGCCTGCTGCAAGCAGGATAGGTGATGAAAATGCTCTAAGCTAGATATTAAGGTGAGTAGAATATTACTGGGAAGGGATAAATAAAGAAGCATTTCATGAAGTAAACTGGTGAGAATATCTCCAACAGACTGAATTAGATCAAAACTGAGATACATTGAGGATATTATAGCAAATATTTCACCTTTCCTAACAACTGACCTGATAAGTTAAACAAATCAATATTAGCACTGTTATGTTTCTACAGTTTAATAACAAAAATATCAAGCTAGAAACTTCAAACACTACTATGAACGTAAAGCCAAACTCATAAATGCCAGAACGTGTCAGAATGAAACTATTTCAATCCCAGTAATATTATATTATCATTATTGATGTGATAGTGCATGACATTGCCCATATGATTTTGTTTGGTTAGAACACTGATAAATGCTGAGATCTTTGCAGTCCTCACAGAGTGATGGCAGCAGGTCTCCATTTTATACGAACCAGAATTGTACCATGCAATCACTCATCTCAGACTTAGAAATTCAGTGTTACATCTCAGGTTATACAGGCACAGGTTCCTTGGCAGACATCAATACTGAAACGCACTCATTTCTGCCTTCAATCATAGCTATGATTTAATTCTGTTCCTTTCATACTTGATCACATTCTAGACATACTCATATTTCTTTCCTATCCTTCCCCTCTAAATCCTGAGCTTAGTATGCTCACATGTTCTTCCAAACTCCAATACTAAGGTTTTCATACTATTTTCTACCTTTCTCTAGCACTTAACATATCAGCTCTAGCTCCCATGCTAACAAACATCATTTTCATGACCAGTAATTCCCAGGCCACTGCCAATATCTCATTCCTAACCCTGCCAACATATACTTCAGTTTTTTCCTGCTCCTTGGTACATCATCGGCCATACTTAGAGTACCTTGTACCATATTTGTAAGCCCCAGTGTATTCCAATCCAGTATACTCTATCTCATTATTCATTCTCTGTTCTCCTCATCCTCATCCTCTCCTAAACCCACTGACAAGCTTCTATTGCTGCCAACTCATTTTCTAGTGTCCTCACTTGAACACAGAGACAGACAAGATAAGAAATCTCTCCTCCTAAACCTCCTTAATCTCTCTTCTGTGCTTAGTTGGCACATGGAGACAATGACAATCTGTCAGTGAAAACTTAGTTTCCACTGCCTGCTGCTCATTCAAGCTAAGACAGACTAATGGTGCAATTGTTCAACTATGTTCATGGTCAGTTATGTATTGAAAATCACAGTGAAAAGAATTTTCAATAACTTACAGATAGTTTTGTTCTGATAGGCTTTCTAATGGCCATATGCCTCTATGAACAGATTTTCCGAATGATAGCTCGATCCAGCTGGAACAGATTTTCTAAGAAAACCTTGTGTCAGGGCCACATCCCTGCCAACTTCAAGAGTTGGTTCTCAAGCATAGGAGTGTTATAGTCTTAATGAAAAGAACAGCAGAATTATTCTAAAATGAGTAAACGGATGCAGCTTTGCCTAGTTTCTTTCCTGGAAGCAGCTGAAGTAAGACAAGATTCCAAGTTTTTTTTTTAGTTTTTTTTTTGTCTTCTGAAAGCAAGTTATTCTTTTACAGGCTAGAGACCATACTTCATCACTCTGAAGACCTGATGACTTGAAGATGCTAGTATCGATTACAAATGTAACTTTCAGAGTAGGAGATAATCCAATCTTACATAATTTTGTATACTCTGTCAGCTTCGATAAAAAAAGAAAAAAGGCTACACTGAAGCACTCTATTCACAGATTTATCTGGCTGATTAATCCCAAGACCTTATACCCACATTTGGTAACTAAATATTGGTACTTTTGGCCAAGAAAGATTTTCTCACATGAAATTATGAATTAATGCTGAAGTCTCAGAAAAAGTAAATAAATAAGGGCACAATTTTCCTAAAAGAAAGCTTGTACAGAGATTTTATATATATACACACACACTCACACAAACACTCTAATACACATACCCCAACTATTTGTACTACTTCATGTAATAAAAGTCAATTTATTAAAACTTACATCTCACTGTGTTAAACCGTACTTGTAATTAGATGAACATTTGCAAATTTCCAAACCCAAAGGAAATGCTGAGTTGCATAGAGTCAGAACCTTATCTACTTTACTTTGTAAAGGGAATGAGTTCAATTCCAATGGGCTCTTTGTTTTTATTACGTCTTATAACTTGTATTCTCCTAGTGACTAAAAGATTGCTATACTTTCATGTCTTAATTAGTTTTTATCAACCATTCAACGTTTAATTAATGCACAGCTTTATTTGGAAAATGAAGTAAAATATTCAACACAGCACCTCATTTCCCCTAACATGTCTCTAGATTATTCTGTGACCCAGGGAAATAATCTCATAGAGCATTACCATTTTTCTTCACTTTTCCTCTTGAAACTCAAAATATTCCTTAGGGCATTTGGGGAACAGTATAAATGTTCACATAGCTAACACCTGCAGATTCAAAAAGGACAAGCAAAGACTGTAACCTAACTGACAAATACCAATACCTTATGTTTGCAGAGATAGTAAGTAAATTACAACAATAACTTCCCACTTAATTTGATTTATATGAGCACATCACAACCTGATGCTGCTGGGGAAGCTTCGCCTGTTGGCGAAGGACTGCCTCACACCAGCACAGACCTGCAGCTGTACAAGCATCTACAACCAGCAACTTTGCTCCAACCTTCAAACTCTGTACAAAAATACCAAAATCATCAGTGTTGCTACAAGTACTCCCAGGAACTCTGATCCTGACAAATCTGTGTAAAGCACCTTTTTCCCCAACAAAATGTGAAGCCTCAAAGTTCTGTAAGTTCTGTAAGTTGTTTCTACAACCAAAAAAATTATTGTTTTTATTACGTGGGGAAAGAAAGATGAGTCACATCTGGCTCAACAATCAGGTTTTGGTATAGATCCTGCATCCAGTACGGGGGGGGTAACAAACACCACAATTAAAGAATAAAGAACACTTCTATGTTTCAGAATGAGATCTTGGAAGCTGGATTTTTTTCCTGTTTCTGATACATGACCATTCACATAAACAATTAATGACCTTAATTATGTAAGTAGTAATAAAGAGTAATTAAAATTACAAAAAAAAAAAAAGAAAAAAAAAGAATACAGAGCAAAAACTTCTTGCATCAGAAAATTTCTCAGTGTTCTACCGTAACTATCAGTAGAAGATATGAAAAAAGAATTGATTGCTTGAGAAGCCTTGGGAGGAAGACTCAGTATAATAATGACATTTTTTCATGTTCAAAGTACTCTGCAAGCAGTACCTGAATCTCCTTATAGATATCAGTGCAATGAGTAAAAAAAAATGTGTAAGATAATGTCGTTGTGGTTAAATCACTCACCCAGCAGAAGCTTTTTGAGTTGTTAAGATATCATAATTCATATTGATTACCCTGTTATGATCCAATATGCACTGTCAATAAAAGAATTTCTCTAAGAGGAGATATTTACTTCTTACATTCAGAACAACACATGCAAGACAGCCATATTTTATATTGTGTCTTATCCTTGTATTCAAGAAATTCATTTAAAGATCTTTGAAATGCAAGCTTTTGTCAAAAAGCTATTTGGAAGTTGTGTGCTAGCAATGTCTTTATTATCTGACTGTTCAGGTATGAAGCAGACTGCTCAAACATGAAAAAATAAATTCTACTTAAATGCTTAGATTTTCTTACTGCTTTGCAAATATTCCATGAGTGGCTAAAAGTTCAACTTCATCTTATCATTTAGAAAGGGAAAATAGCTCTGCAGAAATGAGATGCAGGTTTTCTCCCCACTCAAATCTGACCCACGTTTTGGAATAATTCAATTTAAAGTTCATGTTCTTCTCTGAAGCAAGCCTTCATCAAGACACAAGGAGGTTCAACATCACTCCTAGGTACTCTGGAGTTGCTCTGACTCCTTGCAGTATGATTAGCTGTTCTGTTTGTACAATTCCTGTTAAAATCTGAATATGAGCAGATAACGAACCACAAGAAAAGCTCTGCATCCATTACTTGGGTAAAATTGTTTTATCTCTTATTACAGTGTGCCACGGGTAGCAATACTGAATTATACCACAGCTACCTCAAACACTTGAGCTGAGGAACTGCCTCGTGAAACCATCCATCTTGAGTAACAATAATGAGAGACTAGATTTTAAGAAGAGCCCTCTGGCTTACTTCCCCTGTACAGCATTTCACATAGTTTTCAATACAGAAAATTTTGTGCTTTTTTTCTTGGACTGTCATGCCAGCATGTCTGCATCATAACAGCATCATCCTCAGCTCTCCCCAGAAATATGCTGCAAGTTTTATTTGTAATGATACATAGTTTAATTCTTGGTTACTTTATGGTTAATGACTTTATGTAGTATTTTAGCCTTCTAAATACATATGAATAAAGGTAGTTAAATATGATTGCAAATGTGGAAACTTTATAAAATTAAAATATTTCTGCTTGATACTCTGCAATCAGGGGAAAAAAAAGAGAGAGAGCTACTAATCATTTAAAACAAAATAAATAGCCAAAATTTTTGCTGGTCTTCAGCAATCATTTATCTTCAGTCATTTTTTAACAGTAATTTATAAGGAAATAATCTGTGCTTCACTGGGATCCACCTGAGCATGTGGAGACAAAAACCAAATCTTGTAGTACAAATGTCTGTCTACTGGTGTAGAGTGTGAGTGCATTATTTCTATGCATTTCATTGTGCGGATTGATGCCCACAGCAATCTACTGATCTAATGTGCCAGACCCTCGTAACATCTCCAAAACCAAAATACTTAAAGCACTGAATCTGAAACATAAGTAGTTCATGCTCATTAGCAGTCTACTTCTGAAGTACTCTTTCCCCATCACTGTTCTCACTCTCAAGACTTGTAATTTAACATACCTCCTGTCAAAATAAATTGTAACTATATCTATGTCGTCCTTAAACTTTCAAACATATATTGTTTTGGTTTTTTTCCTTTATCTATTAATCAATTATTTTTTATCATTTAGCATAGGAATAAATTCTGGTCATCCTGTGTAACATCTAGAAATTAAACAGCAGAGAATTTTGGGGACAAAGACTGCCACCTTTTGGCAATAGCCTGCAACGAAGTCTGTTTTCTTACGCAAATTAATGCTTTTGCAAACATTTTACTATATTAATTTAGAAACTTGCATTCAGCAACAACAACAAAAAAAAAAGCTGAAGAACGAAATATAAGGTTCAGCAGAAAGCAACCTGAGAAAAATGTACCTTCAGAGCTGCTAAAGGTAGTGCAAGGTGTGTTCACATAAATATGATAAAACACAGCTGTATATTTTTGGTGGTCACTATGATAGTCTGACAGATAACGCCGAGCAGCATTTCTTTAAAAATTCAAAGGAAAACACAAGGATTTTTCTTATGTGCAAAGTTTTCTTTTCCCCACAGCACTGAGTTAACCTACAACTCTGCTTATAGGTAAATAAATAAATAAATAAATAAAATAAAGATTAAATAAGTAACAACTGTATCATCACACAAATAATTTATTATCAAACTTAATTTTGGTATTTCCCGTATTTTCAGTGCTTCACCTTGTAAACAAAACTTTAAATTTAGGAATTTGGAAGGTATGTATTTACCCCTTTTTATGTTTGATAAGGATGTCCATCACTTGGCACAGTTACACTGCCACGGTTCCAACAGAATGAACTTCATGTCAGTATTTTGCCACTGGAGTAAAGTAACAATAACAGCAAAAGACTGGGCTAAAATGAGACAGGAAAAAATGGATTTCTCAGTTTATGGACTTCTCAGACATTTGCTGGTGGCAGAGGAATGGTAAGAAATGATGCTACATCCTCACTAGAGTTGCTTCATCAGGCTTAAAGAGATGCCAAAATATGTCCAGATATACCAAAAAATCCCACTAGTACCAAAGTTAAGCATATCCTTTTTTGCCAAAGGGAAAAAAATGAACTAATATGTGAAATCAAACTCACCACTACCACCTTGACAGCAAGGTGAAAGACTTGCAACAATAAAGAAAGGAACAAAGTAAATGAGTCTTCAGATTCCTTCTGGAAAACGTATACCACAGTTACAATTTTAGGATTGCATTTTTTAGAGACATGTTGAACATGGACATAAAATTCCTGGGGGAATAATTAGAAAAGAGGCTGCAGCTTTAGAAGAGTTTATACAGTTTTCAGGAAATAATGATAGGAAATTTTCTGAGAGGGCAAAGGAAGGTCCAAAACAGGTGACAAGGAGGGCCAGAGGAAATATTTGAAAGTTTGCAAGTCAGAATGAAAAGTGAGAGCATATAGTGAGTGGCACAGAAGTTAGACTTAGATGGCACTAATAATGTAAAACTTAATCAGTGAGGATATCAATACACGCAAAAATCCCGTTAGTTAAAGAATGGACACAAAATTGCAGACATTTATCTTCAAAACAAATGCAACTACAGGAAGATCAAAAGAGTATTTTACTGAGCTTCTCAGTGCTGAGATTCACAAAAGCAAACTACAATTGCCCATTTTCCAGACAGCTGAGCCATTTGGAGAAGAATGAAATTCTGAAGAGCTTCAAGAGGCAATCAGAATATCGAGGGGCAACAAAAGCACCAGGTGTGAGTAATCTTGCTACTGAATTATCAAGAACAAGAGGGAAAGGAAGTCAAATTCTTTATAGGGCTATTTGGCTAGTTTGAGTTTGAATTCATTTTTGAAACATTAAAAACAGAGATATACCAATTTTAACAATAAAAATACAAAAAACTACTCAGTTTACACAGATGCAATCTGATACTGGAGAATAGTATTTGAAAACTTTAGCCTCAAGTACTACATTGGAAATATCTACATTACATCAGCATATTAAATGTGTGTGAATCTTGTACAAATGCTTCAGTGAGTTTGTTTTTGTTTACTTAAAAACAACAAAAAGTCCAATCTGTTAGAAACTTTAACACAGCTTTCCCACTGATCAGAAGAATCTAAATAACCTCATAATTGACAGTCAGCCTCCTTTAAGGGCTAGTTGTATTGAAAACAAGAGTCTAACCTCACACTATATGGAATTTGATTCATTTCACTGAATTGCTGTGGCATGATTCTGCCTTTACTAGTGGGACTTATGAAAGCAGATGAAGGGTAGCAGAGCACAGCAAAGTCTACTACCTGTCTGGCACCAAATCCCTCCCGCACAGATGGAGGAGGGATATGGTACAGGCTTCCAGATCACACAATTTGCAGTCTTCAGAGCAGTATGACAGAACATACTACTTAAAAAGTATCACACTACTGTCAGTAGGATTGCCATATGGGGAATGCCATGTTCCCAATACACCTATTGCACCACTTGCTGGAGAAAACAGTCTTTTCCTAGCCCTGCCCTGTTGGCCAGGTCTTTAATATCCTTCTCTAGACAGCTTTTAACTGGCTGAAAAGGCCAAGAGAAAAATTTTTAAGTCTGTTACATGGAAAGACTAAGCATAGCAGTATAGAACAGTATCAGTTTCTCATCAGCTTGAGCATTAAATTCTTTAATTTTACTTTTTGTACGTTTTGATTCAGTACAATCTCCCCTCTTTCACCTTCCCCACAGTGTTTGGACTATTTAGAAAATTATTTTTAAATAAAAATATGTAAGATGTTTCCCACAAATCTTTAAGAAGTAGGAATGTGGAATAAGCCATAACCCAATAAAACTTGCAAGGTCAATTTTATTACACAAACGTGCAACAGACCATAAAAACGGTAATTAAATCCTCAGGTTTTTGAAGTTGCAATATTGCTCTCTTCTTCAGATACTCAGCAGGGATTTCCAAAAGGAGACACTGAATCCCAGAGATCTCCACAGATATTTCTAGCAATATATTTCAGTTCCTTGCTTACACAGTCAAACATCAAAGTGGTGATGCATAAACTCATACACAGTAATAAAATGGTGCTAGTAAGTAGAATAACACAGGCCCCTCAGGTGTAAACACTGATGTTACTGAATGAATTCAAATCACATTCAGATACAAAGTTTACACTACCACCATCATGCTTAACTGTCTGATGAAATGAGCAATGTGGAAGAATAGTATAATGTCTTAATTAAACTTTACGTGTGTGTAATGTTGTATGTATTAATTTCTAACAGCAGCAAAAACACATGGTGGGAAACTGCAACCCCAAGTGTTTGGCTCCAACCTGTTTTGGGAGATCATCATTCAGGTATCTACTTGATGGTCTCTTAAGTCAAAAAGCAATTGTTCATAGTATTTAACCAGGCAAGAAATTCGCATTTAATTTTACTTCCTCGTTTTGATAAAGAAAAATCAATGCAACCACCCAACTTAAAACAATACTTTGGAGAATATAGCTGGCCTAAAACTGAATAGATAGTCTCAATATAATAATTTTGAACATTTTCAGTTCCATTTCTATAGGTAGTTTCAAAAACATCTGAATTTACGAAGAATATCCTGGTTTGGGCTACTTTGCCCAATCACATGTATTGTGATGAAGATTTGTACTGCTTTAGAGATTATTTTCTCACTTAAAAGTGGAAAAACAAAAATGTTTCCTGCCAACATATAAACAACATTGTTGTTTATGACTTCCACTTCTGTTTTGCTCTGTTTTCCACAACATTAGGGAAAAAAAGAGTAGTCAAAGGATATGCTGCAGTGGCAGTGACAGCTAACACTTAACAGGTGAAATGCATAATTCTCTAATAACCTTAGTACCATGCTCACCTTTTCTGAGCCATTCACACTGTGAAAAGCCACTCTTTTTTTGCATCACATTAGTCAGCCACAGAAGTGAAGAAACAGGGCTCATGTTTTTTGTGCTTAGCTCTGATTTGCCTTAATAGAGCTAGAGCTAAAAATTTATTTGGAAGTGTCACTTCTAGAAAATGGATAGTATTGTTTTTCAGCTTCAGCCACTACAAAGAGCTTCATAAAGAAAGATACCTTATCACTGTTAGGCAGCTAATTATTTTCTGCAGGTATACTAGTAATGCTGTACGTATCTTTTCAGTCACTTTAACAAATTGCAGTATTAAGTTCTTGAGTTTGAGTGTCAGTTGTTACATTCAAATTTTGTTTATATATGAAAACCAAACCTTGAAAAATTGCGTGGTTTGTTCTGCTGAGATGTCTAACTATTTACATCCCCCAAATACTTCGAAGTCATCGTAGGAGTCATTCACTTTTCAGTTCATTTAACAGATTTTACACAGATTTTTTCCACTTCAATTAATATTGCCTAGAATTTCACATTTTATCATATATTTTTTGTATTAGAGAGAAAACAAATACTATAAGTATTCCCAACCAGCCTGCAACTATCACCTTCATATACACTCTTAACAGTATTTCATATTTTGCTAAGAGAAAGCATATTTTATTCAGTCTATTTGATCTTTGCACATCAAGGTACGAAAAAGTTTTAAGAACCCCTGTGTTTTCAAGTCATATATTGCACCCAAGTTTCAGTGACTGCAGGAAAAGTGTTTATATATTTGTACAAACCAGTGTGACCAGTTTGTGTTTCATAGAAGATAAACTGAGAGAATGATAATTTAAGACATGAATAGGATCAAATAGCACATTCCAGACCTGAATCAGTGCATTACGCTACCAATGACACCACATAGAATGACTGCCAGCACATTAAGTTCCAGTAGTATCCTGGCCCCCCACTTGTCACAAATATTCACTTTTCCTCCTCCTAAAAGATGATGCGTATATGACAGGTTCTTCTCAACTTCTAGAAGCCAACACCAACTTGGAGAATATTTCAGATGTTGCTTTTCATTTATTCTTGTTTTTCTTAATGTACACATTAACTTTACTCACAGTAGAGAAAGCAAGGGCAACAAATGTGTTTTGCATTTGGAGCAGACAAAAGAGCCTAGTGCCTGCCTTAGTGGACAGCAAGCTTTCCATGACAGTGGATTGACACTAGATGACTTCAGTGACTCTTCCAACCCAAGACATTCTAAGATTTTCTCAAAAGAAAATCTTGTAGCTATTCCTGTTCAAGTTCATTCTCCCCTCCTGAAAGGTAAACTCACCTCCAACCAGCTTCCTTCCTGTGGAAAGCTCCACTGCATCTCAGAAATGAAGGGATTAATGATGCTTTCCACAACAGAATTATGTATTTATTTGCATCCTTTTTCAAATCTCGACACTTATTTGAAAACTAATTTTCCATGTCTCCAGGTTGGGTACTCATTTGGAGACTCACTGCCACTCTATCTGACAGGACCAGACCTCACCATCCCAGGAGTTCACACAGCAGAAGGAAGTGGTCAGGATCAGCTACAATATACCTTTAGTCAAAAAGTATGAATTCTTTCTCATCCAAATCAGGATTCAAAAGTTTGAGAGCACCAAACAAAACACCACCCAGCACCCTGATGAGTTCAGAAGAGCGATTTTTCCCATCTCTGAAAATTCAGTTTGTTTTAGGTCAGGTCCCAGAATGAACTTCACATTGTTTACATTGCTGTGCTGAATAGCCACAGCTCAACACCCATTCAGGAAAGCCAAACAGGTCACTTTCTTGAAGAAGACAGTTAATCTTTTATTTTTGGAAAAATTCCAAACTGATGGGTGACAAAGGAACCTGCCTGAGCAGCAAGCGAGCAGCTCCACATCACCAGGGACATGCAGCTGCTGCACATGAGCAAGTCAGTGCACAGCTGTCAGGGTATGCGAGCAATTCTGAAACATTCTGTATTAAAAAAATAAAAATAAACAACTCTTAAGCCCTGCAGAGCACAGAGCATGCACACAATGTTTGTATCACTAAGTCTTTTCTGAGAATTCTGTTTTTCCTTTGCTGTTTTGTTTCTAAAACTTCATGTGCTTTGGTTCTCAAAGAAAGCAATAAGCACATGAAGATTTCTGAGTATTTCCTAGAAGCAACTAGAATAATAATAATCACCCGTATGAATGCTTTAGCAGCACAGAGAGGAAACAGCTGTGTCAAAGGCACAGAAATTGTTCCAATTTGCCTTTCAGTTTCACAGCAAGAACTTCATGGAGAACTTCAGAGAGCTCCTCTGGGCCCCAAACAGCACTGCTGCTTCAGAGCTATTTGTCTCCCACATAGGCTCCCTTTCCACAGTTACTCTTTGTAAAGTACAGGTTTGGAAACAAAGTCAATTAATCCTGTCCTTTAATAATGTAAACAAAAACAAAAAACAAGGATTATCACAATCTCTGACTGTGGCTGTAGGAAAACCAAACCAAACGAGCTGCCCGAAGTGGGAGAGTGGAGGGTGAGGAGTAGTACTTTATGCTCCTTAAAATAGAGGGAAATAAAAATTTAGTCCATCTTCTGTAGTTGCACTTATGGAATTTCCAGCAACCAGAGGTGCTCAAGGGTTAGCACAATGACCTGCAGATCCCACGCAAATGAGGGCTAATATCAGTAAGAGAAAAGCTGCAGCTATGGAAGGGATCACCGCTCTCACCCTGCCCTCACTGCAGACAGCTACCTAAGAATAACAGCATGCCTACGGGGAGAAAATGCTAATTCCAGGCTGTTTTATTATTTTTCCTGGAGTAATGAAATGAGCCATGGTGGCATTTCATCCTTGAGGTTTAGGGTTTATTTTCAAATCCAAAGAAAATGAAGCTCAGGGATACTGTGAACTCAGAGTGACAGATTTCACACAGCTTACCCCAAAAATTAATCAATGGTGGTATTCCTTTCTTTCTTTTTTAATTAAGTTATTTCCAGGTAGAGTAGATTGAGGCATTAAAATTAAAGGATACAGTGAATTATATTGCTAGTTCACTGTTCCACAACTTCAGTGATAATGTTAACATTTCTAGAAGCTCTCTATATTCCCAGGTGGCTTTTGTGGGATTTTTTTTCTGTTTCTTGGACATCATGTTCTGTGGCAAGTTTGATGTCAATTCCAGAAGATGGGGAAGTGCTATACAGAATTCATTTTAGCTGTAATTTCTATTTCAAAGTCTCTCTTTGAAGATGTTCCATACAGCAGACTTGATATTCCCAGAACATATGCATCACTGCATATCTAGTTTGCCTGACAGTTTAAGTGAGACATTTAAATATTCTCTCTTGATTGCAATTTCCCACATTTCACATAAGTCACACGAAACCCTTTGCTCTCACCATCTCCCTCCTCTATTACACGGCACAGATGACAAATTCTGAAATGTGAGGAACATCCACAGGCCAGAAATATTAGTTATGCCCTATGGCAAGAGTTGGATTAATTGGTATAATGAGAAAAGATCCAAAACACTGCCTGGGGACCATTTTGCAACAGTTTCTCTTGCAGTTGCCAAAGGCATATTTCTTGGGAAAAAATAAAACACAACATCCTTTAAGAATGCTCAGATCTATCAGTATGTGAGCTGCACACACATCAGAAATGAAAAAAAGAAAGTAGCCCCTAGGTTTAAAAATAGAGCATTGATTTAAAATAAATAAATAATAATAATAAAGGACAAAGGCGACTTTAATAAAAGTTGATCAAAAACTCAGCAGATTTCTTACGAGTGCGAGAATGGCATTCCTAGTATAAAGGAAAGAGACCTCAGAACACACGACAGCCATTCTGCAAGGGCTCTCTTCCAAATATCTGAGAGACTGTTCAGATGGAGATTTATACTTGGGCTTATACCGCAGACCCTATTCTAAGAGTTTGGAGCAGACCTTAAATCTTAAAACAAACAAACAAACACCTACACTTCCCCTGCAATAAAAATCAGTAAGATCTGAATTATTTTTTTTTTACGTAGATTCCTGCAAAGAAATCTAGCTCCTTGCAAGCAAGGTGCTGAGTTCAGGTTTTTCATGCTGTAACTATACCAGAACAAGACTACGTACTGCCCCTCTACAGCTGGCAGCAGCACCCAGGGTATGGAGCACATCTAGGTCAGTACTGCATCTCCAGAACATCAACCAGCTGCTTTTAGTACAAGGTTTTCATAAAGCACAGGCCTACATGCTTTTTTTCCCCCCTCATAAGAAGCACAAAAGTGTATTTAATTATGAAACTGCCAATACTCAGGAAAAGATGAGTTTATTTCCCCTGGAATTAGATAGGACATTGGCACTCCTACTGCCAAGTTATGATTCACTAAGCAGAGTCAAGGTTAGACCTAGATGCCAATAAAGATTCATTAAGTATGAAATACAATATCAGCAGTGTCTTTGTAATGACCTAAGTGCTAATTTTGGCTCAGAGTACTTGAATTCCCCAATGGAAGAAAGGTAAAGGGGAACAACTTAACAGCTTTCAACCACAAATATGTTAACTTGTTAAACAATTGAAAAGATACCCTGAGCTATCTAAAAGTGATAGAAGGCAAGTGAATATACAATCTAGCAAACTAGAATCAATTAACTTAATTTTTCTATTTCTTCTAAATCAAAAGAATAGTCTTTTGATACTATTGTGATTAATGCACAAAGACAATGCATTAATAAAATTCACCTCATCTAATTCATGAACTTTGTCACATCAGATAACTAAAACACTTAACTAACACAATGACACCTAGATAAAGGAGTAAAATTCACGCATTAATTTTGTATTTGCAACACCTTATAAATAAATACCGCAAGAAGTAATTAACAAGTAGAACAGGAGGGTTGGATTTTCAAAAGAAAAGAATTGCGTGGGATGAAATCCTAAGATTGACGAGTCCTTTTGAACAGAAAATAGAAATAAAATAAAGTAACAAAAAGAAAGCTTACAGAGTTGGTAGAGTAATAGTTTTATGTTTTTATAGAATGTTATAGGCTGTTTTTATGCCGGTAGGCTATACTTGCCTGCCTCCCAAGAAGCATGATAAGCAACCAATAGCTGCATACAGTCTGAATGTTACTTTTCATATACCACCACAGATTCTTCTACACTGGAGTTCTAAGCCAGCTTCTACAATATCACGATCCACAAACATCCATCAACATCCCTAATGCTCCAGCTTTTTTGGAAGACATTTACTCCAACAAATTAAAATTAACCTATAGTTTAGTGCTCATGATTCTTATTATCCCATCTACTTTTCTCTGCACACTTAACATCTATACACCTTGCAAGAATAAATAAAGAATACTTTCTGTTCCTACATCAGTACACATAAAGATTTCATCCTTGTAAGATGTGTGATAATGATGTTTTAAGTATAAATAAAATTTTGTGAGATAATTCATCTTTGTGACCTAACACACCCTGTTGTGCCATGATTCTCAACTTTTCTGCTAGAACCATTTAAGACCGCCTTTAAATAAGGGATAATTAATGAAACACTTCTAATTTAGACTTAGTTTAGATGACATAATTTAGCAATTTCATGTAGAAAGTCTAGAGTTTACGTTGATTCCATCTTACCTCCTGTAATAAATATAATCCTCAGAAGAACCAGTTGGATTTTTATGATTTTGCATCTATGTAAGGTAAGGCTGATCTTATGCAAGCTGTGCATTCAAACAAAAAGAAAACTAATCTTTCAAAATATTCGAATAAACTCCTCTGATCCCCTTCAAATCCCAGATCACTGTAATTCTTACTGGTTTTTTTCCTAAGTGGTTTGCTTCACTAAGTCTTTTCAGCCACATGGCAGCAGACCTGTAATACAACTGAAGATTTTGCTTCTGCACTTTTTGATTTTGCACAGAACCATCACCAAGGAGCTAAAAACAATTCCACATTCACAATGTTTTTGTTTCTCTCCTCCCCCCACTCCCCAGGG
Source organism: Cyrtonyx montezumae (assembly GCF_038088225.1). Taxonomy (NCBI): domain Eukaryota; kingdom Metazoa; phylum Chordata; class Aves; order Galliformes; family Odontophoridae; genus Cyrtonyx; species Cyrtonyx montezumae. Next base: position 6,039,599 of record NW_027072067.1, read on the forward strand.
AATATACTAAATATAAAAGCTGATTCTTCCAAAACAAAGCCAAGTGACTATGGCTTGCATTTTTTCACATTGGAAATATAAAAAAAAAAACACAACAGCAGCTAACATCATTTAGCTTAAATAATCTTTTTTACAATCATCATTTACAGCATTCTGAAAGGGCAGAAGCTTTGTTTCAAACCCATATTAAAAAAAACCAACAAAAGTGTATTTAAAAAAAACATTAAGTTTTCAGAGGACTCAAGATAACAAGGGAGGAAAATATAAAATAACATGTAGTTCCAAATTTTAACATATATTAATATATATTTTATATATATAAAAGCATATTATATATAAAATAAAACTGTAGAAAAGCAATAGACTTTCTTCAAAAAGTAGCAAGTATGCTGGCAGGAGGCAGGCAGACTACAAGGGAGCTGAGAAATGGTGGACAGCACTGATATGACATGGAAGAAGCATAGAAAGCTCAGTATAGAAGCCACAGAAGAGTGATCAAGGTTTTTTCTATCCTGTTCATGAGAACTTGAACACAGAAGAGAGGGAAGAAGCAAAGAAGCAAGGTAATTAAATAATTTCCATGAATCTTCAAAACAGAGCATTACAATTACTTCTGGCTTACGAAAGGTCTACCAAGGCATTGCTGATTCCTTCAGTGCAGCGCATCACATGAAATTGCCTGAAGTAATTAACTAAATTCCATCCCTACAGCTTTCCCCACATATTCCACCTACTTAGTCAGGAAAGACAGCAAGTGAGACTGTGGAGTGTTTGTGATTATCCTGCATTATGGGCATCAGGAGAGAAACAGAGTAATAAAATGTTTCTACAAATCAATAGTGTTTTCAAGCAGTGTATGGGGTAAAAGTTCAAAAGGGTCATCATCCACATCCAGGATGGGAATGCATAGCACTGCTTGTGATCTCACAGATGTAGAGCAGCTTGAGCAAAAGTGGATCACTGCAGTAAATGTATGTGTGCCTCTTTTTTAACCAGCATTAATGGTACTATATAGAACAAAGCAAAGTTTCAATGGCCAAAGAAAACGAAGAGAAAACAAATACCTCTGACTATTAATTTAATAACATTTTAATTTCAGCTCTTTATGAGGTATATAGAAACACAGCAACAAGTGTATGCCATCACACCACACGATGTCAGCATGTAGGAGTCATCCACACATAGCTCCACAGACTACTCTCCAGCAGTGGTCAGCACTGTGTACTTAAAAAAAAAGGACCCTTTAATGGACTTCTTGAAATACACATTGTCCATTGGCATATTAATTAGCTACCTGTGGACTTATCTTTTATTAATTTAATTCCATATTGAACTACAGTCAAAAATAAAGATCAGGAGGCTAGTCATTTAATTTCAAGATCATGAGAATGGAATTATATAAAAGGAAAAGGAAAATAACTATTCCCATTTCTATAATGATTCAGTGACATTTAAATGAAAATTGCTTAATTCAAAAACCAAGGCAGTATTTCCATTTTTATATGTCAGAAATATTTGCATTAAAATAAGATAATTTAGTCTTCTTAGACACATCTTAAGAATAACAGTAGTAATTTTTCATGTGTAAAAAAAACACTCCATAAATATCCATAAAAGATAATTAAGATAAATTCAAAATTAATAACTCCAGAATTACTAATTTACTGGCAGATTTATTAAGTGTTAAATTACCATCTCGCAACAAGTTATAGGAAATGAATAATAAAAATGATTTTCCTAACAAAAATCCTTTTTCAATATCTAGAAAAAAAATGAATATAAGGCAATGTTGTTTAATTACAGATATTATTCTAGTCTGCTAAGCATGTTAAAGAGGACAAAGTTCCCTCAGCAAGCTTGTCAGGATGGGTACCAGAACCCAGCAAACCAAATCCACTGGTGAAACACAGTAGCAAAGGGTTTTTTTCCACTGTTCTCCCTTAAGATGCCCTCTGCCTGTGACACAGATTTGCCAGCTATTTCAAATATACCAATAAATAAATAAATAACGGGTTTTAAACTATCCTATCCTTTCACATAAGAATCATGTGAAGAACTGACCTCAGGCATTCCCCAGTTTCTGATGTACAAGTAGTTGTGATTTCTGGGAGGATCTAGAGCATATCTGGGAAGGGGGAATGTGACAATGCCCAATATCTCAAAGTGCAGTCTAAGTGCATTTTTCTGCAGAATAATTTGCTTTTCCAATTCCAGCTTCTTTTTAGAACAATACACTCACAGGTATAGAGCAGTGATTTCCTTTTCTCTTCCATATAGTTCTCATGGTGCATTTTTCCATCCCATTGGAATGACCCATCAGAAAAACTTTTCTATAACACAGTATTTCTGTAGTGCTTTGTGTCCTGATGAATGCTGTAATTTAATCTCTATAATAAAAAACAGCTTCATCAGTGAAACTTCAATTTACAGCATCACTTCGGAACCACTCATTTCTTCCATGAAATACTTTTTGTTATGTTTTGCTCAGAGTGTTTGTCCTCCTGCAGTACTTACACAGCGTTGTCAGAAGCAATCATCCGTGATATGCTGTGCCAGCTTAAAGGACAGACACATTTGATCCAGGAATACATGGCTGTATCTATTTTTACAGACTGTAAAATAAGGTGTAGTCTTCTCTATAATTTATTGGGTTTTGTAGTTTTGGGTTTTTTCCCCATGTGTAACCAATTTTAAAACATTTCCTAAGAACATCAAGTCATAATCACACTGTGATATTGAAATCAAGATGCTACCTGAAATAAACGAATATTGTCACAGCACTGAAGACAAAACACCAAATGAGAGAGACCTTGAGAAAGACTTTAACAAGAAAAGATCAGCTACACAATTTTCTCCCTCAAACACTTCAAATGTCACAAAAACAAAATCACATTTCTGCTTTTTTGAGTGTCATCTCAAAGCAGAAAAGCAATGCCAAGCACATCACTCTCTGTATTTGCTCTTACACCAGTACACTGCAGTACAGCTTTGCAGTGCTCTTGTCCTCAGTTGCTCTTCCTGCAGATCTTTATTCTACAACATAAATGTTTTAAGACCTTCATTCATCTATAGGAGAAGAATTGCTTGGACGTTTTCGCAAAACTTCATGTTCAAAATCCATCTTAGGAAGTGATTTCTAATCCATTATCAGATTATTTTAAAGCATGCTTTAATCAATCACTCAATCAACAGCAATTCTGGGTTGTTAATAGAATTCTTTACATCATTTCTATCACCTCTAAAGCTGCTTTATCTCTAGTGTCTAAGACTCAAGTACCAACAGAAGTTGATAGCTATGAGATTCAGGGTTGAGCAGGTTTATGTTGCTCTGGTGATACTGGCCATCTGTCTAGCAGAAGCTTCAGAACTGAAAATCCTTTCATTCTGCAAGAGAGTAAACTTTTGCCTTGCTTCCAAAGACAGTGAAATTTCAAGTTTCTTCCCTGAGATTTCAAGTTACTAATTCAAAACACTTTTAATCAGAAATCTACAGTTTGAGTTCAAGAGCCCAGCTTTCTAAAGCTGCCATACAGAAGAAAGAGATTCTCTACAAATGAAACAGAAAAGATGCTAACCTACCAGTACAGCATGCAACATGGACTATCGGGCTTGAAGCAACTGATTTGCACACAGGTGATTAGAAGTCTCCCTAAATATCTGGGCAAACATCAGGGCACCTGACGAACATCTAGTCGGATAGGAAGCGTAACGTGAGTAATCTCAAAGATGATACTCAAAAAATAGTATAGATGATGGCATATTTGAATAGGTCTATATATAGATGGTACACAAATAATACAAAAAGGAAGATGGCTCACCTTTAAGATGACAAAGGCTCAGCAGTAGACGCTACATAGGAAGGATCTCCAAGAAGAGATCCTTCCCTGGTGGTGGTCAGCCCTTAAATGGGGTTTGGGAGAGGTGGAACCAGGCTCCACCCCTTCCAATCACACAGGTATATCACCTTCACCTGTGGCCCCATGGCTGACTCAGTGCTCACCTCAGGTGACCAATCAGTGGTTCAGGCCTTGATTCGGCAGTTCCCACACAGGAAGATAGTTTGTTTGATGTGGTTTTAAACCACCATGAATGAAGAAATTAAAACCCGTATTACATGTAATTGATCTGACTCACTCCGGTCTCCCTCCTCTGCTTTCCTTTCACAAGGGCTTTCCACCTCATGCAATGAACAAACTCTGAACTTATCTTAGGGGAAGAAAAACTCTTCTAGGTTACTGGCATTGGATTTTTTTTTTGTCTTTTTATTTATTTTTTATGCTGGGTAATCCTTCATTCATAGAATCCAGTTCCAATTTGCAAGCATGTCTAAGTGTAGGCTAGGATCTTTAAAAAGTTCAATGTTAACAAATAGAACATTAAATTTTTTCTTAGTATTCATCAAAATACCAAAGACTAGCTTTAACCATTTAAAGCTGTAGCTACAGCATAAAAAAACCATTTGCCTCAGCTCTTTCTTTAGAACGTTCCCTTCCTGTGGTGCTCCTGTTGCCACCTGGGCTGAGTTGTAGCACCTGACTAATTTGGCATGGCAAGTAAAAGAAACCTAATTACTGAGAGTAATTTTCCTTAAAAAATACTGAGAGATTCTCTTTAGAGCATGTCTCATTGAAATGTTCTGCTTTGGGAGAGCACCTGCAACGCTTTTGGGTGGACACAGGTGTACTCTGAAATCACCAAACGTGTTTGCTTCCAGATCTTGTAATAGAAAAGAGGCAGTGGCAGAAGCAGCTGTCCTGTGAGGAGCACAGGGCACACCCCAGAGAGTTCCCCCCAAGAAGTTACCTTAATTCATTATGTAAGCATTACATTGAATGTGTGTCACGTTGCAGAAAACAGGCTAATATTATACAAGCAGCATGCAGGCCATGGGGGATCTTCTCAAGAGGATATTTAAAGTAGTCAATAACAAACAACCTAAAAGTGAGCTGAACTTGATTTTTTTTTTTCATTGTCATGACATAAAAGTATCAGAGCTTACAACATCTGAGAATGGTGTTTATCATCCAAAAATAGATTTAATGATATGAATGTAAAACATGAAGTAAAAATTATAAATAATTGAACAGATGACAGTCATGCAAGTAAAATTAAACATATTTTATAAAGCTTTACTATTTGAAGCAACACGTATAAATCAAATGGTAAACAGCAAGTTGGAAATTCAACTATTTTTGTTAAAACAAATATTAAATATTAAAATATGGTAATTCCCCAAAACAGTGAGAAGAAAGAAGGATACATGAGACCAATCTCTCCTAGTTTATTCTTCCAAGGCTACTTTACTTTTTTCTTCATGCTGAGAGGAAAGCTATTTTATGTTGTTGATGGCAAACACTGAATGTTATATACTTTTGCAATGAAGTTTAATAAATGAATTATTCTGTGAAGCGTCTGGTTTGATTTTTCTCTCTGCCTGTACTTTCAGATAAGTGCTTTATATTTGAAAGCACTATCTTTAAATACTTTTCACTTCTTTTCTCAGCACCAAAGATAAAACTATCATAATCATTCCTAGCAGAAAATGTGTTTAGGTTTTCTCTGTAAGACTTTATTTTCCCCCTTTCCTTTTTGAGTTTTTTTTTCTTTTTCCCCTAAATTTAAACTTCTGAAGGAAACTCACTGAATTCCCTAAGACCAGTTAGATTGGTCTTATTAAACAGACAAATTGCCCAAATTTTTAAAGCCAGACAAAATTCAAAGCCCAATTTAAGGTACTTTGTTTACGTAGGTATTTATTTCAAGCTGCACCAGGACAAAGAGAGATTCAAATCTACAGTACCAAGCAAGCTGGTATTCAGGAAATGGTTCCTGGAGGCCCCACGTGCTAGATTATGTAAATGACTCTAAAAATCAAAAGAGATAGCTATTCCTCAAATCTCCTAAAAATAATCATATGAACTACTGCCCCTTCCTTCAAAATGGATCTACCAAATTAATAGTTTCTCCCTTTCACACAGATTAGCACACAGAGATCAAAAGTAGAAAACTCTTTCTGAGCAGTGAAGAAAGGTTGATAAAAAAAATTAGTTTGACTTACCTAGTGGTTGCAATGAAGCCTTTCCTCAACAATTAAAAATAAATGAGTAAGCAGATGGTAAAGGATCTCAACGAAGGTTTTGCTGTTTTTATTCTATTCTATGGAAGTTAAACACTCAAGTTTTGTATGTGTGAGAAAAGGCAAATAACAGACTAAGCTAGGTTTTACCACTCTCATTCTGTCATCCTCCAGGCAAAGAATAGTTTTCCACAGTCTCAGCTAAACTGGATTTTAATAAATTTTAGATTTAGACAAAGATTTGATCAATGCCCTTAGCTCCCTGCTCTAACTCAGTGCTGCAGATGGAGCTCCCAGCTCCCACGACACCCAGCTGCTCTGTCCCACGGGTAGCACAGGTGTGCAGTCAGGTGATTGCTGCTTTCCCCTTCATTCACCAGCAACATGCCCAAGGACAGGCTGCAGTACTGTAATAGGAATGTAGGCTAAGGATAAGAGCCTGGCTGTTCAATGAGAACAAAATAGTGATTTTCATTATTTATTTCTTTATTATCTTTCAAAATGCACAGCAGTATCTGTTTAGAAATATATATACGTGCTGGAAAACTCAGAGAACTCAGAAGCAAGGAAGCAACATGCAATCTAGCTGCACTGCACTAAAATAAGCTTACTAATGCTATGGTTCTTGAAGATCTTAGTTTCTGCACAAGAAAAACAACTCTTAATTCTGATGGTAGTAAGTACCAAAAACATTCAGTGTGTCTTTAAATATTCTTTGAACTATGATTACTGTGTATTATGCTTCCAAATAATCCTCTGACTCTCAGTGGATTATTAGCCATCATATTATTTTCCAGTATAGTCTACTTTGCCAAAACTAAAAAATACTTTCAGAACAAAAATTCAACACTTACATATGAAGGACCAGTCCAACTGTGAGCAAAATTCAAATGGTAGACGAAGTAACTAACAGTAATTAAGTTAAATGGTAAATGTGGGTGCAAAAATATTGCTGAAAAGTTTTAATTTGTTGACAGTAATTAACACAGTTGTAGCTCTCTCTTTTACTTGTTATGTCTTCATTCTGTTATTTGAAACTGTTTATAGTGACATTGGGTTGACTCACCATAATTTCCTTCCACCCGTAACCATTTACAAATTTTCCCTTCAATAATTTTTATATATTTGTTTCATCTGTTGATCAGAATAGCACCCACTGAGCATTAGAGCTTTAAGAAGCTTATGTTGATATTCATTTTCCTTTGTAATTCTACAGATTTAGGTTAGCTCGGTGAGGGAACAGTATGAACAGTAGAAATGTGTTTATTATATGTTTTAATATAGCAAGGCTAGCAAAGTAATAAGCTTTGATGCTTAGGACCTTTTCATCTTCTATTATATGACTATGAAATATTGATGGCCATTTCCTCCTCAAAAATGCCACTCTCAATCTAGCTTTGATCTAAGAGATAGAAAATTAGAATAAAAATAAGAGTAATAAAACCTACAGTGGGCACTGTAGAAAGTGCACATTTGAAATAGACTCGTAAAAATAAAACCCGTTCAAAAACTCTCTGGAATATTCCTCACTGTTGCCTCAATTTTTCTTTAGATATTGTTGGATGCTGGTATGTTTCAACTACCAAGTTAACAATACACAATCCAGATTAAAAACAGCACCATGTAGGAATGTTCTGCCCTCTGTAAATGCTCTGAACAAGCATAAAGACACAACAAGGACATCTTCTGCTCCCCCGATTTAAAAGGTTGTCAGGTCTTAGTATACTTTTTTGATTTTTATTATTTTTATTTGGATTTTTGTCTTCGTGAAGGCTTCAATTTTCAATATAGCATCTTATCATAATACTTCCTGTTTCTACCTACTGTTACTTAAATTAGCCTCCCAAACCAAAAACATTTAGGTCCCTCTGATCTCCAAGACTTTCTTAGGACTGAATTTTCTCTGACTTTTATCAGTGAAGCTACAGTCTGTAATCACCCACCACACCTGTAAGGATTTAACCACTATCAAAACTGACAGTAGATTCAAATGCAAACAGTGGGAAAAGTAGTCAATAAATCCCAAGTCAAGAATACACTATAATAATGACCCCTAAGAAAACAAGAAAAAGCTCCCAAAACTTTATATTAAAAATTTCCTCATTAATGAGCACATGTAAAATAATAGTAACTTGCTAACTTCATATTTAATTTTTAGTAATTATTCTTTTGTAGGATTTCAACAACACAATTTGGAAGCATTAAGGTGAATGACTGGAACAACTCTCGGAATGGAAAGGAGTTTAAGCAGTTGCTAGAGCTACCTCCAAAATGCACTTCTAAATATCACCCTCAGCCAACCAGAAAACAAATACTACCTTCCTTGACCAGTGTGTCTGATCGAACAAGAAAGCACTCCCCACTGAGCAACATCTAAAGTAAAATACTACATGCTGCCAAGGAAAGAGTAAAGTATTTGAGGGCAGTTTGTAAGTAAATTTGCTGGCCAGCTTATTCAGTATGATTACTTTAGCTTTCTTAAAAATATATATATTCACAGCTCTATGTTCCTCCAAGCAAGCTCATTTTGCCCTCCCAGCATATATAATTTGCATGCATGCCTTTGTGTATATATATACATATATAAATAAAAATTGATTTATTGATCAGGGGACCAGCTCATCAGTAATTGCCAGGCAACGTGCTGGTGGGGTTTAATATACTGCTTACTTAGATCATGCACAGCCACACACATGCAAATCAATAAGCTGTGTCTGTTAATAACACTTATATAAACTACAATGTGTGCAAAGGTATGTGCACACACGTACATACACATCCACAAAATAATATCTGCAAACACAGACAGTATATGAATAAGCATAAACATTTCAAAAACATAACACTTTTTTTATCCACGTATGAACAATAGGGCTCTAACAGTATCCGAAAACAGTTTGAAGACTGGTGTGAAAATCATCCATGGGGAAAAATAAAAATCTATTTTTCCTCATTGTAAATGTTTTTTAAATGTTAATGCTGATATTCCACTCTTTGGAAGATCATTTCTCTGCATGTGGAATTTCATGATAAAACGCTTTAAAGTCACGGGTTTCTCTAGATAAACCCCACTGGCTTACTGATGCATGAATGCACGGAAATTGAATTACTGTACAACAGCAATTACTTTTCACAGCACAGTTATAATGAGGATCAGCTCCACAATGAACACCAGGTAGCTATGGTAGAAAAGTTAATAAAAATATTCTTTTATTTCCATTTTCCACTTTAGCAATGGTAGTTATCTGAAAGGAAAATAATCCTTAACACTTGATTCACCATCTTAGAAGTAAATCAACAATCATTTTTATAGGATACTCTTTTCTTGCAGAATGATATTACTGAAAATGGAAATTTAACTACGTAGCAAATACTTAAATTTTGGTGTTTTTTTTTTTTTATTTATATTCCTAATGATTTATATTTCACACTACATTCCTTCACTTCCCTCCTTTCTTTGCTTTTTTTTTTCCTCTGACAGCATTTACTACAAAAAAAATCAAACCAGAGAAGGAATAGTTTTAGTTCTACTTCTTTTCTGCCAGCAAGTTTGTTATAACAGACCTTTTCTAGTGAGCACCAGGACATGATGCTCTATTCCATTCAGTTTCCACTTATCCCATCTTTTGGGCAGTAGGAATTTTCTCCAACCTCAATGCCATAGTTTCAATGATACCTCTGCATTTGTCACAGTTTTATGTAAAGCTAAGAACTGACAATCTGAAATCAAAACCCCTCTTACATGGTACTAACTCAAACCCTGTCACAAATATTTAAAAGTAAGATTTGCAAGTTGTCTGTTCAAAATTTCATCAAGCAGGGCACTGTTAGGGAAGAAACAGTTAACAGGAATATCCTGATCCGACATAAATCTAATATAAATAGTGAACACTGGGAGTAGGGGGAGTTGCTTGCAAGGGTTTCCATCAGCAAGTAGATGACAAAAGGTTACATAATTGGTTTAGCACTTTCAGTTTTCCATTTATTTTATGTATCTGACAGCACAAAAATAGGACATTCTGTGATAGGATAATTGCACAGTGAAGTGTAATTCAAACAGGGGATGAATATGATAAAAATCACACTGAACCAACTAATCACTATGAAAAGCGATGAGACAAAGATAAAAATTCAACCAGACTATAAAGGAGTAGGAGGGAGAGGAGAGTTCAGTAGTGATTAGTACCTCAGAACAAGTTAATGTGTTTGAAAGTACAAAGCAAAACAAAACAGAAAACAAAAAGAAAATACCACAGAGATCTTTCCATGCCATCCTTTTTCTGTATCTTCTGATCTTTCTCATTGGCCTTTTCCGCAAATTAAATATTCTGTAAGACTGTGGCTTTCTGAGAAGTTGTCAGATTTTGCTACATATGATTAATCTAAGAAAGTGCATTGATTAAAGTGCATTATTAAAAAAGTATTTTCCATTACACTACAGAAATACTTCTTCCTATGATCTACCTGTAGCTTATTTGATCATGTGGTTTGGAGTGACACAAACACATTTCTTCTTAATCATTGCCCCATATTTCTAGGGCTGGGTGATATTTTAGAAGATGCTCTTCATTTGCTACTTACCTGAAATTAACCCCAGATCATTAATCTAACTTTTAGGTTTCGGTGCTCAGTACATTTCCACCAGAAGTTTATATACAAACTACTGTATCAGCATAGCTTTGTCTCAGTGTAGAAGAGATCTTAGTCCTATATAAGCTTTGCCACTCCTCACTGCTACAGATATGATTAAGCTCTACTGGCAAATGGAACTCTTGAAGGTTTTGAACTTATTACCAAAGCATGAATGGTCATCCATTCCATCTCTGTCTCCCACTATCAACCATCTCAGATGAGCCATGTCTTGTAATTATGCAAGAAGTAGCTTTCCTGGAAGATACGCTAGAGGAATTAACTTTTAAATGAAGCATCCCTGTTCAAACCAAGCTAACTGCATTTCGAAAGATGTAAAATGTCCAAAGAACTTTTCAGATGTCAGTCAGGTTATTTTGGCATTGAAGTGATTTCAGACAACACTATACAAGTGCTTTAATTTTTTACAAAGAACTCAATTGCCTATATTGGTGCAGGAAGCTTAGGTTGCTTACTTTCCTCTCTAAGGAGAGGAAAAACTCCATCTATGTGAAGAGGCTGAACCAGATCTGTACACTTCACCACCGCTGGAAAACATTCATTATACAACTAGAACTGATTGACCAAGTGCTCTTCTCCAGCAGTGCTTCGCACCAATGGAAGAGATATTCTCTTTCACTGTACACAACTTGCTGCTCACTTCTAGCTCAAAAGGATCACTGCTCTGAGAACACTTCAGGATATTTTTACAACATCAGGGCAGTAGGTTTCTCTATGGAATAAGGAGAACAATACCTCCAGAATCAAAGTGCTTCTGCAGGCAATTTGCAGGCTTCTGGAAGCTGTTGCATGTAACTGAAAGCTCAGTTTTCCCTCTAAAAAACAGACTGTTAAAATGGCTCTGTGGGGGTTCCATGTTTATTGTCCTTCTCTGTTTCTCTGCCAAGTGTGCTCAGTTTGCAAGCTGAAATATGTTTTACTTTGTTGCCAGCCCAGAAAATTCTACCTCTAAAAGAGCACCAAATTCCTTCCTCAATTTTGCATTGTAAAAAAAAAAAAAAAATAAAAGGCTAAATTGTATCTGCAGCTACACAAAGGGAATCCCCTTCCTTGGGTAATGCCTTCAGCTGCATAGTTGAGATGCTGAGACCTCTGTCCCAACAGAGCAGATATATGACCAACAGCAAGGCAGATGACACCACAGAGTATCGCTACAGCAGACTGTCAGCTCCCTGACACTGCTGATACAACAGGAACTACAGTTACAGGCAGTCAAAAAATTCAAAATTTCAAAAATTCTAAATTTCAAAACATAATGTAAAATGAAAAGTGCAACAGGAATACCTTCTATTCTTTAGGACATGTGTTACAGAAAAAAAAAATCCTATTTAATGCAGAAGAACACAGATGCCAGATTTTATAGGACTACTGAGCACAAAAGAACATTTCAGAATGGAGTAAAAAAAAAAAAACCATCAAATCTGCCCAAGTGCAGAAAGTAGGTAGCTACTGTAGAAATTGATTTGCCTTCATAGTGATATAGTACTTACCACAAGTAAAAGAGTTTTGGATTTATTCCTGCATGAGGCACTTCCACCCTTTTCTTGACCTGATCTAGTGGACAGCTATTGAACTCAGAAGTTTCCCGCAATATCATTTTTGTACTAGAAAGCAATATGATATCTGCATTGGTTTGATGATATGAAATCTAATGTAATAATGCATAACCATATGGAGTAGCTATGTTCTACTAAGCACAAGTGGTAGCTTACAAATCCATCCAAGAAACAGGTAGCGCAAACCCTCCTATACACTTTTGTGTTTATCTATTGATACTGTAAAAAACCTACATATATTCTCTGGAGAACTGATTGTAAAAGCACCTTTGAACACTTCAGCATTTCCATTTCATTTTCAATTCCTTGTACATCTTCCAGAGCAGAGCCTGAATTCCATGCCTAGTTTGACATTAGAGAATGAAATAGCAGACTGATCTGCTGCTTACCCGCACAGCTTCGGACTTTTTATGAAACATTTCTTCCATATTCTTTGCCAGCCTTTTCACAAGCTGAAGGCCATCAATTTCTTCTATTGCAACGTCTTTCTCATATTCTTTGTATTTCTGAGGGAGTACATGAAAAAAAAATACAAAATAAGAATTAGGTAAAAATTATTCAAGTGACCAGTTGAAATTTTGACGACTAATGATTGGTTTCATTTACACTGTTGCTGACATTCTCTACTTATTTAATGTTTGTCTGTCTATGCATCAAGGCACTGACACACAGAAGAACCAACTGGGTTAGGACTAGGACTCTGCTAAGAAAATACAATAGAAATGTTTATGCCATGCACCATAGGAATATAGTGATTTCCCTTCACAACATTTAAATTACTCCTCCAGACAATCAGACATCAAAATATTTAAAAAAATAAATTCTATATTCCATCCAAATTTATTTCAAACCATTGAGATGCATATATGTCTTAGCCACTTAGAAACCCCCTCCTTCATTGAAGATCCTGCAAATATCTATTTCATGAGTTTTACAGAACACTTAGATTAGGAATACTTACACTATAAGCATTATCTACATGTCCTTAAATTTCCTTGCAAGGAAAACTCTAATTAAACCACAGAAACCTGTGTCTGTATCTGAATGAAAGCATCATTTTTATGGATGAGCATTAACTGAAGGTGCCTTTTACAACATAATTCTTAGAATGAAATTCCATTCGATTTTCATCCTCTTTATTTTCTGCAGAACAACTTTTTTTTAATCATTGTTTATGAAGGAAACTTGTAAGAACATAATATACAAAAAAGCCAAATATTCTTTGCAGCCAAATTTTAAAGGACTTACATAGGGACCATTTCTCCTTCTCATGTCATTCCACTATATTTTTCCTCTATGTGCTGAGATAGTAATATAAAGTAAATAAATGAAGAACAATTGCCTTTGCAATAATGATTTTCTCCAAAACACATGCAACACCAGAGAGAAGGAAGAATAAGTACATAAAAGAAAAATAGCTTAGAGCAGCAGGATGAACGTTTCACTGATCAAAACAATGAATAAATAGGGACCAGTCATGCCCTGGCAGGTGACAGAAGAAAGGAATTTACTGTAAGAGAATTTTTGTGCATATTGTTCTCATTTCTTCCAACTAATTTTCAAGGCAAATGACACTTCGAACTGGCTTTAGTCTGAATACTTACCTGTAAAAGTTTGCATTAATGTTTTGATAGGAAAATTTGCTAAAATATCGTTTGCAGACCATTTCATAAGAAGGTTAACATACAATGCCATCAGAAAATATTTAAGATATTTTGTAATTTTCTCATTTCAGTAATTACTTTATTTACTTCTATATTGATTCCTACTATGAGATTAACTTATTTTAGACTTAATATTAATCTTGTAATCTTTAAGAAGCCTCAAGCAGACTGCCTGCATTTTGCTCTTTGGAAGAAAGTGGGATGGATTTTTTCTTGCCTTCTTTCCCCCCACACCTATAAACATTTGATTTCAGCTCTACAAGTCTATTACTAAATTCAGGCTCAAGTTCTATTATTCATTCTGAAAAATAAAAGTAAAAAAATAGGACAGCATGGTGATTGTCTAAAATAGATAAATCTTTCTCTGATTTTATTGGAGAAAATAAAAGAACACAGTAGACAACAGAGAGGTAAATATTGCTGTAATGAAGTGTGGTAAAATGGACTAGATTAACAGGAAATTGAAAACACTCCCAGTTAATTAATGATCTCAAAGTCTGTTCATGTCTCACAGGATTAGAAGCTTTGGAGAATATAAAACAAGTGACAAAATGTGCTGCTATGAACAACTATCATTTATTATGTCAACAGACTAACTGCAAATTTGACTCATTTATTTCAAGTTGCACAGATCATGTTCAACATATCAGAGTCTGATAAAAACTGTTCCCTTCAGTATTGATCTTTGTATTCTTAGAAAGTATTCTAAAATACATCCCTTCAAGAGGCTGTTTTCAGATCTCCAGATGTATTGATTTAAATTTTGCCATTAAGTGAAGAAAATCAGATTATTCAGTGCATTTGTTGGAAAATTGCACGTTAGAGTGAAAGTCAACATATTTTCTAGCCACAGAGAATTATATCATGTAGTATCTTAGGTTACTGAGGCAACATATTAAAAACTCACATTTCTTAATTTTGAATAACTTCTCTTTTTTGATAATTAACAAGTGCCTTGCACTCAAAATACACAGGAGTGAGAAACTACTTAGTACACTGGTTCATTTCTCCGTAATTTAAAGACAAAAGTTACAGCATTAAAAAGAAATATATGGGAAGAAAGAAAAAGATATTGTTTAAGTTCTAATAACAAAAGACCACACATCTTTCATACTGCATGTCCAGCCAATTGTTGGAAACCTTCAAGAACATTTGCAACATGCTAGGAGTATTTACTTGATCTGCCAGAATTTGGCAGTCGAGGTGTTTACTTAATATGTATTTTATATTCAGAATTTCATTGCCACAAAAACAATTCTGTTATTTATTCAGTCATCAGTGGAAGGTTTAAGACAGGAGAAATGATGTGGCCGGAAAGCTGGTTTTAGAATTCTTTTGCTCTAGTGATCGTGTGGAGGGGAGAGGTGCCAAGCTTCCTCTACATGTCCGTGAACCTCCTCTCAGTACTGAGTGTTCAGGAGGATGGCAGTTTTGTTTGAGTCTAGAGAGATGCTGATCAACAAAAATATCAACACAAGGAAATATCAACACAATCAAATCAGATATGAAATAAACCACCACACAATAGAACTGTGACAAAAAGTCATTAATAAAAGTTCAGCTACAGTTTCAATGTTTTTTTCTCCCGGGACAAATGTGGCATTCATGTTCCTGTTTGTATTTAACTATAAACTTTTATCAAACTCCAGATAATTGTGTTGTATCCCAAAACATTTCATATTACTGACAAGTGTGTATGCAATTCTCAGTATCATTCTTTCAACAAGCCTGTTGGTGCTTTGAACACAGGCAGAACCATTTATGATGAAAATTCCTCCTGCTCCCAGTGATCTTCAGAGGCAGTAAATGTCACTACCATCCCGATTAAAGTGTATTTACTCAACAGCAACTCTGTAATCTTAAAAAAATCTGTTTGTGTTGCATATTTAGTAACGGATGTAAGCCTCTGTGATGTATCCATAACTATGTCTTGCATATCTGTACAAACAAATGTGGCTATGTGAAATAGTGTTTTTCTCACACATACATTTCATATTAATGTATGAATGCATTATTATTTTGTAAAGGAAAAGCAGAACCAACATGCAAATGAAAGTTCAATTATCCATTTTGACCTATCGCTTCTATGAAAAAAGCGCTGATTCTATGTCATTCATAAATTCACAAACCAAGATCCCTTTCAGATGTTGAGGACTTAAAATTTCAAATGTAAAATGAGATTATGGAAATGCACACATAAAACTCGCATTGATTTTTCAATGTTTTCCTCATACAAGATTTTTTGAAATGCATGCTGTTAGAACTACTGAACAAAATTCAAACAACATTTATTCAGATTTAAAACACTTTAAAACACCTTTAAAATGCTTTAAAACACCTACTCATTTATGAGTTATTTTGCTTTTAGTCATAAAACCACAACCCCACCATTTGTGTGGAGCAGGCTGACAATGTGCTGCCTTCCACCATTAATAATTCTGTAGAAGATAGAGGCACTGTGAACAGAGTGAGGCTTTTTTCTATTAGTAAAATATGCCTCTTAAATTTTGAATCAAAACAAAGAAGATTACTTGTGGGGAAGCTACCACACCACTTTACGAGACAATAACATTTTAAAACATTGACCATGTTCAAATTGGCAAGATTGTTATGGTCAAATACAGTAATAAAAATACAAACTGGGAAAGCTCAGACCTTCTCTCTCTTGAGCTCTTGCAGCACTCTTCCATACCAGCACACAACCCTTTGCATGCAAGAGCTGTCAGAGCTGTTTCCTGCAGATGATTTAAAAACACGCAGCACAGCCTTTAAATGCTTCATTACAAGTGAGGGGTCACTAATTAAATACATACTGTTCAAGTAAACCTGAATCTGAAGGCAATGAAATAGTCTCCAGAACTACATGTGCACGTGAGTGGGAATCTGAGCATTGCATTTCCACTGAGCAGAAGGGTACTCAGATGGCACTATCACAGCAGAGATATCAACTACAGATGGTGCACTCCTTTGAAAGACTCATCTGTGCATCTCTCCTTAGTAGAAGATTTTATATTTCTCCATTATCACAGTGACCTTAGGGTGGTGGTTTTGGGGTTTGTTTTTTACTGTTTTGTTTAAACAAGAACATTACTGCTAATGAATTTGGAGAAGTGAGATTTAATGTCTTAACAAAATAAGCAAAGTTTGAGCTGTCATTTTTTTGTTGATAATGCCTACTAAGACTTTATGAACAAAAATGTTTAGGTTAAAGATGGTATAAGATTTGTCATCTACACATCTCTGAAGAATTTGTAAAAGATGGGTCTAAGAACCTCAATTCTGTACATGAAGATACTAGGATATAGATAGGTTCAGTGATGTGCCCTGTGTCCTATAATACAGCAACAAAGAGTACAAGCTCTCTTGACTACCAGTGCCCTATCTGTAGGGAAATATGAGTCACAACGGCACATTTCTCCTCACCTTGACATTAAAGAACTCCTTGATAACTGGAAGTTTGTGTTACACCACATTACACACTCCCATTAACCTTTACTGAACCTCTTTGTGTTGATGAAATCCATCAGCAGTGACCAGTGTGATGGCACACTCATTTTCTTTTCTATAGGGAAATTTTTATTCACTTCATCAAATGACTCCAAGGAACTCTACATTAGCCCATCATGTTTGACCCTTGTCACTTACTGGTGTCTAAGGAACTCCTGTCACCTCAAACTCCAGTTTAGCTGCTTCATTAAATACTGTACACTTTGAAATGCAAAGTATGGAAACATTTGTTGCACAATATTTTACCACAGTTAGCTATATCTGGTATACTATAACCAAAGATCAGCTTACCTGGGAGATTAGTTATTGGAGGACTTGAGAAGGTTAGGTATTATTTTTCTTGCTTTTTTAAGAGACAGTTGAAAAAGATAATTAAAAGTTGCTATAGAAATTTATTTTTCAGTGCCTGTTCTTGCAATGTTATGCATTTTTCTTTAGTCTTAGAAGAGAATACAAAGTTATCATTTAACTGGAAAAAAAGGAACACTCTGAAACTGTCCTACAGACTTCTTTCTCCACAAAGATGTACTCTTGAAAACCCACTACAGTATTTCACATGAAATATCTGAAACAACGAACTAAAAAAACATAGGTATAAATCTGAAAAACCACAGTATGACCAAGAGGGTACATCATCCAAAGCAAAGCCACCATTATATTTTCAGGTGAAAGAAACTATTGGGAACACACACATTGCACCTGCTCCTCACAAATGTCTGAAGAAATGTGAGAATGTGTCCTTTCATCCTGGACAGCTGATCTGAGTCACTGAAGATTGAGAAGCAGGGAACCTGATAACCTACTATTTACATCCTTTTCTCAGCTGGAATGACATTCTGAAACATTTTCTTTTGCATGCCAAACTTTCAGACTTCTCTGAAAGCCTTTATGGCTACTGGAAACAAGGACAACCAGAGAGATAGCTTGCTTTGTGCTGAAAGGTCACAAGGTACATCTACAAGCTAATTCATTCAATCAGCCTTTCTTTATAACATTTTTCTCATTACGCTTCCTTTTATCACTGTGTCTGTCCATCTCGACCCCTCCTTTTTGTTCCATACTGGCAGACCTATGCCTGCCTTATCCCCTGGCATTGCTTTGGGTATCAGTAGTCACGGATATTTTAATTAGACAGTGTCTATTTTCCATTCCAAAAAAGCATGTCAGAGGGTCATCTCCTCACCTTCCATAGCTGCCCCTAAATAAGTTGCAAACTAAAATGAGTAAAGAGGAAAGTGAAAGATAAAGGTGGACTAAACAGAAAAACTGAAATGCACCCTAAGGACTAATACTGCATAACAAACCACACACCTCATGGCAAGATGAAAATGTGCCACTCTTTTAAAATAGCTGATGGTAACTCTTCCTCAGAGAAACAAAAAAAATAACCTGCAATTTCATCTCTTTGTGAAACTGTAAGTCTGCTCATGATTTGCAGTGTTTTCTGTAACTTACGTTCATCTGCTTAGATAATACTTTTAAACCTTTACCCTTTGCATTGTGTGGGGCCTTTGACATTAACTTCTTCAGGTCTTAATTCATTGATTGTCCCTATGAAGGACATGACATTGATTGCTGCTGCTATATCCAATCATTGCACTTTTCTGTATCCACCTGATAAAAGTATTTATATTGATTTTGGTTTTTTAGACAGATACCAGAACAGTATATATCGAAGTGGACTCTTGTAATGATGAGAAAGAAACTTCTGAATAGCTGAACCCAGGCATCCAAATTTAGGCTTCTAATTCTTCACTATAATTACTGAGAATGAAAAATGATTTCCCTTGCAAAAATCTAAGCTCCTCTGTTATATCAAAGCCAGCAATATCAGTATGTTCTTAGACCCTCTGAAAATTTGACCACCTGCACATGGTCCCTATGCTGATGTCTCGAGAAGAATGCATCAGACAAACAATAAGTGCTCTGCACTTTCCTGTGTGAATTTCAGTCACTTGTAAAAGTTCCCAAAAAACTGCATAGCACAAGTAGCTTCTCCATATGTTTAGTGTAGAGGGGCATATTCATAATGCTTTCTTCCAAAGCTCCATTACTAAATGTAAATACACAAGAAAAATCAAGGGTTAAAGTTTGACTGCAAAACGGTGTTCAATCCAACATTTAATAAATGCCTTTGAAATATTATAGTATGACATTAGTCAACCTGTACAACAGATCTTGCCTACATCTTCATTCTCTTTGATCACTTAGTTACGTTGCACAATTTCTTAAACTGGCATCTGATGTACTTGGAGCATCATGAAGGCTGGAAAAGACCTCTGAGATTCATCTAGTCCAACTGTCAGCCCACCAGAACAGTGCCCACTAAACCATGTTGCTCCAGTGTCTCATCTACACGTTTCCTGAACACTTCCATGGAGATTGGATGGGGTTCTTGTGTGTAAACTGAAGGATGCTGCACTTGGTCTTGTTGAACCTCATACAATTGGTCTCACCTCATCTATCCAGCCTATCCAGATCCCTCTGTAGGACCTTCCTACTCTCAGGCAGATCAGAGTTTCCCTTCAACTTGGTGTCATGTGCAAACTTATTGAGAGTGCACTCAATCTCCTCATCCAGATCATCAATAAAGATACAAAACAGAAGTGGCTTCAATACTGACCCTAGGAATGGCACTCATGACCATTCCCCAGAAGGATTCAATTCCATCCACTGCCACTCTCTGGGCACGACCACAGTACTAACCCAGTGAAGAGTACACCTGTCTGAGCTGTGAGCTGCCAGCTTCACAGGAGAATGATGTGAGAGGCAGTGTAAAAGGCTTTGATGAAGTCTAGGTAGACTACATCCATACGTATTGACATATTAATTCCAAGTATGTCTTTTCACCCTCAGAGTTTCTCTCTCATACTAAAACAAACAAACAAACACAGTGACAGTGCCTGAAACCCAGCTAAGGAAATAGCCTGTGAAAACAATTAAGAATAAATAAACAAACAGATACAAACAAAACAAATAAACAAAAAAACACAGTTAGAACTTATTATTCTGACTGTAGCTTTTGTTTTTTTGTTGTTTTTTTTGGGGGGAAAATCTAATGAACGATCAACACAATAACTGCTTTTATATCATATCCTACCCATGCTATATTATAAGCAGTTATTCCAAAACATAACTAAAATGTGTGAATAAACTGAGAAATTTAAATTTAGCTGAGAGAAGTGTGAATATCACTCTCAATCTTTTCTTATTTTTCCCTGAAACTAAAAACACAAGGCATCTTGTCAAAGTGTACACAGCTTTTTATGTATACCACCTTAGTCAAAAGATACACCAAGAACTAACCAGACTCAGGCCCAAGACTACAGTCTTACAGCTTTATTAGTCTTTACTTTTTACTTCTCCTTTCATTGCAAAAAAAAAGAAAAAGAGATCACAAAAATTAGTTATGTGCCAGTATTTGATCAGATTGGAAAGATATCAAAAAGAACACTTTACTTATTCTTAAGGTCTTTGCAATATTATGAAGTCTTTCCCTAATTTTCATATAATTAAATGTGAACCGATCCCATCTCAAGCTGAAGTGTGAGGGACATTTATTTTATTTACCATGGTTTCTACATATAGTTAATTCAACACTACGCACACAAACATGGAGATGCTTACACAGCTTTGGAGTAGTTCTTGTAGAACTAGAAAATGTTTCTGTAATTTAGGAAGTCATCAATGATAGTGTTCATCGTGACAAAAACACACAGTGCATTACAGGTAAGTTACTGACATAATGAATAGAAATAAACCATTTAACTCAAGAGTCTATAATAGAACACATGAACTAACATTTATCAGAAAACTTATGGAGCTTTTGTACTAGAAAGTATCCATCAAGAGTTCTGTTTTGCTTGTCAATGTATCACCATTGATGATAATGTGTGTATGAATTAAAGATGTATCAATTTGCATAGCAGAGAGTAGAAGCCACGAATAATAGCCAAATCAATACTCTGAAGTCATAAAGAATACAATGGGCTGTCCTTCAGGCTAATTGCAATTAATTTACTTTTTCTCCCTTCATACACCAGAGAAACCTAATAATAGAGCATTTTAATCGCATTAAAGTTTCTAATTAGAAGGAGAACACATAGTGGTATCTCCTTACTGTATCTTTTTTGTTCATATGCTTAAAGCACTTTAAGTATTACTTTATTTGCACACATCTACAGAAAACAGCTTGTGTTTTAGAAACATATGCATATACTGAGTGATGTTTTGCAGTACAGACGCTTGGGTGCCTGTTTCCTTATATAAAATATCTTGTTCTAGTTAGGATATTCATTAGCATAAATGAATGATGATGTCTGAAGTCACATTTCTGCAACAAATACTACACTGGGAATAGATGTATAGAAATAATTTAAGCATAATGTGGTTCATTATGCTGAAACAGAAAACTTTAGCACTGAGAAGTTATTTTCACTTACTCTGAGGCTTAGCTTGTCCTATTCAGCTCCACTGGTTAATGAAATAATGCCTATTTTGCAATTTAAAAGGACAGGCTTAATTGATCAGCATCTAGCAGCAGCAATACCTCCTTGTAAGTAAAGTGGTCTTATTACTTGAAGAGCCTGTCCCTAGACCAGCAAGCCTCCACAAGAGGAAACAAGATAAAAATCCTGGTTCTCCATCTTTAGAAATAGTGTTATCATATTCTGAGGAGCAGAGTTTTAACAGCCATTTGGTTGGCATTCCATTAAGAGTTATTTTTGCACAAACTAAACTTTAAAACTTAAATTGCTGCAATTAATGTGTTCATAAAGACAATGAAATTAAAATTCCTATTTTTATGATGCACTCTCCATGACAATATTCAGCAAACTGCCATCAGTAGTCCACTACACTGCTTAATACAAATATTCCTTTTCCACAATTGGATAGCACTCAGAACTTGAAAATCACCTGAATTGCAGAAGCTGGCTAGTCGATCTAATGACAAATTCCCCTCCGCTCACCACAAAGCGCAGACCCTGGTGCGTTCAAGTCTCTAAGACAGCAGTAATTAACATATGCTTAAGTTAAAATCACAAGCGCTCCTCCTGAAGCAGGCAGAACAAGCCAGGTACTTAAAGCCATCTATTTGTGACTGAGAGTCGCAGTGGTCATTTATGTCTCTCAACAATTCTATTAAAGTAATATCAAGCTCAAAAAAAATTTTTTTAAGATTTAGCTTGACCTTTGGTTGTTCACCAGCAACTGAGTAAAAGATTCATAAATGAGAGTAAAATCTGCTTCTCCTCAGCTTTCTGAAATAGCTTTTCTGTGAAAGAACATAATGCATATAGCCAAAGGCAAAATCCTCTTGTAATTTCAAACATCAGATTTTATCATTTTAACCTAATAAAAAAGTAAAATATTTAGATTTTGGTCAAATGCTTCTCTGCAATATAAATTTGCTGATCTTATTTGTAGGTTTCTTTCTTTCACAAAAATACGACTCGTCTTTTATTGCTACGAATGCACATAGAACAGTGTGCTTCAATAAAATGTAATTGTGGCAACTGGACACTGCATTCGGAGGTAGAGCAGAGCATGTGCTGCATGCACAGGACTGCCAGAGGCATACATCTGTTTGTGCAGTTCTAGTTCAGTAGTTTAAGGAATGAAGTATCACCTCATTACAGAACTGCCATGTATGAGTGAATTTGTGGAGCTTGCCCTCCTCACAGTCAGACAGTTCTAATCTCCTCGCAAACCGCAGTGGCAGCACAGAGATGAAGTGTTAAGCTTATCGGGCCTCATCTGTACCATCACCTACTTAGTTAAACCCAGGCCATCCATTTCACTGTCATCTCTTTGTTCCTGAGGTGCCTGAATGCATAATAGCCAATACTCAAAGATACAAGATATCTTTAAGACTTCCCAAGAGCGCTAGCACTATTTTTTTAAAGGCAAACTGAAAGCCATTCACTAGCACCATTTTAACCATTAGTTGTACTACCTGCATTTTTTCTTATACTAGATTCTACCTTGTAATGACACTACATATTTTATTACTAAAAAATAATTCATGTATTGTAAATTAATTTCATTGTTTGCACTGAAACTCTTACGTTTGAATAGCCTGTGCTACTATGCCAGTATCACAGTTGGGATGGGTTCTGTAATTGAGTCCTACTGCACAATGAAGATACCTTTGGATTCGCCATTCCTTTTAGGCATCACCAAACAAATCAACAGAGAGCTTGTTTCATTCAAAAAATAAGAATCATTCTTTGGTAGCTTTTAAAAAGGCATTGAAAGATTGCTGCCTTTAATTCATTCAAAATAAATTTCTCATTTTTCCCATTCCTTTTTAGCAACACTATTCTGCTTTCAAGATTGTGATATCTTATGGATTTTAATTTCAGGAATAAGATCCAATACTTTACATGCATGAAACCATCTCTATCATCAGCTGAATGAACCTTTTCCACTCTTCCAGTTATTGTGGAAGGATGAGACCATTTGGAATAGGCTAGGCAGTAAGACCTGTTCACCATATTTCCTTCTGGGGTTACGCGGCTAACATGGCTTCTGGGATACTGTCACAGGTACATAGGCACTGTTGAAATACACATTAGGAGACAGTGATGTCCTAGTGTCACTGAGAGCTACAGACAGGAACAGAGAGAAGAGTTAGTACAGCTCTGCTTGGTCTCGGTGTTATTGTGAATGCACAAGCAGCATGCTTCTCCCCAAACAGGCTTGTACAAACAACATTTTCACACATAATCTACACCTGAAGTCATCTAAAGGGATTTTTTAATGGAAAATGATTTTTGGCAGGAACAGACGAAGGCTGCATGCAATACTTTACTACTTTATCAGTTTGTCATCAATTAAACCTGTAAATATTCTTGAATGCTATCAATACCATAAAGATACCGATGGTACCATCTTAAGCCTCTAGATGCCTGTAGAGCACACTGAGCAGGCCTGTGCTGAATGATGCCGTAGATAAAATTGGAATGTTTTTAAGTTGTAAAATAAAACAATAAATAAACACATAAATAAATAAATAAAAGAACCATCACTATTCATAATAAGCAATTTGGTTTTGGCTCATTCTTCAGAATTTTCTGTTCCAACTGGAGATTAAGAGTCAAACCACAAGAATACTGCCAATCAGGAAAATAAAATTATACATTTATAGGAAAGACAAAGAGGGAGGGTACATTTATTGAAGTAAATCAGATAATTTTGCAATAACTGGTTTCATTAAAGGATGTTGATTTGATTACTGTAAACTTTACAGCTTTCTGTCAGTACTGCATCCTACAAAAAGTCAAAAGCATGAACGCATTCCATTCACTCCAGCCCATTTAGATCTTTACTTCAAATGAAAAGGTCTTGGCAAACAGACTTAGAGGAAACATTGTTGATGGAAGTTTATTTGCAACAAGAAGTATGCAAGTTAATGAATTCACTCGATAAGTAAGAAAGTACTATTTTCACACAAGGTGTGAAAAGTATGGAATCAGCAAAAAGCCAACAGTGCCCTGATAAAATTCAATGCTACTGAAGATGATGGACCAGAAATTGAAGACAATGCTGGATAGTTAAACTCAAAAGACTAGTGTTACACAGAAACACAATTTTTTAGCAAGCTAACCTTTTACTGTATGTTCAAGCTTTCCAGTAAAAGGTAACAATTGGTTATAAGAATTACAACTCTTTGATGATTCTGATAGCTGGGAAAATATCCTCCACTATATGTTGTGATCTTCTGCCAAAAAAGACTGAGGATACCAAAGTCACCAGGTAATATTTCTGAAGAGTGACGCACTCCACCACAAACTGTTTATTCCACAATTAGTGGTGACAAAAATCACCCAAGCTCTATTGCTGCTGGTGAGCCATTAACTTCCCACTAAGAATACCAGCACTAGACTATTATTTTCTCCCCATCTGGTTCTGCTGACCCAGTGTCTAAGATTACCCTGTGGAAAAGAAAAGCCACAGAGTTAGAACACGGCGTGTTTCTGAGAGGCCCTCACAGAAGTCTCTGGTTACTGCGGGATGACAAGAGAAATGCCAAAGCACACAGCAGCACAGCTGACAGGAAAATAATGTCCCCAGCAACTGTTCCTGGATATTTTACTGTTATTGCTTCTGAAATCCTCAACCCTTTGTTCCATTAATTAGCATGCAGTGGCTATAATCCTGCCCAGAAAAAGTCTTTGCTCCCATATAATAATTTAACTAACTAGCAGAAACATTTTACACACTTTATAACAACAGTCAAGATCATCATCAGCTCATCATCTCTGCTTGGAATTCTTCCCTAACACAGTTTCCAAATAATACTACTTTAATATAACTACATACAAAAAAAAAAAATCAGTAGATATTGAGAAGAAATCCCCTTCCCATGACTCTTGAAACTGAACTTCTGCAGGTAAACCGTGGAGAGCTGTTCTGGTTCAAGAAACCGGGAGTCCTTTTGAGGGGTTTTGTTGTTCTTTTAGCTGGATGTATACGGACAAAGAGTCCTCTATTTTGCGCATTT
This sequence comes from Cyrtonyx montezumae, assembly GCF_038088225.1. Classification (NCBI taxonomy): domain Eukaryota; kingdom Metazoa; phylum Chordata; class Aves; order Galliformes; family Odontophoridae; genus Cyrtonyx; species Cyrtonyx montezumae. The sequence goes on from NW_027072067.1 coordinate 6,065,558, forward strand.
AACGTAGAGACAAAGGAGGAGCATTTGCTAAGTGGTAATTGGGAAGAAAACTCATCTAAGCACTGCGGCAGTCATCCCAGCACTGCAGCATTCTTCTCACAGAATTACTTTAACTTCCATCTTCATTTCCTCATTCATAAAATAAAACTATCTGACAGGAATAGCTTGATGCTGAAATTACTATCATTCCTCAGCATACTTGTATCAAAAGGCTGTATAAACAATTAAAATATATTATTCATTCATTAGGTAAAATATTTACAAAAATCTGATGGCATTTAAAATTAAAGTCTTCTGAAACAGCTTAAGATGGCCCAGTGAATAAGTATGAATATACTAAACAATATACTGAAAATAAATGAATAATACTAAAAAGTTAAATTTATTTCTATCTCAGTAGGGTACTGTAACAGTATAGCTAACAGAACAAACCTTTGAAGGTGTATCTGAAAATCAAGTTCCCTTAAAATACCTTGGTAATTAAAAGATTAGACTTCCTTTATAAACAGCACATACTCATTAGGTATACAGACATTTACACTTAGTTAACATTTCTGTTTTGCTCCCAGTCATTTGTAGCAGGTATATTTAGTCTCCTATTTACTTACTGGACTTCTGTTTATCAGTCCCAACTTTTCACCTTGAATTGACAAAAAAAAAAAAAAAAATCCCACATTATTCCACATTTATTTTCCACAGTTTTAATTTAAATAAGTCAGTATTTTGCACTATAATAAAGCATCTTTGAGACAGGCAGCAAATCCTTATGCTTAATTTTTTACTTGTACACAGGGCTTTGAATTCTTTAAAATGAAGAGCACAGTACAAATCAAGCCTGATACTCACTGTTCTGCAGAAGCTTTGAATTTTACAATATTGATCTACCATGTTATTAATTCAGCTTTTATTTTACATGTATTTCTTCTTTTTTCTTGTTTATTTCAAAACTATGCTTTGTAATTGTTCTAGGAAGAACAAGATCTATCCAGTTTTGAGCAATGACTACCGTGAGTGAAAAAATGATATGTACTATCAGTGAACAGAAGAAAGGAAATCTCACAGACAGTATATGAAATCTCACTAGTTAAGCTTAAGGGTACTTTGAAAAAAGTCAGTTATTTTACCAAAAATCACTTATTTTACTTCTCTGTCAAGCAGACTTTCCAGAAAAGCAGTTTCAAATCCCCTCTTATTTGAGGGCAGTGATGGAAAATTCACTTTGGTTTTGCAGCAAAATTAGCATAAGTGAAATTTTGAGTTATAATAAAGGCTATATCCTTAGAGAAAGAATGGTCTGGTGGTTGAGAGATTAACCTTGGGCTCAAAAGAGTTGGGCTCAGATCCCAGCTCTGCCACAGAGTTCTGCATAACCTTGAACTAGTCATTTAATTTCTTTGTTCTCAAGATATTAAACAAGGTTGATAATATTTCCAGTTAGTTTTCACCTCGCTTTTACATGTAACAGTCCTGAAAATCAGATGGAAAACAAGATCTGTACAAAATGCAGTACTTCAGTCCCAAGAATAATTTGCATCAGGATTGGGAATCATGTTCTGTTCAGAAGACTTGCCAGCAGTCTTCATTTGTACCGTGTAATCTCAAACACCATCGAAAACCCCAGGAATTCCAGTAACAGACACAGTCAACAGAAGCACTGCAGCGTAACTACTACTCCTGCAATGAAGTTTATGTCAAATAGTGCATGTGCATAAAAGACAATGGTTTATTAAAGCGATTGCTTAAAAACCTATCTAGTTACCTTCAAATATAAAAATTCAAAAGACAAATAGTGGTTATTTTAAATCCATTACTGTGTATTTGGTGTTCTGTGTATATATCTGAAAAGTGAAAGAAATACAGAATTTTGGGTAAAATCTGAAACGAATGGAATAAAATATACTTTGCACAATTTACATGCAAGGAAGATATACAGTGATACTCCTTAAGTAGCAGTAGCACAAAATACCTGTCATTCTGAAGTACGGCGATACATTCACACAAATGTGAGAAATGCTCTGTGTGTTTATCTACCATGAAATGTTTATGCACATAATCTATTACTCAGTTTGTAAAAATAGTTATCTACTTCTTAAGCACATGGTAAATAACTATCATGAAGCATCACAAGGTCTTTATATCACTGAAAAATAAAAACAGCAATTTTAACAATAAATGCTCTATTTTTTTTAACTCCCCTCCAAGAAAGAACTTCAAACAATTGCACAGCATGAAAATACCAACCACTACTTTTAAACTGCAGAAGAAATAGTGGCTCAATTAATTGCAATTTGAATCACAAAACACTTATTCTCTATTTAAACTCTATAAAATCAAGAATATATCAAGCAAAAAGCTTTTATCAAGCACGGTGTCAAAAGACTTTAAGCTGACTGACAGGCAATCATACTTTGGATATTATAAAACACATTTAAAACATTCCAGCTTCGATTTTAGTTTGCAGGAGTTTGAACACTGAAAATGAAGTATTTCTGTTCCTACCCATAAGCTTCTAATACAAAAAGAAATGGGGAGAGGTAAGAAGTGGAGCATTCCTATAAGACAGGAAGATGTATACAGAGACAATTGACAGTGGGAACGAGGTGACGTTCACGTGTTGAGAAACAAAAGAAAACCGCTTGAATTCGCAATTATTGACCTTGCACTGGAATTAATTCCTCTTCTGGGGTCCAGCGATGGAGCAACGCAAACCACTCGAGCTTCACATCTGAAGAGCATGTCATCAGCAGAAGTCCAAAGTGGAATTATGGGTCTGTAATTCACCGTTGTCACTATTTATTCTATACATTACAGTTTTCTGGATTTCATTTGCACAAAACGAGTACTTGTGCACTCATTACCCCGGTTCATTATGTATTTGCATAAATCATCATTTATATTTTTTCTACGGTGAGCTATGGAATTCACGTAATGGAGAAACAACAAAATCTAACTGCATAAGCAATTTTCTTGTGTGTCAGATTTTTCCAGTCCAACAATAATACAGAGAGCTCTACACAAACTGTTCACTTTTCCAACAGTTTCCCACTTAGAAATACAAAATGTCCAGCTCCACTTGATTTCTTGGAAATGATCACAAAAATAAACCAAAAATAGGGGCAAAAGCTTTATATATGCTGTCAAAATAAGCCACAGTGTTAAGAGATTCTGCCTTTTTATTACCATAGATAAAATCCTCTGTGAGCAAGAGGTACAGAGGTAAAGCTAATGTTATTAAAATAGACTGAAAAAATCCTGATTTTGCCAGCTTCATAATGCTAACAGAGGGTGAGAAGAGAAAGAGGAAGAAATAAAAAAATTATTTAATTAGCCATAAAAAAAAAGAAAAAAAGAAAGAAAAAAACTATTGAAGGTAGAAACAGATTAAAGCTGTTTTTCTGCCTGTATTTTTCTTTCTTTTTTTTTTAAGGTGAAGAAAATTTTATTACTTAATGCATTAGAAGTAAGAATTGTAAATCACCTTAAGCTCAAAGAGATTTAAATACAGTAGCTGATAAATTCCTGCAAACCCTCCTACACCTCCTTGATCAAAGCAACTGTGCAGCTCCTGCTCACACTAACAGCGCTCACAGGAGCAGGGACTGCCGCACAGAGCTTCAATTTAAAAGTATGTATAGACAGCATGAAAGAAGGAGTCAGAAAAGCTGTAAAAGTCGTATGAAATACAAGAATCTACAATTCAAACGTAGCAAGTATCAGGCTAATATTCATTACAAATACAATACAAAGTACAAAATACCACTGTAACTAAAGAAATGAAGCCCCCAAACCTGCAGAACAGCGCTTGACAGAGGGAGAATATTTATGCTGATCATATTTGCTAAAACCTTATCTGTCACATTCAAAGATTTTTACCTACTACAGCCTATGGAAGAGATAAGAGGACTCAAAGTTCAGTTTTCCTGCAATATTCTACAATTATTCTACCATATTCTACAACCAGAGGACATTTCAGTACTTTTGCTGCTGAGGCTGAAGGTGTACTAAACAGTGCCTTGACTGGATCACTATCACCAATTTCTATTAATCTAAAAATAAAGGATGGTTGTATTCCCCAGATACACTGTATATATAGCATTTGTACTTTATTTAATCAAAAAACAAAAGCAGTTTTACCACTGTTTTAACAGCTAATCCAAAAATGACTAAAGTTTCTCTCCCCACAACCTGATATGTAATTCTCTCCTCATGTCTTCATTTCACTGGATTTTATTTGAGTACTGCAGGTCTGAAGTGTATCAAAATAGTCCCTTGCTTGAAAAACCCTTGACAAGACAGATTCATTCTTCCATATAATTCTAGCTTGAAAAGTCAATCATCTGCACGTAGGCAATCACCTATTTTCATATATGGATTATTGATCCAGACCCAAATAAGTGACTATATTTTACCATGACAATTTGGCTACCGAGCCCTGCTCAATAAATCTACCACTGAAAAATTTTTGTTGGAAACAAGTTCCCACACACGTACAATGGCTTCTTTTCAAAACATAACAACCAGGTTCATTTCCACATTTAGTTTGTTTATATATTTCCTCAAATTTCCAGTGTAAATTGTCCATATCATGCTCTAAGCCTTCATGTTTTCCACTCCTAAAAAGGAGAAATGACGAAGCCTTAGGTTTGGATTATTTTTATAACTGCAGATACAAAATACATTACTATATTAGAATCTGCTGCACTATTACTCCCAGCTCGGAGAAAGTATATGAAAGAATTCAAAATTCACAACTTAAGAGCAGAACACTGGGGTAAATGCAAATCAATTGAATCCAGCAGTATGCAGTGGTAAATTGCTTTGTTCACCCTACATCTGCTCTCAGCTCCTGACACACCATCAACCGTCTGTTAGCTGTGACGCAGGAAAATAAAACAGTTTTCTAGCATGAAGCTGAAGGTGTTCCCTTTGAGGATGTGGGACTCCCTGAGCACACATGACCTGCTGAGATACCATGAAGGACAAAGCAAAGTGGAGAGACCCGGTCCCAGCACAGCACAGAGCACTGCAACCTTTGATGGGATTCCAGAACAAACCAGTGCCCACAGTTCATCCTGCAAGGAACAAGTTGGCTGTTTGCAAAGACAGCTGAAAAATAACTTTCTGGAACAGAATGGGGAGCATCTCAAATTCGTAGAGTAGACAGCCTAGTGGATTATAGCAGGCCAGCGTGTTCAACTGCTTCAGCACACTTCTCTGCTTCTCAAGCCTAAGTCATCTTAGCTTTATTCCCAAAAAGTGCTAAGAAGAAAGGTATGGAGAAACTAAATGTTAATCTCCTTTATGCACTGAACTTGATGCAGCCAGGCAATTCTCAGCTGACAGTGGATATTCTGTGGCCAAGGCGGATGAGTAACCAATGCATCTGTGAGTGAGAGGTATGATGGCTGAACTGAGGCCACGAAAGCAGAATACAGAGCCATGTTTCAAATAAGTTTGAATTGTATAATGCACTGTATGCACATACATTTATTTGTAATTCAGTTTGACAAATTAAAAAAAAATTCTTCCCTCCCCTGCTTTTATCTGTGCGTTATTCACGTCTGCCTCTCCTGGTTTAAAGCATGAGTAGGGAAATGAACTAAAATTTCTGAGAATCTAAGTTATACACACAGGCATGCAGGGCTTTTATTGATTTGTTTTAGAATAAGTGTTTTCCATTTCAGAAATAGACAAATAAAATCCTCAAATCTACTAATCAGATTGAAGCACAGAGCACTTGCTGTTTCAGATACAGATGGAGACAAATTTCTGGTTTAAAAGACAGCATTAGGTTTGTTTTTAATAACACACTCAAGTTTCATAACTGCACCAGATCCAGACTGTCAATAGCCACAAAAAAACCCCTCTGTCGAAGTGTTTGCCACTCAACAGTACTCAGCTTTGAGTTTTTCTACATAGCCTCTTCCTTCCTTTATTTTTTAAAAGCATCTGGCTGCAGTAGGCAGCCAGTCAGGCAAGGAGGGTGCACTTCCACTTCACTCTGTGTATCAGAGAGCAGAATGGACTTCAGCTGTAGCACTGCTATAGCAGGGAACAAGCCAAGGTGCACCTGCTTAACTCCCAGACAGATTGCTCGATTTGTCACTTTGCTTTGGACATTACAGAAAATAATCAGCACCTCAATTTTCACATTTTATCATCATTGCAATCATGTTTCTAGCAGGTAAATATGTATCTTTCACTGCAGCAGAGGTCTGAAGAGTTAATAAAATTAAGAATCAGTGACTGTGTAAGCTGACAGCAAGTTGAGAGTCTTGCCACGTGAAAAATAAATATTTTCTTGGTAGAATTTTCATTAAAACTAGCTACAAATGGATATTTTTTTTTACACACAAAAGGTCATTAAAGAAATGGAAGTTTTAATACTGATTTCAAGCAATAAACAGTAATTATAACAGCAACAATGATAATATTGGACAAAGATTAACATTATTTTCTTATAATGCCTAAGTCTCTCTTGACTTTCAATTCTTAAAGTACCATAGCCAGTAATCATCAAAACAGTCTATGTCAAAATTTTGTAGTGAACAATTTTTTATTACAAATGAGTATCAACTAAAAAGCAGAGGTACAGTGTGACACATCAGCACTCAGAAAACCCCACCTACAAAAGAAATCAGAAGCAGCACGCGAGCCATGCAACATGGCTCAAATACATGACCATCAGAAGCGAATGCTTCAAAGACATTCAACACAAAAACTTCCTTCTGCCTTTCAGAAACGGAAAGCACCGCTTGAACTTCAACCAGGGGTTATGTTCTCTGCTCAGATTTTTTTGTTTTTTGTCTCAGGTAAAGATGTCCTGAATGAAGATAAATAGTTATTATCTATATCTTTAGGGCAACAATATACTGAAGTAAGCTTGGTCCAAGGCACCTATTATTCTGCCCTGCAACCCGCTCTGTTCCAGCCTCTAAAGACAAACCATATCCTTTGATTTCCTTTTTCTACTTTGCGTAGCTGATATTTCTTTCTTACAAGCAACTGCTATTGTAAGACATTTATCAAACAAACACAGTCCTGGATTTCTTCTCCTTACAATTTAATAAAACAAGCAAAAAATCAATACATGTAGAAACAATCTTAGAACTGTAAGCGAGTCAGAGTGCATTATATTTGATACAGTAGATAAAAACAAAACCTGAGCAATCACACATCACATACCATAATAGCAACAGAAGAGACAGGATCACAGTAATTAAGGAGTGGATAGGTCGATAGAATACCTCCTATATTTTGGACAGCCATCAGGAAGCTGGGCTATCAGTTTCTGACCCAGACAACAGTCTGATATGGTTTTTTTTGTTAGCTCAGCATAACCTATTTTGAGGAAGGAACTTTACTGTGTACTCAGCCTACAGATGACTTGGAGATTTCAGTGCGTTCATTGCAAAGAAGCAGTTTCAAGGAATCAGTTCTTGAATCAGAGCACTGAAAACGGTGAACTTCAAAATAGAAAGTTGATTGCTTGTTTGTTTTTCATTTATAATAATATTTATTGATTTATTTTAATTCATAGAAGAACAATAGTATTTTCTTACTTTTTACCCATGTCATAACTTTTATCCATTTCAAACAAAATAAAATTTATAATTAAATTTCAAAAATTTAGTTTAAAGATATAGCTGTTAGATAAGATCTTTGCTTTGCACTATATTTTGCACTCCCTTTTTTTACTCATTGCTGTACTCGAGTAAAAAAAGGGAGTGCAAGATATAATGTTCCTGATCGTCCTTTATATTTTTATATATATTGAACCAAAATTAGCTCTCACTTATTTTGTATGTGTGTCTACATCCTGGCAGTACAGTGTAATCTTCAGATCTCACTATGAATTTAAATGTGGTCAAGCAGAAAGAAACTGGAAATCCAAACAGATCAAACTAAAAATCCGCACCAGTAACACAGGCCAAATTGAGCTAAACGTTCCATGAAATATTTGGATTTTGTTTGAGTTATTCCATACAACTCTTAATTATTTCATCTTGCCAAACAAGGAAGATGATTTAATTAAACTACTTTCTCCAGCTTGCAACACCTCTGATTTCTATGGATTCTGCAGACGTGCAGATACAAATCAGTAGCCTCAGACTTCAGAAGGTGCCTCCTGGTTTACCCACAGCAATATCACATTCTATAAACAACCATGAACATTTGCTAAACCGTTTCCAAAAAGTCTTCAGTAGATTTAAAAATAAGCATGGAATTAAGTTTTTTATTATTATCATCGTTGTTCTTTCCACTTTTTATTGCACTTAAATATCTTAATATTGTATATAAAATCCTTATTATGAGATTAGAGATGATCTTCCCTTAAAGCATTGGACAGGCAATAATCACTGTCAGAGAAATTATACAAATAAATTCTTTTCATGGACCTAAGTCCAAATTGTTTTAAAAATAATTTTCACCAGATATTCAGTATTTGGCTTATTTTTCTTTCTTACATTTTACTGATGAAAAAGAGAAACTGTACAGCTAATCAACACATGGAACACAGTGCACAGTACAAGTCAAGCTCATACTTGACTTGACGGAAAATGCACAAGGGATAAGTATGCTTCTTCAATTTCTTTTTTATTCCTTTCATGTTTTCTAACATGAAACACTGTTAATGGCTACAGCTACCCAATTTGTCATTAGACCTGGGGCTGTTTAGTCTGGGAAAGAGAAGGCTGAAGGGAGACTTTATTGCTCTCTCCAAATTCCTGAAAGGTGACTGCAATGAGAGCAGGATTGGTCTCTTCTCACTGGTAACAAATGACAGAACAAGGGGAAATGGCCTCAAGTTATTCCAGGTTGGATATCAGGAAAAACTTCTTTACAGAAAGTGTTGTTAAATACTGGAATAGGTTCCCCAGGGAGGTGGTTGAGTCATCATCCCTGAGAGTGTTTAAAAACTATATGCATGTGGTGCTCAGAGACATGATTTAGCAGTGGGTTAGAGTTACGGTAGTATGGTAAAGTTGTGATTGGACTTGATCTAGAAGGTCTTTCTTTTCCAACCTGGACAATTCTATGATTCTAGACAAGTGTTCCATCAGTATTTGTAAACATTTTCTCAGAAAACACTTTTCAGCGAGAGCAGAGACATTTTAGGTCAGAAACAACACCTATCGTTCCAGTCAATTTATACCAGATCATTTTCCTTTAATGAGTCTTTGTTAAGAGAGAGGTCTTTACCATCACAGCAGAAGTAGAGCTAGTAATTCAAAGCATCAGAGAAAAGACTCAAGACGTCACCTGGAAGGATTAGGCAAAAATCACAACTACTGCATGTTCTTTCCTCTTCCTGAGTTTTCCAGAGTAATACAAAATGTTTGCAATTATTTCCTCTCTGTCATTACTTTCAGGAATATATATAGTTAAGTTTAAAAGAAGTTTCAAAAACATAGTACTACCAACACTACTTCCTCATCCACACTGTGCTTAGAGACAGATTCTGTTTTTATTTTCTTGTTGGTGACCCCTCCATTGACACTGCAGCCCATACATGGGGCAAAGGCCTAGAAACCCATTCATTAGCAGCTTGGTGGCACTCTCAGGGCAGCACATGCTCTCATGACACAGGTTTGGTCTCATTGGTGCTCATCACTGCAACTCCCCACAATGCAGCACTGCCCAGCTTAACTCAGTTATGGGTTTCAAGCAGGCATCAGGCATAAAAGAAACATAGGGGCACACTGTCCTGAATGTTTCCTACAAAAGACGTGGGCAGAGGAGTTGGAAGGGACAAGGTAAGGCCAAATCAGATGACATCCTTTGGTGCAGTTATGGAGTCTGCCAGGATACACTGCAGATACCATGAGATCACCAGCACTGAACAGTATTGGTACTGACTGCATTAAGATTGTGCTACATTACAACCCTACTGCCCATCACCAACACATATGGCATGACAGATGCAAAGCACGTGGCACAGGACACAGAAGAGGCCTCATGGGATCTGAATGATAGAAGCTACTGAGGTCTGCTCAAGTCCCTGAACAGCTTTGATGAGCAAGACCTGTTAAGTGATATTCTTGGAAAAAAAAAAAAGACAATCTATGTGCATCTGCTTAGGGCACATAAAAAATTTGTTGGTAGTGATATATCACTGGAAGAGCCCATGGAAATATTGTAAGAAAGCAACAAAACTTTGAGATTAAAACATGATAAACAAGTCACTTCAGAAGTATTTAAAAATGTGTAAAAGGTTTTTAAAGCATAGAATTTATCATCGCATTAGAACACACTGAGATCAAGTAGATAAGTAGAATTTTGAAAAGGCTAAAACTATTGAGCTGATGAGAGAATTCAGTGGCTTTCCACAGGGTTTTTTCCAATAAACAAATAGACATGAGCCTTTACTTTTGTGAAAATAAAATGGGGACTGTGTGTGGACCTTATCCTTCTGCAGGAGGGTTGTTCCCAGCTGTCCAAAACAGAAATATCAGCACCATCCTCAAAGAGCAGCACTAATAGGGTGGAAGACAAAGAACTGGTCCATGACTTCCACAGCCATTTCTAATTTTTTCATATTAAAACTAGTTCTTTCTTGCCCAGTGATTACTTTATTTAGTTAAACATTAAACAGAAGTAATTGTACAAATGCATTTACACCATGCTAAATAATTATAAATATCCCTCATCTTTTCAGTGAGGCACAAAGCTCATATGAGAGAAGAAAATGAAAAAACAGAGTACAATAATGTTAAAAATATTTAAGTTCAAGTATTTTAAGAGTATGAATATCCTTTAGTTAAACATAAAGCTTAAAAAAATGCAGTCATAAAGTAGAAACACACAAGGCAGTAAGAGGAATATAATTCTGTGAAAAGTGCTAATAACCATCACTTATCACAATAAACATTAGATGACTTAGTTTCCATTTCTGAATAAGCCTTTTGGCCTATCATCAAGCAATAGACCAGTGGCATGACACAGTAAATCAATTTATTTTGTTTCTAAGCATTTTCTTTCACTATATATAGTCCCACTTTTCCTCTGAGGCAAAGTGAAGATAAGATTTTCAGTCTAAACATTCAGAAACAAACAAACAAAACAAAAGCAAAACAACAACAACAACAAAAAAACCCACAAAGCTAGCAGTAGTCCAGCACTTCAGATGAAACAAATTTGTTCTGCATCCACACATTATCTTGCACTGCACAAGAGTTTGGGATTTTCTTGCCGCAGTATTATTTCTATATTTTAAAGCTTTTCAGTAACTTGGATCATAAAGCTTACTTTTCTCTTACCAAGATGTGCAATCCATCCCTCAAAAACCAGAAAGGATATGAATTGTGTCAGAGCCCCTGAGTCAGGAACTCCTTCACTTATGATGCTTAAAAGGGTGAAAGAAGCAATCTTGTGGGAAAAAGACAAAGACCAAAAAAGCCACACCTAACATGACACTGAGGCTGTACTGTTCCCAAGCTACATACAGCAACAAATTACTCTCTCAAAAGAAGAATGCAGGTCTTACATGAAGTGGAACAATTAATTTCACGCTTGTCAGCCCAGTCTCAATAGTGTGTTGATTTGAATCAGATATTTGTGGTGCATTACTGCATGTAGCGGACAGTCCTGATGCCTTCTGAGCAGACATATTGTAATGATGACTACCATTGTAAAACAATCCATCAATAAGAGTAATTACAGTATTGATCAAAATGGCTGGTTGTTTCGTATCAGAATCAATTCTCAGGAGTTGGCAGAAACAAATATCTAATGGACTATTCCATCACTGCAGCAACTGAAACAGCTAATATTCTGGAAAGCTCTTAATAATTACTCATTGACTCTAGATTTCTGCTTCAGTGGTTAACTATACCCTGCTTACTGTTGCTTGAAAGTCAGTCTTAGTGGCTGAAATAAGATTCCAATGCAAATTTATTAAGTGCCAACATCTGCAAAAAAAAAAACCAACACAGAAATACCTTATATAATTTCACTGTGTTCTGCTAATCAGAGAATCTAATTATATTTCTTATTATATTGTTTCTGGGTGAGAAACTGCATTCTGGATGCCGACAGCTCATTTTACAGTGGCTGCTCTTACAGCACTCTACAATAGGTAGGGTGGAATGCATTAAGGATCAAACTGTAAACAATAGAGAGCATAATGCCATTAATAGGATATTTTTGTGTGTCACTCACTAAATTGCAAATGGTGTTGAGGTAGCATCAGCTTCCAATGCTGCCTCGTAAGCCCTGGACGTCTTCATAACATGTTCCTGTTTCACTTTAGATATGTCCACGCTCACATCTGAACTGTCCTATTCGTGAACAGCAGCTAATTAAGACTATATTAAAATATATTTGCATGCTGATATAATCTTAAATTGCCAATAAAACATCTTTAAATTAACAAGCTAACACATTACATAGGCACAGGAATAGACAGTATTATACTATTTCTAATAAAATATTTTATATAGCACATTAGCATTATCATCAATTGGAAATCACTAATATTTCCTCTGATGGTTGCTGAAGTAGCATTAATTATGCTCACTTTCTTTTGATATTCATGTACCATCAATGTAATTAATTTGGAGCTCACTGAAGCATGAAATGTTCTGCCTTATAATAGATTTCCCAGAACCTCAAACAGCAGCCAACCTTAAGCATTCCAGCTTTGCAGTGGCTAAATACAGAGGTTGAATTCAATACTCCAGTATTCTCAGTGGTAAAGCATAAGCATAGGAAAGGACAGAAATCTGGATTACCTTTTTAAAAAATACTTTGCCAGCAAGGTTAGTATAAATTCTTGGGCATCTCTAGGCATGAAAAGGTGAACTGAAATGTGAAAAGGTAATGACTGCAAAAACAACATGGCTGAGTTCTGAATCTTTTCTTTCCGACATCTTTAGCAAACCATTAAAAGCCTTAGAGCTGCAGTTAGTAATATGGAACGTTTTGAAGCACGGATGCTTAGGTTAAAATAAATGAAATTTTGCAAAGCAAGAATGGTAAGGAACAATTATTATCTCAAATAATAGCCTCCATTTATTCTGTCATTAGTAACGATTACAAAAGGAGTTTGCATAGTACTTGCTTCAGATCCCACTGAAGTTCAGGAGGAATTGCCTTTCTTTTTTTTTTTCTCACATATTTCATATTTTTTTTTACAGGCTTTATAAAATAGAACTCTTCATGAGTACCAGAACAGTAAGAATAGAAGATATTTTAAGTGTTCAGCAAGCTAAACAATTTTTCCTTATTGTTCTATTTATATGCTATTATATTCTATTTCTACACTATGCTCCATTTAGTTCAATATTACTGATGCTGTCTTAGATTTTTTCCTTGAGATTACATTTCCACCTTAATGATATCGTAAGAAAGTTGATCTACATTTGTCTAAGATGGTAATCATTTCCTGCATCTAACAGCTGGGGAAGTCTGTCAAATGTGATAGTAAATCTGCCTTGAAATCTCTGTTCAAAAGCCACCTGACACTGCTACTGTCACAGTTTTGTACATTTTAATCAGAAAAGAACTATAATTATTCAGATACTACCAGACCAGTCCTGGTAAATACTGACCTTTTAACAAGAACCATAGCATTCTCTAAACCTACAGTCTCAAAGGTGAACGATCAGCAATTTGTGCTATTTCCACTCATCTCACATCCTTTAAAAAAGAAAGGCTTTGGGAAAGCCTTTCTAAACAGAAAGCTTAAAATGAACAAAACTAAGTTGAAAAACATATCCTACAGGTACCACAAACACAGAATCAGAAGGAACAGATGGCAGCTCTTCCGTAGAGAAACAGTATTTCCTGCAGTGCTTGCCGTGCAGGAATGCTTATCCTGTGCTAAGGGCACAGAGCGTGCCTCAGTGTGCAAAACCAGCTTTGAGAAACCCAGCCTCTTCATGCAGGAATAAAAGCAACCACAAGAACATTCATTCTGTAAATGCAGGTAAGAATTTATGAAAAAAAAAAGCTTTCAAAATACAACAATAAAGAATTCTGTGAGATAGCTATAATTTATAGAACCGTAGGATAACACATTTCTGAATTGAATGCACATACTGCATTCAGGACATGTATCCTCGTGTATTTTTAATTTATACTTTTAATGTATCATAAAACCTTCCTTATGCAAAAGCTATGCACAGCTACTGAATGAATGTCAGGCAACCTTTGCTGTCCCAAAATAGCTGACAGAGAAAAACAACCAAAGATGCCCGAGGTGTCTGCGTGCCAACACTAATGCAGAAATAGTTCACTATTTCAACAAATCATGCATTGAAAATGATACGTGTGTGTCAGAGAAATATATGTTGTTTCCTTGATATGCTCTAGAAACGAAAAGAGCAACTTTCCTGTATTGTTTATACATTTATATCACTATCATTTAAAAGTGAACATTAACAATCATAATAAAAGTGTTGACAGCAGCATTTAATGTTGATAAAGACAGATAGTGTGATTAAGCACAGACAGTTACTTCGAGTATTTTGCAACTATCGCAGGTTGTTACTGTGCAAAGCCACCTTCACTAAAACATGGCAAATTAATTCACTTTCCCTAGAGCTGAAGCAGCTCTTTGTGCCACAGCCCTTCATTTCTTCTCATTTCAGATGGCCAGAATTCTCTGGAGGTAATTAATTCTTAAAGATAATTTCATAGCATTACTACCTTCCGCTCAACTGCGTTTCACAGGAGACATTTGCAACTCAGCATTGTAAACGGATTGCAAACCCCCAAAGTCTGCTCTCCCAAGGCAGAGCTTTGCTGATAGCAATCCAAGCCAACACAGGTTGCAGAGCTCCCTGAAGCCATGGTGTAGAAAAGGCCAGTGCCAAGGAGTGCCCACCTATGGGCTGTGTACGGCCATGCAGAAATTGTGACAACTGGGAAAATACATAAGAGCTTTCAAATTTGTTGACAGGTTATTAATCCAATTAATTTGTCTGCTTCTCAAGAATTCATATTATAGATTCAGTCTCATTCTATTGCTTGGGAGAACAGTGACACAGTTTAATAACTAAAATTTTATCTTCCCACAGCAGTTTGTTCCTTTAACCTTTCTCTAATGATACAATTCTAGCAGAGGTGTGCACACTTATGCTGACTGACAATTTGTTTTTAATGCTGACTAAACAATAGCTTATTAAGTACATAAAATCCACATCACTAAGGCAAAGAAGTTGGTAGAAACAACTTATTTCCTTGGGGCTTGAAACATTTAACAAACTTTTGTCTTGGAATGAATATATCATGTTACAACAAGACAGAAGGAGTTAAATCTGTCAAGTCTCTGCTCAGCATTACAACAGCAAACACTGAGACCTGACAGTCCTCTATGAAAACAAGACCAGGATTATTCTGTTCTATGATGGGTACAAAATGCCACTTACATGAGAACTTGACTGAGGTAAAAGGTTAAGCACTTGGCACAGCTGATACGACACTGCCATATCCAATGGAGAGTACCTTCCCTGTCCTGGTCTCAGGAAATAAATAAATAAATAAAAAGAAATGCTGATTTTATTCCCATTCCTATATGAAAATTAACTAGAAGCAAGCATGGAAAATACCATTCTCAGATATCGTTCAGAGCTACTGAAGACAAAAAGCTATTAAAAGTCATGTGGGAACACATTCAGGTTGTATGACATTTCACTAGACCTTGAAATTTGTTAAACACTATCTTCTGGATTCTTTTGTTTCACCACTAAATGAGGTGAGTTCCTTAGTAACAGGGGATGCAGAAGGCAGAGATTCTGAATGGATTCTTTGCTGTAGTCCTTAATGCTAAGACTAGCCCTCAGGAGTCCCAGGAAAGGGAGACTTCCCATTGGTCAAGGTGGATCTGCTCAGGAAACGTCTAGCCAAACTCAACACACACAAACCCATGGCTCCAAGTGGTATGCACCCATGTATTCTGAGAGAACTGGCAGAAGTGATTGCTGAACCACTCTATCATCTTTGAAATGTCCTGGCAAACGGGAAAGCTGCCTGCAGACTGGAGGATAGTCAATATCACCCCAATCTTCAAAAAGGGCAAGAAGAAAGATCTTGGAAACCACAGGCTAGTCTGTCTCATTTCCATTCCTTGAAAGATGATGGAACAACTTGTTCTGGATGCCATCTCATATGGGGAAAGGCTGAGACACATGGATGTGTTCAGTCTGTGGAAAAGAAGACTAAGATGAGATCTGATAAATGATTCTAAATATCTAAAGGTAGATGGGAAGCAAACAGATGAAGACCAGTCTCCTCTCAGTGGCATGTAGCAATAGAACAAGAAGCAATGACCTAAAACTTGAACATAGGAAGTTCCATACTAATGTGCAGAATAACTTAATTACAGTAAGATTTATGGAGCACTGAAATAGGCTGCCCAGAGAGGTTGTGGAATCCCCTCTTACAGAGATATTAAAGGCCCATCTGGATGCCTACCTGTGTCACCTGTTGTAAGGTACCTATTTTAGCAGGGGTGTTGGACTTGATGATCCCTTGAGGTCCCTTCCAACCCCTGTGACTCTGTGACTCCGATTCTAAAATACATCTGAAAGGAAGAATTATTTGTCTGACGCTAACATTTTTTTTATCCTCAACATCAATAGCTAAACACAGCCAATCCAGGGATTTATAACCATTATTCTGTGAACTGCAGCATGTCACTGAAGAGCAAAGCTTTGCACAAATTATTTTTTTCTCCTTCTTTACACAGAGCATTATGTTAAATAAGCTATTCCATTACATTTAAGTCTACCTTTATAAAAGTATTTCCAATTCCTATTTATACCATGTGTTACTATGAAGTGCACATCAATGCAGATTAACTCAGCTAGTTCAGAGAACCTCTTTTTCTAAAGACACAAATAGTTTTGTTTATTGTCATCCTCTTATCTTCAGACTCTTCTAAACCATGCTGCCAAGATACATTCTCATGTCATTTCAGCCACTAATAATTTCTCATTTACTTATCTGACAAGTAATAAAGACAGTAAACCACAGAAGCTAAACTCATGAATATCTAATCCACTTTAAAGTTGCTTCATGTTGCTGAGACAGATGATGTGCTGTGACCACTGATTATTATACTTATTACAACTCTTCCAACTCTCCTAGAACACCCATGTTGCTGCAGTTTCCAGCTGTTCTCTCATTTTATATTTAAACTGCAGACTTCCAGGGATAAAACTGTCATTGCCCATTGATAATTATACACAACTGGGTGCCCTAAAACAAGCAAGTTAGAATAATTTAACAAAATATACACTAAATGAAAAAATTGCCATTTGCATTGTCTCAAATTTGTCAGAAGTACTGTTACTCATCATATGGAAGTTGCACAAATAATACTTTTCAGTTCAGTCATTAAATAAAATACTTAATCTTGTGTCGAATTGTGTTATCACCTTCTTTTCCTCCTATTTTGAAAAGAAAATAGAAAAGTATATTATGAAATGGAAGCAAGGAGTATGTGAAGATACTTATAAGGTAGAGTTTCTGATATTAAAACACAAGGTTTTAATTTTTCTAAAACAGTCTGGAAATGCAAGAATTAAGTACTTGGTATTTTAAGGATGCCATCTCACTGTTGCCTTAGCAATCTCTTGAGTACAAAGAGGAAACAGACAAAATCCAGCTCTGCAGAAGAAAACACAGAAATACATTTTCAGTCTCCTTAAATAAAACTCATTAACTTTAATATTATAACTGCTACTGTCTGTCAGCACTGACAGATGAAAACTCTTGATCTTGGCTAAGACCATCACCACCAGCACCACCATGGAGGGCTTGAAGAGACCAGGGCTGACCCATGGTAAGTCATCTGGTAGGACCAGCACACAGCCACAGTAGCTTAGTGCCTAGGTGGCATCTCCTGCCTATCTGTTTCCCTAGACTGAGCACATTCTCATGTCAAAGGCTGCTGTACTATCAGTCCTAAAAACTAAGTGCTCAGAAGCAGCTGTTTTCATCCACACAAAGGGCATTTATTACTGGACGCATGAGAATCTGTTGGAGGCTTTATCATTAAAAAGTGCAAATCAAAACTCTCAGGGAAATAACAAGCAAACAAGCTACATTAAAAAGCAACTCAGCTGACAAACTTGAGCATTTGTGAACTAAGAAAAGCTTGATTTATAGCTGCAAAAGCATTTGTGCTTGCTTATGCAAATACTTGATGAAGCAAGCTGTAGGTGCCATTTCTTAGATCAGAGACTTTGTGAGAACACCCTGTGTACTGAATCTCACAAACTAAGGTTTGTGCAAATGTACAGTTTTACAATTCTAATGATGCTTTTTATGCAAAATTATTATATTTAATTGCAGTTTTATGTCTACGCCATTCCCATGTTTTGCATCAAGGAAGCATTTCTCCAAATGCAACAACATTTTATAGCTCCAGACATAGATCTGAATCATTAACAGAACCACAGAAAACCAGACACTAACTCCAGCAGCTGAAAATTACTGTAAATAAAAGCTAAAGCTGTGCCTTTGCTCGTTTGTTCACAAAAGAAGCTTCGTGTTTTGATTCTACCCACTCAGATCAACTTCCAGATTCAGCATAACTTTCACAGAAAGAGCTTCTACAACCTGCACAGACATACTAGGTTGATTCTTCAGCATTCAGAGACAACACAAGAAATTTGAGAATGGTAAAGATGACTGAAACATGGCTTTGTGCTCTTGAGATCAAATACTCAATCTGCAAGTAGACACTGACGTTCTGGATGCTGTCTCCCAATTCTGTACTAGTAGAAATCCAGGGAAAGCAACCTACAATTTCATACAGCACCAATGGCAACGTCACCAAAGTTACTTTAGCAAGTATTGATGCTCTCAATATACTTTTTATTAATAAAACAAGATTTCAAAAACTGTCAAATTTCTATTTCACTGACAAACTTACAAACAATCATCTACGGTGATTTTATAACTCAAACTGAAGCAAAAAATCTCTCTGTTAGTTAGATATGTTTGGGAACTTGAGGTCAAACCCTAGGATGGTTAACACAGTGAAAAAATATGAAACATCACAAAGCACTTGAGGGGAGTTCCTCACAACATTAATTTTTAGCCTGGCAGAATTATACTCATTATAAGATCCCACAGATGAAAACTAATGTACTGTGAATTTTATACCACTTCATTATAATTCAAATGACTTTTTCTTCCTTCTTACATTTTCATTGTTTGATATACCTCTTCTCCTTTTAGAAAGCACAGAAATAGTGTCAATGCTCATCAAATAATGTATTAAAGAAGTAATATTGAGCAACTACATATGGCTGAATATTATTCATGTATGCTACTTTACAAAACCATCACTTCATAACAAAATATGACCTATATAGCAAAACTAAAGGAAAATAAGGAAACAGGCATTCTTCTGAGGGGGAAAAAGGTCAAACTAATCCATCTTGTTCACTATTTTAAATATTGATAGTTAAGAAAAGCATTTTGAAAAGCACTTCTTAAAACTTCTAACATTTATTTTCAAATCCTCATGTCTTACCTATGAAGTATGTACATCCACTGCAGTGATGACCCTTGTACCTAATGACAATTAGCAATTTCTTCACTTCATTTTGTGCAAATTCAAAGACCAGGGCACAGCACTTTTGGGTACCCAATCCAGCATCTCCCAGCCACTCAGCACCTCTTGACATTTTATGTGAGCAATGTAAGACGTACAGAATTTCTTCCATTGCTACTGAAAACTGAAGTATTTTGTTATGGGAAAACAATTTCTGTATCACAGCACAGGATAGGTATTTTCTTGAGTCACCTGATATGCAGTCCTTAATTAAGATCATTGCTTTCCAGACTAGCATGCTTACTGGAAGCTCTGAGGTTCTCTGTACGAAAGCAAAGTCTTTCACACCTACTCCACTGGACAGAAACAGATTTTTTTCCTTCCTTTCCAGAGAGTCTGAATTTGAGTAATAATTACAAAACAAGTTTAAAAAGGAAATGAAATATGATTTATTCCACTACTCTGTGCCTTACGCACACATTTTCCTATGTTAAAAGTTTTCAAATGCGTACAGGTAGCCCAGACAATTTTCTTCCATCCTTAGAGTCTCTGGTTGTGTTTAACACATCAAAGTCCCATTCTACCCCAGAATATCTGCCTGGATAAGACAGCATCTGGTCTTACTCTTGGTCAGTAGTACAAAATCCAGCACTTGTAAATAGTATGAAAAAGGTGCCAAAGTGTCCACAGGAACAAGTTACATCAACATGACAGCACTCAGGCCAGAAGTGCACACTGCTTCAATACATGTGTTGCCACAGCTCAGTCTAAAAGAGACAAAGAACGGACACTTCTGGAAGTGCCATATTCGACACAACAAAGCTTCCTTCCTCAGAGCTCCATTTTCCTGCAAATTTTTGAATTATTTTTTTCAGTCTGATGGAAGTGTCTGCTAGAGACACGCAACCCTTTTAAACATGCCGACCGTGTCACGAACCTCATTAGCATATTAATAGATCTTTCTCAAGGGATTAATTGCTTTCCCAATAGAATCTCCCAGCCGCACTTCTGCAGCATTATTCGGGTTCTGTGACAGGGCAACCGTGGGCAGTTCAGTGACTCAAGTCTTGTTTCACCACTTTAGATTTCTCAGCACTTAGATTCCCATGTTCTTAAATGCTTTTCAGTAATCATTTGCAGCATCACCTAGAGACAGACCTTTTTAAGCTACCTTAGTTCAATACTGGCATATATTCTCAAGCTATTTAATTTATGACTTTTAAAGATGATAACAAATTAAATCATTTGATTTCAGAATTCTACAGAGTGGATAAGTTACACATTAAAATTAACTGATACACAATGTTATAAATGTAAGATCTAGAAATTGCCATACATTAATAATCTAGAACTGCTTTTATTGGAGAAAGAAAAAAAAAAGAAAGAAAGAAACAAAGAAAAATATGGTGCCAGGGTATTCTCTCAGTCTATTCTGGGCTAACACATGTTTACTGAGACCACACATTTGTAGTCTCTCCCATGGCCAGATATGAGATTTTGAAGTACATTCACAATATATATGACTAAAATGATCTCAATACGGAACAGAAGTCATTCGTATCCAAATGTAGCCATGGAACTTGCTGCTTAAATTGGAAAAAATAGCCAGTGTACACAACGCATAGGTGGGGCAAGCTCATCAATTAATGACTACATGGCTACAGTGAATTTCTAATTTACTATAGTGACCTGCAATACAAGAATTCACATAGTAGACTTTAGATTCCAAATCAACTTCTCCCGGCAACAGCTTATTTACAAGGACTACTCTAAAAATGATTACTGGTAACTATGTTTAAAAACAGTGTTTTGTAGCTGATTTTTTTTTCTATCAAATGGTGTTACTGTGGTCTTTGTATCTGTTGATGGCTCCATAGAAATAAATAGGAGGCATTACTTTCAGAGCAACCTACATTCTTATCCTCTAAACGGAATGAAAAGTATGCTGGGGATAGACTAGGACTTTATTTTAGACACTAGAACCTTTTCTACTTGAAGTGTTGTAATAAAATTGTACTCATTTTTCCTAAAAAAAAAAAAAAAAAAAAGCATATACTTCTTGGATTGCAATAGTTTTTTCAAACTATTTTCCTGCTTGCTCCCCTGATTCATTCTGTCTATAAAATGGATACAATACAAGGCTATTTTTTTCTCCAAATGCATAGGAAGAATTTCTAGAAGAAAGCTTGGCACAGCTGGGAATACAGTTCTATAATGACATTCATCTCAGTGCTTTTTGGGCCCATGGAGATTAAAATAGCAGAAAGCAGGGTGGTTGTTTAAAAAAAAAAAAACAAAAAAAAAACATTGAAATTACCATATCTTTTTCTTGCACTGTTCTTTCAAAGCCTCTGTCTCTGTTAGTTAAGGCATTTCCAAGGAAGCAGACATTCATAATCCTCTGTCTTAGCCTTTCTGAAATTGCCAATGAGGAATTTTGTGACAGTTCATAATAAAAATCAAATATTTCAATCAGCTAGCAGTGAAAGTCTGATTGCAGTGGAGTTTGTATTTGCCCTGGATAAGAACAGGGTAAAAATGTTTAAGTGACAGAAAATAAGCAAACAAATTCATTACTCAAGGCTCTACTCCTTTGCAACACCCTATGGAACTCACCATCTACACTAAGGGCATCCTAGACAGATGAAGGGCCAAAGGCACACGCTCAGCATCTTAGGAAAAGAGTGCTTATTTTTCCAAATGAGAAAATCTGGTCAAGTCAGGTATCTTAAATATAATCCTCTTTGTGAGTGAAGAAGATATCAAATCCTCCCTTTGAAGGCAGGACAAGACAGACGATTGAAATCCCTACCCTGGCTGACCGCTCCTTGATCCTTTCTGCAGCAGGAATGCACTAAGCTCTCCTACAATTGTGCATGCCAATAGCACAAACCTTCTCAAAACCACAGGCCAGGGATGCTCTCCATCCCATGACTGACCTTGACTCTTAGCTGACACGCTGCCTTGCCTGGACTCACACTACTTCTCCCCATAGACTAAATAAAATTAAACTTTTGTGCTGGTATCTCAATGAGAACGCTTGCAATTCTCACACCTGCAAAGTGAACATCAGTTTAGCTCATGAATTTACACTCAGTGTAACTATAGTAACTTGAAAGAGGGAAGGTATTTCTAACCTCATTTGGAAGACATAAACATTTAGATTTGACAACAGGGCATTCCCAGCATCCCAGAAATGACTCACTCAGTAACTAGAAGCTCTGGGTTTTGTAGAAGGATGCAAGGCTCATTTTCTTACCAAGTATTTGCAGAATACTGATCCCAGATTTGAGGATTTCCCCTTCCTGTTTGGAAAAGAAGAGCAATAGCTATTTTTCCTGTCCATTGCACTCAATATTGAGTGGTATTCCTTCCATGCTTTGTGCAGTGCCTCAGGGTTATTATTTGGAATAAACTAGAGGTAATTTTATAGCATTAAAGTAATTTTAAACATCTGCAGAAATAAAAGAAAGAATTTATGTGGTCAAAAGATGTGAAAAGTCACACAACACTAACTTCATAACCTTTAGGCTTTCTATGCATTAATTATCTGATTTCTCTTTATAATTGTAATAGGAAGCTTTTGAGCCAGGTTCTGGTCAAATATTTCCTATCACAAAAAATTTAGGTGTTGACAAAACTTTTTAAGGTCAGGTTTTAAAGGCTATTTCCTCTCCTGAACAAAGCCAGTAAAAAGGAATGTGTTTTGGACACATCATATGTGGAGGTTGCTAGAAGACTTTTACATCACAGCAAGAGCATACTCATAACATACACATTGCTGCTGAGAGTTTACACAATGATCAAACATAACAATTAGGTCAGATGTACTCATGTCAAAGTTTTCATGTTGGTGCACTTGCTGATTTCCTTGGTAGAAGAATCCTTGATGTGGTCTAGTCCCCTGGAGACTGTATGCTCACATCCAAGATTAAAATGGAGAAAACTGTTAAAGAAAAATGTGGCAAAAGAAATATCCTGCTGTAATGCACTCCCTGATCTTGAGAGAGACTCAATGTAAAATGCTCTGAACAGGACTCAGTTTTGACGTTTTAGAGTGGAAATGAATGTTAATATATCAGTGACTCTCAGAAATGTTACCTTAAGTACAAAAATCCTCTAATGAGTTACGAGGGATGCACAAATATATTTAACTATGAATGATTCATTAAAAAAAAAAAAAAAAGTGTGCTTTATTGTTCCACACCAGAAATATTGCTAGGGTATTTTACTTGGTAAGAACATACACAGACTCTATCAAGAGACTGTGAACTAAATTCATAGAACTCTTTTTGGCTTTACTACAGCTGTAGCTTTAGTGAAGACCCAGAAAGGCTTGAAGCTTCTGATCAAAAGGATTGTAAATCCTATTAAAATGGATTAAGGGAAACACTGCACATTGCTAAAAATGCCAAGCATAATTTAAAAATCATCCATTACCATTTCATTACACTGATAGTTTTACAGAGGAAAAAAATCAAGAAAAATAAAAAAGTTGGGTTTCATTTTGAGCAAATATTTTACATTGGACATTATAGTGCATCCTGCCCTTTCTAATGCCTCGTACGCCTTCGGCGCTTAATCAACAGCAGCTTCCTTCTGCAGGTTTCAGCATTCTGCAGTCATAGCAAGATGTGCCATGCAAAGCACTCAGGTCTGGCTCTGGTGCCCCGTGCAACAAAAATACCCAGGTTAGGCCACACCTTGAGTATTGTGTTCAGTTTTGGGCCCCTCCCCTCGGTACAAGAAAGACACTGAGGTCCTGGAGCATGTCCAGAAAAGGACAATATTGCTGTGCCTGGAGCACATGTCCTATAAGTTGCATCTGAGGGAACTGGGGTTGTCTCTCAGTCTGGAGAAAGCAGACATTATAATTCTCTATAATGACCTGGCTGTGGTGAAGTAAGGGTTGACCTCTTCTCCCAGGTAGCAATAGAATGAGAGGGAATGGCCTTAAGTAACACCAGGGGAGGTTCAGGTTGGATTATAGGAAAATTTCTTCTCAGAAAGAGCAGTCACCCACTGGAACAGGCTGCCCAGGTTGGTGGTGGAGTCACCATCACTGGAGGTGTTCAAGAAATGTGGTAGTGTGGCAATGAACGACATAGATCAGTGGGTGTGGTGGGGATGAGTTGATGGCTGGAGTGGATGATCTTAGTGATGTCTTTAATGATGCTATGATTCTACTAGACTGCATTCTGGGGCCACTGGGCACTTTCTGTAAGTTCAATATGCTGATGCAAACCAGTGAGTCTGAGATGGATCTTTCTAGCAAGATGCAGTTTCTGTACCATTCATTTCTTTCTTACATTTTGGATTTCCATATTTAAATAGGAAACACAATTACTAAAAGACTAAAGACAATCCCAAAGCAGATTCATTTTTTTAAAAGACCTAATCAAAATGATCGTGTCTCTTGTTACTGCTCCTTGTGATACTGCCTGCATATTTCCCGCATCAGATTTTCAGTTATATCAAACTGGAGTATTTAATGCATGTTCCTGGAGCAAGTCCTGTGTCAAATAGCAGGATTCTTTTTTCAGGGATTTTAGATGCTTGGGTTTAGGTTATTTCAGGATTTGTTTTATAGTGTGGGTGGTTGGGATTTAAAAAATACAGATGCTTCTGTTCAGAGCTGCCAATGCTCCTACTACCTTTACAGGGAGCAGAAACTGAGCATTATAGATCATACAGTGACTGCAGACTTACGTTACATGACTCAGCTTGTAATCTGTTCAATCTCTAACCCTTTAAACATTCTTGTTGAGGCCAATGAGACTTTTTCATTTAAAACAGTGGTGATTCAGAACAAGTGTAAAGGTTGACTTACGCTAGAACTCAAAACACTAAGTATAATTAAGATAGATGCAATTATTTCATTTACATTCACTTTATACTCTGATATAGTCAAAAATATTTCAGCCCTTAAAACTAGTTAATGCAGGCTTTCTGTCACCCAGTGAAACAGACTGAAAGGACCAAAAATGACAGCTATGGAACATCAATTTAGCACAGTAAAAGCCAGGTTGCCCTCAGTTCTGCTGAGTTCCCGGGTTTCTGAGAGAGAACAACCTCTTAACACACTGTACCTCGACCATCATCCAAATGCAACACTCAGGCTAGCACTGCAAACAAGAATGTAAAGTAGAGAGAGGGTTGAAATGATGTTTGATCCCAGCTGCCCACCCAGTTTTCTATAGGGATGCTGGGTGAGACATGTATATACCCTTCACAACCACAGGTCATGGTAGGGTTTTTAACACAGGCAGTAAATTATCAAGTTACATAAAGGACATTATGTGTTATTTCACTTTTACTATATTTCTTTGCAGGAGCTACAATTTCTAAGGAAAGCATAGTGCAAAGGTGGCAATCCAGATTCAGCAAATCTCCATTTAATCTAGCAATCTTTTCACCTGTCAATTTACTGCTAATATTCTGATGTCTACAAATGCAATTACCCATCTTTTTAGAATTTCTCTATTTTCTATGCGACTACTAGATGAAGAGTCAGAAGTAATTTGGAAATAGCTAAGCACTGTCTTCATTCCGGAAGAGAAAGTAAAAAAGTATCACGTTTTCAATTTAGTCATCAGAAAGGGTTATTTATCCATACTCTTCTGACTATTTCAGCGCGTAAAAAGAAAAATATAGCCACCAATTTTGAACATCTATATTTTCAAATGAAAAAAAAAAAAGAATTATCCTAGTATATAATTACCAAAAGCAATTACAGAATTTTGCTGATCGTTCTCCACTGAATATGTTTCAAATTAAAATTCACTAAGTAATTGAAGAGATGCAAGATTAAAGAAAAAGATTGAAAATTAAGTACAGATTTTAGATTTCCTGAATTTTGAACAGAAACTAAGTCTCCCCACTTTAAATAACATAGTGAAGGACAGATATTTATTTCTCCTTATAATGCAATTGTTGAAATAAAAGCATTTTCTTACTGAACGTAGTAGGAAAAACCTCATGTGCAATACCAGCGATCACACAATATGAGGAAGAGATACTTGCTGTTCTAAAGCTATTTGGTCTATTATCTTAACTTTGGTCATCTGTGTAAAACACAGTAAAGACAACTTTTTCAGTAGTGAAGTGCTGAAATCGGGGAGTGCCAGTGCTCCCTGGAGCACCAGGGGCCAACCCAGCTGGGGGTCCTCAAATGGTGCAGGGATGTGAACGTGCACACAAACACAGACACACACACACACACAATCAGACACCCAGGAAAAGGGCTGTTATCCTCTCGGCACAGACTCTTATCAACACTTCCATTACAGCTCAGTACACTGCTACCAGTGATAAAATTACCAGTAAGGAATTTTAAATGCATTATTAATGTTCTGCTGGGGGGCAGGAGAAAAGTTAACCCCGTGGTAACCAGAAGCATTACTAGTGAGTAAATAGCATAGCTGTTGTCTCTCTTAATACTCATATTCCTCTGTTAGCTGTTGATAACACATTTTTCCAAACACATCTTGCTGGGTACATCCAACCTCTTTTTAGGTAAATGCAGGTTGAAATTTATCAGCCACTCAGAAGTGAACCTCAGCATCTCCTTGCATGCAGTTCCTGGTTTGTTTTTGTGGTTGTTTCTGATTGTTCTCTTTATAAAGAAAAATAAGTTAAAAACAACCATGAGAGCCATTGAAAATATCACACCTCTTGCAGAGATTTTTGTTTTCAGCCACAATGTCTATATTATTTCAAAAAAACAGTGAATGCCACTATTTTTATTTTGTCTTTGCAAGTGTGCTTCCCTTAAAACACACATTAACCATGTGCAATGAATTATCATTTGACTGAACCTGAAAACGTTGACAGCTTTTCAGTTTACAAACCTTACCATAATTACTATTCAGTGCAGTTTTAAATCACCACACCCCTTGGGTCCACTACTTCACCATTTTGTTTAAAAATAATTTTGCAGATAAGATAACTTCTAAGCATTTCTGCTTTCCCCCTAGATAAAACATTACACTAATTTTTTATCAGAAAACTGCAGGCTGTCATGGAATTTACTTTTCCTCCTTCTGAATTCAGTAAAGAGAAGAGGAAAAAATAAACAGAGAAAGCAGAAAGAGTACCAGCCTTCCAGAACAGCTTAGCTGGGAAGAAACTGTGTTATTCTTGATTTGACAGGAAGGATGGATCATAAATGCCTTCAGTGGAAGTATATTAACCTCACAGTTTTCTAAGCCAACTTTTCCCACCTTTTACCAATTCAGATGGATTTCTTTCCAGCTGCCAGCCAGAAACATGGAGAATGTCAATGGTACAAATGCTGCAAAACAGTCTCCAATAGAGTTAGAGCTTTTCTCCATTCACACTTCTTTTTGTGAGCTTTACAATATATCTCGTTCTCTTAAGTATGAACAGTATTTCCTTGCAATTAATTCTCTCAAAGCCATCCCTCACTAGCACATCTCAGAGTTGAAATTGCTAATGGTAAATTAAGATGTGATGCTCAAACAATTGCAGACAAGTAAATTTTGCTACCTTGACCAAGTGAAAAAATAGAGAAAAATGAATTAAAAAAAGTGCATGAATGATCATGAAGAACTTTAAAGATGCTCCAGTTTGAATAAATAAATGAGTGTGTGCTCAGTGAAAAATGCACAATGAGATTTGAATACATTCTCACGAGCATAGCTTTAAGACTGGTGCAGAAGTACTCTCAGAGAACTGGAAATCTATTTTGCATGGTAAATAAAAACTGACAAAAGATGTATATGCCCACATTGTCAGTATGTTCCTTGCTGCCAAAAGCCAGTCTGCTGTCAAATAGATTATGTGCATTTGGCCTTTGGGAATGGTGGCATCTTGGAATTTCAATTTCTAAAAATAATTAGAAAAAATACCACAAACATTAATATGGCTGGAGGAGGAATGCCTTGTAAAGAATACTTAATTCAGGATCAGAATATTTTGTTGGTAATTTATCAGGAACCAGCAAAGCAGCTAGAGAGTGGGGTGTATACAAAGTACTATGCCGGGACCACACAGACATGTCTTCCTCCAGCATCCAAATATTTCAGTAGAAAGGAGGGCAAATACCATGCAAGCCAGGCACAAGTTGAAGTACCAAACTGCATCCACCCAACGAAGATTAACCACGCGTGCATGAAAAAGGTTTCCACTTATGAGTAATGGAAATATTAGAA
Source organism: Cyrtonyx montezumae (assembly GCF_038088225.1). Taxonomy (NCBI): domain Eukaryota; kingdom Metazoa; phylum Chordata; class Aves; order Galliformes; family Odontophoridae; genus Cyrtonyx; species Cyrtonyx montezumae. The sequence continues at coordinate 6,094,244 of NW_027072067.1, forward strand.
AGTATTATGATTCGAGACAAATGTTGCTCTGTTTTGTTTGTATTTTCCAAACTGCACTATTTTTCACTTTTGTTTCTCCATCTAGGTGATGACAGGACTACAAGGAGTGTTATCTATTAACACACTAATCTTTTACCTCAGAAAGCAGAGATAAACGTTGAAACGTTTAAAACAAAAACAAAAACAGATGGCTGTAAGTGAATAACAGGTTCACTTAACCAAACATTCTATTTCCTGTATCTTCAATAATTAACAAAAAAAGTGTTTACCAACAATTATATAACAGCTTTTATAGTAACACAAGGAGGGGAAAAACATTTAGCACCGGCTCTCATAAATAATTCAAGAGGTCTAATTTACCATAATCATGTCTGGCATTTATCTTCAGTAAATAATGTATTAGGCATATACTGTGCACTATTTCCTACAGTAACTACTAGAGAGCGTTAGGAACAAACCCATCTGTGTTTTGCATCCTGTAAATCAGACCAGCTCTTGCATGCATAAATGATTGCTGATAAAGCCATTTACCTACGCAGTGGATAAAAATGACATATTTTAATGTAAAATTAAATAAATATTATCGAAACTGCAACACAGATGAGGTTTTCTGTATACCATAAATATTCATATCTTCCAAACTGACAAAGCATACCTCAGAAACCATAGGAACCACTTTAGCAAGAGAGTTGGATCTTCCACAGTCACTGCACCACTGACAGGTTAATTTGCATAAGAGCAAATTAACATCTCAAAAGCCCTGTCTTTGCGAGCATTTTCAAGAAATCACCCACCATCACAGGAAAAGCACTGCAGCTACCCTGGCATAACATAAGTGTGATCTAGTGCAGTCTACCCTCAGGGTGGGTGAGTTGGTTTGTTTCTTTGAAACACCATTGACCCAGTCAGTTTCATCTCTATTAGCCATTCCTAATTCCTACTGAATGGTAACATACACATAACCCAGTACATGCTTCATGTTTTCTTTAGACTGTGTATATATATATATATATATATTTTGCCTGATAAATCTGTAATTTACTTAATCTTCATTAGAATTTACCAATTTACCTTTTTCAAATTAAAAAGAATTGAATTTATCACATCTCCAGATGTTTCAATCTGCACATAAAACAAGGCATCTGTTAGAAGCTCACTTCTCTGGTTTGGTTTGTTTTTTTTCAACTATCTGAAAAGTGTTCAACAGTTATTCAAAACAATAAGACTTCCAAAACGTGATACTCTTTATCTCTTCATAGGATTTTGTTTTGTCCATGCCTAGGACAGTTTTCACATTCTAAAAAATATATGCCTGAATATAACATTTTATATGAATGACTTAAGTGAAATCAAAAGTATACCTTCTCACATAGTTTATCATCCTGGCATCAACTGCTTAAGCAATCCAATAAAAGTTCACACAACTTAACAAGCACCATCTTTGAGGACTTAAAGAAACCTATATAAATCATGCCATGAAGCACTCAGCAGAACTTTCTTTGCTTTTAAAGGACACTTGAGTTAACCTCCTTAGATACTCTTTATTCTATACGCATGTATGATTACTACAGACATGTAAGGAGTTCACTCACCTACTAGGCTTAGGTTTTAGTCATATAGCTAAGTCTCACTAATTACAAGATTTATTCTTCCATCATCCTTTTGTTGTACATCAGCATCTGAATAACAGTACTTCTTCATTATTTTATGATCTCCTATAAAAATGATTTATCTCCTGATCTTGAATTACATGAAAGGCATTCCAGAGGATAGAAAATGTTCAAGAACTATTCTTTCACATCATTTTACTTGACTAGACTACTGAGATTTATTTTAAAAGACAGTAAAAATTGGCAGAATAACTTTCTTTTATTTTTGGACAGGAACACTTATTGAGAGACCAGTTTTCAACCGTGTCTCAGTTTCCTCAGACCTTAGGTGGAAGTATGACTCATTCTGAAAGAAGAGAATGCCAAGAAGATTGCTCAGCTCACCACTTAATGAAACATGCCAGCAACCCAACAAAAGGAAAAGTCTGAGCGACAGTGTGGCAGGATGGAGAAGGCCTTCATTGATTCAGTCTAGTCAAATTACAAAAAGGATGTAGCAAAAACTACGGCCTATTATCATTATGGTCTCTATTCTTCCATTTTCTGTTGCCTAGCACTGAAATGGAAAGTTGTCTTTTCTATGTCAAGGAAGTCAAGTTGTGTAATACCAAAGCCAGTGCATGTTCACTTGGCCAAAACATCAAGTCAGTCAGTGATAACTGGATTCAAACCGTGTTACATGAAAACCATCAGGATGCTAGAATACAACTACCACTGAAGAGAGGCATGCTGAATGAAGCCTCCTACACAAAAGAAAATCAGTTTTAACTAGAAAGAAAAATCAGTTTTAATCAGAAGGAAATTAAAATTACATTTTCTAACTAAAATTTTTAGGTCTCCGTGAAGGAATCAAAGAATTGTGCTTTTGAATATGGAAATATATGTCTTCATCAGTACAAGTAGACCAATTTAGATGAACTTTCTCCATCTGGATTGGAATCACACCTGCTTTAAATGTTATGTGGGTAAAGATGCGCCCTCATTATGAAACAAAGGCCATTGAGAACAGACAAACATATAAATAAACATTTTCCAAAAATTCAAAGAGCAAAATGCACAAGGGTAATTTACAGATACACTATGGGGTCAGTACAGTTTGGATGACATGATATAATTTAATCAGTATAATGCCATAACAAGGCTTTCACGAGAGATCTTTCAGTCATGAATTTCAAACAGAAAAAACAATCCCAATTAGTTGTAACCAGTTTCCTATTTCTTAACTGTTTAATTTCCCTTTAATAGTCAATGTTGATTTGGAAGCTACCATGTGAAGCTCAACCACTAAATATTAATAATGCAGAAAAGACTGTAACATCTATATTTCACCAGAAGCTATTAACACATGAATCAAATAAAAATGCAAACATAAAATCACTACATGCAAAATAAAATATAGATTACATTTGTTCATGATGACATTATAAAATGTCAAAGACCTATCTCCATCTCCAGACTCCTGATCAAAACAAGAATCTCTTTAACAGTAGAAATGCCTACTGTCAATTTGTCAAGTTCAGATAAAAACTAATTTCATAATCCACGGAGAAAAGGAAAAACATAGCAGGATCCTAACAACAGAAAACTACACCAACAGGATAAATGTCAGGCACTAAATAAGCGTGTCTGTGAAAAATTTGTGCTGTAGACTGCTGTTGTCTCTGAACTATTGCCATATACTCAAACTGGAAGACAAAAGCCAAATATTCCGACATCTGAAGAGAACATAAATGAATCAGTTCTCACAAGATCCTTCACTAATTGACTTTACACCACCATGGAGTTCTGTCAACAAGGCCCAGTTACTAAATAAGTGGGTACTAAAACTTCTGAAAGCTAAAAAGTGATTGAAGAAGCCTGGAAATGACTGACTGCATCATCAGCAAACTAGAATGGAGCCAATTCTAACATTTGCCTTTCCACAAAGGTTAACTATCAAAAAAGAAAAATTAAGCTAAACTAACCAAACAAAAAGGAATGCCATTTTGAATTTTATGCAGTCACTCTTGACAGAATTAAGCATAGTGTTATACAAACACTTAGGTACTAATTTCAAGAGTGAAGTGACCAACACAGACGGGAGCTGTCCTTACAGAACCTTTTCTGAATACCTTACTGCTTGCTCTATAGCAAAAAATCTGATTTCTGTTTTAGTCTAATACCAGACCAGGCAACAATAATCAAATAGCTGCAATGTGATTTGTGAATCTTCACAAACGAAAAATGATTTGGGTGTCGGGTATGTTTTTCATAGAAAAGAGTAGCCATCATGAAAGGATTTGGAACCTTCAGGGGCCAGAAGTGCCTTTAAATAAGTTTCACTGTTAATTGTGCAAGTTAAAGAATATATGACTATTATCCTTATAGCTGTATTTGAGTAGTTTAGCTATTTTTTTTTTTACAACAGATAGATAGGAGCTCATTTTGTGACTCAATTACTCGTTATTTTTAGATTCTTCTCATATGATAATCAACCTATCCCTTATTGCATAAAGAATGTACCTATTAATGTAACACTACTACTTCTAGATATACTATGTATTTTTACCTCACAGAGACCAAGAAATTTTAATGCAATAGTCTATTCCTGCAGGGAGAGACCAAATAAAGAAATGAGGCAGTTGATCTTTCTTCAAATCTTCATGACAACAGGAAAGACAATAGAAAATTTAGAAATATAGGCTTCAATGAGTTTGAGATTTTTTTTCCTCAGAGTTCATAAATCAAATTGTTAAAACACACAGCATCTGCTTCCTCCAAATTCCAGGTACAAATCCATTTGTGTCTTTTTTTGGATTGAAACATGCTCCTGAAACTGCCTCTGCTAGGGTAGCCACCAATGTTTGTATATCACTGTTGTACAGTGAAAAGTTGTTCTAAAATGCAATTCAAAACAAAGAAAACCAGAAGAACATACAGTGTTGCGTTCCATGTTAGGAATGAACCATACAGTTATTATAATACACAATTACACTCATACAATACAAGACTAACACCTCAAATCAAAATTGCTTATTCTACTTCTAAAACTTCTTTTTAGGGAAAATATTTGTTTCTATGAATTATTATTATTTATTTATTTTTTAAAAAAAAGAATGAATTTGTATGATAATTTTAACTACTACAGACTCTTGTTTGAACTCACATACTGCCGTGTATGTCAAAGAAAAATTATGCCCATTATACATTTATGCAAAACAACTACTTTAAGGGATACAGGTGAAGTCACTAACTCACAAGTTGAGAACACAGTTACAGATATGGCAGTAGCAAGAGAAAACATTTGGGGGAAAATAAAAGCATTAAAATATATTTCACTCAATCCTAGATACATTCCATGGCATTGATTGCACTGCTGCTTTGAAGTGCCATACTCGTGCCTTACCTAGGCAAACTATAATTGGTGGCTGTTTAAGATCCTTCAAGATGTACACATCTTCCAAAATGCACTGACACTGAAATGTCTGTCAATATTTAAGTGAACTCTGGAATTCTTCTCTAAGCAAATATCTACAACAGCCCACAACCAACCCCTTTATTGTGGCCCACATATCTTGGACACTCAGCCAATTTTTCTTCAGACAATTTAAAACTAGTGTTAATATCGAATTAGAATTCAGACAAAACTGTTATCTATCTACCAAAATATCAGAATAATTTTGAGTATTCTTTGCAAATAGTTACAGTTGGAAAGCAGTGAATACATTTCAGCCAATTAATCCAGAAATACAGAGCATTGCACAAAAACTGGATTGAAGTATGAACTGAAGATCTCTGTGGAACATATGACCATTGACACATGGGTAGACATACACACCTTGAAGAAAATGCAAATGTCCTAAAAGTTTAATCTCAAATGTCTCACATTTTCCTTCACCTTTTGTCATTTCTCTGTGAACTGACCCACTAAATTCTTGTCTTAGACTGTGATCTTGCAATACAAATAGCAAGAGTTGGACAAGGGTAGGAAGAAAAGAATGGAATGTGGTCTTTTCCCAATAACAAATACAATAAATTTTCATAACAACTACTAAACTATATTAAATATGTAGGTAAACAGCTATAACTAATCTACTGACATACTCTCTTCCTACTCTATATCTTCATATGCAAAACATGCACATATTCAGTCGTACAGATTATGACTTGAGGGAAGGAAAGGCTATAGAAATATTATTACGACATTAAAACTATCACTTATTTATAATTTTAAATACTGTTTTCTGACTTCAGTTTAAAATGCCCACCACTGTATAACAAATGGCAGGTCACAGAGAAATGTGATCTTACAAAGAGTAGAAAGAAGTTAACATACGGATAGAAAATGAATTCCAGACAAAGAAAGTATCAAAAATGTACAAATTGACAGCTATAACCCCACAACATGCATCCATGCATCTGCAAAGCATGTTAAAAATTAAGCACGTTAACAGTTATGTCAGTAAAACACCTTGTTCATGTAACCAGAACTCATCACTATTAAAACAGCTCCACAGATTGGCGGTGCAAAAGAGACAATACATTCTAAATGAGGTTGTTTGATTGCTCTTTTTATTACAAAATCCAATTTTACCTCTTTGTCCTATTTAATAACAAGTTTTTGACAAATACTGTCAACATTTATTATATGTGTGAACCATAAAAAACTGCCACCTTAGCAAGGCAGAGCAGTAAATGAAATTTCAAAATGGATGCTGCCACTCTTACTTGATATCTTGCAATAAACGAGAACCTCTACCTTGCTTTGTTTTTTTGTTTTTGAGACATTAAGATCAGTCTACAATCGAATACAATAGGTGGAAAATATTCTCAAAACTATTCACGTTAGCACAGTAAGGGAGCAAAAGGGGTTCGGTAATACATGCTACTAAACCAAGTGCACTAAGTTTTCGTATTCATCATTGCAAACCTGAAGCTGTTTGATGCCTTTTTAAAGACTCATTTTCTAGAATAAAAACATGGTTACATATATGTACACTTTTTATTTAGAACTCAGTCCATACCAATTACATGATTTTAGAGTAAAACTGTTCAAGCTCAAGATGAAAAAACAGAGGCTTAGAAGGTGCAATGTACTGGCTCCTCCAGTAGTCAAAGTCCATCTCCTGTTTTGAGGGGAAGATCTCACAACTTTTGATTGTGTAACACTGTAACATTAGGAGAGAAGGATGCATTTCCTTATTGCTTGCTTAACAATCCAGATATGGTGCTGTAGATAGGACAGTATGATTGATCATATTGGTAAGGTACTCAACTAACTTCAGCTTTAACTTTCCCACTGTATATTTTCAAGATTCAATTCCTCATGTTTTTTCTAGAAAGAGAAAACATTTCTCCTGAATGTTCCACTGATGGTGTTCTGCAGAGTTTTCATTTTGACATATCTTGATTCCAGATATGCAAAGCTACTATATAGCCAAAGAGCAGATCATATTCATGTCATGAGTTTGACGTTTACATCCCAGAAAAAAGAGGACTTCATAGAAGCATTGTTTGCTTTTGATATTACAACTGTAAATTTCTGTCCGTGACATCATCATAAGAATTTTGTTTTTCTGATCACAGCATGGTTTACAGAGCACCTATCTAATTCAAAGGGGGAAATAGATCCTAACCCAGAAGCTGGCTCTTTGAGAGAGCTTTAAACCAACTATGAAGGGGAAAGGGATAAAATAAAACTCGATTTGAGTCTGGGTGAATGATACCAGAGTTGGGAGTGAGGCCAATGGTTCAGCTGTGGTACATCTACACCTATGTACACAGCATGGGCAACAAGAAGAGCTAGAAGACACTGTGTAGCAGGAAAATGACAATTTAGTTACCGTTACCAAAACATGGTGAGATCATTCCCACAAATGAAGTACTTCAATGGATGGCTACAATCTCTTCAGACGGGACAGACAACAAAGGAGAAGTAGCGGATAGCTCTCTCTCTCTCAGATGGTGTTTCAGTGTTGTAGAGCTCGGTACTGAGAATGATAAAATCAAATCTCTATGAGTAAGGATGAGGGGAAAGCCAGTTAGAAGGACATCTGTGGGGTCTGTTACAGACTACCAAACCAAGATGAGAGACAAATGAGGCATTCTACAATGAGCTGGAAAATGTTGCACAATCACTACCCCTTATTCTCACAGAGGAGTTCAACTTTTTTGATATATGTTGGAAATAAAATACATCCCAGAGGAAGCATTCTAGGACTTTCCTTGAGTGAGTGAAAGATGGTAACTGAGTCCACCAGGGGAGATGCCCTACTAGACCTACTATTCTGACTGGTGGGAGATGTGGTGGTCGACAGCTGTCTTGGGCAAAGTGACTGAGAAGTGGAAGAGTTCTCTACTGGTGAAGTCAGGAGGGGGTTCAGCAAAACTTCTATCGTGGACTTCCTGAGGGTAGACTTTGAATAATTCAGGGCACTGATAGAATGAGTCCCCTTGGGAGTCAGCCCTGAAGCGCAAAGGGGCCCAGGAAGTCTGGTCACTCCTCAAGAAGGAAGTCTTAAAAGGCAGAGGAGCAAGCTGTCCCCCTTTGTCAGATGAGCCAGAAGGGAAGAGGACCAGTGTGGCTGAACAGAGAACTTTTGCTGAGACTGGGAGAAAGAATTTACTTCCTGTGAAAGAATGGACAGGTGACTCAGACAGAGTCTGGGAAGTTGCTGGCATATGCCGGAAGAAACTCAGAAAGGCTAAAGCCCAACATGAGCTCAACCTGATTAATTGTTCCTCCATGATGTCATTGTAGATTCCAAAGCATCTTAATTCCACTCTACTTCAGTTGCTATTTAAACGTAAACTTTCAATGTATCATGCATGTAAGTAATAGTGCTTCAGTTGGAGTCAGGATGTAGGGAGTCTTCATTTTTAACTCACCAATTTATTTTATGATTATGTAAAAGTAATCTCAAGTTACAACAAGCAATCTGAAAATTGAGAGTAACACAAGGAAATAAAATAAATTCTAAAATCCCTTCAGGACTTAAGCGATAAATTTTCTCTTTCCTTAGTAACCTTATCACCACAGAGTGTTTATAAAATACCTATTTCATTTGAGAATACCCTGTCAAATATACTGCTATTTCATTTGGCAGTTCACAAGAATGCACAATAAAGAACATATCCTAATGTGCAATCTTCCCCCCAAAGCCAGAATACATGCAGTTGAGGCTGGAACAGATGCTGTGGTCTAGTCTCATTCAGTGCAGCTGTAATTATATAATTTTAGCAATTAATTCTGACTGGGGCTTTGCTCAGCTTTGGCTGAATGCGCCGCGGCTGATTGTTCAGAGAGTGGCCTCATGCGATTGGCTTCCTCTCTGCAGTGAGACATTCAGATGGCAGCGTCTGCTTTCAGCAGCCTGAAAAACTAAAAACTCTTTGGGATTCAAGTGATAATTTGAAAAGCACAGGCAATGCAGCAGAAAGAGTTTCTACTCAAAACCTGATCAAAAAAAAAAAAGAAAAAAAGAAAAAAAAAGAAAAGGAGGATGCTCGATGCACAGTTCTGTGTTTATCAGGGTAAAATTGAACTCCAGATTTCTGTCACAGCTCAGAGAATTACTTATGAAAATATTAGAGAAGGATGAGCAGTCAAATTGGAGAGAGCTTAAACCTCAATATTTGGTTTATGTCACTGGCCATCAGAATACCTATATTTCTGATATTTTGACTATTATGCAAATGGAAGAATAACTCAAAAGCTAATATACAAAAAAAGACTTTCAAAAGCTATTGTGGGAGCAAAAGACATATGGTTAAAACACGTATTTTGGAGATTAAATAATTCATGCAGATCTTCTGTTAAGTGATCTAAACCATTTTGCACAGTTCCTGCTTAAGAGGAAAGGCTGTTTCATTGACACAAACATTTCAAAGGTTTTTCTGGAAGATCTGTAATTTACCTGAATATTGACTTTTTTTCCCCAGTCTTAGTCTTAGTGTTCAGTGGAAAGTGCACTTTTCTTGTTACACATCACTTAGACAATAGTGGCAGCCTCACAGTGACACCGCACAGCAGTAGAAGCGTTGTCTTTTTTACCTATTTCAAATGTATTTTATTTTTCAAAACATTTTCAGATTTACTAAGCTGCTCAGTCAAGCTCCAAGAATTACAGGATGAATGAGTATATGAGATACATGAAAAGTATCTGTCACTATGGACAGAAAATTCTAGTTGACTGTGAAAAATTACAAGCCATGATTATTACTATTGCACAAGAATATGTATTACAAATTTATGTTGTACAGTTTCTTTAAATGTATCTGCAAATTTACTTATTAGCTGGAAAATTAATAAATGAAGATGATATATTATATCCTGTTCTTGTCATTTGGGAGTATATTAGTTTCGTGCTGAAAGCATACATTGAGAAATTTTTCAACTACAAAAAAAAATTGTTCTTCAGAATGAATAATAGAAATCTCTCTCTAAAATATAAAATTAGCATTCTCAAAGAAGACGGTGAAAGGCAAAGAGTTAGTGTGATACATGTATTTCACAGAGCACGTATGGCAAGAAAAATTCTCATTCATCATAGTCTCCATTAAAGTGTTTTGAAGTTAGCCTGGCGACATTTGCTTCTGGCTGTCATCTCATCAAATGAACCTTTAAGGTTATAAAGCTCACAGAATTGTATATACGTATGTGAACTTTTGCGTTTCTTCCCCACAGAAGTTTAAGTGCACAGCTTCCAGTCTGTGTTAACTACAGTTATAATGATTAATAGCACCACAATAATTGGTGTCCAGTGCCTATTCATCATAGGGAATCCATTTCTTTATGGAGTTCCTCTTTATGTAATAAATACAGGACTTTTAGATTGTACCTGACAGCTTGATTAATGATGCTACAGTTAGTTTCTCACACAATAAGCACAGCCTAAGTATTTTAAGTGTCAGTTGTTCAGCCCAGTTTCAAGTCCATTTACTACCCTTCACCACTAACAAACTGCAAAAGGGCTGAAGAAGTGTACACAGTCTGAAAAGTTGTTTTTATTTTATTCTTTAATTAATATTATGTGTACACAGCTCTGCTATTTAAGCAAAGGTTGGAAGGAAAATGTAAAGTCCTAACATCTAATCAGCAAAATGGCATGATTTTAAATAGTCTATTTAGAACAACAGAGTGTGAATTATTTTAATGATGTACCAAAGGCTCCCATTATCAGCTTTTATCTTTTTTTTTTTTTTAGCCAAAAACTACGTGTAAGCAATACATTGTAAGGAACTCCAGTGAAACAACAGAAGAAACAATCAATCATTCAGATATGGAATTCTCCACTCATGCTGCACTTCCCAGTGCATCAGCATGCCCAGCACATGAGCAGTGCATTTCCCATCTGATGTTGTGGTAGGAGGAGGTTCCTGCAGATAGATTTTCAAACCTAACCGCATATTAAGCTTTGTCGCTGAATTAAATTCTTAAGGGTGTCTTCAAACAGCTTTTCAGCTGTCAATTGATTTCTCTACAGCTAAATAATTTCAATCAGCCTTTTCAAATACTCAGATTAACAAGTAGTTTTATCAAGGAATTTAAATCTAATTGAACTCACAAATACAATCCACAATGACATGGCAAATCACTTGCAGAAGCAGCAGTAAGAAACATATTGGTACAGTAAAACAGTCAGTAGCTGTTTTACTTTCCTTCCTTTCATTCATGTTAATGCCATATACAAGTGATGAGAAAAGAAATGCAAATACATCATTCCTCTATCCAGGTGTGCATCAATCAAAAACTATTTATTCTGGTACATTACCAAAACTTAATGCTTAAATCACATTTCCTCCACTCAGTAAGCTAACATACAAACACCTATAATGAAGGGTAAGCAGTGAAATTATAAATCAGACATCCAATGACATACTGCGGATTTGTTTCAGTTCAGCTCAGGAAGGTGTGCCTTGTGTCCTATATGATTTATTGCCTTGAAGCAATCACTACTTGTGTTGTCACCTACAGCATTAAGCACAGCATTCTTTGTGTAGCCAAGAAGTAACCATTATGAGCATACAAATAACTGTACTGGATGAACACAGTATTCACCTGTACTGCATCCCACAGCAGATACTTAAATGTGCTATAAAGACAAAACAAGTACATATTAATGCACCTCTCGTACATTCTCCTAGGCAGCAGTAATCTGTAATTTATGCACTTCAAGACAAAACTAGCTTTTACATCTATTTAATATCCAGTACACTTCGGTAAATTTTTCCTTTATACTATTGTCTAATTGCTTTTTAAACTTTCTTATACTGTTAGCAGTATCTCATGAAAAGGAATTGCACAGATTAACTATGTCTAATGGAAACATCTTTATATGCTCTTAAATTATTCTATTAAGTGAATCAGTAATTTCTCGATCATTCCTTTTTTGACAGTGATTTTACACAGCTCTGGAACCAACCGTTCCTCCCTTTTCATTTCTGTTGTACACTCTGTTGAACCTGCTAGCCTTAGCTCCTCCTGCAAAGCTGTCCCTTTCCTCTCAGCAGATTACAGATTTGCTTCTCTACCCTTTCTCGTTTTACTGAATCCTTACTGAGAGAGAAATTCAGCACTGCATGTTACTCAAAATTTGAGCTCAACGCAATCAGTAACTCAGCATAATAATTTGTTCCATTCTTTGTCCTAGTCAAAGTGATCTAACAGTCTTTGCTAATTTTGACTTCTAGTCCACATAAAGCATGACTGTATAGTTCTCAGCTGGACCACCAATCTTGCTCTTTTGCTATAAATTCATAGGCAATAAATGAATGAGAAGGACAAGAGAAGGATGAGAAGATATTGCATTCTTTTTGACACTTATAGTAACGCATGCTCTTTAAACATGCAGTTTCTCAGTATTCCCTCGAAGTCAGAAGTTTTCCTCACTGTGAGCTACCAGCATAGAATTATAAAAAGGTAGAGATCAAGACCAACTCTGCTGAACTGACACAAGTCTTGCAAAACCTGCTAGCATCTGCTCAGTGTCGTAAATGCAGTTTCACAGAATATACACGAAGTGTAGCATTTCACTTTTCTGGTTTTTGACCCAACTCTAGCTCCAAACATCTACAGAACAAGGAGTTGCATGAACTAGGTAGGTCATAATCAGTAAGTAAGGGTGTACTAATTGACTGCAAAATGTATGCATTATTTCCTTTACCAATGGTAAGTTATATAACCAACTGCACATTAAAATTTCTCTTGGTCACATTAGTAATATCCCATATAACTACTCCCTGAAGGAGTTATTGCTTTCAGTAGTAATTTTAAGCTCACGAAAGAAAGCCGTCTTCTTTTTATATCATTCAAATTTAGGAAATATAGTATGCTATTTTAAGGAAGAGCACTCATTTCATTTAATTTTTAAATAGAAATGTAACATTTAAAAAACCAGAAGGGCTGAAGTAACACAGTGAGATATTTTTAAGCTCATTTTAAATTTGTTCACCTTTTCATTCACTAATCCATACAGCTGATAGAACTAAGCCCGTAAGACAGCAAAGTTGCTAGGTCTCATTTCCGTTTCTATAAAAACATGTTTTGAATCCAGAAACAAACAATTAAAGATTACAAATATTAAGTAATTATTTTTTTAATAATTTTTACTGTATTTCTGCCTGTCATACTAGTGCCTTGAGCTCAAAGCTTAAGAAAATAATGAATTAGAAATGACTCAAAAGTTAAGATGCCTGATATAACATTCGACTTACAGCACTTACGTAAATCAGAAGTGTTTCTGAATTTTCATCCACCAACTCCTTATTTTTGTCCATGAAATTTACACCAGTAACATTTTTTAGAAAATGTTCAGCACTGAATATTAAATTGGTGTGAATTACAAAAATGTGGGGAGAAAAGGGGAAATATTTCATTATTGGCTTGACCATAGAAAACAGTTGCTACTTAAAACTGAGAATAACTCTCTACTACCTGAAAAGCAATGAGCTCTGCCATGAGAAGATAATCATATGACATGCTGATGCATTTCAGCTCTTCTGTGTCTCTGCAAGAGGTATCAAAATCAAAACTCCAAAAAATCTAAAGCAGGAGTTGAGATGCACTGACAGAATTGCAGAGTAACTGGCTCCTAATCTTGGAGGAGAATCCAACCTACATCCTGACAATTACATCAATGTAGAAAACATTAGAAATCAATGGTAAACCATTGATTTGAATTATGATGATTTATCATGAAATTGAGCAGTAATTTGCAAAGTTGTCTCAAATTACTCTTTCTTACAGGTGGAATTTCATTGATGACTACTGTCTTTCTGTAAGATAATTGGATTTCTGCAGACCAGGGTAAGACCAGATAGGAAGGCCAACTACTTTTTGTCGATATATATTCAGTTACTGACTGAAGTCTAAGCATTGCTTCATTGTCTAATCAGTTCCCAGAATATTTCAGCTTTAGGGAAAAGATACTGTGTTTTTCTTCTGTGTGGCTTTTGTTGTTGTTGATGATTTGATTTTGGTTTTGTTTTGTTTCTTAAAAATTAGAGGAGGAAAGAATTTCAAAGTTCAGTCAGTGGATTTCCTGCATGATCCGATATGTTTTTTAACAATGCTACACTACCCCTTAATGATGCAGTGTATCTCATTTTAAGAATTTTTACCTTTAAACAGAGACTGCTGAAATTACTTCTCTTTTAAATAATAAATTGGATATTTTACATTAAAATTCAGGCATTGAATTTTTTTTGCTTTGTAAACTCAATGTTTTTGAGTACACACAAAGAAGAAATGAAGAAATAACTCATGTAGTATGACATTGTGTAACAAATCTATGAGTAGTTCCAGTTTCCTGTACATTTCAAGAGCTTTTATGTATCCATTTAGAACCATTTATTGTTTGCCCTTACATTTCTGTGCTATGCAAGAAGAACAAACAAATGAAAATCTGACATAAAGAGAAAGTATACACTGCGACAATCTAAACAGCAATCAATTCACAATGGAGATAGCACTATAGAAAAGAAACAGGTGTTTTGTACAGGGAAGTAAAGGCACCTGCATACTTTGTCTACAGCACAGTTCCCATCCTTGCTGAAGAAATAAAGGTCTGAACAAAATACCAGGAATGCTACATTCCTGGATACTATACTATCAATAATATAGCTGGTAATCACACCTGATTTCCCTGGGTACAGCTGTCCAAGAAGTCTGCTAAGCAGTGTATTTAATTCATGAAGAAGATAAAACTCAAGCAGTAGCTAAATCTTCAAGACAAATAGCTACCTACAGTGTACCACAATGCAAAAAACCTCAGGTGCTGAGCAGTCAGCATCCCCGAAAGAAAATGTTCCCCTCTTATCAGACAACTGTATTCTCAATACAAGTGTCACAGGAACTGCAGGAACCCAGATTTCTAAGACTTCTAATTCACTGCGTGTAGGAGCACCACACATTCACTGCCGGTCTCTAAAAACAAAACACATTCTTCCAAAGAGGGCAAAACAACAATAAGGTTGTCCCCAGGTAAACATGAGGTCCTCCCAGTGCTTTAGGTTGGGCTTTTCTGTAGGTAAATCTCAAAATGGATTCAGAAATATTAAAAATCTTTACAGAATTAGAACAATATCTGTCAAGAGACAACAGCATTTTTGGAGAGTAATAGTTTGACATAAGTTGAGTTTTAGTCATTAGTGATAACAAAACCTTCTGTAGTTTCCAAAATATGAAAAAGTATGGGCAGTGGAAATAAAACCTTAATCTCCTAGTACAAAGGGTTGCAAATATGACTAGATTTAGCTTGTGAAGTACTGCAAATTCAAGAAGCCTCTTCTAAATTTTGAGCAATGTTATGTGATATGAAACCATTCATTCCTTTCTCTGAACTGATACAAACGAATTGTTTTTAAGGTTAACACCTTTGTAAGATTATGGCAGAGAACATGCAATTGGTTGCGCTTTACCCTTTTCAACAAATCTTCACGTGCCCATAACCACAAATAGAGGTAAGGAAAAAAATTAGTAACCTGAAATACATCACTTCTATGAAATTCTTCTAGCTCAAACTGTTATCCAATAACTACAAACATTGTCGTAGCATCAAGAGATCTAAGAGGTTTTCAACTTATCTCTCTCACAACAGAGTACTTCATGACAAGGAAATGTCAGGAAAGCAAATGTCCACATAGGAAGGAGCACCAGGCTACAGTTATTGTCTGTGTCCTAACTTTCCTCCTGAAAGGATGAGGAGAAAGGAAGGAAAAGAAACACCCTTCAAAGCAGACTTTACATATCTCTCATACACTGAAATAATGACTGTAAAGTCAGTTACTATTCCATTATGTGATAACTGCAGTATAATACAAACTGAAAAGCATGTATGATCGAGTATCAGAACTCATGAATTTTAAGTATGTGGAAGACATTGCATTGTTAAACAGAAATAGAACTGCAAAGAAAAAGTAAGACTAGTTATTTCAAGATTTTCATTTAGATTTGGAATAATTATGTCACCAAATCTGAATTGTTTTAAAAGCTATTTGAAAAAAAAATTGAAAATATTTCACTGGAATAATTAAGAATGTAAGCTAAAAAATACCCTTTGAAATGCCCATTCTTTTCTGAAAACTTTTTTATTATTATTATTTATCAGTCATATTAATAAATTCCCAAGTTTACCTTCATATTTTCAATCAATAGGCATTATCCAGTGCATATAATTTATTGTTTCTTAAGACAATTTTGAATGGTTGATGGTAGTAATACTTATTTCTTCCTGTAAACACAAGAAAGCAATACAGAATAAAGCTGACAATTCTTTTCCTAGAAGTCTGATTAATTCAGTAAGTAGTTTAGTTTCTAGAATGCAACATAGAGCGCAGTCACAAAATGAACAGGGTGTGATGGCGATGGTGATTATCTCCTTTTAGATAAACCCTGAAATGTTTTGGTGCATACGGTGATGAGAAAAGCAAGGAGAGAAAATTCTCCTTCAAAATATGAATTGTATAATTTATTTCTGTTTCTAAGTAACAGGAAATCTAAAAACGTTACTTTGAATGACATCGTCTTCTCTCTAACATTATTGACAATTACTGAGTTACTTTTTCAATTAATATATGATGCTAGACATTGGGATAATTTTCTCTTTATTCTCAGGTTTTCAAGGTGAACAGCTAATAGCCTACAATAAGTTAAATTACTCACTCAAGATTAATGGCATTGAGTGTAGAGTCTAACAACTTAGCAATGCAATCCTTCATTGAATATACGGATGAATGATCACGATAAAAGAAATCTGCCAATGATCCTTGGAAAAGACACACACACAGCACAAGGAGGTGACTTCCTCAACCTTGGGGAATGACAGATGCCCAGGTCAGAACATATTCATGCACTTGCTTCTGCTATTTAGATCCTCTCTCCACCAGTTCACAACAACGGGACACAGCCATCCACAGTAAGTAATTCACTGCTACTAACCTAAAGGGAACATGAAAGTAACTTCACCATTCTTAACAGATTGTTGGCTTTTTCTTTTTAAGCATACCTTACCAGCTGAGCATGCTGTTTCTGTAATTCAAATCAAATGATGCTTAGATCAAGCAAATTTTGAGATTGAAAGTTTGGGAGTCTGATGTAAAGTCCAGTGAAGTCATATGATTTTCACTGATTTTAGTACCCTTGGGCAAGGGCCATACATGTTTTAAAAGGATGTTATTCCATTTACTATTCATAAAAGGCACTGCTGCATCTGGTGCAAGCACTGAATCTCGTGCAGTAGTTCAAGTCATGCAGTCTATCCTACTGCTCAGCCCACAGTACAGCAGCATATTGAAAGAAAGTGAACTGTACATTATTGTCCTCTCTAAGTGTTCACATATCTGCAGCCATGTACAAAAAAAATTGCCAGTTCTCTGACAGCAAGAAGCTGCATAGAAATTACAGATAGAGTATAAGTTAAATATACTCAAAAATAACATACAAAATATAACATGCTTTATGAAAATAGGTAGAATATTAATCTTATTGATGTTCAGCAATAAATTCCAGTGTTTAAATTCCTCATTCTCATTCAACTGTTCCAGACCATGAAGAAAAAGAATTTTCACCTTACATTATGTTCTTTCAATTTACTCAAGAATATTTGAATTTTATATTTCAAGATTTCTGAATGTCATTTATATTTCTCATGACAAACATCTTTTAAAAGGAAGATAATCTTAGGGAAACGAAAAGCCAATCACTAGTAAGTATAGATATCATAGATATTACTGAAAACAAAACTACCTTTAGGAATAAAAATTATAAGAATTAACGTTCATATTTTTCAGATTACTTTATACCACAAGTTTTAATATACACTATATAGTTAAACATTTCTTTTTAGAATCATAGAATTGCCCAGGTTGGAAATGACCCTCAAGATCAAGTCCAACTTCAACCTAACTATACTACCCTAACTCTAACAACCCACTGCTAAATCATGTCTCTGAGCAACATATCCAGTTTAAACATATTCAGAGATGGACACTCAACCACCCCCCTGGGTAGCCTGCTCTAGTGCTTAACAGTCCTTTCTGAACAGAAGTTTTTCCTGATATCCAACCTAAACTTCCCCTGGGGCAACCTGAGGCCATTTCCCCTTATTCTGTCACCAGTGGGAAGACACCAACCCCACTCTCATGTAATCACCTTTCAGGAATATGAAGAGAGCAATAAGGTCTCCCTTCAGCCTTTTCTTCTCCAGACTAAACAGTCTCAGTTCCTTCAGTGGCTCCTCATAGGGCACACTGTCCAGGCCCTTCATCAGCTTTGTTGCCCCTCTTTGGACCTTCTCCACCACCTCAATGTCCTGTCAATACTGAAGTGCCCAAAACTGAGTTCAGTACTCAGTGAGATGGGACCTCACCAGAGGACAGTTTCAAAGGCTTTACTGAAGTCCAAGTAGACCACATCGACAGCCCTACCTTCATTTACTAAGTGGGTCACCTTGTCATGGAATGATATCAAGTTTGTCAAGCAGGATCTACCATTCATAAACTCATGCTGAACTTTAATTGATCCATTATGGCTCTTGAGAGTGTCTGCTCTATAACCTTCCCTGGTACTGATATGAGACTGATTGGTCTGTAGCTACCAGGATCATCTTTCTGGGGCTTTATTATTATTTTGTAGAAATAAGCAAAGAAATTTAGTTTTAACTGCGTCCATTTTCACTTCTAATACATTTCAATATGAAAATTGTCATGGTAATACATATAATCTGTTTTGCATACATTTTTCACACAGCCTTCAGTAAGAATTATCTGATTAAAAAGGGAAATCTGAACAGATGAACTTGTTTTCCGATCTGTAACAAGGTATGAATTCTCTAACATTAAATAATCTTTCATAGATTTCAGGAAGAGTTATTAAGTGCACTATGTCCATTATTAAGCGTAGTGCAGAAATCAATGCTACCTCTGAAGACAAATACTTACATATCAGAAGGGGATCACTCATTCTGTAGCAGTTTACTGCCCCTGAAAAGGATGTCTCTAAATTACTTCATTTACTTTTTAAAGTTGACCTGTCCATACTTACACTAGGAATTGAGCTTCATTTTTCCCTGTACTCTGGGGAGTCCGATTTCAGGCTTTTATTGTAAAAACTAAAAGTTAGAGCACAGGTTAACATATATTTTACTCATATCAGCTCCGGGGCTTCTAAAGCTATTTGATGGCAGCAAGAACACTTAAAAGAGTATTTAGCAGCTGGTCCTGTCATCACCCCTGAGCAAGGCGCAACATCTACTCTCCTCCACTTTGTCATTTATCTGCACTGATAAATGAGCAGCTAATGGCACTGAGTAGTTGCAGAGGAAGGAGAGCCTTTAGGGACTCGAAGGTCCGGAGATCAAAGAACTGGCCTCGCAGATAAGATCACTTCTTCCCCCCAGATACTCAGCATCCAACACACAGTACCCAAAACATGCAGCATGCACTTCTATGGTTTTTTGTCCTTGCATATTTCCTCTGCACATTTTCGCTTTTTACTTCTCTCCAAGTTTCCTTTTCCATGTGTTTTCTGCATTCTCCTACGAAGCTGACAAGTCTGACAGACTGTGTCCTTTGTTTTCTTCCTTTTCGGATGCATTAGGAAATATCAGTTCTTAAATAGAAACAATTAATTTACCTTACTGGTCAGGAGACTAGTGAGACTCCACCATTTCTCCCTGCAGAAAGATAAAGTCTGTTCTCTATATGTGCCAACTAACAGCAGAATTTGTTAGGCACCACTGATTGCACAGCAAATGAAATATTACAGATTCCATCCCCTTTAATTAAAAGGCAAATGTTGCACTCTGAGTTCAAAGCTATTCATTTTCTTTGGAATCACGGGGAACATCTGAAACTGGCATTCTAGTCAAAGTACTTGTGTAAGGAAGGTTCTGGAGAGCATTGTTGGAAACAAAGTATGGTTGCTTTTTGTTGAGAAGACAAATTCTGCTATTTTTAGTGCTTGACCTCACAGCCCACTTTATACCTCAACACTCCCCTATAAGCAAAAGAGCTAAGCAATTTGAGCACTGAGTTCTATGGTTGTCACCTGCTGGGTAAAAATGCAATATTCAGATGTCTGACATTTCGTTAGTAGCCAAATTGCATGACTAATTTCAATATTCAACCATTCTAAAGTTTATATTCTCTATTTAATGTATATCTTTTTACCTGGTAAATTTGAAAATGCCTTCAAGAGTTTCTGCAATAAATGATTTGATTTCATTGAGCCAGAATCAAATCGAGACAAACATCTCAAGAACTCTGCATTCTACTGTTCTCCCTCAAGAGTGAGAAGCTACCCAAGCCTGAAGATGATGCCTAATTAATATTCTATTTAAGTTAATCTTGTTCCATTTTGGAACCGTTATGCCTTTGAACTATTTATATCAAATAACTCACTCACTAGAATATACATTACCAGTAGATACTTGCATTCCTTCTTATTTCATTACTATTTTTTTAGAGAGATTACTGGTAGCACACTGTGATCCTGCTGAGACTCCCACATGCTGGCTGTTCCATACAGAGTACTTGCCAGTTACTTCCATAAAGGAAGCAGACATGCCTAAAATTCAGATCAGGACATAAATGTTAATGTGTTTTTTGTCATTCCTAGCTCTTGCCTTCAAGGGGATCTTAATACACAAACTTTGCAGCTCTCTAGATATGCTACAAAGAGATGCTTTTATGTAAGATCATTTATTACTGTTTGATCCTTTAACCAAAAAGGACAAAATAAGCATAATTTATCTTCCCTGGGTAATTGAAAGTAAATCCCCTTTTGCCTTTTCCTCTTCCCAAACATACAGAAATAGCCCTGTAAAAAAAATGCCAGTAAGATTTGAATATATATATATATATATTTTTACCACTACATAATAAGTTGCACTGCACAGAGTCATTTTTAGTGAAGGAGCTGGTATAGTACAACTAGAGGATTTAAAACTCACTCTGATTTATACCATACTTCATGTAGAAGTGTCTAGAGAATGGCTAAGTATTTTTTGCTCTATTCCTGCTTGTGATACCATCATGGGAAACAGGATGAGATCCCCAACACAGCCTGTCGGACTGAAATGCTACGACTTGCTAATGGCTTTGATCTACAACTGAAACTAATGAACATAATGAAACCACAGATTCTCTGCTATTCTCTATGTAAGTAATGGAAGCAATTACTTTCAATTTCTGGTCACTGCTAGCACAACACACAGGTCCTTGAAGATTGCAGACTCATTCTTATGCTGCATCAGCCTCATAGAGGAACACGGCCACATTACCATTTGAAGAGGCCTAACAATGGTTGGGGGATATATTCAAATGCTACTTGTATATCTAATAGGAGCATTGTACAGCATCAATAGATGAAATTGTTCACATGTTTTTCTGTGAATACAAATATACTACTAGCAAGAACGTCAAACAAATTAGAGTTGAAATAACACTCAATACACAGAAAATGAATAGGAGGGACATGAACCACTCTCAAAATAAAATGGACAAAGTTTGTAACAGTAAATCTGCATAGTGAGCAATATAGTTAAAGCTTCTAAAAATTACTAACAGCTGGGAGCACTATAGAGCAAGTTTGCTTAAATCCCTGGCAGCAGCAGGAAAGCTCCATACTGCCTTTTGCTGAACTCCCCCATAGACTCAGGACAAGCACCGATGGCATCCAGGGGGCATAATGCACAGCCCTATCACTCTTCAGCAAAAATGATGTCTCTGTTTGATGCAGGATTGGATATTATCATAGATTTCTCTTATGCTTTCAAAGGGACACAGAAATTCACAAAAGAAAAGTGACTAATAAACATCACTGGTTGATCAAAGACAGAAGACAGTGCTAGCTTTGTGGCTGATTTAGCTTTATGTGAGATATTACTCTAAGTGTTTTACAGCAGAACTGCCTGCAGGGGCACTTGAAGACCTGATATGAAAGAAGTCTGGAAAGGATGAGAGATCACATAGCCAGAATTGCACTGAATGATGTATTAGCACATGTATTACCCAAAATTCATGAGAAGCCTAGCATCACCGATTCCTCCCCCTCGATTGCTAATAGTCTATAATTACAACCATTATTGCTCTGATAAAAAGCAAAGAAAAGAGAGATTGTCACCTATTGCACAGGAATATTATTCTCCCACTGCTAACATTTATCTGCAAAATCAGTTATTATGCATACGTAAATAAATAAGTACTAGAAACTACATAAACTGAATCCATTCTGCATATCACATACCACAATCTTGCTTAACATTTTCCTGCATTATCTCCCTTCAAAAAATTTGAGCAGATTTTTTTTTATTCCCAGCACGAATTGCTTCATTCATCTCTGATTGAAAACCATTTCACGAGAAGACAAGTTCTTTTGTCATACTGGTGGACACAACACTGAAAACCATCATTTGTTAATAGACAACTGCCACAGCTACTCTAGAAATCACATCGCTATGAAAGAAAACACTTATTTCAGACAAATTGTTTTCTAAAAGGACAGGTGAACCCATAGTGCTCTTTGTACCCAATCTGGGTCCTTTGCAAGGTACAGCACTGTGACAAAATGACATGTCCTAGGATTGTTCTACTGAATTCTTCTATGGAATTAGGGAGAAAAATTCAGTCTGCAGTCCAGACTGTCTCCAGAAGGCGTAAGGAAAATGTTTTTCTTCTTATCTCTGAATTGGAACAAGTGCTAAGAGTCTGAATCTTCACTTTAGGAAGCTCCTAAATATAACAGTCAAGCAGGACACAAAAACAGCAGGGAATATAATTCAGAGGAAATTAAAGCTATTAAGTTTGAAGAGTTTAGTTTTAAATAACAACAATAAAAAGACAGAGCTAAGTCATAAAGGGAAAGAAGGCTTCCTTTCATTCATATCAAATATTTTTAAGCTAACAGTTCCAAGGATGAAGGCAAGAAAATTTGATCCATGACTCTGTAGAACCTGAAAATATACATGTTTAAGAACTGCTTCATTGGAACAACAGGTACTACTTTTGACTGAGTACATTTACAGATTCATGCATATTTTTTCAGAAATATGTTTCTGAGATACAGTCACTGCACCTGACATGGGCATAGCTAGTAGAAGCAGCTGTCCTGCACAGACTAATACTTTGCAAGAGCTTTTCTCCAGGAGCTGGTTAAGGTAGTGATCAAATCACTTATTTCAGAATGGATCTGGCTTGCAAACCTCTGTGAAGTTTAGGAAACAAGGCATTTCAGTCAGGTATGGCTTCTATGCATTTCAGCAGTGGCAAGAGTGGGTCACTTCCACTGGTGCTGATTTTTAGGGGCGTGGTGTGCAAACTCGTTTTTGGCTGGCAAAAAAAACCACGCAGCTAATGGTGGTGGCTATGTTAAAATGAGAGCTTTAAAGCTGAGAATTTGCTCTATCAAAGAGTGTTATTTTGCTCTTTGTTGTAGTTTCCATGGAAATAAATAGGAGGCACTCATTTTAGAGCAACCCACATACATCTGACACCTCACCTTGAAGAGCAACATGTGAACCCTGTACAAATCTTTAAAACATGTAAACAAGGCCTCACCACTGTACCTCCTTAGCATCTTACTCATGCTGCCATCCTGTGACAAAGAACAGTAAATGCAAGATGCAAAAACAAAGTTCCAGATAAGAGAGAGAAAAAAGAATCAAGATATATAAGAAATGTTTTTTAAGCTCAGAAGAAAGCCTTGCTTACACATGAAACTTCAAAGTTCAATGCCTTAAAGAGCTGTGTAGTTACTTCATCATTTTCGCAGTGTAAAATGACATTACAGAAATTGCCCCAAAACAAACAAACAAACAACTGAATAGGTCAAGCTAGTAAAAGCTTATTATAGATCCAGAGTACTTTTTGTCTTCTGCAGGTAACATTTACTCAAAAATACTCCTGAGCCAGAAAGTGAAAACGGTACTCTTGACTTGATGAAAAAGTGCCCATCAAATATGAAATGATGTAAATTGGAACTGGTCTGTAGTGGAAATTTAAACATTAGTCTGATCTTTCCTAAAAAAATAAATAAAACTATATTAAATAAAAAAAAAAAACAACAACATAAATAGCTAAAATAAATAGCAGTAATAAATTCTATGAATGTTGGAACTGTATTTTTTTTCACCATCATCATGGTTTTATGATTTTTTGTTATTGGCATTCTACCTCATAAAGTCATGTTGTGCATTGGAAGCTAAAGAGTTAATGCTCCAGCTCCATGGATCATCAAGTTCCAGGTATACCTGTCTCAGGAGAGAATAACTACATACCCCAGAGGACTTTGTGTTGCTTTGCATTTTTCCACTTTACACTCAGGGAAAGATAAAACCTGTCCACGTGTCACGAGACACAGTCTTTTCCCTTTTGGATTGACCCAGCAGCAGATGCTCCCTAGCCACCTCACCTTCAGCATTAGTACAATGCCTTTGGTTTTTTAGACTCTCTCACTCTCATTGTATTGATTTATTAGCTTCAATTCCAATTATACTGTATCATATTGTGTTATTTTGCATTCCGATATCTTATTTAGTAAATTAGCTTTTCTACTCAGATTGTTGCTGCTGTTTTATTTTTAGGCCTTTTCTTCCTTTTCCCTTTTCCCCTTCCTGGGGGTGTGGGTCCATGGGACCCCTGTCCCAGTCATAATGAAACTGGGCCAAACCAGCCCATAAACCATTGACAACCATGTTGAAAAAGCATTGGGCTTATTATGTTAATTTTCATGACTTGATAGCAATGCAGGTTACCTTCAAGTATGAGCATATCACTGTGAAACTGTGGCCAAACAAAAGGGACAAATGGGATAAGAGAATTAAACTGTATGCCAGCGTTTGGTTTGTATCCTACAAAGTCTTCAGATTCTTCAGTGGTTGCAATGGCATCAGAGGTTAGAGGGGAAAAAAAATAAGATAAAACACAGGCAACAGTTTATCAAGGAACATAAGGACAAGCAGAACAGCAAGTATGCACCCATTCATACTGAGGCTGATGATGGCAGAAAGTCACCGTGCACATTCTGTGGTGAGAAGTTCTCAGACTGGATGTGTAGACAGCCAGCCTGAAGCTGCGGCTGATCACACCTCTGGACCACAGAAGACATCCCCCACCTGAGCACGGCTGGCAGCTCCGGGTACAGTACGGCTCAGTGAGCTCACACAATGGCCAGGATTTTTGAACTGGCAGGGTGCAGGCAGGCTGCTTTCCAATGCAGTCACACAAATGGAAAGTGAACAGATCGCAGGCCATGCTGCTCTCACAGCCGCACTCTGGGCTGCCTGTTATAAGGCTGTCATTGAGTCTACACATTATTCGAGAAGAAAGTCAAAGCAGGTTGAAAAAAATCTGTAGGTATTTTGACTTGTACTGAAGATGGAAAGCACTAAATTCCAAGAGCCACTAGCCAGGACTAAAAAGAAGGGGAAAAAAGAGAGAAAAAAAAAGAGAGAAAAAGAAAAACAAAAAAAGAAAAAGCACAGATCACAGAAGTCAAATGATCAGGAAGCTGCAGAAGCACTGAGGGGGTTATTTTTGAAAGTAGGACAAGATGGGTTAGCTAGAAAGCCTGCCTTGTACATGGCACTGGTTAAGAACATCCTGAAAGATGGAAGCACATCCTTGAAAATTTGCAGCTCCTTCATATGAGCCAGGTAAGTTAGCCTGAGTGATAAAAATAGATTAATAAAACACTAGAAAACAAAATGTCAATCATAAAGTGCACGTAAAGATCTTTTTCATGTTCACGAGTGTTGTTTGTAACTATCGCTGCTTATTACTCTGCTGAGGTGGGAAAGGATCAGAACACAGAGAACCACAAAACCCGAAAGCAGGAGGAACTTTTCTAGCAGCTTACCCGGAAAGGAGGATGGTTAAAAATTTTTGTCATCATTTTCATGCCAGGTACATGAGCTTAAATTTGATGATATTTAATTAAGAATCTGCTCATAGGCCATTTGTGGACTAGACTGCCAGACACCAAGGACTCACTGGGACTATCAGTCTTACCACAGTTAGTGTAGCTATGATTCCCAGTGTGACTTAACACTTTCTGGCACTGTCACACTTTACCTCCTAGTATTAGCAGCTTATTTACAAGCAGCCAACTCTTTACAAGAGGGAAAAAAAGAAGGAAAAAAGACCTATGCCTAGACAGATACCTAATGCTACAGAAAATTCTCCTTTCCTCTTAGAGAAGTATAAACAGTGTAAATGTGAGATTGAAATAAACAAACAAAAAAACCCTGCAATAAGTGACTGTGATACAAATTCACAGAGCATGAATAAAGTGAAGGAAATAAGAGTTACAAAGTGAACTTCAAGAGCAAAGAACTCAGAGTCAAGAATGTAAAGTGTCCAAGGGTTTCAGTTGATACAAAGAAAGTCAAAATAATCCAGCACATTGTAGCTTCCAGGTACTCTAGCAACTCTCCATGAGACAGCCTGTTCTTCCAAGGCTACACTAAACCTGCACGGAAATGTGACAGCAATAGACTGTCTCAGCATCTCAAAACTGGTGTACAGGACAGATGAAGGAGTGAACGCCCAAACAGTGGTTTTTAAAATTTGCCATCTACATGTAGGACAGATAATGTGCAGAATATATCAGAAGCATGAAATTGGTCACTAATAATCAGCCTTCGATTACAATCATAGAATCATAGAATGGCCTGGGTTGAAAAGGACCTCAAAATGTTAATCTTAAATTGATTAAAGTTTTAATTAAATAAAATTGCCTCCTTTGAGCATATATGTACATTAAGATTCAAAAGCATTTGAGGCCAAAAAAAAAAAAGGATATTCAGAATCATCCCAAGCAGACTTAGGAGAAATACACCTGGATACATTTTCATTATTATAACCTGAAAAGTCTTTCCCAGTATTTTCTCTCTGGGGTCAGACACATATCAAATCTTAGAAAGGCAGTAATTCCCCAAGTCTGATTTACTTTTGAGTTTTCTCTTTCAGTTTGACTTTTTGCTTGAACCATGTACCGAAAAAAATAAGAACACTGCCTATGTATACTCTACCAAAGTGCACTCCCGAGGAGAGGCAGTATTTTCAGTCCTATTGACTCCTGAACATGCCATACAGTTGCAGCTCCAGGCAAGGCAGTTCCCTAGAACAGAAGCTAAGCACTGCTAAGACATTTCTTGCAGTAGTGCTTGATGTTCTTG
The DNA here is from genome assembly GCF_038088225.1 of Cyrtonyx montezumae. Classification (NCBI taxonomy): domain Eukaryota; kingdom Metazoa; phylum Chordata; class Aves; order Galliformes; family Odontophoridae; genus Cyrtonyx; species Cyrtonyx montezumae. Next base: position 6,121,509 of record NW_027072067.1, read on the forward strand.
GTCTATGTATCTAATTGCTATTATTTCTGATTGTTTAACAAACCTGTTCTAAAAAATGAGACAAAAACATTAGTATTAAACGTAACAGTCAGTTTAAAATAATACATATTAAAAGAAATTAACCTTATTTCCCAAATGGAACATCTTGAATAAGCTAAAGAATAGACAGAGTCCTAAATAAAGGATTCAAACACTTCCTTTTAAGAGAAAGTCAAAATACCTGTACAGTTGATTAAAATAAACTGCATTAGAATTCAGTTTCTTTGAATACCTTGAATGCTTACCATATTACAGTTAGTTTTCCTGGAAAACATTGTAAAATTTAAATGTCAAAAAACAAAAATAATACATGTATGGAAAACCATTTTTCAAAAGACCTTAACTCAATATAACGGTCTATATCTTATTCTTATTTTTAAAAGTGTATAACATCATTTTGGTAAGAGAGTTAATAGTGTTTTTTTGTTTGGTTGGTTGGTTGGTTGGTTGTTTTGTTTTTTGTTTGTTTTTTTTTAATATGCAAAGGAACTTTTTTTGAAAGATCAAAATATCCAGAAGAGAACTTAAAAGTAAATCAATCAGTTCTGCTCTGTGAAGGTCAGCCTACAATAGACTTGGCTCGTATTGCACAATGACCCACAGTATCCAATTTCACCTACTGCCTTTTTTCCCCCTTCTACATTTTATAATAGATTGCCATTAATTCACAGTTTAGTACAACAGAGGAACTCTTTCTTCAAGCTATCTCAACAGTTCAGAAAGGTCGGAATAAGGGACATACTTTCATGCCTGTATGAACTTGACCTACAGAATAACAGCTTCCTTGGGTGTTCGTATCCTTTTACAGATAGAGAAATCCTTGCATTTCTAGTGGAAGGGTGAGGAAGGCTTCACAGGTATTTTTTATTCCTGTTTGTTTGTTTGTTTTTTCTGTAACAACTTGGCTATCCAGATTACAAAAGCAAGTGCAACCCATAACTGGGAAAAAGCCAGAATCATGCCACAGTTCAGAACTTTGGCAACAGGTGACAAGAAATAGAGTGAATAAATCACACTGGAGAACTGGGCTGCTGTCTCCCTGGTAATAGAGCTGTAGGCACAAAGGAAAGAACAAAGATCGGATAACACCTTCACAGTTGTGCAGTAGATGCTGAGAGCTATTTGTAGATAAACTGAACTGGACTGCCCCACAAATGCTGCTACTACAACATGGGATGTCCAAAGAACAAAAGCCATTTGCTCAAGCTCACCCAGCAGTTCCAGTGACACATTAACAGAACCTGGATCTGACAAGTGTCGTTTCTGTATCATGATATCTAACAGGTTACTACTAAGAAGTTGGCAGTGAGAGAAAGGAGTAAAAGCCCATGGTAAATCTGGGGAACATTTGATCTGTTGAGAATATCTGTCAAAACAATTTCAGAGTTTTCCTTCTTATTCATATTTCTTCTTCTCATCCCACCTTTCCACATCACTCCATATCCTGACCTTTAGAAAGTTTACAGAACAGTAAATAGTAAAACATGGAAATACATCAGTCATTTTTTCCTTTCTATGGAAATATCAGTGGCATATCAAAACTTGTAGAATGAATTTAGGGTGGTGGTGTGGCAGAAATCACTACGAACATATGGACAATTATTTACACTTCTAAAAGGAGATTGTGTTCCACAACTAAGAAGTTGTAGGTTAAATCTAGTCAAAAGCAGCAGGCATAGAAGAAGCAAAATATGACTCTGGAGATACAGAGATATAGGTGCATCAAGTGTAGATATTATATTTCTTAAAATACAACTACTGGAAAATGTTCAAGAATTGAGACTTTTCCAGTGGTTCAGGAAATAATATGTAATGTTACAACACATAACATTTACACACATGCAAGCACACAAGTTAAAACGTACAAGTAAATGTGAAAATGGAATTAAAAAGAGCTGTACTCTGAAAAAGTTAATTATTGCAATATCAGAAGTCTGAAGCTGGGACAGAAGATGGAGAAGTAAATGAAAAAGTATCAGAAAGGGGAAAAAAACAATGAACACAAACTAGAAGGTGCGCTCTATATTAAGCCACTCATTCTAAAATGGAAAAAAAAAAAAAAGCAATTATTTATACATGTCACAACAAAAGAGAAGAGCTAGTGCCACAGAGTAATTACAAGCTCCTCTGGAAGGGAATAAAAAGTAGAACCAGGGAGCCCTAATACTGAAATCACTGGGTGACAATTTTATTTCACTGTTCACCAACAAGAAATGTGATTCTACTACAGTTACTTTTCTTTTTAGGCAATTAAGCAAGGAAAGAAAAGCAATCTTTGAATTCCAACCTCCTACCCACCAAGAAGTACAAGTTGGTGAAGAACATACACTTGTGCAGTTGAAGAAAATTACATCTTGAGTTAACGTGAAGCCATCAAGGAGATTTATAATTACTCTTTATATTAAAACCATAACATTTTCTAGTCTGAAGAACATTGTACCCTCAAACACTCTACATCTCTTCTCCAACAGAATACAGTCTCATTACAGTTTGCTGTCTAATTACTATGTATGATTTCTGTAAATAGAAATCATTTTGGGATTTATACGATAGTCAGCATTCTAAGAACTGTTTTCAAAGCTTGCAAGAAAACATGCAACCATAAAAGATACAGACCCACATGAATGTACTGCAGCTAGCCACCAGGGCAGCAGAAATTCCTTTCCTCAATTCCCTTCTCTACCACAGCAGTCAACTCAATGGTCAACGCAGTTCCATCTTTTTTCCTTTACAATAGTAGTGCTACTCAGTGCTTTATGTCAGTACTTTATGTCAGAACCTTTCATTAAAAGAATGTATGCTTTTACAAAAAAAAAAAAAAAGGCCTTATTCAAGTTGCTGAAGAAATGCCACTCATAGTAACAAACATCTGCCTTTCTCAATTGCTCCTGAAGTAATGCAAGCTTAAATTGTCTGATAATTTGTTTACTCTTAAATGAAATTGAAGTAACAACATTAATCCTGTATTTGTCTCATTTTCGTTCAAGTTTTAAAGACCTTTTTTGACTGGACTACTACTATATGGGATGTTACAGAAAATGACCTGTTCAGTCAACCAATGAATCATTCATCAATACATACTAGTAAGTCATTTAATATTTTTATGAAGTGCTTTTGTCTGAGAAATTATGTTCTGAATAATTAAAGTTTTCAGTTATATGACTCCTGCACGTGTATAACCCAAGATAGAGCACAATCACAGAAGTATGACCATACATAATTCTACACAGTAGCATTTGAATTGTTCCAACACACTAGGTATATGTGGGACTGAGACCTATAATGAAATTTTTCTACAGTCCTTTTTCATGTGAATTTCTCCAGACATCCTGTAACACCAAGAAAATTCCATTCAGAAAACATATATTGCGTAAACATCTATTTGTATAAATAGCATGCTTAAGGTGGACCGGACAGGATTAGCGCCAAATATTGAATGCACTTAAACTCCTGTACACTGGACCTGTATAGATAATAACTTCAGCAGACAAAATTATAAGTCAAGCACTTTAAAAAAAAATTGAAAGCATTCAAATTTTAAGCATCTGGGAATCTAAATAAAAAGTAGATTAGGTAAAACTCTAAAAAAAAATTTTAAAAGTTAGATTAAAAGTCTTAGCAGCATTCAGTTTAATTTCAGATGCCTTTCTTAAACTGAAATTTACATTTCTTAGCACATTATTTCCTCTTCAATTTAGCTCTTAGCAAAAGTTTTGAAATCACACGGCACTCACATATTTAAAAAAACTAATACACCCAATTTTTTTATTATGGCTTAAATGTTTTTAGAATGAAAATTATTCACTTAACATATGTGTAAAAAGTAACCACTAACCACCAGAATAAAAACATTAAATGAATTTCACACAAATGTATTTTCCAATTGCATTGAAGAGGAAAATAATCTCCTGCTGCACTGCCCATCAAATGCATTCTGTTTTTGTTCATGTGTTCCTGTTATCACCTTTAGTTGTTTCACACAGGCTGCCTTAGCTTCCTGACAGTGACTACTCCCTGCAATTTCTCCTAACTGAAAAGTGTAGTAAACCCACTTGTACTACAACAACAAACTTCCATTTTATTTTGGAGGGAATCTTGTCTCTTTTCCTTCTTTCTCAACATGCCATGTAGGGCACAACTAAGCATACTGGATGTTAATAGAGAAGCGACAGCCTTATCCTTCCATTAATATTCATAATATGTAATGTGCAGTGGTAGATCCTAATGTATCTTCTCTTCTAAAAGTAAAGCATTAATCCAATAAAACTACCATGCTTAGGACATTATCTGCACTTGCATAAACCTCACCCTTCTTTTGTTCTGAATTATTATTAAGCCATTATTTATTCTATTTCTGCATTTTAACTCCAGCCAGCCAGATCCTCACTGCAGTATTACGATTACACCTACTCGAGTCACTATACACTTACATTATAATACACTAATGGTTAAAAAGACTCCAGAAGAAAAAGCAGACTATAAAGAAATGGGAACACAGGAAAGAGCAGAGTGAGAAAGCACAGACAAAAAATATTGACATTTCTATGGTCAATATTACCTAAATAATCAGATATCCTTAAAAGGATAAATAAGGTTTTCTGGTTCACAACTTAACTGTTTGGGCATTTATGAATACCAGTTTATGAAAACCAGTTTCTGATATCAGCACAGCGCATCACTGGGGATTGAAAGCATAGGAAGAACCAATCTTTTGACAAGTAGGGGTTCTATTTCACTTGCCAGCTCAATGCCAAAGAGAAATTTGTCAACTACAGATACTAAATATCAACAGCAGAAGAGTGGGTTTGTTAATTTTGTAGTTAGTCATGGCCATTACATAAGGCCATGTATATTTTGAGTAGTAAAAGCAGTTTTATTTGAAGTCTGTTTCCATATTAACATTTTGTAGTTCCCAGAGGTGACCAATTCCACACGCTTAGCCTTACTTCCAAGTGTTCTCTTTCCCGTCTAAATTTCCCCACACAAAAAACACTTTACTCCTAATCCAAGGATTTTCAACATTCAGAAATTTAAGGCAAAGAACAGTATTGCTAGGTCCATTTAATAGGAAAATTTAACGAAGATGCCACTGGGTCAGTGGTAGTGATTTGTGGAATATCTTGCTCACAGTTCTAACTTCCAATGTAAGGCCCATGGCATTCTGGAAAAAAAACATACCACTCCTACAGGTTCTGAACTTTGTATATATGACATTGTACTCTAATGCCACACTTGACTAACTCACTGTCTGAGCAGACCATCAAGGAAGTTATCATAGACCTAGGATAAAGAAAGGTCCAGCTGAAATTTCAGCCTTCTATTTTGATTTTAACAGGAAATTTAAAACTTGGGAGCCAACAGAAATCCTCTTGTATTTTGTATTTTTTTTCTTAGAATTTTGCACGATAAGTTCCAGAGGAACATCAGATTCGTCTCTACTTGTACTGTGAAATCGTGTTGCAGTTTGTAGTGATAGGGGGACATCTGAAACGTGAAGTGAGTATTCAGACTTCTTGTACAGTGCCATCTATAATATCATCTCTGTTGTACTTCACTGAAGAAACTGCAGAAGATATTGTAAAAGGCACATTGTGCGTAGGGGGTAATAAATCTGTTGGATGCAGATAGTCAATGGCTGCAAGTCATAACATAAAGCTTTACTCTTAGCCTCCTACAGTTTTCATTATCAGTGAAATTTTCTATTAATGTAATACGATAGCATCATGTACAAACAGCTCAGCAGTCAGATTTGGCACAGCTGTCATAAAATGATAGTCATTTTGCTTCAAGGTAAAGCTGTAAAGCTGAAGTTTGAATATTCCTGCTTTTCATCTTTGAAGCTTTGTCATTTTAGAAGATAATTATCTGGTTTTGTGACCAATGATGTGTTCCCAATGCATCAAACTTTAATACCCATAGTACATAAACCCTTTTCTTGTGTCTTGAAAATTAGTAGCTTAGCTTGATAAACTCTTGGGAGTTTACTGAATAAACAAGTGTTCAAATACAACCTAGAGGAACAATAGAAAGTCTACGTGCTGTTGTTCTGATCAAATTTCTTATAATACTTTTCAAATAACATTTTCAGTATCTTATATTTAGCAGGCTAGAAATACCATTACTGCATAGCTCAGCTTCTACTTTTAAGGAAATCAAGTCAAATTCTTGTTTGTAAATGAGCATGAAGAAACTCCTTGCCAGCTACAGCAGAATAATCTAAAGTGGAAACATACGAAGCATAAAACCTTCTACCAGATGACAAATTATTTCTATGCAAGACTAAGTTCATTTAAGGTACTCTGGTTGAAAAATACAGTAAAATAAAATGTCTAGAGCGAGGTAACTAGGAGCTACAATTTGCTTTAGCCCTACAAGGGGAGTGCCCGTATTACCATGATAAATCAAATAAAAAAGTTTTCCAGTTCTTGCAATCAGTTTAGTTGAGACTAGTCACAAAGCTTCATAACCATGAGGAGAGTTACATACACCTATTGTGAGAACAGAAGTATATATGGAAGAAAGTCCACTTGAATATTAGCCTGAAGAGAGTTTATTTTAAGTTATGAACTTGTAATATTAATGCAAGTATTTTGAAAGAATGAGTTTGAAAATAAAATGGTGAGATCTGATGAAAAGCCACAAAAAGATGGTACAATATGATTTATGACTGGTGCCTAATAGAGGCCTGCCCTGACAATTGTCAGAAGAAATAAATATCAAGTGAGATACAATTGAAATCCTAACTGATACAATTGAGAATCCTTTTGTAAGACTGCTAAGAAAAGTCAACTTCAGAAAAACACTTATTTTTTGCTATGTGGACAGATTTAATTTGAGAGCCAAAATCTTGAGTTGATGAAACATGTACAGATCCAATAGAGAGAAGAGAATGGTGGTGATATAAACTCTCTTTTTAAAATAAACTACTTATTTTGAGCTGTCTCATTTCTAGAAAAGCTCACTAGAAGTAACTGAAATGTAAACATGGCACATGACTTGGACTGCAGAATTGAAGCAAATGAAATTGTCACTTTATTTTTGCTAAATAAAATTTATTTTTGAACAGATATAGGCAGTAGCTCTTCAACAACCAAAAAACTTCCATGGAAATTTCATTCACTGTTTTCCATTTGTTTACTACAGTTTAAAATATTTCAGCTAAGGTCCACAGCATTTCTTGTGATTTTTATTGGATCCTATATTTTACGGGTATTTCACAATAGGGAAGGCAATAGGACATACCATGCCATAGATAATGTAAAGCATATAGATCTTCCAGACTAAAAATATACGAGGAAAAGTTATAAGAGAATACCAAGAATAATTCACATTTGATTTATTTGGCCTTTGATCAAAACACAGGTAACTGCTTTTGCAACAAGACAGGGATGTCTTAATAAAGTTGCTTAAAATTGCTTGAGTAGATGTTTCTATTAATGTTGAAGGATGCAGAATCACATAACCAGCCTGATTTCCTTCTACAACAAAAAGAATAAATCTACAAATGAGTGCAGAGCTGTGGATGTCATTTACCTTATTTCAGAATGTCTTTTGATGTCTCCCATAGCATCACAGTATTCAAATTATGGCAACTATGTTCTGCGACAGGACTGCTAGATGGATGGAAAAACTAGTCAGGTGTAAAAGTTACTGCTTAGTCATAGTGATACCCAAAGCCTATTTGCAAGTAGAGCTCCACAAGGGCGTATATTGGGAGCTCTTTTTTTTATTTATTAATGACCTTTATCAATGAAGATGGATAAGACTCATCAACATTGTGCACAACAGTTTAGGCGAGCACTTCAAGGTAGGGGATGGTAGCAAGGAGCAGTTGTGGGGAAGACTCATAGTACAACAAAAGAGACAGGAAGCAGTAATGAACTGAAATAATAAGTTCCAAATTAAACAAATAACTTTTCATCCAAAGAGTCAGAATTTGGAGTAAGAGGTTTTGGCATCTCTACCCTTGAAGATTCTGGACACTGGACTCAAAGCCCCAAGAAGTCTCCCTCAAGCCAACACTGGCCCTACTTTACAGCAGAAAGTTGGGTTAAATGCCCTTCTAAACTGCTCTTCCAGAATGAATTATTCCATGATCCCAAAAACTTATTAAAAATGTTCAGAGTTCCATTGCAGAAGAGAGGAAGACATCTCTCAAAAGTGAAAGATGAAGGAGTTTCAAGTTTGTGGTTTTGCAGAGTCATCAAGCCCCAAGCATTGAATTCAGTACCAGTGTATTCAGAAGAATATTAATCAGTGATCTAATCAGCTTTCAAATTCTAAAAGTATTACTGCAAACTGCAACCTGCACAAAATTCAGGATAGTCTGCCAGCTCCATGTTTTGAGTACTCCAAAGGAAAACATTCTGAGGCTATCAGAAGCTCAAAGATCATTTTCAGCCTTGTCTATAAACCAAGATCAAAGCCTTCATAAAAAGACTGCTACCAGTCATACATGCAGTCAAGTTAGCTTAAAAAAATTAATAATAACAAAAAAAAAACCACACACCCAAGCAATCAGGTCTGCCCCAGTTAAAACACTGAATGATATATACATACTTATCATACTATATCCCCAACTTAGGAACTAGATTAAGTCACCATGTTTGTTTGTTTATTGTTTTTTTTAAGGGCTCCAGAAGAGTTTGTGTATACTTCTTTTTCATTTTTAATTTGAGTACTCGAAGATCTCTATCTAGTTTGAAGGATAAACAGTAGCAATTACCTTTTTAAGTGCCTTCTGTACTTGTAGGCTGATACATGCAAAACATCTTTGCCTCACCAGTCTCCTTTATGAAAATAACCTGGCACTGTATGTTGATCGGGCAATTCTCTTTTGAAGATATATTTGAAATGCACACATACCAAACCTCTTAGTTTGTTCATGATTTTCAGTTTACACATACAGGTAGCCATCTAACATTAACTTCACTATAATCTTGAATCAGTTTCTCTCTTCATTCTCAAAAAGTACCACTACTAAAATAACCTTATTTTACCTATGTCTACTTAGACAAAAGATTTTTCTCTTGATTTTAATTGCTATCTTTGGTAAATTCAAATCTAGCTTGTTAAAGAAACCTGAGATTATATAGCTACAGTTAAGATCTAGCTAAAGTGTGCAAGAAGCCAACCCTAATGCAAGAGGGTCTTACAATGATCTGTACTCTGGATTCTACTGTTTTGCCAGCTTAAATTTGAAACACTGATTGTAACATTTGTAAAGTTCTGTGTGAACAAATCCTTCTCACTTGACTAATCTCTTTGTGCTTTATAATATCATCCTCTGAAACAAGGTGCTAGTCGTGAGCTATAAGACACAGAAGTGCCTTTGTAAAGTCCTAAGGTATCTGTGTAAGATCCTGTCCATAAGGAGTGGAAAGGGGTGACAAGATTAACTCTCTCTAACTGGGGATATTTGTGAAAGTAATAATAATAAATATACAGGGATCTGCACATAATCATCAATTTTAACGAGAATCGAAATAGTACATTTATCTTGAAAATATTAACACACAATTATCCCCAAAATATTGTCACTCTAATTCTTAGATTCTAACTTAAACTGTGCAGCTAAACTGCGCAGCTCTAAGGAACCTATATAAGCCTCACATCTTTACAACTTAACAACTGAATGAGACAAATAGGTTTTAAGAAGTCAAAATAGGTCCCGCATTTACTGTATAATTTTATGAGAGAAAAAGAGCAGAACAAAAACTGAGAAAAACGGAGAAAGGGCGAGAGTCAGAAAAACAGACAGGAAAATAATTTCATAAAAATCTAATTTTCTTATTTACAGAACCCCCTCTGGGAGTACAGAAGAGTCCCACATTAAAACAGAATATCCAAGCCTTAGCTCCAGATGGTGCAGTTATGGAGAGAGGTTGTGCCACCTAGCCAGGTCAAAATTGCAACCCTTAACGCCTGCTACGTTTGCAGGTACGCCACCCCAAGGTCACAAACAACTGAGTTCACAATCACAAGTTTGTCAAAGCTAAGTTTGCAACCAAAACTTTCTTTCAAGAAGGACTATCCCTTTGAGAGTGCAGAGTATGATACTTTAACATACTTCCTGATAACAGCCTTTGGATGGCTGTCATGGCAATAGCCACGGCAAGTGTTTGAGATACGCCAACCACACCCCAGAAAGTCAGACAGTGCTTTTTGTTGGTCCTCCACAATCAGAAGGAAGGATATTTTTGGAAAGCTTCTGTCCCTGGAATTTATCACTTCTAGAAAGGCACCCAAGACCCTTCTCAAGTTCTAAGTGTTGTTTTTAAAATGCTTTAATACAGAGAATTATTTTTCAACTGCAAAGATTGCAGTGATTTTGTCATTCACAATGTAAGTATTTAAACCTTGGGAGGATGCTAAATAGGGTCACAAGAACATCTATTGTTAGGAAAAAAATTATACACAGAAAAAGCAGAATGGGAATTTCACAAGAATAATATATGGAAGTATTTTGTGAAGTCCTCTCAGTGAAGTGTCTATATCAACCTAAAAAAATAAATACAGTCTATCTTACCAATATATAATTTGTGTTGTACAACATGTAACCATTTATTTTCAGCAACAAAAAAATTGTACCCTACAGAACAGTAATGACATTTGAAAGTATAGAGTATTGATTAGCAGTTGCTCATAAGTGAATCTCCATTAGAATGTAGCTTCAACTCGTGGCTGTATACCTTCTCTGTCAAAATAATCTGCATGGAGACCAGCACTTTTAACCTTGAAATGTAAGCACTTCCCAATACAGGATGAGAAAACAAACAACCTTAAAAGCATTAAGTACAGGAATTAGCATTTGTCTCTTTTCAAGATCTGATGTTTTCCAGTTGGATTGCCCACTCAATTTTCATATTAAAAAAAAACATGATTGGAAGTGGAAGATACATATATGAACTTACAGAAGTAATCTCCTATTTATGTCATACAACAGCAATAGAAAATAGATTGCACTGTGATCTTTTCCTCTATAGATCAATATATTAACTGAAAATTGATATTGGACCCAGAAGGTTTCCCCACATAGTAGCACATTTTTTCCTCATGAAAAAAGAAGAACAGTAAAATAATTATCCTAAATAACTTATATCTTCACATAATAATATTACATGTGTAGCAAAAACACTCTATCACACTCAGCAACTAGTTTGGCATGGAGAATAACTATAATTTACATAGCCTGGAAAAACTGAGGAGGAAAAGGATTCAAGTCCTGCAAGGTGCAAAATAACATTGTATTAATGACCAGAATTTAAGGAATTTAAGTATTTTGAGATGCAAATGTCTTTCGTGGTTTAATGTTTGATTTTAATTCAGTGATAAGAGACACTTTGCATACTCAAAAGTTCAGGAGTATGAACATAATGAATTAATTATAAATGGACTTTTCATTAATCTTAATACGATTTGCCTGGCTGGGCTTTGTCATTTTGATTTGTTTAAAATCTTGGTCATGTTACAGGTAGTTGTGGGTTTTAGTGCTGGGTCTTTCAATTGTTTTTAGATATATTTTTAGGTTATTTTTCTTCTATTGCTTTTTGGTAGTATTAGATTTATTAATTCAGCAGTCAAAAGTTAAATTAATAATCAAAAAGTCATTCCATATCTGTAGCTTGAAGTGCACATCCCAATCCTACTGACCCTTCCTTCAAAGCAGGCAGCAGTAATTGCAGTGTCTTAAGCAAAGGAAAAAAAAAAAAAAAAAACAGCCTAAAAAGACCAGAAACAACATCAGGATGAATAAAAGCTATTAATGTCAAGATGATGGTACTAAACTTCTGTAAGAATTGAAGTCACTGTTGTACATTTTAGAACTAAAGATAACCATACCATATGAATCAGATATGCCAGCTGAATGCAAACTGATCTAAATCACCCTGTTCTATTAGCTTTGTACTGACATTTCCATAGTTGTAAGAAACAAGATACAGCACTAGCTGGTAAGACAAAATGTAATTTTGAACCTTTAAAATAGGAATTCTATACTGATGGAAAGAGCTGCTTGGAGAAAGCACAATGGATTCGAGAATGCTTAATACAATGAAGATATTGTTGCAATGAGTGGGCATGTGCAGACTTTAGACTGCTGGAAATTAGGACTGGAAGTGCTTACGTAACACTGAAGACTCTGTTAAGCAACTTACATAAGAAAAATCTGCGATGGCTTTAAAAAAAGATGGTTTTCAACAAGAAACCTTAATGGCAAAATCCACCAGAAAGAAGTTTTTCTTCAATTATGAAATGTTCCTACAGTAGTAATAAATTAATATTTAGTGTTCAATATCAAATCAAGAATTTCTCAGAGTATGCATAGAGTTTTCTCAAAGAGAAATCTAAAAGCTTAAACCACCTCACATATACAAATAATTGGACTTCTATGATATTAGAGATTTACTGTGCAAACATCAGTTGTTTTTAACATTAACAGAAGGCAAATTATCTTTGCTTTCTACTTGCATTTTATTGCTATTATTACCTCGCAATAGCAAATAAATGAAAACAAATCATTATCATGTACACTGTTATGTGAACAATAGCATTCCATAAGCATAGAATTTTGGAGGAATAATCAAAGTGAAATGAATACATTCCTGGGACCTAACCCTTTCTCTTATCCTGTACTTAAAAAGCCTGTCTTTGCCACCAGACTATACTAACATTAAAACTAAAAAATGACAAGTGTTTAAAAAAAAAGTTTAAAGATCTGTCAAGATTCAAATAAAGCATAAGCCTTTTCAAAGTAGAAGGAGAAAAAAATTCTATCATACTGTGCTACACGTAACCTAAGAAACGATTAAAATTTGAATGAATTTTAGGCCCCAGAAGTATTTGCCAGCTAGGTAAATAAATAATATAATAATATCAGAGCACGCCCCAAGAAGCTTCATGTATGCTGCCAAATCTACATGACAACTGTAAAACCTCCAAAAGTCAGCTAACTTAAGAACAATATTGCCCTATTTTCTTATGCTTGGTGTTTTGAAAATAGAATGGCCTTCCTTCATGCTGATAGTAGGTAACAGAGCATTAAAACACAACATTTTAAAGTGTTAATTTGCTTAAAAGTTTCATCTTCATTTCTGAAATATTAACTGAGCTATTATTATTTCCTGAACTATTTACAGTCTGTATTTCATCTAAAGCCAATTGCAGGAAAACTCACATATCCACATACTGTTAGAAGATGTAATGACATACTTAGATAAGATTATAATAATGGGATGAAGTGATAAAAACACTGAGTTAAGATGAACAATGTCGCTTTTTAAAAAAAAGAGAACAGTTGAAAATTTCCTTCTACATTTCAAAACTCAACAGGACTGCAGTGTTATTAATTTTATGTTCATAGTGCAGAGATACTTAGGATTTGCAGTATCCGTATCGATATTCACAGCTACGATCTGATAATTTTTTTGACTGAGTATATCATGTAACTCTATTTTCTCAATGAAAACTCAAGACGGGTCTCATGAATTCTAGTGAGTAAAGCATTTGTGTAAAGATTATGTCAATAGGACCTTGGTTTAATCACACGTTCCTTTGAAAGTAGCACTCATCATATATGCTAACAAAATGAATCAAATATCCTTTACATTAATTTTTCATTTATCAAGCTTTTATTAAACTAAATGACACAGCAAAGCAGTTGGTAATTAATAAATCCATACTGCCCGATACATAATTATACACTTGTTTTTATATCTTCATTTACTAATGATGCTTAATTCATGATCAGAAAGTATTGATTCATCCACTTAACATTAGAAGTCGTGCAGCCTCTACAAGTAGAATCTTGCCTTTAAGAAGACATTGATTCTGATCACTCAGCTCACAGTAAACACCAAATGGATTCTTAATGTCTGGTTAGTGGCAGAGGAAGAAAAAAAACAACCATGCTTTGATTTAGAGCATCACTGTGCTATCACCTTGGTTAATTGTTATGACAACTTCTGCCATTGACTTCACATGATGAAAATACTTGTGAATCTTCAAGTTTGATATGTTTTTATTCATAGACTCTTACAAAATAAATATGCTTAACAACAATACAAGAAGATTTATGTTAAAATCATCCAGACTCATCTAGCATGGCCAACAGTACGAAACGGCAAGTTTTAAAGGATGGACAAATGGAATTTTCAATGAAGTTGAAAGGTACTAGAGTTTTCCTCAAACTATTATAATCAGAAGGCAAGAAAAGAGGATAAAAAGAGTAGAAGATGTAATAGGGGAACAAATGAACTCAAAATACCTTCAAACCTGCATTATTTCTTTCCCCATTAATTCTGTAATGGTATACCATAAATAGTGCAGCAAACAAAAACAAAATAACATGGAATTAACACATATTGTCTACCTTCAAAAACAAGAATAGGGTTTTGTCAGTAAAACAAAGAATGCTGATGGAAACGTAAAGTGAATCGCTTTGAACTACCCACATTTATAACGACCTATAGGAAGAAATGCAATACTACAAAGGGAAAGGTACATTACAGAAATAATTAACTGTATCTCCTGTATCTGCCATGAATCTACTATGAGGAAGAGAAGTATGATGAAGGATCTTATACTGAGTCTTTGTGGATTTTAGCACCATTGCCAAACATAGCATATTCCATAATTTCCTGATAGACAAAAATGTTTTAAGTCACTTTATTTCAAAAATGGCTACACATGGAGCAGTTCCACAGTTAAATAAACATACCTGCTTGTTAGAGGATGATAATAAATTTAAGTCTTTTAATAATACTTGATTAGACAATAATTGAAAATGAAAGGTCCATCTGCATTATGAACTTAAAGAGTTCATACAGAAATTAGACCACACAGATTTTAAAGAGCATGAGCTAAAATACAATAAATATTAAATGTCCTCATTTTTAGATTTAAAGTTTGCCAAATGTCTTTAATAGAAGCTATTTAATGGCCTTGAAACATACTGAAAGACCTCAAGCATTCCCGCTCTTAATAGCTCTGTATTGCAGCACAGTTAAGGACAGGTTTCACAGTCCCGAGTATACAACAATGAAATGACATACTACTAGGGATCCCCCATGCCTTTAAGCATTAAGTTAGTTCATTTTATGCAGACAGTATAAGATGTTTGTTTGAACTGCTACCTTTACTGTCCATTACATAATCTCACAAGAATACAAGCCTTTCAAAATAAGTGCTACAAGCTGAAGATATTTCCATTATAAGCAAACAAACAAACAAAAAAAACCAACAACAAAACAAGTGTTACTCAAAACTAAAAATCACATCTAAAACAAGCAGAAATTTAACATATGGTTTGAATGACTGGTCTCTGTAGTCAGAGAACAACTCAATGTTTTTCCATTCCTACATCACATTTTAAGGATCACAATAAATGCCAGAAAATCTTCAAAACTTCAACATATTTCTCTTAGTCTTTCGCGATACCTTTTTCAGCAACTGCTGTAAAAATGAATGGTCTACAGTGTGGAACTTTATTATTGGTTGCATATTTAAATTAGTGTAGATGCAGTCTTTGATATATGCCTAATACTCAAATCCGCTTTCTCATTCTCCCCTGCCCAAATTATGTAGACTTATGCCAATTTCTCAAGTTTTTGCAATACTTCACTAGCTTATTATCCAGCTGTGCAGCTGAGCAAGAAGATAACCACATTCATTCCTTTTATCTGTAATGATGTAATACATCCCAGCACTGGGTTGAGATGATTGGGGAATAATGGGATTGTAAAAACTGCAGAGATGACAAACAACAGCGCAGCCCTCTCTCCCCTATATAGTCAATTGCATACATCCAGCATAGCAAATAATAAAATATGCCCTAATTCTGCTCTTTGAATGAAGTTAGTGTTTTTCATAAGCAGCAGCTGTTTCTGCACAGAAACATGATCATCACAATGCAGCAACCAGACAAAATACCCGCAATCTAGGCTCCAGCCTAGACTTCAAGTAAAAAACAAAAACAAAAACATCATAGTTTACTTTCTAAAGAAAGCAAAGAAAAAGGCACCCCTCAAAACCAACTCATTTTAATCAAGGAGTCTCCAAACAGTGCAGTGCAATGCAAAGAGTCATCAGGGACTAGTATGCAATACAGAAATAGATCTTAGACCAAAGGATGCACTGCTCTGCTTTCCTATTTAAAAAATTAAATCTGCCTCCATTTTCCCTTTTAAAACCTTCCTCATTACAAGACAAAAAAGATCCTTACCTTCTGCAGGAGCTGGGAACCCGAGTACTTGGCTGCAATAGATTTGATCTCCCCACCAAACGCTGAGGCCCAGAGCTTCACACTGTGAGGGGAAAAAAAAAAAGAGGCAGGAAGAAATGTAATACACATGTCATAGCAAGCAACACAGACTGTAGCAGCTTCAGCTGCACTCATAAGGATTCAAGCAATTTTGCATTAAGAAGCTCACAAAGGAACCTAGGCACAGCATAAGATTAGCAAAGCTGTTCAAGTACAAGCACAAGCTAGATGCTCTGCCAAGGTGAGGCCTCTGATACGAAACCACTCAAACTGCACTTTTTAAATTTAAACAATCTGCTTGCCCAGAAACATACTTTGGCACAACGTGTTCACAATCAAATGGAAGGAGCAGATAAAACAGCAGAATAGGTCTGAATGGTAACTTCTCACTTAACAATGACTTAACATAATAACATGAACTTCAGTAAATAGAAGCGTTAAAAATAAAGCTCTACAGCCACATACTCCATCAACACATTCACTAGAATAAATTGTAAAGTGGTGCCAAGCGTGTTAAAGACTAAGATTTCAGAAATAGCTGACAGAGGAGCAAGGGTGCCTTAAACAGCCAAATATCTGCAATAAGAAACAGGAACTTGAGCAGTCAAGATCTCATCCTTGAGCACAGTCCTAAGAGAAATACCACAAAAACACTTACACAGACAGGGGGATCTGCTGCTCCGATCCAACCACATCCACTAAGGCTGTGTTAAAAGCTGTCCAGAAGATAAAGAAAATACCCCCAAAAGCCCGAAGAAGATTCAGATTTTCTAGCATTGTGCTTGAAGAGATTTGGGGAAATTCAGGTGAATCTGAATTTAGTAGCAGTAGGGGGTGGCTTCTAAAGCCACCCTCACCCCTTCAACGAGAGCGACACTTGGAGGAATCACTGCTCCATCCTCATCCCTCCCAGGAGTGACCCTCTCTGTGTAATGGAAGGAGAGAACCAGAAGCTCTAATGACTTGAGAACTGTTCCGTCCCTGGCAACGGGGACGCGTTTTCCAGCACTCCTGCAGCCACTTGCACGTTGTTCTTTACAACTCCGCAGTCAGCAGCGTGCTGGAGTTACTTCAGTGACCTACTACTGCTCCAAAGTGCCCTTAGCAGCAAGAAAGCAGACTATTGATTCCAACTGGGGAGGCTGTCTCCTCGCAATTACCGCTCACTTTGCGAATGGAAAGCTGCCTAGAGGTCTCCTTTCCCTCGCCGGTAACCTCCAGCCTTCATCCCAGACGGAGTCAACCAACGACTGGCTCAGCGAGCGGCAGCTGCAGCCTTTTAACGGGATAGCGCGGAGACAGGCAGGCACAGGAGGAGCCGGACGGGCGGGAGGGAGCCTCCGGATGGCAAAAGTCTGGAGGAGCTGAAAGTGGAGTTGAGCCCTTGCAGGGAGGAGAGGAGAGCAGAGCGCTGCACGTTGCCGGGGGCTGAGCCAGGGCGGCTTTGGCGGGGGGGGGGCTGTGCCCACCCGGAGGGGACGCGGCCAATTCAGGCGGGGCAGCGCCGCATGACGGGCGGGTGCAGGCCGGGCAGCACGGCCGGGCTCGGCCCCCGCCCAGCCCCGGGCTAAACCCCCCCGCCCCGCCGGGAGCGGAGCGCCGAGCCCCGCCGAGGCGGCAGTGCCGGTGGGCAGCGGGATGCCGGAGCGAGGCGGGCCCCGGCCCTAGGTGATGCTCGCACATGGAGGCGCGTCCCGCACAGCCCGTCCTTATGCGCGGCGGCACGTTCGCTGCTTCCTCCCACGCCGGAGCGCTGCGGAGAGGCACTATCCGAGAGATGGGGACTAGCGAAGGCTTGTGAACGGAAAGAAATGCAGCATAAGTGAATCAATGCGGGCTAACCGACTCGAGCCTGCGAATAAATTATTAATTTGCGCTCGCAGAAGAACCCCCTCGATAGAGTGAGCATAGGATGGCAAGCTCCTCCACGGAGCGAGCGGCGTGGGGAGCAGGAGGGATTGGTCCAGGTATTTTTGTTGTTGTCGCGTTTTAAAGCCTTCCCTCCCTCCTTTCTCTTCTGCTTCTCTCCCTCTGCTTCTTTCTCACCTTCCACTAAGCGCACAGACTTAAGAATAGCAATTGAACTTTAACGTAAATAAGCATGGCAAAACCTGGAGATGAGCTGAACACGGGCTGAGTCATCCTTACATCACCCGTTGCTCCAGCATCCACTCCGGGATTCTTGTTTCTTCCCCCTCCTGTTAGAGTATTCCTCAAAATATTCACTCTGCCTCTGTGTGCTGTACTCGTTTAACATTTTCCATCTTTAAACTAGATATGTAGTACTTGCTTTTTTTTCCCCACATTACCATTTTTAAAAGCACTGCACAGTTTGCTTTACAACATCAAAACCTCTGCTCAACACCTGGCTGGTGGAAGCTTTCTGCTTTCTCAAAAGAAGCTGGAAGTTTAAAGACAGAAAGATTGTCTTAGGTAAACCGTGCTGCACAAAATAAAAATCGAATATCATGCTGCAGCTTTCATCACACATTGACCATCCCTCAGAAAGTATTTTTTTCTCCCCGTACTACTGCCTTCATATGGAGGAAGTTATCAGAAGGGATGCTGGGGTTATTTTGCCTATTATTCAACCATTTTGAAAGTGCTCAGAGCTGTGCTGTGGATTTTCTAAACAGTGTTTTAAATATGCTGCCATGTCACCAGGTGTTCAGCCTACCTACAGGCAGAAATGTAAAAATGCACATGGTTGACTAACCATACATAATGAATTACGTGCTCCTTTGAACGTGTTATATAAGCAATACTATCTTTTTAGAACAAGGGATGAAACAGGAGCAGTGGGCTGCCTCACCACTTGTGCTGTTTTGGGTTTTTAATATATTCTCAAAACTGTGTCAGGACAGAAATGTGTAATGCTAACTTGGGAGAGTCAAACTTTGCTTTTACATTAAGGTAGCTCTTTATCTGCCTGTCTGCCTCGGGTCAATATACAGTTCACTGATGACAAGCAAGAGCTAACTTCATACTTCAAAGAATTATTGGAGGCCCTTTAAACTTTCTGAAGGCACATACAACATGACTGTTCAATAGCCAGAGAGATTCAATGTGCATTAAAATCCTCACTAATTATTGTCATCAAAAGACAACAGGCACTTGCCCAACCTTGACTGTATTTGCATTTATTGAACACTTTATGTCACATCAGATTCACAGTTTATACATTTGCCATGTATTACTGGTAAATTACATTCCTTTATATTCTTTAAACTAAAGATGTTTTTCCTAATATCGCTCATCTCAGGGAAAAAAAAACACTTGAAAAATACATTGATACAATTCAGTATAAGAACAGCCACCATATTTATTGACAGGCATTTGTGTGCATTACACCACAGAGTACTTTCTGAATCTTTCATTGATGCACACTAGTAAAATCAGGCAGTTATTTCGTTCCTTTCAATAGCTCAGTGACTGAAAAGCCACCATATGCCACAGCAGTGGTTTAACACATGTATGTATAAGCCTCCAGCAGTGACAACATCTCCTATCACAAAAGAAGAGGACTCATATCTCATCCTGGACTGACTATTGCTGGCTGTGCCTGGTATGCAGATCACTGCAGCCAGAATAACAGGTTCAAAGCTGACATTACACCCCCACCCTCAGCCCCCCCTCCCCACACCATCTTGTCCTCTCAGATCAGATGTAGAAACCTCCCCTAAAGTATGCATGAGGGGCAAGGCATATAAATAGAAGGGGGGAAATAAATAAAATAAGTAAATTAATGCTGAAATGTTTCAGTTCTTTATAATGGGGTTGTAGTGGTGTGCATCATTAATAGGCATAGCCTTGTGATATCCTGGAACAAAGTCAGAAGAAAACTGAGTTTCAGAGAAGTATAATAATTGTTTTCTACTTCGGAAGTAATATAGCATTTCTATCATGAACTCGTTCTTTAACAGAAAAATATTCTATTCTAAAATATTGCTGGTCCCATTAGAAAAGTGTACGTGTAGATAACTAACCAAGGATGTGATGCCACCAAACACGTGGCACCTTAGCAGTGCACGTAGGCAAGTTGCTTACTTGCCAGTGATTCAGAAGCAGCGGAGGCCCCCATAACATAAACCTCATCCTCCACTCCCATTATTAAAATGGGAAAAAAATCACCATATCTCACACTCTCTCTGATGATCAAGTATCCTTATATCAGTATTTCAGAAAAAGGAAGAAAACTGTTTCTCCGCAGAGGCAGAAAAAACACAGACACATGAACTACCAAGAGTTGTAATAGAAAGTCACAGGCATGGTCAGAGAACACTGATGAATCTCCAGAGCTTTTGCTGTGGATTACATTCAGAAAAATAACCAGAGGACTAAATAAAAAATTGCAAAGCAGGTCAAGTGCAAAGGGTAATGGGAGATTTGACAGAGACTGAAGTAGGGAATGCAGACTAAAGGGAAGTCCCGTGTTTAGATGCACAAAGTGACATCCCCTGTCTACCTCTAGATATATTTAAGCTGATGGAAGGATGCAGGAATAGGGTCTTATTTGTATAATCAGAGCGTATTTTGAGGTCTTTGATTAGACATGTATCAAGTCCTGATAAAAATCAATGGAGATGCGTAGAGAGAGGAGAACATATGTTGCAGAGGAGAAGAGTAGGAGGAAATGATATAATTAACACAAACGTTTATTGTATTTCTTTTCAATGCTTCTTATCTACAATGAATTTAATCCAAAGAGGAAAATAAATGCAAAAGGCTGAAGTGCTAAAAGTCTTATTGAAGATGCAACTGATCTCTACTGAAAATTATTAATAAAAAAGGAGAGGAGAGAGGGAGGAAATGGATCAGTTTTGCTATCTTCAACATATATCATAAAATTCAATTACTGCAAAAACATACAAACAAGTCTTAACTACACAATATATGATGGTGTTATTAATTGCTTTGTGGTGTGTTGCACAGTGGTTCTGAGCCTTAACCTGCAAATCTTCAGATATGTTCTCCACAGTACATTTTTTTCTGTGGGCTAACTGCTGAAAATGTGGCCCCACACTTACACCTTTAAAATGTTTTTCAAAAATAGCGACCTTTTGAATATAGAAAGTAGAAGAGACAGGGGGAAAAAAAAAAAGGAGGAAGTAGCCACCTTATTCGATAAGCAATTTAATATGTTCTCTACTGAAAATCCTTCCAGACTTTAACCCGGATGCAACATCTCCCTTATTTCTGAGTGTGTTTTATGTACAAAGAAAAACAAAGTCAGGAGACAAAGTGGGATAGCGAAGGACATCTCATCTTTACAAAGCACTTCAAGAATGTCAGATAAAATGCAAAACTGGAACGCTCCAGATTTATTTGGAAACAACCCCATGGTGGAAGCATTCATCAAGTAGTGCCTGCATGCAGCGAGAACACAGGTTTACTTGTTTCAAGTGCACTGTACATCAGAGATCAAGAGACTTCTTATTAGGCATATTCTGTAGAGACTACACAGATGTACATGTCCTCTTTGAATTTTATGAAGGTCCCATGTGGATATGTTCAAGTGTTTCACTGGTATGGGGATGTCTGCTTATTGACTATTTCTAACCCACTTACGATGAAGATTGAGGTCAAGTAACGTTACCCACTAGATTAAATGAGCACAATTCCACATTACATGCATGAGCTAGTGCCTTGGGAAAATAAAAATGGCACAAAAATTCTAAACCATATCAGTGTTTTGTAAGCAAGTTCATAAAGTCATCATCTAGTTTGCTTACACCATTTATATCAAACCAAAAAGCAGTATTTCAGTTCACAATACCCAGGATATGCAACCACGTTTACAGGTAATCAAAATCTGCTACGTAAAAATAAATACAACCTCAAAAGGCTCAAAATTCTAATACATACAATTAGTAAATACCATTTTAGCTTACTGTCATGTTATTCATAGAATGCTACACCACCAAATAAACCTCGCTGTTTGCCATAAGCCCTCAGGGAATGCATGGTTAATTTAGCTTCTACAAAGCCTATATTCAGCTGGCTTTTAGCATCTCCACAAGGAGTTAAAACGTAAAAGAGCAAAGCATTATCACATCCCAGCCTATGAGAGCTCACACAGCATGGTAAGCTAGAATGCTTTAAGCTAATGATGTTTATAGCCAACCAAATCCAATTTCAGCAGTCCACTGTAGCTCTAGTCTGTTTGTGCTTTTTTACATAAGCTTTCTTTTTTATTTTGAATTTTCAACTATTAAGACAAAGGCTGCACTTGGTTTCTTTTGAGCATCAGTCTAGGAAATGAACTCTCTTCTACACAAATAAATTACCCTTTATCTCCCAAGGCTACTGCTAGGTTGTTAATGTTACTGCTTTCAGCTCATTCTGAATACTTCAAAACTGAAGACAGGACCTAAAAATGAGAAACTGTAATTGAGAATGTTAACATAATAGAGACAATTCTATGGAAACAATCAAAACCAGCATTTTCTTCTGAAAATACAAATGGAGATCAAAGGTCAAAATGCATATCAGTGCTAATCCACTACTGTCTACACTCTGGAATGAAACCCTTAGTTATATCTACAATGGTCTGTGAACGTTCATCTAAACCTTGCAAATTCCTCTGAAAAGGGTCCCCAAGATTTGCTCTGAATCTAAAGCACAGACTTCAAAGGTAAGGAAAAGCACTGCTGTTACCTTCAGGTCTTTGCAGGGTTAGTGACACAGACGCTGGGTACCAAAAATGGCAATTGGTTGGAAACCTACTCAGAAACAGGAGAAAGCAATACTGAGCAGCCTTTTCCAGTGCCAGCTTCTGTGGCACCAATGGGTGAATTGGCATCTATCAATCCATTGTCTTCAGGGTATGTTTCCAACCACCCAGCTGAATAAAACCTGCAAACTTCAGACTAACGTTTCGTTATTTTCAAAACAGTTTTCCTACTACAAAGTTGGAATTTAAAACAGCTTTTTGTCCACAAGACATCACTATGCCAAGCAATCATGTAGAGAGAGCCAATAAGTACTTCAGTGGCCTATAATTCTGTCACTCTGATTAATTGCAGGATGAATTTGAGGTAGAAATGTGACTTTTCTGAAGTCTTGAATTTCAGATTAACAAACTGGTGTCTTATTCAATGCAGTGCTGCTTATGAATATTATAAAAATATTTTTGTATAATTCTATGGCAGCACTTGCGAAATTGTGATATAATTCTGCTCTGTCATTCTGAAGCACCTTGCTTATTTACCATGAAACTTGATCCCGAAAAATCAAAGTTCTCTTAAAATACTATTGGAAATAGCACACATTAAAAATCAAGCATTATCATAATGAATTCCACTGACTTCCTATAACAAAGTCAACAACAACAAAAAAAAGTGAGGATATTAGATTTTCTTAAATACCTGATTGTGATTGCAGAGTAAGACAACAAAGAATTATCAAAAGGCAAACAGGTTCTAATTGGATTAAAATAATATTAAGAAATGCTAAATACTTTTCTTAACTATTCAACATTTTAGATTTATCTATTTACCCTTGAATAATTAGGATAGGCAATTCATTAGTTGTCTCAAGTTCACAACACCAAACTGATACAACCTATTTAAGACTTGCTGCTTCCTCATCTTCAGCAGTTACTATCATCATGGGTAAAGACCAAGTTTAGGTCAGCTTCCCCCACACCACCACCAGTACAGGAGGCTACACGTTCTAGTGAACATAAGTTGAAACCTTGCTGCCTCAAAGCAAATGAAATATGTCTAGTATGATACTACCCCTCCAATACCCTAAGTCAGCAAAAATGCCAGACTTGGTCATTCCCTGTGTCATCACAAAGAATAATAACACCCTATCACAGAAAAATTCTTGCTTCAGTGTTTCAGATTCTGACTTGTATCTAGTGGTCTGATCCCATTTCTATGCTCAATATTGCATGCCATGTCAAGCTCAGAACTTCACTTCCTAACAGTATTAGTTTTGAAAAACACATTAGAGCGGGCATGTGTTTAAAAGATATGAAATAAACCAAAAATAATATAATAGTAAGTGTAAGGAAAAAATATTTGCAAGAGCACAGATTTCTGTTAGGCTATTAATGCATTATAATGCTACCAACATTGCAAGACAGACACTCAGGCTGCTATGCTCATCACTTTTAAATTAGCCTCTGTTTAAACAATAAGATGCACATGTTCAGGTCATAAAATAGCCTCCTTCCATAAGACTGCAAAAATCAAATGCCATTTTACCACTATGATTCTAATTGTAAACAACCAATACAAGGCAGGCTATAGCTAAGATACAAGAAGGAGCCCTGAGACAAATTTTCTGAACATTAAAGGTGAGAATCTATTGAGTTGCCTTTTTTGTGTGTGTCATTAAAAGTCATTTAACCTTCAATTTTTTTAAAAGGTGAGGACTAATGCATTACACTGAGATAAAGGACTTGATATATGTGAGAAAAGTGACTATGTTTTATTAAGAGCTATGAAAGCCCAGTGACACCATCCTTAGCACAGGTGATGTTTAGTTAAGATTTGCCACTTAAAAAGGAGCTTCAAAAAAGAAAAGAAAAAAAAAAAGCATTAGAAAAGTGCAATTCTCAAGCCTTCCAAATCTCATTCACTGCTTGAAAGGACCCTCTCCATTTTCATGGAGGATGAAGTCAGCTCTCCCCAGGAGATGAGGAAGTCAGTCAGTACTATCCTGGCTCTGTTCATTTCCCAAGTATATTTCATTCCCATGCATGACCACAGTTGAGAGGGTCAAGCCTTTGTTAGAAATCAGTCCCATACTTCCAGTAGGCTTAACCTGAGCATGGGATAATGGACACACAGTGTGTGTGATAGGGTCAGCACAAGCAGTTACAGATATCAACCTAAAGATGCCTGCCCAAAACAGTGGTGCTGGTAACACTGCAGGCATCCTAGGAAGAGGAGCAGGGCAAGAAGGGAACTTGTAAGGTACAGCAATAGAAACAGCATCCATTAGCATCTTGAAGACAAAAAACTTCCCACCTAGGGATGCCCTTTCATCGTCCCAAGGTCCAGAGGCAATTACATACATGGTCAATATTTCTGTCACTCTGCTTCTCTGCAAATGAGACATTTTTGGACCCATTGTACATTGACCCAGGAGGGTTGGTTGAGGGCCCTGTCACAGCTCTTCTTACTCCCTTTTGTTCAAACTTGGCAGCTCTTCTTACTCCTTTTTGTTCAGAATATAACCACAACTTCAGCCGTAATTGATCAACTCCTGCTCTATCTGTCCCCACATTTATCCCTTCCAGACTGGGCACTATGAACTGGGAGTGACCAGGCCTGCCTCGATCCTCTCTCCTTGGGGCATCACTTGTATTTTATCTTGCAATTGTATGCTTGTTGGTTTTAAAGACTCTGAGTGTCCCCTTATCAAATGGTTCTCTGCATTCATGGGCACAATCATGGGGGATTCTTGGTGTGGTCAGAGTTCCCCATCATACTTCTAAAGGCAAGCTGCCTTTTAGAGACTTTCCACTAGTTGATCCATGGTCTAATTAATAGTGAGGGGGTCTCCTCATTCCAGGAGAATTAATTTACCAGCTCAATAAACAGCTCTTTGAGTTAGAGACTACAGGGTACAGTGGTTACCACTAGTAAAAGTACCCTGGGCCCCCAGTAACACACCACTTCCTTTTCTGTCAACAGGACCTGGTCTCCCTCAGTAAGGGGCACACTCCGTACATTATCTGTCTCCAATTCCCTAGGTGTGCAACCAAAATCCTTCTTTAGTTTGGCCAACTTAGTGGCAGAGAAGGGGACCTTCTTGATACTAGCATTAAAGTACCCATCTTCACTTTCCTCATATGCATACTCAGTTTTCATCAGAGAGAGAAGTGGAGCTGTCAGAGTTTTGAGCTTGTTTAGCCACATCCTTATCTCCTTCAGGCACAAGCCATTACCCTAGAGGGCCACAAGAAGCTACAGCTGAACCCAGCTTCTACTGGTTGCCCAATCACACATATTACCCATACCACTGTGATCACTGTAACAGTTAACCACAAAGGCTTAGCAAACAGAATGTCTCAGATGGGTGCACTGAACAAACTTTGAGATCAGAACGTTTTCTTCCAGCTCCTCGCATACACCAGTCTATATAACAGTTGAACATTATAAATCATTGCAAAGTTTGCATTTTTTGCTAGTGGATTTTATCTGAGTGCTGCACACCACGTCCTACAAGGTTTGCATCGTTCTCTTACTTCCAGATAAGAAGCTTCCAACCTGCTAAGTCCCGATTAAAATACTGCAAACCCTGATGAAAACTACATTGCAATTAAATGCTTTTTCTGAATATTTACTTTAGTCCAAGCTATTCACATCACTAAAGGAACAGCAAGAGAACTTATGGTACTGCATTTATTACAATATAGTGCTAGCGGATCTACTCTCATCTGCATTGGTTAACAGAACAAATCAACCCTAAGCAAGGAAAAGCAGCCACCGCACTGCTGAGAAACTGCAGAGCTCTGAAGAGCCAAGTTCTCCAAAATCAGGTAAATAAAAAGCTGCTATCAGTTTCATGAGACAATGCGTGAAGTTATTTTGAATGTAATCAGCACGTGTTCAGCCTTAAGCCTACTGATGCATACAGTCAATACAATGCTTTAGCAAAGCTGAACATCTCTCATCCTGTCATAGGTAATGTCTGATAATGCACTTCTGTTATTGCAGAGAAGCAGTGCTCTGCAACAGCAGACACTTCAAGCAGCATTCCTTAGAGCAGCAGTTGCTGCTTCAAGAAATATGTAAGACCATGGAACTGCAGTAGTTGAAGACAACATATGTTATCTTCCTGGGCAACTTGCCCTAAACAGTATCACCAAGAGAATCAGTTTTACATTTTTTAAAAATAGTAGATGAAGTGACTATGAAGTGAGTAGAGGGTTTATTTAGAAAAGCTCAAGTATTCCAGCTGACCTTACTTGCCACAACTGGCACAGCAAGCATCACCCAGTATCTTGCCTCCTCCACCCAAGTCCGAAACACAGAAGTGCACACACACATGCTCTTCGAGAATACAAATTGCCAGTGGGGACAAGTAATAATCTCAAGGCTTGCATCATTTCACAGTTGAGTTGTTTGAAGACAGGCTAGCCATTACATAAAGCAGCTGTGCTATTTGGCTTCTCCTTTCATTCAATTATAGACTTGAACTGTTTTTGTTTTTTTTTTTTTTAAGTCAGTTTGAACTATTTTTCTCATTATAGATTTTGCTCAGAATTTAACTTAGCTGTAGCAGAGCACACAAAGGCTTCCGTTTTGTACATGCCAATATTTCAGAGATGTGTTAGTGTTCTCCAGACACATGACAGTATTAGCTGTGATTCTCCACGACACAGAGATCTGCCTTTGTCTGTCAAAATGTGCAGCCTTCTCTTTCACAGAGCTGACCAACTCAAGCATTCTTCATACATCTTTCTATTATCAGACAGCATAAGGAGCAGAGACACTTATCTGTTTGCAAAACAGAAGAATATAGCAGTAATGCTAAAGTAAATTTTCACTCATTTAGTTTTTATTGCCTAGGAACTAGGGACATGCTACTACATTATGTAAACAGAAGAGCTTTCAGAAGAGCTTTGCTTTAAAGGAAGCACATGCAAGTTCGGGTGGTTTCTTTTTTTGTTGTTTTTGTTTTCATTTGTGGTTGTCTTTTTTTCCCCTCAAGTGAGTGTTTGGCCTCTTTTGTCATTATTTTCAACTCATTTGGATGGTCTTTGTTGTCATTCCTTTTTCATGCCAGCAAGCAAAATCTAGCCACAAAGCTGCAGTTAAACACAAAAATGTGAAAAGATTGGAATTAAATTTTTTTGTGTAACAAATACATGCACATTTTTAATATCTCAGGTAAAAAGGAATACCCTTCTCAGTGTTGCACCTTTTGGAGCTTAATTTCCTCTCAATCACATTTTCTTAACACTCCTTTCTCTTTCACTTCACTGAGGGGAATGTTCCTCCGCTTCTCAATTCCACTATATTTCACTTCTTAAGAAGTGCAAGCTTATAAGAAAAAAAATTAAAAGAAACACTACAAATACAGCATACAGTCCTTATGACACCAAGACGACTTTCACTTGGTCCTTTTACCCATCACTGCTGCTTAATCAGTATTATTTCCAAAATTTAAAAGCATTAGCTAATTGTTTTATGTTTTTTTCCTATTTAACCACTGATCTGTTTATTGAAAAACTGGGAAGCGTATGAAGAAAGGTTTACTTTATTTTCCTTTCCCCACCTGCCTCCAAACAGTAGGTAGTTAGATGTCTGAATAGACAGAACTGCTGTCCCTAGTTCAAATCAAGTCAGACCAAATTAAACTAAGACAGGAAAGTTTTAGGTTTGATTTTAGAGGAAGTTCTTCACTCAGATGATGTACTGGAACAGGGTCCCCAGAGATGTCATGGATGCCCCATCCCTGGATGCATTCAAGGTGAGGCTGGATGTGGCTCTGGGCAGCCTGCTCCAGTGGGGTGATCACCCATGGCAGGGGGGTTGAAACTCTATGATCTTTGAGGTCCTTTTCAACCCAGGCCATTCTATGATTCTATAATAAAAGTGGCAGGTTTGGAAGCCTTCCAAAGTCTTGGGTACTGTTCAGTCAAAGCTTTTATAGAAGAAAATATTCTCTAAAATCCATTACTACTCCATAAAAATCTCATATGAGGGTATTTCCATAATGAACTGCAATTACTCACACTGTATTTATCTAGTGAAGAACAAACTTATCATGTGCAGGGAAATGTATCTGTTCTGCACTAATACACACACATAGGAAGTTACCTAGTGAAATAACACATCAATCATAGGTTTACACTAAATCTGCACCCATACAATGCTATTTCCAGGTCATTAAGGAAAACCAGCTGCAGAACCTCCATCAGGCCAGGCTGCCAATGCTTAGCAAGAAATTAAGAAGAGCCGTACAGCGAGCATTGAAGTTGTTTGTTGTGGAGAGGGAAAACCTTTCCTATTAAAAATACCGTGACAATCGTCATCATGAATTGTAAAGATTACACACATGGTAAATATGACTCCAGTGGAGCAACCCTTTGCTCCTAGCTAGTAGGTATAATTCTGTACTAGGACACAACCATGACAGCTGGAGCACCAACCTATCTATTCAGATCTCAAGAGCCTGTCTCTGAATCCTGCTAGGAGAAATTATTTTCTTTGCTGACAACATAAACCTGCATACATATTTTAAAATTTAATGAAAACTTGTAAGTAGAAAATCTGCTCTTCTTACTTGGTTCAAAAGTTCACAGGCTAGGGTGAGGTAAGAGTTTTGTTAGCATATCTAAAACGTGTCTCTTAATCTTTCTGGATTAGGAGTTTGCTCATTTTTTTGTGTGCACCTGAGTACCCTGTGAGTTAGATATGCACATCTTGAATCTACCTTGGACTTCCAATAATGCACTCAGAATCCAACCATCATTCTCTAGGGAGTACATGCAGATCAGATATAGTTTCTTTGTACCCCATCATTGAGCTCCTCTCCTTCTCTTGAAAAAATACATGCAGGGATACGCACATGGAATCCCTTTGTTTTGATTGTTGGAATAATACTGTACTTGCATGTTTTGTTACAGCAAAGAAAAATAAGACCAAGACATGGAGAAGAAAATGTCAAACCACCATTAGGCTGCAAAGCAAGAACCCATGTGTCTAGAGTTTTGGTTTTGAACTTCTTAAT
Organism: Cyrtonyx montezumae; assembly: GCF_038088225.1. Taxonomy (NCBI): domain Eukaryota; kingdom Metazoa; phylum Chordata; class Aves; order Galliformes; family Odontophoridae; genus Cyrtonyx; species Cyrtonyx montezumae. The sequence goes on from NW_027072067.1 coordinate 6,151,504, forward strand.
TCTGCTCTTTAGAGTTAGAGCCCATTGTTCAGCACCAATTTTCACTATGACAGTGTTTTAAAACAGCTTGATCTTTGCACTCTTCCTGTGAGGGTCCAGCAGGTCTCCATACACAAAATCCCTCTCAGCTTTTCAAGCGCAAATTCCTCTCCTCACATCTCTTGTAATGACATTATCTAACTGCTAGGACAGCATTTCACAGCACAATGACTCCCAGTCATGCTGGGGGACAGGGAAGGGGAGAAGAGACAGATACAGAAGGCAAGCACATGTTCCAGACCGGAGTGAAGTGGAGCATAAGCAGCTGTAGCCACGGATGTCTAAACCACAAACATATGCTTGTCAGGTCCACACATGCACATTACCCAATGCACAAATTAAAATAGAGAAATACTATGACAGTAACCATCCTTCCCTTTTCAGTTGCTTTTAGTTTTCCTTTCCATGTTTCTCCCCAAACTGAGAGCCGTCAAAGTTGGCTCTGAGTGCAGCTTCCTAAGAGGGCCCTTTCCCCAGCTACAAGTTTCTTTAATATCTTTTGATTAGCAAGGGCAGAAACTCCTTCAGGTAAACTATACCTATCTGTTTCTTCTACTATCCTGTATCTTCAGCTACTCCACTTTGATTTAAAGTATACTGAAATTCTCAAACACTTAAGTTACCTTCAAATATCCACTTGACATTAATAGTAATGTCAGTTTACTGTACCATAGAGTACATATTTTCCTGAACTACTATGCAAGAGTTCCATGTTAGCCATGATTTCCTTCCCATAGCAGTCCTAATTTCATAGAGTAATGGAATTATTTGGGCTGGAAGAGACACTTAAAGTCATCTAATTCCAATCCCTGTCATAGGCAGGGACACCACCCTCTAGATCAGGTAGCATACCCATTCAAGGTTGGCCTTGAATGCTTCCAGGGAGAGGGCATTCACAACCTTGCAGTGCAGCCTGTTCCAGTGTCTCTCCATGTCTTGCAGCAAAGAATTTCTTCCTAATATCTAATAAAAAATTCTTATTGATAGTTTATCTTCTCAATAAATTTCTGCACTTACTTTGACCAGCAATAGACTTTGAGACAGAAAGAGACGATCAAGCAGAAGAAAGGAAAACAGCAGGGAACAAGCAGGCACTACTTCTATTTTGCCTATGGTTTCACAGAACTAAGATGTGCCAGAATCTTCTCAAGTCCAGAGCCTGCAACCAGGAACAGCTTCAGGATACTTTAAGGAAATCAAACTATTCAGTCTTCCTTCTCTCAGCCCCTTTTCTTTCTGAAATTAAGAGCTGGATTTAGAGCTGAACTTATAAATAGGCAATTATCTGCCAAGTAGAAGTTAATGGAGATAATTAAGATGATAAATTATGGAAAAAAAAACAACTATTTTCTTCTCAAAAAAAAGTGAATGTAAATTGTAGTTCTACTATAACAATGTGTAACTCATTTTTTTTAGTTTTATTTTTGTTGACAATAGTATTGTTTTTCAAATTCAGAGAGCAAGCACTATAGCACATGTTCAACATCCCTGCTAAATACACTCACCTTGCCACAGAGTGAGACCAATACAGGAAGGGATTCAGTTTGACAGGGGTTTAAGTACTGTGCCCATCAGAAGTCCTGTCTAATTTTTGGACTTCAAGCCACAAGATGCATTTCCAATACAAAGTACAGGAAAACTCGAAAGTCTGGATATATGTCTTCTTCACATAGAAGAACAATCAAAAAATGACAGAAAGGGATTACATTTTACAAGAACAGAATTTGCAAAAGTTGTGGAAAGTTGGAATAAAAGATGTCTTAAAAACAATGATATGGCAGTCTTTGTTTTTATCAGCTATCTCTAACTTCACTGTTTACATCCATTTCAGTCTTTGCAGATCAGTTGCAATGTTTGCTTAGAGTAGCCCCTGGATTACTTGTTCTTCTTGGAAGAAGTCCACTAGAAGGAATATCTAGTATCCATCCCAACAGAGGACAGATTAAGTACTAAGAGCAATAGCCTTACAGCACTAGATCTGGTGTACATTTACACAGAGTAACTTCCAGTTGTTTCCAAAATGCGTGCTTTAAAAAAATAAATAAAAGTACTGTTCTTGAGATACACAAAAGCAACCAAACAACAACAGCAGCAGCACCCTACTTGGCTCTATCTTTTATTACTAACTTTATTTCAACTTTTTTTCTTGCTAAGTAGGTGTGAATTCTCTTGCAGTAATTTAAGTTTATGCATGATGTGTTTAAGTCAATCACTTTTTTCCACCAAAATAAATCACCATTTTATACTGCACTTGTGATATCAGTCATCAGGGATACACCAGATGTGCTCTCCACTACAGAGCTAGGAAGCAAAACGCTGGGTCACAAAAACTTCCTACTGCAGCACTGCATACAAGATTAAGAGCTACAAGCAAGTTTTCATGCTCATAGAAAGTAAGTCTTTGATCGATAATCAGATGCAATGAACAAATTCCTTACAGTTTCATAAGATCACTAACTCTTCTGTTTAACAATGCATGCAGCTACTACGCAGTGAGAACAGGGACAATGTTTTTTATTTTTTATTTTATTTTATTTTTTTTACAGCTAGAACTATGATTCAAGAGCTGTACTCTGCTAAAACTAAATTTCTGCGAGCTAGAATAAGAGGTGGAACTAACTCATTACTACGGAACTAGAATAACACCAGGACAGCATGTAAAAAGTTAGTCACTGAATTGATACAGTACTGCATACAACTTCGCATAAAATGAAACTGCAAGCAGATATGCACCCTAAACATCAGCAGGTGGCATTAGTAGAGCATATTTAGCATGTTCCGCCTTAGCTGAAGCCTTAGGCTACTTCAAAAACTTGGCAACTTTGCGTTAATTAAATTGTAAAGTGGCAAACAGCGATACTAGTAATAGTTACATGCCTGCAGGAGGCAAATCAAAGCCTTCAGTCTCTAAAGAACAGCCTAGTAAACCTTTAGACTGAAAAAAGCCTATTACTTACTATTAGCAAATTCACAGTACCTTCTTCTGACAGCCAAGTCCCTTCAGGAGGGAATTATTCTACAATGACACTATACAAAACACAGGATAACTTACTGGTTAAACATCAAATACATGAACCAGGGTGCTAGAAGGAGTACCAGAACCCAATCAATAGATAAGGTAACCATGTCACAGCTTAAGCAGAAAATAAACAAACAGTATCAGGAAAATACTAGATGAAAAGATGTTCAAACCAACAACACAAATGATATTTATTTGTGAAAAACTTGCTATTATGAAGTATCAAATCTAAGTGAAAAAGTATATTAAAAACAATTATGGCACTTTAAGAGGTTTTCAGACGGGTTTTTTTTTTTTTTTTTTTTTTTTTTAACTTTGTGTCCATATTTGTCCTGTGGTGGTTACCAAGATCTTATTAGTATAGCCATCCTGGACTTGCCTAGGAAAGCAACTTAATCTCTTCTTACATCACCTGTGAGGTATTTCAAACTCTTTTGAGTCTAAAACTCAAGATAGAAAGAAAATGGATGCTTTGTATTTGATGTTTTCACACTCTTGTGGGGCAGAAGGATGGAAAAGAAAGGGCAATACAACATATTTGCAAAAAAGACAGATACTTTCAAAAAAAAAAGTATCCATCCTACTCTATAGCGTATCTAGTCATGTATCAAGAGAAACAGCCACAAGCAGTTTCTCAGGGTATCAGTTGATGATGCAGTTCCTGACCATCTCCTGCTCATCAGGAGTAAAAAAGCAATATACCACATGAACTCTTCAAGACAAGGCATTCAAGTTCCAAGGATATTAATTTGCTCTTTAAACCATCTGGTAATTAAGCAGCACATCAGTCATACCAAGAATCTTCTACACACGTAAGTAGGAACTTTATTTGAAAGGCAAGTGTAGTCTATTTCTGTGAGTGTCTCCCATATTCATATATTCTGGGCAGATTGAGAAATATTTACTAGGCTGATACCATTAAGGGAACAAAATTGCAACTATTGACAATGGAAGAGATACGTAGATCAGCTCTTCCACAGCACAGTTCCTAGCATGCACAGAACCGGGGCAGGGGAGAGCTGTAAAGCCCTCCTATCCATTAGTTTTTTGGCCCTCCCAACATTCTTAACAAATCATCTGTTTACCTTCACCTCTTCACCTTTTGTACTATATTGACTCTGACTTAAAAACAAACAAACAAAAAAAACCTATTTGCTTGAATGATATATGCACAGTATAGCTGAAAAAATAAAACAGGATTTTGCTAAAGTCTCAGTCTACTACTACTTCTCACTATTTCAGTCTGTTTCAGTTCCTTGTTTACTACAGCTGTAGAAAGCACACAAAGCAAACAGACTTCCCTGCAGAGTTTTAAACTAACAAGTTGTAAATTTTATGTCATATAGGAAAAAGTCTTTCCAAGGAATACTATTAAAATATAAAAGTCATTACATACATTTGATCATTTAATGTCTTAAGATTCATCACAGTCTTCCCAAAGACCTCTACCAATCAGTTAGAAATAAGTGTAGCTTGTTCATCTCATTCTTCCTATATTATAAGTCAGTCAAAGGCAGGTGTGATAGAAAAAGATGCAAAAATAGCTTGTTTTTGTTTTAAGGATGGTTTTAAGGGGTTATTCGCCATATATTTTTATATATGGTGCCTGTTCCAAAGCTTATCATCTTGTAGACTCTAAGTTGTCTTTATTAAGCTGTATAATGACAGAAGCTTTATTAAAACACCAGAACAGTACTGTAAACTACATCCTCTCCATTATTTGATGGTGCTGACCAAAGGGCTTTTGTCTACTGTATCTCATAATCCATTTTTATGAATACTGCCTCAACAGTCCCCTCACTTTATAACTAATGCAGCAAGATGAAAGTTTTAGTCCCATACTAGGTGAGTTAAGCTTTTGTACAAAAAGGTACACATTTATTGAAGACACCACAGCACTTAGTGACTTCCACTCCCAAGCCTCCCATACTCAGAACTGAAATACAATTAAACATTACAATCTCTAGTTAACTTCTCATGTCCTTCACAGTAACAAATAATTACGATCTTCCTTCAGAGAAAGACATCCAATTTACCTCTAGTTACACAGATTAATATTTTGTTAATACCTCAGAACAGGATAATAATAATAATAATAATAATAATAATAATAATAATAATAATAATAATAATAATAATAATAAATAAATAGGCAAGCTTTCTTATTCAGCCTCACCCCCAAGTCTTTTTTCGCCCTTTTTTCCTGTAGAACAAGGGCCAAGGTTGCTTGGCAGAGAGTTCTGGAGTGTTATCCACAACAATCAATTTCATCATAGAGGTCAGAGTCACCACATACCAAGTCCTAAAAATTTTCCACTCTGCTCCTAACCCTTCCTTCACATCTTAAAAAGGAGTTTAAACTAAAAGGAGGTAAAAGACAAGGTACCTGCCAAATCTCCATTTTCAAATCAGGATTTCAGTATTTCAGTAATGTTTTTAGAGTTGGCTTTTTGTTGTTGTTGTTTTTTAGTTTCAGACTAGATCTGAAACGTTGTCCAAGCACCTATAAATAGAGATAGACATCTGCTACAATTTTCAAAAGCATCTATCTATTCAGACACTCCACTTGGTGAGAATTGACTACAATTGCTTTCCACACATAAAGTGGCAGCCAACATCTCCCACCCAGAGTAATCATTCTTATTCACCTTAAGCGATCCACCTCTGAGAAACCTCTGAGAAGGAGCTCAAAATTTGGCTCTCGAATTTTTTACTTTAGTTTTCTTCGCAAATCTTACCAATTAGTGTGTTTATCATAACACAAGTACACCATTCACAAGACCTATTATTTCACTCTAATTAAAAAATAAAAACCAATGATTTTAGTTCTGGGCAAAAAGACAAGAACAGGTCTTGGCTACTGATTGTCCTAGGGCCTTCATTCTTTTTCTTCCACATCAGCATATGTTCTGGGAAATGTTTCTCAGAGAAGAAAGGTTTGGGTTTTTTTTAGTATTTCTACCATCATTTTTACTATTTTCATACCTTTAAAAAGTACCTTCAAACTCTAAGGATTCTACAGTGAGAAAACAATAGTCATTAGAATTGACTAAAATGTAAAAATAATTTTACAGCACAGTTTGATTCTTTAAAAGCATTTGGTACTACTCTATTCTCCCCCTTCCTATCTTCTTTACAGTGGACTAAAAGTTCAAGAAAATGAAGTCCCAAAACAGCAAAAGCAGAGCCCAAATGTGCTGGTATTACTTGGAAAAGGGTGTATTGTGTTCTGCTACAGAAGCCAACACTTCAAATTTGAGAGGTCAGCTGCAAATCTTGGCTTCAAAAACAACTCAATCACAACACCAGAGAAGTGAAACAATTTCCTGGGCCAGATAGCAGCCACAGAATCCTGGAGATGATTGTTTTTAAGCAAAACAGATAACAGAGCCAAATGTTTCTTGATGCAATCCTGCTCATCTTTAGTGAGACAGCATAAAGTCTTGTTTCCCTGAACACAGCAGGAAGCAGCAGTCCCCTTGCTCAATGCCAGTTCTTTCCTGACAGATCTGTACCAACTGCTCTTCCCTAACAGCTGCAAGCTTCTAGTGCCTCTTCAGAAAGAAACAGGTTCCTCTACCAACCAAAAGATGCTGTTACTTCTACATCCTGTCTTCTTCAGGATCTTCAGTTTTATGCACACTGAGTGATCTGTAGAGGACTTAAAACAACAATCTGAGAAGCCCAAGTCCAATCTTGTTCTTTGGTTGGGTTTTCTCACTTGTCTTGTGTTGTCGTTTTTTTTTTCCTTTTTGAGCATGTGTGTGCTTTTGGGTTTTTTTTTTGTTTGTTTTTTAATGTTCATTCACAAATTTCAAGTGTGGAAGCAGATATAGAAAACAGTAGCAGTATTCTCTGCTGAAATTCATGAACTGTAGGCCTGAATGGTTTATTCTTCACCTTACTTGTTAGAGCTATGCATATGAGACTTACAATATTTATCTAAATATTTATGCTAGGACTGCTGGGATTATGCATTTCATAGCTGAAAATCCTCTTCCTTTGAAAAGTGACCCTGAATTTTAAACTATCAGTCACCTAGAAAACATGGCAAGATAACTTACTATTCTTATTATTACAGATTTTTAAAACATTCTATCAAAAAAATTAAAAAAAAAAAAAGAGGGTGGTCCCACAGCAACTGAGAAGCATCAGCATTTCACATGATGATGCAGCCCATAGGAGACAAACATTTTCAGTGATACTTGCAGACAGAATAACATCACTCTGCAAGGGCAGATTTTTTTACCCCTTTTTCATGTTTAATATGATGGAAGGATCAAAGCATTAAGTCAATCTTTTTTCCACCCCACTCAATCAAGCAAGTAACCCTTTGAAGTGTCGTTTTTTTCTTCTCTTTTTATTTCTTCATAAAGAATCCTTCTAAAAAGTCTGTCATTTTTAAGTTCCACAATGCTAATAGCTCAACAGGTGTGACATACATCTGCAGAAGAAATGCTCTGATGCTTTATTTATGGTCTTGATCCTCTTTCCACTAAAGAGACCTTGAATATGTTTTAATGTGTCCAGTATATATTAAGATACACCAAAGGCAGCATCCATTCATCAAAAACATGAAAACTCAAGAGTTCAAGTTTAAAAAAAAAACAAAACAACTGAAGAGCCATTCATGGCTACAGCTTATGCCTGTCATAGAAAGTAGTCTATCGAAATGCCTCCATTAATGATTGCATCACAAGCCCTACAATGCTGGGAGCCTATTACTGTGATTCTTTTCCCTAACTGGAGTTCAAGCTACTGTATGCAATAAGGTGAATAAGTAAAGATACAAAACAAATTCAAAATGGTTTAATTTCAGAAGTCTGTTGAGAATATCAGCAACACAAGAGAACACTTGGGTTTTTTGTTTTTTTTTTTGTCTTTTTTTGTTTGTTTGTTTTAAATGAAGAGTCAGGAAAAAAAAAGGAACCACACAAACAGAAATCAGGAATCATCCAAAGCAACAGAAGCTAGAAAACTAAGCAGCTATTATAAGTTTAGTGAACTGCTGTATTAAAACATGCTTGTCAGTGAAGATTTTTAACATTTTAACATTCCTCTAATGAAGAAAATTCAGAAAGATGTAAAAAAAATCATCCTCCATTTGTTTCAAAATGAGGTCTGATTAATAAACATACAAGAGACAAAATTAATAAACCAATGGGCACTAAACCAAGAGCAACTGCCACATCCCTTGGCTGGCACATAACAGTCAAGAACCAGAAGCAAGAATGTGAAGACAGACAGAAGCAGAAGTTGCAGCCCTTCACTCTTGAAAAATATTTAGAGTAGCTCACACTTCAAATTATTAGAGAGCGATCACATAACTAAACATTTCTCCATCCAAATGATGGCATGATGCCCCTTTTCTGGATCCAGGAGAATTGATTATCATCCTGAATTGCTTCCTTCAGCTGGTATCACTGAAGAGCCACCTGAATTAAGAACCACTAATTTCAGATCAAAATACACAGTTTCGGCAATCACTCAGAAGGAAATTGGAGATGTTGAATCACTAGATATTTTAAATCAAATCTTTAATCACAAATGCAGTCTAATTCATTTCAATTGCAGTCATCCATATAGCGGTCTTGAAAAAGGCAGAAACCTTTACAACCTTCTCCTTTATCTCAACACTGAGGTATAGCAATTTGCCCAAAATCAGAAATACAGTTAACATAAAGAAAATGTAAACCTCAGAATGCAAGAAAGACAGCCAGTGCTTCCCTCTCATAAAACAAACCTACACCACTGTTACTCACATTTTTTCAAGATGTGAATAAAGGCTCAAGTTTGCAGTGGAATTGCCACTGTTGAGTGCAGCACTGCAACATTTACCTTTTATTTCAAGGTTAGAGAGCTTTGATAAAGCTTACTATGTGCATTCATTTGTAGAATATACTCATTTTGGAAAGAAAATAAAACAAGCTCTATTCTAAAATCAGCCTTGTTTCATCTCAGAATAATCTCTACAGAGATTAAGATAAATAAAGGTCAGCAGTTTCTAGTTCCTCTTATCCTATCAGAAAATAGCAAGGCAAACATCCGATTCCCTTAAATTCATTTCTTTTGGTACAACTAATGGGCCAAATACATCACTTTAATAATCTTGGCCTTATTGTTTGGAGATAATCTAAAAAGAAATCCAGAATGACCAAGTTGCAGGAATTTAAAAGTAATTTTTCAATCAAACTGAGCAGGAAGACACTCTCACATCAGAAGATTAAGTATCTTTTGCCTTTTTAATTCAGCTAATAGAAGTCACAAGCTTTCTTAAACCATTTGCAATGAATTACTACTGCAATCTAGAGTAGAAGGGGACAAAAAGCACTGTTATTATGTATACAAACATAACAAATGTCTAGAAGTAGAATACATACAATGACTACCTTCAACAACTACTACTTCAGCAACTTCATTTTCTGTCTCCTTCCCTTTCCTCTAAAGGATCCTGTACTGCTGAGGACAATACATAGAGCTAAACAAAGGAATGGTCATATCTGATATAGCACTTCCGGCTTTACTGGTCTGACCTTTTGATGGCTCACAGTCACTCTTCAGATGTAACACAAAAATATCTTGACAGATGACAAAATGGCTACAGGGGTTGTTTTGATATGTCAGAAGCCACTATTATGTAAAGGTGCTTTTCAAACAGGAATTACGTTCTACAAATTGAGCACATTCAATACCTGAATGAAAACTCAAAGATGCGCAAGCTTCAAGAAGTCAAACATGAACAGGTGATTGCTCCTTACAAAGGTGTACTTCATCATACAAAAGACCTACATGACTAACTGAAATATAACAACAAGAAAATGCTTTGAGCAGGTCAAGGACCTTTTTACTGTTTAGCTACATCTTTAAAATGTTGCCTGGCAGATTTTCCATCTTTTTCTTGCTGCAAAAAGAAGTGCAAATGCTCACTACTAACATGGAACCAAAGAACAGAATATGCAAGTCAGCTACAGATCATCTAGCATTCCTCTTAGTCTCTTTCTCATATATATAGATCTAAGCCACCTTATGAACAATACTATACTTTGATATAGTGCTGTTTTCAGAATGCAAAACTATCGTAAGATTTCAAGCATTACTAATACACTAATACCTGAATTTCAGGTTTCATTGATACAATGTGAATTTGAACATTTTTTATACCTTACCAATATTTTAATTACAGAGATAATTTTATAAATATTGAGTCAGTGGCACACACCAAGAATTAAAATGTTTCCTTGCAATTATACAATAACAAAAAATAGTATCTGCTTCTTTAAATCTGATATATGACCTGTCCACTTCATACTTCAGAATTTAAGCTACTGTTTAGTTGCATCGTTCAGTATTTGTTTTCTCCTATTATAGGACAATCTGCAAGCTGTTTCCACCATCATCACTTCCAGGAAGTTAATATTAAATGCTAACACAATTCTTTCAACTGGCCATTGAAAATGTGCACCTTCAAATCTAATTTCTTTATGTCTAATCTTGCATAATTTGATGGATTTTTTTCTTACTTAGATGTAGCAAATCTTAATTTGATAAATGAAAATAGTTCCCATGCATTATCTAATTACTTGAATTATGTGTGGAGCTTCAAAATAAATCAGTTTTTTCTATAAGGAGACAGGCCTGTTATTACACATCACACCATACGGCATACAAACTATAAATAGGAGTATTAAGTAGTCAATGTTAAATTATTAACACTGTAGATAAAGCAGAAATTAAGTTATCGATATCATCAGTAGCAGAAACCTTGAAATAATGTTTTACAATCATAGGTTATTGCTCTCTTTACATTAAAGTGCAATTCAAGTGCAAACTCTGCTTAAATAAACAGAAAACGTGCCCATGGAGTCATTTTTAGCTTCAAGAGTATATAAAAGTTATTGCTTAACGTACTTGATCTTCATTTACCAGTCTTAAAAGAAATCCCTAGAATGCATTTCAAAACATGCCATTTCCTCCTCCACAATAATTTTGTGTCTTCCAAAAAAATAACACCCCATAACTGTTGCTAAGTAATTGAAATCATAACACCCTCATTTCTTTTTTTCCCCCACAATTCCATAATTTCAATATTTCTCATGAGTTTTGTAGGACTAAGAACTACCTAACTAAAGTTTGTGTTCCTCTCCCTTTCCCTCCGTCTCCCAGCCAGGCCTATTACAGCTATGCAGGCTAATAGCATCACAAGCATAAATAAAAGAATAATAATAAAAAAGTAAATAAAAATGAAGGTAGCTATGTGCAAGGTCTCTAAGACATTACTAAGACATTAAATATGATATTAAACATGATACAGGAAAAAAAGGGATACCTAGGAAAACTCATAATGCTGTCTACCAAACTAAACCATGATTTTCCACATTACGCAAAGAAACAGCTTATGTTTTGTGAGTGATGGTAGAAGGACATTTCGTAACATTTTTAACCCACTTTTCAAAGAAAATTACAGCCTGTTACACACTTCTCTTCTCTTGCACTTTAAGGAAAAAATAAAAGCACCTTTCAGCTCTAGTTAGCGTTGGTCCATAGACCTTCACTTATTATAAAGAAAAGTAAGAGATTGAAGTGTTTTACAGGTAGCAAAAAAAAAATTGGAAGCAATGGAATAAAAGTAGCAAGTCATTTCCACACCTAGGAAAGCACCATTCCCTATGGCATGTGATGTTCATGAAAAGACTAGCTAATGGTTCCACTGCTACAGGGCTTGCTGTCTTATTTTGAAATAAAGGTTTTATCTGTCAAGTTACAAATTATTATTGAATATTTCCTCTTTTATTTAAAATAAAAATAAAATCTTTAAGATGACAACTCACTGTATTTCCAGCAACAGAAATATATTCAAGCTTCTAAGGAGAACAAAAGAATCTTACAGTTTCATAAATGAAAAGTCAGTGACACCCATGGTTTATAACCATTTACAGAATCTCAAGTACTGGAGATGATTTCTGGAAATAGGGGACAATTTTCTCATTAGAGCTGCCTAAAAAGATCCATAGGTTTAAAGCATGTTGTTAAATCTATTCCACGGAATAAACTGTTGTTCCCCAGATGAGATTTTATCTATTATTTTCATCTGGCTAAGTTTTCAATTTATTTTTTCTGCATATTAGAACCTCAAAAAAGAAAATACTATATTTCAAAAAAAAAAAAAAAAAAGAATCATCCAGAATGTTGACAAGTACTACATCTGCACCCAATGTTCCTCCAAGTAAGCATCATGTTTCTACTTTACTGGTCACTACAAAGAATCTTTACCTTCCATGAGAAATGCTTTCATGGTTAATATGCTTTTTTATTATGTACTTAGTGTTTAGTTGAAATAATAGAAATATCAACGTATTACATAGATCAAAAAACCCTACACGCAAGCAATTGATAGAGAAATTACTTGTTTTTTTTAATGAAGATCAAAAATATTCATCAATATAGGCAGTCTAACCAACAGTGAAATGGCAAAGCTACAGGTAGGACAAGAATCAGTGCCCTGAAGATCTAACATCACTCAAAATGCACACAGCTTTCAAAGTTGCAATAAGACAAATATCAGATACCAGCTAGAGATTAATAGCACTGATTATCTTGTAGTAAAATGCCTATGTTATTGCTGTTCAGTATGAGTCATTTAAAAGAATGAACAAAACTTGGAAGAGTATGCACCCAGATCAAACAAAGATAAAAGGAAAAAGTTTATTCAAATATGCGTTTATTTAATACCTACAAAGCTATCAAATCAAGAGAGACAGATCCATTTCTCATATTAGGTTAAAATACAGTTGTGGTAGAAAAACGTTGCAAAGAGAAGCTGATAAATATGTGAGTAAGTCATGACTTGAATATTTTAAATAGAATTTATGCATATTTTGGCACTAGTGAAAGGGCTTTTTTGTTTGTTTTAAACTTTTATTAAAGTTATCTTTTGAACAGGAAAGTAGGAAAATAGCAAAGGCAAAAACAATAAAAGGAAAAGAACCACATTTAAAGCATATTTATTAAAAAGAAAATTAAAAAGAAACATTAACTGCAAAGTTTTCAGGCACTGGTTTCTAAGTTGTGTAGAAGTCAGCTTTCCTTCCCTTAGTAAAGCAGTAGTTATCCTCCAGTTCCAGGGGGTAAGGGCAGGTTGCTGAAGAACTTTCTCTAGGAACATTTGGAGTATTACTATTGCCCTGGCCTCAGTATTACCATTATTTCAGCTGTTTAATGGAATGACTACTGAAGCCAGTAAGTGGACAACAGTTGCAGGTCACATTATGTTGCTGCTACTACTCTTCATATAGGTGACTGTAACTGGAACACGGTATGTGTTCCAGGTAGAAGGATATGAATTCATTACCCTGTTATATTGGGGAGACAAAGCCCACAAGCTTTAAAAAGAACTCAAGAACATTCAAAGGCATCAAAGTAAATCCACAAGCTGTATGGATCAAATAACTTGCCCAATTTGGCTTCTACAAGTTCTTCATGAACCAGCTTACTACAGCATGAACTGAAAGGGAAAATTTTAAATAGATAGTACCGCTCTACTAGTTTCATCTTATTTAAAGGTAGAGGTGTATGCAGATGCAGCCAAGAGAGAAGAGCACAAATATAGACAGAATGTCAGCAATCACTACTCTGGGACATTCCAAACAGTAGAATCATTTCAGCATAACACATACAGTGTACTGACAGATTATAGAAGAATGAGTACTTCCAACTTGACAGATGAAAACTGTAGGGAATGACAACAGCAGATGACCAGTTCTAAATTACCCAAAAGAGGTAATGGTCAAAATCCAGTTAAAGAAAGATAGATCTACTTGTCCAACCCAAGGATCACAGCTCATCAAATACTCCAGAAGGATGGATCTCCAAGTAGAGATCCTTCCCTTGTGGCAGCCAGCCTTTAAATGAGGCTTAGGGACTGGGGTGGAACCTGAACTGCTTTCACCTGTGCTCCCAAGGTTGGTTGTGTCCATTCATCAGGTGCTCAATCACTGGTTCAGGCCATGACTTAGTATTGATTGTATGGGAATTGCTATCTTTCAAGGACCTATCTTTAGATGATCTCTACAACCCATTTTTGTCAATTTCAAGCTACTATTAATTATAATAAAGCAAAAAAAAAAAGATAAAAAAACCCTGCATGTTATTTTTTTAAAAAGCACTAGTGATATAATGAAATGATTAATATTAAAACAAGATATATTGTGAAATAACATTTTACTAGTATGCGTACACAACAGTCAGTAAAGGAACATGAGAAATGAAAGACCATCTTTGACACAAAACTTGCTAATTGTTGAACCAGTCAGCTTCTTACATAAATAAAATACTCATGATTTTAATTCTACCCATGCAAAGTAATGTAAGGTACAAACTTCTCAAATTGCCTTTGTTGAGATGAAGACAGTGATATTTGTTGGCATGTACTTACTTGTAGGGTCACTTACATAATTTAAGAAATCATGCTTTTCCAGTTTGCCTATTCCTCTCCCCACGTTCTCTCATCCCCCTGACATGTCATTCTTAAATTTGCCTGAAAATAAAGGGATGACAATGCAAGGGCTTGGGATCTGGGAAAAGAAAAAAAGGCTAACAACTCAAACAAAAAGATAAAATCAAAAGCCCAGGGGGAAAAAGTGTATACACATGCAGGTATGCCCACTTTGATTACATCAGATAAACTCAGCCATCACCACTGCCAAAAGTATCTGCCTATGGTTTTTCTTTTTATGTTAAAATTAAGACATACAGAGCATAAGTATGTTTGCAAACTCATTGCTGTTGGCTCAGTGGACAGTCCTGAGTTCTGCAGCTGTCAGCTGCAGTAATCTAACAGAGTCAGAGCCAGCAGCTAGCAGATTGTAATTTTGTCCCCTGGGAAACTGGGCACGAGATGCCAAAGGTAAGCCATATTTATCTAAGGACCAGAGTTAAATGCCAGGCATAAATGAGGTATTGTTACAGCTTCTTAGGCTTCAAATCCTTTTCTTTGTCCAGTACGTGGATCACATCTTTGTACCAAAAAAGCTTTAACTTCTATTTAACTTTGTATTTCCCACAGCAAGCCAAAGCAAAATTCTTGTAGGTGACAAGGTCACTGGAACACCTGACCACAAGCAAAGACACTAGTAGATAAGATAGAATGATTCAGCAGTACAAGCAGTTAGAGGATAATAACAGAACAATGCAGCCAACCAATTGCCTCCTCAGCAGGACTCAGACTGAGACGAATTCTTCTAGGAGGAGACATAATTAGCACTGGGAGGGAAAGGAAAAGAAAATGGTTTACTAGTCAGACTAAACCAGATTGATTGCTATAAAATATTTTACAATGTGCATGTTGAATTCCAAGTGTTTGATTTAAAACTAGATCTGTCTGTTGCACAAGTTACCTCCATATTCATACAAGAGAGAATCCTTCAAACAGCAGAATACTAACTCTGCTTCTTGAATCAAGTAATAACCAATTTTCGTGTGCTGGAATGCGTAACTAATTGCAAGACACGCTTTTCATATCAGAACTACATGGGAATAACTACATACCCAGTTGGATGGGTTCATGGACCAAATTTACCACATGAAAACTTGGAAAGGAAGCTATCACTTGGAAGAACAAAAACCAGAAGGGTATTGACAAAGTGCAAGGGAATAAGAGCATTTGAGATTCAGCAGGATAGTTACATGCAGAGGAGGAAGAAGATATCCCTCAGAGGATTGTGACCTAAGCCAGAGGGCTTTTGAGCAGCTAAGACGACCGCAAGAGAGAAGTTGCTGGTGCAAATCAGTGAATAGAATAGAATAATTAAGGTTAGAAAAG
Source organism: Cyrtonyx montezumae (assembly GCF_038088225.1). Classification (NCBI taxonomy): domain Eukaryota; kingdom Metazoa; phylum Chordata; class Aves; order Galliformes; family Odontophoridae; genus Cyrtonyx; species Cyrtonyx montezumae. Next base: position 6,167,379 of record NW_027072067.1, read on the forward strand.
ACCTAAGATCATCAAGTCCAACCACTACCATGCCCACTCATAGAATCACTAAGTTAGGAAATATCTCCAAGATCACCACCTTTTATATTGTTTCCAAACACCATTAGTATTTGTTGAAGCAAGCATTCAGAGGAACATTTATGATGTGACCAGAACAGCAATTACTAAGTTATTTGGTTCTAATAGCATTCGAATGTATACTATGCTTCCCACTAAATTCCCTGAGAAAAAAAAATATTCACAGATGGGAAACACGTATGTGTAAACCAATGGGTTAGGAAAAGAAAATCTGATTGAATCAGTTACTCTCACATACCTCATAATACAGTCTTGTGCTTTATACAGCTACTGCATCAGCAGCTGTACTTTAAATATACATCTGGAAAATATTCATAAAACAATAACATTCAAATGCTTTGATATAAACACTGAAAAATATTTGACCAAGGCAGGAGAAAGACATTGTGAGATGAGTGATGGTTCGATGCGGGCAAGATAAAAAGAATGCAGACCCTACACCGTGCCACTGTCAGTTTCTTGCACAAGGTTAAGTTCAGTTTAGCTCCTCAGCAGATATCACAGACTGGATGCTAGGAGCCTACCTACAGCTGTGAAATGGCATAGAAAGGAAGACAGTTAGTGAAGAAATAAATGGCATTCATCTCTTCAGAAAAACCTTTTTTGGGAAGATGCTGGAAATTCTCCATTCTTTCCTGACAAGTTCTATTCTACTTTGCCTTCTGCATCTGTCTAGATAAAGCAGCAAAGGTATTTGAATCCAAAACATAACTTCTTAAAGAATAAATGATAACATAAATAGGACAGTAAACAGTTCCCTGGTCAAAATCCATCCATTCATGCAAATGAGCTGATTGAGATGCTCTTTGTTTTGTAATGTGACAGGTATGTGTGGTCATTCAGAATGTGGCTTGTCTTTCACTTTGTTGTAGCCACTGCTAAAATGCACCACCCACCACCTCATTGGGCTAATATCCAACTTTTGAACTCCATAAATGTTCAGCAGCCATCAATGAATGTCAATAGGTGCCATTTTTCCTGCATGGAGGAATTCAATTTAACACCTTTGCTTCATGCACGCTCCCGTGTCACAGACACCATTTTGTCAGAACGCTCCTCTGCTGCCATCTGTCACACAGCAACAAAACATCAGAGGATATTGGTGGGAAGGTTCAGCCTTTATTGTCATACCACCAGTATCTTCCTCTGATGTTGTGGGCCAGTGTCATAAACTATAATATTACTTTCAGAACAGCCCCAAATACTTTGTAAATGTCTGTATTAAATGCATGAACACCTGCCACAATATTCAATGACTGCTGTGTCAGCATATTTCAGGTTCAGTCCTGAAATATCTGAAATCATTACAAGTAATAGCCGTTCAAGGTAATCACACAAATCCAGCTTGGAAACTGTAAAAATGTATTGACAAGGTCCCTTTCCATCAAGTCTTTCTAGTTCTTAGTAGAATAAATAAAAAAGCCATTATTAGGATCTTTAGATATTTGCTCGTGAAGTGCTTCCTCTCAATGATTTGTCATTCTCTATTTCACTGTAAATCTTTCACTATAGGAGTGAAGTTAATTTAGACTTTCACACAACTTCACTGAAGTATTTTAGAAATATTTCAAGAAGTATTTTAAGGAAGTATTTGACCTTGATAATTCATTTTACTGTAGCTCTGTTAAAACAAAGTTGAAACAGAGCGTCCATAGTTACTCCAATATCCAAGTCTTCCTACTTCCCCCTTCTTTTTCCATCCCTGAGCATTTAAACCAGTATACAATATTCCTTATTCAAACTGGCCATGTTGTATTTCACCAAAATTAGCAAAATTTTATCAGTCACTACTTAGCAGCATTAAAAGAAAAAGATTTCCAATCCACTAAAGAAGGAATGAAGAAATGAAATCAAGCAGAAGAGCATAGGAAACATCTACACCGTAATTTTACATTCTGAACAAATGATTCATTTCTAATTTGTGAAGAACTGAGCCGTCCCGTCCAAAGAGAATTAAACAAAAGTCTCCACCATTTTAAATACTTTAAAACAACTTAAACATCTTAAAGCTGAATTCACTTCCACTAGAGAGAGGCTTCTAAATTATGCACCAAAATAAAATTCTTAACTTTACTCAGCTCTCAGAAATGAGACTGACAGACAGCTTTGAATCCCATCTTACTTGAGTTGTATCACTTTAAAGTAATTGATACTACTACTAAAAAAAGCCATTTTATGTCTACAGCTCCAACCTGCAATATCATTGCATGACAACCAAAGGTAATGAGAACAGAGGCAATCACGGGTAGTTTAATTAGTACAAAGTAACCTACATGTACTCAGGCAGTGACTGTGCACCAGTATTTTTCTAGAGACCACAAAAAAGAAGATGGTTCCCTTTTCTTTTTATACAATGTCTTATTTAAAATTTCCTGAAGTCCCCTCCTCCTTTCGGTTAATCATTTTACTCTTCTATGCTTGCATGGCTAGTTGCTACGGGGTCGCACATTCCTTCAGGTGGTCTTTGGGCTGAAGTATGTTGATCTCCCCCAGTGCCCTCTGTTTCATCCCTCTGGGCTGGGCCTTGCAAGGTTTGCATTTGAGATGCTTATCTCTGCCACCCCTTGGTTTGAGGAATGCGCACTCCAGCTCCATCTTGCAATGTTTTGTGTTTGAATGTGTTTGAAATGCAGATAGAGTTCTGTTCTCAGTTTATCCTTCCATGCCTTATAAGGATATTTTACTCCTTTAAGCAAATTTCTCTGCCGACTGTGGTTAAGGCTAATTTACCACTACTGTATCAGCATCCTTGACACTGTGTCCTTTGACACGAATCACACTCACGTGTTTTACACTAGGTTTCTCCTTTTTACACATAAAATGGGAAGGCAGTTACGTCCTCCATCTTGCTTCATATTTCCAAATGTAAACGTTCCAAGGCTCATCCTTGGAACACTGTTTCCCAACATTTCCTTGTTGGGAAACAAATTACTATGAAATCTGGAATGCTTAATTATCTCCATAGAATTAAATACATTAATAAGATGCTCATGGAAATTGGTAGCAGTTAATCTTTACGTTCGTGATCACATTTGCACTGCAAAAGATATCTCATTAACTCCCAGCCAAGCAGAGCTGTGAGACTGACTTAATTTCTTGTCAAGATGCACTTAAGGTTCACAATTTTTTTTAGCTTTTAATCTTCATCATTAGGCACCTTCAGTGTTTTCATCTATTGCTTTTGGAAAAAAATAAATACTTCAGTACATAAAAGTGGTTTCTTTGTGTGCAATTTAAGATTGCAAAAGATATCACCATTCACTCACTGTAACCATCTGCACTCTTGCAAACCATCAGAGCAGTTCTGGGTGCTGCTCACTGAGATAACCACACTTTTCCTGGCTGCAATACAATGAGCTAGGAGCAAGTTAACCTGGTTCAGAGAAAGAAAAGTCAGATGGACTCTATAACATACAACCATTAAAGCACCTTCCAAGCAAAACAATCAACTGTGCAATAAGACATTCTATGACCTAGCCAGAATATACATAGTTATAAGGGATACTAGACGCCATCCATCCTGGAATTTGTCAAAACGGCAATAGATAGAATACTTCTCAACCCATACAGAGCCATAAGTTTACTGAACTATTTTACTCACCCTAGAATTTCTGAAAAACTCATGGTTGCCCTGGCAACTTCACGTATTTCCCTACGGATACAAAACATCCACACAAAAGGAAGATGCACTTGTCAATGGGATAAAATCCATCAGTTGTTTCTAAATCAAACATTCAAGCTAGTCAGGTTAATACCATCCGAAAGGTCTAATAATATGTTCAGACACATTTCAGATGCCTGGGATGTCTCAGTGCATATTGTGTGCAGGTGTCTGGGTACACAAACACATACTTATGAGTATCAATGGCTTCCCCTAGAATTCTGAATCCCACAAGAGTTCTTTAAACAGTGCAGTTTTACCGCACCTTGAGAAAGAGTACTAACAATACAGGAAACGTAATAGCAATTTCCTTTCTCCTCTTGGGGTCTTTTAAAAATCACTGGAATCTGCATAAACTGTTTAACAGAGATCATCATTATGAGTTGCTTTTACACTAGATTTACAAGTGTTTGAAGGATGCAACTATTAAGTACTTATTTGAAGCATCTTGAAATTTTACTTGCAAAGGTTTGTGTTAGGTGTATTTATATTCAGTGTATAATCAGAAATTCAACTGCCTAAAAAAAAAAAAGTGGGGAAAGGATCATCAATAGAATATATATCCAACAGAACAGGTATTTTTCCCTTAGAACATTCAAGAGTGACATTATATTCACTTCTCTGCAGCCATTTAGCAATGCTTCGCTTCTAACTCTAATTTTACACAGGTAGTTTTTAGAAGTGTAACAACCTAACCTTTATTTAAGCCTAGCAGTGACCATAAACTCAAGTAATGGAACATAAGCCAAAATCTAGCATGTTCACACAGGCTCCAATTCAATTTCCAACATACTCAACAATGTACATTTAATACTTTTTCAGAAATCAACATCTATATGGATTTTTTTTTGTAATTTGTGTGATGTGATGATTTTTTACATACACAATCATAGAATGATAGAATCCTTAGATTTGGAAGAGACCTCTAAAGGCCACCTAGTCCAACTCCCCTGCAATGAACAGAGACACCACAACTAGATTAGGTGAGGCCTTATCCAGCCTCATCTTGAAAGTCTTCAGGGAAGGGGCATCAACTACATCAACCTGCAACCTGTTCCAGTGACTCACTACCACACCGTAAAGTATTTTTTAGTTATAGCTAGCCCAAATCAATTTTGCAGTGATACTAGCAAACTAGCCTGTGGCCAAAACATTCACTGACAATGATTTAAGAAACAACTGTAAATCATATTAAGGAAAAAAGTCATTTAATGCATGCCACTGAAAATCTACTACTCCAGAATCATAGCAAAATATCCCGAGATGGTAGACTTTATTTATTCACCTTGAATTTTCTAATACCTCAAATGTTTTGCAATTTTTTCCACATTTTGATTTGCTCACACCAAATCCCCTCCTTAAAACATCCCTGATGTTGTTTATGCAAAACTTACACAGGAAAATGCCACTGAAAATATCACAGAACTCAGTCTCCAAAACTAAATAAACCATCCCAACGTGTTAGTCACAGAGAGGAATTAGATATTTAACTATGATAGATATAAGTGAAAGTCACAGAGGGATTTTCACAATTTTTGTTAATTACTTGTACTTTATATAATGTTACTGTGACAAAAATACAGAAGGATCCTATCCTGTTCTTCAAAAAAAAAAAGATAAGCAATAGGGGCTGAAATCAGAAATTATCTTTTGAAAAAGGACAAGCAGCTTATTTTTGGCTGAACATAGAAGTTTGTATAAACAAACAATGAATGTATAAATCTCAGAATTAGAAAATTACTTTGCTGATGTCATCTTTGATAGAAGAAAACCACATGGTGGCCACGCTTCCTCCTGTGTGGGGAAACTCTGACCTGATCGGTAGATTTTCATTTATCTGAAGATATTAACACAGATAACAGTTCATGATTAAAAGAGTAACTCACGTTCCACCTCTCTGAAAGGGCAAACAGTTGAAAAAACAATCTTAAAGGATATTTTCGGAGGCCACATCTAACGTGAGTCCTGCCAGTCTTTCTTTGGAAGTTTCAGCAAGAAAAAAGAAAGACACTTGTTTCTAATCACCAGGATCATTCATCTCACATTAAGATATTGCTCTGTATGAATCTGGACAGTAAAAGGTGGTTCTTGACACCTTTTTTAATATTTTCCAATGTAGATTGTTTCTGTTGTCACAAGTACTCTGTTTGCAAATTAGTTACAAGTACTTTGTTTGCAAATTAGAGTAGGATCACTGCACAGTCAAACGCTCAAGGTGGTTCACATTCAGACAAATGAACTTCTGAATCCATTAATACAGAAGATTCAGGCTTCAGCCTCTTATTACAATCAGTTCAACTGGATTTTCTTTTACACAATTAAGTCTATTCTGGGATGCCTTAATTACCCTACCTTGCTGAGGGCAAAAATGATTAGAAAAAAATTTAAGAAAGTACAGACCCATACTTTGCACTCACTTAAACTTTGTTCCTTATCAAAGAGCAGACCAAGCTTTTTGCCTGAAAACTCTGAGATAACTGATTTAAAGATTCTAAAAGCAATGTCTGTGACATACGAATACTATTTGTTGATAATGAGTAAATCACTATTGTTAAAAGATCTTATATCCCAATTATCTTATTTGAATGCTGTCTATTCACTTCAGAAATCATTTATACATTACAGTGAATTAATTAGCTGATGACTTTATATTCACTTGACATGATGATTACGTTTCCCAAGTATGAGGTGAACATAAAGAACAAAAAAGGAAAAGGACACTCATCCCTCCCTCTCCTGACTCACCACTTGTTTTCTCACAGTCAGCCTGTTTTTCCCTAATGTATAAAATGCTGCATCTACAGTTTTTCCAAAGAGTATCACAGCTTGCATCACCACAAAAAATTCACCTTGGATGATCTGAATATTTTAAAATGAGTAAATTATTTTAAGAGCAATTATTTCTGACAAAAAAAAAAAAGCTTACCACAAAGGATGAGAGAATTACAATAGAGCAACTACTGGAGCAGCAAAGAAATGTGATTAATACACTGCAAGTTTACAGAGGAAGCATCACCAAAAGGCAACTGCCTATCATACACTTAACATTATATATTCATCTACATATGCTACTTATGCAAAGGATGTCTATCTTCTTTTTGGCAAGGTTTTAGTATATGAGGCAATTTCACAACTGCAAGTAGAATAACAAAGCCAAATACTGAAGATTCAAGCATTCAAGTATTAGAAAAAATTGTACAGAAAAACATTTACTTTGAGAAAGACAGGGGAAACCTTCATGTCTTGTGCTCACAGTATTTTTAACCTCCTTATTTCCATATTCCCATTCCCTTCAAACTTAAACAGAACTGCACACACATTCCCAAAAGATGCATCAAATGAGTATCCTTCTAGTTCACACATATTGCTGAAGAAACAACTACTTAAGACCAAAAGTTACATGTTTTCTCTTGCCATGCAGTCATTGATAGGAAAAATGTAAACATGGAAGACAATAGGAATTAGCACTCAACAAGAGGAGCAAAGTATTTACAATCCGATCCTAAGCAATGGGTTCTCAGTCCCCAGAAATCCTGCTCCATTTGTGGCTAAGAAGCTCATTGTAAACTTTGTGATGCTCAGGTAAGGAGAGAGACAATTTCCTTAAAAATATATCATTACATTAGTTGTCTGTTCTTTAGCAGCCATCACTCTGTGAGAGTTCTGCTTGTATACATAAGCTTCTCAAAGCTTTCTCTCAAGAGCTAATAAGCTAACTTAAAATTCAGAAAAGATTTGCTGTGTATTGTCTTTTTCAGATTTCAAAATATTGGTTAAAAAAATAGAAAAAAATATTACAAAGTGTAGTATCACTATGTTCAAGGCTCTTTTTCTAAAAGATGAAACCACTGTAGTGATCAACGCTTCAACTGCCTGCGTAGTAACAATAGTGAAGTAGTGAATTATGGAGTCTAAGCTATCGTTACACCATTAAAACTTCTGGAAAACTACAGCCAGAAGCAGAAGCACAGTCTCCATTACTATTCACAGCCATGTGACTCCATCTCCTAACTAGGTTCAGACATTAGCTGTTATGTGGCAATATGATACGTCAGGCAAACTTGCTGTTTTGGCAAATGTTATCCCTTTGGCCACCTGACCATCAGCACTGATGTAAGGAAAACTATGGGAAGATACTGATGAAGACAAGTTTTGGATCTGCTCAGTCTCCAACTCTGGGACAAACCTGAACAATCTGAGGAAAAAAAACACTGATTTAACAATGTACCCTTTTCTAACAGAGCAGTGTTTTATAAGATAATACCTGTCCAGTTCTAATTCTGTGTTAACTCAAACCAATGTCTTTCAATTTAGGTCAGCTTACATCTCTGAGTTCATAAATATTCAGTAAAGGGGCACTCACAAAGCACGTGGATTTAAAAACACAATAATCTGAACAAATTAATTTCAGTTACAAAATTCTAAACTTCTTCAGAAGGTCATTAACAACATAATTGTCAAAACCTGACAAAGATCAACTCGAAAAAAAAAAAAAGGCAGATTTTCCAGAAAGAAAGAAAAACGTTACGGAATTAAAACCAAGAAGTGTAGATTTTCTGGGCTCAGATACCCACGCCTATATTGCAGGAATAGTATGATGTACTGCTATTTAACCTTATGAAATCCAGGCATTATATGCAGGTACCAATCAATAAATTTGGAATTGCATTTCAAATTTCAGAATTTAACCTCTTACACCTCAACATTCAGTGAAATTCCATCAATATTCTGGGGTACTATTAAAATGGCTAGAGAAATTTCAACTTTCAGTCCACATATACTTTCAAAGGATGTATTTTCAGCCAGGAGCATAACAAAAATTCAGTGTAGATATAGAACTTTGGTTTCTCTTCTACCATTGATAAAAAAATTAGAAAATTAATAAAATATCCTTAAGTTTTTGATTTTTTAAGTTTTTGATATATATCTGTCAAGTATTTTTGAAAGTAAAGACAATATGAGAAAAAAAATGTGTTTAATATAAGAAAATAAAACCAAAAAAAGGAAAAGAAAACTTGTTCTATATTTAGAGAAACTTGCATCTCCACTGAATCATCACATCACGTTCACTACAGCTCAAGTCTTTTAGATAAGAAAGCTAGCGTGGTATAGCACCCTCAGCAGATGCTCATAACTGAATAAATTCAAAAACAAATCTGCACAGAAAACCAACAGTTCTGTTTTCCAGAAGTACATAATTACGAACACTAAAAGCTTAGTATAAGATGGACTATGTGCTTATATCTCAATACATTAAAATGTACGATTTTACTACAGCTAAGGCTCTGACCAATTTAGAAGCTAGTTCTACTGTGTCAGCAATGTTATGCTTTTGTCAAAGTATATATGACATGTTGTCTACATGCAAAAACTACATATAAGTTGATATATTTACCACCACCTGTATTAATAAGTTGTTTTATAACACTCTACTTTCTCAGAGCTTTCTCTAAATTTTTCTTTTTTCTCTAATTGAGAAGTATCAACTAAAATACCAGGTAACCGACATACAGCCCTACAGCAGGGAGGATGAATCAGAGTTCCTGCTGCTAAGAAGTCTAATGGTATTCTTGCCTGGATGAAAGGAGTCACCAGTAGGAAAAGAAGTGATCCTTCCCATCAACTCACAGGCCAACAGGAGAGAAGTGTCCAGTTCCAGGCCCTCCAGTACAAGAGGGAGAGACATACTGGAAGGAGTCCAATGAAAAGTCACCAAGAAAATGAAGGACTGCAGCAACTCTCCTGGGAGGAGAGGCTGAGAGCTCCAACTGCTCAGCTTGGAGAAGAGGAAGCTCAGGGAGGATCTTATAAAAGTGTATCAATACCTGAGGGACGGTGCAAAGAGAACGGAGCCAGGCTTTTTTTGGTTGAGCTAGAACAGGAGGCAACGTGTACAAAATATAAAACACTGTGTTCCATATAAGCATCAGGAAGCACTTCAGTGATGTGCAGATGATGAAGCACTGTCACAGGTTGCCCAGAGAGTTTGTCTTGGCGATCTTCAAAGCCCACCTGGACATGTGCAATTTGCTCAGTGTGTCCATGCTTGAGCAGAGGGACTGGACTAGATGCCCTCCAGAGGTTCCATTCCAAACTTGAAAAATCTGATTTTGTGATAGATTACCTGAGACATAAATAATGTCTCATTTGATCATTTCTTTCACTGAGCTAGCTATTAGTTTAATTCTCAAGAGAATACAGAATGGAAATACTCCAAAATAAGATATTCCCACAGATCTATAATCAGAATATCAGAAACACTTTTTGTCATCAAGAGCTTGTCAGAGATTATTAAAAAAAAAAATGGAAGAGAGCAAAGAGCAACATTTACTTCATCACATCATCAGAAGGCACTACGAAGAATGCTGACTTAAGATAAAGAGCAAATACTACCAGAACTCTAAAACTTTGTATTTAGTGACACTCATACCTGATCAGTTACAGAGGAAAAAGCCTCCCTATGCAGATTTGCTGGAAAGGAAGACTGTGTTTTATCCTTTTCCACAAAAAAAAAAAAAATTATGGTTGAAGGCTAACATAATTCATTAATATCTCTGCTAATCTTTGCACTTTTGATGAGTCACCAGCAAGGGATCTAAAACTTAGGTGTGGAAACTAATATGGCCAGATAACACAAAAGCGTAGGCTTAGAATTCTTCAAATGTCATTAAGCTTCTGTTTCTGTAATAGATTTGAATCACTGAACTATAAAATTAAGCATAGTAAATAAATCAAAAAATAAATAAAAGGGTATGAGTTCTCCTCTTAGGACTCCACCAATGGATAGCTTCCCTTAATTGTGTTGTTCATGGCCATTCAATTTTCTTGCATCCTTTGGTCAGATTTTACCTTGTGTGAGCCAGAATTTTTAATCGAAACCTATTTAATCAAATCCACTCAGTGAGTTCTTCAGTGCTGCATGCTTTAAGAGTTCTTACTTCTAGTATCTCCAATACCTTGCAGTTATAAACTGTACTCAGAGACCAACAATGATATTCATAGCGATAAGATTTTTTGGGGGAAAATTTTACTTGCTGTCAACTAATTGTTTGGAACAGGAGAAAACACAAATAATATGTAAAACTTGAAGATCAAATTAAAGGTTGGATGAGTCCAACTTAAAATTGAATAAATTTCAAGCAACTGTAAAAGGCTGTATAGGTATACTTTCCCAAATTGTGACTATCTTTTAAATAACTTAGACTAAATTATAATATTAACAGAGTTCAGAGCTGTTAAGCATATGGAAAATTAAAATTGTCACAACAGCTAGCAGTCTTATTTTTTAATTACAATGACAATATATCATGACATCTTTGCCTTTACATCCTCTGTATTTCAAAAGGGGTTCAAAAGTGGGCATGGTGGAACAGTAAATTAATATGAACAAAATGCTTAGTCATTTCCTATCTCTGAGGCAAGTGACATTTCTGATAGCATTTGGTGAACATAAATTGAACCGACCTTGGAAGAAACCTTAATGTCCTCACGTGCATAAATGACTGAGGAACTATCTATATGCAGTTTCACACCTCATGAACTTTTACACATTATTCATCTAAATCAGAGATCCAAATACAAAATCTGGCACTTGGGACATTCTGTGGATTTCAGGCATTCATTGGCAAATGTAAGGTCCTGAAATAAGTGGTTAGGTTTAAATGATTGCAGATGTAGAGGCAAGAGATCTGTGGAGAGGATTATTTTCATTTTTTTTATTCCAGATGCATACTTAAAGTATAGATAATCATTGTTCTGCCTAAGTGGTGTTTCAAAACACCAGATTTGAGAGAGTACAACAGCAGGAAAACTGACTATACAAAACACGAGCAGAGACCGCAGTATTTCCTAGCATCTGGCACACTCAGTTAAGTGAAGAGCTTGTCATACGCTGGCTTTTCAACTGTGGCATATCACCTAAAGTCTGCAGTGCTACAGCATGGGTGAAACAACAAAATTGATGCGCCTGTATGTGATGTACCTTTAATTTCACATACCACTATGTTCCCTACTGTGAAACATCACAGGGGGTATATTTTTCAGGTGATATTATACCTTTTGCTGGACTATTTCCTCCATCTGAAAGTCACAATTAGCACTTGATAACAGAGGGAAAACATTAACCAAGCTGTTTCAGTGGTGCATTTAAACTAGAGACTGTTTTTTATCCCCTCATAATGCTAATTGCAGCATTGCTACCATCATTTGCTTTATGTCCAGGAGATAAATGTTTTTTTCTGAGTTGGACTGCAAAAAAAAGGCACATGGCAAACATCTGATAGAAACCCCTGCATCACTGTTTTGGGCAGAAGTCAAACCTAAAATAAAATGGCAAAATATGCTGTATATTCAATACACAGAAATGAGAAAAATTATGTGGTTTAACACGCATTACCAAAATTTCTAGTGCTAGGTTATGTTTCCATACAGAAACAACAAAGCATACAAAACACACAGCTTTGAGAACAACTGAAATACCAAAGGGATATAGTGCCATCAATGCAACTACAGAAATATGTCACGTTCTATCATTCAAATCATAAAACTGAGTAAATAGTCACAAAACATACAGCTGAAACATAGAGACCCAATATAAAGATTTTGATAAAGATAAGAAGGCAAAGATCTGTATTTTTCTCAGAAAATTTGGATATCATGCTCTGCAACTAGAACAGGCCATTCTCAGACTCTTCTTTATCAGCTTACTTCTTTAAACATGACCTTCATCTCCACTCCTTGTCTGTTTGGTTCTCTTATAGGAGAACTTTTTCACATCCTTATTTGAAAAGATAAAATGCTGACTACATCAGTTTTTTTTTCCCCCCCTCAATAATAAACATGCTTTTAAAAAGATTAATCAATTTTAAATTGTAGAAGAAGAGTGTTACAGAGAGTAATGGATACTAACATTCATGATTAAGATGATAAGTCCAAAATAAGGAAATAGCATTAGCATTGATACATCTCACTCTTAGTCTGGATGTAGCTGTCTCTTACTAATTAGTGCCTGGTCTTTCTGCTAATACAACTGTGTAGTTTGTCTATTCTGAACATTCAGAAATCCAAAGAATTTATATTTTCCACAGTTTGGGTGAATAGCACAAACTCAGGTATTGTGTGACAGTCCAACTCTGCCCAGCTAAGAGCAAAGTAAAAAACAGTTGAATTAGTTACAAGGTCTATATCCTATTAGCATTCCAACAACTGCATTGTTGCAGTTTTGACAGTTATGATTCTCCATCTATTAAATTCTAGCAAACAAAACACACATTTAGACTCTTCCACACATACATAGCCCTGCTTTCTTGTACACTTAATACACACAATTGCAAACAGATTTTATTGTATACACTATTGTATGTTGAAAGATATTAATTAACATGAGAAAACAAAACGCACTGAAGGAACAAGAAAAAAAACTAAATGGTTTTGAATCATCAATAAATGCAGCATGAGCAGTCCCCAAAATACAGTCTCAGAATTACCAGAAAAAAAAATAATGTTGAAATATAAAATAGAGCTCTGAACACTAGTAAAAAAATGTAGGCAAAAAAACTATGCTTTTTATTTTGAAATATCCTCCTGACTCAGTGCCATAATTTTCTAGGTAGGAGAAGGAAAATGAAAAGGGAAGACCTTGAACATCTTTTTCCTCCGCTCTTCCTCAGTGAACAAATGGCTGGAGAAAACATAAGAACCTGAAAGGGCACGCTTTCCACAGTGGCTGCAAAAGCCATGATTTACTCTAACACCAGGTACCTTTTAACTGTGTTCAAATTTGTGATGCTATTTAGAAAATGAATAATTTATGAAAGATTATAAAATTAAAATGCTTCCCACAACTCTCCTAACAATTTCATGCAAATACCTTAACTGCACATCCCTTGTTCCTCATCTCTTAACCCCTTCCAGTGGAACAAGGAGCTCTCTATGCTGGGTTATATTTAGCCCTGGTCACGAATAGCTTAGAGGTTAAATTCATAAACTAGGGCACATCTATTACAATGAGAATTACACAGCAAAATAATAGAAATACGTTGATCAAATATTTTTTCCACAATAAAAAATGTATTTCTTTATACTATATATTTAACATAGTATGGACTGCACATACGATAAAAACACAAAACAATCTGTGTACCACAGAGTTCCCTGTAAATACTTCTCTACAAACACTGGCTGAGAAGTGGGCTGGCCGTGCATTAATTGGCATAGTCTTTTCACATAAATCATAGCTGTCCAAATTCTAATCAGATTTACACTGGCTGCCAATGCTCCCAAATGCTTTGCTGTAGCCAGCTTGGCAATTCTATAAGGAAGGCCCAACCGAACACACTGTAGAGCCTCCAGGGAGAACCCTTATGCTAAGCGGATCCCTCCATGGCCAATTAAACTGGCTTTGGAGTCACCTTGCACTGCTGGCACAGTGCAAAGAGCCTGCAGTGCAGCTGAGGACTAAGGCCAGGGTGCTGTCAGTTCTGATCCTAAGGTTGGGAAATGCTCTATTACAGAGTTACTTTCACAGCTCATTGCAAAAGCACCGTACACATAACCTTCTCATGAAATAAAAGCCTTCTCCATGACAAAAGCAGGTAATGGAAGCATTTCCACCTCAACACAGAGTAGCTTCTCCAGCCAATAAAGCAGGACTGGAAATCATGGTTACGGACTACAAAAATTTCTAAGAGATGCATAATACTTCCTGAGGTACATCTTTTATAGATATAATAGTTGAAAACAAGTTTAGAAAGTTTTAATTTAGAAAACACGTAAATGTTTATGCTCCCTGCACAAGTCCTACACTTATTAAATTATATATAGCATTATTTAACACAGCATTCTTACTGCCATATCATACAATGACAGTATTCTACAAAATGCTGACTAAGCTGCAGCAGCTGCTGTTGAAGAACTTGTAAGGGCTGCAATCCAGTCTTCCCCAGAAGTCTGAGCTACAGGATGAGACAGATGCAATGTTACAGAAAGAGCAAATGGAAACGAAGAATGAAGTCTAGCAGCTGACTGCACAGATTTTTACATCTTGAAGATACAAAATCTAATGAACAGTCACCTCCAACCTCAAGGACCTTATAGGAGCCTTTTAACTTTTTGGAAGACATGTAGAAAGCAGCTGTTATAATTTTAACACAGACATTTCACACGGATTAGTAGTGAAATACACTCAATTTTATGCAGAAATCTTTTAAATTAATATATGCATATGTGTGTACACATTCATGAATTAATAAGTGAGTACAAATGCTGCTCAGTCCGGTCCTTTCTGAACTAAAAATTATCTGCACCACAGAATATAAATGGTTGTCAAACTGCAATTTTTTTTTTGTAGCATATTCTTAACGCATCAGACAGTGGTGTTTCTTCTTGTGGTATACATCTTAATACTAACACATTTCTGTGGGCCACCATTCCTTTGAAATGCTAGAACTAAACTTAAAAAAAACATCATTAGCCCTGTACACATTTCATATGTGAATAATTTTCCCTTGAACCTGATTTAAAAATTCCTTTGCATCACATCATAGTCTGTTGTTTTAAAACAATATTTTCTACATTTATTAAAATTACAGCCAATTTACTTAATACTGTACATTGTTAAGGTTTTAATATGATTTAATATTAAGCACTGGAATAGGGTCCCCAAGGAGGTGCTTGAGTCACCATTCCTGGACTTGTTTAGAAACCATCTGGATGTGATGCTGGGGACATGACTCACTGGTGGGTTGTTAGAGTTAGCGTAGTATGGTTAGGTCATAGTTGGACTCAACGATCTTTAAGGTCTTTTCCAACCTGTGTGATTCTAGGAGTAATATACTTCATTTTGGATCTGGTACTCATGGCAAGAAGAAGCAAGGTCACAAACAGGAAATAGCAGAAGTGGGCTAAATCAAGAAACTTTATAATACCAAAACTGGGTAGCTCAAACCCAGATCACTTCTTTGTCTTGAGAAGAAAAACAAAAACAGACAAGAACATGGGCTTCCACACTTAATGACAGCATTCCTTTTGAGTGGAAAAGGGCTCTCGACATGAGTAGACTCCTCAGGATAACTCAGGATAAATGTCTCAAATCTTAATAATTCAGGGAAGGGGTTTCAACAGAAACAATTATGTTGGAATTACTACTCCAACAGAACAATTTATGAGAGCCATGATGCAGTCATAGAAATAAGTGTTAACAAATCAAGTCACCTACCAAAATAAAGTGGTACGCATTCCTTTAAAAATATTTTTCTGTGTAATAGATAGCAAGAGGTAAAAGCCCTTGGATTTTGTTTCCTTATTGATTCATGCAGAGTGACCTCAGATGACAGTGTCTATCATCTGGAAAAGTAAAGCTGGCAGCACACAGCTGCAAAACTGTGTCAAAGTAGGCATGAGTAACCCACCGTATGCCAAGCACACCACACTCACTATAAATCCATCTATCTAGCAATTACATACTGCCCCCTGAACCTTCTGTCAAGAAGATTGTACTGAAACTAAAAATATATATTTATTAAAAAAAAAATCATATCAACTGATAGCACATAGTGAAAAGAACTAACGGTTAAAGGGTTCCCAACAGAGACTTATTGTGCCTGTTCATTTCAATTTAGTGCATCCTTTACACCTGTGGGGCAAATGAGTAACTGTCTCCAGCCGAAAACTGCTTTTTCTCACAGGACTATCCATGAAGTACAGGGAAAACTGCTTTAATACAAATACTGCTGAAACAATATATTTTTTTAAATATGTAACATTTATACAAACAAAACCACTTTTTGTGTTCTCTCCATCCTAATTGGTAAAGTCTACAAAAAGAAGCTGCTGTCTGTCAGTCAGTACAACAGTAGTGAGAGAAGGTAACCAAAGCAATAGGGGAGTAGCTTCAAGTGATTTAGAAGCATTCTGGTAACCCCACAAGAAATAAACGATTAAAACACAGGAAGCACACAAATAAAAGGGAGTCCCATATTTCTTAACACTAGCTCCATTGCAACTATGACTGCAGAAAAACTCTACATTACAGATCAGGAAAAAGATGGCAGAATCTGAAGAGGAGTTGATAGGAAGTAGAGCAAGTTTTTGTTAGAAGGGAAAGCAGTGATAGTAGGTCTGACAGTTGAGGAAAATGCCTACATCAGCAATCTGGTTGTTGGGGGTTAACCCCCAGGCACCTGACATAGAACTGCACGGATGAAGCAAAAGCACATACTTAACTCATTCCTGAGAGAAAAAAAAGGCACCCACTGACATTCATCAATACTTGCTGACTGTTTATGGACACCAAACAGCGGAGGCAGGTACAGTGAGGCACTGAGCATTGTGCTTCAACAGCATCTCCACTGGTGTGGATGTTTACAAGAAGGGCATGCAGGCTGTTGTTTGGCACTGGCAAAAACGCATCACTAATGGTGGCAACTTTGCTGGAAAATAGTTTTGAAGCTGAGAATTTGTTCTATCAAATAACATCGTGCTCTTTATATCTGTTAAAACTTCCAGGGAAATAAATAGGTGGCATTACTTTCAGAGTATGTGCATTATAAGGACAGATCCCATTTTCTCAAAGCAAGATCAAAGTAGAATATCTATATCAGTGAAAGTTTTTGGTGAGTGGAAGTACAACTCAGCTGCCCCTCAAGTTTCCAAACCTGAAAGATAGGATTCTTTTGAATAAGCCCATTTTCTATAATCTACCATTGAACTGCACTGCAAACCACCTTTTCAGAATTCATGCATTCTGTTTTCACCCGTTCCCTTTGAAAAACACTGTGTGTTCTTCCTATGTAGTGTGGAGACACCCAGTGGAAACAGACAAGTAGCACAGAAACCAAAAGGATAAGTAGCTGCTGTTTAGGAAAATGGTTTAAAATTTTCCTCACACTTCAATTTCCAAAAATTTTAGTTACCTCTTGGCCATCAATCATGAGACTACGAAACTCATTTAGAGGTCGTCATGAACAATACTTCAAATAAACAACGCATTAAAACTCTGAGAGCAATTACTCCTCTGAAGAAATCTCTGCAACTTGAAACAAATAGGAGACTATACAAAACTAAAGATAGAAAAAGCATCAGGTTTTAATTTTTCTGAACAATCATAAAAATTTCCCCAGAATGTTTTATTTTTACATTTTGATCTGATTTATTCTTGCTTTCTTTAACTTCCACTATAAACCATTTCCCTATTTCTGCTTTAACAGAAAACATGCACACTACTGACTTGCGAGACCCAGAGAGAAGGGCAACTTATGAGATGCATTTCTGCATAGAAGCATCAACAATATCCTTGAAGGAATAATTTCCTTAATTTAAGTACTTCTACTATTTGCCTCATGACTACTGAAATATCACACATTTGAAGATGTAGAAGAAATATTTTAGAAAAGAAAGTTTCATGTATTTCCTATACTGTTTCACTTTTTTTCCCCCCAGTTGGACCAGCATTACTCAAAAATAATGCATGAAAAATTTGGACCATGTTATGTTCTCCTCTCTACACTCTTCATCTCATCAATGGATGAAATGAAAAACAAGGAAATAATTGCAGCTCCATGATTCTGTGGAGAAGTCAGCACCACCCTAGTGACCTAGAAACATGAGTCTTTCATAGGATATTACACATTAGCCGGATTAAGGGATTAAAATGTTGTTCCTTTTCTGATGTCAGAGTAGCACAAGCATGTGAAGCAGAAGCCAGCTGTATGCTTTATTCCAGCCGAGAGCTTTTCACCAACAGAAATTTTCTGCTTATTAATTACAGCTGACATCTGGCTCCTTTACATCACCTGAAGAGTAAAATATGTCAGATCAGTGCAGAGATATCTGTCCTTTCACGTAGCAGTTAGTGAAACCAATACTATAGGATGTAGCAGATAATTATTACATGCTATTTGTGTAATTATTTGAATTAATTAATGGTATGAATCACAACATTAAGTGTCACTAGACATAATGGGTGTTACAAAAGAATATTTGTTTCACCAAAACGCATAATTTCTAAATCCACTAGGATTGATCCAATATGAACATTCAGGTGGTATTTTTGGAGAACTGTGCTCTGTGAAGAATTGTATTTGGTTTTCCTCTTCATACTGCTTGGTATTTTACAAATAAAAAAAGAAAAAAAACATCTAGCACTTTGCAGCCCAATGAATTCTACTGTGAAATCTTGATGTGAAATTTGCTGATGATACATATTGTTTACTCCTTTTACGAGTAATTCACAAATGTATAGAATTACAAAGACCAACATGGGTCCATGGACAGACTTCATGAGTGACTTAATCACAAACAATCATAATTTATTATCACTCTTTAAAAGGTATTTCAACTGTTTTAAATCATCTCTGGAAAATACTAATGATCCTTTATCAGCTATTAAACATCTACATTTGGGAAAAAATGGATGAAAACATATATATGGTTTTCTCTTTGCAACTTCATAGGAGAAAACAGAAAGGTACTGGGAGTACTTAACCACAATCCCATTAAAAGTAGGTCTTGTCTCTTTCAATTAGCGCAAGTAATCACATATTCAGTAAAGTTTTAAAAACAAGCTTTCAGCATAACATCATTTTGAAAGAGAGCTGCAAAATCTTCTTCTATATGACTAGAATTCAACAGATTACACCAGCACTGCAGCTTTACAGCTGGATCTCCAGGCACCCATTACATTTTGTGAGCTGTTTGTACTGTAGCTTTTGATATTCTTAAAGGATTGACGGCATCCATTTACTTTCAAATAAGGTCGTTTTCAATTTAGCAGCATTCAACAACCTGCAAATCTGAGTCTGCAAGGCCCTCTTAAGAATATCACTTTCAGACTATGGATGTTTTCCAGGTGGTTTTGCAGAGAACCATGAAATGCAGCTGCCACAAAACCTTTGATGAGGCATAAGTAGAACAACATCAAAAGTGTGCTTCTTTTTGAGCAAATACATGAAAGCACAGAACTAGCTGACAGTGTCACATCACAGAATGCATTTGAACTGGCAGATACACCAAGAGGAAAGATGATTTTGCTGACCACTACTTGGAACACGTCCTACACAGTATAGAAACACAAACATTTTAATTGAAATAGATATGAGAAATAGAAATATATATTATAAAAATATATATGGTACAGTAACTCATGCTACTAACCCTCCATAAGATACATTTCACTACAAATAACAAAGTGCATAAAATTCACAGATCCAACTGTCCCCCAGGTTTCACCCAGCACACTAGAATGTACCTCAGCTTGTACCAGAGCTCAGTAAGCCTAAGGCAGGTACAGTAAGCTTACATCCATTTATTCCTTTCACTAGGAAAAAAAGAAGCCCAAACTTTCATTAACCACTTCTAAAACAAAGCACTGGCTGTTATATAAAGTTCAGTTCTCGAGTGAAAAATAGCTATTATTCTGTCTTAATATGACAAAATTCTTAGCATATTTCTTCATATCCTGTATAATTGTGTTAAGAAGGCAGAAAGGTTAGGCAGTAAGGCCACCTGTATGACATCCCTACATACACTTCGACCCAGGAGACTGGTCTTAGATATGTGCAGACATAGAGCAGACAATCCTGCATGAAACTAA
This sequence comes from Cyrtonyx montezumae, assembly GCF_038088225.1. Classification (NCBI taxonomy): domain Eukaryota; kingdom Metazoa; phylum Chordata; class Aves; order Galliformes; family Odontophoridae; genus Cyrtonyx; species Cyrtonyx montezumae. Next base: position 6,187,706 of record NW_027072067.1, read on the forward strand.
AAAGAAGATAGCCTCTTACTGAAGAAAAGACCATATAGACACTATCATCGGAGATGTACTATTGAGAGCACGAGTGCACTTCTTCACGAGTGCAAGGCTGGGAGTGAAAATAAATTTTAAAGTGACTGCCTTTACTCAGTCATCTTATCATTGAATTGTAATGTGTCAGGTTTTATTTTGATCAACATCTGGAACTATTTTGATGAATGACAGGAATCTGAAACTGCCAGAATTCTTACAAAACTTGAGTTTTTTGTATTTCTTTTGTAAGTAAGAATCACGTTTTAAAGAACACTTGATTTATAAAAGAAACGTTGCTATTGTAGCTACAGGTACAAATGCCATGTCAAAGATCCAGACATCAAAATCTCACCTCTACTACACTACAATAAGCCATGAATTTTATTTCTATATTTAAGAAGGACAGCATTTCCACTGTCACCCCTTTCAACAATGTACATAACCTAAATACAAAATGTGCTCAAAGCTGACATACTGTACATATCAGCTAAAGAGAACTCCTTGCATTTTCTAAAATGCTATTTATTTCTCTAGGTAAATCCAAGAGTAAGATTTGAACAGAAGCTTAGCTGCTGCCTCCAACATATGCAAGCTGAATCCATGGTGAGCAGATATTTAGCCAACTGAGCAGCCATGCCACTGCTAGAACTAGCTTTGATTGCAGAGTTTCCAGCTCTGGCACTTACACTCTTCTCAGGAGTACACAGCACACAGACTTAGAATTTTAACTTCTATGGATTGATTGTAGTAACCTATTTTTCCTTACCAGAGTCTAAAAATATGTTTGAAACAAAAACACTGAGCTGCTTATGCAAGTAATCTCTTGTCATATTAGAACTGAATGTTTAAGATTAGCAGATAATCTGTATCTGAAAAGTTAAAGATAGTATCCTTCCTACCTCCTCTGGAGAAAAATTCTAAACATTTTTATCCTATGAAAAGGGCTTTCATGCCCAGTCTACAGAGATTTTTGATGTTGCTGGTTGTACCAAAACAAATCTGAAGCAGAAGAAAGGAGCAAGTCTGTCAAGCTGCTGACATGGAATTATAATCAGGAGAAACACTTTAAAACTAAAGTATGCTTTATTTAGTCATTTCTTTCAACATCTGGATATTTTGTGCATTTTTACCTTAATGCTTCTTCATTCATATTTGCTGTTCAGTATCACTGTGGTTCTACTCTGTACAGTTCTATTCTGCTCCACTAAATTCCCTCACTATTTTGCAGTGGAAAATCAATTTTACTGAGCTCAGAAAAGCAAAATGGTTTCATTTCAGTGCCATTTTCAGATGTATATCACCAGCTAAACGTTGGTAAGTGTAAATGCATTTCAACTCTGTTACCTGGCAAGAATTTCTTCCAATAAAATCAAGCTGAACATGTTCAGCTCATGAAGTAACCTACTAACTCACAAAGTCTTGGCAGAGGTTCCATAACTCTTACCCTTCTACTGCCACTATTTTCATGTACCTGGCAATACTGTGCACAACACGTAGTGATCTCCAGTCATTCACAGCTTTCACTCCCTCATCCAACTCATTCATTTCTGCTTCCCCCTTTCACAGTACTCAAGAACACTGTAGAGGAAAAAGTCTCACACTAGCTTCTGTATGCATATCCCTTTGCCCTAGCCTATATAAATTGTTTTTCCTCTCATCTTAGAAACTCATCAAATATTTTAGAAATTCCAGATAAGATTTTATTGTTGGCTTGTTATATAGAAATTCCATCATAGTGATGCTTTAGTCTACAAGACATTAAGGAACATATATTTTGGAAGGTTTAACTAAATCTTGCTATTAGTGATAGCATTTCCACATGATCAACTTTTCCAAGCAGATCACGCTCACACATAATACACAAGGAAATTCAGCTGACACAATAGGATGTCCACTTTATGTCCATAGGTTCATAAGGTTGGAAAGGACCTACAAGATCATCTAGTCCAACCATCCTCCTATCACTATCCCTACCCAACTACTAAATCAAATCCCTTAGCACCTCATCTAAACGCTTCTTGAACAGCACTATGTCTCATATTTCTGATATTGTTGTCGTCTAGAAAGTGGTTATGAAACAATGGGAATTTTACATAAGTATTTTTGCAAGCTGAACACTGGAACATTTAGTAAGTAATGACTAAAGGCAGCAAAGATGTGACCTTTACACAAAAGCTGCAAAGTAGCATAGAAGCACAGCAACGTGTTTCACAATCATATTCAGAAGGATGGCTTCAGTCATTATTTTAGGTTCCGCCCTTATCAGAAAAATGCCTTAATCAGATTACTCAGTATAACGGTACTGACTATAACAATAAACACACAACCTGCTCCAGCAAACCATTTGCAAAGTAGTTTTTGATGTGCACAGAACTTTATTCCTTGTTGCTATAGGATATTTACACTTCAAAGATGCCCAATTGTAAGCAGCACTTAAAAATATATAATATTTCTTTGACATCTGCCACACACATTTCAGAGCAACCCTTTCCAGCAACACATTCTCATGAATCATCTACTGAAAATCTACCACATGTGCCTAAGAGACGGTGATAATGGAAACTTGACAGTTCTTTGGATGTTACACTGATGAAACCAGGCGATCTGCTGACACAAGTCAGAGCATCTACAGGGAAGGAGACTGAATGATAGAGTTGAATTTCATCTGTGCTACAGTTATTTGGCTTTCCTACCTGATAAATGAACTAATTTATTTTACTCTTCATTCCACACTAGGTTAGCAACTGAATTGCCACTGACCATCTTAAAAAAACAAAAAAACAAAAAACAACTCAGTTTGTTACCATCTCCTTGTTACTGAACAAAGATGTTTAGATTCAAGAACAGATTCACTCCCTCTATCACCTGTCTGCTAAGGAGTGAAGCACTCAGTTCGCATGTGAACAATTACAATTTTTCTAGTAGAAATCCTTTAAGTAATGCCAGGCCATAGCAAAAGAATTGCTACATTAAGCTAGGCAGTCAGCTGGGTACCCTGCCCCCAAAAGAAACCAAGAGCAGATCAAAATAATAATTCGGAATGATAGCTCAGAAGTACACTCCCTTGGCCTGCACCAGTTTGCAGCTCAGACATCTTGACCCAGAGGTGATATCTGTATGCTTTCCTCATCCTTAAAATAAGTTAATCATGATTTACAGTATTTTTCCATTCACATAAAAACAATACAACAAGAACAGGGCTGCACAGCCAAATTATTTGATGAGAGCCATGCACCATGTTTTGTAAACCTGTCATTTTCTACTTCATTATATGCTTGCAATTCTTGGAGCACAGGAACAGCCTTGTTCCGTGCTGACTTCTCCACACTACTGAACACTCCCATCTCTCTTCAATTGTCTTATCAAAAAAGAAGAGTCCTGTAGCTACTCCTTATACAAAGCCACTCTCATAGCTCCAGTGATGTTCACAGCTATCTTCTGTATCTTTTCTCATTATGAGACACCATTTTGGAGACAGGACAACTTGAACTGCACATTATTCAAGATATAAGTGCTTCCATTCATAACTGCTACATTTACTTTCCTAACTTCATTTTTTCCCTCAACACCGCTAAGCTTCAAGCTAATATTTTTATAGAGCTACCTATTATAACTCCAAAGCAATAGTACTGACAGCAACCTTTACAGTGCAATATGCAAGTTAAAGAACATGCTGAATTGTATATTTGTATAATTGTCACTTGCTACTTCATTATTTCACATACTGAATATCCTGACAGAAAGGTTTGCTAACAGTGAAGTAAAAACAACAAGTACTGAGAAAGATTCTGTTACTCCGTCACCTCATTTGTCTGCCCAAATGGACACTGGACACCTGGTTATCTACAGAAAGATGTCCAAGTCTGAAAACATGCATACATCAACTCTAAGAACCATCATGACAGTGATCATCCTTCACAGAACTTTATGACTAAAGAATTAAAACAAAAGCATTGCAAAGTTATAGGAGAGGATGTCTTACAGAAAACACAAGAAACATTGATAGATGTTAAATTAGAATCAGACTTGTCCATTAGGCCTTATTCCCCTTAGAGGGGAAAGGGCAAAATGCATTACAGTGAAAATTAAGCAAATTCATTTAATGAAGAGGGATCGCAGATAGTGTAACCTTCAAGCTACCACAAACACAAAGCGTTCCAAAGAAATGCTCACGTAGCTTTCAGAATATGTTTGGTCATTAGCAAAGTTGCAAAAAGTCATATGAGGTACTCTGATATTTCCTAGAAGATATCGGAAAAAGAAGCTGAGACATTGAAATAAGAAACCAATTCATTTATAACATGAGCATTTTTAGTTGCCAAAAAATTCCACAGGAGACGCATTTTCTATATTTCCCCATGAACAGGTAAAGCCTCAAACTCCTATTTGAAAAATTGAGAAGTTAAACCAGAAATGTAAATTACATGACAAAATTGAATCTAATCCATAACAAAGTAACCTAGAACAATGTGTAATACACATTTATTTCCTCCAAAGATTGCAGAAAAAGCAGACATGCCTTTTCGTATTCATTCCACACCATGGTAGATACAAACCATTCCTATTCACTGATGTGAGTACAACATAGATCACTCCAAAAGTAATTCCTTCTATCTCCACAAAAACTACCATAGATACAAAGAGCACAGTAACTCTACTTGAAAGAACAAATCCTCAGCTACGAAACACTTTCTCAACACAGTCACCACCACTAACTGTGCATCTTCACCAGTGATGAGGAAGAGCCTTCATGCCGTGCTCGTAGGTCACCTCTGCTATTGCAGATTTCTAATGTTTCATGTCAGGCAGTGTTGTCGCTAGGAAAATACTGCCAAAGTCAACAGACTGAAGTCAAAAGACACCAAATCTGGACTATACAGTGGGTGTGGTAGGAAAGTCCAGCCAAGACAGGAAATCTGCTCCATGGTCTTCAAATGGATGTGGCATGATGGTGTCACATGGCATCCTGGAATATGGCTTGTTCTTCACATCACTGTCACCACTGCTGAAATGCACCACCCACCACCTCACTGTGCTCACATCCACTGTTTGATCTCCATAAACATTCAGCAAGGATCAGTATGTCACTAGGTATCATTTTCTCCACATGGAAGAACTCCATTCATTTGCTTCATGGACACTTCCATATCAGATACTATTTTGTCAGACTGTCTCTCTGCTGCCATCTGTCACATGGCAACAAAATGTAATGGAATATTGGTGGAAAGTTTGTCTCTACTGCCACGGCACCAACATCCACCTCTAACATTGTGGGGAAACCTAATAACATAGGAAGCATTACTTTTGGAGCAGCCCTCACACAATACTGTTCTACCTTGGATTCAGCAATGAATAATTTACTTAACTCCATGCACTTCAAAGTTAAAATACAGACTCCCAGGTAAGACTCACTAGCAGTAGTAAAGCAATAAAGGCTTTGGAATTAATGCAAGGAAAAAAGAAATCGTTTCTTTGGACATCTTCTTGGATTGAAGATTTAGTATATTTTCAAGTAAATGAAAGCTGGGAGCTCTAGAGCTTACACAAGAGAAGTTCAGCTATCAAAAGATCTTTATTCAACTTTTCATCACACCTCCTTGAGAAACTGCAGGAAATCATAACCTATCAGTACGCCCTAAGAATTTAAATGAGTGATAATTGATTCCATTGTAAGCTCTTCCACACCAAAATGGATGACACCAACTGCAGTTACTTCCTCACTGCATGCTGTAATGGAACTGTTATAACATGTTTTACACACAAATTATTGATCAGTAACTTGGAGATGATCCCTGCAGTGTGAACTGTTGTACACAAGTCACCAGGATACAATCAGATAAATGATGCCATGGGTAATCTGCACATTTAGTAAATAACTGAACCACTGCTCTTGAAATTATAAAATAAGCTGCAGCTGCACCTGCCAAATCACTGAATGCACATACATTAACTACAGAATGAAATAAACAGAGGTGCAAGCCACAGACTTTTATTTTAGCAGAGTAGTGAGAGATAGTCTAAAAGATTATTCCAGTGAAGATAAGAAGTTACTCATGTCTGAAATGTATACCTAACACACTGTAAGTGACTCATTACATCTAAAATTTTCACGAAAGCTTCAATACAATGAGCTTCTTTAAGCAATACTGAGGGCTGACATCTTACCTCACTGATTATTCTATTATTTGCTTTGTAACTGGAATTTTAAAATATAGCCCACAAGTAGCAAGGTCTTTTGTATACGTACTCACACAGATCAGTATTACTGACATTAATTTATACTCTTTTAGCATTCGTGGCTACTTGTTATTTGTTTGGGTCTTCTAATGATTTTGATATGCTTCTGCTAAGTTTGTTATGTTGCAAGGGAAAATGTGTCAATGAAATATTGCTGCTCCACAAAATTCTGAAGTGCCAAGAGGCAAATCAAAATCTGTTTTATGTAATAACACACAACAGAAATCTCTGCTGGGCAAACCATGTCATGGAAGAAATCTTTACTATGAACGAAATAATAATGAAAATCTATTTCTTAACTGCAAAAGCAACTAATTATCACAAAGTATATTTGATTTCTTTTGTGCTAGACCATTGCTGGAAACACATTACAGACATTACATTGGCTTTAACTTATTTTTTCCCTGCCTGAAACTATCTGATCTAGAATGAATTTTCTTTCCTTGCTGGAAAGCTCAAATATGGATTGTCAAGGAAACCTTGAAAAAAAATATCAGTTTTTCAGAGTTTTTTCCCCCCCAAATGTTTCACAGAAAGTAGTAGTGCACTCAAAAGAAACCTGGAAAAGAACTCATTGTTTCCATATGAGAATAAGCACTAAGAGAAGCAAAAAAGGTAGTTATTTCCAGTGCCTAGAATCGTCATAAATACACATAAAATTACCAGTAGCTGACGTAACTGTTAGTTATCTATACACATATATTGACACTTATATTGTACTTTCACAGCATTTATTGAATCTATGTTTTAAATGACTCAACCACAGATCTCCAAACATACCAACGTATTTACAATCTCAGTCAAAATGCAATTCAGAGTGCTGGCAATAGCCATGAACCAAGCAAACTTCCTAAGGCATGGTCTTCATGATGAAGGAGCAATGAATGCAAATAGTGCTTTTTTATGTAATATTTTCTGTTTTGTTCATTTTTAATGGTAGTTTTTTCATTAATCTGAAACATTATGACTTATTCTGCTTGTAATATACTTCGACTTTAATTTAAATACAGCTAGCTGCTTGAAGGCATTCTTTTTAAGAAGGTAATAAAAGTAACACATAGGAATGTGAGCCAAAGCACTGTTGCTTAATTTGTAAAACTCAGGTTTTCCTTTAGCATCATATTTATAATTTGTTCTTCACATTTGCCCAGTGAGGGAAATTAATGGCCCAGTTATGACTTAGCATTAGTAAAAAAAAAAAAAATGCCAGCAAACTTTGCTATGGCATGCTGACTTTGTTATCATTAAATGACAGTGACTGCCAGCAAATAACATCAACTGTTCTTCAAACTGTCTAAGCTGTCAACAAAAGCTCTTATATTCTGCATTATAAATAGTGAAAAGAGCAGCGTTAATAGTTCAAAAAAAAACACTGTTTAGGAATCAATTTCCTATAAATGGGTACTTACCTCCTTAAATCAATCTCTTCCAACCTTCAAATTTACTTTTATTTTCCCCCAGTTTACATGATTTCCATCTGAAATATTTGAAATTTTGATGCTGGGAATAATTTTTCACTAGTCAAAGTCCTAAAATTTCTTATCTTCAGAGAGCTTTATTTTTCTTGAGGAAAAATGAACTCATGTATGGAAATATATAACACTCAAAATTTGTGTAGTTAACTGAAACTAAAGAAAATACTATCTAAAGCCTTGAGATCACTGCTAGGTTTTTAATCATTTTAAATGTGGCAACTTTGGTTGCAAAAGTCAGAATGGACATACCAAAAATCTATTCTCTGGAGGATTTTACCCTGAATAGGTCCAATTCTGTGACAAGGAAATGTATTATTAGTTCAATAAAAGGGAAGTATTTTTAACACCACGTATTCTTGACTCCAATTCAGTAAAAATTTACAAGTCCACAGGGAAAGATATTTCTCTCCTTCCCACTCTTGAAAGCCATAGAACACAAAGAGAATCTGTCGGGAAGGAACTTTGAGAAGTTGCTACTGGATTAAACAAATTGCTGATGGACAGCACACCTTAAAAATCACGAACTTAAAAAGCAAAGGCCATCCCAAATTTAAAACTGAAGCTAAACTGCATATCAGAAAATAACTATTGCCAAGAGTACAGATTAGACTTTATAATATGGAATCTGTGGAATCCATCTGGCCAGCGTATGAGAAAAAAATCATTCTTCTTTGGTACACATCAAGGCAAATAATTCTACTGAACTGTGAAAGTTCCCTCTTTGGTTTATTTCTAGATATGAACTACTACAGACATATGCTATCAAAGGCTGCCAAGATAAAAAAAAAGTTTGTAGCAAAGATGTTATTAAGGTAGTTTATGCTGTGCATCAGAGTTGAAAGTGGAAAAAGCAGCTAATTTCTATTTAAAACAACTACTTCTCCGAAATATTTTGTGGGGAATGAAGAGCTATGAAAGAAGTTAATACAACATTTCTACTGCTCCACACCACAGAGACAGCAATAGTTTTGTATTCATTCATTCTGACCCAACAGGGTTTGACAAAGGGGGTTGAATTCAGCATAAATAGATATCTATGTGATTTTCTATGCAAGGAACCTAAGCTAGGAAAGGACTTCATAGTGATTTCACCAATCCACTCTAGTTTCATTTGAGCATTCTTTTCACTATTTGCTATGAACAATGTCTGTGCTCCAAGAAGGAAGGAGTTCTGTGCATCCTCTCTCATATTCCCGTTGGATTCCCCCACTCCTATCTTCTTCACAGTGCAAGGGATCCTCATGATCTGCATGAGAACCTTCCACTCATTCCTGACCTCGTTATTAATTTCTGTTTCCTTCAGATTAGATTAATTTCCGCTCCAGACCTTAAAATACATTTACACGTCATGGCAGTTGGACCTAAAAACCTTGAGATTTTTGTATCTGAGCGCACTTAGGAGATTTTAATAAATTAACAGGAGTAAATACTCAGTGTTCATGGAATCCTTTTTTTTGGTAATTACTTCAAATACAGAGCCACATACATTTTTCTCCCCATCTAAAGTTCAAGAAAAGCCCAAGTATTTACCCTTCTAAAAGAAAATAAACACACATTAAAGTAAAATTTCACCTCAAACACATTTCATACACTTGTTCCCACACATGAAGTGGTCCCTGACTGATGTTTATGTTAATTAAAAGAGGTGCTTTCTTACAACAATTTTCTAGCATACAGGTATTTCTTACATATTAGTTCACTTCTAGTATATTTGATAAAGGTTAGAAACCAGTTAATTCTTAAAAAAAAAAAAGCTGACATTTCTAAACCTACATCTTACTGTTGACTCACTGAGCACCTTCAGGTACCCCTTTCATCCTTTTCCAGCCACTCTCAATTGTTCCCACTAGAAAACCCAACCTTGAGGAATCTTTTGAATAAGAACTTCTTGAAATAGTCTTTTTTTTTTGGAATTAATTTGAAATATATCCATTACATCATTTACAGAGAGCTCTTCCTTTTATTCCATACAGCCTTAAAGGTCATCTAAAGGAACATCCACCAGGAAGAAAAATAAATATCAACCTCCCCTTCCCCTTGAAGCACACGTACCTCTGGCTAACCACCAACAGGTTTGCAAATTATGGATCTGGAGACTCTTGCTACCATTTCAGTAGGAGTTAAATGACTAAGGGATATAGGATTGCATTTTTTTCCTCCTATTGGCTCAGTTCCGAGTACAAGAAACAGCTGAGTAATATCTTGAGAATTAGAGAAGCATTAATATAGTCTGTGATTCAAGTGAATGGTAAGCATCAGTATCTTCCCTAAATAAGGTAAACGCAGCAGGGAACACAATGACAGTGTTAAAGTTAATGATCCAGTGCAATAGTATTTAAAACAGATTTGACACTAGCTTAATCACATTAATTGCCACATTGGACAACTGAAGAACAATGAATACACCGTACCTGAAAGACCCAACACAGCATCTTGTCTGTTATCTTACAGATGCAGTGACTTTCACTATCTTCAGGTAACTGGAACTTGAAGACAACTTAGTTTGCTCTGCTACATCAGCAAACTGTGAATCATTAACCTGAATAGTTCTTTTCATTCGTAGTTTTTAAATACTCTGTGAAATATGCTTAAAAAGTAACCTGCCTCCTTCCTAATCTCTGCAGTACTGTCCCAAGGCTATTACTGATGGGGAGGATAAGATGGTAAAAGCAGAAGAGAGGAACATCATCCAGTGTTACTGCTCTAGGATGGTTGGCACTCTGCTTAAAAACGTGTTCTTATCCCTCTTCTCAAAAATGCCATCTCAAAAGAGCTATGTTTGACAAAAAAAAACAAAAAGCAGCTGTTCCTGAGGAAGTAACCACATGCATAACTCAGTTCTGTCACAGTCAAAACAGTCTGAGAATTTGACACATTTTTTTCCTGTGAAGTTTCAAGATGATTTTGAGCAGTTACATTGGGGTCCTAAAACATCTTATTGCTGTGTAACACTGCAGCCTCACACTGCTCATAGAAAACATCAGGCTCTTCAGTTGGCTAATAGTCTCAGACTAAGTATATCGATAAATTCATAGTCCCATGCCTTCACTTCCCCCAAGACTACCTAGCCCTCCTGAGACTTCAAGCAATTCAGGACAAATCCTAGAATACCTCCAGAGACCCAGAAATTAAAGAATGAGGAAACTAACGAGGAAAAAGATAAACAGTGTTCCCTTGCTGATCTCCATGCAACCACAGAAAAGACTTGGTAGTTCTGAACTACGTCAGAACGCTGCAAAATTAAAACACAACATTTGACATCACTCAGAACTCATTTGGTTAATAATAAGCCTTTTTAATAAGGTTTGTTTGGAAAACAAAAACCTTATTTTCTGATTTCTTTAGCAAACTTGCTACATTAAATGGCACTGGTACATTAAAAAAAAAGGAAATTTGTGTTTACTTAGACCTAAAAGTGCATGAGAAACTAAAACAAAACAATTCTTAGAAAAAGAAAAGACAATATAGTTGTCTTTCATTTCAAGGTTCCAGACTCCACATTATTTTTCCTCTTTCTTCATAAAGGCAGTTAAGATTGTATATAGGTAGACCTATGAATTGCTTGAGAAGTCTTTTGATTGTATCCAAGGTCATAGAACTGAAGTGGGCTGCACATCCTCCAGATTTTTTTTCTGCTTACACTGTCATATTATGTTTTTGCAAGCATTATCTCTTAAAGGAAAGAATCTGCTGTCAGCAAGTGCACTATTTTCTGCTAAGTCATTCTACCACCTTGCAATGACATTTAAAAACATAAAGCTGATTTATAACAACACTTTACAACAAAATGCTGCACTAGTTATAAGTGAGATGAGCACAGTATATCAATACACAAAGAGTAGGAAAGGTGCTGCAAAAGCACTGGCACCAATCTATAGTGTGGCAGAGTCACAGCAGGCCCAGGAGTTCAAAATCATGATAGGCTTTGAAAAGGAATACATCCTGATGAGCTTTGATCATTCTCTCAAAAGCTCTGTAAAGACCCCACCTGAAGAAACCTGAATTAAACTGACTTCACAATATAGAGAAAACTCTGTGTAACACATGTAATAACTTCTTCAGCCAAGAGGAATTTTTTCCTTGTACCAGCCAGTAAAAGCCACAGCATGGCCTCACAGAAGCCATTCCAGTCACTCATGGAGGCTTAAAGAGCCACACAGACATTTACTTCAAAGGGTGTGCCCACAAGCTTCAGAGGAATCACTTTGCACGAGGTGAGACCCCAGCACCATCCACAGCAGCAGAAGATATAAGTAGCTGTAGCACTGACACCAACAAACACTTGCACATAAAGCACTTACACTCTACCTTTTTGCATGTTCTATTTCTCATCTCAACTATGTTGTTCTTGCCAGTTGCTATATGCAGTTGCCATGAATTACTTAAGGAATGAATAATTAACCTATTATTACAGGTGACGCAGTGCAAAGAACACCTACACTTTACAGTCAAGGAGATAAAGTTTTAGAAAGGGAATTAAAAAAAAAAAGACCTCCAGAAAGACCTAAGGATGCTCATTTAATCTCATTTTATGCTGAAGTATTGAGATGACTATCAACCCCAACAATGCAAACTCAACAACAAAAATTACAGTACAGAATTAAAAAGATTTTTCCTCTCATCTGATATCCATCAAGTCTGTTCTGAAGCAGTGATGTTACCAGAGTACCAGCTGCACAGAGGGAAAGTTTGCATGATGAAACAGAGGACTGCAATCCCTCTTCTGTCCCTTTTAATTTTGATTTCTCAAATGACATGAGAAACTCAGGTGGAAAGATATGCTCTGCATGTCTGGCTTGTGGCAGAGAGGAAAATGTAATTGATTATTCTTATTAAGGAAATGGGTTTTTGCCAGAAACATCAAGTTCATTCAGTTTCATCCTCAGAATGAAATACACAGCGTGGTTAGATATCCTAATTTTATTTTTTACATAGCTTAAACTGTCTATAAGTATTTCAGTGATAGAAAAAATGAAAAGTGTAACAGCAACTTAATTCGAAAATTAATGGAGAGGGAAGGATGCTGTAATCAGGAATTTGGATCTTTAAATGCTGATAATCCACACACTTAATACTTACATCTGTACAAGTGTCGAGGGCAGAGCTGCCTCAAGATCATCAAAAGGGAATAATGGGTAGAAAAAGGCAGATATACTCAGTATAAAGAGATTCAAACAATGGCTTTGGAGAGTGAAATTCTGTCCTCCAGTTTTCATTTTTGGCCATGCTAATTAAGAAACAGACCTTGGTGGATGATCATTCTCTGTAGAAATACTGCCCTGTGGGCAGCCAGACACTGGACACATAGTATTTGCAAATGTACCCAAGTCTGCTCACGCTGACATTCAGGAAAGATTTGGAATGACCTAAGCAATTGACCCAATGACAGAGGTGCTCAGATTTTGCATTATTGATTTTAAAAAATGTCTATTAAGACACCTCTCTACTTGTGCTCCCAAAGTATATGTGATTTTCATTATAACAGCAAAAATATGCTACTAGCAACACAAATTAGGTAGTTTAGTATCAAGTGATATAATCTACATTTTTGCATGCAGATTGCATATGCTACTAAAACCTCATTTTAATAAATTTATTGTTATAGTCAGGTGTCATTTTAAGAACAGCTTTAGAAAATAACCCTCCAAGCAAAAAAGGAAGCCAAATTAACACAGTGCTGTCAAGCAAAGGAATACATCTGCAAACTGAAGGCAACGGTGTCACTTTCTATGCATGGAAAGCTACTAACCCAAAGTAACAGAAAGAATGTTAAGGAGCTATTACTGAAGTTTCTGTCTCTTTGGTACAGCTGTAATTGACAAAAAAAAAAAAGCAACCTGACAAAACATAGCTCACTGGTTGCAGAATTTAGATTATGCCTTTCAGCATTAAACAAGTGAAGTCAGATGGGGCCGGTCACATTGCAGCAGCACAGTGAGTGATGGCCAAAACTACTCACTCCATGAATTAAAAAAAAATTGCTCACAGAAGCTGTTACATGTTCTCCTCTTGAAGCATGAAATCTGTAAACAAATACTTTAAAGTCTATTAGCCTAACAAAGCATTGTTATCTATTCAATGATTTGGAAGCTTCCTTCATACCATTTTAGTTCTCATTTCTTTGATCAGGGCAGCAGTGATTCACATACCTGGCTAACAGCCTAGAAGAAAATTTTATAACTTTAAGGATGAAGAAGACGGTGAATGAATCTTTTTGAAATAGAGAAATTGGTAGAACAGGGAGCCAAAACATTCCAGGTGGAACTAAAAGCAAAAAGGAATATCTTCACCCCTTTCTCTCTTCTTAATGATTCAAAAATTATGATCATTTAAAGGAATCAGTAAGGATCCCTTTATTTATAATTCTGTATGCTCTTGGGCATACAGAATCTGATTACTAACTGCCTCCAGCTTACCTTGCTGCCTCACAACTAAGGATATTCTGCTCAGTGAACAAAAGCACCATCTCAGGCTGGCATCCTTGTGCTTGTGTTCTCAGGTAGCTAAATGAAGGAGCAAATACTGATCAGTTTTCCTTTGATACACATCAGGGAATGTGCTGGGTAAAGGCTGGCCCACAACATCTTGTTGCAGATAAGGAATACACAGGAATATTTTCTGTGAGTCACATCCAACTAAAGCTCTTTACAGATTACTTCCAACATCTTTTAGAAAATTTCTAGTAGATTATGTAGCCCGGCTACCCTGATAGCACCTACAGGTTGACTGAGGAAGCAAGTTGATCCTGACTAACAGGGAAGGTAATCATGGGACACTTGGGTTCAGAATGCTTACATTTTCACACCTGTACTTCACTTCACACATAAAATTGATTAGAATTGATATTTGGTGGTTTTCAGCAAGATCATGCTGCAGAATGAAACTGAGTAGTACACTACCTCTCCTTAGAGAAGTAGTTAGAGGAACACTGTCAAGATAGCACACGGAAACAATGATGGAAAAAAACACCTTAAAACTGTAACACAGAATGAGAGCCAAATAACCCAAAAGCCTAATAGCTGCTTCTGATACCTGTAAGAAAGGCTGCAGATCTGCAGTGGCAAGATAAGCAGGAGGCAGTAATGATTAGAAAGTCTGACAGGAGTTCCAGGCATCAAATGCTTTTCCAATGCTTTCTTTCCAATACCAAACACACTAAACTTTGAGAGAGGTGATATAAGCATGATTGAAGTAGCTTACTCCTAAACATCTCATTCATTCCTATTGCTTGGAGACTTCAATAGGATAGTTTATACCCATCTTGCTTAGGGCTTTTTGAACACAAATTTAAACTATTTTGTTACTTAAAAAGATAAAATTCCTTTTGATTCTTGGCTGTTCTCCTGTGTGGGTTGTTTTTTGGTTTGTTTTTAGTGTTATCACAGTCCCAGGGCAGACAAGAAGAATATGGAATTCAGTGCCTACAGAAAAATATTTAATCCATCTGTACTGCTTCCAAAAAGAAACTTAATTTTGACTATAGCCTAAAAATATGAACATCCTAGTATGGAAACATTAAACATAAAATGTCTGGTTTTAAAAGTCTTTTTAAAGAAAAATAGGCATATCACGCTGGTACATGGTTAGTTTTGTTTGCTTGAAGATGCATAAATGCCTTCTGCATGGCAGTATCTTTCTGTCAAGACAGTAGAAGGGCTTCCTGCTTCTTGAACTCATCCATGGTTTGGCATCAAATATTTTGTCTGCCATAGAAAGTGCTGCACTCCGTACTGCTTAATCTACTTACATGCTTACATGTTTTGATTCAACACTTATTTACCTGCTCAGATCTTGTACTATTACATAAATTTCTATGCACTATTTTTTTTAATAAAAGTCAGCTTTTCCTGCCATTCTCTGTACTACTTTAGTGTCTTTTTTAAGGTGCTGTAATTAGAACTGAAGATATTTTTCTATGGAAGAATTTAACAACAAATATCTTATTATTTAGTTTCACTTGCATTCTTTTCCTCTACCTATGAATCTCAGCTTCATGCTGGCTGGACTGCTGAAGAACTTTAATACTACATTCACTGATAAATCAAGTGTGCACTTAGACAACTTTTTTTTTTTTTTTAAACTAGATGTTCCTTCCTCAAGCACAAAACACTTTTCAACTCAATTACAATTATCAACATAAAGAAGTTACCAGAGATTCTTCGACACTCTGAATTTGTTCTGAAAATTAACTTAAACCAGGTATAAAAGGAGGAATTTTCCAAGTCATGATGAGCTGAAAGCATCAGAAGTATGGTTCTCTCACCTGGACCAATTGAGGCAGAACACCTACATCACATAGCTTATCCTAACAAATTAATTCCTCCGGTTAACCATTCCTTTAAATACACAGCAGGATAGCAACACCATTCTCAAATTATGATGTATAAAGTGGAAATAACCCTAAAAAATCCAGGTGTGCCTACAGGCTAGTTTTACAAATAGGATTTAAAATACTAGAATGAAAAGGGTAATCTCTATTTTGAACATTAATTCCTTAAATTTCTTATATTAAGCTTTACTTCTCACTAGATAGATACCCTGTTATTTGAAAATGAGTTCAGAAAAAGAAGAGAAAGATATGCAAAAGCAGGCATTGTGTGAGCATACATCCACAATTTAGGCTCATCAGTCACACAACAAGCCAGGATTCCATACTTAAGCAGAAAACATAGCAATGCCGAGGACATTTGCTTTAAACCAAAACCCCAACAGATTCTAAGACTGCTTTTGTTTCTCGACAGATGTCAACATGTCCTAGAGAAATTAGCAAAGCTATAAGAATTAGCAAGTCAGTTCTGGTTCAGGCTTTGTCATTTGTTTGTTGAATAACTTCAAGGAAGCAAGTTTTATTTACAATAGACCCATCTGATGCTCATTATGTTTTCTAACTGCAGTATTTCAAATTATAAATATTAAATCATCCATTTTATGCTTCTAAATTTAAAAAAAGAAATCTGCATAAATTATTACAATTTTAGACACTAATATTTCTGTGAATGTTCTCATGTTGCCTCGTTTTCTATCTACCTACATTAATCTTAATGTTCTCACATTTTTCATTTATTTGAAATAGCCAAAGGTAACAACAAAGTCAGGATTTTGTAAGCACAAAGCAGAGTTCTTGGTCTCTCCCCAGATGGACTATTTGACAAAAAAAAACAAAAAAACCACAAAACCATGACTCAAGAGTATTGTTTTAGTGTATTGCACTAAGCAAAAAATCTTAAAGGTCAAAAGCGATCCTAGAAATTTCTCATACGTCTAGAAGGAAATATAACCCTCTGTTTCCACAGTATCTTTCCCCTTGTTAAATACTCACAATAAAATACACAGGTTCCCCAGCTTTACTGAAGACCCTACCAACATGAGCCTACTAACAAATTCCCAGAAGTATTTATTTATGTAGTCAAGAACGTTTCTTAATCTAATAAGAACTTTCCACTTATGCTTGACAAATTTCTAGCACGCTAGCAATCCTTATGTAAGGCAGAAACCAAACACAGTAGGACTATCTTGGAAGAAAAACTGCGCTCTAAAGAAAGCTGTTCGTGTTATTTGACACGCTGCCACCCGATGGCTATTCGAAGTATCACCACCGCTCAATACTCCTGAGTGAACCGAGGGATTAGTTTGGCCACGAACAGAATCCACCGGGAAAAAAAAAAAAAGCAGCATACCGTTCCCAGTGTGTGGAGGAATATGGAAGCTTTTCTCTAAGATTTCAAATAACTTCAAAACCAAGAATTTCACGCTACTCAGAGCTCAAGTCATTGTTACCATGGAAAGTATATTACGTTGCAAAAAGTTATAACTTTGTGTGTACAGATATAATGTAATTACCTAAATAAAGATAAAAGGCAATCCTTCAGCATTCCTCCAGACTATATTTGCTTTCAAACCAGCAATCATAATAATCTAGCATCAAAGTCACATTATGTTTTTTTACTCAGATACTAACAAAAAGGAAAATGAAAGCAGACTGCAGACAAACTTTCACTAGAAAGTATGGTTTCTGACCCAGCTAGAGGAAAAATAGTTACAAGCAGCAAAAGCTTGTTTTCTTGACCTGGTTTTATGCTTAGACCAGAGCTCCCAGTTTCTGAAAATATCTTCAAGATGAAATTCACTAATCATCTTCTCCTTTAACTAGAACCCTACAGTACGCATAGGGATATACTTGCCTGAGGCAAAGAGAAAAAAAAAATAGAAAAAGTAGATCTTCAAACATTAATTCAGAAATTAATTCTAAACAGGTAAATTGCGTTTAAAACTTTGACTAAATCAACATATTTTAGCTCCAAGGAGAATCAAATTTCAGCTCCTACGCAACAAACAAGTTATTTTCCTCTGAACAAAAGCAGTTTGAAAAATAAAACACTGTGATATATCATCCACTTTTATTCTTTAGAGTTACAAGGAACATTTGACGTTTGTAATTTGGTTTTGAGTTCAAAAGACCACCTTCCTTAAACACATAAACTGTACATGCACGTGAGACAAGTACTACAAGATAATCAGCTCTTCTGTGAGTAATTCAAACTTAAGTTTTGCATGTTGTAGAACAATCAATAACAACAGCAAAATAGCAACATCCCAGGCAGCAGCAAACAAAAATCTACTCAAATACAACAGCCACAAATGAAAAAAGTTACTTACCTTCAGAAAACTATACGTAGACAGGGATCTTCAACAAGATACCCTTGCCTCCACTGCCAACCCTTAAATGAGGACTGGGAAGGGTGGACCCTGACTCCACTGCCTCTGGTCACTCAGGTGCACTATATTGCATGCACCTGAGCTCCCCTAGGTTGGCCCTGCCTTCCCACCAGGTGTTCCATCACTGATTCAGTCTGTGTCTTAGCATTGCCACTGCACATTTCCTTTTAAATTATGTAACAAGAAGAAATTCTACAGGACAGCAAGAAAGATGGCAAGAAAGAAAGAAAGAAAGAAAGCACTGTGCAGCTATTTACCACCAAAAATTATCACATCTCCCCAGTTTCCACACAGCACATACATTAACGTTAAGAACTGAGCAGTAACTGCCTGGTTCCATTCCTCAGGGTATTCAACTTCAAGAAGGCAATCCAGCTGTTTTGTATTTCTGTTTAGAACTTTAAAAATGCCACCTGGTGTGTTTCAAGAGCAGGTGTACTGCAGCTGCCGTTGCTGGAAGCTCCCAGCACCAGGCATACAGACTGAAAGCACAAGTAGGGGGCAGAGAATAACAGAGGCATGGCAACAGTTATGACACAGATCCCCCAGAGACCACCCTGCTAGGGAGTAGCTGCTGAGGGCAGGTGGCGAGGGCAATGCAGCCATGAGAAAACAGTTTAAAACCGGAGCTTTTGTCTCAGAAGTACTATAAAGCTCCAAGGCACACGTGTAATTCCTCACATTCCTACTTTCCAGCCCGTTCTTGACCCAAGGGCAGAGCAATGAATAGTGTGCTTAATAACACTATGCTACAACTGGTTTCTAACCACAGCCTTTAAATGTCACATTTTCATATGTCAATCTCAAAGATGTACATAAATAAATAATTAATACATATTTGAGCATTTAAAAACTGTTATAAATGCTTAAATTTTCACGTATCATTTTATGCAGTGGTAACTTATTTCTTATTTAATTACCTGGATATGCTGGCAAAATTTATACTAGGAATACACAAGGATAGTGTAATGATAGTATCTGAGTCTAAAATATATATTTCTTCAATATATATATATTTCACTCATCAAAAATACATTTCACATAGAACATTTGTGTTGTAATTACCTAACTTCATGGCATGAGATAATATGTTAATGAAATAAACCAAGACCATCTCACATGCAATTTAACCTTTTAAAAATAACTGAAGTGCATAATCATCATAATCATTTATTTTTGTTGTTGTGTTTGTTTCGTTGTCATTTGAAAAAAAAAAGAAAAAACAAAACAAAAAAACACAAGAACAAATACACTGTTCCTTTCTGCAGGACTAACACATTCCTTCTGAAATTCAATACTTCAAAAATAGGAATGAACTGTTCAAAATGTTATTAGAATTTGTGCAGGACAGTATCAACTGCATAAGGAGTATAAGTTTCTGTGGAATAATTTTGATCTTATTCACGTCTGCTACCACGATTCTGTCTAAACTGCAATGAAAAATTTGGACTTTACATTTGCTTTTAAACAGGTAGAAATCATTTTGGTTGTGTTTTCAGCACGTAGTAAAATTTATGATACCTACTTTAAGACAATTAGTGCCACTAAGTTTCCATAGACATGCTCTCTGCTTCTGTGTTTTTCCTGGTAAATGTATCTACGGCTTGTGCAACAGCTCTCTAAGCATAAGGTAATTTGGTAGTTTATCCCAAAGCCTGTTGAAGAAGAAAACAAAATGTACGTATGAAAACCATGCAAAGGAAGATGAATTTTCACATTTTAGTATGTAAACAAAAGGGTGGGCATCCGTCATATACATTCCTCAAGTACTGTTACTTTTGGATCATTTGAGACGATCTTTTTTCAGTATTGCATTCCCTTTCCACGCACACTTAGTATTTATGCATCATCCCCTAAAGCACAGCACCAAATCTGCAGCACCTTCCACAGCCTACAAGTACACCAACACATCTTTCACCCTTCCTATTGCTCCGTTTGTCTGGTTTCACTGAGACTAGGAAAACAACGTTGAAGTGACTGAATTTCTGTTGCTCTTTTACACCTCCTTAGTTTGCTCTGCAGACTCTAAGCCGAAAATTTGCTGTTATTTCAAGTACATATATAAGCCCACCCAATTAAGAAAAGGGGCAGATGCTGTCCCTGAGGAATTTCTACACACGGTCTGCATTTGTGCACTTTTCACTACAAAGCGTCCGCTATACCTTTCCCCACTTCCCCATTTGTTGAATGGTAGATTAGGCAGGTCTGATCTCGGTCACAAATCTCTTAATTTGATGCACGTTTTTACAGACACTTTTCATTCACAACTGTTCGCAGTCGCTCACGAGAGACCCCGCTCTGAGGAGGCACCGCCCCGCCACCAGGCAGCCGAAGCACCGCCCCGAAGGCGGTGACGCCTCCGAGGGAGGAGCCCCGCCCAGCGCCGCCTCACCGCCCACCCCGTTCGCTTCGGCCCCGTCAACCGGAAGCGCGGAGCCGGCACCGCCCACAGCCGCTCGTTCTGGGCATGCGCGGGCGCGACGCGCATGCCCTGTAGGCGGAGGCAGGTGACGGGGCAGCGCCGGGATCCCGCCGGGATGGTGTACATATCTAACGGTGAGCGGCGGCTGTTGAGGAGGGGCGATACGGGGGTGGGAGCGTTGCAGGCAGAGCCTGCTGTGGGGTGACTTTGCGGTCCGGCCTTGAGGCGGCAGCATCCCCAGCTCCGCAACACGTTGACCCTGTCCTGTTCCCCCCCTCCCCCCCCATCGACCCGCGTTCTCGTGCGCAGTAGTGCCTGGATGCAGCGTCTGCTAGCGCAGCCCAGCTGCTCCAAGCACCGCGTGCTCGTACTCCGTGGGGAAACCATTAGGCACGGGGTGTAGTCCTGCCTGGATGTGGTTCCATGTCTTACTGATGTCACTCATTAAACAACGCTGAACGTTTCCCGTTTTGCCACGTAACAGGACAAGTTTTGGATAACCGGAGCCGGGCTCCCTGGAGATTGTCATCCATAACAGATTTCTTCTGGTCCATAGCAGACTTCATAGTTATGTTGTAAGTAAAAAATGATTCCTTTGATGAACTTTATTTTAAACTTGGCTTATGTTGATGCTTCTAAGTACTTCCAGTAATGCTGTGCCACAAAAAACGTTGGATTTATTCTTAAGCATTGCCGAGGCACTATTCACAGAACCACAGAGTTGTAGGGGTTGATAGGAACCTCTAGAGCTCCTCAAGTCCAAACCCTCTGCTAAAGCAGGTCACACAGAGCATCACCAGAGGAGAATCCACAGCCTCTCTGGGCTGCTCCTTCAAGTACTCCATCACTCCCACAGAAAAGAAGTTTTTCCTTAGTATGGAATTTGCTACTTTCCAGTTTGTGCCTGTTGTCCCTTGTTCTATTGCCAAATCCCACTGACAGGTGTCTGGAAAACATCTGTAAATGTTCCAATATTGTTACATGGCCTTGCTTATTAAGCACTTGATGTATGCATTATACAAAGAGTGTATATAGAAAGTTGATGCTAAAGGGCTGGCAATTCTTCTATTTTAATAATGCAGAAAGAAAAATGACATGCATTTTTGTTAAACATCAGTTTGATCAGCTGTGAGAAACTAGAAGAATTATTTGGTTAGTTTTTTCTACCAACAATAGTTTCTTGCTGCATAACAGTACTCACACAGCAGTAATCTCACATGTAAGCTCCAGACTGAATCCAGTGAAGATCTAATGAGTTCCTTTGGTGTCTTCAACAGTCCCTCATTATCTTAGTTACAGTTTATATTTCATGCATTGCTTGCACTTTGTTTAACACAAGAAAAATGTTCACAAGTTTTAAATATTTGAAAACTGAGTTTGAGCTGTGTTTTAACTTGGAATTGTAGTTTTATAATTCTCTGAAGAACAAAAAAATCACAAAGATCAAAAAGCAATCTTGATACTGCTCATTCCTAACACTACTGTTTTTTAGCCCACTTTATATCTTGTATATCTAAAATCCAGAAGCGATGTATAGCAATACTTTCTACATAACTTCCTGTTTTATTTTTCAGCTTCCAGAGCATTATTCATCCAGATTTGAGAAGAGGCTACACGTCATCCTCTTATTTAGGACAGAGTGATGGAAGAGGGTATTTTTCATATTCTCAATAATTCCATTTTTTTCCCCTGCCCCAGCAGATGGTCATAATGGATGCAAACCATGACTGTAGTCACAATCACAATTGAATTCTATTAGAATATTGAAAATGTTATTTTCCTGCAGCATTTTGTATGAAACTTGCTGATAACAGTATATAGTTTTGAATAGCTGTAATAACAGTGTAGTCTGACAAAATTTTTCAGGGCTGCATAATGGATAATATCACAGAATCATAGAGGTTGGAAGGGACCTCTAGAGATCATCTAGTCCAATCCCCCTACCAAAGCAGCTCCCTAGCCCAGGTTGGGTGTCCAGGAAGGTCTTGAATGTCTCCAGAGAAGGAGACTCCACCACCTCTCTGTACAGACTGTGCCAGTGCTCTATCACTACACTGTGAAGAAGTTCCCATGCACATTTGTGCAGAACTTGCTTCAGTTTGTGGCCATTTCCCTTCATCCAATCACCACACGCTGTAGAGAAGAGTCCAGCCTCATCCCTTTTGCCTCCTGCTCCTTAGTTATCTATAGACATGGATCGGACCCCCTCTGAGTCTTCTTTTCTCAAGGCTGAACAGACCCAGGTCTCTCAGCCTTTCCTCATATAGGAGGTATTCCATGCCCTTTATTGTATTTGTGGCCCTCTGTTGGACTTTTTAAAGGAGATCCCTGCCTATTTTGTACTGGGGAGCCCAGAACTGGGCACAGTACTCCAGGTGAGGCCTCACCAGTGCAGAATAGAGGGGGAGGATCACCTCTCTTGACATCCTGGCCATGCTCTTCTTAATGCACCCCAGGATCTCTTCTTGGCCTCCAGGTCACACTGCTGGCTTATGGCCAACCTGTCATCCACCAGGACCCCCAGGTCCCTTTCCTCAGAGCTCCTCTCCAGCAGCTCATCCCCCAACCTGTACCAGGGCATGTAGTTGTTCCTCCCTAGGTGCAAGACTCTACACTTGCTCTTGTTAAACAACATCTGCTTCCTTTTTGCTCATCTCTCCAACCTGTCCAGGTCTCACTGGATGGCAGCACAGTGTTACAGTTTGTCAGCCATTCCTCCCAGCTTTGTATCATCAGCAGACTTGCATTGATACGTGTCTTTAAAATTCTTGTTCTGTTGGCCTTATTAAGTTTTAGATTTGGGAGAAAAAAATCATTTCATGTATTAATAAATTGTTTTGCCTAAAATATACAGATATTTCTATGCAGATATTGTTTCTCTAGACATTATACTTGCAGTGTTTCTTCATTCATTCATGGGATGGCCTTACCTTTTTATAGAGCTGTGTAAAAGCATCAGTAACAGCTACAAATTTTCACATCAAAGCAGAAAACTTTCTAGAGGCTTTATTGAATTGCTATGATTTAGACACAGAGTTTTTATATTTCCAATTTAAAAAATGAATGCCTATTGAATAGGTTTTGTTTTTCTTGCTTTCTTTTTAGGCCTCCAGGAAATCCTCGCCGTAGAATGGGCCGAATAAATCATTGGGGTGGAGGCCCAAGTCCACCACCAATGGCAGGAGGTGGATGAGGAAGGTAATTCCTAATCTTCTCTATCCTGGTTTGATTTTTTTTTTTTTTAACTCCAAGAGATAACAGTAATGATAGAGCCTAAGATAGAACAGAGTGCTTTATCCTAATATAATGCAATATGCCACAATAATAGCAGAATAGCAGTGTCCTACAGCAAGTGAGGATACTCTGAAATGCAGCAGCAGATACAGAAACAAAGAAGCTGCTTACCTTCAGAAAACTTCAGGTAGGCAGGGATCTCTAGCAAGACCCCTGCTTTCACTGCCAGCCCTTAAATGAGGACTGGGAAGGAGTGGATCCTAGCTCCACTGCTTCTGGTCACTCAGGTACATTGAGTGCACCTGAGCTCCCCTGGGTTGGCCCTGCTTTCCCACCAGGTGCTCAATCACTGCTTCAAGCTATGACTTAGCATTTCTGCTGCACCTGACCAGAACAGGAAGAGAATCAAGGTGGTTAGATACTTTGATTAACAGGAAAAAAAGTGTGTTTGAAGTGATATAGTATAAATGATGAGCTTCTGCTTGTAATTACATAGAAATTAATATACAAAGCATAGAACAGATATTTGAAGACAGCTGATAAAAAATGATTTATCATTCAGCCTTTTTTGTTTGCTAATATTTAGTCCCATTCAAATCAGTATTAACCGAAACTGGTTTTTTTCTAATTGTTATATTACAGATCATGAGGTTTTTTTCTTGTTGTTTAAGAGGGATTCCTAACAATGGAAATGAGGAAAAGTTGTTAAAAACAACTATTGTTAAAATACATCTTCCACTGACAGCACTATAGCTGTGCACACCTTGAATGGTAATATAGCACAAATCAGAATTGCTTAAAAAGGGAGGCAAAACCATTCAAAAGCCCTATCCTAACCTTAAATTTCTTGCTGCTGCCTGGTAATTGCAATTATCCTGTTTTGTTAAGCTGATGGGATTTTCATCTAATACTGCATGTATATAACAGTATGGTTTAATTTACTTTAAGACTTAAGTAAGCTACTCTTTTCACGAGTCACTCCTCATTGCAACAGAAGTTAAAAGGAAAATGCACATACAGGTGATGATTTTATTTTAAAGTATTTACGTTTTAAACATGATGAAATTATTTTGTCTTCTAGGTAAATGCCTGCTGTAAGAGGCAGGTAAAGGAGCACGCACATTTGCAAGAAGAAAGGGAAGAAGAGTTCAGTGGAGGACCAAACGAGTTTCAACGTTGTGAATGTGTGTGTCTAACTGAGAACTGTTCTGCACTATAAGCGGATTAATGAAGTTGTACTGGGAACTCCTTCAAGGATCCAGTGTAACTGAAGTGCAGTGTTGTTAAATACATGTTTACTGTCAGTCTGAAGTCTTTGTATAGTTTCTGAACATTTTACTGTAGCTGCAAAATAAATTATATATGGCTTATCAGAAGGTGGACTAGCAAAAAGTTCTACTCAGAGTGCAGTGAACACTTTTCTGTTCAAATGAGGAAGAACTGTAATACTTACACATTATACCAAAGATCACTCTAAAATCACTTAAATTAGTTCTGCCTAAAGGTTTTATCTTTACTGGTCCTTGCCTTATTTTTATAATACGAATGATGAGTTAAAAACACTTTTAAAATGCAATTTAAGGTCATTTGTCCTTCCGTTCTGAAAACTCTTTCCCTTAAAGCCTGATCATGGGTTTTATAACACGCCCATTTTATAAGCACTCTTGAAACAACTTCCTTCTATGAAGAACATACATGGATGCGCTGTACAAACAC
The DNA here is from genome assembly GCF_038088225.1 of Cyrtonyx montezumae. Classification (NCBI taxonomy): domain Eukaryota; kingdom Metazoa; phylum Chordata; class Aves; order Galliformes; family Odontophoridae; genus Cyrtonyx; species Cyrtonyx montezumae. The sequence goes on from NW_027072067.1 coordinate 6,213,527, forward strand.
TGATACTTTCAATAAAATTAGGTTTCATTTTTCTTATGGGAAGAAAACGAGTCAGTATCACTGAGCACTAACTCCGAAGTTATTTCCCTTCGGTCACCGCTGTTCTGCGGATTGTTTGACCGTCGGGAGGGGGCTGGTTCCGCCGGGCCGAGCACGGACGGAACGAACTCCTCTGTGATGCCACTTCCACTTTTTCACCTAGCTTTTCTAACAGCCTCTAGCCGCTAACTTCCACATCCAGCAACGGCCCTCCGTCCCCACGCAGATCTATGCTCGAGTTGGCTTCCGCCTGCGAAGCCCCAGCACCCGCCCGGCTCCGCTGTACCGCCTGAGCCGCCGCGGGGCGGTGCCCGCCGTGGTCCCGCCCGTTCCGCCGCCGGGATCGGCTCGGCTCGGAGCCGCCTGACGGGCAGGGAGCATGACCCAGGCGGAGAAGGGCGAGACGGAGAACGGCAAGGACAAGGAGCGCGAGCGAGAGCAGCGCGGCGGCAAGCGGCCCATCGTCCCCGCCGCCGTGCCTGATTCCCTGCAGGAGGTGAGGCCGCGCCGGCCCCTTTTAAAGGCCCGGCCGGGGTTGGGGCGGGGAAGCGCCGCGGGGCTGCCGCCCACTGCCCGCGCTTTGTGCTTGCAGCAAATCCAGAGCAACTTCATTGTGGTGATACACCCCGGCTCCACGACCCTGCGCCTCGGGAGGGCCACGGACACGCTGCCCGTGGGCATCCCCCACGTCATCGCGCGGCGGCACAAGCAGCAGGGCCAGGCGGCCTACCGGGACAGCTGGCTGCTGCGGGACGGCCTCAATGTAAGCGCTATTTCCATCGCGTCCTGATGTCTTTGACACGGAGCTGCCAGGACCTCCAGTGCACAAACCTCTCCGTCCCGCGATCTAGTAACCGCAGCAATGATTTTGCAGTCTAATTTAACACATTCAGTGTTACCAGTTTTAGTGCTGCAAAGACAGTATTTCTCATATGTGCTATTTCTGTTGCTTAGAAACCTGAAAGTACAGAGCAGAGACAAAATGGCCTAAAAATGGTGGACCAAGCAATATGGTCCAAAAAGATGTCAAATGGTGCCAAACGTATACCGGTGTCACCTGATCAGGTAACTCATCTTGAAACTGTAATAAACTCTTCCTGTTCTCACGTGGTGTAATGCTATGTTTTAATGCATAAGAAAAGTTATTCTTTATAAAGCATATATGAACAGTGCTATTGTGTCCCTTACTTCCAAAATCTAAGGAGGAGGTGAAGGTTTAAAATGGATTTTCGGCATGGATTGTTCGAGGCTGTCTGTTTGTTTGTTGCTTTCATGCATACCAAGTGTCTGGTAAAATAGTGTTTGATTTGATTACATTTCAGGCCAGGTCATACAACAGGCAGATGCGGCCAGCTATTTTAGATCACAGCTCTGGGGCCAAGTGGACAAACACATCTAATCATCCTGAGTTTTTGGTGGGAGAAGAGGTAAGATTCATTTCATACGTGAAATGAGGTTTAGTGTTATCCTTTAATAGAGCTACATATTGAAGAGCAATTTAGACTCAGTTTAGTTAAGCAGAATGTGAGGAGCTCTGCTCTATCATATTCAACAAAACCAGACAATTTTCCTTACTTGCTCAGCTAGTAATATATATATATCTTAAATTTCAAACTGCAGGGAAAACTGTATCTCTTTCAAAGATTCATGCAGTGTAATTTTCCAGGATAAGTAAAAGATATTGAATATTCTTAGGACTTTATTCTCATAGTTAGTAGAAGCAGTGGGGTAGATTCCTCATTGCTTTCAGTGGCCATTACTGCAGGTAAGAACTTTTGCCTGTATGGTGTAAATCAGATAAAGGGAAAGAAACTGATAAAAAAGGATCAGTACATGGAATTGCTGCTGACTATTTAGGCATTCATGAGCTTTCAAGAGTTTTTACATTATTTTAGCTATTAATGACAGAATGAAAAAAGACACTTTTATATACTTAATGACCTAGAAGGTCTTTTCGAGTTTAAATCAATCAATGCTTTCATATCCATGGATATGAAAATTCAAACATTTAAACCATGTACTGAAAGTCTTAACACAGTGCAGCCCTGCTAAAAAGAGAGCCACCCTGTTGCCTTCACACTGGTCTCAGTGGTGCTGTACGGCAAGTTCTGTCCATTTCTGAAATATTTTTCCATTATTTATTATAAATTTGGGGGAAAAATAACTTCATTTCTTGTCTTTCAGGCACTGTATGTCAATCCATTAGATTCTTATAATATACATTGGCCTATTAGAAGAGGGCAGCTGAACCTCCACACAGGACCTGGTGGCTCCCTCACTGCAGTATTAGCAGATCTTGAAGTAATTTGGTCATATGCAATACAAAAGTACCTGGAAATACCACTGAAAGACCTAAAGGTGAGCTATGAACAAGTTCATGTGTGCTGTATTCTCTTCTGTAAATGTGATACTTTCCTCCTTCACAACAGGTATCCAAGCATGCAAAGAGAAATTGAATTTGAGAGCTGGCTTCAATTTGTCATTTTTACCTCCAGTACTACAGGTGCATTTTACTAATTCCAGACATCTACAATAAACAACACGTGAAAGAACTGGTGAATATGATCCTCATGAAGATGGGCTTCTCAGGTAAAACCATATGTATGCAAGCACTGAGTCATTAATAGCATAAAGGTGTTTTGTTGGTTGACTTGGTTGTTTTTGTTTTTTGCGTTGTCTGGCGATAGTATCTTAAATTTTTTTAAGATAGAAAAGTGCAATAACAGGCATCCATCCTTTTAGTTTTTCTCAGAACTCCAAAGGCCTACACAATGCAATATCTGTCAGCACCCTCGGCCCATCTTCATTTAATATATAACTTTCCAGTGGAGTCAGGCTATTAGCAGGTTTTAAAAGACATTAACATGACCTTTGAACATCAAAGAAATCAACTATCAGAAATGTAGCTTTGGAGCTTGGTATAAATTGATTATAATTTTTTTCCTCATGTTCTTAGGAATTGTGGTGCACCAAGAATCTGTCTGTGCTACATTTGGAAGTGGTTTAGGCAGTGCATGTATAGTAGATGTGGGAGATCAGAAGACAAGTGTTTGCTGTGTAGAAGACGGAGTTTCCCATCGCAACACCAGGTATCCCTTCACAGGCAGAATTATTACAAGCATGTATTCAGTTACATACCAAAGTAACTGGGAAAAAAAGGAAATATTTTTACATCTACAGAGTTAGGGATTTTATATTTATTGTGAGCTGTTCTTATGTTACAAAAGAAATGTAAAGAAGTGATATATCTAAAAGAAGAAAACAGCAGAACTGATACTGTGCTGTACAACCTGGAAGTCACATTCACAGTACATCTAAAAGGTTGCTTGAATCTCTATACACACCACTATAGAAGGCCAGTACTTCAGAAAATTAATAATCTTTTTTCTTAATATGCTTTAGGCTCTGCCTTGCATATGGAGGATCTGATGTGTCAAGGTGCTTTTACTGGCTTATGCAACGAGCAGGGTTTCCATACAGAGACTGTCAGTTAACTAATAAGTTGGATTGCCTTCTGCTTCAGCACCTAAAGGAGACATTTTGTCACCTAGATCAGGTGAGAAGCAAAGTGATGTATTCTCCTCTTTACCTCCATGGAATGGTACTTTGGGGAAGCTCTGTGGGAGGCTACAATTGCTTTAGAAGATGCATTATTTATTCCTTGAAACTTTGTGTTTGCACAAGATGAATTTTAATATAGAATAATTAACTCATAGTCTTTTCTAATTAGTGTATTATTATTTCTTAGATATGGGAGAGCTGTAGGAAATGGGTATAGAAAATCAAATACTTCAGTCAGTAGAATGCTGACAAGAGCTGGAGAAGCTTTAGGCTTGAAATATTTTAAACTTATTTTGTTATCCTTCTAGCTGAAAGGGATCCCAGCTCTTAGAAGGAACATTTATTTGTTCATGTTACTGAAAGAAGCTGATAGTAGTTGCATTCTTGCTGCTTTTCAGCTTGTTTTGCAAGATCTGCCATAAATTCTCATATTTCTGCACAAACCCTCATTTTTGAGGCTTTAGCAGGTAGAAAGCTGTTTTGGCAGATCTTGCTACAATAAAAAGATTTTTAAAGGAGTTGAAGGATAGATGAGTGAAATTAAGAGGCTGAAGAGTTTTCTCACTTCTTGTTATTGGCCACAGTTCAAGTTATGTAGAGTTTAGTAATGCAGCTTGGTAGAGATAAGTAAAAGTATTTATTTTTCATACCATTTTATTTTATTTTTTTTACTGCAGGATATTTCTGGATTGCAAGACCATGAGTTCCAAATTCGGCATCCAGATTCTCCAGCTCTATTATACCAGTTTCGATTGGGGGATGAAAAATTACAGGTTATTTTTGTAAAATGAACAAGTAGCATATTCATGCTTGATGTTGACATTAAAATGAATTGCATTACATATGAATGTACCTAATGAAGCAGTGGGAAATGCACAACAATTCTAATAACTTTTAGCTAAAATGATTGTTGCTTCAATTGAATATTATGATGCTTATCCTTTTTCAGGCTCCAATGGCTCTGTTTTATCCAGCAACTTTTGGAATCGTTGGACAAAAAATGACAATTTTGCAACACAGGTCACAAGGGGATCCTGAGGATCCTCACGATGAGCATTATCTGCTAGCAACACAAAGTAAGCAGGAGCAGGTGTGTGAATGCTGGTTTTATTTCTTTTCCATAAAGTATTATTTAATTCTGGAATAAAATTAGGACTCATTACCTCATCTTGGAGACTGAAATTTGTTGTCTGGGTAAGCAGTATTAAGAATAAGTTTAAGTAATTAGAGGTGTCCAGACACGATGTTAGTCTGAACTGTGTATTGTTGGTCTGAAGGGCCTTTGTATTAATGACAGTGATACATCTGATGGATTTGAAAGTAAAACCCTTGCTTTAAAAGTGGGAACCAAACAAAAAGCAATACAAAGTAGTAATGTAATGTTTAACCTTTGTGCCCAAAAGGTAACTAAAAAAGGTCAAGAGGTGATGTTTAGTCATTGCATTGATCTGTAATCTGCTGAAGATCTTTTTCTGTATTTCATAGTTTAACAGTCAACTTGTTTCCTTATTTTTAAGTCTTCAAAAGCTACAGCTGATAGAAAATCCATGTCAAAGCCTGGTACCTTTGAGGGAGATGTGAGAGGCCAAGTCACAGACATTTCAGAGAGGATCTATCCACAAGAAGTTGAACTGGGATCTTCCCAAAGTGACTGTATGATATCTGGAAATGATTCAGAGGAACCATTAACTGCACACATGTCCAGAAAAACAGCTGTTTCACAGTTTGAAGGCAAAGCCTTAGGCCTGGACAAAGCCATTCTTCATAGTATTGACTGCTGTGGTAAGGATTACATTGTTACGATTCTGAGAACTATGTCTGTCAGTGTGGGTCTACATTAACTACTGTATTCTAGGAAAGTAATGTGTATCCCTTAGTTTTATCAGCTCTAAAGGTAGCTACTCTGTTCCTTGTACATAAGTTACAAAGTCTTAGACAGTGTCTTGGTCTTTGAAGCTCCAAGACATAACAAAAAAAAGTTTTAAAAGTAAGCAGTTCTCATTTTCTCTTTGATTTGACTTGCAATATGTTCTTTATAACACAAATACAGGCACTGTTAACTTCTAAAAATATATATATTTATATATGCATCCATTCATTCCAGCATCTGATGATACAAAAAAGAAGATGTACAGCTCCATCTTGGTAGTAGGAGGAGGCCTTATGTTTCATAAAGCTCAAGAGTTCCTTCAACACCGAATTCTCAACAAAATGTCCCCTTCTTTGAGAAGAGTAGTTGAAAATGTTGAAGTCATCACAAGACCTAAGGTATACCATCAGCTGATCGCTAAATGGTTAATAAACTATAATAATGAGTTCTTCAGAAGATTATATAAAATACGTTTTCTCAAAACTATTTCTGCATTTCTGAGGTTGGAGGTAAAGCCAGACTGTTGTTGTTACAGATCATGAAAGTAAAGGCCATATTTCCAAAGAATTGATTAGTATGGGTCCATGAAGTTAACACAATTCCTTGCTGAAAGACAGAGTGGGATTTTGGTTTTTGATTATCAATGTAAAATAAAGTATGGCATAAGTAAGCCATTTTAATTTGGTTTTAATCAAGCAAAATTTTTAAAAACCCATGCTTGAGTATTTTTCAGGGCCTTCAGCCTGCCCACTGAGGGCAAAATTTTCATGACCGTGCCTAAAAGTCTTATAAAATAAATCCACATAAAATAATCCTCAAAAACCCTAGATAGCCTTCCCATATTTTCATCTCATCATCATGAAAAAGTTCCTTCTTTTACATAATTTTCAAAACTTTTTCTCCTCCTCTCACCCTTAGGATTCTGAATGACGAATACTGTTGGAATAAATAGGATGCAATGTTTGAGAACTGTGCTAAATCAGGCTAGTGACTGTGTATAAAACTGTTTTTGGATTTAGGATATGGATCCCCGCTTAATTGCATGGAAAGGAGGTGCTGTCCTGGCTTGTCTAGATACAACTCAGGAGCTGTGGATCTACCAGCGAGAGTGGCAGCGTTTTGGTGTCAGAATGTTACGAGAGCGAGCTGCATTTGTATGGTAACTGATATATTTATGTTGTTAATTGAAAATTCAGTTCCCCCAAATGGTGTTGGTTTGTTTGTTTGTTTCCAAGGCATGGGAAAAAAAATGAAATGATATTTATTTTAATAAAACTAAATTGAACTGAGATTTTTTTCCAGTAGCAGTGCAAAAATCTTAGAGTCTATATTACTTCAATATTGCTATACTCATTTATATTTTGAGTAGTATGCACTGAATTCTGTGTACAGAAAACAACCTTCATCTCCAGATTCACTATATTTATATTATGTAGGAGATATATATACATATGCACTCACATTAAAGTTGCAGTGTGGGAATATGAGGTATCACATAGTGAAGTGGTAGATATTAAGCCAAGATTGGTTCCAGACATGCATACAGATACACAGAGGCAGTAGTGAAGTTAAGATTAGTAAGATTGACATCTTACTATAATTCCTATGCTATGGTTACCAGAGGATGAAATTGTTGTACAAACTATCATTGTGGAAAACATGAAAGGGAGAACATAAACTTCAGTTGTTGTTGTACTTTCTATAATGCTTTGTATTATTCAGTGGAAAAACATTTTTCAACTTAAGTATTTTTTTCTTGGTTGTTCTTATCATTAAAAAAGTCTTAGTTTTTCATTATCCTTGGTAGTTATTTATTTTTTTCCTATTTAAAAATAACAATATAATACACCTATGTGCCTCTTATTCTGCCCCTTCACCTTCCTTCCCTCAACCCCCTCCTTCAACCTGGCCTTGCATAGGAGGACAGTGAGCCTGACAGCAGTCAAAACCAATTGAGCATGCACCTAAAAAGCCATTTCTGACTATGAGTCAATCATCTTAACTCCAGAAATGGTGAGCAGCTCAAGAGCCCCTTTAAGCTCTCCTTCACAGCAGCTGGCTGCATGACAGGGACACCTCTTGAAGTTACAGCTGCACAGAGATCCCTTACACCCTGACATCAAGACACCTTGCTAATACAGATCCTCAGTAAGTGACTAATTGTTTTGGGCTTTGTTAGCTTCACTAAGATTCAATCTTAGATTGTGCAAATGTAATCCCTTTGATATAAACCATTGATGAAGCCTGGGACTAGGAGTGGATTTAGCCATACCTAGGCTTCCTTACCTCCATGGTTCAAGGAGTTTAGAAAGCAAGAGTCTAATCTGAACCTCATGGCTCAACAGGAGGCCTCCTGTATGTTTATGTTTAACTCTACCCTCTGTGCAGTAAATCATCAAATATATCCAGCCATCTTGAATCTTAAGTCACTGTTAAAAGCACCACATCATATTATGTCAAGAAATATATTCTAGCTTCTCTCTTATGAGGGCAGTATTCTTTTTTTTTCTACCCATGACAACCCAGAAGAACGCTATTTCTTCTATGCAGCCAGCACCAACAGCGATAGAGGCTTTTTTTCCTTATAACCAATCCTTAGTTATAAAAGTTCTATTTCTTGTTCTATCTTCTGTAGCAAAGGCTCCCATCACCCTCAAACCAAGTTTCAAAACCATATTTGCAGCTATAATGTATATTAACTACATGGTATATTAACTATATTAACTACTAATTTATAGTAACTACAGGAATGCTGAAGTTCAAAAGAAGTGAGAATTCTTACCTCTGTAACCATATAAGCAACAGCAGCAACAATGCATACAGCCACAAGTAGAGCAGAAAGGAGAAAACACAAAAATCTTCCAACTGAATTGATTGTGAGGATTTCTGAGGGAAAAAACAACAACAAAAAAAAACCAATCACTTTGAAACAAGTCTTTCATAGCTGAAAGAGCTGACTCCAAAAAATGAATTACTGAAGTGAGCATCTCTAATTTCCATACCTGGAAGAGAAATTTTGCTAGAAGATTAATCAGTGATTATTAACTCTTCTGCGTTATCTCATTCTGACCAAATGAATTTTATCTAAAAACTGTATTAAAAACAAAGAATATCATCTATACACGTGAAATAATGAAACAGTGGAGTACAGCACTTCTGAGAATAGCCATAGCTCTTACACTGTTTCCTGTGCTTGATGGTCACCTCTGTTGATTTTCCATCAGTGGAAGAATGTGTTTCCTACTGTGGTAGTACAGGAGAACTTAGAAGACTATGCTTTTGGTGCGTCATGACTTAACAGAAAATTACATTTGTTTTTTTCAAGTTCTTCATACATTTGGTACTCACAAAGCAGCATTAAACATTCAAGCCCAAGACTGCTTGTTGTAAAATTTACTTCTGTCTCTATTTTACAGACAGTTACATTTGAATTCTGCAAACTTCCTGAGCAGTGTTTTAATCTGTTTAAAAAACAAACTGATTAAATGGATTTCCGCTATAGCTGTGCCCGTGACAGGCACTGTGCACCCTGCAGATGGCAGCTTAGGACCTAACAGAGTTTGTGCTTTGGAATGGGGCAAGTTGCAAGTGGTGGTTAGAAAGAGACACTGTTGTTGCTTGAGTTCAGGTCCTGATGCTTGGAAAGTTAAAGGATAAGAATACGAAGAAAGCTTCAACAGGTTTAGAAACAGTAGCGTCTACATGCCCTAATCTGTGAGGATTTAGTCTATTAAAGGTACTTTTGCTCATCATTGCATAGACTAAATTCATTACCGCACAGAAACCAAGAAAACTTACACAGCACACATTCCCGGATTGAAAGATGACGTTATTATTACTACGCAGAATTCCCCAAATCCCATCTTAAGGCCACGGTTCCCAGGGGAAGGTTCACAAGCACGTCTTCGATTGCGTTCAGCGTGCAGTTTGTGAAGATGTTACGAGGGCGCGTGAGGCGGACTTCGCCCCGCAGCTGCTCGTTGTTTCGAAACACCTCCGAGTTCCCCCGACGGCCTTTCGTGGGCGCCCGGCGTTCAGCTGCGGGCCGCCTCCCCCACAGGCCGCTCCCCCTGCTCGGGGCTGGGGGCGCGTGACGGGATCCGGCCTCGGCCCCGCACCTCGCAGCGCCCGGCCATCCTCCGCCGCAGGAACAGCGTGAGTGGGGCCGAGCGGGAGCCCCGGGCGGGCGCGAGGTGAAGGCCGGGGGAGGGCGGCAGAGGGCGCGGGGCCGCGGCGGGGTAGGAACGGGCGGGGGTGTGCGCCTCTGGCGGACGGCTCTGCGGGAAACGCGGCCTCGAGGTGCCCCGTCCCGCGGAACGGAGCAGGCCCCGCCACCAGCCTACACTGCGAGGCTGGAGGGAGCTCAGTGTGCCCCCAGGGCATGGCCGTGCCGAGCCCTAGGCCTGCAGAGAAGTTTGAGCACGGAGCAGGGCGAGGTGCATCAGCCCGACCCGTTCCTGCTGCGAACTGAGCTGCTCCCAGCATTTCCGTAGGCGGATGAACTCATCCTTTCTGGGAAGGCAGAGTTAGTCCAGGAGAATTCCGCAGCAGATGAACTGAAACGAGGCACGCAGCCTGTGCTGAAAAACAGAGGGATCTGCTTTACCTAAGGGGTTTGTCGCCCCTCCTGCCCTGCACACAGGGCTGGTTAAGGGTAATGGCCTGGAAAGGGCTCACTGCTCCCAGGCACCGGGTCTGTGCTGCTGGACATCTCCAGGCAAGGGACATTTCACATCCACCAGAGAGGACGTGGTCATTTTGGCCCTGGTAAAACAGGAGCGGGAGTAGAATATCGACCAGTGAGAGTTTCCTTTTAGTTTCAGCATCTGTCCAGTGGAGCTGGCACTGGAGCTGAGATGAGTTTGTGGATCATGTAAGAACTGTGCATTAACACTAAGCATATGTATCCAACCATCTATGTTGGATTTACATACAAACAAAATGGCTCAAGAGTTGACCACTGCACCTCAGAGCTTTAAAGCACAGAATATTCATGTATCACCTGCAAACCAATTCTCAAAATCACTGAAATACTACTGACTGACCTCTTCCTTTGCACTCTTCTCAAGAGGAAACAGTCTCATTATCTCCTATGATACTTGGCTACTCCTGTTCCATTTTAGTAAGTTCATTACCAAAAAAGAAAAGGCATAAAGGAAAACGTGAAATAACATGTAAATGTAGATACGATGAAGTTACGTGATGATGTAGATTAAAAACACCACTTCAGTGGCTTAAAAAGAACTTTCAGTCTCGCCTTCTTGGCTGGCAATTCAGCCTCCTAGTCAAGACAGTGGATATCATAACTGTTTGGTACTTATCTTTGATCAGTTTTATTTCCAGTTTTATCAGAGAATGAGAAAGCTCTGACTTATTAATAGTAATCTTGCCCAGAGGCATGCAGCTTTTTTAGATTAGGCACCCCATCCACCACCTTTACAGTCCATTTGTCAATATGCCCTGCTAAGCAAGCAAGGTACCTAGCCTCTTCTCTTCATTATAGACTGAGAGTCCTTTAAATCTGACATTTTAGGAGTTAGGTCCCAGACACACTTCAACTATTTTTGCAGAGAAGGCAAGTTGATTTAATCATTAAACAACCTATGCAGCTTATTTTCCCCTCCCCCTCTCCTTTTTCAAAAGCTGCAGGGAAAACAAAGCAAAAAGAGATGGTCCCTTCTTGACCATCCTTTAGGAAAAATCTCTTTTCACACATAACCCCAAATTCCACATTGAGAAATGTGTTATAGTGATGAACCCCAATCACCTAACTTAAGTACTCTGCCCACTTTTGGCTATATGATTACATACACTGTGAATAAAGTTTTCCTGCTGAGGCTCTCCTGTTCTTTATTCCCTTAAGAACACTGCCTATAAGCTCTTTCAAAAAACACCTACCCCTAAAATAGATACAATTTTTTTCATGTGAGCTCAAATTTCAAAGCTCTGGTGCAATAAACCAATATATTTTATGTTTCCTTATGCATTTCTGCAGAGCTGTTAGCTGACTGATAAGGAACCTTTACTACTTATGAACATAAAAGAGTCATGATATGCCAGAACCCAGACAAAGTCTTCCAGTAATATCCATTATGGCCCAAAAGACAGTGTTTCATTGGTGGTAACTACAGATCATTTCACTAGAAACAAGCTTTTAAAATCTTCCTATTTCTACATGATTTACTTTGGCATAGCTACCACAATATTTAATAGAGCTGGCCATGAAGTTCAGTCATGTGTAAATGTTATACTCAGCATGCCCACCAAGGCTCTGAGAGCCTCAGACAATTCTACCTATTGGGATAACAACTTAATGTTTGCAGTTACAGGTAGGAAACCAACCAAAACCTACTTTTACTGAAATATAGATTTTAGCAAGGTGACATGGGCAGTAAATTATCCCCCTCAAAAGAGCAGGTGAAAACTAAGGGAAAGTTTAGGAAAACAGTTTACTAGGTTAAAATTTTGCTGGTGTTATTGTGTTCAGAGAAAGACTCCTGCAGATTTCCCCAAGACTAAAAGAATTTAAACAATGATAAAACCATGTATGCACATCGAGCTGTACAGATTATTAGAGAGCAAAGTATCATCATGTTCTAGTTTCAGAAAGCAATGACCCCTTCAATATAAGTTTGAATTGCTCTGTGAGCTTCAAAGTATATGCACACAAGAGCCTCTAATCTAGTTAGCTTTTAAAAGGCTCTACACTTCAGTCATAGTGCCCTAGCTTAAAGTAGGGCAGAAACATTACTGTTAATATCAGTGTTGCCTGTGGAATGCCGTTTAGGTTAACATCTTCAGGAGCTCAATAGCTGCTGCTCGTGCTGTAGCAAACCATAAAACTACAGCTCAGTGACTAACTCCCACTGCATGAGATTCCAGGGATTCTACACAGCTTACCCTTATCACCAAGAACTAAGTAGGTCATGGCTGGTAGCCAGCAGTTTGGTTAGGAGGCACAATAACATTTAATGGCATTGTAGATTTTATGCCAAAATCAATAGGCTAATATTTGCTCCAGAACCTGGAAACTCTTCTTATCTACTTAGCAAACACTGACCATCTTTAGCACCAACATCAGAGGTATTTTACTTCTTCAGGAAAGAAGTTCAAAACTTTACCTCATAATGAATATCCCCTAGGAAATATAAAATTTATGAAGGAAGAAAAATATCTAATTATATAGAGACAAAGCCCATATTGTAGGAAAATCCCTAGTAAGCCATCTTATTTTCCTAAAACAACAAAATCTACAACCCAGCAGTTCTCCAAGTCAGTCGCATCTTAGAATTGCAATCATCTTCATTACAAGTAAATCAAAACATAATACCTTTCTGTCTTTCTCCGTAACAACACAAGAAGTCCCCAGACTCTCCCATCCAATAATCCTTTTAATATTCTCCACCTGTAAAACATGCCCTCCTACCTTCAGCTGGGATCCATTTGGAATTAGCCATGTGAGGCTCAGGTGTGTGAACTGCAAGGCTAAACTGTTCTCACACACAGATGTGTGTTCACATTCACATTCTAGAAATTTCAGGATTTGTACAGCCTATTAAAAGCTTTCTGAGAGAAAAAGAAAGTGCTTATTCCCATACAAAATGCATTTGACATTGTACATTACAGTGTAAATAAATGCGGTTCCATCTGGAAGACTTATGATGAGACTGTATCTAATTTTGCTATGGATCCTGGGCTTCCTACCAAGCCTTAGGACCTGGTGGTATCGTATCATAGCTGTATTCAGAGCTGTCCTTCAGGGTCTGGTTTTAGCAGTAAGGGAGGTGTACGAGTGTTGCCTTTACTTACGTTAGGAAGCATTCCCCAAAACCAGTAATTTCTCTATTTCCAGATGAATCGTTTCCATGGTTATAAACTGACTGTGCAATACTACTGTCTCACAAACTTTCAGGGGAGTTTGTGAGAATGTTGTTTTCCTTAAATTCTTACCCTCTAAAGGCAGATAAAGAGAGGCTACCAGGCAAGCAGAGGTTTCCATCTTTCATGGTTTTGGTAAATACTTGAAGATGTGCTTCAGGTATTTATCTCACGAACCAGAAGCAAATCAAAATCAGACTGCATGTAGTACCATATGGTATGCCACGCCACTGGTGCAAGTAAGAGACAGCAAGTTTCAGAATATGTGTATATTGTCTTATTGGCATTGTAGTTAAACTTCTGGGTAGTGAGAATAAGAAAATACAGCACTTCTACCTGAAAACGATGGACATTGTAGAGGTCATACACTGCACTAACGATAACATTTTAATTTGGACTTGTTTGTTTGTTTGTTTTTCCTAGTGCAAAACACTGGATTTTAATTGAGTTTTCTATTCTGCGAGGATAGTGTTATCAGTTAAGATGTCCTGCTTTGTCAGCGGAGTTAAATATTGCAGTCCTGTGAATCAGATGCACAAAGTAACAGGAGCTCTGTTTAAAGCACGCCTGTTAAGGAACACATGGGGCATCAAGGAACAGCAATTAAAAATCTCACGTGCATTGTCTCAGCTTAGTTCTGAAAAGGCAAACTCTTATAATTATGTCATTGTTGGAGCTGGATCAGCAGGGTGTGTATTAGCCAACAGGCTGACTGAAGATCCTCACAGTACTGTACTACTTCTGGAAGCAGGCCCTAAAGACACTGTTTTAGGTAGTAAGAGACTACTGTGGAAGATTCATATGCCTGCTGCATTAACCTATAACCTCTGTGATAAGAAGTATAACTGGTATTATCACACAACTTCACAAAAGCATATGGATAACAGAATTATGTACTGGCCCCGAGGAAGAGTGTGGGGTGGTTCCTCTTCTCTCAATGCAATGGTATATATTCGTGGGCATGCAGAAGATTACAATCGATGGAGCAGAGAAGGGGCTGTAGGATGGGACTATGATCATTGCTTGCCCTATTTTAAGAAGGCACAAACACATGAATTGGGGTCAGATCAGTATAGAGGTGGAAAAGGACCTTTGTATGTGTCAAGAGGGAGAGCAAACAATCCTCTTCATCAAGCATTCCTGGACGCAACCCAGGAAGCTGGATATCCCTTCACAGATGATATGAATGGCTATCAACAAGAAGGATTTGGCTGGATGGACATGACAATACACCAAGGTAAATTATAAAGGTTTCCTTAAGGAATTCGTGTTTCTGACCCAGCAGGAACACTGAAATAATTTTAGAATACAGACATAACCTGCACTGAATGCTATTTGGTTGTTTGGACTCATGAACAGCTACCAATCTATATTTGACCTCATTTCACAGGAGCTTTCTCTCAGTCTAGACTATATTTCATATAAAAATGTATTGGAATGCATACTTTGAGTTAAATTTGTGAGAGCAGCTTTTCTGATCATCACTGTGGAGTTTGTTATGTTAAAATAAAACATCTAGTTATATATCAAATAATATTTGCTTTGAATACTACAGAAGAATGCTTTTCTTGTATAAAAAGTCCTGATTGGCATTGGTGAAAATCTTGAGGAAAACTTCGTGCAACTATTTTGACCTTTACATTAAGCATACATTACAGGTAAAAGATGGAGCACAGCTAGTGCTTACCTTCATCCAGCTATATCACGCCCAAATTTGTCAGTTACCGAGAAGACTCTTGTAACAAAAATCTTGTTTAAAGGAACAAAATCCATTGGTGTTGAGTATGTGAAAAATGGACAAAGGAAACAGGTAAGAGATTTTTATTTTCCAGTATGAAGGACATTATCCAAAACAAAATTCATAAATAAACAAATAAAACACACATATAAGAACGTACTACAAGTGATGCTTTACTCTGTAAAATGTCAGCTTTTCAGAAATCATGTTGTATCTTCCAGTATATGATTCTTTGTGAGTTACTTGCAGTAGGTGATACTTCAGTTGTATTGATTTAGAGTTTGTCTCCATTTCAGAGATGCAGTTTTTCAGAATTGCCTTTCTGAAATACCAGTGTTTCAGCACATTACATTTTACAGAGATAGTATACAGTGTAGGTTCCAGCTTTAAGCATTACACAACACTGTTGTGTGATATCAGGTAATGGCTTGTCTGCTCATAGTGAAAGCTTGATCATTTCTCCTTAAAGAAACTTCTAGCAAGACAGTAATATATTTGGAATAAGAAAAATATGAGGGAGGGGTGTTCTAATCTCAGTCAGAACTGTATCTGAATAGAACCTCACTTACATTCAGATCAAGCTTAATAACATTATGACTTTTCTGCTCATTTCATTTTAGGCTTTTGCCAGTAAAGAAGTTATTTTAAGTGGAGGTGCCATAAATTCTCCACAGCTACTTATGTTGTCTGGGATTGGCAATGCAGATGACTTAAAAAAACTGGGGATCCCTGTTGTATGCCACCTTCCTGGTAATTTTATTATTTCTTTCAACCTTGTATCTTCCTAAGGATTAAATTCAAATTCAGTTGAATTGAACAAATTCATGAATTTTGATTGTCTTTATGTCAGGAAATATGGACTGAAATCAACAGCGTTACAAATGAGTGGAAACATGCATTGATTTTAGAACTGAGCAATGCCCCCCTACAGTTTCTCCACTGTGTTTGATGTGGAATATCCCTTTCTGAAAAATGCTACTAAGTGGCTTTAAAGTAAAGCTGCATACTTACAATTTAGAATTTTGGATGAGGGGTTTAGATCCACGAGAGATTGTATTAGATCTCATTGACAGATATATTAAAAGCTGGAAAGAACAACATGAGCTTCTTTAAACTAGAAAATCTAATAGTCTATTCAGCACTCAAATGTGGCAATTTTAGAACAAATGATACATCTACCATTTAACTTTCTATTTTCATTCTAGTTATGCTATGTTTAGTTAAAACCTGATTATGACATGAGCAAAAGGCTGATGGTATGACTCATGGTCTTGGTCCTAGTCATCATCACCACTGGAGGAGGTTGGGTTAGTTTTTATTTATGCTGTTTTCTGGTAGCAAATTTTAAGTATAATTGTTTTATGTGGAATAACTTTGTTTTCTTTTTCCTTTCTTTTCCTTTCTGTCCCTTTTAAATCTTTTAATCAGGAGTAGGCCAGAACCTTCAAGATCATTTAGAAGTTTATGTCCAGCACAAGTGCACCAAACCTATTACTCTATATAGTGCACAAAAGCCAGTTAACATGGTGAGGATTGGTCTAGAATGGCTTTGGAAGTTTACAGGTATGAAACAAAGTGTGCAATTCTTCTACCACTGATTGCTTTGCAATTATTAAATCTTTTTATCTGTGAATTTTGAATTTCATATGAAATTATTTTATCTCCTTTAAAATAACGAACTTACTTTTTTATAAATCAGAGTATTTTAAATCAGTTATAATGTTTTAGGTATCAAGTGAGTTTTTTATATGGTGTTATTTAACACATTTATATCTCCATTTAAGAATAACTTTTAAATCTTGGTGGCACTGAGAAAAGCTGTGGTAAAAAAAAAAAAAAAGGAAAAAAGATTATTTAAAAATAGATATTGCAGATTAAAAATATGCTCTGAAGTGAATTGGTTTTCCTTATTTTGTTGCTTTAGGCAGAATCCCTAAGAGTTTCTTTTGTTAAAAATGGCACTCTCATTTTATAACAATCCAACTTTATTTCATAATAATCCAGAGTTTAAAAAGAATCTATGAAAGTAATCCTTGAAATTATTAAAATAGCTTGGCCAAACTCAGAGCCTTCAGCTGTCCCAAGCTGATGACTTGTGCTGTGTATGTGTGGCATTTTATCTTGGAAGAAATGGTCACGGAGGGATGAATCACAGTTTCAAATGGATCTGAAAATAACATAATATGAGGGTAGCTGTAGTCTTTTCATCTTTCCTTTTTAGGGTAGGCACTGTGGATGTCTTTGCCTATTACATGGGATTGATGGGATAGCCATATTTCTTCTCTTGGAGCATGCAGTGCAAAGATATCAGGGTGCTGCTGTTGGTTCCCTCCACACCTGACAGAGTCCCAGTACAGAATCTGTTCTGAATTTGCTCTATCAAAGCATATTACTGCACTCTTTGTATCTGTTGTAGTGGAAATAAGAAGGAGGAATTACTTTCAGAGCAACTTATGTATTATCTATAGTAAAACAAGTTGGTTTCTTGCTTTTCTGAGGTCTCGTAATGGCACTTTATCTCTGATTTTTACTCTCTAGGTGAGGGAGCCACTGCCCACTTAGAATCTGGTGGGTTTATCCGAAGTCAGCCAGGAGTTCCTCACCCCGACATTCAGTTCCACTTTCTCCCTTCTCAGGTGATTGATCATGGTCGGGTTGCTTCCACAATGGAAGCTTACCAGGTGAGTTTTTTAAGAACATATTCCCGTAATGTTCCATAGTCCCTGTAGGAAGTAGACTGATCTTTTAGTGTGGTCATTTATAATTTGGCTGTACATTTTTTCAGCACAGAGAGTTGGCTTAACTTCCTGCAATGGGGAAAAAAAAAAAGATAATTATTTGATATTGCTGCCAAAATTACGTTGCTTTTTATCTATGTAAATGTGTTTAAGTAATTGCACTGTTGAAGTGCCATTAGTACTATTCATTAGGACACTGTTGTGCTAGATGCTGTCCAAAACTAAACCAAGGTGTTTCCTGTTCCACTACGGTTTAGGCAGAGTGTATGAAGAATATGCCATTTATTTTTTGGCACAAATCCAACCTCCTTTTTAAAATGTGATTTTGATCCAGAAGTATGTGCTGTTCCTGACTGTGCATGTTCTTCTTGCTGATCTCTTCAGCGATTATAGTAGTTTGATCTGATTGCCTTAGAATGCTGTGCTACTGCTAAGTAGGAATTTTAAATCGAAAAAAAAAAATAGCTGTAAGTTGAGAAGACAGGTATATTCTCTCTCCTTTGTGGGATATCATATTTGCAAAATCTATCCAAATTGAAAAAGAAATAAAACGTTCTAAATTGGGAAATATGCCTGGTGGGATTCTGTCATGAGTATAGAGTGGGTTTGCAGGTCCACGTAGGACCCATGAGGAGCACCAGTGTTGGCTGGCTGAAGCTGAAGAGTCCAGACCCAAAGGACCACCCAATCATTGAGCCTAACTACATGTCAGCAGGTAAAAGCAGCCTCTCCACCCTCTGATAACAGCTTACTTCCTGCCCGATACAGTAGCAAGTTTTCACATGGACTGAACATCAGTTCAGAAGTGATGGTTGGAGCACTGTCAGATTGTATCAGCAAGATCACTGTCCAAAGTACTGTGCAGATCTAAAGAACTCCTTGCTAAGGAAATCAGAGACAGCGGGTATAGCAAATTAAAGAGCAACTCTTCATAGCTCACCTATTACCTCGTGAGAGCATGCAATGTATGTAGCTATGTTCTTCATAGTGAGTATTAATCTTCAGCAGTAAGTGAGATTCTTCCCCTCTACCCTTCTCTCTTTTATGCTATTTTCTTTTTTTCTGCTATGTGAGAGTGGACTTAGAGCCCTCTTATTTTCTCTGCAGAAAGAGATATTTGGGAGCTCCGCCAGTGTGTCAAGCTGACCAGAGAGATCTTTGCTCAGAAAGCATTTGAAAATTTCCGTGGACCTGAAATTCAACCAGGAAACGCTGTTCAGTCTGACAAAGAAATAGATGCCTTCATAAGACAGAAGTCTGATAGTGCTTATCATCCTTCTTGCACTTGTAAAATGGGTCAGCCTTCAGATAACAGCGCTGTAGTTGATCCCCAAACAAAAGTAATTGGTGTTGAAAATTTGAGAGTAGTAGATGCCTCAATAATGCCCAGTATAGTCAGTGGGAATTTGAATGCCCCTACTATTATGATAGCAGAAAAAGCTGCAGATATAATTAAGGGGCTCCCATCACTTCAGGAGAAAAACATTCCTGTGTATAAACCCAAGACCTTGGAAACACAACGATAAACAGTGTTGTCATCCTTTCACATTTTTGCCACTTTGCAAACATCTGCATTGTATCTCACATTGGAAGTGCCAACAAAATAAATGCCATGGAAAACAACACATCTTAGTAAAGCAGCTATTAATTTGCTTTACTCTGTTATATAAGATTATCTCCTTTTTTATTTTTCTTTAAATCAGTTGGCTCAAGCTGTTTATTTTAGTTGGACAGGAAGAGATTGCTCTGTGTTATTTTCAAAGTCTTTATGTCTTATTATTTAAAGGAATAATTTTATCTGTTTTGAGATGATTTCCCAGGATTACTCAGTAAGTCCCACACTCTGCAAAGTAAATGTAAACACTTATGTACTTAAAGGCCAAAGTATCTGAATTCATAGGAGAGACACTGAACATGTCCAGGATTTGTCAGATGTGTCTTTTTTTATGGGAAGAATGCAGCATTCACAAATCCTTACTAAAAGTTAGACTTTATCATACTTAGGTGTCTTAACTTAAAAAAAAGGACATAGGCTACATTTATCAAAAACTATTTTTTTTCTAATGAAGACAAAACCAGAACTGATATCTATAAAAACATATCAGAAAACTTGACTTTTTGTTTTATTTTGTTTTTAATTTTTCGAGAAACATTTAGGCTCATTTAGTTGTGCTGCTTTGTTTTGTACCTCAGTAAGAGGTCCACACTCCCACTAATTTCTGTAACATTACTGATCTTTGCTTAAAGATGAGTGCATGCAAAAGATACTCAGTAGTGCCAGGCTATCAATCAAGATAAATAAAAATATTTATAGCTGAGGTAAGCTGAGGTAGCTTTAAAATGGAAGTTCACTCAAAATAACTGCATTAAATAAGATATCACTGATATTAGGAGAGATCTTTCTGAATTCAAAGGGAAACAGCTTACTCAGTAAACCAATGCTATGCTTCAGTTAGGACTTAAATTTCTGTTTACTGTTTTCAGATATGTCAAGCAAATACATGGTCTGCATGGCTGTTTTCTGTGTGTGTCTAACATGCTGGTGCTGAACTGAAAAACAAGGAAACAAAATACCTAAAGAAATTGAATTCCTTAACTGGAAACGAATTCATTGAACTGTAAGGATTTGTTAAATATTCCAAAACAATTTCAGACTAAGTAGCTGTTGAATTATAAAGCAAAAGTTTCGGAACCTTCAGATTGCTCGATACTTCCCGTGAAGAGAATAAACTTTTTTTTTCCAGGAAAAGTGAAATCTTACACCATTTGAGCAGACTGAAAACAAAAACAAACAAACAAAAAAACAACCCAAATAAAAAAGTGCTGATTCAGATGTTGGCTAGAAAGACAACTGCAGACGGTTAGGGCAGATTTTTCTACCTGGTGCTGCTGCAAAGCAATGGTTGGAAGCCCTGCTGCCAGCTGAGAGAAAGGACTTAATTGATCAGAGTATCTGTATAAGGAGAAAACAAAATTTCTGAAGATGTAAGGGGACAGAAGTGAACATCACTCCCAAAGGAAAGAGGTAAACCCTTTCTATGTACGTTATGTATTTGCCTGGAATGTGGGGAACAAAAAGAATATTTTAAGTCAGAGATGACTGCCTGTATTAGTAAGACAGTTCACCTGACACAACTTCATTTAGGGAGAGCATGAATTATGTATAGCATACCACTTCTATAGCAACTAATAGCTTTTATTCAGCACCTATTTTGAGTTTTTCATTTAAAGAGATTCTCTGTATCTTAGTGTCATTTACAGTATGAACTATTAAGGGATGTTCAGAATAATATACAGTGATGAGACTTACCACAGTCCTGTGCGGTTGAGAGAGGAAGCAATTAGCAAAGAGGTAAGACTGAAGCTCCTGCACTTGCAGATTCACAGTGTGGGTTTCCATTCTACACATGTAGCATGGAATTGTTATTATGCAACTGCAGAGGATTAACTAGTTGCTAGGTTACATAACCTATTACTTGAACACACAGGGCTATCATCTGCCATTATGCCAAGTTGTAAGAGATCAGGAAATAGCAAGGTTAGCTCAATGTATAAAATTGCATGTCTTATGCTCATGTGTCTTGCTGCATTTTACTATCAAGGTACACTTTGCTGCATTGCGTAATCAGACAATCAGGCATTTGTGCTGAACCATCCTCATCTTTTCTCTCAGTTCTAAACATATAGTCCTTGCGAATGATTCCCCTTCTAAATGTTTGAACATTTTTTGCATTGCTGTGAAGCTGCAGTTACCTTATTAATTCAGACCTCACTGCTACAGAACTTGATAAAATAGTTACGTGAAATTTTGGGGAAAAAAATAAAAACATCTGTACATCTTAGTAGTAGTTCCAAAGTTCTAGTAGATATATAACACTAGCATCTTATTTGTGTGCAATGTTTAAATGAATATAACTTCACTTAGCTGTATTTAACTCCCTGCTAATGGACAACTATAATGCTTTCTGTCATTATGTTCATATGAAAACACATCTGGGAAATTGTGATAAATGCATTAATTGTTGAGATCACTTTCATTTATTTATTTATTTTTTGGTGGAGTGATGACTATGATTGGCAGTATTCTAAGGCTGCCAGTTACCATGTAATCATGCATATATGGGTTACTCTTTTTTCCTTACAATTCTGTGATAAAATTGAACAGGTATTGTCTGTATAGTTAGACCATTAACTATACAGAACATGACTTGTAGCTGAATTTCCTCCATCATTTATGTTTGTTTTCTCATAAAATAGTATATCTGCCCCAAAGAGTGTCTTCCTCATCAGACCATTCAAAACTGAGGTCTAACTCTACTGCTAGACAGAAAATACAGTGAAGTCAGCATATCCTTTTCTTTCTGTTCAGACATATGCTTAATTAAAGAAATCTTGTGCAGTGCAGTCTGCTACATTAGATGTGCTATGAAAAATCTATGCAATTAAGCATCCTGTCAGGGATTTTGTTGTTGCTGTTTTCAGTGTTCATCTCCAGCTGCCTTAAGGGCATTTTTCAGAAATGAGGTGGAGGTATGAAAACTTCTCACTATTCTGTGAAATAAAATCTGAAAACTTTATTTGGGTATTGTAAACTCTGCTTCTGTAAGCTGGGATGGGTAACCCACCCAAGTGACAGATAGACACAACAGATTTAGTTTCCACTTAGATTTATCTGATGGTTTCCATAGATCTACACCTCTGGGAGTATTAAACCCCTGTAGTGCACAGCAGGAACAGTGCTCTTTATCATACAAATACTCTCATCACTTTTCTCCTTTCTGGTTAACAGCAGCTATTCATAATGGACTCGCACACTGTAACACTGCAGATTAGTTATCAAATTCCATGCACTGCTTCCCATTCTCCAAATGGTGCAAGCAGAATTCCACTTTTGGAGCTTCCTGGTGAAAAAAAATGTTAGAGAAGGAGTCCCGGGTATAATAAAATTATTACACAGTTTTATTTTGAAGAACATTTTGCATTTGTTTTAATACAAAATGATTTAGGTCAAGAAAGAATTTACAAACCTTTAAGTTCTTATCCTGGCATTTGAAATAAGAATGATTCCAGAGGAAGTCTGTAAGCTATTCATAGGAAATTGCCATTATGTACAAAATGTTTATTGACATGTTTTAAACATCACATTCGTAAAAATGTGAACTGGATTGCTATCTAGCATATGAACTACAGGTAAGACCTGATAATGTAACTTGTTTGAACAAGTCATTGTTATCCAGTGCTAACAAAATAGACAGTAGCTTTCAGTAGTTTTTGATTTTCCTCCAAGGTTGTATTAGCCTCAAAGTCATTTCAGGGTTTTTACTGCATTGTGAACAATATCTCAGCCCTCTTTTGATTGCATAAAAATAAATCTTTGAAATAGTACACATAAAACAGAAAGGTAGAGGCAATAAAGTTGTATACTTTTTATATAATTGTTTTGGGTTTTTTTGGTTCTGTGAAGAATCATTCAGTCATATTTCTTCTGAGCAAAGTAAGTGTTTCCATTTACCTCTGAAATAGTTTCTGTCCTAGATGCTTCCTATCAAAGTAGGGTACATTGGTAATGTACTTTGTCAAAACAGACTCTCCCATGACCAGTAGTACCCTGGCATGAACTTGCCAATTTTTTAACGATTTAGTTCAGTAGCATGGGATTAATACAAAAATAAAATTACAGCTTATTTTTCAATCAAAATGTTAAAATAATTTTGAATCTTTCACCTTTCCAAGTATAAGACTGCAAATGGTCAACTGTGCATTCCTTACACAGAGAGATTCATTTGACACCATTATGTTAAAAAAAACACACCTGTATTGTCAAGTTCAAACTTGACACTTTATCCCAAAAAGATTTACAATGAGAGGTGGCTCTATTTAAATATTTATGCTATAGATCTATATATTCCAAGTAAAAATACTCATATCTAGAATTCTGTGGAGAGTTACAATAATTAGGGTCCATAAATATTGCTGCAGTTCAATTACGGTACAATAATTACAAAATATAGAACATCTCTTTACAAATACAAATCATTGTATATTACAATTCATTTACAATAATTTCTACTATATATTTTTTAGCAAACTATCTTATCTAATTCTACTTTAACCTGGTTGCAAGTGCATTAGTAAGAATGCAATTATTCCAGTATATTTTGCCCTTAACGTGATAGTCATAAAACAGACCATCTGAATGATATTTTCCTATGTAAACTGGTGTTACATATGACAGAGTATTCTTTATATAACTTCTTTTTCCAATGATCTCTAACAGGTAGAGCATGACAAACCATGTTTTAGAAGAGCATTAAGAAAAGAAATCAGGAGGCAGGTTTGAAAACAGAATAGATATGCGATGGATAGCTGATATGCTCTTGAGTACTGAGGTAATGACATTATTGGTTGTCATCACTCACCTCTTGTGCTGGGCTTACACATTTTCACTGACAAAATCCTGCTCTACTATGAAGGACAGCAGCACAAGGTTGAAGGACAGGCAAGATATTATGCCTCAGAATCCCACTGTAGCCCTCAAAAAAAACCTGATTGTCAGAACCTGCTTCTTTTCAAAATTACCTTATTCCTACAGAGAAGCTGAAGATTCTGTGGGAAGAGATGATGTGCTGCAGCTCTGATCACATTTCAGCAACCCGGAGATAATCTGTTCATGAGTTATGGCTTCCTTGAGGTGTGACATCACTTGTACAAAACTGGATCGGTTAACTCCAACTAGTGCCTAGCATCTTTAAACTATGAGGCACTTTTTCTGTTATTAAAATCATTTCCCTTGCTAAATACTATAAGCTTGTAATGCATATCATTTCATCAGCTAAGTCTTCTTCATATCGTCCAGGTTCTGGCTCTTCATCACTGTAGCCAGGACCAAAATCTTGAAGTTCATAATCTTGCCTGCTTAAAATGGGAAACATATCCCCATTGGTCCCATTGCTAATATTCCCATTGAGAAGGTTACTTGCCGCACTTTCCATCTCATCGATGGTCATGTCACAAGCGTCAGCAATCTCATGTTTTGTAGCTGAAACAAATTTAGGGTCCTTTGCATACCTTCCTAGGCCTTCAGATATAAGTACCTGGCAGATGGAGAGGAGAAAATGAGATATAAAGCAGAATTATGGGAGAACAGACATATCATAATAACATTTTCAGAGAGATCATGTCGTCTGAACCCTAAGGATTTCAGTGTTAACACAAAGGCTAAGCAGGCATTCCTGATGACTTCAGAGGTTTCTGTAATACTTACCGCTTCTACCAAGCTGTCTGCACTCCTCTGTTTGTCACTGTGTTTATGCCTAAAGTCATTAGGTACTGTTAAATTGGCTGGTGTAAATGTTCGGTACGAGATATCAGGGTCATCTGTGTACCAAGAGCTCCTGTGCAAGGAAGGCAGGCTACCATTCATATGTTCTGTAGATTCAGCCCTGTCAACTTGAATTAGAGGTGTATAATATGGAGTACGGTCCCTGATAGGAGGGGTTGCAGGTGGGGTAGCCCATGAACGCGTGGAACGACTTGGTGAATGTTTATGGGCTTTACTGGAGTCCAGACCTGCAACAGCCATGACCTGCAATGGGGAAAAATTTTTAATGTTAGTGATTTCAAACACTCTGAGTCATACTCAATTCTGATTTCAGCAGTTAGCTCAAACTCTTCAAGCAGCCACTATGCAAAGTTAATATTTTCTGATTTTCAGACACGTAAAAGAGGATCAGAACTGAAATTAGTAAATAGATCTGTATTCTTTTACTATTATAACTGTTTTATGGACCTTGCTTTCTTTGGCCTATGAGACCTATTTACCACCAAGATCTGTTTAAAAACTTCTCTCATTGCTACAAAACCTCTGCCTGGGGCTGCAGCGGGGGATAGGAGATTTGTGCCACAGAAAGATTTTGTTCAGTCATTCCATTTAATATGAAGTAATTAAAAACGTTAAAAAAATACTAACAAGGCCACACGACACAAGTCCTAGTTTAGATTAAGTAGTGTGTAAACAGGAAACAGTAACCTGGTTCACAGAAATTAAATTCAGCTGTAGGACAAAGAGTATGGATTTATTTATATTCACCATATACTGCCCGTATCTTTTAAGATCTGAATTATTGCATCCATTCATGCATTAGAATGACCACTGTGCTATATCTATGCATAGCCCTCCAGTACTGTACCACTGAAAGTCCAAGGTACAATACAGAAGGTAAAAAGATGCGATCCGTTACTAGTTACATTAAGTCCTGGATTTACCTGCTGTTGCATTAAGTGAAGTGGTAAAGCAGTGCGATGGTGGAAATTCGGAGAGAGTGGTATGTCATCTTGACTACTCTGTCTGCGGAGGCATTCAAAATTAAAGGAAGATCGTCTGTTTGCTGCAGGGAAACCATAATTCATTAGGAAAATGAAACAGTTTTCCTCAAAGTCTGTTGTTTCCACAATTCCACTGTACAACACCTATCACACAAAAAACAGCCTACTGATAAGAATAAAGTTTGCTAACAGAAGAAAGCAGTTGTCTATAAGATACAGATTCATTGTATGAGCAAATGCACAGGCAGCAATATGAGCGGCCTAACAGGACAGAATGTGCAGCAGTCATGTTTACAGAGGAAGCATTTTATTGTTCTGCAGATTGGTTTTGATACTAATTTCAGAGCCTCGCTGTACACTGCTGTGAACAGTTAAAAATAAGAGTTTATTTTTCTTCTCCATACTTCTAAATTCTTCTTTGTAATGACTCAGACTTCCAAAGGAAATAGCAAATCCCTTGTTTATACATCAAAAACTCACAACCCCACTCCATTAAGCTCACTCATGGTTCTGTTTTCCTTGAAAATCACTGAATTTCAATCTCCAGTGTTTACTAAAACAGGAGGAGGTATATGGAAGTAATCTCGTTGACATCAAGAAGCGTGGCTGTCAAGGGGGAAGGAGGTGCCAGCAGATGAGACATCAGCAACGCTGCACATCTGCCAGTGTGCATAAGGAAGGTTTAGACTGAATCCATCTGAATCCATCTAAATGTTCCAAGGAAAACTAAAGCTGCATTCTACCTTGTTTCTTCTTCATTTACCAGTTGAAGTAAACCAGCAATTACGTTGACTGCTTTTATGCTATTGGATCAGTGAGGCAAGAGATATTAGCCTGATTTGTACGTTACGATCTGTCAGTTCTGAGCATCTCTCTGAAATCTGCTGGCACTACTCATCATGAAGCATCACATTTGAAATCCAAGTTACAAAGAAGCTTTTTAAACTGGAAAAGATTTTTATGAATTCAGATCACTCTGGGTTTGCCAACAGACTGTTCTAAATTTACGTACGTGCTGGTGTTGGAGGTAGCAGCCGTCTCCTGGGAGACCTTTTCGTATCATAACAGGTCTGTGAATCATCTTCCTCAAAAAACCCACGTGGGTGATGGTAACCTTTTGGTCTCTCAAAATCTGAGTCATGGCAGTGATGTCTACAGTGGTAATCATACACGTGCCTGAGTTCAAGTACAATAAAGAAAAGATTATTACAGAGTTTCTGTAAGTGGAGCTGTTTAGATTTCTTCTAGAAGATGCCCAAACAAATCCAGGTATAACTACATTATATAATCACATGACTTAGTTTTTAAAATCTATATTATGTATCCAAACAGATTTTGAGACAGCATACATTTCTCTATTAGTATAATTACATAAAATGTTGTTAGATGAAACTTTTATCAAAGTGTATTTGCAATGAAGCTATTCCTACCAATACAGAATAAAGCGAATGTTGCTTAAAAAAAAAAAAATCAAAAACCAAAGTTCTGTTCTCCTCCTCCATTCTTTTTTCTTTTTCTGAACCCTGGGAGCGGAGCACAGAAATTCAGGAAACAGAATTCAGCCTTTCACACTCCTGAAACCTCTTTTTGTCAAAAATCAAATGGTACGAGGTTATTATTTGGCCATAATTGTCGTACAAAAAGTGAGAGTCCTGAGAATTCTGTAACAGTCAGCTTTCATGCACATCTTAGCTTTCATGTTATCCAACAAGATCCAGATTAGGGTGCCAATCTTGTCAGAACTCATTGGCGAATAAAGATAGCAAAGGGGGAGAATAAAGCATGTCTGGTGCTAGTGCATATGTGTTTACAGATCTAAGATAAAACGGAAAGAAATTTCTCTATTTCTGGGCTGTATTTTAATGTTAAGAAAATATATTAATAGAATTGGAGAATAATTTTGAGAAGTTGAATTTACCCAGCAGAAGAGAAGCTGTTTTAAGGAAGATAACCAGACAACAATGTACTCAAGCTTTTTTAAGTCCAAGTGTGAAGTTGGATCTGTCATTGCTGAAGTAATGTCATAGTGCTGTTAGTCAAGCCAGACTAACTTGGGAGCCACAGTTAGAAAAACCTACCATTAATTCCCAAAGACGCCAAGTGAAGGAAAGTTGCAGTAAAAAAGTAGAAATTATCAAAAGAAAATCAAGGAATGATATTCTTAAATCTAAAATTAAGATTTGAATGCAAACTGAAGAACGACAAAACTCTACTTGATAGAAATGCTACAATTAACAAGGCTACCGCCCTGGGTTTGGGCCAGAAAAAGCATAAATGAATCAGACAATAGAGGGGAACTGGGTTATAAAACAAGAATGCTGCAGTTACAGCACAGAAACTCAGATCAATACAAGTTTCTACAGTGTTCAGTAAAACAAACGTGTAAGCCGTGCCAGCGTGCTGACTGGAATGCCACTATGACATTTCCACGAAGAGTACAAACAAAGCATAAAAACCATCTGTTCCCAGCACATAAAGGCCAGGACAACTGTGAAATTGTTACGTGTGTGTGTTAACAGGACAGAAAATGGTGCCAAGATGAGGATGATTAATGAAGTAATATAATGACAATTTTCAAAATAAAGGTATCTAATTCTGTATCAGTCAAGTTAATACTAGCACCAGTTTATACTCAGGTCAAATCAACTTTTCTGCTTTGCTTTAAATTTGGTAAAGAACTTCTGCTGGATTCAGCATTTGATAACAAAGACAAAGGTCCTTGGTACTTCCACTCTTTTTGTCCATCATTTCACTAGCCAGTAGCTGTGCAGTATTAACTTTATGAGAGGATTTTTGGTGAAAGTGCCCTTGGTGAAGCCTACATGGATGAATACACCAATTACTGAAATCCCTCCCTCAGTTTAAACATACTCACCTGCTTCCTGACAACATGCTGTCTTCCTCATAGTATTCTTCTCCACTATAATAATCCTGCTCTCCCAAATAATGATCATCATTGCAATAGTCTCGAATGTCACGTTCCTCACGGCAAATAGTCGGTCGACGGCCATCGCCAGAGTCAGACCTGTAAGCAGCAAGCAAGCACTTGGGACTGATTATGATTTATACATGAGACATTTTTAGGTGCTTTCAAAACAAACAAACCAAAAACATTAACAACTCTCGTGGTCAGAATGTGACCTTATAGGATGTTCTGTATAACTACAGCCACAAAGTAGTTGACCTGATAGAAATATGAAAAGATAAGGGAGATGCATATTTGGGATACCAGTACAAAAATGTGGGGATGCTCTGCAAAGCCAAAAGTCTGCCTGAACTTTTTTAACCAGATAACTCTCTCAGAATTGGCAGTGGAAAATGTGTCTTAGAAGTATTCCCATCTGTTTTTTTCAGCACATGCATTGAAAGACAGTTGATTTAAAAAACTATACTGCTTTCCTACTAAAGGCACTACTTTGTAAACGTAAAAAGTTAACTCACCTAATGTATGTTTCGTAGTAGCGGGTTCTATCCAAGTAAGCCATGAAATTATGAAGAAAGATACTTTATAATCACATAGTTTTGAGAAGTTCATTGGTGATTACAATGACTGTAAAGTAACTACGATTTTTAAAAAATGACTATTTTCAAACCATATTAAAATTATACACCTTTCCCATATATTACAGCTATACTTTAAGTTTCATAAATCAATAGGGAACTGAAATGAAGCTAAATATAACATATCAGTTTCACATATAACAAGTTTTCTTAGAGAGTATTCAAAACTCCTTTAAAAGCAAATACACATGTAAATTTACCTCCTACTGCTTGGCCTTCTACGCTTCTCATGATCAGCTCTAGAGTATGAATGGTAACCGTTTTCAGATCTATGCTCATGACTTCCAAAATTAGTGTGTTTTCCATGAACAACTTTGGACACATTGGCATTATTGAGATTGGCATTCGTTGAGTTTGGAACTTGCTTTCCTACTGAGTTGTGGTTATGATGATTGTGGTACACAGAATTTCCTGTCTGAGGATATATATTTTTCTCAGTATCACTTGCAGATGGAATCGAAGGCCGCTGCACATGTAAGGGACGGTGTGTGGTGTTGATCTGCTGAAATGAATCTTGTCTGTCACTGCTAATATGGTTTATATGGTTGCCAAAGAGGGCACCATTCCTCTGTTTTATGGGAAGAGAAAGAAAAAATATAATCAGATACCTTAGTAGAACACATTTTTGACTGATGATTATTTACTTTTCTCCTACATGCGTTCAAAGTAACAATTCAAATACACTGTGGATTTCCTTTCTAATTTTGTGATACTTCAGATGGCATCTCCTGAAGTGGCAGAGATGTGATTGTGACAATGACAACATTTGGATTTCAAAGTCAAATCAACTTTATGCAGTGAACGTTGTTCTTTTTCCATACACCCGTGACATCTAGCTTTCTCCATGTTTCATTATACCGGAGAAACCCAGATTCCCATACACAAAGAACATGCACCAAATTCCTCAGAAAGGGACATGTCTGTGTAATCCTCAAGAAATTTTGGTGGAATTCTCCTGTTCTCTCAGAGCATTGGTTGCAACAGACGTCACTCAGACAGGATGGAGTGCCATGCAACAGCTTGCAAGCATATCTCAAGTAGATAGCATTAAGCTTCAGTGGTTCCATTCTTCCTTCTTGCAGAAGTACAAGAAAGAGCAATAGCTCTGTTTATCAGTCCCGAGAGTGTAATGGATGGTGAAAAAGGGAATGAAGTGATAAATTATGACTATGTCATGCATCTCTCTTTTACATCTAACCCAGATTATGTAGCCTCCCTGTCTAGCCAGGTGTGGGTCCTGGATGACAGCAGTCTGTCTTGAAGCTCAATCTAGAGAAGACAGGACGTAATGATGACTGGCAGAGAAACACATCCACTGCTGGTCACTGTAGCACTGTCCCCAGTGCCACATCCTCCTTTTTGGTGAAGGACAAAAGCAGGCTATGGGGCTTACAACAATTACTACAGAAGCACACCGTTACATCTACTTCTTATTTAAGCTTTCTTGCTGGCTAACAATGGTGTGCAAATAGCTCCTGAAATTATTTTTTCCCAGATTGATTTTTGTTGATATGCCTCACAGGAAACTGGGACTGGCCTTTACGTTTAGCTGACTACAGAAACACACACCTCTGCATCTGTTGAGCCTTGGCTGCCTAGACTTTCTTCTCTCCCACCAATGCAGAAGATATGGTATTTCCAGTTTCCTTAATACGATCACAGTTCAGCTTTGTAGGCACCATGCAAACCTCATATTTTTCTTAGGATTTGCTTAAGAATAAGTAAGAATTAATAAGAAGGAATTAGGGGCAGGAGAATCACCCAACAGGAACTGCTTCCTAAGATTACAATGAGATGCAGGTGTTCTGGTAATACCACTTTTCCAGATATAAATGAAATATACTGATGTCTACTAAATATTTATGTTTTTCTGTCCTGAGGTTTTTATTATTCTTCCATATTCAGGGATAATCTCATTCGACAAAACTCATATTATGTAACAAAAAAATCACATAGCTGTGTTCTGACATTACTTTATAAACTTCTTCCTCCTCGTCTGGATTGTTTTCCTCTGGTTCATCATCTTGCAAGTCACAGGATATAGCTCGGCGTATTTCAGGGCCGATATCATGAAGTGTCCTTAGTCCTGCCTAAATCAAGGACAATATCATAATATATTAGGAATGCATATTCTTCTTTAGTTACTTTTAAAAACAGTCATCAAGTTTGTGTATCCTGATAGTTGTAGAGGATGAATCCCCATGTATGTCTCTTTACTATTATAAATAAAAGGCCTGTAGTCCACTACAGTTCCATCTTGTTGAAGTTATCACATCCTTATTACCAGAGTAGATGCTGACTAAAATGCCACTGACGTTTATGGAACCCTACGTCATCTTATAATAAAGTATAGGTAATCAATAAGAACTAAGAATGTATTTCAATGGGATGTATGCTTGATGTCAGACACATGTTTGCAACCTGTGTTCATACAGGAAACATGAGGAGATCTTTGCTATAGCGGCAGCAGTTTTAGCAGAGCTCAGATGGTAAAGAAAGCAGTGAAATAATTCCAGCCCATTTGCACTGCACTGTGATACACAGAAACCTGTTTTAAAGCTTGAGTCTAAGACAGAAAGCCACCTAGCTCCAGCAGCTGGAAGCTCAGCATGTACTCGTTCAAATTCCTCCTCAAGTCTGCTATCACGAGCCAATTGTAGCAGGAGGTTTCCTCTGGGCAAAGAGAGACCTACACTATTATTACCTATTTTATCATTTAGCTGTGCATTTTTGATACAGATATGTATCAATCCCATGTTATTTGCCATGGGGAATGGGCATGAAGATGTGCATTATTCCCATGGGGAATAACGTGGCATGAAGATGTGTGGGGAATTTTGCATGCTTCATTGCTGCAGACAGAACTGAAGGACCGTGGAGGACACCACACATGGCTCAGTCCCACTCACGCGACCCCGGCAGCACGCTGCAGCCAGGCTTCAGCTCCAAATGGAAAGAGCTTGCTGGCTGGGGAGCAAAATGGTGTTTGGGCAGTGTGGGCAGTCAGAACCTGGAAAGGGATCAAGCAAAAAGCTTCATATCTGACTTTACCATTCACTCTTCTTCAGGTTCCGTTCATTCCAGTATTTCACTTCCTAAAAAAGGTGCTTGACTAATCACATTACCTACCTGCATTTGGCAATTACATTCTCTTTCTCAAGGGTGAACTTTGAGAGATATGCTGTAATTGAACTAAACTAAAAATCACCTACTGGGAAGTTAATATACGATATACTTTTCATGAATACATTCTTCCACTTCTTATGCTAACTGCACAGCCAAGCTTAGCAAGGTTGCAAATGTCATAATTGTGTAAGGTGCTAAAGGGAAGTAAGATTAGCACTCCCAGGTACAGATTTCAAGACAGATGAAGGGCTTTAGTAATTTGGTTACTCAGTCAATAGTAACAATGATCACTTGCATTTCCAAATCACTGACATTTCAAAATGAACTGTAGTATAAACAGAATACAATGCCAGAACTTCTAAAGCAAGAAAACGAGCATGCAGGAGAATAGCTGAATAGACCTATGCTACAGCAGTGAACATGAGAGACAGAGTAGCCCAGCCTTGATTCCCCAGCATTACACATCTCCACTGAGCCCATCCTCTAGCACTGAGGCTGAGCTCTGCTCTACAGCTGCACAAAAGCTCTGGGCTTTTGTTCCAACCCAGTCTCCCTTCTAGCCATGCCCCTTTGTGAGCACAACACTCTAAGACAGCAGTATGATACATTTCAACTCTGGCAAAAACTACCAGCTTATATCCCTGTCTGACAAACGGCGACAACATCCCATAAATATATGCCTGAATACGGAGGAAAGGCAGATGTTTGTCAGCAACATATTCAATAGTCACATAATTCCCATTACATGTCCCATTTCGTTCTGGTTTATTTCTTGGAGAATTACTCTCTTAAAGATGGCTAAGTAAAAGCAGGCAGTTTTTATCATCTCATCCCTCTTCAGCAACACTAATTTGGCTATGACAGGTCTTTTACAATGGCACAACCAACAGCAGAAGAGTAAAACCTGGATCACAGTACATAACAGAACTGCCAGTTCAGTTCATTCAGTTAAGCTGAAACAAATTATTGGTCACCAAAACCAAAGGCTCAATAAGCAATACTTGTTTGCAGAATTAAAACATTCGTCAGGTTATTTGGTCAAAGAGATTCATCTACAATTTTCCCAGCTGTCATTGAAATGACCACTACTGTGTACTGTCCCATTTTAAACAGAGTACCATAAATTATTCCAAGCAATCTAAGAACAATTTTTGTGTCAGGAGAGCTCTGCATCATAATACAAATTCTCATGCTGCACTCTTGCTGATGAGAACACCCTTTGAGACATGAGCCATCCAACTACATCTGAAGTTGGACTGATGTAAAAAGAAAGACCTGACACGTATCTGGCAGTAGGAATATCGCTCCTCTGAACCACCTTTAAGGTATTCTGCAAAGACTGCAAAGGAAGTCTGATAAAATATTTGGGTTTTACCTACAAGAAGGTTTTATACACTTTTTTTTTTTTAATTATTATTATTTTTTTTTACATATGTAAGACAATATTTAGGTACGTTTACCCTGTAGCTTTCAGCAAACTTTGTTTTCTGGCATTAGAAGATGGAAAGATCTATAAGAGCAGATGAAACACATGCAAGTGATGTTCAACCACTAGCTGTATAGGGATAACAGCACACTACATTATTCATGCTGCTCTGCATAGCGCAGCTGTTGTTTCTGCTCAGGTCTGTTGATGTTTCTTTGAAGTGGAGGGAGAAAAGAGATACATGCTGCTCTATTTGATCGCATCTAACTCTATTCAAAAAGATTTTGGTAGAGATTTGTAAAAGTTTTTTCTTATTCAGACATTTTTCTTCGCCGAATTTAATTTCTGATGCCTTTGTTGCTTTATTTGTTGCATGGGAAAGATGAGATGCATCAGTTCAATAGTTAGTTAGTGAACCAGTGACACATAGTGCTCTGAGCAACATAATTACATAATAAAAGCAAGCATGGCTTTAAATAGGCTTTCCTCTAACTACACAAGATGCCTTGAAATTATCACAATAATTCTGTGCAGCTGTGCTTTTTGAGGCACAATATCACCTGCAATTCTTTCAGGATGTCACAGAGCACAGAGCACTAATACACCGTGTGCCAGACCACATCCCAAGAGACGATTAACGATGCCTCTGTCTGTGGCACAGCACTGAGATGACACGTGCTTCCAAATGCTGAAGTAACAGAACTGCAGGAGTCCCATAGTGGCAAAAAATGTCATATGACTGATATAGCTCGGAATTGGTCATTCAGAGGGAGATCACATTAAAAAAATACCCAGAAAGCACCATGCAACAAAACACAAAAACATTTAAAAGTCATGTGGAAATACTGAAAAGTTAAATCTGTATAAAAGATTATTAACTAAGACCTAATAGTTTTAAGATCAATTTTATACATCTATAGCGTTCACAAAACAATAGTACCGTTTTGGATCCACGTTTTACAGTAAGAGGTTTTTGTACTCAGAACAAAGTCAGAACTGTTAGAAAAACATGTCAATGTTTATAAATATTGGAATGAACAAAAGAGAATTCCCTATAAATGAACTGAGTGCAAATATGTCTTGAGGTATAACGTAGCCTACACATAACGGAGTTTAAGCTTACATTAGGATGTGTAAATGCAACAGTTTGAGTAAGAATCACTATCACCACAGTATCTCTTGTCATAAAATAAAAAATGCTCCATAGTTGAGGCATTTTACAGTGATATTAGGAAATGGAAGTGACAGTCATAAGCTCCATTTCATAGATTATAGAAGAATGATGGACAGTTACATATATTGCTATATAAACTCAGATCTGAAATAAAGCACAAACATGAATTCTAAATTCTTATGTCTTAAGAATTACTGAAAGCATATGACTATGAAACTGTTCATAAAACCATTTTACTTTCAGAAAATGAACATGCTTTTACTACCTGCTTATCCTATAGTAAAGAAAACAAACAAAAAATCCCAACAGCACAGCTGCACTGACACAAAAATAAGCTGAAGCTGATAGGAACAGAATAAAAATCCAGAACTACTGAAGTAAGAAAGCAAGCATGCAAAAGAGTAGCTGAATAGACCTACGCTATAGCAGTGAACATAAGAGACATAGTAGCCCAGTCTTGATTCCCCCGTGTTACTCATCTCCATCGAATCCATCCTCTAATGCTGAGGCTGAGCTCTGCTCTGCAGCTGCACAAAAGCTCTGGGCTTTTCCTCAAACCCAGACTCCTTTCTAGCTAAGCTCTGCAGTGAATGCAACATGAACACAGGAGACAATTAAACTGAACCTGAGCAAAACGTGTTAACCTCTCAGCTGATGCTAACCAGAGGTCTCTTTTATTCTCCCAAGTTAATTGCTGATGATAGTTCTTAAAAAATAATCATGAGAAAAAGCGTAATTAGATAACCTGAAGCATATTTCCCAAATCAAGTTCAACTCAATAAATCAGTGTTCTGTTTATTTGTGATATGAAGAAAAATATCCATTAAATTTTAATGGCACCTGCTAACGTAGGTTATGCATAAATAAATGTAAAATATAGATGAAAATATTACATAGTTCAGAGCATTTGTCTTCCCTAGAAAAAAGACTAAAAATTAATTCATCATTTGCTCTACATAGTAGATAGAAGTAATTAAACTCATTCATGCTTCACTTAACATTTATCTTCACCAGCAATGTGACTACTGTTTGGCTCAATACACATTTCTGTCACCACAGAAAACCATTTATTTAACTACTGCTACAGAACAAAGGCCAGAACAAAGTTATAATCCTTCTTACTGCATAAATATCAGTCAGTAGGACAAGAAAGGCAGTGTGAGCAATCCAGCCCTAAGTAATTCTGTGTCTCATGCCCTAGGAGTGTACCTAACACAAAAAAATATTAGGAGATATCTAACAGGAATTGCTGCTTATCATTTCAAAACTAGTTGCCCAGTAACAAAAAATTATAATAAAGTCCTAATCCAATAAAAACAATGCAGTAAATGATGTCAGGAATTATTTGAGGACATCCTCCCATTTTTCTGTTTCAAAGCTCATAACAAAAAGGGTATAACCAGATAGAATCTTTCAAACTATAATCTCCAGGTCACTTAATCTCAATGGACAGTTTACTGTAGGCTTCCCAAGAGAGAGAAGGTCAAAGGGTCCTGTCTATAGTCATGGTTTCCATCTGGTAGCTTGTTTTAAGAGACTGGCAGAAGTAAATGACATTAATATAGCACGCTAATATTAATTATATAGAAAGTTAAGTTCCAAATGTTAAAACTGCTGATAGGAAGGTATTTCACCAGTAATCATGAATGGGAAAAAAAGAAAAGAAAAAAAAAAAGAACAATGAGAATTAGCAAGCAAGATAATACCGTGCAGAAATTTCTTTACTATGAGATAGCACCTGTCAGGATGTTTTCTGAGAACTGTTTTATATTGTGGTAGGAACATGAGAAATTAAAGAAAAGAAAAACAAATAATGGAAATGATAGCTTAGAACTTCATTTATCTGACTTTACATCAACCTGACTGGTTGAGGAATCTTATAACTGTTGCTGCCATCTGAATAACCCACAGAGAATAATGTATTGCACTTACCTCATTACAGACAGAAAAGCAGGATTACGTTTTACTTTTCTGATGAACAAAGAGTCCCAGCTAAACAAAATCCTTGCAGCACTGCACAACCATCAACATTCATTACCTGGTATGTCAAGCTCACAAAATGGTTAGTTAAAATGTAAAAACAAAATCACCTGCAGAGCAATCGTGGTATTCTTCGCAGGATATTTCCCCACCAGTCCTTGTTCTTTGCGTTTCTTGAATTTCCTAAAGTAGTCCTGTATCAGGAAGGTGGCATAGAACTTCCCCACGGTTACCTCATCATCTAAATGAACAGACCAGACAGATCTCTCCCAGGTCAGCACATTTGGCAATAGCCTGTACACTCATATCTGATTCGGGGGAAGAATTTTGATGGGTTCAATAGGTACTACACCTTCAGCTTACATCAACAGGACCTCTAACTAGCTTAAAGCAATGTTTTAGCAAGCAGGTTATGCTGTCAGTTAAGTAGACTCACCCTTAATAAAGAAGAAAATACAATGCTTTACTAAGTCTCACATACCAGTACATTATTAGTTCATGTAAGTTTCTAACAAAACCATCAGCATCTCTGTATGTGCATAGAAACTGAAATATTGCTTTTCATTACTTGATATAAATGAACTAAAACAAGTTACAGTGACTTACAAAAGAGCAACTCCATATGAAAAGTCCTGCTCACTATATCTCACTTTTTCTTCTTGCTGCTACGAATTTTCTTGGTCAATATATCAATATAATATTTTTTTAATTGTGTAAGGACTTCAACAACTTTATAGGTTGCTTTGCTATGTACTTTCTTAACATCTTCCACTTTGTATTGGCTGTGTATCCCAAATACTTGTGTTGGACTGTATCTTTTGCACTCTTGCTGTCACTCAAGTAGGCTGACTCTAGACTCAAATCTCACTGTGTTTACAATTTCACACATTTTCTGTGAGGTCCTTTCTTAAGTGAAGATTTGGACCTTAGCAACCTCCCAGTCAGGTGGTGATAAAAGTGAATATGAAACACACATACTTGGTGTTTCCCCATATTATTGTATTGTATCACCTCTGATAGGCTGATAGATATGAAAATAATTTATGACAATTAATTGTGTACAGTTCAAAAGATATACAACAGTGAGGGCAGTAAAAACAGAGTCACTATTGTGAAAAGAATCCAAATTTCAAAATATTCAACATTCAAAGTCAGGTACCTTATGATATCAAAATCTCCTAGTTCATAGCATGTACGTATGTACATGCGTTCTGTTCGATCATTCAGCTGTGTAAGTTTGGTCTCCTGATGCGTAATGCTTGCCAGAAAACTAGAAATAGTTTTCTATTAAAAAACATTGCTTTTGTTCTCACACACTTCCTTCTCCTAGAGTTATCTACAAAGCTGGTTGCTATCCTTTTTGCTTTGTTGCCTTGTTGTGGTATACTGAGACAGCTATTTACAGCTGGCTCGGTAGAGCTCTACAGATAGGAAGGCTGGTGGTCCCTGGCAGGGCCACATCCTGAAGACAGTAAGTCCCTGCCACTCCCATCACCCCTGTGACAGACAGGTGCTTACACACCTCCGGATCTGGGTTACACTGTCATGACTTTTTTGGTTTCACACGGGAAATCTAAAGTGCTCACGTGTATTTTATCAATATCTTGGATAGAAAAAAAATATTCTTTTTTTTAAGGTTTATCTCATTTGTTTTTCTCTCTAACAGAGATGTGTATAGACCTGAGATGTATCTTCATTTGCTTTGTCTTTTTTTTCTTACCTATGCACGCATCTTCTTAAGCAAGATTTTCCCCACTCAAGTGATGTTTTTAAAGTGATGGTCATTTACTGTGACATCATACAATAGTGTTTGAATAAAATATTTTCCTTGTGTGTTAGTTTTATCGATATGTCCCAATGTATCTCATTAGTAATAGTTAACAGTATTTTTACCTCTAATATCACAGCTTTTGCTAATTTAAATATTTTTAACTTTCTGCTTTTCAGGACCCACTTTCAAGTCAATAAAAAGGATGGGGAAATCCAATTTGTGTGTAAAGCAGTTTAAATTTATTTCTGTCCCTGCAACAAAACCTGACTTCAAATGAATCCTCACCACTCAAAAAAAGTTCCCTCCAGAATTCATAGGATGTATTTCATTACAATGTCTGAGGATGGCTATATGATGTGAGAAACTATGACAAGCTTTAATTTCAAGAAAATTGAACCAGGGACGTTTTCTCCCAACATATTATTTCACTAAAGGTATCAGAGCAAAACAAATTATAATTGGCTAAAAATATCTTGGCTGGGAGAGCAGCCTGCTGTCAGAAATGTCTTTGCACGTTAGTGTGTCTGTTCTGCCAAATACCAACATCCCTTTGAGGGGCTGAGCCCCTCCAGTTCCCATTAGGAAATGAGGACTCCACAGCTCACAAGAAGCTTCCCAGTGTCCTGATCCACTCTGAGCAGTAGAAAAGATTTTTTACTGACTCTCCAAATCTAATTTTTAATCTTTTGTGTGAACATTCACTTTGATATTCATCTGTGACCTCTCTTGGCAGCTTCTCCAGAGCCTAGTGGTCTTTCGTACTCGGAAGATATCTCTTATAAAGTATCTGATCTAAACTTGCCTTCCTTAGCTTAGCTGAATCCATTCATTTCTGCAATGTACCCTCGGTCAAACTGA
The DNA here is from genome assembly GCF_038088225.1 of Cyrtonyx montezumae. Taxonomy (NCBI): domain Eukaryota; kingdom Metazoa; phylum Chordata; class Aves; order Galliformes; family Odontophoridae; genus Cyrtonyx; species Cyrtonyx montezumae. The sequence goes on from NW_027072067.1 coordinate 6,253,572, forward strand.
CCAGATAAGCTTTTCCCCATCCTTTGTATTATATTGTTTAAACTACTTGAACAGAGCTTTTGAGGAAGTGATATAGCAAATGGTTCCTACAAAGAACAAGCACATAGAAGTGACAGACTCGATAAAACATACACTACCATGGTTTGCACTTAGAGCATGTCTCAAGACAGGCTATGATTACTGACTGTACCTGAGACAACCATACCTCCAAAGTCTCAGAATGCACAAATGAAGGGCCCTATTAATTGCTGTGGAGATTTTTTTTTTTTTGATAAGCATATTAGCTGAATGCATTACCATTTTCCTGAATCGTGCATGCCAAAGTCTGTATGTACAAACAAGATGCATGTGTACTTCACAGGCACAGTCAGTTGTATTGCAGACACGTGCACACAAGAACTGAAGCTTGGCCAAGGGGAGCCATCCTTGACACATAGAGCCAGATATGGACAGGGAGGGAGGCAGCTAAGCGTAACTGACCACAGTTTCGACAGATCTATAGCTACAAATGGGGACAGCAAAAGGAATCATTTCAGTAGGAAGTTATTGGAAGAGGGCAAAAAGTATTAGGCAGGATTAAACGGGCTTGCAGGTGGAGACTGGGGAATTTAAAAAATAGAAAGCAGGTGAATCTTTAGCGAGTGGTATGTCTTTCTCTCACTCTGTAGTCTCCTAGCAATATTAACACGTATAAACAGTCAGGCTTATGACTCTCGTTCTGTTTTTTGCAGAGCAGCTTCAGTTAGCCTGAAAATCTGTTGCTAACTTTTAACAGTTTAATTTAATTACATTAATAAGTTATTCAACCAGTACCAACAATTAGCAGGCAGCCCATTTCTAGTGCATCTATTTAGAGTTAAGCAAAGGAAAAAACAGAACACACACACACAAAAAAACCTTTTCTGTGGATTGCTTTCATTGTGCTCTGCAAATAACTGATCTGTTCTCTTTGTGTTCAGGAGGTGTGATCACAGGCTCACGAAGGATCTAACACCCAGTAATAGCAGCAGAAGTCGTATTTGAGAAAAATATCATGAACTAGACAGCTCAATACTTGTAAGTACATGTGATTGTAGTACAGAGAATTTGGATTCTTTGGTGTTTTACGCTGAAAACCTGTCTCTTGGCAGGCTGTTATTTATCAGCTGTCACAGGTGTAACTGTCATATACAATTTTCTATTGAATATTAAGCTTTGATAGAAATTGATTTTTTTTTCTGTATACTAAGCTATATTACACTCCCAGGGCACATGAATGTAAAATAGCTGTAATCCTCATTTTTTTCTAGATAGGTTACACTATTTTCAATTGTTGCACAAGTCTTAATGAGACCTGAAGAGAAACAAAGTCAAAATGAAATTGAAAATTGGTGAATCTTAAGGGCTTTGATGGTTGGACTAGATGTTCTTAGCGATCTTTTCCAACCTTAATGATTCTATGACTACTCAAAATGTCCTTGCTTATGTATAAGCCATACAGGTTTTTATCACGCAGACTGTTACCTAGATTTTCTGTCTTCTAGCTACACTGTAGAGCTAAACTTGTGGAAGAAATATTAGCAATGGATTTTAGTATAGCTGAAAGTAAATACACAGCTTATATTCAGCAATGAGATGAAACTGAAGTTAACAGTGAGTTGCTATGTGAGATTAGTTCTAGAAATGTGATCTTTAAAGATTCTCTGTCAAAGATTGGTTTAGGCAGGCACAGCTCACTATTCTGAAGCATGCTTCTCTATTTCAATAAAAAATGTAGGGGAATAAAGTTGGCAAGAGGCAACACCAATTCCATGCCACCACCCTAAAACAGAATTGCTTCAGAATATTCGGAAAGACTCATAGTTGAAAGGAACAGAGGCTGCAGAAAAAGCTCAAGCACATAGTTACAACAATAACAAAGCAATTCATCTACGCCATGCAAGCAACTAGGTGTAAAGCTGAAAACAACAGAGTAGAACACAAAAGAAAATTGTTTTAAATGTGCAGTATCAGTTCCCCTTTGGATCGTCAAATTTGCTACATCTTTGTCTTGATCCCCACTATCAGCTGGCAGCCACCACACCAGTAGCAAGTGGCTCCCTGCAGCGACCAAGCTAATGCTGCTTCTGGGGTCATGCTGAACAGCGGGGCAGCCAGCATGCTCCTCCTCCCCTAGAGACTGAGAGTGTCACCTTCAGAAAGGGATCAGCCTCCACCACCATCGGGCCTGGATCTTGAGTCTGCTTCCAAACCTGAGTCTGATCAGTCTTGAAAGCTGCTGTAGCACTATAAAAGTACAATAAACTACAAAAAATACCAGATGATTACAGTGGATCGGTATATTGGACGTGTAGATACATCTATCCTGGGTGTGAATGGACAGTGCAACAGATCCTGCACCTTTAAAACTTGAAAAAGCAAGTATAATGTCACCTAAACCTACACTATAACATATTGGTAAAAATGTATATATTGAAAAACTCTAAATATATATATAGGAATATATATATTTAAAAAGGAATATAACAATATTTGATCTCATCTCACTGCACGTAGAAATAAGTAATCTATGTGCCTCATACCTTGTGCAAACACACCGGTACGACAATTTAGATATTTTTTACATGGGCCATACTCATACCTCAGTCATACTGGCATAAATCTGAACCAGTTCCATCATGTGTTGGCTGTGGAACTGCTCTGGTTTAAGCTAGTGTAACTGAGATAACTTAGCCTCTTGCTTTATCAGTTTAGCAGAAAAAATTATTTTTAGTCTTGCAATTAAAATTTTCTTAGTGTTCTCACAGAAGTATTCAACGTATACAAGGATTTAAGCTAAAATGCAGCATACATTGTCAAGCTTAATTAGTAAAAAATACATATTATTTTGCTGAATGCACTGAAATTAAGTTACCTTTAGTTTATTCCATTGAATGACTTGAAATTAAGACTAAATTTAGGTCTAATAAGGTGCTGTTGGTTTTTTTTTCAAGCAAGAAAATAAACATTAAATGTGTTTTCCTCTTTCTTTTTGATCTAAGGAAGCTGTAATAATTAGTCCTACATTTATTACCTAATGTAACAGGATATAACATTCTCTGTGTCATTTTGCTATTATTGTTTGTTGTCCTTTAATGACACTATCATTTCAAGTTTTACTGATCTTATTTTTTTAGTTCCTATGAATCTACAAAGGACAAAAAAAAAAAAAAGAGAAGAGCATATGGCAAAGTTCATCACACTGACCGCCAGCCGGAGGGACAACTTGGTCAAGTAATTTCATGCTAGTTTTCTTCCATATTTTCTTTATAACTGCTCTAAGTTCTTCATTTGCTTGCTCTAGGTTACCTGTGGCAACGAAATAGAGACACAGAGGATGACAATTATGTTTCAATTAGCTGCAATAAATTATCCTTTGGATATCAATTTGTTGTACCTGTATAAAGACTGATAAAGACTGTGAGCAGCAGCCTAAGCTCCATGAAGTAGCAGATAATACTACTACAATAATTAAAGAGAAGGAAAGGTGTAAGAGGTTGAACTCCTAGGGGCTTTCAAATTTGGAGTACTTCAGAGGTCAAAAGCAATTTACAGATCTTGGCTCTACTCTGTCACTGCTTAATAACTTCCTCCTAAACTGTGCAGCACATGAAAACTCTACAAGCCACATTTTTTGTGATCCAAAGGTGGCCTTTTTTTTTTTTTTTTTGGCTTACTGATTCACAGTAACTTCTCAACTGTGCAGGCTTGCAAGCTCAGCATCTTCTGCAGGGCTCACCTTAGCCAAAGCACTGTCTGAGGAGGCTTAGGTGGTGTGCTGTGGCAGCAGAACTCAAATTCTGCTGAGAACAGCAGAGAACATGGAACAGGAAGAAATGAAAGTAAAATAAGGAAAATATAATATGAAAAGCAAAATCTCCTTGAACATAACACAGTTTTTTTCAGGACTTCCCCCTGATGCACATTACAGAAACCATTCCGCCCCATAAGAACTAACCTCCACCAACCTACAGATGTCACTTTCATGGCTGTAAAAGCCTCAGTTACATTAATGTGGGATCCAAGATACTAATTTAAAGAGCAGTAAGGAGGAAGCATCTTGATTGGATAAAATGGGGAACTCATTCATTCCTTGCAGTAGAAGTCCTGTTACACCACTGCTAAGTGTTTTTAACTGACCAGGTAAAAGTATGCCACAATTTCTAAGATTGCTTGGTCCTCTTTTATTTTCTAACAAATCATTCTCAACAGTACACAATACAAAACCAAACCAAATCCACTGAGACTTAAGGAGTCTTATTCATGTTCAACAGAAGCAATAATTCCTAGTTTTTCCCCATTGCACTTTCTGACAAGTGCAATAAAGACTTGGCAGATAAGAACCTTACCTTCTGTTTTTATCTTTAGAGCAGTCCTAACCAAAGCAAACAAAGTAGCATTGAACATGACGGTTCCGTCACTATTTAGTGGCATATTCATGGCTACTAACCTCTGTGAAGGAGAAAAGAACACTTTGTTTGAAAAAAGAAAAAAACCCTTCTGTAACTTTCACTTCTGAAAAGGTGACATAATCAAATAACATCCACTGAGAGCCATAATATGTAATTTTTCAAGAAATATTGAGCCTTCTATTCCAACTGTTTTTAATAAACACCACTGTCGCCTACTTCTGATACTGATGATAGGGATGCTTCTACCAAAGCTAGAACTACCCAATAGTTGCAATGGATTTTGGTATTCCTTTTGACCCTAGTGTTTTGTACATCAGCTTGTCTATTTATAATACAAACAAAGAAAATTCAAAGCACAGCACTGTTGTAAGGATCCTTTAAGGTGCTACCTTATTCCTACTGAAATTGCTAAAACTATAACACCTGTAGTTTTCAATTCCTCAAATAATATAATAAAGCAACTTAGAGTTGCTTTTCAACTTTTATATTAAAATGCAATTGTCATCCAAATTACACATCGTGCCAAACAAGTTTTACTTTATTTTAAACTTCCGACAATTTTCAGTCTTCTCACGCCGTTCTGCATATTATTTGGACACTGTTATTCATCTCCATGTGGTTTATCATCTTCCCGTCTCCTCCCCTCAGTGACAGTTCTAAGTTTCATGTGAAGCAAATATTCCACGGATGCACCCATACAAATATTTTAGTTCATGATTTAGTTTTGATAAAGTAAGCTATCACTTTCTCCCTGGGATTGTAAAGAAACCAGAAATCTCATTGGGTCACCATCATTGCTGGGTGGAATTAGTTCATATATATCATTAGTCTTTTGCTGTGATACATGTGTTCAGCAACTCCTTTTACTTTGGTGCTCTGTCAAGAATTTCATGTTGGCAATAAACTCAAATGATTACACAGAGAGAAATGACACTGATATTGCTAGTTTAAGTCAAGTCCATGGAAAATTGGGAAAACGAGAGAGTGAAGGAGATCTTGTGACTAAACAGGATTACTGTGCAGACACGACAAGTATTTGGCAGAGCTGAATCATCAAATGTTTCAACAGAGAAAAAAAAAACCTACAAAGGAAAAAGGGTAGAACCTACCTTGCAGGCCACTCGGTGAGGGCATAATTTGCCAAAACCAAGTGGTGGCTGAATGCGTCTCAGTAACGTAACCACATCAAGATGCTTTATCCTTCCCCTAGAACCAACACATATCAATTATCAAATATACACACATTCTCAAAGAATATATTATGTTCTGCTCTCAATATTTTTGCCAGATAAGTCCTACCAGAGAAGTACTCCAACTTACTTTGCTTCGGGGTCATATTCTGACCATATCCTTTTGAACTCATCCAAATGATGAGGACCCAGAATGGACCAGTCACGTGTCAAATAGTCAAAGTTATCCATAATGACAGCCACAAATAAGTTTATTATCTAAAAAGCAATTAAGAACACAGATCTACATTTAATGTTTTGAGGTACAAATATTTTCGGTAAGTAACATTATGAGGTAGGAGGTGCAGAATTCAGGCACCAACATAAATAATGATTTTTGGGAAACACTATTGAATATCACAGAAAAAACTTGCTGACAATTTAAGTGCCTATCTGCAACTCTATCAAGCATCCAGACGACAAAAGTATGATTCTGCTGTACACTACTCAATCTTTGACATAGGCTGCTTAATGTTTTTGTTTCTCTTTGGCTGGGCAGATACAAGAATGGATCCAACACTTGAGAGACACACTGGATATTTGTATCCACGAGATTCAATGACATGTCAGTGAGATTTCTGCGTGTGTTTCATTAAAGTAACAGATAACACAGGATGGTTACGTTGACAGTGGTTCAGGATTCTGTTCCTTTTGCCAGGAGAACAGAACTGTGAATGGAACAAATCAACCAGCTAAGGCATCTGCAATGAGGAAAAACGTATTTCAGAGAGTATTGTAGAACAAATAATTAATTACACCATGGATTAGAAAGAAAGTTTATAGTTCAGACCTCACGTGCCACAGTTGAAACATACTTTTAGAGACACATACAAATTCTGTCAAAGTGAAAAAACGATCACCTTAGTTTTCAAATGTGCAAGCAACCACTCTTGGCTTACAGGGAGGCCTGTGGTCACAAGGATATCTTTTAAATGAGAATTTACTGGGCTGCAGCATAGGAGATAGGATCTAGGGACTTGTGTGAAAAACAAATGCTTGCAAAATATTTTAGGTATGGGATTCTACATCATTGTCTGACTTCACTGCTGTTTTATGTCAGAAGAAATTAAAAAGTTAATGCTTATTTCTGATAATAATCACCAGCTGAACTTACCAAAAATGCACAAAGCATATAAAAACTGATAAAATAAATGATGGCAAAATTGCTTCCACATGTGTATTCTTCCCCTGGATTATAATCAGATTCTGGATCACAGCGTTTTCCAGGCAAACATGCCAGCATGATTTCCTGCCAGGCTTCTCCAGTTGCACACCTTCATGAAATCACAAAGAGAAATGAAGAATTAATTAATCAAAATGAACAAAAGATGAATTAATTTGTTAAGTTCCAATAAAATACCTGGAGCTGTAAATATAGAAACATGAAAACAGACGATAAATTCCTCAGAGTATGAATAAATTGACAATTATAGAGTACGTTTCAGAAATGAGAAGCTCAGACCTGACGGTGCACACAGATTTTATATGGTGCACACTCATGCACCAGAAAGGCTTGCATATAAAAATTTTGCACCCCAAAGTGTGATTTACAAGTTAAATAGTGATATGCATATGGAGAACTTCTGTATATCCCATACATTTATTCAGTTTTGTCTGAGATCTACAGTGAGTGTGGAAGAAACATCATGTCTGAGGATACATTTCAGTTGAGTCAGGCAGCATGTAAGGCAGAAGGCCTGGATGAAACCACAGCAGTGACAGAGCTGTGTGGCAGAATACAGGTGCTCTCTTTCTCCTTTTCCTGGTCGTCTTGTTATCTACCCTATAAATTCAGAATGATCCTGACAAACTGAGCACAGAACTCTGTCCACTGCTCTATTTCCTGTACAATCAGTCCTGCATTAGCACTATTAGCTGTACTGCTTCTGTGCTCTTCATTATGCCATGATGATATATATACTTATTAGGACATGGCTTTGATATCTCTGTGTTGCTCCAATTTGTGCCTTTATCTCTTGATCCTCTTGTCAAACATGTCTGCTGTAAAAGAGAACCTCTCTTCAGAATAGGGTAGAAAATGCATAGGAGCCAAGTGGAGATACAGACTCACGGGCATCACAGTCACAAAATCAAGACCAACACCCTCAGAGGCATGCCTGGTCCCCATCCTTCTCTCCACTTGCTCCAGGGCATTCTCAAGCACTCCCAGTACAGGTTTGCCCTTCTAGTGACAGAGATTCCATAATCCCCCAGGATTACCAGCACAAAGAAATAGCCACCTGTGAAAAATAAACTGTTCTTCATATTTTACGTAGAGATAGCAAGTCTCTTGCTGAAGAAGGCGTCAGATAAGAGGTAGGCAAAATATGAAGAGCAGTTTATTTTTTCTATCTTTGCAACAACTTTTCACCTTTTCTTTTCAAACTGTCTAGCTTGCCTGGCCTTCTAAAAAATAAAACAAGGGCAAAGTATTTTTTCCCTTTCCCAGCACCTGCACAGTGCCATCAGGGTTGACTATACTTAGGCTCCACCAGAAGAAAATTCCTCCATGAATGAGCTGTTTCACAACAGCTGTCATGACTTCAGGCCTGTAGCAACTGATTACAACCCAGTGGGTGCTCAGCATACCACTGCAGACAGTATGTGCTGACAGGGAATTGTTTCTAACTTTGAAACAAGTTCAGAGCAAGTCCTATAGATATTTTTCCTAGACCACTGAAATGGGATGCACCTAGTGAGAGTTCAGGTTCACTCACCTGAAGAGAAGCAGCACAGCTTGGGGGAAAGTTTGAAAATTGTTGTTTCTGTTTATTTGATTGTTGTCTCTCATGGCCACTTTTCCAAATACCTACAGAAAAGCAAAATTTTACTTTCATCTGAACAGCTGGTACTCTCAGAAGCTGTGGTCCCTGTCATCTAGAAGCAGCCTCAGCACATATGAAAAAAAAAATATACTTTCTCTTCTGTCTTTAGATTTTTTCCTGATAACGTAGATGTAGTAAATATTTTACATGTACAAGATAATTCTTAATTTCATTTTGGCATCACTAATTCATTATCATACCAGTACTTTCTCTTGTATTTTAGATGACTACGTATTTGCTTTGAACTGGCACCTATAGTCCTTTGTTGGGATTAAAACCCCATAACAATAAGTACAATGCATACTGGTAGTAAGAAATGACTGCTGTCCTGAAAATTGTAGATCTACATAGACAGACAATGATGGAAGACAAAGAATAGTCTGAGCATGAAAATGAGTGCATTTCTCCAAAATTAAACTGTAATTCCTTGGTCAAAAAGCATTCTTTCTCTCCAAAATAATTAATTGATATCTTCTTGCAGTACAGTGAAAGCTGTTATTTAATCAAGAGAGATTAATGTTGCTGTGCTCTGCATACATGCTGCTCCCTTGGTTTGGGAAACTTAAAACTTTGGGAACAAAAGAAAATTTTTTTGACTGTAATGCCTTACTCCAAAAACAAATCTACAGTAAAAAGCCATGCATTTTTCCATGCATTCATGCATAGGATAAGCTCACAGTAATTGAAGGAGGAAGATCACCTCTCAGCAAAACAAGATACTATAAACTCACATCCAGCTCCTCTTTTTATCTTTTTGGATTTTCTGACTGTTAAAATCACAGTCAACAAAAGATTTCTACATTATTCTGAAAACTCTGCCTAATAAATAGTGCCACTATCAAGAGAATATTTCAGAAAGCACCTTGTTATACAGGTCTCAGAGTAGCCAACTGTGCTCCTGTAGAGAGTTAAAACACCTCAACTTACCTGCATTCCAATGACAGCATAGATGAAGAACAGCATAGCTATCAGAAGGGCAACATAAGGCAGAGCCTGGAAAAGGGACAAGTGCACTGAATTTTAATAATTTCATATCATATCTTCCATTTCAATTTACAAAAATAATTTCTTTGCACACTACATGCTCTCCAACTGTTTTTCTTTCTAGGTAAATGCTTGAAATGTTATTAACTTTTAATAATCTGTCATATGCAATGAACATGAGTTTTGTTATATTTTAAATTACTTCTGCCAGTAATCCAGGGGAAAGATCCAACTTTAACAGTTATGTTACTGATTGTGCCAACTCAGAGGTTCTTCCCACTGAATTACATTAACTTCACCTACATCAGTTTTCAGGGGCAAGGCTTAAAAAATGTATTTACTACACTTATGAAATCAGTTCTGTATAAAAAAAGATTAAATTCCTCTTTGGTAGTCATCTAATAAAATGTGTGGAAGTATAAGACTGGTGTGCATCAAATAAAATAATTTTTTAATTTAACAAAAAATTCCCTTTTAGTTATATAAAATACTTATGAAGTACTACATAAATCTCTTTGTGGCAGTTAACCTTCATGACAAAGAATGATCCTTGGACTCACAGAAGGAAGCAGCAGCCAAGTTTCTCGTAGCAGTAATGCGTAAAAGTATTTCTATGTGTAATCACTGATAGAACACATTTCAAAAGAAATGCTATTTGCACTCCATGAAGTGTTGCTTCAAAAAAATTGGTATACAGAATTGTCATCATTGTAGAGCAAATTTAAATAAATTTTGCTAACCTGAAATGACTTAATAAATGTCCACAGTAAAGTTCTGATTCCTTCTCCTCTGCTAAGCAGCTTCACCAACCTCATCACTCGGAAAAGACGGAAAAAAGTGATGGAGATTCTAGCGCTGTCTTCGGAGTTCTGAAGAGCATCATGAAGAAGTCAAACCAAATACAAACACAGACATGCAACACTTTCAGAAAAACAACATCAAATGCAGAGGTGGAAGAGGTAAGATTTGAAAATGTATCTTGAGGGCCTTTTCACCTTGATAAGAATGATATGAAAGGAAAAATTACATGCTAAAAACACAGGACCTGTAGAAATGCTTCACACATCACATGCATTTCCAAGTTTTCTGGTTTGTTAATAGGGATAATATTGGGTTTGTTTGTAGTAGACTTCAATAATACATTGACAATGGATGCAAACCACTGCATACACCTTTGTAGTAAGACAGTTATGAAAAATACAGAAAAAATTGGTGGAAAATAGAGACATGGTAAAAAGAATAAACTCAAGTAGAGGTAAAACCACTGGGGCCAGTTTACTAATCTTACCCCAGACTCATCAGTTGTGACTGTTTCAGTTGGCTTTGGCTTTAAGAAATTAAGAACATTAAATATTAAAATCAAGTAAGAGATCAAAAAAATCAGCTTTACCATAAACAGAAAGACATTTTTCATTTCTAAATGTGAACATCTTTCAACTCTATATTCTTCCAGAACAGAGCATTAATATCTTCAGTAAAACCTTCAATTTAGCATTTTACATTGGCTGACTCATACTAAAATTTGCCACTTTAAAACATGTTTAAGAGAATCAGTATAAAATGAATACAAAGTTAAATACCTGTTCCCATGTAAGCCAAACAAAATTAGCACCCAGTTTCCACAGGTTGTATAAAAATGTAGGAATAAGCCTTAAATATGACTCAATAACAAAGCTTTGGGGCCAAATCAGCTTTTCAAGTTCTCTGCTATGCTTTTTTTGAAAGTTAATTATACCATCACTGGAATCTAACCATATTCAGTTAATTGTGTTTTATGTCAAATCAGAGTTCCCCCAAAGCAAAGTTCACAAGTTAATGAGCTACAGACAGGAGAAAGAAGCATACCAACTTCTCTTTTACTAATGTTTCTGACTGTCTGAGGATACTGAGACAGTTTCTCCAAAATGGCCAGACACTTAAGTACAGCAGCTAGAAAAAGCTTTGTGGCCCAAGTGTCTACACTTGCTTGTGCACTGATGTTCATTGCAGCTTCTTCCACACTGAATGGAAAAGTCTTTAAAACTTCACAGCACTAAAACAAATGGATTCCTGTAGGTTAGATCCAAGTGATGGGACTTTGTTGCAAAAAAAGTACATCTTTTCAAAGGGACATTTTTCAATGACTGAGGTTACATGTAGTGGCAGTAACCATTATGCCTTCTCAGTGCTGCTTCCAACACACTGTAGATGCATCAGGCAAAATCTCAGTACCACTGAGTAAAATCTCAAGCCTTGCTGTTAGCTAGAATGAGATCCAGGGGGAAGGAAGAAACAGAAGGAGAAGATTCTTCTGAAAAAACTGACAGTATACAAACAAGCACACTCTGCTCTTCTCTGCCCAGAGAAATTGCAGATGCCCCATCCCTGCAGTCATTCAAGGCCAGTTTGGATGGAGCCCTGAGCAGCCTGATGCAGTGGGGGGCAACTCTACTGACAGCAGGGGAATTGGATCTGGATGGGCTTTATGGTCCCTTCCAACCATCGCCATTCTGTGATAGTTAAAAAAAATCCCAAGAACTGGTAATGCCTTTTTTTTTTTTCTTTTTGGTCAAACATGTAATGAAGATTTCAAAAGGAACTAATGATTTAAAAATACCCATTTGTTTAACTGTGTACAGCGTATATTAAAACATTATTGCCCTGCCAGAATTTCAGAATTTTCTAAACCAGTTTTAAAACTGTTTTAGGGATTAATACTAGAACAATATATTAATGTTCACAAAAGCCCAGATCTCACCGTTACGCTTCAGTAAGCAGTGAATCTGTAAAATCAGTTTTCATGCCTCAGCTTCATAAACCTTTATATAAACAACAATAAAATGCTACCAATGAAAGAGTTGCTGCATTAGAAATTCCTTGCATATTTCAACAATTTGAAATAAAGTGATCAAAACTGAGATTCATGAGAAACTAATCAGAAACATCATAAATGACAAAATATCACACAATGCTTAAACAATCTTACAAAGCTGTCCACCTATACCATTCACAAACCTGTACTAGCACACACTGACCCACACAGCTAATGATTTTTGGTGCAGAAATAAGTTTCTATAAGAAAAGTTTCTATATTTGAAACTTTTAAAGAAAAAGGGTTTCATTTTAACTTCTGCAGATGAGGTCTGACATTTCATATAAACTGCTGGTGGCTGACATGCTGAGGTATATAGTCTTAAGAAGTAATCAAATAAATTTGCATGCAATATTTTATCTTGTCCAAGAATAAATGAAGCATTTCACAGAAAAAGAAAGATTAAATTATAGTTCCTTCAAAAGCTCACACTAAAATAATGAAAATAAAATGCTGGATTTTGCATTTGAGTGCATTTCCCACCAGCTTCTATAGGAAAAGAATTGGGAATAAATTGGGAAAAGTATCAGCATAGCAATGTAAAATGAGATACGTAATAGCATGAAAGAATACTTTAATCCTGCAGACTTTACTTAATTTCTTTCCAAAAATAAAAGATCAACTAAAAAAAACCACTGAACATCATTGTTAAGATCATTGGATTTTGTTTTGAAATAAACTCACAGAAGAAAGAATCAGTTAAAAAAAACATCTATGTATTGCCATTTTAATATGTACTTAATAACCAGTTTTTAAAATGCAGACAGAGATCACATTACCAAAATTGTACGAACACTGTTCTACCACAGTTACTCAGGAACGACAAGTTTAACAGTCATATATTATTTTTTTGTTTGACAGAAGGGCATAAGGGCACTGAACATATTTGCATATGCATTGGAGTGTGCATGCACACTCCTCTATTCTTATTCCTCAGCTTCTTTGGCCTAAGCACTCCTGATGGCCTGAAGCAATGGCCAACCTGCTGTTGTTGGGCAGCAGTTGGATGTCACATGCGAGCGGCAACAGCAGGCCAGGAAAAACCTTTTCCACAAAGGTAAATTGTGCAAAAATACTGCGACAGGGATTGATGTTGGAAACAAAGAATGAATACATCTGCTATCTGAGGAGTTTCTGCTACTGGAGATGAAAACATTCAACTTCTGCCCATTATTGGCCGAGTGTTCTGGGTATTGACAATTTAAAGGGAGTGCACCTAATTTCTTTTCACCTCTGTCATTTCCCTCTGATATTACAGCAGCTGGGCTCCCAATAAAAAATTCAATTAATTTAATAAAGTGGTAGAGCAGAAAGAAAGCAATATTTGTATCATTTATAAAAGAAATGTTCGTCTAAGAGTTAACATTAGTGTGTGTGTATTTGGCATCAGTAGCACTAAGATCTGGGAAATTAAGATTAACACAATTTGCAGGAGTAGACACGCTGACAACAAAGAACGTCTGTTTCCTACAGATAAGGAAAAGACGTATCCAAACACACAATCCTATTTACAACCTTAGTAATATTACTTGACGTGTACACACATAAGTAGGTGGGACATTATTTTTATGTAGAAGTATTAGAATAGAACAGAGAATAGAGACTGCCATAATTATTGTCTTTTCTGTCAGCCATGTGCCAACTGCACTGAGACTACTTCAGCAAAGCACATCATGTGATTTTAAGTCAGTTCTTAAATACTTCAAGTAGGCCATTAATCAGTCGTATATATACACACACACACATATCTTAAACAGCTTAATACAGCATTTTTCTTCTTCAGACAATCCCAACCCTCAAGAAAGACTAAAATGTTTGCAGCCTGCTAACCACTTCAGTCTCACATTTACTGCTGCCTACTAAAATTTTGGCACAGTTCCTAAGTAGTAACTTATTTTTCTACTCTTTGCATTGCAGCTCAAGTTCCATATAGCCACCCTAGCTTTGGAAAAGCTTCACTGTAAGATCTGTGAATGGTGTGAAACTGACTGCATCATGCACTGGAAGCAAACCATAGCTCTGTGTTTAAGAAAACAAAAAACAAACAAGCTGCAAAACAGTGAATATTAGTACACAATTTTGATCAAATGTCTCTTCTTACTTATTGTGCCAAAGTGTACTTGAGTGTGCCAAAACAAATTAACACATATTGATGAAGTAATCATGATCACAACTACTGCAGGAAGCATCTAAATGAGAAATATATATGTTGACATCAACAAACACAGGTAAGCATTCAAGTTGCCAAAATATCTTTTTAAACACAAAACAGATGTGTTCATACTTTATACACAAGATTCATTCAGGCAGTCGTTACTAGGAATCAAATCTGTTATTAAGCAATTTTCTTCACAGCCTTAGTGCTTTGTCAATTCCCTTTTAAATGAATCAAATGCCCATACAAATCACTTAGTAAAAATGTGGATTCAGTGTGACTCAAAGTAGATTAAAAAGTATGCATCATCCCTTGTTAAAGATATTAAGTTCATAACTAATATCCATTGTTAGCATAGGATATTATTGTCAAGGCTGTCTAATTAATATTCCATGGTGCAGTATTTAAATTGTCAGTATTGACATCTTTATTAAAGAAAATTAGAGACTTAGAAATTTACTTCTACTTCCAAATTAAATACTGCAACACAGAGTAGGTTACACATCACTTGATGCTAATTAAAGCAAAACCCTTAGGTTTAAAGAGATTTATTTACAAAAATCTAAAAAATGTATCCTTGGTATTAAAAAAAACAAAGTACTTATTATTAATTAGCAACAAAGCACAAGATCTAACATATGATTTTGATGGGTAAGTGGGATTCAAACTGAGCTGCAGTGCTTTTGTTCAAACTTGGAATCCAGAATGTCTTACAGGAAGTGGATACGAATTATGTAGAAGCGAGCACCTGCCATCCCAGCTCCACAAGCAGCCTAACAAAAAATGTGACCCACTGTCTGCCAGCCAGTGCTATGCACTGCACAGTGATAACAGGTTCACCTCTTCCTGCCAAATGACAGAATACCCAATTCAAGTTTTGTGATAGACTTTTTGATCATATTGCTGGTAACCTCTGTTAGCTGTTACTGTAAAGTAAGTGCTGAATGAATCTCACGTTTACAAGTCTGAACTTAAAATGAATAGATCTTCCTGAGGGGATCAGGATGAAGACAGGAATGCTCACATGTTGAGCAAAGAACCTGAATTTTATTGAAGCATAACATTATTCCCAAATTGGTTGCACAAATGAATTGTAAAGGGAACTCCTCTTTCCTTTCATGACATTTTGGCAGCACATGAATGGTAAAGGAGAACAAAATCTTAAAAATGTGAATTAAAACCTCTGTATCTACTACTGTATTTCAGTGTGATCATGCCTCTAAGTCATCCAGCACTGGTCATCCAAATGGTTTCTGAACTATCAAATACAAACTGCAGATAATTTCATCGCAGTCTGGCCAGGTTGAACTGTCTGTTAATTCAATTCAAGAACCACATAATTTATTCAAAATTTATTTTCATTTATGTCTCACTGGCTTAAGTATCTTCGTCTCCAGAAGATGACACATACTGTGCCTCACAGACACCACTCTGCTTTTTTTTTTCTTCAATTTAAAAGGAACCATTTTTATGACCACACAAGATCTTGTGCGTCACGTGAAATGTTTTGAAAACAATAGGTTATAAAAAAGACGAAGTAATTATACAGGTTTTAGTAGTGCTTTTAAATTTTGTATTGCTAGGCTGTAGATACATATTTACTTATACATACTTGCCTCTAAATATTTCTAAAAATAAAATGAACATGAAAATCAATTAGGGTCAAAAAAGAACTGGTTAAACAAAGGGATATTAAATAACAAAGTAAATAACAAAAATCATAGAAAATAGCATGTAACTAAAATGTATGTTGCTCTGAGGTGGTTCATTTTTGGAACTGGTTACTGATCCAGTCCTTGAGGATGCTCAGCAGTCCTGTAAATTGCTGAACACATTAAATACATTGATTTCTATGGGCACTGAGAACATTCAAAGCTCAGTAATTTCTTGTGTAATGTGTGAATCAGATGTTCCTGGATCAGAAGAATCAGCCTCAAGGCAACATACACTAAAAAAATAAAAAATAGAAACAAAAAAACAAAGAGGAGACATTTAATTCCTAAAATTGAATACTGAAACTAAGGTGATACATGGAAAGCTCTACCCACACAGTTGAAAAACCTGGGTCAGAAACAAACATATTAAAATTGCTGGCCTTTGAAATTAGCCTAAATGTACACAGCCAAAATATCAGAACAAGGTCAAGTTGATCCCACCACATGACACAATTATATATTCACATCTATAAGAATATTTAATCCCTCTTAAGCCTTTGTACACTTAATGTACTTACACCCTTTCAACTCCTTATTTACACTCATCAACTAAGAGGGTTGCACTCATGCAATTGCAACTGCAACACAATCTTGTTTTACATCAGTACTAGCAGTTTGCATAAGCAGACCAACCACTCAAACAAGGTTGAGCTCTGTCAAATTACTGCCTATACTTGGAGCTGTCACAGGTGCCATTCCATCTGTGCTTGTAGTACCATTGGAAACAAAGCCCTGTGAGCAATGTAGCAGAGCTGTGGGTTTCCCAAGATCATTGTTTGGTAAAAAAAGTATGGGTGGAATGGTTCGTTTCCAAAAAATATTAAGAAAATCATTGTAAAATAGTAAATTTGGATTATACAGATTTACCCAAAACTAATCAAGTAGGAAAAAATGAATAGAATAAAACCAATAAAAGTCATAAAAACTTTAAAAACATCCCTGGACTCTTTGCAGTGTTCGCTGTTTCATGTTGAAAATGGGAAATCAAGCCCAGAAATGTACTGAAATTTAAATAGATTCATCCCTTAACACAAACAAAGCACAAAAAAGTGAAAGACCAGAAACAGATATTACTTAGTACACAAATAGTCTGCTGTGCAGTACTGGATGATGTCAAAGACAAGCCTTTTCTCTACTAAGTATAGCATGATAAACTAAGAAACAGAGTGCTACTTCTTGGCTGTGCTGTATTCTTCAGCTGAAGATCAGTACATGATGTACACTGGTTGTTCAGCAGTGATTAGTTATAAGTAATGCTGCCAAATTAACACTGTCCATGCAGTGTTAAATACAGGGTTAAACACAGGGACACCACCTCCAATTGCAAAGTACATTCAAACTATTTTTCAATGGCCACACAGTTAAGTAAATTTTGCAGCTGTTAGGGAAAGCTCTAAATTAATAGCATTTTTATGCCCCTCATATTATGATCATGTCAGTACTACCGTGAATGGAGATAGCAGGCAATATGCAATTACTTCAGCACAAAGTCTAAATTCAAACCTTTCTTGAAAAAATACATTTGAGCCAGCTTTCAAAAATCCAAGGCATGACCTGTTATTATACTTAAGTCATCTACAATCTGCCTATGTGAGCTCATAACAAGTGCTGGAAAGAAGAGGCACTTTCCTCTGAAAACTCAACAATGGAAATACATAAATATGGAGAGCATTCCTCCAGAACAGCTGTGTGTTTTGTTATGTTTCATATATCTTTTTTTCGTTCGTTTTTGTCATCGTTTTAAAATCAAGTCATATAGAGAGTAGGCAAAAATCAACATTTCCCTATATTTCTGTTAAAAATACCTATACTTGTAAGGGCCATTAATCAAATTTCTGGTACACAGATGGTGTTATCAAAGTATTTTAAAAGTAATTTGGACTTCAAAGCATTTGATGCAGTACTTAAAAAAAGAAAGTAAAGAAAAGTAAAAAAAAAAAAATTATTTTTCACATCTTGGAAGTCTTTACTTACTCTGTTTATTTTTTTTCACTACCTCTTCAGATACAAGAGGTAAAATCACTTTAAAGGCCAAACCTCACACGGAACAAACCATTACTTGTTAAACTGAGCCATTAAAGCAACATACAGATGCTTGAATTATCTCAGTCAATTATCTCAAGCTACATTAAAAAAAAAATCACTGGCTTCAGATGAAATAGTAATAAAGGCTGAATTTCTTTTCTATAAATAACATGTTTTAAAATATTTTCTGAACATATACGGGAAAACATAATTCCATGTCTCACTATACTGTGCATGTGTTCAGTTGTACGGCTTTATAGCTCTATAATAACAGTTTTACAAACATATATGTCAATATTTTGGACTTCAATTCCAGGATAAAGCATAATTTTTTGTAGAAGGAAGTGGGAGTATAAAATGTACATTTTCTGTATTTCTTCAGGACAGCAATTACTTTTTAGTGCATGAACAGTTGCTACTTACATTAACTTCTGTTATAGCAATATCAACGACGCTACCAACAACAATTAAGGCATCAAAAGTGTTCCATGCATCAGTGAAATAGTGCTGTTAGGACAAGCATTCAGCAGAAAGAGAGCAAGAGAAAAACACAAACAGAAAAAGAGAAGAAAAGGACAGTGTTATAAACACAGAAACACTCTAGGCTTCTCTGATGTACCACTATACAATCTTTCCCTTTTCTTAGCTAAAAAAAATTGGTAGCAAAAAAGGCTATTTATTTCCCATATCAACATAATTGACCTATAACTGGTCTGTATTCAAACTTTAGAAATATCAGATGAAAATCTGTGACTTGTCCAGATGATGGAAATAGTGGGGAGACAGAGAAAGAGAAGTAGGGACTGGGGAAAGTAAGCTGGGGTATACTCACATCAGCTTCACTGAGAACGACGTCTACTATGCTGCCAATAACGATGAGGGAGTCAAACGTATTCCAGGCATCACTAAAATAGCCCTGAACAGAGCAGGCAGGGTGCAAACGTTTGTGATTACACATGAAATGTCAAATATTTGCATACTTCTGTTTAGTTTTGCATAAACAGAAATTAGTTAAACAAAACCTGTGGTCTAATGAGAAAACAAAACAAAACAAAACAATATTGCCTACTGAAGGAAAAGCAACATACATGTGTGCATGTGTGGGTGTGTGTATATATATATACACATTTTGTTATATATATACATGTACAGACACACACACACGCACTAGACATGCATAACACACCATCGTATAAGCACAACATTGGCAAGCAAGCCATCAACCAAATCTCTTGTTTGGGACTCAGCAGCAAGGCTGAAAAAGTCTAATATATATAAACTAACAGTCATGACAAAACCCCTTTTACAAGATTTCTACAGGACCAAGCTCACTGAGAACTCCCTAGCAATAATAACTTTGTGATAGCCCTATCTAAGCAACTAGTAGAAAATACTTGGTTATTGTCATCCTTGGTTATCAATGCACTATTATCCTTCAAGTAAAATTGATGTACATATTACATAACTGAACGTTCTATTCATAAATAAGTTTTAATAGAGGAACTCACAGAAAATTTGCAGTTAGGATCTGATTCCATAACCAGAAAAGTCAGGGCTAGAAACCATACCAACTTGGAGAGGTTGTTATGGCTTCCAAAGCAGCCATTCCAATTTCTGAAAATTTATTGTCCTAAATCACTTAGTCACCCTCTGACATTCTATGCCTTGAAATATATTCTTCTACAAATATGTTAGCAACTCACTGCTGCAAATTGTTACAAAACACTGTCATCCAATATGAACTCCAATTAACTGTCTATTGGAATAAAAAACCCATGTTTGGGAAAAAGATATTTTAGAAGATGGAGTTGGGTTTCAGGATTAATCTGTGACTGGGATGTGGGAACAAGATGTATTACACTGTAGAAAGCAATTCTATGGATACAAGACGTAGATTTTAAATGAGTTTTGTGTAATTATTACAGAAATTCTGAATTGCAAAAAAATTCCTGAAGTCCTCTTTTTTTTTCTCATTCTGATACAATGATTTATAAGCCAACAATGGCAAAGGACTGATATTGCAAAGTCTGCAACATACATATTGCATATGTGCATTCAGCTTTCCAAATAATTCATTTTAAAATAGTAACAATTGCCCTTTCAGTTCCACAAAAAAAATTTACAGAGAGGTTGAAAATAACAATTATGGTGATCTTACCTGATGTCTGGTTTCAGTTATTACTGCACTACTTACTATAAGATAGTGTTTTAGTTCAGTAGTTTTAGTTGTTACGTGACTTTAGCACAGAAATGCAAAGTCAGCTGGATTTTATTTATTTATTTATTTAGACAAATTCTTCTCCACATTTTAAACTGTCAGAATTTCTAGCAAGTTTTCAGATTAAAAGTTATACTTGACTGCATAACGATTCAAAAAAGCTAACGTGAAAATTTGCTCTTGGAGACTATCAAAGAACTGCTACAGAAAAAGACAGCTCTACAGAGTATTTAAGGCTAAACACCAGTCTTATGTTTCTAATGCTACTCTCTATTACTGTACTTACTGATACTACTCTATTTTAAATTTTAGCTCTGTATAAAGAGAATTGCTGTAATCATTCCTTTATTTAAGGAAGGTCTATAAGAGGAGCATCACTACAACACTTTACACCACATGCCTTCTCTCTCTGGCTTTATTAATAAATTCCAGTCTTGAGGCAAAAACCCATGTTCATGGATTTTGCCATCTGAATAAACAATCCACTTCAGAGATTTCCTCCACAACTCCCTACCATTCCTCCTTCACCATTTCACTTCACCAAAATCATTTCTAATGTTCTGCTAAACTTCATGCTCAGTCACCTCAATAATACTGATATATAAACCTGAAAAGATTAGGAGAGACCAGCCAATGAAGGGATGAATGGGAGCTGCTCTCTCCTGGTATTTTTCTTCATCATTTGTATTCCTTACTTTCTCATTTAAAAGACATATCTTTCTTGTTATTTACCTAACTTTATTTAAGAGACTACTGGTAAGCAGCAAAACAATAATCACTGCAATCCGGAGGTGTGCTATCCATCTTCCTCTACAACACAGCAACCAAAAAAGGTCCTTCAGATATTGAAGAAGTGACTTTTCTAGACATGCTACAATATAAAGCACTTAAATAACAAATTCACATTTTTAATTCAATACAGCTAAAGTACTTTAAACATTTATTTTATGAAACCTTTTCCATCAGTATAGACAAATATTGTTCAAAGTAATATGTAAAGCAAAAGCATACAAACAAAAAACTAAGAGAAAATAAAGATGGTTGGAAAAGGGAGGAATGGACAAGTCACAGCAAATAAACATCATGCAAATAAGTTGTTTTCACCACTGCAATAACCCAAAATCAGTTCACTTACTAGCCATCTTTCCTTTTTTCTTACAAAAATCTGATGTAAAATGACATGGAAAATCATTACAAGTTTAAGTAACAATTGGCTATCATGAAGCTGTATATACAGTGTGTGTTGCTGCATTCTTTTAGATTTCATTGATAAATTTCATTTCATAATGTAATGAACAGATTTTAACATATGTGGAAAACAACATGGAGAAAAATATGCCTGCTTTTTACCTTACATTATGAAAATGTATTCATTGAGAAATGCTGAAGGATAAGTCACAAATTCTAAGGAATACGTAGGCATAGAGAATTAATACAAAAAACAGGTTTCTATTGATCTACTACATAAATGTTTTACTCATTACATCACTATTTTAAGAAGCTCAGGGCCTCTTTCTGTAAAGTGCTCTGTGTTTCTGTTTCCCAGACAAGTGTGCCAGAAGCTCAGCATCACCCTTAATATCGATTATTTATCCAAATTTTATATATTTCAGAGCCAGAAGGCAGTCTGCTGTACCCTGATTTTACACAACACAATTACCACAGTAGGAGTATCAATTATTCATAATTGCACTAGGCTTGCATGAACAGCAAAAGCAAAGCTTACACTTTTGAAAGGATTTTTGTCAGTGTTATTAAGGGGACACTGTCAAGCAGATCAGATGAAAGCTAACATTCTTATCCGTTCTTATTTTTGCACTCTGTCTAAAAGGAGTTTTAATTTGATGCTTTGAGCAACTTTGCAATTATTTCTATAGTCCATAAAAGTCATAAATAATGTTGTTCGTTCTGTCAGGGTAGACAAAGTAACCCAATGGTGACATAAACACAGAGAAAATGACTTTTTTTTTTTTTCCAAAAAATCCAAAGGGAAAATTGTAGGTTGGGTTTCAGATGATTCTGAGCATTAAAACATTTCAACATTAGTTAAAACAATTAATTGTTCCTTAAAGTATGTATCTAGATTAAAATTTAGATTCTATTTAAGACTGCTAACTCATTGTAAGTTATAAACAAACTGTGGTAGATTTTGCCAGTTGGCATTTAGGTATAGACTATTTGATTTTAAAAGTTACAGTCTTCAAAAAAAATAACAGGAAGAACCTTAAAAATGTGTAACTTCCTTTAACTTTCTTCCTTCTGTGCTAATTAGTCTCTGAAAAGTGTGATTAATATAATGGATTTTTAACCTCATCCTGCTAATAAGTAACTTTAAGGTCTTCTGCTTCTATGAGGGAATGAAATTCAGGAAATTCAGGAAATAAGTGTTTTCCCTTCAGACTCTCAGTTTTCAGATCCAAGGAGCTGTTACAGTACAAGTATCCCATCAAACAGAAAGCACATTGCAACAGTTAGAATCCAAACTGTACCAAGTTCTAGAGACCACTGTTAAGACACCGTATATAAGTGGGAAGCTTATAATACAAATGAAGAACTGTGATTTATGCACCCATGATCAGAGCAATCGATTTGGCATTAGCTGCTATTTCTGACTATGGGCACAGGTGCATGAAGAACCACACAAGGATTCACAATCTCCTTTCTAAGAGCAGATGATAAAATGCAGCGAAGTCTTCTGAAATGTCAGCGTGAAACCATGATACAGAACAGGAAATACAAATCAGGAAATGCAATCAGCACACTGTGAGCAACATAACTATCCCTTCTAGAGCTTCAGATCATGTTCGTTTTAATGTGAAATCCTTGGTGCTTAAATTACACAGATGACAAAAAAAATGCATATAAATTCACTAGAAATATGTAACAGTCTAGAAAGTGCAGAGAATGGCTATGGAAGAGTGAGAAAACTCACCCAGAACTCTGCACTTCATATCTCAACACCAGACCTCAAGCAATGTATTATTTGTTTACTTCTGTGCAGGTAAAAATAAGCTGACCATAAATGAAATAACTTGTGCGACACTGTACAGCTCATGGCTAAATCATGCTGAATAAACAGTCCTGAAACATTGGAAAGGAGTTATGCATTTACTGCACACTATAGAGTCTGGGCTGCCATGGATATGTTGTTGTAAGTGCCCGAGCTAAATAAGCAAAGATAAGATTGTCCTTGCTGACTGGAGTCATTCAGTACACCACTTAAACCAAAGGAAGTGCACAGTCCACATTCGATTTGCAGATTCTAATATTCTGATTACTTTAAAAGAAGGGCAGTGCAAAATGAAAAAAATAAACAGCCTTAGATGCTGAGATCAGGAAACCTCAAATGGCTGTTTTCAAATTCCACATATAGTGAGTGACCATACTGTGCTTAATCACAGAGATAGAAGCCCAGAAAAATATTGATTTCACTGTACTGAAAACAAAATTTAGTTCATCTTTTGCACTGCCATAAATGGGATATGAGAACAGAACAAATAAGACTGCATTAACTGTCACAATCCAATTTTCATCTTTTTTAATAATAGTAACAGTTATCAGTATGTCTTAAGAATCTACGTGCAAAAATATGTCTACATTATTCATTTTGACAGTGTCCCTTTAAAGCAAGGAATCTCGGCTGCCTCCTGTAGGACCCTCTACCAAATGATGCATACATACAACTGAAAACATTAAAACCTAAAAAGGCTATTGAATACTCAAATTACCTCTGTGTATGTTTGTAGTACGTGGCTATATTCTTCAGAATAATGCAAATAATTTTGCATTTTGAAAAGGAAATATAACATATATAAATCTTTAGTGGAGATTAACTTTGTTGAAGCAATTAGGAGAAGTGGTAATGCTTCTAACAGGAAATTATTTGTCTAATTTAAAAGTGGACAGTTTTGTTACCTCAGAATATTTCAGATGTCATTGACCATCTTGTAACGTTTGTTCTGATATCTGTACTTCATTTCCTGGATTCATGTATGTATGTATTAACACATTAATGCTTTTATTATGATTTAACTGATGGATAACTGTGGGAAACATATAGCTACTTTTTGTTATTTGATTATTACATAGCTAGTGTGAAACTTACATTACACTTAATTCTTGTGGTGATGCCCTAATTAAATAATGTATAAAACTTACCTTGGGTTTGAAAGCAATCAGCTTCAAAACCATTTCAACAGTGAACACTCCTGTGAAAACCATATTCATAATGTCCATCGCATCGTTAAAGAGCTTAGACTGTCCATAGTGCTGCGGAGGAAAAATATGACACGTTTAAAATTAAGTTTTAAAATACTAAGTGAAAGTAAGGCAACATAATGAAGTTGGCAACAGTGCAAGACAAGAAAATATTTTCTGGTGGTATTTATGATGCGCAACCATATCATACAAGACTAGCTGAACATCTCCAAAAATGGATTTATATCTATTCAGTGCAGACAATGTGTGGAACACATCTGGCATTCCTCTACATCTGGTGACCTTCAGAGTCAGTTTTGAGGAGAATACTGTTCCCACAAAAAAAAAAAAGGAATATTAGACAAAAGCAATATTTTGAGTCTTAGAAGGTAGTTTTTAAATAACATAAGCTCATGTCACACCTGCTTAGAAAGCTTATAGTATCTTAGTCACAGCAAAGTGTGTTGTGTGGGAGTGATATTTTTAAGAGCATACAACACATGTGAGTCTACCACAAAAAGTAAGCAGGATGGGTATATAGATTGGATTTGAAAAATTTTTATTTTGTTTTTTAATCAAAGTACCAAGAGAAAGAAAGAAACAAATTGGAACAAGTTGGAGAAGATAAGAGTACCAACTGGTGAAAAGCAGTGGATATAATAATGCAGGAAGAGAAGAAAAATAAATGTATACAGAAAAGAAAAAAAAACCTGTGCAAAACCACAAAGAAATACATTGCATATACAGATATGCAGCTAATACATGAAAATGTTTGCATCATTATACAATTCCAGACTTGCTCCATATAAGTTTAAAAAATTATTAAAGAAGATACAGACATATGTGGTAAAAATATGGGGTAGTACATATATGAAACAAAAACGTAACAAGTATAGGAGTTTTGAAGGTGTAAAACAATGCTTAAAGACACTGTATACAAGAATATTTAGATAAAAGAATCTAAGTGAATTAGAGAAATGTTTGCTAACTAAAACAGGCTCTTTTCAGATTTCCTGCACATGGACAATCTTGGGAATATACAATTATAAATCGCATGAAAAGTACCAAATACAGATCAGTGAGCTCCACTGGGTTAGGAAGATCACCACAAACATCAAGCTCTGTCAAACCTCTTCAGAGAACTGATGCACAGATTAGCACATATCACAGAGGAGTACTATGATAAGAAGTTGTCAATGGATGTAAACAAAAGGCATTGTATCATCTACACCGTTCCTTCCCATTCAAATTAACGGCTTCAAAAGAGCTTCTGGTTTTCCTACCTGCATAGCCAGGCAAAGTGTGTTCAGCATGATGAGGACAAACATGATGTATTCAAATCCAGTAGAATTCACCACATACCAGAACTTGTACTGGTAAGGATTTTTTGGAATGTATCTACGAAGAGGACGTGCCTTCAAGGCGTATTCCACACACTGACGCTGTAAAAACAAATACATCAAAAATTGTCAGATTATAGCCAAGAGTCAATCAAATGGGAATATAATTAACCATGAGAACAGATTGTTAAATGCAGAAACAGTGTATCTATTTTATATAGTTTTATTTTTTATAGTTTTAAGTACTTATAAATTAATCTAGTAGCTTACCAACACTCACTTGGTTATTTCTAAGTGTATCTGGGAATATACACCACTGAGCCACATGCAAAGATTCAAAGATGGAAATTCTAAGGCATTTCACTTCACACAGTGTACTAGTACACCACAGACTGTATGCATATACATATACAGGTACTGTTTATAGCATTAAGTGCACTGATACACATATCATCACATTGTTACTCAACCATCATATTAAGACATAATAAGGAATTCATGGTAAAGAATCTCAGCTAATAACAATCATGACTATTAATGAGTCTGTATTCTACACTTTGTCTTTACTAAGCTTTCAGTCATGATTGTAACTGCACAGCATAAAATCCTGCAGTCTGCAAAATAAACGCCAGGGGTTTATTCCTATTAGTTAAGTTGATAGATGGCAGCATCATGGATTTGTCTCCAGGTCTTTGGACCTAATATCTCCATATAAGATAGGCCTTCCCCTTGTCTTTTGAAGAATACTTACAAAAGCTAACTGTTGGGGCACAAAATGCATTATGAATGCTCCTCAGAGTGACATGCTCAACTATGTTGGATGAAGAGTGTTACAGTGGAACAAAAGTAGGCAAAAAACCATGAGTGGTCACTGGGAAGACTCTGAGTTAAAGGATTAAATAATAGAAGGGGAATCTGAGTATCATATATGAATTTAAAAAACAAATAGGGGAAAATAGTAGAGTAGAATACTTTGAACACTTTGAACATTTTCAGTCTATTCAGAAACAACTTCTCCATATCTATTCATAAAGTAAAGCCTATTTCTGCCTATGGATAAAATGATAAGTGCTTGCACTTATCTTAGCATGACACCAAGAACTGAGACACTAAGACACTAGCTACCATTATGCAACACCCTTCACAATAAAAATATTGAGATGTTAGGGCTTACAGAAAGGAGTATAGAGTGACCTGAGTACCAATTGATACTATCTACCTGGACTACTTTTAAAAATCATTTTACTACTAAGGTATGTCTCTGATGCCCTCCTCTGGTCCAAAGCAGAAAGGAAGCAATTGGTGAATAAATAAATAAAAACGAATACTTTCAAAAATGTAGAGATCATTATGTATTTTAACCTGATTTTTGTCCAGCTCACAGTTCTTGTATTCTTGTTCTCCCTGTTCTTGGAATGTAACAATGACAAAACCAACAAATATGTTCATCATAAAGAAAGCAATAATGATGATATAGATGATGAAAAAAATGGAGATCTCCACTCTGTAGTTGTACACAGGTCCTACATTCTCGCCATTGGAATCAATGGCTTTGTATAGCAGCCTGGGGAAAAGAAAAATTATATTTATTAGCATTAATATGGCAAAAAACAGTAAAATATGCTGAGTCAGAGGATAGATTTCAGAAATACCCTATTATTTATTAACATCTTTCACTGATTGCGAGAGTACTTACAAGCATGTAAAAATAGAAGATTTCAGTAAAATCAATCAAGACTGGTTGCATTATTTTATTTTTCACATTGAGCTGTCCTGTAAGACTTTACTTATTTAGACAAACTGTCAATGGCAGCTTGTTCTTCTCAGGTTTCTCTATGCAGCATACAAGATCCCACTGATTTGAACAAGCACTCAAAAATAATATATTCTGACATCATACAGTACTTTTAAGTTTTCCGGTATTTTGTTCCTCTCTTTATGCTGATTTCAGAGACAGAAAGAAGCCATGTACTAACAATGTGTTCTCAACAGCTGTATGTCCCATACTCTGAACCACACTGAAATCTCAAAATAAAGACTGAAATCCCATTTTGCTGAATTCCTGAACTCAACATTGCACCCTTACAGACCATAGAAATGGGAAATTGCAATTACTGGAATACAATTACTTTGTACTCTGAATTCCTTGTAAAGAAAATTTCCCAAAACATAAGTTGTATTTAAAAATCCACCCTCATTCACTTCCTATAAATATGAGAATGAAAAAAATGTGAAAACTTCTCCCATTGCTGATAGGAGTGAATGAAGAAATACAGGAAAAGAGCATAGATTCAGAAGGATAGTAAGTTTATTTCCTTCCTTTACTAATAAGTTTTTTACACATTCCTTAAGACTGCTTTGTTGCCCCAAAATATTCAGTAAATGATAGAGAATTTTTCTGGAAAATCTGTCAATATTAATATCGTGGAACATCACTCACGCTGGCCAGCCTTCGAAAGTGGACACGGTGAAAAGGGCCATCATAGCAGACAGAACATTGTCAAAGTTGAAATCGCTATTTTGCCAGACCCTCTCTTTGACCATTGGATTATCAACATCTCCATCTTTATAAACAATGTATATCCCTCTGTGGGAAAGGAAAGGAAACCAACTGCTGTTAGTAAAATATTTCATTCGCCCTCAAATTATACAATGATTAATTCAAAATAGTTAATTTTACTCCATCATAAGCTTGTTTTATTTCCTTGCTAAGCCTTGCTGACTGCCTTTATGTTTTAGAGTTTTCTCCTGAATCTCAGGATGGTAATTCCTCTTTGTACCAACCTAAATAACGTATCATATGCCTGTCCTTATCTGGTGCAGTTTACATTACTCAACATGTGTCACTTTCTTAGCTTAAAGGAGTTCTCACCGGCATTCCTCTGGATTCTGTTTTGCCTCATCAGTGCACTTGTAGAATTTTCCCTGTGTATAAAACAAAACACAGTGATAAAATGAATACACACAATAAATGAATTTACACTATGACTGGTTCTGAGACCAACCCACCAAGCACCAAGAACTCAACCCAGCTTTGCTGTTCTTGCTGCAGTACTACTTTTGAGTCTGCTCACCTTGAAGAGCTGCACTCCAATACAAGCAAACATGAACTGCAGCAGAGTTGTAACGATCATGATATTTCCGATAGTTCTAATAGCCACAAAGACACACTGAACAACGTGCTGGAAAGAAAGAGAGAAAATATTTTAAATTTAGAATACTTAGAATAAAAGCTCACTTTATCTCATTTAGATTACTTTTTAAAGCTACTATTTTTGCACTGACAGTATTATAACTGCTATCATAGCTAAGCTCACTTCCCAAATTTGTCTGAGAGTCTGTTCAGACAGACCCATCAACATGTATTGATTAAAAAGTACACATGCTCTGCAAAATGGCAATTGAGCCATTGCTGTGACATGCTGGTTCACAGAAAGTATCATGGTCGTTCTGCTCTCTGTGGCACCGGTGCTCCTCCATGTACAAATTACATGAACTGTGGGCAGAATCTGGCCCAGCATGCTTAAGAATCAGGAACTGATTCATGGGTTTGCCCTGTGACCTCCTCCAGGAAATTTTTATTGTGTTAGATTTTTGAACCTGAAGCAGAAACGAGGAATTAGGACAAAAGAAACTTAGTAAAATATAAAAATATAAACCTTTAGTCCTTTTGCTCTGTTTATTGCCCTTAGGGGCCTCAAGACTCTCAAAACTCTGAGGATCTTCACAACTGAGATAGCACTTGACCTGGGGAAAAAATAAAAGTTTGTTACTTTTAAGATAACTGATTTTATTTCTAAGAATAACAATGTTCTCACAATCAACATCACAAATACTGTAAGAATCATTTTGATCCCTGAGCACCTCGGAAATTAACAGCTCAGAGGTTTGTCTGACACAAACACAACTAAGGTTGGTCAAGACCAAATTATTTTCCAGAGTACTTTCTTTTCCCATGCTGAAAAGTCATTCAAAAACCTTGTGCAAGTCCTGCAAGTCAATGAATACCTTCGTTTCCAACAAACTGGATTTGAAAAGATCACAATGGAATCATATCCTCTTTCAGTATCTATAACAGCTGACAGTCCTTTAAAGAACACACTGTAAAACTAAAATCTTACATAATAAGTATTGTAGCACAAGCAGAACACAAATCAGGATGTGGTTGACTGACACAGCCCTTGCTCATTTCTAGGTCAGTAAAGGATACACAGATGATTTCAAACAAGGCACAGCTGCTCACTTAGAGAATCAATAAGCACCTTCTGACTGTTATTATGTTCTGCCTGATCCAAAGGAAGCAAAACATCTCCCATTACCACTTACAGCCTTGATTAAGTTGCCATTTCTCTCCCCTTCAAATCTTGTCAGGTTATATATCCCAGCAGGACAATGCCAAAAGAACAAGCTCATAGAATTAGGCTGTACATGTGGCAGTAACACAAAGTTCCAGGAATTCCCCGTTACACAACTGAGTGCAGTTGTGCTCCTCCTTGTTCTCCTGGCAATAGTGGGAAGCAGTGATTTGCTTCCAATCTCTATTAGCACTGAATTACAACTCTCCATGTAAAGCAGTTCCTACTCCCGCTCCCAGCTCTGGCTGCACCCACACACAATGGCAGAACAAAGGAGCTGAAAGGCTGATTTCAGTATAGAACCCCAGAGCAGAAATAAATTGTTCACATTATAGTACTTACTGAATACCAAATGATACCAGAGAAACACCCACAACCAGCAAATCCAGCAAATTAAAGTAATTTCTGCAGAAGGACCCTTTATGAAGGAATGCTCCAAAAGCTGTCATCTAAAAACAGAATTGTTACATGTTTAATCTCTATCTCACTTTATTCACGTTGGCATTTAGGCTGTTTACAAGACACTTGCCTAGAGTGTGAATGCATACAATAGTATCACCTTCTAAAAACAACCAAAATTTAAAAAAGTGTTACATACGTTAAGTAACTTTCATTTAAATCTCAAAAAAAAAAAACAAAAAAAAACAATCTGTTCAAGAAACATAAGCAAATGTGTCAATTACTTCTGATGTGAACAAATGTATTTTTACGTAATTGATAAGGCTGAGTGGATTTCACTCAAGTGGCTGGGCCTTTGATAGAAAAATGACTGCAAGAATCATAAATCTTCCATGCTTACTAAACTGTAAGCTACAGATTATGACTCCTCATTGTTCCTATTGTCTTGAGAATTGAATGAGCTGAAAACATACTGCAAAATCCCAAGAGTAAAATCTGGTGCATAAGCCATTCAAAGCTGCCACCAGGCAGAGCTACACTGCTGCCACCTCCATACAGGAGATGGGTTGAGGCCACCAGTGAGTATCTTGGAGTGTTTCGTACAGCATGTTTGTAGTAGTGGTGATTCTGACTCCTCTAGGCAGTGGAACAACCATTAAACTGCAGTGATCAAGCTGTAGATGTCTGTGCTCATCACAGGGGGGGTGGATTAGATGACTTTTACAGGGCACTTTCAATGCAAACAGTTCTGTGACTGTAGGACTTCTGTACTAGGCATGAACTGCAATCCCCAAGCATTGCTGACTGCAGGGAATATCAAACACTGTTCTTCCTGTTGGACTTCATTTTTTGCTTTCTAAGCCTTGATTACGATTAAAGGAACACACAGTGGGCATCTTGTGAAGAAGCTTGCTTACATTGTTTGCCAGTATCACTAGGTGCCAGTGACAGAGGCTCTATTTATTATGGCTGCAGACACTGGGCAGATCTTCCTGGGTACCGCAAAGCTGAGTTTGCCACTTGAATTTATTAATTAGACCCTTACCAAAAGTGAGAGGGAATACTAGTTAAAAAAAATCCTCAGAAGAAACCTCTTGTGCCAATAAGAAGCACAGAGTCTGCACTTAAGTCAAATTCTGTTCGTACTTTTTAAATAATTATGGATTATGATTGAAAATGCTGAAAATAGACTTAAAATCAAAATAAAAAGCAACGCAATTGAAAGCAATGCAGGGGTTACATAATAGAATTCTTAAACGCTTTAAACTGATGTTGCAGCTTTTCTGGTATTCATATCCTCCCTCATAACCTCAACACCACACTCAACACCTTATGTCAGCAGAGCAGCCAGTAAAACAGAGCACAGGGAGACTCTCCAAGTGTTGTGAGTTATTTTAATGTCTCTTTTCGGAAGTTTCACAAGTTTCTTCCCTGAAATTGATAATAGTGCTACTAGTTATCTTTGTTTCAATTTCACATACTTTTTGACTGGAAATTAAGAATCGCTATTGTTCCTATAGATCCTTATAGATCAAATTGAATTTGCATCCTGTAGAACTCAGGCAGCTGCTGGTGTGACCTGAATACCACGAAAAGCACAGCACATAATGCAACTGGGGAAATATGGAGGGCTCCATCCGTGAGCAAGCAAAGCCAGTGTCTGAGAGATGTTAGTAAAGCAGGCATTGTACGTGCATGTGCGATTTTCTGAATGTCCTCTGAAATTTTTGTGGTACCAATTATTTTCCTTTATAAGCAGATGTGAGTGCACTGCCAGGCAGAGCTTCCAGCAGCTAGTGCAGTCAGAAGCATCAACATGTCTTCCTATGATGGGCTTTTAATTTCTTTTTATATCTTTTCATTACTTAACAATGCCAGATTTCAGTAATTCATGCTCAAGTTCCCTTGAATAACTTAATGCCAGAATCTTTTGCAGTTAGTGAGAATATTCTTTTTCTTAGCACATCTAGTTATGTTTGTTTATGCCATGTCTAGTAATTCCTCTGTCTGTACAGAGACACAGTTCAAACTACAGGAGCAATACAACCTGCTGCTCAGAGCACGTGGCTGGTCTACCAACTCTTCTGCTGTAGAAATGCTAACATATTTAGTATAGTTTCTCAAATTCAGAGCTTGGAACTACTTTGATTGAACACTACAAGACTTTCCTGCTTCTTCTTTTCCTTTAGTTTGATCTTCCTCAATCCTCCTTTCTTTGATGTGAAAAATCAAGACTTGTTTGGTGGTGTTTTTGTTTTTTTAATAATACAAGAAGTGTTATAAAATTAACCAATTCCCCATTCCTGGAAATGAGAAGGGATTAAAGTCTGTGAATATTTTCAAGCATAAAAATAGTCTACTACTTAACAATGCAGCTTGTCTTGTAAACAGCCCAAATATTGTATCAATTAATGTTAATCAAATTGCATAGTGAAGAATATGAACAGCAATATGAGCAAAAGCTGGGAGATTTTGTTAAGCTTAATCCTCAACTAGAAATGCAAAGTTTATGTACAGATTCTTAGTGTACCAGTGTATAAATCGGGGCTACTCAATGAAAAACACTGAGTATGCACTGAATTAACTTTTAAGAATCATATGCAAATTTCTGGAAAAAATGTTTCACAAATTAAAAATAAATAAATAAATTACTTTCTCAACAGTTTCCTACACATGAATCCAACCCTCAGTTATAGAGCTTCTTTGCCAGAGTAAGCTCCATACACATACATTCTGAGTAACCCCAATAGATAATCTTAATAATCAGTACACAAACTGTACATTAGAATGCCATTTTTGAACTCATGCATGGGTAATACATTTAAGCAAGCATATTTATGCCTTTCTGTGTATTTAAATGTATGCCCAGTATAAGATAAATGAAAAGTATCTTAGTGTATAGATAGATAAATGCAAGATATCTTGCAAGTCCTGTTGCAAGAGAATAGTTATCTATTTCAGCTCTGTCAGTATAGTTCAGCAAGAGAAATGAAAAATTACATGCTCCCTCCTTACAAGACTGATCAACTCTTTTGGAAATGCCAGAGCAGGGAGAAGGAAAAGCTCATGCGCAGTGAATTATTTTTCCCTTTTCTGACAACTGTAAGTTTAAAAAGGGTAAAAAATGAAGTACTAAATTGATGCAATGATAAAAAATCATCTTCTACATGCATCCAACGGTAAAAAAAAATAACCAATCAAAACTATGAGAAATTGTCAAATAAAATATTCCTCTGGTTGAAAAAAAATTTTAGCTTTGATCGCTTAGAGAAAAGGCGAAGAACACTTCAAGTGCCTTTTCTTGGCAAGTGACACACAAGGAAAATCCTTTTAAACAAACTTCCTTTGAAAACCTGTTACCTTCAAAATGATCTCAAATGTAAACATACTAGTGAAGACATAATCTGCATACCCTAGGATCTGGAAGGTAAACAAAAAGTTACAAACATTATTGCTAAAGCTGCTTTTGAGCTAACAAGGATCAATAACAATGCATTACCTTTAACAGGATTTCAACAGTAAAGATGGCTGTGAAAGCATAGTCAAAGTAACCAAGTATCTGCAAGGTATAATATGTGCCACAGTAAGAAATTCATCTATCAATAAGCTTTTACAATTTATACCACATGTACAACAACACCTGAACTTATAGAAACAGGTAGATGGGGAATTAAGTGAACACAGTTTAAAATTCCGACTACTGTGCAACTGTTCATATTTACTTAAAAAACTGTCATATGCCACCATGTTTAGATGTGAGATTTTACCAAATATCCAGTGAAACCGTCTTTCAACTATTTCAGGCTTTCCTCCATTTGCTTTCACAGGTACCTGCTTCAGACTTTGACAGAGATACATAATCTTATGGAATAAAGGTTTATTAGAAGTAAATGTTTGTTATTAGTAAGTCATATTGATGTTTTTGTTCCCATATAGATTGAGCTAGAGTATGACAAAGCACATTAACAAATAACTAAAACTAAAATCAGCACTGCAGCTATTATTATTATTATTATTATTGTTATTTTACTTGGAAGACACAGCAGATGTTTATTTGCTGGAAATTTAATTTAGTGACATGCAAACTTTTAAAAATATCACGGACATGATATTGACTTCACTGCTATCAATAGGAGTAGTGCATATATATTTCAATGGAACTGGCATTTCACTCTTTTAAGGTGGCAGTATTACTAGCTGCCAATTTAGTCATAGACATACACTGCAGCACTGTATTAGTTCAGTTGCAAGGATCCAGCAGTTCACCTAGAAAACAGTTGTGCTCAACTGAGAAAATAGGAAGGAGAAATAAAATAAAAAGACAACACACAAAAGACATATTCCTACAAGACCAAAGGAAATCTTTTTTCTCCCCATGTTCCACTGAAGATCACAGCCCTCCATCCCTTGCTGTGGCTGAGAAAAGAGTCATATAAAAAAGCTGTTCAACAAAAACTAGCAAGGAATTCATTCTAGAATTAAAGAATGTATGTGAAGCAACTCCTGCTTCTTGAAATCGTGTTTTCATGCTTTTACTACCACAAATTTTATCACAGACACCTAACATGAGACTCATCAGGATGGTTAACTCCCATGTTTGGCAATGTGGCTCGATTCAATGTGCTGTCTGTTATCCTGGATAATGTTTACCATAATAGCACAGCTATAAACAACACGACATTCACTAACGACCCAACATGGGATATCCAACATAAACAGCACAGGACAGAAAGGAAGCACTCATAATTGCAGAAAAGATAACATGAACTAACACTCAACAGAAAGCCATGCTACTGAACTTGAGTGCCAACTGGAACAAGCAGAGGCCACTCTTGTAGAAATATAACAGCCAACTCTGGAAATCATATTTTAATACAAACTCACAGAGTCAATGCTAAACACTCTCTATGCTGTCATTCAATACTGAGTTCCTTCCCCTACCAAGCTGGCCAGCTAAAGGCAATACAATCATTCAAGGTAATCACAAGAAAAATATGCAAGTCTGATCTGTTTGTGAATATTTACAACATGAAGGCAATGTTTTCTCAAAATCACTCAAAAAAATTTAACTTCCTGTGCCACGAAAAGCTATAATCCCTTCAATTCCCACCACTCTGGAGCAGTATCTTCCTACCACTGTTCTATATACAAAAAGAAATATCAGCCCTTTAGTAACAATTTCATTATGGCTCACCAGCTCTGTTTTTCTTATCCATCATCATGATCTACTCAAAGTTGTAATTGTCCAGTTTTACAGGTATAGGGAGCACACAAGTCCTCTATATACTTCATGGAGAGTGCCTTCTTACTTTGATCTAATTTTACCCTTGGGAGAAGCATTAACCTTTTTTTTTCTTTTCTTTTTTGCTAATATCACTGAAAAAAATGTTCAGAGAACAGCAACAACCCAAAGAAACGTTCAGAGGTGGCACCTACAGTAGTACAGGGATACAAGAGAAAAGCAGCAGACAGAAACAGTACTGAGAACCAATAGTTTCATTTTGCCTTGATATGTGTCTACCCTCCTCATTACATGAACTCAAGTCCCATTAGAGGTTGAAGGACATCTCTCAGTTCTTTAGGTCTGTAAGGTGGCCATTTTAGTCTTCAGAAGCTGGAGCACTAGTTGAGTACAAGAGGAATTTAATGTTTGACAAACCAGAAGTTTTTGCACTGACTTTGTGTGCTGGTGTGTAACTCTTGTTTTAGCTTCATCTAAAAAGAATCTAGTTTGTGCAGTCTGCAATTGCTCAGCAATGCAAATGCAAGCACAACACCTGAGGCAGTGGTGAGATTTGGGTCAAAACTGCAGAAAGAATCTCAAGCAGAATTAATTCCTCAGATACAGAATATTAGCACTTAGCCCACTGTCATATTCTGGCCATTCCCAAACCTTTAAAAATCACAAGTTAGATTGTCAAACATCTTGAAACTAAGTTTAGAGTTTTGATTATCAATTTGTTTATTTTTTGATTGATTTTAGAAAGCCTTCCTATTGATGTCCTGCTGATTTGGTTTGGTTTGTTAGTTTGTTTTTTGACATTACGAGTTCAATTTTCAAGCTTTATTTTCTAAAAGGGAAGACTAAACAAAAGCTGCATTTCCCAAGAAATTGCTCTGGCAGCTTCAGGACTGG
The DNA here is from genome assembly GCF_038088225.1 of Cyrtonyx montezumae. Classification (NCBI taxonomy): domain Eukaryota; kingdom Metazoa; phylum Chordata; class Aves; order Galliformes; family Odontophoridae; genus Cyrtonyx; species Cyrtonyx montezumae. The sequence continues at coordinate 6,290,431 of NW_027072067.1, forward strand.
AACATCTACTGACCCAGCAGGCTCTTCTTTCTTGTATGATATGACAGAATTTCCTCTAAGTCCATGGCTAGCCTTCAGATCAACACACGTGTAAGACAGGAGAGATCTGACAGTTCTGTCCAAATCCCCATAAACCAGTTCAATCATATTGACTATTTCATAACTAATCAAAAGCATGCACAACTCATGATATCTTGAGAAGCTTTCTTCACCCCAGATGCAAAATTGCTGTACTACCTGTGATGTAGTACATACATCAGTAAACCTACTTGTCTTGGAAAGATTTATGTTTTTTAAAACAACAACAACAAAAAATGCAAATGTTTGACTTGGAACATTACTTCACTTAAAGATTAAAAATGAGGCACTAGTCCCAAAGGATTATTATTCTATGAGGATATATTTTACTCCAGACACAAAATTGATAGGCTTACATTATTTCGAAAAGAGTGGCTGCGAATCGGATCTTCTGCTGCTAGGGAAACACTGCTCAGCATGATGAAGACAAGGATGAGATTGGTAAAGATGTGGTGATTGATGAGCCTGTGGCATCCCACTCGAATTCTGCAGAAGACATACAAAAATATACCACATGTGCAAATAGAACTCAGCAGATGGCTAATACACAACTTGTTTTCTATTACTCTGCCAAAAATGACAGATCTGGGAAACCATCGGCAGCTAAAACATGGTGTAAATGCTGAAGTTATTGCTCTTCTATATAAAAACTTAAATAAATTAAAAATCCAGTCCAGCAGTTGTGAAGGTACACTTATCAAAAGAATAAGAGAGAGAATTTCCCAGGTTACAAATGCCATTATAAATTCCATTGTTTATACCACTTTGTATGTACATAGAAAGCAATGTCAATTAAAGTTATTCAGATTTCAACTTGTATTTGACTCTTGAAGTTACTGAAAATATTAATTTGGTGAGATGTGTGTAAGTCTAGAGATCTTGTTGTGTTACTTACAGTCCAATCAAATAATAATCTCCCTTGAAGATTCTTTTTTGCAGAATTATAGGACCACTGGGTGTTGAAGATTATAGAGCTGCTATTGCATATATGCTCACAGTCACTGAGCCCAGAGATCACTGAGTTATAATGCTACTGAGCATTCTGTAGGAGTTGGTCCAGGATTAAACTGGCAAAATGGCGTGTTATGATTCATAACTGACTAACACTAAAGTTGTTTGAAATATTCTCCTGAAGAATCATAAGTTTCTCAGTGGAAATTTGTTCTTTCAGATAGATTACTTGAGTACAGTGTATCTCCATTAAGTAAATGGAGATTTTGCCCTGAAAAAACTCTATAGAATTGCTTAAGAACAAAAGGAAATTGACATGTACAACAAGCCCAATGTATTTGCATCACCACGTGTTCTTAAAATTTCCAGATTAAATAGATATCTTTCTAGTTTGCCAAAAATAATCTCAGTATTAGACAATCCACACAATCGATATTGAGCTTGTATCACCCTTCAATTTAACCTGTGAAGATTTTTACCAAGGAGGAAACAGGGTTCTCCTGTACAAGTAACTTTTACAAGCTCTGCTATGACTGCCTGTGAAACTGCTATGTAACAGCTATCTTCAGTCCTGCAGGATCTGAATTCTGTTCACTTGTTCACTTCCACCTAACAATCAGTAACAACTTTTACTGACTATTGAAGCTTGCTTTCCTCATCACTATAGAAACTGCAATGCTCTGGAGTTAGATTAAGTGGTGAAAGAGTTCAATTATATCCAAAATCTAACCACTATTGTTTCTGATTATTTAAATAATTTGTCAGTGTTTGTTTTAATCTAGAAAAACACTGTCAACTGAGAGGATACATACCTCCTTTCTCCTTTTCTCTTATGGTTTTTTTTCTCATTCTTCATTCTCACTGCTACAAAAACATGCCGTTCTTTCTACAGATTCTAGGAATCCTACCTCATGCAGAAATCCTCACACCTTATATCACATCTTTTATATCCTGTGACTAACAAACTAGCTAGCTTGAGGACATTAAGAGGTACTTTTCGGACCTATGCAGACTTCATAGTCAATACATATAAAATACTATAATCTTTCACAGTGGGAGGCAAATTAATGTATTTAGCAAATTTTTTTATTTACCAAGTCACTTAGAAACCAATTCCTATCTTGCTGCAGATATCACAGTTCTGTCCCTACACTCAGTGCAAGAAGATGTACTCCTTCACTGCTGGAGGAGCTAAAGGAGTATATTCCAGAATGATATTTACGGATTGGTGCTGCTGAAAATGAAGAAGGCGCTCCCTTCAGGGATTGGTGTTATCTTCTCCTTCATATTTAGCTCTGATATTCTACGGGGACGTGGGCCTGCAGGTACCTCAGGTTCATCCTCCTCATCTTCTTCATCTTCACCTACTTTAAATTAAACATTTATTTTACTAAAAATATAAAGGATTAACTTTGCTTCATAAGAATATAAAATTGCATATATATATATATGCACTGTACATTATATACCACAGCTTTAAACATCTATGAAAAAATCAAGTGAATCTATGAATGTTCAGAAGTCCATGAGGGCTGACAGGTTTCACCACAGAATACTGAAGAAGTTAGCAGGTGTTATGAGTGTACCTCTCTCAGTAATTTACCAAAGGTCTTGGGAGTCCGGGGAGGTCCCTGAAGACTGGAAATAGGCAGTGTTATACAAATCCATGCAAAAGATCATAGGGAATGAGGCTATGTCTGGCTGGCAGCACGTGACTAGCAATGTCCCCAAAGGATCAATTCTAGGACCAGTCCTGTTCAACACTTTTATCACTGGTCTGGATGCAGGACTGGAATGCATCCTTAGAAAGTTCACTAATTATACTAGATGGAGGAGGTGTTGATTCTCTGGTGGGACAAGAGGTCTTGCACAGGGATCTAGATAGACTGGAGCATAAGCCAATCAGCAAATAGCACGAAATTCAACAGATGTAAGAGCCAAATGCTGCACTTGAAATAATAAGAGTCTGGAATATGAGTGGCTGGAGAACAGCGCTGCAGAAAGGTATCTGGGGGTACTAGGTGACAGCAGGCTCAAAGGAGCCAGCCACTTGCCATGGCAGCCAAGAAATTAAAACGTTTGCAAACATAGTATAGCCAGCTGGTCAAAAATGGTGATTCTGACACTACATACATAGCCTTGGTGCAGCTTCTCTTTGAATAATGTGTGTGCTCTGGGCTCCACAATCTAAGAAGGATGTTAAGGCTCTTGAAAACATCCAGAGGAGGACAACAAAGCTGATAAAGAGACTGGAGGGCATATCCTGTGAGGGGAGACTGAAGAATCACACCCCCTGCTCATGTACCAGAAGCCCCACACAAGCTCAGACTGACTGTCAGCCCATGCCTGAAACGTACTGTAGGACACCAGGCACTGTCTGACCAATGAATGAGTGCTCCAATAGTAAGGTAGAAACAGATTTCTGTAATACATGATCAAACAGTCAAAACAGATGTTTAGATAGAGGTGTTTGCTGGACTGGAAGATGCTGAGATAAAAGCATCTTCAGCCCTGGAACATCTTTTTACTGCAAAACATTTTAGAATTTGCTTTCACTTCAGGTAACTGTTAGCACAAAAGCCTTCAGGCTCACAGTTATTAACCCTCATCCTTGTACTGCCAAGAGAGCTTAAGAAAAATGTTGTACTTATCAACTTAGAGCCCCATTCATTCACTGATAACAGAGTACAATTTCATTGATTTTGAAGGAATTGATTCAGTGTTCAGAGAGAGCAGTTCATGATATTTTAAATGACAGATTTAAATGTTTTTATCTTCAGACTGGTATTCACGTACCTGGTACATCACAGGGTGGATACGGATCTTTATCTTCATCCTCTCCTTCTCCATATTCAGCAATTGTCACCTATGGCCATGGAAGAGGGGAAAATAGTTTTCAGTAGACCTTTTTATATAGAATTTAACAGAAGGCAGAACAAGTAAGACTCTGGAGTCATGAAAGTCATACCCATATTTACTCTGATTTTTTTTTAATGGTAATCCTAAGGAGAGAGAAGAACTGACATTTCAATATTCATTTTTAAGATATACTTTTTCTATAATATCTGTATACTTTCAGCTGCAGACATTACAATCACAATATGACCAACAGGTTTGGTAAAAATCACAAATGTTTGAAAATTCAGCTAAGAATTCATCATTTATTAATCTCTTCCACTGGATTTACCAGGCAAAATACATTCAGAGATCCTAAAGTAATTTCAGATATGACTTTTCCATGTTTGAATATTGAAATCAAAAGGATTTTCTTAGATAACAGATTCTGCAATGATGCCAAGCATCAGAAATATTTCCTTTGCCTGGAAAGAATGTACAGATGATGACTTCACAGAAGAAATCACATATAGAATAGCAGGCCTGGAAAGTAATTATTTCTTGAACAGATATATTATAAAAAATAAACACCTTACTATCCTTGGGCTTCTTTTGGTCACCTTCTGACTTCTCACTTTTTTTATTTTCCAGACTCTCTTTTCTAGAAAATACAAACAAGCAAAAAACAATTAAAATGCAAATCATGTGAAGACAGATTTAGAGTAAATTATAAGTGTTTTTTTTTTAAGTTGAGTATACATAGAAACATACAGTAAAATATTTAAGTGATATTTAAAGTGATTTGCACAGAAGCAGTCAACAAAATAATAAAATCTACTGCATTTGAATGCACTTGATCCATTTAAAACATTATCATTTTGAATTTAACTGCATAAGTTAATCTCTAAAGAATTTGATGCACGATCATTTCTCATTTCTAGACGGATAAAATGTGCCCTTGGACTCAGATGACTTGCACTAACTTCAACAGGCTGCACTAATCTCAAGGAAAGGTTGTCTTCTTGCCTGTATAAGGCTTACAGAACTGATTCCAAATGGTCTTTTTCACTGGCAAGAACAGAAACATTCTTATTCTAATTGTACAATAAATCCTATCATTGTGATGTTTAAACATTATTTGGCTTACCATTATCTCCTTAGATCACCCTATTTTCCCAATCACTAGCCAACTTTTATCTAAAATCACTCTAACTGGGTCTTACTTTAATGCCAAGGTAAATTCAGACCTTTGTTTCCCGAGTCCAATAAGCTTTGCAGAAAGTGAAGGCATTTATGCAAAGAAAATCCTTACAAGAAAGAATTCAGTTCCCTCTTCCTACCTTCTACTGCTCATTCATCATGCCTGAGCTGTTTTACCTTGCATTCTTTTTCCTTTCCTTTTCTTCTGCTTCTTCTTTCTGAGCTGTATTTAGACTTTCAGCATCTGCCAAGTTATCCACAGCAATGGCCAAGAAGACGTTTAGCAAGATATCTATTTCAAATCATTTTAAGGACATTATGACTTACCACACTTTGTTTAGTTTATTATCAGTATAAACACTGACAGTGTGAGAGAGATAAATCCCATGTTCCCAACCTTAAGTGTAGAGATGGGTGATGTTGGAATGTAGTGCAAATAACAGTCACTTAATGGACTAGAATAATACTCAGTGTAAAATCAGTCAAGATCCAGCAGGATCACTGGTTTTAAAATAATGGAATACTTGCCAATTGTTTTTGGTTTTTTGAAATAAAATTAAACTTAACCTCATGCTACCTTGAGCATGATTCAAATGCAAAACACTGACTTTTGATTGTCAAGACTGTTCAGGCACTTTAAAAAAATATATTTTTTTATGTTCTGTCTTCTGTGTCTATGAAAATCTATATTAAATTTTGTACTTCAGTCTGTATCAGTTATGTATAAATACTGATATAAGTACAGTGTAGTAATAGAATGATTTTGCCCTTTTATTACCTCCTGACCTTTTAAGGATTTAGGAGAATGACACCAGTTTCTGTTGCTATATGGGACCAAGGAGTAATTTCCAGTATACTGAAGACAGGGAAGGGGAATGCTTCAGAAGACTTAATCCTAACTGACTAAACATTTCTCCTTGTCAGTTTCTCTCATCTGGTCCTTGCAGTATACAGTGGATCACTGGGTCCATCGATGGTGCGTGTCAGACCTAACAGACTTATGCAAAGCATCAAAAGGATGAACATGAAATTACTGTCATAGAGATCAAACTACATCCATTCATTTTGAGAAGGAGAGATGTCAAATAGAGACAAGCAGGCAGAATAAGGTTGATTTCCCATTGAAGGAAGAATAATTCTTTTTTGTTTCTGACACTGTAGTGGTTGGAGATGCACTTGAAGATCACTGGAATCTCATTCATCAGCGAATATAAGAAAAAGAGAATTGCTCTATAAAGTCAATTCAAAGGACTTAGCATGGGCAGAATGAGCATGCACGTCCATTGCAACTTATTCCCTTCTAGAGAAATCTTGCCTGTGCCCCTGGCATGGTTACACTCTGGCACATGGTTCTATTTGGAGGTGTTTCCATGAAGCACAAAGGATACAGTTACCACAGATGAAGAGGATGATGAAATATATGCAGACTATCATGCCTGATGATGATGGGCCACCATACGCCATTATGCCATCATACATAACAGCATTCCAGTCTTCACCTGTTAGAATCTAAGAAGAAGATATACTATTAATAACTCAATATCAAAAAGAGCAGTAGAAGAATATTTCTTCTGCTCAAACTATACAATAAAGTTAGACTTCTGTATACGAAAACTACTAGTGAGGAGATAGGAAGCAGAGTTGAATATTACAGTGTCTGCCTACAAAGTCTGAAACCGAACACTGTGGTAATGTGCAACGTCTGCAAAGCTGAACATGAAAATGGTTAGAAAGATGGAACTGATTAGCCTGACCTCAGATTTTTAAAATTTTAATTAACCTGGTAATGTCCCTTTAAAGAAATTCTTCCTTATTTGTATACTACAGTAAACAATATAAACCCACATGCAAATATGCCCTCTAACAATGCATCTCAATTTTTTCATAGGGAAAAACTGAACTTTTATATAGATAATGAAGTTAAAGGAAACTAATTAATTAAAATAAAACAATATGCCACCTCCTCTTCTAAGTGTATATTTGATGGACAAAAAAGATTTAATTTTATGAAGTAATATGACAGCTATGTTGCATAGATAGATCAAATAAGATATGAAATAAATGGTACAAATGGTGCAGAATTACCAGAGTACTGAATTTAATGAGCAGAATGCTACTTGAAGTAAACAGAATAAATAGTATTTATGATTTTGTTTTCAGGCAACATGATCACTTAAACAGTTTTGCTGATCATCAAAGATAATATGTCTCATAGGGGATGAAAGACAGTTACCTGGAATACAGTTAAAAGAGCTTGTGGAAAATTATCGAAGGTGCTCCGTTTTGTTTGAGTTTCATCAAAATTAAATTTGCCTCCAAACAGCTGCATTCCAAGCAACGAGAAGATTATGATGAAGAGGAAAAGCAGAAGCAACAGTGAAGCAATGGACTTCATTGAGTTTAACAAGGATGCTACCAAGTTGCTCAGGGATGCCCAGTGCCTATAAATTAAAATGCGTGTGTTAACACACACCAAAAAAAATAAAATAAAATAAAACCCAACAAAAAAAAAAATAACAAACCAAACAAAAGAACAGTAAAAGAGCAGTGCATGATGAAGTATTACAAAAGAATTGCTGATCACCCTTCAGCTATCCCTAAAGATAGCAGTTTTAGTTAATCTTACCTTGTTACTTTAAAAATACGCAGGAGACGAACACAGCGAAACACTGAAATTCCAAGGGGTGACATAATTTCCAACTCCACCAAAATGGTTTCAACAATGCCACCACAAACAACGAAGCAATCAAAGCGGTTAAAAAGAGAAACAAAATAAGCCTGTAGACCCAAGCTGTACATCTTTACTAACATTTCACAGGTGAACAAAGCCAGAAGAACTTTATTTGCGATATCTGAAACAAAATATTAAAAAAATAATAATAATAACACAATATTTTTTGAATTGTTTCATAATATCCACTTTTGTTTTAACATCTTAATATTATACTTTCTCTACAACCCGTTGCTTAGAAAGAAATAAATGAGTTATTTTATTAATTTCATTTATTTATTCTTTTTACTTCTGTCAGTAATTGTTGCTTAATGTGACAGAAGTTATACAAGGATGCCAAGCTTCCTGACACCTAAGTATTATTCATTTTTCCAACAACTTGAGTAGTTCATGGCTGCTCAACTCACAACTTGAGTCCACACTTAAAATTGAACAATGCAGCCCGAAGTGTGCTATACCAGTTACTGTTCTCTTCCACAACTTTCAAGCATGATTTAACAGAAGTACAGGTATTAACAATTTGGTATTGTCCTTCTTTTTCTTTTTTTTCTTTCTTTTCGGGGGGTGGGGGGTGGGGAGGGTGCTGAATACCTTCAACAAATAAACAAAATTGCAGAGTATGAAAAATACACAGAATGCAAGCATCCACAATTACAAACAGGACAAATAATTTGACTGTACCTTGGATCTGGGTCAGCCAGTCAGGTTGGTTATAATGTTCTGATGAGATAGTTAATGTGTTCAGAAAGACCAAGACAATAACAAGCCAATAAAATGTGACAGATTTTACTGCAGCTCTACATTTTCTTCGATTAAATCGATTCCAGCGACGCCAGCGTCGACTGAAAGTTCAAACAAAAGTAAATTTATATTATACAGAAAATGAATGTCTTCATCTCTGAAGAAGTATAGTGCACGTATACAAGTGTGAGTAGGTATATTTACATAAAAACAAGTAGACTGATTCAGTTACTTGTGTAAATCATTATCAGTTGCAGATTAAGGACTGCTAATTTCTTTGTCTTCTTTTAGATTTTGTTGAGTATTTTAAAAAGTAAAATGCAACTTTGGGAGTTATTCTTCATTATATGAATTTTTCTCAGGAGTTTTCTATTTTTAGTAACCATTCCTCCCAGTTATAAAACACTAACATAATCATGGGTGAAAAATGATACATAGCCTTTTATTTTGAAGAAAAAAACCATTTTCATATATTTGCAATGACATAATACTATTTTATGAAATTATGAAGCATTTTTTCACAAGATACAGAAGTTGAATAAGTATTTAAACCACAAAAGACATTTTTAATTGATACCGTTTGTTACAACAAACCCAAGTATTCGGTGTTTATGTTCTCATTAAATAATTTATCACTTTTTCATCATAACTATTCATAAGTAAACCATTATTCTCACAAATATGCTCCCAATATCACTTTCATTTGCTCAAGTATTCATGTTTAGATGGTTCTTTAGTTCCAGTCAGAAATCTGAAACCAACTTGGAATGGGAACGCCAAACTTGCACCATGACTGAACTCAGCATCCCATCAAGTCAGTCACCAGAGCTTATGAAGTTTAGCTTCAAGATCTGCAATCCATTTGTATTTTCTATATTGTTAGTAGATCTACATAAAACTATCAGCATTCAGTTTCAGATTACTTTTTATCTGAGGTGTTACATTTTTTTAAACTGTACTTTCTTGCAAGAACCACACGTGTAATTCAACAAGATTTAAAGCACAATAAATAAAGAATAAACATATTAGACCATAATGATGTGTAAAGTATACCATGAAAAAAATAGTGACTAAAAAAGAGAGGAAAATACTGACCTGAACTTGGATTTTGAGATGGTTTGACTGAAAGAAAAGAAAAAAACAACAAGATAAGAGTACAGAAAATGTACAGAAAATATAGCTAACAAAAATTCAGTCTCTTTGGAATGATGAAATTTTTCAAGTCACTAAACTGGAATTAGATATAGATAAAAATAAGCTCCCCAAAATGTTTTGTGGATGCTAAAATATTACTATCTGTTATTTATTTTCTGTAACGCTGTTCTATAAGCTCTACAAACATTCTAACTGAAAGAAAGGAAATTCCTTAAAACTAAGTAAATTATCTGATTGTGTAGAACATGCCTGGAAAGCAGGAAAATCCGTGCAAAAAACAGCAAACACCACTGAGTTCTTACCATTCATACTGTTCAATTTTGGATAATAATTACATTCAAGAAAAGCTTACAAGAAAATACGATGCCATTGGAATTTTTCCCAACTTGAACTTTAGGAGGGCATTAATGCTAGATTCATTGGTTTAACATAAAACCAAAAAAGCCCAAACATTTGCCACATAAAGCTTGAGTATTTGAAAGCAATCTTGGCTAAATAAGCAATGGGGAGAAATGATTCTTTTAAATTTTGAGATGAGGGGTTGTCCTTGCTTTAGCTAGTACAATTTTTCTCCTAGTAGCTGGTATGGTGCTATGCTCTGGATTTCAGATGAGAATAATGTTGATAATACACTGATATCATAGTTGCTGTAGAGCAGTGCTTACACTTGGTTGAGGGCTTACAGCTTCTCATGTTGGCTGGGAGTGCACAAGAGGGGTTGGAAGGGAACAGAACCAGGAGAGCTGATCCAAATTGCCCAAACAGGACATGAGGGTAGCCCATACCATACACTGTCATGCTGAACAGTAAAAGTGGGGAGGTTGGCTCACAGGGGATGTCACTGCTCAGGGACTGGTTGTGCATTGGTCAGCAAGTGGTGAGCAATTGCACAACATAACACATTTATTTATTCATTTATTTATTTTTCTTTAACCTGAACCTACAAGTTCTCAGACTTTTAGCTTTTTAGATCTTCCCTCCATCCCACTGTGGGAGAATGAGCCAATAGCTGTGTGGTGCTGAGCTGCCCATAGGGCTGAACCACAACAGGAGAACGTTTCAGAACCGTGCCTGTGTACTCACCATAAGCTCCCACAGCATGCTGGGCTCTCTCCTTCTCCACTCACATTCTCTGTGTTCACTGACTCGGTTTCACTGGTGGGCATGCTTGCTGTTAGGAGACAGCAATTGTTTTAGACTGATAGCCAAGCAGGGCATTACACAGTATCTGATATCCTGCTCTATGTCAAAAATGCCTCCACATTTTGCAGACCTAATGAGAGCTCTGAAGGGCTGAGAAATAACAGACGAAGTTAAATAGACACTTCAGCCTTTCACATATAGCAAAAGAAAGCATACAGAATTCCAGAGTACACTGTAACTTTTTGTTTTGTTTCAGTGATTTACCATAGCTACCGAAAATGCATTACAGAATGCAATGTAGAGAGAATTTGGAATAAAGAGAACAGTAACCCTAACAAATAAACCAGTACTAGATTCTGTGACCTTTTAAGTGTCCTGTTACCCCTTTGGAGGTGTTGAATTCTTGCTAACACATTGATAATTCCAAGAAATGCTATGGTTCCTCTGAAAATATGGTCTTGCACTTTGATCATACTGACCACTCTATGCTTTTTAATTCCAATATGAAATAATCAAGGCAAGACATTAAAAATAAATTGTGCCTGCAAATATCATATGAGAAATCAGGAAGCACTGATAATGGCAGAATGGGTACTACAAGAGATGCTAGAAAAATGGTGGTTATCACATTTATAGCACATCAGTTAATTACTGCACATGTGGTGGATCACAGAGCAGTTGAGATTGGAAGGGACCTCTTGAGGCCACCTGGTCCAATCCCCACCCAAGTAGGAATCAGAGTTAGAAATTGCAGCTAATGACTTATTAGACAAAGCTCACTTGCCAATTGTTCCTCACCATTTACTTCTAACAATGCAGAATAAGTGTTAGGAAAGGTTGAACAACCAATGTAATCAATACCTCCTAGGGGAGAACAGTACTTCTAGGTAAAGCAAGCATTGAAGGACAACCTCAGGAACAAGAAAAATGTCAAATTAATGTTTCTGGCTCATATAGTAGAAATACCATATAAGGTAGGAAGAAAGAGTGAGAAGGTGGAAATTACTGTAGAATAGCAAGAAAAAAAAAGCGTAAAATAATATCTTAAAGGTATTTTGGGTTGTGCCTTCTGATAGTTTGTTGCTTTTTATATATATATTTAAAAGTCTCTGTCTGTAGACTGAGAGTAATGAAGACAGAAGTGCTGCAATGCCTCTTTCTGTTCCAGAGATGCTAAACACAGACTTGGCATGGCAAAGGAAGATACAAAATGTCCATGCAGGTGTTTGAATAAAACAAGGCACTCCAAGCAGTAAGCACAGCAAAACTATTTTCACAAGGTTCTTCTGTTTTGGTTATTCCTTTTAAGTATTACTTTAACTATGGTAGATGCAAAAAATCCCTGGCTAGCACCTGCAAGTGCCTCAATTCTAGTATTATGTAACTGAAAGCTAAATAATAATAATAATAATACTGCAAGAAGAATACTGCAAGTCCCACCAGTATCAACTTCAAAGCTTTCAGTTATGGAGTTAAAAGGAACTTCATTTAAAACTAAAGCAGGTAATCTTTGTTGGTATTGAAATTCAATAATTAATACTGACAACGGTTTAAGAAAAAAAAAAGAGAAAACTATTTCAAGCACTGTCTCAGATCTTCAGAACAAAGAGCTGTTAATTAGAAATGCCAATATCTTTTGCAATAAATGCAAGCAGTTCCTCTGTCTAGTAAGGAACTGAAACAGTTATCTTTTGCTGTGCGATATCATGTTGTTAGGAAACACAATGTAATAGTCACCAAGTGAACACTTTAGTATTTGTGATGGGCAACTGCACGCATAAGAGTGCAGAAGTCTTGTTTCAAACACTGTTATTAAGAGCCACTACACAAAAACAGTGAGGCTCAACTTTATGGTAAGTTTTACTTGGGCAACAAGTGCAACTGCCTCTCACACTTGTGTCCAATACACCAAACCTTTTCTATCTACTACTATCTACTACTAAGAGTAGTACCCAGAATCCAGTCACTCAGGATAGTGCAAGAGCTAATTAATCTGAATACCTGTCAAAGAATTTTTAAAAATGTATAAAGGAGTATCATTTTAATCCATGTTGAACCAGTAATAATCACGCATTTTGAACATGGCTGCATTAGGAAATGCAAAGTTTCAACGACAAAAATCTGTGTTCCTATTTGTCAGTCCCACAGCGAGGATCACAGAATCACAGAATCGCACGTCTCCATTTCAAACAAGGTAGGTCTAGAGCTTCATTACTGACTTGCAGGTGCTTTGTTTCCAAAACGGAGGAGAGAAAGAATAATGGCAGTTCAGTTGAAATGAGGAATACAACCACCACTATCTTGAAATTTGTATGCCAACAGAAAAACTTGATAAAAGTACTGAGAAAAGCAACACGTGAAAGTCTAGCTCCAACAATGCTGGCAAATCTTTAAACCTTCAGCCAGAAGGAAAGCAAGAGCACTGCATGACCACATTCACACTAGCTAATGCAAGCAACTTGGCAAGTCTTGGAAAGTCTCAGTAAAAGGAGCACAGCTTTTGTGAGAATGGTGTGTGCTGGGCACAGAACACAGAGGGCCAGCTTTGAGGTCTTTAATCTGGTACTCCAGCACTCAGGGAGATAGCAGATTTTCTTTATTTGTCTTTTCTTGCCCTTATTTTAAAGGAAAGAATACTTGCATTAGGCAGTATAGCTAACCCATACAGCATGCACCTTCCTGATGATTGAGAAATTAGGTCAAAAGTATCAGCTATTACATTTTATTTATGAAGATAAGAAAATTGCTGCTGGAGAGAATTATGATTACTAAACATGGTACTATACTGACAACATTCTAGAGCAAACCTTGCAGAATGGTCTCCTTGTGCCTGCTAATAGCTGGTTGGCAATTATCAAACCACATCTGATTAATAGCTGCATAGTTCCATAAACTTGCATACTGTCCTAATTCTTTGTCAAATCAGTACACTGATTTTCTGAATTCTTCATGCAAAATCTTTGGGGCAATTACAAAGGAAATCAGAAAAAAAAAAAAAACATCCCAGAAGAGAATTCATCAAAAATTCATCACAAATTTCTCCAAATCTACTTTATGTTCAGAAAGTACATCAGAAAGAAGGGGTTCTCACTGCTCTGACTGTGAAGCACCTCAGGATAAGTTCAGCTTATGGAGGGGCTGCCAGGAAGATGGTCCACATGACACTGTAGTGAGGTATCTGCCTACACAGTGCAGATTTAATTTTGCTACTGCCAACATTTATTCTTCTGGGCTTTCTCTTTTTTATGTCAGTCCTCAGAAACTCAACATAGGTTGAAATGGTTTGGTTACATGGCAGCAGAAGGAGAATTAAATAATTCATCTTGCTGTGTATGAGTACATAAGTAATTTTAAGCTGATTCAAAATTCATTGAAAATGAGTCCATAATATTGTAGCAATTCCTGACTTAATCTCTTATATTATGCTAAGGCCCAGATTTGCAAGCCTCAATCTGAGTTACAATAGTGACCACTTCTTGACAGCAAGGATATCGGTTGCACCTATGACTTTGTTTTACATGGGACTAAAAGCAGATCTCCTAACTGCTGCCACTGTGATAATCAAATCAATACATTCACCACTATTAAATTGGAACAGAACTGAAAATGTGTATGACACTAGAACCTTATCTGTCTACACTGAGGGTGGGAGAGAAAATGAAGAAAACACAAGTTACAGAAAACTATCAATAACAAGAACACATACAGTAAAAGCTTTCTGTTACTGTTGTTAGGTTCCACATTAAAAGTGGAATTATAATAGTAAATACTGTTATTATATTATATCCATGCTATTTTAAACCTGCAATAAATTTTAAAGCTTGTGTCATGGATTTTTTCACACTTGAATTTAAAACACACTTTGTATACGGTATCTGTAAAAAAGAAAGCCTATACTTAAATAAAAACATTCAAAGGCATTTCAGTTAAAATCTAAACGTTAAAAATTATGCTCTAAGAAGGCAGAGCACTGCAGCACCAGTCTATTGGAAACATGCACTTAGAAGAGCAGAACTGCATGCACCAGTGTCTCCATGCTGTAGATGTATATGTCTGTGTTACAGAAAATGCATATGTACTTTCAAAAATTATCACTCCAAATGCAGAGAAAGCTCAACTGCAAACTCGAACATGTTTTACCATGTTTTTTGGAAGACCGGACAAAGCAACTAAGTCTGCTTTTCTTCTTTTCTTCCATTAAGTCAGCCAGTGTAACCCCTTCGCGTTAAGTACGTGTAATCCCAGCATTTACACAGTAGATGGCAGCAGTTGCAACGCAAAAAATAAAAACGTGTCCATACATACAGCACAGGCAATATTAGACAAAACAAATTGAAATTGCTAACAGAAAAGCTTATCAGAGCTACATCCCCCACCTCTCCGGATTTTTGGAGCATGAGCTAAATTCGAATTCCTTTCAAGTTAACGGGAGATGCTTTTTGTTGTCCTCAGAGTAAATAGCTATTAGCTCACATATATACTACAGCTGGTCCCTATTCCTAGAGACACAGTGACAATTCTACTAGTTAAAAGATTTTCCCTTTTTCAATAGCAATGAATATTTGTCCACTAGCAGAAAAAGAAAAAAAAAGGCAAATACATGGTTTTCATACATAAATAACTTATGTTAGACCATAAATAACTCTCACTAGAATTTTTAGATCAAAAAGGAACCTAAACATTGCTAAAGGATCATGTCAGAAGCCAACAGTTTTTGATTTAACTGCCTTTGAGATCTGTACCTTTACCTGCCATGGAGAGACCTTCTGTACCCTAAACCCAAAGCTCTTTGACATTATGGAAGAGCATTATGGTGATCGGGGCCCAGTCCTATCTTTTCATAGGCCATTCCTTGAAGCAAGAAATCACTGGTATATTTGGAGTAAATTTATTTCCTTAGCATACTACTCAAGAATATTAGCCCGATGATAGCTAGCTAAATTGCACCTCACTCACAAACAAGTAGTTTATTACAGTTATAACCCAAAAGCTTCCCCTGGAGTAACTGGATTGATAGCTCATGTGCTCTCTCATCACACCTTGTCATGCAACGTGATGTGCAACAGAACACTTTGAACACAAGACAATACAAGGTGGAGTGCTTGAGCAAACCTTCCTCCTTCACATCTTGCAGCAGTTGGTACTGAACATGAAATCCTGAGCTTCATATTTAAGCACAAGTGCATAAAGCCAGAGGAGACTACTTGCTGGAAATTTCCACTCAACATACACGTACACAAGCTTGCTCAGTGCCAAAAGAATGCTTGCAGATCAATAACTCACTGTAAAACAAAACAGTGAGCTTGCGCAAAGCATTTTTTTGAACCTTTTATGACTCAGCCAAACCAGAAATGATTTTTGCAGTGTGACTGGAATGTACAACTTAGAGACCACTCCAGATAATTGTGTGCGCTACGTCTGCTTTGTGGAGGAAAACTGATGTTAAGATCAGTACCTTGCCAGAAGCAGATCACAACATCTCAGCCCCAGTTAAGAGCCCAGTATAATGAAGTCTTTACCACCCTGATGTCTTACTTCTCTTTCCTTCTTAGAACATCTACAATGCCAGCAGAGCTGCAGAAACCGGAATCATATCAGATCTGCCATCTTCCTTCATGCTCTACTGCTAGAGTAGTAGACATCAAGCTGATTGGACTAAAATTATATCTCTAAAGAATACAAAAGCTGACCACCAGCAAAGGAAATATTATTCATTGAAGAGCAATGCTGTATTGATGACCCCTGAGTAAATTCATTCACTCAGCTCAATATTTCAACTAGTTTTCTCAGAAGTCAAAGGAACCCTGCAAATACTTGCCTTGTAGGGGTACTAGGACCAGCTGACAGGCAACGTATTAGGGCTTTGAAGATATAAGACATAAAGTATTCAGTAGTTTTACAACACTGATAAAGAGGCTTCAAGTATTCTTTGGTATTTCTGATGTTAGTAACTTGGCTTTGATGTTTTATATTTAAAATAGAAGCAACCATCTGAAATTCAGTTCCTGGGATTTAATTATTTTCATATCCTATCCTACTGTTAAGCTGGAAATCTCCTTCAGCTCTTAAATTATTCTAGAATGCCTAAGTTAACAATTTATATTTAAAAGCTCTTAAGTTATTTAATTTTCACCAGTTTTTTAAAATCTTGAAA
Source organism: Cyrtonyx montezumae (assembly GCF_038088225.1). Classification (NCBI taxonomy): domain Eukaryota; kingdom Metazoa; phylum Chordata; class Aves; order Galliformes; family Odontophoridae; genus Cyrtonyx; species Cyrtonyx montezumae. The sequence goes on from NW_027072067.1 coordinate 6,307,419, forward strand.
TCATTTCTACCTGTAACGTTCACTTATAAATTAGTGCAGTATAAAACTGTTTTTCATATCTTCAATAGTCAATACTTAAGCTTCTGAAAAGGACCATAGTTTTCAAGAACAGTTCACAAAGTAGCAGCGCTAGTGCAAAAAATTCAGTAAAAATGAATTATTTCAACACAAAAAATGTTATTCTGAATTATCTTTGACAAACTACTTGTGACACACTGCCTTACATATACTTAATGGAGTACCACATGAGTAATAAGGTCATACTTAAAATCAATATGTATACTGAAATTTGGGCTTTAATCTCACATTTAGTATTATACCAGCAACATCCAAGCTCTCACTTGTGTACAGTACTAGAGGTTCTCTTTTTGTTTACTACCATGTAAACACAGCTAAGAGACTAAAATACCTTAAACAAAACTATTACATTAAAATACTGATATTAATTAAAATTTCTCAAGTGCAGAAACCAGATGATAAATTTTAACTTTTACAATATCACAAAACTAGCATGTTTACTTATGCTGAGACTCTAGTCAGAAGCACTAGAAGGTTATTGTGGCAATCGACCACTATTTCCATTACACATTACTAATCCACTGTAAGTAACAATTATCCATCTTACCATTCAATAAAAGTGGTCCCAAATTTCCCAATTTCTAGCTACATATGAAAACTTCTAGTAGAAAAGATTTTACTCAATAGTATTCTTGAACGTCTGAAAGATCTAGTGTGTCATTTCCTTACTTTGAAACTAAAAAAAAAAATCCTCTCTATTAGCATGAGGTTATTTCTCTACTGGACTTTTGACTATATACTTTAAGCTTTTTAAGTCATTGTTTCTTCTGTATGCAACTACATACAAAAACATAATCTTCCTGAATAAGGGTTTATGAAGACACTTAGTGGTACGCAGCTTATATGCACTAACTTTTTAGAGAACACAAATGAAGCAAATTTTTTTAAATCTCTGTAGACTGAATGCAGGCAATGATTTGTAGATGAACAGGTCAGAGAAAAATCCTAAACATATTGTAAAATTCTAAATTCTCTTCCATAAATGCAAGTACCGATATATTAATGGACATGATTGTTCTGCTAATAAACACTTGAGCAAACATAAAATCATAGAGCAGCACCAGCTAGGCTGCATTCTCTCCAGTGTAACTCAATGAAAGCAGTCAAACCATTCCACACAGAATCAGCACTGAGTAAAGAACACATACTGTTCCGTTTGCCTTCTTCATCAGCCTCTTCATCATTCTCAGGATCAATGTCTTCTGCCTGTGTAATCCAGTCTAAATATCCCTTCAGATCTTCTTCAAGCTGCTGTTTTTCACGTAGCTTCTGAAAGTCCCCTCGGGCCTTGGCTTTTTCTCTTTCCTTGGAAAATTCCCTATCAAATTCAGATAAAGCAGAAAAAATACTGACTGTCACCTTGCCAGGTATTTTGATCTAGATCTTGACATTGCAGAATAACATAGTGACATAGAAAATGAACTGCATCAACCACACAGAAGATTGGAGAGTTTTTTGAAAACAAGACAGTGGTGCAAAGAAGTCATGGCAAATCCCCATTGTACTACATCAAAACTTTCAGATCTCTTATGATTTAATACAAAATTAAACAAAATTCTTAACTCCTCCAAGACAGTTTATATGCCATCATTTGTTTACGTGTTCTTATAAATAGTTTTAAAGATCAACTGCATCTAATGGTTACGAAGATAAACTAGATTGCATGAATAAAGTAATTTCAGAGAACTTAGTTGAGCATGACTTTCAGTGAAAAGGAAATTCTGGCATTAGGGAATTCTTAAAAAACTCCTTCTTCTTCCAGCTATGGCTCATTGTCCACATCCAAAGACACTTATTGCCATATCTTGTTTGTCAAATGTCACTAACAAGCTCTTCCTTTATTGTACCAGGCACAGACACCTGTGCTGTTTGAGATTTGGATGTTTTGCCCCATTACTCTCTGTAATAGATCCTGGAAATTCTGTTTTTACAGATGAAAATCGCATCTCTTTACACAAGTTGAATCCCCTGCCTGGTTGCCTCCCATCTCAAGAAATACACAGTATTTGACTTCATGTATTTTAACTTTGTGACTTGGTTTGTTCCCTGAATTGTCATGGAATGGTCCTTAAACTAATTAAATCACACCCTTTGGGAAGAAGTGTGCATAAAATGACCTTCTGAGGAGGCTTCCAACCAGAATCACCGCAGAAATCTATAACCCACTTTGGTACGTATGTCTCAGGACAAATACCAAGTAAGCTCTTGCATCACACTTAATATGCTGGCACTATTAAAACACTCAGAGTGACATGCTGATACACAGTCTCCAAATGTATAACTCACTTTGCTAGAAGGATCAAGCATATTCTGATTTATCTGAGCATCAACCTGTGTGATGAGAGTACATAAGCATATTTTGAACTACATCGTTAACAACTTACTAATTCAGTAATAAAAATTAAACTTTTTCTGACTAAACCATCTTATAATAGGGCTAAATAAATCCAGAAAATGGCTATAACAATTTCTATTACTATGGATTTACAACTCCTTTATTTATTGTTATCTTTCAATAGAAATTATTCCTTAATTAGCACCTGTTCAGGGGGAAATACTGAAGCTCTGAAGCACTGAAAACATCTTCATTCAAAGTTTAAAGAAAAAATATTAGGAAATTCCTCCATTTGAAAGTGTAAGGCTTGCAAAATGTTTGAACATGTTAAGCACAGCTATCAATATTATGCTATTAAAATAAAGAAAAATAATAGAAAGGGTTTATTTTTTCCAAAATATTATTTGAATTCTGTGACACACATTCTTCCCTTTCCTAGTTTTTTCTTATTTTATGTTCAATCACCAAACATCATCTAAAAAACAAATTTCTGCTTTGACAATAGTAAATTTAAGAGTTAAGCTCTTTATATGCAATTGTTCCAAATTTTATATTTTCATTATCTTGCAGAACTGAAATACTTACAACTGCAAAATCTGAGATAGACACTACAATGGTAGTTAAAAACTTAATTCAACAAAAATTAGTTTTGGCACAGAGAGATCATTCTGTTCTATCTGATGGCACGTTAACATAGCTGAAGAATGCCAGTGCTTGCTTTGCATTTGCTGCCCTTCAGCTAGTGTCCAAGGGTAAGGTGAAGGCCATCTCTTCACAAAAACAATTATGAGAGACAGCACTCAGCAGATCTCTGTGAGGGATAACTGCTTTAATTAAAATTTTAATTAAAAAACCAAAATTAAGTATTTCATTTTTTTGGCAGCAGATGTCACATGCCTGTAAGAAATTTTTTTGTTTATGCAATCCTGGCTTTAGGCTCCTCTTAGAGTATCAAAGATGCTGTCCTTTACATCTGACCGGGGCAACATACCCATGACTGCACAGGCATTTGGAAAAAGAGCTACCATAGCATACCATGAAATCAGAGGCAACAAACTTTGCTAGCTTTTGCTCTGTAATCTTGTTTTGTCTTTCTGTATCTTTCATTAGTGAGGAATTTGCAATTGGTGTGGGTAAAGTAAAATGAACATTGCTGTTATTATAGGAGAGCCGTAAAATTAAACAGTTGGCAAGGCTGCTACTTTGAACTTCACCAATGACTGAGCCCTCCTTTAACTTTGCCTTTACGTTAAAATAGCTTATGCAGAGGATTAAGCACAGTTTTTATACACACTATCTATGATCTTTCCCTTCAGTGCAACACAGAAGCCAGACATTAATCTTGGTTAAATGCTGTGGCAGCTTATCAGTAGGGAGAGATGCAGAGGTGCTTAATTTCCACAATGTTTAAAAAATGTTTGCACTGGAAGATAGACGTAGGACAAGGGGAAACAGCTTTATGCTAAAAGAGGGGCTATTCAGATTAGAAGTCAGGGGGGAAATTTTCACTAAGGCAGCAGTGATTTGCTGGGGCAGGCTGCCCAGAGACCTAAGGGAGCCCCATTCCTGGAGGTGCTCAAGGCCAGATTGGATGGGGCCCTGAGCAACCTGATCTAGCACCAGATTTCATGGATGGAAATCCAGCCTGAGGCAAAGGACTTGGAACTAGATGATCTTTTGAAGTCCCTTCCAAACCAAGGCATGCTATGATTCTATAACACACCTGAAAGACTGCATTTTCCTCAGGGGAGGGATCAGGATCTACAGTATTTTTTTCAATGGCAGTCACAGTGAAGTGACGTCTCTGATAAATGTATGCATACACTCCTCTTACACAAATACCACATATAAGACCAAAATCAAATTGAACTGGAAATGAAATTATTATCTTGTTGGCAGAGAAAGTGTATTTTTTCAAAGAAAAAAACAAGTTAATTAAAAAAGTTGCTGGAGGTGAAGGAGAAATGTTGGCTCTTTAAAGCTGCTGATAAAGACATTTAGACAACAAGATATTTGGGTATATAGACCCAATGTATAATGCATATTTATGCAGATATTGGCTGTTTTCCTGGAAGGAGGAATAAGACAGCTGCTTGTACAGCATTTCATGGCTATAGAGAGTGTAGGCTAGTTTCAGGGCAGAAAGGAAAGGCTTCTGGTCATGCAGGCATCATTAATCTAAGTATCATTAGACCAATGGCCTGACCTTGACTGTGATCAACCCAGTACTCAGACCAGAAGCCTATGAAGATGACAGGCTTGGGAAGCTGTACATTAATTGTGTTAAGTGGACATCTGCAATGTAAATATTTGTTTTCACAAATGCCTGTAGTAAGGGTTTATTTCAAAATAAGTATTTCATTTTGTTTTGACAAAAGCGACCTGGACCTGGTATGTGAAAGTGTAGATTTTGTTTTGTTTTCTTTCATTAAATAACTTGAGAAAAATTGTATTCAAAGACATGTTGCAATTGTGGTAATACTCATTTAGTCTGCCCACTAAAATGTGATTTTAATCAATCTCCACCCAGGTTGATATATATTCAAAAACCCCGAGAGGCTACTCTGATTTGACACACCAGCGGATACGAAATGGAAACCTGGTGAGATGAGTACTCCTGTATTATCTCATGTGCATCACTGAGGCAGTGATGATAGGAAACAAGAAGTTCTAGCTCTGAGTGCAAACCAGGATGCTACTTCTTTGCTGGTTGTGTTACTGACCATGCAGACCTATGCAGCCAAATAAGAGAGACAATTCATCTACTGCAGTATGTAACTTACTGTGCACAGGGTCTGCTACATGGAAAGTGCCACAGGAACACTGTATGCAGAACCATCACCCAGACATCCCAGACTCTTATTTGTTCACAGAGAAGAGTCACACAATCACAAAACTCACAGAAGTACAGTGTTGGCCACCAGTCTCAGAAGAGGTTTCACATGGTGGTAACCATACCAACCAACAAATCAGCAGAATCACATCAGAGAACTCAAACTGTACAGTGAGCACAGACAACAGCTCATGCTGGGCCTATTGTGTAACCCAGGTGTAAAGAGATATATTAAAATGTTAAGTGATATCACATATTTAATTACTAAAGATTTGTATGTTTTATCCCTTCTGATAAAAATAATAAAAAATCATAGGCTGAACATCACAGCATTATTTCTGCAGAAAAATAAGCACAGCAGAAATTTTTCTTGAGCAAAGAGAATTGGGTTCTTGATGTGAAAATGCAAAATGTTATTATCTATCCGCAGTTATTTCGATATAGTTGGTCAGCAGTTGAGAAAATGCATAATGTATAGCACATTGTGCCAAAGAGGCAATGGAGTCATCTGCAGAAGCTGCAAAGATGAGGAACAATTTGAAAGTGGCAATGGATAAACAAAACTGAGTTCTTATATTTCAGACTGTATTTACATTAGCATTTTAAGATGTGCCCATTCTACACTCAGTGGAGACCTGCTTGGTTCATAGCACTGGATTTCTTAGAGGAAGAACTGGCAGCAATGAGGGCAGGTTCTATTCCCCAAAGCCTGTTTAACCTACCATCATGACGAGCACTGCCAACAAAGTTTTTAAAACTGTTAAGTTTTTTAACTGCCAGGAGCCCATTTCACAGGACCCATACTAAATAAGGCAGTGTGATGTCTCCTCATAGGACTTCTGTTCGTGCACTTTGGTTTTTATTAAAGAATACTGAATTATTCCCATTGATTTTAGTGGTCTCTGTTTAGACCATTTGGTTGCTTACTACTGCATACATTATCTATTGTTATTATATTTGATTGATTTATCACAGACATTTACTTTTCTTTGCTATTTTTTTAAATATTTGTATATCTGAGTTTTATTTCTACCAGCTCCAGAGCAATCAAAAGCAACCTACTTTAGCTCATAACCTAGTGAGGTCTGAAGCTCAGGTCCCTTTCCTCTTTTTTAATGTATATTGCATGAGGGAGTTAAACTTGAATCCAGATGTCTTTCTTCTACAAAGCTTTCCCGCTGCTGTCAAAAGGGATACTGTCAAAACCAGTTCATATCCCTTTTGCTGAAAGGCTATGGCTGACAGTTCACTGCCATTTTCTATTTTGTACATCATTATTCAGATGTCTTTTTCTATGATTTTTTTTCTGTATATACTGTAGACAATTAGGTGTATAAACTCCTCTGTACCAATATATTTTACGTTACACTAATTGATGGATGTTGCCAGCGAGAATGACATGGATAAGTATGTATATCCTTCACTTTCAGAATCACTATATACATTACAAATAGTACTGGGGGAAAGAAATGGAAAAAAACATTCTTTTCATAACCTACAAGACTTGCATGTAGGAAAATGTATATAAGGGCATGTCAAAGCTCATGCTTTTATGTCCGTTAGTAAAGCAATAAATTCAATGTACAGAGATTTCTTAAAGTGTGTTTGAAAGGTCTTGTTCCCATGGCTACCCAAAGAAATACTAATGCCTTCAGCAGAAGTTGCTGTCAGCAGAAGCCATCCCCTAACGGTAAGTACTATCTTGAGGAATAGATTATCATGTATCATTAAAAGACATGCCTCTTAATAAATAAGCTATGAAGTTTTATCATTTATTATTTCCTCAGTTCATAGTAAAAAATTTTAATGCATGATGAACTACAGGCATATTTATTTAAATTTTCAACACACCTCTCAGCCTCCTGTCTCTTGCTCTGGTGGTCACAATACACTCTGGTCTTTTATCCACGAATACTTAGAGGTCTGCCCTCAACTCCCAGCTTCTGCCTGGTAATTCACAAGTTCAGAGAATAGAGGTCCCACTTATGCCTGATACAGGTACAGCGAGTGACAGGTGAATAACAAAGATAGTTGTAAAAGCAGGCTCCTGAAGAAGTCCATTACTCTTTACCAAACTAGAACTGCTGCTAAGTTGTAATCTGTACTATTCTATCAAGTGTCAAGTTGCTCCGAAGCTGTACTGTCCAGTCCTCAGATCATAACCAGAGGGATTTTTTTAAAGGAACATAAGGAAAATAAGTGTATTTTAGAACATTTGCAGACTGAACCTCATCTCTGCTGTTAGCTCAAAAGATATGGAAATCAAAATAAAGCAGGATCACATCATGACAACCTGTGATTTCCAGTAACTAAAACAATCACTCGGAACCATGATTCCGAATCAAACTTCCAAACGCATTTCCAGGTACATATCTGTCCAATTTTTTAAGTGTGCTTAGGGAGGAGTAGTTCATCAAGTCTGTTCTTGGCCTAAAGCTAGGTTCTGCAGAGTCCTCTGTTGAAGTGGGACCAAGTGTCATTGTCAGAACCTTCTCCTGGGGCCATGTCTTTAGCTTTTCAATTGCCATTTCTAGAGCACTTTTCTGGAGATGAATCCTGACAACTTTGAAGCCCTTCCCCTGAGTTGGATTAGTGCCAGTTCTTGAGAAGAGAGCTTTTCCAGAGCTGGACTCAGTTTCATTGCCCAGTCAATTTCTTGGAGTGCCACCTACATGTGTTCTGGAGCACTTCCAATAGCCCACTCTGGAGCTGTTTTTATAAAGGCGTTTTTTAGAGATCATCCAGACATTTTTACCTAAAAACTCCTTCAGAAAGCTGGATCTAGAGCCCTGTCTGGAGTACACCACTAGAGCTAGCATTTGTATAGGCCATTGCTGGAACTGTTTCTAGTCTTCTCTGGTTCAGTATCACACTTCTGCAACAAATCTAGAATCTGAGCAGGATCTGGAGCTATTTCTAAAGCCTGAACTAGAATCTTTTTCCAGACTGCCTTTTCCCATATATCTCTGCAAACCAACACAGCTTTCCAATTGAGAATTCACTTTGAGAATGATGTGAATAATCAGACTAGTGACTAATACAGAGTATAAAAAGGAAGTGTTTTGAAAAAGACAAGCTAACAAAAAAAGCAGTTGTACAACCTCCAGCCTAGGAACTCTCTCCATCCTTGTTACTCAAGAAAGTATTTAGAAGAAAAAAAAACCAAACCTCTATAGATAGCTTCTTTCCAAAAATTAGAATATTTACACACTACATTTCTATTAATTTACACAGCTGCTATTAAACATATGCACTGAGTTTCATCTTCAGTAGGTAAAAGTGACATGGATAGCCAGAAAATACTCACCTTCAGATGTCCTAGATGTAAAACAAAATATCTCCCAAATCATCATTCTCACGCATTTGTACAGTGTCTACATCAAACATGCAGTGCACAAGAGGCAGTACAGAAATACAAAAGGGTAGATGGCCACAGAGTAATAAAGGGATGCAAAGAGAAGGAATGAATGTTTCAAAACTGCAAACAGATCAAAACAGTAGATATAAATGTATACAGCTCAACTTTATACTACAGGAACTTACACTTTCCAGAAAAATTCTATTAGGCATTCAGATTCCACTCACAAAATCTGTATGCAAAGCCATGCTTTTAAAGTCAGTTGCCATAATTTTTGCATTCTTTTACTGGTTAAGTAAAATTTAACCTCGTAGTTTTATCATAGAACAAGTTTCATGCTATGATTTGAAGAGCATAAGACATAAAAGGGAACTTAAATAACACAAAGAATGCGGGTATTACACATTCAATGTCTGGATCAGAATAAAATATTTATGTACATCTTTTTGCTAATTAATACAAATATGTCAACAGATTGTTCAGCATACCCATGAAATTTAGACAAGTAGGTCTAAATAGATAGTATGTTGAAAATAGATACATGGTAAACATAAAAGCATTCAGTGACCAAATCAGATCCCTATAACTGTTCCTCTCTGACCCTTACCAGAGATACAAACACTCTCCAAGACATTTTCTTCTCTTTTGTACCAATGATTAGTTTGGTATAATAGGTGTCTTTCATATATTTCAGGGATACTCACTTCTCCCTTTCTCCTTCCCTACTCAACGTCAATTTTGGTGGTATTTATACATCACAAATCTTAGTTTACTCATCATTTTCTTCTGCATGGAAATCACAAACAGCAGACTATCCATCAAGCATTATGAGTTCTCAAGTGATATTGCAATTAGTGACACCAAGACAGAAAAACTAAGTTTAATGAATGAAATTATAAATCTGAGTACAAATGACTACTGCCATTTGAGTTCACCAGACCTTGCAAAGGCAAGTAGGCAAGAGCTCCAATTGCTCATTAGAGCCCTATGGATCAAGCAACACCTAGAAATTAGCAATTATTTCTTTCCTGAAGAATGGAACCTTACTAGGGAACATCTTTTCCCCTACATTATAACAGTGGCTCTAGAGCAACTTCATAATCCCAACACTTTCCTCACCAAAACTGTCTCATTGCAAGAAAAGCTGCTGAAAGAGTACCAACACCAATGCCATGAAGTTTATATTAAAGGTACCCAAGTCATTTAATGGAATTGCAGGGAGGTGAAAACAAAAATGCAGTAATTTATCTGACTTACTCAATTTTAATAGCTTTGAAAAACTACCTTATTAAAATAAAGAAACTATGCAGCCAAAAACATAGCTGGTGTATCAAAATGGTGCAAACTTTACAAAATATTTTAAAGGTATTAAAAGAAATGAAAAACTTAGCTATATGGATCTCTCAATTTCCATGGCTTCAGTGGAAGAAATGAACATGTGCATCAGCACACCAAATCTGGCATGGCTTTCTTAACAACTTGCTTTTAAAAAATTATAAAATCTGAAATCGGTAGCAATTAATTTGAGTCATGCAAGGAAAAATGGAAATACTAATTGACTGCTCCCACAGCACACCTTCACATGACAGGAAAACTAACTGCTCCTTATGACCTTCTTAAGAGCCAGTGAAAGGAAATGTGAAAACCTACTCTACTAATGGCTTTAGTGGTAAATCTAGTCACACAGCAATGTTAGGTAACAGTATCAAAAGGAGAAATAAATCATACAGCAACTACCCTCACTTTTCTATCCTTTTCTTTCTTGTTTGTTCAGACTAGCTGTGATGCAAGAGCTAGACACTTCGTTTTGCAACAGTTGACATGTTTGTCCCAGAATAAAACAAAGCCTATATAGATGCATAAATCATCCTTTATAAATCAGGGTGGGCCTTAGAAGGAACAGATTAATTATCAAATATATATTTATATGCAGTTTAAGTCTACCTTTTTGCTTTTAAACATCCACTTTATAAGCTGATTCTGAAAGTAAGGTAAAAACCATACCTTCCCTAGTTTCCCTGTGTGCAAGTAGTCTATCACAAATAATTGACCTTATTTTAAAAACACATTGTAGAAACACTGCTAAGATTAAAATGCTCTTAAAACAAAATTATCATATCAGCAATTCGAAATTTTGTTTCTGATTGTCTGATTTCTGGGAATATAATATGGCATTGTATAATTCCTTTCAATGTGGCAAAGCTGTGAATATGGTTGTGCACAAAGTCAGCACCCTGATGATGCCATCACTTTCAAGACTGCATTCAATACAAGACTAATTTTTCTATTGGCCAACAAAGATGGCACAGTTGGCCTGATGTTGCCAGAATGATACTGTGTAACTCACAGCTAATACATATTATTATAACTGGGGCTGCTGGTTGGACTTGATCATCTTAGAAGTCTTTTCCAAACTTAATGATTTGATGATTCTATAATGCACACAGTTTTCAGATGCTAGCAGGATCCTTATCAATAGATATATCTAATCTGGAGTTTCCCAAGCTCAACTGTGTTGGAAGACAGGAAACAGCAAGAGAAGCAGAGATGTAACTTCAGAAAGGGAGCTTGGTAAGCAGGAACCCTTGCAAACTGTTGCCATACAGTTTTAAAACCCATTATGCAGCTACAAGAGATCCCACTTTAGTCCTTCATAAGAGTCTGGGGTACACAGAGCAACAAAGTGCTATAACAATCTCTCACTGATAAAAATAATGAATTGATATTCGATTATTGATAAATATATTAGCTTGCTGGTGCAGGTTGTCACAGCAGTACACAGCTTAATAATACAGTAAGCACTAAATGTTTTGTGTAAACTAGTCATACCCTTTCTGTAAGACAGATCTGGAAGCATTCCATTAAAAAAAATTGCTAAATAACTGGTAAATGCAAAGAGAACTCCAATCAATTTACAGCAATTTACAAACGAGCAAGTTTCCAGAAACACCAATATATCTATAGGGGAAAATGTTCGTACAAGCACTACCCATACCTGTACTGAAATATTACAGAATGTGGGGAACAGCACCTCATTTAATGAGTATTTTTGGCAAGCATGGTGAACGTGATGTCAGACAGATACAAGCACTAGGATCACACAGTTCAGTCCAAAGAGCAAACATTTGTAGAATGACATAAGAATCTAAAGTACATGCAAAAAAAGCCATTGCTGAGAAGCTAGAGTAAATGCAGAGGCCATCTTACAAGTAGCAGTAGCATACACAACGTTAACTCAACTGCTTACCCACTAAGTACACCAAGAACCAGGTTAAGTACGAAAAATGAGCCAAGGATGATAAGACTAACAAAATAGATCCATGGCCACTCACATCCTATTGCATCATTTACCTGTAAAATGTAAGGAAATAAGTTATGATTCAGTCATTCATTAAGCAGCAGAGTCCTTTTTGCAGCTGCCAGATCACGTAGGTGTCAACACTGCAAGTTTTGTGTTTATACAGTTCTTAAAACCAATAAAGTTTTCTTTAATTTCATTACTCACCCAAATTGCATTGCAAACATGATGTCTTAGAAGATGAATTAAAACTAAATATTTAACTAAGAGGAGGAAAAATTTCAGGTTTTTTAATATCTTTTTTTCCATAAATATGGACATGAAGAATATATAGTATGTCTAAATTGATTTTAGTGTTTCTTTTTTTTTTTTTATGAAAACTACAGGAAACTGTTTCTGTTCTAACTAGAAAAAAAATAAGATTTATTAAAAAATAAAGAAATTATGGCAACTCAAGTCTCACCTGTATAAAATAACCTGTGTGTTCATGGCAACTGAATTCAGGACTCTGCCTTCATGATGAAAAAGGTGTATGCTTACCCGCTCAATACACCAAGAACAAGATTTAGTACGAAAAATGACCCAAAGATGACGAGACTGACAAAATACACCCATGGCAATTCAAATCCCATAGCATCATTCATCTGCAAGAAATAAGATGATCTTATAGAGTAGATCTCTATAGTAATAGGAACTAAGAGTCAGAGAAACAGAATTTAATCATTCAGGTGAGACAGCATTTTCTTCATTCTTTCAGTATTTGTAGAAGAGCAATACGAGAAAGAAGGCACTAGCCACATTTAATTTGCATTCCTAATACACATTCGAAAAGAAAATACTGAGTGAATCTAGCCTTCAGATAAAAAATACTATCAAACATTCAAATTGAGTATTGCAACAGTTCTGTTCTCTAACACCTAGAAAAGTACATTTTAGATCCCATTAATTTAATTTATGCTTACTAGGACTATTAGCTCATGTATATCTTAGCTACATGAATGATCCTTTGAGAAAAGAAGTACTGATATGTATTTCAACAGGACATATAATATGATTTCCTTCTGCAAAATGAGATTTCAACATTTTTCCTGAAATACTACATCTGGATGCATTCAGATATTTTAAAAACACAAACACAACTTCATGAAAAAGAAAAACTGAAATAAAATTCTATAAGCATAGAAAAGAAAATATCCCAGAAACACTTCTGAATCAAAATTACATCCAGATCAATGTTAAATGAAGTTTCAAAAGTGTTGTGTGGTTGTTTTTTTTGTTTGTTTGTTTGTTCGCTTGTTTTTTTCTAAAGTAAGATTGAAGTTCCTGAACTTTAGATGTACTATTTATAGATCATCCAAGTTTTTCTATAAAGAACTCTTCCAGTGCTTAATTTTAGTGAGTTCATTACATCTATGAGATAAATTCAAAAAACTTATCCATGGAAATCTTGAAAGACTTGTTCCAATATATATATATATATATATATATATATATATATATATATATATATATATATATATATATATAAAGATATTTTAAAACATAGGAAATTTGACTATTTTCAAATGCAAAATTCACCAGTAAGTTATAAACATAAATTCTGATTTTGAACTTGTGGAAATATTTCGTACACATTATTTTTGCATTAGATCCTTCTTGAGATGGTTTTTAGCCATGAAGATTCAGGAGATCATAAAATCTCTGTGAGTACTCAAGACTGAATATGACACTGTAGAACAATTTACAAGCAAACCCTTTTTCTCTTACATGAATGCTGTCCTATGTTCATTGCACCTTAAATTTGTGATCAGGCTTTGAGCTCTATAAAAACTCAGCATTAAAGCTTTTCATTAACACCACTTCTGAAATGGACACAGTTCCTTATTGTGTGCAGGAATGAAAGCTTTTCAAACAGTATTTCTAATTTCAATTTTTATCTATCTTTTAAAAACGTATCATAGTTTCAGTTTTCTGCAAGGTGATCCAATGCACAGCTAAATGTAAGCACACACTTAAGTCTTTGCAGATTAAGGTCCATAGGCACTTCTCTTAAATGGTGATATGTTATAATGACATTTTATGCTAAGTGAATTGAATAACCAAAAGAATCCTTTCACATTACTCCTTCGTTTGTCCTTTAAAATAATCTCTGTATATATATTGAAGTGCTTTAGAAATCAAGCTGAAATCCTGAAAAGCAACCTAGATACTTACTTGGTAGTAAAATAATAATGATCATAACTTAGAAAAGTGTAAAGTACATATTTGATTTGGATTTTTTTCATTTTAGTTTCAGTAAGACTAAGTTTTGGAGAATTTAAAATGGAGAAAAATTATAGCCATTCAGAAAGGCTGGAACCATTGAATTCAATTTTGAAAGATCCCAAGTTTCCATAGTCCAATTCTGCAACACATTCACATGGAAAATAAGGTCTTTCATAATGCTGCCATTATACTGACCTACTTAAACTCAATCTCCTGTGCAACACTTTCAGCAATACTTAATATGATAGGGGCTTATGTTGAGGAGACTGATAGTTTCTTTTTATCTCCCATGCCTGTTTTCACAAAGAAAGTCCCTTCATTTCAGAACTCTTAACAACAAAGAGAGCTCAGATTAGTAAAATGACCTATTGCCAATAATGGATTTCTGCTTTGTTCCAGTGTGTGTTGCCCTTTGCACCTTCTTTCACTTGCAGACATCTGGTCTTAATGTTGAGAAATAAAAATTTATTCAGTGATTTTTTTAAATGTAATTATTTTATTACTTCAGAACTGAGTTTACTTCATAGAAATGATTCATAATACACAGATCAGGCAAAGAGTTTTTCTAATAATAACTTGTAAGAGTCAACATTTTGATTAAATTTAATGTGTCTGAATGCATTTTTCATCCAATTTAGCTATACCACTAGCAATCAGTATTTTGCATGTCACCAGAGCTCAGAATGAGGGCATAAATTCATCTGATGTTGATGTCAACATTTTCCTGCTGTTAATTGTTTTGAAAAAAAAACCCAGAAAGATTAATATTTGCAATTTCCATTTGAGAAAAACAAAAGATATGAGGAGAATAAAAGAGCTCTGGGATTCACTGCAACCCAATCTGATACACTCTTCTTCCTCAGAAAGAGAACATATCCAATTAGTAAGGCACTGTGCTAGCTTAGTAAGCCAGGAGCAAAGCTGAATTTCCAAGTTCTGTGATAAAGGTATACACAACTGCAAGTTGATTCTCCTTAAATCACTTTAATTAGTGTAATATATGAAAAAAAAGGTCCATCTAATTTATGCAGTTTGATGTATAAGCCCAATATTTTACACTAATCCATCAAGGACTAATGCACTGTGATGTGAAAGCTTGGAAACTGCAGTTACCCAGTAACAAATGAAATGTTTTGGTTTGTGCAGATGATGAGCTAATTTAAAGCATTCCTAACTCATGAACCCTTAATCTACTAGAACATCTGTCACTAACTCATAAAATCAACTAACTGAAACACATCTACTCAATAATATCACTACTTAATTCTAGAGACAATTAAAGTCGATTCAGGTAATGAGTCATATCCATGAAGTAATATTTCTGATTGCATTAATATCAGAGATGAAAGCATGTAAGGAAGTCCTTTCCATTTGGAAAACTTGCTCATTTTATGCATGTCTAGTGAAATTTTCCATTTAATGTGGCATTTTCATTTAAAGGAACATTAGAAGAATCAATTCGTCCTGACTAGTGATGGAGGCAGAGCTTGTTAATACACATGCACAAAAAGATTTCCATCCTCATAGACAAGGTATTTCCAATTGAAAGGATTAATAATGACTTCTCACTCAAAAACTAGAAATAAGGAGACAAAGACACAAATTGCAGACTATAAGAAGTCGCAACTAAGAAATGTAAGCAATAAAAACCCCTAAAATAATGGTAAAATGACATCAGGAAATCCAGAACCTATGAGGTCTCAAATCCACAGCAAAAATCTTGAGAAACACTCACCCTCTGTGGCTGAGAGACAGACCAGAGAACGAGCCATATTTAAGGGCTGCTGGTGGACTTGTCCCATCTCTTTCTGAATCCGTTAAGATTTCAGTACCCGTAACACCTATTGCAAAGACACTTACCAAGTGCCATGCTTCTTGCCCTTCTTTCTGCCTTTTTCCAGCACTAGGCTTAATGTTTTGATTTGAGTTCTAATCAGTTTGTCTATCACCTCACCCAGAGGACAGACAAGATAATGAATGCCATGAAGGACAGAGTTTTTCTTATCACTTAATTCTGTTTCGCTGTAACGGTAAGTGCACAATTATTCCATTAGGTAAGTCTTTAAAAATGCTCATTCTACGGAGATGCCACTTCTGGCATTTTCATCCTTTCGTACATACACTAAAACTAAAATCTAAAGATTTAAAAAATTTTAATTTTTTTTATTTTAAAACAATCCTTCTCATAAAGTGACACGAGCAGTCTGAGGGCCATATATTAGGGCCCTCCTAATAGCTGTGGGCACTACCAGATCTGGAGACAAGTTGCTCTGTGCAAGTCCAATTGGTAGAGATGGAAATCTCCCTTGTATATTTGACTCTATATCAAGATGCATATGCCTGGAAACTCAAAGAATTATCTTTAGCCAGTGGGACAAACTTGGTACAGTCTGAAACTGCCTCATCTGGCATTTGGGGTGAATTATTTTGTAAGCTGTGCTGTAATTGGAGTTAGCTATCTTACCCTGCAGCGTAGCTGTTCAGGGACATCTCTGAAGTGAAACAGCGAGAGCAAGCCAAGTTTATAGCATATGTATAATCATCAGTATTACACAGTGGCAGATAAGATAACCCAATCCAAAACATTAATTAGGAATCACTAAAAAGTCTCACTTATCCTATCTGTAAAATCCCCATCTGAAACTGCATGCAGATGAAAGCCTTACTTCCCTGAACAGCTGCCACTGGTTTATATAGATTGTTGCAAGTTCTTTGTATGTATTGATTAATCTAGGCCTAATTGGGGCTAATAATAAAGCAGTGCTTTATTGACACCTCTAATTCTGCATTTCTGCTATTACATAGATATTCCACTGATGCATGAACCTATTTTTGAATTATTTCTCACAATGTTTCCAACTCATTTAGTCTCAGCCTCCTCAGTTTTCAATCTTACCTTTCTCCTTTTATTACATTCCAATAGACATATAATCAGTGGGCTTACTTACAGGTATCTCAAACTTATCCAAACATCTTAAAAATTAAGATTGACAAACTCAGCCTCTTGAAGGCTGTAAAAATCCCTCAGGAATCAGTATTCTATTAAATGGGACGAACCCTGCACTCTTTGAAGCATACGCTGTGAGTTCACAGACCTGAGATCACAGACTATTTATATTCTACTCATGTTAGAGCACAGTAGTCAGCTTTACAAAGCCAGCCTGCTCACTTCAAAGTTTGTGTTCTGGGATATTCCTGGCTGAAATGGAGTTAGCTCCAAGCTGACTTAAAGAACGGGCTGCTCTTGAAGCATAGCACCCTCCAGACTGGTTTTTAAGGCATGCGATTTTATCTTCCATCTTCTCTAGGTTCTGTAGTTAAAGCACAGATTTCCCTGACATGCTCCTGCTTAGACAGACTCAAGACACGTGCTGAGAAGCTCCAGTGGATGTGAATTCAGAGACCACTGCTTTGTTAAGCATCTCAGCTCAAGAACAACTGGAAAATCAGAATTGTATGGTCAGAACATTAAAGCAGGCTAAAAAGAAACATCTTCTGGAGAAATGAGAACTTGTTACAGTACCCACAGGGCCTCATAACTACTTCATTGCCTCTAAATTTGGCCCTCATCCTCTGAATGTGAACAGTTATTGACAGTACACATAGGTGACCCAAAAAATTTCAACTGGTAAGACATAGCTTCATTTGTATTAATTTGCTTGAATCTATCTGAATAGAAGGTTCTACTGTTCCTTTTATCTTTTGTTAGCTAATAAAATTCATGTTAGGCAGTCACATGATCAAAAAAAGAAAAACCTGTATTTTTCCAAGGGAAGTCTGGACATCAGATTTGACTGTTAGCTGTGTATATAACTATGACTCCACCAGGTTTAACAAAATTTATCTTTGAGGTGTAAGAAATCAGAAGTACTTGATTCCTTCACTAGTTTCAGTTTGGTAATCTAGGATTAAAGCAATCAGAGTTGCTATGTGTTTATTCATATCACCCAGAAAACCAACAGAAATTTGTAAAACTAATTTATTGATTTGTTTTGCTTAATCTAAGGGCTCAAAAGACTTTTTCATTATTGAAATGAAATAATCATGTGATGAGGACTCTACTCACTTGTCCGTGTTCAGCTGCAGTGTATTAAAAAGTACAGAATAATGACTCCAACTGATTTTGGAGGTAGTTGCCTTCCTTATTGTCAAATCTGCTATGATAGCTATGCATATTCCATAAAGCATGATACTATAATTGCATGTATTTAACATTTTCCTGCATGCTGACAGTGAGAAAACAATAGCATGAATCATTTGGATTGATGATATATAATTGTTACATTATGTAGAGGATTTACAAATGAAAATCCAATACTCATGATACATTTGAATTTACCTGCTAAGCTGTTATCCTGGGAGAGTCTGGGAAGTAAAATGTGTTTTAAATGATCTGCTTCTTGTGGCAAGCATTACTGATGAACTGAAGCTTCTGCTAGAGGAGTCCTCAGCTCTGGAAGTGCAGCCTACTTCTAAGCCAGTTTCTGTCTATTTTATTTAAACTGTCTGGGGAGAAGTAATATGTTCTTTTGAGTATTTGCAGTGTTGTGTGACAAGAAATTAGTTCCATGCTTTGACTGCAGTATAGGTCAGCAGTCAGCTAAGACTGAGATACTAGATACCTTGTCAAAGTAGATCAGATTCAATGCATGGGAATGATATTTCTCCATGGGGTAGTTAAAAATCCTGCTCAGGTGGGTTGTGATAAGCTGCTTATCTAAATATATGTATATCTATATGATCATCCCTTCTAATACTAATTCAAACTTGTTAATATGCATATTCCCTGGCTTGGTAGCCCTGTTTGTCTATGGCTGAATTTGATCATTTTATTTTCTCTCTTTCTGAGGTTTCTGATTTATTGATAATTTGAGTCTCCAGTCTTTGCGATCTAAAATGGGCTGATTCTGGGAAAAACAAGTAGTCCAAATCATCTAGAAGAGGGAGGGAGAGGAAAGCATTAAACTAGATTTTAGCTTGACATTGGATTCAAATGATTAATGCACAATTTTTTTAAAATATCCTGCCTGTTATCCCTGGCTCATCAGTATGATCTATGCTATGTATTAATGCTGCCATCCAAAGTTCCTACTATTCTTTCTCCAGCTGGATATCATGCGTTAAATTTCTGGCTATGTAGTCATCGAACGCCAGGAGCACTGTGCAGCCAGCACATCAGTGTCTCTGGGGATGTACTGCCTTGTTTCACTGAAGAGTCTCCCTTAGATGACCTGTGAGTGGTGTTGAACAGTACTAAGCTATACTTAGTACATAAAAGACAAATAAAAAAGAAAAACACAGATTCTGTAAGATGTTGCTAGCATATTCACACGATTTTTAACACTGTGTGATGAACATCTGCAGCTGATGTACAGAAGAACAAAAAGCTATCAAGCATCCACTGACTTCTTAGGCTAAGCTGAAATTTGTTGCTGACCAGTATTGCTTGGATGCAAAAACACACCTTCCACTTCTGCAGCTGTAATGTGACTAGATAACTTCTATCAACCTATGTTTTTGCTATCTAATGTTCTGTTAGATTATTCAGTTCAAAGTTCTTGAGTATCATTGCTTATGTTTGTCATATAAAAAGATTTTTCTTATTTATTCATGTTAAAGATTCCTTATCAGCACTCTGATGCCAGTTTTCATGATAGTTTAAAAAATCTTTTTTTTATGGACACACAATACATTTTGTGCATCAGCCGACAGTTTCTTTTGTGAGATATATTTATAAAACACTTAGTTGTTTCCAGGAAAAATCTTTGATTGAACACTAGTTAGTTCAAGTACATCATATACCCTTTAAATACTTCTCAGCAGCCTCTCCTTTATGATTCTTGAGCTAGGAGCACAATAAGAAGACACGTGATGAGAAGATTGCTTGCATTCCTGATTATCGGACTGACAATGAAAATAGATGTTGTTTTATTACTGAAATTATTTTCTCTTGCATGCATAGGTATGTGGAAATTGTAGTCATTCCTTCAGATTCTCATCCAGTTAGAAAACAAACATATAATGGTTTTCCACGTTTTAAGCTGTCCTGTACCACTGGAAAGCTAGTGAGGAAATCACAGCTTCATTATAGAAATATCTGATCTAGTGCTTGATCTAGCAGCTGGCAACCCTGCACATGCAGGGGGTTGGAACTATCTTTGAAGTTCCTTCCAACACAAGATATTCTATGATTTTATGATTTAAATAAATAATGATAGGGTTTTTTTTCTGCCCTGAAATACATTATCCATGCTTAAATTAATGCAACGGCTGGATAGACATTTGCACACTCAACATGTACAAAAGTGCAGTGCAATCTAAACTGAATGCACGACTGAAATGACTGGTTTTCTTCAGATGTTCTAATATACGTCAAGAAAGATACTGGGCCAAATAACACTCAATTTCTGAAGAATGAAGCAGGTTCCTAAATGCACACTTCTTTCCATTATAAAAGCAGATTAATTACAAACGAAGTATTATCCGATGCTTCTATGAAACAGTAGTAAAAGATACAGTTTCAGAAGCTGACATGTTGGTTAAAGATATAATGAAAAATATTCTGACATACCACTCTTAAAATTTTATGAAAGTTTTAGATATATTTTAGATTGCTTGGACATTCAGTTAATGAACTGCATATTGGAAATATGAAACCTTGTGAAAAGGTTCACCTTGTTAAAATATCAGTACTTGTATACTTGTATTAAAGGATAAAAAAAAATAATGTAAGACATCATGTAGTATAACTCAGCACTTTCAGCTTCAGTGGCACACAGGTCACTTTGCCAGTAATAAGGACTGTACTGGGATCTAAAGCTACCAGTGTATGCCTTCATCTGGAGCCACAGAGCAAGCTGATAGAACTGTGGTCAGGAGTAAACACACTCCTGATATAAATGGAAGAGCTGTACATACGTGCAGCTGCAAAGACAATACTCAGTTTGGGAACACAGTGCACTGGCTGGTGTGTGTGACAAGGACACTATCCCTTAGCTTCTACATAGTTCAGTCCAGCATTTGGCATTGAAGACTCACATTTTCAGTGGATGAAATAGGTAATGTATGCTACTCAGTGGGTTACACATAAGCTAGAAAAAATCAAATGGTCAAGGGAAAACACTAAAAATAATAGGACTTATAGGAATCTGGTGCAAACTGGTGAGCAGCAGGATGTCCGGTTGAGTTACCAGGATGGGAAGGGTGTAAAGCAGTAGCAGGATCAAGCCTTCAATCTATAATAGACAAATATCAGAAAAAACACTACTGATGCTTGGGGAATTTTTAGGGAGAGCTTACTGTTGTTAACCAGGTGAAAACAAGCTGTGCTAGTGAGCATTACTGGAAGCTGTAATTTTCAGCTGTCATTCTTGCAAGCACAATGCCACATAACATAATGCAAAGTATTGCACGTATTTCACCCACTCAGCTTAACTTGCTAGCAAGATAATTCTACAGAGTCAGTTTTACAGTTCACACAGAGAACAAGAGGAAATCGGAATTTTTGTGCAGTTTCTATATTTTTGGGTTTGTTTTTATTGTGTTTGTTTTTGAGAAAACTCATTCCATTTAGATTTCATCAAAAGATTTCTTAGCAAAAGTTAACTCACAAACCTACACATCTGTAATTGTTTCCTTAGATTCTTCGGACATTTCTATCACAACTTAGTGTACTCCTGTTCAGTTTGTGATTAAAATAAAATCTTTTTGAATGTTTAATTAACAATGGCTAAATCTACTTCAGGTTAATCAAGGGCAAGTGTAAAACATGTAAAATGCCATTTCTTCTGTCCTCAGCAAGTAATTTCAGCTTGACAATAGGCAATTTGCTGGTATACAGAGAATTTAGAGCTATAATTAAATTATATCACAATGTCAGTTAAAACAAAGTCCAAAACCATTTGAATATGTGGTTTTGAACATATTTTACTAGGTCAGTACATTTCTTTATTCTCTTACTAACAACATCAGTATCATTTAAAATATTATTAAAACTGACATCTGTGTACCTGTAAATAACTTTGGCTTTTGGGAAGCCATTTTGGAGAAAGAAATAAAATACGACGTGCAGTTTTTAAGTTTTTGAATTTTGAGTTTTCCTATGCATTGTGTTTTGAAAATATCTGACCATGACAATTTTCACTTTTCTTTTAATGTTTTTACTTTTGGGGCTGGAAATTTCTTGGAATTCATCTAATCAATTAGTGCCTTAATTCCAAGGAGGAAAAATGTCTAATATTGAGCCATTCAGACTAAATTATTTCTATTTATTTTATAAAAATCAAAATCTGGATATGTTAACTCCCTGAAAGCTTTATCATTGACTTTTGTTGTAAAAATCTGTGACTTAAAGTAATTGCCAGGTACTAAAATGAGGGCTCACTTCTGTCTTAAAAAGTGTTAAATGTGCATTTTTTCCTGGACAATCATTGCAAACCTTGTGTTTCAGGAAGGATAAAAATACCTGTCATCATCACAATACAAATCATATAAAATATTTACTAGCTCTGCAATAATGTATTCTCTAAGAAAACTGAGAAGAGTTGGAAAACAAAACTCAAAAAGGATAAACCTACACCATGACAAACAACAAACTGGCCCATGTGTAGCTCTGCATTACTGTCAGTGTTCTCTCTACCAAAGGTTTGCATGCTTACAGCCAGTTCTTCCTCTCTGACAACCAACAGTGGAAGCAGAGATTCCTATTTTGCCTACTACTTCAACTTTGAATCCAAAAAGAATGCCATTTTATAATCTTAATTATTTTTAACAGTGACGTTATCTTAAAAACATATGTTCTAGTATTACAAATTTTATTCTGAAACTACACAGACAGGTGTTATATTATTTAGCAGCAGCATATTTCACTTTGATTTGCAACAAATGACCACTTAAAGTGTCCGTTCACTGAGTAACGCTACATCTCTGATTGCATCCTGTACTCCACAGAAGATTCAGCATTGGTAAATAACCCTACTTGGCCAAACTTAAAAGCAACACAAACTGTGAGCTGCTGTCAACATCATAACATGGAACACAGCTCCACAAAGACGTGTCCTAAGATAGCTCATCTGTTTTCAACATTTTTCTAATAGTGATCCTTACTAGCAATCAAATTTCCTCTTTTGTAAAAAAATCTCAATATTCAAACTGTTGAAGTTGCCATAAGGCCCTAATTGCTGCAAAGACTTACTGCTCAGTACCAAGTAGTATGGAATATTCCCAACCATTTTGAGCACCTGCAGTAGATAGGCTCTGTCACGGGCTTCTTGAATGATTTTGTAGAAGACACTCATCCCAAATATTTAGGTCTTAAAATGTCGCAGAACAGTGTTCTTCGATTGGAATAGGGTAAGGCAGAGAAACACCTACCTGAATATTTAGGTAACCCTATTCATTAATAAATCTGTGTTCTTTTTCTCCACTCTCATCTCCAAAGTTAGGACAAATAGTATCTCGTTTCCAGACTGTGTCCAGCTGTTTGCTTATGTTCAAAGATGGAGAAGGTTCATTATTTAATACTTATATTTATTTAAATTCTTAATATTTAAAGGTGGGGCCTTGTACAGCAATACTTTTGAATACCTTTAATACCTTTTGATGCTTCTTTGGTGACAATGTCAGGGTCACAACTGTTGTGACTTGGGTATTTTTGAATGTTTAACAAGTGGTTTACAGTCCCCTAGGCAAGCAATGACAGCTGAGAGCTTGTTTTGGCCTAATTTATGTTAATATTGCAAAATATTTTGCAGAAATACTGCAGAGAGCTGCTAAGATTAATCAGAAAACACGTTTAAAAACTGTATCCTTGCATGAAAAAGTTATAGTGCAAAGGACATAAATGTGGCATTTTCTCCAAATGAAACAGACAAAACCAAAACCAAACAAATATAACCCAAAGAATAAATTTGTTGCTAAAATGCCTTTATAGACTAAGAAAGCCAAGAAGGTACTGTGACTGGAAGAAGTTAAGCAGTTAAGCTCCTCTTCTATTAACGCTCACCAAGATTTCTTACTTATGGTATTGGAAAACAGTTTATTTCTCATTTAACCATTGAAGTTTGTTTAAAAATAAACAAAATTTTTCTGGAGTTACTCACCCAGTACAAAACATCAGTCCATCCTTCCATGGTTATACACTGGAATACAGTCAACATTGCAAATGCAAAATTATCGAAGTTTGTTATGCCTCCATTCGGTCCAACCCAACCACCCTTACATTCTGTGCCATTCATGACACACTGACGTCCATTCCCTGAGAATGCACAAGGTGCTGGATCTTCTTCAACTAGGATATCTGAAAATGGACCAAAAAAGTCTGAACTTTCATTTCTCAAATATCTGTGAGTTAATTCTTCAATACGAAGAAATATAAAACCTATCAGAACATAAATCTAAGATAACAATCTGATAAATGCTGAGAAAACTCAAGTAAGTTTTAGAGCTGTTAGTCTCTCTGACACCTGGGCCCTTCAATCTTAAAATATTTTAATCAAAACTGAGCATATAAAAGAACTCAAGTAATTAAGCAGTGGGAAGAACAAAAAAAAAAAGCACATTTAGAGTTGAAATAATGAAACAGATCTTTTCAGAAACTCCCCTTACTTAATGTTTTTTTTCCTCTTCACTTCATACTGATGTACTACTAAGGAAACATGCCAAGACTAATGGTTTTGTGCAGTCTACTTCATTTCTTTGGTGAAAGAAACATATCCTTAGCCATCACGTATTTCTCCCTCGTGATAACATTTCACTCCTCCTAAACTCTCCCATAAGAAACACCTCCATTGCATCACTCACATAGACAGAGGAACATCGTTTTATTGTCCATCTTAGAACTCCATTTCTTGTCATACCACCCAAAATACTGGAGAGACACTGCCAAATTTAATCTCAAGAGAGTATATCTTACTAGTTATGGGACATCTAGAAAAACTATTGAGCTGTCCCTTGTGGATATTAATCCTTAATATTTTCAGTTCTGTCATTGCAGTTAGACGTTTCAGACATTAAAAGCTATTCAGAACACATTCTAGTCTCTGTTTTGCACGTTGATGGTGGTGGTAGTACCAGTTTCCTTGAGTGTTTTTAAATAGAATATACTTTTCCTAAAATTACAAGCCACTGAAGCCTAGGGTTACTAGAGTCTTAGCACTTTAGCCCCATTTCTATTTCAAATTGAAATCTCACAGTCTTGAAATACAACAGAACCAGTCTCTTATTTTAGTAAGCAATTTCATGACTTACCTGAATCAATAAGAAAACAAGATTTGTGCATTTTTCCAATAAAAAGTTCCAATCCTATAATAGCATAGATTATGATTACAAACAATACCAAAAGGGCAATATGGAGAAGGGGAACCATGGCTTTTATAATGGAGTTCAAGACAACTTGTAAACCTAAAAGAAAGGAAGATACAA
The DNA here is from genome assembly GCF_038088225.1 of Cyrtonyx montezumae. Lineage (NCBI taxonomy): Eukaryota > Metazoa > Chordata > Aves > Galliformes > Odontophoridae > Cyrtonyx > Cyrtonyx montezumae. Next base: position 6,333,007 of record NW_027072067.1, read on the forward strand.
GACATGAAATAGGTTTCTATGTTCTTGCCTTACTAAAACTTCTGTAATTACACATTATTAGAAATCTATACAACACACTTACTTAGAATATCTATTTATAAACAGTTTTACTGTCCAGAACCATATAAAATATTTCATAGGAGACTAAAGCTTTTTGTCAAAGCCTAATTATTTCCTCTGTTATTAAACATTATGTCACAAAAGCCAATGCTTGACATGCGACACAAGAATTTACAGTTGGATTTTTTTTAGAAATGAAATGAAAGCCAAAGTGTGCAGCTGCAGGTCATTTCACAGAACCTCGAAGAAGTCCTATGCTACAATTACAACTCAGTGACAAGTCCACAGAAATTGCACTTAGCCATACTCTTTTTTTTTTTTAATCTCTCCAGATTAAAAAAAAAAAAAAGATTTCTGCAATTGGCTATCTGTGAAAATATTTTCAGTTCAAACAATCTTACTTTTTAGTTATTAATCTCTCACATCACTTTCAGAACTAACTTAACTTTTCTTCTGTTTTCACCATAAATAAATATTTAGCCAAATTTTGTTCTTACTAAAAGTCAATCCCAGACTAACAAGGTTGCCACAGTACCAATGAGAACAAAACTTGGCTCATTTTTATTTCAGAAGACTTCCTTTCTGACATTCATAAGACTGCTCCTTTCTTCATCTAATCTGTTTTGCTAAACATATACCAAACACAATCATTTCTGTGTAACAGACTATGATATAATAATATCATAATAATGAAATAATATAATAATAATATAATACAACTTCTGGAAAGAGTTGAGTTGTGAGCCATGAACCTCTTACTCAGCCCAAATGGCTTCAGTAATTAATTATGTATGAAAAGAAAATAGGAAGGACTGTTATAAAATTAAATTGCTTTCTTTAAATAACATTGCTCTACTTTTCAAGTTCCTTAATTTATCTGGTAGCTTTATTGATATAAACAGCAGGCATTCTTGTGCATTGGAGGGGGCAGGAAATATGAAATGTGTAATGTGCTTCAGCATACACTTATCAAAATATAAACTATTTTAGGATCACCAACATTTTCAGACATGTAGGATTTAGAATCTAAAAAATCTGAATTTTAATTTCTGGTTTATTTGCATTTAAACACGTAACAATTTTATATAAAGCTTCAAAAAGGAAGTGTGTTTACCCTTCTGCTTATTGAACTGTGTAAGAAGATCATACACTGAATGAATTTGCAATCCTTTGTTCAAATTGAAATAGCATATCATTCGTCTTGAATCTCACTTTATACAAAACAACCAGAAAACAAAAATCAACTTAATATTATCTCATTTATGCTAGTGTCTGGAACATGAAAGTTAAACAGTCAGATCAGTTACAATATTTATTTCAACAGAATCAAATAGAAAAGAGCTTACTGGGCACTCCTGATACAAGCCGGAGAGGTCGCAATACACGAAAGGCTCTTAGGGCTTTGACATCAAAGCCACCAGGTTTGCCACCTGAGTGGCTGCCACCTTCTGCTTCTTTGGTTAATTGTTCCAATATTACACTAAATAATCTAGAAAATGAGATGAAGGGTAAGGTCATCACCATCCATTTGCCATGCAATCAAAGGTATTAAGAAATTACTTGAACTGCAGATAACTCTGCAAAGCCATCCAGATTTCAAAGTGAGAGAATATTGACGTATTAAATCATGACAGAAAGAGTTATGAATTGCAAGTGCTAATCCCTTCTGAGAGTGACAATCACACAGTCTCCAATAAATTAGCATCCTACTTGTACACACTCCTTGGCTATTTTTAAATAAATGAAGATAAATGAACCTACTTTGTATTTCTCCTTGTTCAAATATTTTAACTGTGAGGTTTGGAAAAGTAGTCTTCTCTTTAAAACATGAAATAGATAATCACAAGAAACCATCTGTTTTAATTTTAGTGGAATATGTGAACTGCAAGTGACTTCAAAATGCTAATTACAGTCAGCAAAAGCTGAATATATTAAAAAATAATTCAATTCCAAAATTTAATAACACCAAAAAGATTTGTTTCTTATTCATAATAACGTTGAGTGTAAAAATATTCCCAGATGACTCATTTCTTATATTGTATTTTTCACTGCAGAAATGAGCTGGTAATTCATTAGAAGAGTTTGGAAGACAAGGTTGTTTTTTTTTTTCCCTCCCACTTCCAGTAGAAATTCAAACTGATGCAAGTGTTTGAAATGTAAAATGAACTTCAATTTATTTTAGTTTGGACCTGAATTTTAGATGCATTATTTTCTAGACAAGCAAGTCTGGACCATGAAAACTGTAATAATCCTTTGCACAGAGTCTGTAGTCCAATACTTGCAAAACTGCACATCTTCTGAAAAGATTGTCAAGTCAATATTCTTGCAATCCTGAAACATTTCACATTTGTAAAGGACTCCTGAATTGTGTAGGCTTTTGGCTTGAGCAAAAGAAGTTATCACAAGTCTGGTTCACAGTGCTTTAGGATAGTTGTTACAAATCACGTAATGCCCAAAGTAGAATTTTGAAGATTTTCTCCTGCCCCAGTCAGCAATCAACCTGTATCAGTCAATTCCCATTCCTGTTCTGCTTCATTCTCCTCCAGAAAGAAAGCCAGACACAAAGAGCATCACACAGCTCTTAGAATGAGCTTCAATTTGGCAACCTACCTACTGTAACACCTTAGAAGTCCACACAGTATTTCAGATCCTGATTCATCCTCATAGTTTAAATGAAGCATAATTCTAAGAAAATGAGCCATCTCAATGATCTCAGCTAGACTACTTGTGTGCTAAAGACAATGTGGTTAAACAGACTTATGAATAAAACTCCAATTTAGGAGAAGCTGGTTTCAGCCTACCAGTGAGTACATTATTCAGAAACTTTAAAGGCTACAGGTACAGGAAAGTAGCATAAAAGGACTATGAAAGCTTTCTCTAGTAGACACTCATTATTTCACTTAAATCAATAGAAATTGCATGACAAAGAATGCAGGCAAATAGTAGACTGCTTGGAAGGTAATTCCTACCCTGGTTTCAGAAAGAAGTGACAAAGGCATGAATAATAATAGCTATATCTACAGTTCTGCCATTTTATGTCCATCATCTAAAGCCATTGAGGAATAAAACATACAAACTCTTATTATTCTTAAAATTGACATTTATCCTCCTGTAAAGTTTATCAAAGTTTAAATGCTGGATTTGATGTTGGGGAAAAAGCCTCTGTGCATGTTTCTCCTTTTCTGGTAGAGATTTCTTCTGGCATAGTTATTTATGCATTTGGACTGCTTCAGTTTCTGCTGAAAAAGCACACAAAGCAAATTTCATCTAATATGTTGATTGGAGGACAGCATGGCAGCTCTTTCAAAGCTATTAAAATACCTAATGAAATTGCATGATGATACTAGTCAAATAGAATCAGATCCAGAAGTGATTCCATATCCATCCTGAGTAAGACATGGGTATCTAATTTTCACTAGGCTTTTCTTTTAAGTATTAATGAGATAAATGGACTTATGCTTGGTTCCTTACTGATGTGCATGGTGTTTTTTCTTTTTTTTTTTTTTGTTTGTTTTGTTTTCTTAAACTAAGAGAAAAAAGAAAATTGTGTGTTATTGATGGGCAATAATTCAAGGATGATGATAACTGATGGCAATGTACATAGTAGTTTACACCTCAAAACTTCCAAGTTTGAGCTAGAATTTAAAACTTAGTGGTATATTCTAGGTATTTCAAAAGATGTAGTCCATTTTTTCATATTTTTATGGACTCTGTGAGTATTTGACCTAACCAGATTTAGCTTCCAATAGCAAGCATTTTATGAGTTAATGGAAAAATTTTTAGTTATCATGTATTTAGGACAGAGCCAAAGATAGAGGTCATGTTAATTAGACTGCTCCAGGCTTACTGTACCTCCATGGTCATTTGACAAAAGAGAAGAGGTCTATTCAAGTGAGCCTGGCAAGAGAACAGAGCTTTTATCTGTGATAGTCTCCATACCTACCCACCAAGCTTCCCCTTCAGGCACTGAGGCCAATCTGTTGAGAATGACCTAGCCTGATGAAGGAACTATTTATATACAAATTTTAGCCCGCAATGAAAATTTCTTTTTGGCCCAAGCAACTGGCCCAAATATAATTTTTTAAGTAATTTTTCTATCTCAGAATCAAATAGTTATAAATTGGTTATTAACACATTCATAATTCTTCTCTATATTTAATAATCCTTTACCACAAATTCCTTTACTTTGCACCTATTTTCTTGAAGTAATGGAATGAGTTAAGAGCAGAATACTCTTCTAATACAACGCCTGTTCCATTTCAATTGCAGAGAACTTGATATAGATTGAACTTGCATGCCAAGGTCTTCTTTGCAAGCCAGCCACAACCTACAGGGTTAAATGGAATTATGTTCTCCATAGGCTATATCAATGAAAATGTTTTAGTAAAAAATCTGCAATACTGGAAATTCCCTTCTTCAGTAATCACTTTCCAAGGGACATTCCACTCTCCACTCTTCTGGTACCTGCACAAGACTTGAGCAGCATGTTGTCAGAGGAGGGAAACAAAATCTTCAGTGCTTCTTGATGCAGCGTTGGGCAAGACAACTAAGGAAAATATATCTCATCAAATTGTTTGGCAGAACACAGAAATCCCTCTAAACTTTTAGTGTATAGCTGATGGTTCAACACAGCCTACAGTAGTGAAACTTTTGACTTCACATTGAATTCTTCACTCTCATCAGTTATTGCTTTTACTCCAGAGGGATAAATGTCAAGCTCAGGCCCTTACACTCAGCCAAACAGATTTATATCTACTTCACTGTAAATATTTCAAAACCTTTTAACAATGAAATATGAGTTACTTACCCTACTACTACTATTACAAAATCCAATAAATTCCATCCATTTCTAACATATGCATTGGGGTGTAACAATAATCCATATGCTATAATCTTCAAAAATGTTTCAACTGTAAAAATTATCAGGAAGGCATATTCTACTTTTTCCTGTAGAAGATAGAAAAAAGTACCATGAATAACAATGCAATTTAACAGTTCTTTTACTATTTAAAATTCACAGTAAGAGGGTAAATTGTGTTGATCAGGATTAATGAGAATCAGTACTTCAGGGCAGTATATTTTATGGATTTTAATTGCATAGCATTTAATGTTAGCTGCACTGACAAGGTTGTAACTACACAATTGCATGAGGATTTTCCTGTTTTTGTATTCCATGAGAGGAAAAAGGCTCCAATTCGGCACACACAGAAGTACTCTGTGTCTTTGCTTAAGCAAATAGTCCCATCCAGATCAATAGGATTATTACATTCATTAAAACCAAAAAACGTGGTAGAATAGGATCCTTGAAATATCCTTAAAAAATATACATACTTTAACTGTTCTTTACATCAGATTTTAATTACAGCACATAGAATTCTGTCTATTAAAGGAGTCTGAGACAGTTTCATAATGTACTAATGAGCTTTGAAAAGTGAGCGTGGTCTCAATTTAATCCCACAGCCATCTCGACATGGATGTTTATATGACTTATTCTTCTTTCTATAAAAAGAGATTTGTTTTAAGTCATCATACTGTGCTTGAAAAACTTTTAATTTCATATACCAACACCCCATATCATTGAAGCTCCAATTCACATTTGTTTCAATACATTTTTAAAAGCACTGTTACTCTACTGTATCTTCATTTTGCCAGCATTCATATTTTAAACCAACATAAATGTTGAATCTCTTCTCATAGGTAGAGGATAAAATTTTTTAGTGGGTTCCTCTTTATCTACAGATAGCACACTTGATTTGGATAAGATACAAAAATTGCTGCTATCAGAGCAGATCAATTAACACATTTATTCTTTTTACCTTCAGGAATCACCATTTCATTGTTTTGTATAGTACTTGATTTCTTATCTGACATTATGCAAATATTAGAGCCAAGAATACTAGACACAGAATGATTCATTTTTGTTAAACTTCTTCAGGCACTTAGGATGTTGTTCCCTGTTATCATACACAGCATTAATTAAATGGACGATAATTGCTCAGTAAAGATTACAGTCAGAAAACAAGGATTACAGAGTTTCACCCAAGGCAGCTTCTCTTCAGCTACATTGTTTTGCATGAGTTCTCTTGCCCCCGTGACAATGATGGACATCCTTCTCGCCATATTCTCCTGTTATTTTTCCTATCACCAACTTCAAAATTATTTCTCCCACTTACTAATTTCTCACTGATAAACTGGAACATGATAAAAGAATCAAGTTATGTCGGAGAGATATAGCCATTACAATTCTTTGATCAGAGAGCACAACAAAGGTTATAATAATATGAATATGAGTGCTCCTGAGAATTATACTACAAAAATGCTGAAATCCAGCCAAGCTCTACCATGTATACCTTCCACAATAACAACAATTTTGGTCTCCCTATATACAAGTCTCTAACTTGGGCATAGAAAGATAAATAATTTAAGACAACATAAGGAAGACAAAAATATTAGGTTGGCATTTGCTATAGGCAAAATACATATCAGTAGCCAGAGCAGTAAAAGAAAATGTGTATCAAAATGAGGAAATTTCATATATGCAAATTTCAACAACTCATTAACATGAAAGGAAAGCAGGACTGTTTTGACATGAGCCAGCAGCCCAGAAGGCCAGCACTATCAACAGAGGGGTAGCAGCAGGGAGAGAGGGGTTTGTCTCCATCTACTCAGCTGTCATGAGACCTCAAGTAGAGTACTATGTCCAGGTCTGGGTCCTCCAGCACGAAAAGGATGTGGAGATGTCAGAGTGGGCCAGAGGAGGGCCACAAAGTTGACTGGAGGGCAGGAGACCTCTCCTATGAAGAAAGGTTGAGGGAGGTGGGCTTGTTTAGCTGGGAGAAGAAGGTGATTCCTAGAGACACCACAGCAGCCTTGTACTACTTGAAGGAAGTTTACAAGCAGGAGAGGGACTGACTATAGGACAAGGGGAAATGGTTTTAAACTAAAAGAGAAAAGATAGTTAGGTTAGGTATCAGGAAAATTTTTATTCAGGGAGTGGTGAAGATTGGCACAGGCTACCAGTTCCAGTTGTGGATGCCCCATCCCTGGAGGTGCTCAAAGCCAGGTTGTATGGGGCCCTGGGCAGCCTGGTGGGTGGCAACCAGCCCACAGCAGGAGGCAGATGATCTAGATGTTTGAGGTCTTTTCCAACTCAAGCCATTCTATGGGCTCAGCACCAACCCTAGTCCCAGTGTAACTTGCTTAATGGTTACATACTCCAGCTGTTCATTTGAATACTACAGTCCACAGCTAACTCTATCCTACTACTTAAGCCCCCAACTTTTAAGCTACTCTGGTCTTGTTCCTGTTGATTTTCTTTTCTTTCTATGGAAGCTTAATTTCTTAATCAGTATTCCAAACATCTTATTCAAGAAATATATGATTCAGAGCAAACAATTTTTTTAAACCCAATGGCAATAACTCTTTCTGCGACAAGCTCGTTTCTACTGGTTAACAGAACAGGAAGAAAAACGATATCACAATTTCAGTGCAACTATAGTGAAATTGTATCTTTCAAGCAGGAGTGAAAATAATAATGTAAAAATAAGCTTTTGGGAGCAGTCAAGACACGAGGAAATCACATTTTAACACCATTAAGAACCACTTTCATTATCAAAAAATTGAACTTGTGGAACACACATTTTCAGGATCCTCACGGTCTATTTTCCAATTCTTCAAGTCTTACTCTTACCTGTAGGCCCAGAGGTGACTTTTTAATTTCTTTTTTCCAAGTACTGTTTTCCAAATGTGCTCTACTTGGCCTAGAATCAACATAATAGGATCCTACTCCTACTATCCTGCCTTCTTTTGGAAAAACGCTGTGTAAGATGACAGACATTGTTTAGAGGGTAAAATTGTTGGTAAATTTGCTTTTATGGGGCATTATAATAAGTTTTCGATCTTAGTCAATTTTGTTTTACTGTTCCAGATTCACTGTATTCACTGATTCACTTGACAGCTGGACCAACAGAAACCTCATGAATTTCAGAAAGGAGAAATGCAAAGTTCTGTACCTCAGGTAGAATTATCCCATTCAAGACAGGCTAAGAAAGAACCTGAAAGTTATACTGGGAACCAAGTTAAATGTGAAGAAAGACAAAATCCACACTGATGTGCAATAGGAATTTCATAGCATGGTCAGCAAACTGTAGGAAATTACACTCCCACCTCCACACGGTGCTTTGAGGCTAAACAGCTGCTACAGTTTGGTGCCCCTCAGTTCTAAAAGAACATTGATAAAGTGCAAATTCCAGTGAAGGGAAGATCTTCCCTCCATGGAAAAGAAGGCGAATAAACGCTTAACAGCAGAAAGTAACTACTTGAAGGGGAGTTACAAAGATGAAGAAGCCAAATACACAGTAGCAGCATATTGTGAAACATGGGAAAAGAGCCACAAGCTCTTGGGATTTAGAAAAACTTCTCTACCAATAGGTCAGTGTAGCATCGGAGCAGGTGACATCAAAGCAAGAAGTTTTGAAGATGCAGCTACACAACAGCACAACTGATCTGACTGCATAGTGGCAACTGTCCTGCTGAGAGCCAAAGCTCTAGATAACCCCCAGAAGTTCTTCCCAGTTAATATTTATAATATTTTGATATATTTCAAATAATTCTTACACGAGCACAGAGAAAGTACAGATAGAATTGGACAAGTATGACTACCTACATCTACTACAAATTCAATATGCAAAAGCCCCTGCAGTTTGCACAGTGTTCAACACTGTGGGAGAGTTTCCCAGTATTTCTGTGGAAGAATAGAAATGCATGCCCTGGTTACAGAGTTAGCCCTGAGATATGTATGTTCAAAATGGACACAAGACAGAACCGGGGAGGATGCCATTAACTGAGTCACTGGCACAAAGGAAGAATGCTCTTTAACAGAACAGCCAGTGGGCATTTCAAGAGAAACAATTTCTTGAAAACCTTGAGAAAATATAAGGAACTCATTAGTATACATCTGCTACTAAAGAAACCTATTGTTCTAAGCACTACATCACTTTCCTCTCCTTTATCCTTCTTCTCTTCTGTCTTTTCATTTTCCTCCCTTTCTCCATGCTCTTGCACACTCTCTTTTTTACTTCTTTTTTTTTTTTTTTTTTTTTAAATACACTTTGTATCTTCTGCAGTGATCAGAGAAGTGATTTGGCCCAGTATGAAACAAGAGCATCCAAAGTACGGGCTGTGCTTTCCTTGCAGGCTGTTTGTCAGGAAATGGGCAGCCAACAGATGTTCTAACACAAAGCTGACAACCTGCTCACCCTCAGGAAGGTACTGGCAGTCTCTCCTTGCATTCCTGTAACCTTCTGCCCATTTCTTGGGACATCAATCCCTCCTCTGCAGGCTAGACACATCTATGGCCATGCATCACCTAGCACACCCAGAGCTTAAGCATGCATCAATCAAGAGTAAATAAAGTTTAACTATTCCATTTTCAGCATTACTGGAAGGGCTGAAGAAGTAGGTTTGCGATGCAGAACTCAGGCAGCAAGTGATAATTTAAGGATCCAGACAGAAGGGTGTAGTTTCAAAAGATTACAAGGAATACATTTCTTATTTTTCTCTATAGTGGGGAAACATCCATGCAAAAGCTTATTTTATTCATATTAATTGGGATCTTTGAGTGAATAATTCATTCCTTTAAAAATGGAAGTAGGAATGCTAAGATATAAGACAAGTGAACTTAAATAAGAACATAAGTATGCCTGAGTCCCTGAAAAACATCTGTATTGGAAAGTCCATTTCAGTTCTAGAAAGCATGCAGATTAAACTAGAGATTATACATAATTGTGAATGTCTACTATGGCATTTATTCTATACAGCATCTCAAAAGTAGCAGATTAAAAACTGATAGCTGTAAATCTGAAGATGCCAGGAAGCACAAAAATCTGGCTGTTACTGAGGTTCTAAGCATGTTGCAGCATAGACCAGCAGCAGTTTGTTCACAGATTTGCTTCCACACAGAACCAGGCCCTCTCTTTACCACAGGCTGAATCCTGAAAGGCTGTCTCACACTTCTGTTAATGTTGCTCAAATCCACAAAGTCTCAGTAATCTTTTTAAGAATTTTTGATGCAACAACAGCACTGATTAGTTACATTGCCTTTCTCATCATGCAAGTGGCCAACACGTTCCATGCTAAGATCAATCACTTAGTACAGGATAAAGGCTACCCACATCCACTGAGTTTCAGGGAAGTTGTTGGAACACTTTTTCAGTGAAGAAATGTGTTTGCTTTTTTATTTTAGGTAAATCAGCTTAGCAGAAACTCTGTTGCTTGGGAAGAATTTTTTTTTCCCACCCTTGCCAGATGGTGTACATTAGTCACAATTTATTATCTTCATATTTTCAAAATCTCCACAAGAAATAGCAAAAGCTACTGCCACATATTTTAACATGGCACACTGAAACTCATCACATAAGACATCTCGCAAGAAAATTGCTTAAAAATAAGAAGTCACTGGTTTGCAAAAACCTTAGTCCATTACATTACTTAATTAATAGCATTCTCATATTAATTCCTACTTCCTGGACATTGAAGAATTCATAAATTCTTAATTTTGGAAACATTTTTGCATCAAAAGAAATGTGCATCTATCAGAATATTAACTCCGTACTGAACGAATTGATTCAATTTAAGTAAAGCAGCTCAACTGATCAGTTTTCTGAAGTTCAGTCATACAGAAAGCCAGATGCTTTGACTTTCTTTTTCTGGGGATTAGTAATCAATTGTACTTTTAATTAGGATGTGTGACCAACACCTTGACAACATACAAAGCCATTCATGCTTTTGCCAAACAAGTGGCTTAACTATATCTTCATCTCTCTGAAGGCAAGCAAGGGAGAGAGGGCTCAAAAAACAATTTTTAAGGATTTGCATTCTGAATTAACCAATTAAACTGTGTTGTGTCTTCCTGACCAGCCCTAGCTTACCTGAAGGAATACAGCTATCACACTTAACTATGTCAGATACCTGAATCTGTGCTCTTGTAAGCACAGCTGATTTCATAGAGGAGCTCTGCAGCAAGTAATTAAAAAAAAAAAAAAAAAAAAAAAAACCTTTGGAAAAATTAATTACTTACCCATAATTACACCACTTTAATACAGAGAGGAACCACTAGACATTATTTTCAAGGGTACATGATGTCCCATCTACCCAGGACTATTTCATGTTTATGTATGACCAGCAACGGCTCCTGACCCTAATTTGCTCCCAGGACACCCTCATCCCCACATCTAAGTACAAAGGTTTAAACAGACCTCAGGTTTTCTGAGGCCTAGGATTCCCATGTGGAAAGAGATTTGGCTTGCACAGACAACATACTCTAGCTGAGTAGTAATTTTCTTCTTTACACAGTAACTGCTGAATATTTCTATTTAAAAACCACTCTGTATAGGAATATATGCTAAAGAAAAACCTTTTAGAAAGGTGTGGAAAATCACCCGAGAATTTTTTTTACACAATCCAAAAGGCAGTAGAAGAGAAGGTATCAAGAAGGCTAATCTGCTTTCAAATATTAATATGCAATACATTTTTATGCACTCAGAAATCTACCTAGGGAAAATCTAAGAGCATGTTTCCTATGATACCTTAGGATACTATCCTGTGGTCAGAGTCTAAGTAGATTCTTTAATTTACATAAATCACTACTACATGTATAAGAAATTTAGCTTTTGACACTGTTGCAGAAGTCTTTAAGAATAAAACTGAAATGAATGCATTGGCTCAGAAGCAGAATCCAGGGCAACTGTGCAGAAACTTGGCATAAACCTTAGAAATATCTCAAGCCTTCCAAGGCTCTTTATAGGACACCATCGTAACACCAGAGATCCACATGGTTTGAGGCTTTTACTGCTGTTACATCTGATAGCAAAGTTGATATTTAAGAGTAAATACCAAATGCAAATTCTGTACTTAGGAGGCACTGCTGACACTAAGTAGTTGCTGCACAGTAAGCATTTTTAAACAAGTTTTATATAAATCTGAATGGGTTTCTGTTCCTCGTAGCACTGTTGAATGACAAATCTCACTCACAGCAATAACACTGTTTCAAAGAGAACACAAAATGCTTTCATCTCATTTGAACTGTGAATTCACAATCATTTAGCAGAACCACAATTAACAGTTCCTCTCTCTAGATCTCAAGCAAACACGCATGCTTGTAAGAAAAGAATGCGTAACAGAACATCTCAGTAATACCAGGTACAGCAGGCGAAGAAAATGGATATGTAAGCTGCATGCTGAATTGTAATTAACTTCAAATGTAGGTTTCTTGAAATCCTTTTTTGATCAATGTCATTTGAAACATTATTTGAATAACTTAAGTCACCAAGACATTATCTCAAAGACAGTTTTGGGTAGCACAAATGCCCATGCATTCAGCTGACAGATTCTGGCAGCCGCAGGTAGATGACTAAGCAGATCATGTTTAACACTAATTACTTTTTTTCCATTATTTCCTGTATTTGCATCCCCTAAACGTGCTGTAAATCTACATTTCACTCGAGTGTGATTGCATCTCATATGTTTGTCATGTTTTTTCCACTTTATCTCTTGGAATTATGGAGACAGTTTTACACACCTCCGTTCTACAAACTGTCATCTGTATACTCAGAAAAATGTAGCATCCAAGTGACAAATTTTCCTATTGTAGGAAATGTTGGTCCATCTATATATCTGTATACTTTGTGCGTTCTATATGTACACATCATTGCCACTCCCTTACATAAATTTCTACAGATTGTTACCATATTGTTCTGAAGGAACAAGTGGATTTTGTAAATGGCAGGATTTTGTAACAGTGCTCATGAGTGTCTAAATCCAATGAACATGATGCACCAAAGAATCTGAAATGCACAAGAGAAAGTAGGCCAAGCAAGTAATAAAGCACATAACTGGAATACAATCCAAATTACTTGGATATCTTTCTGTTGTCCTCCTATTTAATTGATGATATTCAAGTGAAATGATGATATTCAGTGAAATAAGGATGTATAAGAGAATACGCACTCATCTGTCATACTGTTTTACTTCACATAGTTTTACTAGAGCCACTATCAAGCAGACAGTATACCAGAACTTTGGAAATCTAACTATAAAAATGTCAGCAGCAAGAATGCTAACAAAATAAACTTTTAACTACAGGAGAGGGCAGCACAGAATAGTCCTTGGAGACACTGTCCAGAACAAACAAATAATTCACCCAATCTGACAGATGAATGATCTGCAACACTCATGAAAATGTGAAAGTACAACTTTATCCTTGATTGCTAAACAGGTTTGCTAAACAAGTTGTTTCTAAATGAAATGGCCCTTTCCTGCAGCAATGCTAGACAGGGCAATTCCCATTTTGTGTGGCAAGTAACTAAGTATACGAATAACAATCCCTACAATTCTTTCAGCTGGAACAGAAGGCTCAATGAACATGAGAACTGCATATTTTTAATACATCTAGTGAGGGTCAGATTGTTCTTTTTCATAATCAAGAAAACGTAGAATTCTAGAAATAATACGGTTGACAGGAGAACTGTCTTCAGTAAAAACCCTGTGCTCCCTCAAGTAACAGGAAAGTAGGCTGTAAGTTCATTGCAAGGGTAGAGCACAAGAATTAAGATGTGAAATAGCTCCCTGTATACACTAAGGAGTTCTGAGAAAGAAAAACAGTACAGCTACATCATCAAATTGTATTCAGTTCAGTTCACAAAAAAAGATCAGAATGACATACATGTTTCCACTTCAGCTTTGCTCAGGTATGGATATTAATCCACTCCCCTGAAAATTCATTTTAAAATTAAACATTATAATAGGTTCGTCCTGGTAAATGGCACTACACTGAAGACTTACTCTTTATTTTAACCTATATGCCTCGATAGAAAAATGTTCAACAGAAATAACAGTAAATGCACTACTTTAGAAAAAAGCAAATATCAGGAATGTTACCTACAGTCACTGCTGAAATACCAGGAACATCATGGCAGTAAGAACTAAACTGAAAGAAACTGAGTACAGTTGAAAAAAGTATTTATTTGTCCTTCATTTGTTATGTAATTCACATTTCAATCCAAACAAAAAAGATCTCTGATGTAATAGATCCCAAAAGTTCTTTTTAAACTATTCAAAGGCAGTATATTAGGCTTGGTATAAAATAACTACATCATTTCCTGTGATCTACAGATCAAGCCTCAGTAATAAAAATCTTCAACTTCTGAAAGAAAGGAAAGCATGCATCTGCCTGTCCTGAAGCCATATTCCTTTTTTCTCTACAGATGAATCAGTTTTCCTTCTATCCTTTGGAATGCTACTAACATTAGTTAGTGCCTCCCCAGTGGGTGCTGCAATTACAGCTCCAGATTCTGCAGATGACTGTGCTTATTTGTTTTTTTAATCATCTAGCTAGCCTTGATATTAAAGCAGTAAGCAGCGCTCAGAAAATCTCAAATGCTAAGAGTATCCCTGCAATTTCAAGGTTGTATCAAAAGAAACCCTTCCTTTCTTTCCTATACCATTTGTCAGCCCAGGAGATGTATTTAGGTTTGGAGTTTCATATTCCATTTTCTGCTTATCCACACAGAACTGTCTTTACCAGGAAGATTACGTTCTGGGTTTTATTATTCTCATCTGAACACCATCTAAGCTTTACTACTTTTTTTTTTTTTTTTTTTTTGTAACTTATTTTGGGGATTAGTTTTGATTTCCAGAGAACTTGCTGTCTGTAACAATATATCAGTAACTGCCCCGACATGGTTTCCAGTTCACTGTCACTATAAGACAGTTTGAATACACCAACATCTGCTTTCTCCCCACCGGATGTAAAGCGTCACAGTCCCTGCAACTTTCTCCCACCAATTCAGAAAGGCAGCCCCTAATGCATAATCACAATTGTGGTCTCAAAAGTAATTACACAGAACAAGAACCGTTACTTCCCCTTCTGAAAAATTCTTGACTTTCCACCCCTAGATAATTGTAGTTACGTCTGCCAAAGCTACTTCTAAGTAGGTGAGGGAAACCTACTACTTTTACTAGATACAAATCACAGTCCAGCTGAGCTCTACACACTGAAATCCAACAACACCCATTTGCTAAAGATTTTAATGTGCAGTCAATCCTGTACTTCCCCAATTTTCTCATACTTTAATACTTGTAAAAATGAAAACGTGATCATTAGGAATTCCTCCAAAACTCAGCTAATTTAATCTCACACATTCTATGGAAATGTGTTCATGAATTGATATTAGACATGCATTTATATCTATATGACAAAACCTGAATGCTCTACAAATGACTCAGCCTACGTGGCCCACATCTAGAGACTCCATTCAGACTTTGCCATTTTGCCAAGAGGAAGATGGTAGGTGGTGCATACATCCAAAAAATCTAAGTCTATGTATTACATCTAAAAGTGGACAGGTACAATTAGTAGATTTAACTGAGAATTAATTAAGTGAAAACAGCAGAAAATAAATTTGAAGGAGTGAATTACTTTCTATAAGAATATAAAAACTGAAATGCACCAATGATTAGGCATGGTATAACACCTGTGCTTATGGGGCTGTGTTGAACTGTAGCTAAAAGTTCAATGTTTTAAAGCTTCTGTTTGATGGCATGAAACACCATCATACATTAAAAATAAAGCAACAGAACTACTGAATTATTAATACTGTTCATCACCTTCAGATGAAACAAAGAACTTATATTGTAAGCCTCAGGTATCACCTGTTAACCCAAAGAATTTGTCATTTGTCTCTTTGACTCTTGACAAAGACTCATGCTCAATTTGAGCAGGTAGAATATTAAGTTTGGGCCACAGTCTTTATTTTTTATTTTTTTTTATTTTTTTTTAACTTCACCTCCTGTAAGTAGGTGAAGTTTCCTCTCCTGCATTAAAGTGCTTACAGCAGGGAAGAAACTCACAACAGCAGTGAATTCTTGTTATACAAACATACAACAAAAATAAGAATCTTCATCAGCTCTCATTAAGCCAAGTGTCTGAGTGTCTAAGTAAGGGCATTCTATAGTCAGAAGAGCTGAACTGATAATGTCAGAACTCCAACTGTTTCAGGGATTCAGAGAAAGCTCATAACATTTTATGATTCTATTTTAAGTTTTAGTAAGTATAATAAGTAAAAATATTTGCATCTTAATGGCCTAGAAAGAATGCTGAGATATAGAAATAAGTTTATACTATATAATGATCTTTGAAATAGCTATTTGACACATTTACAAGTACTTCCACAATCCAGTACTACGATATACAAAGGCCAGTGTCATTATTAGAAAAATTTAGGTTTGAAACAGTTAACAAGCTGAAGGCAAATTTACTCTGTATGGCACTAAATCAAACTCAGTTCAGTACAGGCAAATGCCTTTTTGTAATCTCTTTTTTTAATTGGCAATTTTATATTGCAAGTTTTTTGGCATCTAATTCTGAAGTAAACACCAATGCCTTGAATTGGGAAAGAGTTGAGGGTCTCCATCTTTGCAAAGAAAAAAGACACCCAGCACCCTGCAAGATCAAGTCCTCAAACAGGGACAAAATGCTTTAATTAAAGCTAATTTTTTTAGCTCAGTGCTATTTCTAACTTATGAATTGCCAAAAGCATTGTTTTACTCATGTTTCGATGAAATACTTAGCACAGCGTGAAATAGATGGCATCTCCTCCACAGCAAAAGTGAAAGGTTGACTTCTGCCTTGGGCATCTTTTATTTTCTGTGAAAGCTTAGAGGTATAAACTGAAGCATGATAATTAAACCTTGAAGAAAAAAGCAGTGACGTTATAACAACTGTTTTCATGCAATGATATATATTCTGTAGCAATATCTTTAGTTTTCAAGATTAACTTGATAATTTTATTAATTTTAAATGGAGTTACACATATTAAATGGCCATTAAATCTTACTTAAAACTCCAAATAAATGAGAACGTCACTATTGACCAAAAAAAAAAAAAATGCTATTTTATCTCTTTTTTTTCTTTAATAATTTTCAGCATTTACATTTATTGTACATGCCATATTAAAAAGGTGGCTTACATATTCTCCAGCACCCAAGGCAAGGAAAATAACAAATGATATAACAGAAGTATGTAAAGCCTGACATCATCACCAAAATCAATTGGTCTTGTTTAAGTGATGTACATATTTGCACTCAAAAGTTTTGCTGTTTTTTCCTTTAGAAAAAGCTATCAAAGCAGCAGTCTCCTACTGAGGTGTGTCAGAGCTAATGTAGCTGAATGTAGCTCACCGTAATTGAAAGTAATTCATGCTGTCACATTTACTGTAACGAGAGGTCACATCTTGAGGGCCATAAATGTTGTTCACATTAATCGTAACTGACACCTTCCTCCTCCTGCAGGGAAATTCAGCCATATTACATGGCTTAGTTCACATCCTTTTTAGGCATCTGAACTTCTTGATGTCTTCTGCGAGGAGGGAGGGTTGCCATTTGGTTTGAGGGGGAGCTGATTTTTTGTTTGTTTAGAGAAATAAGTAACAAATTGTGCCTCGTACCTTACGAAGTCATTGCATACAGCAGGACATAATAAATACAATTACATTAGTCTTCAAAAATCCCACAGGTAACTAAAAATTATGATTTAAAATCTTCATATTATGGGTGCATAATTTAGGGGCAGTTTATGCTTTCATATATACCATGTTCAGAAGCAATAGTTAAGAATGCAACACACTACACAACCATACCAAGCAACCTACGTGCATTAACTTCCAGCTAGTAATGAAAGTCAGTACAATTTTGGAATCCTAAGGTCACACAGTAAACAGTGTATTTATTTTTGAATGTTAAAATCTGTATCAAGCACGTCTGCGACTTGCACATTTATATATTTCAATCCCAATATTAAATGACGGTACCATTTCCTTTCTGAAATATTAAGTACTCACTTCCTTTTTTATAGCACATGAGACTAAAATGTTGGTTTCCCATTTGACAGTGCTACATGATCGGAGAAAGCTCTTGAAAGCACAGACTACATGTACTCCATGTATAATTAATACAGTTTACAGAAAGTGACAAGCTTTTAATCTGTGTGCCTAATTTATCCTGGGAACAGAGTTAAACTATTAAAGATGCCAAAGAAGTAAAAAGGGCATGCAGAAATGCTATGGAAATAGCTGGATGTGCTTGCTGACCACAGAATAACCTTCTTTTTTTTTTTTGTTTTATTTTTGTAACAGCAAATAGTTGAAAATATAACAAAGAACTTTCTCCTCCAGTGTTTTTTATTTATTAATAATTGCTAGATAATATTTTACAGTATCATTTGGTGGGTTTCTGTTGTTGTTTTTACAGGGTTTGGGGTTGTTGGGTTTTTTGTTTGTTTTTTAATTTTTATAGTATTTGATATATTTCACCGGACCAGAAACTCCGCACAGATGACAATGTCATTTAGTTTTAGTGAGGTGTACTGCAATTGTCTCGTTTTCTAAACAGGAGTTGCTGTAGACCCTAGCAGAAAAATTGTGCTGAAAGAGCTGGTCCCACTCTCTTCAAAATAGAAGTACTCCTTTAAGTTAAAAAATAATAATGATAACAAAAAAAACCCATCTATGATTTCATCAAAATTAGAAGGTCTTACTATAGTTAGTCCTGTTATTTTGCTCTGAGATAGGAATGGAATTCACACTGCCTATTTCCACTATCTCATAGTTCTAGGGGGAGTACCTACAATACTGTTTTCGTACCAAATGTGGGATTAACAAGAACCGAAAAACTTGCTTCTCCCTAGGAGGGACTCTTGCCTGCACACCTCACTTAATTCCTAATTTCTCAGGTTGCCTTTAAATCTCTATCTACGTTGCCAAGATATTTTCCTTTAGAAAAAGGAGCTCAAGAACCATAGTGAAATGAAGAGGGCTGCTCTGAAAGTAATGCTTCCTGATTTATTAAGTCTATTATTCCTCCATGCTGAAAAAAAATGGCAGGCATGGACATCCATGAACACATGCTGAACACTTACAGAGACACAACAGCAGATGTGAGCTCAGCAAGGGACGAGTGGTGCATGACAGCAGCAGCAACAGTGGGTCGACTCTGCTCTTGCAGATATCTATGAGCTTAGCATGCAGGCTCTTGTTCACCACTGATAAATATGCATGGCTAACAGTGGTGACTATGTTGAAAAAAAGTGTTTTGTAGCTGAGAATTTGCTATGCCAAATAGTGTTATTGTGTCTTTTGTATCAGCTGTAGAAATCAGCAGGAGGCATTATTTTTAGAGACCTCCATGTATTCTAACAAATCATCATTGCTATTACTGTCTCATTCTTACATAAAAATATATATAGTTAATATTTAACTAAAGTGATACATATTTTACAAATACCATCCTTACTGTTCTATTAAATACTAGCCAAGAAGTGAAAAACACATGTGGACAACAAAAGGCTTTGTATCATTGAAGAGACTACAGCTATTTGAGCCAGGTGATAGTAGGTTAGTGCTCTGGATAATTCCACGATCAGTAGATTCACCAATTCCAAGGCTCTCCTGAGAGACAGTCACCACCAATTAACAGCCCTGAATAAACTCAGTATTTTCTCTATTTGCAGATTTTCTGAAGGTTAGTTTTGTGCAACAACAATAAAAAAGAAAATAAGATGTCTAATACCTCATTAGATTTTAGGGCAGATCAAGAGGTATTTTATTAACAGGTCAGTAAACTCAACAGATTTGTCTGTCTTCTGTTCTATTTCTTGATCCTTCACTGCACTCCTTACCAACACAGCTGGCAGCATTTAGATATGTTGAGTTATCCCACTCTGGGGGCCCAGTCTTCCAGACATGAAAGTCCTCTTCACTTCCACTAGAAGTTCACTCCTGTAGCTCATCCCACTGGTGTTTAGAAAGCTCTCTACTCTCTAATATAACTTTACTCGTACCCAGTAGATCACCAACTGTTCTTGAGCTGACACTATAGTTTAGCTTAAGCAGCTTTTCTCTCTCCCTCATATTCCCCCCATGAAATTCTCTCATTCTGCAATTTTCCCAACTGAAAAACATCAAGCTCTTACAGTTCACCCTTCCTTCCAGAATCATCCTATTACTTTTTCTCTGCACCTACTTATCCGAATTAATTGATCCTCAAGAGGAGGATGAATTTTTTCCCTCTATCAGGAAGCAATTTTGACAGTTTAGAGTATGCACATAAATCTGTTACATAACTTAAAAACATACATTTATTTACACATCTCTATTTCAGTGAATACCTCTAAGCTGCCTGTCTTCAAATCCTTGCTTTACGGCTAAAATTGTCCCCACTTGAACTCTACCAAAGAATCAGCACTGGTATTTTCAATCACATTTTATCTATATTTCTTACCTTATTATTTATGAAACAACAGGTTTACATTTCTGCTAGAGTACCTTAACCATTTTTCCTCTCTATACAAACACACAGAGCTTCACAACACTTCACCTGTGGGAGTCCTCACGTGGGTGTCCTTAAAATCTATGTGAATTTTCTTAGAAAAGGATTATTCTGTTCCTTTTGCCTGGAGCTGTCTTTTCCTATGTTACATAAGCCTTGATGACATCTATGCTGTTGTGTAGTCAGCATGACATAAAAGACACTGTTGTCTAACTCCATACAAAAGGAGTAGGATTGAATCCAGAACTTGGAAAGTATCCAGCAACACTTGGTAGTAAGAATGCTTTGTTTGGATGAGAGATGCTGGACAAATGTAAAGTCTTTTTACTGCTGTTGCAAAATATGGCTAAACCAGATATCCCACAACATACTTGTCAGCTAGAGGCCATGGCAGCAATAAGAAAAGTACAAAGAAGTTAGCCAGGCAATCAGCCCCTATGGTTACTGAAAAATTCCACATTTCTGTAAAAGGACACCTCTAACAACCAAGAACTCTGCAGGACTCAGTGTTCTATGCCTCCATTACGTTTCGGTTCATTACATAAGCAAGTGCAGTACAAACATGTCATCAAGTGATAGGATTAACTTCTGAAGAGCAGCATTCAGACACCATCCACCCTCCCATCCAGAAAAGCATACAAATCTCAAGAAAAAGACCAACCTAGGATAACACAGCTGAGCTGACAGATAATCCAGAACACTTTCCAGACCAAATCCCTCCAGCTGCTAGCTGCATAGAACACTTTGTTAAAAGACCTGAGAACATGCAAGTCAGGTAAAGCCTGAAGTGAGGCAGCAAAACATTACTGCAGTGATGGCACAACATTAGGACTGAAATTCAGTCGATACGTTTTGCTGACTTCGAGACAGCAACTGATACCAAGCTTGCTTACCACCCTGTGTGTGAAATTCACAAATTCAACAAAAATATCCATAGGAAGTAAGCTGTAAGTGCAGTAAGGAAAGAAAATACACCATACTTTCATGCATTGCATTCTCCAGCCTTTCTGATGTTACTGTGTTTGCTCTCAACTAGAGGACAGACAATGCATTCACTTTGCGTGTCATTATTTCAGATTGTCTAGCATAACAGATATTCTACTTCTAAATTACTGCTATATTTTGATCATACATAGGTTGCTCTGAAAGTAATGCCTACTATTTATTTACAATGAAATTACAACAGACACAAAGAGCACAACAACATTTGATATTTGATAGAGCAAAAAACAGCTATAAAACACTACTTTTCAACAGTTACACCATTGGCTGTGCATTTTCACCAGTGATGAGCAACAGCCTGCATGGCACACTTATAAACATCTGCACCAGCGAAGGTGCACTGTCTCTGTTGTCACTGCTGAAAAGCAGCACCCACCACTTCACTGTGCCAACATCCACTGTTTTGTATCCAGAAATGTTTTTTTGCTCCTAAGCTAGCTAGCTTTATATCTCCCCTTTCTATTCTCTAATTAAATCTCTGACTGCTCTGCATACCAGCTAGACAGTTTGATAGCACCATAAAACTTCACACTAGCTCAAAATAAAGTAGTCTGATAAATTACAGCTTAGTGGCTGGTTAGGGTCTTTATTCCAGCATCTAAGAATCACGTGGAGAATATGCACTCTGCACCTACCACTCGCATATATAGGGCAGCAAGGAAACTAAGCACTGCAAATTAAAAGCAAGAATCTAGTCTACATGAACAAAGTTTGTGTAAGAAAAGATTAGCAGAAGACTGATAAATTTTAAAACAAAACTGAAAAGCAAGTTATAATAGGATATAAACATTCACACATCAATCATTTGTTTGAAGTGTTTAGGTCCATAGCGATTTAAAGTGGATTCTTGGAATATTCTCCTGTTGCCTACAATACAATGAACTAGTTTACTCCCAGCAGTTCCTAGCATGTGGGTGGCCACATCATAAATAGCTAGATAAACTGCATAGCTTCAATAGCAAAAAAGCTAATACACACTAACTTCTCCCTTGACTGAGCTGTGGATATTATTTTCTAGTTGGCAAATATTAGTAATATTCACCTATTATAATACGTATTGCAATTTATAGAACAAAGCCTGCCCTTAGTTATAGATTGTATGGCAGGAAGCCTATAGTCCTGATACTGTGCCTACTTGAAAAATGTTAGTGTATCAATACTAGGAAAATTAGTTCAAGTTCTTTAGACTTTATTCTAATATCTGTCTTTAACCGCTTACCCAACCAGATTAAGATCTAAGTAGATAGAGCAAATAGAGGTTCACAATGACACATCAGACAACTTTCATGAAGCCTGCCAGATTAGCAACTTTTTGTAGATAAAGTGCAGCCTGCCTGAAAAAATAAATTCATTTTCTATAAAGAATGCAGATTGTTAGATACCAGTATGATAAATATTGTACAAAATTCACATGTAAGATGTAAGCAAGGAGCTATTCTGTTCGTTTGATATTAAATACATATACTATTTGGAGTTAATTTGCAAGAGAATTTCTATTAGTATGACATCATATGACAAATACTTTACTGTGCTCTTACGTTTTTATGCCAGCTCACCTCAATTTAGCAACTCCAGTGCATTAACAATAATCAGCTATGAAACCATGCCAACATTTAAAAATGCATGGGATAAGACTTCATCCCAGAATAGCCAAAGGTCAGCTACACAGATTAGGCATACACTGAGAAGACCAGGTCCACAAATTTCTTTACTATATCCACTCTAAAATTACACAAAACAAAAATTAAAGAAAATAAGATGCCACAACTTGTGAAACCACAACTTATCTCCCTCAGCATATTTATATCTATCTCCCAAGTACAGCTCCAATTATCAAAATGCTGTATGCTCTGCACCTCACTTATAAAGGTGTCTCGGTATTTTGAGTCAATGGACAACTACACTTAATGTTATACTTCTTTTACTGACGGATGCAATCCCTGAAAGCAAAACCACAGCAATTTATTGCTAATCAAACTGCCCAACACCAAAATCCAAATGGAAAACCACTTCCCTACAAAACTCAAAGATGAAAAAAAAAAAAAAAAAAAAAGATGAGGTGGGTAGGAGGAGGTGAACCCACCCCTCTGATCTGTTCTGTTGAGACCTCATCTGGAGTACTGTGTCCAGATATGGAGTCCTCAGTACAAGAGAGATACAGACCTGTTGGTGTGTCCAGAAGAGGGCCACAAAAATGATCCAAGAGATGAAATACCTCCCCTGCAAGGACAGGCTGAGAGCTGGGGCAGTTCAGTCTGGAGAAGGCTCTGGGGAGACCTGAGAGTGGATTTTCAGTACCTAAAGGGGGGCTGTAAGAAGGAAGGGAACAGACTCTTTAGCAGAATCTGTTCTAACAGGGTAAGGGGAAGCAGTTTCAAACTGAAAAAGAGAAGAATAAGTTTATAATAATAATAATAAGTAGAAGTGATTGTTTATCAGGAAATTCTTTTTACAATTAGGATGGTGAGGCACTGGCACAGGCTGCTCAGAGAGGTGGTGGTGCCCCATCCCTGGAGACATTCAAGGTCAGGCTGGAGCAGGTTCTGATCACCAGATGAAGCTGTAGGTGTCCCTGCTCATTGCAGGGGAATTGGACTAGATGATCTTTAAGGGTTCCTTCCAACTCAAACAATTCTATGATTCTATTATTCTCCTAAATTCTTTCTACTCAAAGAATTCAAAACTGTGATGAGTCTGAAGGCTGAGTCTGCAAGGTCACAGCTTGTCTGTACTAGTTTATCCAGAAGTAAAAGTTATGATTCACATCAGACATACTCATGATGACATATTTCTTCAGTTATTCACAGGACATAATATAGAATTTGTAGAAGTGTTTGACAGCTGTAGTAGGTCAGAAGATCCCTAATCCAGAATAAGCTCTAATAGGTCAAAGAGACCACACCTGCACTGCAGGAAGTCTGTCAATGAAAAGCTGATCTGCTGAAAAAAGATTTAGCAAACTTGAAAGAGCTAAGTGGATTTACGTGAGTTCAGAATGCTATACCATGTGCCTACAGCATTTGTATTACTACTTCCAGTCTCTAAGCCAAACTGAACATTTTAGTTTTAATGAAGTTTGACCTGAAAGGCTAGGTTTTCCCACAGTTCCTCATTCTAAATACTGGTGTGGTTTTAGGTCCATTCTGCAACCTCTCTGCAGGGGAAGACACTGAGGAGCCATTTTTTCTTCCAGTATATATGTTTATGAGGGCAAAACCATTTCAGCTATATGAGGACAACTATTGGGTATGCATTGCTGCAGCTATTTAAAAGTAGTTGCTAAAAAATTGTGCAGAAGGTCAGTTTTAACACAAATCAGTTCACTGGTCTGTCTCACAACATGACTGCATGCAGTTACACCAGCACAGTCAAAGAAGCAGAAACATGCATTGAAGGGTGAAGGCAATGATTAAGCAAGCAGTGGAACTGAAAACTGTTCAAGTTAAAACCTTACATGCTCTACCTTTCAAACAAACAAACAAAAAAAAAACAGTTTTAAAAGAGTGTGAATAAAAATCATAAAGTGACACAGGAAGCTAAATGAAGATTTATCATCTAGCACGATAATTCTTACAGCATCAAGAGTCAGAGCCTTTCAGTAACCTCAGGGGAGGTAGATAAGAAAGCAAAGGTAGCATGATACCAGATTTTTTCTTGCAAGAACTTGAAGGACGGACCACAGAAGTCACTAACACAGGCAATAAGATTTTAAAACCAAGCAGAAATCATTGTTACCTGATTCCTCATAACAAAAGCATAGACTGGTTTTCCCTCTGGGTAGACTGAAACAATGACTGCCAGCAGCTTAGAGAGGTCTTTAATCTGACTTTATGGCTTCAAAACAGCTTTACTCAAGCTCAGTGAATAAAAGCTCCCACTTTCCTTCAGGATGAAAAGCAGTGCCATTCAAACAATGCAGAGGAAAAAAATTCACCTATGAATGAAGACACGCCTTTAATAAATCGTAGCTAATAACTCAACTCTGCCTTCAAAACATCTCTGATATTCACTGTTCTTCCTTGGCTGAGACCCTAAGTAAGCTTGTTGGAAGAAAAGCAGAAAACACGAAACAGTAAGCATTAGTAGTGAATATGCAAGCCTTCCTGTAACTCACTGGGTCAGAAGCTCTGACTGATCTCTACAAGAATGTCATACATGATTTCAAAATGTCCATTTACCTTGGCCCTGATCAAGTAGGATAGGGGTTAGCAAAGGGCATCCATCTGCATTTCTTGAATGGTCAGTAAAGAGCATGTGGGGCATATTAATATTGCAGTGCAACAGTCTGACAGTGCTATTCTATAACGTTTGTTTTAAATTTTCTCCTTATATCTTGTCAGAATATACATACATAGCTTCAGTTTCCAGCATTAAGATGTGTAAAATCAATTCACCAGAGAGGTTTAGGATTTGGAACAAAAAACAATGATACAGTGCAAGTGCCACAGCCAAATGCCTTCGATCCTATTATACATCTGTTTTGATGCAAGATGTCCTTAAATCTTCCAGATCAGATTATTCTTAAAATGAACAATATATAATAAACCATTGTTAAAAATGAAATGAATGGCAGGTATGAAATTAGCATATGGTTGAATGTTAAAGTGAGAGTAATGCATTAAGGTTATAGAGGATACAAGCAAGGATATCATAATTACTTCCAAAACAAAACGTAAAGAACGAATGCAGTTAACAGCTACGTCAGCCTACACAGAATGAAGTTTGGAAAAACAGAGCAAGTCTACCATGATTTCACAGGCAGTAATTCGCACTAGGCTAAGTGACGCCATCTAATGCATAATGGGAACAAACTGGATTAAGCACCAACTGCATAGCAATGAAATGCCAAGTGCTCAAAGAAAAAAAAAGAAAAAAAAAAGACTTCTAAATTGCCATCAGAGATTAAGATTTGCCGTGGGACTTAGGAGAGGAATCCAGCTTGTTTTGGTCACTGAAGGGGAAGTAAATTATCAGCAGTTTTACATTTAAAAATTCTACTTTGGATGATGGAAAGAACACAGTATTTTTAGGAAGTCTTTTAACAGTGTTTGTCAGAGAACATTTTCATAGCCTGGAAAAGCTATATATATAAAACAAGATTTTGACCAAGGTTTTTTTTCCTATAAATTGTTTCCTTTTTTTCTCCTCAAAACTCCCTCGAGCTGCCTTTGCTCCTACACGTATATCTGTCACTCGTGAAAACAATCTTTATCAATCTTCAGATGCAAGACAGAGCTGAGCAAAAGCTCCACTTTCCCCAAGCACAGAGCTCTTTGTTTTACATTCATTAAAATTGCACTAGATTAACTACAACTGCACTAAAGTTATTAAAAAATAAAGTGTCACATGATGCACAATCTCATTCCAAACAAATATTGCACAAGAGTATTTTGCTGTAACAAGCTCTAGAACAGATGATGAAATAATCATACATTTCTAGCACACTGAAAAATAACTTGAAGCTTGAATTTACTTAACTTGAATTTACTGAATTTCTTTAAGCTGAGGAACACCTCAATGAAAAGCTATTAGGTTCACACCAAGACCAGAAAGGGGAGTTTCAGAACACTAAGTCAAATTAATTTGCAGCGTGTCAATATTCATGCCAAATGGACTGAAGAAAGTACAGCTTTTGTATAGCAGTTAGCATCATTTAGACCACATGAAACGCTTTGGCTAGTGAACTCTGTTTTATTCAGCTTTACTACAGTTTCATGAAATTCTTCTCACCATACCTACTTAAAAAAAAATAATACAACTTTTACCGCAGTGATTTTCACTAAAATATATGACTGTATTTTCAAATCCCTGATATGTAAATATAAAATTCAAAATGCACAGACTCACATAAGTTCACACCCTCACACCACTACGGTATCATGTTTCTAATGGTTTTTCTTCTTCTCCACATGCCAAAGCACAAATAACCAGAAAGATCTGCTCCTATGCATGATCAGAACACCTGGTGTTCTGTTTGGTGGAATGAAACAGTAAGAGCCACAGGAGGCTCCACATAACAGTAGACTCTGTAGAAAAATATGGAAATTACCTGTCTCCAGAAATTATATCTATCATTTTTTAAAACTTGTTATTCATTAAGCTAAGCAGCAGACTAACAGCCTTTTGGTAAAATACACAGTGCATGTAAAAACCCTTTCTGCTCACACAGACTTCTCACACATCAGGATCCCTCCTTACACGAACAGAATATCTTTCCCACCCAGAATACTGTCAGGATTTTAAAGGGTCACCAGCCTCAATCTATTTATTGTTGACGACAGACTTCAGCTTGCTCAAAGAAAAGTAACACGTTTTCTACTGTGATCACAGTCCCTTCTAAGGAAATGATTGAGAACATGATGGAATCCTAAAATATTTAACAAGAATGTATTTTAGAAGCTGCTGCTGCTGACAACTTCACTATTTCTGTGAGCATTTTTTTACAGTATGACTTCCTTCCAATTTTCAAATTCTGCTACCTTATTTGGGAATACCAAGATCAAAATCTTAAACAGGAAGAAAAGCTCATAAATTGAGCTGAGTGGAAGTCAGCAGGTAAATGTTCAATGTTCTTTCACTACTTTTTAATACAACCTTTAATTTACCATATGATGACAAAGATGAAGTAAAAGCTTCACCCTCTGAATAAATGTTAGAAGTCAGAGTAAGACAAGCTGTGAAAAAGCACTCAAAGCCTATGCACTCAGCATCATGGTTGAGAAGAGAAATTGCCTTGAACTAATACTTCATTTCTGCACGTATACCTGGTGCATGTCACAAACAATGACAGTGGTCATACCTAGAAAGTACAGAAGGTACACATGCCCCTGAAACCAGACAGTGATTTGAAATGTTAGATTTCATTTCTTTTGCTCAATTCTCCTGTCCTTGATCATGGTTAGTAACAATTTGACCTAGAAAATCCTATTCATTTCACAGAGGCCCATCATGTGGGAACACTATTTAGTCTACACTTTATAACACCTCCAGAGTAGAGCCTTACGGTTTCCTCTGTCAACATTCAGGGGTGAATTTCCTTCCAGTACTGCATAAGAATATAAATATTTACTAAAAATAGTTCAGCATGAGGATGAGTCATATCACGTCCTTGGAGGGTAATTAAAAGTGGAGTCATTCTGATCAAGCATTACAATAACCAGCTAATAATCAATACAAAGCTAATCAAACAAACAGAATTACAGGCTGAGTAAGTACTATTCTTCTAATGCAAGAATGGCTGAATCATACCCTATATTTTAAAAGGTCTCACTGCATACATAAATTTCACTACTTATAATGAGTTATGTATGATTACAAGGTTTGAAATAATGGTTTTCTCTTTTGGAAGTAAATGAGAATGTGTGTGGTACATTAACTTAATGAAATTTTGCTGAAGAACCCACTCATCACAAGCCACTCATAATGCATTATGAACTGAAAAAAACTTGGCAGAAGCAGTTTGGCGAGCAATGGTCAGTTCTTGGCAGAATTATTTGTTTTTGACCTTGGCTTAGGCTAGTTAGGAAGATATTTTGTGCTTAAGGTTCAGGAATAAACATGACATCAGAATTCTTCCAAATCATAAATCTCTCCACTTAATACCACATGCCCCAAGAAACTGGTTAGTCACTGTCTGCTAGAGATAGAGTGTGACTGATGCTGCATACCTCCTCTAAAGGAAGGCATTTAGTTAGTTAGTTAACTGCCTGGTCAAATGGAAGACAACCAAACCACAACTTTTGGGAACCACAAGGACTGATAGAGAAAAGTATAAGGTGTCTCTATTTGTCTTTTATTCTGCCACAAGTCTAGCAAGCAAATATTGATTTTTATTTTTTTGATTGTCTAAAAAGCTAATCTAATGAATAACGTTTCCATTTCCAGGCAAACTTTCAGAAGAATATGTTGAATTTGTAGTGCTTCTATTTCAGACACTAAAAAGCAACCAATACCTTTGACAAAATACTTCACAGTAATACTGCCTGCTTCTGTGGTTTATAAACAAAGTGCTTCACAGGTGCTTCAAGAAACTTTTCAAGTATGTTTCTTCAGATGAAACAACATTTCCTTATTTGAAACAAAGGAGGCACACAAGGGGCTCAATTGAAATTATGAATGGGTTCCCAGACATTTTCTGTTATTCACAATACATAAAATCAGCAAAAATATTATATCTGTAGAGCAAGAAAACGAGAAAAGATCTGTCAAAAATTTTAAGCACAGAAAATCACTCATTAAACCACAGTACCCATACTACAGAATACGTTTGAATCATTCAATTTCAATGAAAAACTGCCCAGATCCAATTCTGCTGCTGTGAACTCAGTGTGATAAATGGTTAACATATTTCCTGCAGATCATAATTTTTTTTCATTATTCATGTCAAGAAAGTTCTCAGCAACCTCAGTTTAAATGAAGATTCAGAACACATTGGAGAAAAGTAGAAGGCTGTACAGTTGCACAGTCTGTCACTGACTAGGGTTGTGGGTTGTGCACTCATTAGCCTCAGTGAAACTATGATTTATTACAGTACAGCTCTGCACCACTAGTCATGTGAATATTTAGCGTAAATTAGCCAAACATCTTTCTTGCATCAGAATGTATTCATACACTGTACATTTGTACACATTTACATTTGAATTCCTATTCTGATACTTAAGTTTCTAAAGAAGCTATTTTATTAAATCAAAGCAGTTCCAATTTTAATTATAAATATTTGCTATTCACTATGCATGTAATTTATGATACTGCTCACAAAATAAGTCAAGGTTAAAACCTGAGACAATGTTCCTCTACCAGCTTGACCTGACAGATCACTAATATTTAAACTTACCATCCAGCAAAAATAGTCTTACCCTTGCTTTAGCTATTTTATGCAAGGAAAAAGAGTAAAAGCTACAATATTAAAAACTGCCAATCCAGACACAGAATTTTTTCAGCTCAGCTAGTGCAAAACATACCTATACTGCTGCCTACAAAATTAAATGTGAAGGAATTAAATAAGGCTAAATGAACATGCTTGAGCACTGAAGCTGAAATTTACTTTCTTCTAAAAATCTCATCATGCATTTGGTTAACACAGTGCTTCAGAGAATATTTGACGTATGTCACTTTTTGTGGATCTCTACTCTCTATATTTAAATTTGTGCAACAAAAGTAAAAAACCAGCAACTACAAAAAAACCCACTATCTTAAAATATCCTGAAGAGGAAATAAAAATAAATTTGAAATTGCTTATAGATCACAACATTATGAAATTAACAAGGATTTCATTAAATATATTATGTGACTATTTCACAGACAAATACAACCCATACATTTGTACTTTCTATTGAACTTCTTTACCTTAACAAGCTCACTTGTTTAGTCCAGATGTTCTACTCAGTTGGCAACATTCCAAATTTTTTTTATGCAAATGTGAAAGTATAATTTTAATTTTGAAAAACTGGTCCAGGCTGGACCAGGATACAAACAATTAGAGTTTATATCATAAGTCACTCTGCTGCTAGAGGAAAACAAGATATAGTACCTAGCTTTGATTTAGTTCTTCAGCATATTACTAAATGCAATGTTAGTTCAAGAGAGAAGAGTCAACTGTAATGTTACAGTCACCTGTAACAAAGTGAAATTTAGAAATTGCATCCAGAGCAACTTCCATTACAAAATTAAGACAGGCCTACTTTCTAGATTAGCACCTTCACAAAAGCAAGTTTTCTCTACATGGAGCTCTGATTACAAGATTGTAGAAAAACTAACAAGTTTCCAGTGCACATGACTACAGTATTCATTGTCCTTTACGTATCTGCAAGGAAAACTAACGAAGGAGAAATGCAAATAACTCAGACCGGAATATATGTAGACTAACCTTGATTCACAGTGTCAGTAGCTAAACCAATGTTAGTCATCTCTTCCTAACAGGCATTTTGTATAGAAGACCTTCATGTTGTTCTACCAACTTCTTAACTATCCATTTTAAAATATACAGAAACATGGAGCTGCAAGCATTCCAGAAGCTTTCAAGAAGTTTTCAAGAGCACATAAAAGTCAGAAAAATGTTGTTTCATAACTGGAAAGATGGATGCTTTATGAATAATCTTTCATCTAGGTTAGCAACCTACCGCCCTTTCTCTCGGATGGAAGAGTAACAGTTCACACTTGCCTTGTCTCCTCGTCAGACACCTAAATGGTGCCTTATGCTCTATGTGGAATTATTGCTTCTGTTTAACATAAAAATCTGTTTTCTCCCATGTGTACTTGGAACATAATTCAGAATTTTTTACTTTCAGATAACATATTCAAAAGCTACTGCAGAAAGAATGACAATTCCAAATATTTATGGCCTGCGCAGCCAGCTTCATTCCTTGAAAGGGCCCAGGCAGTCACTTGTGCTACCACATCTTTATTGACCAAAAGCACTTACCCCTGCACACTCAGGTCTTTGCAATTGAGCCAGATGAGTTTGATTTTCTCCACAAAATACTCTTTTAACCTATACTAGCCTGCTATTTAAAACAGGTTAATTCAGCACCTGGTAACTCACTTGCAAAGACATCCACAAAAATAGCAGTAATAACAGTACATTTCATTGAAGGCACTCTGAAGAACTGCGGCAGTGGCTATCTTGGAACTACTCAAACATCCCATAGAGATGTTCACGTGCCATGTAAAAACAAAACCACTTTCTTCTATTTGTTCTATTCAATCTCTCATGCTTTGGACCTCTATCAGAATTTTAATAGCAGTAGGTGAGAAGATAGAACTTGTATTTCAAATTGCAATGTGCACTTATTGTGAGTTTATTGCCATACATTGCAATTAATTATGTTCATACACAAGATAAGTAACTTAAAAGAGTAAAATGCACAAAACAATGAAATTCATGAGCTTACCAAAATAAAATTCAGCTCCTCAGAAATTTAACCTGACCAAAACATCAAAGAAATAAGAAATTAACTTCCAGGAAAAAGATGTTTTCAGCTGCTCCATGTTAGCTTGGTAAAATGCCCTTTTCTTCCTGACTACTCATACTTTAACAGTGTGATTTTTGAAATGGAAGAGAACTTTTTATGTGGTCTCTGTACCTAGTACTCAAAACCACAACTTTGATCTGGCAAGACACAGCACTTAAAATGATGTATGTCGTGACCACTTGAACATGGCTTTCTTTGTACGCAGTCAGCAAAAGTTATACAAGTGATCATATAACTGGAATATGTTATTAAAGATGATGCATTCCTCCTTCTGATACAGAAATCCCAATAGTAATATGTTCTTCTGTTCTCTGTCCATTCAAAATTTCAGCACAACTAACCAAGCAGAATCCGATGAATAAAATGTAGCTGCATAAGAACTATGGTTTATTTCTTATCTTAATTTACTCTACCTTTTGTTAGTCAACATCTGAAAAACTAATCCCACAAGCAGCAGCAGACACTGAAACTGTCCTTTCTAATCATGTTGTGTACGCTTTAGTTCCTTTTTAAAATGAGCAATCTGTTTACTTTATTATCCTCACATTAAACAATTGCGACTGTTTCCAACTTTAATTTAGAATATTCCACTGGGAACGTACATAATAGTTCTACTGCTTTGAAATTGTTGTGTGCTCAAATAAGGAATCCGAGTCCAATATCTAAGACTAAATTGAGTAAATAATACATTATTCTCAGGATTACTCTGAAGGAAAAAAAAAAGTCAAGGTTATTGTCTTAAATCAACCATGACAGAAAGCAGTACCACCTCTTAGCCTTCCGCTAACAACATCACTTCTTACTTTAAAACTTATCTTGAAAGTGAGAAAAGGTAGTGTGGATAAGTAAGGTTCCAGTGAACCTTAGTAGTTTTTTTCCAAGTTAACATCTAAATGGATCAGTTAACGAGAAAGCAGTTTTATCATTGCATTTTCTCTGCAGTGCTGATATCTCCCTCAGAGATAGTTCTAAGAGCATGTACACCACAAGGATGTGCCTACAAATCCAAGGAAATAGGATACAGTAAAAGAATGTGTGATGGCATTATTTCCTGCAGTACACATCTTTGGAACGACCATTACAATTCAGATCAATACCCATTCCTATGAGTCCAGCTGAGCTCAGAGGAGCTCTATAGCTTCTATAGCAATGTGTAGCCTCTGTGCAATCTCAAATTTCACAGGCCTTACTGATTATAACAACCGATTACAGTAACTTATCAAGTAAATTACTCCCCACTTATGCTTGCTTTCAATGCATAACTGAATGTTACAGAACACTATTGAAACGTTACTCATTTTATTTTCCTTCTGAAACAATTCCATTTCTACTCAAAATTCTCTCCAGAGAGCCTAAATGTTCTACATCCTATTCTTGTTTTTGAAATTAGAAAAATTGCTTTTGATGTCTTTATATCTAAATACAGCCGGGATTTTTTAATTTTTTTTATTTGGTTTGTCAACAGTGTCAGTACAACATTGGTATGGGACACAATGATCTCTGAAGGCCCCATCCAATCCCCACAGTTCTGTGACTACGTGCTTCCAGGTCAAAACAATCCCAAAGAGTTAATTTTGCAGTGTAAATTAGTTTAGTTTTAGTGAAAGAAACTGGCCCTTAATTTTTCACCAAAAAGTGAGTTTTCAAGCAGTGCATTACTGAAATCTAATGACAAATTGTAAACAGAAATCTAATCAGAATCTAATCTTAGAATGGCTTGGGTTAGAAGGGACCACAAATATCATCTAGCTCCAATGCCCTGACATTACCAGCACTGGACCAGGCTGCCCAGGGTCATGTTCAACCATATAACTCTAACTGTGCACCTCACAGCACTCATGTCCTTCACCAGTCCTAAATGACTCTGATATATGAGTGTTTGTGGCTGCAATGGCAATCCCAAATTATTTCCACAGGTTCCTTGTAACCATCTCTTAAGAAGGACATCTCAGATGATTCAGGTTTAATATCAAACAGTAAAATAATGGATTAATTACTCTTACAGTGGTAATCCATTCTCAGCTGCCAACTTTTCAAGACTATTTTGACCTTTTCTTTGCTGTATCTTGGAGACAAACAGTAGACCTGTAAATACAGTACTGCCATTGCCACTAATACGCCACAGCCTTTGCACTTTGTCTGGAGGGGTTTGGGACTGAGGCTTGCCAGGAGTACTTCTCAACTTGCCTGAAGTTTTCTTTACCTCTGGCCTACTTGTAGCTGCATTTCTTTCTGATAGCCAGCTATGATCTATTTTTTATTTATTTTTAACTTTTCCTTATATTGTTATGGTGAAGACATGTAGACCTAGAGTGGGGCAAATCAGTTTTAGTGATAACCAAGAGAACAAAGCAATAAACTTGTGTAAAACACATTATAGCTTGCAGATCACTGAGGAGCAAAACTTCTAAGCAAACAAAAACGGCCTCCAAGCAGATTCTAGCATGACAAGTACAAAACCATGAAACCATCCCAAGCCACATAAGTAACACAATACAAGCTCTAATACTACAGTCATAGGAAAAAACAATGTATTTTCAGACAGAAAAAGCTTCATGAGTATACTTTTGAGATTGTTCTTCAGTATGGAGAAAAGAAGACTCGTGATGTTACTGAAGCGTATAAATACCTGAAGAGGAGGGAGTGGGAATCTTCTCAGTGGTTCCAAATGCCAGAACGAGAGACAATGGGCACAAACTGGAACACAAGAAGTTCCATCTAACAACAGGAAGCAATTCTCTACCATGCACAGTTTGCTTAAGGTGGTTGCAGATACAATACATTAATTATCACGTACAGAGACAGGAAGAATTATCAATAACATCCAATTACACAATATTTTTAGAGGACCTCTTGTAGCACCACTCTAACTTCAGACACCTTTGATGTCTAAGGGAGACTGAAACCACGTTAAGTGAACGTGATTCTCCGTGTTCTTGAAATGGGTGTAACACAACAGCAAAATTAATAGTCCTGTATACAGAGACAGAGGTTGGTGAGCTTAGAGCAGCTTTTAGGAACACAGCTTTTGGTAGTTTTGCAGAGAGTTTGCTCTTTACTTCCTAATGAAGAACATCCAGAGTAAGTTTAAAAACAAACTCAGTATATAACACACAACCAACCGGAGAGAACTATGTCATACTAGAGTTGCACTAGATCACTAAAAGCACTCTTCCAAACTGTTTTCTCATTTAGAATTAAGACCTGACAAAAAAAAAATGTTTATTACACTGCAATTTAAGGTCATCATTTAAAGTTAGTGACTCCCACAATTATAAATAAGCATTTAAATCAAAAATAAAAATGTTGTCCTTATATTCAGTCCACATTTGATGAGGAAAAAATCTAAAATAACTTCAGAACAATGAAGACGTGTATTTTTTCAGGTTTACTGATTACTGATTGTTAAGGCTTACTACTGAGCTGCATACAAATCCATTTTCCTGGAGGTAAAAACAGACTGGTGACAATTTCACAGCAGAGAGGAAAAAAGGATACATACTACATTACAACATTCAGTTCTGGTAGAATTACTAACTGTGCTTTCGTGGGTACATAAAAAGCTTTCAGGTGCCTTTTCCTCCAGGTGCATCAGCAAAAAGGGCCTAGGAAAATACATTTCTGCTGTACGATTTGCTATGGCCTCAGCTCTGCCACATCAGCAGAATGTCACTGAAAATACAGTAACAGCGACTGTTGGTCACGTATCCTTTCTCTGCCGTCCCTAGTAACACAGGGGGGCTGTATTCAGATCACCTACTGATGTACACCCCCTTTCCTACCCAATAGCCTTAATAGCTCTCATTGATGCCATCTAAGCCTTTATAATCGCTCCTCAGCAACATCCAACACTGCCAGCTTTGATGGGATATAATCTTATACTGTTATGTTCAGACCAATATTTCAAGTTACAGAAAATGTGTTACACAGTTGAGGATATCATCCTCGTGATCAAAGACATGGAATTCAGCAGAAGTGTGCTTCTGACAACATTTTTTTACAGACATTTTATAATCAGGTCAGAATATTAGCAGCTTCTCACATCTCCAAAACCATTGTAAAATCAGCACGCAAACTCCTGTAAGGAAGCTACAAACAGTACTGTTTTTATAATCAATCTTATCCATGACAGTAGAAGCAAACACAGGTTGCAAAACATGTCAGAAACAGAAAAGCTTTACCCTGGTCTTTGCTAAGTACACAGCAGCCCATAATACCATTACTGATCTCTTACAATGTCAACAAAGAGCAGATGCTATAACACATTACTGGGAAAACACTGTTCTTAAAAGTAATGGCAGCCCATCACAGCATGTTTTAAATGATAGCTACATATTTATTGCGTAAGCATGTAGAATGCTATAGGCATCTGTCACGTTACCTGAAAAATATGAAAATGAGAAGCTGCTCCTGAAAACTCTACCTATTTAATAATGCAGAAATCAAGAAAAAATAAATAAATTTAAACTCACTTCATTGCAGATACATATCACAATTTCTCATTACAGAACGAGTTAAATGCAACAATTAAGGCATCTGTGTTGGTAACTAAAAAAGAACTGTAATAATCTTCTCATATAACGTTTTGGGCTTTTTCCCCAAAGCCAGGACTATAATCAGGTGTAACTCTAGAACAACAGCACTATACTAATGTTGTTTGTAACTACAAGAACTTGGCAACACATCTCTTCAAGCCTCCTATAGCACTAAAGAAACCATCTGTGTGCTTCAAGTGATGACAATGTCTCATTACCAGATGCTTCACACTCATGTATTTATTGAAACTTCTCCTCTGCATATGAACTAAAGCTTAAAAAAAAAAAAAGACATTAATTCTCAATTACCTGAACTAGCACAATTAACATCTTTGCCACATGCTAGTAAGTAGCAGTTATCTGCAAAACAGAAATGATCCACAGAGTGCAAAGAAAGAAATAAGAAAATATCCAGCTCTCCATTCCTAGAATTTCAGTTCCTTTTCCTCACTGATGCTGGAATTCAATCCTTCCATAAACTTCAAGGATGTCACACAGCATTCAAAGATTGCCATTAAAAACAAACAAAAAAAAAGATTGCAATCCATCACAATTTCATGCAAGCACCTGGCTCAAGTACTTCGTGCTTCCTCCAATGATTGCAGCAGTGTAACACTAAAGAGCTCTCAATCTCTGTCACCTCCTACGTTTCATAAATTATTTTTCAAGGGAGGGAAATTCTACTTGCAAACCTTACAGAGAGGAAACCTCGTCAATTAAAGACTACATGTCAAACTTGTAAATGACACTGTGGGCAGACATCCTTTTCTGGATCCAGCTGTAGAGCAGAAAGGAGAACTCCACTCAATCTAATCTTAGCTGCTTATCACTGCTTAGTTTGGAAAGAAAAGCAAGTCTTACTGTTTAAAATTGTTTAAAATTGTTTTTTGTTAACACATTTTGACTGAAACAATAGGGTAGAGAACAGCCACAGCAACAGTTCAGCTGGCAGAAATGAGATTAAGATTTCCTCTGGCAGAGAGGAAGAGACGGGAGCCAGCAGTGAGTTGGGTCTTAATGCATTTCATCACATTTTAAAAGTGTCTTGTAACACCATTTATAAGTCTAAACCAACTTGACTTTAAATTAGAAAACCAGTATTAACACAATATTTACAGTTTCTAAAACCCATCTATGAACATGCACAAAACATTTATCCCACCTTTGCCAATATTAAAAGTGTTTGAATTTTAGAAAGATGAGCCTTCTGAGTAGGGAATCATAAGCACTTTACGTAATCTTTGTATTCACACTGCTGATGATTCAGAGTCTTTTCCTGTCTTTTTGACAATTCTGAATGTTTTGAAAGTACTTATTTCTTAAAATTTAATAGTTTTCCTTGCCTTCCTCTTTCCTCCCTTCCGTCTCACTTCAAAAAATAAAAAATAAAAACAAGTGAATTAAGCTGAGAACATTTAGCTTGCTGAAATCAAAACGGGAAACCGGAAACTTGAAATAAAATGAAATCCACCAACTGTCAGACAGGAAATGCTGATGGGCTGTACTAAGAATTTTCCTTCAGGATAACATAAGCAAGGAAACAGGGAACATCTTCTACAAGCACAGCGATACAAGGCATTTTTTATCCTATGCACGCTCTACATAGATCAAGAGGTCACTACCCAGGACAAAAAGCATTTTTAGAGTTCACAAGTATGCACAATAGACTCCAAAAATCCAGCCTGGTAACTGCTAAATGTATTCTTTCTCATATTATTACTTTGATTCAACACTCACAGTTAAAAAGTAGAAACAGAAAGGAAGATTGTGAGAAAAAGAAATGAGAAGGCAAACTAAATACACAAGGAAATGAGATTAAAAAACAACCATCATGATCAGAAAATAATTTAAATATTTGTCGATTTAACTCTTTTTTAAATAGAGTCCAGTACAGAGCAATACAGAAACTGAATAAATTAGATTTTCATGTTAGTAATACTTAAATAGTGTTTGATAGCTCTAGCCAGATTAGGATTCCCTAACTTATACTATGAATGGTAACCAAAGCAATCATTGAAATCCAAAGGTCAAGCTGGAATATAAGGTCATGATCAAATATTCAAGAACCAGGGCAGAACTTGCTAAGAATTTGGTAAGAGAACTCAAGGGTTCTGTCAAAGTCTCACAGTGGATGAACAGGAAATAACTTCAGAAGTGCCCTCTCTTAAATTTCACTGCCTACCAAAGATACTGAGAAAACTAAATGGGAAACTGAAGCTTAAGAGACAATGGAGAAATGAAACAATTCTCTCAGTAGGCATCAACCAAACTGAAATAAAGTTTGTTTGTTTGTTTGTTTAAAGATCCTATTTAGTGTCAAGATTTTTTTTTGCCTTTTTGAAGTTCATTCTTAAATTCTGTGTTCATTTTGTCTTGAAATCTCATAATGAATAAACTACAGAATAAATCATAAGAAGAATACATTATGTGATTTTCGTGAAACGTTATAGAATGTCCAACATCAGTTTGATTTCAAATATGCTAGTCTTATGTTTACAGAAGAAAAATTAGTGCTACAATAGAGATGGTTCAGCCTCCATAACTGACTATAGCATCTAGACTATATGTACATATGGCATGTATGTATGGTTTCTACTATTCCTTGCAAATTTGGTTGTGATTTTTTCCCTTCCTTGAAATGAATCGTGCAATCATTAAGGGTGGAAAAGACCTCTAAAATCATGTAGTCCAACCATCCACCTACCACCAATAATGCTCGCCAAACCTTGCCCTTCAGTACCACTGAAGGACATGTTTCTTGAGTACCTCCACCGATGGTGACTCCACTGCCTCCCTAGGCAGCCTGTGCCAGTGTCTGACCATTCTTTCAGAGAAGAAAAGTTTCCTGCTATCCAATCTGAACTTCCCATAAGGAAACAGATGGAACAAGAAAACTAATGCTAATGTCAATTAAATGTAGAATTATCAAATAAGTTCTCATTTTAAAAGAGATCCAAGGACAGAATTGCAGGTTACATGTAAGCATCTTAACCTGCACAACTTCATTTAATAGGTTTTGACATCACAGAAGAGGCATCTGGCCATAAAACCTTGACGTTTGCTTACAAGCTATCTAGAAAACCCACATATGGCCTGAAGTTTTGACACAGACTAAAATTACCAAAAAGTTCTAGCCCAAAACAAAAAGCTTATATACCATAATTTCACATTTCTGAATTCTACATCCACTAAATTTCTTACTGGATATGACACTGACACCAATTCCATTCAAAGAGCCCAGTAAGGAATTCGTTGTTTTTTCCTTCCCCCCCACCCCAAACCAAAACTGGAATAAAGCATAGAGCTAGAGTTACAAGCTTGCTATGTAAGGTACAGTGTGTAAGATGCTGATGTGGAATAATAATAATAATAAAATTATGACAGCCAAGAAAAACACTTGAAAACTGCAGGCTTATTCTTCTAGAGGTAGCTGGCAGATTTGTAACAGATAACATTAATGCTAACGAGACACACAGAACTGTCTGTATTTTCATGAAAGGATAGACTACAAAGCAGGAATTCTCCTCAGCATGAAAAAGACTTTTCTGTAATGATCTTTGAAGTATTTATCAGCAATGAAAGTAACCCAGAGCACTTCTCTCTCAGCTATTATCTACTTCGGAAGATAAAAATGAAAGTTACAACTGACTGATGAGCCAAATGAAAATGTTCTTTTGAAAAATACAACAACTTTTACAGGCATCAACTTTCAGCACAAAACAATTGCCTCATTTCTTCTAAAGAGGAAGTTGTACTGAAAATAATTTATAGTAATAACTTGAAAAGATGAACTAACCTGCATTTTGAGGGAAAACAACACAAAAATACAAAGTACAAATGTTTAAGTGCTATAAAGCACTAATTAATAAAGAGTGGAGGAAAATGCATGCATTCTGTACTGTATTTCCCTTTTTTCAAGTAGCCTTGTAACTTCTGATGGAGAGAATTAGATCATTAACAGTATATACTGCTGCCAGCAGGAACATAACACCATTTAGCACCTGAATCTTACTTTGCTTTGTTCACACTTTACGTGGACAGAATATAGTGTTGATTAACTCATCATCAGGCTCCTATTTCCCCATGTCATTCCCAGCACACCTGTGGCCAGTCCAGAAGGGTGGTGAGACAGCAAGCAGCTGCTCCCACAAGCAGTTCAGTGTGGGGGCTTTCCTTAAGACCCCAACCCTGAGTGCTGCAAGGATAACTGAAATTTGTGGGCAACCCATACACAATTTTACTTCCAACTGTGCCATGCCAAAATAATCCATGCCCTGTAATGAAATAGTACAGGTAAACAGACCCAGCTAGTTCACTGATTCCTGGTCCAGTTTCCCACAGGATGTAAATTTACAGTCAAAGGCACAAGGCACAATTGAAAGAAATAATAAATAAGATTGCTCACTGAATCTGCAGGCCTTAGGCAAGGAATGTGGCTGCTTCTGAGATGGCTCCTGCCTTAGTCATCTGCACCACCTGGAGTCAAGGTCTCCTTCAACAACTCATAAAAGCTGTTATCATTGATCCAAAAACTTCTTAATGGAAAAAAAAAATTCTAAAACTTTTTTTATCACTGCTGTACTGATTACTAAATACTTCAATAGCTGCTGAACTGAGACCTTTTCAAGGAAATAGAACTATTTCCCAACAGATTTGAGCTAAGTTCAACAATTAAGGCAATAGAAAGAGACAAGAAGTGGTGGGAAAGAAAATTTGGCTATTCTACCCGAAGGGCTTCCAGTCTGAAAATAAATTAGAACAGCATGAAACCATTTTGACTCATCTAGTTGCATTAAAAAATGCAAAGCTCTGTTCTCTTTGAGGAATCATTCTGGATCGACATGGTATCATCTGTATATTTTCATAGAAACTTAGAGAATATACATATATAGTTATGTATGCATGCACACATACAGAGATACTCTACTGAAAAAGTACCAGTCTCACTGGTAACCGCTTCCTGCATAAAAGTGGCAGACTTCCAAAGCAGTAGTTCTAAGGATCTTATCCACTGAGGGCTTTCTGTGCATTATCTTGAGTTACAAACCACCAAATATAAAATAAGAAGCATTTATTTTATCTCCAAACAACCAGAAATGCTCCTGGCAAAAAAAAAAAAAAAAATAGAAACGAAAAGAAAAGAAAATGAAAAAAGAAAATTGGATGTGCAAGGAATTCATCTGCAATGGTATTAAAAACCAAAGAGATTTTCCTGAGTTTGTTTACCCAGCTTATCTTCATTTTTTATTCTGATGAGGTACAAAAACGTATCGTTTAACTTAAATTGCAACGAAATTGCAGTGCAGCATTTCTTTGTAAGTGGGAAATGTTCACTTTATTCTGGGAACTTTCCAAACTGCTGCCATAACCAAGGTAAATTTCAAATCATTTTCTAAAATATCTCATTGATCAAACTCTTGACAAAGGAAAAAAAAAAAAAGCAAGGAAAAAGAGTGGCAGAGAAAGGGAGATGTTGGCATAATTTTGTCAGTAAAGATACAGGCATGAAGCATGCACACCAAATGCCAAACAAAATCCCTGGTTTAACTTCTCGAGCTCAAAAGACTTTGAAGTTAGCAATTTTATAAATGAAGCACGTTCCCTGGGATTGCTGCATTGCTCCTTTGTTGCTCAGCATTTCTGCTTTGTTGTAGCTACCATTCTCACTCAGATCATACAAAGATTCTGCGTAACAAAGACAACTCTGGAAAAACAAATGTGCAGTCCACTCATCCTTACTGCCTTTCTTAACGAAGGACAGGATACACAACAGGTAACACCAACTGCTTGACAAGCTAAGAATAGTACGTACTCACTAAGAGGTCAATACATCTTTCTACATCCTGGCCAGGCATTTAACAAACAAAAAATATATGGTCTGCAGACCAAACAAGGGACCAGATAGCCAAGTTTGATACCTAAAAGCACTCCCATTCTGCCTTCCTGAGCAGCATCTCCAGTAGCAAATTTAGCACCAGTCATGAAAAGTACGTCCGAACAGGATTTCAAGGCTTGTTATATGAATATTTAGGAAGGTTAAATCAACCTTGGCCTCAGACAGAGGCTTCAGTCATCCTCAGTGGAAAACAAGAAAGTGGAAGGATTGCCATCATCCCACCTTCAGGGCTAGCAGAAAGACAGGTTTGTGAATCATAGTTGGAACACCGCCCTACAGGACTTCAATTCTTCTATAAAAGTCTGTTTTCATTGAGCAAAGAGACATATCCATACTGACTGATTAACTAGTTAAGCATGCATCAAGTAATATTGAGAACAACAGAAAACAACTTATAATAGATACTGCCTACTATTGACCAACTTCAGTCCATTTATGTCTTTCTCCATCTTGAGCAGGAATCGTCAGCTGCTTTAAACATCTTTTTAGACTGACAATATGCTATTGGCTTATAATACATATATGTTAATTTGGAAACAGAATGTTGTTTTCATACAAGAAAAGAAAACCATATACTGATCAGTAATAAAAAAAATAAAAATTAGACTTCTAATTTTAATAAAATAAAGTAGAAGTAAAATTAAACTTCTAATAAAAAATAGACAAGAAAATAAAGCAAGAAATACTTCTTAAATTATATCATTATTTTAATTCAAATATTAAGATGTCCAGAAGGACCAGAACTGTTCCAGTATCCCAAGCTACATCAACAGAGGGATGGCCATTAGGGCAAGGAAGGGAATTGTTGCCTTCTACTCATGAGTCCCCATCTAGCATACTATATCCAGGCCTAGAGCACCCAGCATGAGAGGGATGTGAAGATATTGGAACGGGCTCGTCCAGAGGAGGGCCATGAGGATGATCAAAGTGCTGGAGCATCTCTCCTGTGAAGAAAGGCTGAGGGAATTGGGCTTGTTTACCTTAGAGGAGGCTCTGAGGAGACCTCAATGCAGCCTTCCAGGACTTGAAGGAGCTTATAAGCAGAAGTGACTTTTACATGATCTGATAATGATAGGACAAAGGGAAATAAGTTTAAACTAGAAGAGGGGAAAATTTAGGTTAGATGTTATATGAATATTATTTTCTACCTAGAGAGAATTTGTGCAGGACTTGCAGGCTACAGTAGTACTATGGTGAAATTATGCATTTAAAATGAGAAAACTGTGGCAGCATGAAGTCTGCTGAAAAGTCATGGCTGACAGCTCTAGGTATTGTAGTAAATTCCATAT
The DNA here is from genome assembly GCF_038088225.1 of Cyrtonyx montezumae. NCBI lineage: Eukaryota > Metazoa > Chordata > Aves > Galliformes > Odontophoridae > Cyrtonyx > Cyrtonyx montezumae. Next base: position 6,377,138 of record NW_027072067.1, read on the forward strand.
GGATATTCTGTTTACTTGTGATATGAAAGAAAGATATAATATAAAGCTGTTACTTGACCAAGTAATCCTTACTTCACATTACAGGAGAAAAAATGCACAGTACAGAAAAATCAGACATCAATACAGGGCAGTGGAGTACATAAGAAAGTAACTCTCTTATTAATTAAGAAGTATCTGTTACAGTGAAAAAAAAAATCCTTTGCTAAAGAAACAATGAAAAAATTTTAAAAAGATTGCCAGAGAGTGGGAGACTGCTTCAAAATAGACATTTTTTTATGGATAATATGTCAGAAAATTTGTCTCATCTGAATCATCTTTAGAAAAAAGCATAACAAATGGGTAAGAAAGCATAACCAAATGATTTTCTCTCAAAAATTCTGAAGCAAATATAGCTTGAAACTGTTGAGCTGTTTACTGTATGCTTACTGTCTAAGTTGAAACCATCAAATATAAAGACCTTACTCGCTCAAGAACTTATTGAGATGAAGCCTGTGGGGGCAGTACCCATCTATTTATTTTGTTCCCTAAACATCCCTTATTGATCAGTGCTAGAGCTAGGATTTGGGAGTTGATGCTGCAACATAGTACAGTTGTTGTAGTGTTGTTCTTACAGCAAGAAAAAAGAAGCAGAGTTGCCTCCGAATGACCAAGTTCATTTTTTGGGCACATTCAAACATTCAAAAGAAATCTTGACATTTAACTTCTCTGAATAATTGCTATGTGTATATTATTAATAAAAATAACCTTTCGTTCTTTTTTAGAGGCATGAACATTTTTTAGATTTACATAAAAATCATATATGCAAACTAGAAGTCAAGCTCAGTACGATCACATTGCTCTATTTTAGGCTGATTTTATATACACAGTATGTTAAAATACAAACAAAATGGAGTATTTCATTCTGCCCTTTGGAAGATATGTGCCTGTCCAAGCTGAAAAGGTCTCCACAGACACTATGCACAATTAGGACAGCAGAACAGAGGCCAGATTTAGCCCTCCAAACTAAGAATTTCTAAGCATATCCTTGCTATTTCTTTCCATCATTCCCAGCAGTAAAGATCACTGGAAGCCAGATAGTACACATTTAACTGCTTTTACCACTTATGCAAAACCACAGCTAGCAAATATAAGCTTGATGGCTTTTTCCTTAAATACAGCACATTTGAATAGATGCAATACCAAATTCCTAAGCAATCATTAAAACATCACCATACATGAATGACAAATGCAGGTATAAGCCAAGCTATTGCTGAAATACAGAGAAATCATTCACTGATATTAACCTACTTTGAAACATTATTTTCATTATTGATATCTTACTACACATAAAAACATATCAGTATGGAAAGGAAAATTGCATTAGGAAGCACTATAACAAAATGTTTCTGATTCCAAATATTTTCATAGAGTTCAATACACATGTAATGCATAACTTATTGATTGTAGAATCATTCCTCAGCTTTTACCTCCCTAACACCGTTAATAACAGTATATTCCATCATGAAGCCGTGACATTTACAAAAAAGTCATCAACTCAGATTTTTCCCCTGACTTTTCTATAATTTTGCTCTAACACGCACTTGTCTATACACTTTCAAAGGTCAGTGAATTCTTCAGCCTGCTGCAGACCACAGCCTTTAGTATTTTGCTCTGAAGCAGTAATTGCTTATTCATTACCAGCAGGACCTACAGATTTCTCAGCTTATAGCCACAAATCTCCAGTACTCTGTGGCGTATACCTGTCAAATCTGTGAAAGTCAACTGAGGAAAAAGTATTTTCAGTAGTTTTTCATTCTCTAAATTGCCACTAGAAAGTTCATTAAGTTTACCAACTTGAAACTGTGCTAAACTACTGTAGAGGGACCATTAATAAGTACAGGTGAACAAGAAGCTTGTTGATAAACTCAAAGGGAAGAAGGAGGTCCATGAAATGCAGAAATAGGGCCTGTCCTCTTTGGAAGAATATAAGAACGCTGTCAAAGCCTGTGAGGAATGCAACAAGGATGGTAAGGTCCACTTAGAATTAAATTTGGCAAAGAGGGTAAAGGACATCAATAAAGGCTTTTTTAATTATGTCAGTAATAAAAGGAGGATGACAGATGAAGCAAGTCCACTAAAGAATGAGGGTGTCCTTGTAATGGGACACTGAAAATGTGAAGATATTGAATGCCTTCTTTGCTTCCATCTTTACTACTAAGGCTATCCCTCAGGAATCTCAGACCCTTGAGGTAAGAGAGTCCAGGGAATGAAAGACTTCCTCTTGGTCAAGCGGGACCTGATCAGAGAGCGTTTAGCCAAAAGCAGCATACAACATTCTATGGGCCCTGATAGAAAACATCCATGAGTGTTGAGAGAGTTGGCAGACATTAACTCTCTCTATCATTCTTGAAGTGTCTTGGAGAATAACAGAGGTCCCTGAACACTGGAGGATAGCCACTGTCACACAGGTCAACAAACTCAATTTTAAGTGGTGAGCAACAGTAGAACAATGAGCAAAGGGCACAAACTGGAATACAGGAAGTTCCTTACTAACATAAGAACAAAACTCTTCACTGTCAGGGTGTCAGAGCACAGGAACAGCCTGCTCAGAGAGGTAATGGAATCTCCTCTGGAGATATTTATGATCCACCTGGATGCTGACATGTGTAACCTGCTGTAGAAAACCTGCTTTTTAGCAGGGGCTTCGACTTTATTATCTCTAGAGATCTCCTCCAACCCCTAGAATTCTGTGATTCCATCAAGTGTACTGATGTAAGCTTGGAGAAAGGATAGCAAAACTCAGGTTCATGTTCTGAAGGTCCCTCTTTTGCCTTCACATCCAGAAAAAATAACATATAAAACAAATGCTTCAGGGTTATCTCATATGCCGAGTGTTACACTGTATTGCACACTGGTACACGGAATGTTGCTCATCAATTGAGGTAATGCCTCTTCTGGACAAATGTGAGCCCACACGTGTGCCTTCTCCCACAGAAACTGAAGTGTCTTGATTCTCAATAACCTCTCTAACAATTAGTGAAGGGCAAGCATCAGCACTGCACTCTGATGACGCAAAACTATGAGTGTGCAAGCAATGACTATAAAGAGACACCCCAAATTTTAAGTTCATTAATAGCTGTTAAGGTTATTCATCAGCTCGCATCCTCAAAAATTAGCTCAAAGAACAACAGATGAGCCTCCACTACTTGCCAAGACAAAAATTATATTGTTATCATGGAAATATCAACATGGAGCCTCCTGGCCTAGCTTTTATTCTGTGCCATAGTGAAAAATTTACACAAGCAAATAATTAAATTGAAGGGATCCTGAGCACACGGACTGACTGGGGTACTGGAGGTACTTGCTACGGGCCTGTTTTGAGAATACTGGCTAATAGACATGACACCTCTCAGTCACAAACTCTTTGAAATTCAACACTACAAACAGGAGTCTAGTACAAAATATTGACAATTTATAGATGTGCTAAAAAATGGCCATATTTACATTTTAAATAGTTTCATCCATTTGAAGTCTTTAAGGTTTCATATTTTCTTCCACATTAAACGAATTTGCATGCTTCAGAGTTTCTGCAACAAATTACCAAACTTTTAACTCCTTCCCATGAGTTAATATCATCTGGCTTTCAATTGGGCACAAACTCCATTCCTTTCCCTGACTCACAAAGTTAAAAAATAAATCTGTATGCCAAAGACCTCAAATGAAAATAATCAACTAATCATAAAATCTATTCCTTATGACAGGTGAAGCACTTGAGAAGGAATGTTAAATCTCTTTCATACTTCTATAAAAGCACACTCAGAGGTATTTTATGGTTTTAGTAGTATTTCACAATGTTGCACATGAGAAAGAATGATAACATTGCTATTTAATACTAAATATCAGAGTTTCAGCTGGTATTTCTGAAAATAGAATCTTGTTATCCAGAAAGCATGCTGTATGGGGTCTTGCAACAAGAGGCTGACACAACTAACCATTTTTGTAGATCAACACCTTGATTTAAATAAACCTTCAAAGACAAAACACATATTTTGAAAGTACACATTCATAAAGCAACATAGATAAAAATAATGCATCTTCCTCATGTTTCACCATATTCTTTAGAAATGCATTTATATTGAGAAGTTCTGTATGAAGAAAATTGATGCACTCTTGACAACTGAAAGGATTATCACTTCTATTATCATTAAAGAGTAGCTATTGTATAGAATCCATTAAGCACAAAGCTTTAAACCATCTCTTTATATATTTCTAGCACCCTCAGCCCAGGAGTCTATAATTTTAACTAACTTGTAGTGATCGATTTCCCAGAAGGTTACCTACTAACTCAATTGTAATTTATTTCTTCTGCACTTGTTTAAAAGCAAAGAAAACAAGTTTAGTGTGCTTATAATCCATGTTATGTAACCACTCACTGGATATCCTCTATTCAGTGAACACCCACGAGAGTCAGTGCCTCAAAATACACAGCAAATCTTTGCCTTCTTTTTGATTTTCATTGGAACTGAACAAGCACATTCAAGGCAATGTAACACAAACCACACACTTGTTCAAAGAACAGACTGACCTCATTCCAATTATTTATTAGAACGAGGTGCATCATACCACACTAAAATATACTATCGATGTGCACTTAGAACTCTAAGTTAGTTTTCTTTCCATTAGCCTTTTCAACTTCTTTTCTTCCAATACCTTTTGAAACACCCCTGTTCGCAAGCGTGGACAAAAGGGACAAGATATATCCTTACACTAGGTCTCTGTGTAGCCACTAATACCAATAATCAGCACTCCTTTTTTCATCTCAATTCATATTACTTGAAAAGAGTCTGTCTAATCCATACTTCAGCTGACGCGCTAACTTTACTCAGTTTCCACCAAAAATATATACACATATAAAATCCCATTAATCCTGTTTCACCTATGCCTGAAATTAGTTTCCTGACCTATACTTAATGCTGTACTCTTTTTATTTCATGCAACTTGATTTAAAAAAAATTAAAAAATAAAAGTTATCTTCCATTTTATTTGCTAGCCCCTTATTTGGGGCTAATATGTACATAATATTTAAATAAATAGCAACATTGCTGCAAAGCTTTCTGAAAATACCCTCCTTTTACACACATCAGGATCATGGTGTGATGGTCCTGATGTGTGTAAAAGGAGGGTATTTTCAGAAACAAATATGCTTATATAAACTGCCCAATTGCTTTGAATGGTACCTTCTGTGGCACCAATCACACCAATTGGACAGTTCATATAAGCATATTTGTTATCACTCACTATATTCTGCTTCCTGTTGCTGAACAGAATGCTGCCAGCCTTGGCTTTATTCACAGATCATCTATTCAAGGCACTCACTGAACTTCTCACCAAAACATGGGGAGCTTGTGCTACTAATACAACCCAGAAGATTAACATTTTTAGATACAAATGAAGCACTACATGTAAGCCTGCTGTATCTTCTGAGACATCTAATATTAACTCCCCCAAATTTTCTTTCCTACTGCTGTTTACCTAAATGTCACTGCTTTTGCTGTATCACTATGGGAACAGTGGCAGTTCCTTCTGTTCCTATATTGCCACCACCAATCATTTTCTCTTCCCCAAAATTTGCTGCCAAAATATTCTAAGTTCAACACTGAAATACAGCCTCTGACAACAAAACTAATGTTGAGTTCCTGGTGTTCACTATCAAGTCAGCCAAGTCGTTTCAAATTAAGAAGAAAATAAGGAATGCTTTTAAGAGAACTCCCAAGATCTCATTTTAGTTTTTATACAAACACCATCACCATATCTGAACACTTCACAGGCTCAAACTTACTCTTCCTTTGACGTCCTTTCAGAGTAGAAAGAAGCTTTTAAGCTGGAAACTAAAACACTAAAAATACAAAAAACCTGTCAAAGGACACACAGAAGTTGGGAGCAAACTTAAAATAATAAAAAATTAACTCCTGAATTTCTTACTCCCTTCTCTTTCTTGTCCATTCTGGCTCCAAATCTTTTTACCTCCTTAGCCAGAATAATTCAGTATTCCTGTTAGAGATAAGCAGCTCTGTTAGCATGAAAATTAATGAAGCCTTGTCCTTCTGCCTGGCATCAGCTGATTAGCTGTAATGTGACATGTCCTCCTGCCTTTGGGAAAAGAGGGAACACTGATTCCTCTCCTACTATTAAAAAAAAAAAGAAGAAAGAAAGAAAAAGAAAAAAAAAAAATAAGGAGGGGGGAAGAGGGTTGAAAAAACTTTGATATGTGGTTGTGCTGTATTTGATTGAAATCACATTCCCTCTGAAGTTTCAAAGAGCTCTGTTACATGTTATAAATCTCACGTGGGACTTCAAGAGTTTTTTTCCTCTGGCTTTTTTCCTTAACAGGAAGATCCTTTGAGGTCAGCCTTAGCTACACCACAGCTTCGATCCAACTACCTTTCACCCCTAGGAACACTCTCGCAGCTATACGGTACTTAGGGAAAACACAGCTGTGAGAAGCAGCTGATAGTCTCTACCACAGAGTACAAGGGCCTCAAAAACACAAGTGGTGACAGACGGGCCGCGGGTGCTCAGCCTACCTATGCTCAATCTGAATCAGCAACGGGAGTGTTACACTTGCAAAGCATCCACTCAGTTTCAGAGTTCAGGAAAACGTCTTCTTATTTTATTAGGAATACAGATGGCAGGCATTTTTTGTCTTAAGATGGAATAATGAGAAAATATCCACGACAGCGCAATCAAAACCAAATCACAAGCCACTAAAATAGCATGGTCTCTACTGAAATCATGCTCTAGGGCATTTCAGTTTGACACTGTCTCATTATAATTAAGACAAAATCTGAAAATTTTAAATTATCATTCAACTTATTACTCTAGCATAGACAAAATGTTTTGCAGGAGACAGAGCATGCTGCATTGCACTGAGCACATCTATCACAGAGACTTTGCACCTCAAAGTACTCATCTTTTTTTCTAGCAGTTCCTCAGAACACAAACTGTAAGCATCATTTTATACTTATAGATACAAAGTACTTTTTACTGATTTTTTTCTTTTTTTTCCTTGCTCTCTTGATACCACTGAATTAAGTCCTTGTTTAAAAGAACTATACAAGAAATAAATAATTCCATAAGCTGTTTTCCTTCTTTGATAAAATGTTATTTTCATAGTTAAGTTTTGAGCATGTAACTCAAGTCTTTAAATAAAGTTTGGCTTCAAAAGCCAAAAGCAAGAACCAAGATTTGTGATAAGAGTCACACTTGTTCAGTCAAGGCATTCTTCAGGGAGAATGGAACTCCAGAAGTACTTTTCCCTCATGAAAAAAGTGTAAAAAAACCACGAACATTAAGCTACAAAATCAGTGCTAACAAGTCAGTTTTACACAAGCATGGATAAGATCATTCTTTCAACATTTGCTGAAAGGAAGGCAGGAAGGAGGGAGGGAATTTTAGCTGTAATTCATCAAGTGAGTCTTTTATTGCACAGAACTACACAATAACCAAAAAAGACTAGCACTGAACAGCAAATGCACCCTAACTAACATTCTCCTACTATATCTATAATTCACTTAACCTTATTTCATGGTCCTGTCCTTCCAGATGGCCCAGCAGAAGTGAAAGGTTTTGGTGCTTAACAGCATCAAATGGTAAATCAAATCACACATCCAATTAACTATCACTGAAATAGTTCGTTATTAAACCTCAGCAAATTGGCAAATTCATTTTAGTTGATCTTAAAAAGGCACATGAGTCTTTTGAAGCAAGCACAAACTGGCTTCCAAATGTACCTAGAACTTCTCCATTTCTGCTCAAATGAAGCACTGGTGATTCCAACATGGTGACCAACACTTCCAACACGGATCCAAACTGTCACACTTCAAGACATAACACTCATCACATAGACAAAAATAAAGAAACAGGGTTGGAAGGGACCTTTAAGATCATCCATTCCCATCCCCTCTCTATAATCAGGGACTCCTCCCACCAGGCCTGGGTGCTCACAGACCCATCCAGCCTGGTCTGCATGGGCAGGTCTCAGTGCATGACATGCTTGAGGGGAGAAGTTGTTCAGGTTGACATCTCTGCTCTGCACAGTTTGTTTGTTGTTGGTTTTAAGTTTTGTAAAGCAAATAATATTTATGGCACTAAATAAATAATACTACTAAATACTACTACTACTACTTATGGAATGGCACCAGTACACGGCAACACGTAAAGATTCACAATTGAATGTATTCATTTCTTAAGTAAGTTTCAGAATCATAATTTTCAGGTTCTCTTTAGCATAACAGCTATCATCAAGGATTATAACTACATAATAGAATACCATCATTACATTTACTAATTTTTCCTAACATCAAGCAAGTTATTCACATGACTGACAAAGCAAACTGGTCTGTTCATATTTCTTTCAGAGCATTTATGAAACAACTTGTACAAACTATTGAAAGAGTAAGAGTACAAGAAGTACCAACTTCTCCCACTCATCCTGAACTCTTGAAACTTGACTGACAACAATTTTAATGTCAGATCTAAGTGATTTCTCACTGACCGTTCAGCTATTATAGTAACTAACAATGGTATATTTGGAAGGGCACAGTGTCATGGAGAGCAGCCTACACTTCAAAATTTTACAGACATACTGTAACTCAGCAGACAGAAAAGGCAAAAGGGGAAGGACTACAGCCCCACAGCATTTCCCAGAACAATTAAACTAAGAAAACCAACTTCTAAAATTGTGGCACTATTCGGTTTGGGAGACTGAATTTTGGCAATAACAGAAAAAAGAGCTTTTCCAGTCCTTTCTGGTATATGCTGTATCTCCCTAGGCAATTTGCCAGCAAAGCACTACCAGCAAACCTTTTTAAGGAGCGATGAGCCCTTAGTAGGAATTCCCCATAGGAACAAGCACGCAACTTTGAAAGTGGAAAAAACATTTTCTTTCAAACAGCAGTGATTAAGTACATCTTTATGTGGGGCCTCCTGGTTTGGATAACTCAACAGCTATATCCTACATTTAAAGATGGGAAATCATTTTTCTAGTGTCATTAAATAAAACTTGTTAGGCTCATTTTAATCTGTGCCAAAGTAGCCTGGTTTGTTATATTGGGGCACACAAGAATAGGAGTAATAAAGACAAGTCTGTGTTATTCCCAAACCACCACAGAACTGAGCAATCTTTCTAGCAGTTGGAAATTGCCAGTTAAACCTTGCTTACATCTTTCTTCCAGGAATGTCCCTTTTCCTAAGCCAGGGGAAGAAGCAAAATTGCTATTTCATTCACCACTAGAGATGGATTTGACATATAGCAATTCTCTCAATCAAAAAATAAAAATAAAAAAAATCAAGAACCAGCTCCACTACCATAGTAGACAGATGTAGAGCAGACAGAGTAGACCTAAGAGTTAGCTGCAGGACAAAGTAGATGTACTGTGCTAGCAATCCAAAACTTACGTTTTATTTTTAAGAGGTGTGCATTGCAACACAAAAGAAAAGTTTTCAGTCAGGTTGCTACTGTTGTTCAACAGTTGCTTCTTGTTTTTTTTAATGAGAAATAGACGTCAGAATAATCAGTGCACAGAAAAAAAAGACTCCGACTCCAAGGGGACTCAGACTCTGGCTGGGAGACTAGAAATGGCAAATACAGCACGTATAAGTACAATCTTAATGAAAATACACCACAGAACATTTAGCAATTCAACTGATTTCCACTTTTTAACCAGTTTCTTTCAAGACATTAAATGTGGTTAAAACCCATAGCATTCTACAGAACATGTTTCCAGATTAGCTATGTATAGCATAGCCAAGAGCAAGGTAAAATCCAAAAATCTTTTCAATGGGTAGATTAGTCAGTCATGTGGCCATAGGACTGACTGAGTCATGGGATTGCTAATGAGATAAGGATAGGAAGCCCGACAGGAAGCCTGACACCTTAAGTCAGGAGTTCAAATGGGTGAGTACTCTGCTGCTGTGACCTAGATTGAAGGCACAACAGTTCAGGGGCAACACCTAAATCTACTTAGAGAACATCTTTGCCTGAAAGAAAACACAAACAGTATCTTTCTGTAGCAGTACCCGTCACTATGGCTCTCCCCGTCCCAGCTACCTGGGAAAACTTGAAATAAATAAGGTATCCAGCTCACGAGTTCTGTAGGCACAGCTGGGAGACTTTTGGATGCAGAACCTCACCTTTTGAGAGAGCTCCCCACTGACAAGTGTAATCAGAAGCAAAGCTGAAGAATCCTGTTATTGTGGGCATAGAGTCTGCGATTATCACAAACTCAAGAGCTTTGTTCTCATGAGTTTGCACTTGCCAATTCAATGTAATTGATGCAAATCTCCCAAAATGGGAGCTTTCAATCTCTTAAGCAGAACAACTTCACCAGTGAAAAGCCATGGAGTCTGGTCACAAGACAGGCAATACATCCAAAGCAGGCTCAACTCAAATTTCAGGGGTTGAGCTTGCATAGATTCTTATTGTTCATGTTTAGTTAGTAGAAGAATTAAAACTAGAGCTGCCTTGATCACAACAGAAATGCAGACCCGTATTGCACCAGTCTGCTTGTGTGCTGTGAAGAAGTCAGGTGCTAGTCAATCCAATGGTAATGTAAGTAGGAGGCAAAGCACAAGGAAGGAAGGAAGAGAGAACAGAACACAGTGCAGCAGGATGACACAAGACGTACAAATTGAAGTGGGACAATGAGATAGAGCAAAGCATGGTGCAGGAGAGGACAAACAGAAGAGTAAATAGAGAGGGAAGCCAGAGAGCTAAGTAAAAGATAAGGAAAAGAGATGAGTGGGAAGTTAATGAAGATGAAAGACTGGAGGGAAAATAACAACACAGATGTGGATAAAAAGCAGAAAAGGAGGAAATAGAAGAAATACATATACAGGAAACTCTGTCCATCCAAAAACAGCTTCTTATCAAACTCAAACAAGAGACACTGCCAAAAGAACAGCTGAATCAAGAACAGAAAGTTCAGACCACCTGAAACTTCTGAAAGCTAATGTAAAAAAAAATAAAAAATTAAAACTTTAATGAAGTGGTGAGATTATGAGAGTTTCAGCAGGGAGTACACTGACCCTGTTCTGATGCAGGAGAAAAAGAAAAATCTGCCTTCAGAAGAACTCTGCCCGCTTGTGAAAATACTAACTGATTAAGGACTAAACAATTAAATTGAATTTGAAATCTAGCTGAATAGCTTTTTAAAGTTGATCAGACTGTACTGTGCCCTGTGCAGAATAGACAAGCATGACAGCTGCTCCACTCAAGGAAGAGAAGTTTTCTTCCTCCTGCCTCTCCTAGCACACACCAAAAGCATGTCAAGGCATTTTCTGGATACTTTCCCACAGAACACAGGACTGTAATACTGCTTAGTGGCCAAGCTCAGTTCATTCTGAGTTTAACTCTGTGCTCCTGATTTGTTTGAGATGCATTGTTTTGTACCATTCAGTACTAACATACCATTCTTAAGTGGGAATAAGGAGGACTGCGAGTTCACTGTGCGAGCAAAAAAGTTGTAGTGCACCCAGTACTTCCAGAGACCAGCCAAAAGGCAGAGCAGAACAAGTTCCATTTCTAGTTCCCACTTATCAGTGCTCCACTGTTTTCTGCCCTCTGGTACCATTGCACCCTCTTCCCATGGCTGAACACAGACTGCACATATTTTACCTCCGCCTTCCTCTAAATATAATGAAATGCAAATTAAAAAACACATAAGCCACTTCAGCTGATTCATAGAAAACAGTCAACCAATTCAACCCAATGAAGCAACATCGGTATACCTAATCCCTGAGAACCAAGCCCTGAACGGAATATCTATACACAAACTAAACTTCATAAAGCTGAGCTGTTGGGGTTTATGTAATAAGGAAGGGAAGGCACAGGAAGCAGACCATGCTCCTGTTCTTCAGTCTCTCCCCACAGGACAATAATGATGCAAATACTGAAATCTGTGCAACACCAATGGATGCCTACATCCAGACTAGGGAAAGAATGAAGAGACTGTGGGGTTGATGGCACCACAAGCCTGGGCTGGAAGTTGATAAGGAGAGTATCTTATTTCCATCAGTGTTTGAGTTTGAATTAAAGCAAGATCAAACTGGCAACACAGATTTTATAGAAGAGGAACACCCCTGAACGTCAGTGGCTAAAAATCCTCCCGTATTCATAGACTTAATAGCAATGTGTAAGATTTTGTGTGTTTTTTAAACTTTATAACTGCCACCTCTCTGCCTCGAACATGCATTTATATGTACACCACAAGAATCAGGAAATACATGCTGAGATAGGTTTCCAATTAAGCCCAACGACTTGTAAATCAGCTCAAGTACAGTATTGCTTCTCATTATACTTGAATCCCCACTGTGGGTTTAACAGAGGAAGTGGAGCTAAACTAGAAACACAATGGCAACAAGGTTACACGGACCCAGAGCAATGGTTAGTGTATTTAGTGACCACAGAGAAAGCCAATTCTTTCTGCCCATTACAGAGCAATTTACGTGGTTATATGAAGCAGATGGGATACACCTATACATTCCATTATATGGGTTAAGTCTGCCCCACACATGACAACACTTGAGCAAACTTAGTGAAATTACTCATAATTAACATCAGTATATACAAATTGCAAACCTAAATGGCAGAATTATCAAATTCTATGTACAATTGAGGGTGTTCAAGATCCTTAACTGGGGGTGTTCAAGCCCCTTTCTATTTAAAAGGAATAAGGATCTCTTACTAAAAAAATATAACATGCTTTTGGTCATATCAACATGTCCACCTACCCACGTTATTAAAAACATCAAGTACAAAAACATCCATTTCTTTCTAAACACACTGTAGAATTAGGTCAAATACGAGTCAAACAAAACAAATGCTAAAAACACTTATTTCAAAATTATTAGCTTCTGACACAAGTAGCTGTTTTGCCCTTTTCACGTAACGTTTTATGAAAGTAGTTATTAGCTGACTTCTTGGTGGATTGACAGCTATGGAGACTTGTGCCCTGAATTTCTCATGGAGGGAAAACTGAAGAAATAAAGACTACTGGTTGGCTAGATAAACAGCTGCATGATGTGTTCTTTACGCTGACCTCAATTATTCTACCTTCCACCAGCATTTTTTATTGTCCATATTTGCTTAATCTTCATGAACAGAATGTATATAAAATGGGTCATATGACTAGAATAATTACTTTTATGAAAATAAACATGCCTATATGCACAAAATGCACATACATCTTCATAAATAGAAAACCTCATATGAACCTAAAATTTCCTTTCCAAAGCAATTGAAAATTACCTGCTTCCTGACTTGGCATCCCTCCCCATCCCCACTCAAAAAAAAAAAAAAAAAATCACAGATTTTCAGGACTCATAGGACCACAGAGCTCTACTAACTATTTCAAAACACTGTTTAGAATAAATGAAACCATTATAATGTATTTCAAATCACCCTCGAGTGTAATAATATCTGTAAGACTTGGAGACGAGCAACTAAATTATTTTTCATTATATTTTCAAGTACAACACTGGTATCCTATTAGCTGAAGACATACAGCTCTGCAAATGAAGTATCCATTGTGTTACTATCCTTTTTCAAAACAACTTACAACAGCAGTAAGTGCTTTTAGAATTCACACTGATATTCTTAACACTTTGCTGTAAAGTTTTCCACCATTCTCTTTTAATAAAAGCTAGAATAACAGCTAAAAACATAGACAGCCAAACAGCAGCATTAAAAATTGAAAACAGATTGGACAAGTATATTAGGAAAGGCAGTAAAACTTCATAGGAATTGAAACAGACACCTCAAAAACAACAGGAATTCATACACAAGTTTTTATGCCAAATAAATATATACACACAGAGCATAACATTAAGGTACATTCTCTTCCAAAGGATTTCACCACTGAATGCATGATATTAAAATATGACATTAGAAAGTACGTATTAAAACTGAAAACAGAACAATTCCATATTCTAACTTGCATTTTTAATCTAAACTGCCACTGTATACCAATTTTGTTAATAAAATTATTCTACTTAATACAGTGTTAAACACTAGCAGCTAATCTTGACCGTCAAGATAAAACTTAAACATCAATATAAAACAATAACTCAAGAGTACTTACCAAATTATGATTAGTTGAATTAGAATCATCTTCTGGGAATGGGATGTAAACAGCTAAGGCCACACAATTGGCAAAAATAGACAGTAGTATAAATATGTCAAATGGTCTGGAAAATCCTGTTAAGGAATTAATGGATTCTGAGTATCTACAAACTACTAAGCCTAGTTCTCCTTTCCATTTCAACACTCAGAAACAGTTCTTCTTTTAAGGCAATCTTCAGACTGTTAAGTGGGACAAACATCTAATCACCATTGGTTATATCACTGTTTCACGTCATCTTCCAACACAACAATGTCTCAGTGTCCCCTTCTCTTTGCAAAAGCAAGAAAACTATTCCTCTTGCTGCCAGAGAGCTCTTCATTTTTCTGACGCTGGAACTCCTCAACAGTTTTGCTTTGGCCAGAACAGATGAAAGTTTGGGTGAGTAGAATGGCTAACAGAACACCATTCTTGGCTTGGCAGCCCTACAGGCTAGGAGGCTTTCACACAGGGTGACATGAAGTACAGCTACAGTTTTAACACTATGTCTGGATAACAGGAGTAGAACCCTGGAGCTACATTTCCTTCAGGTAAAAAACATATATTTCCTCAGATTTGTACCTACAAAGTTCATCCGTCAGCTTATCATCAACTTGCCTTTCCCTGAAAACTATAACATTATTTCCTCGTAACTAAAAAAATGGCATTATCCAGATGAGACTACTTGTAGGAATTCAGAAGGGAAATATTTTGAACCTCAGCTATGATTTTTACCTTTTTTTTTTTCCTGTTATCTCAAATTCTTAGTATGTGTCCATAAGGTTCCCATAAAGGACTGAGGGAATAGTATCAAATAAAATCTTTGTTTCTTCAAAAGAATACTTGTCAGTTTACAATATACTTTTTCTGAAGAAAACACCTATTAATCCCACATGCCCATTAAGTCCTTTTCAATTTTGTTTGTTGGCAACACAAAGTTTGCCACCTCCATGGCTGTTTTACGTCCATAAAAACCTATGAATATCAATCGTGACATTGCACACACACACAAAAAAAAAGAGCACCCATCTTAATACGCAGCATTCTCCAGACTGAAATGAACAAACCACATCAGTGCAAGAGTTACAACCTTGTTTTATGACATAGTGCTACTGGGACCAACTCAGCCCTCAGTTATTCTGCTTCAGAGTCACAGCAATTTAATTCAACTGACCTTAGCCAAGGAGAGGCCAATTTACTGAAATTAGTTGGACTTCTACCAGTTTAAAATGAAAGTAGAATCTGTTTCACTATCTTTAATTATGTTCAAAGAATTGAAAAAACAAGCCCTATAAATGAGAAACATTTCATACTGCCAGGATGGGTGTTCTGTTTAAAGTAAGAAAATGAGTTTTTCTTTGGTAATGTACTCTCCTGAACAGCTATTTCCTGCTACAGGAATGTTGCCATAGCTAACAGGCAAACATTTCTCTCCTCGTACCTCAACAAACCTTTATCTTCCATTTCCAACTTTGTTCTTGAGAGTTAAACAATATATCATATCTGTATGATATTACTTCTTCAAAAGAAAGCCACAGACTTTGAAATCACAACCACTGAGACAAAAACAAAACAATCCTTCCCAGCGTGCACAGCACCCCGAGCTGCAGCAAGTGTATCTGGTCTCCTATCAACAGCCACACATGCTTCCAAATATTTGATGGTAGACTTGTAAAAGTTGAAAAAATGAATATAATTCAGGCACCTGTCTGCACCAACAGTGAATCCTAAGCTTAGCTGAGAAAACCTCAGTTTTAGCAGTTGGAAAATACAATTTTTAAATGATTTCTACATCTGGCCCGTTTGCCCTAATAGTAACACATCTGAGCACAAGATGGAAGATAAGGGTTTGACATCTTAGACCATCTCCCAGTAAGTACTGCTGGATTCGTGTTAAGTATTAAACCCCATTTGTAATAATAATGAGCAGAATATGGAGATTTGATGGAATATAATGCAAGCTTATAAATTCAGAAAGTTAAATTCTGAATGTGTTCCCTTTCTCCCCTAAGAAAAAAAGCAACACCTATGAGTTCTTCCCTGATCTGAGCTACTTACTTCAGTGAAACAACATTCTGTGTTATTATGACATTGAGCAGGAGCTGTTTATGCCAAACTAGCTACTATTAGTGTTAATGAGAGTTACACACAGGTAAGAGAGGTAAGGTGTTAGCTATGACGCTATCGGAGACACTGAAAGACAAACCTAAAAAAAAAAAAGATCAACATACAGATAAACTGAAACTGCATCAAAGGATACTTCCATTCTACTAGACTAATGCAGGCTCTTCGTATTGGGTTGTTGAGGGATAAACAGAAAAGGGCACGGGGTGGCCGACTATTAGATGTATTACCCTGTTTTTTGCTCTTGGCATATTGCTGGCGTTTTCTTTGGGACAGAGATCCTACAGGCTGGGCTGTGGTGGTACTCATATTTTGGGCAGCCTTTGCTTGTCTAGCAGCATCAATTGCAGCTTGCCAAGACAGAACAGTTTGCTTGGATGGTGCTGAGCTGTTGGACTGAGTAGCTGGTCCGTCACCAGGGAGAGGAATTCTGGTGCTACTTGCATAGTTCGCCTCTGTGAGAGAAAAGAAAAAAAGAAAAACTTGTTTATAACTTTTTATGCTACAATGTGTCACCCTGTTTTTGATGAGAAGATTATTTTAAGACCTCTTGATGGTGTGATGCCTATATATGTGCATATACTCATGCTCTGCAGTGTGTATATATATATATATATATATATATATATGACTGTAGGCAAATAAATACACGTACACGTAATTGAACATATATATGTATGTATATATGTGATTGAACAGTAGCCAAAAAGGCTCAGGAATCAACATTATAACTTCAAGCTAACTGTAAGTGTCAAGACAAGTGCTTCACCAACACTTTGCATTTTGAGTCTTCCACTTACTACATTCCTTACAGACTCGATAGCAGCTTTCCTGTCACCATGTTTATCCAGTGAAGCATACCTCCTCCTATTGACCAACTCTGCTGCTGTACCTCAGGGTTCAGCAGAAAAAAACAGTCATTTCAATTCCTATGTTTCTTTTTTCAGTGGAAAACAACCAATGCCACCTTCCCAAACAGACAAACAAAAAGATTCAAAGATATCCTGTAAGCAAGTCGAATTTCACCTCATCCTGTGCTCTCACAGCAGAACGCAGGGATGCCTCCCACAAGTGAAAATCCCATATTTCGTGGTGGTAAATACATTGCTAACGCGGAGCTACACCCCTGAAACCGCTGGAAAGGAATGCTTCTTTACGAGGTTTCGCTATGTAAAGCGTACCTTCTACACAACGTTTTTGAGCTCTTTTTATTTGGATGGCAGCAAGGAAGGCACAACGCAACCTCCTCGCACGGATCTCTGCTCCCGAACGGAGCAGCAGAGCCGACTCCTACATGCACCTGTAGGAAGGAGCAGCTCCTAAGTGAAATTCAAAACTTGGAGACGCCTGGGTGGGCAGAACATGGAGGAACGATGGCACAATCCACGCGCCGGGAATCAGGGTTGGCAAGCGGAACGGATCTACCCAGGCAGGAGGGGAAGATAACTCCCCAGAAACCGCCGCTCGTCGAATAGGGGAACACAGCCCTCCCATTCCAGACGGTGGGAGCGGAGATAACGGCAGCGACGCGAGAGCCCTGAACGTGCGCCGACGTGTGGGAGCCCGGCCCCGCCGCTCCGTGCCCGCGCGAGGGGCGGCCGCGGGGGCTCTAAAATGGCTCCCGGGGCGGCGGGGTCAGCGCGGGGCCGCGGCCGGCCCCGGGTGAGGGGGAGCCGGACAGCCCCCACCGCCGGGCCTCGGGGGAAAGGATGCTCGGGGGCGGCGGTGCCGATGTCGACGTTTTGTGAAGGATTCCTGCCCTCCCCCCATCGTTTTTTATTTTTATTTTTTAATTTTCTCAAGCAATTTGACAGCATCTCCCCCGCCTTCCGCCTGTCCCCTGGGATGCCGTGCAACGTGGTTCGGCGCAAACCTGCCGCCGATCGACGCATCTAGCTGTCATCCTCCTCATAGTGCTGGCGAGCGAAACAAAGCCCGAGTGCCGTGCTCCCCGGGGAACCTCTGCCCCCGGCGGGCACGCAGCCACGGGCTCGCGGCTCATGTTGTGGGAGGGGGGGGAAGAGTCGTCTCAACGCGGCAGGGGAGGACGTGCGGAGCCGGCACGGGACCGGCGCAGCCCCGCGGCCGCCCGCCCCCAGCGCTGTGCCCCCGCACCCGGATCGGAGCGGCGCTCGCGGAGCCGCGCACCCCGCAGCATCCCGCTTCCCGACGAACCTCACCCCGCGCCCTTCCCGCTCCCGGCCCCTTCCCTGAGCACGGCCGCTCGCCCCCTCCCCACCCCAAACCCACCCCGGCCCCGACGCTTCCCCTCCCTCCCTAATCCCTGTCTCCCAAATCCCTCGCAAATCCTCCCCCGCGCCCCCTCCCTCAGCCCCGGGCACGCCGCTGCCCTTGCTGACCGCTCCGCTCCTACCTTCTGGGTGCTGCTCGGGCTGCTGCTGCTGGTGATGCATGATTCCCACTTTCTCCGGCGCGCGAGAGGAAAAAGAAAAAAACCCAGGGCCGAGACGGCCCCCGCCGCCCCGAGCCAGGTGCGCGCTGCCCTGCGCTCCGCTACCCGACCCCCATGGTAGCGACTAGCGACGCGCGAGGGGCTGCTCCCGCTCCTCCTCCTCCTGCCGCTGCTGCCGCTGCTTCGCCGCTGCCAAATCCCTCCGAGTTTGGGCCAACATGACACTCACATCCGGGTGACACGGGATCTCTCCATCCCTAGCAACCCGGCTGCCGCCGCCGCCAGCTCCTCGGTCCCCCCCCCCCTCCCGCCGCTGCCTGCTCCGCGAGCCCCCTCCTCCCGGCGCCGCTCCTCCTCAGCCCCCTCCTGCCGCTGCCGCTCTCCGCCGCGGGCTTAACTCCCTCCTCGCTGCCGCCGCCACCTGCTGCTGCCGCGCTCCTGCGGCCGGGCCGAGCCGGGCGGGGGCGCGGAGCCGCTCGCTAATCGCCCGGAGCTCCGGCGGCCGCAAATAGAACCGCCGCCGCCGCCTTAACCCCTCCGCCGCCGGCCCGGAGCCCTCCTCCCGGGGAGCCCCGGCCGCCAGCTCGGCTCTCCACGCCCGGGGCAGCACCAGAACGCGAGTGGGTTCCACGCCTTGCGGTGAACGCATCCCTCGCACCGGTCGGCTCAGCGCCCGGAGGACCCTCAGTTCCTCAAACCTTCAGCGCCTCGACCTGTTGCAATGCCTCCATTCCCATCCCAAGCCAACCCCAACAATTTTAGCGCTTCATGGAAAAAAAAAAAAAAAAAATCATTCAAATAATTATCTTCCCGAATTTTTTTCATTTTCAGTGTTCCGTTCCACAACGGAAACCAAAACGTTTCATTTTGGTTTTATTTTTGCTTCGTTGGTCTCGAAGCAGCAGTCACGTGCGCTCATGCACATGACTGGAGCAGCCATGGGATGTGCTGGGAACCGGGAACGGCGAGGGCAGCACCTCCAATTACTGTGATATTTTTCCCAGTGGCAATACTGCAGCCACTGGGAGAAGTGCATCACGAAACCAAGTAAGGGTTATACACATTCAAAACGGAATTAACACTTCAAAGTTCCAGTCAGCTTTCTCTGAAATTACTACTTCCTGATCTGTTTTTTGAGAGTATTTTTGAGATATTTGTTCGGAACAAACCATCGTTAAAACAGCACGCGTGACCCTTTGATAAAGATACTATTTTGTTAAGAAACACTCCAGCAGAACTGCTCTCTTTCACCGCTTTCTTATCCACGTCTCTATCTCATATTCAAGCTATCCTCTACCCACAATTAACTAATCGAATTAACAATAAGTAGCAATGATAGACGAGAAAAAAGAAATAATACCTCAATACTACTGACATCCTCCAGTTTTATAACGAGCCCTGTTAGGTGGAAACCATCACTTTTGGTGCCCTCCAGGAAGAAAAGACATCTCTCCCATGCCACTTCTTTGCCTTGTTCTGGGGACTTGCATTTTTCCAACCTCTTGAGTGGATTCAGCTGCTGTGGCCATCAGCCACCTGCTGCTGGGGGCTGGTTTAATCAGGAAGGCACCACACACAGCTTTACAGCATTTTTCCCAATGAAAACATAATATTGTCTGTTCTTAAGTACCTCCCTTAGACAACCATGAAAGGCAAGAAGGCTCTCAAGAGTTGGATGCTTGTGTGTCAAAAATGCTTGGTGTGTTTTCAGATGTATCTCGATCAAGTGGAGCTGACAAACCAGCAGTGTGGATGCTTGAAGGGGCACCCTGCTTGTCCAATCAGACTCTTACAGATGTAGATTAGGGTCCCTCAATCATTGTTTTTGAAAGAGGCTTATGAATTTCGACACTGAGACACTATTGGCAAACCCACAACTAATACAATATGGCCTGGATCTAAAACAAGCAGAAGCATCCCACCGCAAAAGGCTGCCCCTCTTTCAGCCTGGTGTCCATGAAACCTCAGGGTTCTGGACTCGTCACTGCCTGATTTCCAGTCCCCCATCCTCACAAAGGAGAACTGCACTATGTAGCAGAAACTACAAATACTCTCCAAAAACTGCCAATAAAACCATGAAAAAGAGATGTTTTTCTACACTTGATCTGTAACTGCATCATGTAGTTTTGCTTATTTCAAAAGCCATCTAGCCCTAGACAATCAGTAGGTGTAGTAGATAACTAGCAGATAATCAAATTATCTACTATACTTTCAAAATGATAATTATGAAAATGAAAGTCCTTTTAGTGAGTTTTGAGAAAGTACGTAAGAACACTGATACTGTTTAATCACAGAAGTGCTAATTACTGAAGCCATTAATTCTCTACACAGCTGTTTGCCCTCTTCTTCTGGAAGCTAATATTTGATAATTTCACTAACGCTGCTTCACTTTGATGTCACGTGGATATTATTTACTCATTCCTGAATGAAAAGGTTGGAATTATGTTCATGCTTTAGAATGTCTTCAACTGCCACCTGCTCAGTGCTATACCCTTATCAGGGTATTTCCTCTACAAGTTAAGGAACGGCAGGGCAGAAAGCAATACATTTGCTGTTATCACATATTTGTTACAGATCTGCCACTCAATTATTATCATTTGCCTCTTGATAACATCTATTGCTTTCAGGGAGTTGTTCTCTGTAAGAGAAGCAGATGAGCCAAGAAGCAGCATGTTGTGGACATTTTAGGAGCAGAAGCCCATTCAGAATTTCGGAGCACACGTGGCTAGGCCCACTTAACCAGAACCCCAGCCAATGAGCTGGTGGAGCAGCAGCTCACTGCAGGAAGGGACAGATCCAATCGTAACACAATTGCCACAGTAGGAAGAACTTAAGCAATAAATGCAGACCTGCATGCCATGTGAAGCAACAGAACTAGCCTAGTCCTGTAACAAGCAGGCAACTCATGTGCATTAATCCATGACTAATCATAATAATTCTGCTGAACTTATTAGCATACTGACACATACTGACCTATTAGCATCCTTGTGCATGGGAGGAACATTTGAATGAAAGTTGAACACGTTGTGAACAAGCAGTTGCAGTATTCATTCTCATCCACATCACATATTTCCATCTCATTTTACACACACTGTCATTGAATCACTGAACGCCTCAGGTTGGCAGGGCCCCTAAATCCCATCCAGCTCCAAGCTCTGCCGTGGCTGGTTGCCCCCACCAGCTCATGCTGCCAGAGCTCCATCCCTTCAGGTGGAGTCTCTTTTAACTTTTGCCTAAAACTTTTCTTTTCATTCTGCTCACCTGGTGGAGCTGCAGTTTGGGTTTAAAGACGTTTTCCAAATTGTTTTCTAAAAAAGATCATAATGAACCCTAAGTATATCCATATATTGTCTGTCAGCTCAGTGAACATCTTTCTGATGTCAGTACAAGTAACAAGTTCTAAAGAACTTAAAATAGCACTTTGTTATTACAAGTGCAGTTTATGTGAAAAACTATAGAAGCCTCTGAAAGCCTACAGACTGGGATCTCAAAAATAGATAAAACGTATGTGTACAGATTTTGAAATAGAGGAATCCATTACATAATAAAGCCAATGAGAGAGCGGCTTAAATGTCCATTTTATTGACATTATCCATTCTCAAGATTTCAAATGTAAAATATTTTTCTGAGAAGAGGTAACACATTTTGAATTGCTCTCTACAAGACAGTCTTTTATGCTTTTGCATTCTCTTTTTTTATTATTAGTTTGGGTGAGCCGAGTACACCAATACAAAATATAATCCAGCCTTTTTTGTTGTATTTAGGATATGACAAAAAAAATCAAGAGACAAGAAGCCTACCACAGTGAAGTCTTATGATTTGCATAAAAACTCACCAAAATATACAAGTTTTTGAAAGCTAGATGTAAATGAAGTGAGTTACACTAAGCAGTCTAGCAGGAGATCTAGCTGAACATTTTGTGAGAAAAAAAATATATATGCATTTATAATTATAAGAATTTGTACAGAAGCAGAGAAGGAGGAAGGAAGGGAAGAAGGAAAAGCAGGGGTTGCACAGGCTCTTTTCATTTGGCTGAGTAACAGCTCCAAGGGTGTCTTGTTGCCTGTAGGCTGAAGAGAAAGCCAAAGGTCTCCATTGGAGTCCACCAACTCAACTAAAGTCTTGATTTATTATTCCCATCCTCTCAGCAGAACTTTATATAGTGGTACCCAGACACTAGGGTCCAACTGCAAATAATTTTGAATTAAATGCTCTATTGTATACGTCTCTGAAATTGTATTTTTCCTTTTCATTGTACACAGGAATAAGGTCTAATATGCTCTGAACACACTGAGAATCTGTTCAATTTAAAATTCAGCTGTTTTTTCCAAAACAAATTACTAAGGATATAATGAAATGTGTTTTCCTGACTAATTAGATTCCTTGGCTTCAATTAGAGTGCAATTACTCAACAGAGTTTATGTTCTTCCCGCAGTTCTCTCCCTTACCTATAGCTGTTCACTATTTTTACAGCTTACCACATCTTTTCATTAACTGTTTTGAATATTTGACTAGGATTAAAGCCACTCTGAAGTATCGGCTCTTCTCTTCCTCCTTGTCCCAAAGCTTCATTTTCTGCTAGTCTTCTTTCTCAACTTCTCTTTCCTCTTCTTTCATGTCATGTCATTTTTTTCTCTGGTGATTCCCCATTATTAATTAATGCTTCCCACCCTATGCATTATCCACCTTCCTGAATGCTAACTTTCCTACACAAGTCCTGGCCCTCTCTGGCCCAAGCTAACTGTCTGTGCTGTGCAGTGGACTGAATTCCTAGTCAGAAACTGTTTCCAACTATATCACTATGAAAGCAAGGTGAACTGAAGTGGTGACAGCAGGACTACATCACCTTAAATTTAGAGTATCCATATTTAGGGTAGAAAATATTTAAACTGTTGACTGCACGAACACATTTCAAACTGTCATTTGAGTAGATTCAGAATTTTCTCAGAAGAGTTTCATCTCTATTTTTAGTGCTCAGTAAAATGATGATTTCACAGATGGGCAACATAGACAGCTACCAAAAAAATTCCACTACACATAATTGTGCTTGAAAATGTCACAGTGAAATGGATGGATGACTCACAGTATCAGCACATGTGCCTCATGCAAACAAATAACTGATAAATACAAGCCACTCTGCAGCTTCTGAGGGGTGTTCTGACTGTGGCTTGTGATGGAGCCTCAAACCTCCACTCCGGAGGCTAGAAGGCTGCTAAAAACTGTGCAGGGTTTAGACAGAAGAAAACACATCTGAGCAGAGGCTCTTCCATGGCAGCTGCAGGGGGCAATAGCCAGGAGCAGGGGAGGAGAGGAATTTGGGGTGGCTATGTCAGCCTCATTGGGCACTTCATCCTTCACAGCCTCACCCAAGGCACTACTCCAAGGTGTTCCCACCCCAAGCCCAACCAGGTGAAAATGTGCTTTCAGGCATGAGTCCTGGCTCTTTGTAAAGTCCTTTTGCCTTCTCCCTATGACAGCACAAATACATCCTTTCAAATGTAAAAATATCTTTTACTTTTAAAACAACTTTACCTATGATGGCATCTGAAAGCATTTTTGCCAGTACAAGTAAGACTTATTAGCTCTGAATTAAATATCAAGAAGGTGATGTGAAGAAGAGATCAGGGAGGAAGTGAAAACTCACGTTTCTTAACACACAGCAGAGCACAGAGTGAAATCAAATTCTCAGATTTTCCAGTCTCTGCTCCACATACACAACACAACACATTGCCTGGGGTTCAAAAAATGTTTCTCTCTTGCCAGATACAGAAATAAAGAACGTAGCAAAATTCTCTGCGGAATTTTTCTCAAATAGATTTTTTAAATGACTTTCAAAGACATTCCTTGTAAAAAGCAGCTCTTGGAGAAGGCAACAGCTGCATGGTTGAGCACACCAAGGTCAAGAGATGCCCTACTTCATTCAGGGGCTGCATCATGACACAGTTTCACATGATCAGTTCTTCCTTTTACAGGAGTATGCACTATGTAGCATGTGATACAGCCTGCACCTACAGCACAAAACTGAGGGTAAATACATTTATCTTTTAACCCCATTAATTTCATTATTAATAGTGGATAAAATACAAAATGTATTCCAAACTTGTTTTGTTGGAAGACAAAATCTAACTGTAACAGAAGCACATAAGGTTTACCTGTACAAGTTTTGCAGTAAGTAGTGCTGGAAGTAAGCACAAACAAAGGATTTTAAATAAACAGGAGCTAACACCTGTAAAAAGAGAGCTTTGGGCCTGTGCTAATTGGTGCCTACCACTGGGAATGTAGCCCTATCTCTTTGTTGGTGTCAGTATCCCAAACTGAAAGAGGAACCATGGTTAATAAGAAAATTACAGCTCTCTAAAATGAGGGAGCAGTCACGGTAATTGCAATAGAAAAAGGAAGAAGAAAAAAAAACAAGTGAAGTAAAAAGCAAGTATATTTCTTCAGATCTGGAGAAAGGTTTTAAGGTGTGTGGTTGTTTTTTTTTTAACTGATACTTAGAAAAAGGTCCAATAAGCTGTTATTCATGGAAGTAGAAAATTAGAGTTGTTAACTGTTCTAGAAAGTGTGGAATATTCTCAGCAGCGTGCCAATTACTTTCAAGTGCCTCACTAGGTACAATAGAGACTATCATGTAAATATCCCATGTTTGGCTTAAACAGTAACGTCTCACATGTATGTTCAGTCCTTGTTTTTATTGATACCTAGGTACATCTACCACTTGCATTTCTTGTCTCTCTGAATGCTGTAGGGTATCAAGATTGCTATCCCACTGAAAATGTCTCTCCTTTGGCTTCATGATTACATTCAATAGAATAGAGAACCTTGTTAGGTCAAACCTCTGACAGCTATGCTTTCACCAGTGGCCAGAGAGTTTGAAAGGACAAAAGCATAACTAGGGAAGTAGAGTAAATATCCTTTCTTATCATAAGACTTCAGTGCATAACTCCTGACAACACAAAGACCAGCTTAATAGACTAGGGAGGCAAATCCCTATAGAAAAGCATGGAGGAATCATGTCAGTAGCAGATGAGACAGCACAGAGGCTTTCAATCAGAGTCTCTGCAAATAAAATTGCTTTCAGGTACAGTGGACTCTTCTTATGTTTTTCAGTTAGCAGGTAAATTATCAGTGTTTACGGAGTAAAATTTGCTTCCTAGAGGGTTTTTGGATTGTTCTGCTTTCATTGGAGACAGTGCTGCCCAAGCACGTCAAATGATAATGTGCTATGCTGCATCTAAGTTAATGGAAACATCTCAGTTTTGCATCATGTTAGTATTTCTAAAATAGCTAGCAAACTCTGTCACCCTTTTGCTTCCTTGTGATGCCCTTGAAACCAACTGAAAATCAGCCAGTGCAGCCAACCCTCAATATTCTCCATAGTGAAATAATCACCTGAGCACATGGCTGGCATGCTGACGCAGTTCAGTTAGAGCTTGGAACATATGTGCACATCTCCTCTTAATGACAGTGGAAGTGGTATCTCATTGTAGGGTGCCAGCTCCCTTTGAAGGGGGTGTCTCCCATTATGGATGTCTGCTGGAGATAGCTGACAGACCTGTCAACATACTCCGCAATCTCAAGCAAAATAAAGCTCTATTATGCATGCAAAATAAAACTTAGGCTCAAGTGGATTATGTCTTGGGGCTTCTCCAGTTTGCTATTGTAGAGTAATTCTCCAAGTGCTTCTTTATGCATAAAGCTAGCAATGAAAACATTGGACGCCAATATCATCAGTCATTTAATATTCATGCTGCTATTTTTTTTCCTTTTTTTTGCCTGCAGTCATTCTTTCCTGTCAAATAAAAGGATTATTCCTGAAAATGACTCTCACTAAACTCGGCAGGATTTTTATCCATTTCTGCATCTGAAAGGTTTGCATCATCAAACAAGAAGCTAGAGTTTACAGCTATGAAAATATGTGAATAAAAGCAAAGGGACAGATGCCGAAGACCAAAATTACCAAGGCATAATCTGTGTTTGTTGTTCCATAACAATGCACAGTTTAAAAGCTAAAACAAAATAAACAAAAGCAGAGGATGAAGAGTACAACCTCAAAATTTATTTTTGTCCTCTAGTCAGTTTAGTACATAGGTTTTTTGGTTTTGGTCTGCAGAAAGGGCAGTGATGAAGCTTATTTATGGGCATACTATAATTCTCTAAAGATACAGATTGCTTCCTCTTGCCTCAAACAAAAACTGTAAAGGAACTAAACGGTGAATTTAACACAGAAGTTTAATCTAAATTAATTTAGATTTAAGGTCTCTGCTTCACCATAGCACATTTGGACCCACTTTGTATACTACATGATAGTATAACACTTGATGAGAGAGAAATAGTGTGCCCCATGAGGGGTAATATAAGCACCTAGCAATATGAGTCATGTCAGGGTGCCCTATGCATACAAAATCAGGTTCTAAAGTCACACCAAGTGGCCATGTTACAGCTGCACCTGGTATGCTACACAGGCTCTCAAATTCCAGCTCAATTTTGATAAGAAACTCAAGGTTTAAACAAAGCTTCTAGATTCAATACACTATTATTTAAAAAATTCCAAAGACTTTATCTCAACCATCACTACTTTTAAAGTTTTGATGTTTCAGAGTAACCTGACAACTGCTATAGCACTCAGTACATGATGTTCTCAATGGAAATACAGTTGATTATGACCTTTGCCAAGGAGATCCCAGGCTAACGACACTGTTTCATAGCATCTTGCAGTCAAGCATATATTAGAAGAGTCTGCAAGGTAAATTAATGTACGTTAGGTATCAGAATAGTCCCTAGCTGTAGTCCTGGATTGCCAGAATGGGAAGACATCTACCAAGTACTTCTTTCCATCAGTGCCATGTCTCCACTGAGCAGTTCTTATTGGGGAATAAGCCATAGCTGAATGCTTTCTTCAGTGAAAAGGAGAAAGAAGTGTTCAAATACTTCAGGAAGCATTGAACAAAATAAGATTGCAGATCTTTTGTGAATTTTAATGTCTGACACAAGAAAAGGAGAGGGCTAATACTGACTCTCATGCTGTGCAGCCACAGATTTCATCTGGAAATGAGTTATAGGCAAGTAATGAAGTACACAGAGCATACATATGCCCACACATGAACCTAGTTAGGAAGTAGTTTATAATAATGAAGTGTAAAACGTTCCTCAGCAATGGAAGAGAGGCATGGTGCTGAAGTGCATGAGAGCTACTGCTTCAGAGCTATGGAGAGAGCAACTACAAAAGGGACTTTTAAAAAAGATTAGCTGTGAGACTGTATTTTAGCATAATAAGCTGTTAAACTACTTAGAAAACTTTGGAAATCAAGCTATATAAAAATAGACAGGAATGCTTCTCCAGTAGGCTGGATTTTTGTCAAATACTCACTTTAAACCCATGTGAAATATTCCTGTTTTCTCCATCTTTCAAATCTAATTCTGCTTTTAAAACAACACTTCAATGCTATAACTTCATCAGAATCACAAATTATATTCCAACACGAAGGCTTGGAGGTGCAGCATGTGTACAGAAAACACATTTGATTTAATGCCTGATTCAGAGGTGCCCCAGTAATATTGGCTGCCATGTATGCATGGTGTGTTAGCTGATATGCCCTGCAGAAAATGGGAAAGCACGTTCACTCTAGGACTTCTCTTGCCTTCCTAGTAATTTTGCACAATGCACACGGTAATTTGTCTTCTAAAGCTTTTTTTTTTTTCACTCCACCTAAGCATGCTGCTTACCCAGCTTTGCTTTTTGGCAAGCCAAATCTGTGCCTGCTCAGCCCATGCCTGTTGCATCACCAAGTACCACCTTCTCTGCTCAAATGAGCCAGCAAAGCAGCACCAGCCCGAGGGCAAAGACTGACTCAGAACCACTGAAGCTAAACGTCAATGCTCCCCCTAAACAGGCAGGCACTTCAATATCATTGACTTCATAAGATCTGTTTCTTTCAATCCAGCCACATCCAGTGCTAAATAATGAACTAAGGAGGAGCTGGGCAAGGGAAGGGGGTCAGTGGATTGTGAGAGCATGAATATCAGCTCTTCTAGTCATAAAAGGATAGGACTGATGTGGATGACTAAGAATGTCAGAAGAGTACTTGAGGAAAAATAGATGTTATATGACATATATAAGAACATGAAATCTGAAAAGGATTAAGAGAATTATGAAGTGAGAAAGAGAGACTAAAAAAAATACCCAAACCCAACAACAGCACTGTTTAAAGCTGCCAGAATTGGCATAGCAAAAGAAAAGATTGCTCAGGAAGGGAAGAAAAACAATACAGGATCTCAAAATTTTTAAGTGAAGATCAACAAGGAATTAACTACTGAGCTGCTAAAAGAACCTGTGCATGAGAGGACTTAGCAAAACCACACAGCTAGAAATGTCAATGCATGCTTCCATTCAATATCCACACAGTAAAGAAAAACAAAATGCCAGAAAAAACAAATCCCAGTGCAATAAAGAACCAATCTTTTTCCAGTTTAGAATAACTAGTGACATGGAAGACAGGAGATTCAATTATCTGTGGCAAATGTACTTGAAAGAAAATTTCAAACCTTAAAGATGATTTTGCAGAAAGAGTTCAAGATGAACACAAAAGCAAGTGAATGTCACTCCAGGCTGCACAAACTGAACTGCAAAGAGCTAGGAAACCATAAATGACTCATGACCTGGGAGACCAGAGCGACCCTACCAATATGAAATCATGAGGCCAGGAACCATGTACAGCATCAGGAAGAAGTACAAAGCATTCTGTGTGAATCCACAATGGGAGCACCTTTGCAAATGAGCAACGTTTGCAACTTCTTCTGTTATTCCGAAGTGAAGTGAATGTGAGATGATGGGCTGCAACACCTCTCAATTTCTATGATTTTTCACAGAAACCAGCAGCTTCTACTCAGGCAGAACCACTGGAGAGCAGCAGCAACCATATTCACAATGGCAGAGAAACCTTGAGGCTGAGTTTATTAAAATCTGATGGCAGATCTAAAAGGAGTATCTCAGGGTTGGCCACAAGTCCTATTTCAGCACTGCAAAATAACCCTAAAACTGAAAGACCATTGCACCAGAGCACTTGTGCACTATTACTAGCTCTTTGTATAAAAGAGCAGCAAACCCATCCCGCCTCAAATAAGTTGCCTTCTATTTAACTACATAAAGGAAAGAACACACTGACCCTCTTATATTCATAGAGTATTACCAGACAAAAGCAAAGAACTAAACATTTTGTTGTTATTTCAAGTTTGTTTCAACCTTTTGTATTCAAGTCACTTAGTTGTCATTTAACCGCAGAAAAAGCCTTATTGGCTTCTCTAAATCCCAGTATGCTGTAACACTGTATTCTTTATTTGATTAATTAATACATTTCATGCCATGGAGAGGTTATTGAAGTGACATTTGAATCTAAATAAGAACTGCAGAAGTGGCAAGATAGATTTTATCCAACTATTCCTTCATCAGATTCAGAATACTTCTGCTCAGATTTTGCATGCTAGATAGACTCACCACTGGAATATTAGTATTTCTTATTCTCTGCAGATGTCTGCCTTTCTGAATCACATGCAAACAACCTTCAGGTCATCAAATACTGCTTAGTTTAAATGTTTGTCAATATGCTTCTTTCCTACTTACTGACTTTCCCTAATAGCTGTACTGAAAATACTAAGGATGCTCTACTTGATGACATTACATTAAAGAGATTCACGATGAAACTCTTTGGCCACCACCATCTTTGCTGATGTCAGCACAGCCCTAAGAACAAGGCCAGTTAGCTAATTGCTTTACAGAGCAGTCACAGGCAACACAGAACTTGGAGCCAAATGCATTGCTGGAACAAGCAGGCCAAATGCCACTGAAGACATCCATTCCATCAGGCAGTAACAACCAGTGCCAAGGCTTGTAAATGTAGTTATGATACCTAAGAATAAGATTTCAGGAGGCTCGATTCCCACATAAGCACAACAGTAATTGCCAATATTAGACTGAATTTTAATTACAATTCTGATGATTTAAGGGCATCCCAATACAGAAGGCATCATTGATTTTATCGATATCAGAAAAGATCATTAATTCAGGATGAGATCATGGACTAATAGAGCTCCATTGCTAATTTCAACAGTATCAGGGCTTAACTTCTTGCTGCAGAACTGTGCAGGCAACATAAACTAGTGTTGATGCAATCAGGTCAGTATATGAGCAGGCAGAAATCAGACCTGTATTTATAACACTTCTATCAAGGAACTTGCTACACTTAATATGTCACAATAGACTCTCTGCACTATGAAGTGTACATTGATCTCATTGTTGCAATAGAATCACTACTTAAAAATAATTGTAAATAAAATAAGCAGTGGTAAAATTTACTACATAAGGAGCTGAAAAGGAGACATTTTAATATTAAGCGATCTATGAAAAAATAGAAGGAAAAACAAATATCTCTGCAACAGAACAACAACAAAAAAAAAGATTTACGTAATTCTATTTAAGTAACTTACAGTGATTTAAAGCTCCTAAAGGGGGCTCTGAAGCAGAACAGACATATACAGAATCAAATCTGTAAAGATAAAGCAACAGATCTTCAAGAAAGTACATTGTACTGAATAGACTAACACTTTTTAATGGAAAACAGCCTCCAAACCAGGATACTTGTGCACAGAACTTGCAGACAGGAGAAACATTATAGCTTAGCTTTTATCAACCTCAACTACTTTTGTATAGAAAATAAAGTATTAAAGTAGTAAATCTCGAACTCCTAAAGAAAATCTTAAACTACTAGCATAGTGATGTTTTCAAGTCTCCTATACAGTTTTTTCCCGTTTTTTTTCCTTTACAGAGCTACAGTAAAGCAAAGATTTTAGTTACTATCCATGATAATGCAGGTATCCCAAGCAGTAATAAAGTAACTCTTCTTTTGTTAGTACGTCTGCAACAAAAAGAAAGAATGTGGTTATCTTAGAAAAGCCCTAAGACTCTTTGACTTCTTTGATATTTAAAAATACAGCTCAGTACTTTGATAAACAGGAATGCTCTCCTGAAGGACAGGCACGCTGAATTCTTAATCAATCCGTGATGCTTTTGAGTTCTCCTGAAGATTAATTTGCTCTTGCAAATTACTTAGCAGCTAGCAAGATGGTTCTTCTCCTTTTTAACTTGTCAGCATTTAACCTCTAAATAAACTATCATAAATGCTGAAGTGGCTGACAGCCCATCACCCCAACCTGCACATCTGTGTGCAAAAACTCCACTGTTACGAAGTCACCATTTGATCTGTGGCCACTGAATTAAAAACTTCAAGAGAATAAACATTCAAATCATTATTCCAACAAAGGTTTTCCTTTGTTTGTTTTCAAACTAGAGTTGCCCTCCACTTGTAGATGATTTCTTCTGAGATACAATATTTAGCTATTTAGAAAACAGCTTTATACCTCAGTGGCATATACAGGTGTTCTCATGATGCGAATAATACAATGTCAGTCAACACCTTTAAAAATTCCAAGGACAACTTCCTAACTTGGATGGAGAATGCAATACTGAAATAAAGCTTGACAGAAAAAAAAAAAAAAGGAGAAAAAAAAGCTAAACCATGCCAAATTTAAACAGAGTAAATGGAAATACCAAGGTAATCACAGGCCTGTCAGTCTGTTAGGGATCCTTGGAAAATAGCAGAAAGACCAGCACTGGAATTTTTAAGCAGCAAAGAATTAAAGGAAGGTAATATAATTCATTCTAGTTGGAACAGTGCAAAGGAAAATAAATCTTTTAGACCACCTTGTTACTATTTTTCTGTCAAGACTAAGAGAAATTGTGATAAAATAACTTCATTAATGTAATACATTAAGACTTCCCTATGGTATTTGACTTGTCCTTTTTATTAATAAAACAGGATGATAACATCAGTGTATTATACAATGCACAAAAATTGGCCGGAGTACTTCATTGTGAATGCATGTTCCTTAGACCTAACAAAGGGCTTTCAATCACAGAAAATCTTTGAACCAAAGTTGGATAACTTTCTGAAAGTCCAGTTCTCTTTCAGCCATAGCTGTTGGCTGTAATACATTGGTTGATTCATAAAGTTACATAGATGGAAATGGACATAGTGAATCTCCTTCAGTTTTCAAATCTACAGGTCTACATTTTATATCCTATCATGTAGAATTGCTGGTAAATGGGGTTCATTCCTTCAAAATCATTCCAAAACAAAAATTAGAGGTTCGCATATTTCCGTATGTTTAAAAGCTATTTCTGAAAACAGGGAATAGTACCAGTGGGTTGGTGGGGTTGTGGATTTTTGTAAGATGCTAAAATTTCTTTTTTTTTTTTTTAATTTAACTTGAACTCCTGTGATATGTGTTTGGAGTTCCAGAAGATAAACTCAGAAATGTTGTGTATTCAAGCAGGAAAAACAGATTTGTTTGTAATAGATTAGTCTAGGAAAAAAAAATAAAGAACTGATAGTCTTATAGACCTTGCTTTGTGTGATATTAGTGCATCAGTATCTCAAGAAAATCCTTATGTTTCATAACAAGTGGAAATGCATGCCTTGCAGAAAGCACAAATCCTGGATTCTGTAATGCTTCATGAAAAGCTTCCAGGGAAACACGGAAGTCAGCCCTTGATCAGAGCTCCTCCTAGAAAGCTGCAATAAGAAGTTTCATCTTTACACTTAATTGTTTCATTCCAGCTAAGCACTCAAATATTTGTCTCAGCCCCTGAGCCTTTGGTAGAATAGCTACCCATTAAGAAAGCCAACCATATGTGACAGCATAAGAAACTAAAGGAATTTAAACACATCTGTAGGAGCTCACAGTTCAATTAAGCATAGGCCTTAGACATCAATTCATTCACACTTAAATTGGCCACTATACTCAGTTCTGTAGATACAAACTAATACAGCTGTGTGCATCCACACCAAGCTCAAGTAGTCTGATTGTTAACAGAACACACATTATATACATTTATTTTTAATCATGTTCAAACATGGTTTTTATCAAAATACACTTTTTTTTGCACACATTAAGAGGAAAACTGACTAGAAACCTCTTCTTCATGTATACATGTCATAATTTCAGTTCTCTTTACTGTAGAAACTACTGCAGCCAGGAAAATACAGTGACTAAAGCAGGGAAATATGATCTCTTTTCTAAGTTCCCAAAACAGTAACTATATCTCATTTGCTACTGTCTATTGTTATTTCCAAACTCACGTTTTAGTGTTCAAAGCAATATACATAGGAGCCATTACCTTTGAAGTGGCCTATTTATTTCCATGGAATCCACAACAAATACAATTAGCACAGTAACACTGTGATAGAGCAAATTCTCAGCTACAAAACACTTTTTCAGCGTAGTCACCACTAGCTACATTGACTGCTTGGTCTCCATAAACTTTCAGTAAGCATCAATGAAAGCCAGCGGGTGCCATTTTCCATGGAGGAATTCAGTGACATCCTTTGCCTCATTCACAGTTCCATGTCAGACAGCATTTTGTCAGACTGCCCCTCTGCTGCCCCCTGTCACACAGCAACAGAATATAACGGAATATTGCTGGGAAAGTTCCACCTCTACTGTCATCCCACCAACTTCTGGTTCTGACATTGTAAGGCAACAGCATACAAATAGGAGTCATTACTTTCAGAGCAGTTCTCATGCACTTCTAGAAGATGCAACGGAAATTTCCCTGAATAACTTTCTGAAAAAGCTTCTCCCTGCACAAATGTATTAAAAAAAATCTAGAAAAACGAGTAACTATTTTAATTTTCCATCATTTCCTCATAAACATTAACAGAAGTAATAAAAACTTAGCAATATGCTTAGGCAGAAAACAAATATGCTCCAAAAGGATATAGTTCCACTTGATTATTCCCTTGTTTCTCTCTCCAGCCATTTTTCTCACAAGGAACTCTTCTCCCCAGAAAGCAGTTTATTTATGTGAAGGAATCTCACAGCAAATGGGGGTTAATGAAGGACATGCCAAAAGAGTGCTAATCATTCACTTAACCCTTTGCATTCTGAATCATGGTGGAATTTTTCACTTTTTTCAAATGCAGGATTGTTCCACCAAGCAATCTCTGCAATCTGGGTACATCACCAGTTGTTTCCCATTGACTGCAGATCTTGAAACCCGAGAATCAACTCAAAATTGCAGGGCTTAAAATTCCCATCAGCTGTTAATTACTGTCATATGTAATAATTTTAGAGTATCACTAAAGCAGTCACTGTGTGTTTCCCCTCCTCTGTTTCTACTATTTCCCAAGCTCAAGAAGATTTTCATTCAGCATATGAATATTCAGTGTTCCTGAGCGCAAAGGACAATGAGGGAGGTACGCTGAATATTATGTAGACAAATTTCAGCAGAGAAATGTCTCCCAGCTAAAGACACACGGATGAATGAACTTTTGTTAGCAATGAAATGGTCTTAGAATTATTACATAACTATTTCTGTACTCTTCCTGCCCCTCACATCTTCTATAGTCACAGCAGCTCTTTGCTAAGTCATTCCTCAAACTGCATTCACAACAGCAGGTACAATTTGCATTTCAGTGCACGTGACTGATAGTTACCAAAAGGAGATATCTTCTTCCATTTGGTTCCATGAACACTGCATTACACCCAGAAAGAGAAGGGTTTGCTGAAGAAAATAAGTTTTCTTGTTTAGTACACTCCCGAGGTCCTGCAGAAGGTCATGGTATGACACCAACAAAGCCAGTTGAATTGGTTGTTTTTGTTAATTCTTATTCCAAACTCAGTTAAGAATAAGGCTTAAAACCTCACCTGCTATCTAGTTTCTGGCTAACCCTGCAGATTTATCCAAAATAGAAATACAACGTGCAAAACAGTGCAGCAGCCACAAAGAACCAAGTTTTTCTTAATTGCCTCAGAAGTGACTCAAAACAGAGATGGTTTGTGATGAAATTATTGCCTGAGCTGAATAAAGGAGTTATTCATAATTAAGAACATGCTAGGCCCACAGGGAATTGTACCTTCCAGGAGTCTGATTCCCACTTTAGTAGTGCAGTGGCCACAGTGTAAACAAAGATACCAAAAATCAATTGGATGTAAGAAATGGGCTTTTTTTTTTTTGCCAGAGGCTATTTATGGAATTCCATATTTATGGAATATGTCTGCCCACCTGTTAGCACAGATTAGTAAAGCAAAATGCCAAAGAAAAATGGAGCCTCTACAGATCAACACTTAATTGTAAATTGGCTACATGTATACCTTGGGTGCTTTATTCCTGGAACTGAATTAACGCACCATTAATTTGGACACAAAACACACCCCCAAAGACTTCTCCACAGTGCACACAGTAGTACAAAAGTAGATCTAAGAGCTGCTAAGAACAGAGAAATTCAACAAATAATTTATAAAATGACATTCTAAACATGAAAACCAGAGAGAATGCTACAGTGGATTCTATGGCAGAGATTTGATGACAAATTGTTGTGCGAATATTTACTTCTACAAGATTCATCCTCAACTCACATTACTTTCAGCTGACTACATCTTCTGGGAAGGGTATGTGTCTGCTGCATGTGTAGCTGTCACGATGCCCCAAGGCTTCGTGCAGAAAAAATGTAAGCAAGACTGGGTTTAAAACCAAAGTAAAAAGAATTTAAGGGAGACTGATTCTCATAAACCAGAAAAAGATCTTGAAAACCAAATTTGCTGAACAAATGTGCTTATCTTCAGAACATTTAGGTTAACATTCATCTATTTCAACTCAAGGCTCAGAACAAATATTAGCTTGTCTTTCACATATCAAATGCATTTTTATTTGGTGAAATTAAATGTTCTAAACAATAGAAATCTGTTTCCTGCCTTTCTGCACTTCATTCTGTAGAACAAAGGTTACTCTTTCTTGGAACAAATATTTCTAATTAGGTGAGTATTTACTGAAGATGCTGAAAAATAATCTCAAATCCTTTGGGGAGTGGAAAATAAGGATCTCAATGTGATTGTCCTAGTTCCCCCTATACAAGAAGGATAATCTGGAAACTTAGTGCCAATGTTCTCTTCCATGTCTTCGCAAACACATTTTTCCCGCTTCTCTCTTTCGCTCATAGTTCACACAGCTTTCTTATCATAGAAACTGAGTTGGAAGGGACCCTTAATGGTCATCTAATCCAACTCCTCTGCAAGAATAGGGACACTACAGCTCCATCAGGTGCTCAGAGCCCAGCCAGCCTGACCTTAAATGTCTCCAGGGACTGGCCACTCACCATCTCTCTGGGCAACCTGTGCCAGTGCTTCATTACACTTATATTTTTCCTTTATATCCTTCATTATGAAAAAAAATCTTTTAATATATCTATGGAACCAGCCTATTAATAAGCCTCCTTCCCATCAGCATCAAAAAAGGAGAGCACAGTGCCTAGACGATAAACAGGATATAAAACCTTTCTGTACTGTTACAAAATTCAAAGCTTCCATGTCTCTGCATAAGGCTGTGTTTGTTCACGTACAAATAGTGACAAGTAACAAATATGCTTGACAATCTTTAGCCTCTTGCTGTACACAAATGAAGGGCAAATATAAAAGAAAATGTAGTGTGTCAGACATCTATACACTTTCCCCCAGCCCCCCCGCAAGATAGACTCTAGCCCTCCATAGGGAAATCTACAGGAAAGTAATTCTCAGAATAGCAGGCAGACTTGCTGATGATGTAACATATGTTTAAGTGGAAGAAAACAAGCTAAACTGGTCAGGACAAATTTTAGCAGCATTTCTCAAAGTTGGTGAGTGAGCCCCAAAATAGGGAGGCAGCTGAAGGGGCTATTGCCCCCCAGGGTCCCTGCCACAGTCCCTTTAAAGATGAAACTCCAGTCTTCTCTCAGCATCCACTAGAAAGTACACTGTCAGAAAAAGCTGCAGCCAGGTTCAGCAGAGGTGGCAGAGAGCATATCCACACACCTGTCTGTCTGCAGGGCAGTTCTTTGCACAGCTCTGCTAAGCTGCATACATCTGTATAAACCAACATGGTTACCATATGTAATGCTGGAATGTCCCAATCCCAAATATTGCCTCTGTCTTCCTAAAATGAAAAAAAAAATCTGTGGATTCTTGGGTATATATATTTAGTTTTTGAAAGTTCTTATTTTGACATGACTGAATTGTTCATGAGCTATTTGAAAAAGTGGTGCAAAGGACAAACAACCTAGAGTTTATCACAGTCATATTTATGCTGGCATTTTCAAAAGTTTTCTTGAAGTTCACTTAGACACTCATCAAACCAGTTTTGTTTGTTTTTTATGTCAGCTCATATTTGTGATTCAGATAACAACCACAATCACAGAATCAGAATTGAAGAGGTAGGAAGAGACCTCTGAAGGTCATTTAGTCCAACATCCTGTTGAAGCCCATCCCCTAGAACAAGTTGCAGAGGAAAGAAAAAAACAAACTGCTCAGCATTCCAGTCTAAGTAATTATGGGTAACTTCTACTGTACACTATGTGTACCTGTCTCTCACATCAACATTCACAGCCCAGGAGTGA
This sequence comes from Cyrtonyx montezumae, assembly GCF_038088225.1. Classification (NCBI taxonomy): domain Eukaryota; kingdom Metazoa; phylum Chordata; class Aves; order Galliformes; family Odontophoridae; genus Cyrtonyx; species Cyrtonyx montezumae. The sequence continues at coordinate 6,415,291 of NW_027072067.1, forward strand.
TTGAGATCAATGTGTATCAGTTTTAGTGGTGCTGTATACTTGCATTCTCTGCAGAGGTCCCTTTAGTAACTCTCTCCCACAACACAAAATAAGAAATAAGAAAAGTATCCACAAAAGAAAAAACCCTAGATTTTGTTACTATTGTTACCCAGCACAGCCATTCCTATCCAGCAAAATATTGGTCTCAAATATAATTCCCTAAATATTTCAGAATATTTTACAAGGTTGAATGGATTAAGCTTCTATTCCTCCTTTTCAAAGTAAGTAAAAACAGCCAATTTTATGTGGAAGTAAGGTGAGGCAATAAGAGAAGAAACAAGTGGAGTCTGGGTTAATATTCTGACTTCTCTTCATCTGCCATGATCTGCTCTGGAATGTAATGATGATAACGCAAACCAAAGCAACAAGTTTACTTGGATCTTTTTCTATATACTCTCCTGTGCCTTTATGCTTTTTGACCAGAGGAATGTTGCCAACAGACACCCCTGAAAAACAGAAGAATCATAGAGTAGAATCATCTGAGTTGTAAGAACCTTTAAAAGTCATCTGATCCAGACCATCCCTCAGCCAAAAATCAGGTATGATCCAGAAAATGCTGTTGCCTCCTATTTCATGATTCCGGTACTCAGAAGCTTCTTCTGATGACTACATACATCCTTTAATTAAACCTGACTTAAAGAAACACTCCCACTACTGCTGTTCTTACTGGTTTGTCTTTCAAAAGACTATCAATGAAGAATCAGTGCTGGTCATCAGCTCAAGAGATCTGGGGTTAGACCCAGGTGCATAGACAGTACGGACACGTACCTTCTGCAGGCAGCAAAATCTTGACAGACCAAGGAAATTACCTGAGTCTTTAGACCACCATGTCTCTGAGCAGTATCTCATGGCAGACAACTGGCATCTGCTCCCTGGGGCAGCATCACAATGTCACAGCTCCAGGAATTATCCAAGTCATACCCCAGGGAGGTGAGAGGTCAGTGCATAGTGCTCTCACGTGCAGAAAGCAGAGGAAATGAGAACAAAGGTAGGGATGGTGCTCAGTAATCTCTTCTCCATTAATTAAATAATTCCCAGATAGTAAAGCAAAGGAAAAATTGGATGATTTCTGAGTAAGCAGATGAATTCTTGAGGCATAAGCATTTTTACTTGATAATCATAAGAGAATGAGAGAAATAAAGATCTTGAAGTGATAGAGAAACACTCGAGATCAAATTTGTACCCAAACTTCACTGACAGCAACGTGCTGATCTGTTGCTGCTACAGCACACTTCTGGATCTTCCTTCAGTGATGCTGGTGCTAACAGAAGCATTAATGTTCCTCCAGGCAGCTCTAAGCAGCCTCTGGTTTCACAGCTTAGTCAGTCTCACAGCAGAAAGGATAATGATTTCACTACTAATTTTCCTTTTTAATACACTGCATCAGTAGGATGATATAGAGAAGAACAAACATGAGTAGGTTGCTTGTGATCTTGCTCAGGGAAGCTCTTTCCATGTCTAAAGATAAGAATTTCATCTCTTCAGCAGGGAGTGCAGCTGAGATTCATAAGGCCCACAGAACTGCCTGGGTTGGTAAGGGACTGCTGGGGATCATCAAGTCCAACCCTCTGATGAAGCAGTTCCCTGTGCAGTAGGGAAACAAGCCAGTCCATGTCTATGCTGCTAGCATGCCACTGCACATACACCTTGTTTTACCTTTTCTAACATTCCTATAATATTTATTATGTTCAAATGAATACAGAATTAATCTCATCAATAATTGGGAGGTATATGGAGGAGCTAAACAGATTAGAGCTCACCCCTTCCTTAACAACTCCTGATTACATTGTAGAGCAAGAGCCACATGCTCACATCCATACAGTAATTGCACCCAGCTGAAACCAGACAGACATCATCCAAGTGATTTCTCAGAGGCCAAATCCCAGTCCAGTTTAAATAAGCAGGACATGATCAAGATGAAACGCCTTCTGTCATTTTAGGAAAGCTAGAGATCTAATCCTAAAGGCTCAGAAATCAATGGGAAACTCCATGGGATCATTACTTTAGTTGCTGTAACATTAGCTGCACACTGACAGAGAGGAGGCATTCAGCACTGATTCATATCCAGAGCATGCATGGTTTGTATTGGTCGGCACCCATACATGCAGGAATGCAGACATCCTGCCTCAAGTATTAATCAACAAATATTTTCTTAGTATGAGCTACATTTTTCCTTATACTTCCTGCCTCTCTCTCTTCCCCTTTGCAATACAGATTGCCTTATTTATTCCACTTTAGTGAATACCAACCTTACCTCAGCCAGGCATATAGAAAATAAGGTGTCATATATAACATGTCATAAGGCTGCTCACAGGGTACAAAGCTGACAGCAGTGCTGCAATGGCACTGCAGCATTGAACACCTTGCTAATGGTATTTTTCCTCCATAATCCTTAAAGTTTTGCTCACATCTAAAATGAAGCAGGTATCCTCCAGTGAGGAGCCCTTCCACCCCACAAAACAACTCACTTAACTGCACAACTTCTAAGCCATAAACCACTTGACTAATCCCACTGCTCAGCACAGGATAAAAAGAGAAAATAGCATTAAAGATTTAAAGTAAAGAGTACAGCAAACTCAAATGATAGCTGTACCGTTCACGTCATTACAGCTAAGGGTTTGTCAGCACTTTCATTATAATGCTTATTTCTCTGCTGTCACTCCAGGCTAAAATTTGGCAGAGCATAAAACTTAGAGCACAGACAGACACAATACGAACACAGAGAAAAGGAAAGCAAGGGCTTCAAGGACAGTATCCACAGATACCTCACATGTCAAGAGCAAACAGCATGATGCATGAAGTTATGCAGGGAGAACTACACCTTCTCTCATTAAGATGGCGTCACAGAGAGGGAATGGGGCTAAAAACACCACGAGATGTAATATTATGAATGTACTATGGCTTAGCAGCTCCAGAAGGCTAAATATTTATATGGTAATATAAGTTGAATTTGTGCTACAGTACAACAGAAGTAAATAAATGAGAACAGAAGGCAGACCACAAGCAAATAGAACTGTGATACGCAGAAGGAACCAGGCTAGATTAAAACTAAGTGGCAGTGGTGGGTTAGCTTTGACTAAGAAAAAAGAAACAACCTAATCTGAGAGCAGTCTCGATGATGCCTTGCATGGGAGGCTGAGCTAGGTGACCTCCTGCATCTTGCTCCAGCCCTGGAGATTCTGCTCCCATGTATCAGATGGTGAAGAGGTCACAAAGGGTAAGGACCACTTCTTGTAGTTACAGAACTAGCTAACATTAACTTGGAGTGCATGTAGAACCACAGTCTTAGTCATTTTCTAGATTTTTTTTAAAAGATCTTAAAAATTTGGTTCCTTAAGTAGAAAACAATAAGAACAGCAAAGAAGCAGTTACTGCTATGCAGACACAGTGCATCAGAAGGATTACTTACTCCAAAAGTCTGTCAGGAGGTGCTGTAGGACTCAGCACATGCCATTTAATTCTGCTTCAGCCTCAGTAAAGATGGATGGCTCTTATTTTTAAAAAGCACTTAGAGATGTATGTTTTGTTGATACTGCTGTTCAACTGCTATTATTATCTCAGTAAAATTTTATGAAGATTGAAAACTTCCAGTAAGTCTAATCAGAATTAGCTACAAAAAAAACATAAGATAATTATATAGGTCAGCTAGCCTGGACCCATTGATTTTGTCAGGCTAGCTTCCTCCTTGACTTCCAAAAATGAATGGAGGTTTGTGAAACTCTGAGATGGGCAGCTCTGTACCTTTCATAGCATTTGGTTGTGTAGGAAAGTCTACGCCACCATTCTTAAAGCAATCCAACTAGCAAAAAAGGAAAAATTAATTTCTGCATATCACCTGAGAACACTGATGGTTGTAAAGGACAAGGAATCAAAAGCAGTATTAAAACAAACTTCCTCTGCTAATAAATTAAACTGATATTGCATGAATATTTATCAATTCTACTGTTTATGAACCACAGCTCTGTCATAGATTTATTTAGGACAAACATTCATGTTGATGCTCTTATATAATTTAGTGAAATTTATGACAGAGAAGAGGTGGAAGTCCACTTCCTTGCTTGCCTGTGTTGTCAGGGAAGGGCATGCTGTTTACATAAGATATAGGTCACATATTCACAACCATTTTTCTGATGCCCAGTCGGATTCTTTTGTGCAAATACAGATGTGTTTGAGATGCACTGATTTAGTGTTATTGTGCTAGCACAAAAGACGTCACAGTTGCACAGAATGAATGAACAATGCAGGGGGGGACCGTGTCTCACTCTGCCTGCATGCTATCTGTCAGCAGTTCTGACGCAAGACATCTATTATTTAGCCCCTTTTGATTAATCTGCTGCTTTTGTTTAACATTACCTGGTTAATAATGAGATACAGTCCTAGGATTAAGGAAAAAAAAGGTAATAAGTCAGTGCATTATGCAGAATTAATGGGAGAGAGTCTGATCTTCCTAAACATGAGGTTCTCATTTGCATCTAATGTGACCCCAGAACACTGAGTGCTGTCTTTATCTTGTATGTCCACACCACCCCCGAATTAAAAGGGAGTGTTTCCTTGTTCTCTGCCTCCTGTGCAAAGCTGAGCCCAACCTTTCCATATCAGTGAAGCCTCAGCTAATAGGTGAAGCAATGTTAAACGCAGTCAAGCATTCTTTGACTTTGAACTGATTTTTTCAATACACTAAGTTAGATTTATCCTTGTAAGAAAAATACAGAATGGGTCAAAACTGAAAGCCTTCTAAGCAACATTTACATGGGTGGCCACATTTACGCACTGAATAGGCATGAGGAGTGAAGACAGTGGGTAAAAAAAAAAACCTCTTACCCATGGAAAAAAATGAAATAGCTGCAAGAGAAAATGCAGATGGATATCTTCTACTATTGTATGTGTTAAGAATTACTGAGGCTCAGCAGCACTCAGGTTTTGCCAAACCTCAGGCAGAAGAGAAAGAAAATGTTACTCTTAAACATCAATCTACATGTTAACATAGGAAAAGGATGTATCAGGTGGACAACAAATCACAAGCTCTTCGAGAGTAGATTTTAAAATGCTGAGCTATGAAAAGCACTGCAATGCTCTGTAGTAACAGCCCAAACATTACAGCCTAAAAATGTTACAGAAATGTTTACGTAACCGGACCTAAGGACCTAATCCAATGCTCGTGGACTTCAGGGAGGCTAAAGATCTTGATGCAACTTCTTTCTTTGACTAATCCCTTGGGACTATAAGAAGAGTTCTGTGCAATGCATTTGGAGAACAAGGGCTTTCCACTGGTAAAAATTCTGGAACAACCATTAGTTTTTTATGTTACTGCTGTCTCAGATGATTAATTAACATTAAGGTGAAAAGAAGCATTACTTTCTGGTCTTAAATCCCTTGATTTTAAACAAGGTGTTACTGATGGAGAGTACTTGTGAGCTATACTTTTTTCCTCAGCTGACAGCTCTCATTCTCTAATAGAGAAGACTGAAAAAGGAAACATTCTGCTCACTGTACAGAAGATACAGACCCTGCTTTAGAGAAATACACCACAAAACTCAGTATAGTTAGAGTAACAATTCATGCCTCCAATGGAAATTTGGACATTTTGAAATTTCATCCCAAGTGAATAAATAATATATTGAAACCTGAGGACTCTGGGGCCCCCAGCAGGAGACAGACATGGATTTCTTGAAGAGGGTCCAGAGGAGGCCCGCAGAGACAACCAAAGGGCTGAAGCACCTCTGCTGTGAAGAAAGGTTGAGGGAGCAGGGCTTGTTTAGCTTCGAGAAGGCTCCAGAGAGATCTCATTAAGGCCTTCCAGTACATGAGGGAAGCTTACAAGCAGAGGGGGAAACACTTTTTTTTATACACAATCTGATAGTGACAGAACAAGGTGAAATGGCTTTAAAATAAGAGAGGGAACATTTAGATTAGATTTAGAAGGAAATCCTTCACTCAGAGGGTGAAGGTAAAGCACTGACGCAACTGCCCAGGGAGGTTATGGGTGCCCCATCTCTGAAAGTGTTCATGGCCAGGCTGGATGGGGTCCTGGGCAGCCTGATCTGTCTGGTGGCAACCAGCCCATGGCAGGGGGTACAAGCCAAGCCTTTCTATGATTCATAATGAATATGAAGTGTCTGTGCACTATAAAACATGAACAAGAACATTCAGCATGTATTTCCCATTATTCAGTAATAGTGAGAAATACAATAGGAAAAAGCCAAAGCCTAAGTGCAGTAAGCAATAACAGCTTCAATGTGTTATTTATTTTTTTAAATCTAGTAAGCTATAGGTGTGCTTAAGACTGAGTTACAAAATCTGCAATGCAAGATATGTCTTACACAATATCAAACATAAGGAATCCATAAAAGCTGCCTCTTTCATTATAACGGTCTTCATATATGCTGCTGAACTGAAGGAACTTGGCACAAAGTCAGCCAAGATGAAATAAAACTTACGTTAGTTTTATTGAAGAAAGAAAAGCCAGCAGCTTCAGTTGTCTGGGAGACGAGGTCTGCGATAGCCACCATTCTGTGGCAATCATTCTCATCCTCATAAAGAGGAAATCGGTATCACCAGCTGAGCTATCTGCATTCAGTGTAACTCTAACTCCACTAAATCATTTAATTAGAACATGAACATCTTACCAGCCTCCAATAACATTTAAGTACAGAGACTTATTATCAAAAATAAAATCATCATTGTTCTAAGGAATTATTTTCACCTCTTTTGCCTTAACAATTTAATTACTCCTTTAAAGATACATGAAAACCTGCTTCTCCTTACCTACAAGACTTGCTCTGTTCTACTATTTAAATGAGAAATGTTCTGGGCAGAGTCCCAGTCAATCCCTCCAAAGATTACTTAGTCTGGTGCTGTCCACACTCCTGCTATGCATTCTACAGCAAAGGGATTGAGCAACATCTCAACCTCAGTCTGACATATTTTGGTCAGAGGAGGCAGGGCTCTCCAGTATAGCAGATTTATTCTCTGTGCCCTTTCCTGATCCAAATCCCTGAAGTTTGGGGAAGAAGCAACAGCAAACCTACTCTATCACAAACGCTTCTCAAGAATGTTCACTGAAGGAAGGACTAACACATATCAAAGTTTAATTTACGTCCAGTGAAGTTGTAGGGTGAATAACCTGAAAGAATAGTACCCACAGAAAATAACGGAGGCAGATGGTATACAGCAACCGGTAAATACAGAAAGGCTCACCTGTCACTGGTGGTTGAGGCTCACCCAGGAATCCACAAGGAAAGGATCTTCAACAAGAGATCCTTCCCCAATCATGGTCAGCCCTTAAATGGGTTCTGGGAGAGGTGGAGCAAGACTCCACCCTTCCCAATCACACAGGTGCATTGCCTTCACCTGTGCTCCTGTGGCTACTCAGTGCTCACCTCAGGTGATCCATCAGTTGTTCAGGCTGTGATTCAATAGTTCACATGCAGAGGTTCAGGTTGGATATTAGGAAAAAAATATTCTCAGAAAGAGAGGTGAGGCAGTGGAGCAGGCTGCCCAGGGAGGCAGTGGAGTCACTGTCCCTGGATGTATTCAGGAAACATGGACACGTGGCACTGAGGGACATGGTTAATGGGCATGGTGGGAGTGGGTTGATGGTTGGACTTGATCTTAGTGGTCTTTTCCAACCTTTGCAATTCCATGATTCTATTATTCAGCTCCCTGCTTATTATGTAGGAGCAGCTAACAAGATTACTTCTTTGTTCCATACACACTTTGTTAACAACAAATAATTTCACATTCAAAATGTGAAAGAAAATTGCTAAATAAAATGAAAATGTAACTTTTTTTAACAAGAAGATGGAGGTTTTTATAATTTTATGTCCCATATCAGGAGTTAAAATCATACGTACTTAGAGTTACCAAGCAAGTTTTCCTGTTTTATTTTTGGTTGATCACTCACTACCTTGAAAATGGCTCTTCAGATTTGTCTTCTGCACCATATGAAACCATTCAGCATGCAAAGCTATGGAGTTAGTCCTTATTTTTCCTGCAGAAAAGCTGAAGTACAACAGAGGAACTACAAAGCTCTGTAGAATGTTTTAACACTGATGTGCCAGTTTTACAGGAACCAGTGGCATACCCCAGTATTAAAACTGGTCATAAGTATTACTCATTAAGAATGGGAAATACCTGTTCATACCTTTTGGCACTAACATATCTCAGTTATGCTGTAAGCTCCTAGAAGAGCAGGGTTGTATTTAACTATTGAATTGACTTTCATTTGCACAATTTGTCCAGCTGTATATTATATCAATGGTATATTGTATTATAAACAGCAAATCATCTGCAGAGCAACAGAACATTGGCTTTTTTTTAATTGCTGAGAACAACTGTCTCTTTTCAAAATAGCATCTGTCTCTACCCTGCAGGAAAGAGAAAAGAGCTTGGGCTTCTAGATTCCAAGGGGTTCAGCAAATAGATAAAGAGGTGACACATTTCAAACACTGCCATAACACACACCTACTTGCACTCACCAGCAGATTTAATGCTAATAAAACAAAAGAGGGTACTGTGGGGGATGGGAGCAGGGTACTGCATCACAAGCTCACAGAACAATGTGCTGATTCCAGACCATATGTACTGAATTCTCCCCCAGAAATTGAAAGAACAGCCATTGAGTCCATCTGGTTCCCACACAGCAGAATAAAGCCTCCTCTGCTCCAAGCACACAGCCAAGCACACACATGTGGTTCAACTTCACCTTATCTTCATGCATTCCCCAGAAAACTTGTCTTATCCACCTGACAGCTTCCAAGTGATCTGGGCAGAGCCCAGCACTCAGACTGAGCCTATGGCATGTTAATGGACAGCCACACACACAGAAGATGTGACAGGAGAAGCGAGAGCGAAGTTTATCAAGCATCTCCTCTGTGCTGCTCCACAAACATCAGCACTTAGCAGGCTGATTCTCCTATCTGAGCAGCCTCACTGAAACGGTGACAGTGATTCCTATTTGAAATGTTATGCTGCATTTCTGAGCAGGCCAAGAAGGCTTTAGCTGTGGAAGAATAGTCAATCTCCTCTGAAATCACACCACATCCTCACTTGAAGAAGAACTGGATCCAGGAGAAAGATGTGACAAAACAGTTGGTGAAGCAATTGAAAATATATGTCCTGTATTTCCTTACATCTCTTTTTCCCAGTAAGTATACAAAGTAATCAGTGCTTTCCTATAAAATACTATTGGGACTGCCTGAATGGGCTTGTGGTTATTTAATAAATTACTCAGCAGAGGAATGAATTTAGCCAGGCATCCACTGGTGAGGAGACTGCTAATTAACTGATACCCAGGCAGGCAGCAATTATCCTTCACCTCACAAACATAAAACATCTATTCCAAATGCATACCCAAAGAGAATTAAGAGCTCTGAAACACACAACTCTTCCGCTACAAAATGATTTAGAATGGAGGAGCAGTCAACCCAAAGATCTCAAATTATATGAAGTAAATGATAAACAGGATAAGAAAAAAAAATGTGTTTTATGAAGGGGGTGAACTGGCTTCAGATATAGGTTTCCAGCTGGGACCAGATTGCCAATGCCCTTATTCACTCTACAGGAGTACTTAATCATGCAAATGCTTGCAGCAAAGCCAGGAAAACAAATTCATGTGAGCATGTAGTCACAAATGTGAGCATGAAGCCTGTCGTTTGACCTTCAAAATCAACAGAATTTATCAGTGGTTTTATGGAAAATACTACAGAGGTGTTGGGGGTTGTGTCTATTCTTCATGAATATGATCTTACTATCACTTCATATCAATTTTCATTGGAGGAAATGAACTGATTTTATTTCTAATTCATGAAGTTTTCTTCCTGAGACATTCCTTCCCAGCCAACTTACAGGTTGGTGGTTCAGCAACAGATTTCTAACAAACAGGCTGCTGGCATTCAGACCTGCACACGTTTTTGTTTCAGACCATCCGGTCACACAGCAGACTTCCAGCAGCCATCTGGGGCTGAGGTTGGGCTGAGGGGCTCCCAGTCTCCTGCACAGAGGCCAGGAGGCATCCTAAAAGATGAGGGAATGTACAGGCAGCCCTGTGTTGAGTACTGAAAGGGAATGAAAGGGAAGAGCTTCCCAACAGCTCTGCATTCGTTCTTGAGTGACCCCTAGAGAAACAATGCACTTCAAAATAAGCAACACAGAACTGCTCTGTTTGCAAGAGTTTTAACTCACCTGTACAAAGATCAAAAAATGAAATAATAGGTATAATTGGTGACTTTAGGGAAAAACTTCAAAAGCCCAAATAAAATGAAATGCCAGGCCACAGTAGGCAGCTAGAGCTAATAACTGAAATGAGAACATAAGCCTTGAACAAGAAACCATCGGGCACCCAAAGATCAGCAGCAATCAGGCTAAATGCCAAAGGTCAAGAGTCTGAGCTAGAAACCAAGATCCAAGCAAAAGGTTGGTACTCTAATAGGTCTTGGATGCAAGCCAAAGGTCACAAAAAGAGACTTTTCAAAGAGCCACACACCTCATCTACTGAGTAGCCAGAAAACATGTTCCAAAGCTCCCATAATTAGCACTGCTGCTACCAGTGATCACCTACAGAGTGCCCATGGAGCCCAGCTGCAGCATGCATCAGCCCCACAGAGCCAGGCATGGCCATTGGGATGCAGAGCTGATTTGGAAGCAGCTCCCTGGATACAGAGGTCTGGGGAACACTCACTGCCATGCAAAGACCAACTAAGTTCCTGCTAGACAAGTCAATTTTAGAGATAATGTGACTTCTCTTCCTGGAAGCTTAGTGGAAATGGAAGAAAAGACATTCCAATATGAAATATGAGAATAACGTAGGCCACAAAGAGACAGTAGGAGCCTCACAAATCCATGAGCTAACAAAGACCTTGAGTCGACTTTCTCCTCTATTACCTCTTTGCTAATTATAAAATACACTTGTATACAACCCTTGCTGCCATAGCTGTACTTTGACAAGGTACAAATAAGCAAGATATTCTCTTTTGATAATTTTACAGAGCAAGCCTCTTCTTTTATTAGATTGCTTTTCAATGAGAAACAACAAAAATCAAAATTGATCTTTTTACATATAAATTAAAACCATCGATGTGTCCTGACGTCCCACTACATGCATGTGGGGTAAATAACTCCAATGATGGCACTCCACAAAGAGATAGTATAGGGGATGGTATATTTTAAGTAGCTCTATATAAACAGTATACAAATAATACAAAAGAGAAGATGGCTCACCTTAAGGATGACAAGGCTCACAGGGGACTCCACAGGGGAGGGATCTCCAAGAAGAGATCCTTCCCTGGTGGTGGTCAGCCCTTAAATGGGGTTTGGGAGAGGTGGAACCAGGCTCCACCCCTTCCAATCACACAGGTATATCACCTTCACCTGTGGCCCCATGGCTGACTTGGTGCTCACCTCAGGTGACCAATCAGTGGTTCAGGCTGTGATTCAGCAGTTCCCATACAGTCATTGCATCATTAATATATCCTCTGTAGAACACTTGTTGGTTTTGGGAGTTTTTCAAGAACTGCTACAATGCTGCTGAAGTAATTGAAAACTACAGCTATGATATTTTTTAAATAACAATCTCAGTGAACAGTTTGCAAATAGCCCATAGACTAGAATATTATTTGCAAATGCTATTAAATTCTGAATAAAGATATAAATAAAATCAACTTAAGGAGACACAGGTGTTTTTTTTCTTGCTTTCTGATTTTATCTTAAGGGTCTAAAGAACTAAAAGGAATTGGAGTAAGTTTAATAAGTGCCTTTGCACTACTACACGATGGTAGTAAATGTAATACTTTAATACAGTTGCCTTAATTATTATATGTTTTTTTTTCTTCACTGAAGTGTTTGACAAAGTGCCCTCTCACACTGTCAACCAAACCCACCTGGTAAACTCGGTGTTTCAGCTAACAGCTTTCAGTTGCAGTGAATTTCACTTAATAGGCATCTCCTTGTTTGAAAAGGAAAAAAATTCTACCATTTATATGCCTCAGCACGTGGCATGGTGCCACTATCCATGGGGAGAGAGCACTTTGTAGAGGTGTGAGTAATAAACAAGCACCACGAAGTAGGCTAGGGCCACAAAAACCAATATCTGAAGTAGAATGAATGTACAAAGCCTGATATTTACACAGTAATATTTGGGAGATTTTCTGAAGAAGCAAGAACAACTATTATTGCTGTTCAGCATTTTCCATGACTGCTTGTAACCCAGCAGCACTGGCTAACTCATGTCACGGAAGTTCATGACTCACTCAGTGGCCTTCAAGTGCTAAATCTCCAAGGTTTGCACAGCATGCTTGGCCAGCTCCCCATTACACCTAGAATTTATGTCCAAGTCCAAGAAAACAAGAAAACAACCAAAACAGTCTCTAATAGGAGGATTTTATCAAAAATATATGCCCAAGGTATTATCTATGTCAAATATGCCCCTTCTCAGAGAAAAACATTCTAAAAAAGCCACTGCATTCGTAAGCTAAACATCCTCCAGCCTCACTGTCCCTACTATTCTCATGCAGACACTCCTGCTAATGAGAATTAAAACAAATGTCAGATGAAGCAGCCTGCCTTCCCCTCTGGCTGGTCCCATGCTGCCTGCCACGTGCCACAGGTACACCAGCAGGTCTCACTCCTGCTTCAGCTTACCTCCTAGACATAACCAGTCATGAATTATTCAGGCAACAAGTCTATCATGAAAATGAAGCTGATTGGAATTTTCCTGAATCCAGAAAAGGCAAAAATAAAATGTTTCCACTCTGTAATAAAACTAGCATACAGAGTGGAAACGTTTTACAGAGGTAATTTTTTGTTCTATATTATGCTAAGTGGTTTTGACATTCTTTTATTTAAGAAAGTAGAGGACTATGGTCATTCCAACCCTGTTCAACACTGCTAAGAATCATTTCTCTCAATTGGCAGGCCTCTTCTGCAATACTGGTGCAAGCCTTCCTGAAAACACCCCATCTCAGCTGGAACAGCATCTCAGGCACAGGCACACAGCACTATGGGAACGGCAAGTACAGTAAGCCTGACATACTCTGCTGCCAGCAACTACAGATTTCACTGATGGGCAGAAGAGGTGATGGACAATGGTGAAGGGACTGGGCTCAGATGTCTAGGACTCCCAAGCTTGGCTGGGCTGGCCAGCTCTGGGAAGCATCAATGACAGAAAGGCAGAAACAAAGAGCCCTTGGCTATTTTCACATGTGTATTATTTACACTGTGACTATCAGTCTGTTAAATTTGTTTTGAAAACATGTAACTAATACAGACTTCAGAAGAGGTAATGATTTTAAAAACAAGAAGTAATCACTCTATTGACTATGAGAATATTGAAAGAGCTGGTCAGTGCCTGTCACATACACTGGTACTCTGCAGGTGTTTAAATATCTGCTGGTGATTACTACAATTTATTGAAGAGACTCCTAACAGTTCTTCAATTGCTTGCCTGACAAAATGCATCACCCCTAGGCCTTGGGATACATCAGGAACTCACCAGCCCTTCCCTGAATGAAGGAAGCTTCTCCCTAACACCTACAATTCATGTTACCTTTCAAAAAAGCAGTTCAGTAAAACATGTAGCGATGAGTGAAGACATTATATTCATTCTCTGTTGGGAAAGCTAAAGCACCAAGAGCTGAAGTGGTTTAATAACATACAAAATGACACGACTGTTCCTCAAACACGGGTTTGGGGATTCCCATTCCTCTGACATCAGGCAATCTAAGTACTTCCAAAAGAAGCCAAAAATCATTAGGCTGCTTTGTTATACTTATTCCCAGTCACATCTGAAGAGCTGTAAAAGTTACATTGCATATTCTTTACTAGTACTGTACCATAGCAAGAAAAAGCTATTGAAAAATAGCTTATAATTTTAAAAAATATATACCTAATCAATTTTAAAGCCAATTACTCTGAAACATACATACTTCATAACGTGACCAGCTAAAAGAATATTGAAAAAGAACTTCAGATATACTATTTTACAGCAATGCTTCTGAGATTAAAAAAAATGTAAATCCACCTTTTAAGATCTGTGTGATAGTCTCAATTTTAAAAAAAAGAAGATAGAAAAAGAAGATATTCAAAGGGGCTCAGGAGCCTTGAAGAATACAGAAGGATGTTTAAAAGAATATAAAAATATAAGCACACAAAAATGCTATTAATTATGCAGAATATTGTCAGCATCAATAATGGCTCAATAAATATAAAAGAATGGTAAATGGAGTTTAGAAACTGACATCGTTCTATATCTTGTTCAAGGCTTCAGACATCTACTACTGATACAGTTATTCTTACTGTATTTCTCAGTTCTACACCAAGCAGAATCTTGCTAAACAAACTGCAAGTTTTTGATCTGTGCTGTGATGTGTGGAAGAAAACTAAGAAGAGACTTCTCTGAGCCTTCTAATAGTAATTGCATATTGATTTCCATAATGTTATTATATCAATAAAACAGAAACTGCATGTAAAACAAAATGGGCAACTGAGACTCCCTCATGGCGCACCTTTGCTTCTGCAATATCTTAGCCCAATTGTTAATTTGTCCCAGTGGGGATTTGCAATAGAGTTCATTCTCATTAATTAGATCAGTATAGTTCTGATACTCTCAGCAGTGAGCTCTGCACCTCCTCTTGGATAAAATGACAAAACTAGCAAAAGATGTATGTTCAAAGCCCTATATATTACATTGAGCATATAAAAATAGGAGCGTATGTCTACTCTGAATGTTCTTAAATAGACAGCAATTGCTGAAAGGCTGGTATTCAAATGTAAAACGTATTTAAATATTTGGACAAAATTAGTCCAGAAGAAGAGATTACTAGATATTAATGCAAAGTGCAGAGCACCAAGAATAACATTTACTCTCTATTTCTGATTTGTGTCAATGACAAAATTCTCTCCCTACTCTGTTCTTTGATGGATTACAACTAAAGGTGAAAATGATAACATTTCTGAGCCAAAACTCCATGCTCTAGTTAAAAAAAAAAAATTAGTTTTACCCATTTAATCTCACTACCTACCTTTGTCAGAGAGGAGCTGTCATGTTTTTGATGCAAATTCCAGCAATTTACATGTTTCAAGCTGGCAGGCAGACAATATCTTCCTAGAAAAAACTGCCACCCTTGCACAATCCCCTGTGAAACGGCAAACCAGGTTAGAAAGATAGAGGAGATTGGATTACCTGTCTGCACCAGATCATTGTTTCTAGGAGATAATCCATAAATGATTAATCCTTCTAATGTTCTTGAGCAATGTAAGGAGGACTGCCTGTGACCCATTTCAACCTCTTATACTGTTGTTGTGGGAACAGCTTCACTGTAAAAAACTATTTTCATTCTCTTAATTTTATTGAATTCTAAGTGCAATTTAATGGCTTTCATATGACTTGCACTGTTTTAGCATCTGTCATAAATACCAAAACAGGTGGTGATCATGTCCAAAACGTAGTGAACTCATTGATTACTTTTTTTCCTCACTCATGCTTTATTGTTTTGATAATTCAGGGTTGTTTTTCATGATTCCTGCTTCAGATTTTCTAGAACATTTTGCCAATTGTACAAGAAGGGGAAAAAAAGGAAAAAAATAAAGTGTCATCCATTTCTGTTGCAGAATCACAACTGGAGCTATCACACGACAAAATGAAACCAACGTAATTTATAGTTAAAATCAGATTTCAGTACTGCCAGATCTGAGAAGCTGAAATACTTTATAAAATTGTTTCACATTATCCCACATTTAGGCACAGCATAAAAATAGCAAAAACTACACCTGGATAATTCTACAGCTCCAGCACTACTTTCCTGCTCCTTGGCTCTTTAAAGGGACAACTATCCAAAAGCAGGAGTAGATTTACACATCAAGCAATCCCATA
This sequence comes from Cyrtonyx montezumae, assembly GCF_038088225.1. Classification (NCBI taxonomy): domain Eukaryota; kingdom Metazoa; phylum Chordata; class Aves; order Galliformes; family Odontophoridae; genus Cyrtonyx; species Cyrtonyx montezumae. Next base: position 6,431,195 of record NW_027072067.1, read on the forward strand.
GATTTTAATGGTTTAGATTATCACTATTCTGTACCCATTCATACTGTACTACAGATGTAGTCAGAAAATCACAGAGTCCTGTTGACAAAACCCAAGCAAGAAACTGCCTCTTTTGGCATGGAGAATGGTAGATGCATTTAGTTGGCTTATTTCATTACCTAACATAAGCAATTGACTGTCAGTGGGGAAGGAATACAAATCTCCTGAGAAAGGTGGGAAATAAATCATACAATAGCAAACAGGAATAATTAGCTATAAGATGCTGCACAGATAAGGAGCATGCAAAGATCATTTCTGATAGATATTGTAGCATCTGATCTTTAAAAGGAAACATCAGAACAACCTTCAACAACATTATACCACTTAACAATTCCTAGTGATTAGAATTGTAAGGAACTCAGCCTAATTATGTCTGCTGCACAGTAACTGAATTTCATTCTGTCCTTTTGCCAGTAGCTGTGGAGAACTGTCTTCTATAAAGATCTTTTATACATTAAATATCATCATGCTCCTTTAATTTTCTTTCTTCTGATACAGCAACATAAATCCTTTTGCATCCTCTCACAAGTCCTGTTCTTCAAGTCTTCTGCCATTCATCTAGTTTTTTTACCTCTGAATTCCCCTGAATTTCTACAAAAGTGTAACTCTGTGACTGTATGGGAACTGCTGAATCACAGCCTGAACCACTGATTGGTCACCTGAAGTGAGCACCGAGTCAGCCATGGTACCACAGGTGGAGTTGATATACCTGTGTGACTGGAAGGGGTGGAGCCTGGTTCCACCTCTCCCAAACCCCATTTAAGGGCTGACCACCACCAGGGAAAGTTCTTTTCTTGGAGATCCCTCCCCTGTGGAGTCCCCTGTGAGTCTTGTCATCCTAAAGGTGAGCCATCTTCTCTTTTGTATTATTTGTATACTTTTTATATAGAACTACTCAAAATATGCTATTGTCTGTACTATTTCTTTGTGAAGTACCATCCTTTTGAGTTATTTACCCCACACAGACCATAACAAAATGACAAATTTATCAGAAAATTAGTCACTAAAAATTCAAGGAAGACATGCTAGCTATATATCTGGTGGTATTTCATCTTGATAGTCAGCAAGTGTTACAACAAGTTTTGTTTTGTAACCAAGGGAAGATGAACAAATGGAAACTAACTTAGTGACCAAGAGATTATGCAGAGTTTAAAGGCAAAATATATATAACTCTATGGTGTACAATCATTTAGAAAACTTTCCTCTAAAGGAGGAAGGTTTTCACAGCTAAGTAGAAATACCCATTACTGTGAATTTGCAAGAAGGTACCTGTGGGCACAGCATTAGTGAAGAAGGAACATGCTGCAAGCTGGAAGACATATTAAAAGCCTGTGATTCATCCAGCACTCTTAAAGAGCACAGTGATTTCCAGGAAAGGTAACCTCTTTCATGTACATAAATATAGTATGAACTGCTAGTGAGTGTAGCATAAAAGCCCATTTCCGCACTAATTCTCAAAAAGTATGTTTTTTACAGACATCATTCACGAGGAGATTGATCTTTATCTCCAAATGTAGTAGTGTTCAGTTATCCTACATCAATATAACACCAAAGAATAATCACATCAAGTGTTATTTCTACAGTGAAATATAAAGAGACTGAATATTAGGAACTGACAGCATCACCAATGGCAAAGATCAAACATGCCTTAAAAGGAGAGCAAAGAGTGCAACTGAACTCTACAATAAATATTAAGCAGATAAAAATGGTCAAGTAATATTTCTTGAGAGTAAAATGATTTGCTGGGGGTGCCATTTTGTTTGATAAAATTCTAGCATCCTCCTGCCTTAGTCTCTTACCCTCTTTAAAATAGCTCATAGAAATTGGTGTCCTGCACAAAAAAGAGAAGAGAAATATTTGCAGGCCTGCCTGAGGCACTCAAATACAAAATAAAAGTCCAGTAAGACTTATCTGATCAATAGGTAAGAGAAGTCTTCATAAGGGCAATTTGCCCTAGCTAGAACTAATTGCAGACAAATGAATTCTGTAGAATTACAGCCATTATAACTGAAATTTAAGGAAGAAAGACCAATAATATTACTAACAAATGAAGCAAAAGTTGCTTGCTATTACAATTCAAGGAAATCAGAAAGCAAACCAATAGAAAGCATGTCATCTGTAACATATCTCATGATACCAGAAAGTTCTGAAATTTGTTTCAAGTGGGAACTGAAGGTTACAGTATAGCAGCTCAGTGAGTCACTTGGGTTCCCTGGACTCCACTGGACCATGATTCAGCTCGTACTAATAACAAAAGGCACTGACTGGGAATGCTTACTGCACTGCTCCATCATCTTAACAGCAGCAATATATTTTTTCGTGACAAATGTCACACTGTCACAAGCAACTGAAGGGGTAAAAGTTTTTATAATTTCATCTATCTCAGTATTAACATATATCAAGCACACATAGTTACATAGGGTAATAAATAAGCATAGTCTGTCCTATAAAACCTCAGCTAAATAACTGAAATACAGAACACAATGTTCTCTTTATTTGTTGAAACACAAATGGAATCTGTTGTGCTCGCAGAGAAAACATCGAAAGGGCATTATGTACAGCATCCCACGTCTGTCTGGGGCAGAACAAGAATCAGAAATAGAGAGCAGTGGATGAACTTTTCCCAGCAGTAACTGCTGCATAGCTTCAGAGGAGGACAAAGAGATTTGCAATATGTAATAATCAGAACAAGCCTGAATGGAGACAACAAACATTTCAGTTCGCAGAGGTCACAGCTTGAATCTAAGTATACTGTACACTTCAGTGTCCTTCAAGGTTGAGGAAGCAGATGGCAGGTCATATGACTCATTTCTGATATAAAATATATTCTTGCAAGGCAACAACAGTGAAGAAGGGCAGAGAGAATATCTCAAATCTCTCAAATGCAAAACCAGAATTAGCAGATGAAGGAGGAAAACAGTCCATAACAATTCCATAACTGGAAAACACTGCTCCTGATGTTTCACCTTTAATTCTAGATGCAACCAAGGAGTTTTCACAGATGCAAAGGTCTGGCAAAGCAGAAAGCTATCCTTCATCAAGCTTTTTTGTTTTAGGATACCTTTGCTTTATAGAAACCTAGTAGAAAGGAATAGATTGGTATTTAAGATTCCAGTTAAAAGTTTAAAAGCTTTGGTCACTTCTGTCATTTGAGCCTTTTGAATACTGAATGCCTTCTTTACGAAATATTGCTTTCAGAATTGAATTTCTTCGTACTAATGTTACCAAATGACAACTAGATATTTTCACAAAGTTCCTTTGACATCATATTGTCATTCTTTGCCTTTCAGTGGAATTGTTTTTATGCACATCACAAAGAGAACTAGTGAAAAATCTAAGTCTTATGGATAAGATCAGGCCTTCTCAACGGAAAGAGAGAATGGAAGATTTATGGGGCTTCCTTTATGGGCTGTTCTCTATAATTCACATGCACTTTTTTTAACTGATAGATAGGTCTCAGGATTCAGTGGTGAGTTAATAGAAAGAAAAAAGGTAATTTTTTGTTTTTTTCTTTTTAAAAGAGGCTTTTTATTTCATACTAGAAATCGTTTGACATCAAAACAAGTAAATTAGCATTCACTCAAAAAAAAAAGCTTTACTTTGAAAATAAGTAAGCATCTTTCTAGAATTTGGCCTTCCTACATTTTGTCAGAAAGACTTTTTCAGAGATACACAGCAGCTAGATCTGTACTTGTGCCTTAAACATCTGCCTTTGTTGAAGAGGACTTGCAGGACAAACAAATGCAAGGACAGAACAAGATGACAAAATAATATAAAATAAAACTTAACACACCCATTCCAATGACCACCAACAACACAAAAGGAGCACAGTTTCAGAGAGACACAGCTCGCTCAGCTGCTAACTGTTAAACGAGAGAAAGGAGAGATGAATCCAGGCTCTGCTCCCTTCTGATCACTTAGGTGCATTGCTTGCACCTGAACTCCCTGTGTCAGCCACATCTGCTGCTCAGCTACTGGTTCAGGACATGACCTGGCAATTCCACTGCAGGATTAAGCTGAAAATTTAACCGTATTAAAATCAGAAGTCTATCCATCTGCAGTAGAGAATATGACCTGTAGTAATGGAGTGCTTATACAAAGTTCCCTACATTCTCAGAAAGGTCTCTGTATTTCTATATCCCACTGCGGAACAATCGGACACCAGACCGGACCGTCCGAGCACTGACAGCCCCGTGCTGCGGGGCCGGGCCCAAGCCGCGGGCGGAACGTCAGTTGCGGAGCTCAGCGTTCCGGCCGGTGCCGGGGCCGTGCGCGCCGTGACACCGCGTGGCCGCCTCTCGCCCGCCCCCGCGGGTGGATGCCGGGAGCCAAGATGGAGGCGGCGAGCAGAGCCGGGCAGGAGATCAGCTTGGCGGCCCTCAAGCAGCACGACCCGTACATCACCAGCATCGCCGACGTGACCGGGCAGGTAGCGCTCTACAGCTTCAGCCCGAAGGCCAACGAGTGGGTAAGTGGGGAGCGGCGGCTCGGCTCTCCCGGCCGCGGTGGGGCCGGCGCTCCCTGCGGCCGCGCTCGCAGCTCCGCGAGCTCCGGTTTGGGGTTTAGGGCCTTCCCCAGGGACGTTTCGGCTCAGGAGGTGTTTTTGCCTGAAGAGAGCCGTGCGCGTCCTGGTTCGTGCTGGAGCTGAGGCGGGGAGGGGTTGCTGCCGTTGGGCGGGTGTGGCGGATGTTGTTGCTCGCAGCCTTATTTCAGCAACAGAGAGCTTTGAAAAACAGCGTTCGTCGTTGTGTTAAGCATAGCTTTGGCCTGAGCTGTTTTTCCTTCCTGGTTTGGGTCTGGGTGTCCGTACGGCAGGGGTGAGGCACCTTTGGAGATCTTGCTTAATGAAGAAGCCCGGCCCAGGGTCAGAGCATAACTGTGCTCTGTCCCTCCAGCCGCGCTCACCGCTGCTGTTTCATCACAGATGTTGTGCGTGGTCCTGGAGCCGTGTGTGGCTCTCAGCACTAGGGACCTGCACGTGTGTGGTAAACTTAGAAATGTAAAGTATGAAGCAGCTGAGGTACGTAGCTGTGTCATCCTGTTGTTGTCTGCCAGTTCTGTAGTTATTTAAGTAACAGATGTGGAAAAACAACCTGTGTGCTGTGTGCAGATAGCAGCCATGTTTGAAAATAAGGAGCTGTGAGCAGGGCATTGAGCACTGACTGGTCGGGCTGAGTATATGCTGTATATCACATCGGTAAGTTGACAGCATGAAGTCTCCTGGAAGTGGATTTACCTTCCCTAGTTTTATTAAGGAAAAGCCAGGTTGTTGCTGAAGAGGAGAGATGGCAAACTTTTGTGCCGAGATAACGATATTGTAAATGATATCTGTAATTGAAGCATTATACACAAGCTGGCAAGTACATTCCTTAAACATGCCTAACTTTTTTTTTGTAGGAGAAGACTGACATAGAAGGTACCTTGTTTGTGTACGAAAGGTAAGGATTATTTTGATGTCTTTTTTCTGCTCTAAGAAAACAAGCCTCAGATGGCTGCATGCACAGCTTTCGTAGATTTATTGCTTACAGTAACATGCTTTTCTAGCTATTAACATGTGTATCTGTATTTTGAAAGGACTAAACTCAGTGCAAAGGCAAATAGCCTTGTTAAAATATTGTTGCTGACGAATCATCACTAAGTGCTTCATGTGTATCCGCACAAAATCCTAGTTTATCAAACTTCATTTGTTAGTGCAGTTCTATTTCATAACGAGTTTGTTAAATGCTGAGAAATCTGGTTTTTTAACACATGTAAGGCTGATCATGAGAAGAGTATAGAGGACGTATTAAATAATTTCTCATTGCTTTATTTCATATCCTGTCTAGTTATGTAAATGGATGATGTTAGTTAAGTCACTTGGGGGCCTCCTGATTTCATCATCAGATCGGAAAGAAATTCCCAGTTACTTGGGTTGAAGAAAAGGAGTGGAAGGGAATTGTTTTTTTCCAGAAGCATTGCATAAAAATTAATAAAGGATTTGCTTAAGTTCCAAGTTTGACAGTAGCATAAGGAAAAACAATCAAACTAAAAAGTAAAGAGAATTTTCCTGTGACTAGCTGATTATTTCACGAAAGCTCTGTTAGGAGCACTGAAGACAACCTTGTGATGGTAAAGACTGTTTGCCTCCTCCATAGCAGCTCTTGGCAGATTTTGTTGTTTGTCATTCAGTAAATATGACCACATTGCTATAAAAATCTTTATACTTAACACTTAATTATGTCTGATTTTTACCCTAGTATCTTTAGTTTTCTTAACTAGTTATTTTTATTAGACATGAGTGATGTAAAACAAATTCCCCAGTGGCCTTCATCATGCTGCTGTGTTCATCATGTAGCTGTGTATGGGCACAGCTAAGTATGGCGTTCATGAAGCCAGAAGAAGTAGACTTAAAGCAAACTCTTTTGAACTACTATTGCTTGCTTGCTTGATGTTCTCTTTTTCTACCATGTCTAGCAAACATGTAGGTATTAAAAATTGTTTCATTAAGTAATACAGTTGTAATTATTTCAGTGGCTACTTTGAAGACAACAGGTGAAGTCCTTATTTTCAGTGTTTCCCTTTAGGAAAATATTTTTTGCTTCTAGTTCTCCTCTGTGTAAATTTCCTGTTTTTTAAACTAACAACTTGTTTATTGTCATACCTATTTACAGTAAGGTAGAAGTTTCTGAGTGGTGTGATTTACTTTTTTCCTTCTCTAACCAAAGATTAAAAAGCCTTAAGGCTGTTTCAATTATGAAATGTATTGAATACACTTGAACTTTAATCCTGGCTTAATTTTTGGTGAGATTTTTGTTTGGTTTTGGGCAGTGTTTTCTTTTTTTTAAGGATTAATTTATAACTGATTCAGAAAACTGTGTGTTGTTCACGGTCTTAATCCTCACTTTCATTTTAATTGAAACAATAGGTCTGCTTCTCCTTACCATGTTTTTACAATAGTGAATCGACTGAACATGCACAACCTAGTTGAACCAGTGAATAAAGACTTGGAGTTTCAGCTTCACGAACCTTTTCTTCTCTACAGAAATGCTAGCTGTGAGTATAAGTTCCCTTAATCCATATGACCTTGATATTCTGTTTTATAAACTAGACTTCCTATTGCTGTGGTGTGTTTCAAGCATTGTATAATGGGCCAGATTTCAATGGAGCGTGTGATGTTTTCTGCCCACATAAGTAGTGGTGCAATGCATTATGTTGATCACTTGCTTTCAGTAAAAATGAGTTAGGCTATCAAAGTTCAATGTTGTTATTCTCATATTTTTAAGTAATGGTCTCACTGATTTTATCTAAACATGCACAGTGCTAAAGCTTTTTTAAAGAATACTGAAGATTGGTAATCTTCTTGGTGATGAATGTTATCAGGTAGTGCTGAGGGCTTCAAAAGCCCTCACACCGCCCTGTGTGCTGCGTTCCAGTTAGGCACACAGTAAAAATCCTTTTATTCCAAAAAGCTCAATCTAGAATTATTTTCAAGAGAAAATGAAGGCATGTATGAAGTTGAAGTTCTACTCCACAGAGTGGAGAGCATTCATGATATAAAACTATAATTTTGTATTCTTGATTTAAGTTCCTGAAATTAGTTTGCTGTCTGTTCACAGGTTCTTATGGAATTACTTGGAGAACTTGTATTCTGTCAGGATAAATTTCTTCCTTAACACAGTCTCTTCTGCTTATCATCTAATGTCCCTTTGAATTACAAATAGGAATGCTGTTTTGGCCATGCTTCAGTGTACCAAAGAGAAGAGTCAAATGTTAATCCCATCTTGTCCTTCTCCTCTGCTTTGGAAAGCCTGTAGGATCTGTGAGAAGTAGAATAGTTTCCATTTTGTTAACAAATAACTGATTAAGGTTGGAGGTCTCTGTTTTTCATAAGTTTAGAAGTCCTTCACCTGTAACTGTCAGAGGAAAAAGTCAAAACTTGTCAGTAAATTGAAAGGTTTGGGAGATTAGGGAAGAAAATGATCATCAAGAAATTGGAGGGGAGGGGAATAGTATGTGGACTTGGATATTTAAGCATGTCATTTGTTTTGGAAGGTGGTGGTAGGTGCAGAATTGCTGATGAGAAAATAATTAAGGATATGAGATTGAGGACATGGAGGAGGTGGGAAGTTGCTGATTCGTTTGTTGGTTGGAACTGCTCATAATATAAGGAAGTAGGAACTGCTGTGGAATTACCATGATGTATGCTAGTAGGAGTAATGAGAGCAGTCAGAGAAGGCAGGCTCTGTGTGAGTTCATTTGAAGCCCCTAAAGCTTATTATGTTCTTTTCTGTCATTAAGAGCCCTCATTTTCCTATGGGATGCTATTGTGTAAGATCTGTGGGAGGCATATAGGAGTTAGGATAAAGATGATGTACTTTCCTATGTCATATAAGGAAGGAAGGAATTTAGACAAAGGTGTACCAGAAGAAGGACAGGCTTTATACTGGAAATAATTAGCGAGTATCTTTGTTCCTCTCATTTTTGCCATTGCTGTTACTCTGGCTGAAAGACATTGGTCAGAAACAATCTATTATTTCATCACTGTTCTGTCTCCCAGAAGGAATGTAGTTGTGTCTAGAGCTGGTCGACACTCATTGCAAGAAGAAGTTGTTAGCTGTAAGTAGTATTTTGTTAGTTATTTCCCTGAATACCACAGTGGGCAGCTGATTATTTTATGTGCTCTGCCATGTTTGGCTTGTTAAAGAACAAACTTGAAAGAGAACAGAAAACTATACCTAAACTTTTTATTCCTTATTATTTCAGTGCTGCTAACTTTATTATATTCTGCATTTAGTTACTGAGTTTGGGATTTTCTTCCCTCAATGCAATTGCCCCAATTGCTTCACCTCCATCCATTTAATTCATTATGAAAAAAATGGGTTGATATAATGGAAATGTTCAGTGTTAAATACATTTTCCTCTTTCTACATAGTATTTCAGAAACTTAAAGCAGGCAATAATGCCATCTCCAGAACTTGTTTGTATTTACAAACTTCGTGTGTATGTTCTAGCTTATGGGTAAGTGAGGCAATTGCTGTTGAAGATCTCTTTGTGAAAAAAACTATGTGCTGCCTGCTGACATGAAAAGCCTGTATGTGTTTTCTGACTAATTCAAAGACAATGACTAATTCTAAGACAATAGTGCAGTGCAAATTGCTGAGGGCTTTGTGCTCTGTAATGTAAGAATTTAATGTGAAGGTCTTCTGTGATCTTTTAATGACTGAGAGGATGGACTGCTAGGTTGGACAAGATAAAAATACCTCTTAGACGGAGTGTTGGCAATAACCTCATTTCTCATAGGCTTTTTTCTCTATCCTTGACCATGAATCTAAGTTGTCCTGGCGCAGTTGCTTGACTATTGAACTGACAGTTGTTTCCTTGGCTTGCCAGTTAAGACTATCTGATTTAAAACTGCAAAATCACATTAGTTCATACATGCTTGTCTCTGCCAAACAGCAGTATATTTAGGTTGTACTGGGATCAATGGCAGATCATTTGTTATGCTTCCCCAGGGCATGGTACAAATAAAAGATGATCAAAGCAACGTTGTGCTACCATGTGTTTGAGAAAGGTTCTATGTCAACAATACTTATAAGTGATGATGATACTACTGTTTATTAAACTTCACACTTTCGTTAGCTCTGGGATTTTGCCTTAACAGAATTTGCCATTATGTATACCTGTTCAGGCCTCCAGCACTTCTTAAGAGGCATGAGAGCTGTCCTGAGGATGCTGGGTAGATGACAGGCAGCCATCTATGCAGAGCTGCTGACAAGCTTTAAAAGAAATTTTGCATACCATACATAAGCATTATATTTATTTGGCTGGAGGCCCTAAGAATGATCTGTCTGTCGTGCTAGATGATAATGTTGGTGGCTTTTACCATTGTTTAATAGTTGGATTTGTTCAAATTATACAGTAATCTAAAAATCCCATTGTATACACAAAACATAAGACTAAAATTTGCTACGCTGAAATTTGAGGCTCTTTATCTAATTACATGAAGGACTTTTCAAGTTCTTAAAATACTCTAAGAACAGTTGAGAGAATTGTATTATTCCAGTGGAAAGGAGGTCTGCCTTCTCTTTGATGGTTGATTTGTTGGGGTGAGGAGTTTTTCGTGGCTATGCGACTACCAGAATAGATAGAGTGATAGAATATCTTTCTTGTAACTGTTGTCTGTTGGGTTCTCTTAATACTTGAAGCCTAATGTTTTTGCCTAAAAACAGTATTTTTAGACAAGCTACGTGTACTTTTTAAGCAGCATTATAAACACCTTTTCAATTTGTGCTTTTTATTCATTGCTGTGATGTCCTAAAGCAAAGATGAAGTAATGCAGTAAATGAGGAGCTGTTAAACATTATACCAGTTACCGTGGTAAAAGAAAGCATTCTACTTCTATTGTTAGACAGGATAAGGAAGCTAACATCTCGTAATAAGAATGAATCAAGCAAGAAATGCAGTAACATTCTTTTTTGGTAATATAACAGATACTTGCACTTAGAATTCTTCTCAAAAGTTAGACCTCTTTAGTTTGTTTCATACTTGACATGTTATTTTTGCTTAATCTGCAGTGTATTGCTGTGCATGTTTGAACCTTGACTAGCTTTCTGTCTGGATGCATGCATGTTCTTCAGGGTGTTCAGAGCATATGTCCATAAAGCCCTGAATCCCAGTGATGTATTTTTTCACCAACCTAATTGTGTTTCCTCTTGCTGGTATTTTGTGAAAAAGTATTTTCAACTCTGTGCTAAGAAATGCATATGGTTCTGTGATTAAAATAGTAATAGCCCAACCTGAAAGTCCTGTACTTTTAATCTGTAACGTGGGTATTTGGAGCACAGTCACTATTGTGCAGCAGTATTTTTGTAAAAGTTCTAAACTATCTACTTGCAAGCTTTATTATTTAGAAGATAATGACCAACTTACCTCTAAATTTCTGCAAGAAGTATTCTTCTAAGTCCTTCTCTTTTATAACTCTCCCTTTGTATTGGTGGTGTTGATCCTGATTAAAAGGCTTTTTAATCCATGGTAGTTCTCTTGGATGGTTGAGTGGATTTATTTCCATGGTCCTGAAAAGGCAGATGCCAAACGTAAAACTTAAGTATTAAAATAAATGGTCATTGTTTGATTGATTGTTTTTCTTTTCTTGCTTCGTACTCCTTGTCCAAGGGAGTGATGTTTAGTGAAACAAAAGTAATGGATGTTGTGAGATTTATACTGGTAACTGTACAATGTGGGTGCTAAGGACTGTCCTCTGGGGCTCTTGTATTGTCATTAATTAAACTTGTTTTTAGAACAGTGAAACCAAAATGAGTTGTTTTCTTTCAAGTGGCTTTAAAAACTCTGAAAGTGCTTCTGATTGGTTTCAAATCAGGGAGTCTGTACTATTAAGGAAAGTCTCTTAATATCTCCTCCCTCTTTCTCAGCTGGCAGTATTTGGCACATAACATATCTCTGACTCCTGAAGCTGAATGGCTCTCCAGCAGGCGCATTAACTCAGTGGTTCAGTCAGATAAGAAAGGAGCCTGTTCTTGATACCTTTACAGCAGAAGAAGCAATGCGAGTAGGGGGAGGGGGGAAATATTGAAAGCTGTTAAACAGTGCTAAAAATATTCTGTTTGACCTGAAAGATGGCATTCTAACTGGAAGGGGTTTTTGGCCATAGTTCAGCATCCCACAGTAGTAGTCCTTCTCATTCCATGCTCTGCTTTGTCAAATTGCAGTTTCTGAATCCTGGATGTTGTTTGCCACCTGCTGAATTACCCCAGTGCAACTGCTTTGTGGGGTTGTGCTTTGAACTGCATTTGTGAAATGTCCCTAGGTATTCAAAACAATAAGCATGGGAGGGACTTCAAAATGATTTCTACTGATTTATAAATCTATGTTAAAGGCTAACATTAAAATTAAGGAAAATAAAAGTAGTGGATGAGGAATGTCAGTGAGGAAAAGATTAGAGCAGAGTGTCTGGGGGGACTTGACATTTCAGCTAATCCTGCTACTGAAAGAAGTATGAGCTTGGAGAGAGAGATTAATTATGTGCATTTGTCTTTAACTGTATTTGAAGTGTAAAATGGTGCCTATATCAGTTTTTTGTATGAGAATGAGATAATTAAGTTATTTCCATTATTATATTTTAGGATGGATTTCAAAATATGATCCTTTCTTTACAGAGTTTGACTTTTCCTGCTTTAGACATTGTATAGTATGTAAAATGGAGCTGTTAAATATTTTCTCTCTTTCCATCAGCTCTTCCAACTAGTTATGGTAACTGTTTAAAATGTACAATCTTTTTGGATGATATGAAGCAGTATCTGCACAAATGGCTAACCTGCCTAAGGCAAGAAAGTGGTAGTGTCTGCAATCTCTCGAATTGGCACTCCTAACAAATCCCATATACTTCTCTTTTGACATAGTATTCTCAGGCAACATTCTTATGAACATTTCAACAATCTTGCCTTCCTGTGCAGCCCTGAGCATCTTGTTTCTGTCCTCTCTCTTGTGCCAGATGGCATGGTTGTCAAGCTGATGTGCAAACATCAAGGAACTGCTCTGGATGAAAATGTACCCAACTGACATAAGGGAGAGGGTGTATTAAGGTGGAATGATCTACAGCAAAGTTGTGAGTGTGTGGTTACGCTGTATCTTCCCACTAATTCAAAAGGAAACCTGCATGTGTGAGAGCCTTAGTTATGTTCCCAGGGCATGGCACTGTGTTATCCCTGCTCTGAGTTAGCTCTAGTAGCTGGACAGCATTGGAACAGCAGTCTGACTGTTTCATGAAGTATAGAAGAAGCCAACATGAGAAGTTGGGTATTACATGTGTAGATAGTACTCGAGTTGCTATTATTAATAAAAGTGGCGTAAATAACTTGTCTGGATACCTGATGTCTTGAGAATAATTTAGATAAACAGTTCTCCACTAATATTATTGTCTGGTTTGGCTTTGATATGAGTTACTCATGGCTTCATGTGTGTGTTAGTGTAATGTCAATATCTTTCAGTTGGATTCACAGTAGTGATTACAGATTGTCTCTACTTGATTACTGAAGATGCTGCCTAGCACTGAACATAGTAGGAGTGTTGAAGTAGATGGGAAATTGAGTCAGAGTAGAGGTTGGATGAAACTGGTAAAGAGCTGTTGTAGAAGGATGTGCCATGAGACGTTGAATGTTCATCTGATGTTTATGCTGGATCTAGTAATCCAGATTAGGATCTAGGAGAAGAATTGGTCAATGCTGAATCTAATACAAGGATGCTTATAGCTGAAGTTGCATCAAATATATCAAGCAGTTGTCGCAAAGCGCTGTGGAATATCTGGGGCAAGAGAGCTGAACTGATGGTACAAATGAGTCCTCTTTGTAAAAGAGGAAAGTAAGCACTTCAGTCTGTGGGACTCTGTTTGACGTAATGCTCAGGTTCACTTGTTTGTAATTTGCTTTAGATCTTCATAATATTGTTAGTGTTCCGTGGTGACTCCTTGCAATTATTTGCCAGTACTGTGAAATGTCTGGGGAGAAGGGAATGGTGCTCTGTAGACAGAGCCAAGGTTTGAATCTACTTCAGAACAGTGTACCACTCATCATTTGTCCCATTAAGATATCATTTTAGGTTCCTTATCTTTACTTCTTCAGCAAGTATGCTTTTGAAGAAGCTTTCTTCTTTTAGTAGTTTGTCTGGTAATGGAGTCAGGGAAGGTAAAGGGCTTTGCTTTAGTGTTAAAGTATACTTTGACTAAAGAAATAGCTCAAACTGAAGTGCTTCCAGATTTCAATGTGATAGACAACCAGTTGTATTAAGGTCAATTTTCGTAGATGTTTCATATACATTGTCTACATGTGTGAAATGCTTTTTATTTGGCTTATGTGGTTTTCTAGAATAGACTGCTTTAAATTGTGTTGTATTGAATTATTTCCTTTTGACTAGAAGAGCTTTGTTGTGCTTTTATCACTCGTTATAGAACTTAGAAACAAACTCTGAAATGAATATAGTTGTTTAGAAGAACAATAAGCAGTTTCACAAACTAAAGCTCTACTTTCTTTCAAGATGTAATTGTGGAAAGCAGGTATGGGCACAACTGTTTTAGTCTGATCCAGTAAGGCTAGGATGACTAGAAGTTCTGGAATTTTTGCTAAATAATCAGTTTTTGCTGTGACTTGAAGTAATCTGGAATGGGCTTTGGATGAGACTTGGAGTTGAGGGTGGAGGGAGTTGTCTTTTAAAAAAGTCTTGAAATGCCAAAATGCCGTTTACATCTGGTTACAAAAAGCAGTATATTATTTTTTAACTCATTCCTTTTCTTTGCTGATTTTGATGTAATAAAAATATTTGCATGAACAGCAATGTAAAGGTGACTTATAAAAGGCTAAAATTAACTTTCTCAGGTGTGAAAATACTCCAGTGGCAACATGTAAAGTGTCTAATTGCCTTTTGAGATATTTGCACACTTTTCATTAGTAAATTTCATAAGTGAAGCAAGATCTGGATTAACTAGCTTTGTGGATTGAATCAAATACGGTTCTGCAGATTTGTTGTGTTGGCTCAGCTGTGGGGGCAATATGGAGATGAGGCTGTGTGAGGGTAAAAATGACATCTTTACAATGCAGTTGCTGATGAAATAAACAGCATGTGGCACTGCTGACCATGTTTCTCACTCTGAGACTTTCAGCTGAATGGTCAAGGCCTAACTTGGCCAACTTTTCAGGAGTTTTGCTTAACCTGAAAGCCAGGTTGAGCTTGGTACTTTGCTGAGCTAGAGACCTTTGCCCTCACTGTTTTGTCATTGCTGCCTTTAATGAGTAGAGTTCAATATGCATGTAGTTTTAAGCTGCTCCATGAATGTAAGTGTGATTGGAGCTCTGCTACTGCTTCCTTCCTATACTGTTACTCCTTAGAAAAATAATTTAGAGCAACTTCTGGAGAGCTCTGACTCGATTGCTGTGCTGTAACTCAAACTTGAATGTGCTTGTTGAACTTCAAAAGCTGACAAATTTAAAAATGAG
The DNA here is from genome assembly GCF_038088225.1 of Cyrtonyx montezumae. Classification (NCBI taxonomy): domain Eukaryota; kingdom Metazoa; phylum Chordata; class Aves; order Galliformes; family Odontophoridae; genus Cyrtonyx; species Cyrtonyx montezumae. The sequence continues at coordinate 6,446,215 of NW_027072067.1, forward strand.
TGTTCAGAAAAAAAAAAACCAGAAACACGTGGATGTTCCTTAGCCTAGTTTAGTGATTAAAATCTGTCATTCTAAGTAGATGTTTGCAGCTGTAGTAAGGAGGCATGTTACGTCATTTTCTTGACATTTTTATTTGTGATCAAACATGAACATTTTGTAATGCATCCATTTAAAGTTTTACATTGTGTATGTGTTTGCTTACATGCTATTTATAAGCACTTTAAATGCTATTTGATCATGCAGAGGACATTTGAGTTCATACTGTTGTTAATTCGTATGTTGCACAGCCAATGGGCTGTTGGGTTTTTTTGCTTCCTTCCTACTGATTTATTTATTTACCAACTGTTGTCTTACAGTGCCTTTTCTTTTTCTTTTTTCAAGTGTCAATTTACAGTATCTGGTTTTATGACAAGAATGACTGTCACCGAATAGCAAAACTCATGGCTAAGTAAGTACTACTGATTTGTTACTCTGTAATCCTTCTACGTAATTCAAACACTGTGTATTATCTTCTACTTTTGTTTTGCATAGGGAGGCTTAAAAGAAAAACACTGGCAGAAAAATCCTCTGAGACAGAAAATGTAAACAAATAAGGGCTAAAATTTTCTGTGTGGTTTGCTTGGTGTTCGGACTGCTCGTTTTGTATTTTAAAGGCTTGCTCATTGTTTCTGATTAAAGTCAAGAAATTGAAGAGAAATGGGAGAAGTAGGTGAAATCTTGCAGAACAAAAACTTAGATAAGGAGTGTTGGCTGAATAGTGAAATAAAAATGTTTGTTGTTGCTAAATGTCTAAGTTATTATTCAGCATTGATTACATTTTTTCCTCTTTTTCTGGAGATAAAAGACTGTTCATAATGCTGCCATGTCCACTCTTATTTTATAGCTCCTGGCTGCAAACAGTCGATGGAGCACAGTGAGGTGATAGGTGTTGTGTTTCAGCAGTCATGACAGTGGGACACTTCTGCTGGTACCAACTTTACTAGCACAGCACACAGGTTCTTGTGCACAGCTGGCAAAAATATGTGGTTAATGGCGGTGACTGTTGAAAGACAGAATGAATTCTCAGCTACAAAACACTCTCAAATGGTGTTATTGTGCTCTTTGTATCTGTAGTTTCCATGGAAATAAATTGGAAGAGGCATTAGTTTGGCCAAAGGTGTATGTTGTCTGTGCTAGACTAAGTACTGCTAGTAATAAGTCCTTCATTACCATTTGCATTAAGTCTTCTGAAGTCTCTATACTTATCAGTATAGAGAATGCCTAAATACTCCTGTGTGTTGCTGTAGGAGTAATAAAATAATTTGAGGAAGCCATTTTTGTACACTGAGAGAGGTATTCAGCATTTCCCTGCATGGTAGCAGACCCCACTTTACCTTAGTTCAGCATATTTTTGAGTAACTTCTGAAAATATTAATTTTGTTTAATTGTTTTTCTAACAAGCAGTGGAATTTTGGATAGCAGCTGTTAGTACAGTTGATTTAGGTGGGATTTGTTGTATCACTTATCAGAAAATGTACTAGCTTCTGGGCACCTCAGATTCAAAAACATAACCATAAAAGGTTTCAAGGATATTTGCATTCTTTTTCCTGCTGTTTAAGTTGACCTTAATGTGCCAGATTGAGTTAACAAGATTGCCAGCCTTCCATTTAAATTTCAGTGGCTTATCTTTCAAAAGAAAAGTAAATTGCTCTTCATAGGCTTTGTAATCACTGAGCTTCATTTCTCACGTTCTCTCTCTTCTTGTCTTCCACCCATACTCTTCTGTGAGGTTGTGCCAGGTATTTTTTTCAGTGCTATAACTGCAGATATTCTTGAGCAAACTGTCACAACCTCTACTGTGTCCCTGAAGCAATGTGTGCCTCTTTTGCTATCTGATATAATGGAAAGAAACAGCAGGCCTTGCTTAAAGAAGTCTTAATCCTGACTGCATACAGAGCATACTCAGTGTACAGCCTGGCATTAGTGGAAGCTTTTTCTTTTGATGTTCTTCCCCAGCAAAGGTATTTCTGAGCTTTAGAAAATTCTAGAATACTTAGAGTGAAAGAAATTTATAGGAGTGTTCGGACCACTTCAGAAGGAATTAATTTGGGTCAAGTTGAAATAACAGTTAGTGAAGGGTAAGCTTTCTAAAAGGCATAGGCATAAAGCAGTGTTTTTCCTCAAATTGGCCAGAATTCAAGTCTTTGTGAAACTTTATTGCATTCTGACATGTAAGTTTTAATATTTTAATATTGAGGTTAGTCTGTGGACTTAACATAACCTTTTTCATCCATCTGACCTAAACTGTTTTCTGAGATACTCTTCCACTTTTGGCTTGTTGCTTGGATCTCAGAGTTCTGAGGGTACACTGTTCCATGTTTTACCCCCATCACCATCTGAATGTAACGTGCACATGGCAAGAAGTGGAGAAGAGCTATTTATGTTCATCTACATGAGGAGATAACTTGTTGTTAATTTAAAAAAAGTTTGAAAAAGGTCAGTAGCACCTCATAATGGACAGAAGAAAACAATTGTGAAGTGCTCTTTGGAAATATTACCGAAATGCTTCTGTGAAATTGATACTTGTTGAAATATTTTTCTTTTATACCAGCTAGTACTGTTTCAATGGAAAGATGTTTTGTTAAAAGCTTTTGGACCAACTAGGAAGGAAAGGAGAGTCTGAAGCAGTGAGCCTTCACTTCTCATGCAAGGCAGAACATGCATGAGTTCAGCTGTCCAGAATTTGCCCTTCAACTGAATTATTTATTTTTCCTGATGCAGCCATGCTGACACTTAAATCTCAGCAAAGTATTCTGCTTCTTTCATCTTGCCTTTTCTCATCCCTAGTTTTGGATTTACATTTAGACAAGTCCCAAGTCAGGACTGTATGACCATGTGGGGTGCTAGAATAAAATGTACTCCGATGGTGTCACCATAGAAACGTTCATACAGTATTGAGCTGCTTCAGCCAAACCAGCACATGTTGCAGTTCTTAGAAATTGTCTGACAGAGTAGATTGGCCCCCAGATTCTGAGTTAGGTTTGCAGGTTAGTGCTTGCATACAAACAGAAAGCTGTACTGAATGATGTAAATCTGGTTAAATAAGCAGCTTGTACAATTAGAAGTTTTGAAACTAGTTTTCCTGGGCAGTACTAAATTAAGTCTATGGCCTGTTTTTAATCTAATCTTTCTTCAAATAAACACAGCTGAACTCTGCTGAAGAGTTTTGGCTGCTAGAAGACTCGGAGGATCTACAGACTTGTGCTGTTTTTTTCTTAGGAATGGTAGTGTAGAGGTACATACAAACATCTATTTACTCAACAGTCTATACATTCCAGAGTTACTCCTGAATCCTAGCTGACCGGAGGCTCGAATGATTGATGCTTTCTGTGATTGCTGTGATGGCACCTCTCGGCTCCCCCGTCAGCTCTGCAGCATGAGAGTTTAAGCGATGTGCCAGCTCCAGAGCTCTGCCCTGCTTTCAGTGCTTGTTTTTTCTCTTAACATATTTGATTAATGCAGGCTTAAAAAAGAGGGGATTACAGGCTGGTGTGTGTTTATTTCAGGAAGATAAGCGTTAGTGCATTGCATAGCCATGTGTATCTTGTGAACTGCGTATGGATTAGGAGTAGAAATGTATGTTGCTTTTACTTTCATTAATGAAATGCGCAAGGTATGCATCTTCCTTGTTGTGTACCTTAATCATTTTTTAACAAGTTTTCTTAGTCTTAAGGCAGTAGGGGTAGTGAAGAAGTAGTGAATGAACCACAGGTGTCAAAGACCAGAGGAAGAAGTATATTGTTGTAAGCCTACAGGAACTGGATTTATTGCTAGACAGCTGGAGAAGAAAATGGTTTGCTCTTCTTTCTGAAGCTCTTAGTCGGGGAGGAAGGGGTAGCTTGCTCTAAGCTTCTTTCCAGACTGACTCCAGAGACATCTGGTATGAGCCAGCTCTCTCCTTCCCCTGAGTGTTTTGTTTTCTAATGGTAGGCCTTGTCCTAAATTAGAACTGGTTTGTAATCGATTCTGTTGAGTAACGTGACTTGGTACAGCTAAACATGGAAACGCTGCGTGTTAAGAAGTAGGGAATAAGAGAAATCTATTTTACTCACTGTTATAATAATGTGCTCTTTATACAATGCTTTGGTGTCTACATATTTTATTGCAAAAATGTTTAAACACAACAGTTTTACAGAAGTGTTTACTGCAGGCAAATATTGACTTATAGACCAGCGCTGTATTTGTAACTTTGGCCAACTATGTGTTTTCATTTAAGCAGAACAAAATGTGTTTATAATGCTGTGAGTTATAGTTTTCTTCACTGTTTTCTACGAGTTGTTCATTCAAGATAAAGTTTTGAAAACCCATTTCTCCTTTCCTGTTACAGAGTGGTAGAACAAGAAGCTCAGAGATCGCAACAAGTTTCCCAGGACAGAAAAAGTCCCAGCAGAACAAACAACTGCAGTGAAAGCAGACCCATTGACATCCTGGAAATGCTTAGTAAAGCCAAGGTTGAATACGAACGAGTAAGGAAATGTATTTATTTTCTTGCATTATGAACAAATAAAAACACAGCTTCCCCTTCTGAGTAAGGGGGTTAAGGCCTCATATAAAGTCTGCTGGAATGCTTCCCTTGTGACTTCTGAGAGAGCAGTGTTAGAAAAGTATTCTTGTATACTAAATTGTACTGTATAGTACACTGTCACCCAAGATTGCAAAGCAGCACATAATTTATTTGGCCTGTAGTTTGGTATATTGGAATTGCTGCCTCCTGGAGAAAAAGCACTGTTTTAAGAACAGATACCTGGGGAAGCAAATGCAACAAACATCTATTTTTTTCTCTAAAATAGATGCAAATGTTCCATGGTGTCATTGTTCATCTACTGTCATGTCTTGAGATCAGTCATGATGAAAATGTGAACATGTGTAACACTGTAGAAGAGTAGATGACTGTGTCTGTTTTTGTGATCCTGAAGATCCACTTCTGTGAATTTCCCTCAATAGTAGCTGACACTTCTGTTTTTTCCTCTGTACTGAAAATTACTGGAGGTTTGCTATTGTTCTTGTCATAATCAGCAGCATTCACTGAGTTGCATAGCAAATTGCTTTAGCCTTAAATAAGAAAAGAAGCCCAAAAGCTGTGCTCTATTCTATGTCTGCAATACAAGCAGAGATGTACAGTGACGTACAAGGAAGGGGTTATATGGGGAGAAATTCGTAGCTTTAGTAGGCAACTTAGCCAGTTTTTTAATAATTTTTTTGTTGGTTGGCAAGCCTGTTATAGGAAGTATAATGTATCCAGCTGTGTTTGGTTTGAAGAGGAAGCGTTCTCTGCCATTCTTCAGTAGCCTTGTTGTCAGACTGCTACCTTGTTCCCTTCCTCACTATGCTATACTGGGAAAAGGTCTCACTAATTCTGTTATGCACTTGGAAATGTAACTTGATAGACCCATTCTACAAAGATTTCTAATTCTGTAAGAAAAATGTCTCAAGGAGTAGCAAAAAAAAAAAGCAAATTGTACCCAACAATATCAGTATTTTTAGTTGTGAAAAAAAAATCTAGTGGAAAAGGGCTGAGATTTAAGTCAGTGCACATTTACATTCTATAAAGCATATTTTCATTACTGTAGATGAGGTATAATATTTTCCTGCTGTTCCGTGGTGTACTGCTTTGTCCTGCCTACTGTGTCTATCCATATCACACATTATTTCAGAATGGTGGATATGGTGTCTTTTGCCAGTGTTAAATTCAGAAGTTTACATTACAGTATTAGCTCTTTTGGGAAGGAATTTGTGTAGTCCTGAGAACCATATTCATACATAGAGGATCAATGTTGCTTTTTCTGGGTTTCACACAAATTGCCCTTGAAATTCTGAAAGCATTGCTTTCTAAATATACAAGAAAATACAACAGTAATGTATAGGTACAACGTAGCAGAGATGTGGTATGGGTTCTTTTAGCTGTATTAGTAGGAGAAATGTAGAAGCACTTCAGAGCTTCGTTTCTTCTTGTGCAGTGGGGACACTTCAGAGTTTCTTCTGAGTAAATGCAAGATGTTCATAGGATTCTAGGTTGCTATAACACATTGTGGAATGAGGAGGAAAGAGAACACGTGGGCTAAGCCATGTGCAAGGCAACTTCTATTCAGTTTCTCCTGTAGAGTGGGGATAAATGAATGTGACAGACCATACACTATAGTTGGTCTGGACTAGATACTAGTTTGTGAAAATCAGTAATGATTTCAGAATGTTTTAATATAAATAAAAAAAACAAAAACCCTCCATGTCAATCGTGTTTGAGGAGAATGTGTCTTTGTATGAAAGCCAACCTTGTGAAAGTAGCAGTTTTTGTGAGAGCACAGAAGGGAGCATCAAAAGCTGAATGACTCATTATTCAGTGTTGTATCAATTGAGACAGATTTGAAGAAATGGGAGGCTTGTTTCTTATTAAAGAAAATCAATCAGGTTATTTCAGCTTCTCCTCTCTTAATTTTCTGTGTGAGAGTATTGGAAGCTTTTCACTAAAAACAGAATTCCTAAGCATAATGGGTGATGCTCTGTAGACAAGAGAAATACTGATAAATAGACTGTGGCAGCTGTCACACAGTGTGGAAATACATAGATGTAGTACATATCTGACTTTTTCCATCTCAATCTTGATTTTGCTGCCTGATGCTTTTAGAGCACCTACGTAACCAGAAAATCTTGCTATGTATGAGCTGAAAACTGAATCTGCCAAACTTAACCCCTTAACCTATTATAACTGTAGTTCTGTACAAGTTGGTAGATGAGTAGAATCGAGCAAACTTGTGGGAGGATGTTCTACTGACCACTTCAGCTGTAGCACCAAGCCTCAGGCACATTAATGCTGGAATTCCTTGTAACCAGTGTACATCGGTGTTAATGTGATTCAGTAAACAGCTTGAAGATGGCTTCTTGAGACATCCTTCCCATCTGAAATTTTTAAAAACTATTCTGTAGCACTCAGTAATTACACTTGAATTTGTATTTAGGAGCAGGAAGTACTTATCTGCATGGTACGTTCCAGATGGATCATACAGTAATCCTTGTGTGCAGCCCACATGAGATTGGCGGAGTGTCAGCATGAGAAGGGGGCAGAGAGAGTGAAAAAGAGATTTATGGAGGTCTGAGTGATTTAATCTAGGATTCCAAATCAGCTTAATCCTTCAAGTACTCGCTCCATCGAGGCCATATGTGAAAATGAATGAATTCTGAGATACTTTTTTTTAATGAAGTGAATGGATGCTTTTTATAGTGTTTGTGTGTATTTCATTCTCAGAATGGAAACATTGCAGATTATCCTCTAGTGAAGGGAAACACTGTGCTTTGTTTTGTTTCTGTAACTGTAAGGCGGTCTGTCATTTCAGGCCCAAAGAGAGTCCTGCTAATCTTTCAGCTTAGTACCTGAAAGTCAGGAAGACAGGAGTTGCATCTATGTCTGCAGACAGTTTTGATTTTGTTTATTTTTAAAACAGTAATAAAGCTCAGATTGTTTCTAACTTCTTGCTGGAAGGTTTAACCCATATTTTGGTACCGTTACAAGTGAGTGACAAGAGAAATTGTGTGTTGCACTGATGTTCAGCATGTCATAGCTTAAGGTGTAGTTCATCTTTTGGTTGCTGGACTGTTGGTTCGATGTTTGCTTTTCCACTAGTGCTTTAAATTGCAATAAATGTTGTTACTGCATTTATTAAACATGAAAGTCAACCCAATCAGTAAACTTAGTTATTTTAACTTTCTTATTCTTTTAGCCTTTTTCACTTAAAATCCAGTTGTTGTCATCTGAAAATATTTGCACATTATAAAAGTCCAGTGGAAGTAAGTCAGTGACAAGTTTTTTATCCAATCACTTTAGAATGATTTCTGAGAGATTTTTTTTCCAAGTGGCTTTTAGTGTGAGTTCTTGATTTAATGTCCACGTTAACAACCAATGGGAGAAAAGAATGTGAAAAGCCTGTCTTTATTTTCTTTATCTACTCCTTTGGAAATAAAAAGAAAAGCATTATGAACATATGCCAGATAGTGTGTATCTTGATATGATTTTATTACCTGAAACTTGGGAATTCTACAGTGTCTGTCGAAAAATCAGTGTTTTGTCTCAAAGTGTGTCTGTATTTTTTTTCCCCAGAATCAGATCAATGATTTACGCATCGTATCAAGTTCTGGTGTGCAGCAACAAGCAAATGCCACAAAGCCAGAAAGCACAGAGACTTCAGAACAAAACACTTCATTACAAGTACAAGATCAAGTAAGTTTAATTCAAACACGTGCAAGGTGCTACTCCTTTGTTTAGTACTTTGTTTTGGTACCAAAAGTGGCTGCTGCAGCATCTCACTGAATCTGTTGTGCTTCAACTTTAAAATGAATATATTTGGAAGTGTAAATTCAGTTTAAGAATGAGTTCTAGTATCTATTCTCATCTCCTGATTGTGCTTGTCTGAGCTCAGCTGGTATGACTCACCACCTCCACCCCCATTTAGATAAACTAGTGGGTTTTAAGACTGTTAGGAACCCAAATTACATTTTTTGCCCTAATGCTTAAAAACATAAGATGGTGTCCATGCTGCTGTGAATATCCAGGTGTGTTTAAATGGGTCAACTTAGATTCTGGACTATCATAAAGTCTATGCTGTCATTCCATGATAGTGTAGAGGTCTGTGCAAGATGACTGCAGAGTGATGAAGCAGACAGAAATTACCTCTGTCACACTGACAGAGTGAATATGGCATCAGTCAGTTGTACGCTGTCCTGCAGACTTCCAAACAGAATCTCAAGCCCTTGCTTTCCTGTGTCTGAGACCTGTACTGAGGGTTTGTGTCTGCTGCCTCCAAACCTGTACCTATACTCCTAGTCACTGAGATCATCAGTGAATTGTAGGTTTTTCAGATTTCATTTGTTTTAGGCTTCAACTTTGCCTTCCTTCCTTGTCAGTAAAGGGATATCTTCCAAAAAATTTTCACCAATGTCAGTAAAGGATGTAGCTTAAATCTGTGTTAATTTTATTTCATGTACAATGCTTGGATGCATTTCAGATAAATGTTAGATAAATATTTGGTTGGTATCTGTCTAGATAGTTGTAGATTCTAAAGTCTAGTGTTACCACTGTAACTAAAGATTAAGTTGCAGTTTATGAAACAATAATAATAAAAAAAACCTAGTGGTAATAACCTGTGCTTAATTTAAGTGTCTTTGAATTGTGGGAAGCTTGAAGCTTGTGGTAGAGTAGTATACTCACTGGAGTGGTTGAAATACAGGCAGCAGTAGTTCATCAATTGACTTTAATGAACTTATTTTTCTGGTAAGCATTTACAAAGAAGGGATCTGTATCTTAATACAACACTTACCATTTTACAGCCAATTTCTAGTAATTTGTGCAGCAACCGAATTCTCTGTATCAGCTGGTACCTGCTTATAGTGCCACCCAGCGGGGACAGAAAGACCAGGAGCAGTTCTCTACAGAAAATACCCCCTGAGATGATCTGGCAGTGTCTGCCTCCAGGTCCTTCCTGTAGCTTTGCTCTTATGCTTTGACTGCGGTAAACCAGTGTGTCTGAAAAAGGAAATGCCTGAAGAAAATGTGTGCAACTTGTAATTCTTGTAAACAAAATACTTAATTATTAGTAAAAGTAAATAATCTCTAGGTCAGGTTTGAATCTGAATAGCAAAGACCTGTGTAAGTGGATGGGATAGCACAGAAGGTGAAGGGAAGCTTCCTTGGGGTTGTTGGCTGATAACAAAGCCCTCCACCTTCTCAGCAGCACTTCTGATTTAGAACCAGTGCAAGTGATAGACTGACCCCTGGCAGCCAGCTCTGCTTGCTGCATGCTTGTGCTTGGGGCCTGGCAGTGGGGCTGCCTGAGGCTTTCTTTTAAGAGAAGTAATTTTCTTTTTTACTACTCTGTGTACATAATTAGCTGAAACGGATGAGCTTGCCAACCAGTAATGTAAGAAAGGAAAAGAGCAGAAAGATAAGATTCTAGTAAACTGCAATGAAGTAATTAACAAATTTACAGGACAGGTAAAGTGGCATAGTTTAATGCCTTCTCTGTTGAGCAATTTAAAAGAATAGCTGCAGAGATATTGGGGAAAAAATGGTTACTATACATGATGCTCCTGTGAAGGTGGATGGTTTCAAATACAAACAAAGATGTTTGTTCTTAATTTCATTTTTAATGAGATGAACTACTGGAAGAAGGATTAAAAAAAATATTTCAACTATAAGCATGTATTTTGATCTAATTAAAGCAGATGACCAGTGAAATTAAAAGCTGCTGTGCATATAAGTACTATGAGATCCTGAAACTCCTCCCAGAATGTCACATTTCGATGTTGATTTCATGCTAACAATGTCACAGATTTGGGAATGAAAAATCAATGTCTGTTCTGTGATATTTAGAAGTTCAATTTATGTATCTGGCAGTTAAAAAAAATATCAGTTATATCATGAAATGTTTTTGCACCAGTGGTGAGCAAAACTGAACTAGAACACTGAGATTAAATTTCTTAGTGCCAACTCTGACTGCTAATTCACGTGTCTCAATGTATCTGGAAGGATTTCTGGAGAAACTCTCTGGGTAACACTCTGTCCTATCATGTAGAATGATCGTGCTGCCCTCCTTGCAAGCCCCTGTAGAGGAGGGTCTCCATAACACAGTGATTTGATGTCACGCTTAAAATACACCTCAGCTAGAGATGAGTCAAGCAAAGGGATATGTTCTGTACCTCAGGTTGGGAATTAACTTGGTGTTTGTGAGTGTATCCATGTAAGAGGCTAATCTGACTGGGCTCAGAGCATGGTAGATAGCAATGAGTTCATAATGGGATGCTAGTCAATTCCTCATACTGAAGTGAAAAGCAGCATTTCAGATGGAATAGGCATTTTTCTCTTAATGGAATTTTTATCCTTGAAGAATGGGTCTCTACAATGATAATATTATGGAGAAAATTTACAGATAGCAGCTTCATAGGAAGCATTCCTAGCATAGGAATTAATAAGGTTTGAAAACAACAGAATGTCTTAACTGCGAGATGAGCATGTCTAATATTAAGCTAGCTAATAATAAATAACAGCAATAGCAGCACAAGTGAGTAACCTGGGCGGAAGTCAGTAAGATTTCAAGCTCAAGGCTTTGTGCTAGTAGTGCTGTACATTTGTTGATGTTGTTGTCAGTAGAATTAGAACAAGCATAGCACTGTCGTGGTGTAGTTGCTGTCCCTGTAAAATACTGTCTTTGTTTTGATGTACCATAAGAACATGCTGGAGTTATGCTGCAGGCCATGCAGTCTTCTGAACAGAAGGTTGTATTTTAGTCCAGCTGTTTTACATAACTTCTGGTCTTGTGCAACCTAAAACAAGTAGGAACAGTTTGAGATAACATTGTTAGGAGCTGTTTCTTTTCTGTGTAGAAAAGTGCGTTGGACAATTTTGGCTAAAATAACTTGGAATAAATTTTGCTTACTTTACTTGCCAGATCTACTATAGAGAATAAGGAATTAGTTCAAACTCCTTGATTACACTCCTGAAGAAAAAAAAACATTTTTTCACTGCAAAATGGTATATAGGAGCCTGTGATTCATGAGGTTGTTTTGTTGTTTTGGTTTTTTTTTTAATTCTTTCAAATGCTTCTAAAAATGTTTCAAATCTGTTAGAGGACTGTTTGAACTGTACTGTACTGCTTCTAAAATGGCTGAAATGCTTGCAGACCTGGCCAACCCTGCCTCGTTTGTTTGTTTATTTTTGGTTTGTTTTCTCATTCTTTCGATACTTCTTTGAAAGGAGAAAGTAAGAGCGAGTGACTTGGGTTATTTCTGTTACTATGTGTTACCTCAGTTGCCTTGTTAGGACTTCTGCTATTTCACCTATACTGAGAATGATCCTGTTTTTCTGAAGTTTCTCCTAAAATAAGGAAAGAAGCATTTTTCTGTTTGTTTAGCCAATATATGATTTGATAGTTAGGAGTGTGTTGTTCCGCATCATAAATTGCTCTTGAAGGGAGAAAAAATTAAACTACCAACAACATTACAGAAGTTCTTAGTGGACAGCTATTCCTCTTTGCTGACCTCGTGTTTTTTTACACAGGGAATGCTGTTTTCTCTTCCAGGAAATTTTATGTAAAATAGGTATTCAGCATGTTAGAGGAAATATTTTTTTCAGTACCTTCCATTAATGTGAATACAGAATTTAGTGACAAAACCAGCTTCAGCTTAATGTTTTATCACACTTTCAGCAGAACAGTGTAGCTATTACCTTACAATCCCCAAGTGGCTCAAAATGTTTTCCCTGAAGGCTTGCAGGAATTACCCGTCTTGAAATTTGTGAAATTACCAACATACAGTGCTACAGTTTAATTTGCTGAAGTAAAAGTGGTAGTCTGCATGGCTGTGTAGTTGCTAGAATATTATTGTTTGTTCACATTTGGAACAATTGACTTGGCTTGAATCCCATCAGGTTTAGATGGCTGCTGTCAGTTATCCAGCTTATTGTATCTTGAGTATGTCTCCTGGAATTTGGTATATTATGAAACATGGCTAATCTTGAGTTAATCAGCAGTGCCACAGTTCAACAATATTTATGTCCTAAATCCTTTGAGGCAGGGGGAGGGGCAAGATGTGATTAGTCTATATAGACCACATGTTCCTTGTAAATGAAATGGACTTTAAAATTTCTCAAAATGGAGGGCGGTTGATTTCCAAACTGCATTTAAAATCCATCTGAGCTAGCTGTTTTTCATAGCTTTTTTGAAGATGTAGTACTGACTGTGTGAGAGGCACAGTGATCTTTGTTTCCAAACTGACCCTATAAACTTCCTTCTCTGTACTCTGTAGCCATTTCAGCCAAGGCCAAAGCATCTGACTTTAGAAGAACTGTTTGGAACCTCTGTACCAAAGGAACAGCCTTTACCTCCGTATCCCAATCCAGAGAGAGTGGAGAAGTTGCAGACTGACATCTCTGCCAGAGAGCAGCAAAACTTGCTTTTGCCTTTTTCCTTTGACCAGACAGCAATAATACAACTACCACAAGGGAAATCGGAAAGTCCAAATATTAAAGCTAGTGCCAATCCTTTGAACCAGCAGGAATGTTTAACTCCTATGCTTATACCTCCAGCTTCAGCTTCCCAGCCTGATGTTTCAAGCTATTCAGTTCGTTTAAGTCCTAATCTTAATTCATCCTCAACAATGGATGCTGCCCCTGCTCAAATGCTTCCTGGCCTAAAACAAAACAACAGCATAATGCAAGTTATGCAGCAAGCTGCCAAGCAGATAACCCCACTAGTGAATCAGCCTTCTGAAGCGAACCATGCTCCACAGAATCTGATGGCTGGCCAGAGCCAGCTTATAGCACCCTTGACATCAGCAAATACTGGAACTATCTCAAGTACATCCCATACAAGTGGTGATCTTCTTCAGAAACTCAGGTTGACCCCACAGCATGACCAAATGCAACAGCAGTCTCTCACTAAGACTTCCTTAACACCAAACATCTCTGCCTCAGTTGGCCAACTAGCAACACCAGAAAGCTTCAAAGAATCGCACGGTAAATCATCAGCCCTGAACAGCAAGAAAATGCCTTCCCTGCAGGTATTCTTTGGGTTTTTGTATCCATAGAGATTTAAGCTGTATGGGCTACAAATATTTTTCCATTTGAAAATATGCTGTTATATATCAGCTTTTTGAAAATAATCAAGGAATTCTCGTGTGACTGACCAGATTGCACACCTTACAATCTGATTCTTGTCATTAGCATCTGCTAACAGTGGCAGACTTCTGTATAGAGGAATAGTTTTTTTTCAGGGTGCTGCTGTTATGAGATGTACACATTCTAAGGAATTTGCCTGTAGTGGTATCAGAAAAACACAGCTAAAATGTAGCCAGTCTCTTCTCAGATGACAGATTAATTGGTGCTGTGGGAGTTAATACTGTGGAAGTATAGCCTGTGCCTTCTTTGAAAGTACAAAATTAACAGCTTCCTGTTTTGGATAATTGTGCCTTGGATGTTTTACACCATTTCAGTATTGACCACTTCTGCTGGGGATTCCTGTAGAATACACTGAGATGTAGTTATTTATTTAGCAAAATGGAAAATAAACTGATGTGTTTTGTCTAATTTACAACCTTGGTTTCTTTTATCCTAGAATCACTTTTAAAGGACCTTCTAAACTCCTGTTTCTTATAGACAAATCTATTGCCCATGCCTCAGTATAACCCAAAGCAATAAGCTTGTTTTGAGAGACTAGGTGACAATGTTACTGCTACTCTGTGAGGCTAGTCCCTGTGGCTTTGCTCTGTAATATTTCTGTCAATTAGTGTCGCTCTGCTTTATTGTTTGCTATCTCTAGTAGTAAAGATGTTACTTTAGATTATTGTTGTGCAGTTTTTTTTCCTCCAAAGGGAGTAACTCTGTAATGCCATTATCCGAACTTGGTTTCCTCTTTTAGTTACAATCATACAGACTTAAGCCAAGATTTAATCTTTCTTGCATCTGAGTACAGTGATAATGTAAGAGTAAAAACTATTGAACAGAACGACTTACTGCTATATCTAACTGGTGAATTATGCTTTCTTTTCAAATTAGGCTGTACAACAAAACAAAGAACCAGAAGTATTTCCACAGTCCAAGACTTTACCTAAAGCAAGTCAGGTAGGTGAATAAACATGAACACATTTGGTTCATAAAATAAAATGTAAATATTGAAACTGGTAATAACTGACATCTCAAATAGTTGTGTTGCATACTCTGACAACATCTGAAGTGCTTTTATTGGTCAGAAATAATCTGTACCGAATCAAGGAAATATTTCTGTAGACCACTGTGAGTGCACTTTTCTCCTGTACAGTACAGTTTGTGGTTGACATTGAATTACTTGGTAAATCACTTTTCCTTGTGAGTAGCTGTTCTGTAGTGCCTTTCTGATTTACTGTAACAGTGGCAACAATTTTTTATTTGTTTCTGCTCATTTCTACAGCTTTTTTATAACAGCATTCATTCCTTCTGGGTGTGGTGCTTATCAACTTTCTTTTCTTTCTGCAGATTGTACCTCCACAGTTTGTTACAGCCACAACTACAGTACCTCCTTCAATCCTCTTGTCTCCTAGTGTTTTTCAGCAGTCAGCTACTAAACCTGCTGAAGTGGAAAATAAAACCAATTCTTCATCGCCTTTAACGCTTGGAACAACAGAAATTCAAACAGTACCTCCTACTGTTCTCAGTAGGTCTCAGCTTCAGGAAGCACTGATACATCTAATAAAGGTCCTGTCTGTAGAAAAGTCAATATCTGAGGGGTGGGGTTCTAAGTGCAGTAGCCGGACTTTGGTTGTGAGATGGAAGACTTGCAGGAGCAGAGCCCTGCTTCACACATCCTTCCACACACATCAGCCTGTGAACACTGAAGGAAAAAGTTACATGTGTAGAAGTTCTAGTATGAGGGATGAGGGTTGGGTTTCTCTTAAGTGTTTCTGCTTTCCTTGGGAAAGCTTTCTTGCTAGCAGTTACTTTGAACTGTTTCTAATCTTTAACGTGACTGTGTGTATTTGAAACGGAAGTTACAGAAAGTTATAGTTGTGCCATTCCTACTACTAAAAAGTTCAGTTGAAATCTGTAATGTTGGGAGTAGCTATGCAGCGAGATCTGTGATGTTATAGGTAGCAAGTAGAAGATTCTGTGGATGGCAGCTATTCTGTGTTAGTTCAGGATTCTCTAGTTTTCTCTGTGCTGACGGTACTTGGTCTTGCACTTAAAATGCAGGTCTAAAGTAGAAAGTCGTGTCTTCCCAGTGGGAAAAAAAAGTTATCGCTAAAATTGCCAATACCAAACCCCAACATCATCTAAAATACTCAATTTATATATTTTTTGTTTTGCATATCACTGTGTTTTTCCTTTAAAAATACAAAACTAGCTTACTTGTGAGTCATGCAACTGAATTCAGTTGCCAGAAGACCTCCCTATTCTCATTAGAGATTCTCAGCTTAATTGTCTGAAGAATGTCACTGTGGTGACTTCAGAGAGCTGACTGGAATATTTGTGTTTCTCATCTTCTTTTTACATACAGAGACAGCTGTACATAGGCAGCAGTCAGTGTACCCCCACAGCACAGGAGTACTTGCAGAGTGCTCCAGGCAGAACACACACATTCGCTGTGTAGATTTTTGTAAAAAGAGTACTACATCTTCAGCCTAGATAATTACAGGCTATCTGGAGGAGTGCGACTTCAGTGTCTCTAAATGCTGTCTGTAGACTAAACAGTTCTGCTTCCCAGTAATTCTTTGACACAGGAATTTCTAAGTAACACAGGCTGATTTTGCAGGCAGAGCTAACTCAGGTAATTTTTGAATTCTACAGACTTTATTTGGCTGTCTGTATAATGGATATATAATGGGATTTACTGTCTTAAGTTTTTTGTACTCTTCTCAAAGAAAGTGTACTTCGTCGGAGAAGGTGAAATTATGTAGCCAGGGCTGACCTTGTGGCTGTTGGTTTTTTGTTGTTTTTTTCATCTGAGTATCCAGTGTGCTTAGTAATCACTTTAGCTGCCTTCACAGTTTCATAGTTCAAAGTCTGTGTGTTGTCCATACAGCGCTGCCTTTTGTACAGATAGGCAGACAATTCCCTTACCTTAACCCTCAGATAGATAGCGGTGTACTAGGAATCTTTATGCACAACTTAAACAGTTAAATTATTTTTTTTACGCCTTTTTACTAATGTTTCTGATGTTTTTTCCCTGCAGAACGATTCCCGTTTTCTCAGCACTATTCATGAAGTCTACTTGCAAGTCATAACCAAGAATACAGACAACATTAAGCTATAATTGAAGCTAAATCTACTTAAAATATTACCACTTTAGAAATAGTTATGCCTCATGTATAAAACTAATATTTTTTTAAAAGAATATTTAGTTTTCAATGTCTTGAATTTAAACCCATTAGGGAAGACTATTCCTTAAATATTTTTTAAGAAATAATGTTCTCAGAAATGATTTTAGTTTTCACTGTGATCATCACCAGCAGACCTTTCTTTTTACTGGGGGAGGGGATTTAATTTGCATATGAACTTTCATTAGCATTAGTGACCATGCAGATGTTTGCTCTGGCTTTTGTTCCTAGCTATATTCACCTAAACTAGCAAACATGTAGTATAGTACAGCACAGCAAGACTCAGTTGTGGGAGCCTAGTTCCAGTTGTAAGAGAGATGAATGCCTTGTGATGAAGGTGGCAGTTGTGGGGAAGAGAGGGATTTGGAAGCCATGCCTTTGTAGCTAAATCTTTTTAACAAAAGGTTTAAAAATGCAATTTGCTCAGTACATTAACAGTCTCTGGCTAATGCACGTCAGGTCATCTTTTAAGTGTTCCGTTAATCCTAGTGCTCCATGTCTGACATTTAAACAGATATCCAAGTGAGTAAGGCCATTTTCTCTAAAAAAGTGGAATTGGAAATATACAAAATCCTCAGTGATTTGTATTTTTTTTAAGCAACAGAATAGTTCTGTTGTATGCTGAAGCTCTTTAAATGTAGGCACCAGTGGAACACCGCTTTCCTGTTCAGCAGTGTTTGTTATGACTGAAATACTTTGTTTCCCTTTTAACTTAAGAATGGACCATATCTTACTTGGATTTCATTCCTCAGTTGTATTTTAACTGCAGTGTTGGAAACTATGCAGATGGGGAACAAATGCATGCTCTTCTTGGCCTCTCTCCAAATTAGTTGTCCATACTTCATGCTCTGAAATATACCTAGTTAACATGTTACTGTTTTTTGTATACTTTTTCATATTTCAGTAATGTAAGAATTTGATATCATACTGTCGTATTTGAAATCAGAAAGATTTCTAACTATATTTTCTTATGCTGCTGTGTTGTTTTACCCATGGCTTGTATTTATTTCTTGAAGTTACACAAAGGTTGTTAACAAGACTTCAGGTTTGAACTTCTTCCAGCAATACTAGTTCTAAAGGATGCTTTTGCAGATTAAAAAAAAAAAAAAGACTTTTGGTTTATTGAGTAAAAAGATAGTCTGTAGTGAGTTATGATGCACTGCTCTTTTCCCCCCTCCCTTAAGCACTATTGAAATTATAAAATAAAATTTAAAAAATCAGTTCCCTTGGAAAGAAAACATGTATGTGCATGTGCCATAAGGATTAGTAGAGGTCAGCACAGCCATGGTACGCAGTCATTTTGTTGCAGTCTGGCAACAGAGCTTTAATTGTTACTTTTCACAAATTGGTATGTTTTAGATACAACAGATACTTACGTTTTTATGTATTTGAACTGTTTTAGTTTTTTCATAGTTTTTTAGTGGAAAATGTATTTTGTTTAGCACTACCTGACTTCTGAAAAGTTCTTTGCAGCCTTTGAGCTCAGTGTTTCCAGTTAAAATATATAGTACTTCTGCTAGAAAATGTGCAGGAATCAGGGAATTATGCTAATGTCATGCACATTCATCAAGAAACTTACTGGCTTTAATTGTAGCATTTGAATTCAGCAATATGGACTCTGCACCTCGTTAAGGAAGGTAAGAACTTCCTACAGCAAATTCTAGAGTTACTATGCTGTATATGGGCATACACAGTGAGACTCAGGTTAGGTTTGAGATCTCAGCTAACTTAGTGGTTCTTTTAGAAAAACTGCTAATAAAGAACAAAGCAATGTGCAGTTCCTGTGGAGAAAAAAAATGTGTAGTCTAAGCCAAACACAGGGCTACTGTTCAAAGATGGACTCCCTGGTTTTTACTGACAATTTCCAGTTTCTTTGGAAGGAAGATTTGATGTTTATAAGAATATAAATAATTAATGATATTTGTTGCTAAATACAGTCATATCCAAAGACCTACAGAAACAATAGAAAGAGTTGTACTTTGAGTTCTTAAGCAATATAGAGTTGGGAAAAGTAATACTGCTTAGAGCAGCAGTGCTAGTATGAGAGTTTGACTCTACTCTGACAGCTGAATATCCCTGACTTGTTTTGTGGCGGGCAGTAGTAGCAATACATTATCAGTTCCCCCAGCTATAAAAAGAGAAGAGAAACAATAAAATCACTCTTACTACACGAAGACTTGTTCATCTTAAACATCTGCCTGCACGTGTGGTCTGGCCTCTCCTTACAGCTAGCAGGCACTGGAACTAACCTAGGTATTCTCCAGTACACTGCAGAGTTAGTCTGTAATTTGTGAGTAGTGAGAAAAATCTCTTCAGCGAGAAGTTACATGTAAAACACAAGCTTAACTGCATTGTAAAACTTGAATTTACTTTCTAATGTAGTCTGTGTTACTTAATCTTTAATTTCCTGGTTATCTTTGTTTTGCATAAACCTAAAATGACCAGATTGACAGTATACTTGATTTATGTTAGCCACATGTAGCAATAACTAAGGCATAGAGAAGTTACCTTGGGTTAATTATTTTCACCATTTTCAAGTGTGGAGTTTTCTGATGGATCCGTAGGCTTAATGGGATTATACCTATTAGTTCTGCAAATGAAAAGGGTTGTTTAGACTTTACTCCTCACATTGTTTTGTCTAAGCATGTTTTTCTATGGCTAGCGTTAAGTCACTAATTTAAAAATGAAAGAGTTAATCCTAATCAAAAACAATTCTAAAAACATGCAGCTGCTGATTTAATCAGAAAAATCAGCATTCTCAGTTTTGTAGTTAGACTGTATCTGCTGGTTATTTAATAATGCGAAGTGTATATGAAAGGTGCCTAACATCTGTTAACCTGGAAGCAGTGTGTCTTTCCAAGAGAATGATTGAATAACATTTAAAAAAAAAAAAACTAAGTTTGTTTTTGTTTCTCATCTATGTTTAGCTTTGTGCATAAATACTCAATATTTAAACGTTTGCTCCTGGATGTATCTTGTTCTTGCTTGCATTTCTGATTGCTTCATTTTGGTGTATTTCTGAAACCCATTATGCCATGTTTAGTCACTGATACACTTTCTAAAATGTTTTTAGAATCAAATGTTAATCTGGGTCTTCTTGTTTTTAAAAGTATTGTAAACAAATCATCCACCCTTTGGCCAGCTATTTGTGTTGCTTTGAACCGCCAGAAGGAATGTGTGCAATATGTATCACCTCGATTTCATCTGGCAATGTTACAGAAATGTTAAGATGCAATATCTTCCCTTCAAGTCGGAAAAACAGCAGTATCTTTAATTTGGTTGTCTATTTATATGTATCTATTCAGTGTGTGGGCATATGGTTGTTTGGTTTGTGGGTTTTTTTATTTTTTTTAATGTGCATTATATGCTATGAGCAATTCTTGAGTTTTACCACTTCAGTGGGTGCACCAGTGAAATACCCATCTGCATGTTCTTTGAGTGTGAAGACCACGGGGAAGGAGGGCTTCAGGAAAAATAACTGGGAGTGAGAGTAATTTTAAGCCAATAAATGTAGATACTGCTTCATTAACATTTTTAGTATGGTATGAGTTTTATAGCACCTATGTATGTTTGCGGTTATTAAGTTATTGCATCAGTGTTTAAGGATGAACGTTTTTCATCCAAAATTTTGTATGTTTGCAAATATATTTTTGTAATAAAACCTCAAAACAAATGTTTCAGCACCTCCTAAAATCTTGCAGTGTTTCATTTCATTTCTAGAGCTCAAGGTTAGTATTTTCCAGACAAGTAATTCAAACTTCAGTTCATACTGGGGACACAACAAATTGCCACTTATTCATGAAAGGAAACGTCCTGCTAGCAGGATGGCTGAGAATAACATCTGTCACTTGTAATAGCTTCTGGCCTTCCTCTATATATCCACTTATAATCTGATAAACTGACCAATTTCCTTTCCATCAAGAAATGGAGCTGCAGGTTCACTGTTCTGTAAGTACAGCTGTAAGTGGTTTTAGTGCCTTAGAGCTTTGTTATATTTTTTATGCTAACATTCCCCCATCCTTATAGACGTGGCACATGAAACGCAATGAATCCAGTGCTCATCTTTGATCATAGACTTGGGAAACTAAAGTTAGCTGTCATCTGATTGCTGTCATGTAACTGCTCTACACAAGTCACAAAGTAAAACAGGGAGGCTGGTAAAGGGGGAAAGCATAGCAGAGGTTCTGTTGAAAAGGTTTTAAAAGGAAACAAAACCTTGAAGCAAATTAAGTACAGAAGTCATGTATTTACTTCAAGGTAATTGAGGAAAAAGTGGAAGCAGCCTGAAGCCCAGCATTAACTTCTGATAGATACTTGGTCTGTTTTGTCAGTATTGAGGAAGTGCTTTGTGGTGGTGGTGGTGCTGTTAAGCTTTCTTCTCTGGATCTAGGTGCTACTGGTTGCTGTTATTCCTTCAAGGTGTTCCCCTTTGGTTTAGGAAATTAAGGTAATACTTCTGGTTTGCTTCAAATAACTACAGATAAACCGAGTAGCTCATGTTCATGGGCCAAATTAATTGGAGTCACATGTTTGGTAAGGATTCAGCTCTATTTCATTCTCAATATACTAAATACCAGAGTGGGCTTAGCAACAAATCATGTTTAGAGGATAGGAAACCCGGCATCATTCATACAATTTACCTATTTATGAACAGGATGCTGTCAAATCACTAAATACAGTTTTTAGCACAGTGGAGATACTTTTTAAACTTTCACAACTTAATCTGAAGTTCCAAAGATTACAAACTAAAACAGTTCAGCTGGTATGTTAAATGTTTTGGGGTTTTTTTCCCCTGCTGGAAAAGGAAGCAGTTACTGCATTTCTGAAGGACTGCTTGCAGTGAGCGAGAGATTCCTGAGAAGGGAACAAGGAAAGGAACAGAGAAAGCATGCAATATGAAAGGAAATAATGTGGAGAGACAAGTACAGCCTGTGGAGTTATTTCCTAAAGCAGAGAAGAACATATTTAGAGTTTTGAATGTGTACTGCTCTTTATCTTAAGGTATTTCCTAAACTCAAAGGAGGCTTGCCTAAGCATCACAAATATTTCAGGATGTATTCAAAAACAGACTGCTCTAATTCTTGGTTCAGCAGTACATAATTTGCTAGATCTGTGGTTTTTAATCTTTAGGTATCTAGAAGCAGCATAGTGGAGTTGCCAGATTCATAGCAGAAGGTAGTTTGTATTTTTGCTTTCTGCCTTCAATTAACATCTTAAAATCTGCTGCTTATAACACGGCTGTTCTGCTTAGGTCAGTTCCTTTAAAACTATTTTTTCCATAAGCTGTTCTTTGAAATTCAAGAAGCACCGTTTTCAAAATAAACTTGGGAAATATAACCACAAATGAGTAATCTTCCTTTATATGCAGACTGAAATGAAAGCACTTGCCCTTGGGCCTCACTTAGAAGATGCCAGGTATGTGATGTAAATGCACAAGTTTCTTTTCTCATAAATAAGTCAAGAAGCTTTGAGAGTAACAACAGAGCAAAGATCTCCCGGACCGCCTTATGTATGCAGCGCTCTACATGGTCTTAATTTAGAGAGCATATGGCTTGCACATCCTGCTTTACTACTTGCGGTTCATAAGAGGGATGGGAAAGGCTTAGCAGGTTATCCACCTGGCTTTTTCATGCAGACTGAGATTTATGGGTAATGCTAATTGTATTTACTTTGTAAGCATCAAGTTAGATTCTGCTCTCTAGAGATGCAGTTTTCCTATGCAGCAAGTGCTGTAAGGGAATACTCCAATCTTCTAAATTTACCATAAGAATTGAGACAGAAGGTAAAGCCTACAGGATTCAGGTGTGTACAGAATTTGGGGGAGTTTACAACAAGCTCTGCTCCTGGATCTTCGAGGTGAAAGGCACAAGGTATCTATGCTAAGCAGAGAAGGAAAATGTGCCACAACAGAAACCCTTAGCAAACACTACAAGTTAAAAACGCATGCAGGACGTTTAATAAGGAGTCAGAAATAAACATAGGTCAGCATTCTGCAGATGTACAGCCGTGTGAGCAGAACTGGTAACAGAAGATAGGAAAACTGTGTAGATTGCATATTGCATAGCCACTGAGCCTGGGCACAATGCGTAGTTTTGTTTTAGCAACTTGGATTGTTTGTTTCAAGCAAACACACACCACAACCTGATCATACTGTTACACTACACCTGTTTCCTCGCAGAATGAATTATCTCCTGCTATCTTTGATGCTATACTGTACAAAAATTGGGTTTTTTAACGTATTTTTTTCAAATTATTAGCAGCTAAATAGTGTTATCACTGAAGTCATTCTGAATGGTGTATTCCTTGTAGAAGCAAATCACTATTTTTGTACGTGTGAAGGCATGCATAATGGAGTGTATAATTAAGTAACTCTTTGGTATAAATCTGTCTCATTCATTCTTGAACAGTTTCCTTTTTGAAGAGTTTCTAATGCAGCTGTTCTTTGAAGGGCAAGAATAGTCAAAACATGCAGTGTTGCAGAGGACAAGCTGAATTAAAAATTGTCTTCTTTCCATATATACGACAAATGAATCCTGCTTCGTTTCAGGAGGACTGCTTCATAACTCTTTATTCTAAATTTACACAACTCACAAAACTGCCACTGTTGAAAATTTCTTTTAGAATAAATTATTGATGGTAACTTTATTCTAATTGTATTGAACTTAGCTGCACATAGATATTCCTGAGTGGTTTAAACAGAGTCTAAAGTGGCAGAGCAAATCCCAAGCTTCTTTGAAGCGTGTGTTTTAGGTAAGCTGAATTATGAAGAATCAAATAGGGAAAGCAAAAGTCATAAAACATCTGTGGGGTGTTTATATATTTGAGGTCTTCTAAGCACAGACACAGGCAAATACCTCAAACTCCTCCTACTCATATTTACGTCAACAGATAATTATGATGAAACTGGATCAAGAGAAAACTCATTTTGACAGCAAATTTAAAAAAATGCATGTAATACTGTTCGCAATTGTTAAATTAAACCAATTCAGGGAGCTCCAAACCTCGCTGCATTAGCATTACATGCTACCGTGTTAATCTTGTCATTCTCTGCACTGCTAGCAGAAATACTTCCCCAAGTATCCTGAAACAGCACAGCGATTACCAAACCAAGTCACAATGGGTTCCTTTTAACTACACAAGATGCATAATGACTTCTTTCTCGGGCAGGTTACATAGTAGATAGAGGTGTTTCTACAAATGTTAGGGGGTGTGCTGTTGGTTCTTTTTCTTTTTTTTTCTTACTATATGACACCTTACATTTTTTTTCTTCTTTTAGATTACTAAATATAGTCTGCACGTATGTATCTGTTGCTTGTATTTGCTCTTTCAGACATCAAAGGTGAATTGATTTCCCTGTGAGGGCACTTCTGGATCAGGAGCTGCATGAGAACGTTGCTGTATTTTCCAGTTTCATGGCTGTAACTTGTGTAGCAAGGGCAATTGCTGTCCTATAGAAACTAAAGGATGTTTAAAGTGTTTCTCATGCTCCAACGAGAATTGCAGCACTGATGATTATTTCACAGCCTGCTGAATATTCTTTTCACAGGGTATTTACTTGAGCATGCACTTGGACTGAACTAAATCCACTTGCAAAAGAACACTGACCAAAACAAAAAAAAAAATGTAATTGTGCCCTTGTACCTTACTCAAAATGAAGTGAATCTCCAGAAAAAGGCGGAACAGCAAATTTGGTCTCAAAATATACTGCATTTGCCATGCACCGAACTACGATTAAAATTCCACCTACATAACTTCTTGGTTTTTTGTTTTTTTTTTTTTTGTTTTTTTTTTTTTCCCTGAAAGTAGCCTGCAAATGAAGTTAAACCATAAGTACTGTACACAGTCAACAGATGACAATCCGTACCAGTAGTACTGGCTGATTGTGGTACGGTCTGGAAGCTGCACCGTGCAGCAGTAGCACAGACTTCTTGGACTCCTTCTGTGCCTCACTCATTTCCTTTGCTTGCTATTGACTGGATTTTGTACTCCATAAGCGAGATAACCGTTCAGCATTCGTCATGGAACTGGATTTTGGAATTTCTTCTGAGAACAGTTTTTAAGGTAAAACTGGGAGCACAGCCCCGTAGTTCCTAAATGCCTGAATTTCTGTGGTGCTCTGGTAAACGGAGTCGCACTGACTTATGTCAGCAATGCTTTTTTGCAGTATCTCAGCAAATGACAGCCATAGCTTGGCTTGCTTGTTTCTAGTGCACATAATGCCCTGACTGTGAAATATGTGGAGGAGGGGATGGAAAAATCCAATTGTTCTGTGTATGTATTTAAGAAGCTGTCCAGTAGTTTATGCTGAAGCTAATGAGATGTGATTGTATATACTGAAGCAAGACTGTTCATACATTTGCATCCCTATTTTAACCGTACTGTACATGGTTTCAGGGGGAAAATGCAAGAATGTGGAAGAAACTGTTGTACACAATGTATACCATGACTTTAGCTGTTGCTTTACAGTCCATCACACTGGATCAAAGTTGCAGAAATACATGTACTTCAGTAGATCAAAGCAGTGGCACTGACACAAGGTGGCATTTCATCTTGTGTATGCCTGAGCTGCTGTTTTAACAACACAATGTCATAAATAAGCACTCAGTGCAGCATGAGGATTCAGGGGAAGAAGGGTGAGTTGCAGGCAGTAATCTGCCTATGACATTATCTAAGCTAAGTCTATCTTAAAACCTTCATAACAATGGAGGAAACCAAGTTGTGAGCCATAGTAATATTAGTCTTATCCAGATCATCCCCCTTAGTTTCTTATTGGAGTCAAAAAACAAAGCACTGTATGTCCAGCCTGCCAAGGCTGTTAAGACTGTTTTTGCTGCAGCACACTTAGGAGCCAGTTTGGTAGGCTTCTTTGCAGTGAAGATTCTAGAGGACATTCTCACTGCAAGCACACACATTTGGCTGCTGACCTTACTTCTCAGCCAGAGAATAAAATCAGCCTGGACCAATAAAGCCACATTTGAGGTTGTGATCAAGTCAGTGTGTTCTTTAAAGAACTGAGAAGAGAAACCAGCAGATCGACAAAGGAGAAGGGAGCAACAGCCCTACTCTAGCTGAGTGCTGTCTCACTTTGTCACAAAAGCAGACATGACAGAAAAATTGTCATTTGCTTCCATAGGACAGCCAGTATTTTAACTAGCCTTAATTAATAAACATAGTGCAGAGTTCAAACTAATAACTGTTGCTAGTGCTAGTAACTTGGTGCTGTGGTTTCACCTGTATCAACAGATAGGAGATTCCAGTGTAGCAGGTCTGTAAGACACAAGACAGAGCTGAGGACTCAGCACCTACAATGTGTGTTTCCGAGTTCTGCTCCAGACTAATTGTTGTCTGTCCTGCTGGACAGAGTACTCACTAATGACCTAGGTGCACTAGCTGCTTTTTCAGACTAAAATTTCTATTTCACTTTATTTGAAAGTAATCCAGTTCATGAAGGCTTTTCTGCAGAGTAAGTCAAAGCACAGTAAGTAGGGGTTATCAGGAGATTCTCTGCAGGAGCGTATTGGCTCAAGTGAATTTAGACTTACTTGTATGGCTGGAGTCAGTAGTGGTGCTGCCTTGAGAAAGAGTTAGTGGAAAGGATGCAAGGGAGTGTATAGGAGAAGGAGGAAAGCTGTGTAACTTGCACAGAGTTTGATGATCCTTGCTCTATAACAAGGCTAATTTCAGGCCTGTTGGAGCCTGAGGCACAGGCAGATTGCTAGCAAGGTACTTGCTGGTACACAGCAAGTATAACGTCTGAGTTAAGTTCTCTAATGGAGCTTTACATGTTATCAGGAACTTAAGGTTTGAACATATGGTCACTTTTCCAATAGTTAAGATAGGATGTATAATCTGAAAAGAAAGAGCCCTAAAACGGTAATTATTTTATAGATGCTACTCTAATGCTTCAGAACTTCAGTGGTCTCCCTGCTGACACTATTTCTTTGGGCCCTACAGCTCCAGGAGGACAGAAGTCTATTGCTGAACCAAAGTTTTCAGCAGGAATATTGCAGCAATATTTGGCAGTCATTCTTCTGCACTTCCTCAGCTAACATCTCTTTGCTATGGTTTCCAGTGCAATAACAATTAGCTACCAAGTATTGTCTAATTTCCAGACTGCAGTTCAGATGTGGCATGTTGCAGGATGTATGATGTGATTTTCTGTACCTTGAGACAAGAGCAGTTTTGCGCAATGACTCCCGAAATGCATTAACAAATTAAGTTCCTCGTGTTCATAGCTAACCTAATGGGCCTTAGCTCTGTCACTGGGATCTCTAGGCAGTGCAGACCACATTTTCAGAGTCTTTAAGTCAAGCTGTATGTGATTCTCATTAGGCACTTCCACATGCCAGTTTTAATGTCTGTATCATTTCAAGGCATCTTACTGGAAGTAAGAGATTTGGATAACGAGTTCCACAAGAAGAAAATGAAGCAGTGTACTTTGAAGTAGGATACAGACTGAAACAAAGCAAGTGGCAGTCACACCAGCTAACCTTTACCTAGTGCTGTCTAAAATGAACTCTGCAGTTCACTAGTCAGGTTTGGTTCCATTTCTTCCTTCTTCCAGGCACATAACCTATTTCTAGTTTAATGTTGCTTCTGAGGCATCCTTTTTTCTTGTTTGAAACAGTAAAAATAGTGACAAAAATATTTACAGCAATAAACTGCTTTGTTTATGGAAGAATGTTTCAGGTGCTGCTTACCAGCTGGCATTTGCAAAAGGAGCAGGGCTACGTTACAAATGGTGGTTTCCTTGTTGCTGAAAACAGAGGTGATTTTCCTTAATTAGCACTCATCAGTAGTGACTTCCAAGAGGAGATAGCAACGTTATACCCATGTGTACCCATGTTTACCCAACCAACGTTATACCCATATTTAAAACGTGGTTTAAAATCCAGGGAGAATGCAGAGCACAAATACAGATCTCTTGAGCATGGAGTACCTCATTTTTTTATTGTTTTCTGTGGTTTTAAACTTTTTTCTTTTGACTCTTAATAGTTCCAGAGCTTTCTAGAACAAATATGTAATGTTTAATGCCCTTGGTTAAGGACGTGGCTTTGATGATGTTCAGGAGTGCTAGAGTCAACGTGCTTTCTGACTGATGGACAGAAGTCAGTATTTTAAGCTGAAGCCTCCATATTTCTCAAAAGCAGAGCGCTGTGATTTTTGGACGGCTATTACAGAACCGTAAATCCCTTCTTGCAAAGAAATGACATACAGCAGTTCTCCTACAGTCTCTCCTGACTAGAAGATCACACTCGATGGAGTGGACGTACTCTGTCGGGCAAGGACAGCCTTGGCACTTTGCATGACAGGGGCTGAACAACGGGAGTCGGCGGAAGGGAAGAGACGCCGCTTCCCGCCTTCTCACAGGCGGGAGCGACAAACGGCTCCCACCGCGCCTGCGCGCAGCCGCCTCCCGCCGGCAGGGGGCGCTGTGCCGGCGGAGGGAGGCGGGGCGGCCCGCCCCTCTCGGTCTCCCCGCCCTCCCCGCACGGCCCCGCCGAGGCGCGCTGCTCACTGCCCTCGCGGAGCGCCGCCGTTTCTGCCCGGCCTCAGCTGCCACTGCCTCGCGAGCCTCGCCGCCTCTCCTTCGGCTCTATGGAGGACTACCACAAGCCCGACCAGCAGACGCTGCAGGCCCTGAAGGACACGGCCAACCGGCTGCGCATCGGCTCCATCAAGGCCACGACCGCGGCCGGCTCGGGGTAAGTGTGGCCGGAGTCGGGCTCCCGGGAGCGGCCCCCTTCTCCTTCCCTCTGCTGTTCTGTGCCCGTTATCCAGAGCCCGAGCGGGCGGGGGGTGGGGGCGCGGGTAGCACAGCGCGTGGGACCCCGTGCAGCGGGCGGCCGTGGCCCCGCGTGTCCCGGTGCCCTGGGGATGCTCCGGCGGAGAACGGCGGGCGCGGTGCGGGGCTTCTGCGGCTCACGGCCCCGCCCGGCCCCCGGACCTGGCGGGTGTTGTGGCTGCGGGCGGAGGCCGGGAATGCCGAGTTGATGCAGGGCTGAAACCCAAAGAATTCATGCCCGGGGCGCGAGCGGTTTCTTTTTCATTTCGTGCCCGTCAGTTGGAACTAATTCTGCACAGAATTTCAAGTGAGCCCGAGTGGGATTATCTGTGAAATGCCTGCGGTCTCGGACGGGCGGTTTATTCAGGCCTCTGGACAGGATTTAGTCGCGGCTCTGATGTCTGCAGATTCCAGGGTTATCCTTCCTTTGATCGTGCTTTACCTATGGAAAAAAACCTCTGCAAACAATCCTCTCTCGATCATGTAAAATTAAAGCCATTTTTTTCTGCTTGAATAATAAATTTGAGTGCTTCCACGTAGAATGCAGCCTTTTATATCCCATCCTGTAGCAATTTCCTCCCTTTGGGCCTCTTTGAAGCTGGCAGTAGTGCAGGGTGATTTTATTGCTGTGTCGGGCTGTGTTTTTTTTTCTCTCTTTAGTTGAAGGAATCCTTTGGACGCTGAGGTTTGAGCAGACAAACGCGGCCTGTAAAACATTTCAAAGCTTTCCCTTGGAGCTGCCTTCCACCTCCAGCCAGTGTGGCACAGCCTGCCCCACGTGGTTTCACAGCGCACACAGAAACTGAACTTTACTCGCACCTTCTGCGTGCAGCAAGCGAAAATCTTGCTCTGGTTCCTTCCATGGAGTGAAGCACTGGGTCACTGCAGCAGTGGGGCTGGACTCGGCAAAGCTTGCTCAGTCTCAGCTGCTTTATGCAGCTGAAGTTTCAGTCTTGCAGCTCTGCTGTGTGTTTTAGGCTGGCCATAGGGGTGTGCAGCACCAGTTGTCTGTAGGTCAAACCATCTTTGCTTTGTGGCGTTCGAGAGCAGGGATCTTGCTGCAGCCTCTGTTTTTCTTTTCCAGTGCATGGAATCCAGACGTTCAGTAGTAATGTTTTCCCTGTAGCAAAAATAGCTTCAGTTTAGCTTTATTCCTGTGACTACAATACTGAGTATTGTGCAGAGATATTTCATTAATTACTAGAGCTTATTCTAACACTACATAAAGTCATGTACAGCCTGAAATTATTACACAACCTGATAATTGGTAGATTATGAAAGATGTGCTCTGGAGGGAAGATTACACTGTCAAGTCATATATTTTCTTAACGTAGGATTCAGTTAGGAAGAAGGCAGTGGTGCAGTAACGTGTATAAAAGGAAAAGAGGTTAAGAAGCTGTTGCAGTATTAGACAAATGAGTAATTTCTAAAACAAATGTTAGGGATGTATTTTCTAAAAATCTGAATGAGACACTGCGCTTAAAGTGCTGGTATGGTGTGAGAAGGTGGATAAATGTTTGAATGGAAGTTAAATTTAAACAGGCTTACAGTTAAAAAAAAAAACGTGTCATGCTTGCATAGACTTTGCCAAGGAAGCTAGTATTTGTTCAAGGTGTCGTTTGTAAAAGTGAAGGAAGTGCTTGCAATAAAAGCACTTCGAACAAACCAGAACCTGCCTGCTTCTTTCAAGGAAGTAATTTCTGTAACTGTGGCGTGTGTTGCAAGAAAAGTGCTTCAGTGGTTGGTCTGACACGCCAGTTCTTGCATTCTTTACTTGAGCTTCTATTCAAGAAAATACAGCCTTTGTCCAGACAAGGGCTAAAAGATGAGGTAATCTGGTCCTTATAATGCTCAAATAGGTAATCTTGATCTGATGAGTTCTAGTTCAGCTGAAATGGAAAAAAATTTTGAAGTGATTAAAAAAAGAAAAGCCTAAAATGCCTTAGGTGAGGAAAAACTTGATTAAGTTGGTTGCAAAGATTGAACGTGCTTGGTTCAGGGCGTGTTGGAGCCTTTCCCTTTAGATAAGCAGTGCAGACATTTTGGTCAAAGCTGGTCGAAACCCTTCTGTGACTGGTGATAGGCTTCTGCAGTTTTGAAAGGGTCCAGCCTCCTGCAGTTAGGTGGTTACATTCTTGAAAGTGGAAGTTGGAAGTTCTCAGAGTTTCTTAAGCAGCAGTTGAATTTCGTAATGTGTGATACGATCACTTCTCGCTAAGAAATTTCTTCAATTTTTTAGCTTTGCTTTTTCATTCAGTATTCCACATTAACGTTCCAGCACTGTTTTTTCAGATGAAGCACGTGTAGGTGGATGTAATCTAAATGGGTGTCAGTTGCAAAAAGAACTGTTTTCAGGGTTTTTATGTACTTTGGTTTTGTAATGAAGGGCTGCATTGCAAAGTTAAGGCAGTTCTACTGTAGAAGCTGTCTGGCAGGGAAGCATTAATGGAGTGCCACAGTTCTGGATTGTTCATGGGTCACAAACAAAACATGAAAGACCGAGTGAGAACAGTAATGATGACTTGTATGAGTACTCCAAGTGCACTTAGGTTTAACAAGGAACTTGGAGTAGAATTTTTTAGGAAAGTATGAATTAATATTAGACCTGTCTGCTTAGTTAAGATGGCTTTACTTAGCAAAACTGCTGCTGGTTTCAGATCGATGTCTGCTGTCCGTTATGCAGTTGAGTTTTGGTTAACAACTGTTAGTGGGAAGTAATTTAATTATTATTTTTAACTTTTTTTTTTTCAATTTTCAGCTCATTTATTGAATTTTCTACCTTTTGATTTTCATTTTTATATGCTACCATTTTAGGTTGTTTAAAACTTTTTTTACCGAGACCAGGAGTTCATAGAAGTATGGTTAAGTATAAAGTTAATAAAATTAAAGGAATGAAAGCTTTAAACAAGCATGTAAGGCTTATTGATTAACTCAAATACATAAATATTTACTAATATGTTTGAACCATGGTTTAAAGCTAATTCTTTTGGTTCCTTGTGTGTGAATACTTACCAAGGGGTGGACACTAACCATAATTCTTGTTCTGCAAGTGTTTTGCATGACTTCATTCTGTTATTGCAGTACTGTTGGGGATGTTGGGAGGGGAAGGTTTGTTGCTACCGGAAGAGAATATTCTGTTGGAAGTTCCAGTGAAAGTGTTGTCTAATCCTAACACGCATGGTAAATGTACATGTGTAAAACAGAAGGAAATATGACATTTCCGAATCAAATTGTCCTGATTTACAAGAAGGTTCTAATATTTTAAGAGTATCACATCAAAGATGAAAAATAAATGTTGGTAGAAGAGGAGTTGAAGTGAGATTATTTTCCTCTCAAAGCTGAAGTCAGTTTCTGGAGCCATAACCCTCTTACTGTTCATCACTTACTTTCAGTAGTGCTATACAGTCTACACCAGTAAAATCTGAGAAATGCTACTTTTCACATTCAGTGAGGATTTAAAATGAACTCCATGCAGTTTTTGAGCCTTACTGAAAGTCAGTCTTAGGATTTCATGCACACATTCAACTGTTCAGGTAGAGCTCTCTTTAAGGTGCAAAAGAAAAAGTCATCATTTAATTTGTAGTACTGATATAAATAACAATTATTGTATACCCTTCTTTTACACTTAAAATATATACGTTGTGTTGGAATAACTCATTTGCCACCTGAAAATAACTCTGAGATAACTTTACATGTGTTGCTGCATTATGTAGTTGCTTCTGAAATGGGCCTATCTACTCCCAAGGCTTACAGTTAAAGTATTCATACTAGTTCCAAATCTTTGTTACACCAACTAGTTTGATATTTTTATTTTTAAACCAATTTAGATGTAAAAGTGGAAAAAGCTGTCCCTCTTTAAGCCAAAGATTAAACAAATCAATATTTTACCATGTTCATCTGGATGTTTATTATTTTTAATGATGAATTGGACATAAATGTCTGTGTTTAGTTTCAATAGAAGGTAAAATGTGAGAGCTGTATTATTTTATACGTTCTTTAGAAGTCAAAATTCAGGTTCTAACAGTAATGGTAAAAGTAATGAGCACTTAAAAAATGAGATGCTGTTTAAAAAAAAAAAATAGTTCCTGAGTGTTCTATGAAAGTTTATCTTCCATTACCAACTCCCAGTTGTGCAGTGGGGCCTCAGCAAGTCACAGTGCTTTTAACTCCTTCATTGGGTGAGGGGCAAAGTCCCATGGAAAGCTGACATTTCTCTGCATCAGTGTGAGTTTCTGCCTTCAGATAAGGCAGTGACGTGTGATCGTAGGCACAGTGCTTCAGATGCTGTGTGGGGAGATGTCCTTTGGCACGAAGAACAGTGTTCTGGAAAATATATCCTTGATCTGTCACCAGGATCTACTTTAAACATCCACTTTAGTGAGTTAACTGAGCTCCTTTTGGCTTGAAGTACAATCAGTTGGCATTGGAATAATGGTAGATTGGATGAGTTATCAAAATGCTTATGACCGCGTGTTTTAATGCCAGAAGTTAGAGGACTGGTAAAGTGATATTTTGAAAATGTGGTCCTAAGCAATCAATATTCAGAAGTGGTAATCTTGGGTCTGTCTTGATTGTAGCCATCCTACATCATGTTGCAGTGCAGCAGAGATTGTGTCTGTGCTGTTTTTCCATACCATGAGGTACAAGGTGCAAGATCCCAGAAACGCCAGCAATGACCGTTTTGTTCTCTCAAAGGTAAGAATTGTTATACTGTGTGATTGCAGTCTGCTTGTAGAAAGGTGTGTGCATCAGTGACCTCTCTCCTTGACTTGCTTATCCAAGAGAAGGCAAATACTTGAGAGCTCATGTTTTCCTGCTACAGAGATACAAATCAAAGCTGATTGAGTTGTACCACATTTTAAAACGATTTGTAGAATGTCTTGATGTGCCATCATTTCACTACGTTAAGTTGTTCTGATATTAAACAGTAAGTGTTACTGTCTATAAATTCGATCAGGAAATTAAAGTCTGTCTTACTTTGGCATAACTGATTTTCTGACTAGTAAGTCACAGTTTTTGTAGCGGCTGAGGGAGCTGGGATTGTTTAGTCTGGAGAAGGGGAGGCTCTGAGGAGACCTTATTGCACTCTACCACTTCCTGAAGGAGGATGGTTCATAAGTTCATAAGTTCATTGGACTAGATGATCTTGTAGGTCCTTTCCAACCTAATGTACCTATGAACATTGTGCCTGCAGTCATGCCACAGTATGCACTAATTACTGTCAGCTCTTCAGGGAGCTCTAGAGGAGATAAGGATAGGTTAGTGAGTAGCTTGCACTCCTGCTATTCTTATGATATTTAAGGCAATATTACTTCTGAAAACACTATGGTTCGGTCAATGCATAAAACCACAGTCCTGACTGGCCATAGTGTTTCTTATTGCCCTTTGCTCCCCAGTGTGACTTAATGGCTTTTGAGGGGCATTCAGAAAAGATCACGTGTCAAGAGCAGCAGATGATGTACTCGGGTGTAGCAGATTCAGTGTCTCAGCCGGAGTTCCTCAGGTGGTCGCTTACAGTGGTGCTGTATTCCTGGTGGTGTTTATCTGCTGCATTGGATATAACAGTTGGCACTGCTGATCACCTTTTCAGAGGAAGAACTGGATGAGAAGCAGGAAGCTAGCACTGAGGGGATACAGGAATAACACAAGGTTGCTTAGTATTTGCTTTACCCTTCTCTAATTAATGAGAGTTTCTACCCAGAATTACTAAATGGCTTCAAACTTGTGCATGCTTTTTTGACTCCTAGTGACTGTTAAAAGATGACTGCTATTCAGCTTTGTGGAGTTTGTTTTCATAGTAGAATGTTGTAAAAGTTACTTGATTTTGTTTCTTTCTAGGGTCATGCTGCACCAGTTTTATATTCTGCTTGGGCAGAGGCTGGTTTTCTACAAGAAGCAGAGTTACTGAACTTGAGGAAGATTGATTCTGTCTTAGAAGGACATCCAGTACC
The DNA here is from genome assembly GCF_038088225.1 of Cyrtonyx montezumae. Taxonomy (NCBI): domain Eukaryota; kingdom Metazoa; phylum Chordata; class Aves; order Galliformes; family Odontophoridae; genus Cyrtonyx; species Cyrtonyx montezumae. Next base: position 6,480,817 of record NW_027072067.1, read on the forward strand.
AGTGAGTGCTCATTGCTTTTGATGCAGGGTGTTGTTTTCTGTAAAGCCATAGTGAGCAGTTTGCTACAACTCTTGGTCGCCAGCTGTGGCGCAGGAAACATAAAGGCTTACATGGTGGACAGTGAGGATATTGTAGCTTCACAAGTGAATCAGTGCAGTGTCCAGGCTTGACTGAATGTGCAAAGATCCCCTACAGACCCATATCTCAGTATTTTCTGTTTCAAAAGACTTGTATAAAGAATTGCTTTTTTTTTGCCCTCTAAGATATTTTGAGGTATTTCAAGAGTTTGTGTCCCATTTGGTCACTTCAGTGGACTTTGAGTTCCAAATCAGTTCTTTCAAGTAAAACTTCTTATACAAAATTCTTAACTGTTGCCATCCACGGCATAGTTTAGAAATTCCTGAGATGTAGGTAACACTCCTGTCAGAGAAGCTAGTTAGCCTGTGATATACTGATCGTTGAGGTCCATGCGTAGCTGTGAAAGAAGGGTAGCAGGGGTTAGTTATGGAGAGTCTTGCACTGTACTGTCATGGCTGAGATTCTGATGTATGTTGAACCATCTCCAAACACTGGAGTTTAGTTCTTTTTCTTGAATGTAAAGTAATTGCTGCTTTTTTATTTTCAGAGGCAAGTATTTACTGATGTGGCTACTGGATCCCTTGGTCAGGGTCTTGGTGCTGCATGTGGAATGGCATACACTGGCAAATTCTTTGACAGAGCCAGGTAATTCCATCTTTGTGTTTCATGATTATAGGCATTCAATGGGAGTACTTTGTGAAAATAATTTTAATTTTTATCTCAATCGTGAAAAAAGAAATCCTGTCTTCTGTCTTTCTCCATTCCTGAATCTTAACTTCAGATTTTAAATCATAGAAATATTACCCTTGTAATTACAAAGTCATTGCCAGTGGAACTATGAAGAAATCAAGTTAGCAAGAACCAGTGCATTTGCTTGTTCCTCTTGTAGTCTGACAGCACTGCAGAATGTTGTTCCTGCACAGAGGTTTTGTTATTGGAGCAGCTTCTAACTTCCAGAGAGTAATTGATAGCAATATTCAGGCTGGTATGTCCTCTTAGAGGGAAGAATCAAACTTGGGATGTGTCTGTTTAAAGTCAGATGACAAACAATGGAGAACATGAACTCTGAATGAGGAACTGTTATAGTCAATAATAGCATTATTGAATCATAAAACAGGACTTGTAAGTGTTACCTGGAAATTACTTAACTCCACAGAGAGGGAAAAAATGACTGCTTCTGCCATTTCTTTTGTTCACAAGAAAAGTAGATGTCTAAGGGCAAATCTGTATGAGGAGGAGGGTGGCCTGATGTAGTTGATGTATTTTATGTGACAGTTCTAGTACATTCAAATGCAGGCTGCCCAGTTAATGTGCCCTACAGTTCACTAGCTTGGAATCATTTCTGTGAAAGATGACTTGCTGATTTTAATTGAGTTTAACAGATGCTATGTGTGGGGAAAAAATGTAACCAGTGGTTACTTGACAGAGGAAAAAGGTGGTCTTACATGCAGTACTGAGGAGCAGCTTGTATGGACACAGTTCAGATTTAGCCAAGGGCAGGTGGGATTTAGGTGGGATTTAGAAATAAATCACTAATGGCTATTTTGGTTATTTGATTTTTAAAGCTATATATTTGAAAGCTTATATACTACTCCTTTTTAATTTTAATAGGTAATAAACTTTGTCATCCAAAAACAGAAACGGTAACTGAACAAAAACCCAGAGGCTGAATCATGTGCGGTCGTTCAGGCAGAACTCCTGCAGCTTTGCCTAAACACAAAGCTTTGGTGCATACAAGAGTAGTCTACAAAATTATATCATGATGGCTTTTTGAATTTGGTTATGCAATAGTGTGTAGCTATATGTTCATTCCCAGTTTATATTTTCCTCTATTAACTGGTTGGCCTTCCAGGGAAGGGAGTATACACTAGGAATGAGGAAGCAGACAGTAATCTTTCATGCATTGTCAGTGTTCTTGCTGAGTCACAGTGACAGTGTTTAACAGGTCTTTTCATTCAAACCTTGTATTAGGAGGATTAAAACCTAATTTTCTTAGAGACAAAGGTTTGAAAAGGAGTACAGTATCTTTTTAACTTCTGTATTTTTTTCATGTGCAGCAGGTTAAAGGTATTTTAATATGTCTAAGTTTACATAAGGTTGTCTGAGGTAAATGGTTTGACCAGTGTTTGCAATAGAAAAAAATGAGCTCTCACTGTGAATTGTTGGGGGAATTTTGCTTTCTATTCAGCTCTGCTTAAATGTCAAGCCAATTTTTATTTATGTATTTAATTTCTTTTTCTAGCTATCGTGTGTATTGTCTGCTTGGAGATGGGGAATTGTCTGAAGGCTCTGTTTGGGAGGCAATGGCCTTTGCTGGGTTTTACAAGCTTGATAATCTTGTTGCTATATTTGATGTTAACCGTCTTGGACAAAGTGACCCTGCACCTCTGCAGCATCATGTTGAAATCTACCAGAAACGTTGTGAAGCCTTTGGGTATGTGACTGGAAAAAGTTCAGTGTGTTCCTCCATTTGAAATTGTTAGTTTTTTTATTCACCTTTTATAGAATTTTTCAGATGTTTTCAACTCTTAAGAGAAACCAGCACCAAGAACAACTGCTTTCTGAGATATTTTAATGAAATAATCTAGTTTTTATCACACTGAATACAGGTTTCCATAGAATCCTTAAGGTTAAAAAAAGACCTGTAAGATCCAGCTGTTCATCTACCCCAATACTTCCCACTAACCCATGTCCCTAAGTAGCACATCTACGTGTTTCTTGAACACCTCTACAGACAGTGACTCCACCATCCTGGGCAGCCCATTCCATTGCCCAACCACTCTTCCAGAGAACTAATTTTTCCCAATACTCAGCCTCACCTGGTGCAACTTGTGGCCCATTCCCTCTTGTCCTGTTGCTGTTACCCAGGAGAACAGGCTGACCTCCACCTCACCACAACCTCCTTTCAGGCAGTTGTAAGGAGTGATAAGGTCTCCCCTGAGCCTTCTCTTGTCCAGACTAAACAATCCTAGTTCTCTCATAGGACAGTGCTCCAGGGACTTCACTAGCTTTGTTGGCCTTCTCTGAACACACTCCAGGGCCTTGATTTCTTTCTTATAGCAAGGGGATGCGACCACAGCTACTGTTATAGCAAAGTAAATCAGGAGAAAAAGGACATGAGTAATATTACTCACAAGATAAATTGTTTGCATTGGCTTTCATTTCATTCAGAAATGTATTTTTCTTATGTAGACAGAAAAATCAATGAGACAAAACTATCAGATACAGTTATCTGATAGATACAGTATCAGTCAAGCAAATTATGATGGAGCTTTATAATGATTTTTATCAGTTTTCGTTGTTTTTTAGTCAATTGCTAGATGTTTAATTTGCTCTTGTGATTAAAAGTTGCTATTGTGCCTGAAAAATGGTAGGATAACTTAATGGATTTTGCTAGTAGCTGTTAATTGGTGATTAATTCTGCCTTATGAGAAAGGGACTGTAATATTTTATGGTCTTAATGCTAGTTCATGTTCCTGGCATACCTTGAGTCTCTTAAAAAGATAGAACGAAGTTAGTAATTGTTATTGCTAGCTACCACAGGATGTCATATGCTAACATCCTTTAGAAATAGTTGACCTGTTTGTGTTTTTAGGTGGCATGCTATCATTGTTGATGGTCACAGTGTGGAGGAACTCTGCAAAGCCTTTGGTCAGGCCAAACATCAGCCAACAGCCATCATTGCAAAGACCTTTAAAGGCAAAGGCATATCAGGTAATAAAACATCCACTGTTTTGTGTACACACGTGTATAATATGTGTACTGAGAGTTGGAAAAAAAAGTAAATGAATTAAAAAAATATATTGAAAAGTGTTGGTATTCCATCAACTTTTTCATCTGATCGCTGCTAAGATTTGCCCTATTGTTATTTCCTGTAGCTTATTCTTAACAAGTATCTTATACTGGCCCTTCATTGGAAGCAAGTGAAGATGTGGCTCTGGGAACTTAATGTCAGACAGCCGGGTGCACTCCTACGTTAACTGAGCTTTTTTAGACCCCCAGTTAAGAGGAGCATTTCCTCTGTTTATTTGTATACAGAGGCTACTCTGAGATGGAGAAGTGATTTTTCTAATGTGCAACCTGAACCTTCCCTGCTGCAACTTCAGGCCATTCCCTCTTGGTCTGTCACTGTTATCTGGGAGAACAGACCATCACCCAGCACTCCACAACCTCTTTACAGGCAGTTGTAGGGAGCAATAAGGTCTCCCCTGAGCCTCCTCTTCTCCAGAATAACAATCCCAGTTCTCTTGGTTGCTTCTCAGAGGACTTGTGCTCCAGGGCCTTCAACAACTTCATTGCCCTTTTCTGGGCATGCTCCAGCAACTCGGCATCCTTACTGTAGTGAGGAGCCCAAAGCTGTGCACGGTACTTGAGGTGCAGCCTCGCTAGGGCTGAGTACAGAGGGATGATGAGTTCTGTAGTCTTGCTGGCTACAAATGCCATTGTCTAATGGAAAATGTTTACCTATGCATTTAAGCAAAAATGTGCAAAAAGTCTTTCCAACTCTTTGCACTTCAGTGCTTAAAAATAAAAAAAAATGATGATGACTCTTGCAGATGAGGAGATGTATGCTGGCTACCTGGCGTTGTATTTGTAAAATCCGCTCTGCGTATTTGGCCAGTCAGGGGTTGCCATTCAGCTACAAACTTTACAGTGCAGAGTGAATTCTTTGTGATCAGCTAAAAATAATTAATAACAAGAGTGAATTTATTCGATCCTTTGCGTTACATAAGCAAACAGTTTGTTTTTCCAAGTGACTTACTCACTGAAAAGCATATTGGGCAGAGAGGCTGTTGGGGCCAGATGCACAAACATAAGAGTCATCAGATGCTATTAAAACAAAGCTGTAAAACTTCAGGGCTTGTTTGAATTAGGCATCTTGGTTAACGGCTGTTTGAAACTTAGCTGTGTTTGTTTATTTTGATCCAACTGTTGAAATTGCATGCTAACTGTTCACTTTGATTTAGTGTTTACTTCTTGATCCATTTTTTTGTGCTGATTCAAAAACGGTTTTGGTATGAGACTCTAAAAGTTATAGTCTTGAATGGTGCCTAGTTTAAATGCTCAGAATTTGACTCTTATGCGTTTAGACGTGTTTATCAATAGAATACTATTGTAACTGCTCACAGTGGGAATAATTACAGAAGTTCTTCCTTGGAAGACAGTACTAGGCTGTCATAATTCACTGCACTTGGTAAAATCTGCAGCCAAAAGCTTAAATATTTTTCTTATGTAATTTTAAATGTGTAGGTGTTGAAGATAAGGAAAGCTGGCATGGAAAACCACTTCCCAAAAACATGGCTGAACAAGTAATTCAGGAAATAGATGAGAAAATACAAAATAAGAAAAAGCTTTCTCCAGCCCTCCCTGAGGAAGATGCTCCTGTAGTAAATATTAGAAACATTAAGATGCCCTCTCCACCAAGTTACAAAGTGGGAGAAAAGGTACTGCTTTCCTTTCTCAAAGTCTATCAGATGTGTTTGAAGTATAAGACTGTTTTGTGCATGTCAGGAGGATTCGTCTACCATAGTGTCCCTTACATGGTTTCAACTACTTGTCACCTCTTCCCTCCTGTTCTTAATATCCTGGTAACATCTGTCACTATGGTGCAATGTACAGATGTTCAACTTAAATGGATATTGAAAGAATATATTAAAATAGAAAAATTCAAATGGCTTTCCTTAATTTTTTTTATCACTGTCAGTTATCGAAACTATTTGATATTTCTTTGAAGTTAAAGAAGCTCTGTGAGGTTCCTTGAATTTCCAGGGTTGGAAAGTGGGAGCAAGAAAAAATGACTTGATTTTTTTTTTTTTTTTTTTTTTTTTTTGAGACCTGTGTGATAGAGACCTGTTTGAGTAAGCTTTTCAAAATTTTCTGGCTGGGCTGGTTGGGAATTGCTTGTTTCAACACAGGTGTGCTTCATGAGGCTTCATTATATTTTGATTTTTTTTTTTTGTTTACTCTCCTGCGTGGCACTCTTCTGCCTACTTTTGATAGCATTAATGTTTACAATGGGATGATGGTTTTTTGCTTAGTTTCTAAATGCTATGTGCACACATTCAAAGAAAGATAAAGAAGTAAAAACTTCTCGAAGCAGGAACTTGCAATAGTACTGCTATACCTTTCTTTTCCTAGTGGGCAACCCGCAAAGCTTATGGTGTTGCACTGGCAAAACTGGGCCATGCAAATGATCGAGTGATTGCTTTGGATGGAGACACAAAGAACTCTACTTTCTCAGAGCTCTTCAAGAAAGATCATCCTGGTCGCTACATTGAATGCTACATTGCTGAACAAAACATGGTAACTGGTCTCTGTCTCTTGGTTTTGTGAAGTGCTGGTATCACACAGTAGGATCTGGAACCATCCAGTGTGATTCTTCAGAAAGTGGGGTTTTAATGTTTTCTTATCACACTTGGATATTAAATTTTGCTTAATGAATGCTTATGGAAAACTATAGGCTGCGGTAGAACTGACAAATATAATACAGCAGAATTGCTTCTAATCAGAGGCTCTGTAAATGTTCTTCTCTCTTATTTTTATCATGATGCTGCATTTCAGCAGAATGTGTGAATATGAGTAGTAATATTTCCTACAGCGTGATTTGTAGAGAGTCAATTCTGAAGACTTTTTAGGCTTTTTTTCTTCACAGGAAATGGAATACCACTACACAACATGACAGTGAGCTCTATGCTAGACTGGGGTGTAAAGGTGAGGACAGAAAGTAGTTAATAAAAGTTAGCCTTGTGGCATTTGTACAGAAAACACTGAAATAATTTGATAAGTCATGTGCTGGACTGAGTCTTCAGTTGATTCTATATGAGTTCACTGTGGCAAATGAAACTGAAGACATATTCAGGCAGAAATTGGTTGCCATCTTTAATGATTAATAATAAAGAACCCATGGACTGTTTCCTGCAGATTTTATGATAGGGCATGTTTCATGAGCTTGAGTCAGGCATCTTGGATTTACATCAAGCTGGGATAAGTTTGGCCACGAGGAACACGTGTAAAATGTGTAATGTGAAATAAATGTATGGGGGTAATTGTAGCAATAAATGATTGAAGGATCTTGTCCTTCTTCAGCAGAACAGAAAAGTAGAACCATTTTAGTAAATACCAGTTTAAAGAAAACAAGATAATTCCCTTCCCATTTAATAATAGTATTTTTTGTCTGCTGCAGATAGTAAATACCATGTACTTTAGACTGAAAGTATATGCCTTTGATCCAGGAGAGCGGGGAAGAAGGTAGTGGATTAAGCTTAAAACTGGATTGCTGCTTGGTGCAGGTAAAGAAAAGAAGCTGCTGCCAGTATGGGTTGGCAGTATCAAGTAGCTGAGACAGAGAGCAGAGATGTTGAAGAACAGATACTAGGAGTGTGAGTTGCTTTTGTTTCCTTTCTTGGAAAGGCCAGCAATTAGGAGCAGGAATGGGGAGAGATTTTGAGTTTGCAAAAGATGCATAGATGATCTTTTGGAAACGGTTGATAAATGAGGAATTAACTGTTCCTGTATAATCTCCTTTTCAGGTGAGCGTTGCAGTTGGTTGTGCCACTCGTGACAGAACTGTTGCTTTTGCCAGCACCTTTGCTACCTTTTTCACACGGGCATTTGACCAGATCCGTATGGCTGCAATCTCTGAGAGTAACATCAATCTCTGTGGGTCACACTGCGGTGTTTCTATTGGTAAGGGCAGCCGGGAGTTATTTGGTAGTGGTTCTCTATTATTTAATGAAGTGTCTGCAGACAAAGCTGACTGATAAAGCTTTTGGAGGTCATCAGTTATAAAGCTGTGACAGTATAGGAGTGAAATTGTGATGGTTTAGCAGAAGGAAGTCATGCTGGTAATTGATTTATTTTTTTTAATCAAGTACATTATTGCATTTGGAAAGAATGAGAGAGATTTCAAGCCTTCATCAGCTTGGCTTGGTAAAAGTAGGACTTTTCCCTACAAGCCTTAAGTGTAGAGTGATGTAAAGGAGTTGGATTGAAAGTGAAAAGCTTCATTTCTGTTGTGTACTTACAGTTGACTTACTCTGTGATAAGTCATATGTTTACTGTACCTCTTTCACAGTTCCTAATATGAGAAACTAGTCATACTTGTTCTCACTCAGATACCTTAGTCCAGACGTCTCAAACTCTATGAAAAATAAATATTTTTGTTTTATTCTAAGATCACCACGTTTAAGTAAGCACTTCAGTCTGTCTCAGTATTCCTTAATTCTGGAACAGTTAATGTGTGTAATTAAAGAAAGTAAAACTTAAAATGCTAATAAAACAGGAACTATAACTCTGTGACGTAATTCAGGAAGTTGGCAGTACCTTCTCTGTTCTTTGCCTTCCTGTCATAACTGCTTAATTCACGTCAGCTCACACTGGGGTTAGCTTTTGATTTGCTGAAGGGAGTTGGGGTTTTTGTTGTGCTTTTTTAAAAATTCGTTTTAATTGAAATTTATGAAAATGACCCTTGAAAACAGGAGCAGACTAACATACCAAAAAGGGAAACGCCAATGACATTAATGCTTGAAAAATTACTAGGTATTTGTGAGGCAAAAAGAATGAGGTGGAGAGCTGACGAGGGTAATGAATTAAGGTCCTTTGTATCAGTTTTGCAGTTGATTTAATGGTTTTGTGGCTAGTGGTGTGGTTTGCAGGTGGAGTGGGTTTGGGTTTTGTTTGTTTGCTTGAAGCAAGTTGACTAATTTGATTTGTAACATTGGTAAAGCTATACAGATTTAAATATGCTATTAGTGTGTGTAGTCTCATCCAGAATCTCAAGCTTAATTTGCAGTGAGGTAGAGTATGCTTTAGTCGAGGAAGCTGTAAGTAGAGTATATCAGATTATGGCTTGTGTATGTCATTAAAGGAGGGATTCTGTTACAAGCCTCTTTTCTTTTTAAAATCAGTCCTCCCACCTCTTTGTAGTCTAGTTCAATCCAGATTAAGTCTTTCAGCCAACAGTGAAGGGTGTTGGTGCAAAAGCTAATTAGCTTTGGTCTTTGCTTATTTAAGAAGATGAAATTCCTTTAGGTTACTTGGATTGTCTCCTAGACTTAAACTTCCAAGTGAATGTTGAAAAATGTTTGAAATGGGTTTTTTGGAAAGTGCATACTGAAATTTATAAAGCCATTTGGGTTTCTAGTCTTGTTCAGGCTTCAACTCCAGTTTTCAAAAAATGCAGGGTTTTGCAACTGAATTTGAAACAGCACTTCAGGAAAATCCTTTTAGCTGTTAGGAAACTCAATTTTAAATGGAATTTACAACTTCAGGCCTGTGTGGATTCCAGAATCCTAACTGGAGCTTTGTTGAAAACTGAAATTTTATGTATGCAGTCGTAGGTAGGCCTGGGCTTTTACTGCATTGAAATTTGGACCCAAGAAATTTATGAGTCAAATATCACAATGACCTTTTGAGGTTCTATGGATTTCACTCCTAGATGAGTAGTTGCTGACAAACCATAATTTCTAACGAAGCACTAAGTAAGTTTTCAAGGTCATAAGAGAATAAGAGGAATCTCAGTTTTCCAAACTGAATGCACGGGGGAAAGAAGTCATATGATGTTTGTGTAATAAAATAGGAATACCTGTCATTTAGATGTCTGCTTTCTCATTCTAGTAATTCAATACTGTTCATATTAAGCACCTGATTTTGGCTAAGCTGTAAACATAGGTGTTGAGGATATAATGGAGAATTATTCTTTTTCAATCTGCGTTACTCTAAAAAACATTAAATCAGAATTTTTGTCAAGATGTGCTCGGGGCAGAGCCCAGTGCTACCTTGTAAATTGCTGATATGAACTGTGCTGTTTTTACTGGCACTGTACTAGCAGAAGTCAATGGACAAATATGAGTAGAGTACTCTCCTTACCTTGAGTAGGTTCTAGTTTGGGTAACGGTTAGTTTTGTTCTTTGTAGCTTCTCTTTTTCTCAGTGTATGCTTTGCTTGGGTGCCTTTTGGGAAAGAAAAGTCCTCCTGAGTACCCACTCATTCAGAGTGCATACAGAAACTATGGCATTAAAAATCTTTCATGACTGAAATACAAGATTTTTTTTTTATCCTCGACTCACAGTTGATGAGTAATTTATAGCAACAGAGTTCAATGATTAATTTCTTTAACATGTTTCAAGTTCTTTAGAGTTTTGTGCTGCTCTTAGGAAAATTCTCTCCTTTCCTCGTGAACTCATCCTTCTTGAGTAACAGGTAGTGGGTGCATGTGGGAAGGCTTATTGCCCTGCTTCTACTGTGCAGGCTGTGACATGACTGGATTCATAACTTCTTGCATGGTTACTTTGGATTAGTGCCATTCCCAAAGCACCCTTACGTAAGGTCATTGGGAGGGGGTTTTGGTGGTTGTTTCTTTAACTAGGAAAATTCGTAGCATCCAGTACATACTGTGGCTAACAGTTCCTGTAGTTAATCTGCAATTGAAGCCATAGGGTGCTTGAGTAGTTGAACAAATAACACAGATGTACCCCGTCTTAGAGACATTCAGTAATATTTGGATATATGTACCTTAATTAGTTTTGTAGTGAGTGTAAGAATTTGTACCAAGTGCACTCTCCATTTCACATGGAGCACATGCAGTTCTCTTTTCACATTTCCAGGAACTTAAATCTAGAGTAATACTGACGGTTACAAATTTTGTTTGTAAAGCATACGTATAAATCTAAAGATATGTAGATATATTGTGACTCCCTTTCTATACCTGCACCCTTTTAATTTTGGTTATTTGCCTTCTGTGTTGTTTTATTGTTACACTTCATTTTCCAGTTTTTATTTATAACCCCAGTTCTCTTTCTTTTTAGTCTCTTTCTGTCTTTATTTACTGTTTAGATGGTTCCAAGTTTAAGGAGAAGATGATTCTTTTCTCAAGCAGGTAGACTTGCATGTCCTGTGTGTGCCTGATTTTTCTGCTTTTCATTAACCTCATATTGAATGACTGTCAGACGATGCACTTAATGTTGTAACCTTGGTTTAATTTTTTTTAGGTGAGGATGGGCCATCTCAGATGGGACTGGAGGACCTGTGCATGTTTCGAGCTATTCCCAATGCCACAGTCTTTTACCCCAGCGATGCTGTAGCCACTGAGAAAGCAGTGGAAATAGCTGCCAACACTAAGGTTTGCATCTCAGTATTTGAATCAGGGAATATTTTTTGTCTTGTTGCTGGTGGCGCATTTTTTTGCATGTCTCTAGCAACCTAAGTTGCTTTGAAGGCTTCAGCATGGCAGTTTTTGTTGCATGGAAAGCAGCAGACGTGATGTCCAGGCTCATGATGAATGGACCGTGTGGATGATGTGGGCCAGAACTGGGAAAATGTAAATGATTGCACAGTGATTGCAGCATGGACCAGATTGCCTCAGAAATGAGAGAAGTGCAACTCTTAATGCTGCTCTTCAGCTAATGTAGAGAATGTACACATTTACTGTAATGTCTGTGGCGTCAAGACTGAAGCTGGATGTGTGATTGTCTGATTTCTGTCATTTAATTTCAGCTGATCTGTCATAATAATAGTCAAATGTCCTTGGTAGTACCTGGATCAGATCTTCTTGACTGATACTTCTCTCGGCTTCTGTGGGAACTTACCTTGAGCAATAATCTGAAAAAATTCAGTTGTGCTAGCCGTAGAAGTTTAATACATAACAAATGTGTTCTGTGGTCTGTTGGGAAAAAGGAGAGGGGGAAAAAAAGAAAGGAGTGTGAAGTACTATGAGGGAGAGATTTAAGTATAGTTTGTTGCTTCCTTTTGAAAGGACATCTGAACATTAGCTGGTAGAAAGCGTGTTTCCTTGCTTTCATCTGAGCATTTCTTTCGCTTTAAAGTTCATTAAGTAGAGCTTGTACATGTATGTGTATAAGTTCTAAGATCCTAATTAACCCAAATAGGGTTCTGCATTTCCTTGAGAACAGTAAAGTTAAGATCTTTGAATTAGAAAGCAGTGAGTTACTGTCATGTTCTAAGAAAAGGTGAGGTAAAACTGAAGAGTTAAAAACAGACAGTAAGAAGAAGTAGTTCTGCTGCTTTTTTGTCATGAGAACAAATTAGAATGTCAGTGCCTTTCTCTGTTTATAACTCATGTCTTCTGTGGAAACAGGGCATTTGTTTCATAAGAACTAGTCGTCCTGAAAATCCTGTCATTTACAACAACAGTGAGGACTTCCATATTGGACAGGCAAAGGTAAGTATTGCCAAGAGAGTCAGAAAAAGTATGCCAAGTTTTTTCTGTAAAAAATCCCTTTCCCTCCAAAACATTTCAGTGCCAAAGATTTGGTAAGTTTTTTAATAAAGTCTCCAGGAAGGTTAGAAGCTCTGAGATTTATTATGGAAAAATGTGGAAATATTTTCTTGCAGGTGATCCTGAAGAGTAAGGATGACCAAGTGACGGTGATAGGTGCAGGAGTCACCCTGCATGAGGCTCTGGCTGCAGCAGAGCAGCTGAGAAAAGGTGATCGGATTGTTTTTTTTCCTTTATCTCTTACCACAGCAAAGAAATCACTACTGGTTAACCTAACTGCTTACCCTTTGTATAGGTAAATGTTAATTAAGATATTACATACAGCTGGTCACTACCTAGCCTGATATAATTTGGTATTAATATATATGATGATCTTGCCTACTTGAGTAGGTTTCAGTTAGTTCAGCAGCCTTAGTAGCCTTGAAAGTTGCTGAAGTGTTCAGTTCAAAGGTCTTAAAAACTGCTATCCTGCCTCAAAGTGCTGTGTAGGCAGAATTTTAGAGGGAGTATTGAAGAAGCAGGAGTGGTCTTCCTCTGGTGTCTTGTCCACTTGAGCTAGTGTACCGACACAACAGAATCAAACTCAGTTGGAGCTGGTTAACAAAGTGCAGCTTGTCAAATGAGCTGCAGTGATGGTGTGTGCTCTTATGCAACGCTGTGAGCTGCCTTTGTGTAGACATGATTCCCTGCTAACCTGATCTTTTTGAATGAATGTATCATCTTCTAGCTAAAGTGGGAGGTAATGGTCCAATAATAGTGTTCATGTACACTGACATTATCTCACAGAAAAAATAAAAATCCTTAAGTGAAATAAGAAGAGAAAGAAACCATCAAAATCCATCTGTGAGTCAGTGGCCTACGCCCAGGAAGAGATTACAAATAGTAGGAGGTAATACAATTAATGCTGCCTGCAGCTTAAAGGTAGCTTTGCATGCTTTATCTAGGTGGACAGATACTCTATCATGACCTTGAACTGTCAAGAGTTAGGACATTAGGAAAATGGTATTTTTAGAGCTATTGTTATTCTGCTGCACTCACCATGCTTTGCAATGCACTGCTGATCTTGAAGTGTGAATAGCAAACAATTGAGAGATTTCTTTGTTAGAGACAGTGTCTAATAACTAAAATGTAGCCGTGACAAAAGAGTCTTTGATCACAGAACTGTCACTGCAATGTAACAGGGATTTCCCCATGCTACAGCAATTCTTAGATGTCGAAGTATCTTCTTGGAGTGATTGCTAAATTGCATGAAATTGACCTCAGAGTTCTTAACAATAATAAAGGTTGATTCAGTGTTCTGCTGCTTGAGATCAGACCAAAGCTCTAGGAATTTGCTAATCTGTATTTTAAAAAATTGCCATTTTGTACACATCTTTATGAATAATGTGTGCCTGCCTGCCACAGCAGGACATGTGCTGACTTATATGCCAGTTCTGAGGACACCACGACTGAGGCTGGGGCAGTTCAGATAAACATACCGGATAGGTGATCAGCCTGGGGAGAGGGAAAAATGAATGTGACTGACAGTCTGAATAAGGATTTCATAGTGGCTGGATTCTGCTCTTGCCCAGGGAAAGGCCCCTTAAGTTACTTCTTTGATAACGAACACTCATGAGTACCTCAAGTCACTTATCCAAGGCTTTTCTGTCTCAGTTTATTCTATGAAGTGGTTGGATATTGCTATCTCACATGGAGCACCAAGAGAGGATACACACAAAATTACACATACAGATTTAGAGTTGATTAGATTGTGTTAGGCAAGCCGTTAGTGAAGACACCTAGATACTTTTCATAGTAGCTCTAAGAAAATCACAAGGACTGCCTGCACTGCTTTTCTTGTGTTGTGTTCTCCAAGACCAAGTTGCAAATAACATCATTCTGTTTATGCAGAGAAAATCTTCATCCGTGTGATTGATCCTTTCACTATAAAGCCCCTGGATAAGAAAACAATACTTGAAAATGCAAGAGCAACCAAAGGCAGAATCATCACTGTTGAGGACCATTACCATGAAGGTAAGCTGAGTCTAGGGGGCAAAGCATACAGAGCAGATCCCCAAGGTTTGGTGCTCACAGCTTCTGTGAGCATCGCAAGAAAGAAGTATGAGGCCTGATGCTGCAGTTAAAACAAAAGACAGGTGTTAGCATTTTTCATTGCTATTATGATTATACGGTGACGAGGCTGAAAGTTTCCTGAGGTAATGGGTTAGTCAGAATTGTGTTTGTTTTACTTTATCTTGTGTGCCCTTCTGTAGGCATGGTGAAAGTGAAGTCTTGATTCCTTTGTTCCTAGTGAGGCTTTGTATCAGCTGATCTGCAATATGTTACAAGTTGCAAGACAGACCATTTGAGCTTTCATTGTGTCCAAAAGCTTGATTTCAGGTTGCCTGAAATCAGATAAGTTTGACAGTTTCAGCAATCTCTCTGGGATAAATTTCTTTCCTCTCCACAACTGTAAAAGAACAAATCAGAGCCTGTGTAGAGCCCCCAGATCATTCTGTATCCTCAGTGGATTTGTTTTATTCCTTTGTTGCAACCTGCTTACAGACCAGTTCAGTATCTGTTGCTGGCATGTGGTAGTATTCTTTACCCAAAAGTAAGAAGTGTGTATATGTATGCGTACATACAAGAAAGAATTTCTAAGAAAGTTCCCCAATTAATCTTCAGATCAAAAATGCCTCTTGGGGGGAGCAGAGTAGTTTCCATAAATTCCCCTGCCTCTGCATCAGGATCTCTGGCAGGATCCTGCAGGACCTTTGTTTAGGAGCTGATCATCTGCTCAGCTATTCTGCTGTCTCTTGCTCTCTGACATCTTTTTTGCTCAGGTGTTTTTAAGGGCTTACCTGTGCTAACTTGTGCTGTGAGGATGAGCCCTTATGCAAACAGTGAACAGCTGCTTGAATAGCATGTCAGGCTTGCTCCTGTTGAGGGAGAGGAAGAAATTAGTGAACAGGCAGTTGCGAACTATGGTGTTAATAGATATTTACTAACAGATATTAATAGATATTAGCAGAATGCTGTCCTGAAGTGAGCTGATATTACCGTACTTCCTTTTGGTCCACACTGTGGATGGTAGTAATGTCAGTGAGCCTCATAATTTTTGTAGTTTGTCTTTCAGCTCTTAACAAATATTTTACTGCGTATTTGCAAAATGGCAGAGTCATCACACTGAGATGATGAACATGTGATTTATACTGATGGAGCTTTCTGCACACAGTGCAATCAAGAAAGGTCAGGAGTACATGCATCCCAAGCCTGAATAAATTGCAAGCCCACATCAGACTAATCTTAGCAACCATAGGTGCCTCTGGGTAGAGGTTAAGGTTGTCTGCTTAAATCACTGTAATGCTGTGAGCTGGGAAAAGGCTTGTGCAATCCTGGATACACCAACACCGAGGTGTCTCTCCTGCCAGGTCTCAGAGCACATGCTGCTGACACCAGCCCTGTGCTTTCTTTACTAGTGTTCCTGCTGCTAGCGTCTCTTACTGCCACGCTCTTCCCTGTTGCACCCATTGTCCTTGTGACTGCCAGTAATAGAGTCTGAGCTGAACTGCAAAGGTTGTGAAGGTATTACAGAACTCAGAGGTCTCTGGTGGCATGTGCTATGGGTGTTGTAGAAAGATCGGGTGTGTAAATGCTGTTGAGCCTGGTAGGAATTAAGATTTTCAGAGCATTAGTTATACTTACAAATACCCAGTCTGAATACATTTAAAACCTGGCCCTCAGTTGGCTGATGCTGAAGTGGTGAGGTCTTCCTGCCACTTCCATGCCCCTTTAGGGGTTATGTTTCTTCCTGTCAGAAATGTTAGGCTGATGGTCCTCAGAATGTCTTCAAAATATGGAATTTTCTCATTTCATAAATGGGAAAGTTGGATATATAGTCCAACAGATGTTTCTCATCAGCATGTGTGTTTCAGGGATCTAACTTGCTTAGACCTTCTGATCATATTTAAATCTTTAAATGCCTTTAAAATTTTATTTAATTGACCTTAGGCAGAGAAGAAAATGCATGTTAGAGTAGGGTACTGAACTTTCTTTGATTCACTGACAGATATCGCAGCCCCGTTTCTCCTTTCCAGATGGCCACTTAGTACAGCCTGCCCTTCAGAGAGCCATTACAGCACCGAGCCTGTAAATGGAGTGGGGAGGGTTGCAGGGAGAAGGGGAGAAAGTTGTCTCTCTAATCTCCTGAAATGGTTCGCTTTCCTGTTTTGATAAAGCAAGCTGTGTTTTGCGTGTCGAAGCGTGCAGACCTGTCCTTTTGATCTCTTTCCATAGGTGGCATTGGAGAAGCGGTGTGTGCTGCAGTAGTGGGTGAGCCCGGTGTCACTGTGAGCCGCTTGGCTGTGTCACATGTACCACGAAGTGGGAAGTCAGCTGAGCTGCTGAAGATGTTTGGCATTGACAAGGATGCCATTGTGCAGGCTGTTAAGGTGGCAGTGTCCAAGTCAAGAAATGCAGAGTAGTTTGAAGCATCTTGTGCCGTGTTGCAGAAAAACAGTGTTCGGAGAAGTACTGTAAAGTTTAAGGCAGGCAAAGGTGCTTTATGTAGAGTTCTAATAAAAATACCAGCTTAAAAATACTCCCTTTTTTTTCTTCTGAGTTTTTTTTTACTGTGGTAACATCTGCATATTTTCAGTTACTGAAACCTTCAGGTTATTTAACCATTGTTTGTTTGGCAGCTGTCCTGTGTGCCTGCCGTAGCAGCAGCGTCTTCTGCTTTACAACTAACTTTTCCTGCTGCAAGTTCTAGGGTGGGAATGGTTGTGTGTTCACTGAATTGCAAAGCGGACTGAGCTTCAGCAAGGAAATTGGGTAGTGGGCATAGAAGCCCAGAGTGAATCAAGTAACTTGTTTCAAGTGTTAACTTGAATTTGCCGTTGAATATTTTAAATCTTGTCTTGAAGGAAGTTGGGCAAAATCCAGAGTTCTTCCCTTACCGACAGAAGAGTTCACCAGCTCTTCTGGTCAGAAATGCTGCTTGTTGGATAATGAGAAGCAGGAATGTGTACTGCAGGAGGACAGTGGCTAGCGTGTTGATTCCCTCCTCTCTGCATTGCCTCACATCCATTACAAACAAAAGAGAAAAAGGCAGATCCCTAAGTGCTGGATGATGTGAGTACAGCTGAGGGAAATGCACCAGGTCTGGGGAGGCAGTGGAGGGAGGTGGATGGGCAGAGCTCCAGAAAGGACTCATGAGCTGGGAGCTCAGGAAGGACCCACTGGACATGGAGAATGGTGGCTGACACAAGTGCAAGCTCTTGCAAGTTTAGAACTCTCTGTAGGAACTTGTATCGTATCGTTGAGCGCTTAGCAGGGGTGATTCATGAAACCAGAATGACAGTGTTGCTTTGGGCAAGAGGCAGGAATGTTTGAAGTGCTGAAATGGACTCAGGAAAGTTCTGAAAGAACATCAGGGAGTACCTAGGGTACCCAAGAGGATGCAGCTGAACAGGTAAGTTGCTTTTACCATAGAACCAATTCTCCTCGTGTATCTGCTCTATGCTGGTTGTATTTGTTCATCCCCCATGATAAGTTCTACTTATGTGATTTTAAAATGTTTTTCCACTTTTATTTTACCCTTAACAGCTTCTGGCTGTTTTCATTCTCTTGACTGCAGAGTACCAAATGTGAAAATCTGAAATTGTATTTCATACGAAGGTATGTTTTTCATTGTGACTGTGCCACAGCACAGGAGACATTTAAAAGAAAAAAAAACCACCCTGAAACAGTAAGAGTGGGGTGACAGTATGCAGTTGGTTTTCAGTTCACTCAAAAACTTTGTGCACAAACAATCCTACCCTGGTTTCAACAAGAGTTTATTTGCAGACTGAAAACAACAATAATTTGATGAGAGTATTTATACAAAGATATACAAAATATACATGTAAATGAGAATATAAATATTACAAAATAAGTCTCATTTATCCTTATTGCTTAATTTAATCCCTGACATGTCAGCTAACTGCTGTGCTGTGTTGGTACAGGCCTGCACATGATTGTTTGTATTTGTGGGCGTGCAAATGGAACTGCAATAGACCAGAATGATAGATATTGGTGCTTAAATACTACTAAAAAGTAGGCTGCTTAATTTTCTGAGCAAGGCTTGAAGATGTTACATGGAACTAAAACTGGGCTGTTAGGGCTGATGGCTTTGTAGATCTGCATTTTCTTACAAATTCATACATTTCTGTCTGATTCGGTGCCTTCCCCTATGGCTATGAAGACCTTATGTTTTTATTAGAAATGTGAAGGTAACGTACTTGGGGTTTTTTTTTTGCTTTGTTTTGTATTAGCCCTACATATGTGTATAACTGATTAAAGAGAATAATATTATAGTGTATTATGTAACGTATGGCATGTCCCTATGGGCTAGAAAAAAAAATATTTCTCTCCTCCTCAACGAGATGAAATGTGCTGCTGTTAACAATCTCATTGATGCACCATTATGTCACTGCATGTAAAATCTTGCCCAGCTTTCACTGGCTGAAATCATTATATGCCCACTATATTGAGTTCTGCCACAGTAAATTAATCTGCTTCAGTGCTATTGCACTGTTGGGGCTCAGCTATGTAAGCAAGCAGCTGGTGTTTGCCTGACTTGCAGCGTCAGGAGGGCGAAGAGGAGGCAGCTTTCTGGTGCCAAGATTCCTGCTGAAACATCCAGAACCAGCTGAGGATGGTGCTGATCTTTTTGTTGATTTTGATACACTACGGGCAGACTTAACGTGAATAAACGTGGGAGGGAAGGAGAAGGTGCTTACATGTCATGGAATTAAGTATAAACTTGGATCTAAAAACTCTCACGAGCTCCACTGAGCTAAAAATCTCTTCATTTTAAACTTTGGGTGGACTGAATATATTTCTATTGTTTAACACTTAGGTGTTTTGAGTTAGCTGTTATGCTTTTATGACTGCCTTACAAAGCAGTTCTCTTCATAGTACAAATCCAGACAGCAGAGTTTCGTTGAATTCTTCTGAAATATTCCTAGGCAGCTTTCCTTATACCTGTGTGACAATGAGAAAGACTGTCAGGACTGTTGTGTTTAACGCTGGGGCCATGTGCTGACTGTCAGCCCCTGTTGCAATTTCTCAGTGGTCCTCATGTCTTGTGAGATGAACTCAGACAGACAGGAGGCTGGAGCCTGTTTGAAAAGCCAGCAAAAAGAAACCCACCCCCTTTCACTCGATTTTAAATGGAGCTATAGTCTTCTAATTCAGGCATTTTCAGGACATTGTTAATGTCCCCAACAGAGCAGAGTATCAGAAATGTGAAAATGCTCTGCCACATGGCAAGATTGATTTCCAAACTCCAGCAGTTATAGCGGGCTGTGATATTTTACTTATTAAGACAATGTAATTGTAATTTTGAGACGTTAGTCCTAAGAGTTGACCAAAATGATTTAACTCATTCCCTACCTCAGAACGTCCCGGGACTTGTGCATGCAGTCACTGAGATCAGTTACCTGTTGGCCTGAGCTTCTCCATCAGGGGAACAAAAGTGCTGAGCACGCTCCGAAGTCGATACACTGTAAAAGCACATTTTTTTCAAGATAAGCCAGGTATAAACATAAAACACAAAGCACCAAAAAGCAGCAAAAGCCAAACAAATGCCAGTTGTACTGTTAAAGAGCCTAGGATTACTGCTTTCACAAACACTGCTGTGAAACCACTGATAGCAAAATGGTGATGAAATTCCACGTAGAGCCGCCCACAGCCCACCCAATGTAGCAGCACAAACACAGGCTTCTGTTCTCAGTGTGAAAGCTGTGCTTTGCTCCTAGCTGTGTTATCTCTTTGAGATCCCTAGGGCTGGCCAAGAATCTTTTTTCTGGATTTTTTTTTTGTTTTTTTTTCTCTTATACATATAAAACTTCTAGTAACTGCCATCATCCAGGTGCTGCTGGAATTTGGTCCTTGGGGTGTTCAGCAGCCTCAGCCCTTGGGGGAATGAATGGCAGCTCGAGTGCACAGCACCTTAAAGAACATATCTGCTAAGACTGCCTCACTGCTAAAATTATACGTTGTCATAGCAACGTAGCATCCTGCCATTGCTGCAGGAAGAGGTGACTCAGGGTCTTGTGACCAGTGAGAACCACATCTGCCTTCAGTGTCACAGAGGCATGCTTGTTTTCAGCCATACTGTGCAATTGTGAATGAGACAGGATGGTTAAGTGATGATTTAAAGAATCTCAGCCATTTTCTAGACTTGTGTAGTTAAGTGCCTGTGTGCCCTTGTATCTCTACTGTTGGCACAGAGCTGGCTGCTGTAGCTACTTACCTAGGCCAAAGTAAATCCCAGTGGTTTCCAGGGAAGCAAAGGTGATTAATCCAATTCCAAGAGAAATTGTCCAATCTAAGACAACAAAATAGGTGTTTGGCTTTGTTCAGTTTCAGCAGTACAGCAGTTTATCCCTGTGTTGAAATCTTGCCTTACCTTTGTAGTAGTAGTAGCAAACTAGTAAAGCTCCAATTGCAAAGCAAAGAATAACAAAATGAAAGAATTCATCTGAAATAGAGAGGGGAAATTAGGTCACAAGTGTTGGCATGGTTCCCTTAGGAGTACACATTAAGTTCTGTTGTATCCCTCAGTGAATAAAGTGTACTTCCAGGAGAGATGTCTCATATTGCTAAGCTCAACTGCGAAACACACAGGTTGTCGTGTGAGAAGCTTTGGTGGCCTGATGAACTTTAACAAGCTACTCATGTTGAGAAGTTTTTTGAGCTAGAGTTCTTATTCTTGGTGTAACTTCCAATGGCATTGACATCAGCTGAAACAAACACATTACCGTCCTTCCGTATGCCCATCCACCGCACTGTCCACCATTGAGGGTGAATGTTCTGGTTCTCATATGCTGTGAGAAAGAGATGTCTTTTATTGCCGTGCAACTACAAAATCCAGGGGTTTTACATTTCTTTCCCTTTTTTTAGCTAAAAGTCTGATAGCAAAACATATTAAAAAGAAAGAAAGCTTATTCAGAGGGAAGAGCTGCAAATTTTTCAGGGAGATCAAATTAGCAGTTTTCAAATGCCCCCCAGACTACTTTTTGTAGTGACTGTAAAAACAGCATTATGGAATTAGCAGTGCCAAATTGCTTTTAAAGCACTCTCTTTTCTGTTAAGTCTGGGGCAGTCGTGGTCTCAGAATTACAGTGGGCAAGTAAAGCAGTAGTACAAGGGAGCCTCAGTTAGCTTTGTGATGTCACTTACACAGCAGTGTAACAATGTTCAGTATCATCAATATATGACTATTGTCGGTCTACTTAAGTCTGATTTTATAATGTTTCTGCAGCTCCCATATTAGGAACTGGAGTAGCTGATGGTTATTCATATGGGTGTCTAATTATATTAACACAGAGGAAGGAGAACAGAAGAACAAGCTAGGTATATATATCCTTGGCCACCTAATGCTGGACTCCTTTAATTTTTATTTCTTTGAGGATTCTGAATTTATCCAATTCTGGTCTGGGAGCAACCTCAGTAATTTGATAATTGACGTTAACATAGTGTGGCACTACTTCAGCTCACAGATGTTCTTCTGCGTGGTTGTCTGTGTGAAGGTCTGTAGCCACAGAGTTTATCTGAATGTTAATTCATGTGTTCTGTGTCTGTTGTATTACTCTGCCTCCTGAATGTGATAGTACTGTTGTAACTTCACATAATGTCATATTTTACACAGTATTTCTCCTATCAGAGCATTGTAATGCATTTTAATAATTATTCTTAAAGTTTCTACTTTTTACTTACAAAATACCTAAGCACCAAGGAGCTGGTATAGCTATCACTGCTAAGTAAATGGAGCACTGAAGGACTGTGTTCACAAGAAAAGCTTGTTTCTTTGTTAGTATTTACCATCTGCAATTGAATCTTTTCTTCTGGTAATTTCTGAAAAGCAACATAATTGTATTATTTCTGATGGTAAAAACATTTGCATGCTGTTCCACATGCAAGCAGGATGAATATTCTATTTTAGGACCCAGTATAGTTAGAACAGCACTAGAAGCTGTCACAGTTGTAGTGAAATTAAAAAGGACCCCAAGACGAGAGAACATGAAAAGCACTTATTTGTGGTGACCCCAGGTGACTTTGGGATAGCTGGGCAGTAGGTGAGTGATGGCATCCCTGTTGATATTTGGTCACTGGAACTGAAGCTGGAACCAGGCTGAGCCAGAAATGAGCTGTGCCCACAAATCACATCGACCTTCCAAATGCAGCAGACAGGATGTCCTGTACTAGCTAAATATTTTCAGTGGCTTGCTCTGGTGTACTGAACTAATCTGGAATTGAAGTAACAAAGGCCACAGAGGAGGTGATGCACCAGGGCTCAATGCCAACTGGAGAAGTGCTGCGTCCCTTTCTGCACCTGGCGATGTGAGGAGAGCTTTGTACCACAGTAAACTCCTCCTGTGTTTTATATAGCTCCTCAGTGGTGGGTAACTCAGAATTCTTCCCTAAGGATTGTTTTGCCATTTGCACACTCTCCTCAACTCTTCCTTCAGCTGAAAGAGTCCAAGTTGCTGCAACTCTTCCCTGCTTCACAGGAGATAAATAGTTGAACAGGTGTCCTCTGAGAAGGGCCAGCCTGCTTGGTTCCCTGCCTCACATTGCTAATCCGTGTGGAATCGACCTGGACTGTGAACAGTGATGTGACCAAGCCATTGGAAATTTTCTACCATGGTCTTCTTACATCAGTTCTGCTGCTGCTCACAGTCCCCTGTGTAAGGAAATACGCCTTCAGAGTACAACCATCTGCTCGAGCTCCCACTGGTACTGTCTGTGTTGCCTATCATGTGGCTTCCAGCTAGCATCTTGTTTTGGAGAATGCTCTGAGCTGAGTGAGTTAGGCATTCAGACCTGAGTATCGCCAGCTGCCAGAAACCAGGTTCCCAGGTTGCCCAGTAGTGCTGGGATTTCCATTAGAAAGGATTTTTGCCTCTGGCAACTCCACCAAAAAATGGGCTGTTTTGCTCAGGACCAGCAGCAGCCTAACTGGAGCACGGTGGATTTATAGCCAGGAAGTTATTTTATATTAAAAAAA
Source organism: Cyrtonyx montezumae (assembly GCF_038088225.1). NCBI lineage: Eukaryota > Metazoa > Chordata > Aves > Galliformes > Odontophoridae > Cyrtonyx > Cyrtonyx montezumae. Next base: position 6,504,166 of record NW_027072067.1, read on the forward strand.
AAATCAAAAAGAAGAAACTACATTAACAAAGTTTTCCTTCCTGCAGGATGAGGTCATTATCTGGGAACACCTACCTGAATCTCCATAGGGAACAACCTCAGCTGGTATACCTGAAATATTTTGAGGATATAGATTAATATCTGTAATAAATATGGATATCTTGCTGCCAGCCCTAACCCATGCCACTGTGCTGAAATAAGTGTGCTTGTGTGAATGTGAGCAGTTGGATAGCAACTTCTGCTCTTCAGAGAGGGCAGCTCTGTTGTGGTGGGTTATGCAGATCTAAAGGAGGTATGAATGGAGTATCAACCCCACACATTTCCTATCAAACAATAGCTGGAGTCAGATCCACGTGAGACGAATTAGATCTGTCAGTTTAAATGAGCTGCTTTTACATCTGGGGCGGAATCAAGATATATGTTAAACGACTTAAAAGGCCTGACTTTTTTTCCATCACTAATTCTGTAGCAGAAGCTGATAGCTGTGTTGACACAACATCTTTTCTGCACTGCACTTCTTTCCCAGCTTAGCCTCTGGAAAGAACAGAAGAGCCTCAGGGCCAAGATCCAAAGTGTGGTCCTTGCTGATGATCTCTGCTGAGGGTGGAAAGCAAACCCTGTAAGTAGTAGCTGTGACAGATGCTTTCAAAACTCTTCTGCTGCATTTCAGTGGTAACTGCAGACCCAGGCAGCAGTTCTCCCACAGTGGTAGATTTTGTTCTCATAGTTCAGTTCTAACCACGGGACAGATTCTGACAGCTCATTTTCCTACATCTAATGCTGCTTGTAGCGTTCATCTACCATTCTTCTGAATGTTTTTTGTTTTCTCTAAGAAAAAGGAGTAATACTGTTGATAGTGTCCCACCTCTAAGCTGTTGGCTTTCAGTCTTGTGTCTTCCTAAATCTTCTTCATCACTGTCTGGATAGAGAAAATGATTAAATCAAAGAAAAATCACAAAGGATCACAGAATAGTAGGGGTTGGAAGGGACCTCTAGAGATCATCTGGTCCAACCGCCTGCCAAAGCAGCTCCCACAGAGGAGGTTGCACAGGAAAGCATGAGCAAACAACCTGTTGTGATAAGAGCACTTGCTATAAGGTGTGAGCATGACATAGTTTGCCACCAATTTGTATTGCACCCAGAGCAGGACAGGCAAAAAAGTGTGTAAGATTCAGAAAGCACAAACAGCTCATGGAAGATGGATTACTGTGCAGATGGTAAGCATGTACAATGCACTGGTAGTACCATAACAACAGCTCTATAGCTTTTTGCTTGCAATTTAATAATGGCCGTGGGGTATGTAAGTAAAAATGAAGATTTGGAAGTACAAACATTATTAGCTGCCTTCGCCTCACTGCTCTCTTTAAAGCTGGCTGAATTGAAGAAAAACAGCAAAATCTGATGGTGGAATGAATCATATGAAGGGGATATAAGCAATAAATTTCCTGTTTTAAACACAAATACATCATCAGCACTGCTAAGTGGTTTTGAAATTTTCTTTCTAAATACAATTAATGCAATGTTAATTAGCTTATGGCTTTCTGTAACACAATAAGCCAATATCAGCAACTTATCATTTCCATGTTGTCTGTTGTTTTTTAGCCTCTCTGGTTTTCCATGAAGGGAAATAGCTTGAGGGCTGCCAAAGAAACTTTTGATTCACCACTGATGATTGCTAGGAAGTACTGCAGCATTGCCAGCTACTGCCACACACTGTTTGCCTCCTGCACAGGCTTCAGCTAGACCACAAACATCATTACCATCTTGTATTTACAAAGGAGTTCTGCAGCAGCTTTCAGCACTTCTTGGTCCTTCAATTTCCCCAGCAGCAGGAGGCAACCATTACTTTGTTAACAACACATAAATCTAGAAATAGTGATTATTTTCTGTGCCATCTTTTGCACAGTTTATTTCTTCAGGGTTGTAGCAGATGGCTATTGAACTGCTGCAAGTGTCTGGCGTGAGTCCCCTTACAACATGTAATCAGACTAAATCACGCATCAGGGAAAAATGGTCTATTTTACCGTGTGTGTCTTCATCCATGGATTCCTGGGATGAGTTTTCAGCCCTTTTATCTTCTTGTGAAAGCATGAGATTCCTTTCCAATCTCTTCAGGAGTTTTAATTTTTCATCTGTTATGATATATGGACACGAAAAGAAATTGGAAAATTATTTATGTTTTCTCTTGTTTCTAGTGATAGATTAACAATGTTTTATAATGTTGTTTTTAAAGGTTGACAAGAAATCAGAGAGGTCTTTCAGCTGTGCTATCTGTAGTCTAACAGCTGTACGAAGCATTACCATCAGAGCTTCACACCACAGTTTGGTATTTCTTAAATGGTTGCAGTAGACACTTAGGTCTCATATTCTAGCCTTTAATTTACCCATAATGCTACCCCTGTGACTTTTCCCGCTGCCTGAAGCAGCAGTTATCTGCAGCTGAAAGGTGCTTTAGGTGGAGAGCAGCTCCTTGGCAGCCCCTGGGCCTCTTCGTTCAGCGCTCCGATCTCTGCTGGGCTCCTGTGGCTGTGCCGCAGTGCCAGCACCCTCTCGTGGTGTAAAAGCAGAACTCTCAGTGTCGGCTAAGCCGAAAAACGTGTAGGCTGCTGAGTTGTGGGCCAGGCAGTGAGGAGCTCCTGTGTCTGGAGTCATAGGTGTTTCTTAGCAGCTCTCACTTCACTTCTGTGTTATGTCCCGGCAGGTCTGTGCATCTCTTCATTGTCAGTTATAATATTTGGACATATCCAGAGACACAATACCCCCGGTGCCCTCAGCAGTCGGTGCAGCTCACCATGTGAGAGTGGGAAGGGGTCCCTGCCATGGCAAGCACTCCTGCTGTGACAGATGCCCTCAAGGAGGCCCATGGGATGTCTCTGCCTTTCATGAATGTGTTTCATCCCGACAAAGAGAGAAGTATCTCCTTGAAAGCGTCCAGTTAAATTCAGGGTCATCTTCAGTGAGTGTGTTGCTGTGGTGTATAAGGACCACGACTCTGTGGAATTGTATGTAGTTACTTATAGCACAGTGTGACAGATGAGAAGCACAGTGGACTCTTTTTGCCAGGCTCAGAGAGCCAATCTCATCTTGTACCCTCTGGTTTTGGTTAGTGCTGTGCTGCACATCCTACTGGGGAAATTTTCAGCTTGACCCTGATTTCTTACCACTATGGAAGCTCAGAGAGGTCCAAACTGTCTGGGGAACTGTCCATGCAAAGCAGTGTCCTGTTGCCATCAATCCAGACAGGAAAAAACTGAAGGATTGCTTTAAGTCTCAGAAGTTCCCAGGCATCACCCTTTCCCCCCAAGCGAACAAGGTTGTGCTTTTTTTCCCTAAAGAAGCTAACTCAGACTAAAATAAAATGCCATCTATCTTTAGCTCCCATTATCCCTGAGATTTCTAAGCAGTGTTTCTGGACCCTTTAATTGCTCACTGGTAATCACTGCCAAGCTTTATCAGAGACTTCCCGTGGGCAACATGGTAAATTGAACAAAACAGGTGAAGCGATGCCAGGTAGGGCTCACCCTTTCCCTTGGAACTGGGCAGCTGCCGATACACAGATGGGTTGGATCTCTTCAACAAGAGGTAAAGAACAGCCATTGCCATGACGCCTTTTGTCTCTATGGCTTTCAGGCAGGCTGTGCAACCCCCAGGCAGGACGCTGCATCTGTTCAGGAGCTGAAAGATGAATAAATAGCAAATAGTGCTTCCAATGAAACACAGCGTGCAGAACATGATCATGAAATAGAAGTGAATGTGTCTCACTCCACATGAGAGGAACGTAATCCACTGCTCCTACGACACAAGGGGAAAATTGGGGACAAAGAGCAATGCCAGAAATGTGAAGAAAATGTAAACTCTATTTAGCAACTTAAAGCAGCGTGTCAGCTGGGAAAGAACTGTGGTTCTTTCTAGCTGACTGTTTGAAGAACTGGAGAAATGCAGTATAGGGCCTGAAATGGACACGCACTCCTTGCAATATCTCTCAGAAAAATGTCTCTAGCAACAGAGTTAACTAGAAAAAGGGGAGCTGAGCAGGTTCTGAGCAGTAAATACAAAGCCAGCTCTGCTGGAATGTTTTCAGTTTTTTTTCTTTTAATGTGGATAGCAATGAAGTGAAAAACAGGGGCCCAAATTTCATCTATGTAAGTGCCCCTTTGCACCATTTAGTGTGATTTAGAGATTTTTTAAAAGCTAAAAAGCTCAGATAACCAGACTGTGTGGTCTCCCTCCAAAAAAACACACCAGAGAAGTACTAAAGTGTCTGTACAATGATACCTTACAAAAAAAAAGAAAGGATGCCTGTTTCTTCAGCAACTTACATTGTTCTTCTCTTCAGTAGCCAGGATAGGTGGGTCAGTGTTGGCTAAGCTTTTTACAAGTGATTCCCAGAAGGACTGATTCATTTTCTCATGGTTCTCCAAGTAATTGTCATCAGCATTATAAGCCCTCTGGAAAATGTCTGGGAGGAAAAACAAGTAAATCACTGCACAGAAGCAGAGGTGGGTTGGGTGAGAGTTTTCCTGTCGCGCTCAGTGTGGGTGTGCTGGTAGATGTCAGACTGCAGTATGCTGGCTTATTGGAAAGAGAGTGGTATTGTATTGTGTAAAGCAACTCTGTCTATCAGAAACCAGCTTAAAAAAGAAGGCTGATAGCTGATACAAATTGGTGTCTTTGTGATGCTACTGCTTCAGGAAAAGCAGCAAGGGGAGTATTCCTAAATATTTAGCAGGCACTTATTCTGATCATGCTATAAAGACATACAGAGCTAGATTCCAGAGTATCGGGATATCTAAAGCCTACTGGTTTCTGTAAATTGTTAGGCATGTAGTGCACAGAAGGACCCTCTTCATGCATCTGAATTCCCCCAAGGATGTGCCTAGGCCAGATGAGAAATCTGTGGAAGAGCAGGGAACTGACAGCTGGTCTGTGTACAGGCAAGAATGTGGATGGAGCATGGTTTCAGGGGAAACAAGTCTCACTGACTCATGGTCAGTCCAACAAAAACTGTTGCGCAGTGTGAATGAGCAGAAGCTCTGACCTTTCTGCACTGCCCCTACCTTGCTGTTCTTCATTGAGTTCTGGGAATGGGACACTGAGGTTCTCCATTGCGGTACCTGTTTGAAAAGGGACAAAAAGCAGATATTGTTTAGAAACAGGTCGGTCTGACCTCTTTTCTTCTGCCTTACTCTTGCTCTCCTGCAGACATGGCATCTATCTCTAAGCACTTCAGTTTTGAAATCACCTCTCTGTTACAATGGGTGTTTCATATCATGATTCATTTACCCTTCCGGAGCCATTCTCTGCTTCTCCAAGTGAGTCTGGCTGGGCTGGCCTATGGCTAGGAAGTAACAAAAGTCTCATCATCGTGAGTAAAACCAAAAGAAGTCTGACTTGATCATCCGCAGACGTGAGTAACTTAGCAGGCACAGTTCCATTCACCAAATAGAACAATTATTTGTTACCTTCCTTCACATTTTCCAGATGGAAAAACAATGGTTTCCCTTAGGCAGTTTAAATGACCACCATCAGTCAGAAAAATCATAGAATGCCTTGGGTTGGAAGGGACCCTTAAGATCATCTAGTTCCAACCCCAAAATATTCCCATACAAAATCTAGGACAGGTTCAGTTAGTATCTGCAGAAGAATGCACACACCGCATGCACACAAACATCTCAGCTTTGGTAACAGAATGGGTTTTAGTGCCTCAATTGTCAGAGGGAGTCAGATTCCAAAATAAAGTGAAACCCTTCCCCTCTTCAGAACCAGGGTCAGGGTCCTCTGATTTTGGTACATCCCTGACTCTGAGGGCTTTCTCCTTTCCTAGACTGCAAAAGATCTTTGGGTGGAGAGGTCCTTGGTTTGAAACTGTTTCACTGTTGGTTTGCTGTTTAACTATGAGGAAATTACATAACCTCTCCATCACCTTTACAGGCTAAGCCCAAAAACTGCTTACCAACCTGCCACGTGTATCATGAGAAAACAATCATCTAATATTCTAACAACACTGTGAAATTACTGTTAATGATAAGTCTATGCAAGACAGCATTTACATGGGCAGATAAAACCTTTTATTAAACCACCTGATACACCCAAAAAAACAGCATGTTTGTCCAAAAACAAGCTTTGAACTCCGTCCATTACTCCAATAGAAGATACTACCTCTCCTACAGACCCTGCTGCCTTACAGCCTTTGCTGCCCGAGCTGTGGCAGCAGTGTGGCAGTCCCTGGGTGGCTGTGAGCAGCCGATAGGGAATGCAGGAAGCGCATCTGTCCTCGCTGCCCAGTTGAGCAACCACTGATGCCGAAATACAAGAACCAGCACACCACACCCTGGACAAACCCGTTTTCAGCCACACGGCGAGGAACAAAATTTCTGTGCAGTTATATATATCCAGCAATGGTTTGCAGCCTTTTTTGGTGTCTTTTTGCCTTCCTATTTACGCAGCCTGAATGCTCCAACAGTGTTTGCTTTTATGAGTTAAATCCATCAGACTTGTTCATGGCCTGCAGGGTTGAAAACCCGGTCCAGAAGAAACAAAATTACTTTAAACATTAACGTTGCCATACTTGAATTATTATCTGCATGTCATGTTTATAAAGATCCACAGAGTGGAGTGAAAATCAGAGGGGCTGACTCTGGGGCTCAGACCCACCCTTCTGCACGCAGAGGAAGAGGAGATACATCGCTGAAGGCCTCCTTTTCTATCAGACTGATGGACCTTAAAACCATTCTCTTGCTGACCCAGCAGGCAGCACCAGGATGCCAGGCTGGGTACTGGGCCCAGTGCCGTGGAGCAGCTGAGCTCCGTTCAGTGCCTGCAGCCGCGCTGAGCCCGCCAGCCACCACACTGCTGTGAGTAAGGAAGTCGGGCACCTCACTTCAGTTAGATTATGCGCAATTAATTCCCCTGTGGCTGTTCTGGAAAGAAAATCAGATCTAAACAAAGGATAAGTGCTGGCACTTAATTGCTGTATGTTTTAAAAGTGATTTAGTTGATTATACCTTCGAACAAAAGGATGATGTTACACTGGCTTTTCAACCTGGCCATGAGCTCACCAGGACTGACACGATCCACAGACCTCATCTTTCTTTCCTCAGCAGCAACCAGACCTCACTGCAGTGAGGTCCTCATAACACCTTAAAGCTGTGTGCAGCATCAGGCATGATGTTATTTAGAAAGATATAAGTCTTTAGACTCTATTATGTAGAATCATCACAGAATGCCTTAGGTTGGAAGGGACCTCAAAGCCCTCCCATCCCCACCCCTCCCTTCTGCCCTTGGGCACCTCCAGGGACGGGGAGGGCTCCCGCAGCCCCCTGTGCCAAAAGCACCAAGCACACCTACACGTCCCAGGCCGGCCCTGGCTGCTGCTGGGGAAGCTCTCCTGGCAGGCTGTGGCAGCGGTGGAAGCGGACGGTTTCCTTCAGCAAGAAAACAAACTCACCGACCCCTCTTTCTGAAGCTATTCCTGTCAACGCCACCAGCGAGACATCGATGCGGGTCACCCGCTTCCCTTCCTGTCCTCCCCTACAGCTGCAACACGACAGAGGAGCAGCAGAGCTCTCAGATTGGCACACAGCCACACCGAGAGCCTCACACACCGTGCCACAGCACGTCCTCCTCCCTGCTCGGCTCTCGTGGCGAGCCCAGGCATGGCAGCTGCTGAGCATGGCAGCTGGCTGCAGGCAATGGCAACGGCAGCACTTCCCAGTGCGTTCACGGTGCAGTCTGAACGTACCTGGCGTGTGCTTCTCGTCGCGCTCGGCTGCTGGGTTGCTCCGAGGAAAGGAGCTCATCAGACGCTGAAAGAACTCAAGTTGTCCTCCGAGTAAAGCCACGCCCATCCCGGGGCTTACCTGCCTCAGCGGGAGGGTCCTGCGGGGCGGGAAAGCGTCAACCTCGTGTGTCCGCTCTGACTCATGGCAGCAGCACTGCGTGGTGGGAAGGAGGTGTGTGCTGCCACGGCCCTGCCCGCCTGGAGCCCGCAGGCTGCGGGTGTGGGGTCCTTATCTGAAGGGAAAGGCCGTGGATCTTGTGAGGCCATGTTGGGGTGCCACGCTTGTTGTACGGATGTATGGGCACACTGCCCTCCTGCACGCAGCTTTCCTGGGGCTCATGGAAGGAAGATCAGGGGGGAAATGTTTGTGAAGGGTACGAGGATCCAGATGTACTGTGCTGTCCTCAGGAGCAGGACAGTGCTAGCGTGGGGGTCATGTCCAGCCTTCTGGGACCATTATGGGCTCTGACATTTTCACTGGAATGCTGGCAGGGAAGGGAAATGTGCCTTTCGTCGCCCCTGCCTCTGGCAACAAGAGTGAGGACCTTGCAGGTACAGCCAGAGCCACCTCTGTGCTATGGACCCACAGCCTGAGCTGCATCCAGAACCTTCCTTTGCTTTCTGCTCTGCATATTAAGTCACTGAGGGCTTGCACCTAGGTCAGAGGCAAAGAGACTACTGGGGAGAAGGACTTTACACCACCCTGCCCAGGTAATAAGCTTAAAAACAATTTTTCACTAAGGACCTGACCGTGCCTGTGCTTGGGATCTGAATGAGGCAAAGCAGGCTGTGCTGATTAGATTGCCAGGAGGCAGTCAGAGACAGGAGCCTGGCTGGGCATTTGCTCCCCACCTGCCCTCAGCCACCATCAGCTCCCCAGTAACCCTCACCGAGATTATCTGCTAATCTGACAGCAATCCAAACACCTAAATCAGCTGAAGCAAGTAAAATGCTTGTATTTCCTCCCTAGCCTGACATTCTCACTATGACAGACAGGTCTCACAGCCCCCTCCATGAACTCTGGGACAGATTTGTGCCTAAATCTTTTCTAGGCACAGAAGTTCTCAGGATTTCGCAGCTGGAAGTTAGATTTTTCATCACATTAGGTGTGTTTTTCTAGGAAAGCATATATTTCCAGTGAGTGGGTTTAAGTCCTCCATTTGCTGTGTCATTCACTCTGCGTTGTCTACACGCTCTCAGAAAGCACCAGGGAGCGGCCCTAGCTGGATCCAACTGCCAGTCTGTGATGGGCCTCAGGTAAGCAGGGGAGTTTCTTTTTGCTCTTTCCAGAGATGTGTTTGCTGTCTGTAACTCTACTAGTGGCTCCTTGAGTTCTGATAAGAGCCAGTGTTAGAGATAAGGATGGACAGTCCTAAAAAACAAAGGTGTTTGAGATCCTGGAGTTGTTCACAGGCAATTTTCCCCTGATAGTGACTGCATGCTTGTCCCCAGTGAGTGGCCATGCAGCACCTGTGAGCTGTGCCCCTCTTGCTCTGCATTCACTGGTACCCAGACCCTGCAGCTCTGAGTACCAATTTACATTGATTATGGGTTTAATGCTCTGTCTTTGGCAGAAGGAAGAGACACAAACTGTTTTTTTGTAGTTTGCACTGCCTCCTTTAGAATAACCTGAAGCAAAACATCCTCCTGCTTGGCCTTTCTTGTGCTACCCCTGTATTACACGTCATCAGTGCTCCCTCAGAGCCTTTCTTGTTTACCCCTGATGCATGTAACATCTTCAGCACGCAATATTAAACTCATCCCAGAGTTTTTTCTGTTTAAGAGAGCTGTGCCTCCTCTAGCAGAAGATGGCTTCTGGGCAATTGAACAGTGTTCAATAAAAGACAATAGGGTGGAGGAAAGGAGGGGAGATCTCTCCTGAACATGAGAGCAGAGGATGCTCAGCACTCACTGTATACCAGCTGTGCTCAAACAAATGTTTTCATCTTGATATTTTCCCCTACAGCTGACCCCAGGTGAATAATTAACTAATTAATTATGTCTTTGGCTTGCCTTTGGCCCTTAGCAATCTCACCTGAGGAAGTGCTCCAGCTCCTGTGGTCTCCTGTTGTCTCCTCTTTAACTCCTGTGTGTAGAGGTAACGTTATTTCTGGATTTAAATATTTTTCTGAGCTTGATTTAATTGTAGTAAGATTCTTGTTAGAGTCTTGGTGCAAATATGATTCTCTTGCAATGTTTATTGAGGAAAAGGAATATTTCCTCACCTGAAAATGTGTGTGCATTGAGTAGAGGATGATTGCTGGTGTAATAGGTGACTACTAGGGACATTCCAGTAGTGTAGTGTGCCTATTGATCACACAAGGTGTGGCTATGTTAACTCACTTGTCAAATTAAGCTAACAGTTTTGCCCTGATACAATTGCTGCTGGATGACCGGGTGTGTGGAGCAGGTCATGTATCCTCCACTCTTCACATTTTTGTGGTTCTGGAGAGAAAAATTTTGATGTGTTATTTTTTTTGCTGTTTTGGATTCCAAAATAAGGAGAGAAGGTTAGAGAGCAGTGCTTAGAGAGGTCTGAGCCAAGCATCTCTGTACAGCCCTAGCTGCCTCTGGAAAGCCATATTGGCTCCTTAACGCAGCCACTGGCAGAGCTGTCAGGGAGTTATGACAAACTAGTCAAGCCTCAGTTCATGAGTCTAACGATGGTATCTACACGTGAGGAAACAGGACGTGCTGTCTGCTCACAAGTGATGTCATGGAGGACTGCAGGACGTAGCTGTGTCTGCGTCAGTCTTTAGGGAGCAAACTTTAGTCGGGAGAAGGCTCAGCTTCACATTAGAAGTAGAATGTGAGTGGAAGGTAAATTTATGGATCCTTTGTACTTGTCACAAATTTCACGCTAAGAATAATTCATAACACAATTAGCAAGAATAAAATCCAAGACTGGGAATGCAAGATGGAGTTTCCTGAGCCAGTTAAATGTATTTAAGTAGAACTCCTCTTAGTGCTCAGGCTTCCAGAAACACATGCTGAAGTGTTGCAACCAGATGTTTTCACATCATATATGTGATGTGTGAGGAATCTTGGAGAACTTGTAACTTCAACTTAAAGAGAAAAAACTAATTGCAGGTAACTTTGGAACAAGATTTTCTTGTGTGTACTTAAGCTAACTATGTCATAATCTGCCATAATTATTTCTTTTATCAGATTTGATTACTACAAGCTTTAGTCTCTGATTGCAAATGGAGAACATGAGTGACTTAACCCAAGAAACTATGAAATGCTTCTCGTGCACGTGCAAGGAAAGCAACCACCTGGTGGCTGGGGCTGCCAGAGGCAGAGTTCCCTGCAGGGGCTGTGCAGGCTTGGTGTGAGCTGTGTGTTCCCAGGTGGGCTCAGCACTGCACCCTGCTCCAGCTTGCATATCCTGCACAGGAAAGGCTCTGAGCACCTGTGGGAAGTGTGCTCACCTCCCTTTGCATAGAGAGCCCATGGTGAGGGATTGATCTGAGGCCTCTCTAAACTCAAGTAACGAGTGTAACACACTGCTACTTCATGCCAGGGTTTAGAATCTAAACCTGCTTTCAACCAAATCAGTGACAATTCTTCTGTTGCTGTGAGTGGGAGCTGAATTAAATGCTTAGAGACTTTGGGATCAGATCTTCTAAACAGAACCAAATCCCTTTTCCCCAGAGCATGCTGAGATAGAGAGGGGTAGTGCCATTAGTTTTCCACAGTGATTTGCCCTATTCAAGTGCCAGAGTCTCGCCTACCCTGCCAATTAATTGCATGCAGTGTTTGGCACTTAAAGTAGATAACACTCTGCATCTACAAAGCACCAAGAGGATATTATCTAGTTAATTCTTTATCATGTGTTACATGTGTTTATTTTCCTCTTATTTGGCAATTATCCCCTGAGACAGGGGGAAAGGTAATTTGCTCTTTGCAAGCTAGGAAAATTGCTTCCAGGAGAGGTTCACAGACACGAGCTGCATGATGAGGAGCTCTTAGACTTGACATTACTTGGGTAAAGCGTGCATGTAGATCTGTCACGCGGCCAGGCTGCAAGACAAATGTAGAAATATTCCTTAAGGAGGGCCCAGTGATGGTACTCATTCAGAGTAGTAATTACGTATTTAGTCATTGTGTTTTTGATGGATTAAAACACTCCTCTAACACCTCTCAACCAACACTTTGGGTAAAAGTCAGGATAGAGCAAATTGGCCTCTCCTGAGCTGCTATTTATTTTCTTTAAATAAAATCTGCTTAAACAATTGTTGTGGGATTGAGAAATACTTGTAAGTGAAGGAGAATTACGTTTCCATGTCAGCTGCATTTTGCAGGGCACAGCTGCTATGCATTTACCTTCCTGATTCTCAATTGTGAACCCTTTTGAGAAGCAGAGAGAAAAGAAAGCAATAAATACAGCCCAATCCTCCAAAACCATCACTCACACAAGGAGATGCTCGCGTGCTGGGCAGCAGGAGACAGGCTTGTCTTCCCTTGGGGAGGGTGGTAGGAGGTCTGAGGTTCAGCCAGGGAAGGTTTTGCAGGATCGTATCAGAGTGGATCACGTTGTACCTCCCTAAGACTTGTCTGAGACTTCTCATTCTGTACCCTCCTATGAAATGATTTACTATGATTACTAATTCACAATATTAACAGTACAAATGAAAGCAGTAAAAAGATGTGTTAAAGCCTGTTGAAATATAGAAGCAGGAGTTTCTTGCTTGATACAGTTCCTTCAGTCACACTGAGAACCAAGCAGAATGTTCTGGTCACCTCTGTGGTTTTTCCTCAGTCACTTTCCTCCAGCTGTTGTGTCCAGCCAAAATGATATTTTCTTCACATTCCTTACAGGCTTTCCAACGTGACATGCTGTTGGAAGTGGTTCAGCATGCTTTAGTTATTTTCTTATGGTAAAATTAATTTTTTTACTACAGAAATCTGCAATTTCTAATCACTATTAAGTCAGTGGTCATAAGAGGTTGAAGAAGCAGGAGGCAGAACCTGCACGTACTCCAAACCCTGCTGACAGACACAGAAATGCTCATTTCCTGTCCTTTGTTGTTTCTCATTACTACCAAGGACAATATTGCTAATTACAGTTTATTGTGTAGGTTCTTGAGTCACGGTTCTTATCCTTTTGGCTGGGTATGATGGAGGTGCTCCAAGCTACTGTCCTACATCTCTGATGGATAGCTGGATGCTTACACACCTTGAAATGAACGAGCATCATGTTCTGCTACAGCTGGTCTAGAACTGTGGAGCCAGCATATTTACATCATGGCGAGTGCTGCTTGTGTGTCACGGGCATGCAGATGTGGACAATGATATTGTGTGGCTCAGAAGGCTGCAGCTGCTCTTGTACATACGCTTCCAATCTCCAAGTTGCTTTAACTCCCCAGAAGTTTGTTTTTCTCTTTAGTAGCGCTCCACACTTTAACATCTACTGTCTCCCGTGGCCAGAAGCGGGAGGAATCTGTTAGCAGCCCTTCAGCCCGGCTGATCCCCTTCTGCTGCGGGTATCGGCCCTGCTGCTCCGTGCCTGCAGCTGCAAGTATTTGTGCACAAAGGCTGCCATCGTGTGGCCTTGTCCCACCCTAAGGGGTGGAGGCCCTTTGCCGGCAGCCTTGCCCCCTCGTTGCTCTCGTTACCTATCCCCGGGTTGCTTTTCTGTTTTGTCGCTGCTGCTGCTCAGCTTGCGGGCGCAGAGTGTCTGACCGCAGGGACTGGGGCTACAGCACACCAGGGCGAACCCATGCCTGCCAAGCCGGGCTCTGCTGTTGCTGGGTTACAAACTGAGATACTCTGGCCTTTCTGTGCGTGGTGGGAATAAAACAGAGCTGAAAGCCTGTTCCAGACTACTGCCCTGCAAAGCAAAAATGTCGTTATGCATCCTGGACTTCCTGGGGAGTTGTGGTGTTTCTTAGCACAGAGATGCAGCTTAGATGCCAGCATCTCCTAAAGCACAGAGGACGGGAAGGTGACGGCACTAACCTCAGCCACTGTCCCTGCAGAAGCACAGCCCTCCAGGCTGCAAGCCCCAGGTGGCCAAAGTGGTTGCTTTTACATCTGAGTTTCTGTTTTCCTTAGAGTTGAAGTGGGGTTTTTTTTTTTGTTTGTTTGTTTGTTTTTGTTTTTCTGAAATATAAACCCTGCCTGATCTGGAAAGGAAGGAGAACAGAACTACTTCTTGCAAAACCAGCTGTTTCCCTGGCCTCAATTTAAAGTAATAATAATAAATAACCTGTGGTTTTGTGCTTGGAGTTGGTTGGGGGTTCTGAATCAGGAGACATGGTAGCACTTGCTTTGTGGTCATACAGAAAAAAAGAGTAACTGCTGTACCAAAGCAGATTTGTACACTGTTTAACTTCTTTCTTTTCCCTGACAGTGAAAAATCCACACCTTAAGAGCTTCTAGCTGATGGATGGATGCAAATAATGTAGGCTGGAGAGAGGAGGAGAACTGAATTATTCCAACCCAGTTCCTGTAGTCATCACTAAATATAGTGCTTATACTGATGCAGCATTTCTGGGGTGGTTATGAAATGTCTGGCATGCTCTGATGTTTAACAGCCTTTACGTATTTACATTAACAGACGCTGTAGCTGAGATTTAGCAGACAAAAGACGAGAGCTGAGGAAGCTTGCTGCAGTGCTGTCAGGCAGTGAGGCACTAGCCAGCTGCCTTGCTGTGCATCACGAGCCTGCATCTTGAGGCTTGCCACTGACAAGCCACCTGTTTTGATCATGTTTTCTTCCTACTTTTCAAGTGGGGAAATTCGTCAGAGGCCAGATTTAGCAGCTGTGGTCTCAGGGGCATCCAAAAATTACAGAAGTGCTGTTCCACATGCCTAACGGAGCAATGGAGGCTGTTAGTGGGTTTGAGCTCTGAAGAGAGATTGTGCCATGTGCACTTCTGTATTTCCTTTCATTTGTGATCTCATTTTTACTCAAACTTATGCAAGCATGCAGTGGGGATTAGTTATTCATATAATGGAGAGCAGAAACAAAGAGCTGATTATGCAATGCCCAGGATTCATGTAATTGGACATTAGACACCTACAAGGCAGATATCTACACTCAGTGCAGTTATTTCGGCTCTTTCTTGTACTCAGTGAGTGCTCATGTAGCTGTCTTAGGGCAAGCAAGCACTGATGCCCTGCAGCTCATATGTTTAAAGCTGAGTTCATGACAGCTGTGGGGGGGAATGTCCAGGATTGCATTTAAGAGAAAGGAAATTGTGTGATGATCCCTGTGTGTGCTCTCTCTTGCCCCTGAGATCTACAGCACTGATTCCTCTAGCCAGAGGAGGTTTTATGTTTAATAGTTCCTGATAGGCTTTTGCTCCAGGAGTTTGTCTAACAGCCTTTCAGCTGCTTGTGAATGGTAGTGTCTTTGCAGGATATCTCTTCCACACAGCAGGAATAGAACTGTGAAGTTCACAGTGTGAAGCCAGAAAAGTACATTAAGCCAAATTGACTTTTGTGACCATTTGCATCTCTTAGTCAGATTCTATTTGTTCCAAGTAGCAGGCAAGCTCTGAAGCTTGTCTGAAGTCCTGCCCTAAAGGGCCCAAATGCAGATACAATTTAATCAGACACTAAAAATTCAGGGTGCTAATAAGGGCTTAATGATTTAACAGCGATGAAGATGGAGACTTCTACACAGAGTGTAAGTTCATTACGAAGAACCCCAAAGTTTCAGATAGCCTTGCTAGAACACTGAGAACCCCAGGCCCTCTTTTCCCTTTGCAGTGTTTCTGTCTTCAGGAAGGCCATAACATCTGTCTGATACAGATGTATTACCAGGGTTAAGGCAGTGAATATTTATGTAAAGGTGCTACTCAATTGCATGGACAGCCCTTCTGAGTGGAGAAGTGGCCAAGGTGGTGTTAAAAAACCCAGTGACTGTTTGCCCCATCCTCCTTTTAATCTTTTAAGGAAACACTCGGTGTAGATGGAGCAGACGGTGCTAATTTCACCCGAGAATGAGCCATTCTTACAGGGACTAAATTCCTGCTGTTTAGTTTTATCCATGGAAGGAATCTACTTCTGCTCTTGGCCAACTGTGTCTTGTTCCATGACAAGGATTCACTGGGATGGTTCAGAAGTTGGAGCTGTGCCTCAAGCGTACACACCAAGACCTAGGGTGGGAGAGAAGCAACACAGACCTCAGTTACCAAACACAGTAAAGGAGCTGTGGTGCATTGCTCTGGGATTTGGGTTATTTCCTGGGAAATTAACTAGGCAAATCCAAAGGAAAAAAAAAAAAAAAGGAAAGGGCATAGATGCTCTCGGAGTATTTGAGATGTAGTTGAGGGTCTATTTCAGCCAAAATAAATAAGAGCTAGAAGTACAAATCAGCATGATGATTCAGTATCGATTATTCCTGTTTTTTTAAATCCTGAGGAAGACATCTGAGCTGTTGTTTCTTTCCCTATTTCTAAATAGATGCAAGGTAACAATGAGTCACTGACTAAAAATAAAAATAAGCCTCTTATTTTTTTTGCATCCGTAAGTAGGAAGTGGGATGTGCTGCATTAATCAAGGCTTGCTTGGAAGCCTTGTGTGGGCTGGGTGCCCTGAAAAGGGGGACCTGATAAAGCATTCCTTTATTGGGTGATATTACATCTCTCAGAAATTCCTCAGTCAGAAATACAGGACTTGGTTGAGAACTTTTTACAGCTAATATCTTTGGGCTCTTACTTTCTGTGTACGCAAGAGCTGTAGATGTGATTTCAATTGTAATCTACTAAGACTTCTTTGCACCAGTTTCTAATTTTGTGGATTCTGAGTGCGCTGTATGAAGCAACAAAGTTTTATTGCCCTTAAATATTTTCTCTTGTCTGTATTTCATCGTGAATGGCTCAGGTCAGGTATCAAAGCTTTGTCTCATTCAAGTTACTTTTATATTTTTATACAGAGGAGTTGCCAGGCTGGATCATCTGCCTCACAGCCCACAAAACAACATGGTCTGTGCTGTGTGCCCAGCCAGCTCAGGGGTCCCACTGCTGGGATTTGTTTATGCTACAGTAAATCGCAGCAAGCCTTCTAATGATTGGAAGGAAGCAAGTATGATTCCTAACAGTGCACTGTCTTTTCTCCCTTCTTTCCTCAAAGCTGTGTCAGCATCAACTGTGTATACAAAGCAGGGAGCTCTTGTACACCATACAAGCAAGAGATTTTTGTGTATTGCAATTAATTCATCTGTATGCAGTGCTTTGTCTGTCAGCTAATGCTCAACAAAACACTCTGTGAGATCAGTATGTTACGGCTGGAAAACAATACTCAGTTTCCACCATTTTAAAATGCTTCCTATGTTGGAGTTTAATAGATTGTTAAATGGGACTGGAATAACTTGATGTAATGGAGATCCTATGACTTAGTGAGATGCTGTAATAACTTCTGATTTTGCAGTTTTGCAAGTATCGTACTCTTTGTGGCTTAACCAGTAATTAGTCTTTGTGATACACTGTCCCAGAAGTTTGAGTTGCTATTAATTAATGACGGTCTTATGGTGAGCTCTATACCTAATCTGTGCACTTAGTGGGGAGAGAAACAAAGCAACAAGGCTGTAATCTGACTTCAGGGGAACCATGGATGTCAGTGGTGCCAGCAGAGAGCTCCCAAAGGAGCCTGAGGCTGCTCCCTAGTGCTGCACACACCTCTGAATCCGTATGCGGACATCTGAGATGATTTATGAAAAATCAGAAGACATAGGGGTTGTAGAAAGCTGCTTTTGTTCCAACAGACTTTTATTTCCAAATACTATAATGCACATCAGTGAGACTAAAATAGAAGCCCAAGTAAACTGTCCCTTGTTTTCATGTTTTTCTGTTTCGTTTTTTTTCTTGGTCTGTGAATTCCAGTGGTTGGTTGTTGTTGGTTTGGTTTTTTTTTATGTTGCTGTTATTTGTTTGCTTTTGTGCACAACTGTATTTTAGGGCTGGAAAAGATCAAATTGATGAAATTTCAACAGAACTGGGGGAAATATGAGCTTCAGGAGAGTTGAGGTGACACACTCCTGGGCTAAGGTTGAGTTCTGATCTCCTTCCTCTGCAGTAATTTTGTGCAAAGGACAAAGATGCATTTTATGTAAGAAATGAGCAAAGGGCCGTAGCTGGAGTGCTGGATAGGCAGTTTTGCTGAAGTGGTGATTTTGTTGGAATAAGTAACATCAGACATATCTTCTAGATGTCTAAGTTCCTTGCTTACCTGTTGTAGATAAGACTTTCTCTCTTAACATATGAAATTTTTGATACAAACACAGAAAATTTAATTTAATTGGTAGTATTCTTTTTACTCATAAAATGTTAACTGTATGTCATCAGTCTGTACATATGTCT
Organism: Cyrtonyx montezumae; assembly: GCF_038088225.1. NCBI lineage: Eukaryota > Metazoa > Chordata > Aves > Galliformes > Odontophoridae > Cyrtonyx > Cyrtonyx montezumae. The sequence goes on from NW_027072067.1 coordinate 6,522,255, forward strand.
CTGAATAGAGCCTATACCCAGGTGGATAAAGGGATATACCATGTGGTGATTAAAAACAATATCTTATGCAGGATATAGTTAAATCCCTGGTCCTTTCCTTTGACAAGAATTCCTCAATCACTAGCTTCAACTAGCCTTGCTTCTTTGCTACCTTGCAACACAGTGGGCTGTGTCAGCAAGCTAACCATGTAGACATGGCTTGCAGCCATTTAGCAGCCTTGGCTAGGAGTCTGGTGAGTAATAATGGCAGCATGAGGAAGAAGGAGACAAAAGGGCAGCATCTTCCCCTTTGTAAAGAAGTGATGCCATTGACTATCCTGTGAAACTTGATTTGCCCCAGGTTTGTGAGAATCCCACCCATCGTTCCTCTGTCTCCAGTTTTTCACTCTGTCTCTATTCCCTCTTGTGTTCTTGTATTTACTGGATTAAACACAGTCTTCAGAAACACCACAGTGTTTGTGGCACCTGCCTAAGAGCATGGCTTACTGTTCAAAGGGATGGAAATACTCACTTGTGTTACTGACAGTATTATTTGGATCAACAGATTTATAACTGATAACAAAAACAATGCTATTTGTGTTCAGTGAGAACACTTGGAGAAATAGAGCATAACAACAAGGGATTTTGGTTAAGCCTTTAAGGGTTTTAGAACATACACTATGCGTTAAAGGAGACAATACTTAAGTGGCCCTATGGACATATGCCAAACACCCAGATTATCTGAGAACAAAAACTCTTAAGAGCATGGACCATGGGATTTCCTGAGGAACTGGAGCAATTAGGAGTGGGAGTTATGCAGCCCTATTTCAAATAAGCCTGCTTTGCATATGGAAATAACACTTCCCAAGAGAGCTGGCAACAAGAAAGCAATAATATCACTTTTGTTTATGTCTTGAGATGAGTTTTTTGTTGATTCTTTCCTGTTTGCTGTAATCACTTGAGGGCTGTGGATTGGCAGTTTGTGTCTGGGTTAGCTGTCCTGGAAGAGCTGCTGGTGGGCTTGGCCTTGTGCTGGTCAGAGCTGAGTAGAAAAAAGTTGAAAGGGAAAGGTCATTGGAAGGAATAAAAGGCAACTTTGTTGAGACATTTCTGGGATTTCCCTGCTGCTCTGCTGTGCCTATAACAGCTCTGGTGTGAGAAGTGCTGGTCCTCACATTCTGGGCACAACCTGTTTGTGCATGTGCTCATCCGATGCTGGGAATCACTTTCAGAAGACAAATGTGCTCAACAATATTTTTTGGCAGCAGGGGGATACTGAAAGCTCCTGGGTTTAAAGCACTTGAAACAATATTTTTTTTTTCCTTAGTAATCATAGTTTTTATTGCTTACACTGCTCTGCCGTGCTTCCTTCACTGTGATGGAAAATGGGTTTGTTCCATTCCACTTGCAGTTTTTAGCAGGAGCTAGGAGGCAGCAGTTAATGGGGGTGCTGAGAGAGCTGTTGGTGGGTGCCTGGCCTCGTCCCCCAGCTGCAGACCCCACTGCCCTTGTGCCTGTTCCTGCAGCTTTCTGTGGGGTGAGGTGCCGTCACTGGGGTACAGGAGGCAGTTCCCATGAGTCTGACCTGGGCAAACTTGATCCATAGAATACTCATGGGAAAATCTCGTGTTGCCCTCAGTGTGTTTTGCAACTGTTTTGACTTTCAGTTCCTTAGAATGAAGCACAGTGAGTTCTTTGAATCTTTTCCCCACAGCCAAAGGGCAGGAGGGAAAGAAGGGGACCATTCTGAGCTGAACCTTCCCTAGCAGGACTTGGCCAGCTGCAGATCTGGTGAATGACTTTCACACGTTTGCTTCAGGGCTCCTCTTGTGCAGAGCCACAGTGCCCAATAACAGCTCTGGCTGTGGGGAAAGCAGGGAGAAATGCTTATTAAATAAATCTCTGAGTGACAAAGTAGAAAAGTATTTATTCTGATTTCTCAAAAAAGCTTGGAGAATTGCATTGCTGGAAGCAACCGAGGGATATAAAGTAATCAAGTAAAAAGCAATTTCAGGTTATCTCTGGAGAGTCCTGCTGGGATGAACTAAATCAAAGTCTTGGGTAATACAGCAGGCAATGAGCTGAGGCAGCTGAAAAGCCAGAGTGTATTCATTCCAGCTAATTCTATTACAGAAAGGGGAAGAACAGGCCTAATCTTCAGCAGGACAGGAAGGGCAGCTGGGGAAACTCATCAGTCCCTCTAAGCACCTCCAGAACTTATTTAGGGGATCCTAATGAAGTAGAGGATCTCAGGACCAAAGGGAGTGAGAGATTCAGCCAAAGCAGAGGCCATCTAACACCAGATGGTCGTGAGCTGAGGATGTAGATACAAAAATGCATAAAACTGAAATTAGTCCTGGATTAGAGAAGAAAGGAAAAGATAAATGGTTATGTTAACTGGGCACTCAGATGACTTCCATCTGGTGAATGCAATTTAGGGTAGGTTGCATGTCTTGGGAGTTTGTATGAGAACAGGCACATGGAAAAGACTTGTGTTTCAGCCTAGGTAGGCAGCCCCATGAAAACTTTAGTTTCTTAGTACGAGACATGTATAAAGTCCTCAGAGATGATGTGGAAAAACGATTTATAGTTAGGTTTAGAAATTCGTGCATCAAAAGAATTGAGAAGTAATATTGACTTTATAAAGGAGGTGTGGGGATTTTGTCTTTGTTCAGAATTCAAGGTAAGGCAAAGAGGCAGAGATGATGTCTGTAGCTGAAAAGCCTATTTGAAACCACACAGAACCACACTGTATCACTTGTCTTGAGAAACTGTAGTTACATGATAATCTAACAATTTTACAAGGTACAAAATGTTCACAGCTTCTTAGGAAATGAGACCTGTGGGCGCATTCTCATGTAAGTATAAAAATGTTGATGATATAAACCTTCCAGCTTTATACCAAGGGGACAGGTCAGGATTTGGATGGGTTATCCTGCAACTCCCACCTTATTTCTTTTATTTTTGAAACAGTTCTTGCTGATGGGCGTGGCAGGCCCTGAGCCACATTGTGGTGGCTTAGGGGCTTCAGGGGAGAAGCTTTGTTTGCAAAATAAATTAGCTGATGGATATGATAAATAGGTTTTAATCTACTCAGTTTATCTGTGAAATTTTCATTCACCATTCAGACATCATTCTGAACTCTCTGGAAACCCTCTTACCAGTAACAGTTTATCTGATGGTGCCTGGAAACCCCAAAGCTAGGTGTAAACTTCTGTGGGCCCTCATGGAGAGGCTGGAAGTGGCATTTGTTCCCTGGTCCAGCCTTACCCACTAGCACTACTAATGACCTTGACAAAGGACAAGCCCTAAACACTGACGATCAGGGTTTCCTAGGCCATCAGTTTCTTCCAGATGGTCACTAATCCTCAGAAAAATGTGTGCTGTATCTCAGTTGTTAATACCTAATTAACCCCATAATAGCAACAGTTCTGCTACAGCTGCAGGTTTCATTTCCTCTATCCCAGCTGACTGCATAGTAGACCTTGATGTTTTTTCGATAAAGGTGTATGCTTTCTAGGAGGTGCATCAGCCTGTAACCTATCAGTTACATTTGGATTGCTGAAGAAATGATCCCTGTGCAACATTAATATCATATGACAATCCATATAGCTGAAGGATCTGCATTAGCTGTGGAAAAAGACCTGCTTCTCCCAGGATATATGCTGTACTGCTGCATGCAAAGCTCCTTTAGAAGCAATAATGCAAAGGATATGTGCCAGCTTTAATATCTTCTCTTGCAAAAAAGGTTCCTTCTCAGGATGGCCCTCAACTTTTGTGCACTGCAGTGTGTCCTCTCAGGATTCTTGAGAGCTGTTGCTGTCCCACTTGGAGCAGCAGTGAGCTTCTGTGACTGAATAGATAAACGTTGTGAAGAAAAATAGTTACCTCCTGCATCCATGATGATAATTAAGAACTACCAAATTCTACCAAATTTTGTTTTATGTTTTTCACTCATTTTCCTGAGTCTGCTTGCTGATCTAAGCTTTGAATTAGCTTCAGTGGAGGTGGAATTAGGCTTAGGAACAGTCTAACTTAGGTTTAAAACTTATTCAGACCTTCAAGCCTGCCTAAACCTCCCCCTGGGATTTCTGGATGAAATATCTGTATGGAGAGTTCCAAGGCATCGCATCTGATCAAATCGATCTGTTTTAAACTTGGATACCAGCCCACACTGAAATCTGTGAACTTCTCTTCCAGATCTTCACCCGTTTTAAGTTCTGTGTAAATTAGTGAGAAGACAAAACCTGCGAGCCACGCCTGGTACAGAATAGCATAGATCTGTCAGACTGTCCACTAGGTGGAAGTGTTACCCGGTCCCGCGTGGGGGATGCACCGCTGCAGCAGGGACAGAAGCATCACAGAGACATAAGGCACACAAATCCTTCCCAGTGCCTTCGTCAGCCTTCCTGCCACCAGCACGTTCGGCTCCACCGAATGGAGGAGCACAACAAAAGGATCGATGCAGCATTTAAGGAACACGTTTGCACATGGCACTGCAGTGTGACGTGGATATTTTTGTTCTAGTGCTGTGTTACAAAAGCTGCAGAGATTCAGGTAGTGCTGCACGAACAGTGAGGGCAGGGAATAAAAATGACGGTGAAAATCCAACAGATAGTGGTAGGACAATGGGGAACGGCCTTAAACTAGTAGAGGGGGGATTTAGGTTGGAAGTCAGGAGGAAGTTTTTCACTGAAAGAGTGGTGAGGTCCTGGAATGGGCTGCCCAGAGAGCTGTGGATGCCTCATCCTCACAGGTGTTCGAGGCCAGGTGAGATGAGCCCCTGATCTAGTACTTGAGCTAGCCCTGTCCATGCAGGTGATTGGAGCTAGATGATCTTTGAGGTCCCTTCCAACCCAAGCCAGCCTGTGATTTTGTTCTGCTTCTGCAGCTACTGTTGTTGCCTGGGCTCTAAGAGACCCATATTTCCCTTTTATCTGTTTCTGCCATCTTCTCCCCAGTTATTTCTTTATTTCTCCCTCCTTTTCCTTTTTTTTCTTTTTTTTTTTTCTTTTTTCTTGTTATTCAGAAGATGAAATTCTGTATAAACCCTTTCTCTATTATCTTTCTTATCAATGCTTCCTTTCTCTGGTATTGATCTACTGAGCCAGCAAACTGGTTCTCACAGAATAGTGCTCTTCAAGACGACCAGAAAGAGCAGCACTGCTGCGGTACTTCCAGACATGGTGAGAAACTGTGAGCTCAGAGAGAAAGGGCAGAAAGCACCTAATGCACTGAACTTCGTGAGTGTTCCCCATGCAGTGTCTTTGCTGCAGTGTTGTGATTAGCAGCATGTAGATCCTCAGCACCGGAGCACACAGTGGGACTGACACACATTGCTCTCTGCTTCCAGCATGGGGCTTCAGTCCTTTCCAGGCTTCTGTGCAATTGGGCTTGGCATATCAGCCCTGTGCCCTCCTGGCATACTCTGTGTTCCCACACTTCCATAGTTATTTGGTTTTGATAATCCTTCCAGACAAGCTTGGCTCTTTAAGCAACTACTTTTACCTTTGTCTCCTTGTTAATAACCTCCACGCCCTCTTTTTTTCCTCTGCTCTTGTCTCAGGTCCCATCATGTTTATCTCCCATTGGAAGTGCCCTGAGGCTAGGGAGTAATGTGTAGTTATGAAAGGGATGATTAAATCTCATCATTCTGTAGAAATTACAGTTAATAGCATTTTTAAGAAGCCAAGTGAATATGTACTGTAAAAGCGATGTTCTATGGAAGAGTTATTATATGACATTAATGTCTTTAAGAAATCTGTTTTAAATCTTACTTTTTGTCCAAAACCTAGGTAAGCCATTTATAATCTTATGCTGCCTTTATTCATCCTTTGTTCATGCAAAAACCTCTGAATGTGGCAAGCTGTTGCCTTGGATTCTTTACCACAGTACGCCATGTACTGCTAAAAACTGTGCTTGAAATAGCGAAATTTAAGTGGTGTGGCTAGAAACAAATGATAGGATCAAGAGTCATACCCGCATACAATTGACATCATCATCAATCTAAGGCAGCTCTTGTTCTAAGCTACTATTTCCATAGTTATCAGCAGGACAGATGCAGTTGTCTGAGAGGGCAACGTTAAGCAACAAGTCGAAGGTATTAGCAAAACACTTCAGTCTCACGGTGTACTGGAAAAAAAGGCTGGTCCTCATCGCAGCTGGTGAGGATTAACATCACTGTTGCTGTAAAGTACCCTGCACTCCCAAACTTCTACTTTTTCTCAGATTTTTTTTTTTTTAAGGAACCGTTTGGCACTTTAGCATATGATTAAATCCATTTGCTGTGACACAAGGCTTACTTGCTTTCAACAGAGTAGGTGTGGAGACATCTCTGTTCCAAAGCAGCTATTGCTCACTGCTTACATCCTCCCACTCCCATGCTGCTTCTCCAATTCTCCATCTTTTCACCTGCATTTCCTTGGTGGTGATTGGTCCCCCTGGGTTTCAGCAGCTTCCCTGTCTGAGTGTGCAACACTCTGTCCTCTTGGACTTTTACTTTTGCATGTCCCCATATTTTGGATGACCTTGAGGCTGACAGATCTGGGAGAGACAGAAACTGCAGTTGCTCTGTGAGCATCTCTATCATATCAAGTGCAACATGGTGGGTCAGTGGGGTTTAGCTGGAATAGCAGTGAAATAAGGAACTCGCATTGGCAACAGCAACAAAAGGAAGGGTTCAGGAGCATGTGTAAGTTACCAGGTAAAAAGGGAAAAAGATGAGATCCCACCTCCTGCCTCTGCTGCTGTGTTTTGTAGATCTCCTGATAATTACTCAAGTACTTCAGGCTCTGCACAGCAAACAATTGTCTTCTCTCTCTCTCTCTCTCTCTCTTTTTAATCCCTGTATTTTCCTACTATAATTAAAAAGGAAGACAGAGTGACTAGTGGGAAGTGGCTGCTGTGTCACACGGAGGGACAGCCACCTCCCAGGAGTGCAGAAGCCTTGAAATCATGACCTCACTTACATGCACAGTGTGAAAGGTCTGACTGCTCCTGGCACAGTTCTCCCATGCTTCCTGGATGAAGCACTGAGATTGATTTTCAAATCTTGTGGTGATCCAGCAGGAAGACATGCTGGGGTGTGCAACACTGCTTGCACAACCACTCCTGCTGAACCAGTGATATGGAGACTGAAAACCTGCAAAAAACGTGTGCTCTGAGGTATTTATGTAGCCTAGGTATGATCACAAAGCAGGGGTCATGCGGTGAAGCACTTGAAGTGGGAACGTGAGGAATGTAAACAGGCAGGAGAAAGAATGAGGGCAGGAATTGAGCAAAGAGCTTTGATGACAAAGCTGTAGTAAAGGAGGCTGTGGTCAGCTGCTAGTGTTTGATCTCGAGGTGGGGCAGGGCCTGTTCAAGGTTTAGTGGATGATGCTCACAGAAGAGGAAGGAAGGAATAGCAGAAGAGAGCTGAACTGGGGAGATATTCAGCCCCACAAGTATAGTTGCACAGGAACACTGCCTTGCTGTGAACGTAATATATCTGTCAGGAGCAGAGAAGGAGGAAAGGGCAACCTCAGCATCTGTTTCTCAAAACACTCTGGTTCCACTCAGTTTACATAAGCTGTAAATAATTTATTAGAGTGCAGGCTCTTGAATCGGGGGGAAGAGGAGGCCAAGGTACCTCAGAAATTTCAGTTTTTAAATTGACTTTCTTATTTCTCACCTCAGTTCTCATTGGGAAATCACACTTCAACTAGAGCCTGCTGTGGAACTGGGAGGAAAAGCTATAGAAAATATTTTTATTCTTTCATTCTTTATTTTATCAATTTGGGAAAATGTGAAAGTTCTGTCCAAGCTGGCACAAAAATCTGTACTGGTGATGTGCAGATATCGTGTCAGGGTAATAACCACAGCTGTGCAGCTCTGTGAGGGGGTATCCTGGCTTTCTTCTGCTGGAAGGAAGTTGTGGAAAGCAAGATATGGAAATTGTGTGTGTCTCATTTTACCTACCTGATACTATTTACACTGCTTGCCATTTTTCAAGGGAGACTACAGAAACAAAAGAGAAAGCAAAAAACTGGTAACACAAGGACCTGGGAAGAGCCTGAAGGATTAAACACTGAGATACTCATGCTAGCTGATCCCAGCTAAGCTACCAAAACTTCATTTCCTCAGACCTGAGAGGGAGATAAGAAAAATACTGATAGAATACCAAAGAAATCAAACAAACAACAAAAAAAGAACAACTGACAAACCTGGGAACTTGATAAAAGAAGGGCAGACACTGTGTCTTTTTCTCCTTCAGACAGAAGCAGAGCCAACAAAGGGAAAAGAGAGTGCACCATACAGCATCTCCAAGGCTTTGAGGAAGGAGCAGTAGGAGAGCCAGGCTCAGGAAAACTTCTGTTTGTTGGTTTCTCTTAGGTCAATAGGCAGTGCAGCTGGCTAGTAAGAGCTGTTGAAGCAAGGCTAGTTGTGAGCCTCCAGCCCAGAGTGCCTCTTTGTTAATGGGTAGAGCTCGACTGCTGCACACAGCTGTGGGATTTACTTACCTTAGGGGCCAGGCTGGGGTGGTGGGCTGGCAGCTTTCTACACAGTGCAAGGGGAAGACGTGAAACATACTGTCTGAGGGTGCCTTTAACAGGGCTGCAGTTGCTCTGATACCATGGTATGGCAACAAAAAAGAGGCTACTGTGAGAGATACTACCCAGAGAGGCATGGGACAGGTAGACTGAGCTATGGAAGACCTGACCTTATGGGGGGAACAGCCTTGATTCCAGAGAGATGCTGGGCAGGGTCCCTGCAGGCGTACCCTTCCAACCTGCCCTGCCTCACCCCTTGTACTTGCAGGAGGGGCTGGAGGGGCACTGCATGCCCCCAGGAGCCTCTGCCTGTCAAAGTCCATGACCCCTGCACCAAAAGTCCTCTCCTGCCTATTTATATTCTTTGTATGCAGCAGTTTCGTGTTATCTTTTGGCCAGCACTACTTAGGGAGGAATAATTCTCCCAGGGCACAGCATCCGTATTTGGCTACAGGCAAAACTCTGTTAAAAGCTGTAAAACTAATGCATTCACCAAGGAAGCAGTTAGCCTCTGTGGGCAATGCCTGTTTTGGCCATTTTCTTCTTTCTTTGGTACTTATGGAAGAGAAGGAAATATATTTAGTTCCTGCTGCTGCAATCCATTAACCGCCTTCCATTTCACAGCGGGTGCTATTTTCCTCAGGCGAAAGAGATGCAATAAACATGCTTCAAATAATGAAAACTCTCTGCCCTATTAATGGCTTTTTGAGTTATGCCTTTAGGGAGGGATCTTCAAAGGTACTGTGTGAGGTCTGATTTCTCCCTCTCCTTTAGAAATCTTTCATTCTGTCCAGGCTCCAGGTACCCAGCACAAATCACAGCAGGGCTGTGGCTTTGGCCAGCTTTCCCCTCAGATAACCAGGTTGCAAAGTCGGAACAAGGGAGTTGTTGGTGGGCAACACCTTGAGTTACTGCTTGGTGGTTTGAGCCAGACCAAATACATGGTGGGTGCAAAAGCTTTTCCCCTGGGGAGTGTGCTATGCTGTACAGAAGGGAGAAGAGGTATTTGTTCTTCTCCAGAGAAGAGTCATCCTACTACTGCAGAGAACAGGGGATGTATTGTGTGAGAGGTTCAACAAAACAAACTTTTTTCTCATCTCTGAAACAAAGAAGTGTATGGTAGAGGTTAGAAGAGGAAATTGTGATTTTTGGACCTCCTCTGGCTGAGTGAGTTGTGACTACTTGCCAACCTCCAAGTGCATTCTACATACCCAGTACATTACAGGTACATGTGTCTATGTTTGCTGGATTTACTCTAGATTGGTGGCTGCCATTTACTGGACATCTAATGCTAGGGTGGAAAGTCAATACATGAAGCACCCAGCATACAGAGTCAGATCCAGAAATTAATGGGTACTTCTATGTGAAAGGTGTTGTACTTTATAGTTGTTATATGGCTACCACAGAGATGTCAAGCAATACAAATGGTGGTTATCTACATCAAATATTCAGATAATCATTGTGTAGTTTTGTGAACCTTATCCGAAGGCCGTTACACAAATGCCAAGCATTCCTTTCAGCGGATAGTTTGTTTTCTGTGCTTTTTTACTTGGATCTGACTCATGTGTTCCACAATAGACAAAATCTACTTACTTGGCCACTCTCAAAAACAAATTTCCTATGTGACTAGAAGGATTTTTTCATGCTCTTAGAGAAGCATAACCCCTACAAATACGTACTATATAAAAAAAACAAAATGTACAGGATGTGCTCTGAAGAGCACAGTCAGAACCCGAACAATAAAGAGTCAGTCCAGCAGTGACACTTCATTTGCCTGTGCTATGTAATAGAAGAATGTACACCAGGTTATACAATTTCCTTTAGGCTTGATCAATTGTAAGTTATATGCCATATGAAGTCAAGTTAATGTGCTTTTATCTGGTCATGTTGCACTGGGAGAGAGTATCCCTTTTGCTGAGCTAAAAACAGTAAAGCAATATAAACACTTCTCCAGCCACTTTGGCTCCTATCATGAAGCATGACCCTGCAGACAACTTAGGTAAGGAATTTTGCTTGTGTGAATAAGATCTTTGAAATGATGCAAATGCGTGGCTGTTTGCACAAACCGGCCTGTGGTTTTCTCAGTCAGTGCTGGAGCCTGAGACAGACACTGCTTGTCAAAACGCCCCTTCCCTTGGTCTGAACTTGGGCCTAATTTCTGACTAATTTCTGACTTCTCATTGCCCCTACAGACCTGTTCAAAGCTCAACTTGATAATATTTCCATTAGTTTATTTATTTTTCTAAGCGCTGATTTCCCTCACATTGAATTATACTCTAGAACGTACTGCCATTTCAACAGTGTTACAGAGTAGTCCATGATCACCTGGCTGAGGAAAACATTTGGATTAGTCTTCTCTCTATAAAAATGTTTTCAGGAAGCAGTGTGCAATTACTTGCACATCTTAGAAAGGTCTGCAAGCATTCAGTATTTGTTGCTAACAGATAAACAAAGCTGATGGATGTGGAAATGCTGTGAATGGCACTGTGCTGTGCCAGGGATAAAGATGCACTTTCCCAGTGACTACTACAGTCTGATCCCCTTGTGCTGAGCTGAGCAGAGAAGGCTGGGAAAGCAAGGAGAGCTCAGGGAGACTGGAAAGAAACTGGAACTGCAAGAGCAAAATATACAGATGAAATACTGATAAATGATGTGCTTTTAAAAGCTAATAGCCACAATGACTTCAAGACTACAGCACAACTAGTTTCCCTGAACTAATAAGGTACATCTTTTTTCAAGTATAATTACTGACATATCTGGAATATACATAGGATATTTATGTGTAGGTAGGCTTAAATGGAATCAGGAGAATGCTCCATATATACTGGGCATTGGATATGATGGATTTTCGTTTACAGTAACTCTTAGCTAGAGGACTTCATTGTAACGATGGGCTGTGATTACCATTTGAATTCACTAGCACCTGTAAGAACAGCTGCTATTCTGTTCAAGTACAGGACCATACACATTTCTTTCATTTGTGCTACATAGTGAGTGACATTACCTGTGTAATACTGTACATTTGCTTCATAACAGTGATAGTGGGCTGTGGTTCTTTGGTTGTGGTTTCCCATTAGGCTGTCTCTGGCTTCCAGATCTCCCCCTCCAACCGCAAGCCTTTTTCCAGCTATGAAAGATGTGACTTAATATTTTGGCCAGCCCACAGTCTTTCCTGACAGAGGAAGAAAGCAAGAGTCCAGTTCTCTTTTTTTGGTTACCTTTTGACCTAGGCACGCTGCATTTTAATCCTCTTACAGAAGACTACTATGCTGGATGTAAGTGTGGAGTGCACACGTGTAGCTGTGCCTGTTTCCTCTGATGCTGGTGGCTCCCATAATGACTCAGCCTCCTGTAAGTGAAGTAATGGCAGCCTCAAGCCAGGGAAGGAGGCAAAAAGGAGTACAGCAGAATATTTGGATCCAACTCTCCCATTCTGGTTCGTTTCTTGTTTTCCTGTTTTATTTCCTTGCTACTCTTCTCTCCCTCTCACAGTCATGCCCTTTGCAAGACAGCTTGCTCAGAAAACCGTATTTCACTACAAATGAATGCAGGCTGTGCTGTCAATGGATTTCTCTTTTTATGCATTTCTGACAGCTCAGCATCGTATGGGGAACCATAATCAACTATCAGAAGAAATGGGGACTGTCCTGTAGGAGTGGCCAGCCTGGGGCAGCTGCTGTGAACACAGCTGTCTGCTCCCACAAAGACTCCTATGAAAGTCCGTGGCGTGTTTGCTTTTATCTTACTTACTGTGTAATTAATTATTCTTACATGGGCAAAGAATTTGACTGCTGGACATAAGGATGTACTTTTATGCATCCCTATTTATTTATTTTTTTTAAGTAGAAAGTATCCCATTAAGGTCTAGTTGTTTATGTGATTGCAGTTAACAAGGAACAACTAACTTGGTGCTCTCCATCCTTGTTTTCCTCGTCCCATCCATGGGAGCTCTGAACCGAGCAGTGAGGCGTTTCAGTGCTGCCCATATCAATGCTTTACTCTTATCTTTATTATTTTTTGATGTCTGATGTTTTTCACTTGCCTGGGGTTGCCTTTTTATTATTATTATTTGAGGTTTTATCAGATTGCTGTTGTTTTTGTTTTGAAAGCAGACATTTTTAATCAGTTCCAGAAAGGCAGCGATATCTGACAGCTGAAGCACAGCAATACAAACATAAAAGAACAAAGACCAAGGTACAAATCTGTTTATTTCTAACCATAGATACAAAATAGGAACTTATGATTACAATCTTCAATCCACATAATGATATTTCCAAAAATTTGAGCCCTGCCTCAATTAGCAGGTGCAGAAATTGACCTTAATAATGCACATTGCTTGGATGAAACGTTAGTTATATTTAAAATAGCTCTATTGGAATTCCAGCTATTGGAAATCAGTGCAAATATAAATATATAGCAGATGTCAGTGAATTCCTAAAATACATAAGTGGAAACAACATTAAAAAAATAACCCAAACACCTACCTGCCTGTTCCATAACAGCTCTGTGCTGAAAGCACTGATTAATGTAGTGCTGGATCACGCCCTGCTTCCTTTGTGCTGCTGCAGTCCGTGAGCTGCCTGTGCTGCAGCTATTTGTGTGTGTGCTGTGAGCTCTCTGTCTGCCTCCACCGATAAGCTGCTTCCTCTGTCCAAAATGAAATAACTTCACTTCGGATTTGTATTTAAACTTGATGTTCTTATAATTGATGCTTATAGGACATACTCAGAAGACAATGAGCTCAGACTTCCAGTGAATTATTTAGTTGATGAGCTTTTTTATTAATGCAATTAATTCCACAGATTTTTTCCTTTATCTAATCTAGAGATTTGGTAATGAGGAATGCTGTGTTAAGAAAAAAAATAAAAGAGTAGAGAAGGAACTGCAGTCTTCTGTACCCTGCTTATCTACCTAGCAGTGCAGTGGGCATGTGTTTCACCCAGCAGGAGGTGTAACCCGCAGCATAGCTTTGATAACAGGGGTTGGAAAGTGCTCTGCTTTAAAATGTGTGTGTCACTTACTGAGTGAAACCAAGTCATTCACAGTAGATCAAGTTCTGGCTGAGACCTGAGGTGCACAGAAGTGCGCTCACTTAGAAGTAGAGAGAAACAGTTGAAAGTGACTTTCTCATGAGCCTGGTCTTGAATTGCAAGTGGATCTGATGCAATCCTTAGGCTCTGGGGCAGTAATCTGAGACCTGCTCTGTGTTAGGAAAACTGGCATTGCCAGGAAGACATTCTAGCGGTGAAGAAATCACCTGTTTGCAGAAATGCTTCCTAGCTCTTCTTTCTAGATTAGCTCTTCAGGAAAAAATGATGGAGCAGGAGGTGCCTGGACCAGAGCTGGAGTTCCAGCACAAGGCAGTGGTGGCTCAGGTGCTCTTCAGCAGCACCAAATCTGCTGTGACCCATCGGTGTTATCGCCGGGTCCACTCTGGGGCCAATGCACCGATTCCACCCATGCAATATACATTTGGTGTAATTCAGCCAACTGCCATGAAGTTCCTGCTGCTTCTGTCTGCAGCCAAGAGCAAGCTCTGGTCATGTTTGTCTCATTTCAGAGCTTATGAGAAATACGTGAATACCTTTTCTCACACTGGTGAAAGTAAGTAGAAATATTTCTTATACAGCGGAAAGCAAATCTGTACCAGTCAAGTCCATACTGCATATAGTATTATTCCTTTGTGAACAACCTCTAGAACTTGAGGAGACCCTTTCAAGTTACAATATGAAGATGGAGGGGAACAAAAAAGAAAAATAGCATTGCAGTGGTCTTTTTTGATATACTGGTACATTGCTCTTTGGATTCTTGTTTTGCTTCAGTTTAAACATGTGCCTAGATGATTTATCTAAAATGAAACAGGTCTGGCTTAAATCCAAACACAGGTGTGTTTACCTCATCAAAATAGACCGAGCAATGGCAGCTCATTTACTGCTTGTCAATCAGGCAAATGGACGTGGTTTTAAAGGGAATGCTTTCCTGCACACAGGCAGTGGGGTGAAGCATAAACACAGTCCTTTCCCACAGGTGAGTTGGGAAGGGGTAGCACGGTTGTTTGGGCTGACCTGGCCCTTTGCATAGGCCTGGTGAAGCCATGTCAGACTGCTGCCTTGGCAGGTGGGCCTGCAGTGCTGGCACAGCAGCAGCTCCACACACTGCACAGCAGCCAGGCCAGGAGTCCACAACCAGCCCTGGAGGCACAGCACTTCCCAGCACCTCTGTGCTGACCAAAAGCCAGAGCTGTGGTCCTGGAGAGTTGTCTCTGGTTTACCTAAGCACATCATTGTGCACTGAAGAGGCTTTCTCATTGAATGAGACCAAAGAAGAGAAATGCTGAAAGTAAGAGGTGCACATCGTGAAGCTGCAGGTGGCTGTGAGGGACAGTTAGGTTTGCTTTTAAGGAGGAAAAAGGAAAATATTTGTGGAAAAAATCTTTCCTCTCTAGCTTGTTCCATTGTGGAACAATGTAAGTAAGGAAGGAAAAGTAAGGAAGTAACTGGAACATGTGGTCCCTGCTACACCTGGCAGATGGTGTGCCAGGCACGTTGTTACTTGGACCCCCCAACCATCCCTCCTCTGCAGCTCCTGGTAATAGGCCAGCACTGATCAGCCTGGGCACCTCAGCACTTGGGTCACGGAGCAAGCTGTGCATGTGCTGTGTGCTCCCCAAATCTAGCCAAGGCATTCTGTCAAATGTTGAAAGCTAAGTTACATTTTTTCTCCCAGTGCCGAGACATCCTAAGAATTGCATTTTGCCATAAGCATCCATAATTCCTCTGCTTGTTCCTTGCATGCAGACATTCCCTCCCGCAGCTTTCTGCCAGCAGCTCACCTGCTTCTCCCCAGTTTATCAGCTCCCAGGGAATGTCTGGACTTTTCAGTCTCCAGTATGAATGTTCCCAAACCACCCCAGCCTTTCAGGTTCTTATTTTGAAATGTCTTTTGGTTAAGAAAGGTCATTACTGCACCTCACCCAATTACCAACCCTGCATTAAAGTTGTTTTTTTTTTTCCCCACTAAATTCATTTTATTTTTTTCTTATATAGAAAATGGGATGAGACAGGAGACAATGGTAATTTGTTAACTTGTCCATACACAAAGCTCCCAGACTAAGGGCAGGCTGAAATGTGACCAGCCTCATGTGATAGTTTATGATCATCACTCACCCTAGGAAACAACCTCAGAGGTTATCCCCACTCTTCCCTCCCTCCTGCATTTTCTTCCTTCAACAGCAGTCTTCCCCCAGGCCAAACAGAAGGACAGTGAGGAGAATTATCTGCTGCTCTGTACGAATAATCCTAACCCCGAATTTGTGGTGGCCCCTCCGTATACACACACCTGGACACAGCACAGAATATATATTACACTTGTGTATAAAAGGAGAATGAAATGATGTGTTGTACCGCCTTACGTGGTACACAAGAACAAAGAAAGGTGTTTTTTGGTTGGTTTTTTTTTTTTTTTTTTTAATCTACAGTTGTCCCAGTTTTAGCTTCAGATTAGGTTGGTTTTCCACATTCATTCAGCAGAGTTTGTCAGAAAATTCAAAGTACATTTGGCCATGAAGCCTTGCGTTGGTGGCGTGACAGTTAGGCCTTTGCACTGATGGAGTTTAGAGACAGTGCACAGATAAGGAAATAAGCTGTGGCCTATGGGAACAGGCTGGGCTGTGCTCATTCAGTCATTTCATGTTTTCGTTATGCTACATCATTACCTGGAATGATCACAAGAGCCTCAGCTTTGGCAGGCTGCTCTTGTTTCCTAGACTGCCCAGAAATGCTTTTGAAATAGCTATATTCACAGTTACTGCTGGAAACCCAGTATTTATTATAAATGTGAACTAATCAGTTGTGAACATGTGATATTGAGTGCTCCTGATAAGGGGAAGACAAAAGAAAATGATAAAATACCAAAGATTTCAAAAGACATCCTAATATTTAAAGACAGAGTGAGGAAGAGAATGCAAGAGAAAATGCTTGTCTTTTTCTCACTTGGGAAAAATGATCTCTGGTTTGGTTTGGAAGAAGGGGATTTTGTCAATTTACTCCTCCTATTTTTTCAGCTTCCCAGTGCATAGGCTAGAGCAGGTTAACTCCTGGCGACACTCAAATAGAGGGATTAAAAGTAACTTTGAGGAAACTTCACCAACTTGAAGAGAACCTCAGTGACACTCTGCCTCTGCCTGCCTGCTTTTTTTCACCATCAGACACACCTTCTCCCACTGATGACACCTGCCAGAGGCACTTCTTTGCATCCAAATCTGCAAAGATCATTATGAAGTAACTACCTGGATTTTAGTGGATCCCTTTGGGGTGTAATACAAGAATTTGCCAACACAGCACATTCCTTAAAAAAAAAAAGATGAAAAAATGTCTCAGGTTCTCAGCTTTCTGTGGAAGATGGAAAGCAGAGGGTTGAGGCGAGACAGATCCCAGAGGCAGTGGTGTGCCTACCAGCCAGCCCACTGTGGGGCCACCACTGCCAGGGGACTGCTGCTGTGCCACCACTGCCAGATGACAGGAGATCATGCTGACAGCGTCGCACAGAACGGGGCTGTGTAGGCCAACTAGATACTTAGCTGCTATCAAAAAATAAACAAACAGGAAAAAAAAAAAACAACAAAATCCCAAACCTTTCCCAAGGGATTTTGAAGATAAACAGGTGAAAGAATTTACACACACATGCTATGGGCTGAGAACATCAAACTGCTGCTTAGATCCAGGAAACCATTTGCATTTAGCATCAGTGCTCCTGGGACAAATCCATCCTGCACATGAGGCACCAGGAGCTCCAGGTGCTGCCAAGACCATGATGAGAAAAAGACTGAGGCAGTCACGTGGCTCACAAGCAAAATTCAGCCATGGAGCAGGTTGTTAAAGGGATAAGGGCTCACGTGTACCAGGACAAGCATGATGAGTGCAGACAGAAGTAGAAAGCACGTTGAAAAAACCCTGCAGCTATGTGCAAAGGTGGTGCCTCGTGTACTAGACCTTGTGGAGTGCTCAAGCATGTAATTGTTGTTATTGTGTTTGGCATTTGCTTGCCAGTTCGTTACCAATTATTTTTTACACTGGAAGAAACTGTGCTGAAGGAGTGGAGCAGCAGGGGAGCCAGGTGAAGCAGCCAGCTCCTCTCCTGGGCGTATAGTGGGGCACATTCACGCTGACATTATGGAGCTGCTCCGACATACAGTGGTCCCACTAAGAGAAGTGGCTCTCTTCTGCCTTCAGCATGCTTTTGCAATCAGTTCCGCTCATGGCTGAGGAATAAGGATCCCAGTTACTGTGCCTACTCACTCTGTCTTTGCCACTGATCTTTGCCTACCATTTGCACAGTGGTATAATCTGCAGCAACAGCTGACGGCTCTTTCCTAACAGCTTGGCAACTCCTTTTTCAAACAGTTGCCCAGGTGTTAGTGCCTCACATCTGTCTGTGCCAGCTGAACTTGCCACAATACTTCTCACTACTTCTGTCAAGTAGTTCTGTGCTGCATGAGCATCTTCTCCCTCAGATGTGCTCTTCTCAGAGTGATCACAGAACCATAGAATTGTAGGGGTTGGGAGAGATCTCTGGATCTCTCTGGATGCTCCAGGCCTCTCATTGTCTCTGCGGTCCTCTGCTGGACTCTCTCAGCAGTTCCTTGTCTTTCTCTCCTTGGGAGCCCAGAACTGGACCCAGTACTCCAGATGGGGTCTCACCAGGGCAGAGTAGAGGGGCAGGATCACCTCCTTCGTCCTACTGGCCAAGCTCTTTGTAATGCTAGGGAACATGGTGCTTTTTTCTCCTGTTGGTGGATAGAGAACGCGGTGGAACATCTGCTCTGGAGATGTGAAACCCCATAAACAAACAAGATACGTGCAGGTCACCTGTGCATGTCAGGCATCAGCATATTTCATGCTCACCTTGCATTCTTTCAATGCTGAGTGTACTTTCATTCTCGTAAGCCACAAACCATGCCATGGTATCCATGATCCTGTCCCAGCACAGCCTGCTATTGGATCTCCTGTAAGAAGGAACTGCCTTTTTATTTTCAACTGCTTTTGAAGCCTCCTGACCTCCAACCATCTTGCAAGTGAGGACCCAGACAGCCGGGACATGCGTGCGGTGGTGAACATTCTGTTTCAACTGTGCTCGGTTGGGTTTCACCCGTGGTACTGCTGCCTGCGGGCTGGGCTGTTAATAGCTGCGTTCAGGGTTTTTTTTTTGTAGCACGGGTATTGCTGCAACTACAAGGCAACCGTCAACTGCCGACTTTTTGTAAAACTCTGAACTATGAGGGCTGCTCCGAAAGTAATGCTTCCTGTGTCATGACGCCGGCCCAGGGTAACAGAGATGGACGGACGTCCTGGGACGGCGGCAGAGGTTGAGCGTTCCCGCAGGATTCCAGGACACGCTGCCGCGTGCCAGATGGCAGCAGAGGGCCGATCTGACAAAACAGCGTCGCGCACGAAGCGCCATGCCCGGCTCCGCCTTCCCGCGGCCGGCACTGCTGCCCGGGGCGGCTCCGCGCGGGGTTCTCCCTCCGGCAGCGGCCCCGCGGAGCGCTCCGCTCTGCGAGAGGCCGTGCCCGACCTCCGGCCGCCTTCCCGGGCACTCCACCTCGCTCCGCACCCGCACCCCGCGGGGCGCGGCCGCCCCGAGCCCGGCAGAGGTCCGCCCCGCCCCCCGTCCAAGCGCCGCCGCGGTGCACTGTGGGTGCCGCAGTCCCGCGGGCGGCGCCCCCCGCGCGGCGGCGTCGCGGGCGGACTACATTTCCCAGAGCGCCGCGCGGCGCCGTGCCGGCCGTTCCCTTTGAATGATTTCACTGCGGTCGGCGCTCGGGGCGAGTTTCGCGGCGGCGGCGGCGCGGGGTAGGGGCGCTCCGCAGCGCGGCGCCGCGCCCGTGGATGGCCGCCCGAGCGGGCTCTGCCGGCGGACGGGGAGCCGTGGCCGGGCGCGGGGCGCGGCGCTGCTAGGAGCGGGGCTGCGCGTTCGCCTTTCCGCCCGCCGGCTGCCGACATGTCGCTGGGCATGGAGGAGGAGGAGTACGCCCGGCTGGTGATGGAGTCGGAGCCCGAGTGGCTGCGGAGCGAGATCAAGCGGCTCTTCCAGGAGCTGGGCGAGACCACCCGCGAGAAGATCCAGGCGGCGGAGTACGGGCTGGCCGTGCTGGAGGAGAAGCAGCAGCTGAAGCAGCAGTACGAGGAGCTGGAGCTGGAGTACGAGACCATCCGCGCCGAGATGGAGCAGCTGAAGGAGGTGAGGCCGGGCAGGACGGCTCCCCGCCTCTTCCGGGGCTGCGGGTGGGATGCGGTGGGCGCCGCTCCCCGGGGCCGGGCCGTGGGCTCGGGGCTTTTGTCTCGCGGGCGGTGGAGATGCTGCAGTGTCCGCAGCACGCACGCGTTTCTCTTACAGCAGATCTCCTCCGCTTCAGGGAGAGCCCGTGCCCGGGCTGGCTGCTCCGGAGCCGCGGACGCCTGCTGGGCGCTCCGTGCCGCGCAGCCCGCGGCTCTGCCCACGCTCCGGTTGTTTTGGTGGACGTTTCCGTGCAGGCGCACCGTGCCCCGCTTTGGGGCTGATGTAGGCCTTGCCTTGTCTGCAGAAGGTCTGATGCCGCTTAAAATGCATGTGGTTGCGTTTGGCCAAGGTGCTGTTGGTCTTTGGTGTAGCTGGCGTCGGTTGGAGGTGGATTTGGAGTAATTACCCTATGTCAAAGGGAAAGTAAATACAAATGGATTTGTACCAATTCAGATGAACCTGTGAACACCCTCACTGCCCATATCCTGTGTCTCTGGTGGACTTCTGTTAACATAATAACAGCAAAACAAGCATAAGTGGAGGAGGTTAATTTTAATTTTGAATTTAATCTCTATAGTCTTACTAACCAAATGCAGGCTGAACCTCCCTATTCATCACAGGGGAGTTGCATTAGATGTCCCTTAGAGATCCCCTCCAACTCAAATGATCCTAAGATTCTCTGACCAAGGCCAATTGGAGCTGACTTGGTTCCAGCAGTATGAATACTGGGGGGAACGAATGTGTTGGCATCATCAGCCCTTGGAAGTGGAGGTGCTACATGAAAGACAAGGGGGTGAGAAGCAGCTTTGAAAAGGAGGAATGATAGAGTTGGACCTAAAGGGAGAGGAAAATCAGTAAGCCCCATGGTAGGTGGGATGGGAGAATGATGGGAGGGATTAATGACTGGTATGACCTTGCTGAGCTGGAGCCTGAATGTGGGGTGATGCTACAGTGGCTCAGTCACAGGTGATGCCTCACACCCTGGCCTGGCTGTGGGCCTCATGAGTTTAGTCCTTCAGGTGGGAAACAGCTGGAAGGCAGTTGCTGCTTGTTCTTTTAGAGCTACAACATTTCAGAAGCTTGAAGAGATTTGGGAAGAACAAAAAAAAAAAAAAAAAAGAATGACAGGATGAGCAATGATTCATTCTTCTTGCTTTTAATATTCTGGCGAATTTACTTTGTGTGTGCATGTCCTGTTGTAATTAAGTCAAAACCTGGGAGGCGAACAATTCTGGGAACAATCTGAGGACTCTACTAGTCATGCTACACAGGACGAAACATTGCTTCTCTTGCTTTCTTGTGATGCCTGGGAGGAATCTGCTCTTCATTACAACTTGTAAACCTTCAGCAGATGCACGAGGCGTGTTGTCAAAGGAGAAGTTTATCTTTGTTGTTTGTATAACTTCTTGCCTTTCCCAGGCACGTTGAGAAGCACCTTCCATGCAGGACTTGCCATGTAGCAAGATGCAGTTTGAAAGGATTGCACCTTAGGTTGTGTGAGGTTGCTCCAGGGATGCTATCTGAAGAGAGGTGCTTTCAGTCTCGTTCTTTTTAACTGGGACTTCATGCAGCCTTTTGAAATACAGTCACTGCAGTCTCCTTAAGTCTTGTTCTGTTCCTCTCCGCTATGTCTAGAGACATCAATAGCATAAAACCGTGTTATGTGTAGACACAGCAAAATTTCCTGTCCTACTTGGTGTTGTAGATTTGGGTATACTTTAATTTGTTTAATGTTATGAAGCATCTCACATTGTGGCCCTGTTCATACTGTAGGTAAATGGGCTCTGAGCGTGGGAACTTTCTAATAGAGGTTGCTGAAAGTACAGGCTTTTCTGCTGCAGCTGTCAGATCTTGCACAACTTTCTGGCCAGCTTCTCCCTCGTGCCCTTCTGTGTTCAATTGCAGCAGTTTCCTAGCTGTAACCTCCATGGTTTTATCCCTTTGGGGAGTGTATGTGTCATCCTTAGAGCTGGACCTGTTTTGCAAAGCTACCTGCATGCATACATTTGCCATTGAGATCATCCTGGTGACAGTGGGGAGCTGGCCTGTCCTTGCACTGAGGCTGTCCTCACCAAACTCACTTCAGTCACAGTCCTTGGAGAATTGTGGACTTTTCCCCAAATTTGTCCTTACCTGTTCACGTGCTGCCTTGCATCTTGTACGTCTCAGGGTAATTGTGCCACACTTCTGTTGTTTTCATGCGAGATACCTAGGCTGAAGTAGAAACTGTCTTCCCAGATAAACTTACTAGTTATTTCAGTCCCACACTTATTTTTGTGAAAAGAAATTGGTTCCAAACTAAGCGTTATGTTTTAGAAATACATATTGTTTCTTTCCCAATTTAGAGAAATCAGATACTGACTCCCACTGATATACTACATCATGTTATGAGTCTATGGTTTTGATTGTTATTCGTCCCCTCTAGGAGAAGCAATAAAGCAATAAAGAGTTGTTTCTGTAGGCTGCCTTCAGCTGAGAAACCATCCTGTGAGCCTTTGTCTGCAAGGATGCTAATTGGAAATTATAGGGCTGCCTACCTGCCTGAGCCAAGGTTGCTGTACTCACTGGGAAGGTACATAGGATCAGCTTTTTGTGTGCTCAATCTCACAGAAGTGATGGGAGTTCACTTACTGGCATCCTGATGATTTGTAGGACAATGTGGCTTGAGGGGTTAGCTTGAAAAAGAAGCTTATCTGCTTTGCTTAGTACTTTAGAGTTGCTTTTGAGATGCGACTTAGATTTATAGCTAACTATTTGGTTAGATATGAAACTGGCTGCGGCCCAAAGCTACTTTCAAATTAGATGGTTATGCAGTATTGGTGATGGTAGACTTGCATTTAAATCCCTCGAAAAGCAGGAGCATGATTATGTTATGAATTATTTATTTCTGTAATAATGTAAAAGAGTGCAAGTAGACTCTGGCTGTCTTGAAATTGTAAAAGCATGTGTCAGTACGTCACAGTTAATGCCTACCCCTTCTTTGTCGTATATGTTTTAAGGGAGAGGGGGTGGGTGGAAAGCTTACAATGACAGTTAAGAGCACCGATGCCACTGGTGTCCTAGTTTATTCTCTTACACTACTTCAGCTTCTTCAAAATGTGGCCTGCCTTTCTTTGGTTTCCTAACACCTTTTTTCTGTTGTATATGATGACTTGAAGTTGTGCTCTTCAGAAAGCATCAAATGTACCTTGTAATAAAAGCAGATGGATAGTAGGAGTGTTATGTAGCTGTCAGAATGTCCAAGCGTACTGTGATGAGCAAGCCAATGCAAAGGTACTGTAGGCATTGAGTGCCTCAGAACAGTACTGCAAATAGTGTTTGGGTTTGTTTTTATAGGGAGGGAAAGATAAAGGGAACATGTTAAACAAATCTTTGGTTAACATAAATTATCTTTGGGGATGACAAAGGAATGCCTGGAGAGAAAGCAGTGAGCGGTACACGACTGCTCATTCCTCTGTAGGGTAGCAGTAGCTCTTGTTACTGTTTTTTGCCTTTAAGGATCGTGTATTGACTTTGTTCCATGACACAATCTCTCTGTAGAGGGCTCCTGGATAGGCTTAGAAGCTGTCTCCGAAAGAAACATGCAAATGAAATCTTGAGCTGCCTCATTGCTCATTAAGGTGAAGTGGGGCATATTCTGCAGTGGAGGTGATATGTTCCCAGGCTGTAATATTTGTACTGCTTGTTTGAATGTATTGCTCGAGTGGAGTGTGCAAGGTCTGTAATCACCCAGGGTGCTTCTGCTTTGGTTAATTCACTTACATATGTAACAGTAAATGGGATGCGTTGATACTCGATCCATACTGGTTTAACATTTTAACTATGTATGTTCGAAAGCGAAGGAGAAATTGTTCCTTTTTGCATTGGAAAAAATGCAGTATACCTTACATATAAGATAGTTATCAGGTTTATTGACTTCATTTTACCTATCACGCTGCTGTATTGCTATGCTCACTTACTGCATAGGAACAAGGGTTAAAGTGGTAATAAGCCAATGGTAGGCTGGGGCTCAGTCTGCTGTGCCCATGGTGCAACGCCTCCTTGTTCAGGACTTCATGTGGTAGATGATGATGGTCAGCAGCAATACTTCTATGGCCCTGGGCACACCTCTGCAGCCTCCTCCTGACAAATATTCAGTGGTTATATTGATCTGTGTTGAAAGGGAAGGACCCTAGTGAGATGTAACGTTGCAGCCAGCCAACTGTTGAAACAGAAGGACTTGGTGCGTAAAATGTACGTGAGATTTCCTTTTGTTTTATTTTCCCAAATCAACCCTGTTGGGGGGGGGGGGGTGTATGTCTGCACATACATGTACAATAAAGCACAGCTTCAGATTGCTGGGGAGCTCATTACCAGTCTCAAACATTCTGATGGAAGATACGGTGGTGAACTTGTGGCTTTCGTGGCGATTATTACTCAGACACACTCTAACAGCTGCCACACTTGAAATGGAAGGAGAGGCCGGAGTCGCTCTCTGGTGTGAAACTGGACAAACCTGTGGTTGGGGTATGCAGGGCACTCCCTCAGAAAACAAACTCCTTATATTTTGATGGATAACAATTGGTTTATGTTAAGAATACAGCCATGTGAAATTTCAGTCCGCTGTCTGGAGTGGTGTGGGTCCGTGCTGCTGTGTTTTGGAAAAGGTACCTTTCTTACAAATCTGCGTTTTTGAGAAAGCAAAGCCTGAGAAGTCAAGCATTCCAGTTTTTCTTGCTTTCCTAGGAATGAGAAACCTGTAAGGCTTCTTGTTTTCAGCTTCTTTTTCTTTGCCAGTGCTGCTTTTTTTGCTCTTGTTGAAAGCTGGAAATACTGTTCTTGATGTGATTTCCTCATGAGAACGCCCAACCTCCTTCTTGTGCTTTCTGCTGTGAAGTACAAAGCATGCTACTTTAAATAGAACATCAGCAAATGTTTGGGTGAATAGTTAAGGACTTTGGATAAAATGGAGTTAAAAAAAAAAAAGCTTATTACCTAAGCAGTGGCTTTCCTGAAGTCCCTGTAGGCTCAGCTGAGAGCTGGGCCTCGATGAACTGTGAAGCTGTGATGTTTTATTTTTGTTTGTGATGCTTGTCTGCACCTTGGCAGAGAACGATTGGTGTCCCTGACCGTCCAGCAAACATTGGTTTGTTTTGAATTCTGTGCAATCGATGAAATTCAAGGTTTCATGAGACAAAAGCTTGGCAGCAGCAGTCCCATCTGCTGTTTTTTCCCTGGAAGCGCAGCAACACTTGGCATTAACTGTGCTGGTGGAGGGCACGTGGGGAACTGCACTCAGGGACTGAGGCACATCAGGGCTGAGGCTCGGCAGATTTGGGGCCGTGCACTGAGGTCGGGGCTGCCAAGTAGTTTTGCTAAGGGCTTGGATGAGCCCAAAGGGGTTCTGGTGGGCACCGCTGCCTGAGCAGGGCTGTGTGTGCCGCTGTCCCCTTTGTTCCAGTGGAAGCTTGTCCCTCCTCGCTGTGGCAGACCTGCTGCCTGCAGCTGGAAGCCTCCAACCCACTCCCAGCGTTTTGCTTCAGAACGGTTTTCTGGAAACCACTGCGGCGATCCCCGCAGTTGGCTCGTTTCAAACCACAGCTCCTGCTTGCCGTTTCAAACCCTGCTGGAACGAGCTCACTCGTTTCAGGGGTGTTAATACCTAATTTATCCCTTTGAGTCGAAGAACATATTTCTTCTAATCTGAAAGAAAATTCTAAGGGTTTGGAAAATTGCCTGTTTTCCCTAGGAAGGGGGCGAGGGGTGGGAACAGCAGTTACAGCACTGTGTTCTGTCCTGGAGTTAATGGATTCACCATTTCCTCTTTCACTCTACTGTATGTGAGGTTGTGACTAATCTGTAGCAGTGTGGGGCCATAAGATGACTTCCAGAGGGTGATTCATCCTCCGGGCATTCATTTGCTCTCTTTCTCTGCGTTTGGCAGACTGCAGGGAATGGTTTGTTCAGATCTGTAACTGAGCAACAGTGGAATATAGCATGGGTTTGAAAGATGATCCACAAAACCTTAGCAGGGGGGAAATGACATAAATAAATGTTGCCATTCAAATGAAAGCAGGAGTCTCCATTTCGGATTGTAGCTGAGTTTAGCTGTAATAGCTGAGAACTGTGACTTTTTCCTGTTTTCCTTGCATTCCAGTCCTTTTCTTCCTCCTTTCAATCTCATGCTTTTCCTCCACTTTGTCCTCCCCCATTCCCTGCTCTGCCTGCTGGGACACCCTTTCCAGGATGAGCCCAAGGTGCAGCTGGCACCCAGAGCTGTCCCCTGCCCTGAAGCAGGCAGACTCATCACTGGAGCTCAGGAGGAGCAGGGAACTGGAGCCCTGGTCATTTACGGAGAAAACTGCTCGGCTCAGGGCACTGCGTGCATGCCTACGAGCTGAACTGGGAATTTTGACCCTATCCCAGCTGGAGCCGGGTGCTGGGCTGGATCCGGCGTCTCCTCAGCCCGTGCCGTATTTGGCACTTGGGCCGGGGAGCAGCCGTGCCATATTAGGGCCTACCCAGCTTGTGCAGAAACGAGCAGCGTGTCTTGTGGTGCACTGCGCGGCCCTGTGGAGTGCTGCAGTCCTTTGTCTCTGTAATCTTTGTTTTTACCCTTTAATTGCTGCCAGCACACAGCCTGTGTCGTAGCGTGCTTGTGAAGCAAACGGCGCAGCACTGCCCTGTGGGCAGTGAAGTGTTGCAGGGAATTTGCTCAGTGTGTCTGCGTGCCCTGCCGTGCAGTGCTGAGCACAGCTAACCGTGTAGGTTAGCTCTGGTTTCTAGGCAAGAAAGTATATTGACTTGATGGATGGATAAGCTTAATTCTCCAGTACAGACACAAACTTAACAGACATTTAAACTGCCCTCTCACCTGCCCACACCAGCTAGGTTTTATCACTTCCTACACACAGATTTTGTTGCATTGATTTTTTGGTCCCTTTCTGAGATCAGTGAACGATATGTGTTTGGAGTGTGTCCTGTTGCACGGAGGAGGTAGACTGCACAGCTTCATCCCAGGGCAATTTTCCTGTCAGCATTCCCACTCCGCTCACTTTGGCGAGACTGTTGTGAAGTATTTGTTTGTAACCAAGAAAGGGTTAAAACCAAACAGCCATTGTTTAAAAATCTGGCCGTCATTTTTAACCTAAATCACCTCTCCTGAATTGAGGAATGGTGATTGATTTCTTCACTTCCAGCTCAGATTTTATCTCCCTCAGATTTGTAGCCTTGTGTATGACATAGCATCTTGTGTCATTAACAGCGATACAATGAGACGTGGAATATTTTCCCTCCTCAAATACTATTTTTTTCCATGTGATTAACTTTTCTCTTCCAACATCTGTGGCTCAACCTTCAACATTTCTCATTGCAGAAGTCCATTTTGCACATTTTCATTCTGCCACTCAGCAGTACGACAAGGATATTCTCCCTCATCTTACAGCTGCGCTGGGAGCACAGAGCTTTAAGAACACAATTTGCATTTTGAATACAGCAACGTTTTTAGTGTGACGAAATGTGTAAGAAAATGGAAACCTTTGTCCACCCTCTGAAGCGTCAGTGCGTTAAGAAGGCTCTGACCTGGCCTCGTCCTCCAGAAAAATACCCTGGTTTTCTTTTCTCCCAATGACAATGGTGTGATAAGCTTTGTAATCTTAAATAAATCTGAGTGCTCAAGCCTTTGTCAGGCAGCTTTCTGCTCCTTCCCAACGATATGGATGGTTGTTTTAAAATCTGGATGGCTGGTTGGCTTCCAAGATGAACGAGGTCCTGTCATGTTAAAACCTGTCTCCTGTGTACATAACAAGTGAGCGTGGTGCCAAAGTGGGATCTTTTGCATACTGTATAGCTACATCAAATCGACATCTCAATAGTGTGAATGAATTAACTTCAACTGTTTGAGAAGCAGAATGTTTTGTTAAATTGGAATATCCCCTTGCCAAGCCAGGTTTGTTTAGCGTTGTTTGAGTGCTTGTGTGGAGCTTTTTTTTTCTGATGGGGAAAAAAGATAAGATAAAGGGGAGTGTGGCTGGGAGTATTACGCTGCATTTATTTTTAGTTTTGTGTCACGTTTTATTTCCATCCATATTTTGAGTAAGAATTCTATTATGAGTCCAAACTTTTTGGATTTTTGTGCCATTAATTCAATCCATAATCACTTTTGGCAAACATTGGTGTTTTTTTTTTCTGGTCTGCTTGTGCTAGGATATAACAGCTGTTTCCCTCCTGGCGTTTTTGTGACCAAAGCTTTTTCAGGTGGGTACAAGGGCACTCATCTCTCCACTCATGTCAACTCAAGGTCATGTTGAGCTAATGAGAGCAGAATTATAATTCATTTTTCCTAATTATTAGTCAGATCTCTCCAACATCTGATTACTCAGCTGTGACAAGATTCTCTGGGACTTCAGTGATATTAGAGAGCATTCCAGTAGGACTGACTCACAGGTGAGTTAAGAGAGCATTGCCAGAAAAGCTGATGGAAGCAAGAGGGAGTTAATGCACCACAGACCTCTTTTCTGCCATGTGCTCGGCTTGTTCTGGATGTGCAGAGCAGGTCTGTGCCCTTACTTGTGTAGGAAACCTGCTCAGGACAGAGAAACAACCCCTGGTGTAGTCTGGAAACAGTTTTCCAAGCTAGTGAATTCTTGTCCTTGGGTGCTGAATGTGTATTGGCAATACTGCCAGAGTTAAATGCCAAAATATCAGGAATTGTGCCTATTAAAAAAAATGCCTATAGTGTGCTTATAGTCTTTTTGGAGCTCAGGGTAGAGGCAGGAGAAATCAGGAATTCGCTTGGTTTGTTTCTCTGTGCAGCTACAAAGACTAGAAAGTCCCTGAGCTGCCCCAGCATTTTCTTCTTTTATCTGGAATAGGAAAAATTCCATGACTGCAGTAGTTGGGTTGTAAATGCCAGATAGTTAAGATCTCTGATACTCCTAATATAGTTCTGTGTTTGCATGTATGAAGTGTTAACTGAGCATCTAACCTTGTACAGATGTTTCTAATCTTAAACCCCTAACATAAACAAATATGTATGCAACATTGTGCCCTCAACTCTGTAGCTGCTTTGAGTTTAAGGTGAGTGAAAGCTTGTGCTTTCAAAGAGCCCATGTTGCAACGCTTCTGAAAACAGCAAAAATGTATAGGCTGTGTTGTGGTCTAAATATTTAAAATGTGGGAGATTTGAAGGGAATGCAGATGGGCACTGCAATCTAATGACCAGGATAGCAGTGACCTTTCTACCCTGGATGTGCGAGTGTTTCCTTGGAGTTGTGCCTTGGTGTTTGGTGGGAGAGCCGTGCTGCAGCGTGGAAGCTCAGTGAGACACCCTCAGAACAATTGGATTCTGTTCTGCCGTTGCAGCGTCAGATTTTTGTCTTGTTTTTCTCCCTCCTTTAATTTAAATGGGTTGGGAATGTTTTAATGGACAGGAAGTGGGAATGGCTGTTCTGAGAACACAGCTGTTTTAAATAAATTTAAACCAGTGGAAGAGTGTTGAACTCTCTCCTTTTGGAAGCAGCCAAAAGCCTGCTGGCACAGGAGTAGCTTATTTGCTTTTTGAAACAGCAAACTTCATTTTCAAACCATCCTCTTGCATCAGTACACAGCATCACAAGTTTCCTTACTGTGTCGATGAGCCTGTTAAAAATGTTTTCCTCATTAAGTTTGCAAGAAAGTAAGCCAAAGGGAAGGGATTTTAGATTTTATGCTTTACTGCTGGAGTTTAATCTTGGATTAAAATTCATTCCTTCTTTAATTCTGTTTAGAGATTGAATTCCTAATTCTTTTCACCCTCGTGAGAAAGGAAATGCACCCTGAAATTCCAAAGATCTATTTCTGAGCAAAACTTAGCTTATTCAATTCCCAATAAAATGACCTTAAATACAGTCCACGAGATGAGCACCTTCTCTCCTATTAATGGCAGTGCAGGCCATTAAACACTGAGCTGATAGACCTGGCTAATATAACACGATGTTGTTGAACTGCATTCAGACGTTCTCTTTGAACACATCAGATCTAATCATTGTGAATGCATATTTCCTCATGGCACACAACTAGCATGACACAGAGTTTTGTTTTATGTGAGAAGTTCATAAAGAATAGATATACCTCGAGTACCTTGTGTTGGGAGGCAGGCACTTCTATTTTTGTTACTCACTTCTGTGTGTACATATGCACACGTCCAGTGAAATCTGGTGAATTCTAGCACTGTGAGAATTCTAAATGAAGTGGTCTTTCTTTTTTTTTGTGTGTGCAGTAGCTAAATACAAGAAGATAAGGCCTTCAATATGATGCTTTTTTTAATTATGAAAATGTGTTTTAAGGGATGTTGTGATTGTTGACTTCTTTATGTACAATGAAAGGATGTGTGGATCAGACTTCTACTCAGATCTTGACTGCTGCTGGTTGAGTGAGAGGAAAAGGGTAAGAAGGGGAAATTAAGAGATGAGCTATGGACTGGGCTCTTACCTGTAAGTGACTGCTGGCAGTGAGCACAGTGATCACAGTGTTTGGCAGCAGCTTCCTTCCTGGAGCCACAATGGAGGAGGAGGATGTTTCTCCCTTCTCTTGTAACTTTTGCTTTCTCTTTTTCCTCTTTGAATTTGTTGAAGAGGATGTTTATGCAGATTTTGTTCCTGCTTTCTGAATAATCTTTCCTGAGAGACCTCCATTGCATCTTTTTTTTAAAGGCATCTTTCCCTGAGTGAGCCAGGTGGATCTGGAGCTGCCTCTCTCCTTGCCTTACTGTCATTGCACACTTGCCATTTCATGTAGGTTTGTCCCTTTCATTCAGATCCACTCTGACAAAGTCAATATCTTAATTTAATATCCATCCTTTTGGTAATTCAGTTTTAAAATTCTTTTGTGTTCAGAAGTTAGAATGAAGTTACATACACACAGCAGTATTTTTTGCACTTTTCCTCAACAAATGCTTTGCCTTTCCCCCTCCAGCCTTTCACCGCACATATTGCGTATGAACGAATCATGCTCTCACTCAGCTTGGAATGGAAAAGGGGTTATCTGAGCTGGGTGCTGTGTGGGTGGCAGGCCACTCTGTCCCTGCTCCTCACCCCAACCCGTAACAAGGAGAAGCTGCAGTTGCTTGATTTAAGGCTTCAGCCAGCTCCAGCCGCCTTCATCTTAGGTCATATGTTCCTTTCTAAGCCCTTGGGAGTTTGGATTTGTTTTTTATTATTGTTGATTGTGAAATCACTGAATTTGGAGAGCAGAGTACTTTATATAACCTTTATAAAGTTTCTCCGTGCTCTTTTCATCAAGGATTTGTACAGAAAGATCTTCAGAAGTGAAAGCTTACAATAAAGTGTATGAAATACTGGGAGGTTTATTTGAAATGTAATGTTACTACTCTGGTACAAGCCTGTCTTATCTTTCCCAAAAGTTTAGGAGTTGTTGAGTGCAACTGTTGCTTTCATCTGTGTGTGTGGACCATTTTTTTGTGTGTGTGCATGTGTATATTCTTCCTTCTCTATGGAATAGGAGATCCCACCTAGTAATTGTTTATACATATATTTGTAGTGTCTGTGTTTACTGCACCAACACTGCAGCGATGCCACATGTAGAAGCATATACACCATTAGCTTAGAAAGGAAATGCTGAGCTGTGTCCCAGTCTGCTCTGAGGCACAGTGCTAGCAGGGAGGTGTTCTGCCCAGGGGTAAGTCGTATCCAGGCTATGGAGCTATTCCATTTCTCCTTTGTGGAGCCAGGAGTTGGACTCGGTGGTCCTTATGTTTCCCTTCCTCCTCAGGGCTTTCTGTGGTTTCACTGTCCTGCAGCTCTCCCTGCTAGCCATCTTCATGTGGAAGTTTGTCTGTACAAGACAGCCTCAGTTTGTCAGTGGTAGAAGAGATGACAGTGACCTTGCAGTAGGTTAGCCACTCGATGTTTGTGCATGCTTTTCTTGATCAGGTGCTGGGGTGACTCATGGGGTGCTCATGCTGGGTGCTGTGATGTGCTGGGTGCCACGTGGCACGTGACAGCAGTGCTGTGGGGATATTCCTCTGGGTAGCTGCCATACAGCAGCGTGTGGCTGGCCAAAGCTGCAATAAGCAAGCAGTGCCTCCAGTGTGAGGGAATATTCAAGATTTACATCACAGTGGTGTTAAGCAGTGATGGATGAGAAAGCCTCAGGATGTGCAGCCTACAAATAATCTTTGGTAGGTGCATGCACGTGTGTGCAGCTCTTCTTAGCTCTTGTGATTTGAGGGTATTGAGCATGGCCTCTGCTAGCTCCCTCCTATAGCTTTGTGAGTGGCTTCGTTTCAGCTATGTTGGGCTCAGACACAACAGGCAAAATATAAGGCAGCTATTTTTGTCATTTCTTTTTTTTATTTTTAAAGGCAATTAGTACCTTCTTTGAACGAGTGCAGCCAATGTTCTTTATTGTGAGTCCACTTCAGGAAGTTATTTAAAGGTGGGCTGAAGCCAAAATATCCAAACTAATCCCTGGGAAATGAGATGGGTTGCACTTAACTGGCTAAATTAGAATGCTGTTTGGGGAGTGGAGGTGTTCTGAATTTTCCCCCCTCTCCCCCAGCCTGGTTACAATGGAGTCTTGTTCTATGATCCTTCAGTAATCACAGAAATATTTTAAGAGCACATTTGAGTCACTTGGAACAATTCCAGCTATGGAGTTGTTTAGCTCCAGCCTCTAGTGTGTTTGTATTGCTACAGAACAGTCTAAAAATGAAGACTGAAGCATAGCACATACATATTTAACCACGAGCCCAACGTGCCATGCTTATTTTCAAATTTTCTTCTCTTTTCTTAGAGGTGGTGATGGAGTCTCCATCTTTGGAGCATTTAAAGCTGAACTGGCCAGTGTCCTAAGCAACCCGCTGTTGTTGGCTATGCTGTAAGCTGGGGTTGGAATAGATGATCTCCAGACTTCCCTTTCAATCTCAACTATTCTGCGATTCTGTTATTCTGCTTCTTTTACTACTTCTTTTTTGATTGTTTTACATGTTGTACTTACTATGTCCCATAGTTTGCGTTGCGGATCTGAAAACTGAATTCATCTTTATGATTCTCCTCCTCCTTTTTATTTTTAGGGAGTGCTGAAGTATTAAGTAGCTGAACAAATGGAGAGTGTGAGCTATGTTAGTTGTTCGACTGGGTTTTGAGAGGACTGAAGGAATGCTGGCTGCTGTGACACTTGCAACATTACCTCTTAGGAAAGGAATGCAGAGATGGGTCCTCTTCCGTCAGTGTCTGGCCTTTAACAGGCTTTGTGTGTTTATTCCCACACTTTTTCCCCCCCTTTCTTCAGTAATCCTACTAATTACTCTTATTTACAGGAGTTTTGAAGTTCATATCCTTGTATATTCTGTATTGTTTTACCCTCAATCCTTGCATGCTGCTGATCAAGTCCTTGGATGATTTGAATGAGTTATCACCACCCTTAATGAGAGTTTGGTAACTTCTGTGGAGTAGGAGAAAATGTATTTTGCTGTTGTATTCCTGGATTATTTGACCATATGCAATCATACATTCTTGTCCTTGGGCCCCCAGTGAAGGAGAGCAGGGTGGTGTCTTAGAGAGAAAATGTGTACCCAGGACTGTCCGTGTCCACTAGAATCAGACTTGAAGTATGAACCTTGGCTTTTGACTCTTCCTTTCTGAGTTTTTAGCAAGGTAAGAGTGCCACTGAGAGATGACGTGTAAGATGTGCATCAGAGCATGCCAGTGCTTTTTAGAGGAAATCTTAGCTGTTAAGGTGTTCTATGTGCTATCCATGGATACGTGCTGAGGTTAATTGATGATAGTTTTCTAGCCAGTTTCATGTTTGAGACTGCTACTCCTGGACTTCCTAAGAAATCAAGCTGGTTATAGTCTCTATGGAAGGAGGTAAGGAAGAGAAGTCTCTTTGTAAAGATTCCTACTTGTTTGACTTGGGAAACAAATACAAACCAAAGGATAGG
This sequence comes from Cyrtonyx montezumae, assembly GCF_038088225.1. NCBI lineage: Eukaryota > Metazoa > Chordata > Aves > Galliformes > Odontophoridae > Cyrtonyx > Cyrtonyx montezumae. The sequence continues at coordinate 6,555,963 of NW_027072067.1, forward strand.
AGTACAGTAAGATATGTAATGATAGGAGAGAACTGCTAATATCTGTGGGTGCATCTGCTTTGAATGAAAGCTGTCTGGATTTACATTTGCTACTACAGTTGTTTGTGGCTGCTGGTTCTAATCTAGCTTGTGTGGCCAACTGTCCTAAAGTATAAATGAGTTATTGGGACTGAAGCAAAAGAACCTCTTTAGCATGACATAAAGCCTGTTAACATCAAAATTGGTCCAGTGTTCCCTCTGACCTTCCCATTGTTACCCTTTGCAGTGAACATAGTAAGGCATTCATTCCTCTCATACCCCTGATGTGTGGGACTGCAGCTGGGGAACTTGTCTTGAAGTTTGACTCATCTGGGGGGGAGACCTTTGGAGCTGGCAAAGCCCCTGTGGGGCTTCTGTTTGGCTTTAAGGTTTTTGCTCTGGGAATTGAGAACCAGCCTCAAAGAGTGTTATCAGCCCTGATGTCTGGGGTTCCTCGTCTTCATCAGGGAGCTGTGTGAACCCTTACTGTCAGAACAGGCCTGTCCTGTGTTTACTCTCAGTAGGCCTGAAATAGTATGAAGGTTGACACTGTATCTCTGTGTACTTCACAAGGAGTGTATTTTCTTGTCCTGCTCCCATTATGACAGGGTCATCTCCATAGAAAATGATGAATTTGATGGAAGTATTTCTCCTGCCCTGGGCTTCTTTATTTGCTACATAGTACCATGCTGTGTTAGTCATGTGTTAGCTTTGTGCTGCTGCGCACAGTATTAGGCTTTGTATGAAGAGTATGGCCTTCATCTTCAGCAGGCGCTGATGTGCAAGGAGGTACAGCCTCCACAAGATGTGAGCTTGTCCAGATCTGAGCTTTGTTCCATTATGTGTTAGCTCAGTAAGGTTCTAACACTAACTTTTACTTCTAAAAGGTAGCCAGAGCTGCCAAGAACAGGCCAGTATTTGGAGTCTGTGTGCACGTGGGTGTAGTCCAGTGTACAGTGTTGGATTAACTCTTCCAGTTGTAAAAACAGCCTCGATTCTGCCTTGGGATCTTGTGTTGCAGCAGAGTGCAATTGTAATGGCTTCCCATTAGACTTACTGATCTAGTGATCTGAAATTCCCAGAGTGCAGAAAGCCATAATAACAGGAAAGTTACATCTGAGGAATAATATCTTTGGAGACGGCTAGAATACCTATTACTCCCTTTCTTGGCCTCTTTGTCTTTGAGATCTTTGTGTGCCTGAAACATTTTCATTTCTAATTCAGCGAACAGAACATTCCTTTTCAACTTACAGCTATGAATGTGAAATAAACTCTTGCATGGATAGGCACAGAATTCTTACTTGCACTCTTAAAAAATAAACCTAATCTGCCCTAGTATGTCACTCTACACAAAATAAGCCTTTCTGCTTCTCTTGATACTGTGTTTAGATGGTTATTTGTTTCTGAATTAATTGTGCTTAAGACATTGGTCCTGTAAAGGCATATCTGATGTTACATTAGAGAATAAAGAGAAGAGCAGTGTGGCAATGAATGCACAGAGGAATAATAATACCTGAAGAATAGATGGGGTAAGTAGCATGCTAATTATTTATTGTGCCCTTAGGAAGAGCCACGTGTTTCCTTCTGAAAAGCAGAAGGAGAAACCAGAAGTAGTGGCTGAAGAACATAGCTCTAAAACTTTCTTCAGAGTTACCAACTCTTGCTTGCTTTCCTGAAATTGGGGAAGTATTATTGAGAACAATTGCACCTTTATGCGACCAGAGTAGGGCACGTGTGAACAGAGATGTGCTACAACAAAACATAAAGCTGAACACAGAGGTGTGGCTTAACACACCTCATGGCACTGTAAACGTCTCAGTGTCTTCCGTGCCTGTGGTGTGGGGCTGCATTAAATATGTATGGAATATCTGGGGTCTGGTTTCCTTCCAGACCCACTCTCCATCTGCACATAACACGTCTCTTAGCACATTACCTCTTAAATGCTGTTAGATGCTTTCATTCAACTGCTGGCAGCAATTTGGCATCCAGGCCCTTGCACCAGAGCATAAGGAACTGCTTCTCATTCGTGATAGAGTGATGAACTTTATCAGCATGCCAGGAATGTGGTACTTTGCAGTGGTGTGTTCAGCTAGATAATATTACACAAATACTCAGAATATGTAACTGCAAAATCTATCCCTCATTAAAAACAAAACAAAAAAATAATATAGACCTAAGCAAGTCAAAATCCCAGTTGTTCCTCTAAGGTATCATTTCAGGTATTTTGAGGGCTCAGTGCAATGCCAGGCTACTTAATGTTACAGGGAACTTAAGTCTTTAGGGAAAAATGCCATGGGTAAATGCCAGTTTTTCAAGTTGTTTTCAAATAATCCAGGATATTTCAAACTAGTCTGTGCTTATTTTCTGAAATCCGAGTTTGGTCATCCATTTGCTCCTCTGTATCGTCTGCTTCAGCTGAAAGTCAGAAGTGTTCTGCTTGTGCATGTTAGAATTACACTTATCTAGTTTCATGTGCTGCTGAGGTTCAGACTGCACTGTTTCTTGTCCCTGCTAGGGTGATTTCCTGATTTCCCTGTCCTATGTGAAGACTTAAGTCTTGAACAGATTTGGTTAATGTGTGATATTCTTAAGGACTGTTACTGCACGTCTGCTGCAGGCTGCACTTTTGAATCTTTACCTTGGAGACCAGCACAGGCTAAGATGTTGAAAACAGTTACCACACAGAGAGGGTAAGGAGTGTTGACTGCCAGTTCATACCTGAAGGCCTACATGTGCTTGTAGCCAGTACTTCTGTCTTTTCTTCTGACTCCTGTTTCTTCGTGCCCTTGATGTTGTCCCTCTCCCCAGCTTGTGTTTTCTGTCCTCAGCTGGGTTGCAGTCCCTCTCATGTTGGTTTCATTGACCTACCAGGTGCTGCAGTTACTCTATCTCAGTGTCTTGACTTTGTTCTCTTATTTTTTCCAGTGGACAGATGCTTTGCCTCCTCAGAAGATTTGCTTTCTCTCTTGATATTAGTAGTTCTTGTGGCTCCTTCCAGACCAGCTCTCTTCTCCAGCCCCAGCCTCTGTGCTGAGGATCCTTTCCCTGGTTCCCAGCATGTTCTGGTGGCTCAGGCAGTGGCATCACCTTTCAGCCCCGAGGCTGCCAGGAATGGTGAGCTGTGGGAGAAGTGGAGGGGAGGAGGGCTGAGCCTTGGCTTAAAGCCTTGTTTGCACACACAAATTGCCACATTTCATTGAGCTTTTAAAAAACAAAAATGAGTGTATTAAACTCTGCAATAGCTCTGGGATGCCTAATGCCAGCTTAAACTGGGGGTGTTCCAGTTCATAGTTTGAGCACAGATGTAAGCCAGGCCTCACGGCTGCAGCAATGTCTGCTTGAGCAAGAACTAAATTTTCCTGGACCCTGTCCTGGAAGAGTACTAGGTTTGCTCCAATTTAGGTGGTACTTGCAACAGGCTCCTGAGTGGCTCTGCACTACTGGATCTTGGCAGAGATCTGGCAATCCTGCACCTCTTGCATGCTGTGCAGCTGCCCAGAATCATGGCCCAAAGCCTGGTGCTTGCTCCTGACCCTGGGGAATAGCATGGAGAGATCATTCCTGCTTACCTGTAGAGGCTGACACCAAGGTGGAAGAAATCAGCATCTCCTACACGTGATCCCCTCCCCAACTAGTAAGGGCTCTGCATTGAGCCAGCACTGGTGTCAGCCCTCAGATTTCTCTACATCTGAGGCCATCACAGTGCTGTGGCTCCTCCCTGTGCATCGTAGCAGCTTCTCTGCCCCTCAGCACCACAGACTCTTGCTGATTTGCACACCAATGAGTGCAAGGTTTGTGTCCTTCCTTGGCCTCTGCTGACAGTGGAGCAGGGCAGCTGCAGGGGACGTGGCAGAATGGCCGCTTCCACCTGGCTGCCACTGCACACCCAAAGCATGAAGGATCAGGGCTCTTCATGGCTGCCAACTCCTATTGTAATTAAAGGGTAATCTTTTCTAAATGGTGCTAAATTAAGGCTAAATCCCTCCCTCATGCCACATAAGAGGATGAATCCCTGGTTTTCTAAAAACAGCTTATTGTTTGGGCCGCTGTCCAACCAGCAGTGTGTAACAATGGGCTGGGTGCTTTGTCCACTGAGGGAACTCACTTTTCAGCCTGTCTGTGTAGGTCCTACTCAGAAATCTCCCATGAAGCACATGGAGAGGTAGCTGAATTGTTTACAGACTCCTTGTCAGGCTCTTGGTTTGAAACTTGGATAAAATTTTTGCTCACTGCAGTCTATTATCTGTGCTCCCGTCATGGGACATTTGGGAGAAGAATTTTCCTGCAATTGTGTGCAAGCATAAACATATGGTGAAGAAAACAGTCCTGGCAGCATGATTGGGTTTTTTTGTTTGTTTGTTTTGAATCAGGACAACTGCATCAAACTGTTCCCTAAATTACTGATACTTGATGTGACACAGCAGCTATAACAAAGCGGTGAGCAGGGCGGTTAACTCTTGACCTCTCTTTCAGTATTGCTGATCTGGATTAATAAACGTGGTATGAAACCAGTTTCACACTCAGGGAAGGAGGAGGCTGCCTTCTGAGCACTGGCTAACACCAGGCTTTTAAGTGTCTCTTCAGGCAAACTGTTTGGTCAGTAGTGCAAGCTGCAATCGAGAGTTTGTTTCTGTGTAAATGGGTGGTTTCGCTTTTAGAAGGTTTTGAGATACAAATGCAATTGAGTGGTAGGGAGGGAGAGTGCAAGAATGGTGGCACAAATTGGTGCCTAGTTCCATCACTGTGTGTGCTCGTGTAAAAACTGTCCAGAAGGGTGCTTTTATTTCACGTTTTCAGATGGAAATTCCTTAGGGAAAAAATCACTCTGAGAATTCCAGCTGTAGGAACTGAAATTGTCATATTATTCAATACCACGTGAAGGATGTTTTTCTCCTGTTTATGACTAGATGTACGGATGCCTGTAATAGGGCTACAAGTATCAAACCTGTATTTCAGCTCTGTGTGCATGTACAAGTTCCGTGACCAAATAACTCCTTACACAGTGAGGTCCTGCCAGCATGCAGGACTGGTTCTTGCTGGGATGCTGGCAGATGGGTTCAAAGGTGTCATCCCTTCAGGCAGATGAGCCTTTAATAGAGATGTTGGGATGATAATTAACGGTTACAGATCCTGCATTTTGTTCTTTCTAAAAGTGGGTTTAGAACTTCAGTTAAAAAGTGTTTGCAAAAGTTCTGGGAGAATTAAACTGCAATAAGTTTTCAGTTAGCAGTGACCATCTGTAGCAAGTATTTGAACAGCAGACTGCACCCACATGGGCAGCCTCTGGCTGAAGATATGTTAAGGAGCTTTCAGCAGGCATCCCTTGTCTTGAAAAACAGAAACACCAACAAAACAGAGCTGGCTGGCAGTGCTCATGAAAAGAGATCTTTGAATTGGCCCTTGCTGCAGTTAAAAACTGAAGTTTCCTAAGATGTCCGAAACCCAAAATGAAGTTGTATGCATTTTTAGAAGTTGATAATGTTTGCTTTTTTTAGTGGGTATGAATGTCAGTGAGAGCACTGCTTAGGAATGTAAACATCCCTCCATGCTTCTGCTGCTCTGCAAACCTGCAGTCCCCTGTCCTACCAAAATCGGGGTCTGATGAAGTCAGAGTACAGGAAACTGAAATTAGATTGATTCAGAGGAAGAAAAACACTCCCTTCTTATTTTTAAACAATATTTCACCATCCTTTCTTTACTGGTGTTTAAAAAGGAGAGTCTGAATGTAGCCCTTTCCACTTTCATTGGACTTTTTGTGTGCACAGTTGGAGTTTTTGTGTATACAGTTCTGGCTCATATTGTTTAACAAGCAATTTGGGATCTGCCATTTGTGGTCAGGATTTTTGTTTATCATCTTGGCTGTGCTTCCTTTCTGCCATGCAAACCACAGAGTTCTGCACACCTTATGAGAGGGATGTATAATTGCACTGAATGTGCACGAGTACAACTTCCAACCGAAGTGTGTGATTGGAAACCATTACTCACGGGGCAGGGCAGCAGAAATGGGATTCTTATCTCCTGAACTGATGGAATGCATGTAATTGTTTTATAATTTCTCTGGAGTGGGGTGAGAAATCAGTTCATTAAATGCATGTGTGAGTTCTTGGTCTCCTTAGCTGCAAATTAATTCTTTCTTGGAATACAAGTTACGTTTTTGTTTGAATTCAGCTATAAATAGATGCATTCTACCAGCAGCTATTTCTGGAGCTCAGTCTGTGATCTGCTTTCATAGACTCCAGAACTTATGGACTTGATTTAGCTTTAATTTCTGAATGTAATTTCTGAATATCTTTGGAATAAAGCAGCAGTGTAAATGATTCAAGTTTCTTTGTCTTTGATATTCTTGAACAGATTGCAAAAGCTTGATCCCCTTCTTTCTTGTGCGGGGTTGTTTTTGTAGTTTTGTTTCAGCTTCATGTGTGTAAATCCATCATGCTGCTTCAACGCCTCTTTTGCTACTTGCATTCTTTGGTACCAGTTTCATTTCAGGTTTCAGAGCTGGACTTAGGATTTCCAAGGCAAAGACTGTCAAAACACTCTTCTGGAAGTTCCTGCAGTGACCTATGTGTTTATTTCTGACCGTAGTTAAATTGCTCTTTGTGTGTCTTGTACATCTATTGAATGGGTTTTGAAGGGTTTGGTGGTTCCAGCCTATCCTACTATCATCCTAGTCATTTGTTTCAAATTATCATGGTCGATCTTTACTAGCCTGTGAATGTGCACAACTAAGCTGTGGTCTCAAGGAAAGCTGTTTTGACACTGCTATTGCTTGCTCCTGAATCACCACCAAGGGTGTGCTACTGGCTCTCTTCCTGAAAAGTTTTTGATTTGCTTTTAAGTAACTATTCCTCTCAAGTTTTTTTTTTCAAAGTCAGGAATAGACCACATTGACAGGTCATTTTGGGTTTCTCACATTACTTCCAGTCTGCATGTGTGCTGATTGCAGATGCTGGGCCTTGCTGTGGTACAGTGGCTTGGCAAGGAGCCTCTGCTTTCTATTAGCAGGTCTGTCTTGCAAGTCATGAGATTCATTTACTTCCCTTATCTTGGCAAAGTTTACATCTGTTGTGATATAGCTGAGACACTTCTGCATGCAAACTCTGTATTTGAAATTGCTCTTTTTGAGAATCGTGAAATATCTGAACAGGCTTCAGTTTCTTTTGAGCAGCAGTTGCTCTCAGATGGAAGCTTAGACTGTGCCTCACTTGTTATAAGAGAGGTTTACCATTCAGTCCTCTTCCCTTTCTTCCACAATCTGCTGAAACCAGGCCCTAATTCTGAGCATTCACACGCATGGACTGGAGCACGTGAGTTCCTGCCTGTCCTTAAATCACATTCTCGTGGCGAGCTGCTGTCAGCTTTGAGCAATGAAGGTGGCACTGTTTTGCCAGGAGTGGAAACAACGTCATCCTTTCCACTCCTGGTGGCATTTGTTTGACATAAAAGCCCATCAGATGAAAGATGTACTCAATCTTAGAAGTATGATCTGGTGTTTACTTGCATGAGGACAAGTCTGCAATGTGTCTTGTGTGGAGCTGCATCCTTATGGAGGAAATATGGTGAGTAAATTTTGGGACTTGAACTCTTAATGCGTGAATAATGCTCATTCCATGACATGTCAGAGCTCTGTCTTTTATTTAAAAAGCCAATAAGGAAACTTGAAGTCATTGAGAAGATGACTTCTTTCCATTGGCGTCTTGTGTGTGAAGGGTGCAGTACCTAAAAAAAATAGAATTCTGCTATGCTACCTTCTCTTACTTGGTTGAGAAATAGACCAGTTGTTCTGAGAAATGAGATCTGTTTTTTCTCATCAGTTTTAGTTAATAGCATTCAGTGCAATTTGAGCAAAGACCATCATTTCCAGCCAAAGTGTCAGAAGTCAGTTCTGTTGTTTGCCCTTTGTGTTTATGGGACTGAACCTGTGGGAGACATGCCCTCCTCTGTAAATGTGGAGATCCAAAAATTGGCTGCCAGAAATAATGGTAGCACTGGTTGAATTTGTACTGGCATGCACGATTTCATTCCTCCTATAGTCAAGACTGTGTGGCCTCTGTCATGGAATTTCGATGAGTTAATTGTTTTTAATTTACTTTCTTCTTGTTTCCATGCTAACTTGGCTGTCACCTTTTTTTTCTCCTCACTAATAGAGGCTTAAGACTGCAGGAGTGCTATGGAAAGGCTTTGTGTGCTTGTGATTGCTGTTCCAGGAGATGATTTGTGCCGTAGTTATTTTCATAAATAGAAATGTTATACCAACTAGTAAAATCTTCTGTTTCACACATGTTGCACCTGTCTGTGTGTTGTTGTGTTTTGCAGTCTAGCTTCCAGCTTCTCTGGCTGCTCACCTCTTATTCTTACTCTGACCTGTTTTTTTTCTAGCGACCGTTCCCTCCTGGCTCAGGCAGGATACATAAGATAACAATAAGCTTTAATTCCTTAATGTAATCCATTTGGGCCCATGCCATTTTGTTGTACTGTCAGGCAGGAGGACACACAGAAGTGGGGAGGCTGTCTTCTGGGTTATATTTGGCTGCTGATCTCATTGTGGCTGATGCAGGCTCCTGTCACAGGCTTCCTGCGTGTGGAGCACAAGCTGGACATTGTCTGTGGCAGATGACTTCACACTGCTTCAGCTTTGCTTTTGCTGCCAGCTTTGTGCTGCCGAAGATTCCTTTGTATTTCCAATGGCAAAGTTTTTGTTTGTGTGTGTGATAAAATAAAGCTTTGTCAGGAAAAGCTGTGCATGTGCTTAATGGATGCGTTGAACGTTCCCAAGACCGTGCTGAATGTAGAGTTAAGTAAAGGAAAATTATTGGCCAAAGGAGCCTTAAGATTCTGTAAAGCAACATGGTTTAAGTCATTTGGAGATTCCTAAAGTATGCTCAGTATTTTAAACACAGGTAGAAGAGTGGTAAACACTAAAGAATGAATACTTCTAATGGAAAGCTGTAGTGCATAGCCCCAGGACTCTGCCTTTGCAGCCTGCGAGTGGTAACTTTTTTATAAAAAACACACAAAGTGTATTAAAATCATTAAGAGCTGATGAATGCAGAATATATTCAATGAATTCAGGTTTTTAGGACTGACCATGGGGAAAACAGAACGTTAGCATTTACGTCAAGTGAAGCTTCCTGGATGTATTTAATTTGTTTTACTGAAACTAGCAATGGCACAAAGAAGTGGCACAGAGTCATGCCAGTATGGCACGTTTGCAGATCTGGGAAGGATTTCAGGAGTGCTGGGTACTTGTTTGTTCCTATGTTACAAATACAGTCTGCCTGTATTTCATCTGCCTGGAGACCAGGTATCTTTTCTGATATCGTTTGTGCTTATGTTTATTGGTCTAAATCTTGAGCCCCTTCCACTTGTGTTTCTGTAAATGAAAGCAGAACGTTAGTCCTCAATGTGAAATACAGGGGAGATGTTGGGAACAAGAAAGTCTGTGTTCTTATGCTGTGGTTTGGAGCGAGCAATTATTGCTGAGTTGGCAAGAATGCAGTTGGTCAATAGTTAACTACAAAGGTCTTTAAAGTGCTTCAGAGACATTCTGGAGTTACTCTGTAAGCAAAGGAAAAATGCCTTTCTCTCATACTGTGGCACAGCTGGTTAATGTGTGGCTTTGACATCCATTAAACCTTCACAAACAGCGAAAGCAGGCTAGCCATGCTTTTAAAATGGCATCAAGTTTTGTTTACAAAAGTTAAGGTGGTTAATGTTATGGACACCTTTTGTTCTGGCTTCCCGTTGAATTTGGTATTGCCTTTTGACGCCCTGACATCTCAAGGTGATGAAGTCTTGGTTTTAGGGAAATAAGAGTGGGCTTATGTTAACGTTGATAAAAGCCATATATTAATATCTTCTATTATTCAAAACCCTGGAGATCTGCAGTTGCTTGTAATCACTGGAGAACCAAATGCTGATCAGTGAAGCCCAGAGGTGTGAGGTGTGGTTGGTTGGCTGTGGCTCACTGTGTGACAACAGGAACTGAGTAACCTCCTCAGTGCAGAGCATTGGATCTTTATCAGAGACTCTGAGGGACAGGCTGAGGTGCACACACAGCATGGATGGTTGCCCAATGGTCATACCCCTGTTGGAAAATGGGTATCTGGAAATACAGGAGTGTACACAAATGAGGAAAATGAATGTGGAACTGTTACAATGAAGTTGTTTAATTGATACTGTAGGATAAGTTTTTACTTCTAGCTATTACCAAGAAATAAAAAGCAAGCAGGAAGCCTTGTGGTGGTAGCAACTGCAGATGATCTCTAGTTATTAAAACACTCTGGCATGTGAAACAAGTCTACGCAGAGGTGCCAGGGCAGCTCATGGCACAGTCTGGGCTTTGGAGGTTCTGGGCCTGCTCAGAAGGTGAAAATAGAAATGGATGTAAATTATGATAAGCTGTCTTTGAGAAGAAAGAAGTGTCGTTTGTGGTTTTGCTGACAGTGTAATAAGAACTTGGTGATTTAGGCACTGTGGAATGGCTGCAGGGCAATACATGTCACAGGATGACTGCGCTGGGTACAGCCTTCTTGGGTACCTGGAGCAGAGCTTGGAGCAGGTCTGCATGGAGGGGCTGGATTTGTAGTTGCTTCAGCATGAGTTGTGTGCAGTGTTTTAGCAAAATCCCGTGCTCTTTATGTCTCCAAGCTTATTTTACTTCTTTGACAGGCATTGCTTGAGTCTGCAGCGAGTGCTGCGGTACTGGCTGGGCTGTGCAGAGGTAGTGGCCATGCATTTGGGATGTCATGTGGTGCTACTGCTTCCTCTCTGCCTTCATGGCAGTCTCTGGTGAGACAGAGCTGCAAAGGAAGCCCTCGCTTCCTGTTTGCTTGTGTTCGTAAGCAATGCACTGATGCTTTGCTTCCTTCTGAGCTTTGTAGTTCCCCTTTCCTAACCCTCTTATTTCCTACAGAACACATCTTTTGGAGGCATGCAGAGTAAAATACATACGTACCCTCTCATTTTAATTATGGAAAAAAGCTTGTCATTGCTGGCACTGCTAATAGCAGCTAGACATCAGAGCACTGTGGCAAGTGCCCTGGCAGCCATGCCATCCCTGCAGCTGCAGGAGCGTGCAGGAGCACAGTGCACTGAAATGGCGTGCACTGGTGAGCTGGCAGTTCCTCTCTACTGTCTGATGATGGACATCACGTTAGGAGAAAGAAGCTGTTTGTTTGCCTTTCTGCCTTCCTTTCCTTCTCATTTTTTATTCAAAACTTCAAATAAAGACCTGAACATGCTTGTGTTTGCCTTTTACTTCTGAACAATACACAACCATAGCAGGCAGTGGTAACAGTATGCTGCAGCTCGGTGTGGACCCTGGAGGCAGACTGCAAGCAAAAATTGTACAGTGCAATCAAGAGACTCATTGGGAGTCTGCTTTAATTATTCCACTAGCTGGGCACAAAAGTTGTTGTAGCTGTAGCTGGATGAAATTCAGTAGACCTTTGTCAGAAGCGAAGTACAAATGTGTAGTTCAGATGTGGTCTTTTCATTAAAACCTGCTTACTAAAATAGCAAATCCACTTTTGTAGTGCAGCAGTAGCTGCTAAAGGTAGGTATGAATATATGCATTGAGCTGTTCTGTGCGTCAGCATGGCTGAAGACCACTGGGAAGCTGAGGTACAGTAGGTTAGCTTTTTATGAAGCTCTCTATATGAGGTAAATGAGCAGCAAAGGTCATGTGAGCACAGGTAATTTTAACATTTGCACTTACTATAGTTATTGATTTCTCTTGCTGCTTTGGTGATGAAAAGTGTACCTAAAAAGCATGCCTAGGTATTTTATGTAATTCATCTGAGATTTTCTCCCCCCTTCCCCTCTCAAAGCACTTCATGGTTCATTCTGGTGCTGACAACTCACAGTACCTGTTTCTGACACCTTGTGGGCCAGGGTTTGTTCACCAAGACAGCTCTTACTGCTCCATCAGAGGAAGTCACCAGCCAGTTCAACATGCAGCAGAGTAAAGTGCTTTATGTCATATAAGCTTTGCAGGATGTGGTTGACTTCCTCTTGTTGTGCCTTGAGTGCATAGTGCCCGTTCAGCAGGAAAGCACTATTTAGTCAGGGGGATTTCTCATGCAATGAGATGCTTATTCACATTAACTACAGTTTGTGTGTATGTGTTTATATCTCTCTAAAAAACAAAGCTTGGTACTGAAGGGAGTGGAAGAAGGTTTTAGTTCTTAACTCAGTGCGTGTGGATAGTACTTGAGTTACCAGTAATTAAAAAGTGTGTGAAAGCTGCACCTTCTCATCTTTAAATAACCAAACCTGCTCCCTGTTAAAACAATAGACATCTCACTTCTCTAATTGCCAGTGCTGGGATGGGGCAGAGGAGGTGAGAGGTCTGGTTTGACTTCTTGGAAAAGGATGCTGAGCTGGGGAGCAGTTCTCTCTGTGCCAGTTTGGATTCTTCATTGACTCATGGTACTCTGCAATTAAGCACTGGTTACATAAGCAGGTTGTGTTCATACTTAATAAGTAATCTTTCTAGTGTGAGAGTGAGATGTTATTGTTATGTAAATCCATCATGTTGAAGGATTCTGCAGGCATTAGTGGGAGTAGCTTAGGAGTTGGATACTGACTTTCTGCAATATCACTTGATTTCCTGACAGTTATGATCTCTTTGGTGACAGATGCCTAACAAGAAGTGAGTTCTGCTGTGGGTTTGTGATGCTCCAGAAGGACTATTCCTCCTCCGTGCTCTCAAGTCTGCAAAATTTAACTACAGCATTCTGTAACAAGACAATCCAGAATTTGTGTATTTATTGAGTTCAGTGGTGAACTGGTGTTTGTGAATCCCCTTCTGCAGACTTCTTTAAGGTTTATAGTAGACCCCTGGGGATATTTGGATGTGGGAGAATAGGCCTGCTCCCAAACTTGTGGAGCTTTCACAACGGTGAGAAACAGATGGGGAGTTGAGATCCCTGTGGCTGCACCGATACCCCTGCAGTGTCTGGCTGCAGTCTGTGCTTGGGCTGGGCTCCAGAGGTAGCTGTGCTGGTCTGGAGGTGGGAGGCTGCACAGGGGTATGTGCTGCTGGAGGCCAGCGTGGCCACACGTTTGCATGGCATGTGCTTCATGCTGCAGTCTGCCTGCTTGCAGGTATCCAAATATAGACAAAAAGATGGTTTGTTTTTATTCTGATGTGAATGTGTGAAGAATTATTTTAATTTCAGTGTATGTGAAGTATGTGATGCATCTTCTTGCTGTGTTATTTAAGGATAGCTCCTCCTAAATTTAAAGATTAATTGCAATTGCACGCATATAAAAGTTCTAAATTTGCTTGATTTCCTTGCACGAGTTTTTAGTGGTAACAAAAGCTTGACTGTGGGAATGGTATAATGGTGGGATACTTAAGGCTAAACATAAGAGAACAAAGGTGCATGCAGGGAAGAAGAATGTTGTTGGTCGTGATATTGAATGGTAGTTAGCGTCTGTGGGCTGAAGGTGAAGACAAGAAATGCAATGCCATGAGCAGTGGTACCTCCATACATGTTTACTCCGTTTCCAGGGCCTAGCTGATCAGGTGCTTGCTGAACAGCGATTGGCATTGTCATGCTTAATAGCACTTGCTGAAAGTTGTATTTTCCATGAATCTGTCCAGTATGTTTATAACAGAGGCTCAGGCATGCGTTTATAAGCCTTCCATTGTCCTCTGTGAAGTGTGTAATTTCAGTATGGTTTTGTTAGCTTTTTACTTAAAGCTCAACGTTGTAAGAAGGGCTAAGCTTTTCCTCAGATTTCTGTTGTACATTATGCCCTTTGAATATTCATCACGTGTTTTCTCAGGACTCTTAAAGGGCTTTAGTTACTGCTTAAAGTTTGTGGCAGAGCACTAATGTAGACTAATAATGGTGCTGATGGTAGGTAGCATTAACTCCTTATCTTGTGCATCTTCATCTGTAGCAGCATCTTTCTTTTCTTTGAGGCCTGGTCTTGAACTGTGGTCCTCAAGTGCAGAGATCTGCTTGAAGCAGTCACGTGTCCAGTTGCTTTTTGATCTGTTATGATGCAGAGGGGAGAAGAATGCCTCCGGACAGAGAGGTAGAGTTTTTTGGTTGTGTTTTTTCTTTTTCCCCTTTGCCCATCAGGCCTGAAATCCTCCTGAAAGGAGGATGCTGTGGACTTGTATAATACTGCCCTTCATCCTTCTACCTGCCCTGTGCTGTCTTTTGCTTTGTTTAAAATGAAGCACATGCCCGCTCCTCATGGCTCTGTAATTTAAGCTCAGCAAGAAGCATTTGGAACCTTCTAATTTTCCTTCCATGCTACAGTTATGGTAACTTTTCTCAAAAAAAAAAGAAAAAGAAAAAAATTGGCTAGGTTCCTGATCCTGTTGCTGAGAAGCACAGAGCAGCTGCTGGTTAGCTGCTTACTGCAGGCAGGCTTCAGAGGCAGCAGCTTGCTGGGTGGCTTTAATGGTGGTGGAGCTGCAGGTTCTGATGTGGCTCTGATGGTGGGAGTGCTGTCCTACTCATCCCCCCAGAGAGGGAGGAGGGAACATGCATCTCTGGACCAGAACTGAGGAAATGTTCCATGCTGTCAGTAGATGTGTTTTGATGTCAGTAGTTGGGTGTGCACGAGCAACAGAGATTGCATTTTAGAAAGATGTGTGTTCTGATTTGTACCACTAGCTGAGTAATGAAACTCTCTTGCCATTCACATCTTCATGGCAGGGTGCTGTGCTGGGGTCCCTCCCTCTCTGCAGGACACAGTAATGAATGAAATGCTCTGTGACTCAGCCCCTAGCTTTTAATTCTTAGCTTCTCCTCTTGGAAGTCAGAGGGCAGCAATGCATGCAGGCTGGGCTGGTGGCTTACTGACCCCAGTGGGAGAGGCCACCTACAAGTGCTGGTGTAGAGGATTGGGTTGTGTGCTGTTCCTGAGTGTGTTTGATACAGAGCCCTGAGTTGAGTTGCTGTAGAGAACTACTGAAGAAAAATCTCTTGATGATTTTTGGTCTAATGCTGTTTATCCTTTTAAAAAGGGAAAAGAAAATTAAGGACAGGCGTCTTGATTGACTGTTGTTTTTTGTTTTTTTTTCTGTTGGTGGCTTGGATTCTATGTAATTTTGGTAGATGGAGCCCTTATAAAGGAGTGTCTAATGGTATTCCACTAGAAGGGGAGCTTCTGCTGCTTGATTTACATGAGACAAAGAGCTGGAATACAAGCACTAGAATGCTGTCAAGCTGCAAGCCAAGCATCCCTGTGGTGTGCTTAGCGACAGCCTGTATGTAAGACTGCTCTCGTATGGCATGCGCACACGTCACCGCTCTTCAAACTGCTGAGAAAGGCACGGGATTATTTCCAGATAAGCTGTCTGTTAGATCACCTTTCTCCCATCTGTGCCTGCTTTCCTGTTTTTTCAATGAGTTTCAAACTAATTCCCCTTCTCTTTAATATGTTATTTAGAAGAATACACATGCCTGTTTCTTGTCTCTCCCACAGCATGCCCGGGACAGTGGGCTGTGCACAGTGCTGAACATCTGAGTGAGTGAAAGCAAGGGTTAATGCCTCATGTTGGCTCATCTTTTGAGTTCAATTAGCTTCATCTAGCAGCATGTCAGTGCGGGGAAAAAAGGGCAGCGTGGCATTTATTAAAGGCTGCCCCTCGTTGCCTGACATTTCAGCACTGTGTTGCTGGATGCATGGCCCAGGAATGAGGAGAAACGCATGGCTGGGGTGGCTCGGCCCCCTGAGGAGAGGCTCCCAGGCCAACGCGGGCTTCAGTTGAGCAGAAATGAGCATGAGAGACACTCGTGTCCTATTATGAAAAGGTTAAAGGAGGGAAGCATGCAGTTGGGCACGTAGGCCGCAGGCTGTTCGCAAGGCTCGCACCTCTGCGTGAGGCAGTTGGCCGTAGCCTGCTGTGCCGGGCAGGAGCTGCAGGGTTCTGCTGCCAGCGTGCTCTATGGGGCTGCAGCAGTCCTGCTTTCAGAAACCTCTTGCACTTGAGAGGATGACTTTTTATTAAAGTAATTGTCCAAGGAAAGCTGAAATAGAAGCATGCCAGGGAAATACAAAACTAAAAACTCTACACCTAATATTAGTGAGCAGTTTTACGGGCAGGGGTTTTTGGTTCCTGTTTGTGGGGGTGGTGTTTTGTGGGTTTTTGAGAGGAGATGGATGTTTTCCTTTAAGCTTCGGGAGCAATGAAATTGAGATGAAGATTGGAAAATTCTGATGTTTTGGGACAGGACAAGTGAAGTTTTTGGGTCTGCTCAGAGTGACCAGGTTAGGGGAGAGGCAGAGCCTGAGCACAGCGTGTCCAGCACAGATGGGGTTTTGTATCTGTTCCTCTTGGCCCATTCTTTTCTAGCACAGCTCGTTGAGGTTACGCTTTTGCTGGTGATCTAGCTTTAATGAGGCTGGTTTCATCCTATTATTGTCCAGCTTTTTGACCTCTGAAGAGATACCATCCTCCTGATGTAATTCTCTGTTCTGCAGTGTAAGATTTGATGAACAAGTATCATAGAATCATAGGGTTGGAAGGGACCTCCAGAAATCGAGTCCAACCCCCCTGCCACAGCAGGTTCCCAACACCAGGTCACACAGGTAGGCGTCCATGTGGGTCTTGAATATCTCCAGAGAAGGAGACCCCACAACCCCCCTGTGCAGCCTGTGCCAGTGCTCCATCACCCTCACTGTGAAGAAGTTCTTGCACACATTTGTGTTCTTGCACACATTCGTGTTCGTGCACACCTCCTGAGCTGCAGTTTCTGTCCATTCCCCCTTGTCCTGTCTCCACACACTGCTGAAAAGAGTCTGGCCTCGCCACTTTGTCCCCCACACCTCAGATATTTATAAATCTGGATCAGGTCCCCTCTGTCTTCTTTTCTCAAGTCTAAATAGACCCAGTTCACAGGGGAGATCCTCCAGGCCCTTCACCATCTTTGTGGCCCTGTGCTGGACTCCTTCCAAGAGATCCCTGTCTTTTTTATACTGGGGAGCCCAGAACTGGACACAGTACTCCAGATGAGGCCTCACCAGGGCAGAGTAGAGGGGGAGGATCACCTCCCTTGACCTGCTGGCCACGCTCTTTTTAATGCACCCCAGAATGCCATTGGCCCTCCTGGCCACGAAGGCACACCGCTGGCTCATGGTCAACCTGTCGTCCACCAGGACACCCAGGTCTCTCTCTGCAGAGCTCCTCTCCAGCAGCTCATCCCTCAGCCTGTACTGGTGCATGCAATTATTCCTCCCTAGGTGCAAGACTCTACACTTGCTTTTGTTAAATGTCATCTGGAAAGTATGGTGAGAAAGACCCAAAAAGCAACAGTGGGATTGAATTAGGTCACACAGCAGGTGAGTATGTGCTTATTTATGAAGGAAAGTATTTTTTTTGGCTGAATTTCTTGATCTATTTCAAGTTTGGTTTTTTTTTTTTTTTTTTGGCTTGCATCCTAATGTGGATTGCCACATGTTGCATGTTAATGGTTTTATTGACAGATCTTGAGAAACTGTTTCACCTCTGCAGCAGTAACATTGTTTTACTCGGCAGGCACACAGACTTGGCTTAGGACTCATGCGTGCGTTCATTTCTTGCCTTGTTTTGTTTGACCTTTGGATGTATATGCGTGATCAGTTACTGTTACTTAAGTAAGTATACGTGTGTATCTGTGCAGACAGCTTAGCCCCAAGCCTAAACTTTAAGCAATGTATTTGAAATATATTCAGGTTTTTGAAGACAACTTGTGTAATGAACATAGACTTTTCCATCCCTCCCCTTCCTATCCTCCTCCTCTTGTCCTTTCCTTGCTCTTTTATCTGCTCAGTTGTGACACCCCACACAAGGCACACAGGTGAATCCTTTTGCTGTATTTTTCTTCTGAGATCTTTTTAGAAGTGTTTTAATTTCCTTTGGTGTGATGCTGTTTGGTACTTCAGCACAGATATCTTCCATATCACCTTTTTTTTGAGTGCTGTGCTCTGCTCAGTGATGTGGTGACCAAGCGTGGCCGGATATTTAGATAACACTGTGTGATAAGGTATGGCAGCTGGAATAAATTCTCAGTGTCGGTATTTTCTAACAGAGCAGTGATTTTGAAGGTTGTGTTCAGGAGGCTGGGCAGAGTTGGAGTTTATGCCTTCCCTCGTGCTGACTGATGTTTAACCTTGGATATGCTCTTTAACCTCTTTGTGTCTGGTTCCTTCATGAAAAATGGGCTGTGACACTCGTTTCTTTGTGTGAGAATAGGATTTCCAGGATGTGAAGGAGCATAAAGATGTTCTGTGTAAGGCAGAAAGTTGGAGTAAATTGCCTATCACTTCACTTGCACTGTTATCTTCAGAGAGGCACAGCAGTCTGAGGTGCAGAGTGAATTCCCCAGTGTTATGTGAATGTACCAAATGGAGATCTTCTGCAGTCTCATCCAAATGTTGGCCATGCAGCTCTTCACTTAGGAAATAGAGCTGAGCTACTGAAGTCCAGCATGGATTTGTTAACATGAGCTGTGGTTATTTTTTCCTCTGCTGTGTCAGAGACACTTAACACTCCTGAAGTCTCTTACTCTGTATGAAATCCAAAAGCCTTTTCTGAAAAATGTTTAATTACTTACCACTTTAGTGTGGTGTTTTAGCTAATACAGTCTATTGCAGCCCTTGGGAAACTAACACAGAAGCACACAGTGCCGCTAATCAGTGACCATTTTACAGTGCTTTCTAATAGCGTGGAGCGATTGGCTAGCAACGTCTGGTTTAATCTAAACAAGTCATGGGGGAGCTACTATGAATTATGCATGACAGCCTGACCCATTTGGAGGCAAATCTGTTTGTGGTGCCAGGCAGATCATGTGCAGTCTGGCCTGCAGGACTGCGTTTGTGATGAAGGCTCCTGACTGCAGCAGTGCTCACAGTGGTGTCGTGCTTGCTTGTCTGAAGCCTGCCTGTTGTTACCTATGATAAGAAATGATGGGGAAAGGTTTTTAAAAAGTCCAGCTTGCATAGCCCGTGGGTCCATAGGTATCATTTCAGAAAGATACTTGGTGAACATAGCAGTAGTCTAAAATAATTGGTGCTTATTTTTGGCTTTATGCTCAAACAAAAATGTCGCTCTATTCCTGTAATACAGTTGAGACTACTCTGTGGTATGGCAAGCTATAGAGATGCTGAAATAACAGGGCAGCCAACTGTCCTTCTTGTATTGTATCTGCTTAGCATAATGATCGAGTTACAACAGTGGGATAGCAGAATGGGAGAGCCCAAGGAATTTCATCTTGAGTTAAGCATCTTTAAGTAAGTGCTATTTGATACCTTATCTTGGGATGGGTTTGACACGGGTATCCATATCGTGAGAACTTAAAGTAGTTTGAATGTCTGGGACTAGTGTGGATTCAGTGCCAAAAGAGCACAGCTACAGGTGACCAAACAAATTTCTTTCTGTAGGAGCAGATGTCGATCACAGTTTTCTAGTCTTAAGGTATCTAGCTCTTACACTTTTTGCATTGTAAAGCAGCCAGGTTATGCTTTCCTTTCTTGCATTTTCATCGTGCTGTTTTTTGGTTTTTTTTTTTTTGCTATAATTCTACACTGTGTTTATATATATGTTTATATGTATTTTTTTCTTTTTTTCTCCATGTAGCTGTCAGTTTTGATTTCCATAACTGGGAATCGGCGTGTTATGAAGATAGCATGCCTTCTGCTTGCTCTTGCTGTGTGGTTTTTGCCTTTATTTAATAAGGTGGACCTGATTCTAACATATTGTTGTTTGCTTATGGGTTCTGATCCATACCTTATTGCTGAGTGAGGAAGCAAAAAGGTAACACTGAAATGGGAGAGAATTCCCCGGCTGACTCACTGCTGGGGCTGCAGGTCTTGCCACACCTGAGCTGCCATCTGCGAGGACGAGGAGGGCTGTCAGGAGGAACTAATGCTGCTGGTACTCCTCGTGCTGGGTCTTGTGAGCATGTCTAAATCTTCTGACTCGAGGGATGTCACGGTAACACCTTTTCATGTGAATTCACTTCAGAAGCAATCCGAATCTCAGCTGCTTCAGCAGTTTCCACACCTGAAGCCAAACTGCTCGAATAACTCCTTTGGCATGCTTACCCCCCTTGATTCACACCTTCGGGGGATCCTGCACTGAATCACAAAAGAACGTTTATGTTTGAACAAAAGAAGTCAAGTACAATGGCGTGTGTCCTAAATTGCTCTGAGCAATTTCCACTGCCTTTTCTGAGCTTATATTTTATCCCTTAAGCTTATTTGTTTATTTTGTGGATCATATCAATGGAATATTTAGCGAGGGTGATGAGGTGGCTGTGCAGCCCCTTCCCAGCTGTGTCCAGTACAGCAGATTTGTTGCTTAACTATTGATTTAGACATGGTTGCATTTAGCCCTCAGAACTCTGCAAGTGTCTGGCTAACTAAGCTGACAGGCTAAATTAGGCTTTTATCATCAACACTTTTCATCCTAGCAGCAGTGTACCAAAGCAGTGTATTCTAAATATAGGCTCCAGTGTGTTTTTACCGTTTAAAAAAAAAAAAAAAAGCCCCTCTAAATCATCTATGGAATGGCCGTTTAATCTTTGAGGGAGAACACTGATCTTCTCAGGCGTTTGCATTTCTTCCTGCTGAACTGAAGCCTTGTTAAATCTGGTACGTGTCTGGTGATGCCGAGGGCTGCAGGCAGGAGGAGCAGGAGCCCGTAAGCTCAGCAAGCCAGGAGCTTGGCTGCACCCTGGCACTACTTGGCTGTGGGTTTGGGACCGGGAAGCTGTACAGCCCACTTCTCCTCTGCCGTACTGTCCCTGTATCTCAGAGGACAGCTGTTCCCTCCGTTGTGCCAGTGCTGCCATCAGCCAAGTGAAAGAGCTCCATTGTCAGAAAAATACCCGCCTTCCCTTCTTTTGCTTCCCTTAGTACAGTCTGTTTTGCATCATGACATTGCTAGAGTGTCACACCATGGCTGCATGGTGCTGGGGAAGGGCCGTGGGTGGCCTGGTGCACAACAGTTAGCAGTGCCACGCAGTGCCTGTGCTGTCCTTGTCCTACGGCTCACGCAGCACCAGGGCAGGAGACCCAACTAATGCAGATGAGCCACTGCTGTGGGCCTTGGTGCAGCTGGTTGTGTGGGTGAGGCAGTGGGAGGAGATGGAGAAGGAGGGCACTGAGAGGGACTAAATCAGTGGGAGCACGGGGTTATGTCGTACTCCCAGCATGGTTGTGTTCATGGGATGGGAGCACATGAAAGCACCTGTGTCACCACAGCTTTTGGCTTCTGTTACGTGTCTGGCACATTCATTAGAGGACATTGCTGAGAAGCTGTTAGGCGAGTGCTGGTCAATTAACTGAAGGGTGCATATATGACCACTTACATGAAAATCTAAAATGAAAGTATGTGAATGTGTGGCACCAGAGGAGTACAACTTCAACTTCTATTAAACTTGCTACTTCCTTAAACCTCTTTAGAGCACTACTTTTACACTATTACTAACAGCTATTGCTGTTTCAGATTGTTACGGTTATAATGAATTTGTTATTTCAAAAAATGTGCAATTCTCGTTGAAGCCACTTGAAAGTGTCTTATATTTTGAGTCTGAGGAGCAGAAAAAATTACATGCTGAATTGGTGCTAAAATTTTGCAATTAAGTGCAGAAGCTGACAGTGCAGAAATGAGAATTCGAGTGGTTTTTAGTGCTAATTATTCTTCTGACGCATATTAACATATCCTGATTAGTGTAATGTTGATGAGATAGATATTGATAATGCAAATGAAGTTGCTAGGAGCTAAATTTGAAAACGTGGGACTTTTACTCTGGGGGAGGAGAACACCAGTATGACTTGGTGCCATTTGCAAACTGCTTGCAAATGAAATTCTAGCTGGTTTGTGACCTGGCCAGCTTTCCTGATGAGGAATGCTCTTCAGAATAAATTTGAGAGCCTGATTTGAACTCAGATTGCAAGTGGGTTTACATGTAACTCTTCAGGAAAGCTGTGGTCTGTGCTTCGAAAGGGACAAAGTCCCCTGAAGCCCAAAGTTAGAGCGGGGCTAGACAGAGAGGGAACTGAGCAGGAGGCTGCCGTGCAGACAGTGCCCTTTGTGCTGCAGTTGTCATCACAGGGCTGTTACAGCATGGTGGGTGCTTGATTAAAGCATTTCTCACGTTTAGGTATGCAGTGGTAGTACTGGTGTTAGAGCCATGAAAGATCCTGTCTAATAAAGCACTGTTAAAGTGAATCAGATCTGTCCTCTGTTTAGCCCAGCATGTTTCTGCCAATGGCCAGTGGTGGAAAAAAAAAAAAAAAGGCATGAGGAAGGTGCAGAATCATGTTACAATAATCCCCAATGCTTAGAGGACATCTTATGCTGCAGTGCCTGAACTTCTGTAACTTTTCCAAAATATATTGATCTTTGCTTGTAAGTTTTGAAGTTGTTGCTGTATTTTGTGTGCTAAAGTGGCCAATGTCTTGTTGGTATTTTCATCTCGGTGACCCGATTCTATGCCCTACAACAATGTGCTGCACTGTGCTATTAATGTTTTTGAGATACTTGTTTTTTGTTTATCTGTTGCACTTTGAAAAATGCAGATTTGTGGTTCCTTGAGAAACACGTATCACTTTCATTCCAAACTGAATATAAAACATAAGTTTCTCTACTGCAAATACATTACCAGCATGTTGACTCTCTTCAGTTGAAGGGTTGATGGTTAAACATTCACTTGGGGCTACCATTTATTTTTCTTTGCTGTTTTGATTTTTCTTTCCTATTTACATTTTTCAGTTACAGATAACTGACAGCACTTCAACAGGTCTTTGACAGCCTTTGGTATCATGCTAGGTTGTTGGAGAGCATCCTCAAAGTTCAGTATGAAAAGCAGGAAATGCATGCAGCTGTGTCTGCTGTCCTAGCTCTGTATTTATGTGAGTGAAAGTAACCAACAGAACAAAGAACATTTGTACAGAGGAGTTCTGGGAACAAAGGGAGATTGGATACCTCTGGATTTACACACTCTATGGTGGGGGCAATTAAGTCTTGGCCTCTAAAGTATGTAATTTTGAAAACTGCAGTAATAGCACTTTCAGAGTTTTGTCATCTCTGAAGCGAGCTGGAGCTTGTAGGTGCTGGATTGTGTGAATTATGAAATGCTTGGGTTTATATTTTTCTTTTGAAAACCTATGTTGAAGCAGGCAGCACCTGACCCATCCATGTGGGTGCCTGGGCTGTGCAGGTTGGGGTGGTCATGTTCCCATGGCAGCTGTACTGTAAATGGGCATGGAAAGCTGTGGCCCTCAGTAAAAGCCTAGCGGGTGAAATCTGGCCAGTTCCAGAAAGGCTGAAAAATGTAACTCACATTTACTTCAGCAGTAAGATGATTTGGGGTCTCCGTAAGCAAGATTTTAATGTCGTAGCCAGGTCTGTGGTAGAGACAGGCCGAATTGAGCTGGATGGCAGCTGTTAAGTCTTCTGGTACCACAGTATTGTTTGTTGCTTGCTCTCATTGTTGTGCTGTGGTATGCAAAATCCCAATAGCAGCAGGTTTTCCTCACAGCTGGATTCAGTGAGCTGAGAAATACACTTCGTTCCAGATTTGTATCTCTCTGTAATTGTCAAACCTGAATGTGTTCTCCAAGGTTTGGAGTCTTTCTATCCCATCAGTCTTGTTCAAGGGTTTTGTAAGAGGGGAAATAGCCTCAAGTTGTGTCAGGGGAGGTTTAGGTTAGATATCAGGGAAAGCTTCTTTACAGAAAGGATTGTTAAGCTCTAGAATAGGCATCCCAGGGATGTAGTTGAGTCACCATTCCTGAATGTGTTTAAACTCCATCTGCATGTGGTGCTCAGGGACATGACTTAGCAGTGGTTGTTAGAGTTAAGGTAGTATAGTTTCCAACCTGAGCAATTCTGATTCTACAGTTTTGATATTTAGTTTTCTTTGGTAAGAATTTATAGTCATTTGGGGCAAACCTTGACTTTTGTTCATAAAGCCTTTCACTGGGAGGCTTTCTGTAGCTAAACCCTGCTTAAACATATCTTTGTAGGCAGTGATGGTTTTGGAAGTCCAAGGTCTTGCATGGATTCTTGATTTTTAGCAGTGCTGGAAATCTGGCTGGTGCCAGTACCACTCAATGTACTTCTCTCACTTGGACGCAGGGACCCTTGCTTGCATGTAGCACTCTGTCTCAGAAATCAGAGCTTGACACCCATAGGTCTTTCTGCCTTTAGAGCCTGTGGTTTGGACATCCCAGATGAATCAAGTCCTAGTTCTGCTCACTGCTGAACTAGGAAGCAACATTGCCAGGTTTTTTTTTTTGTTTTTGTTTTGATGTTGACCTGTTTCTCAGCACTGCATATGTACATTGATTGTATGTGGAACACCCACAATTTTAGTAATTATTGTAATGCTAAATAAATAAATGAACCCACAGTGACTTTGACTATCTGCTCAACAGCTGTGATTGCCAAGTTAGAAATCTGCAAACTAAGAGGATCTGTTCTTGGGAAAAAAAAAATTGATGGTTTACCTGTATTTTGCCCTCTCATTCTCTTTCTTTGCCTGTTTACTTGTTTTAATTTAAGGAAACAGAGCTGGTACATGGGATGAAAAATTAGTAGCAAAAATGTTCTTCAGTGGAAGGTGTCCTGCTCACCAGAGCATCTCTTGTTCTTTTCTTCTGTGGTGAAGAAGAAAGTTCTGGAAAAAAAAGCTTAAGGCTTGGGTCCATTGAATAAAAGTTTGACATTTCCAAGATGCTGAGAAAGGGAAGCACGATAACCCCCCAGAATGTCAGACTGAAGGAGGATGTATTGAAATTGAGAGAGCTTCCTCTCGTGAGCTCCAGTCTTCATGTGCCCAAGAGGAGATGGGATATCTCCAGCTCCCTCCCACGGCTGGTGGAGTCAGTGAGCACAGTGCTGAAGTCACTTAGAGGATGAAAATATCTGTCTAGCATTTGTTCAGAAGTGTTAAAAACGATTTACTGCTATATGTGGAGTTTCGTGTGTTGTGTTGTGAAGAGTCCTTTGTACACTGAGAACCATATATTCAAAGAACGAGCTGTGTGCTTGCTTTGGAGGGATGGAAAAGCAGAAAGATTTAAAGAGAACCAAAAGGCCACTTAACATCCCATGTATGAAGAGGTGTTAGTGAGCTCTCTGTTGCTGTCTTTAAAGGATAACCAAGGCACCATACTTGGCTCTAGGCTGCATATAGACTGGTTCAGTGAGTCCTTGCATCTCTTTGAAGATCTGACCCTTGTTCCTGGTGTTTGCAGTGTTTCAAATGTGCCCATTTTCCCTTTTGTTTATTCTTATTTATTTATGTTGGAATGTGACGTTCTGATCAAAGAAAAGAGATGGAGTTTTCATTTAAAAAAAAGTCATTTTGACTTGTTTCAGACTGAAGAATTCTACTAGCAAAATGAATTTTCTGCATGACACGTTTAATTGTTTATTCAAGTTTTTTGGCTTGTTAGAAAAGACTTCTTTCTTGAAGAAGGACTTCTTTGTCTGAAGAAGTCAAATTGCACGTGTTCCAAGGATGACACATACTGTCCAGATGCTGATTTGTGTTGTGGAGTCCTGAGCTCCGTTAATGTTTTCCTTCTTTTTATTCTTCATCCTTCAAATAATGCATTCTTGATAAGCTTTTTATTTTTTTTTTAATCTTTGCATTGCTTCAGTATACTTTGGTACACCAGTGGTGACACGTAAATACGTGCTGTTTATCTTACGAAGCTCCTTCACCATGATATCTGTTGCTTTTTTCAGCCTTCTTGAGTGCTCGCTTACACGCTGGAAACCCCCATCACTTTGATTGAAGGAGGTGCTGCTTCTGCCCTTCGTTTCTCTGTAACATCTCCAGGGGTTTTTCAGTGACTCTTCCCTTGGCAGCACCACTGCTCTTAGCAGCTCTGATGCTTTCTTCTCTTTCCCATACTTCTTCAGCATGTGCCTAGACTTGTGTACTAGATGAAGATGGCTGCAGATGAAGCATAGGCCTGTGGAGGCAGATCTGGGTGTGTCCGATGCCTGAACAGTCACTGTGCAACTGAAATGCCCAAACCCGGCAGGCTTCTGGGGACAGTACTTCTTAGCAGAAGTCGGTAGCAGATTTGAGGTGATAATGGGTTTGCTTTGGCTGTCAGACTTGGTTTGATAAACTACCCAGGCTCCAGGTAGTCAGTGAATATCTTGTTCTCAGTGGGGTTGTTCAGGAAGCCTCAGAAGGCGGGGAAGCATATCCAGCATGATTTGGCTGAATAGAGCTGTGGACTAACGGATCTGAACTGCAAACAAAGCTGCACAGTTCTGAATTTCCACTGAACGGAGAGTTTTGCTTGGATTTTGGGCATGGCTGAGTCCAGGTTTTGTATCTCCTGTATCACGGTGGCTGTTGCGATGGGAGCACAGCATCTGGAACTCTTTGAGTAGATTGTTTCAGGGATTCCTCATGTTTCACATGATCAGTGATCACCTCTGCATGAAAGAGGTTTGGCTTAAAATCTTACCTACCTTTTTAAGAAGTACTTAATACCTCAGCTAGTACTCCTAATCTTTAAGGCATTGGGAATACTTCTCAGAGCCCTGCTCCCATGAAATATACTGACAAACGTGTAACCATTGAGTTTAGATGAAACTTCATGTCTTACTGTGTGTCTTTTGGAATTGGTTCTTTAAACCCAATCTAAATGGAGTTCGATCCAACGCTCCATTTGAAGTGATCTGGGTTGGATCACTTGATGTAACATCTGAGCTTTTTGGGGTGAGTCTGCCTTGTCTGTTTCTTATCCAAATTCTTTTTCCCGTTTGTAATTACTGTGGAGTGTTTTGAGTCCTTGAGTTCAAAGACATTGTTAGCTGAAGATTAGATTTGCAGAAGTCTCCTCAATGTTCGACAATTAGTTTTTCTAGGATCTTCAAGAATGCCGTAGTGAATGTCTTCTAATTGCCTTGAGTCTGCTGATGTAAGTAATGCTGACAAACATGAGATTTGATTTAATAGCATTACAATCGATGGTTGTTATTTTGGTACACCTTTATCAGCTCATTACAGTAAAACTCCCAGTTGCTTCAGTGCTGCCCTAATTAGGCTTCAGCCAGCATTCCCTAGGGTGCTGGGGAAGGCTGGCTGAATGACCGCATGCGTGCATGCATGTGACTGATGGGGCATGGCAGCTTCACAAGAGACAACTTGACAGGATTTCTATTGATCCACAGCTTCAGCAGTGCATTATTAGGAACTGTCTTACTATTTAGTCCCATTTTGCCTTTCAGAATAATTTGGTGCATTTCTAAGGGCTCAGCATGGTGCTCCTTGCTGCCCTGTGGGCATGACTGCGAGCATATCAGCTGAGATGTATTTTTGTGTTCATCCAGAGCTGAGCAGTGATACAAACCTTAAAGCATGGGTGTCCAACCTTTTGTCTTGCCTCGGCCACATTGATTCAAGAGTTGCCTTGGGCCACATACACATAGGTAGCTCAAAAGTAATGCTTCCTGTTTATTTTTGTGGACACAACAATGCATACTCAGAGCACAATGACACTGTTTGGTAGAACAAATTCTCAGTTACAAC
This sequence comes from Cyrtonyx montezumae, assembly GCF_038088225.1. Lineage (NCBI taxonomy): Eukaryota > Metazoa > Chordata > Aves > Galliformes > Odontophoridae > Cyrtonyx > Cyrtonyx montezumae. Next base: position 6,583,502 of record NW_027072067.1, read on the forward strand.
ATACTATTTTTCCACATGGTCACCACCATCCGCTATGCATTTTTACCAGTGATGAACAAAAGCCTGCATGCCATGCTTGTAAAAATCTGTACCAGCAGAGGGGATCCACAGTCACTGTTATCACTGCTGTGCTCACATCTGCTGTCTGATCTCTACAAACATTCAGTAAGTCTCAACAAATGTCAGTGAGTGCCATTTTTCCACATGGAGGGACTCAACAACACCTCTTTCCTTCATACATGCTTCCTTGTCAGACAACATTCTGTCAGACTGTCCCTTTGCTGCCATCTCTTGCACAGCAACAAAATATAACAGGGTGCTGGTGGGAAGGTTCAACCTCTACTGCCATCCCACTGACATCAGAAAGGGCATTAAATATATTAAATATATTCTATTAAAGCAACAAAACTTATTTTAATTCATCCTTCAGAGCAGATGTTGACAAATGTCAGTCCAGCCAAAGGGCGATGACTCCAATAAGGCATGGTTGTGACATGAGGGATGTTTCTCTCTGGTAAGAGAGGGCTTTAAAAAGTCTGGTAAAAAAGACATAAACTATATTTCTTTGTTTTCTGTCACCCTAAAACAAAGCAAAAGGAGCTGGGTAGGCACAGGACCTCTGGGTATGTGAAGGTTTATGGGCTTTGTGCATGTCAGTTAAGTCATTTTTCCTTCTAATAGCTTGATTTTGAACAGACCTGGCCTGTAGCCATGGGAGGTAATTGCACTGCCCTGTAATTTCGGGCAATTCTGTTAAAGTTAAATTTCCTGTTCTGCACAGGCCGTTACAATTATGAGAATGGCTGGTAACATGAATGCATTGGGTTCTTTCTAAGTACATACAGGAGAGATAATGAAGCATGGTTAAAAGGGTGGTGGTTTTGAATTGTTCCTTTATAAAGCTACTCAGATGGAGTTGTTCCAGGCTGCCTGCTCTGCTGGCTGCTGCTCTAACAAAGGTGCCTGCTATCTTGTGCAGCCTGACAGTACAGGCTTCCTGCATGAGAGCAAATAACTGCCTTACTTTTCAGGAATAACTGTGGCCCACGAAGAGCACTGACATCCTTTGGTAGAGGTAGTCACTGACTGGGCGTATTTCTGCAGTTGGTCAGAGCAAGTTGGCATTGGCAGTTCCCGTTTGGTTCAGATAGTTTGCCGTTCAGGACAAGTCATAATAAAAGGCACTTTCTAATATGGGAGTCCAAGTGGCATGGACAAGTAAGGCATGGACATTTTAAGTATAAAAGTTATGACAGCTTCACCTCAGCATCACTGGAGAATAGATAGAAGTGTCATAGAAGAACAGCAATACTCTCAAATCTCCTACAAACAGTTGTTCTTTTTTATTGCAATGTGACAAACTTGTCCATGCCAAAAAGTTATCTTCTAAGAGTATGATTCAACATACAGAGCTTACTGCTGTAGGATGTTAGGGGCCAATAATGCATAAAAACATGTTTTACAAACGTAACTAAACTTCCATTAAACCCTCTGCTTCAAGGCTTAAGGCATTCTCAAGCTCTGTGAGATTATGGAGTTTCTTGCACCTTTCTCTGAAGCGTCTGGCACGAGCCTTTATAGGCAGAATATTGGATTAAAAAGAAATCTCATCTGCTATGCCAGTTTCTGTGTTCCAGTGGTCTCTGGCAGCAGTGGCTTCTGCATAATGATGAAATCCTCTTCAGTTGTGAGAGAGACCAAAGCTTAGCATCTGCATCAAAAGATGTAAGAGTAAATTAGTTGTTATTCTCAAGAATTTGTTTCCTCTAGAGGAGCTGCTGAGTTACTTGATTGAATCACGCTCAGACTCTGTGCCGTCTAGCTGATCAGATGTGGCTGTGAGTACTCTGATCCTGCAGTGTGCTCTGCTGTGGCACTCTACCCACAAGAAAATGATGCCACTTCATCAGGCAAATGGAAGCCCAGAGTCCCTTTCCCCATCTCACAGAGCTGAAATAAGTGTATGTCTATAGAAAATACACATTAATTCTTTATGGAAGAATGATAGCATGTTTTATGTTTCTGCTATCCCTTTAACATTTATGGAGGTCTTAGGTATTAGGCTTTTAAGCTGCTTTGCTGAAACTCATTTGACAAGGGCTTGCACAGATGGTGCTTTACTTTCTGTCTGAAATGCCACGCTTTTTAATTTCCCTTGGGTCATCTCAGTGAATCTGACTATATAATTCTTCAGTGATATTTGTCTCCTGTTTCTCTGATTTGCTTACCTGAAATAAAGTTCTATTTGATAGGAGCAGTATGTAGGTGTCTCGATCAAGTATGCTGGCTATGCCTACCTTTAATCTGTTTCAGCCTTGGTTTATTCAGTAATTATCATTAATACATCTGGTCTAATACTTGGAAGTAATAAAGTACTGAAATCTGCTTCTGTTCAAAGCAGATTTTTTTGGTGCATTGACAGTGTATTTCTGAAGAGCAAGCAAAATACAATTAACTGAAAATGTAGCACTTGACTAACAATGAGTTTTATGAAATGGTGATCTGTCCTTAACCTGGCTTAATGCCTGGTGTTAATGGTGGTCATGAAAACCTCCTATTGGGACAGCAGCAAACCTGATGCTGTGATGCTTGATGGCTCCATATGCATCTTAGTCTGGCTTGTGATACACACGTGTACTGCAGTGTGAAGGTAGAGCTCGTTAGTCTCACTGACTTTGATCTGTCTGCCAGGCAAACTGTTACATGTACATACTTACCTAAAATATTAAACTCTTTGCTTTATAACTTTTGTTAATGAAAGCCACCAATGGGAGTTCTTAAATGCTGCAGCCCAGAGGCCAGGGTGTCCATCTGTACGAGCATGCTCAATGCTGATGCTGGAGTATTGCCTGGTAGAGTTCCAAACAAAATGAATCCCAAGAATCAAGCAAGTATAAAAAACAAAACCGAACACATACACGCACAGCACAAGTCAGATCTGAAAGGGTGCATGCTTTGCTGAAGAGGTTAGATCTCTGACCTGCCTCTAAGTCCCTTCACTGTCACACTGCTAGGGATGAAAGCTTTGAGCACAGTGAGCAGAGCTGTCAGGGTGAGCACACGCTGACCTACTTCATCCAAGCTGACCCAGGTTAGCTTAACCTGGTTATGGAGCAGTGTGCTAGCCTGGCTCACTTCTGACTGGAAACAATGCGTTGGCAGGTTTTAAGGGACAGTCATCTCCAATGGTGAGCAACTGAGGATGGTGGTAGGCTTCCTTGCTGTAGCTGCATCAGAAGAGGAAGATGTGCTTAAGAAAGGAACAGGTTGTTGTCAGTGATTCAGTCTTTGTAGAGTGAGTCTGACCCACTATACAGAATACACACGTGTGGAAGTTTTTGGTCATCTCACAACTGTCGTGTTGAAAACCAAAGTCTTGCTGTAATCTCAGGCTTAAGTCAAAGGGTTGTTCCCTTCTACAAGAGTTTTTGTGGTTTTCTATTTAAGAATACTATGCAACATAAACCACTGATTGGGTGCTGCATGCTACTTTCAAGAGGTCTGTGTTTGCCACTTGATAGCCTTGAAATGTCTAATCCTAGAAGAGGGAGAGTATAGGGAAGAAGTTGCATTGTTTTATATGTGAAAAATGTGGGGTAAATAGTTCCAACTGTTCAAAAAGTGGAGACTATTTATGCAAAGCTGTAGGTTTACTAACAGAAGGTTTTTCTTTCTTTCTTTCCTAGGCTTTTGGGCAGGCTCATACCAATCACAAGAAGGTAGCAGCAGATGGAGAGAGCAGAGAGGAGACCTTGATTCAAGAATCAGCTACCAAGGAAGAGTACTACATGAAGAAAGTTATGGAGCTGCAGACAGAGTTGAAGCAGCTCAGAAATGTCCTTGCCAACACCCAGTCTGAAAATGAACGCCTTAATTCTGTTGCACAGGAACTGAAAGAGGTAAGTGAAAGTGAAGAATGTGCGTCACAGTTGGTATTGTGGCTGTGTTTTTGTGTGCTGTGTAACCAAGATGAGAAGGATTGTTGAGCTGATCAGTACCTGCTTCACACTGATAAAATGGTTTGTGTCTCCTGAGATTTCAGCAAGGCACCCATTTCAGCCCAAGCTGTTAATTCAGCAATATGGTAAATACAGATTTCTGGTGCCATCCACTGAACCATCCTGTCACAGCCACAGTGATTCTGAGTCAGTACAAATTGCCTTTACCTTGTTCAGGTAACTCCTAGTTCTGCAAGAAGCTCTGGATTGTGTTCCAGGTCATTTGATAGCAGCGTGGCCGTGTGTCCCAGCCACTGTATTACTGTGCATTCTGTACATTGGTACTCACAATCAGAGAGCTACTGCCTTAGAAGGTAGAGGAACCTGTGTAGGCCAAATACAGAGAAACCTGGTGTGTACTTTTTCTGCCCGACTCTCCATACAGAACTTCTTGCAGAAAAATATTTGGGGCATAGCTTCTTCTGTTCATTGCTTTTCCACCTAACTTAGAAGGATATGGAAACAAAACATAATGCTGAACTCCACTGGAGTAGCAGTAAAGTTTTATATTTCCCTCATGAAAATGCTTTTTACTTTTAAAAGGCTGATTAACTTATTTTCTCAAGGTGTCTTTCACTTTTATTGCTTTAGGATTGACACTACCTGTTCCTGGTTTGAAGTAATCATGGAGATGTTGATTGAACAACATAAATGCTTATAAAATCTATAGGACTGTCAGTGCTACTGATAGAGGAAAAGATTGTTTTAAAAGCTCAAATCATTGCTTAAATATCGAATGAGTAGTCCGCGAATGGATGTGGTAAACAATCCACAGTTATTACTCATCAGATTTCTTTGCACCTTCCTTTGAAGCACTTTGTGCTAGCCTCTCCTGGCCCTGGGACAATCAGCTGTAGGTTTTCCTGCCTGAAGAGCTCACATCTTAATCTTGATGCATTTCACATGGTGAAATTGAAAATTAAAAGTGATTTTGCTTCTTTAGAGGACAGAAGCAAATGCATGGATAATATTTGGTAGTGAAATTCACGAGGAAATGAGAAGTCTTATGCTGAGTCTTTCTGGAAAGTGTAGCTTACTTTTGTGGGGTTCAGTTGTACCTCACTTCGGAATGCAATAGAGAAGTAGACTGGGGGTTGGTGATTTCAGGGGGGAGTGTCAGAGGTCCTCAAGCAGGCCAGTCTAGATATACTTTAATTCTGTGGGTCCTGGCTGTGGGATAATAAAACTGGAATCAATCCGTGTGCTCTGCATAGGCAAGCAACCAGTTGTTGCAGGCACACACTACTCATGTCTTTATTTCCTAACTTTCATGAAGAGCTTACAAGCTCCCCACCCCAGAGGTGGCATTGTGTCTGTAATGGATACCGAGTGCTGCTCTGAGCACGCTGATCAGCAGATTTCGATCCAGCTCAGTGAGTCACTGCACTCAAAGGTGATTTTCCTTCTGGATACGGTCATATTTCAGCTACTCAGGCATATCTGCCTGGAACTGCGTTTTCCTTTACATAACCTTTGGATGAGCTGCTGTTAGTGTTCCTTGTGCTTTGTCCTTCCACCTCAACCGCTCTGCTTGTGCACTCTCACATCACACGCTTTTTAAGCTCTCTTCTGCTGAAATGTGTTTAGTTGCTTGAATATAAATTGGTGATGATCAACATCGTGATTGATTCTAAACTCTAAAACTGAACTCAGCTTAAAAAAATGTTTAAATTCAAAAAATGTGTAATCAAAACTTAATATGATACATGGCAACCCTTGCAGTTATGCATTTCTCTGCAGGTGACTTTGACAGTCAGTGACTGCATATTGCTTTGTGTCATTCGTCTCAGTGTGTTCTTTCATATTCCCTTCCCTTTTTTAAATCCTAGCTGTTTAATCAGTTGATAATAAAAAATTGTGGTGGAGTTGAAAAGGGGAGAAGGACCAGAGAATGAACATGGAAACTTTAGTGTGAAAATGAAAATACCTGGGCCAACTGGCCGTGTGCGTTGTGGGATTCTTTCTTTTAAGATGCCCGTTTGTATGTTGCATTTTGGTTTGAGTTTTCTTCTGATTACTTGTATTGAACAACGAGACAGGGTGTGTGTACAGAGATGCCAGGGTTCTCTTGTACTGCAACAAATCCAAGGCTGCGTGCCAGCCCTGAGGAATGTGGCTTTTCTTTGGTACAGTGCATCAAAAAGTGACAGAAATCCAAAGAGTTGTTCCACTGGTATTGTTGAGGAGGATGCACACAAACCTTTTTTGATGATTTAGAGATATAGAAGCGAACAAGTCTGGAAATATTCTGTGGGAAAAATTGAGAACATCATCACTTTTCTAAGCTAGTGAGTGAGCAAGGTGAACACTGTGGTGTTCCCTAGTCCCAGTAGCAATACTTACCTCTAGCTAAGTTTCATGTTGACGTTAGTCCAAAGAAATTCTGTGCATCTTCTGCTGCAAAGAATGCTTTTAAAGTCCAACAGCACGAAAGTGCTGGGCTGAAAGTGGAATATGATCTACTATTTTAAACCACAGAGAGGAAAGGGAAATTCCTTTCTTCAGTTTCTCTGACTACTCAGGAGAGAAAAACTGTGGCTCTTCTCCATCTTGTTATGGAGGTTATTTATAGATGGATCTATCCTTTATAATGTGTGTTTTGGAAGTCCTATATTACTGCCTATCAAGAGACCTGACTTGCAAGATGTTGGGGGAAATAGGAGACTTTATTTCTATTGCTACTGTCCTGGATTTAATCCAGAGGAGCAATGTGGAAAATGTTTGATAACGTCTTCTGGCTGCAGGAAGAGGTGTTTTGTTGGTTTTGTTTGTTTGGGTTTTTAAAAAAAAAGCTATAAGAAGGCTGAAAAGGCAGGAAACTAATGGTGCTGAATCTCTGTTTTAGTTCTAACAGATACTCGCTAGCACAGGCTGGCTGGAGAAGTTTTTATCTGCTACCTGGTATGTAACTACCTGATAGGATACAGAATTTCATTGTGGTTGAAGCTTTTGGGAAAAAAAATCTCTGTAGTCTTTCACAGTGGCATTGGGAGTTGGTTAAATGATCCAGACAGCAGCTCCTCGAGTTGCTTCCATCGATAGTGATGTGGTATGAAAGCAGATGTTGTCTTGGATCAGTTTAGGACATTTAGGATGCTGTCATTCCTTTCAGGTCCTCTCAGGACGCTCTCAAAAAAGCAAATTGGCTTTAGAGAGATGTGTGGTACACCTGGATTTGCTGGAGCAGGCAGAAGTGGTTTTGACACTTTTCTGGTGAATGATCTGTTGAGACAGGTCAGCAGGGTGGTTACAGATGATGAGTTCTGCTGCTGTTATTAGCTAGCTCAGCAGTTCCTGTGGTCTGGAAGAGTCACTGGGAGGAGTAATTGCTTCTGAGCAATTGCTAATTGCCACGTCTTCCTGATCTTTCATGCCTGCTGTATTTTAGTGGCACCAAAAAAGATTTCATAGCTGACTGATTGGGTTGTTAAATCATGAGGCAGCCGTGCCCAAGTATGCAGAAGATGAAAAATATAAGAGCAGTTCTTTCTCAGGGAAGCAAAAGGTGTTGTGATTATGTAAACTAAAGAAGGAAATACATTTTTTGTGTATTTTTCTGCATTAGTTGAGGACAGCTGATGTGACAAGTAATGTCAAAGTGCTAAATAGCACCTTTAAAAAGAAACAAGTTCTTAGCAACATATGTTGGATTTTAGTCCTTTAAAGATAGAAAACAAAGTCTTTTTCTGAAGTTCCTAGAATCATAGAATCACCAGGGTTGGAAGAGATCTACAAGATCATCTAGTCCAACTGTCCACCTATCACCAGTAGCTCGCACTTAAGGAAGTTTCTTCAACATCAACTTGTCTTTCATTTTCTTGCATTATATGCCATCTTTTTCTGATTAGTCATTAACAAGAAAATGTGTGTCAAACTGAAGGATAATCTAGACAGGGCACTTCTCTGGCCCTGCTGTGCACAGGGGACTGACTCCCTCTTGCAGAGCTGACTTCTCACCTGTGAGTTTTAGGTCCCTTCTGAGTCCAGATATAACACTCTAAATAATATATATAGATGACATTCCTTGATTTGTTTCTGATTTTTAGAACTGTGAATACAGATGCACATTTAAATAATGCTAAAACATATCTGAAGAATCACTGCTGAAGTGAGATGTGGCTGGAAATCAGCTGAACATGCACCAAGTGTAAAAAAGTGTAAAAGTAGCTGTTTGCAAATAGGTGAAGCTCCATTTCTAAAAGCAAAGTAGTAGTGCTTCCTTGGAGGAACTTGAATGCATGAAATGTAGTGGGCAGGACTGGATTTCTTGTCCTCTGATGTGCTGAGGATGTTCTGTGGCTGAAGCCTGAGTAGGGGTGTCTGGGCAAGTGTACACAGCCGTTGAGTGTCTTTTGTCCATGCAGGAAGCTCAGCACAGCAGTAGCAGTGTGAGAGCAGCACTGCTGGCCCAGCACATCGTGTGTGGCTTCAGATGACAGCTGCTCTCTTCCCACCTTTTTATTTTCATTGATGGTGGTTTTTATACTGACAGCTTCCTCTTTTATTAAAAAACAATTATGAGAATTTAGCGGGTTTTTTTTTTTTTTTTTTTTTTACAAAAAAGTAGTCACGCATGTCATTTTATATCCACTTGAAACAGAATAAAAACCCATTCTAAAGAGGGGGAAATGTGGAAATGCAGTTGATGTGCTTTGGATGTATTCCAGGAGGCATCTGCTCGTGATTCCGCTATTGTTGTTGCCCACTGAGATGTTCAGCAGAAGGATGTTACCAGCAGCGTTTCTCGTGCTGTAATGGCTGCTGCCTAGAGACTCAGAAATGAATTGATGCTGGAAATCAGGGAGTTGGAAGACTCCATTTGAGCACCGTATATCTCCAGATTTCAGGTTTTACAGAAACGCTGATAAATTTCTTGTCCTTCTGACGCTGTGTAGGTATGCTTTTCAGTTTCAATTGGCAGTTAAGATTCCAGCATTAGCCTATTGTTTGGGAATTAACCTGGTGGCAGGCTTGCCGGGGATCTTTTCATTGTTGTATTATAATTAAATTGCTCTGTGCCCATCAGCACTGCAGTAATAGCAGGCTGAGCCCTTCCCTGTTGTGGTGGCTCCTTGTGACCTTCATTATGACCTTGGGTCTGCCCGGGGCTTTAGGGCAGCAGCAGTGGAGGGAAGAAGTCTGGTGTACACAGCTGTAATCTTCTAACAGATCAAAAATCAATAAGCACAATTAAAGGAGTTGCTGGAACTGCTCTAATCAGTGAAACAATGGTTTGAAGTTGCTTTACAAAACGTTAATTAAAGAAGCTTGTTCTTTTTTCCATGGAGAGTGACAATTTCCGCTGGGGTTTGATGGTAGCGTGATTTTAGGAGGCAGAAGCAGGGAGGTTGCTTTGTTTTGCTGGTGCTTGGCACTGCTTCCATTAAAGTAGGTGGCCCTTGGCAGTATTTCCAAGCAAGGTTTGTTTGAGTCAGATTGTTTCTTTTTGATAAAAAGGAAAGAGCTGTTACTACACTGTACCTCAAAGCAGTACTGCAGTATGCTTGGGGGGAAAAAATCTTTACTTTAATCCTGTAGTAATTCAGTTGTTTATTTTCACGTCTCATGCAGTTGGTTTTAGGAACATGACTTGTGATAGAACGTGGTTCAGGGAGAAGCAGAGAGCACAGCCCAGGGGATGTGCCTGTAGTATTATAAATAGCACTGCTCTACTCCTGCTGCTGCCACAAACTCACATTCCGTTTTTTACCCCATGTTTTGGTTTTCAGGTTTAGTTTGGATGTATTTTACTGGTATTCCTTTTTGACCTCTTTGTAGGTGAAAGAAGTTTAGGATGGTGAGGCATCACATGTACCTCCCAGGTCCCCATCAGAGTGCACTAGGTCATTTGCAGATGAAGGGGGGGGACGAATTGTTAAATGGCATCACGAATTTTCTCTTCTTCTGTTTCATTAGTAAGTGTAGCTACCTCATTAACCCCTACTACTTGTTAGCATTTGTGCCCACAGGGAGCTGCCTTCTGCTGTTCTGAAAGAGCAAGTGAGAGAAAAGCAGAGCAGTTAGCACCAACCCTGACTCAAAGCTGCGTGCCCTCTGTATGTCAGACTCATATTGCTCTGAGCTGTTTGTGATGTAGCCAGGTCTGAAGGGAAAATACTGAACTACCAGCTTCTTAGTAGTCTTGAGCACTGAAATCCAAGCTTCTGTGTGTGGGGTAGCTTAGGTCTGGAAGCCGGAGAGGTATCCTTGGTTTTCTGTTATCCCAGCTGCAGGAACTGGAAAAAAATGACCAATTTCAACATGTTAAATAAGTGGTTTGGATCTAGTTTTTGAGAATAGCTAAGGAAGATCATAACGTTGCAGTTATGTGGCCAATGTGAAAACAGACAGTAGCTCCAGGAGCAGTATTTGTTGGGACAATTTACGAGTTACTAGCAATATAATTGGCAGTGTCAGCACAGGCACAGACATCTGCTTCTAAGAGTGGGATGCCGCCGTTTCTGCTGTCATGGTGTTTTGCCTTCCAGAAGAGAATCTAGTAAAGAAGAATGGAGACATGCCCTTTGTGTGTCTTACATCAGTATTTTCTGGTAGTTATTCTAACAGAGCTATTTGATCTCAGCCATTTGAGTTCCTCTACTTCTTGCAGTTCGCACACCATTAGTGTGATTTCTCATAACACTTCTTAAGAAAATAATCCTTTTTATAGAAAGAGGGTAGTGTACCACTCTTAAGTGGTCAAAGATTGACTATAGGTCAGTGACTGTATAACAGGCACAGAGCACACAGTTTGTGAATTGGTTTCAGGCCAAGCAGTATCTTGCTAATTACAGGGATGTCACTTCAGCATATTGTATTCTGCTGATCCATCTGAAGCGTGTCCTGCAAGGAAAGGGCTGCTGTGGCTGGAATACTCTCAGAACAACTGACTCGGTGGTTTGGGGCTTTTTGACGCCTGCTGTAGCTGTAAGATAACAGCAGAGAGGGATGAAGGAAATCTCTGGAAACATCATTAAGTCACTGCTTGATGAAGATCCAATTGCTGTGTCCCCACATCTGTTTATTTCTCTAAGATACGAGCTAGCTGTGACACGCTGTTAGAAGTTCAACTGGGAGAAGGGAAGGAGACTTCATAATTTAGTCATGTGAAGTAATTGTATTAAGTCATCTGAATGTTATTAAAGTCTGCCCTGCTAAGTGGTAAACAAGACTGCTGAAAGAATATCTGAGCTGCCTGAGTCCTTCTGCTGCTGCTGCTAACTCACAGTTCATCACGTGCAAATCAAAAGCACAGCCTGCAGTGCAGCAGCAATGAAGGTTATGTGTATGCTGATGTCCCTCGACATCATCCTTGCTTTTCATCTGCCTGGAATCGATCCCCCTCTTACCAGAAGTTCTGCCTGTGGTTTAAAAAAATGCACTAAAGACATTGGTGTAGTCCTTGTGCCTGAACACTTTGATCTGGGAATGCTGGATGATCCTGCAGCCAAATGATGACCATGACCAAAGCCTGGTGGGACTGTGCCATCAGCACATGCTGCACAGGAAAAACAAGGGTTAAGAAAGTGTTTTTATCCAGAATTGCAGTACAGTGCTTACTGTATCCATCAGTGGCACGGCTCCTTGATGCTGCTGAATGCTTGAGTGTTTGCGACTGCCCCAGAGAGCAGGGGCAAGGCTGCTGCTCCCAAGGGCAAGTGATGACCCATATATTTTACCCAATATCCTTAAGGCCTCTATAGGTATTTTATAATATTACCAAATTTTCCTCTATTTTGTTGTGTTTTGTATAAGGAATTACCACTTCCATAATCTACACATGAGCAAAATCTTTCGTGTTACCTTTGCTGCTTATAAAGTGTTATCATTAATTTAGGGAAATAAGTCCTTTGGGATTTACTCCATTAAAACTGTTTGAAGCAGCAGTGGAGTTCTGAGCCAGTGGTTTTGAGGTGATTGTATCTCAGTAGGATTAGGTAGCGTGAAGTAAGCACTTTCCACATCCAGGAGGTGTGGCATCTCGTAGAAGTAGGCCACTAACATCAGGAGCATAAATTTAGCCCAGGCTTTTATCTCCTGCTTTGCATATAAATTAACTATGGCCACATTAAGGCAGCAGGGATCCTCTAGTCTTTTGATAGCTGACTTCAACATTTTGTTAATACTATTTTAATTGTGAATTCTTTCAAGGCTGACAGATCTGTGGAGTCCAGTGCTTAAATGTGTAGACTTCTGGAGCGAATCTGGTATGAATCTGCCCGATGGTGTCACTGCTGGGAACAGCTAATGGAAACTCTAAAGCAGGCCTTTAATACTAGAGTAAGAGTTGTGAGTAAGAACATAAGCAGGCCTCCTACAGACCTTGTAAGAGAGGATGGAAGGCTTTAATTAACAGGAGAAGCTTGTGCTTTGGATCATTGAAAATATGTGGTTTGTGGACACTTCTGGCCAGGCCAGCTTAGCGCGGGCGTGCAGTGGGGCACAGCAGCAGAGTAGAGCTGTAGATGTGAATGGCACAGAGCATAGCATGGAGCAGCCCTCCAGTGTCACTGAAGTGGGGGTGTTTTGGCCACTGATTATTGTGATTAACAGAAGGCTGAAATCAAAAAGCAAAAACAACTTGATTGAGGAGACAAGCATTAGAAGTTATCAGTGGGCTAGAAGTGGATTATGAAAATGCTAAGCTCTGTTTGAACTGGGTGAGGAACAAGAGATTCCTCAGGGCCCAGTGAGGGGCCCTGGGCTGTGTCAGTGTCCCATTGCCTTCTGCACAGGCTCCTTGCACTGCCATGGCTCCAGGCTCACCTCTGTTGCTTTGAACAGGGCAGCAGAACAGTGGCAGTCCTGCCTGTGTCCGGCTGTGGGTCTGCTCTGGCTGTCTGTGCTTTACAGCTCTTCCTCGGAGCTGTAGCAGGGTAGAGATGACAGCTCCCTGGTCTGTTAGCTGGCCCCCAAAGGGTTAAGCATGTTCTTCATGGCAGTGAAGGACATGGAAAGCTGCCAAGCATTTAGATTTGAGATTTGAAAAGCAGCTGGAGTTTAACTGCTCTTAGCGAGCAGTCCAGTGCAGGAAAGGGGAGACTGTAATAATAATGTTACACAGTGCCATTCATAATGCTATCATCAACTTTGGGGCAGTGTTTTCCAGCCAGCTTCCCATGCTGAGCTGGGGCCCAGAGCTGAGGTGCCCTGGGCCACCAGCTGTGGACATTAACCATCCTGTTACCCAGCTGGACAGGGCTTGGAGCTTTGAACAGGTTGGTTGCAAAATGTGCAATAAGTAACAGGATATGCATGCTGCAGCAAGGCTGAGTGCTGACTGAGCAGCTCTAAGAGAGTCAAACTGCTCCAGGATATGCTGTGCTAACAGAAACTGAACTCGGGTTTCTCTAATATTGTGCAGAAAAGAAGTTCCAATGGCAGTGCATTTCCTTGGTGTTGTAAACCATCCTTAATGTCACAACTTTGCAAAACTTTAATGGTTTGCCAAAAAAAGATGAGCTAAGTGCATTAGTGCTGGAGCACTACCCTACTAATCACAGCTAAAGAAAGTCTCAGACATGCCATGCTAAGATGCTTCATTATGTTATGAGAGGACAACTTTGGTACTTGTATGTTTTTGCTACCAGTTTAAATGTAGCTGTATGTCTTCCATTAGCACTTCAGAGAGAGGTCTGCTACTGTCCTTTATTTCTCTTCTTTCCATGGGAGGATAAATGCATTGTGAGTTACACCTCTCATCTTTCTTAGCACTCATGATTTTTGTTCCCTGAAGGATATTTTTCACAGAGTTCAGCCTGTCTGTGCTTGGAAAGACTGGAGTGTCTCGTGTGAATTAGAGCTCTTCAGAGCTTGTTTCCTAGCCCAAATAAAACAAAACCCAGCGACTTGTGTGTGGAAGGAAGGTCAGATTCACTCACTGAAACAGCTCCTAATGCATAAGGTTGGCACAGCTGGCCCAAGTGCAGGTAAACCTTGAAGGAGGAAAGACTAATTCAATTATCCATGTGTTGTAAGCTCTCGTTGCAGAACGACCCAAAAAGCCAACACACGTGTTCCCAGTATGTAGTTAGGAGGCTTGTTTCTGAGATACATGGCTGAGCAGCCTCTGCTCATTGCTGGAGCTCCTGTGAGAGCACTGGGGACAAGAGGTGCCCTGGTGGGCTTTGAGCTTTTTGGGTACTTCAGTCTGCATGTGACTGCAGGATTTTTTTATTCCTATTCCCAAACTGAAATCCTATTTCACAGAGGCACCTGGGAAGTGAGGCTTTGAGTGGGATGTGAGTCATCTCTCTTAGGGCTTTTCTTGACTTAGTAATTTTTTCTTTATGAAGTGGGATTAAAGCTTGGCCTCACTTTCGAAAACACACAGAACACTGTTCTGCTTCTGAGTGACCGCAGTGCTCTGCCTTCCTCTTTCCTTTCCCTGTTTGCATCAGCCTCTGTCAGCAGTCACACCAAGGCCTACTTTAACAGCTTTTCAGCAGGTTGACCATGTCACCCCATGAATTGTTACGAGGAATCTCAACTACAGGTTTAGCCTAATAGCTGTTTCTCTTCAGTGCGCAACAAAACAAGACAGCAGAAACATTTTCTATAGATTCTTGAAAACATGTAGTCCTACTAATGCAAACAGACACTTTGTGTACTGCTTGTGGTCTCCTTTGTGATGTTTCTTTTGAATGTATCCGTGTTGTAAAGCACTTCTGAAAACATCTTAGTTTTCCTGGCAGCATTTGAAGAGGACACAGGTTCTGGGTGCAGAATCCATGCAGTAACAGTTGTGTGTGTGGCTGGAGGCAGAGAAGGTGGAGCCAGGTGAGGTGGCCTTGGCATTTCTCTGCCTCTAAAAAGAGGAACTGGGTTCTGCTGCTGTTCTGGTGTGATTGTGAGGCTGTTAAGAAAAGGGAAATAAATACTTGAATAGTTGCAAGTCATAGTAAATAATTCTGTTTTAGAGAATAGAATGGGCAACACTTTAAAAAGGAGATGCTGCTGTAGCTCCAGCATGTGAGGAAGCAGAGAGGAGGCCTGAGATGGCCCTGGCCTGTGTGAGCAGCCATGCCATAAAGGGGTCTTTGTTGTAATGAGTATCCAGGTTCCAGCCCTTTTGTTCTTGTATTGTAAACCCTTGGACCTGATGGAATTTTTTTTCTTTTTTTTTCTCCCAAGTACCAGCATTTGGTTTTATGCCTATAATATAAGCAAGTTATTTAAGAGCCTGTGGCTCAAAAGTGAGGAGGAAAAGATTTTTGGTCTATCAGGCAGACTGAGTTTGACTTTTCCAGGAGTCTTCTACATCCCAGACCGTTCTGAGGATCAGTATTCCCAATTTTTATGATGCAGTGTAATAACTTTGCTAGGAGATGCTGGATTACTTATTTCTTTTCCTCCCGCTAACGGAATATACGTAGGTCACTCTGGCAGTGGGGAGAGGAAGTAGTTATGCTCTTGATACACAGGCAAGGCAGATCAAGTCCTTCATTTGTTGCAAGGGCCTGCTGTTTCTGGCACCAGTGCTGCTAAAAGGGCTCCACTGAGGACTCCACTGAGTCAAAGCTGAGAAGAAGAAAATGCCAAAGACAAACTCTCCAGCAACAGCAGCAGGGTGGTACGTGGCCATAGGTGTCATCACTTCAGGATCTAGTTTTGTGATCCATGCTCTCCTTGGGCAGGTTGGATGGATGCTTTTGTGTATGGGAAATGTTCTCTGGGTTAACTAGTTAAGAAGGTTTGTCAGGTGGGCAAACGCTCAGCAGAGTTTTGTGGCCATCAGCATCCACATAGTGATAGTGGTGCTTTGTAAGTGCTGTAGTAATTGCTTAGGGTGGAGATAAGACCTTTTGTATAGCCAAGAGCCTAGCCAGGCATGCCCTTGTCTCTGGCTTCATCATCTCTCCTAGTTGTGTTATATGAGGCACGAGGGAAGAAAGGATCCACCAAGGCACTGAAGCAACAACAAACACTGTTATCACAGGAAGGTTCTGGTTTGAACTCATCTCTGCATCAGCTCACCTTTTCTGTGCACTTGAGGAATGTAAAAGAACAGTTGTGAGGACATGTGCAATGTACACATGTCTGTCTTCAAGTACATGAATGCTGTTTGGCGTATGGATAATGTAAAAATCTGTTTAAAGAAGTAGGCAGTAGCTTTTTCTTCTCCACAGGAAAGAAATGCTGATGTTTGATCAGTTATGTGAAATAGCACTGTACTGATCTAACCTTGCAGCTTGCAAGTGTGCACGTTTATGTGACAAGAAAATGCTTAGAGCAGAGTGAAGGTACGGTCAGCTAAACAGACAGTAAATCTTGGTTACATCTTCCTTTTCTGCTCAGGAAACAGAGAGCTATTTTTAAATCTGCCCTTCCTGTATGAATTGAAACAGAATGAGCTTTTTTTTTCTTTCCATGTGCTAGACAGAGCACAACAATACTTACACATTAAATAATGAGCTCTTAGTGCTGCTCTGAATTAAACAGACAGGATTGGCCAGAAACCCTTCTTTATCCAAACAAGAATGGCTCCAATAATTTTTCCAGGCACTGACCTCTGCAAAGATGAGGTCATCCATGGGCAAACAGAAGCAAAGCGACCTGAATGGTGTTTGGGGAGAGCAGCTCTGTGGGAGGTCTGCTGCTGCATTTCCCTTGCTCAGGAGTGGGGAGAATTACAGAGAAGAGCTCCTAATTTGTGTGAAACTTGGGCCGATGCAAGAGCCTTTTGCAGTCTTAACAGTTAAACAGTTGGGATTATCAGGCTGGAGGTTCCTTCTGCCAAAGGTGAGAGGTCTCAGCTCTCAAAGAGGAATTTAGGACACGAACTCACGTCAGTCTGTAGCCTTCAGCTGCCGCAGTGTGGCTCGCTGTAGCTCTGAGCTTGTGCAAAGGTAGAGCTGATACCAGCTCACAGAAACTTGGAAACTTCAGGACCATCCAACTGGGTAAATAATTACACTGCTTTGGTTCTGAACCTAGACTGTGCAGTGAAGGTTTTTTTGGACTCCAGATTTTTATTCTTTTTTGCTGGAATCTGAGTGATTCTGCCAGGCTAGCTTCAGGTGGGGTCACAGAGTGAGTCTTGGCCTAGGTTTGGTTCTGCAGGAACAATCTCTAACCTCAAAGCAAAAAGCATCTGTACGGGGTGAGCTGTCTAGAGTATGCACTGCTGTGGTTGAGAATCAGTAGAGAAATGTGATGCATGCTTGGCAGCATTGCACTTGCATTATTATTGTACTTCAGTGTCTCCTTTCAGTGATTAATGTTTATTTTTGCTTCTCAGTGTGCTGGGAAATAGTGCTCTTTTCTTCAATGCTAACACTAAGCAGGCAAGTTTATATAGTTTAATGTCTCTCTGATATGAGAGGCAACTATAAATGAATTTGTCTCACGGTTGCAGGTAGTTCTGAGGTTATGTTCAAAACATGCCAGATTCAATCTTGGCATACTCTCCCACTACAAACATTTCCTTTATCTCACAGTTCTCTGTAAGTGCCAGGTGATACCTGCGCTTTATTATTGCTGTGTGTTCCTGCTGCACACTCACAAGGGGACTTGGACCTTAGCTTGCCCACTATTGCTGACTTCCTTGCTTCTAACAATATAGAGAACACTAAGGGAATCTGATGAGGACTGTAATATAAATAATTGAATTGTCTGGAGTTGTCTGAATCTCCTCTTGTGAAAGCCCCTTCTCATTTAAGTGGTGATGGAGGCAGGTGTTGACTTGACTAAAGGCAAACTTTAGCCTGTTGCTTACAGTCAGTGAGACGACATAGGTATGAATGCTGATTTACCTGCTTACTTACTAACTTTCAAGTCCAAGGTGGAACAAGAATTTGTAAGAGAGGTAAGAAAACAAAACCTAGCGACAGCATATGTGACTGCGTTTTCTGTAATTTCATTTACTGGGGGAAGAGTTTCTGTTTTAATAGAATCTAATCGATCAGTGCACAGAATTAAAAATGAAAATTTGAAATGTTATGGCAGACCAGATCACCCTCACTTTGGGGTTTGTTTTTCCAGGCCAACCAGAATGTGGAGATCCAGAGGGCCCGCCTGCGAGATGATATTAAGGAGTATAAATTCCGAGAAGCCCGTTTGCTGCAAGATTACACGGAGCTTGAAGAAGAAAACATCTGCCTCCAGAAACAGGTGTCTGTCCTGAAGCAAAATCAGGCAAGTGTTTCAAAGTACTGAGCATTGCTCTCATAGCACTAGTTAATTCCTGTGTCACAGCCTGCTTCCCATCTCCTTGTTTGAACAGACATTTCTTTTCCATTTGTATATTACTTTTGAGACTAAAAGCTCAGAAACAACGAAGAGTTGTTCCAAAAATGCTGGAGCCCTTTCTGACTGTGTTTCTGCATGGTTGTGAGGCTGTGTTGCTTCTGTTTTAAGGTCCAAGTCCTTCCATGGCTGCCTTTTTCTTTGTTGGAAGTAGAGTTTTTCCAGCTGTGCTTTGTTACTTGGTTCAATCTTTTTTTCTGCACTTTTCTTTCTTACTATCCATTTTTCTCTACTGTGTCCATAACCGGATGTATTTCTGAACATAAATCTATATTGCTGCTTAGAGTTAGACCTGACCAGTCCTGTTCTTCTTTCTGTCTTCTGGCTACTTCAATTTAATATGAACTTCAGACACAGTTTCTCTGTACTATCAGACCTTATCTGAAAAGGTGTGTTTAATTGCACAGTTGGGCATCATCGTGATCTTGGAGAAGAAAACTGCATTTTTGGAACAACTCAGGAATTTCCCTGAATTGTCGTTTGTGGAGATAATTAAAATAAACATGGTCTTTGTCTTGATTCACCTACTATTACCCAAAGTCTTTCTATTTTTATACTTCAAGTCCCTATTCATCCTATCAATAGTTCATTGTATTGTTTAAACAAAATTCAATGTCCGGTTGAGAAAATGGCATAATAATCCTGAAAGGAAAAGATTTGGAGGACAGCTGTAGTTTTAATAGCATCTGTAAATATTTAGTAAAAGCTTGTTAGATTTAAAACTTTAGATTTTTTTTTAAATTAATTCTCCTCCTGTGTTCTGACTGAAAGCTGCTCTACCAAGGGAGGTTGAATGTACTTCACTTATTTCCACGTGAGCCTTTATCAGTGTTTACCCCTTTGACCTCACTGAGAGGAAGGTTCCAGCTTGTGCCTGTTCTCACCTGCCTATACTTGGTCTAATTAAGCTGACTGGAGTGCCTTGACATCACGTGGTAGGGATGAAGGAGCAGTTATGCTCTACATGCAGACTGGAATAGATAGTTATCTGGTAAATTCTGGTCTATACAGCTGGTTTGTTTTAATTTTTACTATTTTTGTCTCCTTTATTCTTTTAGGAGTAGCAGGTGAAAGTTCCCAGCTCTGTGTTCACGTTCTAAAATGTATTCAAGAATGCTGTCACTCTGGGTTGAGCCAAGTCTAACCTCAGATGCTATCTTGTCAGTTACTAGTAATTACTGACTCCTTTTTTGTATTCTGGAGCCTTTGAAAATATTCTGCAGTCTCAGATATTTGAGCTCACTGGGCGTATTTAGAACCTAGAGCTAATTTTTTACATGGCAGTGCATTATTCCATTTTATACCTTGCCATTATCCTACTTGGTGAATTGTATTAAGCATTAATTATTCCACTAGCATAACTAGAAGGAGTTTTCCCAGGCTTAAGTTGCCAAACTGAATTAACATGATTGGATCCTGTTCTTTAAATTATGTTTCAGTACTTGTGCATATTGGCACATGAAGATCCTTTCATAGTTAGCTGAAAGTAGACATTTAATTTAACATGTTTTCTTTTTTCAAGGTAAGAAAGGATATTCTTTTAATCTTCTATTTTCAAGGGATTCAAAAGCTTACACTTAATGTTTGTGTTCATAATTTCAGTGCAAGAGTGGTTTAAAACATTCAGTCTTACAGGTAAAAACTTACAGCATCCCATAAGACGTCATGTAGCTGTGTGAGTTGTAGCCCTCTCAATGATGTGCAGAAACAATGATGATAGAAATAATAGGACTTTGTATTTTGAGTTTACGAAAGCAGAGTTTGATTGCTAGGTGCATCCCACTAGTTTTAAGCCCATTGGCATATTAAGCAACACAGGAGAGAATCAGAAGCATAACTTTGGGAGTCTCTGTTTCAGAAATGTTGAGACAAAATTTATAGGAAGGCTGATCAGAGAATCTGTTAATCAAACATGAGAGAAGTTTGCATAATGTGCTAGGAAAGCCTGTCTTGTGATGTTTCTGTATCACACATTACATCTTCCAGCTATCTTAATTAAGTTGGAGTCAATCTATTCAGTTGACAGTTTGCTTAGAAATTTCAGTCTATGATGTTGGTGAAGGTAAGTGGGCAGTGGTTACAGTTACAGTGCAGCAGCAAGGCCTCAGAGAAGGAATTGTTCTCACAGCATTCAGTGAAATCAAACATTCAGAAGTAGAAGTCTTTGGTGCTTTTCCAAGCAGACAATTTTACTAGCAGTTTTTTTTTTTCTTTCTCCTATTTGTATATTTTCAGGTGGAGTTCGAAGGTCTGAAACATGAAATCAAAAGACTTGAGGAGGAGACAGAATTTCTCAACAGCCAACTGGAAGATGCCATCCGGCTGAAGGAGATCTCTGAACGTCAGCTCGAAGAGGCCTTGGAGACCTTGAAGACGGAGCGAGAGCAGAAGAACAATCTTCGTAAGGAGCTGTCTCACTATATGAACATCAATGACTCCATGTACAACAGTCACCTGAACATCTCTTTGGATGGTCTGAAGTTCAGTGATGAAGCCACGGAGCCCAATAATGATGAAATCATCAATGGATTCGAACAAAATTGCCTCAGCAAACACAGCAATGGCAAGAACAGTACGTCAACCCCCAAGAAAAATGAAGGCTTCCCCCCGGCCCCGAGTCTGGTTTCAGATCTTCTGAGTGAATTAAACATTTCTGAAATCCAGAAGCTGAAACAGCAGCTTGTGCAGGTAAACATGTTCTCTGAACAACTCTGTACTTACAAATAAATGCTGTAGTTTGTTCAGAGTGGAAGAGGTATTGTTTTGGGCTGCACATAAAATATGCAGTGCAGTTAATGTATGTAAGCGACAAACCCTCTTTTTTAATATTTTTTATTAAAGCACAGAACTAGCTGGTTGGACGTGTGCTTTAGGACTGGAGGGTGTTAAATATTTAGTGGCATAAAATCTATATTCTGGTATTTTTTAACAATTACTCAAAGAAGCTTAATTTGGTCATGTTTTGTTTGGAGGAATGTCAGAACGCAATATGTGCTGAGTCCTCTATGTCTCTTGTAGCAAGAAACTTTAACTATGAAGTGTTTTGTTAAAAAACTGATGGTTAATCCAGTCACCTTCATCAAAAACAGTTTTGTACAACTATGACTGTTTTCAGTAATTATTTCTAACACTACGGATTCTTAATTGGTGCCAAATGTTCCTGTGTTCTGTGCACGTTCTTTTGGGAGCTTGCAGAGCTTGAAACAAAGTACGTATCTGTGTTGCCTAGAAAAGTTTTAAGGTCATTTAGAAGAAAAAGCCACAGTAGAAAAAAAATGAATTTCTTTCAAATTGAGAACTTTCTCAGGAAATCTTCTAAACTTCCACTATTTCTGAGGCTTTGCATTCTGTCATGTCCTCTGTTTGTGATAACATTCACTTAATCCAATTCAGAAAATAATGTAATGGAACTCTGAGCTCCCACTTGGGGTAACTGCTTGTTGTCTTAGATTTACATGACAATTTGTATTCTAACAGTAAACTTTATCTTATCTTCAGCTGAGAGGATATTTTATTTACAAAGAAAGTGATCACTTTGGAGTGAAAATGGAGATCTGGGGAGAAACACAGCTTGGAAAATTCTTTGTTGTTATTTTCCTTTTTTTTTTTTTTTTTTTTTTTGGAGTACATGAAATATCCTTTTCAATAATGTGCAGGTGCTCAGGTTTCTGTAACCATATGGACCTCAGCAAGTTGCTGTCTCTTATAATAAAACCACTGAAGTGAAATAGTTTCCTTTACGTAGCTGTCTCTGTTCCTGTGTTTCAGATGGAAAGAGAAAAGGTGAATTTGTTAACAACGCTCCAGGAATCCCAGAAACAGCTGGAAAACACACGGGGGGCCCTCTCAGAGCAGCATGAGAAAGTTGGCAGACTTACTGAAAATCTGAATGCAATGAAGAAGCTCCAAGTCAGCAAGGAGCGCCAGTCTGCCCTGGACAACGAGAAGGACCGAGACAGCCATGAAGATGGAGATTATTACGAAGTTGACATCAATGGACCAGAGATCCTGGAGTGCAAATACAAAGTGGCTGTGGCAGAGATTACTGACCTGAAAGAAGAACTCAAAAACGTTCAGGCCAAATACAAAGAATGTGAGTCTAAGTATGAGGAAGAGAAGAGCAGGTATGAGACTGAGAGCCAAGCTCTCACGGAAAAGATTGCCTCATTAGAAAAATCCAGTAGGCATGATAGAGAGCAAGTGTCCAGACTGGAAAAGGAGCTGAAGAAAGTCAGTGACGTTGCTGGAGAAACACAGGGCAGCCTCAGTGTGGCCCAGGATGAACTGGTCACCTTCAGTGAGGAGCTGGCCAACTTGTATCACCATGTCTGCATGTGCAACAATGAAACTCCAAACAGAGTGATGCTGGATTACTACAAAGAAGGCAAAGGAGGACGCAGTAGCCCAGAGGCCAAGGGAAGGAGGTCTCCTATTCTTCTCTCTAAAGGGCTGTTAACTATTGACCTAGGAAAGGCAGAGAATGGCAGTGGTGACAGCAGCCCATCTCCAGTGTCATCTCTGCCATCTCCTGTGTCAGATCCTCGGAAGGAACCGATGAACATTTACAACTTGATCGCTATCATCCGTGATCAGATCAAACACCTGCAAGCTGCTGTGGACAGAACAACTGAGCTGTCCAGGCAGCGTGTTGCCACTCAAGAACTTGGGCCAGTGGTGGACAAAGACAAGGAAGCTCTCATGGAAGAAATCCTGAAGTTGAAGTCCTTGCTGAGCACCAAGAGAGAGCAGATAGCAACTCTGAGAACTGTGCTCAAGGCCAA
The DNA here is from genome assembly GCF_038088225.1 of Cyrtonyx montezumae. Taxonomy (NCBI): domain Eukaryota; kingdom Metazoa; phylum Chordata; class Aves; order Galliformes; family Odontophoridae; genus Cyrtonyx; species Cyrtonyx montezumae. The sequence continues at coordinate 6,606,528 of NW_027072067.1, forward strand.
CAAACAGGTCAGTGGGTCTTACAGATGTGATGGTTACGGTCTCAGGTCATAAATACAGCAGAATTTATCTTTGAGGGCATACTGCTGTTACTTAAACTCAGTGGAGCTTTTCTGATATCTGAAGGGAACCAGGCTGAGAAGAGGCAGGCTGTTCAGGAGAGGTATGCAGCTGCACTACTGTGAAGCTGAGCACTGGAGCTGTAACTGGTTTCTGGCTGTCACATGCTCATGAGAGTTTTTATTTAGATAGAGTGAAGCTACCTATCTGAATCATATCAGATTGTGTTTAATGTAAGGAACCTAAAATGAAGAAATAACTTATTTTCTATTTGGAAGACTTCTTAAGCTTATGTCCTCTCTCAAATTGCAAAGTAAAATAAAGGTTTCCAAGATGAGCATGTGATACAGGAATGTGATAAAAATAACAAGGCTGGAAGGTAAAATCAGTCTTTGGTGGTTGGACTGTGCCATAGTGCAGGGCAGCAGTGAAAATAACCACCACTAAGACAGTGTGACGTGCTCCACTGTCTGCTCTAAAGTAATACAAGTATGGCATTGCTTAAGAAGTATGTATATACTTTCAGCTTTCTTTTTCACTGTATCTTAACATAAAGTCATAGCATAATGTAAGATGAGCATAATGCTCCAAGCTCTGGGTGAATGTGTGTAAGTACGGACATACTAAACGCTTTTGTTATGTTGAGGTATGTGATGCTTACTTTTATTTCAGTAGTTAGGGCTAGGTGTTGCTCCATGAATCCCTAGATACTGCTGCATGTTAGTGGGAGTAGGAGCCCCCTATGTGCCATCTGTTTCCAGTGCTCAAAGGTGAAACTGTTTAATCTGTTCAGAAGTTGACCAGAAGTTTAACATCCCAGTACTAAGTCAGTGCCTAATTACATGAATAGCAATTCGAAGGCTCTTAGCCAACCACTTGGAGAAGTGTTCCACTAACTGCTACGTTTCTGTTCTTCCTGGCAAATGATAGACTGCAGAGGTAGCCCTTGCCAACCTAAAAAGCAAGTATGAAAATGAGAAAGCTATGGTTACGGAGACGATGATGAAGCTGCGAAATGAGCTGAAGGCTTTGAAAGAAGATGCTGCTACCTTTTCTTCCCTGAGAGCAATGTTTGCTACAAGGTAAAGAACATCTGAACTCTGCAAAGTTTGTCATTCCTTGCTTGCGTGGGGGAACAGCTGAGCATCCTGCCCACGAGCAGCAAGTAGCTGGGTGGGGTGCCCTTTTCCACATTCATTGCTTACAGTGTTTGTCTGCAATGTGTCCTTATTGACTAGGAAAAAGCTAGGGTTACAGTGTGCTGCTTCAAAAACAGGAATTTGATATGGGCTTGTTTAAGTAATTTGGGTTATTGTCCCTACTGACCACCATCCCTGGCTCTTGAAGTCCTTAGCCCTGAGAGCTGACATTTATCAATGCCAAATAAGTGCTGCTTCTTCAAATGTAGATGTCACTCTGCTTGACCTGTAGCAATCAAGAAAAACAAAACAAAGGTGCTGGCAAACACAAATGTACATTCTTAGGTTGTCTGCTCTGGAGTTGGCATCTCTGATGTCATTTACTGCTGTGAACTGAACAGGGTTGTCAGAGCTTGCTTCTGCTCTGTAGTTGTGCTTTGTGGCATTAGCAGGCTAAACATACTTGCTGACACGTCACGTGCTGTACAAGTGAGAAATGCATTTTAATTTGCATGATGCTTACTGCCATTCTATTGATGTCTTCAAAAATTGGCATGTTTCTGCTTGAGAAACGTTGAAGTAGCAAACTCTTATTATGGAATCCAGCTCTGCTTCACAGCCAAGGAATGTGCAGTTGCCTCCTGTGTGCAGATAATCCTGGAAACCGAAGCAAACCAACAAAAAGCAAACAACAAAAACCAGTGAGAAATAAAGAAAAGGCTTCATCTAAAAGTTGCCTGTCCCAGCTTGGTGGCATTCACAGTGACATCCCTAACAGTGTTCCTGTGCCTGTACATAACAGCACTGCCTGAAGGAGAGGGAGAAAAGAGAGACTATAAAGGCTGCTGGTTAATTAACTTAACACTTGCTTTTAAGAGATGTTTGTAACGATTCCTGAGGCTTTTCTGTGCCTTTCTTTGTGGAGGTGGTTCAGCAGCACCGTGAATGTCCCCTGAGTGACCACAGGCATCCTGGTGATTCTGTCTTTCTCAGCAATATCTTTGTGTATGAGTAAGCATGAAAAGGAGAAATGTAAACTAAGGAAACTGAAGATGGACTTGTGGCACCTCATTATGCTTGAGAAAGCAGAGCCCTGCACAGCCTGCATTTGTCCTGCTCTCCTTTTCTGGAGTGTGATCTAGCAGAAATTGCAATCTGTTTGTTAGTTGTAGATTGCTTGAAGCTGAGAGGAAAGGAAAACATACACTATTGGCTTTCATTTACTTTCCTAGATGCAGACAGTTAGCTGTCTGTGTTCTCCTACATTTATTTCTGCTGCCTCAGTGGATTTGTGTGAATGTGGTTTGGAGAGGAAGAATTGTCAGAGAAATACCAGAGGAGTCGTTCTTTTCCTGCCTTGTTTCTGTGTGCTGTCGTCTAGAGGTCGATTTTGTCCTACTGGAAAGGATTCCTCAGTATGAGGAAGGCAGAACAGGAGTTTTTGTTAAAGCAAGAGGCTCAAGAGCTCAGTGTCAGAGTTCTTGTGGGAGCTGGGTGTGATTAAAGGCAGGAATGGGCACTGTCTGGGAATGCACAGCCAACTCCCCTGCCTCAATGAAGTTGGCATTTCTGAACTTCTGTTCTATGTAGTAACCATAGCAAAAGCAATAAAGGGCCGAGAGCAAAGCAGGACTCAAAAAGCAGAGGATGGAATGAGTGAAGACCTCCTCCACTGAGCCTTTCATCTTGTGAGTGCTTGTGTTGCTGGTCAGGTAAGCACTGGGCCTTTGTACTTCACCTCCAGCCTGTTGTAGACAGCATGAAGAATTGCTTCTTGCTCACTGTGTGCCCAGTGTTTCAGGTGCCACAATTGCTCTCAAAGCTTTCTGCTGCAGACAGGGCTCTGTCACCCCTTTCCTCCTTGACCTCTTGTTAGGGAGGGCTGGTAGCCTGATAGTTGGCTGTGTGCGTTTCTCTGCAGTGGCTGTTTCATAGAAGTCTTCATTTCAGGTAAGGCAGGGAAAGGGTATTCCTGCGTGCTTGGGCAAAGATGACTCCAGAACAGTTTTTGAAGGTGGATTTTAGGTGTTTAAATATGAAGGTATTAACAGCTCAGTTTATTTTTCCACTACTACAAACTGCTAATGGAGCACCTATCAAGCTCTGTAAGTCTTGATCCTGCTCTGGCCAAGAGGTTCCTGTCAGCAGAGATGCATAACAAGCGGTGGGTTGGAGGGTTCCTTACCCCACCATACCCATTTCATGTCTTATGTTTGACTGTGGGATGAAGCAGACGGCTGCATACATTCCACAGGAAAGCGACAGTTTTGTAGGATGTGAGAGAGCTGTAACAATACATGTGAGCTGAAGGTTGGGTGTGAATAGAATAACTGACCTAATTTCCTCTTTAAACCAGAGTAAGCCTACTAACATGACAATACTGCCAGCTATTTTTTTTTATAAGTAATGAAAATGCAGTAAGACCTGAGGGTGGAGACAAAGGAAGGCTTGCAAAACACAGATTAATAGCTTCCAGCATTAAAGGAGCAATTGAGAGACCATTGGGGCATTCTGGACAATGCCAGAAGCCTAAAATTAAGCTGTCACACAAAGAAATAAATCAGGATATGCATACTGTGGAAGTGCATTTGGTAGCTGTGCTGTTGAAGTCTAGATTTTCTTAATCAACACACCTCTCCCTGTTGTATGTACAAATGGAAATGGGCTGAAAGCACTGGGGGCTGGGTTAAAATCTGACCAGTACAGCTGGAAATGCAATTCATCTGCTTAATTAGAGGGTAGCAGCTATTGCAGTCATTGTATTGCAAATCAAAACGTTTTGTTGTTAGATTCACCAGGAAAGGAAAGAAAAAAAAATGCAATCATTTCTTTGTTAAAATGCTCAAAGAGAAGTTGAAAATCATTTTTTGCTTTATTTTTCTGAATAGGTTTACACTTGCTAACAGGTAAAATATAAATGAGCAGCAAGGCCTGGTGCATGTCTGTTAGGGTGCAAGGACTCATGAGGGGGCAGCCTTCAGCTGCACTACAAGCTGTGAGCAGGTACTTCTTTCTCTTTCATGGATGCCACTGGTTCCTGCACTTTACCTGTTATCTGAAGCAGCTGTTCGAAAGAATACTTCTCAAAGTAATGTTTCTTAAAAGCTATCACACAAAATAAATTACTGTGGTTTCTGTCTGTCTTCCTGATCCCTGTAAGGGTGAGATTCATCTCAGTGCTATTAATCATAGAAAAAAGAACTAGGTTGTACCAAAGTGAGTTGTCGAGGCCTCCCTCTAAAGTCAACAGACAGGGACTGAGGCTGCCACTTCCCAGGAGCGATGAATCTAAATGTGGAATAAACATCTGAGGGCACTGGCTGAGTCCTTGTTGAAGTTCCCAGAGCTATTCTGTGATAGTAAGGGAGAACTGACTGAACCTACTCAGGGAACTCACTTTAGCAGGGAGGTTGGATGTGGTGATCTCCAGAGGTCTCTTCCGACCTCTGTGATTCTCTGATCTTCACCTCTGCAGAAAAACAGCATTCTGCAGTTTGCTGTTCACGTTTTCTGTTTCTTTTGCAGTGCCTGAGAACAAGCAAGGACAATGAGAGAACAGGCGTTACTCATACCTCTAGAATAAAGATAAAACATGAAGAAATCCAGCAGAAGCCCAAGGCTTTTACAGGCACAGAACAAATGTAACTAATGGCTGTCCCCATGCCCCACTGCTTTACAAGCAGTAAATAAAGGGCGAGAGGAGCTTGGCAACAACTTAGCAATGAGGAACCAGTGGCAAATGTTAGATTGTACCACAAAGAGTGGCAGGATGTAATATGAGACAAAATTACAAGCTAGCAAGTATGGTGAAGAAGCAAAGCCATGGCTACAAGAAAATAGCTGCTCTTTGTTAGTGGGGAGAGTTTTTTGAATGAATAAACCGTGTCAGATTGTTGGGTTTTTTTTCCAAGTATCCAAAGTATTTGGGAAAGTATTCTTGTGTTCTTGGTCATCAAGGGCTGCAGAATATAAAGGAGCTGAAATTCATTCAGAGAACAGTGCAGCCCTCACAGGACTGAGGATTATAGCTGAGGGGGCTTCATGCTGGACTCCGTGACTTAACTTGTGGTTAGCTCTGAAGTGGTCAAGCAGTTGGACTGGATGATCCTTTCTAGGTCCTTTCCAGCAGAACTGTCCTAAACAGTCATGTTCCTTACACTACTGGGCCTACTCCAGACCCTGTAGTATGGCAATTAAAATGCCTGATGCAGGGAATGCTGGGTATGTCAGCACAGCCTTGGTGAAGGTGTTCCTTGTAGACAGACCCCAGTCCTGTGTTGCAGCAGTGAGTTCCCTGTCTTGTCTCAGCTGTCTTTCCACCCAACCAGTTCCTGTGTGCACCGGTGCTTTGTTTGAAGTCCAGCAGTGCTGAATGTTGAGGAGAGGGATCTCCCCATGCTGTAGATATTCAGAATAAAGATGACACAGGCTCTTGGCATGTAGCTTGTCTGCCCCTTTGTTTTTAATCAAATTGTAAAGTGGATTACTTTATAAGATACCTTATGTAGAGAGTACCATGGCAGCAGTTATTTGTGTCTGTGGTCTTTCAGGCAGTTATTGGTTGTTAGGTATTTTTGTGTTGAGAGGAATACAGAGTTCAGGATTAGGTCTTCATCCTTTTTTACCCCCTACAGTGAGGATATAGGAAAAATGTCCTGCCTGGGTGATGGCTTAGAAATTACTTCTAATTTAGTGGCATAGGATCATTAGTTTTGTCCTCTATAGTAGAATTGGGGAAAAAAAAGTTTCCTTTTGAATTCTAGAAGAGGGAATTTGCCATACAAGTTTATGATCTCCCTGCGGGAGTTCTTATCAGCGGAGGTTCAGAGCAGCTGCAGTACCCAGCTGCGGAGAGACCAGCTCGGATAGGCTGGGTGGGATGATAGTTGTGAGTGGTAGCTCCTGAAGGCTTGCTGTGGTGGGCATGGTGGTGTGATGGCTTGAAGGGTGGACTGGATGATCTTAGCAGTCTTTTCCAACCTTAACGATTCTGTAATGCTAAGGTTTGGCTGTTTTCTGGTGTCCTTATGCGATGGCAACCCTCAGTTTTCTGTCTTTTTGTGGTGAGCTTGTGATGAGTCTTTATCTAAACCTCGCCCTTGCAGTTAACAATCTAAATAGTGTAAGCTGTAAACCTTGTCCTTGTCCCTGGTCCTTGTGGTGTCCATGGAGCTCACCTGCATCTGCTGCTAACGTAGAGCAGAAGGGCTGCATTCTGAGAGGGAAGGGGAAGGAGGGAAGGCATTAAAATTCTGTCTTTAATATTAATTTATAATATAAAGAATCAGTTTGGAAGCAGGTGGCTGTAGATCCCTTACAGCTGAACTCACTCAGTGTTCATTTACATCTCATTTTAACTGCTGCTCTACTAGCACATTTCCAAGTTTTTAATGAAGGTGAAAAATGCTGAGTTTAAATCTTCCGTGCCCTAATTTCTTACATAGGCTGACAGCTTAATCTCTCCATGTAGCAGTGAGAGCAGCTGATGCTCAGGAAGCCTCCTTCAGTCACACCTCTCTGGAAATGGTGTTCTGGGCCTCACAGTGACTGCAGAGGAGGGGGGAGAAGTATGATTACATCCAGGTGCCTCTGGTTGTGTCACATATTTGCAGAGAGATCTTGAGTCAGTAGTGAGTTCAGCTGGTACCAAGTATGGTATGTGCTAAAGCTTAAAGGAAAATTATGTGGACGTAAGGAAAAACTGGCACTTGTCAGAAGTAGTGATTTGCAGCTTTTGAGAATAAGCCAACTCATTACAGCTGTCAAAATTCTGACATTGAATACTATCAGAGGATTTTGCTTTTTCCCATCATAATATTTAATGTTCAAAACTCCTATTTCCTCTGTGTAGATATTTGCTTTTGTTGGTGGTGTTTTTTAGAACTTAGGGGGTATTTCCTTAAGCTCTTTGATCTGTTGTTAATTGCCAGTCCCAAGAAAATAGGCAACATCAAAAGGTTCTGTTGGGTATCCACCTGTGGATGTGTGAATGCACCATGGCCTTACCCTAATTTCACATTCTTTAAAGCATGAGAGCTCTATTATATTTTCAAACTTGTTTTTAGAACAGAGGTATCTGATCTTCTAGTGATTCTGCATTGAGTATACAGCTGGGAGGTAGCTCAGCACGTGGCAAATGAGACTGTGAAAAGGAAGGATGTTTAATTGTTGTATCTGCAAAGCAGCAGGTGTGTGCAGTGCCTGGGGAAGCTAGCTCCTTGTGTGAGGAACACATGGGAGGAGAGCGAGCAGCAGGAGGGCTGAAGCAGAGCACGTCCCGGACCACAGTGTCTGCATCCATCTAGCTCTTCCATCCACGTTTCAGTCCTCACCTGTTTGGTTCAAAGGAACTGTTGCAGTGTTTTGCATGATGTATTGTTCCCCTGTCCAAGGGCACCAGGATGAGCTTTGCTTTTGAGGCTGTACCGTTTCATCTCACGTAAAGGTCAGGAAAACAGATTCAGGGTGCACAGAGGTGTGCAGCCATAGCAGTTGGGGTTCCTGCCTCCCCCACGTCCTCTCACACACAAAAGATCAGTTACTGTAAAAGCTGCAGCTGTTTGTATGCTGTTGATAACACTCCCTTTTGTTGCACAGGAAGGAAAAACTGCCTTCATAGAGTTGTATGGAAGAGGTGATGGAGGCATGTGACATGCTGAATGCCTCGTTTTTCAGAACAATCATTGGATATTTTAAACCTTTGCACTGCATACAAAGCACAGTGAGCGTGTGAGTGACTTACTGCAGTAACTGCAGTCAAATTCACAGCTTTAATTACAGCTCAGCTCACGTGCCAACTACTTTATGGCTTCTGGAGCCTGACAAGCATTGGTCCATGCTATCAGGTTTGTCAGAAGTGATGAGGTTTGGTGCTTTTCACTTTGAATGTCACAAGAGCATTTCAAAACTGGAGGGAGCCCAAAAGCCTTGGCCTTCTGTCTTCACTCTGCGCCTTGTTCCTACCTGCAGATGGAGGAAATGCATTTCTAACTAACTAGGGCAGTAGGGCACAGGGTGAGCAGTGATGCTATGAGCCACGTGTTCCTGCAGCCCTGTCCTCATTTGAAGCTGGTGTCAGGTGCCACCATCCATAAGAGAGCAGGGAGGACTGGTACAGCTGCAAGATGTATGACTGTAATGTCCATAACCTCTGGGGCTTTTCCATTCTGACATTAAAAGGAACCTTGCAGATATCTTTGCTTTTGTGAGGTAGTTGTGTTTTACAGATGTGGCCATTGTACGTTCCAGCTGGTACCTGTGATTATTATCTTTCTACCCATATTTGTAATCCTTCTGTGTGCAGTAAATGTGCATGTGAAGATGGATATGTCTTCAGTGGTTTGTGGTGCACCGTGCAAGCTGTGTAGCTTCTAAGCAGCCATTCGTATGAGTCTCCTCTGAGGGGTTCCCTGTGACACCTGGTTCTGTTTAATTGGGTCAAAATTAATTTTGATGGTGAAAACTATTGTAAAAAAAAAAACAACTGAAAGTAGTTGTGATTTCCACAAGTTGACTGAAGTTCCTCTTTAAAACTGTATGCAGGCAAGCACAAAATCATCAGACTGTGCTGATACCTGGTGGGCACGAGGGATTCGTGTTTTACAGATGGAAGTTGCTAAAGATTGATATATTTCGTTGCAGATGTGACGAGTATGTCACACAGCTGGATGAAATGCAGCGGCAGCTTGCAGCAGCTGAAGATGAGAAGAAGACTCTGAACTCCTTGCTCCGGATGGCAATCCAGCAGAAGCTGGCACTGACCCAGCGCCTGGAGCACTTGGAGCTGGACCACGAGCAGTCCAAAAGGGTGCGCACAAAATCTGCTTCCAAAGCCAAGAGCAGTAACCCTACTGTAAGTCATATTCGCTCTTGTGGAGACAGGCCTGAAGGGTCTGTCCTTAATAACCAGGTGTTTTGTAGCGAAAAGTATAAAATCTGTTGTGACTAGGAGAGGTGTGTAGAAAAACCTTATTATGCATCTTATTTTATGCTGTAATTGTCAGCGTAAATCCCCACTATCTAATGTCGCGGTGAGTTGACTTGTACTAGTAAGGTGTTAAACCAGGTAATACAAATTGTATTATGGTGGTCTTAACTGTAACTAATTCATAAGTACGGGGATGGTATTAACCAGTTAATAGTGGAAAGGAGGTAGCTTTTTCCACAATTAACGTGTGTGGGTTTTGCTGTTTATGGTAAGTGTTGAGTACACCTGGTATATCCTATCTGGTGTTACTAACTGTAGTTTGTATAGCACAAATGTGATCCTTTCTCCAGGGTTGCAGCATACCTTAACAAATGCTTTCGCAGACAGAAACGAGCAGAACACCTCCCTTGCTGCTGTGGCTAGAAGTGGTGAAAAGCAAGTGTTCAGATTAGAGTTATGTCTTGAAAACAGAGGATGTTTTGAAACTGGAACCAAAATTAATTAACTTGCCTGTTATGGCAGATGTCAAGAGCTTGCAGTTACATCACCACTTATTGAAGCTTTTACAGGCCATAAAAGCTAGGAACGTGGTAGGATATGTTACGTACACTCTGCTTCCCTCCCTTCAGAGGGTTAACCAGAAGAAACTTGCACATTTATATTAAAAATATGCAATATTTACCCCCATCTGGCATAAAAGCTAAACGTTTGAGAGTTGGGATCCTACCCGGTAGCCAGTTCCACTTGAAGTTATGCTCTGGAAGTCCCGTGTGCTGAAAGGATCTTCGTAGTGTCCCGCTGCTCCTGGCAGCACGACACCTCGGAAGGGATCTGTTTATGCATCACTGTAGCCACACAGCGTATCTGTGTAGAATTAATGTGACTGTGGTCTACTATTGTTTTTCTCAGCTTTCAGTGTTAATCCGAACAGGATAATGCTTCAGAGCTCTGATCATTTTTTAAATACACAGAAGATATTGCATTCCTTACGCAAGAGCATGTTCCGCAGGGCTCTACGTTATAGGCACAGGAAATTGAAGCAGATCACCCACTAATAAATATTTATGACGTAGCTTAGGATACGTATTAATCTTTAAAAACAAACAAAGCTTTGTCTGCTGTCGAACTCCTAAGAGGCCTTTTTAGCCACTTAATTTAAAAACGTTTGAAAATACAGAAGTGTACTTCATAATTGGTGCCTGCGTGGAAGATCAAGACCGAAAAAGTTGTTTCTAAAACTGTGCATAACCTGGAGCACAACAAGGCACGCTTCCTTTTTCCTTCAGAACGGTTTTCAAGTGCCTAGCCTCAAACTCAACTCCAGTGTAAAGCCCTGTTCATTTTGTACTCTTTCAATTAATTTTGTATGCCTGTAGTGGTGCTTCAGAGCGGCGCGGGGCTGTCAGCACACAGCTGTGTTGTGTCGTGGCTTTGAGTTATGATTGCACTCCGTAAAGCCGTTCTGACAGCGCTGTGGAGCCCCGTCCCGCTGCCCTCCTCGCAGGCCCTCAGCAGCTTGCTTCCTGCGCGGTGCCGCTCTGCCTGTAAGTAGTCAGGAGATATCACAGTACTAATAGAAGGTAGTAAGGAGCACGGCCTGTTTTCCCAGCGAGGGGAAACCGCTTGGGATTTTGGCTTCCCAGATACGAGAAGGAAAAAAGCTAAAAGTCCTTGAAACTCATACAGTGGGACCTCAAACAAATGCAGTTGTGGAAAGCTCGCTGCAGAGCTGAGGAGCACCAGGATGCCGCAGTGAAATGCCAGAATTGCATTTCCCACTATTGAGAGGTGGGGAAAAACCCAGCTTTGTTAATCCTGATGTGCTGCTCCACCAGCGCTGCTGAGAAGTTGACACAAACAGCAATTCTGCCCTTAGAAGATAGGCCCTGTGCATCCGATGTTACTTTTCTTTAGAAAACACTGAATTCTCCTGAATTTGAGCTTTAATAGTGCTAAGTAGCAGGTTTGATATTTCAGAAGCAAGGCATCTTTTAACGATTTTCAGTCCTGCTTTTCTCCTCTTTGCTGCACAATCTTCCAAAAGGCCTTTATTCTACTCATCCCTGCATTAAGTGTAATCTAAAAAGACTTGCTAAAGCAGGCATCTGTGTGCTAGCTGTCTCTGCCCCATTAGAAACAGAAGCTTGCTTCCATGATGGCAGGGAGCTTTAACACATTTTTCACTGGGTCCGTGTCTCTGATTGCAGTGTTTTCACAAAATACCAATGGCTAAACAAGTAAAATTGAGAAATTAATTGCTTTCAAATTAGCTGAAACTTGATAGAAAGGTTTCCATGTTATCAGATGGTGACTATTACTATTGGTCTTGGCTCACACTTTTCAGTTCCAAGTATGAACAATTCTGCTGTCAGTCCTAGAAATCATTTCCACCTTCTCTCATTTCTGTGGATCTATAAATTAAAAGACAAACCTCACTGCTATTTGATCTTGTTGAAGTCATGGTTAAACTCCTGGCATCTGTTATAATATCAGAAAAAAGAAACGAGCCGTGGTGGTAAAGGTGACTCGATCCTGCTGTCTGTATTTTTAGATGATGATTATGTATAAGGTTGAGGCTTGTAATTCCCAATTAACCATTTCTTGAAATGTATTTCTGCTGTAAGTCTTTCATATCACTTCCAATGGGTTGGGCTAAAGCATGACACATTTCTTAAGCCATCACCTACCTCTGCAAGCAGGCTCTTCTGAGTGATGCTCTCTGCGTTGGCCTGCATGACACTGACCTGCATGTTTCCAGAAAGCCTAAAGCTTCACTGAAAATGTTTCTTGCACACTGGTTGCTGTTAACTCGTGCTTGAACAGCAAAGCGTTATTCAGTACTTGTAAGAAACTTTCTTTCTGCAAAGCTCTTGCTTCCAGGCTGAACTCACAAAGCACTGTTTCATCAGCTTGGAGAGCATCTTTGAGCTAAATTTGCTGCTTCAACCCCAGCAAGCTAACAGACTCCCTCCAACTAACCTGCTATGGATCTTTCGCAGCACATTGTGTTAATTGTCAGTTCTTTGAGAAGTAAGCACTGATTTTTTTTCTAATGCCATTTTATTTTTTTCCATTTTTCAGCTGTAGAATAGTCCATGGAGAAGGCCTTTCCAACAGTGCAACAGCATTTCTTAGCCTCTTCCCTTATGGTTAAAAGTGGTAGCCCGTTGCACAAAGAATGCAAACCACTGCCCCGATCCTAACTTTTGAAAACACCTTGCCCTCTCTACTACCCGAAACTTTCCTTTATGTCTCAAGCTATAAAACAAACAAGCTTTACCTATAAGTGCTGCTGCAGTAAGAAAACTTACAAGTGCTGAAGAAACCTACTTCAAATGTTAACGATCACCACGTTAGTTTATGATCTACTAGAAATGTTTGGATGGGGGAGTTTCTTATTTCATTGCAGATGCTCATTTTTCAACTGATGGTTAAACCTGTGCACTTTTGATATTTTGATATTTTCCTTTAGCTTCTTTAATTCCTTATGTAGAAGAGTTTATATAATGCGGTGGTTTGTGCTCATAGTTCCTCTCCGACTTCGACTTCTGATGGTTGATTTCTACATCAGCATGTGGCAGAGAGATTTTTTTTTTGCTCTAGATGTGTTTAGAAAAGAGTTTCAACACAGAACAGGAGCTCTGCTAAACTATGTGTGTGCTGTGCTTCAGCAGCTTTTTATTATTATGAAATGTTAAGCTTTATATGTTTAAATTACTGATTTTTTTTTTTTAACTGCCATGTTCATTAAGAAATCCAGGGTATTCAAATTCTGGGGTTTTTTTCATATTATATTATTATTCTTAGGAATAGTTCAATGTAACAAGAAGAAAACTTGACTTTGCTCTGGTTAAAACAGTAATAGGCACTTGAAAAATATAAAAGTAGTGTTACCTATGAATTCCAGAATTCCTGGGTTTTAGGAAGTTGAAGTATTATTGATTAACAGAATTTTATACAACTGTACCAGTGAAATTCCAAATTGGAATTGTTTTGTTACTTTTTCATTTGTATTGTGCCAAATTGTGGTACATTTAGAAAGAAAAATTCTAAAATTGTCAATGATAGGGTGTTATCTATCAGCGCCTTCTGTCATTAATTACTGCCAGTAGTGCCTTTAATCATTTTAAGGGAGAATCTTAGGATGGCTTCGTCTATACAGGAGGAAATGGAATGGCTGTTTTGGGGTGTAGTAGAGCCGTGGAGCAATAAGTGCAAAGTGAACTCCCCTTTCGCACGTTTTTAATGGGTAGTCTTACTGTGCTAGAGATTATATATTCGAGGAATTGTAAAAAATTCTGTTAGTCAATGATATTTCATCGTGCAAATCCTTAACAAATTCAGGGGAAGAGAGGAAAGAGAGAAAAACACAACCGAAACAAACCCGAATACAGTCTGGGAACCAGATGGACTCCTGCTGAACAAACGAGCAAGATGTATGAACACATTTGTGGTAACAGTACAGAGAACGTATCGGGAATATTGCTGTTATGTTAGCTTCGTATGGTGGTGGATGCAGTTAACCATAGTATTGTTTGCAAATGTGAACAACGGAACATTAATATCTCCTCTTGCATGTTCTATCTAATCATTGTAATTTCAGGAAACAGAAACGGAGCAGTGCATCAGCAAGCTGTACCTGCCTGCCTGGTACTGTTTGCTGAGGCTGATGCGAACGATTAAATTGGTACTTGCTGGGGGGGGGCCTTCCCCCTCCTCAAAAAGAAGAACAAATTGAAATAATATTGACGATGGGAAAAGATTTCTGTTTGCTGGAAAAAAAGAAAAAAAAGCATATTATTCCTAGATGTGGGGACTTATATTTCCATCTTCTGTTACAGTATTGATTCATAAGAAATATTGTTGCATTTAAAATTACTACATTTGTATGTGGGTATTTATTTGAAATGATGTCCAAGTACTGTATTATGTTCTATGTGCATTACCTTTTAGTGGTGGATTGGTCTCCATTTAATGTCCTATGCATGTATTCTTGCCAAGTAACCTTTACCCAGATCTGAACAAAGTGGTTGTTAAAGAGACAGACGTGGGAACTGATTCTTAAAAGTCTAATTGTGTGTTAATTGGGTAACCTTAGGAGGCATAGAGGGCAAAATGTTACTTCCAAATTAATACCAAAAGTGTTAATGTAGGAAAGCAATCTGCCTGCGTAAAGGTAGTCACATTGGCAGTGTCAATAAAAGAGAAAAGGAGTCACGTTTTCCACTTGTGCTTATTGCTGTCTTGTATTTTTAAGAAGGCACCGTGCTTGTTTGTCAGCTTTCCTAAACTGTTGTCACTGTGGGACTAAATGAATATGAGGGATATGGAGAACTTACAGCTAAGTTTGCTGTGAGACTACAGAATTAATTCTTTGTGCTTGTATCTCAGTGCAGCTTCACAACTGTTCCCTGGATTGGCTCTGGGGGAGATGGGTTTAATCTGTTCCACTGATAGCAGGCAAACACTGGCAGCAGCAGAGGAAAGGGCTCACACGTGTTTGTCACCGGCGTGGGAAGGGTAGGGCTGGTGCTTGTGGCAGCACCTGGTCCTGGGATGGCACATTTGTGCCCGTGTACTCTTCAAAACACAGTAAGAAAACGTTCAGCTGGTGGATTTACCCAACAACCCACAAACAAACAAACCAGGAAGGGAGTCTGAAGTCTGGGCGTGTGGCTGAGGTTTGCTGTGTGTACAGAAGGATATCCCTGGAGCGATTCACTGATACTGGCTTGTAGGAACACTAAATGTGATTTCATACTGCTTAACTCTTACTTCCCCAGGTGGGATTCTTACACTGTCTGTGTACCTGGTAGCCATTGGCTTCGTTACACCAGCTCAGCAGAGAGCTCGAGAGTGGCAGAATTTCTAATGAAGCCTCAAAAAAGCTTGTTGAATTGTGTGTGCTCCTGGAGTAGTTCTGCTCTTGCTGTAGTGGGAGCTGTATCCGCAGTTAGATTTGAGGGAGAGACATCAATGTGCATGCACGCAAGTGACAGAAGGACAAGAACAGACCTGTTTCAGTGCTGAGGCAGTGTAATTAAAAATGCTTTCTTAGGAAAATAAAACAATGGAAGTAGAATATTCAGCTTAAAAGCTCGCTTGGTGAATGGACCTAAATTGAAGCATCAATTTCTTTGTCTGTTTTCTGTGTAGAAAAAATTCAGTGCCTGCAGGGGGATGTCGCTTCTGCTGAGGGGGGATGGTGGCTCACCAATGAAGTTCCAGCTACAGGTGTTGCTGTATTTAGTTTGGGGGAAAGGATCCTAGCAGCTCTGACATAACACCCTTGCTTGCCGTGGATTCAGGAACTCGGAAGCATCGCTTGTTTCTAGGCCTGAAAAAAGCTGCCAACATTGTCAGGGGAGCATTTCAGAAGAACTTAGATGCCTAAAGATGAAGAGGAACACTCCTGCAAGTTGCTGTGTTTGTCGCTTTGTGGGATAAGGGCAAGGCAAACTGACACACATGCTCTTGGAGATCCCTCTGGATAAATGGTAACATTCAGTTCCAGAAGTCACATTTTAAAGAATATATTTACATTGCTGTGTTTGTGAAGGCTGATGACACACATTGATGTACAGCACCAGGTAAAGGTATTTTTGCAGCCTGAATACCTACTGAAAACAACAGGAACCTTTAAAGGTCTGTTATGTGAGCTCAAGAACAAGCAAGGCAGCTAATAAATCTGGTAGCTTTGAGTTCTGTATTGAGCAAGTAAGCATTCATCAGTAGTGGGTGGGAAAAACACTCATGTACAAACCACTCAAGAGATGATTTTGTCTTTTTCCTTTCACTTTTCCATGTGTGTTGCAGTCCTTTCAGTAGAGGATGTGGATTGCTGCCTCTCAGTGCAAAGGCAGATTCCACACAAAGGAGTTACCAGCGCTGCAGAGTGGACTTATTTTCCCTTAGGTGCTACACATGGGATCTCCAAGGTAATCTGAGACTTGATTTCATAGAGGAATCCGCAGCACTGTACCATATCCAGCCCTGTGATGTTGGGGCATGCTTCTCGTAAGTTTTGATTTGAGAGCTGTCACGTGAAGTGGCTGTAAGATGTCAAAACGTAGGTATCAGAAATGCAGTTAAAAAAAAATAAGGAAGAGAAAGATTCTGGGTCTGTTTATGGATATTAAAATAGACTACTTCTGATGTAAAGCCAGTGCCAAGCTGCAGCACTGTAGTTCTGATCATCCTGGGGAAAACCTGAAAATTTAAACAATAATTAAAACCTTATATATGTATTTAATGACAGTTTTATATATTAATTTATTAAGTGTATGCACTATAATAATTTCCAGTGAGTAGACTGTTCCTGACTAAGACAGTTTTTTTTCCTTTCTCCCAATTACAGTGAGTAAGCAGGCAGCTTCTGCTAATCTCAGATGTGTCTGGTCTTTGCCCTGTATGGCTTCCACCCCAGAATTCACATTAGTGCAGCTTCACCAAGAGATAAAGAGTAGAGTATTTGATGTAGAACATTAGCTTCCTATTGCATCTGAATGAACGGTGAGTCGTTACTCATAGCATCACAGGACAGTGTGGGTTGGGAGGTGCCTCAAAGCCCACCCAGTTCTGACCACGTAGCACTATCTGTCCCAGGGAGAAGACTGATGAACCTGTTGTTTCAAGAGGAGGTCTTTAAATATCTAAAGAACAGCCAGAACTTGTGCCTTATTAGGATGGGGAAAGAATTCATTTATTTTAGGTAGTGTTTGTGCGGTTATTTAGTAATGGCTTTCAAAAATCAGGTTTTGTGAAGGCAAGTTCCTTGTGGTTTTGTCTTTCCCATGGAGACAGAATTCTTAGCTATCAGCTATCTCCAGCCTATGCATGCTTTTCATGCTTAGGGAAACTTCTTGATTAGTGCAAATACTTGAATCAAACAGCAGAGAGCTGAAGCGTGACTGAAACAGCCAGGGCCAGGGAGCCTGGTGGCACTGGAGGTTGCCTGCGTGGCCTCAGCTGCTGCTGGTTAGCTCAGCACTGCTGGCACAGCCCCGCGTGCCGGAGGTTTGCCATGCTTCACATCTGATGGCAAGAAGTCGGGAGTTAGTCTCCCTTTCCTGTCTCCAAATGCTTCAGTCTGTAAAACCAGTCAAGGAACTGGGCAGGTTCCTAACGTCAGCGTGTCTGACCGTACCGTGGTGCAGGAGGAAGCAGCTGCCCAGCTGAGCAGGAGCTGAAGCACTGCATCTGCTGAGCAGTACGGGCCAGGCTGGATTAAAGCCGCTTGTTCCAGACCCAGCTGCCTGACTGCCATTCATCTGTTCTCCCTGATGGGGTCGTTGGCCTTCAGGTCTGACACTGCCTAGAGGCAGGCAGTGAGGCTGCAGGCCTGAACGTGCTGCACCAGCAGTGGGCTTCAGAGTTTGAGGTTTTGTTAAGCTCCTGATTTAGGAACTGTATTGGAGCAGCAGTAGAGAGAGAAGAGAGAAAAGAAAACTGTTTAACCTAACAGACTGCTTCCTGAGGAGTAGTGTGACTTTATCTTGTGCTGCTTCTTCACATCTGTGGGGATCAGAGCTCTCTTCTGAGAAGACCTGACAGAGCATCACCTAGTAAAGGAGCAGTGAATATTTCTTCTTACATCTCTGCATCATTTGTAGGAGGTCTTCACTGCTCCTCTGAAGGCAGCTTGCACCTGTGTTGCTGCACAGGAGATGTTGCTTTCACGGAGGCATAAGAACAGCAGCAAAAGCAGCCACTGCTCCTGTCCCAAATACCTCAAAGATGAGGGCTAACTCCAGTGTATTTGTGGGGGTGAGGAAGAGAGGGAGGTATGCAAGAACATGGAGGAGGCAGCTAGAAAAAATGGCAGCAATGGATTGGGTTGGACTGTGTGAGCAACTTGGAGCAGCTGGAGCTGCTGTGGGCAGGGATTTTTTGGCATGAAGCCTAGGAACAGCTCAATTCCAAAAAAGCAGCTGGCAAATTAGTGCAGTCTGGTAGTACAGACTGCAGAGCGTGCACTGCTCTGTCTTAAAGGGACCGGCTCCCGCATTTATTCACCGTTGGGATAGGAAAAGGCACTTGAGATTTCAGAAAGAAGGAGCAGTGTAAGATGAGAAGGTGCAGAAAGCAGTGTGCTCTTTGGTCAGTCACGTCGTGTGTGCGCACTCAGAATATTTCATGCACGTTTCCTGGGGTACAGCAGCCGTCTTCAGCTGAGGTTCATAGATTGCTATTGAAGCACATCGAGGTGGTACTTCTAATTAATGTCTGAGTCCATTTAAATATGGGTTTGCTTATCTGAATGTGAGCATCAAGTTTAAGCAGATAAATTTGACTAGCCCCAGGTTAGGTCGCTTTCAAACATGGATTAAACTTTTTTTTGTTCCTTTAGTGTTGTATTAAGAGAACTAAGTTTGCTTGAAGACCTCCTACACACCTGACCCAAAATACAACTATTTTCATGTGCATTAGTTTATACTGGAACATTGTGAACCAGTCTGAAACTGGTTTAAGGAAGGTGAAGAAGGTAGCTTCAGGAGTCTAGCACAAGAGAGTGTGAGTCCCTGCTCGGGGACACCTGCTTCCCGAGGCCTGGCAGCACTGCTGGCTCCTTGTCCATTGCTGACTGTGCTTTTATTGTTATTCTGGGTGCCCAGCATATCAAAGTTTACGTCTGGACAGATGACTTAAAACTTGTACTGGCGGGCCAGTGTGTGCGGAATGGGTGGAGGACCTGGCCAATATGAAGGTGCCTATTAAATCATATTCTCTACCAAGTCTGGCCACCAATGAAGGTTTGATCTGTTTTTCTTCTTTGTGGCATTGGTGCTGTAAGTACCACATTTCCAGTCCAGGCTCCGTTCATTAGAGAATTGCTGAAGTGCCTGGAATATCTCTGTCATCTCAGCTCTGTGACTGTGGTCAAAGAGGAGGGGCAGAGGGACCAAGAATGGAAGATAAATCTCCCTATTTTTCCAAGGGTTCCCTTCCACTTACTAGGATAGTGAAAAAGCAGCAACAGGAAAAGAAAAAAAAAAAAAAAAGCAAAAAAAAAAAAAAAAAAAAAGCACCATAGAAGTCGAAGTACCAATGCTTAAATGTAGTGCCAGGAGCTGTTTTTGAGGCCTTGGCTGCAGAACATTGCAGAGTTTCAAAAGGAAAACCTTGAGTAAGTTCACTGCGGCTTGCTGGGAAAGGACTGGATGTCCTACAGTAATTCTTTTCTTCTCCTTGGTTCTCTGCAGCATTATAAAGGGTCGTTTCATTCTCATTAACTCTTTATTTGCAGATTTGTGGTATGTTCCTGCGATAAGCTCCTTATCGAGCTGGTAGCTCTCCGTGACAGAATTCCATTCATAACTAGAGGGCAGAAAGTGTGAAAGGGATGCGCTCAGTATGCCTGAACGTCAGATGCCGTCGCTTGCAGCGAGTTAATTTTGGGGAAGGTCTGCGAAGAGAGCACTAGATGGCAGTGCAGCACCGGGCGGCTCCTCGGGGCTGCCCGCTCTCCTTGGCTGCCTGCACAGAAAACGTGCGCTGATGGCAAAGCAAAAGTCATCACGTTTGTTCCACGCTGAAAGGTTTGACTTTTGCCTCAAGAATTCATCCCCTGCTCCCACTCCCCTTCCTTCCTTCCCCTCTTTAGCTTTGCCAGTGTTCCCCGTGGCTTTTCACAGCTCATCTTGAATGCATTTCTTGCTCTTCTGACAGGCTTGGCAGGTTTGGAACATAAAGCTTTATGAATGGTTGCCATTGCTGCAACTGATTACCCTAAGAATCACATGATAGACAATAAATGGAACCACAAGTTCTAAGAGGTTTTTTCCCTACTTTTTTAATCCCTCTGGTAACTCAGCTTGGTTCTTGTGCGCCTGCCATCTTGTCACTATGCCACATAGCCAAGGACTTGGGGCTTGTGCTGGACCTGCCATGACCAGGAGCCTGCCCTGCCTGCTGATTGTCCTGCCTCGTAGGAACGGGCTGTGGGCTGCACGTTAGTTGAACAGGCTTCATGCAGCGGGAGCTCAGCCTGCATCGCCCCTTGACCTCTCCTCCATCAGAGGTTTGATAGCACTGTTTCCAAATGGCACATAAAACAACACTTGGACGTGTTTCCTGCTTGCTTCTTCCCAGCATCCCCATCTGTGCAGGGCCTTCATGACAGGTAACAGTTAGGCAAGCAGTGCTGATGCCCTTGCAGCAAACGTTGGGTCCCCGTTGTAAAGAGAAGGAACAAAGCAAGAGCTACTGAAATAAACCATAAATCTCATTTCCTCATGGACAGCATGGCCACATGCGCATGGCAGACAGAATGAAGCTCAATGTGTAGTTGTATAGAGGTAGTCATGCTTTGGCTGTCTTCCTTTTCATGCCATCATGGTTTGGGATCTCACGCTATTTTTAAGGAGTCAGGGAACCAGGAAGCTGTTCCTGCTTTGCAGTTGATCAGAAGGAGATTTAGAGCTGATGGGAGAAGGTCACCGGGCTCCACACCACCCCAAACTACTTTTTGTTAAAAGACAATGGAGAACTCCTGACTCTTCCATCTCCTCTTTGGCTGTTTCTTGCTGTTTCTGTCTACCTTGCTTCGGCGCTTTGGGAAAGACATTCCTGCCAGCTCAGGGCTGTCCCATGCACTCAGCCATCCAAAGGTGGGGTAGCTTTGTTTATGTAATGTGACGTGCTCTGGCACTTTGTTTCCACTTCTGTCTCGTACCTATCATGCCTTCAATAGCAATTTCCTTTGTTACGGGTATTCTCTGCCCTTCTTTCAATGACTACAGGGCATTCCAGTGTCTGATCTCAACACGATCAACTGCTCTGAAAAGTAACGAAGAAACAGGCTGATGGTTCTGGATGGAAATTCATGGTGTACCTTTCTAGCTCCTGTCATTCTTCATGTAAGTGAATTCATCTGATAGATGTTTTTACCATCCAGTAAAAACAGTTCCCAGTGCCAACCAGCCTGTCTGTAAGACTGAATAAAAACATAGGCTTCATTGGGGAGCGTTAAGGTATGAAGGCAAGAAAGGGAGGACACTTAATCACTACTGAATTGTGGTAAGATATGGAGGTGCATGCAGATGTGGGGAAACACCGTCCCCAAGCTCTCTTCAGTAGAATTTGATAAATAAACAGAAAGACCTACATTCAGTGGTTTGCTCTCATTCTGCCATCTTTTCTTCTTTGAATGGTTCAGTTCTTTCTTCAAAGAGGTTGAAGAAAGAGGCTTCTCATTTACACAGAAGATTAAGGCCAAGCTTCATCACAACTGATAATGCATGGTCTAGGTCTGTGAGAAGAGCAAGTGGTGATGGCCAGTTTGAAAGTTTTATACAGGATGGTTGAAGTGTTTTTGTATGAAAACCTTAGTAATCACTTGAAGGGTCAAAGATTCTATTTTTAAATTAATAAAAATATATTAATTTTATAAATATTGTACTAACCATTCTGATGTTTTTGTTGGTTTTTTTAAGTAAAGAAATTTTAAACAATTTGGCTTTATCTTATTGGCAGGGTCGCCCCTAAGTTAAACAAATACTGAAGTAATTGATTTGTAGTACTTGGGTAACATTATGAGAATGCCATTAGTAAAACTCAAATTAAATCAGCATTGGTTTCTGCACCCAGATTAATACTGACCAGGATGACAGAAATCAAGTGCTATAATTCTCTCTTCCTGATGAAAAGCTAGGCTAAGTCTGCTGGACCATCAGGGCAGATCTTAAACGTCAACATTCCTAGTGTCTTTGAAACTGGAGTAAACTTCTAATCTAACTTTGTGTGGGAAAGAAGTATTTCTTTCCCTGTTCCAGAGGTTCCAGTCTTAATACCTAACTTACCAAAGCAAAGATTGATGGAATCTCTGTTCCACTGATTCTACATTACTGAAAATCTGAGGATAGCAATCTACGATGCTATTTACATTACTTACTTCCTGGCTAATAATTCCTCAAAAGGCTTCATCCAAGTCTTGCTCAAGTCAGGTACCTCTGTCCTTTTCCTTTTGAGTAATGGAGTTTATGTTCCTATATCAACCTCAGTGTATCTGTGCCATGTCAGATGATTACATTCATAAAGCATATCTTGTTCTTGAGGTAGTATAAAAGTCAGTTTTGTTTGGAAACAGTTAATCAAACAGTGACAAGCTTTAACTCCTCATTTACTTTACAACGTGATACAAAATAAATTACAAACATGGGACTGAAAGGACCCTCTGGGTCACCAAGTTCATCCCGAATGTTGCAGATGCATATACGTGTCTGGCGAGCGTACGCCTTTCAGTAGGCTAAAAATACAAACGCAGAACCACCGTAAACACAACCTAATATATGCACAGAGGTTTCTGCAACACTACTGCGTTCTGTCTTAATTTTACCTTGGTATTCCGGTTGTGGCTAGCAAACAGACACACTCACTGACAGACCAAGAGTCTGCTGGCTGCCACACGTGTTGGCTTTTAGCTGAAGAGGTCAGTAACACCTCCTCCTCATCATCAGCTCCTGTGAGTGCGGACAGTTGCAGATGAAGTGTAACTGTCCTGGTCGGGATGCCCAGAGTCCACTACTGATCCAGGGCACTACCCTCGTTTCATGCTCGGAGACACAGAAGAGAGAGGATAAATAAAGCAAGAGAATCCAGCGTTCTTGCAGATCGCTGATACCAGAGTAAAGGCACCAGGATTGTTGTTTTCCCCAGCACAGCATTTAAAAGATGAATAATGGCTCTGTTGTCCTCCTTGGGGACTCCAAGAAGAATAATTTTTGTTCTCATGAAGATCAGGTTTTGGAAAGAGAAGGTGACACACTGTGATCACAGCTTATCTATGAAACAAACCTACTTTTGCTCTGAGAGTCCAGAGCACAACTGTTATGTATTCTACCTTCCAGAAGACCTCGATCGATTTATGTGATAAAACCCATCACATTGGTGTATAAAGAACACCACTGAGATTAGAAAGTCCAGGATTTGAGGTGGCTCAGTGCTAAGGACTGCAGTCCCTAGTACAAATGGAAGTCATTTATGAAGCAGGGATTAAAGACCGACTATTGCACTCTGCTAAATGCCTGTGCATACAAGCTGCTGCAAGACCCGTGTCTTGGTGTCAGGCTACTTTACTCTTATCTGCAGTTCCTTATTTTTGTCTCTCTGCTGCTCTGTTCTTGTTTTTTTTTGTTTTTTTTTCTCTGGATTCCTAGCTGCTCTGGTAACTGGTGTTGGTGAATGTGGAATTAACTTGATTATGCCTAAGGTATCATTAAAAAAAAACCCCAAAACAAACCACCCTACCTCAGAGGGGTTCATCTCAAAAGTATTTCCCCTCAAAAGCCACCTTTGATGAATCATTTATTCACAGCTTTTTGTAAATATAAAGCGAAACCATCAGAATCAGCCTCAGTGCTGCCATGAATTTTAAATTTCTATTGCGATTGCTGGTTTAATCTCACTGTGAATGAGAAATAAAGCAGTACTTCTTTCTCTGTAATTGAAAGCTCCATTTCAGATTTGTGGGAGTGAGATTGTGTAAATAATCGAAAGACAAGTTATATTCATCTCCAAATCTTCATCTTCAGATTAAAAGTGGTCTCTTCAAGGAGAAGAAAAGAAAAAAAGCTCTATCAAAATTCTGAGAGTTATAAATAAGGAAACTGTACACAAAGGAACTTTGTATATTCAGTAGAGGAGTGTCATATGATGGCAAAAGCACATGAGGGTCACCCTGAGGATTACATCATCTGGAAGGGAACACAACACACATCTCTTGTATGAGATAAAACTGTGTATTTGCAAAGCCTTAGCTCCTTGGTCTCCAATGTCTTATTAAATGATTGAGAGGTTATTTTCACCCTCTTTACATTTATCTTTCCTGGACATGCAATATTAATCCTTGCTTAACTGCAAAGCCTACCATGAGGGAGAATTAATTTGTGTTGAGAGCACTCTTCTTGTAGAACAATTTTAATGCGTTGTGACAGGTAACTTTTTCCCTTTTGCAGGGTGAGTGTTTGTATGAACCTCACTAACAGCTTATGCTGTACATACCAACCCTTTTCTCTCAGCCTTACAGACGTGTGCTTTAGGCATGAAGGGTTTGAAAACAACAGAAAATATCTCATGATGAAAGGAACACTCAATGGTTGTTGCCCAGTGCTTCAAGGATGGAAGATTGTTATACTAAGTGCAGTTTGCATGTGTAAGTATGGTTTAATAAGACCTTATGGTCTCCAGCAGGATGCAGTTCAGGGCAGAAGACAGCTCATCAGTTTATGTTCTATTTAACAGAAGCTTTGACTGCTTAGAGGTAAAGCTTGAGAACAGCAGAAGTGACAGAAATGTTGACAAGACAAACTTGTTCCTATTATGACTTCCTTCACGAGAGACTGAGGGGAGGCAGCTCTGACAGTCATGCTCGGAGGAAAGGCTGAATGTAGCCAGAGATGGATCTACAGCCTGCAAGTCGGTACAAGGTTGAGCTCTGTGCTTTTACTCCGACTCTGCCCCAGAGCCCACTCCCAGGCTTCGATCCCCACACTTTTAAATGACTGGATGCTTTTCAATTCAAGGGAAAAAAAGCAACTATACAACACTCAGAGGAAGCGTCCCAGCAAACACCTTCCTGTTACAAAACTACTTCTGTGGCTGTTTTGCTTTTTGCTGCTGGTGGCAGCCGTTATTCCTTCAACTCCTTAGCTGCAAAAAAGAGCGTGCCTTTCTTTGTTGCTTATCCACTGAAATTGCTCTCTGACTGCAAATTATTTACCTTACTTGAAGAAATGGCTTATTTAATGTGAAGAAACTTACACTGGCCCTTTGTTACACTCTTAGCTGGCCAAAAGCAAAGGCCGCAACTTCATATTTGCTTAAATTGTAAACTCCCTTCAGAATCACTCATTGAATTCAACAGATTCTGGTCAGAGATGTAAATTAAATACTGTCTATGCCCAGACTGAGAGAGCTGAGAGCACCTACGGTGAAAAATTCCCGAAGTCTTTGAAAAAATGCAACCAATCAAACCCAGACGCTGGGTAGGATGAGAAAAGAAATGCACAGGAAACAAAACAACCCTTTTAAAGAATGATTTGCTCCTATGGTGACACATCAAATATGCTTAATGTAAACAATTGTTTGTCTCAGCTCTATACATTATAGCAAGGACGTCATTTTCCAGGGAGCAAAGAACTTGGATAACATCCAACCACTGTTAAGTCTGTTTGTGCTGCTGAACGTGGCCATGTCTGGTAACTGTGTAACAATCACTGGCAAGCTCCGATCTGCTCTGATGAGCAAGTCCTTCAGAAATGATCAGCCTTGCTGAGCTGAAGGACAGGACTAATTTCAGGGAGCTGTGACCATTCTGTACAGCGATAAATGCAAACAGTTTGGTCTCAGAAACAGCTGGCTGCATGTTACTTTTGTATAAGTGTATTAAAGCTTTCAAGCATGATCTTGAATGTAATAGATGGGATTCATCAAAGGAATGTCAAGAAATCTGTGCTGGCTCCTTACTGGTAGATCTGTTTCACACTTCCTTCCTCTGGTTTAGCTAGAGCTTATTCATGGGTTTACTCTAGAACTAGTCCTTATGTTCTTGAAATAACTAGTCCAAAGAAACCTATTTTTATGAGTTTGATCACAAAACTATTCTTCTGCTCTACGATATTAAAGTTACCCAAAACTGCATGATGCCTACATCAAAGCTGGTCATTTCAGGGGAAAGATAAGGAGCAACTGCTGGGTAATAAGAGACAGACTGAAGCCCCATACATATGTGAATTGTTCTGAATGTTTTCCTGAGGGTAAAATGCTACTGTGAGGAGTTTTCCTTGGTCTTGCTCTGTTGCAGATAGATTGTGTGATATGCAGTTTTAGGCCTCAGCATTACTCACTTCTTGCAGTGAGGGGCTGAAGATCCCAACTCTCAGAAAGCCATCGTTGCAACACGCACCTCACCTGAGGACGGGACCTCATCTTGGCCACTGCACACCTTGGGCAGAAAGGTCGCTCTGTCCATGCAAGCAGTGCTGTACCAGCACAGGGTGGACAACCAGCTGCAGGTGAAGGTGCAGTGTCACAACTCAGTTGCTGTAGCTCCTGACAAGGCCTGGAGCACAAACCTTCCAGGGAGCAGCTGAGGGAACTGGGACTGAGTCTGGAGGAGGCTCAGGGGAGACTTTATTGCTCCCTACAACTCCCTGAATGGAAGTTGTGGCAAAGTGGGGGGTGGCCTCTTCTCCTGTGTAACTAGCAACAGGTTGAGAGGGAATGGCCTCAAGTTGTGCCAGAGGAGGCTCAGGGTGGATAGTTTCCTCTCAGAGCTGTCAGGAGCTGGCACGGGCTGCCCAGGGAGATGGCAGAGTCAGTGTCCCTGGAAGCATACAAGAAATGTGTAAAGGTGGCACTGAGGGACGTGGTTAGCGGGCACAGTGTTGATGATCTCTGTGGTCTTTTCCAACCTGACTGATTCCTCGGTGACAGAGCAGTCAGAGAGTCCTGGCCTGGCTATTTCCAGCAGCACTGGTGCGGGGTGGTTTCCTGGGAGGCCAGCAGCAGCTGACCCGTTTGAGGACCCAGCATCAGGGCTCCTCTTCTCTTTGCTCTCCACCCTGCGTGCGAAGAAACGCACAGTGGTGTGGGGAACCGCCTGTGGCCGTGGAATGTTCCTCCAGCTCAACCTCGCCACGTGCCATGTGCGCCTGAGCAGCTGCATCGCAGGGACTCGGCTGTGACAGCAACAGCTGGTGGGGCTGCCCGTGGCCTTCGGAAGCTTCGTACCCTATCTCTTTTGTACACAGAACAGGATTCCGGGGCTCTGCCCAGCAACACGGGGAAAACCCTTCCTGCTGCATGTGGGGGCACTGAGCTTCGGTGCCCTCGAGGAGGTCCGAGGGGCCATCTGCTGGCAGCAGCCCCGTCAGCACCGCAGCTCTGTGCCCTTCTTTTCCCCTCGGGGCTCGGCGGGCCGCGAGGGATGGGGTCTCCGTCCCGAGGCCTGCGGAGGGGCCGGCGGGCCGCAGCCAAGCGCCGTGCCGGCGCTCCCCTCCCCCTCCTGGGCCGGGCCGGGAGCCGCACCTGGCCGCGGGGCAGCCGGCTCCTCCCCGCCCGCGGGTCCCGCTGTCCGCCTGGGCCGGGCCGGGGCGGGCGGTGCGGAGCTTCGGCGCTGGGAGCCCGTCCCGCCTCCGCCGCCTTCGGGGGCGCCTCGTCCCGCTCGGCTCGAGGCGCCTCATGGCGCGATGCAGCTGCAGTGGGAGGGAGAGGAAACCCACCCCCTTCTCCCGGCGGCCGCCTTTGTAACCGCTCAGCCCGGCCCAACTCGCAGGAGCTCGGGGAGCGCCGGAGCGCGGCGGCGGGAGCACATGGAGCCGGAGGGTACGGGTAAGGGCACGGCTGAAGGCAGCGCCGCCGGGCCGGACCCCGGGGACGCGCTGCGCCGCCGCCTTCTCCTGGGCGGGGGGCGGGGGGCGGGCAGGGGCCGCGGGGAGCGCCCGGGGGTGGGCGGCGGGGGCTCTGCGGACGGGGGCCCGGAGTGAAGCGGCGTGGGAGCGCTCTCGCCCTTTCTGCCTCTCCCTCCCTCCGTTGCCGCAGCCCGCAGCTGCAGGCCGGGCCGCCCCGCTCGCTCCCGCACCGTTGTCGGGGCGCGTCCCGCTCTGTCCGGCGGCGCCGAGCCGCGGCCGTGTATTTTTAGTCCTCCGAAAAACCACATAAAACCGGTTCTGTGAAGCGCTGCTTTGGCTAGGACTATTATTAACCGGGGAGATCAAATTTGTTTCCTGCCGATCCATATTTAGGGCGTCGCGAAACGCCAAGTTTTTGCTCCGCTCTCTCCTTTTTAAATACCTCTTGGAGCTGTTAGTAGTTACAATGTAAACCGTTTCTAGTTGCAAATTGGAAACCTCTGAGCCGTAATGCTCTGTTGCGCTGAGCTGGCTGTCTCTCCCAAGCTTTACATTCTCCTGCAAAAAGAAAAGAAAAAAAAAACCCTAAAAATGCTTATGAGATTCATGTTTAGAAAATTGGCTGCATACATCGTAGCTGTTTTTTAAACCTCGGTACCTAAGTCACATTTTCCATTCCAAATACTGAGAGCGGTTAAAGTATGTTAAAGGGATATGCTGTACCTTAGTTCCCGTGCAGGCTGGAGGGAACTTGAACACAAAGGAAAATGGCTCTACAGTTGGAAAGAATTGGAGGCGAACGTCTTCTTGCAGTGCCTGAAACGCAGCAGCACCGAGGAGTGAAAGACGCTATTGGCCATTGTGTGTGACCAGAACTGGGCTGGTTGTCCACGCAGAGGAGTGGGCACAATGCACGTGGAACATGCGTTGATAAACACTGGTTTACTGCTTTGTATGTTCTTTATGAGGGCTGTACTTCAGCAGTAAACCAGTTTTCACATCCTTTGTTAGGATGCTTTAGTTACACACATGATACTCAGACCAAGGAGTGCTGTGTCCGTAATGTCTTGGGCTGACGTGAGTGAGCTGGTTTTGTTTGTTTTTCTCCTTCGCTTAATAACACAAGGGGTAAGTGATAAAATCAAATTGAATTTAAAGGAGACCCTTCTTTTGAAGAAAAAATCCTAATATTTCAGCAACGGAATTTCTCCTCTTCCCTCCCTCATGGGTAGGTTGGATGAACCCAAGAAGGATGGTGTTGAGTTGCAGACCTGCTGAGATTTCCCCTCTGCCCTGGCTCCAGGGACACTCAGGCTGACTTCTGGCATCTCCTGAGCTCCTTCAGTAGCAAGCTGCAGCGTCCTGGGTTTACAGATGGGTTCTGCAGAGCAGACTGAAGCCTGCAGGAGGTGCTCTGGGGTGCACGCGTTAGCAGCCTGTCTCCATTAGTTACAGAAGAAGCCAAAGGTCTCGAGTTAGATGCTGGTAGATAGGTGTTATAAATATCCCACTGTTGCACGAACATGTAGTTTTGGTGTCTGTGGTTGTCTTTGGTGAGTGAGTTATTTCTGTTTTCAAAGTTAGAGCAGCTGGAGTGAGGTGTAAGTGGTGTCTGTAGATATAGAGCTTGCTTGCTCTTGCGACTTTGATCAGATGTGCCCTGCTCCTTGAGCACAGGCTTGGTCCAGAATAGAGGAAGCTGGAATCGGAGTACCCTCAGTGCAGCTCCTTGCATTTAAGTGCATGTCTCACCAAAAATGGCTCCAGCACCTTGTCTTTCTAGAGGAACTCTGTCTCTTTACAGATGTGTAGGTACAAACCCAGCAGGGTAACCTCTGCAGAGATGGGGAAGAAAGATTGGAGATGGCAATAGGTTACTCTTTCCTTAAGGAAAATCCAGTGTGGTCTGGCAATGCCACAGGAGAGACTGACCTGCAGAGTTCTTGTGAGTGTCCCCTATAACCACTTGGTTGGAGGTGGTAATGTGCAAAGCACATTGAGACTTGAAAGCATATTTGGTCTTGAAGTCTCTGAGAGATGCAGGAAAGGATTTTCTGTTCCAGCCAATGGAAGTGATTAATTCTACAGAGCAGTGATGGTCCTCCCTCGTGGCTTCTTGTGTGGGGTGAGCTTCTGTAGCACGCTCAAGGAAGAGTCCTAGTGCTGTTACGGTGAGAGTGGGTTATTGGGACCCTGGGACACCAGGGGGAAAAGCATGAGAGGTCAGAATCCAAGGCGATAATTTTTCATTTGTGCATTGTTTGCATTGCAGTGCCTTCAGGATGGGCTCTGTGGCTGCTTTTTGCTTGTTTGTTTGCAGTTGAGCCTTAGGTTTTTATACTCCAGGCTCCATGATTAAGTTCTTAGTTGTTTGTTTTAGGGAAAGCTTTGTTCTCAAGCAAGCTGTGTGGGATGGAGGTGATTTGGAGACTGCAGCCCTCTGAAATCCTATCTAAAATTCACGCATTTCCATCTGGTTTTCGATGAAAACCAAACAATTTCTTTGGGCTGTCCTTGGGAACAGTACTGTCCTCCTGAGTAAATCGGTTTGACAGTGAACGTTCTTGATCCTGACTGAAGCGTACCTGCTGCTGCAGACCCTGCTCGATGGCAGTGAACGTATTGCCTTCAAATTGTCTGTACCCACTTGAGATTTAGGACTCTTATGAAGACCATCAGACAGCAGTCATGCCAGTGCAGATGGTCCTCCTTTGGTTGGTGTGCCAGTGCAGTCCTTATGTGAACTGAAAGGACAGCATGTGTTAATGTAAGCATGGTGTGATTAATGCTTTGTTCCTCTCCGGCTGTAAACTGGCTCCTACTAAAACAGCTGTAAACATTAAAGATGCTTATGAATAAGATTCGTTTGCTTCTTCAAGTTGATTTGTAAGCAATTTAAATATTTTTCTTTTACTAAATAATAAAAACTTAAAGATGGTGAGACTACTAAAGAGAGGTGGTTGATAAGAACTGAGTAATAAGTGCTTCTATTTTGCATGATTGACTGCGGATGTTGTGTTGGAGCTCTGAGTTGTTGGCTATGTGAGTATTAACTTACCTGAGTGGAATAAGTGATGTTGTAGATTAAAAGTAGGAACAGCTACTGTGGTATTTGCTTTTGTTGGCGTTATCAAATTTTAATGTGAAAGTAAATGTTTTGCTTTCAGAGGCCGTGGTTTATGATTATTGTCTAATGACGAATGTTGGTGCCGTTTGCAAAATCTCTCTCCCATTCCAAATTCCCTGAACTTCCCTTTAAGTAAAAAATTAACATCATATATTTTTCAGACGTGGAAACAGAGAGAATTTGAGATGTACTTGAGTTCACTTTACCTCAGGCTAAGTGAGAGAGGGGAGGGATTGCGGGGAGGTGGTGGAGCTCCTCAGTGGCTGTCTCGGTGAGGTGGCCGCCATCCATCCGTGCTGCTCTCCCACCCTCAGCTCTCAGTGCTCAGGTTCCTTCCCAGCTCCCTGCTAGGCACGGAGCCCTGCCCCGCCAGACATGGCACCCCACACCTCCACCGCGAAAATCCGCCGTGAAATTGGCGTTCCATGTTTGCACATCGGCGTTGTGTTCTCTGGAGCATATGGTAATCAGGACTCAGTCATGGCAAGAGCTGCCTGCTTTGGGGGTTATGAGGAGTGAAACCTGAGAAGGCCTTTGTTGGTGTAACTGTTGTGGAGGTGCTCTGGGAAGTGCTTGAGGGGAAGCGTTCTGCCCCTCCCTCTACCCCCACTCCCCAGCCAGAACCCCAGAAGAGGTTCGTTGTAACCATATTACCATATCTGCATTTAACTATTTGCAGTATCTTAAAATTTTATTGGTTTTTGAGTTTTATTCCTCAGTCAATGGCTTTGCATGTTATCCGTACTCAATATTGTTGGGTTACTGCGTGCTGTATCTCAGTGTTGGAAGGCTATGCCAGCACAGAGAAGCACTCATGCAGGGCATCCTCTCCTGCACTCCTGAATGGAGGCAGAGGCTGATGCTCCTCTCCACTCCTACACTGGCACGACCATTGCATTTTTGAGGGGCAGTGGTCGCTGTGTATTTCTGTGGGAAGCACCCAAGGTTGTGAACTGGCTTCCCAGTAGTGACAGTATTTACAGCACGTTGCCTCTGCGGTCCCTGACCACTACTTCTCCAAATACTTCCTGCTTTTTCTTCTGGTGTCACTGACTTTTTTGTTGCTATTTTGGTCTTTGTGCAAAATGCAACTCTATTTCATTTATTGGTATTCTCACCTCCTTGCTTTTGGGGATGCACTGATTTGGCTTCAGACTGCGGTGGTGGTGTCAGAACTGCTGCGAGGGGCCGAGTGGAGCTGGGGAGAGGAGGAAGTTTGTGTGGTATAACCTCAGTCATCTCACATAGGATTCCCTGCATGCTCCTTGGGGTGCTCAGCGAGGTGGTTCCACGAACTCATTGCCTCCAGAAGCTGTGTTAACAGAGAGCTGCCTGCCTCAGGGCCAGGAGTGCTGCAAACCCCTTCAGGGTGTCTGTCTTTCAGGAGTGTCTCTGACAGTAGCAGGCTGCTTCTTCCTTTTGTGTTACATGGCCTGACATGCTGGCACATAAGCATGGTAGACTGCAGTGTAGAACAGTTGCCTGTCTTAACATTTCTTTCGTGTGAGTGCATTAATACTGCCTGAGAGATGTAACACACATTGGTGGGAGGAGCAGGGAAGCGCGGGCTCAGCGTGGCCGGCACCCCAAGGAGGCCTGGCAGCCTTCCTGGGCTCCTCTCTGTAGCCCTGTCATGCAGTGATTGCCTGGGGAAGGAGCTTGTCTGTCTGGAAGGAATCTGTCAGGCACTGAGACAGCCTTTATGACTTTCTTTAGATGCTGGTGACTTTCTGGAGAGCTCAGAGTTCTTAAAAGCAAGAATGGGCTATTTCTAAGTTTTTAGACTGCGCGGGTTTCCACAGTGCGCTTCAGTGTTAGAAGTATTGATTGCACTTCTGAGGCGAGCTCTTGACGCTGAGTAAGAAGCTGTCATCAGGCACTGAATGGAATAATGTACGATTCATGGTCTTCGAATCTGCTATTAGTAGTAGGAAAAGGCATTTCCTTGGATGACAGAATCTTGAAGGCGTTAACAGAGAGGGATGGAGCAGACCACAGGAAACGGCTGCGAGAGGCGAGCGACTGCTAAATGCTTTAGGTCCTCGTGAATTGCAGTATGGACAAAAATAGCGACGTGACTGAAATTATACATTAAAGCCTGAAGCTTCTCTTTTTGAAATGTAATTCTTCTGAAGTGCAGTTCTGAAATTCTTTGAATTTCCTCAGAGATTGCTTTAACACATCTCAGAAATTCTTTGACTCAATAAAGATGGAAGCACTGAGTGTTTTTATGCTGAACTGCTGAATGAATGGATTTTGTGTGGTATTTGCCATTTTTCTATCGTTGAACGCTTTGAGTATTTTGAATTGCTGAGGTATACAGAGCCACTGTGCTGCATCTAGCTGCACCTGCCATTACTTCATGATGCTCATTATCTGTTTAATTAATGTATAAGGCTGAAACGCTGGGACTTTGGACTCTGATTCAGCATCAGCCTGTTACAGGAAACCCAGCCTGCATCCT
This sequence comes from Cyrtonyx montezumae, assembly GCF_038088225.1. NCBI lineage: Eukaryota > Metazoa > Chordata > Aves > Galliformes > Odontophoridae > Cyrtonyx > Cyrtonyx montezumae. The sequence continues at coordinate 6,639,593 of NW_027072067.1, forward strand.
TCGGATGAGCACACAGGTCCGGTGTGCATGCAGCATACACTTCTTTGCACGTCATCATGGCAAATATGGAGATTTTTGAAGCCTTCCTAGTTCCAAAAGTCCAAAGATCCCAGGAGTCCTGCTATTTTTTGGAAGGCGGGGAGGCATCTAAATGTCACTTGGATGTCAGAGGTTTCTCTGGTTTGTTTTGGACTTCTGAAAAGCAGGCAGGTGTCTAGCTCTAATGAAGGAATTTAACACGGGGCGCTAGTTTTTTTAAACTCTTGGCCCCTCTTTATTCTTTCTTTTTGAGCTTGCAGTCTCTGAGCAGAAATTCTCTCTTGGTAACTTAACCCTGAGCAAATATTTACATTCATGAGATTCTTGCTACTTCAGCAATCATTCTGGGCCTTGAGGTTGGAGCAGGGTGAAAGTTACCGTACCAAACACTGGGGATGGGGAAGGAGCAGGGAAAGGAGGCCTGAAGAGGGTTCCAGGTGTGGTTTCACCATGTTTGGCACGAATCACTTGTTCAGCGTATTTTGGTTGTCAGTCCACAAGCACTGCAGTATTTCAGAATAAGTTTTGCAATGCAATGTCACCTGCCAGCATCCCTGTGTGGATCTGAAGGTGCTCGCACGTGGAATTTCATCCATGTCTTCAAAACAGTGAATGAAAATGTTTGTACTAAACTGAAGTGAAATGAACAAAGGGATGACTGAGGTGGCAAAGAAGAAAAGGTAAGTAAAAGGTAAGTAAGGGCAGGGTAGGTGTCATACTTAGTGATGTGTTTCAGTGGTGGTGGTGGGTGGATGGTTGGACTAGATGATCTTAGTCTTTTCCAGCCTTTATGGTTGTATGAAATGGAGAAACCATTGAAAGCAGGAGGAAGAGATTCTGAGGAATATTTGTTTGAAATTAAACCTATTGAAATCACAGAGAAGAAAGATGCTCCAGAGTGCAGAAGAGTAGAGAACTGAATAGGCGAAAAAGGAATTTCTGTGGATTTCATGCAGACCTCTGCCTCCTGTCCTTTTGTTTTCTGGTTGCTGCTGTTTGTCCTGCAGCATGCCTGGCACTGCCTGCATCGATCTGGAGAAGGCTGAGGAAGGCAGTGAGCTTGGTTCTCTCACGTGCACAGACAGGTGGGTTCCTCAGGGTGCTTCAGCACGGCTGAGCACCGACATAGCTTCCTTTCTGCAGCCCATCTCTGCCATCCTCTACCTGGCACGAGGGCACAAAGCCAACACAAGCAGTGCATTGTGTTCCCAGTTAAATGTGACAGGAGTGGGATTGTGCCCCTGCAGTCAAGTTTATGCTGGAGTCTGACACGGCTCTGCCCAGAACTCCCAGAGCCGTGGCTGGATCTGCAGTTACTGACACTGATTAAAGGTCTGGCCCCTGGCTATAACGGCGGATAGCTACATGTTGGAACTGTTACCCTTTGCATTGAAGTAGTGTATATGGTTTTTCTATTTAAATTTTTTTCCTTTTTTTTTTCCTGTTTGTTGAATATCTGCAAAGCCCTGGGTTGGGGGTGGATGAATTTGCCTAGAGGAAAATCTCAGCTTTCCAATTTCCTGCTGGAGCCAGGTGTGCCACCTCGGTGCATCGCTCGCGCTGGCTGCGGGAGTTGTTCACTGGGTTGAAGTTTCCCGTGGAGAAACAAACAGTGCTGCCTGCTGAGCCCTTCTGTATCTGTTTTATTAATCGCTATTGAAATTCTTACAGCCAGCTTCTGAGCTGTGAAGTGCGGAGTCAAATACGGAAGTTGAGGGGGAACAACAGCCCCTCGCTATTATGCAGTTCAGAAATTAGTTTCTTAAAAGCATCTTCAACTTCAGACAGTACATGTCTTGCCATTCCTAGTTTTCTAATGAAGCTACAAGTGTTCACAAACAACCAGCCAGGGGAAAGTGAAGTTTCCTTAGAATAAAAACCTGCAAATAAAAGCCTGCCTCATCCTTGGAATGGCTGGAATTGGGTAGTTGGTCTGAGTTAGAGCTGCTTGGTTTTGATGATTGTGCAGTCAGAGGAGTTTCTTCACACGGAATGCAGAACAGATGCTGTTCTATTCACTTGAAAGAGAAGACACTGAAACTGTTTTTTTTATGTGTGCTTCCCAGACCATGGAAATCCTGAGAGTTATTTCAAAAATTGCTCATCTTCTTGTTAGGACAAAGAAACTGTGCAAGTGGATCTTGAGGACAAAGGAGCTGTTTGGTTGATCTTCGTTTTAGTTCAGCGTTCACGCTCTGCTGGTGGCCACAGCCACGGTATCCTTGGGGAATGGGGTCCACCATCGGTGTTTGCCTGATGTAGAGACGTATGAACAACTTGTTGCTTTAGTTTCTGGTCTGGCCTTGGTTTGTTAGTTTGATTGTACTTGGTAAGCAGATATTACCAGAGCAGTTCCACTGTTTTACTTGTATACTCAAAGGCTTAAAACATTGTGTTTTGACAACAAACACGGGGAGGTGGGGGATGTTCATCCCAGCTATTGTGTGCACCAGCAAAGTACTGCGTTTTGAATCCTCATTGACTCTCCCAAAGAAATAAGAAACCTGCTGCAGGTAAGTCACCTTCAACTGCAGCATGGCATGTACTGGTTTGATGGCTCCTTCTCTTTCCCTCCTCCTCCTTGAGCTGGGTTACGAAGAAAACCACTGTCAAAAATAGTGCAGGACCGTGTTAAAGAATGAGCTGTGGTAACAGAACCTCCTTAAGGTGTTGCCTTGTTTTCTGTTCACTGTAGGACTGGAAACTCAGGAGCCATGGGTGATCTCTGTAATTTGGAAATGACATAGTGAAATGTGCTTTAAGATATTGAAAAGAGCACTGGCTGTTTTTAAACTTTGCTTTGTTTTGCACTACGTCCCCCAGAGCACATGCATTGCTCAGATCTCCCAGTCTCAGGTATCAGCTGCTAAGGGCTCATTCCAGATTGGCCGGACGTGTGAAGTTGTACAGCCTTCATTTCCTGATTTACCCCGTAGGCTTCATTGGATGACACTCAAATCCTGTTGATTTTTATGAGCTTTCCCAGTTACCTCTTCGCCCCACTCCAAGACATCTGAGTAACCCTTGTTTGCTGCTGGTGAGGAGAACAGTCAGCCTCCCACGTGCTTTTTCCATTTCCTTCTGTTCCTGGTCTGTTACCTCTCCTCTCCCCACGTGGTTCTGTAGTCCTGTAGGCCTTCAGGATATTCATGCTGAAATCTCTTTCCAAGATGCATTTCTGGTGCAGCATCTGCTTGGCTGGCAGTATGTCTTAAAGGTTCATCAAAACTGAGCTGCTGCTGCGAAGGGCTAGCATGATATTGATCTGCAGGTTCGCCTGCTGACCACACTGCAAGAATGCACAGTTGTGCTTGCAGCCTTCTAAAACTTTTGGTTTTTGATCAGACGTTCACAGTTTAAGTAGCTCATTTACACACAGTTCATTATCTGCATCATCGTGCTGCTGCTTTCCCTGGTTTCTTTTTTTCTCCAGAATTTAAGTTCCTTTATCATATGCCACGGAAAAAAAACAACAGCCTTATTTGTCACATCAGACTGCTGAGCACGGAGACCATGGGTGTAGCATGCAGAGCCCTGGGTGTGGTGATCCGATAAGTAACGAGGCCGGTCATCACTGTCATTCCATAGAAGTGCACATCAGATGTGAAATCCCTCAGGGGCTGTCTGAGGAGGCACTGGCTCTGAAAACCAATGACAGCTTCAAGCAGTGGGGAACAAAGATGAAGCTCCATCTAAGAGGCATTTAGTTTGTTAATAGGTGATTCATATTGATCTAACTTCTGGAGTGCATTAAAGAAAAATTTAGTGAAAATCTAGTGGTGGAAAAAGTGTGCAAATGTGCTCAAAAGTGTATGACAGACCTTAAAATCCAAATCATCCTTTTTCAGTCTGCCATAATAATGCAGGACAGTCACTTCGCTTACAGCGAATTGAGCTGAGTGCTCTGGTTTTCTTTTGGCTTTTCAGCAACTTTGGTGTTAAAAGACACTGCCTGAAGGAGTATTACGTTTTTACCCTCATGCTTCTGCTGCCAGATAGTGAGGGGAGGTCACATGTAAAGGGATTAACAGAGGATGGAACAAGATAGAGCCTTGTCTGAGCAGCCTGAGCAGGCAGCACTTTACATGGGGATTGATTCCTACTGGACTTCTTTTAGTGTCAGGACCAGAGCTGATCAGCCATATCACACGCTTGAAAAGCAGGAGAAGCTGACAAATGATTCTGGAAAAGGGACTCTTGGCTGGAAACAGCAGTGGTGGTGAAGTTACTTTTAGGTTTATATGCAGAGTTCTGTTTAAAATGCTGCTTTTGGCTGGTGTGATAATAGGTTCATGGAACTATGTGTAGTAAGTTAATGTGCTTTCTGCTGCTTATTATGTCAAGGATAAAAGAGGTAATCAATTAGGTTTTTCTTCATAATGACTGTAGCCAACAGGTTTGATTTTCTGTGTTGGAAATGTGCAGAAACTGGATGTAGGTGATGTTCTCTCGGTTTGGTCCTGATGTTTCGGTTTTCAGTGTTGTAAGAAGTGCTGCCATGCCTTTAGCTGACACACTGCCTGTGAATTTGTCCCTGTTCCCTGCACCCAGCTGGCCATTTTGAATGGTATGTAGATGCAGATTCTTTATTTAAACCTTCTGGTGTTGCTGATGTGATTGAACTACAGTGTCTTGATTTTTTTTTTCTCCTTTTCAATCTCGATAAACCTATTTTTAAGAACCCCATGCTGGACCTCACAATTGCAGGATTTGAGCGAGTTTGTTTAAACAAAAAACCAACAAAAACTGGAAGTCTGCAATTTTTCTGTGTTGTTATTTTTTCATTTATTTAATGGCGGTCTTGATAAAGTCTGATTTATGGAGGGTTTGTAGCACAGGCATCGCTGTGGATTTCTGCAAGCAGAGTTTTCGAGGGCTTAGAAGTGTTTGTAGCAGTTAGATAATGACAGTATTTGGTGCTGTGTGCTGGCTGAAATATGCAGCACATGGCTTAGGGATACTGAGATACGTGTCCTGCTTGGAGCTGGGCTCAGCGGGACAAGCTGCTGCTTGCCATTCTGGCACACCCATTAAATCTGTTCTCCACATAGCTCAAATTCAGGGGCTAAAATCAAGTTCAGTACATTTTCAAGGTTTGTTGACGTTTGAAATAAATCCCTTAGTTTTCTCTCTATTTATTTAATTGCAGCACCATCCCTTCTTGAGACCTATCATGATAATGACTTCCTTCCAGGCTGAGGATGTTTCTTCAGCACTGACAAACCTGCTCTAAACATTTGTTGCAATCCAGCAGACCCGTGCTCTGTCCGGCAGAATGGTTTCTGAACCTTCTTGAGACACAGTAACTCTTCCAGAACGTTAATGCAAACACTTTTGCTTTCTTCCTGCCCTGATACTCTGTCACTCATGTAAAAATAACTGGTGTTTTAATCTGAACACTGCTTCCAAGCTTAGGAGATCTCTTCTGCAAAGTGAACTTGGAGATGCTTGGGACCTGGCTGGCTGGGGCCGAATGCACAGGCTGCACTGAAGTATCGCCAGGGTAGCTGGGGGTCTGCTGCATGGGAAGATGGTACCATCTCTGTTGCCCATAGTTGTGCTGGGGGCTGTTGCTGGGTTGCTTGGTTTGCTTGCTTTTAGGAGGCCTTTGAAAGTTGTAGCTGTAATGGAGTTCATGGAGTACACGTTGGCAGAACGTTGGATGGATTTGTCATGAGAAAACAAGTGTCATCGCCTGAATTCAAGCTAGCTGGCCCACTATTAAATGAGGATGTGTGGTGTCTGTAGGCTCGGGCATGCCATAGTCCCATCTCATCTAGCCAGGAATATTCAGAATTGTGAAATGTTCTACTTTCTGCACAGTCATCTTTAACTTCATGGGTTTTAGGATGACACCTCAAAAATAAGCACAAGCTTTCTAATGTTGGCTGCCAATACTGTGCAGACCGAATACAGCAGAGCATAAAATACTTACCAAAGTTTTGTCAGGAAAAACAGATTTTATGAGTTCATGGAGGTTCAGTATAGTCCCTTACAGTTACACCCAGTTTTGCAGGAATATAATTATTTATTTTGTTGAAGTTGGGGTCATAATTGTGCCCAGAGACGTGTAGCAGCTGTACAAGGAGCCAAGGTTAGAGGCTCCTGTGGGTCATGCCACCAGTTTTCCCTCCTTTGTGGCCAGATGTTGGGTAATCCTTAATTATTTAAAAACTCTTTGAAGATGCAGATAGTGAGATAATGTCATGTTTAACATGTAGGGTGTTTAACAGTTAATTTTTTTCTTCAAAATATCAATATCATTAGATAAAAGCCAGGCTATTCTAAGTTGTTTTTCTGCTGTCTTTTCCACTCTTTAATTATGACCTTGATGGGGATTTTTATCATCTAGGTGGTATGATGGACTTTGGTTAGTAACAGCAGGAAATGAGAGGGATGTGCTCTTGCTCTGTGCTACACCCCTCTGTTCCACTGGGAAAATAAATGTAGAAACAAAACTTACTTTATTTTTTTTTTCCTCTTTGTCGAATGGGTGAGAGTTGGCTGCAGTGGAAATTAGTTAGAGGCTCCTCTTGCAATTCTGCTTATGAAGAACATAGGTTCCTCTTGAAAGACTTCAAACTTGGGAGCTTTTGTTTTGTATGAAACCACGTAGAAGATGGAGAAAACTGCAGCAGTCAAGGGTATCTTAATTTCCCTGAATATATTGTGGCGTATGATGAGAGGCTAGGGGATTGCATATATACTTCCAGGGGCAGTGGGAGAAGTAAGGTGCTGAATCCTGAAAAATAGGAAGGTTTAGGTTCTGTCAAAGTAAGGATCTTTGCAGTGCTCTTATTTGAAATAGGGAAGTGAAACACTGTCTGCCCTGTGCCAGTTCTTGGGATCCTGCAGGCAGTCTGCGTGGTAGCAGAGGCTGCCGTGGTGTTGTGTGGCAGCAAACTGAGTCTAACAGAAGAATAACGTTTTCAGCTGCACTTCTGCTGCTGATGACCAGTCCTCTGCTGGTGTGTTGCAAGAAACTCCTAATTGCTAGTTTTGATAGGAATGGTTTTGTTGTTGGTTTTTTGTGTTTGTTTTTTTTTCTCTCTTCTTATTCCCTCCCCTCCCTCTTCTCGCATTGCAACCCTGAGTTACTACCGTGCTGGCAGACAGCATACTTGGCACTGACAATAAAGGCAGCACTAGAAAGGTTTGTATTTAAGGAATCCGTAAGATGGATGTCAGAAGATTTCTTTAGCTGGAGCTGGTGCTTGGTGGGCTCCCGCCTGCTGATGGTGGATAAACTGCTGTTTAGTTGAATCCTCAGAAGACCACAGATCTCTTCTGGAAAAAGTGGGTGTTGTAGGAAACTCTAGATATAGCCATGCTGTATTCTCATAAATCTCTCAGCTTCTTTCCATGCCCCTAAACATAGGGTTTGCAATCCCTAATGGGGTATGAAGACACCACATTGAAGTGGCTTTACTTGGCTCTGGATTAAGACATTCTGGGGCCTTGAGCCGTAACATGACTTGGTGCTGGCACCGGCACTGCGTGCAACTCACAGCAGAGGGCTCCTCTTATCATGTGAGTAAAGTTGGGAGCTTTTTATCTTGCTAGAATAATGGCAGGGCCTTATCTTCACCTCAGAGCAAGAGTGGGATGCACATGGAGCAGTATACTGATTAACGCCTGCCTCTTTTTTATTTTTTTTCCTTTGCAGTCAGGCTGCAGATGACGAGGTTACTGAGAGATATGGGGCTGCTCCTGTGATTCTTGATTTTTCTGCCATTAGGCAGATTACATTTTACTTTTATCACTTTACAGCGTTTAATTGGGAAACCCAGAAACTTACTCTGTCTTAAGTACTGACTTACACTGTATAAATCAAACAACGGAAGCTTTAGATGTCAGCATACAGTACTTGCACTTAATCTGGCTGTGGATCAGCTACCTTTGAATTGAGCCTTAAGGTAATGCTTTTTGGGCTTTGTCAGCTCAGTTGGACTTCTGACAGCTATTGAGAAAGTCAGAGAAGAGGATTGGCTTTGTTTCCTCTGATCTGTTGAAGCTTTCTGTCTCTTATTTACCTCATTTGGGGCAGTTGAGGACTTTATTTAGAGTCTGAAGAAGAAAAGAATTGGGTAATTTGGACTGCCTGCAAAATATTGCTGGACGTGAGTTTAGTTTTAAGGACACCCAAAAGCTTGGGTTGTGTCTAGGTTAGCTTATTACTGGTAAGACAGCACTTTGCCTGAAGAACAGGGTTTATTTTGTTCTGAATAATCTTAGTGTTTGAAACTTGCTTCCTTCTCTTTTCCAGGAGTGCCAGGACCTTGCTTAACACACTGCAGTCATTGGATTCCCTCTGCCCCAGGTTTGGGGGAAGGCTGAAAGATGTTCCCCTGGGACACAGAGAACCTATTTTTCTGTGTGGAAGAAGGTGTAAGAGAGTTAGGTGAAACTCTGGCAGGGGTTGGGGACAAATGGCAGTCTGCAGAGTGATACGGCCAGCTTGAGGCTCTCATGCAAGATGGGCTTTGTCAGTGCTCATCCAGCTAGCCTCTGATTTATGTTTGAACTTAACTGAGGCTCACTTCTGCTGTGCTTGGCAAACAGGCTCATTTGCTCCCTGGTGAGCAGACATCGCAATGGCCCCAAACCACGCAACAGCTGCAGTGCTCTTGGCAGCCAGGGGCTCCCCCAGCGGGTGATGAAGGTTGTTGGAAAGGCTGCCTGATACACCTGATTGTTGTACTTTGTAGCTTGATTTATACTCTTCTTTTTCCTAGAAACTGGGATGTTTCCCAAAGGTGTCTGTCTCGTGGTTTGCTTATCAAGCTTGCTAGTTGCGTAATAATAACATATTTCAAAATTGGTGCCTTCAAAGGAAAGCATTCATGTTAGGGCAGGAGGGATGAAGTTGCTTGTAGAGTCAAAGCGTTAACTCTGTGACCAGAGTTAATTTTCTGGCAGTGATCCTGGCAGTGGCTATTGTGTTTTGTTTAGTTTTTCCCTTCAGCTTCTGTAGCAGTTTGTTGCAGCCTCTCAACTCTTTTTTGCTCTCACCCCTACATCCGTTCACCTGTAAGAAAGGAGATGTACATTTTTTAATCCTGGTGTCAAAGGTCAATGCTGGTTCAGAGAAAAGAGACCGAAATGTGCTGAAAATTCACAACAGGAGAATGAAGCTTTGCTTTGAGAAAGTATTTGCTCTTTTCTTTAGAGCATTGCAGCATACTCGTTGGCCTTGATTAAGGCATTTGAATTCCTCCTCCTCTTCCAAACCTCCATGAGGAAAAACAGCTTTGACATATCACTAAAGGCAACCTTTTCTTTCAAGCTTCAGTTCCAGCCTCAGTTAGTTATTTACAGATCTCAGATTGCATTAAAAAAAAAAAAAAGTAATTTGAGAGTTCTTTCCAGTCTTTGCTGGGGGCAAACAGCACCTTACAGGCCCAGAAAAAGAATGCTTTCAAACATATTTGTACATCAGATGTTTTTGTTTTAAATAACATGCAAGGTTACTTTAACCTTATTTCTGATGGTTGAATGCTTTTTAGTAGGTTTTTGATGGGCTGTAAGTACCTGGAGTTTCCTGACGTCTAGGTAAGGCAGTCGAGTACCTAGGTGTGTTCTGGCAGTCTTAGGGCTGTTCTTGTTGTCAACTCTTGCACCTGAGAGAGGTTTGTACTTGTGTTATTTGCATCTCTGAGGTTGTAGGTGAATGGTATTTCTTCTTTGTTTATTTTTACTTCCTTTTAAAATGTGCTCTGAAGAAAGGTTACTTTCAGTGCAGTTCTGTGTCAATCCACCAGATGACACTTGATGCTTGAAGATGGAAAGATGATGAGTGGTCTTGTAGTAAGAATGCTGTATTCCTTGATTCATGTAGGAAAGAATCAGAACATTTTCCAGAATGTTTTTGTATGGAAATTTGCAATGCATGTATCAAAAATGCTTACACGCTGTAGTTGTGCTCTTCTAGTGGTCATGAGAAAAGAAAATTAGGAGATTTACGAGAAGGCTTTGAACAAAGTTGTTATCTGAAACCATAATCATCTTCTGTTGAACTGATATTAAAAATGATAATCTTGCTGAGTGTGAAAGCAGGGCTCGTCCGTGCAGCATGGGAATGCAGCTCCGTGTTGTTCTGCATTGGCCTCAGCAATGCTTTTGTCCACTTGTGGTGGTTTCTTGCTGCTGCTCATCTTAAAAAGGAATTCCTAAGTAGAGCGAGGGGAGTAACCATCGCAGTTCCAACCACATGGTATTTAGGAGTCTTATGGATGTGTGAGAAGAGTCAGTATTTGGTTTAAAAGTAGAATGCATAATTTTATATGAAATATTTTCCCCTTCTAAGTAATTTGGTTTGCTGCAGATTTTGCTCTCTTTGTGTACTTTTCTTTACCCTCTGGTGTATGTACTACTCAGATGTTGTGCCTAATCCATGGGATCAATCACTCTGTGGTTTTGGGATAACATGCCTCACTGGTGCTTTCAAAAAAAAAAAAACATTCAGATTAATATTTGGTTGATACTGTCTTTCAAACAACGTAACTTAGGCAGCTTGCAAGTGGCCTGTGTTCTTCTCCAATGGAACACGTGTACCTGTGGCTTTGCCTTCCCATGCAGTCAATTTGTGTTTCCTTTTTTGTTTACAAATGACCTGTTGTTCATTTCTCAGTAAAATGAACGCCGGCTGCTCAGGATTGCTGTGCATGACCATGACCTGGTCTGCTGGTTCAAGGAACGTCCTCTAAGACACTTGACATTCTTGTTGCTCTTCACTTAATGCAATCCATGGGGATTGAAGGAGCCACGGCGGCTCCTTCTATGCATGACAGTTTCACTGGAGCACTTTCCTGTACTCTGACATATGGAGGTGAATTCTGTGCTCCTCACGGTGTGCCAGTGTTTGGTAATGGTGCTGGATCGTGTGTTTTGTTTTGCTCTTTGAAGCTGCCATTTCTATTGAGTATCTTGAAAAACAGGAATTTGTGGGGAAATTCCATAGCGTCACATTTGGTTCCAGTTATTTATTTATTTGTTTGTTTCATTGTTTGGTTCAAGGGAATAAGAAATAAATACCTGATAAACTTTGCGTACTTTGTAAATTTTAATCTAATTTAACTTATTAGTCTGTCTCCAGACAACTAATAATGGGCAAAAAAGCTGCCCTACATGAGAAGCAAGGAGGAATGATACTTCTTGCTGAAGATCTGGGAATCATCTGCTTAGCAGATGTTTAAAGTAAGTCTTGCATAAGTTCTGCTTATAGATTTGTGTGAGTGTGGCTCATGGATTTATGTACATTCTTGATGTAAAGATTGAGTTCCTCTGCAAAAATCTCCGATCAGTTAGTGACACTGCAGTATGTACGCTGGCAAGTCCACCTGTGTTTGAAATCTCTCCCACCATTAATCTTGGGAAAATCGATGGGTCGTTTTCATTAGCGGACTCTCGCTCAGGAATTTAGTTCAGTCTGCGCAGTTGGAAAGATCGTGTTGCTTGTCTGTTCACTACTGCTAATTTTTAGGAGCTGCACATTTTTGCTACGTGGCCCACCCTGTGGGTTTCCACTGCTTGCTTTTCCCTGCCCTACCCCCAACAACTTGTAGGGAATGCAGAAAAGATTTGGAAAAAAATGCCCGTGGATATTAACCTAGCATTGTGATAGGTTTCTTCCTAAGTAATGGTAGAGGGGAAAAAAAAAAGAAAAAAGGATAAAAATAGAAGAGTTGTAGTGACTGTGAGCCAAGTAACGTGGCTGAACGCTTGTCCTGAAATCCTGGAGCTGCAATGTGAAGCAGTGGGGCTGCACGCAGGGCTGGAGGCACCTCCTGGGAGCACAGCCCAGCAGCAGAGTGGGGTGGCTGTCCTGGAGAGCTGCCTCTCAGGGCTGGAGGCAGATCTGCTGCAGCTGAAGCCTCCAGCTGCTCCAGGCTTCCTTCAGCACCAGGTTTGCAGTGTTCCACTATGGAGAAAATGACCAATATCTTATTTATAGTTGCAGGATTCAAACTAACTTTTCCAAGGCTACAATTCTACATTTTCCAGGTAGTGTGTATTGGCTTTAGGTCAAGCAGTAGTTCATATGCTGTCTTACTCAGTCAAAGGGTCAGTGTGGGATCCATTTGTAAGTTGGGCTAAGAGTGCATCATTGGTAAAGCATTGTGGTCTGCCTGGGGGGGGCTCTGACTGTCTGGATGTCTCCATTCAGATGGGAAGTGGGCAGGCATACGCACAGCCTGGAAAGTTCTTTAATGGGATGAGCATTACAGCTTGTGTTTGGAGGGTTGGCGGAATTGAAATTAATAATTGTTACCCTTTGTAATTTAAATTTCAGTTTTGCTTTGTCTTTTATTCTGTGCACAGACTAAAAGCACATCTTGCATCTCTTTCCCTTCCACTTTCCTCACCCCAGTACCTCGGCCTTATATTAAAATGGAGAAATTCCATGTCCAATCTCAACAAAGCTAAGCTGGCATGAAATAGTTTACAGGACGTTTGCGGTATTCCCTGCTGCCCTCCCCCTTCCCTCTCCATCTGTTATCCAACCCTTTGTTTCTCGCTTCACTTTTTTTTTATTCTCTTGCATCGCTTGTGGTCAGCCTTTTGTTATTCTTTTCTTCAGCTTTGTCTTAAAACCCCATGAAACAATTATAAATCATACATATATAACAATTATAAAGAAAACATAAAGAACCAATTCTCAGGCTTAAGCCTCAAGTTTAAACCATGCTCAAATGAGGTTTGAAATGAGGTGATGGGAGTTTGTGCATCCCCAATTAGAAGCAAAGCCAAGTGAGCGTGATGAATTTATTGATGATAAACCTCAGCCCTGATTAAACATCTGTTGAAGCTCAACTTAATAAATTACAGCAGATTATTGCTGCCTTAGCTGCAAATACTGGGTCTTCCTGGACTCTGGAGAAGTGCAGTGCATCACGTTGGTGGGAATGGTAACAGAGGTCCTGGGCCCTGTCCTGCCCAAGGCTTGCTGTAAGGTGAAGGAGATTCCCTTGTCCTTAAGATCAAACTTGAAAAACATCCTCCAGAATCTTTTAAAGGTGTACCAAGAGCCACTAATGGGGACAAGGAGCGTGGCATAAAACTTAATTTTCTTTTTTACTAAAGAGGGTCTGAACTGATTGGGGAGGCAACCAGAAGGCTGCAAAGTTCCTAGGGCAACAAATTAATTAGCTTAATACAAACTTGACCTTACTTGTGTAGAAAATCGTGTTTTACAGGTTGGAGAAGAGTATGTCAGGACAGCAGTCACATGATGGTTTAGTGAAACTCTGGATTAAAACTGTTGCAAATAACCCAGGGGCATGGGTAATTTGTTAGACTTCATGGTGTACACATTTTCTCACTGTGGGAAACCTGGGAATTTCTTTAATACTGTGCCTCGCCTTTCCTTGCTTCACTTGAGCCCTGCTTTTTTCTGTAATCCAATAGATCCAATTTGCTTTGTGTTCTGTTTTGTAACCAGTACAGAGTTTTCCACCTTTTCCATACAGGGCTCCTCTCTTTCCTATCCACTTATATGGATATGGAAAGATATTTCCTCGAGAAAATAGTTTTTTCCAGCCAAGAATGCATTGCCAAATGTTTGTCTAAAGCATGTCATTAGTATGGACGAAACAAACGATAACCAACCCAAATCCAAACCTCTTGGCAGCAAGCTGGAACAAAGGACTCTTTTGACTATCTCGTGCCAGACATTTAAACCCAGGCAAGAGGCTGTGCTTAGAAGAACAACATTCAAAATAGAAGGACTGGGTGCCATAAAATAGGCAAGTTGGTGGAAGGCAAGGGGGCCTGGTAACTTTAGTCCTCAAGCTAGGATGTAGTTTCATGGCTGTCTGGGAAAAAAACAAAGACAAACAAAAAAATGGAGAACACAAGTAGATCCTACTGCAGGAACTGAGCTTGCTTTGGGTCCAGGGCATCTCTGGTTGGTCTGTCTGAGCACTGAGTGGTGCTCCTGGGAGCAGCAGTGCTCTGCTGCTGCAGAGCAGCAGCTGGCCGACAGCGAGGAACTCGACCTGTGGCTTTGTGTTTCTTTTGTCTGGCTCCCCTCAGGAAAACCCTGCTAAATCTCAGCTGGGAGGTGATTGCAATTTCTGTAATTGATCAGTTATTTTGTGTCAGTACAAGTATTGTATCATAAAGTGCTTTGGGAGTTTTGGGAAGAAAAGTCTTTTGTGATAATAAGATTATCATTAAGCTCGATTAGTTAGGATCAAACACATTCCAGAATCCAAGATAAAGGCTCTGGAAGTTGCAGGCTTGTCCCAGTCATCATGGTACAGATGTTTGTGAGCACTGTTTTTTGACTGATGCAATATAGAAGTTAACAGGAATGCTCGTACTTTTTTTTTTCTTCTTTCTTTATGTCAGCACAGCTCTAACTTCTGCCTTGTAAGATACACTGGCTTGCCATGCCAGGCAAGTGTGCTGCTGCTTGTTCCTGGCAAGGAATCTAGGTCATTTGTACCTCTTAAGCCTGGTAGAGAAATGAGCAATTGAGTGAATTGTAGCCCTTCTCTTTACATAAAATGAAAGAAAATGTGAAAGAGGGAACATAAAAGAAAGTCTTTTTATTTATTTATTTATTTATGTGAAAGCATACACACATACAGATGTTTGCAAAAGCTGCAGGAAAAGGTTTCGAATGCAAGAGATTTGTCGTAAATGAGGAGCAGTAGTCCATACAAAAATTGCTAATATAATGATGGTCTTTTTGTTGCTGTGCAGCTTTCTGCAGAACCACTTGATTAACACTATTTTTGCTGTCTTTGTATTCATATGAAAACAGAGTAAGTGAAGCAGGAGCCCCGTGCTTCCCTTTAGGTGTTCTGCTGAGGAAAGCGGCCCCAACAGGAGCGTGTTGCTGGGCAGTGAAGCCCATTGCTGAGGGTCTGCTGAGCATTTCCTTTGCTTTGGCCCAGACTGTGTTTTTATGGCCAGTGCTTGAGAACGAGAATTGGTCTCTTTAGAGCATCACGTATTTACGTATGCATTCTTACAAACATTTCTGTTCCTGCATAATATTACTTTGATAAAGATGTATGCATGAGCCAGGCTGTCTCTTCCCATGTGTCTGTGGGTGTACTTAGAATCAATTTTTAATAGAGTTGTGGTAGTCAGTCCAACACTTCTACTGGTGCAGGACAGGGCCTTTGGATCATTAAGACTTCAAATGACAGCTGTGGAACAAGTGCTCCAGTGTAGCATGAAGAGGAAGCAAGTGCTTTGAAAGCCTTGAATCCTTGCTTGGAAGCACTGATTTAAATCATTTAAGGGATCTTAGCAAATGTACTCAGTACAAACGAATCCGTATGGCAGAATTCTGTGTTCTTATTACTTCTTGCACAAAATGCCTTTATGGTGCTGAGTTCTTTCCGTGGTGTCTATTCTCTGTGTGCTTCTTCGTGTGGCTTTTTTCTCCCTGCAGAATTGTACATTCTACTTTCATGGGAGCCTGACTAATGTACAGTTTGATTTCTATAGCACTAGTGATGTTCTGCCAGTGTTTTGGCAGGGGATTCCCATCCAAATTTCCCTGCTGCCTGTGTGCCAGCGAGGAGTTGTGTGAATCCAACATGTGCTTCACTTACTTTGGGTGGGAAGGCACAGGCCCCCACATACTTTTTCACCTGATAGCTGCTGCAGGAGGGGAGCAGGTGGCTGACCCCTGGCCAGGAGTGCCTGCTTGAGCTGTGCCTACTGGGAAACCTTGGCAACATTGGACTTCTTTCCCTGCTTTCATTTTCAGGCATTCCCTGTTTGGACTGTGAACAAAGACTGTTTTACTAA
Source organism: Cyrtonyx montezumae (assembly GCF_038088225.1). NCBI lineage: Eukaryota > Metazoa > Chordata > Aves > Galliformes > Odontophoridae > Cyrtonyx > Cyrtonyx montezumae. Next base: position 6,655,403 of record NW_027072067.1, read on the forward strand.
GTGTATGCTCAGTGCCTATCTCACTGTGCTCTGCTTTCCTTTGGGATCGTTAGGTGCTTTTGTAGTAATAATGAAATTAAAACTGCCCACTGGTGCAACAGGCAGCTGGCAGAGTGCTTCACCCTGAGCTGTGCACAAGAAGGAAAAGTGATTGAGCCCTTTTCAGCCTGTCTTTGTAACACCAGGAGGATTGCAGAGCTTCACACCTGAGCAGTAATGCTGTGCCACTCTCTTGCACTGTCCACTGTAGGAGCAGTATGTAAAGGTTTTGGAAGAGATTTCTTCACTGTCATGTTATTTGTTAATGACTATTTATTCCTGTCACTCTGCAACAGAGGATCCATTAAATTAATTGTGAGAAATTACTGTAAGAGCAGCAAACTACCTCTTGGTAGATTCCTAGTTACTGAAGGGAATGATTGTCAAGGTTCCTGGACAGTCGTTCTCATATATGTGCTTGTATATGTATATCAATTGAATATGTATTTAATTTTTATGTGTATATATGCATATATAAAATTAACAAAGACTTGGCCTGGCTCATGCTCTTACTAAGCTGTTCAGCATTGTGCACCATTCAAAGCACATAAGTGTGTTTTCCCTTGTACAAAGACTATCTTTGTGTTTTGTGTGAAGTCACGGTCTATTTAAAACTCTCTATTTTAATAATGAGTTTCAGTGGAAACTGGAGGAAATGAGTCCGTGGGTTTTTGTCCTGATAAACCCGAACTGGAAATTGCAAAGTCAACTGTGAATAAATATGTGTGTTGTATTTTCTTGTTTCTTCTTTCTACTTTTGTTCCTCTTTTCTAAATGTTTTACAAGTGGTTATAAAAGTTCACATCAGTGATTTCATACAAGTTTGGGAGTTCATGGAAGTGCTACTCACTTCTAAAGCATATGCTGACCACATAAATACAGTGAGAATTGAAAAAGGCATGTGCGGCCATTTGTATTCTGATGCATTCTGTGTAATTGTACTTCAGTGTTTGCTGCTGAAGGTGATTATCAGCACTGCCTGTAAGTACAGTTTGTGTACAGTGAAACCTAAAAGCTTTATCAAGTATGTGGTGTAAATGGATGTATTGAATATCTTTATATAAGGACCAATGCATCTAGTTTCATTGCAGAATTGTTCTAATTGTTCTTTCTTGTGTGTTTGTTATTTTTTCTTCTAAACTTTCAGTAGCTGAATGTGTTTGGATGTTTAACCTTCTCTTGACACTGGTTATACTTGACAAGTGTTACTACTTCGTTTTTTTTGTTGTTGTTGTTGTTTGCTTTTTTTTACTGCAAGATCTTAAGGGGAAGTGTCTAAAATAAGTTGCATGAATTCATATGACCGGGGCACTACTTTCTGTTCATTTTGCTTAAGGCTAGGAAAGTGAAGGTTTGGTTCATGGAGGTGATTTGGACAGTTCAGTAACAATTTATCTAGAGTCATACACCCATTTGAGTTGGAAGGGGCCCTTGAAGGCCATCTGGTCCAACTCCACTGCACAGGGACACCTCCAGCTCCATTGGGTGCTCAGAGCCCATGCAGCCTGATCTTGGGTGTCTGCAGGGACAGGGCATCTAGCTCTCCTTATTGTCAGCATTCAGTAGTTTAATTTCCATATATAAAAAGAATGTTGCAAGCATAATGCACTCGGTATCAACCTTCAAAGATCATTTATGCTTCAAAAAAGGAATCTGGGAGAGCAGCCTCAGAGATCCTATGGGGTTCAGCTGGTGCACCCGAACTTCCCAGTAGGAGAACAGCTGCTGCCAAAGAAACTTCAGGTTGCAAAATCATGCTTTAGTGTTGGAAATACTACTCTAATATTTGCAGATTCAAGGGAAAAAAAATGGCAGTGTTTGATGAGGATTTTTTTATTAATATTTTAAAGCAGCCTTTGTTTCTAGGTTGCATCTGAAAGCCTTAGGAGCTCATGTGAGGAATTTTTCTGCTATTGTACAAAAAGGAAGTGCCAGCACTTAGCAGAGACAGGTTTTTAAACATTGGAAACATAAGGAAGGTTTTGAAAAATCAGCTTTTTAAAAAATAACTTGAACAAAATCACTTTTAGCCTCATCTCTGGTGACTTGGACTGGATTAGAGTGTATGGAAAAAATGAATGGCTCATGAAAAGTATCCTGAATTGTCTCTGCCAACACAGCCATCTTTGATCAGGAGAAAATTACAAAAATTCACATTACAAACTGCCAGCTGTCGCTGTGTGTATCCCTGGATAGCTCTGTGAATCTGCTTTAAGGAGTTGCTGTACCTTTTGGCTCTTAGTTATTTTATGTGGGCAACTGTAATGTATCTGTGCAGTGTACTTGTGTAGCTCTCGGATGCAAGTATGATTTTTTTCTGTGGTTATTTAGAAGTTACTAATATCTGCAAAATAAATGCCTCTAGCACAGCATTACTTTTTGGGTAGAATGAGTCACTTTGTGTTTTTGTGACTTGATTCTGCAACTGATGCTATTAATTGATACAAGTGATACTGGTGCTATTAATACATAGGTGTGTATCAAATGTAGATACATATAGGTCATACGTGCATCCTGAGTCTGTATCAAATATAGAATGTTGCAATTAGGCAGGCTTACAGCTTTCCTTTGTTTCACTCACAGGTGGATGTAGTTACCAGATTAATAAATAAGTTGTGAACAGATGTTGGGGATCTCCTTGTTCCCCCTTTTGCTGTGTGTGTGTGATATGAAGTGTTAGTTTATCCTTAGCAATGGCCTCTTTTTTTTTTTTTTTTTTTAATTGTATCTCTGATTTTTTTTCCCCAGGAAGAGGTTATCAGCAATCTAAGGGCCGCCAGCAACCAGGAGATTAATTCTTCTTTTCTTTGAGTGTGAACAATTCTCATAAAAAGCTTCAGGCAGATTACAGAGTAATAAATAGCCATTTGCTTGTCATTTTTGTTGCACTTTGTCTTTCTCAATAAAAGACTGAAGTCTGTTGGGTTTTTTTTTTATTTTATTTTTATTTTTTATTTTCTCAGCTTTGCACACGTGATATCGTGCCCTGTTACTAGGAGACGTGGCATGATGCGTGTTACTTCGCCGGAGCACGGTGGTACTAGCCACTTAATCATGGCAATGCAGGCTTGTGGGAGTCTGTCACTATTTAGCTGTTACAGAGTGTGGAAGCAGTAATGCTTTGTTATTTGTTTGAGAAATGCCCTTGCTATTATTTCCAGACATACCTGTACATATGTGATTTTTATAGACATGTATAAAAATATATTTTCTTTGGCTTCTTGTAATCAGAATATAAGCTATTGCAGTAGTTTCTTGGCCTTCTGCTATGCCTCGGTTGCAACCTTTGTCTCCCTGTGCCAGCCTACCTTGTAACAAAAAGAATAATACATCTGAGCTACTCCCGTCTGAATTCCCCTGGGCTGGCTGAGCTTCCCTGCTATCAGCAACTCTTTAATCTGGTTTCCTGAGGAAGAGAGGCTCTGCCGTTGTGCTGCCTGTCCCTCACCGCTCTAAGGGCTGCGAGCTTGTTTCAAACCAGGCAGATGGATGGAGCCAGGGTCTCCAGTATATGTGGCTTTTTGTTTGTTTGCTCTCTCTCTCTTTTTTTTTTTTCTCCTTACTTTCAGCTTTACAAAAACTTGCTAACCAAATAGCCTGCTCCGCAGGAGGAGGGGACATGCGGTGAAGCCATTGGACTGTGGCCCCCACTGGGCAGGGGACATGGAGTGCTGCAGACAGACACCATCCAGAGCTGTCTCTTGCTTGTTGGCAATGAGACAGGGGCAGGAAGGAGAGTTGGCAGCAATGGCAGCACAGGATGAGGCAGGAATGTGCAAGATTCAGCCACATGAGCTGAGCTTCATGCTGTCGCTCTGTACTATTCTGTGGCGTACGACCCAAGGGTGGCTGTGTTGCTTCTTGGCTGAAGCAGAGCTGAGCTGTGCAGGTCTCGGGCTGTGTGGAGTCATAAGCCATTGGTTATGTTTGTGTTGGCAGATTTAGTTCCGAGTTAGAGATGGGGATTTTGTTTGATGCTTTGCTAATAGTGGTTATGGGGATGCAGCGGTGCCACAGCTGCAGGAGCCTGTGCTCTGACCAGCCCCAGCCCAGGTTTCTGTACATGAACTCCCTGCAGCCAGGCTGGGCTTTTCCAGCCTTGTGCCCAGCTGGCTCACCACTTTTCTCATGATATTTTAACCTCAGCTCAGTGCTGCAACTGGCCACTTGTGTCGTGCTCAGCTCCATTCTGTGCTTAACTTTTTTAAATAAGCCTGTTGGAAATGAGAAGTAAACATACAGTGGAGGTTACCGCGGATTCCCTTTAGCTGGTGTGCTGCTGTTTGCTGTGCTTACAGATCCCAAAGAGCCTGGTGGGTGTCCCAGTGCCTGCGCTGCGGTGCTGAGGCAACAGGTCTGGCTGGTGTGCCAAGCTCTCCATTTAACAGCTGTTATTAAAATACCTTCAGCAATTCCTGTGTGCTCAGAGGCAGTGAATGAGTACTCCTTAGCCTGCAGAATTGAAATACGTTACTTTAGTAGTAGTTAATGGTGAACTGATGGCTGTGGAAGTTGCTGTTGCTCTGGAGAGCAAGTATTATGCCATTCTAACACATTGCACTGCTGTCACTGCATGTGGTGGCCATGTGCATCTGTCTTGCATTTCATTGTCTTCTCTATTTTGCCTGAGATCATCATGCTAACAGCAACATTTTAAATTGCGTTTAGTGAAGGCTGTATAAATGTGAGCCCAACCTCAGCCCAGTATACACACTAGTATAGCTGACACAGTGTGTTATCTCTAACTTATTTTTAATTTTTAGTACATTAACCAATGCCATAAACCCACAGCAATTAGGCTATAGTTTTGTTGGGATTTCAGTGCCAGGCTTCAGTCTGCGATGCATTATTTGTAATTATTACAAATGTAATGACCCAGTGGGAAGGAGCTGGGGTCTTACCACAGCACCAGCACTGCCCTGCGGTCACTCAGTGCTTCTCCTGGCTGCTGCCACCAGTAACAGCATCACCGACGGATGTACTTCAGAATATGCTTGATGGCAACGGCACTGCTCCCTGTGCTGCAGCAATGAGCTGATGCTCCTTACTGAGCCTTTCTGAAATGAGGCATCCTTGCTACAGTCTTGGCTCTGCAACAGGTTCATCCTTGCCAGCAAAATTTGAGTTGCAATTGAACAGGAATTGCCATTGGTGCAAATACCAGTACGTACAGAAGGTCTTTCCCAATTCTTCCGCTCCTCCTCGCAGGGCTCATGAGCAGCACGTGCCTCAGCCAGCGTTCACTATCACATCTCACAAGTGCTGTGTGTAATGAGGTGCCGTTCATCCATACGAGATTCAGTTGAAATGGAAAGGGACGTGGTGCTGGTGTCACTGGAGTCCCACCAGGCCCCACGCAGCCATCAGCACGGGCTGTCAGCGCTGCAGCCCCCTCCCCTCGCTCCCCTCTGCCTATTGCCATGGAAACCCGGGGCCGGCTTTCGGCAGCCTCCAAACTACTTTTGCTCTTTCATCATGCATGCTGGCATTGTCAAGGGCTGAGGGTATTCCTGCAGCTTTGAATGAATCTTAAAAAAAAGAAAAAAAAGAGCTGAATTTGGATGGGCGGTTGTTATTTGGGAGGCCCTACAGCAGGGAAGAACGGGCAACCTTCAAGTGACCTAGTGTCCGTACGGTGCCTAGTAAGGGAAAACAGTCGTGCTTCATTAATTGATTAACTTGGAGGGTGGGGACTATCAGAGCGATCCTTCTGCGAAGTGGACGCGGCGGTTTCCTGACCCAGCTCGGAGGTGGAGCGGGCAGATGGGCGGCCGGGCCGTGCAGGCACACTGCTGGTAAGCCTGCGAGCCGCTGCCATCGCATCGCGCTTCCCCGTGGGCTCGGTAGTGTCTGCTCAGGTATCACGAAGAAAATGGTGTCTTAACAGATGCCTGCTCTTTGGCTTCATTGTGTATTTGCCTCTGCTTGGTGTGGAAGCGGGAATATTTAGCAGTGCGTGTTCGCTGGGAGCAGTTGGTAAAGCACTCGCTGTGTTTCCTGCTGTAATGAGCCGGATTGATTTTATGATCTCTTTGCATGCCTTCTGAAATCCGTATTTGTGTAGCATTTGCGTGTGGATGTTGAGAGGATTTTCTGATGTTCGGGCTAAGGCTATTTGATTGCTCTGTGTGATACGAGCAGCATGTGGAACTGGTAGTACTTGTTAAAAGAAAACCAATTGCTTGCAAACAGCACCTGCAAACAGGGAAAGATGAAATGATGCTGTAAGTAATGATTCTTTAAATATTCTGAAGGCAGAAACCTGCCTGATCCAAGCATTCTCAGAAACATTTGAAACAGCATCTTCATCTTGCTTGATAAAACTGATTTGGCATGTTATTAGTTCTAATTTTCTACTTATGTCTTATTTTATGTTTATCTGAGTACATGCATCACAGTGCAATAGGAGTATTTATTAAACCATTTTGGAGGTGCCCTATCCAAGAATTGTGTTGCCCTTTGGTTGACCGGTGACAAGCTGTCAGGATTTTTGTTTCTCCTTGCATTATTTGGTTGGGGAGGGGTAAAAATGTAGCTTTCCTCTAAATGTGTCTGAAGTACATAATGGCTGTGAAGTCACCATGACAACATGGGGACCTGGATCAGATTCTCCCTCCACTCCTTGTGTGTTTTGTTGTTTTCTAAATATTTATTTCTGCATTCTTTGAGATGTTTGAGGGAATATCTTACAGCTCCTGTTGGTTCAGTACTCAGTGTTATCCAGCTTTTAGTGTACTTTATGTCTGAAGGGCTTTTTGGGTAAGTGCTGTAATATATATAATTCACAGTGCAGCTCAGATGGAATCTAAACAGGGACAGGAGGACCTGCAGGCAGCATTTAGGAGTCTGCATTTCCCATGATTCTGGTGTTGCAGCCCCAAAAACTTCTGCTGAGCTCTTGTGTGGTTCTGCACAGTAGTGGCATTGTCACTTCTGAAAGTTACATGTAAGCATCTGAGTTCAGATAAGGCTGGAATATAGCATAAGCCTACAGGCTGTGAAGAAAAAGTCAGATTATGGTCAAGGGAGTTGCTCTTCTTTGCTAAGTGGTACTGAGTGCACCAAGAGAAGTGTGTGGAGGTTTTAGCAAGATGTGGTGCAAGCTGCTCCTCCCCACTCACAGGGACTTGCTGAAGACATGCTAGCTGGGGTGATGGGAAATTTGTCTTCAGTTTCCCTCTCTCTGAGGCACTTCAGTTTCACCTTGTGCAAACATTTCCAGCTTGCTGAGTGTTGGACTGCACAGGGCACTTCAAGCTTTTCTGAAGTGCTGGCATTCAAAGGAATGAAAAACCAGGTTAGAGAGGGAGTGCAAGAAGAGAGGGTGTGCCAGAAAGGCAATGGCTGTGGTCTCTGCTCTCACAGCTGTTGGCATATGCATGAATTTAGATGCGTGTGTTAGGGTTCGTATTTTGGGGTGACAGAACTCTGGACTCTTCTTAGGCGATATTTAGTTGGGGTCTAAATAAGTTATCTGGAGATCTTTCTCTAGTGCCAACTTCGTAGGGCTTATAGGGTGGGAGGGAAGGTATTTGCTTCTTATTTGTAATGGCAAGCTGTGTAATTCATAGTTTATTTAATGGAGTAACATGTAGGTGTTCAGTGGAGATGATGGAGGTGACATTTCAGTGTCAGTAGAGAAGGGTAATGAAATACTTCTAAAATATCTTCATGTTTCTTGAGGGAAAAAAACACACTGTAATTTGGATTCATTGAAGTAGAAATCATTGCAATTGTTTCTTGTGCCTTACCACACGTGAATCTTGAGGTGAAGTGTATTATCTTTGACATCTTCCTAGAACATATGGACTTAGCTGCTCTTGTGGCAGAGTTGTGAACACGTTTCACTATTAAGTCAATTGAAAAGCAAATACAACATGACTTTTGTCTCTGCCATGTTACTGCGCCTGCCTGACATGAGAAAACAAAGAACTGGACATTTCCCCATCTGTTCCTATCAACCTGATGTTCTACTTGCTGCTACATGAGTCATACAATGACTTTTTTTTTCCTTAAATTTGGAAGAGTACTGAATTCTGTCTGACACTGGAGCTGGAGTTCCAAGTAATGTTTAACAGGGATTATCTGGAGCTGAGTAGAAAGTTGTCCTTTGAAGAACTGCATGTCTGTGACATTGTTTCCCCTTTTCCTCGCTGTTACTTGATGTTATCATTTCAAATGCAGCAACTCTGCAGAAAATCCAGTTTTTTGGAAATACATCTTTTGTATCTGAAAAAAGATTTCATTTGAGCCAGAGGCCCAAAGCAATGAGATAAATCAGTGATGAGAACAAGTAAGAGCAAGAATCTGCTGGAGTTAGGTTATACAGATTTTTGTGGTTATGCATCTTGCTTTCAACAGTCTCTAAGTTAGATACCTTTTATTTAACTTACTTTAAATGCTAGAGGCAAAAACTTGAAAGTCATGAATTTGAGAATAGCATTGGAAGGAAAAAAAAATGAATAATTAAAAAAAGATCAGACCAGAAATAGATTTGAGTTGCTCCTGTTACTCACTTTGCTTTTCATCTACTCTGTGTACCTAGCAATACTGGAGTTAAATGTAGTGATTGTGTCAAGTGAATTCTTTGCTGAGTGAACCAGGAGGATAATTGTTTTTCTTCTAAGAATAAATTGCTTCCCCTTATTCCCATGGCTTGAGACAGCCTTGATGCTGTAATGAAATCCAAACCCTCTAGATGTATGAAGGTCCAATGGGAGTAGGGCAGATTGACATCCCCAGTGGTTTGCAGCATTCTTGGTTTTTAAGGATCCTGGAAATTGAAATTGCGCTTTTTACTCCAGGTAAAGTTAGCAGTAAGAGCCACTGGTGCCTCAAACCAGGATATGTACATATATATGTTTCTGTTCATTTTGTCAGTTTCTGTGTGGGGTAAAAAAAAGATTTTCTTTCATGCTTTCCAAGAGCAGAATGCAATCGTGTTGTTTGCAGTATCTTTTTTGGAACAACCCGTATTTGCTCTGCCTGGGACTGGTGCTAGCTTGCAGTGTAGTCCTTCTGCTTGGTCTTTTTCCCCGATGTGTGGGGAGTGCTGGTATGTGGACTGCCATGAAGCACTTCATTCCAGGTCCAAAATTATTTAACTTTATTAATTTTATTCTTTAAGATGCAGGATGTCTGTCTGTTCCCCCACCAAAACTGATAAATTCACTAGCATGGGTGAATTCACAATTTGTTGTTAAAAGTGAATCCTGTTTTTGTAGAAGTGTTGTTCTTTGCCCTTTTCGCCCTTTAGGAAAAAACAAACAAAGAAATCAAAACAAACAAACAAACAAAAAAAGCAAATGCAAAAAGTTTCTGCCGTTGTGTATTCCTGGAAACCCAAACAAAGCATCTTCACTTAAGCATGGTATCCATTGGAGCTTTGTTTCTGCTAAAAATGCAGATGTAGCATTAAAAACCCCTTGCCTCCACAATGGTTCATCTGGAGGAAATGCTTCACTGTAGTAACTGTAGGTCTCAACGTGTTTGGTTGATCAAAGGCAGGTTGGTTTTAACATGGGTTGCTCTCTTTGAACAACCGACACTTTGGTCTGAGAAGGTAAGAAGATGAAGCTGTGCTGATTTGTTTGCAGAGGTGATTTGTGCTGTGACGCATCGTGCTGCCTGGGCTCTGCTGGGTGCAGGCTGCCCATGTGTTGTGCTTTGTGGTGAGGTGGGAGAAGCATTCTGGCTCGGTTCTGCCTTCTGGGGGCTGTGGTCTGGTCTCACTGGTTCCCATCGGAGTGCATCCTGCTTTACACCACGCTTCCCCATGCAAGGGATGAGCTGCATCTGATTTAGTATAAAACTGCATCTCTAGTCACAGTGGCAGCACCTGTTTTAAGTTCTGCCCTCTAACACAGGTCTTTATGTAGAATCATAGGGGTTTGAAGGGACCTCTGGAGATCATGAAGTCCAACCCTCTGCTAAAGTGCACTCCCCAGAGCAGGTTGCGCAGGAAAGTGTCCTGGTGGGTCTTGAGTATCCCTAGAGAAGGAGACTGCACAACCTCTCTGAGCAGCCTGTTCCTGTGCTCCATCACCATTTTTGCTGTTGAATGTTGAGTATAGTTTGTTAGCTGTTCATTTTTGGAATTGTTGGCATGGGAAGCAGCATGAATAGCAGTTGCCGTGAACCAGATTTACTAACACATAGGTAGGTACAAGATGCGGGGGACTAACAAAGCTCACAGTCTGGCCCTGTGAGGTGTGAAGTTTCCCTTATAAAGGAGCGTTGTAGTGCTCTTCATTCATTTTAAGCAGTCAGGATGGAGAGGCAGGAGGTTCAGATCTTGTAGGATTGGGCCCTTGAAGAGTTAAATGCACAGAAATACTAATCAGTGAATATTTAGGTCATGGAGAGCCGAGACTGGAAAAAGATGGAATATTCCTGACAGTTGGTGGTTTTTAGTTTGGTAATAGAGTACTGGGGAGCATCTCCTGTCTAATATTCACACCAGATTTTGACTTTCTGACTGTATTTTGTGTTTGTGTTAGCTTTGCATTGCAACGGGTGAGGTGTAGAATGGGTCCCTACCTGGGCTTTCTGCAGTCATTATTCGTGTCTTCTGTTAGATCCTGTGGTGGGTTCCTAGCACCCAGGGCAGTGTGGGTGCAAGTGGGCCGAGGGCACCAAAGCTCTTCCACTGCTCCAGCAGTAGCTGTGCATCTGAGGGTAAGACTGTTTGGGAAACGCTTGTTTCATGCCTTTGGTTATTGTGCTAGAATTAGTAAATTGGCACTCATTGAAAGTAATTCTCAGTAATTAATTTTTTTCTCATCACTGAGCTTCATGTTTATAATTAGTTTTCTTGTCTGCTTCAGGAGATGAGTATCAGACTGTTGGAATGAGTTCTTTTTTTGCTTCACTTTGTCTAAAATTGCTCAAACTACACTTATTATCATCAATGTTCATGGGAAATGAAAAATAGCTATGGTGGAGGTACAGAGCCTGAGGAACTCTCATGCATGTCTGTACTTAGAAAGCTAACTTGAAAACACCAAGAAAAGATAGGCAAACATTCCTATTAATGCTGTTTTCTCTTGATGCTTGCTTTCTCTCTCTCTTTTATTTTTATTTTTTTAACTTCAAGGTAAAAATAGATAGCACATGCTTTACTGTGTAACCTGTAACTTGCCTGTCTTCCTGCTTTTATAATGATTGCATTTGATGATGATTTTCTGCATGGATAGACCAAGGCAGGGCAGCAGATTCACATTAGGTTATGTGGTGTCACCTTTGCAGTTGAGAAAGACAAAATGTTTGCGAAATTCCAGTGTAGCTGTACCTCGAGCACTGTTGAAACAAAGAGTTGAGAGATTGCTCTTTTATGTGAAAATAAATCATTTCTGCCTATGCGTTTTCAGAGCAGCAGCCTCTCGTGCCTGTTCTGAGAAGTTTTCCAATGAAAATGTTTAATGAACTTTTTCCTATTATTATTTTAAAATGTAGAAATACAATCTGACAATCTGGAATCCTGAAGAAGTCATTTGACAGTGAAATTATCCTAGTGGTACATCCAGATTTATTCTTGAACTTGCATGCCCAAAGTACAGTGGTAGGGTTTTTTCACATTTGAGGTAGGCTGAGCGAAGAGTAAGAGAATATTTCAAAGTAGGGTAAATCCTGTTTTTCCTTCATCCTTCTATACATGGAAATGAACGTACCCACAGAAAAGGAGTGAAATCTGTGGTTAGAAGGCAGTGTAATACACTGTGTGGTTTGGGTCAACATGCTCTCAGATCATGCTGTGCAAATGAAGAATCAAACTCCTGAACGCAGTGGCTGCTGTCCTGGCCCACATTGCTGCCATTTCCTACAGGCACCTGAGGGGCATGCAGGTTGCTCAGCTGAGAGAAGCAGGGGAAGGAAAGGTGAGGAGCAAGCACACAAGTTGAACGTGTCACTGATTTTATCAACATGGCATCAGCGGCTTCAGTGGTGAGGCAAAAAGACATGGGAAAATGACAGATCCATGGCGACATGTAAAGTAGCTCCAAATGATCCTGTGTAGCTGGTGAAAAGGTAGAAGCTTGGTCATGGGAAATGCAGCAGGTATAATCATCCTTAATGTACAGGAAAATTGCTTTCAGCAAAAAGAGTATCTGAATACCTACAGAAATTGAAATGGTTTTTCATTGCCAGAGCTAATGAAGGGAACCTGAAGAAAGGCTTGTCTGCCTTAAAGGTACTGTTATTTTTTTTCCATCTATGTTGACTTATCTTAAAAACAAGCCAAAACAGTAAGTTCTTTTCTTCCTACAAAAGCTTCTGTTGCCCATGTCTTTTGGCCACAGCAGTTCATTTTCCTGGAGAGGTGTTCTGTGCTTTGTGCTCTGGGTGTGATTGGCTGGAGATAAGCTTTCCAGTCTGTGCTTGCTGGGAGTTAAACTCTGGACTTGCTCACCGTTTGGGAGTACTCGGAGGGAAGGCAGGAACCAGCACCGTGGCTGGGATGAAGCTGTGGGATGTGGAAGGTGAGTGCTGTTGCTGGCAGTGAGGCAGCGTGCAGGGCACTCAGCAGGCCATCGGAAGTTGTTACGGGGCTGCTGGCTGCAAGCTGCACAGTAGTAGCCCAAAATGAGTCCTGCACTGCCAGATCTGCTGAGCTTTCGGGTGTTTCGACTGGGGAAGTCAAAACAGGAGGAGTTCAAGTGCATCTTTTGGAGAGCTGAGTTAAAAATAACTTGCCACCAGTTTGCTTGTAATAATAACAATGAGAATTAGATTGTTGTGAATGGACTAACAATAGCCACCTAAGGTTACCAGATTTCTCATTTTCATCAATCCAGCTCCGTCCATAAGGAGTTTTCTACCTAACTGCTCACTGTTTCTCAGTGTAGTGGTGCATTATGTAGGCAGTTGGGTTTTGCAGATCAGTACTTTTGTTTCTCGTAATGGTAAAATATTGCTTTCTTGTTTATCCTTCACTGATCATACTGCTATGAACACTTTCTTTGATGGTATAGATTACATTCCTTTCAAGCTTGGTAATTTCATCATCTTCAACATGCAGTAAAATTTGAGCCATTGTGCGCCCACTGAGTGAGGACTGTGCTGATGAATAGCTGCATTCTCTGATACTCAAACTCGCTCCAATTCATCTGTGAAGAATTGGATTTGGGATGTTAATTATCCAGACAAATCAGCAATTGATTTAAAGCATTGTTGAGGACAAAGCAAAGAATAAATAGCTTCTGCAAAATATGGCATTGTGAAAGGGTACTGATACTAGCTGCTATCATTTGTCTGCGTACCTCTGAAAGCATTGTGCAGAAACATGAGCCGAGCTTTTTGAGATAATTATCCACAGTGAATACTAACCCGTTTCTTCCTCTGTATTAAAAGACAAAAGCAAATTTGGTTATGCACTTTGTAAAAATAAACAAAAGCAAGCTAATTAAAACTTGGTGATCCTTCTCAAAAGTCTCTCTGACTTCTGTATTTGCATACAGGGCTTTACGCTACGGAAGAAGTCTTTGCAAGGTGAGGATTTAGAGCTGAGCACTGCATTAAGTAAACTGAGTGCTGGAGGAGGTTTGGGAGTCAGCTCAGGGGGATGTGTATGTGTGCAGATGTAGGTACACACTGTATTTAAATTACAGTATCAGCAGCAAGTATCCAGCTCACAGATGTATTCTGTGGGGCTGTTTGTGAGAAAGGTGAAGGCATATACAGAAAACAGATTTTTTTTTACCTTACGCCTTGGTGCATGGATTTGTAGGTCATAGAATCACAGAGTGGTTTGGGTTAGGATGGATCTTCAAGATCATCTAGTTCCAGCCCCTCTGCTATAGGCAGGGACACCTCCCACTACAACAGGTTGCTCAAAGCCACATCCAGCCTGGATACTGAATGCAGTCTTGTTTGAGGCATATTTCCTAGTGTAATAATAACCTAGAAAGTTTCTTCATTGAAGAAATGAGTGTGAATGGTTATTTGACATCTGCAGGATCTTTTGGTTGTAGATGGGTGCTGCATTTGAGAAAGTTTTATTTTCACTTAGTGAGACTTGCCTCTGTTCAGTTCACAGAAAAAACTTCCATTTTTATTAGAAAACAGAACATCTGAAAAATCTCTAGGAATGGGTTTTCTTTCCAAGTTTAACCTTTAAGTCAAGTGAGAAAATGGAATTAATGCTGCTTCTGCAGTGTGAGGGATGGCATTCTCTGCTGCTGGATCTTGGATTTCTTCTAGGTAGTCTGAAAATGGCAGCTGAAGTAGGTAAGGGGCTGGCTTTTGGCATGCTTCTGTTTGTCAGATCTTTTTTTTCTGCCTTTTAAATTAATTTTACATAAACTGGGAACATGCTAGAGCAAAGTAGGAGTCCAAGAATGCAACCGTTGGCAGTCACATTACGGCAGAATAGCGAGGCACTGCTGATTTGTTTAGCTCAGCAGTGGTTAACACGTGAGCTGCCTGCCCCAGTTTTGAGACAAAACGTGTCAATTTGAGGCTGTTTCTTTTCCATGATGACACAGGCAGTGACAGCAGGTTTTCTGAGGAGGCAGCACGTTGTCAGGCTGCAGTGACTGGCGGTCCCTCTGCTTGGAGGGAGTTTCTGAGTGAACCCAAATTCTGGTGCTCTGGCCTACCTGTAGCATCAGAGGGGAAGGAAGCCAGTGCTTTTTCTTCATGGTAAATGTTTGCCTGTGTTTTTTTTTCCATTGCTTGCTTCTTTCTGGGGCTCTTATTGCTGGTATCCATCTTATGATGCCAACTCAGATGGAATATGGGTTTGGACCTAATGAAAATGGAATGAAAAAATTATTTGCTCAATAGATGGTTCCACATTGAGCTGACAGTGTGCATCTCTCTGAAATGGTGCAAAGAGCCACCCATGAGCAAGTTAAAATGTTCATCTCTACAGCCATCATGCAAAGGAAAGTAAAAGTCACCAGTAAAGGTTAAGTAAGAGCAGGGTATTTCATGCTGTTGCTGGTTTTTGCCTACTTGTTCCACTCTGCTAAGTCACAGGCTGACTCTCCTTTGCAGTCCTCTCTGTCTGATACCTGTAATCACTTTCAGGTACTACAGCTTCCCATTGTGGCTGTCACTGCAGTGTCTGGGTGTTCCCAACGCATCACTGCTTACTCCAGAGAGAGCTCCCAGGTTTGCAGTCTCTTTCCTTCCCCAAAACAAGGGGAGAAATGAGGCACAGGAGCCGGTGCTGGTCGTACAGCTTTGCTCTGTCCTCATAGGTTCCTGTTCCCAAGGGTAGGGCTTCTGGTCTTTTATCTGTCTGTAAAATGTCAGTGCTGAGATGTAAATAATGAAGGTAATGATTGTCTCACAAGGCAGTGCGTCTCCCTGGGGGGAGGACAGAGGCTTCTCAGTCCCCCATGTCCAGATGGTGATGCCTTAATGGACTTGTTTGCATCCTCTTTGAACACCACAGCCACTCAATTTGTAGCCATGTTACTTCATATTCAGATGTTAGGAATCTAGCAGTCTGCCTCTCAGGTAGATTTTTTTTTTATTTTAATTTTTTTAAATGGTATCATTTTCAAATGACAAAACTAAGGAATTTTAATTTAACATTATAATTTGTGTTTTCAACAGATCACTGAATAAATTGGAATTTTATGCCCTTACATGTATTTCCAATATTGAGTTTAAGTATTATTAATGTTTTTAGATGACATTTAAAGAATTCTAAGATTACAAAAAATATATATATTGGAATCTCAGCCAGCCATACTTCTCTTTAATCAAATCCATCTCCTTCCTTAAGGAAATAGTAGAATTTAGTAGTTCTCTTCTGGTATATCTTGTGCTCTGTGCGTTAACCTGGTGTGTTTATTTTCATAACGCTCCAGTAACACAGTATCATTTTTCCCATTTTATACCTGGAAACTAAGATGTACAAAACTCCAAAGATTAAATCATCCTGGGATATATGCAGTGTCATGGAGAGTTTTGACCTGAAGGTTAAAACCATGATGGATGAAGCCCACATTAGGTGGTGATCACAGAGCAGCAAGTGCTCAGGAAGGTGGAAAGCACTGTGGACTCCTCAGATTCGGCTCTTGTGTTGGGTGTGCAGGTGCAATTCCTGCTGAGCTAATGCCATGGGGTTAGAGCACACCTTGGTGCCTGCCCAGAGGGGAACAAGAACCTGGGCTTGGAGCCTGTGGCTGTCATCTTCCTTTTGGGTTTCTTGAAAGAGAGCAGTCACTCTCTACCATGGGAGGTAGAAGATAATACACACTTTGCATATATTTATGAATGCCAGATTTGGATTTAAGGAGGATGAAGCCTAAGCTCTGAGCTTCTCCTAATCAGCCCCAATGAAATGATAAGCAGAATGATAATAGCTGAAAGCATTTTCTGAGCGCTAACTTTGGTGACAATCACAATGTGTTTTAGGATGCAAAAACATCTTCTGCTGCCACAGGTCAGTGGTGAGTGAGTGACCGTGCTGCCAGTCAGTGTCAGCCACTTGTGGGGTGCTGAGCAGCCAGGGGGCTGGAGCAAACATGAAGGCTTAATCAGGCTTCATTGCAATTCATCTGTGTGTGTGCTTTCTTGCACCTCTTCTAATTGTCAGTGTTTTTTGAAGAGCTTCTGAAGTCTCAGGTTTGCTGCTAAGGAAGCACAAAGTGTACTGGTGATTTAAAGGTGTATATGTCACTGTTTGTTGCTTGATGCTAGCTCAGTTGATTGCTTTGGGTATAAAGTTATTGTTCCAAAAGGTGACTCATTCAAAGGTGTTTTTCTTTGTGCTGTGATACTTGCAGCAGTTTGTGCTAGATGATGCCAATAGATAATAATATATCTGGAGAACAATGACAGGAAGAACAAAACACTTTTATCCATAACGTCAAGTAAAGTAAGAGATCAGAATTATAAATTCATTACGAGTCATTCAGTATCTGAAATAATCTTTGAATAATCTTTTTTTTTTTTTCTTCTACTATTAGATTTCTTTGTGCATTTCTTCATGGCTTCTAAGTTTCGATGATTGCCCTTATTCTTATATCTCTCTGTTATTTCCAGTTGGCCTCTCCCCTTGTGGCTCACTTTGCCAGCAAGCATACATTGCACGCATTCAGTATTCTCCATAAATAAAAGGACAGGTAGAAATTACCTGAAAACCACTAATTATTGAATCAATTACTCCCATACAGTAAATGCTATTTTATTAAATAAAAATTTAAGCACAATTATTTAGCTGTATCCTGAGCAAATAACATGGTTTATATTTATCCTTATCATCCACATACTTCCCTTTGAAAATACCATTTGCATTTCATGTAATGATGGACCGGACTCTTTCTTAGTTTATTTCAGGATTGATGATTATCACTGAGCAAGAGAGAATGTAAACTGTTTCCATGGCATTAATTTGAATAACAGCTTGTGCTAACGATCTGATTCTGAAATTGTAATGTGTAATATATATAATGTTCATCTTGAGTTTCATTTTTTTTCCCCCCTAGATTTCTTTAAAGTGTTGGAGTTGTAATCCAATTTTGAGATCATGTATGGTATGTTCTTCTCTTGAAGACAAAGACTTAGCAGTAAGTCACAAGGATTTTATTGTTTGTGATTTACAGCTGTTGTCCCAGATAATCACCAAGGTACTTACAGAATGTTCTTACAGCCTGTCAGTAGCTACTGATTTGATGAAAATGTGACTATAAATAACAGGAGAAAAGAAATGGTTAGTACAGATACAGTAAATTAGCCAGAGTTTTGTTGGGAAAACCAACAATGGATCTTTTTTACTGTAGCTTTTTTTTCATGGTCCTTGTTACAGGACTTTGAGTTGGTGCTACTTTCTTTGGTGCTTGCCAGGGTGAAGTAAATATAAAGGAAGCTTTATACTGTCCTGTCTGCTCTGGGATCCAAAATACTGGAATCGGTTCAGTGGTTTTTAGTCTCATCCAGTTTACTTATCCCTGTATTGTTTCTGTGGAGGATCTTTAACCTTTCTGGGTTCTTTTTTCTGCTCTTGCTTAGAGACTGCAGATCACAGTCTATAAAAGCACTTACCTAGGCCAAGAAGCTGTTAATGCAAGCAAAATAACATTTGACTCTCAGTTCTTCCATCTGGAAAATACAGAATATTCTCTTGGAGATGGAAGCAATGACAAATTTGACATTAGGTGTGCCCAGTGCTGCTTCAGTTTGGTGAGTTAGCATTGGAAGTGGTACCTTATCTCAGCCACTTTGCTTCCAGTGTGTACGTTGAAGGGTTGGTTTTTTTGTCATACCTGGTTGCAATATTTATGTCCAGAGCTTTTTATCTTACTTCGTGTATCATTGGGTAGGAATTGGGAACCATCAGACTCTTCTATGCAAGTGTTATCCTCTGGAAAACAAAGGGGGGAGTTGCAGCAAGTGTAGACGTTTGAGGTTTGCTGATCCAGTCAGCTGAGATCCTGCATAGCCATGACCAGAGGCCCAGGAGATGTGAGCTGCCCACAGACCCTGGGAGATGGCATCCAGAGCTTCACAGCCAGACCTCTCTTGAGGCCTGTTATGAGATGAGAATTGTTGTTGAATCTCAAAGTGGGGGAGATAACCTAAGCATTCAGATTTCTGGTGGCCGACTGCTTTGTTTGAGCTATCTCAAGACTCACGACCCTGCTGTTCTCTGAGGAGGCAGTACACTTCCAGTAGGGCATTGCCAAGTGGCAGTAAGAGCTGGAATATGCTCTTCATTAATGATTGTCAAGAGCTACTGGAAGTGCATTACTGCAGATGTTTTGCAATGAGCAGCTCTGCTACCAAAATCACATATCAGTTTTAAAATACTCACTATAGCTTTCAGTAATGAAGTTGATTTTGCTTCAATGCCACAGAATGAAGTGACAGCACCTTATGGTAATGGAGAGAAGTTAGCCTCTCCCAGAGAAGCTCAGTTCCTTAGCGAAAAAAACCCCACCTTTTTTTTTTACCTGGTTTTATGTAGGACCTAAGTGGCCTTTTAAATGATAATTATTAGTTTACTAAAACCAATAAAATATTTCAGGATTAAAAAAAAAAAGGCAGTTAATTGGGACACTGTTGGAGATGCATTATATTGTCATTAAATCTTAAGTGAAGGATGATCTCTCCTTATTGGCTAAATGAGAATCTATCCACTGTAATGTGTGCCATTAAGAAGATTCACAAGCACTCCAGTGGAGCAGTGTGAAAGAGTCTTGCATGTTGCTATTGTCATTAGCAAAAAAATGTAAGAAGCTTCTAGGAGAAGAGAAAACAGATGATTTTTTTCTTTTTTTTTTCTATGACACAGATTTAAAAGAGGGCTGGGGTCTCAGTATTAGTGCTTAGCACCTGGCTGTGTTCTTTGTGTTAGCCCTGAAGTCACTGGAGGGTGGGCACTGTAATTCTTTTCCTTCTATTTCTCTTTCCCACCATATAAATAACTCTGAAAGGCAGATCTGCCATCTTTCTCTTTGCTCTAGGAAAAGAATCCCCAAGACAGTAAATCACTCAGATGCAGGTAATCTGAGAGGAACAAATTGGAGTGGCTTTGGCTGGGGTAATTTGTTTGTGTCTAACCTGTGTAAAATCTCTTTGGATTTTTACAGTAATAGATTGCTCTGGTGCTGTGTTTCCTGTGTTAAAGCAGTACAGATGTGAACTCCCGGGAGTGTTATTAACTTGAAATATACTCTTTGATTTGCATAATCAGTGTACTTGTAAATCAGGAGTCTTTTAACATAATGAAAAACCTGTTACCTGTCAAGGGAGAGAAAAACAAAAAGAAGAAAGTCAGAGTTGCTCCGTGTAACTGTTCTTCCAGCTTTCCTCCATTGCGGGCTTAGTTTGGTCTCTGGGGTCAGGGAGGGCTTAGGGATAGTGCAGTGGCAGCATTAATTTGGGAAATCTGTGGTGAAAATGAGTTTGCAGTTGCAGCTGCATCCTATGCTGGGCCCCTGGGGACCTTTGAGGTGTTGGCTGTGGGCACTGCATGCAGAAATCAGGTGGCACTGAGTGGAGTGGGGAATCTGAGTTGGCTAAGGAATAGCTCCCAGTGATGTGTATGGAGCAGCCAGGCTGCATGTGGGGACCAGTGCTGAACTGAGCTCATAACCAGAAAAGGGGAATGAGAAAGCCTGTTTGAGACTTCAGGCAGGGGAGGCTAAGCTGAAATGCTGCTGCTCTGCTGCGTGGCGTGAAGGAAGTGGTAGGTCAGGAATAAATTAGGAAGAGAGAAGCATTATATTCCATCTTCTTGCAAAAGAGAAGCAAAATTAGGTTTTATGGATTAACAAATTCTGGGTTTCATTATACTTGTAATGAAATATATGAACATAAATCTGGTTATCCCTAGCCCATGTGGACACCTGCAGTGACTTAAGCAGAACTTGTGACACCTGGACCTTGCCTGCTGCTGGAATTAAGTCTGAAGCCTGGTTCTGAAGCCAGATGAGTTGCTCTGAGCTTCAGGAGGCAAAAATAAAGTAAGGCTGGCGTGCACTGAAGAGATGAGCTTGGCTGCCCCTCTCTCCCTGCCTGCCACTTTGCTGTAGAGGATGTAGCTTGCCTTTGCTGTAAGGTGACTGACGTCCTGACACGTGCTGCTGCTCGTGGGGCTTTTGTCCCTTTTAGTGTCACTCCAGCTGACATCTGCCCCAGGCTGCTACCCCTTTACTTTGTCACTCTTTATGCTGCAATCTCAAAGTCAGTTAACCTGCTTTCTTTACTAGATAGAATAATCCATCTTTTTAAGTTTTTTTTTTCTTCTACCTTTGGCCCTGGTGTCACAGAAAGTTACTGTGCCTATTATTTTAGCCTAGAATAATTCAATTATGCCATCCAGGGGGAAAAGCCAGGCAAATGCTTTCTTCAGAAGAATGAGTTTCTGTTAGCCTGTCCTTTTTACTTTGATTAATTGCAAAAGTTCCTAGCACTGCCTTCCAGCCATGGAGATGTAGGTTCAGTATCCTGCAGCACTACTTTCTGTATGCCTGTATGAAAAGCAAGTTGAGTATAAATTTTGCAAAACTGTGGCCAGACTGAAGAATTGACTGATCTCTGGGTAATCACCAACACTTGAATTAAATGTGTTTTTAAGTTGAAAAGCTCTTTCCTGTATCCCGTGAAGGATTTTAAGACTCAGAATTATTTTGCCAATGTTGGAGCAGGGTGGCCAGCACCTGATGACCTGGCTGCTGGCTCCCCCTCTGCCTGCTGGTGTGAGCCTGGCTGGACAGAGGACTGCTGCTTGTGCCACTGCTAACCTCAGACAGCCCAGGTAAGCGAGCGCTGGCTGCAGCACCACATCCTGTTTCGTACAGGAAATTAAAATATTTTTGTGTTTGGGCTTAATGTGCCTATTGTTAGTTCTGACAGGGGGAGGTATTCTGCAGTGCTTTGCTTCGGTTTCATTTCTTACTTTCCTTTAACAAGAGCCCAATTTTATTTTCTTTCAGGCTGTTCTCGGTATTGCTTTTCTGGTCACCACTTCCATTCCTCTTTAACTCAGCAGTGTCAGGAGCCAAGCCTTGCTGCCTTTCCCCTGCTTGTTTTCTTTTTTGCTAGGGAAAAATCGCCTTCCACACAGCTAACACATGTTCAGTGTACTTGTCCTAGAAAAATTAAAAGTTTCTCTGTCTGCTGCAAGCTGATTTGAAGCTGAACTACACCCAGCAGATCTTGTTGATCTGCTGTGGTGTGAATGTGCAACATCCAAGCAATCTTTTAGAAGTTACTACTTTGAGCTGGCTGGGATGGGATGATGGCTGCTTGAGTCCAGAGCAAAAAGCCTGCAACTGCAGCTGAGTGCCTCTTCTGTTTGGTGAGCTGTCCTCTCATGTTCCCCAGCACGGGGCTGCGTGCAGTGGTGTTCTGGCAACTGGATTTCTGAGGTGTGCTCGTGCTTCTGCCTTTGCTTTGTCGCATAAGGAGTGTGAAGGTCTCAGTAGCAGTGTATTTTAGATCCCTATTTGGAGTAGTGCTGTAGGAGAGAATTACATGTGAAACTCCTCATTTCCGTCACTTGGAGATTTTATCTTGACTTATGCACATGTATAATTTATAAAATATACACATAAATGTAGGGCAAGCATTTATCTCAGGAATCTTAGGGATTTATGGTTGATACCTAAGGGGTTTGTCAGCTCTGTGTGAGAGCTGCTGGTGAGGCCAGGACCCCCAGGGACACCAGTGCTGCTCGTCCCACAGCCGCAGGCCTGGGTGACCTCACCACACGAGCAGGATGCCATCCGAGGCTCATGGGAGGTCAGGCTGCTGGGTTCTTAACCGAACAGCACTTGTAAGAATTGAGAAGCACTGGAAAGGGTTATAAATCAACAGTGAAATCTCATCCCCTTCTACAGACAATGATGAACTATTCAGTGGTCAGACAAGTATTGTGAATTGCAGTGAAAGCAGTGCACCTACCTCTGACTGCGGGTCTTCAGGGCTAGCGCATGTTGCAGCTCTGCCTAGTGAGTTAATTTTTAGGACCTGTACTCCTGCAGCAGTCGGCTTTTGAAAGCGTTTTAGGGAAGAACTCAGAGCTAAAAGCTGATTTCTCAATAACATGTCTGTTTTGATTCGAATGATGAAAGGCAAGGGGCATAAAGTGTGTACTGCTGCCAGTGAAGCATAGCTCTGAGTTATTTGGGTTAGCATGCGATGATTCTCTTTGAAAACAAGTTGATGATGCTAAAGGTGGGAGATCATGCAAATTTATGTAAAATACTGTGACAGTGATGTTCAGTGGTAACCCTCAGGATGTTATTGAGGTACTGCTAAAGGAAACTTCCTCACCTAAGGCATTTAAAAGAAGTCAGAAGAGGGTAAAGTATGATGAACCTGAGAGCAGAATGCCAGCGGTTCAGGTCAGGGGCTTGTTGGGCCTTCCTGTGCTTTATAGGCACAAATCTGTTTGGTTTAGCTGTTTTTCTGGAAGAAAATCTCTCTTCTGGATGTGTTTTTATGTGGTTGTAAGTTAAACTCCATCTACGCAATTTCACATAGCCCTCTTCAGACACTCAGTAGTTTTCAGTGGTTTACAAACTTTGCTTTTTTTCTCATAAGGATACAGACCATTATTTCCCAGGAGAGCGTTCTGTCGCGAGAGCTGTAACCAGAAAGGGAGAGAAGGAGGGCTGAATGAGAAATGTTTCAGCCGGCTCTGTCCCTGCTGAGTTACACTGATTGTCATTTCTGTGGGTTGTTTCACAGCAAACTTTAATGCTGTAACATTCAGAGGGCTCCTCAGACACCCTGAGCCAGCCCTTTGGGAAGGTTATGTGTGACTGCATTTGGAGCAGTGGCCCTGTGCCACACATCTCCTGGAAAAGCAGTTTTAGAGATTCAGAGCAGAGCAGTGGGGTTTTTTGTTTCCGTGACATGCTGCTGCCATTCTCACTTTAATATCGAACTGCACATAAACAGAAAGCTTTTAAAAACATGTGGCTTTGTCTTCTTTTCTACTTTAGAAAGATTCAGGATTCTAAATCATCTGCATCCTGCGTGTTGTGTTTCAGAAACATAAAGCTAAGTGCCTATTTCTGCAGATTGCAGCAGTCTCCTTTAACTTCTGCTTAGTGAAGTGCCTCAGCTCATGCTTGCCACGTTTGTATTCTTTGAGTCACCTAACCACACTGATCATAGGAAGTGGGATGGGGGAGGCCAGTTCCTGTGAGCATGGCATTTTAAACCATGAAACAAGAGCTGCAGCAGGAACCACTCTGCCTTCTTTTGGCTGTCTTATAGTCTGAGCAAAGAAGAAAAATGCGTGCGTCTCTGCTTGAATACAAGTAAGTGATATATATCTCTATTAATATAAAATCACTTGCTTTCGAACATAATGTTTTCTTTATTGTCTCTGTTTTTGTAAGCTTATGGTGATAGCTTTGCTGTCACTCTTCTTACTGAGGCTGACTTTTTGGAATGCCAGAGGAAGATGTCATGTGCAATAACCATTGTTAATGTCATTGAGCTCAATAGAAGAGTGCAGCCCCATTGCATGCTGCCTTTCCTGCAGCTCTACATGGTGTAGCTGTGAGTGGTGCTGGCAGTACCTGCAGCTCTGTGGGGACAGGAGGCAGTGCAGGCAGACCTGGGGAGTCTGCGTGAGGCTCTGCCAGTGCTTCATCTGGGTCCTGGGCAGGAGGAAGAGGTGAGTTTTTAGTGGATTTGAGGGAAGGGCCTGGAGTTAATTAAGCAGTGTGAAAGGAGAAAGAAGTATATGCCAGATGGCAGTGTGGGGACAGGTCATTGCTGCCCCCAGCTCAGCAGGGGGGTCAGGAGCAAGTCTGAGGCAGGGCAGTGTGAAATTGGAGAGTGAGGGGATGCTGCAGGATGCAGGGCTCCAAAGCATCTGAGGGTAACTAGCTGCAACACGCAGGGTAATGTCATGCCATTGCTAGAGGTGATGCCTTTATTTTGCTTTGCAAGACAAATTTCATTGCAGCTCATTGCACCGAAGGCTCACAAAACTGTTTGCGTCCAGCGTGGTGAATGCTTTAGTTTCTCTGAGAGCGTCCTTAAACAGCTGTGTCTGTAACACTGCCTGAGTGTGAAGGGCAAAGGATTATACCACTCAACAGATTCCTGCTGACACAAGGAAGACATAATCAGCACCTTCTAATTTGTGACAGAGCTCCTCTTAGCACAGTTTTCTCATTCACAGCGTACATTAGCTCTGCCCTTGCAGCCCTTTGCTTTTTAGCAGTAGGTTTCTGCCTTAAAGGACAACGTGAGCTTCTCCTCCTTGAAAGGCTTTTGCTAAGAAGGAGGGAACAAAGAGAGAACTTCACTATCAGAAACAGCGTCAGGGAATGCCTGAGTGGCTGTTTCAGTTGTAAACGGAGATGTTTGAACTTGGAATAATGAAAACCTGTTAGGGGAGGCTAGGGGTCATTGTGTATGCTCCCTTTGTAGCCAGAAGGTGGGAAGAGCTGCAATATCTAGTCAGAATAACTCCAGTTGTTAATATTGGAGAGTTGTTAAGTCTGCTCAGTTCTGGGCACAGAGCGGTTAGCTGCAGAAGCATCTTGTGCCATTACCTGTATTTTGGTTGGTTTGTCTTTGAGCTTTTTTCCCACAGGCAGTTTTTGGTCAGACTGTTGCTGGCTGCTCACCCACTTGATGTGCTTTTTGCGAAACAGTGTCAGGAGTGGAGTCACCACTAGATGCATCTGTGCTATAACAGCTCTTTTCCCTCTGGAATAGTTTCCCTTTTATATGCTTGAAAAAGAGTGGAGAATTATAATATCTTCCTGTGCTCTTAGAGTTGGACCTGGTAGATCACATTACACTGAGTTGCCTTTTGGAGCTGTTGACTTCAATGTCAGCCTGATTCAGCAAAATATTAGGAAACTGGAGGCTGTGGGAGCCTGAGGAGCTTGTGGGCGACAGCGGTGGAAGCGCTGTCAGCTGCTGCTGGGAAGGGCCTCACCCTGGCTGCTGGGACCTCTTGTTGTCCAGGAAGGAGCCTGAGGAGCAAAAGCAGCCTCATGCAGCATGATGGAGCTGATGTTCCCTCTGTGTCCCTGGGCTGATGTGGTTTGGGCATGGCAGGGGGCTGGAGGACTTTAGTTAGAACCGTAGAGTAATTAAGGTTGGAAAAGACCATGAAGGTCATCTGGTCCTACCATCAACCCATCACCACCATGCCCTGTAAATCATGTCATCAAGTGTGACATCTACATAGTTCTTGAAAACCTGCAGGGATGGCAACTCCACCACCTCCCTGGGCAGCCTGTTCTGTTTGGCCAAACTAAAATAGCCCACCCAGCAGATCATGCCAGTGTCCAGAGCACATGGGGTGAAACCTATCCATGGAGGTGTGGGGCTCATAGTATGTACTATATATTCAGCATTGCTACAGCTGCCACAAGAAGGGGAGAAAAATCAATACATAAAAAAAATGCAATGTCACACAATGAAATAAAGTCAGATTCATCTTTCTAGATGTCTGGAAAAATCCCCTGATGATATTAATTCTCATAAAAAGTGAACTTTTAAAGTAGGTGTTGTTTATCATTGTCTTTCTAGTGTGTCAAGTCTGTAGAGCCCTTCTAATTCTTGGTCATTCAGCATTTTCCAGGGAGAGCAGGAGGTGTGCTGACACGAGGTGCTCCTGTGTCCCACTGGGCACTGCCCAGGTCTTCCTGTGGGTGAGGCCTCTGAGCAGCCACGTCCTGCAGGGTCTCTGGTAGAGATGCATCTTCTCACTCCGTGTCCCTTCCCAGGAGCACCCTGGCACACTCCTCCAGATGTGGGTTGTACTTTCGGAGAATTCCATGGGAAATAATCCAGTAAATCTTGTTTTCACAGATCATTTTATAGAACTTGAAAAAATATGTAAAGAAAGTGGATTTTTGTCTTGTGTGCAAAAATCAGCCCTTAGGGGCCACATCAGAGATGAAAAGAGGGAACCATCTTGGCTTGGATTAAATAAAAAAGAATGAAAGCCACTTTTGTGGTTTCAGCCATGCATATTTTTCTTGATTTATGGCCAGCACTGCATTTCGTGTTTTAGGAACTTGTGGCTTTCCAAGTTTTCTTTTTGAGTCCTTATCAGTTTTATTTTGTGCTTTGCTCCCACTTGCTCTTTGGATGTGTCATCAATATGTGCATAGGTTAAGTGCGGACAGTAGGTGAACAGCAGTGTTATTTTCAGCAGTTACATATATAAGCAACGTACAAGATGGTACAAAAATATTGTATTTTTGGAAGATAATGTGTTGACTTTTTTTTTTTTTTTTTAATGAGAAGTAGTAAAGCTTTGCAAAGTATTTGCTTTGGAAATGCCTCTGAACACAAGTCCTGGAGCGACTGGAGCCAAGCTCAGTCCTTGCTTCAAGCAGAATGAAGGCATTTGCCACTGTGCTGAGTTACTGCTGGTGGGGATTTTGTGCCACGATTTTTTGCATGGATTCTGCTGTAGGAGAGAGCTACTGTAGGTATGAACATCCACTGAGAGTTGTGTCTTTCAAGTCATTCTTAGAAACAAAATGCATGTGCCGAAAATACAGAGCTGCTGGATTGACCCCCAATCACCATCAGCAATGAACTCCATGCTGAAACGCTCCGGTCATTCTTCTGCATGCTGCCATTTTTATTTTCTTGAGTTACAGTTTTTCTCTTGTGTGTGATGTTACTTTCTTGCAGTGCTGAGCTACTGAGAATAGGGAAGGAACTTGTCCTTTCCCTAAAAGCTGCCACATCACAGCAAGGCTGTTGTCACGGACAGCTCTTGGTACGCCGAGCTGGGGCAGCCCCATAAGCTCCTTCTGTGATAATTTGTTTGAAATAATCTGTTAATATGCTCTAACAGTCTACTCTGCTTTCACTGCACTTTCCTGATATGTGAAATCATATTTGAATAAAACCTAGTGCTTATAAATGTCTGGTTTCGAATAGAAGCATGTTTTAATAGTTGATCTTAAGTCTGCTGAAAAGCAGATTCTGTAGTGGAAATGCTAATGAAGCTTTAGCACCAACAACTGGCAGCTGTACCGAGGAATTCAGGGTTGTATATTTGGGTGGCAGAGATGGGTAAATATATTTGTGTCATCTGTATCTATTTTTGTCAGCAGCATTAATATTTTATGCCTTTTTTTTTTTTTTTTTTTAAATCTGTACTGCTGCAAAAGTTTCAGCATCAGCTAATCTTCCCGAGCGGTCTGTGCTGCTCAGGTTTCAAAGTCATTATCCAAAAGATCACATCCTGATTTAATACCATTAGTGTAAACCCAGGATCGTTTGGTTGATGCGGATGGAGGTGTTTGTCATTCCAGTTTTTTGATCTTACAATAAATCTAGCCAAGAGTAGGTTGCATTTGTGAGGCTAATGCTGTGTTTCTGAGCACATCACAGGAAGGCTAAGATCGATTTTCCCCTTCAGATGAATCCTTTCGATGTGGGGCGGGTCAGCTCCGTCTCCTGAAAGGTGCCGGGCATTTCAACTAGTCCACTTCAAAACAGGGATGTTTGTCATGTTTCCTTTGCTATTGATTTATGAATTAGTATTCACATTTCTAGATCTGATAGGTTTTCCACTCCTTCATTCTGCCAAAATCATATATGTTTGTGTGTTCATATGGAGCAATTTTAAACCAAAGCAGTTTTAAACCATTTTTATATCTTCTCATATGATACACTATCAAAGGTAGTTTGAAGATTTGATGTTCCTGTAGACCAAAAACCCTTAAAAAAAAAAAAAAGTAGTATCTGCCATATGGAAATATACATATTGGTTTTTCACAGTACCCACAAAAATGAATTGAGAATGTGAAATTAAAAGGCAAGCAAACACTCATCATGCCTTTCTCTGTTTTCCCACTGGATCATATCTTAATGGGATCTTTTAGTCTGGGGCCTTTTGGGAGAATATTAATATTTTGTGTAAGGAGGAATAATAAATAGCAATAAAATACAGCTTGAATGATTACATCTCTGAAAGAACAGAGCTTGCACCAGTCCCATGAACATGGGACTCATTCACCATAACTTGCTTTTAGTTTGTTTTACTAGATAGCATGATGTTATATGCTGAGGCACCTGTATTTCTGACTGGAGGAATCTTTTGGAAATTGCCTTTATCTTTTATATTTACTCTTTTATTTTGAGTGTTTGTAGTAAAGAAATAAGTAAATTAATTTCATACACCTTTACTGAAATTCCTGGTGACTATAGAACTAGACAGATACTTTGATATGATTATTGAAACCAGATAGATTGGCTGTAATAACTTGTGAGTGAATGGCTTGCTCTTTTTCTACCCCCGTTCCTCAGGATATGGTGAGAATGATGTGCTTCTAGAAGTAGCACACATTTTCTCCAGGAATAATAGGAGAAAATAAATACAGCCTTTTTTCTTTTTCTTCTAGGTTGCCCTTGTTCTCCTTTTCAAATCAAATGTCACATTGACTCAAATCCAGCGTTGGAAGCATGTGGGGAACTGCAGCATATCAGCCCGGCGCAATGTATCCATCAAACTGGAAGGAAGCCCAAAACCAAAACTCCACTGGCCAAAATGCATCCTCTGCAGAAGCCCCAAGGCAAGTGGCTTTGACCTCCTACCAATTCTGCAAGCTTCTATCATGCATGATATTTTTTAATTACTTTCTGTAAATTTTAAGTCAAAGCAAAATAGTTATTCTGTGTTCTAAGGTTCGGATACAAGTAGGTGGGTTTTATTATCTTCAGTTTTCCAATTTTAGAGAGATCTTAGGGAAGCCTTCAAGAAGAAGTTGATTCAAGAGTAACTGGTTGCTTTACTTAGTGATTTACATTCCCTTTACTGTTATTATACCTCATATAGCTGTGAAATCTAAATTCAATTTAGCAATATTGTTTTCATTCTTTAGCATTAGCTTTTTTAACGCATTTATAACAGCTTATTATTTAAACCTGGATTTTTTTTCCATTCATTGTAAGAAGTATATGTAGCAACGTGAAATGCCAAGATAGAATTAATGTATTTTAGAAATGAAAAAAAGTTAAGCTTGTCACTTTCAAGGAATAGTATGTGGACTGTGGTAATTCCACAGTCCTGCCAGACTCAGTGAAGTAGATGACCCAAAGGTAAAATGCTTTCTTGAATAGCTAATTTGCTATTCTTCTTTTTGACAGAACCCAGCTAACTGGGCTTCTTTATGCCACTGTAGAAGTAACCCAACATGAAACAAGTCCCAGTCAGAGTTCCCATGGGAATCTGTTGCACAGTACCCAATATTTGAAAATCAGACCTAATGGCTCAGGGTGAGCCAAGTTAGCAAAACTACTAAGTGTTGTTACAAGACTTGATTGTAGATGTGCAGTTCATCTTCCTGAAAGACACTTTTTCATCGTAAAATTCCAATGGTATTATTATTTCACTTATCATCTTAATAATAAAACACCTTTAAACAGTATCTGCACAGTTAACTTACACATAACAGTAGAGAACCATATGTAAGATCCTTTGCAAGGTTGGGAGATGGTTAAGGTTTTTTTCTTCACTTTCATAGATTTTGTAAATTTGAAATAGCTTCTATCCCTGGTAATAGTTCATTGGTAACTTACCTCTATAGTCTATGTACCAAGTAAAGATAGGAGAATACTTTTTGCCTGTCTGAAAGCGAAATAATCAAAATAATAAATAAAAAATTATTCATGGGACAGAAACGGTTCCACAAACTGCTGTCAGTGTATTATTTTTATTAAATTGTCTGTGTTTAGGTTGACATTTCTCTTGTAAACTATCCTTGCTTACTCTTGGTGGTCACGTCCAAAACAGTAATTGTGACAGTGTGATGCATTCCCTTGTAAAATACATAAATCTTTCCTCCAGTTTTTGATGGTATTTTTAGGCAAGAACTTTTCTTCCTAAAGCTTTTATCCTGCAGCTACATGGATTCCTCATCAAGGCTCTTTCTTGTTAGTTTGAGTGGAACGTACTGGCATCACTACCAGAGACTCTAGAAACAGCTCTGCTTTAACCCCACCTGAGGCTGCGTGCTGTTAGGTCATGTTTTCTTTTTTCTTTCTTTGCCTGTATTTGCTTCTCAGGGAATAACTCTTCATAGTCTGATTTATCATATACAGATACATAAACTGCATTTATAATTTTATTTATTTATATACACGCGTATTTCAAGTTATGGAACTTATATAAATTTAAGTGTCTGTATTTAGATGTACGTATGTATCATCTAGATATGTATTTCTATCTCTTTCTGTCAAGGGACCTTAACAGAGATAGTTAACCCTGGGAGTACAAATCACAGCACTGCAGATTAAGTCCTTACAAGCCCTGGCAGGTCCACCATTGCTGGGATGATTTGATAGGAATGCCTTCATCAGGTCACCTACCAAGTGTGTACTGACCCTTGGCATTATTGTAGAGGAGGTACTCGTGAGATGGACAGCTTGTGGGCTGGGAGGCCTGAAGTAACACAGTGGCTGAGATGCTCTAGTCATGCAAAAAGGAGGGGTCCTTACTCCCTGCTGTGAGGTGAGGGAGGGGTCCGTACTCCTTGCTCTTACAGGTCCAGGGCCAACCCTGGTCTGTAACTTCTCCCAGATAATTAAGCTTCTCTTCCCTTTTTCTATTTCTGTCTTGCTGCTTCTTGTTACTTCACTTGTTTCTTCTGCAACAGAGACTGTGTCATGCTTGGTTGCTGCCTCTTCCACGCAGCACTGGGTTGCTACATAACAGGAGGAAGACTGGGGAAGTGCCATTCCAGCACATGGCTTCAGCTCTCAGCCACCACCTGAAACGTGTCCCGTGACACTAACTTTCTTCTCTGCAACTGCCTTTCTTCCTTTTCTCCAGCATCTTACCTATCTGTGCACAGGGAGGGTACTGGGAGCTTTATCCAAGGTCTGTGCTCTGCGGATGGGTCTGTGGCACGAGGGTGCGAGGCAGATGGGGAGATCAGTGTGGAGAGACAAATGGCAGCACTGCCCATGGGCTGGGCTGGGCTGGGCTGGGTGAGTGATGGTGGTTGTGGCTGCAGGTCCTGCACCCACACCTGAAAGCACCAGCTTTGGGTTTTTATAGGATTGTCTGTTCATTTAGTACTTACAAGGATAGTGCAGGTACAGATGAGCTCATCTGGTGTTATTTTTTTTTTAGTATGTGGATCCATTGGTCACTGCTGTTGTAGGAGTTCAAAATGATTTTGAGTTTAAATGTGTGTAAAATAGGTGAGTGGTAACAAATGTTTGCTATGTCATTTAATGGGTTTGAGAGTGGAAATTGGCAAGATGGTTTGAACACTTTTTGCAGATCTGTGGATTTTGAAAAGCCTATTTTGTCTTCTCTGTTGAGTTACAACTAGATACCTCCATGTTGAGAGGAGAGGTGGGACTGCCTGGCTTATATTGTGACAGGAAAAGCTATTTCCTCACAATTCTGCACATTTGTGGTGCATCGTGTCAGCTTTTCAGTAGGCATCTTCTGTAGCTTTGCTTTGTAAGCAAGTGTGCTCTTAAACACATAGGTGTTTAAGAAAGGCAGTGACTTTGCCTCTGTGGTGATCCATCTTTTCTTCCAAATTACCTCAGTAAATACCAGAATTCAGAACTAACAAAAGAGACTACTACTTATTTTCCTTGCTTTTATTACACCTTATAACTTAGTGTACAGTGTGTTGTCTCAGACAGTGCAGGTGGAGTCCGTTAATAGGAAAGGTTTGAAAGAAAGGTTTAAAATGTTTACATAGATAGAAATGACATGTGTTATTGTTAGTGTAAATATTTTGACAGATGCAGTGAAGTTCACCTTCTGAGTTCTGTAAACCAGTTTTAAATTCATAAGAACCTAACAGGGAATGTAAAGTAGGTTATTGTGTAGCTGTCTGCTCTGCATGATGCACCTATATAATGCATAAATTATTTTCTTTTTCCTGTTTGATGGTTATTTTTGTGTAAGATATGTTTGGAAACTGGGCCAGTCAATCGTATAAGAAGTGCCCTATTAGAGCTCAGATCCTTAGGTTTGATCTTATTCTTTGGTGCTGAAATGACCTCAGTAACTTAGTTTTAGTGTTGACTGTAGGCAGAGCTCAAAGGCTCCAGCCATTCTTTATCACTGACCTCAGGCAGTGACTGTCCATAGCCAGGAGAGGGAGGACCAGCAGGCTGACCTGGAGCCTAAAGCAGTCAGTCAGCCTTCTACAGGGCAGGGACAGCAGGGATTGACTTCTTGGGAGCATATGTCTCAGCTATAGCCTCCTAAAGAAAGTAGCCATGAAATTACACTCAGAACAGTTGCTAATTAAAGCTTCATTACAGTGTTAACCTCATAATACTGATGTGCCATGCAGACTATTTAAACATTGGAAATGCTTGAAATAACACTGTTCTTGAAAACATTGTTTAAGAAAACACATATGTAGTTTCCTCATTTGTGTGTTAACTCCTTGAACAGCTTAGATCGGAGGGAACGTTTGGCAGCGCTGCTCCAAGTACTGCACATTTGGGAGTAGTCACAGTGCCAGTTTTCCTACCTTCTACTGTAAAGTCTGCTACTATGAGGCTGCTTTCTCTGTCTGAAACTGTAGCAGCACGTGAACCTGTTGCCATGGGTTACTGCTTACGTATTTCCAAAACCCTTTACTCTGCAAACAATGTAAGGTCTGAATATATATTTCTTTAAATTACTGTTTTTTTTAAATACCGTATTTAACTGTGCACCTTTGCCTCCTAATGAATTCTTAAGCAGAGTGTGTAAGTTCTCACAATGTGTTTTATTTATATAGTATAAAACTCAGTGTAGAACCAAAAGAGGAAGGAAATTTATGAAGACTACACCACGGAAGACATGGGGGAGGGAGAATGAAAGGAAGAAAAGCTATTATGTTCTGCTTGTGGGTTTTTTGGCCAAGCAAATACAAGGTGCTGAAATCCATGGTGGGATTGTTTCTGTGGTGGTTTGTTTTGGTTCAGCCTTTTTTCTTTTCTTTTTTTTTTTTTTCAAGTAAGAGATTCAACGGAGTGCTACAGTCTTGAAAAGTCATGGGAGGGGAAACTCAGTAGCGTGGTTGAGTTGGTGAGCCTGTTTGCAAAAACGAAATGCGAGCTGTGCATCCTGTTTGGTAACAAGGAAGCAGTAAATTTCAGCGAGCTGCACTGTTCGTTAACACGTTTTATACAACAGGAGAGATGCAAAATAGAGGACCAACGTTTTTCTTCAGTGTACAACAGTTTGCTTTTGTATAAGGAGTAGTTTGGGACTGCACAAAGGGTTGAAGGAATGGATATTCCTCGTTCTGCATTGCGTGTCTGCGTTTTGTTTTTTTTTTTTTTTTTCCAGTTTAAGATAAAGAAGATGAAGATTTATCCTCCTGTTTTTTCCTTCTGCTTTATTAGTACCTCCTAAGCCTGTCCACCTCAAACCTGGGCAGGAAAGAATTCCTCCTGCACCTTCTCGGCCTTTACCAGCTGATCCCAAGTCATCAAGGAGCTTAGCACCTGGAGAGGACGAAATACCAATATCAGCAGGAGTCAACACACTCATTGAGAAATTTGAAAGTATTCGGTAAATATGTCTTTGTACCTTTGAAACCATGTATTTCAGCAAGTGTTAGTTTGTAACTTGGAGTTTAAGGCCTGCTGAATTTAAGTGTTCTTCCAAGTGAGTCTGCTTTTAAGTGAGTTGCCTTGATATCAGGACTGTTTTTGCATTATAGGACACGGATTTTTGTAATACAAAATAGTTGAATTCTCTGCCTAAGACTCAACCAGTGTCAGACTTATTGTTGCATCACTTCTTGGAGGCAGGGGTAGTTCAGTGTCAGTGTATTTTGAAATGCTGTAATGTAGAAGTTTCCTTTGAAACATTATGTGTGAAACATTAAATGGGGTCGGAGCTGATGTATAAAAAAACAGTTCACTTCATAAACACATAAAAATCATCTTCAGAGACCAAACTGGGCTGATAGACTTAAATGACTGGTTTCATAAAGAGGGGATGGAGACAGAGGTACTGTGCCTTTTAGTGTGTTACCACCCAGGTAGATCTAGTAAGGTCTCTTTCAGATAGGAAGAAGTAATGCACTCTTGTGCTTCAAAAATGTCCCCTCTCTGGCAGAAAATAACTTGTCCCGAAGCTTTGTTCTGTTGAAGAAAGCGAGTTCCTGTTTAAACAAACCCATAAACGAATGCTTCTTTTAAAAGATGATTCCTGCCTGATGCCCCAAATGTTTAAACCAAACTGTTCTTCAGGACAACGTGGGGAGTCTTAAAGCTTTGGGATTTTACTGTCACCTTTTCAGTTAAACTTACGGTTAGGAGTGGTGATTTTTACCTGAATTTTGGGTGAATATTGTTACAGTGCTGTCTGTACACACGCCTCCTGCTATTGTCAGGGGGGCTGTAAGAAATACAGCTTGAAACAAATGATATTCAATCCCAGTCTCTTTTGAGGCACTTTTGAAACCTCTCATTGTTAAGGTCAATGACTGGGGTGCCTTCTCTTCACCCACAGGCAACCTGTACATATTCTTCAAAGGAACCAGCTAAATTTAGCTCTTAAGATGGAACCAGGCCTGGACTCATCCAAACAGTCGAGCTCATGTGACTGTGACATGGCAGCTTCCAGCAGCTCTTCAACAAATGAAAAAAGTGAACCAGATGAAAATGAGCCAGACGTACTGTGCAGTGCGGATCTATCTAACACAGACATAATGAAAATTAAAGAGCTAAGCATAGGTGATAACAAAAGCCATGAAGACTGTACTGCTGTGAATGTGAGCAAAGAACCCTCTAGAGAGCTTGGCAATAAAGACTCAACTGCAGAACTGAACGGTAATGGTAAAATTCCCAACAGAGACAGTGGCATTGACAGCCCTTCTTGTAGCGTGGCAGGGGAAACTTTCCCCAGCGAAGAAGGTGCGGAACAGAAGAAGCCCAGTGTGTCTGGAAATCTGGGGGAGATGGAACCTGACAAGAAGGGCAGCAAATCTTCCTCTGCAGAGCAAAAGAGGGACTCCACGCAGGATGAAGACAGTGACATTGATGAAGGAAGTAGTGAGGAACAAGAAACAGCAGAAGTGCCAAAGTTAGAGTATATGGATGTAAACAAGGTAAGGTGGCTTGCTACTTTTACCTGAAGCCCATTTCTGACTGTCCAGAGATCCCTCACATCACTTTTGTGTGGTGTCTGGGATTTTTTTCTTTGCTTTCAGAGGATCATGGCAGACATTAATTTCCTTCTCAGTGTAGGTCATAGCTTGTTCCTGATCTAGACTGTATCTTTTAGAGAGGTTTCCAATCTTGATTTAAAAGGTTTCTTGTAAGAGAGTGCATCAGAGACAGAGACAAGTTGTTAAAACTGGAGTACCATTTGTAGGTAAAGACTTGAATCCTGTGTTTTTTGTTTGAATTTGTGCAGGTTCAGCTCCTTCTTATGAGATCAGGTTTGCAGAGGGGCTCCATGACATGCAGAGGGCTGATAGGATAGTGACTCTTTCAGGGTTAGGTCCTTATATTCTGGAAGGATGTGCATGTTTGAAATATCCTCTAGCAGTATGTTAATATATATATATATATATATATATAATTTTTTAAAAGAATTCTGTGCTTCCTTTAGTGTGACTCCTTCTTGAGTGCAAAAAGTTATTTTGAGGGTAGATACTTTCAGTGCAGAATAATGGAGTCCACACTGTTGTGTATTTGCTGCAGTTGTTTAATATTAGTGGCAGATTTCTTTGATTATCTGCTTATCAAGACACTTCAGTTTAAAAATAAGTTAGACTTTTCAGTAGAAGAAAACAAGATGCTTAGAGCAAAACATCTGCGAAATACTCCTTGTTTTTTTCTTTTTCTTTGTTTGTGTGTGAGGGTGTATTTCACTCAGACATCATGAGAGTACAGTTGACATACAGGATTTGTGTTTAGAACAATACCATAAGCACTAACAACCAGGACTCATGATCTGCAGCTAGTGAATTGTAATGTTCACATCTCAGTTCATGTGAGTTGAGTGCTTCTCCTGAGGTCACAGAACAAATCCTGAGGTGAAATTGCATGCGAGGATGTGATGTGCTTGAAGTTCTGTCATTCAGTGCTGACAGCTAGAACTTCAGAGAACAATTAATGCTCTGTGGTGTCCCCTTTTTTCCAAGAATAGAAGACAGTGTGATGATACAAACACACCTCCAGGAAGGTACAAAAAAGCCCCAGAATTTCTCTAGTGAATGCACTGCTCTATTCTGTAGTGCTTTATTACAAGCTCAGGCTTGTGTGACTAGACTCACCTTCCCTTCACATGGCTCAAACACCAGCATTGTTGCCTGGGGCAGGTGTTGCCCATCCAATACTTAACTGCTGCTTCTTTTGCAAATTCATTGAATGTCAAACTTTCTGCGGCTGACTGGTTTTACCACCCTATCTTTTCATTGAGGTCTCCATTAACAGAGACCAAAAAAAAAAAAAAAAGTGAGACTTAATATTATCAGAGTGCTGTGTAAATAAGAATCAATCTCTTGAAGAGGAGGCTGCCTGAGTGTACAGGAGGCAGGGGTTGCTGCCTGCTGGCAGAGCCAAGTACCACAGGCTCGGACAAATTCCCTCAGGTCTGTCAGATGCCAATGGGAATTCAGTCAGAGAGAAGGATAGAAACGCTGATTTTGGTGTCATGGATACCATTGGCATCACAGTAATAGCTGTGACCTGACCCCAAAACTTGGGAGTTTGTTCTGGCAAATAGTCCTTGTC
The DNA here is from genome assembly GCF_038088225.1 of Cyrtonyx montezumae. Taxonomy (NCBI): domain Eukaryota; kingdom Metazoa; phylum Chordata; class Aves; order Galliformes; family Odontophoridae; genus Cyrtonyx; species Cyrtonyx montezumae. Next base: position 6,692,573 of record NW_027072067.1, read on the forward strand.
AAAGTGAAAGTTGTTTGTATCCTTGTGAATGAACCAATACTTTCCATCCTAATTGCACCAACGTGCATTTATTCAGCTAGTGTTGTTTTATCCTGGAGGCTCCAGAGCACAGCAGAGGTTCAGCTCGGGTGTCAGGGTCTCCAGGATCTCCTTGACTCCTGCTGATTCAGAAGGGAGCCTGAGCACGGTGCTCATTGCTCAGCCCTGTCACTGTTTGTTAACATCTGTGGACTGGAATGGACATAAAGCATCCTGCAAACTAGGGAGCAATGGGGGCCATGTGAGCCAGGTCTGCTTGGCAAACCTGGCTGCTTGCTGTGAATGGAGCGGAGATGATCTTGTTTCCCTGCCTGAAGGTCCACAGTCTCACCTGGTAGCTGGTGGGGATGGCAGAGGAGCAGCCTGTCAGCTGGGCAGGATGGCTGCAGGGCAGGCAGTCTGCATCTTGTACAGGAGTAAATCCATGGCAATATGAGATGGGATCCAGCAGGACTGTGGGTCTGCACTGCCAAAGGAGATGTGTGTTGTAGGCAAGAAATCAGTGCGGGGGATCTTCCAGAAAGCTATTAGCAGGAGAGATTCTTAATAGCATCTGTTAAAACTTAGCTTGTGTCCATTAACATCTGGTATCTCTTCAGTATTCTGCTAGTGTAAGCTCATTTACATCTCACATCACAAGCATCATCATCACAGTGCATGGCTTCTGATCTGCTGCTGTTCATTTTCCCTCCTGTGTATGTTCTGCTCATACATAGACACATGTGCTACGAAATCATTCAATTATTTTATCTTCATAATGCATGTACATAGGTATTTGGGCAACCAAAATATTATTTAAAAGATCATTAGTTGCAATGTATCAGCAAGAAAATGATGACTGGATTAAAGACCTTGTAATTATTCATTAGATTTCCTGTTTGAGTTAGGTATGTAGTACAAAAGCAGCTGTGGCAAGCCCAAGTGGAACACTTTACAGTATCATTAAGAAGAGCTTTACTGACAAATGTTACAAATAATTACTGGTCTAAGACATCAGAGTTTTCATAGCTTTCTTTAAATAGAGTTTCTTAGGCTAAATGTCCATGTAGTGTCAAATACCATGATTAAACACAGAGTTACATGGCCACATTTGTCAGCAGCATGCTTGTTAATTTATTAAAGTGCAAGATCTCTAGAGGATGAAATGCTGTTTTCTTGTGTTCCTTTTCTTCCTATTGAACCTTCCCATCTAAATCAGTTAGTATGGGAGGGTAGGTGTGACATTTCTGTGATGTACTTCAGGTCTGTCCTTGCATTTTGGGTTTATTTCAGTTTTGAGAAGGCTGTTTTGACTCTGACCAGCAGAAGTAAGCTCAGTTTTGTGATCATGTGGGGATAAAGGCTTAGAGAAAAGCTGCCTCTCCTTCAGTGTAAGGATTGTGCCCTCTTCTGGGGATACAGTGTGTACCACCTCGAGGTCTGGTGAAGCCAGCTTGGGTGTAACATGTTCAGAGCACCCTCACAGTGTGCTCTGTTTGGTTCTGTTGCAGATCTGCACACTGCAGAGTGAGTTTGTAAGGGTACAGAGCCATGCCTTCCAAAAAGCACAACTCAAATTGCCTCGCTCTGTGGTTGCTCTGAGGCTGCAAGTCCACATCACGGAACAGGCAGTTTTCCAGACAGCAGCGTGCCAGTCCTGCTTGGAGGAAGAGCTCAGTGAGTGCCCACGTTGGTATGTGAGCAGGAGAGACCCCTTCCTCCTCCCGGGCTGTCCCAGGGCAGGCTGTGTGTCGGGGCTTTGTTCTGCCTCCCCCTTCCCGCTGCCGGTACCCGGCTGCAGCTGCACGGCGGAGGTAACCAGCGCTCTCATTAAACAGTCACGTTTTCCAGAAAGCTTTGTTGTAGTTGGAGGAGGATGCATGGGAAGTACAGCTGCAGAATGATTTAACCACGGCTCGGTAATTCCTGGGATATTGCATTAAGTGAAGTTCATGAATAAACATTAGTAGAAAAAGAATCGTATTTGCTTTTTTTCCTCTCTAGTTTTCTGCTTTGGAGAGCTCTCTGTCTGCCACCCGAGCTTTCACACATCCCATGGCTGGTGAAGTCATGCTGCCTGATAGATGACTTGCATTGTTTTATTTAGTCTAGGTTGAGCTCTGCAGCGTGATGTGGCTTCCTCTGGGAGTCTGCAGCGCAAGCTTACAGATCTCTCTGTTAGCACATGATTATTGAGATACATTTTAAATCGCAGGAGTGGCTTGCTGGGATTTCCAGCAATCTTTTATCAGACTGAGAATGGACAAAGGGAGCTTATTAGTTTTGATAATGTTTCAGAAAATGTCAGGAGCTGTGAGAACTGAGACATGTTAGCCTTGATGGGTACAAAAAAGCAATGACAAAAGCAGGACTGAGGGGCTGTTATGCTCTGCAGCCTCTGTTACCCAAGGTTCTGCTGAACACTGGCTACCTGGGAGCGGTGGAGTGATGCTGCTGAGATGGGTAATGCTTTCTCCTGTCCTTTTGTTCAGATATTTTTCACTAAGAGTAACATGTGCTCATTAATAATCACAAAAAAATGCCTTTCTCCATCTGTCCTGCTTCATGAGAACCTGCTGCGTAAAATAATGCTGATAGTGGAGAGCCCCCCTGGGCCTCGTACAGTCACTGACGTGTTCCTGTTCTGCCTGTACCTTGCTGGAGTTGTGCTTCTGATTTCACAGAGCAGTTTGTGTTGGAAAACGTGACCTGCAGTCCTGCAAGTCAGACCTCTGGGTAAGATTATCTCCACGTGTATTCGGGAAAGAAAGATTTTGACTTGGCCTTGAAGAGGATGTGAAGTGATTATCTTCACTTCCTGATTTGACACTAGGGAGCGTAGCCAAAGTAATTGTTTTCTTATGAGAACTTGTGGAGGCCTCCTGATGTGGTCCATCAGCTGGCTTACAGCAGGTTAGCAGGGGGGCTTTGTCTGGGGGCTTTCTGTCTTGTTTCCTGGATCAGCGATACTTTCCAAGCCCATAGATGAATCCACACAGGTTACTCACTAAGCAAAACAGTGGGGCTAGTCATAGAGTGCTTGTTAAGAAATATCACTTATGTTCTCATCATCACTTTTTTTGAATATGCTGAGAAAAGTAAGATCTCAGTACTGCAAAGAAGCCCTACTGTAGGACAACTTTTCCATATTGCTTTCAACATTTTCACTTAGGAAGTTGTCTATGATCCTTTTGGGACCTTCTGCAGAGGACAGAGGGTAGCAGGTTGGCCAGAGCCCACTGCCCTGCCCCAGGCAGCTACAGCCTGCAGGAGGATAGCCACTGCCCACAGCCTCTTCTCCTGGTGTGTGGCACCCAGTGGGCAGCTGGGCACACTCTCAGGAAGCACTGACGTGCTTGGGGCCCTTCATTACACAACACAGCATCTCCTGTTACTCTCTTTGTGTCTGTGATTGGCGTGTTTGCAGGTGCAAGTGTACTCCTGCTGCAGGTGGGAATCTGCCCTTAATGAGAAGCTGGTGCTGGTTGTGCGTTTGTTTTTTCTTTAAAATGTTTTATGGACGCATACAGCTGAAAATGAATTGTTGGACCTTCAACACAGAAGTGAAAGAGCATCACGCAACTGCTGCTCCAAGCACTGCTGTAAGCTTCCTGTGTCACAAATAAGCACCAACACTTCCCTTTTCTCATCTTCCTTGTCACTCCTCCAGCTCAGCTGCTCTAAAAGGGTCCTGAAGCAGTTTTTTGGCTGTCATATGGGGCTGCAGGAGCATCTGTGCTCTTGCTGATTGGTCACGGTGGGCAAAGCAGGAGGGAAGCTCATTTACAAAGAATAAAGCAGCTTAAAATCCATTTTAAGTGGAAAACTGAGTATTTCATTTCCCATGTCATTTACATACCTTGTAAATGGCACATTTTTTCTGCAGGGCTCTTATTAGCAAAGATAACTATGCTTCACTGCTCCCCTGTAGTGGTCGCTCAGATCTCGTGCAGTTTGTACCATAAGCTGAATGTGTTCTGTTTGACAAAAGCCACCTGCCTCAGCACAGGCCTTGTTGCTGAGTAGGCTGGAGATGGTGACAGCCTCAGATACCTGTCTGCTTTGAATTGGTGCAATATCAAGTATTTAAGTGAGTTCTTGCTACTGGTTCACTTCAGCATTAGTGATGTTAAGGGTGTTTCAAGTTCCAGGTTTCCTCAGGCTGAGCATGCTGTGCCTCTGCTGATTTCTTTGTTTCCTGAGGACGATTTTCCTCCATCCATCTTTGTTGCCAGAGTCAGTAGGCTGAAGCCAGCTTACTTCAGTCAAGCAGAACTCCTTCGATTCCTGCCAGACTGTGTAGTTGTGTGAGTAAATACAAACAGAGACTTACAGAAGGCTGTTACTTAGGGAATGCAACCTGCATCTCAGTTTGCGCACTCTTAGTTTTCCTGTAGACCATGAAATACCTTGTCCACATGCCCTGTACATGTACAGTACAGCTCTGGCTGTGTCAAAGTTGTCCTTCCAGGAGCACACAGCACAGGAGAGCTGGAGCGGGGCTGTCCTCATAGTGCACTGTATCAACTATTTTAAGTACAGTGTTGTGTCAATTGAAAGCTGAATGAGTTGCAGATCAGGCTGAAAGACATGCCTGTCTGCTGCTAGCAGAAGCAGCAGCTGAAGATGATCTTGCTTTAAAACACAGCACTCAGCTCAGGCTGATATTCTGCTCGGCCATGGTTTGGTGTTTGAGCAGATGTCAGCAAGATTTCTGTAAGTATAAACTCAGCTGCAGATGGTGAAGGTCAGGAGGTTAGAAAGTGCCTGTGCTATGTAAAGATTTACTTTTGAGAGCAATTGTATTTAGTTGAAAACAATTATTTTTCAAATTCAAGATTCAAACAAATCAGAGGATGTGCTGGGAGCTGGTGTGCCAGCCAGATGACACCAGCACCTTTCATTCAGGGACTCTGCAAAGCTGGCAAATAAATTCTTTCTCAGCAAGAGATCTCCGTTATTGGAATCTTAATGGCCAGCAATGTCTTTCATTATAATCTATAATAAGTTGTGTTTCTTCATAATGACTTCAAAGCACTGTGCTGTGTCTTTTTTCTCCCAGAAAAGTAACATCTATCATATGAGTATTCACTGAATCCAGCATTTCCAATCTGGCAAAAGTCCTCACAGTCCCTTGGGTGCTGCTTCTGTCACAGAGCTGTGGGTACTTAGGGCTAAATGATACCTTATTTCATGTAGGGTGACTTGGGTCTGGTTTGCTTGGATTCATGGCTAGCTTTGAAAAGGCTTTGAGGTCTTTGGTTGCACAGCAGTTTGCCTGAATGTGTTTTTTAATTTAAATTTGTTTCTTTTTGACTTAGCATATAATCAAAACAAGACGTCATTGAAGAAGCTTAAAGAGGGCGTTTCACCGCTGCTTTCTAACCACGTTGTGTGTCTAGCAAGGGACTGGCAAGCAGACAGAGATAGGTGTTGGGGACAGAAATCAGTGGTGCTGGTGAGGGGCCCAGGTGCTTCCTGGAGCAGAAGCAGGCTTTGTTTTTAATTGACTTCAGCTGGACTCATTCTCTGCCGATTTGTCCGCTCCTTTTGTGAGCCTGTGGGAACCTTTGCTGCCTGCTGTGCTGTGTGCTCCAGGGCTGCACACACCGAGATGTGGTGCTCAGGGAAGCAGCTCTCAGTCTTGAAGCAACACCTCAGTAGTTTTATTTGATGCACTTCAGTTTTACAGAGCAAGGAATGGTGAACAATGCGCCAAGCTGATGCTGTCTGTTCCGTTAACCATTTGTATGTCTCTCTAACCCTCGTCACAGTTGTCTTTTTTCCAGCTCCAGCCCAGTAAGGTTTTCCTACCCTTTGCCATCCTTGTTGCCCCTTTCCAGTGTTGTACTCCTGGGCAGAAACCAACCAGCCCTCAAGTCTGGAACGTAGTTTTGATTTGCTTGTGTATAAGCGTGGAATTTGAAGTCTAGACCTTACAGGGTATCTTTCGTCAGTTTGAGTTTGTCAGAAAGCTAAAGCTGGTGTCATCCTAACTCAAGTATTTCTAAGCACACAGGAAAGTATGAGTCTGTGGAGTCTGTGTAGGTTTTAGCTAAACGTAGAAGTAAGTTTATGCTTTGTAACTGTATTCAAGCTTATGATTTAGTCCTTATTTATTTATTTTAATAAGCACAGTGAAAGATTTTGCCAGGTAATTTCAGTTACACTGCTGGGACTGGTGAGTGTTTGAAGCTGCACAGAGCTCGTAGACATATAGCAGAGAGTAACTGCACTGGCTGGGGAGTGAAATGTGTGGCCCAACAGGTCTTTTCTAGTTTCTGATGGATTTTATATACACGACCCAAATTAAAAATGAAGAACTGTTAATTTACAGTCTGGTGTCTCAGTTATCGAATAAACTAGGTGAATCTCCAGCTTTAGTGAACGCTTCTGGTTCTGTCTAAAAACAAAACAAACAAACAAAAAAAACACAAAGAAATAAAGTGGTGTCCTGTCCAGCTTTCAGAAAATTGCTTAAAAAATGTCTCAAGAACAAATAGATCCTTTGGTGAGAAATGTGGAGCAGATTCTGAAATGTGTTAAGCTCATTCACTTTGGGCTTCTGTACTGGCAGGGAATTTGGCCCATGGAGAAAATGGGAGGGAGGACAGTTGGTGAAAGTTTTGCTGGAGCAGATGGATTCTGTTATTTGTAACTTTTTTTTTTTCTTCCCAGTGTACAGAGCCCCAAAAGCTATTCAACATTGCAAACGAACTGCTCCATACAGAAGAAGCATATGTTAAAAGACTCCATCTGTTGGATCAGGTAATTCAATTTTGAATAAGCTACTTTTTGTTTTCTGTGAGCAGCAATGACATCTTCAGTTCAGCCTCTAACCTGTAGCCCAACAGTGTGAAATATAGTGTGGTGGGAGATGGGGCTTGCTTGTTAGGGTGTATGCATTAGGTCCCATAGTGAGCTTTTGATATATGGGTTCCCTGAGCTGGAGCCCAAGCATTCAGATGTCAGAGATAGAAATGGGAAAGCAGCAGCCCATGTTAAACCACCATAAACATTCTTTTTTCTTTCAGAGGATACATAGGGAGGAAATCATAGGGACACTGGAGGCACTGAAAAATAATGAAATCTGTGACTGCTCTGTAATATTCAATAGATGTAAGTTTTACTGCAGTCAGGATCAGCCCCATGCTCAGAGTGATTTATATTATGTTTTTCCCCACCATGTTTCCTAATTGTTTTCTGCATTGAGTTTATACATGGAGACAAAGTAAAACTGCTATGATGAATCCAAACGTTTTTCTACATAAAATGCTTTGGTATGACTACTCAGTACAGGCATTTCTATAGTTATCTCTCTAACATGCTTGATATATATCTCTATAGGTGGTATATGTAATTATTATGTAAAGAAGAACATGAGTGTGCAGTAGAAGTGGAATAGAAATGGAGATGATTAACACTGTTGAAGAAAAAAGAAAGTGGGCAAAGTGTCACCTTGCTAGAAATCTTGTTAGAAGCTGCAGCTTTCAGAGAGCCATGTACCACCATCCAACACTGCAGCCTCTGTGGAAAGCTTTCCAGTGCTTGCTTTGGATGAGCAAAGGCTGTTTCAGGACCCTAGAAATCTAGGGAGTGCCTTTCACTTTTGCTCAGTGCAGTGTGATTTTCCTACAGAGAAACAAAATAATCACATGGTTTCTTTTGCTTCATGTAAATACCAGTAAGTGCTTTTCAGGGACTGATTGTTCTTTGCAACTTATACTCCCAAATACTCGATGTCTCATCTTCGCAGTAGTTTCAATCTTTTTGACTTACAGCTGTGCCAGGCATTTCTAATGGGGAAGTAAGTCCTTATGCATCAGTCTGACCCTATTTGACAGTGGGCTTATGTTTTGTGAAACTCCTGACAATACTCAGGGACTGAGTGCTAGAAGTCAGATGTTGTGCCCCTGTTCTGAGGCAGTCAGCTTTAAAATACTGCAGCCTGATGCCACTGTGTTCAGGATTTTTTAAACTGTATGTTGGTACTGTCTTGTCTCATGCAGGTTTTTTGCACTAAGTTGTCAGAAGCAGGTATTTCATCTGAAGTGATAACGGGCATCTTTTCAAATATTTCTTCTATCTATTGTTTCCACGGACAATTTCTTCTTCCTGAGCTCAAAACAAGAATTACACAGGAATGGTGGGTAACTGTCAGTACAATTACTTTTAAAATATGTTTTCAGAATTTAGTGACCCTGGTATCTAATTGTATTCCAGCATTTTCAATTGTTTGATGCAGCTTGTTGTTTAACACGTTAGCATGGAGTCTGTTCAAGCTCCTATTGCTTCTGGATACAGGAATAGAGCTGAGCACTCAACATTTCTAGAGAATTTTTTTCCAGTCCATAGTACTACTGGAGCTATTTTTCTTACTGTATTTCCACTGTCCTTGTTTTGCAGTACTGTGAAATTGTAGTACTAGAAAAGAAGCAAACTGTTTATTTTGACTCTATGGATGAAGTGTCTTGTCCCCAATGTGAAATACTGAAAAACACAGTTATTTCCCAAAGAAGGAAGACACATCATCATATCACAGTCTAGACTCTGCATGCCATGTTGGAGACTTCATGACACACATCCGTTTGATATTTTAATGTTGCAGTTATATAACGTTAACTGTTACAAAATTAGCATTTGATCAGCCAAACTAAGGAAAATCTAGACAGATAATATGGACAACTTCATGTCTGTGGTTGGACTCGATGATCTCTGGAGGTCCCTTCCAACCCCTCTGATTCTGTGATTCTGTGATTGTGTTATGCAGCTGCTTCTGCTGTAGTTTAATACTTCAGCACTGGACAAGTTTTCACCCAAAAGTTTGTTGTCCTTCTCCTCTGTGAGATAATGAATATTATTTGTTATACTGTGCCTGTACCTCCTTTAAGAAAATAGTGTTTTTGAGTAATAGTGGTTGTATACCAATTAAAATGTGGCAACTGTAGTAAGTTTTAGATGGAGTGATAGGCAGAAAGGTTAGTTGTAAGGCAGATGTTGGAACCTTGACTGGCTGCAGAATGTCCTGCAGTGGAAAGTGCTAATAATGCTGATGCTGCACCTCATTTCATATTAAAGTCAACAAAATTGACCTTTCCAGCTATCCTAAATGATGAAGTCAAGATAAGAGCTCACATCTCACTCGCTAGAGTCCAGTCTTCACGTAGGTCATCAATATCTAGAAGGATAAAAAAGTGTCAGCCCCTTTGCACTCAACCTGTGTCTACAGGGACAGCTGTAATAAAAGGAAAGGAAAACTGGAGAGACTGCAAGTCAGGGCAGGGCATGAACTCGTTCCTTGGCTAAAGGGGACTAGTGTAAACAAACTGCAAGTCAGGAGTTCAGTGAGAGAGGAAGGCTGGGGAAAAAATGGATGAGAATCTTAAGCTGGTTCTGTCAAGGTGACTGAAGCATGAGAAAGTTGGATATGCAGCTGTCAGTGACATTTATGCATCTAGCTCCCATAGAGACCCTCTGGAAATCTCCCCATAAATGACAACTTCAGCTTTATGTGGCTTGGCAGGGATGCAGGCTGTGCTGCTGAGAGGGGAATGGAAGTGCAGGGTGGCTGTGCTGCCACAGCACCCCAAGGATACTACAGTATCCTCGTAGCGAGAGTCCAGCAAGTCACAGCAGTTATTTTCTTCTATGTGCAATTTAACTAAAAATGCAAATCTGCAGAGAAGAGCAAATGAATTTCCTTGCCTGGAACTGTGGACTTGGGCAGAGCTGTTGACACTAATGGAGATTTTGCAGGTCTCCAGGCTCATCTGAACTCCCTGCTGCTGCTTGCTAGTACCTGGGACCAAACACAACCAAGGGCTACACTTGGGAGCCTGGTGTGGTGCTGGGCTGGGAGGCCCCAGCCCCAAATGTCTTCCTTGGGTTCTGTGAGTGGGTGGGAGACAACAGTAGGTCTTCTCTCTTCACAGATTTCTATTTGTACCATTCTCTTTCCAATAGGAGCATGAACCCACGGTTAGGAGACATCCTACAGAAACTGGCTCCTTTTTTGAAGATGTATGGAGAATACGTGAAGAACTTTGACAGGGCAATGGACATGGTGAATACATGTATGCAGAGGTCATCTCCTTTCAAAGATGTTGTTCAGAATATACAGGTATGTTGTTAACTAGCTTGATGTGGCTTTGGGATCCTCGTTTCTTTCTTTTATTTCCAGAACGACAGCGTTTTGTTACAAGGTGATGCTATTTTAGAACTAAGTACAATTTTAGTGGCAAACTTTCATCCTCTTTTTGCTGCGCAGCACAGAATTTTCACATAGTTGGCTTTTTCTCCCACTCACTGGAAGAATGAAACTTAGCCATTTGCCTGACAGTTTTGTCTATGTTGGACTTACTCAGGAATTCCGTATTTGTTACCTATGTGTGTCTTGGAATGAGAGGAGAATTGGGTGAGTTCTCTCCTTAAGGGAGAGAATGAGACAGCTTTGCTGTACATTATTTTTAATTGACATTTATACAGCAGAATGAAGAATTGTTGGTGCTTGTAGCACAGTCCTACTTGAGCACTTCAGTGCTTCTCCAGTGGGCTGCCTTGCCTCGTGTTCTACCTTGTGAGGACACCCTCTTGCTCTGATACTCAATATTTGTAAGCTTCTTGACATTTCTCTTTGTTGTTACTAATTTTAAGTGTTGCTTTTTTAACATGGACATTTTCCTTCCAAGGCTGGTGCATTTGACTTTGGACCATCACTGGCAGCACTGGCTGCAGGAAGCTGTTGGGGTTTTTGGCACTCTTTGTTGATCTGGTGTTTCTGAGGCTCATTAAGTCATGCACGGTGCTGGAGGGCCACAGCTCTGCCAGAGGGTGCTTAGCATGGGTTTTCATGTATTTATACTCCTAAAAAAAGCTGTGAGAGGAGGAGGAAGAGCTCTGCTTATGCTGCTGTGTCTGTAGGACCTCTCTGAGGCACTGGGCCAGCTGTAGGAGGATGCAGCACTCTGGAGCAGGACTGCAAGCATCGCTCTGCAAGTGCTGGGAGAGTGTGGACCATCCTTTGGGGGATGTGAGAGCTGGCACGGAAAGGGTTAAAGTGAGCAGGGAGCACAGCTGCTGCCCTAAATGGGAGCTTGTTGGCTGGCCAGCTGTTGGGAATCAAGTAATCCCAGCAAGCTGGGAGAGGAGAGGCCCTGTGCAGAGGGTAAGGGCTGCCGGCTGGCCAGCTCAGACAGAAGCTCTGTCTTGGAAGAGCAGAGGAAAGGCAGCAGGAACTGGGAAAGTTCTTCTACCAGACTCTCACTGTATGTGGCTTTTTCTTAACCTTTTTCTATCTAAATCCAGCCTGTTCTCGCTGAGGCTCTGTGTAGTTAAGTGCATCTGTTGGCTGGAATTTGAGCCCAGGCAGTGCTGCTGAGCCCCTGGGGCTCTGGCTTCCCTGCAAGGGGCTCCATGACCCTCCTCACCCACCTGCAGCCCCCAGGGACTCCAGCTGGGCTCCCAGCACTGCCTGCCTGACCTGGCCCCACTGAGAGGGGGAGCAGAGGCACAGCTGGGCTCCTTTGAGCCTCTTCTAGAGGCTCTGTAGTGTGCTGTAAGAATTTGTGCTTTCAGTGTGCATGGGCGTTTTGTTGTCTTCAGTTTAGTGTCAAGCTGCTGGTGTTCCTTCTGTGGAATAATTCGGTTAGTGACTGTTTTCCCTGCAACACAGAGAGCAGCCCTCCCTGAAATTCTGTATCTGCACTGCACAGCATCAACATAAATGATTCCTGTTAGCTGTCAGTCTGCAAAACACATCAGCAGCTGCCTAAGACCACGTACATTTTTTGAGCAGAACTTTGACAGGCGGTGTTAGGGCAGGGGATGTACCAGGGGGTGAGGTTCCTGAATCCTACTGGTGGCAGCATTTCACTGTATGTTATTGTAGCTGTGGCATCATGGCACCTTCTGCTTCTGTCATGACTACAGTGAATTCAGCAAAGATTTGTCCCAAAAGACTTTATCAGCTCATCTGACCACTCTCTGTGCTGTCAGGAGCCACAGGTACTTCTCCTGCAACAGTTGTCCTTTGTTTCCTCCTTCCCCCTCTACTCTGGGAACTTCTGTAGCCTCTCTTATTAGAATCACAACAGAAGTCTACAGTGTATCAGAAGTGGTAGTTTAGCATGCAGTAAACTTCAGCCTGGTTTTTGGGTTGTTTTATTTGTATATACAAATAATTTCACGGTTGCATTTATGTTTCAGTGGAGCTGCCATAGTCTTTTACATCTCTCCGTGGCACAGAATGAGTACTGCAGGGTTCATACAGCTCTGACAGCTGGCACAGTATCCAGAATTAAATTAATGTGACTCCTCTTGTGACCTTCAGCTTTACTTTTCAAAATACCAGTAGAAGCCTGCTGTGATCCTGCAGGAATGCAATGTCTACCCTAGCTGCTAATAGAGTACTTACGCAGGCATCCACAGTTATTAATTATATTAAATGAGAGCAAATAGAAAACAAAAATCACATAGGAGTTGTAAGTGAATGACTGCAACTTGTCAAGCTTACTTTAGCTGTCCTTGAAGATAAACATTCTTTCTGTATGCTTTGCATCCACCTAATGGGGTGAAATCTTGATAGTTGCTAAGTTTATCAGGACTCTTCTTTTGTCAGTTTTCTAGTTAAGCCATCACAAAAGTACTTTTCCAGCCCATATTTGTGTGCTTCAGATTCTTACACGAGCTCATTAAATGCAGAACAAACGTTTATCTTCCCTCCAGCAAAGTCATTTGAATTGTAATGTAAACTCTGTAAAGTTTCAGAGATCACGTTAAAGTGAAAGTTCTATTTGGAACAGTTACTTTGTGATTGCTGGCTTTTTGTAGAGGATTCATTTGGCACATTCATTCCATCTGACGTTAGCCTGGAATTGACTTCTTCCTCTGCTTCCCTCTGATTCAGTGTTAGGGTTCATCATGCTGCAGGGATAAAAAGACAATGGAAGTTATATTAGTAAGTGGATTGGGGAATATAAACCAGAGCTGAGGCAGTTGTGCAAATCTGTGTCTCTGTGCTTCCTGGAATCTCAGATTCTTTCCATCCCAGTTGTATTTTCTGGGAAATATGTTGTAAAACTCAAAGAGATAATAAATTCACTTAATCTCCTATAAACAGAAATACTGTTCACTATGCTACTTTTTATTTTTTACTTTTAAACCAAATTTATGTCTTGAAATTTCCAGAAGGATAGCTAATGTTTTTCTACCAGACAGTAATCTCTTTATCTCCAGGCTTTGCTTCAAGGTTGGGGCAAATCAGCATTGTGTTGTTGACTGTGATATTAGTGTAGAAGACTACACATGTGTGAAACAAGCACCTTTCCCTGGGAGAAGAATACTGAGGTTAATGTTGAGGGGTTGCTTACACTGAAAGAGACCAAGGCATGGCTTTAGTTGAGCTCACTTACAAATAATGGTCTGGAGAAGGTTGTGTGTGTGTGTGGTTAAGATGCTGATGTAGGCTTCAGGAATGAGATCGTGCCATTAGCGGATATTTTCTGTCTACTTAAACACAAGTTAGTTGTTTTTCAACCGTGCTTCTCATTTCTCCTCCCACTCCTTATAAATAGAAATATCACTTTACTTCATAGAGATTCTGTGAAAGTAAGTACACTGCAATGCTCAGTGCTATTATAAACAGAGCAGTTCGGTGCCTTATTGGGTAATATTTAGTGCAATCAGTCCCAAAGCAAACTGCTTTCTTGGTCAAGTGAACTGAGAGAGTTTGAGGTAACTGCTGCTGAGATGGTGTGTGGGCAGCATATCTGCTGCTGGTACAGTGAGCTCTAGCAAGCAGTGTGTCTGTGGAGTTTCTGATTTTATTTAATCCTTGAGGGCAGTGGGGGGAGGGAGTGCCGTGTGAGGGAAGAGCTTTTCTGAGTGTGTGAAGAAATGCACTAAATGTAAAGCATAAAGTATTGTATATCTGCAGAAAATGTCAGAGACAAAGACCTGTCAGTTCTGATAGCTTGGAAAGTTTTCTTGTGCTCCTCTAACTATACAGTCATTTTTCGTTGCTGTTTTACACCAAGGACAACCAAAACCAAAGCCTTCTGCAGTTGTTTTCTCTCCATTACAGAAACAGGAGGTGTGTGGAAACCTGACACTGCAGCATCACATGCTTGAGCCAGTGCAAAGGATTCCTCGTTATGAGCTTCTGCTGAAGGACTATTTAAAGAAACTTCCAGAAGAATCTCCAGACAGGAAAGATGCTGAAAGTACGTGTAAACTCCTCTCTGTCTAATGAACGTAGTAAAATCTTCAAGAGTTTTCTTCATTTGTTCAGATGCTTCAAGGTGGGGCTATGGTAGCAAGGGAGAATTGAATTAATCAAATCGTTGACCAAATTAATACAAAGGGTTTCTGGAATTCTAGAGATGAGAAGAGCTGCTATGTCAGCTCTGGCAATAAATGCAGTTTTACCAAGTAAACTGTGACAAAGTGTTGAAGCTGGTAATGGTAGAATATCTGGAATTTTTATTTAATCAGATGCATGCCCAAAGACAAATACAAGAGGATATCCTTGCAATAGCTGGAAGAGGAAAATATGAATGATTTTATAACTATATATGCTTCCTAGGAATGCAAGTTAGACTGTTAACACAGAGAAACAAGAGAGTTGTATTTCTGTTGGTTTCTAGGAGTTCTTGATTCTTTCAGTAAAAGTCTAAACCAGAGTTCATGTTACCATAAGCACATAAGCTCTGTTTTAGGAAAACTCTTACAGCATGCTTGTGAGGACTTGAAGAACTAGGCTGTAGGTAGTTTGTTGGTTTGTTTTTGTGTTTTTTTTTCCATATGTGTGATTTTAGGATAGAAATGGCAAATGATTAGATAGATACCCATGGACCAGTTGAATATGCAAAAGTGACTGTGTATGTAACTCTGTTCATAAGCCTTCCCTTCAGGAAGGACAGAATGTAATCAGTCCTTGCTTTTGCAGCAGCAGTTCTGCAGGAAGAACACTAATCAGGAGAAGAAAAGAACAGCTATGCTGTACCTTTTTCTGATTACATCTGGTAATAACATGCTTCCTTTATTACAGAATCACTGGAGCTCATATCTACAGCCGCAAACCATTCAAATGCTGCCATCAGAAAGATGGTGAGTAGGAATTGTGTAATACAATTGTAATTTGATGGAGATGCTTGCTTGAACTACTCATTCTCCGTTGCCAGAGGCTCCACAAAGCAAGACTGGAGAGGATTTTCAAATATGGTGTGATGGGGCCTCAAACATCAGTTGGATATCTGAGTTCTCTTTATCATTAAATTGTCCTGTTATGGTTACTGTGATTTTCCAGCCCAGATGTTACTTTCCCTATTCTTAAGGGGACAGTGTACTGAGGAAGGAGGTATTCATAAAATCATTACTTGCTTTTCATTGAAAATGTTGAAAGTATCTTAAATCAGCCTATTCATAAGGCGTCCTTGCAGATTTCCATGCTGTTTTTAGTTTCTCAAGTACTTTCCGACATGGAGGTTGTTTCAGTTGAATTTTGGCATGTTTCAAATGCACAAAGTAGAGATTAGAATGTGTCAGTAATAACCTTGGTAAACTATACTTCAAGTTGGGCAGTCTAAGATAATAGAGATGTTGAAGCCAAACCTTACAACTCAAACTCTGGACTTCTTATTTTATTGAGGTCCTTTATGCTGAATGTTCATGTATGTATTACATATAGAGCTGCTGTAGTGTTGCCAACAAAATAAATCACTCAGTAGTTGCAGATATTGCCTCTTTTTTTCAGACCCAAATGCCTGAGGACCTTCTGTATCTTACAGATCTAAAATACCCCTTGTTAGGTTTAACACTCAGTGATCATTCTAGGTTACAAGGTTTATATCCCCTTCCGTATCAGATCCTTACTTGCTTATTCTATCCTTTCAAAACGTTGTCTTTATCTAGAAATGTTATAGGAAATAATAAAGCTAAAATGAAGTTCAGTCCTATTTTTTTTCCTCATTTTGGTTTGTTTACATATACTGCTTCTTTCCCCATTTTAATTCCGTTTTAGAAATGGAGTGGTTTGAGTTGTTCATGCTGTCAGGGCTGGGCAACAGCACATGGCTCTGCTGCCAGTGCCCTTTGGGGCAGCCAGGATACCACGAGTCTGCCTTTCCTGGGGCTGTAATGGGAAGTAACTAACTGGTGTCTGTCTGTTTTCACTATGTCTCAGAGAAAACAGTTTTGAAACTGTCTGCTTCTATTTGAGTCTTGCGTGTTCTCTTGATGAAGATAGATTTCAGTGGAAATTTTTCTGGTTTTGGGTCTTGAGCAACTCCTTAAGTAATGACTATGTTGCTGGGTCCTTTCTGCAGCACCTGCCCAGGCAGCAGGTACACGAAACCACCAAGTTGTTATTTTCCATCTTGGATGCTTTTCTGGTAATACACCAAAAAGGAAAGGCTGCTATGTTTATTTTTTACTCTTTGCTGATGAGAACCTGAAGTCTCATTACATTGATTTCTTCTGTAATTAACAGATTTTACCCGAGCAAGGACTCAGATGAAAATTATCCAAGTAAGACTCAGGTTTGACTTCATGGTCACCTCATTCCCGCTCCACTCACAGTCTGCCTGTGCAGGGAGCAGGACCTGAGCAGCCCCAGCTGTGTGGTGTGTCTTGCACACACCTCTGCAAAGCCCTGGGATGGTGTGAGCAGCTGCGTGGGGTCAGAGCCAAACAGAAAGAAAAGCAAAGGCTGTAGCAAAATACCCAAAAGCTAGCATTCATGTTGGCTGCTTCCTCCTGCTGGGGGAGTGGAAGGAATAAACCGTGCTTCCATAACAATCTTTTCAAAATATCTTCTCCAAGTCGGGCAGGTTTTGGACCTGCTCTTTGGAAAGGCTGAGGGTCCTGGACCTGAGGGTCCAGGCTTTGGACCCTCAGGTTTTGAACCTGCTCTTAGTGTCCCAGTCTTTCCTCCAATAAAGCAGTTTGACGTGCTCCAGTTTTCTTTGGATTAGCAGAGTCTTCGGCTGATTTCCACTTTGTTTGAAAAAGTCAACTGGCCCTTGGAACTTAGGTGCTTTCCTTGTTGGATTCTATCCCCACCTCCCTTCCATTTTGTTTTACAGTGTGTTTATTTAAAAGGTTCTATTTATTTAGTTGTCTTTTTGGTTTGTTTTGAAGGATGAATTGTCTAGCACGGAAATGAGCATGGTGTACATTTATGGTGAAATAGCTCATGTCAAATGGGAATGAGGAAATCCAGCTGAATCTGCATGTAGATTGAGGTGTGGTTTACAGATGTGTTATGGTGGTATTTTCTGAGTGTA
This sequence comes from Cyrtonyx montezumae, assembly GCF_038088225.1. Taxonomy (NCBI): domain Eukaryota; kingdom Metazoa; phylum Chordata; class Aves; order Galliformes; family Odontophoridae; genus Cyrtonyx; species Cyrtonyx montezumae. The sequence goes on from NW_027072067.1 coordinate 6,709,873, forward strand.
TTTGCATAGATCTGTCCTCACTTTTTGACCATTTGCTTGCAGTGCTGTTTGGAGCATATCAGTGCAGCACATGGTTGAAAGCCAAACATTTCCAAATGCTTTTGCTCAATAGTAAGATTTATGCACCTTTGTTATTTTACTTGTTAAAGCTGCTGCATTACTTAATACAGCAGCTGCAAGTGGATTACTTTTATCCATTTAAATTCCATGTAGAGGGACTTGAACATTAAGTCAACTAAATATGAAGAATAAATATTGCTTTGCTGAGAAGAAAAAGCTAACCCCTTTCATAAAGAATTGTGACTAAGATAAAAGGATGCAGAATGACATGAAAACTATTTTCAAGTGTATTTAAGCCTATTTCATAAACTTATTTTTGCCATAGAGGCATCTGTGTAGGGCTTCAGCCATGGTTCCCTGTGGAGCTAAGGTTTTACACGTAGGTTGTAAATTCAGAATGGATTGTGCTTCTTAAAGGAGACCTACCTACCATTGCACCAGCAACAGTACAAGAGGTGAAACTTCTCAAAAGCTGTGAAGGGATCTTTCTGTAGCAGATATCTTACTTTGAGATGTTGAGTAGAAGCTGAATTAATTAATTCAAACTTGAAAACAGTTCAGTGACGTGCTAGTCTTCAGTTCTTCAAGTGACTTTTCTGGACTTCACTATGTTTCTTCCAGATATACATATTTATTATTGATTATCTGTAAGTATTGAATAGATTTTTATCAGTATGTTGTTATAAAAATATTCTTAAATTATGTAATCCAGTTATGAAACATGAGTGACTGAGACAGACAGGAGAAGAGCATTGGAGTGTGGAAAAGATATTCATTAATTTTTGAACACAAAGCTATATCAGAAGTGAAAGAATGTTCTCTTTCCTGCTCATTTACACTTACTGCAGAAAAGGATACTGTGGATTGATAGGCCAAGTAGAATACATATAGAGATTTTAATTTTGAATGGTTCTATAATTGCAGGAAAAGATGCACAAACTTTTGGAAGTCTATGAGCGACTCGGTGGTGAAGAGGATATTGTTAACCCAGCCAATGAGCTCATTAAAGAAGGACACATCCAGAAACTTTCAGCAAAGAATGGCACAGCACAGGATAGGTATTTATTCCTGGTGAGTTTTTTTGGCTGCTCTTTTATTTTTGGAGTTGTACTGTGAGTTGATATATTTCCATCTCTCTAATCACAAGGGAAGAAGCTTTCATTAACTGAGCCCAGTTATTCCTTCCTCTGAGCAGCAGTTTTCTCATGATGCTTTTTCCTTGAGTATTTCCTTCCTCCTTCCATGCTCACACCTTTGCCAGTGACGTCTCAGGCTTAAATGGGTCTGTGCCAGGAGAGCCTTTCAGTGGCTGCCTTTCTGTGCTGTGCTCCGTTCAGGAGCATTTCAGCTGTTCCACCCCACTCACTGAGTTGGCCAGCTTCTCTGACAATGACAGAATAATCTTCTTTGCTTTCAAGACAGCTGAATTGGTACCAGAGTAAGGATGTAGTGTCAGAGGAAGAAGTGGGTGGCTGACATGTTTCTGTCTGTCCACCTCTTTCAAGTACTGATGTGTGACTCCAGCTTATGCCTTAAATCTCTCCCTGTTAATTACGTTTTAGAGTAAGGCACACTGAAGTCCCAAACTGTCAAAATGCGAGCTGTGTCCTACATGCAGCTCTTCAACTTAAATGTTTTCCTTGTTACAGTTCAATAGCATGGTGCTGTACTGTGTGCCAAAACTCAGGCTGATAGGCCAGAAGTTCAGTGTTCGAGAAAAGATGGACATTGGAGGACTGCAGGTTTGTCTCTCTTCTCACTCTTTTTAATGCTTAGATTTGTTTCTCCAGTATAGTGTCAGATTCCCATCTGAATCTAAAAAAAGTATGACTCTATAGAAATACATAAACAGTTATAAAATCCAGCTTTGGTTCTCTTTTTTTAGATTTATTACTACCAGGTAATAAACTAAAGGTGAGTAAGAAAATAGTGGTTTGATTGAAAGCCTTCTCTCATCACCTAGCTGACTATAGTGCCCCTCTTTTTCCCTACTGCTGTAAGGGAAATAGTGCAGATTCAGAGCTTTTGTAGTGAGACGAGTAATTATAGAAACAATCCTTTGTTTTTTCCACCTTTGTATTGTATTCTGAGTGATCCTTTCAGCTAAGCATTTCAAATCACTAAGATACTTGTAAGTCATCAAAATGACAGGAGGAAGGTGAGGACAAGTAAGAAGCCGACATGTTCTTTTTGCAGGTCCAAGAAATTGCCAAGCAAAATGTGGCTCATACATTTTCAATAACAGGAAAGAAGAGATCGCTGGAACTACAAGCCAGGTATGGTGCTTGTTCTGTCTTTTGAGCTTGGTGAATGTTTACATACAAATTTCTGGTCTAGATTATATGGTCAGACTAGTGTGATACAGCTTGAAACCAGAAAATGAGCCTGTGAGATGTTTCATTTATGTGTGCAAGAGGGTTGGTCAGTGCTAAAGTGTCATGTTGACTGGCTTGGTTGAGTGTGTACGATGGTTACAGTAGTGTTTTTAGATTTTGCTGTAGTAATGATTCAAACATTTTTGGCACTTATTTTATTTGGTAATAATTAAGGTTGATAACTATTAATAATTTTATAAAATAGGAGATATAAAAGCTAAAATTATTTATGCATATAAAGCTGTGAGGATGTCAGTGCTTAAACTTAATGAAAATACTGAAAGTAAAATGTTGATGTTTTCTGATTCTTCTTTCTTTCATTTTAACAGGACCGAAGAGGAGAAGAGGGAATGGATTCAGGTTAATACAAAAACAATACTAAATGGATGAAGGCACCATGCAGTCAGCACCTTCTGAATTTTAAAATGATCTTTTGGGACTCCTGTACAAATGAGGCTGTGTGAGGAAGCAGAGTAGTCCCATGTGGAAAGGCTGATTATGGAGAATCCCATGCTCCTGTCAGCGTCCCTTGCTGAATTACTGTCTCAGTGTAGTGCACAGAGGTTTCAAATAGGTTTCTGCAGTCCTCAAATGCAGTGAGAGAAGAAAGTGAAGAGTAAGAGATTGTATTCTTAGAGTCTGACTCACAAAAAATACCAGTAGTATTGTTAGTTTCTGAGTACATGGTGGTGAATTAACAATACAGTTCTCAGTTGTTATAAATTTTTTTTTATTTCAATTTTCATTTCTGCAAGTGAAAAAGATTTTCAATTGAACAATGATCCTAAACATTCTCCTACAATAATTTTTAAATATTTTTTAAATATAATTTTTTTTTAAGTCTCCTTTTGTAATACATTTTGTCTTCTCTGTGTTTTTGTTTCAGGTCATTCAAGCAACAATTGAAAAGCACAAACAGAATAGTGAAACCTTTAGAGCTTTCAATAGCTCTTTTTCTCAAGAAGAGGAGCATCTTCCTGATTCATCAGTAAGTATGAATGCTTAATTCTTCTTTGCTGTAACAGTTTTACTGACAGTTAAACTGGAATTACTCAGCTAAGTTTAAAATACTGTCGTCTTATTCTTGATTTTGTTTTACATTACGGTACAGTCAGCTCTATTTCTCTGGCTCTCAAATGCATGTCAGTCATAGTTATTCAACCATGCAGGTATGGAATAAATTACCCAGGGTAATTCAGTGCAAGAGATCTATCAGTCATGTTTTCCAGATGAGTGGCTCATTTAGTATAACAGGTGTAATTCTTCAGTGTTATGAGTGGTTGGCTGCCTGGAATGATGTCTGTGTGCCTTGGAGATTTCCTTCATTACCTTCCCCCATCTCCTCAGAGATGTTTTTGTTTTTGTTTTTTTTTTTTAATTTCTTTTTTCTTTTTATTTTCTTATTATTGAGAAAGTTCTAAGGAATTGAAAGGAAATAGATGCATTTTATAGGGACCTTAACAATACTTTCAGATGGTTAAACTCTTAAAGCACGCATGGAGAATAGCCTCAAAGGCTTAATAGTCTTGAAACTGGAGTGAATTGCTCTGTGCTGTGTTTGCTAGGGATGTTGTTTTTGGAAGTAGTCACATGAGGATAATGACAACATCTCTTCATTTAACTTCAAAATTATTTTAATAACCTAAACCATAATTGCTTAAAGTCTTAGAAGGAGAGGGTCTGGTAGAGGGAAATTTTGGGGGATTTGATGCAGAGCTGCCTACTTTGATGGCATTGGTGGTCAAAGTTGGAAGATTTTGGAGCACAGGATTTATCTTGAAGCGACTGAACTCTGGGGATCTTCTCATCTTTTTACCCCTTCCCTCCCCAACTTTTACATTGTACATAATAATCATAGGACCTTCCACTTCCCTGATCTGCCCCAATAACTCTGTAATGCTGGATTCCTGTCTGACTGATTCCCCAGGGCGCTCTAGAGAGATGTTAGATATTGTTAGATGTTTCTTTCATCCCAGCTTAAGTCACAGACTGGCAGCACAGATCTTCACAAACCTCCAGAGCCCATGATCACATCACTTACAGTGGCCAACCATAGTCTGTTTTCAGAATGTGCTATATTGCTCACTGATCTTGAACTGTTTGTCAGCTACAAATACTCTGAAAAAATTGGAAAATAATCAGTTTATGTCTGTATTCTTAAGTTGTGTCTGCCTTTGGAACTATGATGCTCTGATGGAAAAAATCTTTTGCTATTAGGAAAACTAATAGGCATACTTCTCTCTAGTTAAGACAGTGTCTGTTTGACTTTGTAACCATTATCTTTCTTTGTAAATCCCATTTCATTTTGTTTCTGTGTTAATGGTGTAGCCTCATGTTTATACTCTACTTGTTCATAAAACTGAAGCTGGACAGAATTCTGGTTTATCTCATAGCTGTGATGTGAATATAGTATGCACGTTAATTTCTTTTTTTATGTCAGAATACTAACCTGTATTTTTAGGAGATAATCAAATCTGGATAGTGAACTTTGAAAACTGATGTTGAGCTGAATGTGCCAGAAATTGCTGTCAGTTAAAAAGAGCTGGATGTAATTCTGTAAGAACTGGACAAATTGAGAGCACTCTGTGTAGCAATATGCTTCTGTGAGCAGCATCTGCCATACATACCTCATCATCTTGGTAGGATACAGGGCAGCATGCTTCAGAGGAAAAAATGATAATAATCTTTTTCGCTCTCAAGAGTCAAAAAATATAGATGCTCTCATGAATTCCAGGCTAGATCTGTAACAGCTACCAGAAATGGGACTCTGGTTATAATAAGCTTGTAGAAAAATTGCCAAATCGCTTTTCTCCCATCCTTGGCTGTACATTTGATATGTTACAGTGCTCGTGATTAATTTCAGTTGTGTGACTGCTGCATGCCTTTGCACGCGATTCTTACATGCTTTTGTTTTCCCTACTGACTTACGTAGTACCATACAACCATTGAGAGTTGACCTTTTCTTGTGGATCACCTACAGAAGATTTACGTTTTCTTGTAGGTATAGGGCTGTGACAATCTCTGACATTCTGACTTGATCCTTGAGATTATCCCTATAGAGCAATCACAGTTCCTGGTAATATTGTTTTCACTAAGATTTCCTTTAAAAAAAACCCCACCCACAGCCCGTGGAAAGGAGCATGGCTCTGTCACTCCCTTGCTCTCTCTTCTCTCTGCATTTTCTGTTTTTTTTATGGTTACTGTGTATTCTTATGTAGTCTGCCTAACTGCAATCCAGTGAGACTTTCAGTATGGGCACTTCTACAATTCATGCAAGAGGAATGGTAGCAAAGTCCCACGTGTCAAGAGGGAAATAATTCAGTGTCATTGCCAGTTGGTCACCAGTGAGATTACTGCTGCTGAGATCTTTTAAAGATATCTTTACGGGAAGCTTCGGATCCTTTTGTGGCTTAGTTCCTATAGAAAGGGGACACTCGTTTCTCTGCACTTCATTTTCATCTGCAGCATTTCAAGGAAAACTGTTGTTGTTGTTTTTAAATATATAAAAATATTCCAAAGAAAGGGACCTGTTTTACTGCTGCGTGATCTCAGAAGAGTGGAGGCTCATAGTATGTGGCAAGAAATGCTCTAGAGAGCTGAGTGATATCCCTGAGATAGGAGAGCTGGCAGTGCTTCTGCTAGTGAAATTGTGATTTTTAGAATGCCCGTATTCAAGTTGTTGCGTGTCGCTGTGTTTCCCTCAGATAGCGAGTACGAGCTCTGTGGAATCGATGCCAGGAGCAGACAGTGGTGCGTTTGGAGGGGTAAGTAACTCAAAGCTAATACTTCAGTAGTGTGGGATGTTTTATGTTTCTTTTCTGTCGGGAAAAAAAATCAGAGATGTTTCAGGGTATTGGTTTATATTCCACTGTTGGCTGATGCAGCTGTGCTGTCCTTAACTTCCTGCCTGAGTTATACTCCCAGCTATTCGCAGGGCTTTGCACCATCAGGGAGTGGAGATCCTCCTTTTCTGGGTGTGTGCTGCACCAGCAGTGAACCTCGGGGGATGCTTGAGGGATGCTGATTGTTAATGCTGTAGGGTTGTGGTGTGTTCTTTAAGTTCTGAAGGGGAGCTATACTGAATGCTTGTGGGGAGAGGAGCAAAAGGAAGTCAGACTGGTTAACTGTCATTTTGTGCAAGTCAGAATTCCACCTTCAGAACCAAATTTTGATGAGGATTTCTTTTATAGCATGCCTTCTGTATCTCTGCCAATACTGAGGAGTACTTGATAGTGCCTTCGTACATCTCTGGCCTTCCAGTGATTGGCTGCTGCAAAGGCGAGGACGTATACTTAGAAAAAAATATTTCTCATTTTGCTCTTAAAATATCTGTGATTGCTTGTGAGTCAGATAAGCACTGCTTCAAAAAGAGGATTGAGTCCTCAATAAGGTCTTTTTCTTGTGTGTGTGTGTGTTCGTATCTCTCCCTTCTAAAATATTTTCAGCGAATAATAGCTAAAAGAAAAAAATATATGGTTCATGTCAAAATGAGCAATGAATTCAGATTAATTTGTGGTTTTAGAAAACATTAGTTTTTATTTTATTTATTTTAGTGTTCGTATCTCCCCCTTCTAAAATATTTTTGGAGAATAATAGGTTATCAGGAAATGCTTAGGGTCAGCTGAAGTTCACAGAGAAACACAGAAACAACAAGAAAAACAACCAACACAACTAATGAGACATGCTATAGGATATTATGTATTAGCCTGGAGCTGCTCTAAATCTCTCTCCAAGGCTGTGACCTACTGCTTCAGTTTACAAACTACCAGTGAAACACTTTTACACAAGCCAGCAACCTGACCTGTGCTAGCAAGAGTTTATTAGAAGGAAGTGTACTCATTAGTGTACCCATTGCTATTTATTATTTGTTTTCACTTCACATTTTCAGCAAGCATTTTTTATTTATTTATGGACGGTTTTACAATTAGCGGCCCTGTTGATTGAGTTGTGGTTGCTGTAGAGAGGTAAAAAACACACCAACACTTCTGTTGGTCTAAAGTTTCTTTGGGAAAAACAAATTTTAGTTGTATTTAGAGAATGTGTATTTAGATCTGTCTGATTCATTACAGATATTTGTGTCAGTGATTTGCATTGTGCATTGTGACACATTAAGCCATTTTTGTTAAGTTGCATATTTAAAGAAAGTTTTAATTCCTGAAATAAAGATACAAGTTGAGTTAATCGACATCTCAAAACTAAAAAAAATAAAATAAAATATGGATCATGTCAGCACTAGCAATGAATTCAGATTAAGTCACAGTTTTAGAAAGCATTAATTTTTAATGATGACATCCCTTTAAAAGAAACATTACAGTGACTTTCAGAGCAAGTACATTCCAAGCTTCATAGCTTCCACTTGCAAACCACTTGGTGGTAGTGGTGGTCAGCAAACTGATACCTCCTTCCTGTGGCTTTGCTGAGTCTATTGAAGAATGTGCTGGTGTTTCCTTAAGTGTTGCATGCTATCGTAATCAGGCAATAAAAGCAATGCAGAAGTTGTGGTCTGCTTGTTGTACAATATGTGGTGGCTGTTTGCTGCAGTGCACTGCTAGCAGTTTATATGGCTGAATACTAAACTTCTTGTTTGCACAAGGAGGGTACAACCCATTGGAGGACTGTCTTGCATGTATGACGTTGGCATATAGAGAAACGAGCGTAACACTTCTGTTATATTACAGAAGTGTGGAATATACAAAGTAATTTAAATAAATTTCTCACATATATTCAGCATTTCCGGAAGTACCTGATGATATTCTTTCCCACTATGGGTGTCTGCAAATGTGTAAATTGTAGCTGGAAATACGTAGCTGTATAAGCATATGAGAAAAAAAGATGGGTAACACCTTTGGTGCCCGTGTATCTGCCCACATGAGCTTCATCAGCCTGTGTGTATGTTGTGTGTGCAGCATTGAGGCTGACTGTTGGAACAAACTGAAATACACTGCAAATAATAAACAACTGAACATTGTCTGCTGAGCCCATGGCATTTCTTGCTGTTCCTATTGGACTCTCTAGTGTTTCTTCTCCGCTTCTACTAAGGATTTGATGTCTGCTTTCATAAGCACTTCAGCCACAGGCCTTGACATTGCAAACATTACAGTCCTAGATGTGAGTTGTACCTATCTCTGGAGTAAATACTGTTTTCCCACCAGAAAGCGTTTGCCTAGGTTTAGAGAGTTGAATGCGAATGAGTGACCAATACAGCCCAGGACAGAAGAAGTTGGTTTAGATCCTGGCTCACAACAGATTTCATGTGTTTTTTTTTTCACTGACTTCATAACAGGACACCACGAAAGACAAATCCAATGATTATTCAAGTACATTAGTACCAAGAGAGTCCAGCTGGGGCTAGGCCTGCTTTGCTTTAGTTTCCCTCTCAACACACATCAACAGTAAATAATGTCGTTTGAGTAACAAATGACTCAGATACAAAGTGAGTTTTGACTAAGGGGGTTCATGAATTACAGTGCATTTCACTGTTCCACTACAAGAAACCTCTCTTTTCAGATGCTGTGTAGTTAGAGAATGTGGTGGCATCAACTTCCTGAGCCATCACTGGGTGGGATGGCCAGCTGCCTGTGCAGCAGGGTCTCTTTCTTTCCACAGGAATTGAAGGCAAAGGACATCTCACTTCTTTCCCAGTGTCAGCAGTTAAATAAGTTGTATTCAGTATGTTTTTCTTCTGGAATTGCTCATTTGAATTAGTCAGGTTGTAAAGAAAATACATTTTCATTTTTATTATCTTTCTTGCAGCTGCAGTAGCAATGTTTCAAACTCCTGTATTCTTGCCATATTGTCACAGTGTTGAGAATTGTTAATGTGGTGTTATTTATCAAACACCTAGGGTGCTCTTCATGCAGGGCCTTTTTTGATTAGTGAAATTTGTATCAGAAGCTTGCTGTATGCTACGGCACAAATTAGAATCTGTCTGAAGTAAAAACCCAATGCATAGCTGTCATAACATAAACCAGACCTAATATAATAGCTTTTCAGCTTTCTTTCCTTTGTCAAATACATGGGTCATATATTTCTGTAAGTGAACACTGTCCAGAATGTTTGACGTTGATGAGAAATCAAATGTGAGGTCCATGGAAGGAAATATTCAACTGCAGTCATTTATGTGTTACAGAAACATGCATAGATGTGCTGATGGTTATTCCTGTTGAAGTTCAAATCAAGTAAACCAATTTTCACATAAGCAGTTTGCTCAGTTCATATTAGAGGAGCTTCAGCATTTTTCCTGTGCTGGCATGTGAAGGTATCAATTGAAAGCCAAAAGCTGATTTTGGGTTGGTATTCTTCAGGGTTATCTTATAGTAACTGCTCACAAGTTTAAATGCTGACTTCATTTATGCTCTTTCACTTCTAGTAACATGGATGAAATTGTTGTTAACATAAGAATCAAAAGGCTTTTTATTCTGAGTTCAAGTGCTGACTTTTAAGAAGAGGAGAAAATAGCATTTGCCAGTGATGCAGTGCTGATGATAAGTCATCGAACAACTTAAGGGGAATCTGTTCCTAGTCAGTAGAAGGAAAAGCAGTCTCATAAAAAATTAAATAGCACTATCATCAAAATTGGAGTAAGAACAGATGAAGGCTGGCCAACTTCTGAGATACAAATAAAAAGCATTACACCATAGATTGCTCTTTGTCAGTAAAAGAAGATCAAGTTGCCTTATGTGCCTTACTTGGAGAGCTCTAACAGTGTCTAAAGGGAACGTTTTTGCCAGTGAGTCATCCAAGGCATTGTTCAGTTGTTGTAATTCAATGTTGTACTGGTTACTTCTGGATCTTTACAAGAAAAGTGAAATTCTTCGCTCTGCTTGTGCGTGTGTTGGATTTGCAGGCATTTTGCATGGCTGAACAATTAATGTGTGTGTATATGAGGGTATAGTGATTTTCCTGAATTGACAGTCCCATCTGACTGTGCTTCACCAAGCTGAATCACAAAACATCTCATGTGTTGTATGAAAGTTTGAAACACTGCAATAGCTGCTGTAGTAGATGTAGTAAAAACAAAAAGATACAGTCAATTAGAAGTAATTAGTTGTGGTTTTGTCCCCATTACAAGCCAGGGTGATTGGAATAGCTCTGCAGAAAGATTCTGTGTTTTCTTCTGTACCCAGGGAACATCAGGGCAGAGGCTCAGAGAGTCTGCAAGATGCAGGAGTGGTGTCATGCTGGCCATGGAGAATTAGTCCTAGTGATCAGTAGTCACGTAACACCACGTAACACACCAGGAGCCCAGTGGCTGAAGCAGCACTTCCACCTTAGCCTTTGGTCGTTAGCAGAGTTAACATTGAATTCTTTTCTAGAATTACTTGAATACTGTGAAACCCAAAGAGGATTTTTGCTCTCTCAGTGTGAGAGCTCTGTGAATTACGTGGTGATATGTATTTTGTTCTTGATACAATTGTATTTTTCATTTCAGAGTGATTCCTGTAGGAAATCTTCCAAGTCCAAGCGGGACAAGGAGAAACAGGCTTGCAAGAGCTGCAGTGAGAGCTTTAACTCTATCACTAAGCGGCGGCACCACTGCAAGCAGTGTGGAGCAGTAAGTTTCAGAATGCACTGAAGCTTTTAGTTTCTTTTGCAGAGAGCATAGAAGATAATTTTTGTTTTTTTCAGTGCAGGAACTAAAATAAGTTGTTTCGGCAGGTCACTGATGGAGTAGATCTCTCCACTTGCTTTACTGCCTCAGAAGTGGGGCAGAAAAGAGCAAATGTCTGCTGCTGTTTTCAAGTGACATAATCTGTGCTGTTTTACAGACACACACTGTATCAGTGACTTAAAAGAAAAGGTGGTGCATTCTCTGGAAACATGCATATATCTTGGGGTTATATGGGTTGCCCACCATTTGCAGAAACAAAATGGCCATGCTTCCTGCTAGCCCTTTCTAGGATGAACAACTGAATATGCAATATTTAAGATGAATGGTCTCTTCTTTTCCTAAAGCAGAATTGCCAAGAGTTGCTTGATTCCAAAGTGCTTGGAAAGTTTGAGAAAATCAGTGCTGGAGGTGCGGGGCCAGGTTACTGAGGGCACTTATCCACCATTTCCCAGCACCATTCCCTGACAGCTTAATTCTCAGGTTTTTCTCGAAGTGGCATCCATAGTCAAGATGAGGTTGATTTCTGTAATGTGACTTGAAACCTCCCTTCTGTGACTTGAGCTTCACGGTTCAATGTTTCTGATGTGACGAGTACAGAGTAATGTTATTTAAATACCAATATTCATTTGGGAAGTGGAGATAACTCTTTGGCTGGAAGGAGATGTAAATGCATAGCTAAGATGTTTAAAATACTCAGTCTCAGCAGTCGAAACAAAACGACTGTGGAGGAGACATCTTTACACTACAGCTGGGATTTTCAGTGTTCCATTTTTGTTGCTGTTGTTGTTTTGTTTTCAGTAACAGCTAAAATCATAAAATGTTTCTGTATGTTTAAAACGTCCCCCTGTAAAACTGAGTATTATTTAAGAAAGGAAATAGCAATTTTCCCCTATGGAGAGAGATGATAAGAATTACATCATTAATAATTTATTGTTAAATAGTTGTTGGTTATGCAATGTTTTCTGACACGGCAGTAGCAGCAAATGAAAGAAGTTAAATTGCCTCAAGGAAAGACTATCATGTTTCTAAAAATGCCAGCTTGCTTTTGTTTATATAACTTGGCAGAACGGCTCTGCACTTAACGCTTGCTGAATTAAAGCAGTTACCTTCTTACAGCGTGGCACTGAAGCATATAATAACATATACTTATAACCGAAGGGCATTTGTGGTGTATTATTATACAGTAATTTCTGAATAGATGTTGAATCCATCTGACTGCCCTTGTATTGCACCCTGGGGGACAGTTTCTCTCCTTGGAGCAGCTGTGCAAAAGCAAGTAGTAGATTTAAGTCTGGAAGCAAGTTGCAGAGCTGCAGATCCATCACTCTTTGCAGGCACCGATTTTGTGGGACTGATGTTTCCTTGTGTGCTCTTGGAATCAAAAGCTGTTAATTTGGCATCAGACAAAAATTGTAATGCGTATTATATTGGGCTGTGTTCATAAAATGGTTGGTAATTTTGGATGCCTCAGTTCTTTCAGGCTGAACTGCCTACTGATGAGAAGGTGCCAGCCACCTTCACTCCAGTGCTGTCTTATGATTGGCACTGTAAAGCACTAATTGCTTTGTAAACCTAAGCTCTTTTTAACTCAGTCATAAAGTATTTCCCAAGAGGCATATGTTTTCCTTAATGGGTTTCTTGGGACGGGATCACAAAAATGTTAATTCTTAATGGAAGTAAATAAAATAAGTATTGTAGATTGATAGCTTTATTTTATATTTACAATAGTTTTTGGGGTTTTAATAATGACTGATGCAGCAGCACTGTCCTTCTGATACAGGTGATCTGTGCAAAGTGCTCCGAGTTTAAACCACTTGCCGATAATAGTCGTCACAATCGAGTGTGTAAAGAGTGTTTTCTGCAGCTACCAGTAAGCCCGTGCAGCCCTGGAGTGGAAGCAGTAGGAGAACAGAAGAAAAGACAAGCTGCAGAGGTAAGATGTTCAGCTAAGAAACTTCTGGTGTGATAGCTGCCCTTGTGTTGGTTACCGTTACTACTGTTAATATTTATTCAAATGCATTTACTTAAATCCAATTGCTTGGTTACTTTGTTGTTTTCTACAGTGACATTTGAATGTTTGTGCAAACAGAATGCTGTTTGTTAGTGGGGGTGTTCCCCATTGAATGTTTATTGTATAGGGATGCAAACAGGTTTTGCAGATAAGCTTCAGCTTTCAAAGGAAGAAAAGGCAGGAAAAACTTCTGCCTGTTTCTTGTTACGATGCGTTTCCAACCTTGAGCTTCTCACAGTAACCGTTGGTGGAACTTGGCAAAAAAGATTTGGGGTTCTTTTGCACTCCTGCCAGAATATCACTGGAACATCATTTTCTTACTTGATGATGCAAAAACATTGGATCCTTTTTGAAAGACTCTCAGGATTAACTGAAATGTTCTTAACCCTGCTAGAATGCAGACTGTTTTCTCCGGGATGCAATGTCTGCAAGTTCTACTGCGTGAGCTGTTGCTTCACAGTTGCTACAGATGCCACCAAGCTTTTATACCATGATAGCAGTACAACTTACCTTTACTTTTATGAGGATGAGAAACATATTGGCAAACTGATGCAGTAACTGGACCTTCTCTTACCAATCCTTTTTTTAGCCTACGGGAAGAGCTGTGAGTACCATTACGTGCAATGCATTTCATGGATCGTCTTGAAGAAAAGATTGTTATTTATTTTACCTTTGAATTACAGCCAGATGTCACTGCATGCATAAAAGGGGTCGTTCATTTCAATTGAAAGTGAACCCACAGAAGCTTTTCTTCTGAGAGTGTATCAGGTTCCAGAAAGAGCTACTGAAACAGCAGTAGATCTTAACTCTGTGCACCATCCTTCCCGTGATGTACTGACACGTGCTAACATGGCTTGAATACTGCATAGAAAGTCAGCAAACAGTTGTGGCCTGTGCTGAAAAACATGAAGCTCTGAAAAGACTGTTTGTTGAAGCCTCCTTACAGCCTCCAGGCTACCTTTCAGCCTTGTTATACTTCCTCAGGAGAAGCAACCTACATGGAGAAGAGCTCAATTTTATGCAAGGAATACAAACCTATTGGTGCACATCCAGAACTTTTGCACTGAATACTTGCTTCAATAAAGCCACCTTGGTCCTTGCCCCCATACTTCCCAGAATGTCCTATTTATTTCCAGGCTACTAAATGTCTAGGAGGTCACCACACTGGTAAAAACTACCACCGTGTGCCAAATTGCACTCTACTACTCAGATACTTTTTCAGCTTTGTGCTCCCCAGTGCACCTAGAATCTCAGAAGTACAAAGTAGAGCTACAAACGCATGTTGACCTTCCTTAAACTCACATCTCCACAGAGAAGATTCTGGATCCAGAGCTTTACACCATCAAAAACTTCATGTATATGAAATAGCTGTGCCTACAGATGAAGAACACTTTATATCCCTCAATATAGTCTGTGGTATCTCTTTATAAATTTTCCAGTACTGTTTCAGTGGAGCTGCTTGCCAGTGAAGTGAAAACCTACACCTGCTCAGCAGTGAGCTATGTTAATCTGAAAAGCCAAAAAGCAAACCAGTGAAATGTGACCTATGGCTTTACTTCAGAAGACAGATTACAGCAGAAAGCTGTAAAAACCCAAGGAGAAAGACTCATTTTTCCATTATATGCTCATGCTTCTAGCCTTGTGCTAAGTCTTCAGAGGATCAGGTAAAATGCAAGAAAATATGGATATAAAAAAGAAAGGTCAGAGACAGGCTTTTTCTTTCCCTCCTATTTACGTGAAACTCTCTTAACAAACCTAATAGCATCTGAGGAGACTGCCACTTTTCAAATGTTATTAGCAGAAATCCTTGGGAGACTTATGTGCAAAGCCTGATGTGAACTAGGATTTTCTTTTGCTTTGCTTTCTATCAAAAGACAGACATTTCTTCTGATTTTATTTTTATTTTTTGCCATAGAGCTCACTGACTTGGCTTATGTCTCTGCAGCCAAGCACGAGGCTGTCTGTTAATACCAGTGCTGAGAAGGTGTGAATGACAGAAACACAAGTGTTTGCATGCAGTTTTTATTCCAAATTGCAAACATTTCCTGTCTCTCCTGCAACAATAATCTAAAGCAAGCACAGAGCAGAGGTGTGCTGCTTCTGAAAGAATGAACCAAATACACTGACTACACAGTAATTCTAAAATCTGGAGAGGCACCAGCTTTTTTTATTTTGCTCTCTCCTTTCCCAAAATACTCAATTCAGATATGTAAAGTGTGATCACTGTTGGCTGTGCAGTGAAGTGGATTATGAAAGTGGGTTGTGGAAGACTGGCACTCTACAGGGCGGGTTCCAAGCAATAATTATTTCTTATTTCTAGGCTTGTGCTCCTTTACCAGTGATACTAGAGCTGTGTTCTGTACAGACTCTCAGCAGCACCGTCCCTTACATACAAAGGAGACCCACTCATGCTGAGGCACATTTTTCATTAATTTGAAATCATCTCCCAGTCTACTTCGCTAAGCAAGAAACTAGCTGCATCATCTTAATTGTCATTCTCAATTTACTCCGTGGAAGTGGCATTTAACTTCCTGCCCTCCGGGAACAACAGTTTAGCCTTTGCCTCTTTACATGTAATTCTGCTATTTCTTGATAGTACATAATGATGATTAAACTTTGTTTTGGTTATGGTCTGTACAGCATATGCCCTTCAGTATTGTTTGACTCTGGAAAACTAAGCATTTTAAGTATTTTTGCTCTGTAAACATGATAGAAACAGTTCTCTTTTTTTTCTTCATCCAGAAGCAAAGTTTATTAGCACCTGAAAACGGTCTCTTCAGCAGCTACCTCCAGTTCCTTGAAAAAGGGAAGACTTGGTACAAAATGTGGGTGACCATCCCCAAGACCGAACCTCTTGTTTTGTATCTGCAAGGAATTAGTCAGGTAAAATGACATCCATGAAGGTTTTTATTTTTTTTTTCCAGTGAACTGCTGAAGTTAACTAGCATTTGTTTGTGATAGAAGTAAGTAGATTCATAAACTCAAAGAGATTCAAATCGTGCTTCCTTATTCCTGAAGATGTCAAGTGACAACACTGATACGAGATCCCCCACATCCAGTTTTGTTTTTGGCATTTGACATATTTATATATGGCTTTGTTCCATCTTCTGGATGGAATGGAAGAGGGAATGGGGCCACATTCAGCCTACTATTCTCCTGCTGTACTTTAATGATAGGAGGGGTTTTCTTTTGATTAGCATCACTTCGTATGGATGTAGCTGGGAATTATTTGAAAACTAAATACTACTGGTGATTTTATAAAGCTGTTTGAAGTAAAGTTTACCATATAGAAAATGTTCAGCAAGAAGTACTTGTCTTTAGAACTGCATTCATTTTGCTTCTTGTCAGAGAGCACACCTCTGGTTTTGACTGAGTATGTGTAATGTTGTAGTGCTTGAGAAACTGTGAAAGCCTGAATTTGAGCACCAGACAAAGCCCACTTGACTTCATCTGGAATTCAAAGCCCTCCCTGGCTAAAATTCCAATTAATCCCACAGGCAGTGAGCTGCCTGGTTTCCCTTCTAGTCACCAGGAGATGCTTGACTGAAATTACAAGTTGAAAAGGCAAAATGCCTCAGACAGAACACTAAAACTAATGCAAGAAAACCAATCTTTAGATCTCTGTGGAGTCAGTCAGGGGAAACAAAAAAAGCTTTAAAAAGCAAAGCCGAGAGAAAAGATTTACTGCGAAACTTCTCAGTTGATGTGAAAATTATGCATCAGCAAAGCACCAGTGCAAGCCCTATATCCCATGCAAACTGAGACAGAATATCTTTTGCTCCTTGGAGAGCATCAAATATTGATGTGAGGCCTGATGTCAGGGCCAAGAATCAGTGTCCTGACTGCAGCAGATATTAAGATAAATCCATTCCCAGACCTCTCATGTTCTACATTAATTCATCCTAACTTACAGACAAGCTTGGGCAAGGAAGGCAAGAACAGGAGAGAGAGAGAGGTTTAAACTCTTTGGCCTTCCTTACTCAGGAGCAGTATGTTATCTAAAGGTGACTGGAACTAGAAGTTGCAGGAAACCAACATCTCTTACATGGTGTGACCTAGAAAGAGAATTTCTCCTAGTGCTCAGCTGATTGTCTCAGGACAGCATAAGTAATAACCCAAGGGACATAAAACAGTTATATTTAGCACATGCAGAAAGATGCTCAATCCCCTAGACCCTCTTCTGCCAGTCATGCAAAGCCACAGTTGAAAGCTGGAGGAAGTTCATATACTGTTCACTTCATATACTGTATTCTTTGCTCCCTGTCCTGCCAAACTTGATCTTGAGCCACTTTTGATTTTAATTAGTAAGATCCCATATTTTAGGGGAAAGTGTTCCTTTGTCATTTGATTGTTGATTTTATGATGGTTGAATATTGTGGTTAGTGTCCTCGGCTATTTCAGATGTGAGATATATTACACGACAGAACAGCAGGAAAGTATACAGGATAAGGTTAATCTGTTTTACATTCACCAGCCAAGCCTGGATTTACTATCAGACATCAGCAGAACAGGCTGAGACTATAAACAACATCAGTGAGCCTTTTCTTCAAAGGACTGCTTTTCCCATTCACATAATTTCTTCAGCTTCCCTTCAGCATCCAACCGAGGGGAAAAAGTTATGAAGTGAATCCTTAATATTATCCTAATGCTCTCACCAGTTCAAGTTTATGCAAAATACATGAGAAATACAGCCCCCCCAAAGAGGTACCTTTTGGAATTAATATTGCCAACAGTGATATTAATGGTCTTGGTGAAATGAACTGTGACCATAGGAGCATTTGTGAAAGTTGTGGGATTATCTTGATAAAAGAAAGTTGCCTCTTGGGAAGGAGGAATAAACCAAACACAGTCTGGAACTTCTGGTACATTAATGGCGGCCCTGACAGTATTTGCTCTGCACGCTGCAGAAGGGATTTCATGCAAATAGCAAAATGACTCTCAAGCTTTAAAAAAGCAATAGCTATGTTCTTTTGCTTTATATGCGTGTTCCAAGAGAATGAATTAATCTCCTGGCTGTTCACAGTTTAAGTTTTGTACAAGGCTTTATGCATGAGGATAAAATTCACAGTTTATTTAGATATGGAAATCATACCAATTTTATCTGTCCTCAGACCAAGACTGGATTTGTGCAGCTGTTCATCATGTTTATCCAAGTGGAATTATAGGAGTTTGCTTGTAAGCAAAAACTACCTCAAGCTTAAGGATGGCTGGTTTTACTGAAATGAGGTTCTTTCCACAGATGCTGACTGTTGCCCTGTAAAGTGGACAGGTGGCTGCAAGGCACTGACACTAACTTGTGTGGCATTGAGAATGCAGACTTAAGGAAGCACAGCTATCTAGAGAAGTAATTTTGGAGAAATACAGAGCACAAATCTGGCATAGCCAGATGCTTGACCCAAGTGAAAATCGTGCTTTATAACCCCCTAAGAAAACCCTTGTGTTTATCATGTAAATGTGGTTTACTCCTAGAGAATAAGGGAGTAGCTGATTTTGGTAGAGCTCAGGGTTAATAAATAAGAAGGGTTTTTGAGGGTCATTTGTTGACCTTGTTGAAACTTTAATTGGTTCTGCACAAAACAAAGCCTGTCCTTTTCCTGCAGTTCTGCAGAGCTTTATGTCTTGGTCCATGATCCAGTCAGAAGAATCTTTCACTGATTTGTGCAAATTTCAGCTTAGGTCATAAGTAGGGAAGGAGTGGAGCTAGGGTAGAAAACAAGGGGATTTTCTGCACCTGCTGAAAGTAGAGGAGATGAATGAGTGTGTCCCAGCACTGGGTAACTGGTGCTCTGTGTATTTGTGTAAGAGGGCTTACACAATACGAAGGGATGTGTTGGAAGGGTTGTGTGTATTGAGGGTGCTTGGAACAGACCTTTCTAAAGAAAGGAACTGAACGTTGTGTTTTCTGAGTGTTGCAATAATTGTAATAGCACGGTAAATAAACTGCTTTAAGTACCTAAATAAATAAAGTTCTTATGTTATTATGCTGTGTAGAGTCAGGTGAATGCACAGTGTACTGATGTTATTAAATATCCAGTAGATTTTTGTGCAAAAAATCTCAGCAAAATGATTTAAATCTACCCCAAAGGGAAGCTCTCCTTTCCCTTTTCTGTTTTGTTCTTATGAAATACTGATACTGTGCAACCCTGGTGTGTCCTGTTAGGAAATATTTAAAAGCAGTTCAAGCAGCCATATCCCCTAGGCTCTTAAAATGGAATATGACATTTATCTCTGGAGAGATCCAGCAGAAGGGCCTGTACATCCCACTTGTGTGTTCATTAAAGGGCCTGGATTTCTTGTGTGTTCAGAATGGCCCCTGAGACTCCAGGAAGGAGCAGAAGGGCTTAGTGGCAGAAGAAATCCAGAGATGTTCACAGTCCTGCGGAGAGATCGGACTTAGACATGTGATGTGACTCCAGAAGTCTACTGAGTATGTGCTGAGTTCTGAATATGCAGGACCTTGAAACTGTATGCCGATAAACACAGTGAGTTGCACTTAGAAGAGGAACTGAATTCTTCAGTGTTTGATGTGAAGGTGCCTTTAAATCTCCTCAGATAATGCATGGTCTTCAAGCATATGGCCCTGACATTTTTGTGTAACAACAAGAAATAGCACATAAATCAGGAAGCCTGTATTAATTTAATAGATCTTTTACGTGCATTTTTCACTGTTTTCTTCATGCCCCTTTGGTTCATGTCTTTGTTTGCATGGATGTGAGCTGCTGTGAGACACGCATTACTTTAGCCTAAGTGTTAGAGAAACAGATTTTTAATTGCTATTGTTCTCAGGGCTCTGGCTCCCTTATAGATGTACTAAGTCATCTGTATTCAGTATGGGGAGATGGGAGAATGTTGTCAGCTCTGATGCAGATGTTGAACTAGAGCAGGCTGCTACACATGTAGCTGCAAGAAGAGAACATCGCCTTTCAGAGGTTTGGTATCTGTCTGGTTTGGACTTCAGCTTTTGGACCTAACATTGAAAGTGCTGGCATCGTGTGAAACAAGCTGCGTGTTCTCTACATGCATACAGCTTAGCAGAGGAGTTGCTTTATGTTCAGGATGTGACTGTTAGAGAGCTGTTATTGCTGCCTACATCTGTGAGTTAATCTGGCTTTTAAAGGATAGCAGAAAATCCGAGCTTTGACTTTCCATTGCAAACCTGAGAGGGATCATAAACAACCCGAGACCTTCTGAGAAGATTCAACAATTGATAGAAAATTTGAAATTCTCTTTTTTCCAAGTCTCTTTTCTCATAGTTGTCTTTGTGGCTCTGTGTTGAGGTCCACGTACTTGTCAACCTTTAACCAAACTTTCACATGTCCCACAGGGTTCGGAGGGCCTGCATGCAGCTATTTGGAGCTGCATGTGATTGCCTGTACCTGAAATGGTTTTCAGTAAAAGAAAATGTGTAGGTTATGTAGATTTAGGTGAAAATCCCCAATAGTTGCACTGCTGGAGCTGTATTCCTATTGCAAATGGGAATCTATTAAATAAGAAGAATATAAGAAGAATAAACTGAAAAGCCATTCCCTTTTATTGTTTTAAGTTAAGCAGTCAGTATCACCTCTTGCCTCTTTGCTATGCTCCACAGTCAGTGCTGGGGCTCGTGGTGGCTCAGTGGTAGTGGCACAGTATCACTGATCATGCTGAGGTGGTGGGGGTGAGCACGTGCCTGGTGGCTGTGTTGTGGCTGTAGGGCAGTGTCTTCAAGCAGAATTCGTTGCAGGAATTTTACACTTTCCCTTTCTTCTTCTTTTAGGATGGACGGGGTCCACGTCCAATTCCTCTGCCGGGATACGAAGTCAGTTTTCCAGGTTCTGGTGAAAAGTTTGAAATGAAGCATGTTTTTAAGCTCTGCCAGTCCCAGCAAACTCTATATTTCAGTGCAGAGGATGAAGAGCTGCAGCTGAAATGGATGGAAATTCTCGCCAAAGCAGCTAAAGGGGAAACTGAAGATATCACTGAAGGGTTCAGCAACCCGTAGAGCAAGTTCCATTTAGTTTCTTTCGTACATGCTATAAACCATCACTTGAATTTGGTATTCATGGCACTTTGAAATCTGTATGGCTTTATATTTTCATGTGTCTGCGTAGGAAATTCAGTGGTTTCTCTCCTTTTATTGTACATTTCTCACGTACAGTAGTTATCTGGCATATATTATGTTAATGGAAAAGGTAGTTGTAGTTGTTGGTGGTGTTGATGCTGGTTTAAAAACAAAAAGACAAGGAGAAAAGCATTAATTTTGTCAAAGGTAATGGAAAACCATTGGTCTCTTGTTTTCCTAAATGTACATTTTCCAGTCCTTTTGATTGCTGTTCGGTGCAGGATGTGTATAGTCTGTGATTAGTTCTATAAATGCTGCCTCTTAAGTTAAATGTTGTAAAGGCTTGTGCTGGCCACTGACATTCCGTTCGCTGTCCTTTCCCTCCTGGTAAAAGGTCTTTGTGAAGTGTGAGCAACGTACTGAATATTTCCTTTTGCTAAAACTTTGTCTCTGCTATTTTGAGATGACCTGTTCACCAGACAAATACTGTAGAAGGGACTTCTAAAAATGACTGCAAAACTGTGCAGGGAAGAACATTAAGGAGCCTCACTGATTTTAAGCATTTGTAATATTGTTTTGTTTTCTTTTGAAACCAATACCTTCCTTACTTCTATTTGAACCCATTTTAATGTAAGTGAACAAATGTTTTATACTGCCAACTGGGATATGATCAATAAACAAGAACATTTTTAGTACACACAGTACAAAAAGGTGACTTTTTTATTGTTGTACTGGTTAATTTAAAAGTGCCCTGGGATTTATTTATATATTTTGTAAATAATGTTTCATAAGTATTTTAAGAATTTTTTAAAGATCTGAGCTAATTAACAGGATTTAGTGCTTAGAATGAGACATATTTGTATGAACTGAATTTGTAATTTAATTTTCCTGTTCGCTTGTATTTGTCTAATTTTCAAACTTAAGTGCTTATCTATTTAAATAAAAATTCATGCAGTTAACTCCTGAGCCAGATCTCCAAGGCACAGCAAGCTTTAGGTCGGCATTTAATGTAGGTTAAAAAGAGGGGAAGAAAAATGAAAAATAAAAAAAAAAATAAAGAGGAATGTCTGTTCCTAGTGGTAGCAAGCATGTAGTTCTGATAAAAATGAAATAAAATGTCACAGTACTCCACTTTTTAAATGGTTTGGTTTAACTTTTGTTTTCTCTTCAGCCTTCTGCATTTTGTGATATTGGTAGAAAGAGCTGCTCCATACAGCCAGAATTTGTTAGAATTGCTGAGAATTAATGATCTCCACCAGTGAATATATTTCTGTGATACTTACCCAGCAGGCTTTATCCAAAGCCCAGTGAAGTTCCCAGTGCAGCTGATGGAGCACTCTCCATCCACTGCAGCTGGAGTTGCATTGTATTCAGATACAGTGAGCTAACCCCATTCCTTTTTGAGGCACTGTTCAGACTTCAGATTGTTTTCTTCTCTTGGGACACGTGTAAGTTCTTCACACAGAAATTCAGTGATATGAAGAACATCATGAATTGTGATATGAGGTGATATGAAGAATGTGATGCATTATTCAAAGTGTGAGTGCTTATCACGTAAGAATGCAGGGAGCAATGACTTCAGAGCTCTGTGAATCCATGAAGCTTGTGTGTCCTGACGCTTCAAGGAAACAGTGCTGCCTTCTTTTTTCCTTTTTTTCTTTTTCTTTTTAATATGTAAGTGCAAAAGATGACATGAACTCAATTGCTGTCTTAAGATAGTAAGCAGGCATGCCAGAAGTGCAGTCAGCTAAGCCAGGCAGGGGTCCTTGAGCTCCCAAATTCTGTTTTCCTCCCCATTTAGTTTTATAACTACGCTCTCAGATTCTAAACCTCAGTTTGCCCCAGCTTGCAAACCGATGCGGCTCTGGAGAGGCATCAGTGTTTCCTCTAATCTAGTGCTCTTTCCTCGTTGCTTGCGTTTGGCTGCTGTCAGAGTGCTGGCTGTGTGAAACTGTAGTCAGCCTCATTTTGGTCATGCCTCTTTCTTCTCAGTGAGACCCGAATGTTTGGGCCTGCTGGATGAGGAGCTGCAACTTAGAAATATGCAAATACAGTAGAAAGGGATATTTTCATGAGCCCAGAGGTGTGGTTTGCATATGTATCTCTGAGAGCCACGAGACTTAGAAAGAAAAGCTTCTTACTTCTAATATATTTTGTTTCAGTGATTGTCCTTCCAGTAAATGAATTACATGAGTAGTGTGGGCATATGTAACTGAGTATTTGGGGAGGTATGGCAGACTGTCAAGCTGTTTAAAATTATTTAAGAAAGAATGAGGGAAACTCTTCCTTCTTGTGCAGAACGCTGCATTTCCAGTATTTTGGCTGTTAGTGGAAAAGGAACATGTCAAGTGATAAAGCTAAAAGTGTTATTTTATTCTGAAACAAACAAAGCAGGCTACATTGTTTTCAATGATGTTCTGAAATGGAGTATCTTTCTTCACTGATTTGGTTTGAACAAAGACAATTGAGTCATCAGTGTAGCGGGCGCTTACAGTGTGCACTGTGCTCCAAGGCAGAGAGATGAGTGCTACCCTTCAGTAGATCTTACCTCTGAGAAGTGCAGCAACATTTGTTTCTTGTTCTTTGTGTTAACACACGGTTTTGGGTTTTCCTGCCTGTTTTGCATCCTGGTAGAGTTTCCCAGAAGCAGCTGCCCAGCAATGCTGAAAATGTAGATCAAAGTGTGTGGTTAACCTACCTGACACCCACATTACTTCTCTTGGTCTTGCACTAGCAGCATGGAACATTAGCTGCTAAATATAAGCGACTGCACATCCTGTCAACAAGCACCTTCCCTTTTTACACACCTACCATTTCTCTTTTTCTGCTCTTAGGTCCATGTGGGTCATGGCCAGGTTTACACGTGGCTTGCACTTTGTGTTTTCACTTGGCTGGGCACTTGGCAGGCCCAGGGAAGCTTGACAGAGCTGACTGAGTACCTTTTGCTGTAAAATGAAATAGTGATAAAATTGGCTTTTCAGAAAGCAGTTGCTGGCTGCCCACACAGATATTGTGTGATCTACAACCATGGGATTACACTAAAGGAGGAATTCTGTTTGGAGTCTCTGAAATAGAGTTTTGGGAAGCTAAAGCCAGCTTACATAGATGGCTTGCTCAAATACAGTCAAACAAACTTATGCTTCTGCTAACACATACAATGTAAAAGAATGGTACCTGGATGTGTCTTAGCAACGTGGTTCAGTCTTCAAGCAACAAACCTTCACCTGGAACAAACTACTTTGATTATCACCCATAAGTTTAAAATGAACTTAGGTATTGAATTATTGTTGACTGGCAGTAGCTTTCAAAAAAGTTTTCCCTCAGTACTTTTCCCCCTTCACTGCCCTGCCCTGCCCTGCAGAAAGCTTCTTTAAAAGCTAATTTCAGCTCAGCATGTGCGTGCAGTGTGCACTGAGCAACGGTGAGTCATGTTCAGCTTGGTAAGGAAATGAATGAAAATCCCTGCAACGTAAAGAGGCTCTGTGTTCCTGTGCTAGACTATGCATGCTGCGTTGGAAAACTCTGATTTCCAAGTCCCCAAATTGTTTCAGTCAAGTAGACCTTCTTTTTCCTGCGAATGACAAGTAATTTTCCTGTATTTCAGGATGATGCTTTGCTAACATGGAAGTTTCTGAATTTGCTGTTCAGATTGAAGAGATTTCACATGTTCTATAGCTAGTGTACAGAAGCCTGAAAAGGAATAATCAGTTGTCCCAGTATCTTAGAGTAGGAAAGAATCTGTCAGGACTTTCACACTGTTATAAGTATCCAAGTGCTCGTATGATCTTGGGCCACAGTGCTCTGTAACTTTCAAGAAGATGCTGAACTGGGAAAAAACAATGTTGTCCCACTTCCAGTGCTGAAGAAGTTGCTTTCAGTTTCTAAGTTGACGACAATGTTCAGCATGAAACTGGTGACAGCAAGTACCAGCTGACTTGTGAATTGGGTAAGAATGATTGCACACTGTGTATTGGCCTTCACACTTTGCAGGGGGCAGCACATTTTTGCTTTGATAAGCAGCCCAGTATTGACTCAGAACATACTGAGGCTATAGGGGAGTCTCAGGAAATTTTAGTTTTCAACACAGAAAGTTGCCTGAGGAGGTGTTATAGTGGCCTGGGTGCCCTGAGCAAAAGTGAAAATGCTGGGACGTTTCCACAGGCAGTGAGTGACTCAGGAATTCCAGTGCCTAGAGTTGCTCATAAGGTGATTGGTCCATTTATTTTCCAGTTGTCACACTGCATCTGGAGCCATTTGCATTAGTGACTTACAAGATATGACCGTAAGGAAAGAGCCCTCATGGAACTTTCATCTTCCTAGTTAGGCCTTAAGGCAGATGTGAGAGTCCAGAGCAGGTAACAGCACAGGGCCACCATCCCAGATGTGTGCTTCAGCATCACGATGGGGAGTGTATTTGCAAGCTGAGAAACCACAACGTGACTGCTGCTTCCTGCAGTCTGCCCATCATCCGCAATTACTAGAATCTTGCGTGATTTTTGAAGAAGCAATCCCCAAGAGCTGTGAGAAAAACATCATCAAATCGTGTCCCGAGAGAAACAGGGCAGAACTGGGTTATGTTAAATGGAAGAAGAAGAAAAGAAAAGCATCTTGAGGATGAAAGTTTACTGCAAAAAGTGCATTTGAACTGTGAAGGAGCATTCCTCCTTTGACTCCCACCTTGCAAAATAGGAGGGAAAGAGCGTGGTGGGGTGGGGAGGTGGGTAAGCACTGTGCCTTCCTGCCAGGCTGGCCCTGCACAGGCCATCCATCCCACAGCATCCTCACAGGAGGAGCTTCCTAATAGCTGTTTCTGCATGGGAGTACTGAGGGGGCAGGCACCAATTAATGCAGTTAAAGGTTAATTAGACATGAGAATCATTCAGGGAATTGTGGCAGTCTGAAGAATTTCCATTTTAGTGCCGCTGTCCTGACAAGCCTCCATGTTCTTCAAGTTCACCCTTTTTCCTGCATCTCTGGAGCACCTTTCCTCCTTTTGAAATGCTACTTTAGCCTTATTTGCACGTTTGCTTGATGGGAAAAATACCAGCTGAAAGCATTTACTCTAAATTGAATGTGAGTCTCCAGAAGCATACCATGCTAAAATGTCCCCTGTCTCGCAGAGCGGGGCTGTTTTGACAGGTGCCTGATGAGCAGCCGCCACACAGATCCATGCTCAAATGTGCTGGGACTGAGTGCAGTGCAGGGAGATGCAGCCTGCCTGCTTCTGTCGGCTCTGTACACGCAGGGCCTGTGCCTCAGGTGTGTTCCACAGCTGCTCCTGCCATCTGCTTGCTTCACCTGATTAGGGGCTGACTTTCAGGGACCAGTGCCCCTTGCCTTCCGTATCATTGCCCAAATTGTGGTGCTAATGTTAGTTAAGATCAACCTAAATAGAGAAAGAAGACAAGAAGTTGCCTTGCTGAGGTAAGAACTGGTGTGCTGTCTGAGAAGGGATCTGAGCAAGGCCTGGTGCTCCCCAGGCACATCTGGGTCCCCTCAAAAATATGCGCATTGCATCAACCTGAGCAAATGCCATAAAAAAAGATGACATTCGTTGACGAGACAAATCTGAGAGCAAAGATGATGACAAACTCCTCTAGAACGTGCCTCATTCTTGCTGTGGTGCCAAGCAGGGAAGAGAATAGCATTCTAACAGCAAAACAGCAAGGAAGATGCAATAACATCATGCCACATGCGGGGCTGCCAGCTGAGGTGCAGGCAGGGTGCAGCACGTTGGGGCTTCATTACTCTGCCATGGGCAGGAGCCCAGCCTGCTCCAGCTATTTCAGCATGGGCATCTTCCAAGCATCTGGAGTCTTCAGAGCCAGTTCCTTTCCTACATCTTGTGTGTCCACACCCACCAAATGATTGCTTGCAAATTGGTACGAGCTTGCTAACGAGCTCATCCTGGAATAGCGTGCTGTTCTGCTGAACAAAGTGCCCCTGCAGAGAGGACCTGCGGCCAAAAGCAAGGTCTGTTTGCAAAGCTGGCAGCTCCTAACTGGCACTAACTGGTACTCCCCATCTCCGTACTGCCACATTCACAGCCCCTAATTACAGTAACTGAAGAACTTCCACTGGATGTCTATAAATCTTTTATTATTCAGCAGTGCCATCCTTGAAAACGAGTAATTGCTGGAGTTTTGGTGTTGTATTATGACACTGGTTTTATTTTTTCAGATATATGGGTTTATCCTACTTTGATCTAGCGAGAACCAACAACATGTTGTTGGGATGTTAATCACAGCCATCCCGCCACGCAAACCCTGACAGCCTGTTTAGGCTCAATCTCCTTTATTTTTATGTTTCCATCAGCAGCATCTATAAAAATACACGCTAGCTGTGCCAGCTCTGCATAGCAAAGCTGAAAGCAACTGCCTATCTGAAGGCCAGACGTGTTAATTCCTGAAGCCTTGTGTTTGTGCCACCACAAAGTGTGGCTGACATCTGAGCACTCTGCCACCACTGGGGGGGCTCAGCGATGGGGCAGTGACACCGCAGTGTGCCATGGGTGTGCATGGAAGCCCAGTGCCCAGCCCTGCAGACAGGAGCAGGCTGCTCAGCTCTTGGGTGTTGCTGCTCTCAGCTCACTGTACAACGGGACCTGAGCACGGCACTGCCAATAATCCCGGCAGTGGTTCCTAGCAAATGTCAATAGTCCTTTAGGTTTAATTACCTCCGTTAGTGCTTTCTTTAATGGCAGACTTAGCAGAGTTCTGCAGGAGCATCTGATACACTGGAAAGAAAAACAAGAGCTGGTGACGTGCAGCTTACAGCTGCAATTAAAAAGCGTGAAGCTTTCTTGTGCGTTATCCTTCTGAGTTTTCTGTATGCACTGCACATAATTCAAAACACAGTTTAGTTGGAATTGACTTTCAGCAGACTAAAACAAACAAAAGCTGTTTTTTCATCAAGCTATACTGGCTGATTTTGTAACATTCTTAAGGTTTGTAGAAGGAACGTGCTGCTCCACAGGTCCTTGGGCTCGGCAGTGCGGTGTCATGGCCAGAAGTCCCTTTGTGCCCCAGGGCTCTCGCAGGGAACTTTCAGTTCACTGCTACACAAAAGTTGGAATAAGATCTGTAAAACCCTGCTGTAATCACCAGCCATCTGTATCCTTCCTGCGAGCAGCGTGTTTAATAATAATTGTGATAGATCTAATTGCCCGTTACTAAGAAATGCATCAGTCTGATGCTAGTTTGATTCATGCAGAGCGTGGCGAGCTGTGCGGGCTGCTGGCAGCAATAACAGCCTGAACGCCAGGAGGAAACAGCCAAGCAGAGCCCTGTGGTTCAGGTTAAAATAATGGGTTTGTTTTCTGAAATAGGGGGAAATGGAGGAATTTCCCTTCCTTGTGTTTTCACAGTTTGAAACCACATCCTAGCTGCTTCGAAATCAAGTGGTAAAATTCCTACTGACCTCTCCTTAGACCTCTTTTTTCTTTGTCCAATATGACTTTTTCTTCCATAGGTTAACAGGGCCTTCTTTTTTTTTTATGTATATACTCTTCGTTGTGAGGTGTGTGCATTCAGGCTGAGCTGGAGCTCCTCAGCACCCTCTGCAGTGCCTGTGTAACAGCCCCTCGTGGCATGCAGCCCCTCAGGTTTTGTTTTGGACTATCACCCTTTCTCAGCATGTCATAGCATCACAGAACTGTTTGAGCTGGAAGAAACTCCTATAGGCCCTCTGGTCCCACTTGCCTGTAATAAACAGGGACACATATACAGCTCTGTCAGGTGCTCAGAGCCCATCCAGCCTGACCTGAATGTCTCGTGGGATGGAGTATCCATCACCTCTGTGCAACCTGTCCCATTGCCTCACTGCCCTTTGTGTAAATCCTTATGTCCTATCTAAATCTCCCCTCCTTTAGTTTGAAACCCTTTCCCATTGTCCTGTTGCACAGACCCCACTGAAGAGTGTCCCCTTCCTTCTTACAGCCCCTTGAGGTACTGAAAGGTCGCTCTCAGGTCTCCCCAGAGCCTCCCCTCCTCCAGGAGAGGTATGGCTGCCAAATGGGCTTTCAGGTGCTCAGTGAGGAGGAAAGGTCTCTTCTCTCCCCTCAGGTACATGAGTTTGTTGTACTGAGCAAGGAAAAGGGTGACTGTATGGTCAAAAGAGAAGAAATGGTTTCACAAAGATGCACTGTGCCATCTCCTTTTTATGGCTGGCTCTAAGTAGACATCTGCATTTAAAATTATGGGATTAAAGCAGTTTTTAGGATAAACTTGAGCTGAACAGATGCATCCATATTTAAAATTATTACTAAATATTCACGATCTTGTGGCAAACTGTTAGACATGAGATGGTTTCCCCTGGGTTATCAACTTCACCTCTGTTAATAATGCCCGTTCTTATCTCTCCTCAAAACCATGCTATTGGAATTGTTCTGTACCACCACGTGTATCTCATGTCAGCATCAGACAAGCCATGCAGCGCAGGCAGTGCCTTGTTCGTTGGAGCTCCCCACAACCTATCACACTCCTGGGTCTTTTTGTAGGAGCAGTGGTATCCCTCCAGCAAGCTACACCAAAGAGAGAAGATTCATATCACTGCCTGTCGCATGAGTCAACCAAAGTTGAGCACAAATCTGTGCTGCTTTGCTGGTGTGTTCTGGAATCATAAGCTAGAATAAAAAGCTCTTTTGCTAGGTAGATTTTTCAGTTATTTCAACTATTCAAAGCATTTTCTAGGAGGAAGTGTTTGATTATAAGGTAACTTGTTAAAAAATATATCATTTTTAGGCAACATCTCAGGAAACAAAAACAATCACGTTGGTGATGGCACAGGGGCTGAAGGCTGGTGCAAGCAAGCCATGCTTCCAGTAGCAAAGCACCCCCAGAGAAAGGGCATGTGTCAAAGTGCTGTTGTAGTAGAAACCATCAGTTTCCTGTACTAAAAAACCAACACGAGAGGCCCAGGGCACAGTGCTGCTTTCCTCTGAGGCTGCCAACACAGGTAGCTGGGGACTTGTAGTAAACCTACAGCAGCACCTGAGTTTGTCTGGATAAAACTTAGCAGGGTTTGTGTGACAGGACAAGGGGAAATGGTTCCAAACTAAAAGAGGGGAGATTCAGATTGGACATGAGGGGGAAGTTCTTTGCTCCAAGGGGGGTGAGGCGCTGGCACAGGTTGCCCAGAGAAGTGGTGGAGCCCCATCCCCAGAGACACTCAAGGTCAGTCTGGATGGGCTCTGAGCACCTGAGGGAGCTGTGAGTGTCCCTGTTACTGCAGCAGAGTGAGACCAGATGGCCTTTAGGTGTCCCTTCCAACTGAAATAATTCTATGATTATAAAATGTGTAGAAACCTTATTCTCATTCTCTTCTTCTTCTATCACTGCTTGTAATGAGGAAGAGCTTCCAAAGCTGAAGACAGAGAAGTCACTGGCAGTATTTGTCAAAAAGAGCTGTAAGCTTGTCTTCCCTTTGTCCTAAAATCTGTTTTTCTGAGCACAGCTTGCTTCTGTGCAGAGGGGCTAGCATAGGGATTAAGCACCACCTAAATCCTACTTATGCCTTCATATTAGTGCACAAATAAGATTTAAGCTGCTAATAGTCCATTTCTAGCTTTCTGTATAGAGCTAAATTTCATATGCTGGCCATGATGAAAACAGAGAATTGTAGAATCATTGAATCATTAAAGTTGGAAAAGATTTCTGAGATCATCTAGTCCAACCATCCACCTACCACTAATACTGCCCACTGAACAATGTCCCTCGGTGCCACATCTACATGTTTCTTGAGCATCTCCAGGGACAGTAGCACCACCACCTCCCTGGGCAGCCTGTTCCAGTGCCTGACCACTGTTTTGGGGAAGTTTTTCCTAATTCTCAAACTGAACCTCCCCTGGCTCAACTTGAGGCCATTCCCTCTCCTCCTATTGCTGTTAGGTGGGAGAAGAGGCCAACCCCCACCTCACCACAACCTCCTGTCAGGCAGTTGTAGAGAACAACAAGGTTTCTCCTGAGCCTCCAGGTCTGTTTCCTCCACACAGCCTTCCAGCCACTCCGCCCCTAGCCTGTAGCATTGCCTGGGGTTGTGGCAAAGTGTTGGCACTTGTTCTTGCTGAACTCCATCCCATTGGCCTCAGCGCAGAGAACACCACTGAAGTGGCAGCAGCCAAGTCCAGGGACTAAACAGGGACTAAATTTAAGTGAAGTGAGGCTGAAAAATATAACAGCTACAGTATGGGGTACCCTGATGGTAGACAGCTCAGAGAAGCTGCACCCTGGTGAGGAGCTGTCCCCATCTGCCCTACCTCGAGTGGATGGAACGGACGAGCACTTTGTGCAGGTGAGGCTCTTCTCTGATTAGCTGCTTACCCAGGAGCAGCTGCCTATTTCTGAGTTCCCTACCATCCCCCTTCTGCACTTAACTAAACTGGTGCCTGTCACTATTTTTTTCTAAAGGAGAATCACAGATTGAGGAGTTGGAGCCAAAATGATTTTGTCGCATGAGGCATTCATTAACAAGTCAATTAGGTGTACCTAATATCATCCCAGTGCAGTTTTCAGTGCGAGTGCTTTTCTATTAATTTTCCTATCCTCCCAAAATGGAGCACTATGCCAGCAGAGAGAAGGGCTGGCAAAGGCAAATCAAAAACAAGGGAGCTGCCCAGTGCAAGGAAAAAAGGAATTGATAGTGCAAGCAGGCACGGTGAGCATTCAGTTATTAATTCTCTTCCCTAGAAATAGGATGGGCTTTGACAGGTGCCTATTGCAGGAGATAATGAGGGTGAGGAGCAGCACACAGTAATGGCTGGAAAAGTCAGTGCTCCAGGAGTGAGCTGACTCCAGTATGAACTGGTTCATCCTTCCAGAGCTCTGCTGTGAGCAGGTGAGGCTTTCTGCTAAGGCTGAGCAACACGAGGCCCCGCCAGGTGAGTGCAGTGAGCACTGTGGTATCAGCCCATGTGTGTGCACCCTTCAGGCACTGCCCTTTGCTAAATGAACAAATTGATGATGTTGCAGAGCATCTAGAATTATATATGCATACAGCACTCTCACAAATCCATTGCATGAAGAGAAGAAGTCAAAAGGTTAAAGTTAAGATGGCTTAATGCAATGATGTGTTGTAATAAGCCATTTAAAACCACACCGGGGGACTGCAGCACTCAGCCCAAAACCATCTTTATTTGTAGAGTTGGGCAGCAGGCAGCTCCTGGGCTGTAGATATAAATGAATTTAGTCACAGCTCTGTTAAGTTAGTGGAGGATCTGACCACGTATCTTCGTTTGATCTTTCAGCATGAGATAATTTCTGCCCCCTCTCAAGCCCCAGCTAATCGGAGATTTACACCGTGACTTCAGCTGACCTGAGGCTCACAGGAGCCCAGTGCCACTGCTCTGTTTCATGGTACTGTTTCCTTGCAGCAAAGCTTATCTCATAAAAATTGCCAACTGATGTGATAGTACCACATCATTACAACACGGGTGCTGCCTCTCCTAGCAGTGCTGCCCGTCTCTCATCACATTTCCCTTGTTCTTTGACAGCAAATAGCTCTTTAGTTCATTTTCACTCTCTTTCATTAATTTCCCCCAATTTCCATCAGCACAGAGACAACCAGACACTATATTATTATTGCAATTACCTCTGTATTTTTGCCTGAGAGATCATTTTTGTGTCAGATTTGTGGCATATTAGCATTTCTTCCCCCATTTCTAAAGTCAATGCTAGGTGTGGTATAATAATGTTTTACAGTATGTCTTTAATGGAGTAATCACACTGAAACAGCACACTGATGCTTTCCCATTTTCTTAGAAATGTCTTCCTGTTGCTGCTTTGAAGGGATAAAGCAAATCCAATGTGCCTCTCGTGAAAGTGTCTAAAGCAGATGCCAGTATCACATGGGTTCAATCCTCTTCTTCATTACGCAGATCCAAATCCCCAGGACTCACTTGACCCAGGGCTTTGCATGCCCAAGTGTGCTGCTTCTGGATGCAGGCAGTGCCCAGTGCTGGGCCTGGGTGGGTTTGGCCAGAGGTGGAATGGGTTCCACCAAGGGAATGGCTGTTTTCTGAAGTCAGAAGGGGTTACCTGACGTTAGAGTAAGTTTTAGTTAGACGAAATGGGGACCCATAGCAAGGAGTGTCAGGGCCAGAGTGTTGGCTCAATGGCAAATGCCATTACTCTGCTTTTCCCTCAGGCTAGGGGTCTGTGTGCTGGGAGTGAAGTAGGAATATCAGCGTTTGAAGGCAGCATGGCACTGTCACAATCTTAGAGTTGGATTATTTTCCTACGGGTTATCTGCAGAAACTCAGGCTGGACACAGAATTCCAGAGTGTATTGGTTCGAAAGGCCAAATAGCTGATTCTCTAAAAATACAGAAATAATAACAACAAAATGGACATTTCTTGTCAGCTGTGTCAGAATGATTTAGGGAGTGATGGACCGCGGTCCCTGATGTGACAGGATGACAGCTTTCCCAGATATGACCATTATAAAAGTGCTCTGCAACTGAAGTTCAGTGGAAGAGCGATGTTGCTGAGGGTCATCTGTGTTTGCTTTAAAAAAATAACATTGTTTAGAAAGGTGTCTGTGTTTGTATGAAAAACTGCATTTGTGGAGGAGAATATTGGCCTGTCACTGTTTAGGATTCATGGTGTCCTCATTTCTAATTCAAGGCAACACAAAAAATACTTTCAGTTTCAATAGCAAAGAGATGAAAATGGGCATTAATGCATTTAAAGTGGCACTCAAACACACAGAAATTGGAATCCAGGGCAACACAGTGAATGATGGGGCTGTTCCTGCAGGAACAGCAACATGTGTCACTGCAGGAGCTGTGAGTGCTGAGGAAGGGAGAGAAAGGATTCACTTATCTGGAAAACTAACGGCAGTGTGACAGTGTAAGGACTCTCCAGGACTGTGTTCAGCACTGGGAGAATCCCTCTCAGTCACCCTCTCCACGTGTGCCATCATTCTGATGTCACGCTGTGCCTGTTCAGCTTGGGTCTGGTGATGCTGCAGTGTGTTTAATTATAAAATTGTGTTGTCTGTGACCTCTGGTATTTATAGCTGCACATGCAGCAATCCTGCCTCTCTTCCCTCTAGCAGATCTATGAAATCTTGTTTGTTTATTTGTTTGTTTTCTGAGATTTCCACCATCTTTGTGCCATTAGCAAACTTTGATAGCATCACAGAGTGCCTTGGGTCAGCAGGGATCTTGGAAGTCCACCCAAGCCCTGCTATGGGCTGGTTGCCCCCCCAGCTCAGGCTGCCCACGGCCCACCCATGGCCTCAGCCCCCCCAGGAATGGGGCACCCACAGCTCTGGGCAGCAGTGCCAGAGCCTCACCTCTCCCTGAGTAATGAGTTTCTTCCTAACATCTAACCAAAATTTCCCATTTTCATTGCAAACCGTTGAACTTTGCCTTTTACACCTTTATGTACCTAAGCCAAAATTCGTGCTCTTATCTTCAGAAAGAAGACTGGAACTACAAAAAGTCAAACCTGCCTGTTCCCAGACCCCGAGCTACTATCCTGATCACTTCATCTATGCAACGGGCACTTCAGGGGCAAGCTATTAAAGGTGTGAGACACTGGAACAAGGACTTAAGAGTGAAACACTTCCAACTAAAGCATGTTTCTATCTCTTTAAAAATAAACCCCAGAACCGCATCCTCTAGCAAATTGCAAAAGAGCAAAGAAGGGATGGCTCATTTTTTGTCACTTGGTTTTTATGTGACCTGCAGCTCCAGAAAGGCTTGTGCACCAATGTGGACTTCCATGGAGCTCAGAAGCTCCTCTGTTCTCTGTCCCGGTGTACAAACCATAACATGGCACATGGTTTCTAATTCCTTCAGTATAACAGAGCTCTAAGTTTTGTCTGAGATGAAAAGTAAAATTTTAGACCCAGTACCAACTGCTGAGTGCTGCTGTGGGACCCAGCAGAGGCATCTCCAGTGTGTCCTCAGTGACCTCTGACTCAGTGACATGCTTGGTATGTGTTATTCATGTTGTCCATCACACTTATTTGCCCACAATAACTGGAATAATAGTTTCAGCCTGTGCCAAAAGTATTGCATTCTCGCAAGGAAGAAAAAGAAAGGTCTAAAGAAAGAAACACAGATATGTGTATGGATAGAGCTGATGCACTAAAGGGCTTTTGGAAGGTTAGCAAGCTCCTGAGCACGCTGCTCTAATGCCTGATATAAATCAAGCCCATGCCAGGCAGATGCAGCCATCTAGAAAAAAAGGGAGTTACATTGTTTGGTGTCTGCTGGAAGAGAACCTGAAAGGCTTTGCTTCTGACCCCAGCTTCCTTGTGCTCTTCCATGTGCTAGGAAGATTGGGATGTGTGAAATGAAAAATGGTTTAAAAATGCATTCTGAGGTGGTTCTACACTTTTATGGTCCCTTTTCTGAATTCTTGTGTTAAAAACAGAAATACAAATGTCAACAACCCCCAGGATGACATACTGAGTAATACAAATATATCAGAGCAACTTCTGTAGGCATGTTCGGGTCCCATTGTGTTACTGCACTGCATGGGAACAAAGAGCCTTTGCCCAGAAGGGTTTGTATTCTGCACGGACAAGATAGCAAATTAGAAGGCAAATGGGGACAAAGAGGGGCACATTAGTCTTCGTCTCTTGCCATTTCCCTGGTATTGTTGTGTTATTTAAGGACTAGAAGCTTGACAGCCAGAGCTCCATCCAAGTGGCACCAAGCAATTCTGCCTCTTGCAGCAAGAAGGGAGCTTCCCTCACAGGGTTAGGCAACAGCATGGGGCTGAGTCATGTGTGCCTCATGAAGAACATTTTTCTTCTGACCCCAGTAAAAATCTGGAGTTTGAGGTTGAAGCAAGGGGGATCCACACTGTGCCTACATAAAATTTGCTTTGTTTTCTAAGAAAGAAAGAAAAAGGAAAAAAGAGAAGATGAAGCAGACTGGAGATGACGGTGCTAGCTGACCACATGGGGCAGGCTGCACCCCCACCTGAAAGCACCAGGCACAGCTGTGCTGTGTTCTGAGGGTGTGCTGAGCCTCACCTGAGCACAGCTCCAATATTCCACATTCAGCCAGTGGTTTCCCGGCCCCCATCCCCAGGACATGAGGCATTTCTGGCTCGAGGGGGGCAACCTCGAGGGACTGAGCATCCCCTTGGGCTGGCTTAGCACAGGGAAGGCAGAGCCAGCCTGAAGGAGAACAGAGGGGGCGGATCAGAGAAGATGATGACAGGACACTTTTATTTATAGCCCGGCTGAGGCAGTGAGAAGGAGCTGTCGGTGTGTGAAAGGGGAGGGGCATCGCGCTCCCCCTCCCCAGCCCTCTGTGCAGCTCAGGTAGCCAAGTGCCATGCCTTGCTTCTAAGTGCCATTTGTTCCTTCTTCATGCTCCTCGTATGTTCTTTTTCTTTTTTTTATTTTTTAATTCTCATTCTCTTCCTGCCTGCCAATTGTGTTTTATTGCAGCAATTTGGAAATGAGCTCCTTGATCCCTCACGTTGTGAAGAGAATGATGGTGACTTTGCTTCCCACTTTACAGAGAGCAGGAGAAAAATGATTGCTGTGCTATAATGCGATGCTCGCTAAATAGAGGCCAGATCCAACTCCTGTCAGCTAGAATTTCTTGATCTGTGTTGGATGGAGAGACCGAGGCTTTCTTAGCTGTTTTGCTGCTTTCTGATAAGGTTACTGATATATAAAACTGGTAAAATGCTCACAGGAAAAGCCATGGATAGTGGCTGCTAAGGCAAGGCACTGTGCAGAGCAAGCAGGGCTTTGCAAAGAGAAAGCATGTCCCTGTCTGTGAACCTAAGGAAACTACAGGGAGTGTAAGGAACTGGAGCTGCTGTGCTCCATGTGTACCTGCTCCGGGAGTGACAACACATCCCATTCTAAGTAAGGCAGGGGTTTTGTAAGAGCCAGGGAAACGTCCTCATTTACTCATTCTTTTCACCTCCAATTCTATCTACTGCCAATTGAAATTCCTGACCTGGAGCTATAGATAGGTTTCCAGATAACTCTGGCAGCAGTAGCAGGGGAGCAGTGATGGATCTTACACACTTAATAGCAGCAAATAGAATGGTTAGGAAGGAACTTTGTCATTAGTGCCTTCATCCCATGCAGCTGCACGACAGTGCCCTTGGGGATGCTGCTCCCTCTGGGAGGCAGCCAGATGCCAGCCTCTGTCTTCACGGATTCCTTCCCTTCATTCCCAGCCAACATGCTGGAGCACAGCAGCACCTTGGAGTGTCCTCAGCCTCATGGGCTGCAAGGAGTTCAGGGCAGCCTTTTGGAGCAGAGGTGAGATGCATGTCTGTTTTGGCACACTGCCTATGGGATGCGCTGGTTTAATGGCACTGTATCTAGCAGCTTCGTGTGCGATCACGGTACTGATATCCCCCAGAGTGGCTCTGAACAAAGCATCACTGAGAACAGGATCAGGATCCAACGTGAGTGTGTACCGGTCCGGGTTGGAAGGTGTGTGCAGCAGCATGAGCCAGGAAGGAAATGGGTGGGAAGGAAGGGATCCTTGGAGGGCAATCCTGGGCAAGTGAAAGCAGCGGGTGAATCGGATGCAGGCATGGGGCCTGGTTTGTTGTTTGTTCCAGCATTCGTCGCGGGGTGATACGTACGGTTTGGGTTGGCTGCACTTCTGGATTCTGAACGCAGTGTTCTCCTGCCTGAAAGCATGAGGACCAGAGAGCTCTCCCTGCAGCCTCAAAGAGTCTCTGGCTCTGCAGTGGCTTCTGCTCAACCACAGCTCTCTGTTTGGGAACACCGGGGGCAGAGCAGAAGGAAGGGAAGGATAAGTGTTCGCCGATCTCCCGGGGGTGCTGGGTTTTGTTGCAAGAGTTAAGTGTATGCCAGAATAAGACAACTCAGGCCTTTTTGCTTTAAAAACCTCACTTGGACCTTGCTGAAACTCCCACATCAGAGCCATCTTTGAATACGGGAGGCTGAAATGCCAGGATGGAAATGCCACTACAGACCGTGTGAGCAAAGTTATCACATGGAGTTTCCTTTAAGCTCCATTTCTTTTAGGTTTTCAAGTAAGTACAGCAAACAAGTGCTGCGGG
Organism: Cyrtonyx montezumae; assembly: GCF_038088225.1. Taxonomy (NCBI): domain Eukaryota; kingdom Metazoa; phylum Chordata; class Aves; order Galliformes; family Odontophoridae; genus Cyrtonyx; species Cyrtonyx montezumae. The sequence goes on from NW_027072067.1 coordinate 6,747,991, forward strand.
ACCATGTCAGCATGCAGAGTGCCTGCAGTGCTCTTTCCTTTGGTGAAAGCCTTGCAACCCTCTTGTTTTACTCTCTCTGGTTCCAGATACTCTCCCTGCCAGCTCAGCACTCTGGAGGAGCTGACCTGAGTACACAAGCTCCCACAGGACACAAAAGATTATCTATTTCTCCTTTGTTTTACTGCAGTGAATTAGTTAAACCCAAAAAACCTCTTCCGGGAGAAATACTCGTTTTATGTTCTACTTGGCTTTAAAGTAAAATACGAAATCATCTTGTTCTCTTCAGTTTATTGTTTCTTACAGAAGTAGAACAGCCTCTTAAAGAACATCTATGCTGGAGCTGGAGGGAATTTGCTCTTCTGCTGTTTAAATAACCAAGCAAGCACAAAGTACCACCATATTTATGTGCCTAATCTAGATGCCACACTCCTTTTTGATGCTGCAATGCGAATTTCTATTTGTATGAATGCATGTGCATCTACCTCTACAGAAAACTATTTTTTATCGGTTTCAAACTGTATTTTGAGTACATAGGAGTGAATCTATTCCTCATATAGAAGTTAAAATTACAAAAAGAAAATGCCTGCTTGTAAATGTGTGATGGAGGCTGAACCTCGTGGCCCAGAGAAACCCTTGCTCTAAGGGCTCTGCTTGGCTGCTGTGGAGGAGGCACAGTTCCCAGCCTGGGTGGTGGTTCATCACTGGTGAAAATGCAGAGCTCACAGTGGTGACTATGTTGGAAGATAGTGTTTTGTAGCTGAGAATTTGCTCTATCAAACAGTGATATTGAGCGTTTTGTATCTGCTGTGCTTCCCATGGCTGGCCCTGCACAGGCACAGCTGGTCGGGGCCGAGTGCATGGAGGGAGCTGAACTTCACTGCTGCTACAGCTGACAGAGCTCTTGCAGTCATTTTTTGCAGGAAAGCAAAACCAGCAACACATAAATATTTCCTCAAGGGATGAATGCATATCACTTCCTTCGATCGCTTTTCCAATACAAGGAGGAGAGATGCCCTGCAACTCCTCTGCTGCTTTCTCATCTGGTGAGATGTTGCCTTCCCCAGATTCTTTAATTTGTCCTTTGCAACATCTCTGTTTTTAGGTTATGCTTTTCTTTCACTACTCTGCATTTTCTCAGCTTTTCTTTTCCTAAATAAGAAGGCAAATTTGAAAGAATGAAACCCCACTAAGCTCCACTGGATCTAGAACTGATCAAGTGATCTTGTATTTGTAGCAAATTATTGTTTCTACTTGTATTTTCTAAGTTCAGTGGCAGTAACATGTCCAGTACTTCTCCCAGCTCTTTCAGATTAATGTTTGCTCTCTTCCAAGCAGCTAGGTTAAATATAAGCTAATTTAGGGATGAGGAGAGAGAGTCTCAGCCTGTGATGATGATACTTGAGATGAAGCCACTGTGCCAGTCAGTGATTCTTCCTTCTAATGCGTGCCTACAGGGGGTAAGAAAGATGACTGTGCTACATGGGCTGTACGTACCTTTTAAATGGAAGGTTCATCCTTTTGTCTACATAGCCTGAAATGTGTCCAGGCCTCAGTGCTTTCAGGACATGTTCACTTACCTCTCAATCATGAACAATCTCCAAAGGTAAGGCACAACTGTACTGCTTCTTCACTTAAAGTTGGATATTAAAGACAACCAAAAATGATGTGTTCCAGTGATCAGACAGCTGACTGTGCTCAGAAAACAGTCTTGCAATTATCATAGAGGAACAGAGCAAAAGCTACGTGTAATCTATTTTAAAATGATGTAAATCATTTCCACTAAAGATGAATAACTCTACATAGGAGTGCTTCTCTCACTTTGTCCTTTTCTCATCTTCCTCTCTCTCATTTAAATAGTTACTTATTGGTGTCCTTTCTGGGGGTCAGTTAAGCCACACAGACTGTTAAGAAAGAGTGAATGACATATTCTGGATTACAATTTTTACTGGAAAGGCTTTTGTACCACCTCAAGAGCACAGCACATATTCAGAGTTTCACAAAGCTCACCTGTCTGGTGAAGCCCCCTTGAGCAGAAGCAGCATCAGCACGCTGCTGAACCACTGCTTTTCAAATTCAAGCAATTATTTTTATATTTGTTTGTGTACTTTGCTGCTCAACCAGCTCCAGCTGGCACTGACCTCTCTAGCAGTGTGCTTGGCCCGAACCCCAGTGTAGGAATTGAATGGGCAAACCACACACAATTTCACATATTTACTCCTCCCTTCCTCAGTCTTCATGGCCAATTCTGGCTTTTTGACAGCAGCAGCCTTACCCATTTCACAGTCTTGAGAGACACCCGTGCAGACAAGCCATTCCTTCTGGCTCTCTGGTTTACCACGATGGCCTGTCTGTATTTGCAGGGGTAAAATGCAGACAACTACGCTTTTCATTTTATTATTTGATCTTAATTGCTTTAATATATATGAATAAGTATAGACACACGTAAGTTTTTATGTACTTTCTCACAGTTTTTCAGATTGGTAGTGTTGAAGATCCTGTGGGTGTCCAGTGTGACAGCGCTCAAGAACACCATGCTAGAAATAGGTCTGAGGCTGCCCTGCTCGACACTCAGTGATGTTTTCCTGCAGGCTGTGGGCTAGCTTCTCCAAAGACACTTTTTGCCTTATTCACATTATATTATTTCACGCATGCCTGTGTTATGGCTTGCAGATGACATTATACTGCTTGATATCAGCACATTCTCATTTGACTGTTAGGGTAGCAGTTTGGGCAGCTGTGATCAAAGGACCAAAGAAATTTGCTGACTGTGCATAAGGGATCTCATATAGCTGCTGACCAATGAAGAACTTTAGTTTTCTCCTGACAAACAAGTGAGATCTAGCCCAGCTGTGACTCCACTCCACACTCTAGCTGAGAACTGGGAAACCCTTAAGGCCTCCTGAGCCAAGAACTTACTGCTTGCAAGAAGAACTGTAGCCCAGTGTGAGCATTTTAAGGCCTGGAATGCCTGGAGTTTTCTATATCAAGGCTGGGGCTTCATGTAGAGAGGTGGGGCTGCAGGATGCCTTGGGGGTTCAGTGCTAACCAAGGCGATGCCCCTCCTTTATTTAATCCCAAGGAGTTGCTCCTACCTTCTGCTGTCTATTAGAGAATGGGGCTGCTGGCGAGCTGGAGCTGAGGCCAGCAGTTTGGAATAAGCCGAAGTAAGCTGCTTTGGTAATGGCTCTTGGAGAATGAAATATTTAATGTGAACTGCACACCTGGCAGGCTTCTACCAGAAAGTCTGCTGCTCCTCTTGTCTTTTTTTCACTAGAAAGAAAGTATTTCTCTGTTGAATCAGTCTGAGTCCAGACCATCTCATTTAATAGCTCTTGAGAATATAACTTAATTCACAAATAAATAACAAACAGCACAAATCATTAATAGAAAAGGGTTTTGTTTTGGGAAAAATATTTAAGCAACAGCTCCTCTGCTCATGCTGTTACATGGTAGGCTCTAACAAATGGTTATTACAGAGAACTGCCTGCATGAAGCTGTCTGCATAACATGAAACCACCTTGAACAAAGTAATAAACAGAGGGAGTGGATGAGTAGATCTGCTAGACTCACCGCAACCACTAGCAAACAAACAGCTTGCACCTTCGTGAGTTGCTGATGTTTCTCTTCACAACTTGTGTCAGGAATATATTTTCTTCATGGCCGTACTCATTAAAAATAAGCACCTGGGGTTTTGCAGGGAGCCAGGGTACAGGGGCTGAGTGGATCTGCTGAGGTAAAGGCCCTAATTACAGGAGGTAAGTCAGCAGGGCTTGAAGCACTGCCAGATCACACAATGTGTTTTGGAGGGCTGTAACTCCAGGGGTTAGTTTGCGGTCGGAAAATAAAATTAGCATAAATATCCTAATAATTACTTGCCTTGTCTGTGAAATCAGATTGACAAGTCCTGTGGGGAGAAACAACTCCTTTAATGAGCCTTCGCAGAGGTGCTGACTGCTGCGCTTGTTCTCGCTGGTATAACCGTGAGCTTTCGGGCGTGCATTGTGTCTGTCCCGGCTATTTTTGTTTGCAAGAGAAAAAACAGGATGTAGAACCATTTATTTTCAGCTTTAGCAAAATAGGTGCGTTCAGAAATACATTTCGTACCTTTGCTTAGAACCCCCCTTGGTGAAAAACGCTGCGTGTGGGGAAGATGCCCAAGCTCCTATTCAATGACAAACTGAAGCCAAGCTCTCGCTGACTTCACCACTTCTTCACTGGTATATAATAGGAGCGAGCTTTGCTTATCTTCTGGGGATAGTTTAAAAATCATTGCTTGAGCCTCGAGTTTGTGAAGCTGTCCACATTCTCCTCCCTGTGAGCTCTGAGAGAGGCTGTTTCACTGCGCCGAGAAGGTGACGACCCCCTGTAAGAGCTGGCTGGGCCATGGGCATCAATACCCTGTGGCTCCAGGATGTTCTCTCCCTTCCCTAAGAAGAGAAGGGGTCATCCTCTCTGAGAAGTGAACCCTCTTCCCCTGACACATAGGGTTCTGCTACGCATCGATGATGCCAAGTGCTGGGAGATGTGTTTTTGCTGAAAGCGGCTTTTGTTTAATATCTGCAGCTCCGATTTTCACAGCAGATCTACTTTCCAAGAGCTCTAGGTCTTAAGCAGAGAGGAAAATCCCACTGCTTGCTCACATTTTTATTCCTCTGTATAATCCCTCTACGCAGTGCCACGCAGCATCTTTTCCTCTTACAGCAGCTTCTGTTTTCTGGAACTGTTTTCACATTCGGATCTTAAGTGTAAGAACAAAAAGAATCTTGTTAGAGGTCTGTCAGCCTGAGAGGTGCCCCAGCAGACACCCCACGGTTTGGACTCTTTAAGTCAGCGGCTCCCGCTGTGAATTCAGCTCCTTTCCAAGCTCTGAGAGAATGCAAACAGTTCTTTCTCTCCATGGAAGTGTCCTTCTCCCAGAGGCTGGGAATGGGAAAACCTGACATTTGCCCATTTCTTCTTACACACACTTTTCCTTTTTTTGAACTAGCCACTTGCTTTCTGTTTCCCCTTCCCTGGTTCCACCAACAATTCTTGGTTTCCCATTACTCTGTGTGTGTTTATTCCAACACCGTTCCTCCTAGAACCATCTCCAGCACCTCAGCTGCTGGTATCTGAGCCAAGTGGGGAGGTGGAGGCTCAAAACTCCAGAGGTCGGTTTGCAGTGCACTCGTGCACACACAGCATTGCCCCAGTTCCCAAAACAAACACGAAGTTGTGAGGCCATGTCTGCTAAAGTGTGACTGCGCTGCTTAGTGCTGAGCAATGTTGCTGTATTCCTCCCATCCTAAATAGGCAGGAGCACACACTGATTCAGAAGCACGGTGGGGATGGGAACATTTCCTATAACCCAACGGATGATCTCACTGCCGTTTCAAAGGGTCAGGTTTTTCTTTCAGGTTTCATGCTTGTCTGATGAGAATGAGAACCTGTAGCTGAGAGTTACTGTCCTGTTACAGTCACCTCATAACCAGCCCCGCTGCTCAAAGCTCCCAGTGAGGTGGACAAACAGCTTTGACAGCTCTGCAATGAGGGGCTGATGTGCAGCTGGAGCATGGAGAGCTGCAGGAAGGAAGGAGGAGGTGGGCAGGCTGGCTGCAGGCAGGAGAGCAGGGGGTCAGCCCCAGGCTGTGGGATTGCTGCTTCAGCAGCCCTGTGCACTTGGAGTGCCTCGAGCCAGCCCTAATAACTGGGATTAGAAGGAAGACGGTGCCTTAGGGCAGCTTAGTGAAATCCAGCAGCTAACAGCCCCTGCACCGCAGTGTCCCAATGGGGCCGTGCAGCTCCAGTGCTGCTGATGGCCAAGTGAGGGGTGCAGGGTGGAAAACAGCACGTTAGCATCAAAGCCATCGTCATTTCTGAGACACACTTCGTTTTCTTCCTTCTCTCTTGCCTTGTCTCTTGCATTTGTTCCCACTCTTGTTCTCTACTAAATTCAAAGCATGTTTGTGCTGGAGGGGTGGCTCTAAAAGTGAAATCACATCGCTGGTGTTCAGAGGCAGATGGCAGCACCGTACCTGGGGAAAATTCTCTTTTGTTACAGCAGGACTTAAGCAAGGACTCCCACCCTCTCTATTGCAATCAGCAGCCAGAGCTCTGCCCAGGGCAGGCCCACGCCCCATGCCTGTGGTACAGCCGTGTTCGTTACTAGCATGGCAGGCACAGCAGTGACAGCCTAAGGGAAAAGCATCTCTGTGCTTCTTTGTCCCCTGGCTGCACAGGCACCTTGCTCCCGGGCATGCCTTGCATACCACCGTGACCTGCTGCTGCTGCCAGCCCCACAGCCATCTCCAAGCGCTGCTGAGCCCCAGCCTCACTGCGTGGCGCTGGATAACGAGTGGCTGCAGGTGATGGGAGCAGGTGGTGCTGCAGTGAGCTCAAGGTGTCCCACCCAACTGCAGGCAGGCAGGAGGGCGATGTCTCCAGCGCTCCTTCACACCGTCTCTCTACCTGCCTAAGTTTACTTTCACATCCTACTGCAAAAAGCCACAACTTGGAAGACCAAGCGCCTAACGTACGTGAGCGCACAGCTCTGCAGTGTAACGGCAGGACGCGCCGAGCCCCCGCTAACCGGCTGAGGGATGCGGCCGTTGCCCCGGGGGGGTCAACCCGTGGGCAGGGGCCGGGGCAGCGCTCCGGCAACCGCCTCCATCCGCCCCCTACTCCTCCCGCTCCGAGCCCGGCGGGGCGGGGCGGGGCTGGGCGGGCTAGCGGCGGTTCCCTCGGGACTCCGTTCACCCCCCAGCCCAGCCCGGCCCGGCCCGGCGGCGGAGGGCGGGCGGAGGCGGTGCGGGGCTGCACCTGCCGGGCTGCGCGGCGGGGCTGGGCTCGGAGCGGTGCGGCGCGGCTCGGAGCAGCTATGCCGGCTGCCACTGTGCCGGGGCCGGACGAGCCGCGCACCGCTGCGCCGGGGCGGGACGGCGGCCCCCATGGGTACACAGGTACGGGAGCGGTGCTCCTCTCCGCCGGGAACGAGGGCGGAGAACGGCGGGCGCCGGGCCGGGACTTGGGCTGTATGGGTGCGGGCGTCTCCGCTGCAGCCCCCGGCCCAGGAACACCGCGGCGGTCGTATGAGCCGCTGTGCGGGGACGCGGCTCGCGTTGGGGGCTGCGGTGCCCCGGGTGGGGAACGCCGGGGGAATACCGGAGGGTGGGACGGGGCTGCGGGGGTCCGGCGGTGTGAAAGCGAGCGGTGCTCGGAGGGAAAGGTCCTGCACGTAGCGAGCGCTGATGGTGCTTCCTACAGAGGCACGTTGACTGGGGAGAAAATGGAGATATCGGTGCTTTAAACGGTGCTGTATCGAGGAGTAGAATGGGAAATGAATCACAGGGTTTTTTTTTTGCTTCCTCTTCACCTCCCCCCCTCCCCTCCAACCCTCCGGTTTCGTTACTCCGCTCGATCCTGCGGAGCCTTTGACAATCCCTTTGTCTGGAGGCGGTTAACTTGATGCTAGTGGGAACTCGGAGAGCGTCCGGCCCTAACGCTGTGACCTCTGCACGGCGCGGGGTCCGAGGAGGTGCGGGTACACCGCAGCCCCCCCCGCATCGCAGCGCGCAGTGCTCCGCGGCTGCCCCGGAACGCGGGGCCGTCCTGCGCGGCCGTCCCTTCGCTGCCCACCTCGCTGTGTTCAACCTCTGCTGCCGACGAGCCGGGTTTTAGGAAGTCGGCAGAAAGAAGGGAACGTCTCCGGGCTGACAGCGTAGCGGCACTTGGAGTCGCATCCGCTCAAATGTGCTTAACTGTGCGTTTAATTTGAATTTAATCGAGCAGTTCGTTCTGAAAACGCGGAGCAGGTTCTGGGAAACGTACTTGAGAATTAACAACTCGAATGCGAGCACAGGCTCTGCTGCTCTGATTTTTTTTTTTGCTGTTGTTACTAATTATTGAGATTTCTATTTTCTGTAAATTCGTGTGTCATCGGTTGTGCCCACAGTAAGGGGCTCTGGGCAGGGCACGTCCCACGTTGTGCTCAGCCCTCTCATCCCATGTAATCGTGTCCTGCACCGATCTGTGGCAGGGCTCCCAGGGATGTGGGATCTGTGGCAAACAAATGGCAGTGGGCCTGGAATCCCCCGTCTCAGTTAACGCCTTGGGTGCTTGCAATCGTGACTGTGGGGTCAAACCACATCGCTGCATCCCTCACCTAGAAAACAAGAGCGCTTTGCAGCCTGTGCTTTTGAAGCCGGAAGAAGAGAATATAGCATTATGTGTGTTGCAGTACCTTTCAAGGAGGATTTTTTTCCCCTTTGTAAAGAATGGGATCATTTGGGCTTCATGTGGAGAAGCTGAAAGGGAGAAAGCTGTGTCAGGGCAGGGCTGCCTGAGGGTAGCTGTGCAACCAGAACAACCAGCACTGCTCTCTCCCCAGGCCTGCCTACACCAGTGGTGTGGGCCAGAGGCCCCCAGTGAGATGCTGAATTGGAATCAAAAGTGCTTTAAGGAGCAGGGCACAGATATGCCTGCATGCAGGTCTGCAGCTGTGGGGCCAGTGGGCATGCTGGCAGTTCGGGGAGAAGGGAGATCAGCAGTGCTTCTGTGGGTGCTCCCTCTGTGCCCCACAGCTCTGGACGTCTGCACACTCCCCACCTTGGCTGAATGGCAGTTGGTTACTGCATGTGTCCTCAGCTCGTGGGCTGTGCTGCTGTTAGAGCTGAGTGGTTTAGATGGCTAAATTATAACTACTTATATAGTTTCAAATTAAACTCTTGCTCAGGATGCTTAATTTAAAGTGTGACATGTTATTTATCCAGCAGTAGTTACAGGAGAAGTGACCTCTAGGGAGAGCTGATGACAACTTCTGTGTTATTTCATTTATCGTGTTCTTATCGGCGATCATTTTCATTGCTGCTTTGATTGAGCAATATTTCCAGCCTGGAACGATGGCACAGACATGTGCCCTTGTGTGCACCTTCTGCAGGGGATGATCAGAAACGCTTCAGGATTTCCATCTGAAGTAGTCTGTGAACGGGAGAGAAGTTAGGAGGAGTTCATCACAGCCTGTTGCTTGACCACTTAGGGCTCTGACAGCCTCATGCAGCACACTGCTCCTGTGCCTCCCTCCCTCTCACGTTGGGTGCATGCAGGGTGCTGGGTGCAGGCCCAGCAGGGTGCTTGCAGGCTTTGTCTGAAGAAGCCTCAGAACTGCTCACATAAGTTGACTAAGGCTTCCTGCCTGTGTGGAAGGCAGGGACGGCCCCGTGGCTGGCAGAGCCCTGCGCTGGTTGTGTCAGTGGGACAGTGTTGGGCTTCGAGTGGGAGAAGAAAGAGACAAAGGAGTAATTGAAGGTGTGTAGGCACTTATAATCTCTGTGTTGCTAAAGTTGGGACTCTAACCCTCTGTTTTTCTAGAGCAGCACTTTGGTTTTTGTTGTGAGTCTTCACTCATCCCTCAGTGCATGCTTCTGTAAGCACAGATGTACCTGTGTAGACACATCAGTACAGCCACGGAGAAACCCAGTGTAGGAAAGAAACATAAAACACGCTGGAAATATTTCTGTGCAGGACTGTGGCCTGGTGGGACTCTTGTTGCTGAACTCTTGGCAGTTGTGGCTCAGTTTTGTCCCTCTGCCTTCCCACACCAGGAAGGAGGTGCCTGCGGTGTAGCTGGGCAATGTGCTGCAGGAGGCTGTGAGCACTGCGTCCCACTGAGTTCCTGGGAGAAATCACCTCGCAGGCAGCACTGAGGGAAAGGCACTGTCTCTGCTTTGGGACCGACCCAGGCTGCAGTTTGCTGGGGGAGATATCCCTGTGTACGTGCTCTGGACGGTTGTTGTGGTGCTGGTGGGTCCTACCGGGCTGGGTGTGCCTCTGCTGTCCCTCAAGGTATCAGTTCTTTTGTTACAAGCAGCTTTTTTCTGAGCTGAGTTTATCTTTGCCAGAACAGAAGCAGAAGTCGCATTACCAAGAGCTTCTGGTTGCTCTTCCAGGAAAGCACGGCAAAGCTGTGCTTCAGAGCCACCAGTGCTGCACATGGGTGGTGAGCTGGGTCCCAGCTCCTTCCTCTGGTCCCTAGCTCAGGTTCCATCCTGGGGGAGAAAATACTCATTCTGAATTTCCACCCTGCAGGGAAGAAGGTGAGGTGACCTGCAGTGTATGGGCTTGTAATCTCCACTTCCTTTTTTTCCCATGAGAACAGAGAGAAACCTTTTATTAAATAAGATACCAGGAGTGGCAGTCACAGAATTCCAGCCACTATGCTTTAAGCTCCTGTACTGCAAGATGCAAATCTCAGCGGCTGTGAGTTTGCACCAGGCGTCGTTATTGCTTTGAGAGAATGATTTTTGTACTTGTCATGAAAACTCTAGAATGGCACAAAATAAAGAAGAAGAGTTATGAGGTCGTCTAGCACAGTCCTCCACAGTGCAAGATTGTTCCCTGTGGTATTCTCCAATACCTTGTCCAGGCTACTCCTAAATTACCTAGATATAGAGATGAATTATGTCTAGACTTATAACTTTCAGCTAGGGAATGAAACAGGCTGAATGCTTTGGGCCCAGAAGGTTGATATTTCAAAGATCAGAAGTCAGCTTCACGCTGTAAAGCCCAAACCACCCAAAGGCAACCTGGACTAGCTGCAGCCAGGAGCTGAACAGGCCTGCTGCCCTGGCTGCTCCTGCTGGGGCTGAGCTGGGGGCCCACAGGCTCCCACTGGAAATCAGCACGATGCACTCTGCCTCTTGGTCTCTGCTAACAGAGCTGGCACTGCAGCGTTGTGCCTTCAGTCATTTGACAAGTTACTGGTTTGTGTTCAGGCATCTTATTGATGTGCTGTCTTTCAAATGCTGTTGCCAATAAGCAGCAGTGCTATTGTTCAGGGCACTTTGGACTGCTGCTGTGGGCCTGAAGAGCAACAGGAAGAGGATTTGGCGTTTGCAGGAAGCCTGCCTGTCTTGCTTTTTGTTTTGCCTTAAGATGATGGTGAGAAATGCAGAAGTTGCAGGATGAGCAAGTGTTTGCCAAAATAAATCAGTTGGTACCTGGCTTTATAGCAGTTTGCTGGTGGCAGAACCATATGCAGGTGCAGGGTGAAGAGAACAGGTTAAATGCTTGTCTTTCCTTTAGTGCATCCATAAGCAATTAACAGGGGCCACAGAAATGATCCAAGAGTTGGAGTCCCTCTGCTATTGAGGACAGACTGAGAGAGCCTGGAGGGAAGAAGGCTTCAGGTAGACCTGATACTGGCCTGTCAGAATCTAATGGGGCTGTAAGAAAGAAGGGAACAGATTCTTCACTGGGGTCTGTGTGATAGGAAAAGGGGAAATGGTTTCAAACTAAAATAGGGAAGATTTAGATTGGGCATAAGGAAGAAATTCTTAGCACTAAGAGTGATGAGGCACTGACACAGCCTGACGAGGTGGTGGTGCCCTGTCTCTGGAGATACCCAAGGTCAGGCTGGCTGGGGCTCTGAGTACCTGATGGAGCAGTGGGTGTCCCTGTTCATTGCAGGGGAGTAGGCCAGGTGTCCATTAAGGGTCCCTTCCAACTCAAATGTTTTTCTAAGGCAGTTTTGTGCAAGCAAGGAGGGTCTGCATTGTGCAGCCAGCACTCTTAAAGCAGACCAGAACTAAGTTTCTCCCTCTTTGTAAATACAAGTACAGGCTGTCCCTGCCTGCTGTGCTGACAGGACATACAGGCCTTCCCTGAGCGACCAGTGGTGGGTCTGGCTCAGACCATGGCATCACGAGTGTGTGCTGTGCCAGTGGGGCTGCCCTTTGGTCTGCTTGCCTCAGCCACTTGTCACTGTGCGTGTAACCCACCTGCAATCATTTACTGCTTTAATCAACACTGTAAACACGATGGACTGATTCCTTGTCCTTACACTGCTGTCCCCATCCATCTTCATGTCGTCTTCCACTGGCTCCTAGGGGCAGGGAGGCCGTGAACAGCTGTGCTAATGGGTTCCTGCTGCCCTGGGAACAGCTTGGCCAGGAAAGCCTGATCTGGCAACAAGGAGATAGGGCAGACCTGGAGGGATGAAACCATGCAGGAGGTTCTGAAATCTGACTGTTATTTTCTCAGTTCATGAATGATTTCTATCAGCACAGTAAATTGCGTGCTATTGCTAACTCTTTCAGACCAGTGTCTAAAAAAATCAATTATTCACAGAAATTCTTGCTGACAGTTGTGAGTACCAGGTCACAGTTCTTTGGTGTGCAGTTAGCAGCTTCAAACAGCAAACCGAGAAAAGGAACAAGGGGGGAGGAATGTGGGCTGCAAATCCAGCACTGGTTCCCGGAGCAGCGGCTGGAAACCATGGGGATAGGCAGAAGGTTTCCATATTCTTTTCAAACAAGCTCTTTGTGCAAATACAGCTTCTTCATCTACTCTTATCAGCAGCACTGCCAGCTGCCTCAGGCAGATAGCTCATAGCTGCTGTGAGGTGCACGGGGCCCAGTGTGCACTTGGTAGTGAGCGGGGAGCATCCTGGGCTGCCATGCAGATCCAGGGGGACCTGGCAGCACTGCACAGTGAGAGCAGCAGCCTTTGCCCTGCTCAAATGCATGGCAGGATTTGGATTTGTATCAGCTTGCTTGTAGGCTTACTATCAAATGGAAGAAGTTAGATGTGTAATAGTAATAATAATAAAATTTATTCCATCTGAGGAGAAGAAGCCAAGTAATTGGTTTTAATAGGGTTTAGCACCTCTAAGGAGGTGCTAAACCATTGTGTCAGTGGAAAGCCACAAAGATGAAGCATTCTCTGACAGCGAGGCCTTGTCTTGGAGCTGCTGGTATGACCAGCACTAGTGATGTATTTGTATTAGAACAGGCTGGACAACATGGTTTTGGCATTTGAAAAGGAACAAAAGCAAAAGCGACAATTCCACCAAAGCATCTGCTTTTAGTCAAGAGGTTGTCAGATTTCCACATGAAAGTGCCTGGAGATGTCTCCAGACCTCAGAAATGTCCATCAGCAACATGGTCAATCAATATTTATACATATATATATGTAAAAGTGCTCAGCTCTGACATTGTGTGCCCATAAAACCTTTTATAGGTTTTATAGCTGCTGTGCTTTCCTTTCTGAAGTGGGTACACCATTTGTTGTCTTCACTCATTCTTTTTTCTTCTGTAATTACTTGCTGGTAAAGAGTATGTAGCTGCTTGTAAATACTGGCAGGACTACTGGCGCTCATGGGCTCCTGGTTATCTCTACAAGAAGGGAAGGCCCTGAGATAAAGAGAGGTTTTGGAAAGGCAGGCTCATGTATGAGCATGGTGAATGGCTTGCCAAAGATTGGAGGCTCCTAAAGCTTGTCTGCTTTCCCACCAATGCACGATTCATGTTCGAGTGGGCCTTACTACTGAGCTGGGTGCTGAAATGTGGATTTCCCAGTGTTCTGTAGTGTAGCTGTTTATTCAGTTTATTTAGCTCTGTCTGCTGCAGTACATCTTGTACGTTTGGGGTCTAAGTAAGTGCAGGTGAAAAGCTCATTTCAAATTATTCCTCATAATTTTATCCTCTTTTGGGTCTTTATTTTAGAAACAAGGGCACAAGCTGTGTGTTCTGCAAGTTGCACAGTTTAATTATCACCTGCTTTAGGATGACAGAGAGGAGCCCATCAGTAGCTCTGTTCACTGAACAGTCATAAAAGCAGCTGTTGGATAATTTTGTTTGGGAACAGTTCACGTTAAGGCACAGTTTTGGTGTGCTCCATAGTGGATGCTTGGTTGATTATTATTTTTTTTTTCGGTATTTTTAATGTGGAAATAATGGTGAAGAGACAGAGAGATGAATGCTTCACATTTGCCTTATGGACCCTTCCAGTTCTTGAAAGTTACACTGTTAACTTTTCAGAAGTGCCATAAACCACTTTCTCAGTTCTGTTGGAAAACAGACTTAAATTAAGTACAGAAAACCCATCTGCTTCTTGCTTTACCGGGGCCTTCATCAAATACTTCATTTTTCATTGAGTTCTTCTTTCTCATTTAATCTTTCCCATAAGAAACGTATTCAGCATCATCCTTGTTGCTAGATCCCACAGTAAAATCTACAGATGAGAATAACCTGACTTTGATGTAAATTGGTGAAAAAAATCAATCACAGAGATGGCAGTACAGAGACTGGAACAAATCCTCGCTTAAGAGTAACATGAAAGACACAAATAAGAACTGTTTTACACCAATTCCGAACATTATTTATGTTTGAAATGGGAGCAGATCGTGCGTGCTGTCAGCACACCCTAATCTAGCATCTCGGTGGTGTGTAGCTTGGGTTTTGTGTGGATTAAAGCAGCTCGCAGTGCTGCAGACGGGATGTGTCAGAGCTGGGGAGTGCATAGTGCTGACTCCTAAATCTTGCTGCAGCTTGTTTGATGTGCCAAGGCAAAAAAGCTAGATGAAAAATGCTGCGAGGGACAGAAGGGAATCTGCCCACCAGTTCCTTCTCCTGTCCCCACTCCGACTCTTCAGGAGGGGAGTGGTGTGGGATGGTGTGCTGCTGGTCTGAACAGCTCCTGGCTCTCCATAGTCCCAAATGCCACCAGAAGAGAAGCTCTCTTTGTGCCACCGTGATGCATGGCTCTGCCATTGTCACTGGGTGTGTTGCAAGCCGTGCCTTGAGAAATCAGTTGTACCTATGGAGCAGGCAGCGGGGAAGAATGAGGAAGATTCATTGAAAGGAGCAAGCCTGAATTTTGGCCTTGCATGTAATGGCAAATAGGCTCTTCCTATATATGCAATCCAATTAGAGTCCATTGGCTGCAAAATGATTAAATTAATCTGTAATTACAGTTCGCTGACAAGCTCTTTAGCTGTTGTAACACCTGTTGGGGGTGTGTGAGCTGTGGTTTTGTTCCCTATCTTCCTTCCTTCACCCATGGCAAGCTCTTCCAAGAGCTTCTCTGTGAGCTCGCTGTAGATGTTCAACATTACACCTGTGACTTCAGGAACAGTAATTTCTAATGCGTGCTTTTCTAAGAAAATAGACTTGCAGAAATATCATCAGCCTGCTTATTTTCTTCAGGGTTTATAGAACCTAATGTTCTGTCTATTTCTGGCATCTGGCTATTACAGCATGTTTTAGTTGCATTAAGTAGTCAACAGTAAGCAAAGCAAAAGCTTGAATTATGCGTGTATGGGAATAATGAGGTGAAGTCACAAATGGCTCTATTTCTGCACAGACAGCAAGTGGCTATCTTAACAAAATGCTTTCAGATAGCTACTACTGTATTTTAGATCATTTTGGCATATGCTTATGCAATGTATTTGATTTCCATTTGCTGTGTTTTGCTGTGTGGAGGGAGAAGGAGCACAGGAAATGTGTAACGGGCAAGCATTCTTCAGTTACTCTTTCATTTCTGTTTCCTTATCAGCAAAACATAAATCTGCTGCATGCTGACAATGAAACCATATGGTGACTCTTCCTGACAAGTCAGTTTTGCAATACAGACAGCTCTGTCTGTGCATGGAAGGAGTCTTTTTGGATTACTTTGTCTTAATTCTTACATTACTCTTTAAATTTCAGTGCCAGGAAATTATGTATTTGCCTTTTTCTGTACTCAGTGGTTTGCGTGAATTAAGAATTTACAGAGCATGCTCAACTTCAGTGTTTTTACTCTGGGGGCAGTTACTTGTCATGTGAAATAACGTGTTTATTTGCTATAGCCAATGCCCTCCTGTGCTGTTAGACTGCAGCATCAGATTCAGGTACTTTTTGAATGTCAGATATCCTCTTAGTGTGAAGAAATGTACGGTTTGAAGAATCTCTTGCAGGTGTGCCCATAGGATGCTTAAGGTTTTTGATTCCTTGTGCCTGAAGTGACCCACTGATGGCTGCTGGTCTGCAGTGACCGCAGCTGAAGCAGTGCCTTGGGTGATGTGCAGCATGGATAAGGTGCTTTGTGGGTCCTGGTCAATGAGTCAAATGAACCAGCGGTTGTCTTCAGAGCTTCTCCTTGAGCTCAACATTGGGAAGTGCTTCTCAGCCTTTGCTTCATAGCTGATGAGTGAGTTTTCTTTTTGTGCTCAGAAGTAGTAGCCAGTGTCTGGAAGTGTAAGCAGCGCACAAGCCTGGGACTGGTGAACAGCGTAGCAGTCATGGGAACTAGGCTCGGGAGACACGTATCAAATCTAGGAGGGAAGCCATGAAACTAATGAAAGCTGAGCAGCACATCATGAATGGAGATGTTTACTATGAACTACTCACACGTGGCTGATAGATCCATGGTAATGCCTTGCATGATGCTCCCAGCTGCAAATGCTGCCTGCTAGGCGTCACTCTGTGGGGTTTGAGGTGGAGCTGTGTCAAAATTGACACAAGCAATATTTACAGCTCTTATTTAATATTGCATTTCTGAGTAGTGGAAGTTACTGCAACCCAAGGCATGATATTTTCTAGACATTTAGAAAATAAATATGAATCAAGATATAAACCGGGCCAGCATGAGTGTCTGTGCAGTGTTAGTGTTTTACTTCAGCAGACGATGCAGCCTCCAACACAGACCTCAGCTGAAAGCAAAAATTCCTCCTTGTAGTAGGTGTAGTCAAACAAGCATGCCTGAAGAGTATTTAAAGGACAGATCTATGCAGAACATCTCCTTGTACAAATAACGAGGGTGGAAGCTCACTGAAACAATAATTTTCAAGAAGTGGATGAAGTAACCTGGCATAAGAGTGGGTGCAATGAGTAACTGCAAGGACTTTGTGGATCATTAATAGAAAGGGATGCTAGAGCTCACAAGAAAGATTCCCAAATGAATTATTAGAAGGCTACTGCCAATGAAAATTAGAGCAAATCTGATCCAAAGATTTTAAATCTGAACTTGGATAAAATTCACAAACTTGTACTGGAAAAAATCCCATCTGTGAATTTCAATAACAGTTCCTACAAAAAAAAAAAAATCATGTTTTTAATGTTTTGATACTGGCCAGAAGTGGTGTTGAAAAGCTCTAAGAAGAGGAAGAAATAGCATTTCTTGTATGGCCAAGTGCAGATATGTGCAGTACAGTTGATTAACTTCCAGCTAAGGATCTGTGTAAACCCAAGTATAGAAGCTATCAAAATTTTATCACTTATTGGATGTTGTCAAGAGGAGTCTTTGGAATAAGTACCTCAGTTACATCCGTGCAGGACTGTCATCTGGGGATGACATAATGCTATTACAGCCCTGGCCAAAGCAAGGAAATAACCACAGCTTAATGGGACATTGGCAAAGGAGAGGCTGTTGCAGATCTCTGTAATGCTCGAGCGAAGGAAGTATTTTAAAATAATAATGACTTAAGGTCGCTGACAGTCTGAGGTTTTAATCACTCTACATATGCAATTATGGGCAAGGACAGTGCAGGAAGGTGTAAAGAGCATTGGCACCAGCCACGTGCTACTCAGAGTGGCCGATGGTGGATTAAATGTAAAAAAGCCTTGGAAGAAAACATCAAGAGCTAAATTATCTGTTCTTTGGCTGTGCAAGGATTCCAGGTAAACTGGCAAGTCTGCTGAAAGAGTCTGTTGAGGGCTGCTTAGGATGCTAAGCAAGCGTAAGTTGGATCAAACTTGCCTCTGAGATACTTTCTGCATCTCTTGCAGCTAGAAGTGTCACTGACATGAGCTCTGTGTGATCCAGTACCTAAAATTAGCCTTGAAACTATAAAATGCAATGATGGTCGGTATTTTGCAGCTTATGATGGCTTTTCATAGCATCTTGAATGTATAAGGTGAAGAAAGAAGCTGGTAACACTCTGAAGTGAGGGAGAAGATGGTCCAGCTCACACACCCATTGTGTTCAGGTATCAGATGTTGGAATGAAGGGCAGGAGATAAGGGAAATGATGCTCTAGGAAAGATTTGCTCTTGTGAAAGCAAGCTGCTGCCGTTGTGATGGACTGAATGTGGTGGCAAAATGAACATAAATAACCTGCATGGAATTAAGAAAGGCATGTTTTTAAAATACCATCCTCAGTGTGTATTTACTTAGATTAGACCAGGAATTGTCACTGTGGTTTTATTTGGTGTTTTGCTGAGATTCCTCTGGATTTGGTTTTCCAGGTAGCTGGGTTTTGTTAAGAGCATAGATGGAAGATGAGTCAGCAGGCAGCCCATCTCCTGTGGTTTGATCGGAGCAGCTTAGAGTTAATTAATGACTGGAGGGTGTTTTGGTATGAAAAATGAAAAAGATTTGATGTCAGTGTTGTAGCTCTGTCCAAGTGTTCTTGAGGAGACTATTAAAACTCTCAATTTCTTTCTACTTGTACATGTGGGAGGCATATTTTTCCTCCTTTATTTTTTTCTGTGCCATCTTGGTGCTTGGCACTCTGGCCTTGCAAGAGCAATCCCTGCTGAAGACATCTTGAAATCAGCTGAGTGAAGTTTGGTTTCAGATGCAGAAGCAGTGCTGCTGTTTAGTAAGTGTTAAACACAGAAAAGAGGAATATGTAAAGCAATTCCCAGGTTCTGTCAGTGCTCTGGTACAGGAGCAGAAAAACAATTGTTGTTGTCCTTCAAGTATAGTTAGATATTATGTGTTGTCTTAATGACTGACCATTAAAATTTATGTTACAAATGAATGGAACAAGGAATATTGTAGCAACAAAACTTGATGTATAAAGCTAGTAGCTGACAGTAGGTTGCTGAGAGGAGAATAACTGGAGACTCAAAGAACAGCAGAATGTACTGCAGAAAATAGAAAGAGAAAAGCCAAAGGAAAAGAATGTGTAACACTTGAGCAATAAAGCAGTGCTTGTAACTTGCAAATTGAGATGATGATGTGATGTCTCTCTTTGTCCCTTTTCCTCCTTGTCCTCTTCCTGTGCAAAGGTCTTAAAGCTCTCAGCTCATCTCAGCCAGGGTTCGTGGAGGTGTGGTAGTCTGAAGATAAGGAGATTGTCTGTGTTCGTGATAAGATGCTACCATATAGACTGGAGTGCTGATGAATGTGGTCAGTCCATTAGGTCTTGGAAAGTTTGCGTGAGAGAGGATGTGTCATGAACATTCCCCGCATGGAAAATCCCATCCTGAGTAATTAATTAAACACAGAGCCCAACAATATGGGAATGGGTCCAACAAGACCATGCCACTCACAGATTAAATTTTGTTTTGAGTTTATCTGGTTTTATTTGTTTGTTTTTAATGTTCATTGTGTAAAAGTAGCTGTGTAGCAACATAAGTGAACCTCGTTGCAGGGGCTGTGAGAGCAGAGGAGCTTCTGGCTAGGGTGACACAGTCTGGCCACAGAATGGCTCCTGGCAGCACAGGCAACGCTGCCCACGCAAACCTCTGTTCCTTGCTTTGACCATTACCTTGAGCTGATTTAACATATGATTATGACAACCATCCAGAGTGAACCTTCACTTTCTGCTCTCATGTTGCATTGCCTTTTGTGTTTATTCTGCAGGGCAGTGCAGCCGCGTGCCCCCTCCCCAGCTGGGCACCCTGCAGATCATTCACGGCAATGGCACCGCAGTTGGGACGGTCATCGCCTTCCAGTGTGCAGCCGAGCACCAGCTGGAGGGGCCGGGCATCATCACCTGCGTATGGAAGGGGAACAGTACCCAGTGGACAGCAGAAGTGCCCTCCTGCAAGCGTAAGGCTCTTCCAGAACCATTTTCAGTCCCTCTGGGCTGCTGTGTAGTTATTTAGCTTTGTGTATCTCCTACAACCTGAGGATTAACTCTAGACATCTGTGCAAGGAAAAAGACAAATTCAATTTCCTTCAAAGTTGCCCCCACTGACTGTAATTGTGCTCCATATGCGTTCTGACACTGTTAATTATCGTGACACAGAAAAGACTCTGTCGGATTTCTGCCCATTCTTACATCACCCACTCCGGTAGTGTTGCACCCGGAACAAATGTGGCTCTGTAGCTACAGGGTGTTCTGTTCTTCACAACTTGTGGAGATGAGACCAACTAATCTGCAAATGTATTTGCAGACCTCTAATCTGATGGGATTCTTTTCTGAAGACATTTTGCTGTAAAAGAAACAGCAATATTTTTCAACAGTATCAGGCTGTTGCCTGTGGGCAACCGCATGGGAAAGTTATCATATTAACAAATAGCATTTGGATGACAACATCATTAACTACCTTTCATGCTGTGTTTCTTCCTATTAATTACAAGATGGTTAGTAATTTGACTGGAAGTAGACCTCAACAAAACTCTGCAGCATTGAACTTCTGAGTTTTGTAGTATTTTAACTGGGGAGCTCAGTCTGTATCTCAGATTTGTATCATTTTAAATCATTGGTAGTTGGATAGACTCTTATCAGTCCTTCTGAAATTCAGGTGTTCGTATCTCTGGTTTAAGAGACTTCAATGAAGAAAATAAATGACAGAAAACCTCCTGTTAATGTAGAGCTGAGCTGAACCATTCCTTGTGCTGATATCTGTGCTGAAAGAGCCAGACGAGTTCTGAAGTGAGATATGTTTAGAGCTCAAAACAAGCTGGCAGAGGTCTGTATTGGCTTTACCTTGCCACATTCCCACTCTTCCTTTTGTCTGGATAAATTCATTTCTGATGTCAGATCGCTGTGAACACAGAGCCTTACAGATACCATCCCTTCCATCCCCAAACAGGGTAAGACTGTTTAGTCACTTCTTCCTGTTATGATACCTTTTGGGATATCATAACATAGAGCCATCCCCAATATAAAAGCCTTCTTTAAACCCACATACCTTTCAGTATTTGCAGCTCCACTCCTTGTCAACCATTGATTAGAAGAGTCTGGTATCTCATCTGCATTTGATAGACCAACAGAGTTGTGCTTTCTAGTTGCAGTACTAAAAGGCATTGTGTTTAACTGCAGTACTAAAATACTTGTGAGCAATTGCTTAGTAGCTTATAAACGGGAAATTTTAAATAGCCCAGTTTAAGATCTGAGTATCTTTAAGTTGAAGCCAAGATACTTCAGTATCTTAACACATGCTTAATACTGAGCTGTTACTAGCAGAAGTGTGAAGCCAGGTAAGTTTCAGCATGATTTAATGAAAATATGAGAGATAAGTGTGTCAGCCTCAGAAATGTTCTCCTGTGTTTGCCTTGCTACAGCCATATCAAAGTATGAGACTTTTGGATTTAAGGTCGCAGTGATTGCTTCCATCGTGAGCTGTGCCATCATTCTGCTGATGTCCATGGCTTTTTTAACCTGTTGTCTCATCAAGTGTGTGAAGAAAAGTGAAAGGAGGAGGACTGAAAGGTATGTCAAGAAAAGGCTTTTAGAACTGGCTTAAAATATGTACACCATGTGGACTCCATTGCTACGACAGCAGGGAGCTGCACAGCTCCTTTCCAGGGCTTGATGCTTAGAATACCATGAGGATATTAACTACTTACAGTCCTTCATTTGTAGAGTAGACCTTAGGCATAGAAAGACTTGAAATCAAGAGTATTTAGATGCCTAATTCTTTTTTTAATATTGAATGACTTAAGTGGACATGAACAGATCTAGTTCTACCCAGAATTATGCAGGAACTGAATGTACAAGTCTTACTCTCTGGCCCAGCCTTTCTCTCTTTCATTTATTTAATTTTGGGTGTATCTTTGCTTCTCCTCTCTCTTTTTATTCTCTTGCCCTCATTGAACTCCTCTGCGAAATACAATCTACTCACGTCAAAACCATCAAAGCCTTCACCATCTGCAAAGTGTGCTTAGAGCTGTCACAAAGATGCGACAAACGAGAGCTGGAAAGACTTAAGATTTTGTCATCTGGCTTGAAGCACAAGACAGTGGGCAGAATTATAAGCAGACAAGGGAAGAAGTAAAATTTACTCATCCTGTCCATTACAAAACCTTAGTGTGGAGGATGACTGAGTGACCAGATCTGTGTGAATGCTAAATCCAGGCAGCTGTTGTTCATGGGGGCATCCTTTCAAATTTACCTGCTGCAAAGAGTCTCTGTGTGCACCTGTGTGCTTCATTTTCCTCTCACTTTTCCTGCTTGCTGCTCCCAAAATGGTGTAGCTCTGTGGGCTGGCTGCTCACAGCTGAAGCCAATAAGCTGCATTTCTTGTTGATTTTTAGCCACCTCTTGCTTCAGATAAACATTTGAAGTGAGGTGAGGGAGAGTGGAGAGGATCCAAGTGAGGGTCTCTGTGCTCTGAGCTGTGTTTTATCCAGAGCTGGGTAGGAGCCAGGCTTTCTCTTTGGGGGAAAGTTCTGTAATTTCAAAATCTGACTGTAGCCAAAATACAGATTTTTTTTTTTCCCTTGAAAGAATTTTGCATGGCAAAAAAGCCTTTGGTGTCATTCATAGTATTAGTTTTTCACTCACAGCATGAAATAAATTTTGAAATGAAAAGGGTGAGTGGCATTTTCAGGATTGCTGCTTTTCTTTCCGATAAGACTATTCATATCAAAGTCCTTGTACTTCATTTATTTTAAATGAAGTTTTGTCAAAATTAGCCATCTGCAGGACTTTGATGTCTTGTTATTTTTCTCCTCCAAGAGAAAAAGAATTTTACAGTGGGCATTTTGACCCAGTTCTGCCCCAGGGCATGGAATGGTTCACTGAGCTTCCCTTTCCCAGTGTGCTGCTGCCCTCTGTCCTGTGGCAGTAGCCTTGCTGCAGCCGAGGGTCCAAGGGCTTGAGCAAGTGCAAATCATAGGACTCTCTTCTGTTAGATCAGTTGATGTAGTGGGAAGATGAGGACCAGCCCCTGGATGCACAAATTACTTCTTGATTCAAAGAAGAGATGCAGTTTGATAATACAAAGTGAGAACTCTTAGGAAGAGGCTGGTTAAATAAGTGTCATTTAGGCCACCTCTGGAAGAAAAGGCAGTCTGTATCTGCAGAGCAATGTGAGTGTCCTCATCTCCCCTTCAGCTTTGAAATTCTTCTGCCTGCTTTTTCTGTCCCTCTTAGTAGATTTGCTAAAAAAAGGTCACCTCTGTCTACAAGCCTGTCTTTAAGGTATCTGATGATCTGGCAGGACGTGCCATCCTGTGCTTTATCCCTGTGTCTGGGGAGATGGCAGACAGAGGCATCCAAACACCCTCCCATAATATAGCCTCCTCCCAGGCCTTGCCTCATGGCACAAGGATAGCATCCATTTTCTTTGATGGAAGCAGAACTGCATCCTGTGAGGATGGAAAAGTCATGGAAATCAATATTGCCATACCTCACAGTTTAATCTCATCCCAGCAGCCAATGTGATTATTAGTGACAATGTGAATGTTAGACCTCTTTTAAAAACAGGAAAAACGCTTACGATTTTTTTTAACCCTAGAGAAGGAGAAAGCAGCACGAGAAGTGCATTGGGCACATCCAGAAGGAAATTCTGAAGGCAACCAAACACATCCTGCTGTTAAAAATGTTAATAAAATCGTAGAATCATTAAGGTTGGAAAGGACCTCTGAGATCATCTAGTCCTACTGTCCACCTGCTATCAATATTGCTCACTAGATCATGTCCCTTTGTACAACATCGGAATGTTTCAGCACCTCCAGGGATGGTGACTCCACCACTTCCCTGGGCAGCCCGTTCCAGCACCATTCTTTTGGAGAGGAAATGTTTCCTAGTACCCAACCTGAACCTCCCCTGGTGCAAACTGAGGCAATTCTCTCTCATCCTATTGCTGTTACCTGGGAGAAGAGGCCTGCCACAACCTCCTGTCAGGCAGTTGTATAGTGATAACATCTCCCCTGAACCTCCTTCAGACTGAACAACACCAGTTCCCTCAGCCACTCCCCATAAGACCTATGCTCCAGACCCCTCCCAGCTTCATTGCCCTTCTCTACACACGCTCCAGGGCCTCAATGTGTTTCTTGTAGTGAGGGGCCCAAAACTGAATAGTAACTGCCTCCTGGTCATCAGTTCTTCTCCTAAACCTGCCTGGTGATTTTTTTTATCCTGAAGGAACCCCTTTTGCAGTGCTGCAAAAATTCACAGAAAATATTTTTTATGAAATAACATACTCCCTAAAATCTCAGTGCTTTGTAGTCTCTTTGTGCACACCTGGAACTGGCCTGGTGTGGTGTCACTGATAAAAGTGCATGAGAGCATTAACACCAAATTATCCCTTAAGTGCTTTCTCTATTACCTGTAGTCTCAAAATCCACTGAATCAAATGGATATAATTATTGAACTATCTGCAGGTGCTCATCAGACAATTGCTCTCTTATTTCTTTTGTTTGCTTGGTTGTTTTTGTTTCGTGGTGGTGTTTTTTGCAGAATGCCAGGTAACATTTAAAACCCCAGAGCTTTACAGATCGATATTTGTGCTGTATAGGACACTCCCCCTTAAGTACAGCAAACATTTAAGTCTGGAAATATGGCTCACTGTTGAAGTTCAGCATGTGTTTAAGTGCTGTCCTAGTAGACATGGACTTAGATTTGATCTCCAGTGAACGAGGACTGAGGTCAGATAAAAGCTCAGGTATGCATTCATTACAATGCTGTATTTTACTCTTTGCTTTGTTCACAGAGATATGCAGCTGTGGTACCAGCTCAGAATGGAGGAATTGGAGAACATGCATGCTGCTTACTTTGGTTATAAAGGAAGAAATAACAGCAACAACAAGAAACTCAGGAATAAATCTGTATTTGACGACATGACTAACATGGCATACGACAACAAAGGCTTCTACAGGTAAAGCTGTTAAAACATAGTGGTTTTGAATGAGGTTGTTGAAGAAATTTTAATGTTTGTCAGAGATGTGCTCAGCGGGCTGCCCTGAGGAGGATGTGCCAGGGTGTGGTGGCAGCACCGAGCTGCGGTGTAACACATGGGTTTCCTTGACCTTGCCTGCCCTGTAAGAGTTGTGTTGCAGAGCAGAAAAGCTGAGCACTTGGTTACTTTCAGCAGTGCTTGGTGAAGCCTGGTCTGCAGAGGAGGTTGTGCTAAGTTAAGTGGAGAAAGGTTTTTAATTGGCTTTGTTAAGTGGATGCTAAAAAACAGCAGGTAAGTGGCTACATAGTGCAGTTGCAGGGTATCGAGCCTGCCTAAGAGCCTTAGGAGAGGAGCCAGCCAGGGTCAGCCCAGGCTGTTCCCATCCCTCTGTGCCTGGAGGACACTCCAGAGAAACATTGCAGTCACTGTGTGCAGGGCAGCACAGTGGGATCCTCAGCTGCAGTGTGCCACTGCCCCATAAATGCCACCTCAGCGGGAACTCCGACCCTGTGGCAGCCCAGGGAAATGTCCAGCCTGAATCGAGGAGTGCCCTGTGGCATGGTTGCATGTGTGATGGGCAGAGGTGATTTTCTGTTGGTTCAAAATCACCTCTGAATGTGTCCAGATGTGTTTTCTCCAACAAAAGAAACTTGTACCATCCATACAAACACATGTCATCGTGTCTTTGATAACCTCTGAGTGTTCTTTTGTCATCGTGTATGGTAATACATAGTGCAATCCTCGTTTGCTTTTAATTCGCTGCTCCCTTGTAGAGCTTTTCTGTACAGCAGTACCTGCGATTTGTGGCTGTTACCTGCAGAAAACAGCTTTATGCAGATTGCAGACCTGCTTCTGTGTCACAGTGCAGCCGGAAATTTCATTCCATTGGAGCACTTGCATGAAAGTCTGACGGCTGTTTAATCAGTTCTGAGCTTTGGGTGTTTTCAGAAAGATGTATAAAGCTAATTAAATGAAGTTTATAACCTAGACGGTTTTCAGGAGTCTCTCGTTGCAATTTTTAACTTTGGACAACTTCAATCTTTTACAGTATAAGCGTTTTGAAAAAGCGTAATCGGCTTTTAAAGTAACACAGATAAATAAACACAGAGCTATCTATAGCACTTAGAGCTCTGCTGGAGCCTCAGCTCCTTCTGCTGCTTATCTGCACCACTCCACAGGGCAGAAGCTGCTGTATTATGTTTACCAAATTCTCTACATCTTTTCTTAACTGAAACGAGCAGGGAATACACAGTTCTTCCGGATAAGGAGCTTCTCTGGGGCCAGAAGTCAACAGTTAGATTATTTCTTTAGAAAACTGGAGGGTGTGCAGTTCTCCAGTGGGAAATGCAGAGGGCAGGAGGATAATGACTGTGAGCACTGTTTTTCCTGCACAGGACAGTACAGATGCTGTGTTGGGTACTGGGGCACATACCCTCCTCCTGGTGCACGAGGTCACTGTCTGCCATGGTGGGCTTTCTTTCCAGGATGTGGAGCTGATGTGATCCTGGATAATGAGCAAAAGTCAGCTGGAAGAGTAGGGGTATCAGGCCACACATGCTGGAGGAAGGGTCTAGCTATTTGTCCAGTAAAGAACAGATGCTGTTTCTAATTGGACAGAGAAATAGTATCAAAGCTATTATAGACCAAGTAAAACAGTCTCGGGATTGCTCTGGGGACAAGTGTGACCTGTTATCAGTTCATACCACATTCTCTTTCCTCACCCAAATAGGATCTACTTAATCAGGGTTAGTGGAAGATGTTCCCTTCTCCTATTTATTTCTGTTAAATGGATGTACGCATAGGGTGAGGCGAGGAAATGGTGCTAACATGTCTCGTGCCAAGTCTCAGAGACAACAAGTGGCCTGTCAGCTCTGCTCCCCTGGCAGGACTGAAAGGTGCATGTCACAGCTCGGCAAGGTCTCAGCGTGCTGTGTTCCAGAGATGTCTTGGCTGAGCTTTGACCAGACAAGGATGTAGGTTGTGCTGCCTTTCAGACTGAACAGATCCAGTTATTGTACATCATCTACTAAACAGTTTGACTTGCCACTTTAAGGAACAAAAGTGCTTTAGGAAGAAATAAAATGAAAAGCCAGTTCTTTCAGGCAGGTTAGGTTTTATAGAGTAACTGAGGAGCACAGTGCTATCATCTGTTAAAGTGATGCCTTAGTTTGCTGATGAGATCGTTTTGGCTGTAATGACGTGCCATAACAGAGATCCAAAACGCTGACATGAAAGTTATAAATAATGCAGGACCTGGCTGTTGGACAGCAGAGGCTCCAGTGTGTTGTTCTGGTCTTGTCTGCCCTAAAACGAGGTCCTCATCCCCTTGTGTTTGAAGTGTGGAACAAATGTGATGAATATGTAGTTTAGCCGGGAAACACTGAATTTTAATGACAACTGCTGTAACTGTAATGAGCCCCATTCTGGCTTCTAGGGTGCATGAACAAATTGCTTTAATATGCTGAGAAATATGTCTGTGAATACCTGGGATCATTAATGGCAGTGTAATCTCTGTTGATGCTGCTGCTTCATTTGGAGGTAAGGAGCCATAAGGAGGTTAAAAATAGCAAGTTTTAGCAGCAGCTCATATATGCAGGAGCTGGAACCGTATTTGCTCTTTTATAATATTGGAATAGTTCACCAATGCTGAGTAGGACCAGCAAGTTACGAGGCATGGGAAGGACGTGCTTTCCCCAGAAGGTTGGAGCAGAGGCAGCGGGTTGCTGCATAGCACAGGGCTGGAGGCCGATGGCAGAAGGCTCATCCTCAGCTGCAGGAGGTGAGAGGGGCACATGGGCAGCCTGGCAGCCAGCGTGCAATGCCTGCAACCTGGAAAGGGTGCACTATTTACTCCTTGATTCTGTGGGAGAATGAAACCAAAGTTGTAAAGTCATCCATCCAGGGTGAAAGACCATCCTCAGAACAGCGGGTACCATCACACTGCTTTGAATTAGATGGTCACTGTGGGTCTCACGAGGACATTAGCACTTAAATGGATCTGCTCCTGAGCAGCAAATTTGGGTAAACTGAAGTAAGTTTGAGTTAGTTGTTGTTGATAGAAAAAATAATTTTCCTTCCCTGAGAGACCTCGCTGAATCCTTTGGGATAATTTGCTTCAGCAAAGCACTGCCCAGAATGAGCAGTCTTCTTCCATCCCAAGCAAATATGTGTGTGGGACCACATGGGCTGGGTCAGCTGCCACAGCCTGGAGGAGCAGCAGCCATACAGCCCCTCCTCTGCATGCTCATGAAGAGGAGCCAGCGGCTGGTGGAGCTTGAGAGAGGGAGGGAGGGATGTCAGCAAGAGCTGGAGTTAAAGGCACCAGTGCTGAGAAAAGTTGGGGTCACCTGCTGCCATGGGAGCATCTCGCTGTACCCCAGGGTTCAGGGTATTGCTGAGCTGGAGCAAGTTTGCCCTGGGATCCCTGCCTGGAGCCAGGGAAGTTGGGTAGCCTGAGCCAGCAGCCACCTTTTGTCCACCATACAGCAGTGCCTCTGTGACAAGTCACTAATGTGTGCACCAGCTCACAAAGCCACCGTGAGGGCAGGCAGCAAACTGCTCTTGGCATAGGAGGACAGTAAAAGCAGACACACCAACATACAGAGAGGCACCCATCCCAGGAGAAAAGCATAGAAGTAGTAGTGAGAAAAATACAGAGAGCTTGTTTCATTTCTCATCAGCTTCCAAATTACAATGAGAAGTAGCCACGCCAAGGGGGGCTTCTGCTTACTTTGGGTTTTCAGCACACCAGCCTGCGTGCTCTGCAGGGACAGGCACTCCCTCAACTCAGGGCTGTGCTGTTATTTTCCAAGGGAGGATGGACAGTCTGGTGTTTTCATGCTAAGGCAGAGTTGAGTTCACCTGAAGATTGACCCGTTAGGATGAGTGCTCTTCAACATCTTTGTCAAAGACATAGGGAGATTAAGTGTACCCTCAGCTAGTTTGGTGATGACACCAAGCTGAGTGGAGGAGTTAACACAATAGAAGGACACCATCCTAGAAGGACAACCAGATAGAAACCAGCACAGCTCAAAAATACATCTAAAGATCAGCAAAGAAACTTGGTGATTTTTTCCCTCTGTTGTGAAAGCGTTTGGAAGAAACCATGCATTCAACATTTGGACTGTTCTTGAGGTGAATTATTTTACACAGCTCTAGGCCAAGTTATAAAGCATTCTCTGTGAAGTTGCAGTCTGACTGCAGGAGTGAGTCAAATAGAAGAGCCCATGTCTCGATAGGCTTCAAGTTCTCCTTCATATATCCACTGCAGCTGGAGCATATTATCAAGGAGAAAAAATCTCTTCGGCAGAGAAAGAGGCTAGTGTAGTCTCCCACATAAAATATTTTTAGCACCTGATATTTTGTGCTGGAGCCCTTTTTGACTAGAAGATGCATTACCAGCATGCCTGGCAAAAAGCGAGCAGGGGCAATCCAACAACAAAGATGTCCAAGTGAAAAGATTTCACACAAAAAGAAATAAAAAGCCATTGTGCTCTTAGGAGAGGCAGCTTGGTGTTCTGAGTCGACTCAAGAAGTTGTATGCAGAGTTGGTGAAATTAGCTCATAGCTTTGGCCTCCACAGTAAAACCAAGTGTATTTTCTTTTTCCCTTTGATGTAGTGAGCTTGAAGTTTTCCACTACCTTTTATAAGGGGTTCCACAGGTCGTGCAGATCAGAAGCTTGTGTTGCTCTGAGCTGTATCAGCGTGTGCCCAGGCCCACGTAGGACATGGCTGTAGGCCAGGGGAGGAAAGCCCCTCAGCCACGTTCCCACCCTTCTCTCTGCCCTACAGGGACACTTTCCCAAATGCTTTCCCCCCTCTAAATACATCAGTAGAAGAGATTACAAAGCTGAAGCATCTAATGTCCTTTTGCTAGCAGCATGCTGTGGTGCAGGTTTACTGCAGCGAGGGGCAATGCTTGAAGAAGTGCTTATACTGAGAGACAAGGTGCTGCAGGGCTGGATGGAAAACACAAGTAGAAGAAGAAGAAGCCACCAGAGCAGCCTGAGTGGCTGTTAGTGCTCCCCAACAGGGACTGCAGAGTCAGGAGATGCATCAGTGGAAGAATTAAGAGAGCAAAACTTCTACAATAGCAACTTCCTGCAAGGCAGTTCAGGTCCCAAAAGTGGCTGCTGCACCTGGCATGCCATGAAGGGCTGTGGGAGCTTATACTGGTTCTGCATTTTCATTAGATCTCTTTTCATGTTAAAAGTCAGACTGCCTGGGCCTCATCTGAAGATGCCTCTGCCCTACATGCCAGGCTGGGCTGTGCCCGAGCTCTGCATGCTGTGAACTGGCACCAGGCTGGCTGCACCAAGGGGCAGAGCTGAGCTCTTTTCTCCCTTTGAGCTTCCATTTCTTCTGTCTGAGCCCATGGCTGGTGAGAGGATCCTGCTGCCCAGGGACGCAGTCTACACAACATCTTTCTTTGTGGAGAGCACCAGTGCTGCAGGAAGTGGTGCAGGGCTGCTCGTCACCATTGATGCTTAGTGCTCATTCCACTGCACCAAGCATCCGGTGAAGCAGCTGCAAACAGCACAGGCCATGTCTCATGCAGCATGCACAGTCCGTGCCATTCTTTGTGTGAGGGCTGCACTAGGAGAGGAGGGAGCAGATTCAGGCACAGCAGAGGGGCTGGCTGCCTTTATGTGCCTTATGCACAGGTGACTGCACCCTGCATTGTCCCTCCCTGAGCTTCTCCATTCCTTTCCCCTTATCAGTTATCATAGTGCTTTGTGCTCCACCACCTCTTTGCGACTGAATTCTCAGTGTATTCTGACACACCTATTTCACAGAACTGCCAGGCAGGGGAAGTGGGCTGTGGTTTAGTCTTGGGGCCCTGTGACAATGGCAGGAGTTATAGGACACGTTTCCTGTTTACTTAATGTAAGAGAAATAAAAATGCAATGAAAGAGATAGCAGAACCAACCAACCAAAGAAAGCCTTGCTCCTTAGTATCAGTGGTTTGCAGTTATCCTTCTCAAATGTCAGGCATGGTGCATCTAGATGGGATATTCAGCATGTGGCATTCCTGGATGTTCTCATGTTTCCCCTAGGAATGCAGGGAGGTCTTCTGACAAGGATGGTTTGGAATAGCACAGCTGGAAACTAGCAGTAAGGAGCTGAAAGGGGTCACATTTTCCCTGTTAACCTGGGCACCCTTCGGGGTATGTTCTGCTGTGCTGATCAGTGCCCCCCTGCGTTGAAAGCAGAGGTGGTTTTGGATGCTTTTCCAATACCTGTCTGTAGTTAGTGCCACAAGTAGTTTTGTAATACAGCTTTCCAGTGAAGGACAAGATTTAATGTCCTCTACAAGACAGATGTATCTGCAATGTCTGTACCAGAGCAGTTACTTGCAACAGTGCTTTTATTTTCTGCTCTTTCCCTGTGTCTCTGCACATTCCAACGTTTCACCCAAGAGCCCTTCCCACGAGCGCTCCTGCTGGCTTCCTGCAGCCAGTGCATGCAGCACACAAAGGCTGCACCCCCTGAAGAGCTGCTTATGTGCACAGGATAGGCCGGGCTGTCCTGGATCCAAGCACACAGACTGCTGCTTTCCCCACTAACCAAGCAAGGGCTTTCCTTCTGCACCACTCAAAGTACTTTGTTGCTCCTGGTAGTATTCATTAGGTAGCATTGCATTCAGTCGAACCTGAGGACTCGTGTTCTGGAAAACAAAGAGATGATATCTTTCCCAGCCCCACAGATCTTCCCAAGGACTGCCCCAGCTTTTACCAACTCAGTTATTTGCACCATTGCCACCTACTGCTTTTAGTGCTGGAAGAAGTGAGTCTGTATAGTACAGCAGAAGCACGTTGCAAAGTGCCCGATCTGCAAATACAACAGATTGGAAAGTTCTGTATTCTCATTGGAGCAAACAAAAGTGAAGTAACTTTCCCCTTCTTGCCTACAGATTCCAGGAGGAGTGGACTCGGGACATGGCAGATTCGGAGCACTGCAAAGCCAGTGAGCAGCTGCCCAAGCTGAGCAGCAGCACGCCTGGGAGAGACAAAGTGCCAGGACACAGCGCTGCGCTGCAAACAGTGAATTCAGTCCATGTGGTTGAGGTCTATGGACACACAGATAGATGCAACAAACCCAGGTGTCAGATACCTGGGTAGCTGCTGGCTGAAGTACACTTGCTTCTCTGGACCAAACTGAAGCAGATCGAAACAATGTGCCTTAAAGACAACGCAGGAAGTTAACTGCTCCTCTGAATCTGGAAGTTTTATACATCACAAAGTGGTTATTTAACAGAAATACTTTGAGGTCTGATATAAATAAAATAAGGAACATTGAGGCTGGCCATCAGCAGCCATTCTCTATAGTGTGCTGTGTTGTTGTGGCCATGGCAGAGCATCATGTTGTTCGTCTGTACCTCCAGAGAGGAATGGGAGCTGGTTTGTGTGTCTTCGCCTCATAGAAACTCACTGGTGATAATTACACATTCATTACACCTTCCTTAACCTGTGTTTTTTGTAAGCATTTCAGGAAGAAAAAATCCCCCATATTTTTGCACAGCAGTATGATAGAACAACGATAAAATGTATATATATTTTTTATTAAAAGACCCTCTCGTTCTGCAGAAGGGAGGGCTTACTGTTTAATTCTGCTGCTGTGTGTTTGGAGACCATGGAAGAGGCAGCAGGGACACAGCCCCACAGCTTTGGCTGCTCCAGGAGCCCTGAGGAGCTGCTGCTACACCCAGTGAGTTTGCACACAGCACTGACACTGCAGCCTGGAGTAAGGTGAGAAGGTCACAGGTGTTCAGGTAAATCTGATTCTGCGATGGAATTAAAAGTACCAAGGAGTTAGTGGAGCAGAATTTGAACTGTCGTTGCTGCAGCTTCAGGGAATTGTGAAGGACAAAGGTTGGGGAAGGTGCGAAAGGGTTTTAATCAGTGGGGAGTTGAGAACCACAAGTAGTGGCATTGGAAAGGTGCTTCTGATAGCCACAAAGAGCACAGGGCATGTGCTTGAAGAATCAGCTGGGGCAGAAGGCCATGGGAAACAGCAGTGCAGGTGGGTACGTTCAGTGCCTCTGTGCAGGGCACTGGTCACTGTCATTTACTGAGGCACCTAACCCAAGAGGCAGCACAGTTACAACAAGATAGGAAACAACACCCATACTGTCTTTCATGAGATTTGTGGCTCTGTTCCCTCTGGGTCTGTGCTCTGTTTATGACGGCTGCACCCCCTGGAGTTGGTTTTATTGCTCACATAAACATTATTTATTGTTAGGAGGAAAAGGAGTGCTGTGCAGGGAGATGAAAGCAGCTGAGAACCTGAAATAGACACTAAAGTACACATGTTTTAATAAACTTAATAGTTAACCCATACATGCTTGGCAGCCAGTGATCTCATGCTCGGGTTCCCATTTCTTCTCCAAAGGAACTGCATTTCTCTTTGCATTTTATGGGACAGCTGAAACACCCCAAACTACACACACAAGCACAAGGCAGCCCCCTCTCTGCAGAGGTGCTCAGAAGTGAATCACAGCACATTGAAGGATGATAGGATAATTCCTTGCCGATGAAAAGCCTGCTGGCGGTGTTTGTCAGAGCACTCCTCATTTGTTCTCCCTGCCCTGGGCTTTAGGGCCACTCTGCTGGAGCAGGCAGCTCTGCTGGGCCACTACACTGCTCTCCTCTTCAGCTTTGACTGCTTGCAGAAAACAAAAAGACAGTCTTTAAGATCTTATGCTAAAAACCAGAGAGGGAATGGTTTTTTTTAAGCCAACTGATGCACTCTTTGCTGTAGGAAAGCTTCTGATGCTGACATCCTTTTAAATGAAAATCCACTCGTTTGAAGCAAATGAAAGAGAATGCCATGCTGGGAGTGCTCAGTGCCTATGACGTGCTGGATGGAGCCCTGCAGCCCACCCCTGGCACAGCCCCTCCTGCAGGGATCCTGCTGCCAGCCTACCTGTCAGTGTATGTGTGGCCCTGAGGTGCCTGCTATGGCTGAGAAAAGGGGAAGGATATGTTTGGAGCAGTGGAACAAGGATGCATGGATGGACACCAGAGAGCTGCCCCAGGGTGAATGTTGCTTTCATTAAGCTTTCCACATGGGCACTGGAAATGCCAGCATTCAGCTGGGCACCCACTCTTTGGATCAGCCTGGGGGCTGGGGACTGTGTAGGGTTGAGTTGGGGTGGGAAGGAGGCACAGTCCTCCTGCAGATGTGCCCAGACATCCTCGTCATCAGTGAGGACTTGGAAGCCCAGGAACTAGTGAACCTGCTAAAACTTAATACCAGATCAAAAGTGCTTGCTCAGTTTTTTTGTGGGTTTTTTTTTGTTGTTTGTTTGTTTGTTTCTTTTTGCATCCACAACGTCACACAGTGCAACTTCTTAACTTCATTTGAATGGTAGATGTAATTGAATCCTCTGCTTAAAAGGACCGAGCATAACGATCAGCAGCATGCCAGCCAGCTTCTGAGATTCCTCTGCATATCTCTGTGTGATACAAGGAACCTGGGCCACCCCATCCTTCAGTAACAGGGAGAGGTGACCTTTCTTGCTGATATTTTAAGGGCTGTTACAAAGAAGGCTGCTTTACAGAGGCAGTATTGAAAGGCTCTCATGCAGTCACTCGACCACTAACTATGGCTATTTTCACTGCAACCAGAACACATCAGCTGATGGGAATGCTGCAGTTCCCAGCCCTTCTCATGACAGGATGTTTCATGAGCAGCCTCCTCTCCTGCTGGCCGTTGGTAATGCACTGCAGAGGGGGAAACATGAAACTTCTGGCAGAGCAGCAATCAGGGAATGAAAGTTCATCTGACATGGGCAGAGCCGAGCAGCTTGTTCCTGGGCCCCTGGCACTTTAGCACATCTGTGTTCAGGCTGTCTGTGCGCTCAAGGTCACAGTCCTACGGCCATGCTCGTGGCAGTGTCCTCATGCGAGGTGCTGTGCTGCTGGCACTGCACCCATTGCTCATAAACCCATGACTGTACAGTGCCCCTCTGGTCCCCGGGCCAGGCTCAGGTGGTGACTGCTGCGTGAGCACAGTGCGGGCAGGGGCTGTGCTCACCACTCTGCTCCATCTCAGTTTCACAGCTCTGTCAGCTGTTTATTTATACACCTGTTTTAAGGGGCGGATACCCAAACGGCCTTATTTTCTTCCTACCTTCAAAGAATTTACTAATGGTTGAGTCATCACAGAATCGTTTGAGTTGGAAGGCACCTCTGAAGGCCGTGTGGTCCCACTGCCCTGCAGTGAACGGGGACACCCACAGCTCCATCAGGTGCTCAGAGCATGTGCAGCCTGACCTTGGGTGTCTGCAGGGACGGGGCATCACTGCCCCACTGGGCAACTCAGTGCTTTGAGGTTCTTAAGGAAACAAACAAACAAACAATAAAAAATAAAAATAGACCAGAGCACAGTGGGTCGAGTATTTTACTCCAATATAAATTGTATACATGTAATTATAAAAGGGATTGGATATTGAGCCACGTGGTCTCATGACCTATGTGAGGCTGTTTGTTACCCTTTGCACAAGCAGTGCAGCAGCTTCTGTAGGCTCTGTGACGATCCGCTAAGTCGGGCCGGGCAGGGCAGGGGAGCGAAGAGCCGAGACTTGTGGCAAAGCCAAAAAGCGAGAGAGGGAAAAAAAGAAAGCCAAAGCAGCCAGCCCGCAGGCGGCGGCGGCTCGGCTCGGCTCGGCTCGGCTCGGCAGCTCCCCCCCACGGCTTTTCCTTTCACTTTTAGGGCCGCCCTGACCTCGGCGCAAGGAGAGAGCGGGGCCGCCCGCCCATGGGCCATGCTCTACCGGAGCCGTGAGTGCGGGACCGGCGTGCGGAGCCGAGCCGGGGCTGCGGGGCAGCTGCTCGAGGGTTGCGGGGCAGCTGCTCGAGGGTTGCGGGGCGAAGCCGCGGGTTGTGGGGCTTCTGCTCGGCGGAGGGAGAGCAGCGCGTCTCCTCGCGTTTCCTTAAGCGCGGGGCTTTGTTAAAGCCGGGCTTCGGTTTGTTCCGCCGGAGATCCTCTCCTTTTCGGCCGTGGGAAAAGAAGGAGTCGGATTGCGGTGTAACAATTAACAGATAAATAAGAAAACACCGCGTGCTGGGGCTGCCGTTTAGCAAATAAAATAGCTCCATAAATAAACGGGTTGGGAAGGAGCGGGAGGAAACAGACGTGGCTTTGGGATCGGCCAGCAGGAAATGCACGGCCGCTCTCCGTGCGGGAACGGCTCGGGGTGGACTGCGCAGGAGCTGAGCTGAGCTCCCGAGGTCCCCGTGCTTCGGAAGCGGCCGCTGCCGTCAGGTGCTCTGCAGACAGGTGGGATCTGACCCCAGAGCGCAGGGATTTGTGGGGCTGGCTGTACCGGCCCATCGCTGCTGCTGGTCCTGCGGGCGGGGTGCAGCCCTGCGCCGAGTGCCACTGGCCTTGGCTTGTGGCTGGGTGGTGGCCTTTAAGGTCCCTTCCGACCCTCACCATCCCGTGGTGCGATGACCGCAGAACGGGATGCAGTGGGCAGTGCTGCCAAGGCCCCAGCGCAGTGCTGTGTGTGTGGGATGCGGCCACATCCCCTCCTGCACCGTGCTGTGCAGGGGAGGCTCAATGGCATGCGTGCCATGGGTGTGAGCAGGAGTTATATTTAACCCCCAGTTCCCATATCATCATCGGAGCTGAGGGGACAAAAATAACTGGTCAGTGCGTGCTGCAGCTCTCCTGGTAGCTCTTCTTCCCATGCTCAGTATTTATGTGGGAGGCTCTGCTCTGTGCCACGCTGGAGTGTTTCCACTTCTGCCCTTGAGGTGCTGGTGCCAGGGGAGTGCTGGAGCTCTGTGACATGGCTGTAACAGCAGCGTGCCGTCCCACTGCTGCAGTGCACCAGTAGGGATGTGAAACAGGCTCTCATCAGAGCTATCCCAGGCTTTGCTGGGGGTGCTGGGAGCAGCTGTGCTTGGTGCAAGTCGCTATCACAGCTGGTTGGGTACCTTTGCCATATAAAGGAGGAGGCTTTTCCCATATGTTGCAAAAAAAAAAATCAGATTTTTCATTTAAAAAACAACAACAATCTGTAGTAATAAATAACGTATTTCTTTATCATAATTTGCAAAGCCAAGGTTCAGCCTTGCTCCTCTGCACGGTTTGTAGCCAGGCACAGCACACTGCCTCCACACCTCAACGGCTAATGAAACGTTTACGGAATGTTGTGCTCACGCGAGCTTCAAATCAGATCCTGTGCTTCCTCGTGAAGAAGTGACATCCGGGCTCTGAACAGTTAAACCACTGGTGGAAAAGCAAATCGCGCCCTTGCTAATTCCGCAATTAATCGTTACAAACCTCATAGCTGGCGAGCGTCAATTCCTGCTGCGTTTCCCGCAGCGCTGAGCCCCCTGCACAGCCCCAGAGCAGCAGGGGCGGGACGGGACGGGATGGGACGGGACGGGGCGGTCCTGCCCGGCCCTGGGGCGGCCCCGCCACGCTCGGCAGCAGGAAGGGCTGCAGCCCCGGGCCGGGCCGCTATGCTCGGTGAGTGCGGGAGCGGGGAGGGCTGCGGGAGCCGCGCTTCGGGGCCGCCGCTCAGGTGCCGGGCGGGCTCTGGGCGCTCTGCTGCCGGTGCCTGCGCGTCTGTTTGTGTTTTTCGGATTTTTCTTTGTATTTATTTATTCTTTTTCTTGGTCGCTGCCTGGCTCCGTGTCAGGGCTCAGCGCACGGTGCGCTCCGTTGGCGTGCAGCCGCTCACCTGCCGTCGCGTGTTTCTCAACGCCGTTGTTTTGTAAACTCGGGATCCCCCCAGGCTGGGGCCACCCCAGCAGCCGCAGCTTCAGAGCTGGCTTTCATCCGTGAGTCACAGCCCGTGAGTCACCGGGCGCCGGGCTGCGGCTGCCATTCGGGATGTGGCTGTGCTGCGTAAGCCCGAGCTGCTGGCGAGCACTTCCAGCCCTGGGGAGCAGACCCATCGCTCCTAAGATTTCCTCTTAAGTCATCTACGCCCCTTTCTTGGGCTACTGAAGGGGGAAAGCCAGTGACTAAATGAGTGTGGAAGCTAACGTTTTGCTGAGATGCAATGGGAGTTTGCACAGATGTGTGCACATGCCTTAAGATTTTAATTATCAGCTCACCTTTGTGATGTTTATGAAAATCACTGCGTGTTTCTGCAGGAAGCTGCAACTTGTGCTTGCATTGCTCAGCAGATGCAACTGGAGTTTTTCTAGAAGTGATATTTACAAATGGTGTGCGTGATAAGAAAGAGGTGTATTGGCGTTTTGTTTGTTGTGTTAGAATTTTATCTGCTTTATCTTCTCTGTCTGCTTGGTAAATTGAAGGAAGCAGGCTTTTAAGGGGAAACAACCAGAGGTCAACGTGATAATAAAGATACTGTGGTGTAAGGAAGAGTATCACAAGTCCTTGAGCAAATATCAGTATGGTTGTTCACTGGGATGCCCACCTGCCTGACTTCAGGCTGCCTTCAGGCCCTGGGCCCAGGCTGGGGGAAAGCCAGTCTAGCCCTCTGGAAGGAGGAGCAGAGGCATGTCACAGGATATCTTGGGTTGGCAGGGACCTTAAAGCCATCCAGTTCAACCCCTGCTGTGGGCTGGCTGCCCCCTCACTGGCGCCTGCTCCCTCCTGTGGGTTGTGCAGCTGCACGTGTGGCCGAGGCCCCAATCAGTGCTGCTGCTCAGGCAAGTGCTAGCCAAGAGAGTGATGGTCCTTGCAGTTCTGGTATGGCTTTTGCTTAAAAACAGAGCTGTCATAGCATAGAGATTTTGAATTTTCCTCTTTGTAGCTGTCATCTCTTTGAGGCAGCTGCCCCGACCAGGGCCCAGTGTCCCTGGGACATCCCACTGCTGGTGGCACTGGTGGGGATGGGTTGGCTGGGGCAAGCAAGGCTGTGGAGCAGCATGTGGGAGTCTGAAATTCACGTGTGCCTTCCAGATATCCTTATCAGCCCTGAGCAGGGTGCTGCATTGCAGCCACTAGCATCACGTCCTCTCTTCCCTGGTTTACCAGAAGCTTGAACGCCACCAGTGTTCCTGTGCTTTGAGCAAAGACTTCTCAAGTTGGAGGAGAGCTGTCAGGGTTCAGAAGAGGTGGCAGAAGTGCTGGGGGTTGTTTTTGCTCTGGTGGTGTTGAGCTTGATAACATCTCAGCAGAAAGTTTTAAACCTTGTGCCCAGTCCCTCCTCTCAAAGTGAAGTAACCTGGGGAGGCAGTGGTACAGGTGGGTGAAGTGTCTTTGCAGGACGCAGAGAATGGAGCATCCCATGGGGCTGGGCAGCATCACTCAGATGCCAGAGCCAGGCCTGAGGCATGTCCTTGGATGGCACAGGTAGCAGTGTCCTCAGGGGGCATTGACTCACTCTCTCCTTGAGTGTTTTGGCTTAGATCAGAGGAAAATGGAGCCACCCAAAAAATCTCGGTGAAGCGTATACCGTGTAATGCAATCTGCAGTGTGTGAGCTTGTGGGTTTCAGATGGCAGCAAAAAGCCCTTGATAAGACCAGTAATGATTCAGTGAATGTGTACAGATGTGCCATGAGGACACACCGAATTCCTTACTGCTTAGAAAAGAATGTCAGCTTTAAAGTGCTCTCCAGCTGCTCACAATTAGCTTCACTGCTGTAACTGCTGCTGATAGATTTCCACGTGCTGCCTGTGTGGAGTTAGTGATGATGAGGCAGAATGAGACGTGTGGGAAGCAGAGATGACACATCAGGGCTGCTGTTATTTTACAATCTAAGATACATTCAGTCTGTCGGGACCTTGCTGTGCTTTTGGTACTTGCTGTGGTTTGTGGTTTGAATGTCAAGGTGTTGTTTGAAGTTAAATTGCTTTGCTAGCTTGTTAGACCTTGATTTAACACATGATTTTTGTAAGCCTGCAAAAAGAATGGAGTTGTTTGTGACATTCAGAGTCTCTCTGGATCATGCAACTGAAGTGGAGTAGGAAGCGGGGGAAGGTGCACTTCACTCCCCAAAATGTGTTAGCATCGACAGACAACTTGGCAGAGCCCAGTGTCCTAACAATGTGTCCTGGTCCTCAGCTCAGTCTGTAATGTGTCCAGGTGAGCAGGTTTGAAGAGGAGCTTTATCTCAGCCCTGAGTCAGATAATGCTGAACTTGTTGCAGCAAAAAGAAGCTGCAGAGCAAATAGTGCACTATGTTTCTGACAGCACTCTGTGAAGCTGCCTTGAGAGGCAGCCGTAAAAAGGCAGAAATTAGAAACACATGAGAATAATACGTGTCTGTAAGCAAAGAAAGAATGGAACTGAAGTACTTTTGTGCTTGTGGAATTGCAGCTCTGTGCAGTATCAATAGCCACATGCCTTTATTTGAGTGGGAGCAACTTTGACTGTGGAGAAGTTGTCACTTCACAATGAACACAACGGGAGATTTTCTTGAACCCTTTCCTGTAAGTGCAGCTAGGGCTACAGATGTGCAGAAGAAGGAAGGATATAACAAAATAAACAGTCGTGATATAGAAAGGGCAAGGGTTTTGCACAGGTGCAGTGCCTCACACATTTGTTTTCTGGCTTTTTTTCCTTCATTCTTGTGTTTATCTTCTCTAAGTCACAGGGCATAGACAGCTGATGATGGCCTGTTTTCTGGTTGCCAAAATACCATAAAACCCATGCATGTGCTTTAGGTATGGGGAAGGTACTGTGTTTTTATTCTGTCCAGTTTGGATGGAGGGGTTTGTGCTGATGAGGTGTGATGTGCATACTTCCAGGGCTGGTGACCAGTGGGGCTGGTGGAGCGCTCTCATGCAGGTTGGATGTTTTGATGCTTATTTCAGACATTGTCAGATGGTTCTGTTTCTAAGCCTGATAAGAGCTCAGTAACCCACTGAACCTGCCTGGACCTGTTTGTGTCTCTAATTTCATAGTGGCACCACACTAATAGCTGTAGGAAAAGCTGTCATCTAAGAAGAGGTGAACTACATTGCTGTCAAACTGGAAGCTATGTCCAAAATGACAGCAAGTCTTGATTCATGTATCTGCAGATGTCCAGGTTAATGAACAAAAGGTGTTTTAGAGATATGTGAATTTGAGTTTACTGTCATGGTACAAATGTACTGTTTTTGAGTGCTTGTTCTCCCCTCTCCCAGTTGAAGTGGAAGGGAAGATTGCCTTCTTTGTACGCTTCCATGGTGCTTTAGCAGGCATCTATTCCTAATGCTCTGTTTCGTTTCAGTCTGGGCCATTTACGCTGGGCAAGTCACTGAATTCTCCTGTTAGACAAAAGGCAGTGCTAACTCTTGGTGGTTGGGTGACACTGATGCCACTTTCAGCCTGTTGTGCACAGCTTCCCTGCCTCCCATCCTGTGACACCAGCCCTGCCCTGCTGTCATCAGGTCCTCAGCAGCAGGCAAAGATTGGCCTTGTGCTATGTACAGTTAGCAGTCACATGTGGTCTCGAAGGCAAACCTATGTCCTTTCACCATTCCCTATAAGAGAGAACATTACACTATGACATGCATTTCCATCTTTTTTTTTTTTAATAAAATCTTATTTTTAAACTCTACAATCTGATTTTGTACTTATAAATGGTAGAAAGCCTTCAATGACTTCACTTTAGGACTGGATGGTTACCGTCAATGTATTTGAGGGATCCATCAGTGCTTAACATTCAAGTAGTTTAGAAGCTTCCTTAGGAAAGAGAGAGTAGCTCTGTTGACTGCCAGGGATTTGGGTACCTGTGATTTTGAATGGATGGATCTCTGAAAGCACGTGGCCGTGCTGCAGTTCAGCTTTCCAAAGTGAGGTGGTGGTCATTACTGTATTCTAGGTATTTAACCACTCTTGTGAAAGTGAAATTTACACAATTTATAAATGATTTGCTAAGTACTTACTGTGGCTTATTCTTTGTATTCTTTCATCTCTAGATCAGTCGTATTGTCACCGGCTGCAACACGACATGTATTTTCTTACAAGCAATAGCCGACTGAATGAGCAAGTGGTCGATAAAATTATTCTTCAGCTGAACCGAGTTTACCCCCAAATTCTTACCAACACAGAAGCAGAAAAGGTAATTTAATTAATTTTACTCCATCTCTGAATAATCTGTTGCCTTTCTGCAAGCTATCTAATGACTTTTTTGCCTGCGTAATTAGAAAAGCTTACAGTCTTCCACTTCTCCTTGGCTGTTCTTTCTCATCTTTGATTGAGCTGATATTAGCAGACCATAAGGTAGTATTTCAGTGCCTTTGGGATTAATAAATGTCTCTTCACATTGTGCCTCTGTGTTGAGAAAATACTGCCCTTAACTCTTCAGGTAAGACCACCTCCTTTCTGTAGGTAGCAGCTCAAAGGCTGGATCTGGTACGCGTGTGCTGAGTTGTTGCTTCACCCCACTGATCCCTTCTCCCTCTAGAAGTGTGAGAGCTGAGAAATGGATGAGGTTAGTAATACAGCAGCATGTGGAGGAAGGCCTCATTTGCTCAAGAGCTTCAAAGTAAATACAAAAAAATTCTTTATCTCTACGCTTAGAGGACAGAAATGAACTGCTCTCGTATAAGTCCAGGGAAATTTCTGTCGACTCTGTGGAAAGTTTGGAAGCTTACCATCCCCCTGTATCTGTTTGACCTTGGGAGAATTTTGTCAGAATAAGGTGTTGTATCAGATACATTGCATTCCTGTCCCCCTAGAGAATAATTGATCCTAACTAAATGTACTGCAAATTTTATCTGCTGCACTGGTATGAAATCTAATGCTTTGCTGAGAATGGTTTTGGTCACTCTCCAAATACTCGGGGATCAGTTTGATGTGGGTAAGGTGCACATTTTCATTCTCTTTGTAAAGTCTTACAGTATTCATCATGTTCTAGACTACAGAAAAAAGATCCTTCTTCTGCAGCTGATTGCCGTGGTGCCTGAGTAATGTGAATTCATAAATGCTGCACTGGGTATGCAGCAGTGCTGGAAGTAATCAAATGTGTAGTCTTGGGATGATGAACACTGCAATATTGTGACTAATACAGTCAGTATAAAATACCTTTTGAGATGATCACTGCTAGGCAACTAAGAGAAAGCCTGAGAATGTTAACATTTCATATGGTATTTGTTCATATTTTCTGTTTGCTGTCAGAAGCAAATTGTAGTTGAAGTGTAGTGAAACCAAGTGTTGAATTGAATGGGAAGAAACATCAATTGTGGAGTAGCTGTCATTTTCCTGGGGGGGGGGGGGGTGTGCAGGGAAGAAGAAAGGCAGAGAAAATGTGCTCACCACCAAGTGGTGCTGTCCAGGTTGAGCTCAGCGTATTGAAGTGTCCCATGCAATGTATGCATAGGTTCCCTTAATTTTCCGGCCTATTGTTTAAAGAAATATAAAATGGGCTCAATTCTCTAGCATACTATAAAATAATATAAAATTGTTCTCTAGCTGTTGTAATCTCTTTTCTGATGAGTGCTTTTCTCTTACAGTTCAGGAATCCAAAGGCATCACTCCATACCAGGCTCTCAGATCTGATAAAGCACCTTCAAAAGAAAGGAGAGAGACACTGTCAGGAATTTTACAGGGCCCTACAGATCAATGCTGAACAGTTGTATGATGAGCTGCCAAGCAGGAAAATCTTGAGTAAGTTGATTTGTAAGTTGACTGAGTTGTGTATTTCCTCGTCAGTGAGTTATGAAACCTCATTTCACTTGTTCTGCTCAGATTATTTAAATGACTATTTATTTATTCCCATATGTGGGTTTGACTGCACAGTTCTTGTTATTTGTTGGCTTGTGTAGACTGTCTATAATTCTTTGATAGCCTTGAAATATGAGGCTGTGCCTTTGAAGCAGCGTAAGTTCTTCGTGTAATATAGCAGTATAACTCACATGAAGGACAGTTTCTTTCTATAGTAGTTGGCCCCTCCTGGCTTTTTTATTTTCAGTATGCTTATTCTGACTGGTAGCAAATAAGAACATTACAATGAGACAACCTCAGATTTGTTAAGCTCAAAAACCCAATGGCTGGGAATCTTGCCTCTCCCTCAACCCATAGGTTATCCAGTCGTGTCTAGTTGAAGGTGTTAAATCATGCTTTGTTCATAGGTCCTTGGGATGCTGAACTGTGACATGAATCACTTAGGATTTGTTTTGTGCAGCTGATGTGCCTGACTCATGTCCATAAAATCGCCCACCAAAAACATGTACATGTTTGGGCCTCAATCCTTTTGAAGTACATACATACATACAAGTTTGACTGTGTACTACAAAGGAGCTCATTTCCCTAAAGAAAAGTACCAAGCCTGACTTACTACGTGTTGGTTTAACTTTCTCCCCCCACCTCGTGCACTGGAGACAAAGAGCCATGTTCCAAATGGATGGGACATATGTCCAGGCTTCCAGCACACTGAAATGACTTGAGCAGCTTGAGGAAAAGCTCTGTGCTCAAGTTAATGAGGCTGCAAAGGGGCTGTATTATAGATCATCATAAATGATCTAACAGCTCCAATGCTTCACTGGACTATCGATTTCTAGTTATTAGAAACCCAGTTATGTGCCAAGGGAAAATTTTAGCAATGTGGGTCAAGCTCCAGTTAGATTCAGACCACAAGTCAGTAGGTTTTAAAAACAAACAAGCAAAACAAAACCCCCCACCACCAACAGAAGCAAACAAAAATTTGTCTTTTATTTCTAGACTCTGGAATACTAATTAAAAAAAATATATATACAAAAATATGCAAAATTGTAATGACTCTTTAATGCGCAACATCACCTAGCTGTATTTTGCCTTTCACGTTGAAAGAAAAGTGTCTGTCTGGCATAAACAGAAAACAGCTGGAAGGCACCACCATTTCACTACCTGCACGGACAGTTTGCCAAGTTGCCACAGGTTTCCAAATCCCAGGCACAAACCCTCTTGAGCAGGGAAAGACATATGGATTCAGCCTCATGGCAGCTTTTAAGCACGTTTGTAACTTGCTGTTCACCTTGCAGATGTCATGCCCTTAGAAGGAACAGGCTCCTGAATCAAATAGTTGTGGATCCATCACTTTCACCTGAGGGAGAAGTGAAGAACCTCAGGTTTTTCTGCCAAACTGATTGGGTGACAGTCTTTAGTAATTAACAGCAACTAAGAATGTAATTTTAAGAGTATATTGATGGTTTAAATTCTGTTAATATTCAATAGCTCTCAAATTCTACAAGCCATTTCTGAAAATGGGTCAACTTCTATGTAGATGTT
Source organism: Cyrtonyx montezumae (assembly GCF_038088225.1). Classification (NCBI taxonomy): domain Eukaryota; kingdom Metazoa; phylum Chordata; class Aves; order Galliformes; family Odontophoridae; genus Cyrtonyx; species Cyrtonyx montezumae. Next base: position 6,792,650 of record NW_027072067.1, read on the forward strand.
AGCCAAGTCCTTCCTATCCTTCCCATAGAGAAGTTAGCTGGATGCTGGAAGTAGCAAAGCTGTGCCTGAGGTCATCTACGCCCATAAAGGCTTTGTTGGAGGTTGTGCCGATGCTGAGACAAGGACAAACTGAAGCAAGCAGGCTTATAAGCACCTGGAAGAAGTGTTTTGAGGATGCTGGTGAACTGTGGCCTAGACAAAATTCTGCCATAGGTTACATGCAACTGTGCTCGTGAAAAATATTTTCTACACTGAAAGGAGAACCCGTCAAAGATTTTTATCTTATTTGAAGAACAAACAGAACCTTCAAAATTTGCACAAGAGCAAAGTTTCTTTGCCTCGAATACAATATTGCAAGTGAGGTGTTCAGCAATGACTCCGAATTCCCACTAGAGGGTGGGGAAGGCACATGGCACGCACCCTGCTGGAGCTGCTGAAGCCAAATGGGTTTTCCATGCGACTCGGAGGACGCTTTTATTTCTCTCAAAGCTGACATGAACTAGAAAGATAAGGGATCCGCTCAGCTCTACCCAATGGTGGCTTGACAGAAGTGCAGAGCTGGAAGTGTGAGGAATTGTGTGCTAGATTACCTGGAGAGGACATCCCTCAAAAGGTGCAGGCTGCGTGTGACTGCCTTTGGCTCAGAGTGCACCGTGGGGCTCTGCAGCAATTCTTTCTCATTCAGTGGCTCCCAAGTGTGCAGCCAAGTGGTTGCAGTGCTGCTGTGCAGGAGTGCTGTGCTGTCCCACCCTGGGGATGGGAGACACGCAGAAATGGGAGGAGAACCAGGCTGGGCCTGCTATAGTGAAGCACAGATGCTACTTAGTCCACAGCAGCTTACTGAGTGTCCTCTCACCCATCCTGGCATGGCTAAGGGTGAGCCTAAATGCCTGTCCTGTCTCAAGCGCTTCCAAAGGCTGTTTTGTGGTTATTCCTTTGTCTTACAAGTGCAGAAGGTTAGCTTGGAGCACACCTTCATGGCTGGTCTCTAAATAAAGGAAGAGACCTAGCAGTACTGCTGCCTTCTGAATTCTTGTATTTTCAGCTTCATGGCTTCACTGCTGCTAACTCTTAGAAGTCTTGGGGTCAACCTCCTTTTCTGCTTGAGTTTGCAGAAAAGACTCATCTAGAGGCAAAAATTACTTGTGCCAAATGTTGGTACGTAGTCCCTCCGGGTTTCAAAAGAGTTTGTATGTGTATTTAGCCAAGAGCAGAACTGGGATAAGTAATGGGTGCCAAGCAGTTTGTTCTGAGGGCTCCATCTGCCAGATACACTCATGCCCAGAGATTTACTGTAGAACAGAAAGGGTGGTGATACAATAAATCAGAAGGTTGTTCTCAGATTAGCGCATGCCTTGGCTCACAAGTATTTTGTATGTGCTACGCTAAAAGTTTCTGGCATTATAGGAGTACTTCCTGCTTTCCTCACTTGGGAAGCAGTCTGCTCCAAAGTACTCAAGAGTGCCAGGGATTTTCAGTCGGTGTCCTTCGTGTGTGAATCCAGGCACTGCTGTATGCAATGTTCCTCCTGCGGGTAGGGCTTAATCAGTTCGGAGGTACTGCTGCAACTTACAGCTGTTTATGGTGCATTCGAATGACTGCGTGCTTAACTTGTGACTGATATACATCCAGATGTAACTGGAGCAATGATTTACTTTTGGAGGGGCTAGTATTTCATGTCAAAAAGAGGTATTTTTTGGAAATGTGTTTTGCATGTGCTGATCATGTCTGTGTTTGCTTCAGCTGAATACTAACTTCTGATGTGTTGCTTTTATTTCTAGAAACCACAGATTCTGCAGAGATAGACACTGACAAGGAGAGATGTGTGCTAAATGACAGGGGTAAATAAATGCAAACAGTGTCACTTTACGGAACGGCTTTTCAGATTATGATGCAATTTATTTTATGTAATTTGCATTTCATGTAACATAGTTTGTTTTACAGTGTCTTTACTGTCACCATCTAAGTGGAATGAATGGAGGGAAGCTTTCTGAGCTGCTCAGGAAGCCAGTGCCAGGAAACTCAAGAGATGAGTTTAATCAATATTTACAGTGGTATTTTTGCTTGTGTTGTTCTCGCTAAGCTGTTCATTTGCTATGATTTCTCCAGTGCTTGTGTCGTAAAGGCTATCATGCTTCTGCTGTGATTTTTGCACAAGGCCATCATTGTTTTTTTTTTTTTTACAGCTTTCAACTTTTTTTACTTTTCTTTTTAAGCTTTCAATTTGAGAACAAATCCTTTGAAAACAAAGACAGAAGATGAGCAAGGATGAAATATATTTTCTGTAGAAAAACGTTAGGCTTTCTTCCTCTTCCTTTTCTCAATGCTCAGATTATAGGGAGGTAAATATTTTATTTGCTGAAAGATATTTTGAAAAGGAATTGAGGAGCAAAAGAAACTGAAAGAAGGATGAAGGGTTTTTTTTTTTTGAAATTCATCAAGACCTCTTTCTCATTTAGCTTTTAGTTGATGCTTTATTTAAAAATTTCCATTTGATGATGAGAGATTAAAAAAGCCTTATATAAAATGTTTCTGTGTTGGTTTCTGCCCTCAGAGAAGGCTGAAACTGAAGGACAGTGATGCATTTTAACTCAGTGTGTAGTTTGGTTTGGGTGCTTATTTCTTTGAATATACTCATGTGGTTGGCTCCACTGACTCGTTCATCTGGTGGACATTCTTCCTTGAATTGACAGGTGCAGTTTAAATGTAGTTGTATTCATAGCAAAGTCATAAATACAAATAGAATATTAGATGATAAAGAGGTAGATATAAGTCGTTGTGGTTTTAGTTTATGGATTAGAAAGGTTCCATCGAACATCAATACTGATCATCAGCATTAAGCTGTGTGTAATTCCAGGCAGACACATTAAAGCAGTGTTTCCAGTGAGACTTTGAGATATGTGTGAGGTGCTGCATTTCAGAATTGTAAACAGGAACAAGAACATCTGCTTTTTGTCATGAAAGTGTCATTTGTGGAACGTCTGTATATATATATGTAATCACACACAGTCCTTTACTGCTCTATTTTATATGGAAGTGTGCACAAATGCTATTGGAATAAATGAGACGTAAAGCTAAAGGAATCAAGTGAGTCCTGTGTGCTAGATGAAAAGAAGGCAACAGAGCTGGTGCCTGGCAGTGCCTGGGCTTCTGGCATTAGCTCTGTTCTCCTTCTCTGGCATTTGTTACTTTTGCAGGGCCTGATCCTGCATACTTTGTACAGAAAGTTGCCAGCGGAGCAAAAGGATTCAGAGTGTGCAACAAATTCATTGCTAGGCAAAAGGCAAGAAAAGGGAACAAGCAAAACCCTCAAAACTTGTTTGTAGGGGGTTGGAGTATCTTGTGGTGTATTTCTATGATACTCCTTCCCCGTGGGCCCTACCTTGACCCAACAGAGACAAGCTGTGGAGTAAGACACTGCACTGTGTGGGTTATGTCCCAGTGATTTGGTTACTATTTTGTTGTAGTATTTAAATGGTTTCTTTGCACGAAGTTTTAGGCTAAGAAAACATCTAAGAAGGCTCTTGCTTCCATTTCCTAGAACACAGGTGAACAGAGATGAACAATGAGTGGTGTCAAAGCAACTGTAATAAAAACTAATTACAGTATAGTTAATGTTCTTCATAGTATGTTAGCTACAGCACATACATAATTGTGAATGTGTTAACCTCATTTGAATACACTTAGTTATGCATATTAACAGCAATTGATGATTTATGAGCCGAGATAAACTTTCACTGCTCTGCTTGTCTTAATGGGTTCCCTTTTCCATTTCCTCTAGGCCCGGTGTTTTTCCTCGCCTGTTTCAGTGCGGCAGCAGGATTTGCCTTATTTTGGTATTGCTGTAACTCAGGTAACCTACCCTGGTGTGTTGATTGCAGCATATCACTGGGGAGAGCAGTGCGCTTCATTATCTAGCATGGCTTACTTAATAGAGTGGGTCAAGGTGTCATCATTCATTAATGAGGTTAGGATACAAACTGCACTTCAGACGTATGCCAAGGTATAAATAATTGATTGTATGTCGGCAGAGGATGCCACAAATAGGGTCTCTTTTTAAAGACAGACATCATGTGAGCTCCTGTTGCTATGGCAATGGGTCATGGTTCCCAGCAGCCACAAGCTGGACACAGAAGGCAGGCCCAAACCTGCTGGCCCCACACCTCTGGGGAGCCACAACCGTCTGCAGAGCTGGGACTCTGCAGTCACTTTGCCTGAGCAGCTGCAGTGGTCACCCTCCTGCACTGGGTGTTTGCTGTCTCTGCCCACTGGGAGCTTCTGCTTCATGGGGCAGGTACCTGCTCCGTTTCCCAGTTTTGCCTGCTGCTCTCCCAGAGGGAGAGTGACTCTTAGCAGAAAGGTGTTAGTCTGTGCTCCTGGATTGACTCCAGTGAGCCAGCCCCAGTGAGAGCAGGCAGCTGGTTCAGAGGGATCCTTTTGTGCCTCTGCAATGCAGGAAGTATCAGTCTTCACGTGGTAGATGGGGAGCAGAACTCCAACTTCATGTTGGATTGGTGCCATCTGGTCCTCATTCCCTGCTTACAGCAGTCACAGCTGGGTGTTGCTGTTGACGTTTTTCCAGGAGCTGTAGGCTGCTGCCCCTGATCTGTAGGCCCAGCTCATGGTGTCTGGGGTGCTGTGAATCTGGGCTGTGTGATCTTCCATTCCCAGACCTGAGTCTCTCAGTGGGACTTGCCCTGGAGACTAGGTTTAAGACTGAAAGGGAACAATTAGACTTCTGAGGCTAACCCTTGTGCTTCCTTAGCTGCCTTTGTCTTCCTTCACTGGTTTTTCTACAAGCATTTTCAGAAAATGAAACAGACAACTTCCCATAACTTCCAAGCTCTCCAAGTCTTTTGTTCTAGGCCGTGCTCGGGTGCAGAGCTGCCCCCAGCCCTATCTCAGTAACCTCCTGTTGGTGTGTCTGAAATTGTAGTGCTGGTATTCATTGTTATCCCATCTTGGCAGCTGATGCATGCAATATCGAAGGAAACAGGCTTTCCTCTGGAGTAATTTTTGTATTGACTTCTGGTTTTTGCAGATGCTGCTCACTAGCTAAAATGAAATTCAACTGTGTTTGTGTTCTCTTTCCTCCCATCTTCTTTTCTGTTTTAGATGCAAAAGTCATAGGAAGATCCAGGAGAATCTTGGGCTTTTCTCCTATTATCATAGGAAGACATGTTAGAAATATTTGTATGGTGTATTTGGAAGACATCTCAAGAAATTAAGGAAAAGCTGCCTCTTCGCTTAGACATCTGTACAGTGTATCTGCCAAGGGAAGACAACGGTGCATAAATATTAAGTACTATACTCATACCAAAGATTTTATTAACTAGCTTCATCAATAATTGTGTTGCCTCAAGATGTATTCAGACTTTCAGCTATATATGTCCTTCCTTATGGGAATGGACCATTTATTTTTGTAAATGCTTATTTTAAAATATTTATCATTTGGATGAAAGTATTTTTAATACAAACTCTAAAACTGTATCTTATCTGATCACAGGTTTGCATATGTGTATTTTGTACTGGAATGAAGGAACACAACTGTTTAAGTAATGCTAGCCTATCTTTTATGATAATTTAAGAAAAGCACTTAAAAAAAAAAACACCAAAAAACACACTCAAAGCCTTACTAAGAAATTGATCTCTGTCTCAGGACTGTCTGTTTTGTCTGGATCCTTTATATTTACTACCTGAGCTCAGGTGGGCGCTGGCCCCTGCAAAGCTTTTCAGTGCCAGTTACCTCTGTATGCCTTGTCATATACATGTCCTTGCCATGTGTTGTATTCCTCCTGTCTGTGCGTCCTTCCACCTGCCTTGTTCAGCTTGTGTTCAACTGTTCATCGTGGTTTGAATGTGCTGGAGCTTATGCAGGCCAGTGTCCAGCCTATGAATGTTTTGGGGAAGTACAAGGTCAGATCTGAAGCACTTGAAATTACCAAGGAGACTCATCAGATTTAGCTTTATCTTTCCCAAGGAGGGGGGTGTTTTGGGGACTGTGCATCCAAAAAACTGAAGTAATCCATATTTTTTTTGCAGGAATGTTGTATTGTGACTTTATTTATTTTTAATGGCCAAAAATACGTATATCTATTTGAATAGCCTGAGGTTGCTCATAATGCCACTTGGTTTTATGTTTTTCATCTGTAAGTTGGAACCCAAAGAACTTGCAAATGTTATCTTCAACATACAGAATAAAATCAGAGTTCTCAAGGGATGTTCAGGGAGTCAGGGCTGCAAGTAAAGTGTGCAGGGCATATGACTAACAATGTTCCAGCCTAGCTCAGTACAAATGGTGGTGGGAAGTGGCACTGTCAGTGGGTAGCTCTTCAGTTGCTTGCTCAAAGGTGTAAGGAATTTGGAGAGGGGATGGGACCGTGTCCCTGTACTTGGTGAAAATGTTCCTTTGTGGCTCTTCATTCACTGGAATGCAAATTCCAGATCAAATCAAAAGCTATTTGAATTTCTCACGGGATCCTTCAGTGCTGCCCTGTGCTGCTGCTTGTTCAGGCATCCATCCCATGGAAGACTAAGTGATTTGAATTGGCTTTCTCAAAGCATTCAGATTGAAGATTGCCTTCCAGTTGTAAGCTTCATTTGTGCTATGAAAATATCATCATTTTCTCCTAAGCAAATCATCTCTCAGTAGCTGTATTTCTTTCCAGGGCAGCTCACCAGATACAGTAGCATGGGTGTAGTCCAAAACAAGAATTGGATACAGGGCCAAGTTTCCACTCAAAGAATATCTTCAAGAAGCGTCTGAGAGATGAAAGGGCGCAGCAGATCCTGATTTTACTCTTCTGACTGTTTCTGCATACTGCCCTCCCCAAGCACAGCGTGCAGGAGGTGAGATCTTGAGAACAGACAGGGCAGTGTTTTGTGTAGGTGGACATACCCCAGTATCTACAGAGTGTGATACACACTTGTCATCTTGATTGATGAAACCATACGAATGCCAGGCAAACAAAGCGACACCTAGCAGAGCAGTTTTAGACTTCTTTTCCCTTGTTTCCATCCCACCATCTCTTTTGTCTCCTTGATCTAATCTCCATGGGAATCCTGTTAGGGAGAGAGCTCTTACCAGAGGTGAGAGCATTTCCTGTAGCACTGCCAAACAGCTTTACTGCCTGAATTACACTGTGAGCTCTCTTGTGCTGCCTTCCATCTTGGATGGGCTTTAATTATGTCCTGTTGTATTTGCTGTGCCTTATGTTCAAAATGTTTTTTCTTCCAACAAGTCGTCTGTAGTTTATAGCATTTGGAATTAATTGTTACTCTCCCCCCTGCTTAAAACTTATAAGCAGTACCTTTTTAAGGAGGTAGAAAAAAAAGCTCTGAAATCCAAAGGGGTTTTAAATCTTTGCCTTGAAGTCAACTCTGAAGCATCATTACAGGAACAGTATTCCATTTTACAAGAAAACATTATTCACAATATTGTGAACAGTCACATTTCATTTCAAAGCAAAACCAGAGATTGTACTGCTGCTAGGCAGGTTCCTTCTGCTGGGGTTATCCAGCACTTCACCCTTAAATAACAGGTTGCAAGTTGTTGTGAACTGTTGCTGAAGCCTGCAGAAGCTGGCAGTGCCTTGTCTGAACTGCATCAGGAGCAGAGGGCACGTGGCCCTCCCACTTCCTTACGCTGAGTGGCTTCCTTGAGCCTTGAAAACTGGAGAATTGGGAAGTTTACTGAAGGCTATGGCTGCATTTCCTCTTCTTCTGAGGTTACTTGAGATGAAGATGTCTCTTAAGAAAAAATGCCAGAAATGCCAGGACAAACTATCTCCATGGCTAGGGCAGGGAGGAAAAACAAGCCCAGATTCATCCTAATACTAGTGACAGGACCTGACAGCAAAGAATAGAAAATGATCTGTTCCTCTGTCAGTGCTAGTTTTTAGTGCAAGAAGTGAGGCAAGCTTTAGAACTGTTATGTACATAGGTTTGTGTAATGTGTAGTCCCTGGAGAAAGCAGTGACTTGGTTCCTTTCCCTCCTTCTCCCTGAGCTGCCATAATTCTTCCAAAAGGTCTGAAGAAGTTGGGCAGAGCTTCACTGGGTGCTTTGTAGTTCTCTGGGGCAGAACAGAGCACTGCAGGTGAGCCTGTTGGGAGACACGCATTTCCCTTGAAGATTATTCTTTCAGGAAAAAATACCATGGTTTTATACACTTCTCCACAAGTGTGTCTGTGCAGCAAGTGCAGGCAGATGAAGTGATAATGCTGTAATTGGTTCCTGGAGGAAGCACGCATGTACCTGCCTGGGAGTCAGGCCCTTCTGGGCAAGCATTGCTCTTTACTTCAAAATAAACTGTGTAGGGATGAGCCTGTCTGGCTGCAGACTCCCAGCTCCCCTATCAAGTCAAGAGCAGTGTTTGCTTCTGGAGCTGTGCTGGTATTTGGGAGCGTGCTAGCTGTGTGTGTGGCGAAGTTGTCCTGCATGTGCAAAATTCAGTAGGTGGCTGAGTGTGCAGAGGATGGAGGCTGTTCTTGCATATGCTGTGGAAAACACAGTAGACATAGAGGAGCTAATAGAAAGCAGTCCTGTTTTCAGCTTAACCTCTCTCATGTTGTGCAACTCTGGTTGGAAAAGAAAAATATTTGCTTTTCTCCTGCAGCATTAGGAGCAGTATGGGCCAAGGAGCCCAGCAGCTCTGAAGTCTGTGAACATAGCATTAGGGAAGGAGGTAGGCTGGAGGATTGACATCTCCAAGGGTGGGAGCGTGCGGGCTCTCAGCAGTGCCCACAGGGCTGTGCTCTGGGCCATGCCTCCAGCAGGGCTCACTGCTGTCCCACTACCTAGCCCAAAGCCTTCCTTCCTTGGTTTTTTTTCATGAATGGGCATTTTGATTTAAAGCAAAGCTGAGCTGCCCTTGGTTGTCTTAGGCATAGTGTCCGTGCTGCCGAGGTCGCAGCAGGATCACTGGGCAGCCCCAAGCAATGAGCGGGCAGGCCGAGTAGCTCACGCAGGCTGGACTGTCTGCGTCCTCAGAGCTGGGAGGAGAGGTGACAGCTCACACTGTCCATGTGCACAGCTCCACGTGCAGACAGCCTGCTATTTAAAGTGCTCCAGTGCCGGCTGGCATGCCTGCCAGCGAGGGCTCTAATGAAGTGATGATTCACTGCAGGGCACACGGGGCTACTCGATAGCTGCTGCCTGCAGTGTTTGAAGCTGCCTAGGCAAAGCTGCCTTCCTTAGTTCTTTCATTTGTATTTTTTTTCCTTATACTGTAATAATTTGAAAACATTAAAGCATTTGGTTAAAACTGCAGCTGCAGATGCCTTGTACTGCTGTTCTTTGTATACAAACGTTACTCCAGAAAAATGTCTCACCTGAGCTGTGTGATCATGTGTTGCTGTTACACAAAGAAACAACAGTTTGCTGCACTGCACATGGCCTGTGTTTTGTAATCATTTATCCTCACATATGTCTTCTTTAATTCTGTAAAAATTAATGGCATTTGTTTTATTTTTTTTTGATGGGGTGAAGCTGGCAATGTAAACTGTAATAAAGTCTGTACTGAGAGCAAAGTGGTGCTGTGTGTGGTGTGATATGCTTTGACCCTCCCAGAAGAGCCCCTAATGCTTTGTCCTCGTGTGGCCGTCTGCCCACTGTGGTTGATTTGCTGTGGGGTACGTGGGAAGCCCTGGCTCGGTGTTGATTTGACAGCCTCATGGGTCACTGCTCGTTTGGGCTGATGTGGGGCCTGCAGCTGTGCTGCAGGAGTGGCTCAGTTGGGGTTACCTCAACACCCCGTGTTCTGTGGAGAAGTGCAGAGCAGGGCCCTGCCTTGTTGCATGCACAGGAGAGCATTTCAGGTGAGTCCCGAGCTGCCCTTTCTATTTTGGAGCACAGGCCACAGTAGTCTGCAGCTGCGAGAAAAAGCTTTCCTACATCTTGGTGCTGCTGAATCTTTAATGCCATCATGCCCAGCAAAGCAGAAACCTTTCCGAGCCGGGCTGCTCCACATGGGCCACAGGGGCCCAAGCCCTGCACATCTGCCCTGCAGCCACCCCCATCATGCAGGGGTTTCCTGCCCTGCTTATCGCTGCTGCTGCAGCCAGTCCCACCCCAGCCCTCTCCTGCCTCTCAGGAGGGAGGTGGGACCCAAAAACAACAAAAGCATGTTGCTGCTGTGCCCCTGGAAAAGGAAGGGTGTGGCAGCAGTGACAGCAGGTGGGAAGGTGCCAGCATCTGGGCTGGATGACCGTGGCCCTGTGCCACAGTGGTGCTCTCAGAGGCAGAATGGGATTGCACTGCTGCTGGGCTTTCCCACATGATTTTCATCAGGGTAGTTTTCACAACTCCAGCACGGATGTGAAAATCAATTCCTTTCCAATGAGCTAAATAATTTTCTTCCTTGATGCCAAACAGTTGGGGTAATACTGGGTGGTGGTGGAACTGTTTTCCTCTTGTATATTTTTGGTGCCAGGGCAAACGGCTGGAACTGTTTCAGAAGTTCTGGTGCAGCTCTGCGTATTGTGGCTGCTGATTTACAAATCCTCTATGAAATAATTCAGTCCTATCCTGACAAAAAAAAAAGAAGGTTGGGGCCACCTCTGAGAAGGACTGGAGAACAGAGGGGAAGCACTGCTGGGGCAGCTGCAGGGGAGACCAGGGAGAGGTTTGCCTCCCCCATGGGGCTGTGGCACTGCCCTGGGACAGCAGCCAGGCACTGGATGGTGCATGCCAGGAAGTAATGCAAGAACAGGAGGAGTGCCATGAAAACTCAGCTCTGCTTCAACAGTCTGGAGGGAGGAGAAAGTGAATTCAGACTCATTCTCTGCATCCAGTCGCAAGGTTAAGCATCTTTTCACCATTCCCATGCAGCATCCAGATGGTGGGTTGGGCCATAAATGGTTGTGGATACGCTAGAAGACCACGTTCAGTGTCTTCAACTGATTGCCATGATGTATGCTGGGTAACTTGTGGCTCCCCTCCTGACACACTTGATCACCAGGAGCTGTGAGAAATAGACCATGAGAAAATAGGAGAAATGCGAGCATGTGAGAAATGGGCTTCCCTTGGGGCACTAGGATTGGCTCCCTCCTGCCCTGCTCATTATGTAGCTCAGCTGTGGAGAGTGGCTTTTCCTTCTCACCTGGGTACATGAGAGGTAACTGAATGTGGAGGAGGTGATATATGGGGCAACAGTGGGGTGAGGAAGGAGGTTTGATTCCTGTCTAGGCTGGGAGGATCTTACAAGAAGTGGTGGTGGCAGGAGAGCTGTGAGCAGTAACAAGCACAAACCCAGCAGAGGACGCCTTGCTCCCAGGTATGTTGTACCAAATGCTTGTGAATGCTTGTTGGAGTGTAGGCTGTTCTTGGTCACCAGCTCTGCAGCTCCACACAGAAGGAGCAGGTGCCTTGGAGCCAAGTATTGTGGGGTATGGTGAAGGAAGGTCAGTGTGTGTATTCAAGCAATGTTGGCCGTGACTCTTCCTGTCAAGTGGTAATTTATAAGTAATTGCCCTGTGTTGGTTTCTGGAGTACCAGTTATTTCCTGGGTATATTCAAAGGGAAATGCAATGTCTATGGTATCCTTCTGTAACATCATTTCCTGGATGTTTGCAAAACCAGGATAAAGTTGTTGTCTGAAGAACTAAACATTGCTACTTAAGCACTGCTGGATTGTTAATTTATGGGCAATGGAGTGCTGCTGGGACTGTTCTGAGGCTCTTGATGTGCTACTGGCTTCATGTTTCCTGATGGAAGTGTTGGGTTTGTGGTGTTAGCTATGAAAAGATAGACTTGCATTTTAGTGTTATAATTTACCTGTTTAACTTCAAAATCACTGATTTAAAGATGTAAGTGTCCTATAGAAGCGCTTTGGTTTTCTGTACATGAAACCAGAGAGAGCTCCTGTCAGTCTCAGCGCTGCTGACTTGCTATACGTTGCCTCTAACCTGAGGGAGTTTTATTTTCAAGGAGTATTGTTAAGTGTGAAGGTTATCAGGGCTGAGTTATGTGTATGAGTGCCCACCACCAGCTTCTTCTCACCCACTGGCCTGCAGTAAGGAAGCACTTTTCTAGCGAGGCTGTCCTCCTGTGGTTTGACAGATTGCACTGTAGGATGGCCAGCTTTCCGCACTGGATCTTTTCCTTCTTTTTGGAAACACGTTGTAAAATGTTGTAGAACAGTGCGTAAATGGGTACCACGTGTAGTGCTTACTGAATCAGGTACAATTTGCAGTGGCATCAACTCTTGGAAGCTAGCAAATAAGAACAACATGCACAGTTTTCTGGGTTCTGCCGCTCCTCACTGATAACCTTTTTGTAAATATTTGCATGCTTGATTTTTTTAATGCCTCTTACAGCTGCTAACAACAACAAAAAACTTCTAAGTTTTTTTTGTAATGTGCAGTAACTGTCCCTGCACAGGGCAGTGATAGCTGCTGGCACAGGGCTGTGTCCCTTGCATGCACAAACTCCACTCAGCACGTGTGGTGCAGCTTGCAGGAAGATGTGGCAGAAATGGGATTAAGAGTTTGTCTGGATAAATGAAAAGAAGTGGCCAAAACCTCCCGAGCGATGGCCGAGGGAAGCAGTGACCAGGGTTATATTACTAGGTCAGTCTGTTCTGTGGACTATTCAGCTGTCAGCTAGTGACCTGTTTTAGAAGACAAATGCTTACAGGTTACTTCCAGTAAATAACCATTGTCATCCTCTAAAGTAAATACAGCTATGCCAAAAACATGAGCATTGTCAGGTCTTGATGCTGAGGGACTAATGAGAGCAACCAGAACAGCATGTGTAATTCTTATGCTGCCCAGCAGCTTATGAAACAAGTAAATAGATGTCCTGGCATGAACTGTTTCCTGAGAGAGCCAGTGAAGATTCATCTCGCTTTATTATTGATGACCTCTTTTTAAGTGCAATGCTTGCCTACAACCAAGAACTCTGGAGAAGCACAGTAAACCCAAAGAATCATTCAAACTGATGTATTTGTTTGCAGCCCCCAGGAAACATGTACTAGGATTTTAAATAAGTACCTAATCTTAAAAAAATGGTAATCATGTGATTTAATTATTTATACTTGAAGCCAACTTGCAGATGCTTTTGTCTGATAAAAAATACATGACCTCTGAAGGCTTCAGAGACTTAAAACCCAGATTGCATGTCTGAAGAAATGTTGCAAATTTTACTTAAGCACAACAAATCATGAAGTAATAAAACAGCATCCTTTTTAATTTTTTTTAAAAGCAAACGAACAAACAAAAAACCCACAAATGTCTGGTTGCAGGTTGAATACTGTTGATGTCCTGCAGTGATGGACGACCTTTCATGTGTCAGGATTAGAAGAAGAGATCAGGCCTTCTGAAATTGCAATCATCCCTGTTTTGCTGTTGCAGCTGCACCTCTGGCAGCTCAGGGTGACTGAAGGACTTCTTGTGCTAAGCCTGGTTCCAGCAGACTCCAAGTGAGCAGACATCTGCCCCCTTCATGTAGATCTGCTTGTTCAGCACTTGGTGCTCAGCAGTGTGTTTAATGTTAAGTACTTTTCCTTTCCTCCTGTATGCCACCAAAATTGTCTTGGAAGACTCCACTGGAATTAGTAGTTGATGTATCATCATGTGGTAAATGCTTCACACCCCAGAGCTCTGCACACTTATTTTTTCTTTGCTACAGTACAGGTAGCTGGGAAATGGGATAGGAAGCTTTGCTGGTGTGCCTTGTCTTCCTGATGTGTCTGTACTGCAGCCCTATCTGGCTGCTCTCATGTGCTTCAGTGCACATGAGAGAGATTTGTGGCAACCAGCGGTGCAGGAATGAAAAGCTCCATTAAGAACCAGGCCATATCATCACCACATATAAACAGAGCACGCATCAGTTGAGCCTTTGTCTGTATCTGCCTTTAGAGTAGTAAGGACAAACCAGAATATCAGAGCATTTCAGAGCATTAACCAAGTGCCACATTAACATGTTAGGCCACTGTCTACTTCCCAAGATGAAAATACGTTTAAGGCTTCCTGCCCTGCTGTTTGTTTATTCACTGCAATACAGCACTGACACTGCTGCAGCACAAGTATGCATATAAACAGTTCACTGGCTTGTGTTTAAACAAAGAAAACAAAACTGCTCTGGGGTCCTGAGTACCTCATTCAGTACTTGTTCTGAATTACACTTACATTTGTACAGTCCACGTGATTAAAAACACTGTTTGCCAAATACTGGTTAAATATATGTTAAGTTAGAAGCAACAAAAAAAAAATAAAAAAGAATACGGCCTATTTTATTACTAATTAACAGGTTTCTGATTTATTTCCTGTCAATAACTGCTATAGATTAAGTAAATGAAGATACAATACAACAATGGACCTTGGAAGATAATTAATGAGAAATGAGATGAGATACATGAAAGACAAACTTTTATAATATGTGCAAGGTAGCATTTAAAACTTAATTGTAAGGAAATGTATTAGTACAAATCTGCACATACAAGCACATATGACCTACTAAAGCAGGACTTTCTGACTGCAGATGTGATTCTTTGGAAATGTAAAAATTGCCACAATTTTTTTTAACGTACACCATTACTTGCAATAGTGTATTTAGAAACTGTCAGTCCCTGAGCCAGCAGGTAATAACCTGAAAGGTGTATATATACGTATTTAAAGTTATTTTAGCCATGAACTCATAGAAATGGCATAACTGCAGCAATTGCTATCTCAAAGAGGAAACAGCAAGTCACAAGCTTCCTACTAGAACTGCTGGCAGGCTCTCAGCACCAGTTTAGCAGGTGAAGTTTACCCTGTATCCTCTACTTTTCCAGCTGGATGCATAGCATATAGCTATTTTGATGGAATTTCCAAAAGTATGTGTAATGCACAGAAGGTGGAATACTGCAGTAAGTAATGGAGCAATGAGGTTATCCCTGTGTCTGCATACACAGAGCTTTAACTGTGGTCCAGAGATGAAGAAACAGAATGCAGGACTATCTGTGAGGAAAAACTGGCCAAAAGATAGTCTACTGCTTCTAGTTTTGTCATTGCTTTAGTATGAGGCTGGACAGTTACCTGTGAAAACAGCAAGGGAAAACCACTGTGCTATGGACAGCATAGGTGAGTGAAATGAAGGGCAATGTGAGCATGCCAGAACTGGAGGCCTGCAGCTTCTTACCACTGTGGAAATGTTAAGACACTGCAAAAGTAAAAGGCACAGAAATGGGAAGTCCTGAAATGTTTGAAGTCCCATCAGTTGATATTAGCTGTTCATGCCACTTTTCTGAAAAATGATCTACAAATTGAAATGCAAATCCCTGGAAAAAACAATGTCCTTGGGTCAAAAGCAATCTTTCCTTAGATGCCAAGCGATTTAAGTGTTAATGCACTGGAAAGGTCTAGGTACACAGATGCATTGCCTGTTGGAAACCTGAGAAAGCTGCTCTGTGTGTCTGGCTTCTTCAGATTTTTTAACGTGTCCTAGTGTAGCTGGCCCAAGTGCAAATGGCATCTATGGAAGAACAGATGCTTCAGATCTCTGAAATGAGAAACAAAGATACTGATATGTTAGTGGTTCAGGAACTACAGTAAATTACAAACTTACCTTAGAGGGGTGAAATGATTTCTCTTTTCAAATGTGTGCAGTAGAAATGAAGCCAGAAAATCACTGCATATTTCTCTTAGGGCTTTGAGCTTACAGAAGTCCACTGTGAAAAACTCTTATCTTTCAAGTCCCATCAGATGATCATTACAGACAGGTATTTTTAGCAGAAGCAATGTGCACAAATGAGCAGACAACAGATGTAGTGATCCAAAGCAACTAAGTAATTCCAAATCTAACACATCTGAATTAAAAGATGTGAATTCTAGGCACCACATCTAGCCATTTTATTAGGAAACTTCATGTGCAGAAAGCAAGGTGAGATGATACAGTTACTGGGTTTTTTTTTTTTGGATGTAAAATGTAAAATTTGGTCTTGTCTCTCCCCAAGATCACATAAAATACCTATTTCCCCTTATCAAGGCATTGCAAATTTATTAAACCATTTTCAGCTGTAGATACAGATCAAATTTCTCTATGTGAAGAAATACTCTGGCTGTGCAGAGCAATACACAGCCAACTGTATGAGCTATCACCAGCCTCTAGGCACAACTGTTTCGTGATGTCATGCTGACCTTCGATGAGTTACATGGAAACGGACATCTCATTTAAGGTATAGTTTCCTAACTAGTGATCTCATTATCCTAATAATTGGATCACAAGATCCTTTGGGTTGAGAGTATATGGATTACAGAAGGACCCCACAAACCCACTGATGCTCCCATACAACTCAGCTATGTGTGCAGGAGGAAGTGAGAAGGAGATGAAGTCCATAGACAGCTGTGAAATTTTCAGGGGCAAGCACTCTGCACATTTATACAGCTCATGCACAGTAATGTTCATAACCCGGCCTAATGCATAATTAATATGGTACTGAGTTCTGTGATTTATCTTGTGAAGACAGCTAAACTCCAGTCATCTTTCACCCTATTTTTTCTTGAGTTTGTCAGTGTAATTTTGTGGCTAGTGTTTCAGTGCTGTTCTCGTGTGTACTGCTGAAATGGATGACCCAACTATCTCTTCCCAGAGAATCCATCCATATACGGTTAAAATTAAATACATCCTAATATCCACAGAAAAGATGGCCAGGAGTTGCAATGAAACTCTCATTTCAGTCAGAACTGCGCAGGTCTTGGTGAAAGCAAATTCTTCCTCCTAGCTCACCATCCTGCTTAGCATCCCGACACATTCTTGTCTGGTTTTCATTCTTGCTACAGATTTCTGCTGTTGTTGTTCTTCAGACAGTAGGTTTCAATATTTTGTATTTTTTGACTGAGTTCATATATGAAAAGCCAACTGCCTTTAAATCTCTGAAGCGTTAATACCAGCAGGATGTGTTTAGAAAGACTCAGTGTAAGGCCTTGAGCTGCTTTTCCATAGCAGATAGTATCTTGAGAGGACTTCGTCTCAAAAAGACAAGTCACTCAAGCACATGATGTTAGAGGCATGGCCAGAGTACCAAGGCTTGTCCAGAAAATGAAGCAAGTCCTTCAGGAGATCCTCTGAAGGTGATCTTGGAGATCTGTGATATGAGATTTGGAAGACAGAGCCAGAGTGATGCTGGCCCATGCTGATTTAGCAGTCCTGTTTTGAAGGCAGATGTTGGAACATAGTGCAAGCCTGCAGTTTAGGTTTATTTCTTCTCAAATTGTTCATCATATCTATGACACTAGGATGATGCACAGTTTGATTCTCACAATTACTGTATTAATCCTCATATCCATGTGTCAAATAATGTCTGACTTAGGGCTGAATCTCCAATAAACAGAAAACCCAGCAACTTGGGAGAAAAGAAAGATCACGTTATCTGCATAGGAATTGAAGAGCTCCAGTGAGGTCTGTTATTGCATGTTGGATTTATCAGCTCTGGCAGTTCACTGGCCAAAGAATAAGAATTCGGTACGCCTAACGGACTGAATGTCATATATTGCAGAATTTTCCTTACAAAAAAAAGATATTTAGAGGAAACAATGTGTTATTATTTTCTTAATAGACTGAGTCAGCAATGAGGAAAAGGAGTGGTTAAGCCAGAAGGAAGCTCCCGTCACTTCCCATCTGTGACACACACAGTCCCTCACAAAGTCAGGCACTGCCATCAACTTTTGAACTCTGTGTTTACAAATGCAGGGAACTCTTATTGTTATTTCAGTGTAGCTTCTGCTTTTGCAGCAGTCTGAAATCAACTCATTTACCTGTGAAGTCTAGAACCATACAGGGAAGCTCACTGCTGTTTTTCAACTTATGCCACAGTGGGCAGTGCATTCTTGTGTGCTAATCTGCTTTCTGATGGTGCACAGCTCAGACTCACCTTGTACTCGCTGTCTTTACTCTGACTTGGCAGCTGGCTTCTGCACTCCAAAGGCAGTGATGAAGATATTCACAACAACTATAATGAATACTAGTCCAGTTGCAAGGTTGTTGAGGAAATCCAGCTTACCATGTTTTGCGGGGTTGTTAAGGTCATATTTTACTTCAAAGAGAAAGAAGAGAAGAGTTTTAAGTATATGAATATTTCAAAATCCAAAATAAAAGTCTTCATTATTCATGTAGTTAAAGAATTTCTTACAGGGAGCTATTTGCAGCAGTCATACTTAAAAGGGGAGGACAATTTTGCACTGTCAGTAAAAGCACTAAGGAGAAGATCTTTAATCACAAGGCGCCTAATAGCCTCCAGTAATTAGCATCTAATCTCTGTGGATGCACAAAGGCATACACAACATTACTAGGAACCTTCTGAGTTTTTGATCTCTTAAAGTCTGCAACAAGACTAGATTTCAAGCCTAAAAATAATTTCAGTTATGAAGCTTGAAGCCCTGACAGGACGCAATGAAGGTACATTTCCTACAGTTAAATGCTCCAGGCTCTTCCTAGGCAGTCTCTTCTGTCAAGTGCTGGATGTCTTTGTACTGGTGCCCTTTTCTAGCTGCAGAGCATTTCCACTCTCTAATTTTTGCATTGACTCTTTTCAGAATGCTCTATCTGTTAAACAGAGGAAGGTCTCAGAGCAGTGTAGCTGCAGTTCTTGTCACAGAGCACCAGCTGTGTAAATGTTTTTCTTTGCTTCTTGCAGTTCTTTGGGTAAACCCCTAATAGAAGATAGAGAGGACAACACAAGGGGAGATACTATTAATTAACTTAAGATTTGATTCCAAGTTTTGTAAAAACATAAAGCTTAGCTACACTGAACTGATAACACACTTGATAGACTAAAATGTGCTTGTTTAAGGCAAAGAAGACAGCCAAGCCCCCTCACTCTTCATGTGGAAAGCTAATGTTTTTCTGTCTCTGTTCTCCTGTAGGGAAAAGTTTATACCTGACAGGTTCTTTCAGCAACAAAAATACAACTTTGACTTTTTTTCCTCATAGGTACATACGTACACTTGCAAGTCTATTGGGTGAAGTAAACTTTACTTTTAATTTTTAATATCTTGTCCCTGTTAACACTGTGGAACTGAACCACAGAACCAGAGCTCGCTATCTCTGTGAATGGGTTAAGTAAAATGGTGGCAAACACGTCCAGGATGCTGAAATATTCAAAGCCAGATTCCCTTAAAGTCTCTAATTAAGAAATATAATGTTTGGGTCTGAAGGAATTCTGGGCATCTGTTGAAGTCATGTTTGCTGGTGCAGTACAGCTGGGCAGGGTGGTCAGTGCACTGACAGTGTGGGGGAACTACTTGAACAGCTTTAAGCTACTGCACACCTGTGTTGACCTAAAATAACTTAAGCTTGGCAATATTTAAACCTGAAAATGATTTTCTGTGTATTAGTAAGGCTGGAGCTATGTGGAGATTTGCATCCTAATAGTACCATTAAAGAATCCGGTGCTTTCATGTGAATGAAGCAGAATAAATGAAATGGAACATTAATCCTTAAGTATGTAGGAAAGACATTTCAGACAGCTGGCTGGCTTTGAAACTAATAAAGAGGCACTAATGGCCTAGCATGTTTTGTGAGTTAGGAGAAATCATGCCTGAAGGAAAATTGCCACTTTCAGAGCTGTCCCTTTGTCCAAACAAGGACTAAAGAAAACACAGCTTAGTAGTTGAGGTGGGGCTCTAAATTTTGAAGTAGGATTGCAGTAATCCTATCTCTGTTACTACAGTACTTCAAGTGACACTGTGAAAATGATCAGCTGTTCTCTAGGTTTTGCAGTGGGATTAGAATACTACCATTTCATGCCAACTATGCTATTTCAACGCTTTCTTTCCTTTTATTTTAAAATGTTGGCACTACCAAATCACTTTCAGAGACAAGTTTGAACACTTCTCAGAATGAAAATGATTTTCCAGAATAGGTAGTTCTCTTGTAAGCTGCGTATTCATGTGATTGTAGCAGGACACAGAGACTCTTCGGGGGAGTTACAGTCTCAGTGCTGCTTCAGCCTGAGAGGGAATTTCCAACACTTCCTTTTTCATAGAAAAAGACTGTAAGCACCTCCTAGGCTCACAAGTGTCTTGGTGTGTCTTTCTGGAAGAGCTTTTCTTGAATCAGGAAGCTAGAAAAGATCTGTGGGTTGAGCTGGGAGGCTCTAAGAGGAAAAGGGCCTCTTTGGCATTATGTAAAATACTTGTCTTCAGCCCTCTTGGAAGGCCACGCAACTGCAAACTGCTCTGTAGGCTGAAACTACCAAATCTACACTGTGGAAAGCAAGCTATTCCTGCAATGCCTTTATCTTTGTACCTTCGTAATCATTTTCAGTCTTCATTACCTTTCGAGCTCAGCAAAACAGCATGCTCCCCAAAAGTTACCCCAACAGCATACTGTGTGACCTGGGGACTTCGGTGTCCTCAGTGCCCCAGACACATAGCCACTGCTGAGTGCAGAGCCCAGGCTGGGCTCCTGATGCATTTCTCTGTTCATGAAGCAGTCTGCGAGCCACACTGACATCGCAGCACGGCTTTGGAGTTGAGGTATTCTGTATTTTTTTGTTTTTTGCTCATTTTGTCAGAAATTACTGACAAAGAAGCCACTTCGGTAATGCCTGGCAGAAGTGATAAATGAGTCCTCCAGCAGGCTTTTGGGCTGTAAACAACTAACACAACCACCAGGGTGGTGCCTTCAACCAAGATACAGATAAGTGGCTGTTTTTGCTCACTTTTCCTTGACTCTCTCACCATGCTCCCCAGTATTGTGAGCTTACTTTTTCCAGTCCCTTTCTGGAATCTCCTCTGTGCCAGGACTGGGGTTTTGCCCTTGTGCCAACTCTGCTAAGTGCAGAGACAGATGCTCTGTCTCTTTTGTAAGAGTAAAAAAGCTATGTCAGCTGTATCCTCATTTCCTGGAACTTCCTCCTTGAATACAAAGCTGTTCAGTTGTGAAACTGGAACACTGACAGAGCATCAGAATGCCCAAGGAGGCCTCTGTAACTCAGTAAATGCTGTTTGTGAATGCTGGCTGTCACTTTGTAGTATCTGTAGGCTAAGGAAGCTGCTCGGACTGTAGTTTTGATATTATATGTCACAGTTTTGATTCATGTCATGGAATGCTCTTAGGGTAACTTCTTGCTTCTACTTAAGAAAGAAAACCTATATTTCCTCTTAGTTTTAATTTCAGTTTAATGCAGGTTTGAAAAATCAGCAATAAGTACATTTCTGTGATTCCTTTCCTAGAGATTTAAGATGCTTTGAATAATTTCCTAAATTCAAAAACAAGATTTTTTAACATGTCATCAAAGCTTTGATTTGATTGCAGAAATGGAAGTAAGCCAAAGATAATATAAAACACCAGTGTGAAGATGGACAGTCCGATCTTCATTTCTGATCTATATTCACAATATATTCTTATAATATCACAGTATGACTAATAGGGAGTAAGTATATCTTGGTCATAAGATTAAGTAACAAGTCTTGCCAAAAGCAGTATTATGAAACTGGGCAGACTGCATGATTGTATCTGACCCACTAATGTTGATTTATGGTATTTCATCAGGTTCCTTCCTCCTTTAGACACTCTGAAAAGAGGAATATTCATGCTCTTGGCAAATGAATAGGAGGGTGTTAATTGAAACTGAAGATTCCACATAAAGCTGCCCTTATTTCTTTTGTTGCAATATTTCTATGGCCTTAAAGAAAAATTTAATCAATTTTGATGTCAAGGCTTTCAAACAAACTTTTAAAAATAA
The DNA here is from genome assembly GCF_038088225.1 of Cyrtonyx montezumae. Classification (NCBI taxonomy): domain Eukaryota; kingdom Metazoa; phylum Chordata; class Aves; order Galliformes; family Odontophoridae; genus Cyrtonyx; species Cyrtonyx montezumae. The sequence continues at coordinate 6,814,316 of NW_027072067.1, forward strand.
ATGGAGAATCTGCATATTCAGGTTTGTTTCTGTAAGAAAAATACATGTCAGTGGTTCTTGCTATTGTTACGTACCAAGGAATATCAGAAGTACTCCCACCATAACTTGCATTGTGAGCGACAGGCTGATAAGAACAATAAGTGGCATATAGAATGAAAAAGAAGGTCCTTGCTCAATCACAGCTTTTAGCTGCGATGCATTGGCCATCAGCAGTGCAATGTCCAACATGCTCTCTGCAGCGCTCTTCTTGTTTGCATAGTGGTTGATATTCATAGGTCCATTTCTTTGAAACCACTGTGATGGTCTGTACTAAAATCGAGAGAAGAAAAAGGTTATTAATATAGAGAGTCAGAGACAACCCATCAACTGATTTCTGTAGGGATATTGATACAGTAACAGTAGTACAAAGACTCTGTGTCTCTCTCCTTCACCGTTATCACTGCCCTCCATCTGATGACATAACTGTAGTGATTATACTGGACTTGGGCAGATAAATTCTAGAAGGATCATTCTAATCACTTTCTACCATGAGAAAAGTAAGGACTGGAAAATCTGCAATGCTTGCATTGAGAAAAGTTGGGGGGAAGAAAACCCCAACATATTGTTAGAAGTATCTTGCACACAAAGGCATACTTAAAAACACAGATATTTATTACATTCACACTCAGTGGACATCACACATCTACCTAGCTCTTTCATGAGTCATGAGAGTCATTTTGAGGATTTACGTGAGAGCTGGCTGCTCTATGAGCTTTCTTTGACCTCTTTTCTTGCTGTTTCTCACTCTGCCATGCTATGGCCAGGTCCTTACATAGACGATGTTTTTTTCTGTTGAAACACTGTATGACTTGTGGTTGCCAAGCACTGCCCAATTACAAGGGAAGCTTTTTTTTTTCCATTTTCCCATCAGCAGTGGTCTTTAAATTTCCTAGCAAACAAATAGGAAAAGAACAACCTACTGCAGGGCAAAAACAGAGCTGGTTAATCTGGAGGGATGGATGAAATAAATATTTCCTGATTACGATTCAGGTGGCCTAACTTGGAATTTGGCAGTGCGTGTCCAGAGGTTCCTACTTCCCAATGGATTAGATGCAGCTTAGCTAACTAGGCTAGGTGTGGAAGCCTAGCCCTTAGATGAAGGAAGGTGAGGTGTAATGCTTTTCTGCAGTCTCCTAACAGGTTAGGATTTCACTCTCATGGATCTTGTAGACTTTATGAAAATGATATTCAAATATCAGTTTATTCTGGCTGACTGCTTCAAATCTGCTTCTGAGAGATGTTTTTACTGCACAAGTATGTTTGTATTTGCCAGAAAATACTGTGAAGAAAAGTTCTTTTTAAAGAGAAATGCAGAAAACACACTCTGTTCGCTCTCCTGAGCATCTCTAATAACCATTAAATTTTCATCTCTGGAGCCAGGTTTGCCCCTGCCCAGACTTAAAAGCATTTTATTGGAAGGACAGATATGGACACATAAAGCAAAAACATTCCCAGTTTTTCCAGGGCATTCAAATGCCCAACTTGACCTATTTTCACCAGACATGCTGTAACCACAACCACAGTCTAAATATTTTACTGAGAGAAAAATGTCATGGGGCAGCAGCAGACTTCTTTCTGCGGAAGGAATTAAATGGTGTAACCGTAGCTTCATGTGGATGGTTTGTTTACTCTTCTGCTGCTCAGAGAAAAGAATGGCTCTGAAAGTGATACCAGCTTCAGTGAGGAAGAACTGGATACTAGTTTGCTGTTCTCTCTGTTCCACAGCCTAAAAATGAAATCTGTGTGACTCAGGGGTCTGTCCCCTAGCTTTTCACCTTTCTTCTCTCTAACCAGTCTCCTTTTCCCACTCCTGGCCCCACTAAGCTGCACTAGCTTGGGACTTCCTATGGAATCAGCTGAGTGCAATCTCTTTCTTTTCCAGGCCAAATACATGGCTGCAGAGTCAGGGCCCTGCAGTCTGCTAATCCCCTGTTTCTGCATGGCCAACCAGCACAGGGGCTGATGGCATTTGAATTGCTATGGAAGCAAAAGCTGGGTCACCTCTGAACTCTGATAAGCAGAGACTTTAGCAGAAAATTACAAATTTGCACTTCTAGTATACCAATTCAGCTGTTACTAAGAACAAGTCTAACAGAAGGTATTTTATTCTGTGAGGAAGCTTCCTGCCAGCAGAGCTGATAGAGCAGGAGCTGAGTACAGGGAGAGCAGAGGCCCCAGGTCTGTGGCACAGAGAGTGTCCTCAGCCATGCTTCCTGCCAGGAAGGAGGGTGTGCAATCATGGAAGCCCCAGAAATGATAATTTCCCTTTTCTTAAGAAATGGAGCCTCCTCTCTCATGATGGAAAACCATAAAACCTAAGAATGCAAATTAACATGGACTTGGGGAAGGACTTTAAGGCAACTGCCCAAAGGTTCAAAACAGAATCAGGCAGTACTCTGGCAGAAGCTTTTAACAACAGACAATGTGTTGCACAGCAATACATAGTCAGGCGATGAAAGGAGAGCTGCTGCCTTAACCCTGGGTTAATGATAGTCCTGCATGACAGAAATTACATGAGGATGCTGTTATGTGGCTTTGTGGTTTCAGGGAGTTGCCAAATGGCAGTACTGAGCAGCAGTTACCGTGCTATTGTCAGCTGCTGGGACACAGGGAGAGGGAAACCAGTGGAGATTCCCTGTGAGGTGTGCAAGGCACTGCTGTTCCTGCAGGTACAGCGGCAGAAGAACAGCACGTGTGCCATGCAAGGAGAGTCCTGTGACCCATTTTGGTTGCAGTGTAATCACAGTAACTGCCTGGTACAGACAAGCTGATCCCTGTGCTTTGTGTTGGCAAAGGAGTCCAAAGAAAGCTAGTGTGTGTTTGCAGGTGCATGTACAAGAGCTGTGTGCAGCTGCTCTGTCCGTGGGCAGCAGCACTCAGTGCCCATAGGGCAGTCAGCTCCACAACTTGCCTGGAGTGCTGCTGGGGTGATGCCAGGATGCTGCACCACAAACTGATGCTTCCTGCTTCTACAAAAGCAAACCTTGTGTTTACTTCTTCACACTGGCACCGAGTTTTACTGGATACGTCAGCTTACTGACAACTGTGGGTACAGGCTTTGCTTCACTAGTTGTCTTAATGGTACACCCAGAATAACTGAGTCACCCTGAAATACAGAAAGAATTTGTATTTATTTAAAAAAAAGTATTTATTTAAAAAAAATAAACATGGCACTGAGGTAGGTGTCCTTATATGCTAAGTTTGAATCAGCTCTAAGGCACACCTGATGATTTAACAGGAAGGGAACAGTGCTGAAAATGGAAACTCTTGAGCACAAATCATAAAGTATCTTTGTTACATACAGTGATCTGTTATAGTAAGGAGTCCTGCTTCTATTACAGCAGTAATTTGTTTCTTGTGACCAAGTTTATGTGACTGTTTGCTGAACAGGGTGTTTATCAAACACCAGTGACTGCTGAAGTAGTCCAATTATTGTGTTGGATGTCTGACAATGAGGAAGAGCAGGAGCAGTTTGTTGTCTTGTCCAGCCTGTTGTCTGAGCTGCCTAGAATAGTACCACTCATCTGCAGGAGAAGCCAGGTGAAGTTTTTTACATGCCTGTCATCTGGGACTTGTGGAAGAAAAGAACAGTAGTGAAAACTAAGACTATTTTAAAGCTTATTTATGTTTGCTTCTGTCACTGCCCTATGAATGTGGGCAGAAAGAAATAACGTGCATGCAAATCTGAAGATTCATCTCAATTCTTTTGGGATGTACCTGAGTACTTCACTTATCTTCTTAATTTTTTTTTTCCTAGAGGGATTATGTTAAGAAAGCCTTGCAAATGAACGTGTGTGAGACTAATACTGTCTAAACTGATAGGACCTTGACATTTCCAAGCTATGAGCTAGATCTGCTATGAGCATTGATGTTTGTGCGACTGTTCTTGTGAATGAAACTAACAAGTATTTGCAGTAGCACAGGACTGGTTACTGTTTTTTCTTATCTAATAACCTAGAAAACCAGTGCTGCACTTAGCCAGGCAAACATTCAAGAATACAAGAATAACTAGACCCAAAAATTGTAGTGCAAAAGGCAGAGGTTTGGCTTTGATGTGCAATTATCATGGAAGCTGCCTAGCAGCAGCTGGGACTGCAGGACCCAGAGCTCTGTGTGATCTCCATGTTAGGCCTGGTGTCCTATCTGCATTCTTGAAACGTACAAATTCTGATTTTAGTGTGAGTGCAGGCATTCATGGTGTTTTAATCTTAAATCATTTTGCTGATTAAACATGGGGTGCCCGTGGTTTTGTTCAGAATGACTGCATGAAAGGCACTGATTATTGCTGATATATTCAGGACAAAGTTTCTGACTAGTGACACCTGCCTTTGAGTACATTTACTCTGAAACAAGCTTCAAAATCCTTGGCTTGCTCTAATTCTGTATGCAGTTTTCTTCGTACTTTAGGTTAGTGACTCCTGCAATTGTAGGGCAGTTTTTATGCACTTAGAAGCCAAGCAGCCTTGCTTCAAAATGAGATGGGATGAACTTTTGGTCTGGTTGTTGGCAAGTAGAATTGTGGGTTTGTAACATCACAGAGCAAGCTTCCTGAAATCCTTGTGTTTAGGGACAGTCCCCATTTTCAAATGATGGAAAGTTGCTAAGTAATAACAAGGCTGTGCCGACCTCACAGCGAATGGTTCTTTACCGTGTTTTGAAATAGTCTTTCTAACTAAAAATAAGCTGAAAACATCCAGCACAAAATTCCAGTTATATCAAAGAAGGGCCAGACATAAAAGAAGCTACACAGAACTAAAAACACAGCTCCAGAACTTTACACTGATTCTTTCTCAGACTAACCCTGACGCTGTAGAATTGAGCTAGTGACTTCATACAGTTATTTAATAATGCTGACAGAGGTAGAGTTTATGTCCATTTCTGTCACCTACGTAATAGAAACACAGTGGGTCAATGTGTGGACACTGAAATCAGATTTCCCCTCTGTTTCAAATAATTTTCTGATATTGAAAAAATAGGGGAAAATATTCTGCAAAGAGAAAAAATTCTCCCAAGGAAAGTATTTCTAGCTGTGCCAATCGTACGATGGAATGTTAGATCCTGTGTACACCTCCTTGGGAAGATGTGATTTCCTCTCCCCAGCAAAACATTAGACCACTTGTTCAACTTAGCAATGACTCATTAAAAAAATCCCTAAATCTGGTGCTGAATCATCAGTGATGCTTCCTGTAGGAATTCCATTTGGGGGAGATCTGTCTGTTCAAGTACCAACCAAACAGGGCACTGCCTAGCTTGGGAGACACTGCCTCCAGACGTGACTGCAGCAGTGGTTCCAGGCAGTTTAGAAAACATATTAAAAAAGAAACCAAACAAAGCAACGCCTTTGCCTGTGTTAAATTTCCTAGCACTTTTAAAAGTCTATACTAAAGAGCAGCCACATTGTATATGGAAAACAGAAAATGAAAACACAACTGTCAAGAAAAAAAAACCCCAAAAAACCCAACAAAAAACAACCAGCTAACAAGTGGTAGCTGTGTTAATTCCTGAGTTTTAAAAACGCTGCATGAATAGAAGGGAAACGGACAGTCGTGTTAGCTCAGGGCAGAGCACTGTTTTCCTAAAGCTGTGCTGGTTCCAGGATCAAGCCAAAATACTTTTGCTCATTAGATGGCATAAGTAATCAGCACACCTGACGATTTTGTGAAGTTATAAATGAAGCTTGCCTGTAGAGCAATCCAAACAGAAGCTGCTCCTCACCACTGTGCTGTGGGCTGCCTGCATTGTGTTGCCAAGGTGCTGCTTGTTTGTCCTAGCTACTTACTTACAAAGCTAACACCAGCTTGGAAGTACTTGGTGCTGCTTCAGAATGTCTCATTTCATTGCATATGTGGGATAATTATTATAAGTTCCTACACATTTGAAATTTGTTACTTGCACTACAATGCCAAGAAACTGACATGTTCCAAAGTAACTTAGGAATTAATATACAAACTTTTTAGCAAGAATGTGACTATAACAGAAATCCAATATTCCACAGCTATTGTCTTCTACCATCCAATTTCTGTTCACTTTTTTCATAGGCCTTTAGTTATTTCCACTGGCATTTCTTGCCATCATGGAAACCCCAAACTGAGCTAGTTGTCACATTGCAGCAGCTCCTAGGCTGTTTCGATACAAGGCATGAACAACAGAAGCAAACACAGGAGCATGAAAAAACAGTTACTATTGGCATTGAACAGATCCTTTGCACAAAAGGCAAGCATTGCTTCCAAGTGTAATTATTCCCATTAGTGAGTGTAGTGTGTCAAGCCAGCACTAGAAGCTGGGCATGTCTTCCTTCTAAAAGCATGAGAGGTGGTGGAAAAAAAATATCCAAGTTAATGTCAAAGTTAAAATAAATCAAATCTAGAATGAATGTGACCACTTATTCAGAATTGCAGTAAGTTCAACGTAATAAAATTAACATGCTTCTAGCCTACTTTGAAGGTAACTAAGCCATCTTTTGCTTTGAAGGTACCTGCATTTTGTATCAGCTAGCATAAGAAGAATTCACAGAACGGTAGGGGTTGGAAGGGACCTCTAGAGATCTAGTTTAACCCCCTGCCAAAGCAAGCTCACTCAACCAGGTTGCACAGGTAGGCATGGTCCCAGGAGACTCCACAGTGTCTCCAGGCACTAGAGAATGATGTGAAGGAGAATTCACTAACAGAATGATGTGAAAGAGAACGTATTTTGAAGGCAGAGCAGATCTAGGATGGGCAGTAAGCACCTCAGGGCTGCCTGGAGCAGGCATACAAGCAGGTCCAGCTCCAGACACCACAGGTTGAGACCCTGTGGTTGGCCTGTGTAAATTATAAACTTGATCATATTCTTAAAGTATTTAATCCTCAAAACCTGCTTTTTAAGAAATCTTTCCTGTTTCATCTTGTGCATATAATTTTCTAATATATATTTTAGAAAATGAAATCATGTTTGGGAAGTTCTCTGAAGTGTTAAATAGAGTATATGCATAATGCAGCATGAAGTCTCTCTGCTTATCCTTTTACTGGTGCAGCCTTTTTGGGAAAACTATAATGAAGCAATAATTGCATGCAACTGGAGATGAAGCAAAACAGGAAAGTCATAAAAAAAATTCTTAACAGACCAAGACAAAAAAAAATTCCCATTACATGTAGTTGTGATGCAATCACGAATCTCGGTGTTAAAAAAAAATAAATGCAAATTCTGAGAATTCAGGGGCTTAAATGCCAGCAGTTTGAACTGCACATCCCAGCCCTGTTTCTCTTTAGATACTTTCCAGGATTTACTAAAACCAGAATTTTTTTTTCTTTATTTTTTTTTCTGGTCTGTTGTCCATGTTTGTGAGAGCTCCAGGGAGGGAAGGCACAGTCATGCAACCACCTGTGGCCAAACAGCTTCACCAGTGGTGTGGGTAGTGGTTTGGTGCAGCTGTTTCCGTGTGACAGTCCTCGGTGAGAACGAGAGAGGCTTTTCAGAGTTTGGTCCCTTTCAAAAGAACATGAAAGATGCTCTGTTAGCTGCTCGGTGTTTTAGAAAAGCAGTGTGCTTAGAAAACATCCTTTATATGTAAACATAATATGGGATGAAGTGCTTTCCAGTGCACACCTCTAGGCGTGTTTTGACTACGTGAAGCAGTGAAAAGCTGTGCTTTCTCTTGTTTGTATGTGGATTACTGCATGGAAATAGGCACATGCAGCCCCTCCCAGGCAGAAATCGTAGAAGCGTAGAATGGCTTAGGTTGGAAGGGACCTCACAGACCATCCAGCCCCAATCCCTGCCGTGGGCTGGCTTTCCCCCACCAGCTCAGGCTGCCCAGGGCCCATCCTGCCCGGTCTCGGGCACCACCAGGGATGGGGCAGCCTGTGTTAGTGTTCCACCGCCTTCTGAGTGGCAAATTTCCCCCTAGCATCCAACCTCGATCTCCCTGTTAGGGTAAGAGGGAATGGCTTTAAACTATCGAAAAATCCCATCAGAAATCTCACTGTGTACTGAGATTTCTGGTGAGAAGCTGGGTGCTGACCCACGCAGGAGCTCCGCAGCCACCATGCCAGGCCTGAAAAAGATTTTCCAGTCTTTCCCTGGCTTGTCTTTGATCTCAGGCAAAATGGGAGGCGTGCACAGCACGCCACGAAAAGGGGGAGCGCCGGACTGAAGCAACAGCCCCTGGGCTGGCAGCAGCACCCGCAGTGACAGCCCCAGGGCAGTGCGAGCCCCGCAGGAGCCCCGCTCCCCCCAGCCCAGCCCCGCGTCCTACCCGCTCGACGACCGCCGGCTCCGCTCCCTCCGCCCTGCCGTTCAGCTCGTGGGTCTCTCCGTTGGAGTCCATCTCGGCTCCCCGAGCGGAGCAGGAGAGGCCGCGGCGGCTGCTGCCCGCAGCCCCTGGGAACCCCTTTTATATCGGCTCCCCCCTCCGGCCGCGGTTAAGAGAGAAAGTATCCGGCAGCGGAGAGGAGGGAGGGCCCGCACCGCGCATACACCGCCCCGGGGCTGGGCTCGGCCCGGCCGGCTGCGGTGCGCGGCGGTGTGCCGGTAGTGCTAGCGGGAGCCGGGCAGGCCGGAGCTGTGGGCTCGGGCAGGTTCCTGGTGCTGATCATCTGCGCTGAAAACGCTCTCCGGTGGTCCGACTGTTCCAGCGTACCGCGTACCCCTCAGGTTTACGCTTTCGGTGTCGTCTGTGTTACAAAGTGTTCTTCTCATTGGGTTAAGTTCAAACCCTGAATAGTGCTAAAACATGCTTTGCAGAAAACAAACACGTACAGAATGTAAACAAATGCATACTGAATACAAAGTATAGGCCTAGCTCCTGCTAGACCCTGCTCGTGTGAAGAGGTGATGTGGAAGCATTGCTTTCCATTTCTCAATCGTCCATATAGGATTTTTACAAAAGTAACTCCTGTAGAAGGAAGACCTGGCTGCACTGCTTGGTGCCAACTGGTCCTTCTGCAAAAAGAGGTCTGGGTGCTTGGCTTCACAGCAGGCAGATGCTCACTTGGGAGTTGATCCTTATCCTGAGCCCCACACATGGGTACTGAGACCATGCCACAGCTGCAAGGAGCAAGCTGTGCATGTATACGTTTTCTGTCTGAAGATGTATAATGAGGCCTTGGACAGCAGTGTGCCCTGCAATGTGTCTGCTTTAAAATACACATCTAGGGGCCACAGCAAATAAAGTACTGCATACTGTATCACTGCAGTTTTCCTCATGCAATAGATAGGAGTGCTTCTCTAATAGGGCAGTGTTACTGAGAAGGTGGAAGAATGGAACTGTGGTGTCTTAAAATTTTATGATTTTTCTTGTCCTTTGTACTTCCTCCAGTGGAATTCCAACATTCATATTCATGTTAGTGTTGAAGTGCAATGTCTCTCCATTGTTCACTTTTGTTTTTGAGTTTGCATTAATTTTTTAGTTAAAACAGGCGTAACTGTTGACTGAATTCACTTTTGGATTCCATGGGAAAGCATACAGACAACCAGATGCGGGTAATCACAAACTAAGAGCAAGCTAGGCTTCCAATCTTAATGCTAAAGGTCAAATTCAGCAGTTCTCAAAAATGCATAGAATTAATGATTAATTTTCTTCTTAATGATTAATTTTCTTCTTAGAAAATCCCCTTGATGAAACATGCAGTTACAAGTTGCTGTCTTGAATTGGATTTATTGGCCTGGGCTTTCCAAGAAGCCCTCATCCATCTTGATTGCTTTCAGCCCTCTCTGCTTCTTTTTAGAACAGTGGGCTGGAAAACACTTGGAGAGAGAAATAAAGTTTTGTTACTGTAGTTCATAGAAAATGGAAGGAACAACATATGAGCGCATATGTTCTATATGATATACATTAAATGCAGAAGAATGGGTGTAAACTGAAAAAAACCAAACCCATTCCTTACATTGTTTTGAACGAGTGCTGTGTTGAATCTCACCTGCAGTGTTTCTTGTAGATGGGAGCGCAATATTGTTCAGAAGGTGTTATGATTTGTCAGGGTGGGTGCAGTGAGAGGCGACACTGGGGTAGCTTTGAAGCAAACAACACCATATTGTCAGCTCCTATAAAGTTTTTTTTACAGAGTGATTGCTGTGGTATAGTTGCCAAGAAGCCCTGGTTAGAATCCTCTCTGCCTGTAACTGTCCATTGATGTTTTCACAGATACTGAGTATTTCTGATTGTCCCCTTTTCATCTTCTAAAGCCATAGGCAAATATGTTTTGAACATTTCTATTGATAGTTGTAGAAGTTTCATTAATTCTGATGAAAATATTCTGCCGTTAAGCCTAAAGATATATGATCTGTTATCTGCAGGCAACACTTAGGACTGGAAGTTATCTTGGAATGGAGGATATTTGTACTATACTCACATTTGTATTGCACAGCCATGTACAGAAGAGATTTATGTAAATAGGTCCTGTTAGTCCTACAGGAAATGGTCACAACCCTGCTGGAACAGATAAATATCTTAGCCTGACTCTGTGAAATTACCTGTGAGACAGCATTTGTATATGACATGAAATAGTCAGTTCTGCACTGCATCTTTATATTATTGTGCTCATTAGCTCAACGTCAGTTTTAACCATAAATTTGAGCCATAAATTTTCCTTTTATCCAGCCTATGGTTTAGTTCTGCTGAGTTAATGATAACGATAACCATTGCATTTTGCTGTGCTCCGTATAGAAAAATAGTTGCAGACTCAAGCTGGTGGCAGAAGAGTTAATTGGCTGAAGCAATCAGTCTGCAGCTGTGTAATGACAAAACTATGTGGTAGGTCTTTCTTGTTTGTGTGAATTTGAGCATAGTCATTATAAAATGAGAACTCTGCAAGTGTTATCACATGGGTCTGAGTCAGGAATTTTGGTGAGCGCTACACAGAGGTACTGGAGGTGGTGGAGAGGGTCCTTGGGACCACTGTAACAACAGCCATTGGAACCTGGATGGCAGTTTTCAAGAGAGAAAAGATGCGTTATTCTCCATCTTTGCAATTTGGTTGTTGCAGTCTCTATTAGGCTCTTGAGCTATTGATCATGAATATCTTCTTTGGCTTTGTTTTTCTTTCAAAAATACTGTATGTGACAGGCACAAAATGATGCTGGAATACTAATGATACTATCTGAAGAGGATAGTATTTTGTGTTTTCACTAAAATGGCAAGGTTTTGTGGTGGCATTTTAATTTATTTTTTCCCTTAAAGATTAGGCCTTCGTTTTGCCTGAGTGAGCACTATTATGTGGCCCAAGAGACAGAGTGAGGAAGCCCAGAATAAAAGGACATGGTGCTGTCAGATGTCTGTAGTCACTATTAAATCAAGTAAATCTGCAAAGTGGTTCTTCTACACTACAGCACAAGTTTAAGTAAACCAAGTGGCGTTTGGTATAATCTCTCTATGAGAAAAACAGATCAGTTGTTCAACAATGTAAAGGTGTAAGGAGAGTGCTGGTACCAAAGAAAGGAGACAGCCTGAACCAATTGACGTGAATGCTGAGGTTGTGATGTAAAAAGAAAATAGAACCTGACATCAGATAGAACTGCCTCCATTGGCACATCTTGCTTTATTTTACTGGCTTGTAGGTTTACTATGTTCATGAAATTTTATTTCCTTGCTCTGTCAGCTAACCTCAGCAAAAAAGGCTTTCTCTCTTGAAAGACATTTGTTTATTTCTTTTGGGAAGGGGTGGATTTGTGTTGTATCATTGCAACTATTTGGGGCAAAAGCACATTATTTTGTTCTTTATCTTCCCCTTTTGGTTTCCTGTTATTCTTCCAAACACCTGCATTTCCCCACCAAAAATTGCATTATGCTCTCCAAAAACTGGTGTTCTTGACTTAATGTTAAAAGTAAATAATTTATGTAATGCTTAATACATGAAATATGCCCAACTTTCTCCCACAGGCTTACATTAGCTATAAAAAATAGCTTTTTTTTTTGTCTGAACTCTTCTTGGAACATGACTCCTAGAAGGGCTAGGGAAGAGCCTGACTTTTTTGTTTCTTATGGATTACATGCTTAAATATTTTCTTGTGCACCCCTGATCTCATCACCTGCCTGATGTGTTTAAGTGTTTAACTTGCTCTTTTGTGTTTAAGTGAACTGCTCAGGTAGAGGACTTTCCACGATGCTGTCTGTGAATGGCACGCCAGGGTGCAGTGGGGATTTTCTCCATGTAAAGACAAGCTAAAGAACTGTCCCACCTGTTTTTGTAAGAAAAATGAAGTTGAGTGGGTTAAAAAAAAAAAAAAAAAAAAAAAATATATATATATATATATATATATATAAGAAAAACCAGGGAGATTTGCATGGCCTGGCCAGTATCATGCTTTGCAATAGAACTGCAAAATTCCCTGCAAATTGCATTTCTTCTTCTTCTTCTTGTATGTCTTTCATCTAGCTCCAGGAAAGGCAATCTGCTTAAAATAACTTCATCATGTATATGAAAATGGTGATTTTTTTTTTTCTGTTACGGATGGTGCTTGTTTGAATTACTTCTCTGCAGTTAGATGTATTCAGAATGTAACTGATACTGCAAACCAATCTGTAGTTTATTTTGTGTCCAGCAGTCACGATACATAATTTATATCTGAACTTTTCAATAGATAGCTAAGTGGAGTTTACACTTGTGGGTCTAATATTAGCATGACAGAGAGGCTTTTTGTATTGTAGGAAGGTAACTAATTTTCTGCCACTTAAAAGCCAGCAAACAGCTTCTCTCCAATTAAAAACAAAACAAAAAAAAAAAAAACCAAAAAGGAACCAACAACCAGTGATCACTGACCCTCCTGTAAAATAGTGGTAAGGAGATTTATTGAATCCTCCTCTCTCAGGTCCAACAAATAACAGGCAAAATACACTGGAAGTTGCTGAAGTTGTTCCAGAGTAGCTTAAGTTGAAGGAGCCTGCGTGGCAGCCCCCAAGAACCACACGGGTGGTTATGATAATACTGAAGTTTGGAAAGTGATGTGAATATTTTGAATTACTCTGAGAAACCCAGAAAAGCTGAAGAGCAAGGCATATGATGCTAGGTGGTGTCCTTCACATGTAGCCAGCAGGCTCTGGAATTAATTCAGGCTTTTTCGCTTATTCACGTGAAGTTGCTTCTGGACTTAACGCACGAATCCACAGGGAAATTCTGGCCAATGTTATGCAGAAGATGAGATTTAGCAATCACAGTTGTTCATTTTGGATCAAAAATCTGTGAAACTAATGATTTGAAAAAGTTGTTCTACTTGAGCGCCAAGAAAGTCGGCACATCTTAAGTGCTTGAAACAGACTTTTTGGGAAAGAAGTTTTCAAGCAGTGTTGAATTCATGCCAAGAGGAAATGAGTAAGCTCCTACCTCGAAATAGGCAGAGGAATCTACAAAAATGCTTCAGCATGGAAATATGGATGTCTGGAGTCTGTGAAAATGCTCTGACCCATGGGTATGCAACTCAACAATTCTCTTTTGGACTCCCTCTGATACATTTAGGAATGAAAGACAGTTCATTCCCTCAGTGAAGAGCGAATGCTGTCTGTTACATAAACAACTCTTCCGCACTGTAGTGCTGACTTCCTCTGGGCTTGGGGTCCTTCAGGCGCGTTTCTGTGCAGCACATTGTATTCACAGTACAGAAAATAGACTGTACACTCAAGTAAGCATCTTATTTGCTCTATTCTGCTTTGTGCAAACAGATGTGTGCCTGATATAAAGTGCTTTGTGTCATTTGTTTTAGCAGCTAGCACAGCTGTCCTATGGATGCTAGCTAGGCTGTGCCTGGCAGTATGGGTTTGGGGACAAGGAGGTGCTGGTGCCCTTGGCCAGCCATGGCAGGGGGTGGCTGGGGGTGCTGAGCTATTCTGAGGATGGCTCCAGAAGTGGCCAGATCCCATCTGAACAGGTCCAAACTGGTGGCATCATCACATATCAACTGGAACCCCAAGAAATCTGCATGGGGTTAACAGTGCAAGTCAGTCGGTGACTTACAAACTGTATGCAGGCAACTGTGCTCTCCTACCTGACCCAGGAAGCAACAATCTTTGCTTTATAAAAATGACTGACATTCCTTCCTGAGAGTCCTCTGCCTTCAACAGAAACTTCTTATCCTGAAATTCTATTTATAGATTTTATTACATTAAAAAGAGAATTATTTAAAAATGACTCTAATATTTATCTTTGAAAGGTTGGTTTTAACTTTTTCCACCAATATGTGTCAGTGATAGGTCAGAGATGATGCACTTTACAGGACAATGAGTTTAATGAAGAAGAAAGCCTCCTGTATTAGAGAGGGTGGCACGTTATCTATAGACAGGAGTGGAGAGTGCATCTCTTTAAAATGCCAGGTCTTGTACAGGTGTGAATCTGAACTGTACATCCTTATACAGTTTGTCAACAATAGTGCAAATAAGAAAAGAACAACACCATAGGAGTTCTAGCAATGAAGCTTCAATCACTGAAAGGAGTAGTCTGGTTAAATGGAGAGGTCTCTGTATATGAAATTACAGTGGAAAGGCCCCAGGAGGTCCTCTAGAATAATACCTTGCTCAGAGTGGGAGCAGATTTCAAAGCCTCAGTATTGAACAAGCCCTGTTCACACAGCCTTTCCCCACAGGGTGACTGTTCTGGTCTCTTACCACCTTGGTGGCACTGTGCTACCTGTGGTGTAATGATGTCTGTCCTGCTCTGGGAGCAGTTCTCTAAAGGTGCCGAGTGCTCAGGGGTTCATTTCCCACCATCTCTGGCTATGCTCCTATTGTACAGCCTGGCATGGCACTGGCCATTGCTGCCACAGTACATTGCTGGCTCATGCTCTTTAGTGTTCAAGACTTTATAGCTCCTTTGCCATGATGATATTCTGACATATCAATTTACAAACAACAGGTTACATCTCTTTCATGTTATCTTCTTACCAGGTCCATAGGCAAGTTTTTGGAAAGTCAGGAATCAGACACCATACTAACGATTTATTTCTTGTTTCGTTGGAGGAAACTATGAAGTCTGTAAGTAGTTCTGTATCACTTAATGAGATGCCTGCACAATTTGACTGCAATTCTTGTGCCTTTATTGCCAAGTCACAGTTTAAAGTATCAGTAAGAAATTCCACTTCAAATGTACTTTTCTAGGCCAGAAATCATTATGGTGATCCTTTTGCTTGAATGTCACTCAGCACCACTTACTTTGCCCAGTAGCTTGTGGCTGAACCAGAGCACATATTTTAGAAAAGCTGTAAGTCCTTTGCATTGCTTTTAAAACTGACATAAAGGTGCTCAGCAGCTTTGAGATGCGGTAAATGATCAGCCTATAGACAAGGCTGGGCTGAAGCCATAGAATATGACACATAAGCTGATTTTTTTAATCAGCTTATGCTTGAAAGTGCTGAGCACATTCAGCAGAACTTGCAGATGCTTTTATTCCATGTGTGATCTTCATCCACTCCTTCCCCTCTGCAGTTACACTGTTACTGGTGTCTGTGGAAGCACAGCTTGCTGTTGGTATTTTTACAGCACACCATCGGAAATACATTGCTAATGCTTCATTTTTCTCTTCTGGTTCCTATTTCCAGGAACGCAGACACGTGTAAGCCACCAGCAACCTGTTGCCTAACGAAAGCAGCGCCATCTGGCTTCTTGTTTCTTCTACTGACAGTGTCTGATGCTGTATGGAACAATAATTTGCAGTGCGGCCGGTTTCTTAGTGCTGTGTTTTCACTTCATTAGGTGCTTATGCTTGCATAGATTTCCTGCAGTTGGCTTTTCTAGTTTTACTTGTGTGACCTTTATATTCTTATTAAATCTTGATGTTTGCATGAGATGTGCATAATCTTGCCTGATTTAGAATATAATAATCAGGTAATGAAACCGTAAGTCATTGACAGGTCATAAACTAACTATAAAAATCTAACAAGACTATCGTAATGTCAATTACATAGCTCACAGATGTGACAACATATCTGTTTTTACAATGAGTTTGTTGTAATACTTTCATATGTTTGTTTTGTAAGCTTTGTGAGGCGCATAAGGGATGTGACTTCAGGGTAACTGCCCTGTTAAGAGACATGTTTTAATTTTAAAGCCTGGGTCACCTGGGACTCTTGAGAACTTTGTCTACTGTGGCATTTGTGACATCTGCTAAACTGCACTGCAAGCATCTCTGCTTAATGTTTGCACTGCTACTTTGTGGGAGCTGAGCATCAGTTCAGTGTTACAAACCAGAATTCTGAGCCGTGGAGGGAATGAGCCAGAACTGACAGTGTTTTAAGTGGAGCACAGATAGATGAGATTTAGGTCCAAAAATTCGAATTTTAAAACCTCTGTCTAGCTGGAGATGAAAATCAATAGCTGTGCTTCTATTTAAGGTCAGGAGCAGCCCATGCTGAAGCCTGACTACTAAGGGCCACTCTGTTTGTGTCCTTGTGGGGCTCTGGAGCTGGATCTCTGCTCACCACATGGCGCTGATGGGACTGGTGCCCACGGAATCCCCAGATTTGCTTTGGGATCAGATGCGTCAGGATGAAGTGTTTCAATATGCAAGTTTTGTAGTGAATTGAAGGCCATGTTGGAGGGGGCAGCCTGATCTAGAAGCTGACAACCCTACCCGTGGTGGAGGGTTTGGATCTCAATGGTTTTTAAGGTTCCTTACAACCTCAGCCGTTCTGTGATTTGATGATCTGGCTTCTGAGGGATGTTCTAGTGACTCCAAACACAGAGTATGTCTGGGTGTTCTCATTTACAGCCCCGTGCCAGACTGTGGTTCCATGGAAAGATGCTTTGAAGGCACGGATGCAGGCAGGCTGTAATCCCCAGGGCTAGAACTGTCTCTGCTGCAGGACTGTGTGAATCCTGTCTGCAGTGCAGCTGGCTGCCAGCAGGTTTGACTGTGAAACCTAAAAACTACCAGTCAGTGTGATGGATTGTGAAAGGGTTACAGTCAAAGGGGAAGTCATTAGTCCTGTCTGAGGATTTCCTCCTTGAGTACCACCAAATCATTTTTCTGGCTTTCTAAGTAGGTAGGAGGAGTGAGACGTGAATTTATCTTTCTCTCTGGCATTCCTTTCTACAGGATTATTGGTACACAAACAAGATAATCAATGACTTAGAGACAGGAAACATTCTAATGCTGGGGTCAAGACAGCTGTGGTTTGGATATTGCTGCGTGCTGCACTTCTAGGGACTTGGGTTTTATTTCGGAAGAGAAACTCTAATGGTAGTGTGTAAGAATAATGGATGCTTATACAAGCACACTGCGCAATCTCAGGACGTTTTAAAGGCATGGCTGCCAGAGACTCAGCACAGAGCAGCACATTTGAAATAGTTGAAAAAAAAAATTGATGAACTAGGGGCTTCTGGGTGCAGGCAAAAATAACACTGTTAGCTTAGAAATGTTGCATTTTTTCATATCTGTGGCCTGATGAGATGAATTGTGAGGGCGAGAAGGAAATCTGGAGTCCTTATTCTGTCTGCATTGTTAACCACTCACAGTGTTCTACAGCCTCAGTTTATAGTACGGTCTACATACTGTTGTCAGCAATTATGGTTAATCTCTTGGTGATAATGTTGCAAGTTTGCTCAGCAAAGACTTCTGCAATGGTGCTGGCTAGCTGGGAAGCAAAGCATTTATTACTCTGAATACATAGCTTCCTAAGCAACTGCTGTCAGGATAAATACAAAATGCTGAAAATTAAACTGCTCTGAAGTACTTAATTGTTGCTGCTCTGCCAACTACTTGTCTCAAAAAAAAAAAAAAAAAAAAGCATTTAGTGAGGACTTCAAAGGGGCTGCACAATCGAGTAATGTCCAAGAGAGGTGTGCATGTAAGTTATCTTGGGAAGAGCTGGAAGCACAACAAGGCTGTTAGCAAGCAGTGCAATGAGGGAGTCTGTCTCGTCGCTGCTCAGGGTAGAAAATTCATGTTTGTATTACCATGTTGTAGTAACAATCCCAAAAACGATTTGCTTTGTTTTTAAACAGTGAACTTCATTGTATATGGTATTACTTTCCATTCAGGAAATTAATCAAAATTACAACTAAGGACAGTTACACAGGACCTGCTATACATATATCCAAAGGAAGCCAAAACAGAACCATTTAACCAAAGAGTATGTTGCAGTTTCTTGACCCGTTCTCATTCTTTGGAAGGATTCAAGAGTGGCTGATAAAGAGAATTGATTTGTTTATCTTTTCTCAAAGCTTTTAACAAAGATAACTCTTAAAGCTCTTGAGTAATTCGAGGAAGGAGCAGAACTCTGAGTTAAACCCTGGATGAGTAGCTGGAAACAAAGGAAGTCATAAAACTGTTCCTGTAAGTAACAGCATGCCAGCACTGAGGTGAGGGTTTGTGGCAGAGCTGTGCTCACTGCTTTGCCTGCAGCAGACACAGCCCTGCGGTGGGACAGGGGGTGTGCAGCAGTGTGCAGAGGGCCGTCCTGCTGCAGGACCTGCGTGCCATGCCTTCAGGGGGCGGTGGATAACAGTACAATACACTGCTTGTTGCAGGGACCATCTGATACCTTGAGATTCCTGTCCCTGCTGCTATCTGCGCTGAAAAAGAGAGCCGCTCTCAGCATTTCTAGTGGAAGTTAGAAGCCAGAAATGAAGAGTATGTTGAAACCTGCCTTCAGAAATTACTCAGAGAGGACAAAAGGGTTCTTATTAAGGGTAAATCAGGACTGCAGGCAGTACATTGGAGGATACTTACAGTTACTCTGTCAAAGTATGAGCATAGCATGCAATCGTAGGCTGTTTTCCCATTACACAGCTGTGGAGACAGCAATTTAATTGAAAAAAGAGAAAGATTAAAATGTATTCTATCTCTCTACACATATGTTATGACTTAGAGGTGGTCTTTGCTTTAGAAGTTTAATGGTGTCTCAAGCACTTCTGTTCAAATAAAATTCAGTATGAAGTTGCTGTGGACAGTAGCTTCACATCACTGTGAAGACCAAGAGCCAGGCTAAGGAAGAAGCCCTAATAACTGAATATGTGTCTATTTTTAATAACACTATTTCCCACCTTGCTATAGTTTCATGATGCAGGTGATTTAAGAAGCAACCAGGCACAGGGATATATGTTATTCCAGTAATATATATAGCAAGACTTACCAGGGAGAGAAACATAAACTATCTTACCCGCTCACCATTTATACCCTAGCTAGGTAATACTGTAATACTGAAAATCTCCATGTGTTCTGCCTGCCAGGCAGTACTCCTGGACCCTCTAGTGCAATCCCACTGAAGCTGAGCTATCATTCTGATGCATCTCTTAAGAGATGGCTGAGTTTTAAAGTGAAATAACTCATGGGGATGGAGCTGCTACCAACATGATTTCCAAGTAGTAGATGTATGGCTGAGCACCTTGCTAATATTACCTGTGCACTGTGCATCTTTATGATATGGAGAAGAAAAAGCTCAGGTTTTCTTGAGCTGATCCAACCCTTGCTGAAGCTGAAGGAAATCCTGGAGCAAGCTTTTGCTGTGTGCACTCAAAACCAGCCAAGATTGCAGTAAAAGATATAAAATGATGGCTTGTTACCTGCTGTGTAGTTTGCCAGTTATATCTCCTTTGCCATTCCCTTTCATAGCCTTGCCTATTTTAAGTTTTCTGGATGTCGCTGTTTTAGTTGGTACAGAGTCTATAGCATCTCTTTATCTGGTAGTCCTTTGTAGAAATAAAAATACATCGGGCTTTTTATAGCCATCTGCCCCAGCTACCTTCACTGCTTGATTGGGAAAAAAATATATATATTTAGTGTCCATATTGATCTGCTTTGGTGGTGGTGGTATAGTTTGAAGCTTTTGGGTTGTTGTTTGCTTTCTTTTTTTAACAGTGTTGACGATACTTCAGTAGAGTATCTGTCTTGACCCTTCCTTGTCATGCACTGTTTTTCTGCTCTGTCTTCCTGTGATCTCTTTGCTGTCCCCCATGCTTTAACTACTCTTTAATCCTCTGGAACATATTGAACAGTTTCTTTATGTGTTCAGAGTGAACAGTTCCTTACTGTAGGCTCTGTGCAAATGTTTCCGTCACGGCTCTTTGAGCACGTGGTAGCTCACCATAGAGGGCAAAATTCTTTATTCCTTACAAAGTGCTTGCTGTTTTAAGATTAGTGAGCTGCAGCTTAAATGAAAGTAGAAAATCTGTGCTTGCATGGTTTACAAAATCTACGCCACAGCCCTGCGTGAGGGCTTGGATATTTTTGGTCCATCTGCATTCCAGAGAAATGATTTTATAACTTTGCGGCATAACCTATTTCACAGCACCGTCAGTGATGGCGTTCTTTTATCAATAGGACTGTGAAAAAGGATTCATGAGATATGAAGATGCCTACTGTGGGAAAAGCTCAAATGCTGCAGCCAGCATGTGTAAAGTATTCTCTATGCAGTTTTTATTATAAGCTAATTTTAATGTTAAAGCAAAAAATGGAAGTGCATAAGCAATATTACAGCTTTCTGCAATTTTCCTTCTTTATTTATCATGTAAACAACTGCTTTGTCATAATTTCCTATACTAGTGTTGATACAATTAAATTTTAATTACCCGTGTACATCCTGAAATAGACATGGGCTATGGAAGACACAGTACTGTGGACAGAAGCTGGAAAATTAATGCTCCATTTTGGTTCTGAAGTGGCGATTGTAGTCTATGGCTGGATCTGTACTGGCATGGATATATTCACTTACATTGAAACATCTTAACGGACACTTTTATTAACTTTACTTGCTGTCTAACACAACTATTGGTTGGTGCAGGTGGTGCTTCAGTTTGTTGACATGCAGTGTCCTAAAAGGTGCACAGGCAGCTCTGGAAGTGGTGGTGTGGGGACATGCTGCTAAGTGCGCATCTACAGGGCTAAGGCCTTGGTGCAAGTTCTTCCTTGCCCCTATTGGTGGAAGATGCGGAGTTTCCACCCCAAGTTAGAAGCGTTGCATCTGGTTCTAGAGGCAGGCTTGCTCTGCTGACACATTGGCTGATGAGTAGAAACCTCTCCTTGCAGAGTGTTTCAAAACCCATTTGCTGATGGACAAGGTTCATGGCTGTCAGAGAGAACCAGAGAAGGACTCTCTATGCTGGGGTGTGATGTGTAGCTGGGAATCACACCTATAGGGAATGATCAACATCTGCCTCAGGTATTCTAATCTGTCATATCAAAATGTGAGGCGTTTGGTTCAGACAAAGGTTTGGTGTGTTATTCATCATTTGAGGACCAGAGTTTGAATTAAGCTTGGCCAAAATCCTAATGCTCACGTGAGCTTTTCTCAGCTTTGTGTAAGTAGAAGGCAGGTCCAGGGAACAGGACCCTGCAAGCCTGTGGAAGGGATGGGGAAATATCTCTTGGGGCAGATTCAGGTTGTCAATTAAAATTTAATAATAGCCTTTGGCAATATGAGAGCAAGAGTTGGATCTAAAGCTTTTGTTCAGTCCTATAAATAAATTACAGCCATATAAGGCATGTTGGTCATCATTTAAAAGACAGCTTTCCACTGGTAAACATGGTTGCACCATTATTAGATTTTACAGTTGTGAATATGACTGTACAATGAGAGAAAATTAAAAATTGGCTTCAATTTTTTATGATAAATATATACAGTATCTGAGTAAACACAAGCAAGAGGGTTGGAAGAAGCTGGTTCCTCACTGTGCTGGCTGTTGTCCTGCACAGGTGTTGGGGAGGTGAGGGAGGCAGTGCAGGGTTCTTTCTGGATCTCAATAATAAAAAGGCCTGACAACAAACAGCTTAATGAGATAACTGCTTTAATAAAGCAATAATGAGAAGAGTGTAGTATGCAAACAAATCCTACATCCCTTTAGATGCCAGGCACCCTGTGTACATGAAAATCTGGATTGAGCCTTGAAAGGATTTTCCCCCAGCACACTGCGCAGAGCAGATCCTCGCTGTGGGGAGAAGCTCTGCCTTTTACTCGTTCTAGCTAGTATATGATATTTACAAGAGAACAACTCTGTTCCTAAAGGATGTTCTCATGAGAACTTGGTGAGTTCTGGCTGAGCATGTCCTGCACCTGAGGAGTTTGTGCAGCACAGTATGGGCCTGCATCTACTCAAGCTGTTGTGTGCATCACTAGTTCCTAAATGTGACAGGCCCAGTCAGGATCAACGTATTCCACCCTGGCATCCACTTACAGTTTACCTTTCCCAAAGGTATTACAAATTACAGGTTACGCAAATTGCATTTAGGCTTTTCAGGCTCGGAGCATGGGGTCCTGTGGGGCAGACACTGCCTCTTCGAGGTCGTTGACTCCCCCAGCACAGTGCCTTCTGCAAGGTGTGACACTGCAGGTGAAGAACACACCTCAGCATCAGCTGCATAGATCTCCACTGCCTGCTGACTTACTCATTGCTTCAGGTGGAACAAGCAAGGAGAAATCTTGAAACAGCATTGCTGTGCTTAAGAAGAAATAAATGAAACAGCAAAAATCAAAACAAAATGTAAAGATCTGATTGTGTCTTGGTAATAGTGTCACTCCTGAGAGTAACAGGCACCAGCAGGCTTGTTGCTAGGCAAAAGTACAAAGGACTGCTGCAGTAGTACTCCAAAGAGGAGCCTGCAGATTTGGGTCTAAGAAGCAGCTGAATTTCAGTAGGGACATTTGCATATTTTGAGTCTAGAGCCGGTGTTTGATTTTAATTTTAAAAGAAATCTAATTTCCCTTGCCTGACTGTTGTGTTTTAGCTGCTGCACTGTTCTGTTGCCTGACATTAATTTTTCCCCACTGTAATTATCATACATAAAATCAGGTTTCCAGTTTCTTCCTTTTTTTTATGAGGGTGGTTGCTTTGAATACGGTTACAGTGCCTGGCTTTTCACAGCACATATGTTCATCATCTTACATAGTTAAACATGCATTATTAAAATGCAATAACAGTAACATCACAGAGTTACAATTACATTATAAAAACATTCTCTGCATGGAATAATGGTACTTGAGGGGCGCAGGGAAGGTACAGGTCTTTGCATCTTGGAGGTTTTACCTCCACGGTGATGTCGTTCTAGGGATTCCATGAGACTTCTGCAGTGCTCTTACAGTGATGCATAACAATAAAAAATCTGGGAAGGTAACACCTTCTTAAATTGTAGTGACTTAATTCAAGTGATTTGAGCAACTTCTCTGAGTTACTGCTGATAGCTGAAAGATCTCAACTGGAGAGAGAGTTAACCAGTGCATATATCTATATCTGTATGCAGTGTGCATGCATACACAGACAATGTACACGTGGCTGTGTGTGTCTGTGTAATCCCACCTGGAATACAGCCCTGTTAGGTGGACAGGACATCATCACTGTCTCGCTTTTCTCAGTGATGGAGAGAGGCATGGTAAGACCCCAAAGCTGAACTTACCTTTTGCTCTTACAGGAGCTAGAATTTCAAACCAGGGATTTCACCCTTCAGGCCAGGCTATTAACTACATACATAATCCTACGGTTTGAGGTGTAAGTGGGAATACATTTTTTAAGATACAGAGATTTGTCTGTTCAGAGTCCATTCCGGGTGAGTTGTACAGCAGGAAAGGAAGAAGTGAGTAGAAGTTTGGTATGCTCTGTGGCAAGTTTTTCTCCTTAAATAGGAGATCTGAAATGTAGATGATGTGTTGGTGCATGCTGGAGGCCCTACAGACACACCAGGCAGTGCCTTCTACCCTTGGTCATGGCTTGTCTGTTACCTGCTGCAGTATATCCCATATAAACACACAGAAAGTAATGGCATTTTGCTTACCTAGAACATTAATGACATTAATCAGGAAATCAATGTATAAACTTCTTTACATGAATAAAAAAAAAAAACGTTTGAAGACAAAATTAACTGTACATAATAGCATGAGTCAGATATCTCTAGGCAATTCCACAGAGAAGGCTTCAGCGTTAGTATCACTTACCTCTGTGATGGCACCTCCATTTCTGGCATGCAGCTGAGGCAGGAAAGATTATTGTGCAACCACATGAAGTTATTAAAGTAATGTTAATATTATTTCTTATTATTTATTAAAAAAAATAAAGTGATCATCTGACAATTTGTTTTGTGCAGAGCTAGCTCACAACTGATCTCTGCTGCTGGGCAGAACTGTGCCTCTGGGAGACTTCTGACAGAAGAATTTAAGAAGGAGCCCATGCCTTGCGACCAGTTGTGGCCTGGAGGTTGGGTATGTTGAAGTAGCTGTCACTTTTTCCTTCTCTGCAAGCCTGCCCTGAGGGGGTCTGAGGACTTGATTAACATCATAGGCTGCACTAGTGCAGAGGATCTTTCTACAGCTCTGTAGCTGATTTCTATGCACATCAGTTTTCTTCATCCTCCAGGCTCTCCTTAGGGGGGTGGGCAATGCAGCCCCCAGGGGAATGCTGTGCCCCGTGCAGTATGGTGCCTTAGGTAACCACCCTCAGTGCAGCTGTGGCTGTTCAGATCTGTGTATTTGTATGCAAGTGTACATGTGTGGTTCTTATTCATACCTAGAAAGTGTTGTCCACAGCCACTGGTGTGATGGAGTCCTACTGCAAGGCTTGTAGGATAACTTTCAGGCCAAGATGTAAATGTGCAGCAAATTGCATCAGACAGCATTACATACTGATGTAACCCCCACAGAGGCCATCAGCAGAGAAGCAAGCGATCTGGCAGCAGCTGAGTTAGGGAAATGTGTGGTAGCAGGCCAAACACAAGGTCTGGAGTGATGCATTGAATATAATGTGTTCATCCTTTCTGCAGATTGTAAGGAGACACGAGACATGAGCATGACACTGACTGAGGTTTTGCTTCGCAGCCAGCAGGGTAGGAGCTACATGCACAGAATTGCTAGTGCTGATGTGGGCAGTTTTTCAGACAGCTGTTTGCTTAAGCCTCAAAGCTTTTGACCTCAACTTCCATCTTCTAACACTTGATTCAATTTTTCCCATTAGGAAAGGAGTTGTTAAAAATCTAAACCATGCTGTGCTTCTGTGCATGTACTATTTCTTGTGTGTTTGAAATAATAGTATTTCTCCCAGTCCTCACAATATCTAAATGATATCTCAGGCTTTAGCCACTCCTTTCATTTTAACCTGTAGAGCTGTAGTTAAAAATATGAAGTACAGTGGTGCACTGAGCCCAGCACCCAAGGCTGGTTTGTGTACACTGCTTAAATGCAGGCCCATGCTCTCTGGTTCTAGCAGCATTCCCAGCTTTGCTGCTTGAGGATGAGGCCTTTTGTTGGTCTTTCTGGATTTAGGTAACTGAAAAGGCCAGTCCCAGACTGTTCAGCTGAATGTATACAAGCTTAAAGTATTTTTTTCTTCTCCAGTGACTCACACTTTGTGAAACATGGTCTGTAATTATGTTCTCCCTTGGTTTTCACAGTGCCTAAGCATTCCTATTACATTTGTCTAATGCTTGTACTATTTCTTCCTCCTCTTTATAATTTTTATTTTAAGCCTATGACTAAGGGAAACAATTTAAAAACCCATTACAGTGTTGTCCTTGATGATGCGTTCATCAGAGAATGGCTCATAACGCTCCTAGGACTGAAATTACTGGGTATCTTCGAAGCTCAGCTGACAGAACCTAGCTGGGTGAGGGAATTAGCCTGATCTATGAGATAGAGCACATTCCTTTCTGTGTTTGCCAAAACATAATAGAAGGGACCATTGTTCGCACAGGGAATCATCCTCTGCTAAGGCCCTGGCCGCTGGCCTGCATTGTGAGACATGGATTATCCACCACTGGAGTTCTTTTAAGAACAGGCTGGAACACCGTGTAACGTGGCAGGAGCATTATCTGCCTCCGTGAGCCTGCCCCAGAGCACTGGCTGTGGATGGATGACCTCCCCTAAAGTGCTTGTTTTCCTACTGATCCAATGTAGTTGTCTTTTTCTCTTATTTGACAGATGATATAGATGTAAATGTCTGCGTAACTAAGCAACATGTCTCCAAGTCAACCTGAAGGTTTGTCCCTCAAAACCATTGTTTCCATTTTTGTCTCTGAGAAATTACATCTCTTGAGGCTGGCTCAGGCCCCAGAGGCAGGCAGTAGAGGTGGCAAGGACTGTGCAGCTGTGCATAGAAGGATATGAATGAAAATAACATGTGCTTTTTGCATGAAACCATACTCTTGAGGCCTCCAAAGCCTATTTCTAAGCTTAAATGTGGCCACCAGTGTAACAGGTAAGCAGGGAGGCCTTGGCTTGCAGAGGATACAGAGGAATGCAGTAGCATCTAGCTTGGTTCCTCGTGGGTCATCTGAGATTCACTTCAATTTTGAAATAATTTTTTTTTAATAATTTCTAGTTTAAAAACTTCGAGTTGGTCCAGATCAGGAAAATTAATCTGAATTCACGCTTCTAGGAAAACCTGGGTCAATTCTTCAAATGTATCACATGCCCTTGTAGTATTTTGACTTTGCATTAAGAATTGAATGCCTTTGTTTTAAAGAAATGAGGGGACACATCACAATTTGTTCAAATTCAATTTAAAGACTTTTGGATTCTTAAAATGGGATATCCAGCTGAATTTAGATGGAGCCTTTCTTGCCTGGGAATTGCAGCATCTAAAGTGGTTAATGTGTTGTTAGTGCAGTGCCTTGTTTAAATACATTCTGTCCAGCTCAAAGGAACCCAATTAAGCTTTGATACACTAAGAGTTACAATGGGAAAAACTTTCAATTTTCCTTTTTGTGCTGTTAAGCTCTGTCCAAACAAGCACAGCTATCAAAACTCTCTTCATTTTCGTTTCTCTTTTTGTTTGGGGAGCAAGAATCTGCCAGCAGCAAAGTGATATAATTGATGCTAATACAGAGGAATGCTTGGCCATGGGGCTTCACTTGTATGCTCTGTGCATGGCCTCTTGAGGGTCAGAGATTTGGCATAAAGGAGAGCTCGGTCTCTAAAACAGAACTGCTGGTCAGAGTATGACTGTCTAACAAAAGATTATCTAGAGCAGAATCAGGCATTGCCAGGCTCGTGGTGCAAGAGCTGGGAGGCAGTAAACATGGCCTTTTTTATCTTTTAGTGCAGGTGAGCAGTCCATAGCCTATGTTCTGCAGCACCTCTGAGAAGCACAGCCAGGATGGAGGTGTTTCCCAGACACACTGCCCAAACGCACAAGCTCTCATCAGGAAGCTGGCCTGATTCAGGCCTTGGATGGCTGGGGTTGGAGTGTAGCAAAAAAGCAGCACTTTTCTTCCCCTTCAAGGTAATTGAAACCCCCAAAGTTGTTTTTTTCTTAACCCATTTGTAGTTAGTAACAGTACAAAAAGGATTTTACCTAGAAATGATTACATTCTTTGATGTCTTGAATCATTTGGAGTACTCTGGAAATGTCACAGCATTCAATGGAAACTGCTGACAGCTTTTCATATCCTTAATAGGGTATCCCATCATTGTTAAAAATGTGTTCAAGGTAAAATAATGGCATGAAAATAGGCAGAATGTCTCTCTATCTAATCTAAATACATACACACGAAAAAAAATCCTTGCACAATTATCAATCAAGTCAGCTTTGCTACCCTGCATGTGTTAACACAGTTTTAATACAGTCTTATTTTAATAATAGAAAGAGAACATTCTTCAAAATCTATCTGTCAGTAGTTTTTTGATTAATAGCATGATACCTGGATTGATACGATTGGTTATGAATTTGACAAAGGAGATTTTCCAGTTTTCAGCCCAAGAACAACAGAATTGGGCAATGGGTGCCTTTAGAGGTTTATTCTTACATGTTTGTATTTGGACATTCTTATCCTACTATGTTTCTGAGTGAAGTTTTTCTGTCTCAGGTTCTGTACAAGTAATGCTGCTCCCAGAAAAGGAAAGAGAGCAGCTTAACCACTGATGTCATTTCACAGATACAGCAACCTCGCTGAACTGGCACGTGTTATTCAGATGTTATATAAATTGGATTCAGAAACCACTGAAGGAATATCCGTGTAGAGGAAGCATAGCTAACATACAAAGCTTACCTCACACTTCAGCTGTGATGTATGAATGGGGACGGTTCCCTGATAATCTGGTCCATCAACTCCTACCATTGGGTTGCCATGTGAAATGACAGAAGAATCGCAGAAAGAAATATGAAGGATGTCGGTATGAGTTATGAATAGAGCTGCTCACCATTATAAGCCACAATAAAAATATACAACAAAGTAGAGAACTGCTGAAAATAGAGCAGTGTTGAAGGAAGTGCCCTATGTTATTTATTATTGACATCACAAAACGATTTTTGAATAGTGTGAATCATTTTCCAGCTTCAGCAGAAAACAAGTGTCTGCTGAGGCACTCACTGCCTCTATTTGTTGAGGCACGTCCTTTTTATCAGCAGAAATAATGCCACAGTGTAATGCTTCACCAAAAGTTTTATTCCTCCATGTGTGTTTCCATGATGGATTTCCTTATTTTTCTGTATCTGAAGCTGTTCTTTCCTGAAGTTATATTCCTTAACTTCACCTCCGCAATGAGCAGCTGGAATCAGACCATGTTTCCCTATGAAACAGCAACACTTGGCAGCAAGGCTGCTAGACCTGCTGCATCTTCCCATCACCGTTGGCTCGTGGTTACTTTCCACAGTAGTGAAGAACAGCAAGCCAGCTTGTGATCTGGGATTGGTGCACACATCAAACAGGCCACCTCCTATGCACTGGTTTAGTAAACACGGACGAGTAGTGACATCTGCTTCAGATTGACTCACTGGGGGCCATGCTGGTGGGCACTCCTCACAGACCTGGCACCCAGGAGGTTCTGCAACCAACAGCCATTTCCAAAGCCCCATGTGCCAGATGGTGGCCTTGTGCAGGAGATGGTCAGTCTCCACATCAAAACCTGGCTGTGCAAAATCAATCAAGCTAGAGGAGATCTGCCAAGCCTCTTACAGAACTAGCATCTGAAATTGAATACAACTTCTAGAGTCTGGTTTGTTGCAAAAGATGTCTGCTTGCAATTTTTTTTTTCCCAGTAAGTCTGTGCTCTTTAGGGCATTCCACTGATTTTCATCACAGTGCTCTGTTGGCTTTTCGAGGTTAGATTACATCTGCTGCTGTATTTGTTTTAACCAATTTTTGTAGTGAAACCACAGTCTCATTTATGCTCATTTTTGTAGTAATTAATGACAGCTAAACGTTAGATTCATGGAAAAACTGTGTTCAGACTCCTGGGACAATAACAAAGGCAGAAGTCTCCCCCCAAACACCTGCCTGCATGCATGATCTGAAGCGTCTTCTTGGATTTAGGTGGTTTAAGGGAGATGGTTCATTTCTGCTTCCATTGGAGGTCAAAACCAGATAGAACATGGAACTTTCAAAAATAACGTGAAGAAACAAATTCATTTCTCCAGTTTCAAATATATCTTTGATCTTTTCTGTAGGAAACTTTAGTTGTTTATTTCTTCAGATCAATTTACCCATCTCCAGCTGTCTCAGAATGCCTTCAGAAGAATGGGAACATTCATTTTGGCAACAATAGCACTGCAAAATTATAAAATCCAAGACTAGCTACTAATTATCCTTGTCTGGAATAGAAGAAATTATAGAAGCCATTAAAAAACAGAGGACAAGAAAATAAATGTGGATGTCTCCCATTTTAAAATGTTCAAGAAAAAATAAATTAATTCAAAAGAGCAGACTCCTATTTGCAGATTTACAAAAATGGAATACCTAAATATTTCAGATGAGCCTAAGCAACCTAGGCATGATGTTGGTAGAACTTAGCATCATTAAAACCAACCACAGTGAAAGAAACTTAGAGTACCTAAAAACATTACAGTGGTGGAATCATAGAATATCCTGAATTGGACTGGATCTTTGAATCCAGCTCCTGACTCCACACAGCATCACACAAAAGTCAGACTGAGAGTGTTATCTTCACATTCTGAAGTCGGGCAGCTCAGTGTCATGGCCATTGCCCTGAGCAGCCTGTTCCAGTGCCTGATAGCCCTCTGGTGAAGAACCTTTTCTTGATATCCAGACTGACCCTCCGCTGTCTCAGATCCACACCCTTCCCTCGGGTTCTGCCACTGGTCACCAGAGAGAAGGGATCACTATCAGGATGAAAGTAAATGAAGCTGATCAGCATGTGGTGGTAGCCAGCTCGTGAAAGGTAGAACATGGATAATGGTTGAGGTAAGTAATACTGCAAATGGGACCTTGGGATATTTGAGATCAGCACCACACCCTCACCTGAAGGACAGCATTCAATTCTGTTGGCAAAAGGAATTTGGAAATAATTTGCTGAGAAAAGTAGTGAAGAAATGAGTCAGAAAAATGGTAGGCAGCAAGAATCGAATAGAAGGGAATGTCATAAATGAGTTTAGAGAAATAACGAGAAGTCTTGTACTTCCTTATACTTCTATTGCAAGAGCAAACATTTTATATCAGAAGACATAAAGTCTGATCTGTTGGGAAGTGTTTCACTGGGGAGCTGTTTGTCTTGGGATGCTGCCTTTTTCTGGATAAATGTACTGAGCATTGGAGAAGAGAAAAAAAACCCTCTAAAAATTGTTTGCCCTGGCGTGAATGATTGTCATCCTTTAATTTATGTCTTGAATATAGAGGCGGCCCCAGGGAACTGTAAATATCTGAAAGGCTTTCTAGGCACCATATGGTGGTTATGAAAAGATCTAACACAGGCCCAGTTCTGAGTCAGAAGAATGGAAATGAGGAGGGCTGAATCTTGGAAAGCAGGGTGTTCACGATTATGAAACCAAAAGTGGCAGACTTAAGCCCTCTACACTTCAGCAGCACTTGCTCTCTATTTATAATTCATTTTGCTAGAGGGGCATTATTCAAGTGAGAAAATGCTCTTCCGCTCCAGCTTGGGAGTGAAGGTACTGTTGTGAGAAAAGAAAAGCAAACTGAGCTATTTTAAGTGTCTGAAGAGGCACTGAATCCAGCCATGTACTTGCAAAAGGTTTTACCTTTTCTGTTGCTTTGCTTCCCATGCTGTGGGAGCAGTGCGTGTTATCTAGCATCTCCTTGAACAGGAAGCTCTGCAAAGCCTGCTTCATATAGCTCTGATAAAGCAAAGCCTGATATTGTGCAACTACCCACACAAGTGCTGCTAAGAAGTTTTGGGGTATATTGATTAAAGCCGAGAGTTCTTTTGGAGCATTTGTGTTGTGCCAGAAGATTGCTTCCTCAGCAAACTTCTCCCTCCCCAAGCAGGACAGAACTGCCTTGCTGTATGCCTCCCCCATGGCACTGTCCCCCATGGCATTCCTAGCTTCTTTTATACTTTCATTGCTGCTCCAGCTCCAGAGGTACCCTCATATGAGTGCTGTGGTATTTGTGTTCAATTGCCCACATTTCTTTAAGCAGGCCAGGACCTGCAAGGCATCACTTATTTGTTCACGACATTCCTCTGACAAGGTTGTGCCCACTCCCCGGTTAGGGCACCGTACTGCACTGTGGTGCATGGTATGTGGCTGAGCAACACAGCTCTGCCAGCTCTGCATGCTTCTTTCATACTGCTGAGGCCTTGGAGAGGGAGCCCAGGGCAGAGAGGAAGGGGATCTTTTCTTCTCATTGTCATTTGATATGATGAGAGGGAACAGCCTCCAGTTGTGTCAGGGGAGGCTCAGATTGAGTAT
Organism: Cyrtonyx montezumae; assembly: GCF_038088225.1. Lineage (NCBI taxonomy): Eukaryota > Metazoa > Chordata > Aves > Galliformes > Odontophoridae > Cyrtonyx > Cyrtonyx montezumae. The sequence continues at coordinate 6,845,835 of NW_027072067.1, forward strand.
TAGGAAAAACTCTGAAAGAGTGGTCAAGCACAGGTATGGGCTGCCTGGGGAGGTGGGGGAGTCACCATCCCAGAAGCTGTTAAAAAAAGTGGGGATGTGGCACTGAGGGATGTGGTTCAGTAGGCAATATTTTAGTGGTAGGTGGATGGTTGGACTAGATGATCTCAGAGGTCTTTTCCAACCTTAGTGATTCTATGATTTAGCGGGAAAAGAAAAAAGTGTATTTGTCACACTGGGAAAATGCATGTCCAAGCAGAGGTGATTTTCTTGCCACAAGAGTCCCCCATGTCTACTACATTAACTCCTTTGGTGCAAAAAATCTTCAGGGCAAGCAGGTATCTTTGAGTAGATAACACTGGAATCTTTTATTTTTCCAACAATCCTATTATTTAGTAATTAATCCAAAGGGATCTGTGCCTGATAGCAGGGTTTGGCACAGAACAGTTAATCCTGCTGCAAATACTAAGAGCTCAGCAAGAAGAGCCAGCTTCCATGGGCAGGTTTCAGTGCAGAGAACAGGGGCGTATTTTTCTGTCCCCGTGGTGCAGATCAGGGATGTCCATCGGCTGTGCACAGATACTGTTTCAATTACTTACTGAAGTTGGACTGTTTTGCTAGCACTGGAATAACATTTTAGAAAATAAAAATGCTTAAACGAAATATCTTGAAAAATTCCCCACTGAGGTATTATTTTACTGCTTTATATAGAGCAAATCTGACTCACAAATGAAATCACAAAGGTCCGACTGTAGCTGGAAAGTACACAACAGGGAAGAATGAGGGTTTTGCTTTAAAATTAAAAAATATATATTTTTATAATTGGGTTTCATTAATTTTTTCCCCAAATATCTGCATTATTAAAAACAAAAACAAGTTGAATTCATCAATATAAAACTCAGTGGAAAATCTGTACAAAGTAATCTATCCTTCAAGTTCATTCCAACTTGTAACAAAATAAACTAAAGAATGTTCCATGCCCTGTTGTCAAAGGCTGCCAAAAATTAATTACTGCGCCCCTCTGATCTGCTGATGAAAGCCCTACGTTTTAAATACTTTTCCAGCTTATAATTTGGATGTTGGTTTGGTTGCATTATGCCCTTGTTTACAGAGCATGTTAAAAATAAAGACAATATTAAATATTACTGTTTTGAAAAAGAAGCAGAGCGTTTATAATGTGAAGGTGAGCTATTGAAAAGCTATTCGCACATAGGAAAAGCAGAAATGTTAGCTGCTCTGTTTGCTGTACATATCTGGGTGTGAAGTCTTCTAAAGCCCTTACTGGGAAAGAAAAGGAAGGGCAGAGGAAAACTGGACATCCTTGTTCAGCCACTGCTTCCTGCAGTGGTTTCCACCATTCAGCAAGATGCCAGGCTTTAACTTATGCACCTGGGAGATTATTGCTCTTGGGAGTTTAGACTGTATCCTAAATGGCACTGTAAATTGTGAAGCAGTGTAGGTGGCTGGCCAAGAAGAGATTTCCCCAGTAGGAAAGAGCAGGTCTGGCAGCTTGGAAGGGAGCAGGAGGGCACTAAGTGCTCACACCGTGCTGAGACCCTTTCAGCTCTGCTCTGTTACAGGTCTGAGTGTCCAAAGTGGAAATGATCACTCCTTTCACAAGTTATTACATATTAATGCAATGAAAGTTGGATATTATTTTTTTTCTGTATGCACAGAAATCATGGAATTATAAAATCATTTGAGTTGGAAGAAACCCTTAAAGGTCATTAAGTCCCACTCTCCAGCAACAAACAGGGACACCTGCAGCTCCATCCGGTGCCCAGAGCCCATCCAACCTGACCTAACCAAGGACAGGGCATCCACCACCTCTCTGCCTCCCATGCAACGTTAATTTTCAATAACCAGCTCACAGGTTCCTGCATGTTGAGAAGCAACTGACTGCAAGAGCTACACACCACTTGTTTTCCCCATGGAAATCCACTTTGCCAAGTTAAAAAGGTGATTTTCAGGTTATGTCAATTCTCAGCCTAGGACTGTGTTTGCAGTGTGCTCTCAGTTGGTACTGTCAGAAAACCTGATCTGCTCCTCACTTTGGTCTCCAGTAGCAACACAGGTTTCTCCCTTACGATATCCTGACAGAAGCCCTAAGAGCTTATCTATCATTTTAAATGAAAGTGTGCTAGGTGTAACAATACTTACAGCTATGGCAGTTGCGCAGATGCTGAAGTCTTTGAAGACCTGGCTTCGTTTTCAGGAGGGTAATAGCAGGAATCATTAAGTTGGTCTAAAAGGCAACCATTCTGTGCTCAGAGATGGAAAATACCCTGCCCCTCATTTGCAATAACCAGTGACTCAGCAGCTTGGGATGCCTGTGCCAGGGCGATGGGCTCACAAGGCATTGATCTCCCGTCATCGATCTTCCCTCTCTTCCTCCCTTTCCCTGGGGTTGCACCATGATCAGTATGCATCAATTCTATACCAGCGTGGAGATTTGCCCTATGCATATCTTCATGCTTGTGAGTGACACATGGCACTTGCCAGCTTTCTCAGAGCCTGGATGTTAGCCTTTAAAGGAAAGTGCGTTTCATAGAAACCAGGTATGGAAGGGCCAGGAGAGCAGCTGAGGCTCTTCCTATCTCTGCTTCACCCTCACAGAGTGGAATGTCATTACAACCCCCAGTGAAAGGATGATTGTGCTGACAGAACTTAGCTTATATCAGGAAAATAATTCAGTGTTGGAAAAAAATGTATTTTAAACTAATCTCCAAATTCAATGATACTTGAATTAAAGGTTCTGTGCTATTTTTTCATATTGATATTATCTTGGAGCTGGGAGGCTATTATTGGAATTCTACTTTCTAATACATCCATTCAATTATTTTGGCTCTGTATACTACTTATGACCTTTTTAATATTCTGTCATTCAGCTGACTACCTGTTCTCATTCTTTTTGCTATTTATGGTTATACAGCCCCGTGGGGAGGGAATAACCACACTGACTGCTAATGAAAATGCAGACGGCTGAAATGAGCAAAATGGTTTCTCTACCTGCTACGGCACAGTGCACTCCCGACGCAAAGCAAGAACTGCAGCCTTGTTGCGATGGCAGTGCTCAGCCCTCCTCCCACTGAAGGTGCTGTGTTGTTTTGCTGTTATCTCATTGATATGCAGAGCAGAAAAAGCATTAAGTAGCTGTTCCAACAAAAATTCTAACGTGATCCTCTGAAATTGTAAAGGAATTGGGAAATTATGAATGCGTTACTGATTTTATTTTAAATACACAGGTTTTTTAGAGTGATACAGAGTAGAAATAATAAGGAATGAAGACTTAAGGTGCGAACTTAAGTAAGAACAAGAATCTCTATTATAAAAAAACCAACAAAAACACAATAGGATCAAGGAGCTAAGTCTGTGCTCCTGGTCAGCAAAATTAGGCTTGGAAGGATACACTTGGACATTCAGTGCAACTTTTTTGTTGTGTCAGAGCAATATCAAGTACAGGACTCAACAGAAAAGTGACCAACTTTTGGCCTGCCACGATCATGACAGCACTGAGATGATGTAATCTGTCTGGAGCTGGAGCAGCCCCCAAGCTGCTAAGGACAAAGGCCTTCTTGAGCAGCACTGGGGACTCCATGGCACTGAGACTGCAAAGCACCAGGAGCGCGTTGCCATGCTGCCGTGGGCTGGCGTTGGAGCTGGAGGTTCTGCCCTATCTTGAGTAGTTTATTTTAGGAGAACCAAATGTTGCCAGGATCTGGGGGAAGATTTGTTATTGGTAGCGTTGTATACACAGCTCAAATCCAGGTGATGGGTTTAGAGCAGAGAATTAGTAGCACGTATAACAACAGTCAGTTATCACTTTATGAAGCTAAGATTTATGAAGAAAGATCTTTAAGCCTGTCAGTGAAGGAGGGCAGGTACTTACACACTTGAGGAAGTAGAGAATGAACAGGAGTTTAGAGTAGACCATGATTCTTTTTGTTCTGGCTGTTATAGTACATTGGCTTTGATAAAGAGCGCAGGGAGCGCTGGTTTTCATTTGCTTGTTTTGTGTGTGGCACAAGATAGATAACATATGAAAGTTGTGCTCACAGTAAGTAGATACTGGAGGAAACGTGGGCTCCAACCAAAGGGAGAAACTGACCTTATAATACTGTGAGCTATCTGCAGCACATTTAACCCCTAATTTTCCCATATGTGTACTTGCATCCTGCCCCTTGTAAAGTACATGTTTGAAGGTTAGTTTTGCATGCTTGTGTGCTTAGTATCCTGGAGAAGATGGTGTGGTGGTATCACAGGTAGGGGTTAAAAACAGGATCTGCCAGTGCTTCGCTGTCCTGATGTGTTCTGTGCCACAGAGCAAGTGACTACTGGCATGACACAGCATCAGATGGAAAAGGAGAGGCACATGGATTTGATTGACTTTGTAAAGAGTAAGGGAAATAATGACAAAAGAGGGCTTCTAAGCTTGCAATGGGAAATCTGTAATCAGCAATGGTGTGGTTTATATCCTGTGTTTCTAACTGTGTTGTTGCCTGATCTAGTCTGAAGCCTAAAGGCTTATTGCTGGGTGAAAATTGCATGGGGAGATAGAATCTAGATAAGACACCTGTCATCTTAATATCAAAGCAATTGTGTCCAGAGTGGAAATGGCAGGTTTTTATTTTAGGAGAAGAAGGATGTTTTCCTTTAGTTGGATTCTGAGAGCAACATGATTCAAAATGTCCTGTACCATGGGGCTGCAGAGAGCCTATTAAGTGTCAAAAACACTGTGAAGTGTAACTAATCAACTAAGCGTGACAAATCCAATATCTCACCAATATATGTTTGCCCATCATTTCTTATTGTCTTCATCCCAGAAAGAAAAAGCATGAAATAACTGCAAACGCTGCCCTCCAACAGCATTCTCTGAAGTAAACACAAGTCAAATATAAATCAGAGCACTCCAAACAGTAAGAAGAAAAGTCACTGGGACCTCTGAACTGCACAGGTGAAGTGGAATTGTAGCACAGCTCGTTGCTGTGGGTTTTACCATGTCTGTAGACCATGCTTGGACTACAGATCTCTCTGGTTAGTCTGTAGCTTCAAGGCAAAAATAAATGTGTTTAGGAGCAGCCATCTTGGGATTGGCTTTTGTGAATGGCTGGAAAGAGAAGTGTGATGATAGATAGGTGAAATATATGACTGATAAGGGTAAGTGGCAAATAGCAGTGCAGAAGCCTGGTGAGGGCTGAAGATACTGAAGTATGGGGAAAGGCAGATATCTACAAATAAAGCACCTAAAATGTGAAAGCTGATAAGGAGAGGACAGCATGAAAAATAAGCGCTGTAAACCAAATGAAAATATATGGCTTAAGCTTTGATTGTGTTCCGTGCAGTTATCACTGTGAAAGTTATCTGAATGTTTTCCTTGCCTGGCAAGAAGCAAACATACCCCTTTTATCCCAGAATTAACAGAATAAAAAAAGAAAACCACAGAGTCAGCAGGAGTCCTTCTGCAGCTCATTCCCCTGGGAGAGAAAGGGAGAGGGTGAGACACCCTTGACATTCAGTGAAGGAATCCAAGATATGCCTGCTGTGTGCCAAGTCCAAGTCTATCCCTTGTGAGAACGTTGCTGGATTGGTAACAATCAGCACCAAGGAATCAGTGCTCAGAAAGCTGCTGGCTCACAAACAGTGGAGATTTCGGGGGGCAGAGCGAAAGGCACAGCTTCTGGCTGGGCAAAAGGCACAACACTGGCAGGGTACTGTCATCTGCACAAGCTGTGCTTCTGCACAACTCCTTGGTTTTGCTTCACTACTATGCTGTTTCTACAGTATATTAAGTGAGAAAGGGGAATGATAGGAAATTGGATATTGTTCCTGTGCGCTTCTCTGAGGAGCATTTCCTAGATATCTGCCTCCTAGGTTTGTCAGGTTGGAGGTGTCCTGTAGCTATTAATTGAGATTAAAACCAAGCAAAGAGCAAGCTTGAGTTTTCTAACAGTTTTTCCCATAGAAATGATTGCTGGAAAAAGATGGTTTTGACAAGGAGCTGTCCTGAATCATTTCGCCTTCATGTTCCACTGAGATCACATGTTACTGAGCCCCAGGTACTTAGAGCAGGTTGATTTCCCTTTGGAATCACCTTTGCACATCCTACAGAGCTCAGTGCCCCATGTCCATGAGTGCTCTGGAGTCAGGGACACCAGGACACCCACCAGGAGCACTACAGCCCCCTGTGAAGTGCTGAGGATTGGCCGTAGCACAGTGTGAGGCACACTGCCCTGTGCTGAAGGCTGCACGCTTCCTCTGTTCAATCCCTGAGCATCACTCTGCTTCCAGCCCTATCACAAGGAGGATCAGTACACCTACTTCTCTTTCTGCTGTGTTTCTGGTTGCCAGGGAGACAGCAGCCTGTCTGGGCTTTACAAAGCAGGCCTTTGAGCAGCCAGGGGTGGGATGCTTTTTCTCTCAGACACGAGGTGATCCCCCAGAACCAGCCCTGTACCTGAGCTGAACACTGCCATTTCTCTCAGCACTCACAAAGCCCCATCACGGAAAGGGCAGTGGCCTGGGACAGGGTGTGATCCCTGCCATGCACGACCCATTTGCTACCAGTGTGGTCTGTGCACCCGGCAATCCAGCAGTTTTCCTCAGTGCTCAGTGACCTGACACATTTTCTTTTATGACTTCCTTGCAAAAGAGCTGAAGAAAAACACGTGAGGACACGGTGTCACACAATAGAACAAGTGCTGCCCATGTTTGCTCTGTCACAGAGTGAATACAGAGTGACTATGGATGTGTAGGATTTGGGTCACCAATGGTCATGTTCTCTGTTGATTCATGGACACGAGGAAACTGCATTCTAGGAAATTCTGCCCCTCCCCTCTTCCTTTCCTTCACTGTTTCCCTGAGTGCATGAAAACCTGATTTGATAGAAGTTTGTCCATGCTTATTTCTCTGCACTGAGTGTGTAGCTCCTGCTGTGGAAGGTGCACTTGCTTGTTTGTATTGCTGGCCATAGGGAACACTGGAAAATGCAAACAGTGGTGCTGCTCAAAGCCCTGCAGACACAGATAAAACAGCTCTGAGGTTGGCTGAGCTTACAGTCTAAACAACAAAAGATCCAGAAAGATTCAGGAGTCTGATAACCTCCACAACCACATCGAAAAACAAAGGAGGTGCTTCCACTGAGCGATAGAAAAAGGCAGAGGGCACCCATCGCTAGACGAGGGCTGGCAGATGGTTTTGTGTGTGCGACCAAAGCGGGAGACGGTGAGGAGCTGAACCTGGGGAAGGAAGACTGCTGTTCAGTGACACAATGGGCTGTGAAGGCAGGGATAACAACACAGCACAGTGAGTGTATTCAAACAGAGGAACAGAGGCAATACTGAAAGCATCACCGTTTCTGGAACACATTTTAGGCTGACAACACATGTTGCTAGGAAACTTTTATATTAAAAGGCATTCATCTTTAGACCTTGGGAACACAGAAACAGCTAGTCCTCCATGCTGGGGAAGTTCTTTGAATGTCAGTCCCAATGTTACTTAGACAAGCAGTATGTGAAAGAAGAAAAAAGTCTTGAATTGTCTGGGGCAAAGATTAAAATCTAAGATTATTTTTAGATATCTTGCCACATTTAACTGAGCCTTAGGCATTCTGGTTTGACTGAAAAGAGACTGATAAACAAAGATGACTATGTTTTGTTTGGTAAGATGTATCTCTATTCTCATTCCATAAAACATGGTTTAGTTAGTCCAACCAGGAGATAACTTGGCTTATGGCAAAACTCAACAGGATACCATCTGGAGAGAACGACAGCTGATAAAATCCCTTCAGGCTATTGCCTTCTCATCCACAGGCTTTCTGGCATTGTTTCCTGGCTTTATAAAAATTCTGTATACACTTCTTCGTAGCTTATGTAAACTCTCTTAAAAATCCCCATGCATCAGATCTCCTGAGGCCAGTTTGTATTGTTTTTGCTGACGTTAAAAACCTACTTCCTGAGCAGAGAAATCTTTAGAAAAGAGAGGAACTATCCAGGGTGTTCTCTGGCAGAATGAGACACCCCAGTCTGGTTCTAGTAGTTCCTTTCCGTAAGAAAGGCTCTACAGATAAGAACATTAGGAGTCATGTTAATAGGCTTTTATTAATTATATCCCTATGTGACGTGCCCCAGTGTAGCGGGAGCTTTTCCATGCTATGTTCAGCCTCAGCCTCCTCACATGTGTTAATGTGAACAGAGAGCTCTTCCTTTCTGTCTGGCACCTCCAGGAGTCAGAACACTGCTCTGGGCGAGTCCTGCAATTCTCAGTGGGTTCACTGACAGGAGAAAATGCTCTGTTAGGAAGATACAAGTATCATCCTTTGTACCTTTACGAGGAAGAAAAGAGTTCTGTGCAGTGAAGGTCATCTTCTGGGCAGAGATGATTTTTCTGCTCTTTTAGCACATCAGCCATAAACTGGAAAAAGCAGATGAGCTTTAGAGCTCAACCTATTCATGGCTTAAGTGTTGTCTGCTGAGCCAGAGCAGAAAAGTAAACTTGAACTTATGTATCCATTGGCTTTGTTAGCATATGTTGCATGCAAGCTCCTTTTCCTAGTGTTTTCATACGGGCATGTGGATTAATTTAACAGTTGGAAACCTTTCAAGGCGGGAGCCATCTTTGTTTTCTGTGCTGGTAACACCATTCATTTAATGCCTGATGCTATTTAGGCACTGACGGAATATAAATGAGGAACAACAGATGTTTGAGTCCCCCCCCCCATGTATGTTCATACAGGCACTCATTCTGCAAACACTGCTGCAGAATGCACAGGAGCATGACACTTGGACAATTAACCTCGTAACCAGCAGGATGGATGAGTAGGATCAAGAGCTGAACGTTACATAAGTAATAATTACATTGCAGAACATCTTTCTGCAATGCCCTATTCATCTTCCTCGTAGGAGTTAGAAAACAAAAATAGCTGAATGCTTAATGAAGGCAGGCTAAGAGATCACATTCACCTCTGAATCCACTCCAAAGCACAGCCTCCCCGCCTGGCGGCAACGTGTTCTCCGTCGTGCCACTTGGTGGAGCTTAGTGATTTCGGCTATCGCATACATTGTTTTGTGCTTATTCTTTGGTTACACAATCAGTTGGCAGTGTACCCTGAAAACTGACACAATCCTCGCTGAAGAAGTATACCATAAGTTCTAGTGAAGAAGATACTGACTCCAGCTGAAATTGGAAGTCATCACTTCTCTTTCTGAAAGCAATAAAATATACAGTGTTTGATTTTTTTAAAGTAGGGATCTGAAGCGCTGGCTTAAGGCTTTGGCATTCTTGTTATATAGGAGGAGGGAGGTGTTGAATTATGTCATGTTTTATTTATTTTTAAGCTTTAAAATAACATTAGGAAATTCACCTTTAAAATTCCTTCTTTACAATTTTTCCATAGTAAGGGCAATATGTGCATGCATCTGTGTGAAGGACCTTGCGTTCGTTCCAGTGTGTGTGTTTCCCAGCTAACAGAGTGCAGACCAGGGGTTAAACGGGAACCACAGAGTCACAGAATCATTAAGGTTGGAAGAGATCTCTAAGGTCACCTAGTCCAACCATCCACCTACTACCAGTACTGCCCAGTGACCATGTCCCTCAGAGCCACATGAACATGTTTCTTGAACGGTGACCCCACCACCTCCCTGGCAGCCCATTCCAGTGCCCGACCACTCTTTCAGAGAAGTTTTTCCTAATTCCCAACCTGAACTTCAACTGCAACTTGAGGCCACACTCTCTCATCCTGTCATGATGATTGTATGGCACCCCAACTCTGCCTACATCTGCACCAGGAGCTAGTCACTGTAATAAAACTGGACCTGGGGCGTGGGCTATTTACATGCCCAGTTGACGTGCCTGTGCTCAAAGCTATCTGGAAACCAAGAGTATGACACCTATGGAGACAGCTCAGGACAGGTTTTTGGCTTCCCCATAGGAACTGGAAGAAATAACTGTGCAGCATCTTTCCACTGGAGTACTTCCACGTTCTTTTTGTTGTGTTGCTGTACTGAAAGATGAGACAGAAACTTTCAACATGGTGATGTACCACTACCTATGTATCAAATACTGAAAATGACAGTCTATCAATGCTCTTCTGGTGTGGTGTCTGACGAGGGATGAGCGGGCTGCTGTCAGAAGCTCTGGGAGCCATCCAGAGCTGGCTGAGATCATCTCTAACACGTGTACCATTGGCTAATGTTTGCTGCCTGACCATTAGTACTTACTACACACACACACAAAAAAAAGGGGCAGTGTAAGTCATTCTGCCCCAAAGGAGGACAGAGCTCAAACTGACCCATAGCACCCACAGAACTTCCTTGCACAGGGCTCACTCTTTGCACGTGTCCCTCCTGCACTGATGGACCCCACCTGCTCAGGTTGTTGCCTATTATCTGATGGTCTCCTGGTGTCCACGGAAGGCCAGAAATCCCATACTTAGGTCACTCACTGAAAAAGGTGTTTGTTTTCAGCCGCGTGAGCCACAGCCTCTACATTACCTATGTTGTTTACCTGGTGTCTGCTTTCTCAGTTCAGTTTACTGCTGCACCAGAAGCACTTGAGGAGTTTAGCTGCTGCTTACAGTGGGGTTCAGTGTCGGTAGGCAGGGGAGTGGCTACAAGCCCCTGCGGCCTCAAGCCCCACCACTGCTCCTTGCTCCTGTCTGTAAAACAAGCCTGTTGCACGCCTGTTGGTTCTGCCTGTTCTACTCCATCTCTTACCTTTCCCTACTCCTCTTCTAGCTCTATCCATAGATTGTATTGTTAAAGTACGACAGGGATCGTAACAATATGGCACAAGTAAAGGGAGAGAGGTTTTCGAAAACACGGCTGTGCTATCTGAACTCCTGCAGTCCTCGTGGTCACACAGAAGTATCTGGAAATTAATTGGGCAGTCCATTTGCGTTTATTGTAGGCTCAACGCCACTGTTTCCTGGCAAATCAAAGCAGATAAATAATTAAATAGAAACTTCTGAATTAACGCAGTAATTTTTGAACAACTGTTAATCATCCTTGGTCAGATTCGGGTGGGGGAGGTGATAGCATGGCTGCCTGAAAAGGGAACCAAAGGCTCTCCATAAGTATTTGACCCACTTTCAAACAAGTTATAAATTATAAAGAAAACAAGTTAATAGAAATCCAAAGGCCAATATAAATGTTTCCACAGTGCACTGCAAACATTTATTTTCAACAAATAAAAAAATTCTCAGTATCTGAGCACCGGGAGGTCAGGCTGTTAGCACGGGGAGCTCGGCTTATCTCTCTTACTCCAAACAAATATCCATCTACCTATCTATGATGGCTGCTCTGAAAGTAATGCCTCCTATTTTATCGTGTTGGCCCACAATTTCAGAGGTGGATGTTAGTGGTATGGCAGTAACGACTGAACCTTGCTACCAGTATTCCATTATATTTTGTTTCTGTGTGGCAGAAGAACAGCCTGATAGAATGAGGTCTGACACAGAAGTGTGTGTGAAGCCAAGGGGTGGAAATGGATTCCCCCACGTGTAAAAAAATGGCACCCACTGACATTCATCAATGCTTGCTGAACATTTATGGAGACCATACAGTGAATGCTGGAACAGTGAGGGGTGGGTGGTGCATTCCAGCAGTGCTCAGCACCCTAGAACAGCTTATGGTGCTGCTGCTGGCAGGACCCACACCCACAGGGCTGTGACATTGAGAGGGGCACGAGGCCCTACCTGCACACTTCTTCCTGGAGCCCCAGCATAGCTGTGCCCATGTCAGAGCCACTCCTTTCTCTCCTGGCTTTTGGGGCAGTCTTCATTGGGATGCACAGATCTGTGCCTTCCCCCAGGAAGGCCTGTAGTGAAACAGAAATGGCTGTATCAAGTCTCTTGTTGCCATACTTTCCTGATGGTGAACCAGGGTTTTGATATCTATTCAGTTCTAGGGTATTCCCTGTGTTGTGTACCTGCTGAGTGACATGCTGGCTGCTGCCTGAGTTGCCTCATTGGCCCGAACCTCATCCTTCTATCAGCGCAGTGGTGAGAGTCTCTCTATGTGGAAAGAGCTCTAACATCAGGTTAATCCAGGGGCTGGAGAAGGCAAAGGGTCACTCACCCTTCCCTGCCTGTCTCTTAGTGCCTTCCTCCTGCATTCTGCCTACAGGACTCCTGTCTGGGGGGGTTACACACCTGCAGTCTGTATCTCCACACAGTGCACAAAACTTTGCTAAAGTTGCTGGGTTTTAGTGGTTCCATCCAAAAATAAAGAATTAAAAGAAAAAAAAAAGATTATGATCGTTTCACAGGCACCTTCTTCGCACTCAGCAATCTCAGGTAATAATAATAAGCTTTCAGATTTATTTAGTTCAGTCTTAGTTACCAAACCATATGGAGCGTGTTTGTTCGAACTTAATGCCAATGACAGCGGGCCGGGCAGGGGCTGCAAGCAGGGTCATCCCAATAATTCACGGAGCAGCCCCGTCCCGCTGCGGGGGGCACGGCCCTATCCCCGTGTGCGGGCCCGGCCCCGCGCAGCAGCTCGGGGTCCCCCGCCCGGCGCAGGGCCGCTCGCCGAGGATGGAGAGAAGAGGCAAACAAAGGAAAATCCCCATCCATGCGGCGCGCTCAGACCCGCAGCGCTGACACCGGAGGTGCTGCGGTGAATTATCAAACCCTATGAATGAGCCACGCTTGTCGTTCGATGGCTTACGAAAAATTACGAGCAGGAACGGGGCCGGGCTCGCGGCACCTGCCACAGCGGCCGCTCGCCGCAGTCACCTGTGCACGCAAAACTGCGCCGGGGCGGCGGAGCCCGGCCGGCTGGGACTGTCCCGCGGGGCCGCTGCGGGAGCGCTCCCCCCGCTCCGGCCCCGCACGGCGGCTGAACGCGCTGCGCAGCGGGGCGCGGTGACGGAGGGCCGGGGCCGTGGCCCTCCCATTGTTCGCGGTCGGGGGCGGGCCGTGCCGGGGGTTCCGCCCTCCGCCGCCTCATTGGCGGCCCGCGAGCGCCGGTGCGTTAAATGGGGCGCTCTCCGCGGAGCGCTTCCCATTGACAAAAGCGGAGCGGCGGCGGCGGCGCGGGGTGGGGGCGGAGGAGCGGGGCCGGGGCGGGCGGGGGGCGGCGGCGGCCGGAGCCCATGGGGGCGCGGCGGGGGCTGCCGCAGGGCTGAGCCGCGGGGGCGGCACTGCGGGCAGGGAGCGCTGCGGCGCGGGGCGGGCTGCGGGGCTCCGGCACCGCGCTCCCCGCACACGCTCTCACACACTCACACTCACGCACCGCGCACGGCGACGCGCGCACGCGGCGGTGCCCGCCCCTCTTCCCATCCCCGTCCATGGCGCTGAGGACGGCGGCCCCCCGCTCCGCACGTGAGTAAGCGGTACCGCCGCGCCTTTGTGACTGCAGGTGCACCTGCCCCCGCCGTTCCCGGCTCCCCGCGGGGCGGTCTGGGGGACGCGAGGACCGCTGGGGGGTTCCGAGGCGGCTCCGGGGGGTTGGGGCGGAGGTTGGCCGCCGGGCCCACGGCGGTCCGTTAAGGCGCTGCGTTCTGCATTCCCCGCGCAGGTGGCCCCGGGGCGGCCCGGCGCGGACACGGAGCGCGGTGACTTCCCCAGGCCGGGCGCCGAGACCTCAGAGCCGATGGAAAGCGGGGCCGATGCCGGAGCGGCACCTCGGCGGGGAGGCGGCGGGATCCCGGGCGCTGCCCGGCCCGGAGCTCCCCCGGCTGCGGACGGCGGTGTGAACATGGATGGGCCCGGCGGGAGCAGGAGCGGAGCGGCCGCCGCTGCGGGGCCGGGAGCGGAGGGAGCGCCCGCGCCGCCGCCCCGAGCGCCGTGCTCCAGGGACCCCAAAATGGTCCATCAGCGGTTCCTGCGGCGGAGCGTGGTGGACTCGGACCAGGAGGAGCCCGCGTTCGACCTTCCCGAGTCGGAGCATCAGAGGAAAATCATCCTGCTCCCCAAAACCAGGAGGATAATCGCGGAGAGGGCGAAGGCAGGGCACGGGGCGGCGGAGAAGGTGTGCCTGGAGGCCGAGCCTCCGGGGCCGCTGCGGGCTGGGCCGGCACCCGGCGGTGCGGCGGGGCCCGAGGAGCAGAGGGAGGCCGGCAGGGATGCGGAGAGGAAGGAGGCGTCGGACGCGGGCAGGGAGCAGGGCAAGGCCAAGAAAGAGGAGCCCGAGGAGGAGGCTGACATGAAGGCGGTCGCCACCTCGCTGGATGGCAGGTTCCTCAAGTTTGATATTGAACTCGGGAGGGGATCCTTCAAGACGGTCTATAAGGGACTGGACACGGAGACGTGGGTGGAAGTCGCTTGGTGCGAACTTCAGGTAAGCTCATCCTCCCGTGTGCTTTCGGATTTTTTTCGCTTTGTAAGCCCCGGCGTTAAGGGCAGCGGTGCCGGTGTCGCCCCCAGCAGCTCGGCTCCGAGCAGCCTTTATGGCCCCCACCGCTCGGTACCCAGCGTCTAACTATAGCGCAGTGCCCTCATTGGCTCCGCACCCACCACCTTATGCGCACTCCTCCCCGCATTAACCCCCTCCGCTCCGCGCTGCTGGCGGGGCTGTCACGGTGCTCGGAGGCGGCAGGGAGCTGAGCCGAGCCCCGGCCCCACCGCGGCACTGGGGCTGGTGCTGCGGGAGCCAGGAGCTGCGTTTGGCGGAGGGTCTGGGCTGGAGGCGTTCAGTGCTTATACACCGACTCCAGAGCGCTTGCGGAAGCTTGCTGTCCTTCCCCTGTGAATATGGGTGTGTGATGCTGTACTAGAGATGGAAGCTGTGCTGTCTCTCAGCCCTTCCTTGCCCTGCCCTCCCACCTTGTGGGGTGAGCCTGTGTTGTGGTTCAGCACGGTGCCCTGATAGATCTAAAAGTGAGGCTAAGAAAAGCAGCTCTGCTTTGGGTTCTGGTTCTGTGAAGTCACCAGGTGAAGCCTAGAGAGAAGATGCAGGGTAGTGTCTTCGTGCTGTTCTAGGACGTGATTATTACCATTTATTTTGTATGTAGCAGTTTTCATTATTTTCACTTTTGGCTTTAGCGAACATGGCAGAAGCACACAAAGTGAGAATATATGCATGAAGTAAGATACGATTTCCTTTCTAAATATTTTAGGGTCTTTTCCTTACCTCGCTGATGTTACTCACAGTTAACATCGATTTGAATAGGACTTTGTGTGGGGAAAGCCTAAAATCTATATATATATCAAGGGAAAAATGACATTTTAAATATTACCCAGTGTTCGCTCTGTGATTTGGGTGGGAATCAAGCTCTGACTTCTGACCCTGGACCCTCTTGGTCCCGCTGTGTGGTGACAGTATTATGGGCCATGGGAGCATGTGAACAGCACATTAATACTGTGTTACACCATGCTTATTCAAGTGTGAATACTGTAATACCTTCAGCTTGAGCTGCCTATATTATTAGGGCCAGCACAGACTGTGTAAATTACCCCTAACCTGATGGGATGGGAAGGGATGGATGTGCAGCCACATCCCTATTCCCCAATGGCTTCCTTGCACAATATGGTTGTGATTCACTGCAGTGCTGCTCCCTGCTAGGAAGCATGGGCAGCACTCTTCAGCTCTCGCCACCTCTGCTCTCGTTGGTTGTCATTAGACAGAGCTGTGAGGTGCATGGAGGCCTGGAACAGGAAGGGCTGAGCCCAATTTCCACTCCCAGCAGTGGGGGTCTGGGTGGGAAGGCTCTAGGATTGCCAAAGGGCTTCAAGGAAGGGCCTCATCTCTATTTGGCTGCTGCCAGGGACTGAGCCCTGATGTGCGAAGCTTTTACTCCTGAAATTCATTTAGGGCAGTAATTCAGATCCCCTCTGGGGGAATGTGTGCAGGAAAGGGCTGAGGCTGCTGAGCTGTCTGCTCTGACCGGTGCATGTGAGCTCTGTCACAAACAGAGCCATCGCACACAGCAGGAATTCATTTTGCTGCCAGGTTTTCTCAGTATCCTCAGTTGGGGAATTAGAATAGAGATTTTTCAACATATTTTCCATAACAGAGTAGCTTCAGCTACAGGGGACTACCTGGTGCATTGAAAAACCCATTCTATTCAAATTCCCCTGTTTGGATCACTTAAACCAAAGGAGGAGATTGGGAAGGGAAGTTTGCAGTGCAGTGTGAGGTTTAATTTCTGTTTTAATTCTTCATTGCACTCTTTTAGGAGTGCCTGAGCCCACTCTTTGTAGAGAAATCAGCTGTAATAATTCCACAATTCCAGTGTGTTTCAGTTACAGACTGTGCTTCAGCCTAAACCAGGTCTTGCTGCTGGGCGGTCTAAATGCAGCACAGAGCTTGGTTTAGGCCTCTAACTGTGGAAAGGATCTGCATTTATTATTAAGCTAGTTTAAAGGAATGGGTTCAACTCCCCAGAAGTGTTGCAGTGTCTTTTTAAAGATGGGTGTTTCTCAGGGTGCAGGTGATGCTGGAGGCTGGGTACTGTGTGTGGGGTATGTGAATTGTGGTCTGCAGTGAGAATGTGCACGTGTCTGCCATTGGCATATGAGGCCTTTGCCTGGTTTGCTGGAAGAGGGAAGCAGTTGATAGGTGTGAGTAGCTCTGTGTTGTCTGGAGCCTTTTGACTTGTAGGGCACTTACTTTAGCTTGGGATTTTGATTGTGCGCATCAGAGTGCTGCAAAGGAATGGCTTTGGTCATGGCCTTTGGGATGCTCCTCTGTATGCTGTGCTGTTTTGATAAGCTCCTGTCTGTAGAGTGCTGTGCTCAGACATATTTAACAGTAAGCTGAGAGAAGCCATGACTGCTGTGCTGCTGGAGTCAAAATGACTTCCTTTACAGTCTCACAGAATCAGAGGACCTTTTTGCAAGAGAATTGTTTGGTGGTGTTATTTGTCTTCCTCCTGCAGGTGCACATGTGCCTCTTGTTTCTAACTCTCAGACTCTTAAAAGTGAGCAGTTGAGGTTCCAGGCAGGCATTAATCCCCTGCCCTGGCTCAGCAGCTCTTTCAGCCTGGTGGTACTGCTGCCTGGTGCCTGCCTCTTTCTGTCCATATGTACAGACACTTCGTGAGCCAGTCCTGATCGGTGCTTTTATTTCAGTGAAAAGATGGCTCTAGGATTCAGAAGTGAAATCATGGCTAGAATTACAGCTGGATCCAAGTGATAACCGAGTGAAATCTGGGTTTTAGACCTGTCTGGCAAGATGTGAAAGCTTTAGTCAGATTCTAGTGAGAAAATAAGTTTATTGTTCCTTCCTGAAACTGAACTATTGGAATGGGATTAGTGTGTCTTGCAGTCTGGAAGGATTTGCATTCTAAGGTTGTCAACAGTTATAATTAATTTTAATTGGTGTCATACAGTTGCTCTGTGGTGAGGCATTGGTAACAGCATTTCAAGTGTTCTAAGTAAAATGTTAGGTCATGAATAAGGACTACAGGCCTTTGCCAACCTGCTGCTGACAAGCCAAATGTCCTTTTCTAGTTAGATGAACAGCATCCAGCATCCCCATCCCGTTCTCCTTTGGGAGCATATGGGGAAGCTGCAGAACAGTCTAACACAGTGCTGTCTCAAATGCAGAGACCTCATTTTATGTTTCAGTTTATTCTTTGGATACTGGGGTGCTCTGTGTGAGTTCTTACTACCGGGGTTGGCACTGGGGGTGTTTGGGAAGCTGTGGGGGAGTGAAGGAGAAAGAGGTGGATTTCCCTTTCACCATGTGAAATTAGAAATCAAGGTGCTCAAATAGCTCTGATTGTGCAAAGCTACCAAATGCAGGGTGCTGAAATGGCCAAACACAAACAGATGTGGCAGGGAGATTGTGTGTATATATTTTGCCACCCCTCATCCTCCTGCAGCTTTCCTGACAAGCTTCTGATGGTACAGCTCTGCAGGGAGAGCCTGAATCTCAACAAGGTGAGCGTTGGGCTTTGTACTTCTGTAGCGCTTCTTTTCTATGCCTCAAAAGATGGATGGCTTGGATGTTCCTGTGTGAATAAAATACTGGGCTTGTTAAAAGCAGGGACCCATGGAATGGGCAGTGTTACAGCAGGTTTTCACACCAGCTGACGAGCCACTTCTGGCAGTGGAAGGAGGATGTCTGGAGACCCTGTGTTGAGCATTCAGGAGATTTCTTTAAGGATGAAGTAACATTTTGTTGATTTTTATGATGTCCTTGTTGGCTGACAGCATTCATTTGATGTCAGAGGAGCAGATTGTTACTATCCGGGCTGTTAATTTATTGGATGGGTGAACTTTGTAGTGTAAATGAACAGAACAATTTAGAAAGACTTTTGTGGAAGAGGAAAGGAGGGAGAATGTCTCTGGAAGCTTGAATCTGACATTACTATGTGCTCATTACATTATCTCCAAGACCAATTTCAACCATCTCAAGTCAACTTCTGAGGTACTGCTATATAAATTTGAACAACTGGTTTAGCTCTGTTTCATAGTGACCATATGAAAGCGTGTCTGTATTACTGGTGTTTGTTAGTAGAACTCTCTTTATGACATCGCAAAGCAGAAATAGGAGCATGGTAGTGAACTATTAATAGACTGCTTCTCAAATCATTATATGAAATAGGGTTGGGTCAGGCTTCAGATTCATTCCTTTGAATGAAATGAGACTCCTTTCTTCTGCTTTTGAGTATGTTTTCCCTAAAGGTTGGCATTATGCTCCCTAAGTCCCATTTAAGCTGTTCTCTGTAAACGTGTGTGGTCCTGTTAGAGTAAGAGGGAAAGCCTGCAAATAAAATCAGCTCTTGGTGCAAAGGATATTTCTGGTCCCTTTAGTCACCACCTGCCTGCAGCTGATGGGGGGGAGGAGCCTGATTTTGTAAGCTGTCATCTTAATAATGTTTGCAGTTGATACGCAGTCTGACTTGTGTGTGCGAAACATGCTTTGCTTTTGTGGTCTGGTGGTTGCTTTGCTTTGTGGTTAGGGCATAGCAGAGGGCTGAAGAGAGAATTAAGCAGTGCTGATGGTGATGTGCTGAAAGAAGGATGGCAGAGCAGCTGAGCAGGGCTTCTCCATGCTCCAAGGTATCATAGGCAGGGGTTGGGAGGGTGGATTGCTGGGTGTGAAGGGGCTGTTTTGGAGGAGTGGATGGATCTGCATCCTAGGAGCCCAGCTGGAGGGGTGGCTTTGTGATAGGTGTTAACAGCTGTCTGGTTAGAAGATCTGTTTTTAGGCTTGCCACTTCACATCTGTTTGTTACAAGCAGCAGGGTACCAACCTACAGCTTCAATGGGGTCTGTGGTAGGTTTACAGTGGTGCTTTCAGGCCAGGATAAGCGCTGATATGTGATACCCAAACAGCCTGTGGGTGTAAGAACCCAGCCGAACACACACTGTGTGAGCTGTATGGGGATTGGCACTGCTATTGGAAGAGACATCTCCATTGCCCTGAAATGAGTAATTTATGCAAATGATGCTTGGAGAATATCTGAAACAGTTACGCAGAAGCAGAACAGGTTTTCCAATTGCTTAAGTTTGTATGTGCGGAACTAAAGTTACATCTAGAAATGCATAGTTTCCCTGAAGTGATGTTGGCCTACTGGAAAACACAGATGCTGTCCTGATGGGACTTGATTTCAGCATGCCTGAAGCCTAGCTTGGCAAAGAGGGTGGAAATTAGTATTTTGGTGTGGTGTTTTTTTTCTGTGGAGTTGAGACTTCATACAATGAAGAACCACTTCATTTCACATCTTACTACTTCTCTGTGACTGAAATGGAGGAGCCAACTCCTAATCCTTCATCAAGATTGATCTTAGAGGTGTAAGTCAGTTGCCAATGAACTTTTACCAGAACCTCTCTGTAGTGACTGTTTTGCTTGCTAGCGCTGACTTGACTTCAAATATGCATCACAGTGGTTCATGGTATCCATTCTGCTCAACTGTTGAGGATAAACCAAAGAAGCACATACAGTTGTACTCACCTCCAAAACTATTTTTTGAAAGATGCTCCATTTTAATCTTGAAAGGACTTATCTGGGTTTCCAATTTACTGAACCCTCAGTGTTGTTTTCTTAAAACATTCCTATAGCCCTGTACACAAGATACAGCATAGCTGGTAACCTCATCGTAACTGCAGCATTGTTCTAAGTGAGCACATTCATGGAGCTGATGGAACTCGGTCCCACTTATTCCAGAACCTTCTGTGTAAGAGCACATATGTTTTAATTCATATTGCATGTTGCAGTCCACTCAATCCAAGTTTAGTAAGTTATTTACTGGAAAACAGTCTGTGCTGTGTTAATGCAGTATAACTGTATGGTGATTATATGTGCTGTGGGAGTAATGGGTAAACTGAAGTGCTATGGTATAGGAATATATGTTGATTGAACTACTTGAGGAAGAAGTAACGTAAGACTTAATGCCATCTGTTCTTCAGTTGTTTGCCACAGAGCAATACAAAACGCTATTCATGAACTGAGGAGAAGAGATAGGAGAATACAGGCTCAAATAACATGTGCATTTTTTTCCTTTGGCCTTTTCTTGTAAATAAAATCTGATCTTCATCCTGAATTTAAGAGAAAATGAAACATGCTTTAGGTGGTCTTTGATCCTATTAAAAAAATCACTCAGCACACGTTACCAGAATTGATTTAAATTTGAATGCAATTTTTGGTTAGGTAAACGAACTTAAAATAGTGCTGAATTGTAGTTTCAAAGAAAGTCAGCAATACCCCTCCACAGCTTAAGAAAAGTGTTTTTTTGTTTGCATGCTGCTTTTTTTAATGCTTTTCTGAGAGGGGAAGCTGTAAATATTAACTTCTAAAGCTACCAATTCTTTGAGATAGTCCAAGTCCTTTTAGCCCAACTCCCCGGAAAACTATTGAAAAGGCTCTTTTTTTCATTTTAATCCAGAGTAGTTGAATTTGCCTCTGCATGGATAACAGCTGTCTGTTCTAGTTATGTTCATGTTTTGGGGTAACTGTCTTTTTTTTAATTGTTTAGCAAAGTATGGACCTGACTAATCTGTGGTTCTGAACAGAGCCCAGTGGTACTGCAGTCTCTGTAGGTATTGGCTGTGCTTGTCTAAATAGTGTAGTTGGTTTGTTTTGGCCATTTAAAGCTTTTTAAGACTTAGCAAGACCAAACAGATGGGGGAAAGTTAATAATTGAAAATATCTATCTCATAATGGTGTTATTAAAACAAATGGCAATTGGCCACTTCATATATTGAGAATTGAGTTATTCTATGTAGAGAAGTACAAAACAGGTATTGCCTAAGTCTGCTTCTGAAATGGATTTTTCTCTCTGATGCGTGCTTTGAGAATTAAAATTATGGTGTCTATTCCAGGTTTTTGTACAACAAGCAGCATTTTAATGCTGCTTTTCCTGAGGCTGTCTGGGTTTTTTTCAGTTAGAGGAACATTTAGGGTGACCCATTGTACTTGCCAGAGCTAATACAGCTGTGGTGGTTGACTGAACTGAATCAATTTTGTCTATTAAAATAGAAGCAGTGCGGAAGGGAGGGGGAAATCACATTTCCAGATGTATCCAATTGCTGCAGACCAGCACAGCTCTTTGCTGAAGTACTTGATATCTAGTTCCTGTGAAACTGACTCAATACACTGGCATTATTCTAGGTTTTACTGATTAACTAAAGGAAATTGTCGTATTTATGTGGATTTTGACTTGTTTCTATTTAGTACTAGAACTTGCTTTGGGCATTAATGCAGCCATGGCTTTATTAGCAATGGAAGACTTGTTTTTCTCTCAGTTGCAGTAGGAAACTTATGTCTGCAGCTACTGATGAAGGATGAGAATATGTTGTCCTATGGCAAATAGTGTGACTGTAATGAACACAGGTGTTTTGGGATGAACTTCAGTGCTTATGTATAGAAATCAGAAGAAAATTACCTGTTGCTTCACACAGGTGGCTGTGTATTAAGTGAAATGAGCTGATAATGAGCTAGAAAGATCCCTTACAGCCCATCTGGAATCCCCTGGTCAGGTTTCTCCTTTATGTGTGGTTTTGGCACATGCTGCTGCTGGGGTTGTAGCATCAGCCCTGCTGTTCTTCAGCTTCTTGTGGGAGTTATACTAACTTCTCTCAACTTTTGTTGGCCTCAATGAGTTTAAGTAGTCCTTGTGGCAGTTCAGCCTGACTGAAGCCTCTAAACTCCAGGGACTTCCAGTTTGGAGAACTGGGGTTAGTAGGGGAAAACATCAGGAGATACTGGGTTATTTTGCTGTTAACTTCAAGTTCTCTTAGTGCTGCTGTAGGAGATGAAGGAATTTTCTGTAACTTACTCCTTAGGAAAATGTGCAAAGTGCAAGGAAAGTTTCTGCTGTCAACCTGCACATCCTCAGATGCACAGCGACCCTTGAACTGGACTAAAGCAAGTTGGAGCTATAAATTCCCCTGGCTGCCAGTAGCTGCTGAGCCCATTGGTGTCAAGTAGCCGACACTGCTTTGTCTTTAAATAGAAGCCTCACTTCAGAGTCTGTGTTTCAGGCCTGGAGGCTGTGCCCCACAGCAGCAAGCCCTCTGCCACAGCCCCACACTTCTTGCTGTGGCTGAGTCCTGCCATAGGGCCTCTGCGTTTGCATTCAGGTTTACCTCTCTGAGCATGTGTTGCAGTCCTGGAGGAGGGGAGCCTGCAGCTGAGTCCCTCACCTTTTCAGTCTCAAGGAAAAGCATGCTGCCTTCAGTTCCCTGGCAGCTGCTGGGCTGGGTGGTGGAGCAGCAGTGATTTCAGAAGAGCCTACTTGGCCTGGGGTCAATTTTATGCCTTGTTTTTATAGTCTCGTGTTAAATTGAGCCAACTGGGATAGATTCCTACCTGACACAAGATACTCCTATGAAGGCACCCTGTGGTTTCCTCTATGCTGAAGACACCTCCACGAGTCCCCTGTATGTGGAAGAGGATTAATCCCCCTTTTCAATCTACCAGGAAAAAACAGGAGAGAAACCAGCAGGCATATCTGTGGTTGTGTGTTAGTGGGTGGAAACAATAACTGAATGGTGAATGTTCTGTGGGATTTCTTTCACTGCTGTATCACTTGTGGGCAGGGTGCAGAGCAAGCCATCCCTACCCCTGCCAGCGGCCGCGCAGCAATGCTGCTGGGCAGTTCCCGAGGAAGGCTCCCTGAGCTGGGGGAGAAAAGTGGCAATAAGTAACAAGACGTGAGAGTAGCCGATACTTCCAGCCGTTCATCTGTTGCCAGTTTACTTAAACGAAGCCGCTGTTATAAGTTTGTAACTGCTGAGGCTACGAAGTTACTGGAAACTCTGCCTGCCGGTGTGAAATACAGAGCTTCATTTATTAAAGGATGCGTATTTCTTTGAGAGCTATCTCTCAGGTGTTCTTTTTCTCCTTCAGAACAGGCTCTTGTTCACTGGCATGCGGGCTTCAAAGGACGCTTTTCCTCTAAATAGTTGTTTTGTGGCAGTGATCTCTTATGCTTGAAATGAGATACTTGGAGAACAGTGGTGTCTGTTTGCATTCGGAAGTAACTGCTGCAAAGAAGGGGACTGGGGCTGTTTGTCAACTTCTGCCACGCAAATACGTTCCTGTCCTCGCTTTTCTTCTTTTGTTTTCCTGCTGTTGCTGAACGAGGGCTCGATGTATATACAAAGTGCTGCTCTGCGGAGCAGTCCGGGTGGGGAAGGAGTCTTGGCATGTGGGTGGTGATGGAGAATCGCTGGAGCTGCAGGCTCCGTGGCTGGGGAAACGAGCTTTGTAGGAAGAGGCCATAACGAAGTATGTAGCTTCCTGACCTGGGACCTGAAGATGAAATCGGTGTGGCTGCTAAATCCTGGATAATCTGTGTGAGAGGTGTGACTGGTGCTGATCTGGTTTTGTTTCAGCTGAGGGGAGGATTACAGTGACTCACTGGCCGGTTCCTGCCTTCCTTTGTGCACCTTTAGGGAGGGTTCATTAAAAATGGATGGTGCTTCATGAAAACTTTCCAGTAGGCTTTTTTTTTTTAAACAAAAGATAAGAGTTTAATATCTTCCCTTTCATTTACTTTTGCTGTACCCCTGTCCATACACAAATAGTGGCATGGTCCTGGTCTGCAGCACCTCCCGCACTGCAGGGTGTATGTGCATGTGCCTGGCCTTCTGTCACATGAAATCCTCTTCCTTGATTAATAAGATGCTGTTCACTGTAACTAACCATCCCTCTGAAGTGTTTTGCTAGACAACTTCTCTGTGCAGTGTTGAGCCTGTAAATCAACAGCAGCTCAGTGTGCTCTGATGCTTTCTTATTGAGGGCTTCAGCTGAGACTCTGTCCCCAGTGCAGCCTGTGTGGCTGGGGTTTGCACTGCGGGGCCTCAGGGGGCACTTACTACCGTTTTAAGAATCTATGGTGTGATAGTTCAGCCTGAAAGTGAAATCAGAGTTGGCAGAGGAGCAATGGAAAATGAAGTAGAAACCACTGTGAAGAGGGGAGAAGGCATTTCATAACCTCTTGCACGCTGCTAGCTGCTGATCAGTGAGCAGTGATAATTGCAGCTCCACTCGTTCAGATGTTGCAATTAACTTGACAGTACATGTGATGTGCATGGTTGGTTGCTTGCTTGCTTTTTTAAAGTAAAAATAAATCACGAAACTTATGTAGTAAGTATTTTATTTATGCCAGAGTATTCACTGTCCTTGTTGTGTTACCTTCCTTGTTGTGATACCTCTGTTTTTTCAGAGCTGAAGCTGAAATATACGAGGTGTCTGTTAGAGAAAGGAGGAAAAAACAAAACAAAAAAACAACAAAAAAAACCACCATCAAAACATTTCTAATAAGCTGATTTATATGAGTAGGAAAACTATAATTTCCATTGAGTGGTGACCTTTGCACCTTAAGAGACATAGAGCATATACTTGGAAGTGGGTTTCTGTGAGCTGATGGAGTCGTCTTGGAGTCCTTGGCTCCTAATGAGATGCAAGCTCCTGCTGAAGCTGCTTCTCACAGTTGGATTATTTATAAATGTGCTTGTCAGGGGACAGCTCCTGGGGTCATGCTTTTTCCACAGTTTTTCCTTCACTGGGAGCAGCAGAAGAATTCCTTTACCTCTTATATCAGCATTCCTGAATGTGGGGCGTCGCTTCGTAATGTCCCGATTCAGTATGGTGATTTCCTGGCTGTCCTGGGGTGGGTGAGGATGTGGATATTGATGAGGATGAAGATGAGGATAGTGGTGGTGCCAAGCCCCAGGGTGCTGCTGCTGGTTTGGGGTTTGGGGAAGTGCTGCCTGGGAGCACCCACTGCATTGCTGCGCTCTGATCTGTGCCATTCAGTGGAGATGTGTGTTATTTAAGACATCATAAAGATGGATTATTTTGCAGCCCATGTGGAGGATGCAGTGGAATGCTTCTCATGTGTTCTATAGTAATACCCAGCCTGGGTGAATGAAGTGAAACACACTCGTTGCTTATCGTTTATTGCATCGGTTCTGAAAAAGTCAATTTTTCTTCACCTTAGTGCCATTGTGTCTGTATTTTTCCCAGGATGCACACATAGAGGTCAGCATTAACCCTAGTCCATGCCAAAGCAGTCTGTTCAATTGTGTGAATGGAAAAAGGGAAGGACCAGTTTATTTAGAAGATGTTAAATGTGATGAAATGTTACTTACCTTTTGAAGTTTAAGACAGTGAGATGAAAAGTTGTTAATGAAGCCTGTGCATCTGTTTTAATGTATTAATTAAAAAGAAATAGCTGCATACTTTTTTTAAAATGCCCATAGAGCAATCAAATGAGTAGCAGTTTTAAAACTGCTGAGTTGTGGCTTATACATGTGTTGCAACAAGTGTTATATTCCAGCTGTATTAGTGATGCTCTGTATTTTGAAATGCAGGAGCATTCCTAGAGCAGCAGTTTTTATTATGTTTGCCCCAGATTGCTATGCAAATTTGATTTGAAAATAATTCTCTGTGCTGATAGTGATGTGATGAAAGCAGGTCTTTGGAATAGGACTTATCTTGAAAGATTAAAATACCTATGTAAGTGAACAAACAATTTTTTATCAGAGATAATGAAGGCAGTGATACATGGTGCACAGCAGCTGGATATGGGGCTGTAGTGGAACTGTAATCAGCACAAAGGAGAACACAACGGCAAAGCAGAGTATTTGAAAATAAATACAAGTATCTGAGTATATGTTTTCACACGTTTAAACATACCTAAATGTATATATTTAGCTAAACATATCTAGAAGAAGCATTTCAGCTGATTGACTTCTCCTTAGTTGTCGATGTGCAGTTGAAAGTATATGCTCAAATGTTGCCTTCCTTGTCTTCAATCCAGTACTTCTGCCTTTCTCTTTTACAGAACGTTATGCTTGTGATCTATCAACACTTTATAGTGTTAAGCCTTAGTAAGTAGGTGATGTGATATGTCTAGTAACAATGGCACGAATAGATCGGAGAATTCATTAAGTAATGGCTTTTTTCACTTGATTTAAATAACCTTTCTCCAACCTGTTGAGTTGCTGTTTGCTTTCATAGCAATGATTTACTGTTTGGGTGCTTGATCTTTGCCCATTGCATAGCTGAGATGGATGTGAGTTATGTGCAATAATATTGATGAAGAATAAAATCTTTGTACAGGTGACATAGATTCAAGATTTTAAAGTTCTCAATGTCCCCTTTAAATTTAGCAGCAGTTAGATAAGATCTCACAAGGATATATTTTTTTTTAAAGACCCTTTGAAGTAGGCAGGTTTTTAAAATAAATTGCAGCATGTGACTGCAATAATTGTAGCAGTGCAGGATATAAAATGCACTTCTGGCAGGCAAAGCGTGCCTAAATGACTTCTAAGAAGTCATCTTTAGGTCGTGAATTCTCAAGCACTTGCTTTAAAAAGTACTTGGAATGGTTTGGGTGGGTTGCAAGCTCGCTACTTTACAAGTTTGCCTAGGAGCAATAGAAGGCTTGCTCTTACTACATTTTAACTGCCTCTTTACATTGCCACTGATATATCAGCTTCTTGAGTGAGATAGTGCTGATTGCCTGTAACAATGTCAGAAGATGCTGGAGAGTTGTTCCGTCGTTAGGTTCTGATGCTCCAAACATTGAGTGTTTTGTGATCTTGGCCATTGGGCAAGTGCTGGCGCAACTAATCCAGCTTCCTCCTGCAAGAAGTCGTTTGCTGAAGATCTAGCCATCTCTTTTAAGATACCTAGAATTTCACTACAGCTATTTGGAGGCTCTGAGTTCCAACTTTTACATTTCTAGCCCCTCCCCCCCTTTTTTTTTCCTTAAGTGCTATTTGCAGGAAATCTGATCAGGTTGGTTTTAAGACTGTTAGTAAAGAATGAGTGTGCTTTGAAAACTTTTTCATCTGCAGCTTGATTAAAAACCAAGCTTTCGTCAAAATAAAAAGCTCAGTGTGGTATGCTGAGAGCAATTAATTCTCATGAAAGCTGCCTGTTGGCTGTGCTCCCTTGCATTGTTGCAGATCAGTGTCCTGCTTTGGAAGGGGCAGCAATACATCCCTACTACCCTCAAGTGAGGTTAAACAATTCAGAGAGATGGGAGGTGGTGAGAGCTCCACTCGTGCCTTGTTTGCAGTAGGGAAAGGCCGTGCTGCTACTTGAACAGAAATTTGTTTGCTTGTCCTTGCATCTTGTTACTGCAGAGCATTTGGCAAGCCAGAGATGCAGCAGACTGGCAGCATGCAGACACTTCATTTCTTAAGAACCTCAGCACAAACAAGCTGCGTGCAGAAATGAAGCTAGCAGGAGCTTAGGAAAGGTAAAACCAATTGTTAAGAGGTCACATTTCTGGAATTGGGTTAATTGAAAGAGTGGAAAGAGATAAATTTTCCAGATTTAATATAATATTTGGGTGAAAGAATGACCCCAGCTTTTAATTCTTTTTTTAGTAGGTAAGGGCATTTCATTTCCTACAGCTGTATTTCCTGGCTCCTCTCAGAAGCCCTGGATTATGGCGAGTCCTTTCACATGGTGTGCCTGGGTATCCGAAAGTAGGAAATATTAAATCCTATTAGAGGCTGAGCCTGTGGCAGTTTTTGAAAATATGGGTTGTGTGTTTAATGAGTTGCAACATTTTATCTCTCTGTGAAACTTCTTAACACGATGTTACAGGGGCTTACTGGCTTCCTTTGCCAGCTTACTGCCCTACCTGCTCGTGGCCCAGCCCTGCAGGGACTGCGGTGCTGGGACTGTGTGGAGCCCAGCAGCTCCTGCTGCAGCTCTGCTGTGCTTCCCAGGGCTCCCCTCGGGGCATGGAGAGTAGAAAGCTGCAGCATTTGGCTGTGTGGATTTGTAGGTGAACGTTCTTTTTTGACAGAGACATGTCCTGTCCTACTTCTGTCCCCTATACTTTAGGCCATATAATTTTCAAGCTGTTGTTATGGAGGACCAAGACCTTTAAAATACATACATGTATATACACACACACTTATTTATATATATATGTATAAGGGGGAGGGGGACAACAACAGCAAATCCAAAACTACTATTAGGAATGAAAGGCCATCACAGAGCTTTTAATTTGGAGTCCAACCAAACAGACATGGTATTTAATCCATCTTTCTTCGGAACAGCAGCCAACATATAAAAGCTATAACAAGACAATGATCAGTTACATCCTCTTCGCAGTCTAACTGAAATGTCCTCTGAGCTAATGCTTAAGGGCTGGCAGTGCCTTTTTATAAATGCAGTTTTTCTTTTGCTGGAGAGCTCCAAGCTAGATGCCTCAGCTTTCAGGTGATGACAGCAGTTGTCCAACAACTGCATGGTGCCAGGCACCTGGCTCTGCCTTGCAGCTCCTGTTTGTTTCTCTCACTGGGGCTTGAGCTGCTCCTTGCCTGGGTGCCTGGTTGTCTGTGTTGCTGCGTGAGATTGTCAGGATCAGGTCAGTGATGCTCAGTCTTAGCTGTGGAAGCGATTATAGGGAGCTGGATTCGAGGCTGTCCTGGTTTAACTGGCTCTGCTTCCTCCCACTATTTGCAGTTGGAGGTTCCCAAATCTGCTCCTCTGTGTGGGTATCTGTTGTAAAGCACAATCCACTGGGCTCACAGAGAATATCGATGTGTTATCTGAATTCTCTAGAGACGTATAACTTCCTCCAAGTCCTGTTTCAATCCAGTTCATTTGAACAGAGCTTAAATGTTTTTTTCTGAATTTAGGTCCATCACTGCTTTTTTTTTTTAACTGTCGTATTTTCTCTGTATCTTTTCCCCATCAGTGTTTCTGCTGAAATGTTTCAGAATTCCTTTCTCATTTACCTATAAATTTAATTGTGCGAGGAAATCTTTCCTCTCTTTACCTGTAATAAATGGTACATCTCAACTCCAGCTTCTTACAGTGAGGAGGGCAACATGTGCAGTAGCACTTGGCTGTGCTGTATAATGCTCTCCAGCTCATTAAAAGTTTCCAATATGAAGTCACCAATTTGAAAAATTCTATTTTTCTATGATAAAAGAACAACAGCATTTGTGAATTGTTGCAGTTGGAGGTGCCAACTTAGAATGTATTCAGGTATCCTTTTTGTGCTCAGAAATAGAGCCTCTGTCAGCTGACACTGAGCACTGTATGTGCAGCAGTTGGAACACAGTCTGAACACCACAGGCACCTATGGCCCTGTGTTGTGTAAGGGAGCACAGAGAAAACCCACTTTGAAATGATATTCTCACCATTCAGTGAAACCGATGATAACCTCATAACCAAAAGCATCACAGGTTTTCAAATCAAAGCTCAAAGAAAGGCAGGCTTTCAGCAGGTGCTGGGGTAGTCTGCATCCCCAGGACACAAAAGCTTTCTGGCAGCAGTGCCTGAACTCCCATTGGATCCTGCAGAAATATTCTGCAGATCACTGAGTGGGGTCTGGCAGAGGGGTTCCTATAGGTGCCTTTGCAGCGCTGACTGGAGCATGAACCTTTCTGTGTTTTCTAGAGCTGCTCTGTCCTGGGAGGAGGAAGGCAAAGCAAGGGTGAATGTCAGAAGGAGCCAAAGCTGGAAACATGGCAGAGAGAAGATTTTGCATGGATTTGAGCTGCATTAACTACAATTCAGAAACAGGCTTCAAAAATAGATCTGCAGATAAGTGCTCTTGGCATCCTGACTGTGAAGGCAGATAACAAAACCTGGTGAGGGAAAGTGGTCTGGATTCTTCCCTCAGGTGCAGATAACAGAGAGCTCATTGAGTTGGGTGCTGGAGGAGTCAGGCTGGGCCCTCACTGCTTGGGTCCTCTTACAGGTCACATTGCCATGGGTACCTTTCCTACAGGGGTGTTTCTTCAGAGGCTTTCTTGGTGGGTAGACTGACGATTGTAGCCACATGCGGCATTAAAGCAAGATGATGATTCACAGGAGTGAGTTCCTACTGTTCCTTCCTCTCAGAATTGCTGTGAACATACATTGGAAAACGTGGTTAGGGCTGATAGTGGAAGAATTTGTCGACATGCAGAGGTACAGTTATGTAACATGGATATAGAGGGCAACAGCTGCCACTGTCTGCCTGCAAATTGCAGCACAGCTGAAATGCGTCTCCTTGGGGTGCTGAGGGCAGGGATTATGTACACAGTGGTGGTCTGGGGAAGGGCAGTGAGCCTGCCTAGTTGGCATGAGTGTGAGTGTGGTCACTGGGAGGGAAGGAGCCTGATGATGACAAGCAGCACAATCCTCTCTAAGGTATTGTTTCAGAAAAGTATCTGAGATGTGTGAGCCTCTTCAAACCTTTCTGAAATCTGCTTCTGTTGAAGATTAATATTGCAAGTACTGCAAAGCCTGTAGGCTTCTTTGGGTTTTTCCTCTAGCTGGGGTGCCCTGTCACACTGTTCTGATGCTGAGTGAGTGCACTGAGATAACCTAAGTGAGATGGAGTTGAGAGATTCCCATTGAGAGATGGAGTGGGTTGGTCAAAGCTTGGGGTGCTGGAGGGGAGAAACAACTGACATTGGATATTATTCTTCAAATATGTCTAAGGAAAATCCCCAAAGCCTGCGCTCAGACTGTGCTGAATAAGTGATTCTTCGTGCTCACTATGTTGAAGAAAATAATTAAGGGGTGTAAATTGAAGCTATGGAGATGTAGGTTGGGTGGAAGAGAACTTTCCAACTTAGAGCATTTAAGTATTGACAAATACTGCCTAGGGAGATTCACTGGAGCTGATGTACAGGTCTGTCAGGAATCATTTAGGAACTACTGCTCCTGTCTTAAGCCTTATTCATTTATTCTATGCTATGGCATTGGCTATATATTCAAGATTGTTTGCATCCATATTGATTTGATGGGTCCTGTGAGCACTGTTATTTCAGTCAACACATGCTTTACGTAAGTTTGGTTTAGTTTGGGAAGGAGCCAACATAAATTGAACAGTCATAAGTCATCCTTAAATTGAGCTGCTGGCAAATTATGTTTGCATTAATTAAAATAAGAGTGTGTTGAACTGGTTTCAGACAGTGCAAGGGTTATGGTGCAACTTCAAATAAAAGCCAAGCCAACAAAAACTGTGCTCATTTCGCATCCAGATGGATAAAGCACATGAGGAGCAGTGTACTGGGTCTGGGAGCAGAGTACTGCAGCTGTGGTCGTTGTCTTCAGGAAGGAAAAACACATCATGCAGGACTACCAGAGGGACTATGTGAAGGGTAACTGCTTATAAAGGGATGCTAGACCTTAGCCTGGTTAGCCTGTCAAGCTGAAAACCCAAGCCAAGGGTGGGCTGCAAAAGGAGAAGTCTCAATAGAAGGAAGACTGAAGGATGAAACTGACCCAAGAAGCAGTATGTCTAAGCTGGTTGTGAATAAGCAGAATGAAGAGGTGGAATAGAGTTTTAACATGACTGGGCTTTAGGAAAGGCGTGACAAAAATTCTGATTGTTCTAAAATGACTGTTGCTGAACTGTTGAACAGGATTATATGACGTGTCCTGGAATTGACCTTGGAGCCGTGCTTACAGTTTTCAGGTTTCATCCAGCACCTGCAACGCCATAGCATAAAGCAGAAAATTTGAATAGAAGAACATAGAAATGAGATGTTAATTAGTAAATCCTTTTTTTTTATTTCTAAGTCTGGAGTTAGTCAGGCTTACAACTGCATGAATCAATATACCAGTGAAAATACAGATTTTTGTTTTCCTTATGGTGCTTCCAATGTAAAAGCAGGAAGGAAGGCTCTCATTCTGCTTGTGAGCCATGATGCTTCTCAGCCCATCTGATGCATTTACATTTTTGCTTATAAATTTGGTTTTGTGTGCATTTGTGGCAGTAGCTAGAGGCTCAGAGTCAGAAAACTAACCCAAATGATGGCAGTGGAACCTTGAACTTGAGCGCTCAGATGAACTGATGTAATCTGATGGCTACTTGTCTAGTACAGAACACATGAATTCTATTTTTAAGCAGAACAGTGGTCTGGGCAAACCAGCAGTCTGACTTCCACAGCTGGCAGTGGTGACGGGGGCTCCCTGGAGCGGATGCTATCTTCCTGATTTTTATTTTAAATAGCAGACTGGTGTTGTTTTCACTAATATTTTTTTCTTTTTATTTTAAGTGCCAAGACTGCGGGGGGGGGGGGGGGGGGGGCGGTTCAGGGCGGGGGAGATTTTCAATCTGTCTGACTTCTTTTTGAAAGTGTGCACAGAGGGCCTGCAGAATGAATGAGCCTTTTCTTGACAATTTCTTGAAGCGTTTGAATCTTGTTCAAGATTGCTGTTTGCAAGGCTCCAGCCTTGCTGAGGATGGTGTCCCAAGCAGCTTACCAGTGTGCTCAGGGCAATCTGAACACGTACAGCTGGTGTCTGTTCTCTCAGAATATACATGATGGCTTTTGGTAGTAGTTGAGAAGAACACACGCTTGAAGTCAAAAGAAATGAAGTTTTGGCTGAGGCTGAAATGCAGAAGCTAACAGTTTCCACAAAGCCTCATCTCTCTGAGTAGGGCATTGCTGAGTAGTGTGTGGGTCGTGGAGCAGCCCAGTAAATAGACCAGAGGAAATCACTGGTTATTAACTGCAGGGTAGTTGAGAGGGAGTAGTAATAGCAAGAGACACTAATCCAATTGGTAGCAAATCAGCTCTAAATTGGTTACAACAGTATCTTCAAGTTGAAGTATCTTTTTGTGCAATAGCATGAAAATTAATGTGTTATTAAAATAAAATTAAAATTAATTAATGGGAAAGATTGCTGTGTTTACTGGGTGTCATTTTAACACATGACATTTATTCTATGAGAGCAGAACCAGTGTTTGCCATTCCTCATCCTGGTCTTTCTGTCAGCGTTGTGTGACCATCCTTCTCTCTTCCAAAGCCTTGGCATGGAGCAAGGATTGAATGGAAATGGCATTCTTGTTATGGCAAAGGGTTATGTTTGTGGGCCATCTCACAAATCACACCTGCTTCCCTTCTAAATGTTTCCTATGGCAAGAACATCTGTTTAGGAGAATACCACCAATCCCTTTGGGCTGATTTTCCATATCAGGGTAGAATTAGGCCAATGGACCTTGACGGTGTTTTCTTACTCAAAAATGAGTCTTTGTGCCCCTGTTAACAGTCATATGTAGTATTATTTAGTGAAGGCATGAATCACTTCCACTAGTGCTCTTCTGGAAACTAACTCAGCATCTATGTGACTTGAACTGTTCTTTCACACATGAAGGCAGATGGTGTTAAATAAATCAGATAAGCATATGTCCAAGCTGGTGCTGCTTGGCATACTAACAGGATAATAATTTATAGGATTGGGAGCTCTAACTACAGTTGCCACAGGGAGGAAGAAGGAAGGGCTTCTGAGCCCCTTTCTGCAGATCAGTGGTGCTGTCAGGTGCCCAGGTTTCCTGGGATGTGCCCCTTTTTGTGTCAGTAAGCTCTGCCTGGTTGGATAAACAGAAGCCCCAGTTTTTAGAGAGAAACTTTCTTGACTAAA
This sequence comes from Cyrtonyx montezumae, assembly GCF_038088225.1. Classification (NCBI taxonomy): domain Eukaryota; kingdom Metazoa; phylum Chordata; class Aves; order Galliformes; family Odontophoridae; genus Cyrtonyx; species Cyrtonyx montezumae. Next base: position 6,879,572 of record NW_027072067.1, read on the forward strand.
GGGCAGCCCAACTCACCTCGTACTTGCTGTGATTTCTGAGACACCTCTGCATTCTTGCTGCATCTGACTCCTGACAAATCGTGATCTATCAGGTGTAATTAGCATTTTGAAGCATTCTGTGGTCCTTGAGTGCTTGAGAAGTGTACACTAATGCACTGTGTGGTATTTATAACGAAGCTTAATTTAGAAATAGTACGAAGGCTCAAAAATCCCTTACAGCTTTCAGTGAGGGTAAAGCTCACTGGTAGGGATCTGTTTGCATGCTTTTTTTTTCTCAATTTCAAAGTCAACCTTCACTTGCACTGTGATTTTTAGGTTTTTTTTCATATTCTTTTCATGTCTTCCCAGACTTCTGTTCATAACTCCCATCCTATCCTGCACATCAGTGTGAGCTGTAACTAAAGGGGCAAGCTGCTGTTCCTGTGTGCAGCCATGGGGACTGCGATTGCAGCATGTTTTGGGCTCATGCATGGCCAGCTGTGAGTGAGTGCACTGCCATGGACCTTAATGTCATGATGGGTTTTGAGGACAGCCCTGTCCTCTTATATACGCATTCAAGATACCTCAGTGCCTTATTTGTGCTATTCATCATGGTGTCTTACCTGAATTTAGTATGCAGGTATTTGTCTAGGTACACTGATTTAAAATAGTCAGCAGTGCCCAAGGGAAATGATTTGGTTGAAGAGAGACAATTTGTTGCAGGAGATGTAAGTCTTGATACCTAATAAGTTTTCAGAATTCCAAATGCAGGTAACACCAGTGCTTCAGACTGCAGTAGAGTAGCAGACAGATAATGACTCAGTGGGTATCAGCTGAGAGAGCTGGTCTGTGGAGCTGGGAAACAGTATTTCTGTCTTCCCTCCTCTTTTCTTCAAGCTTTGTTGTAGGATCTGTTTGCTGTAGGACAGTGGAAGAGCAGTGTGCAGCAAGCATATTTTGATGACGTGGGGGTGTTTGAGCCCTGCCACTTCCTGCTAACCCCAGGAGCTATGCAGACCGGCAGCCAGCTCTGTTTTTGGCACCAGGTTGGCAGTGGCAGAAGAGCAGGGAGTGGAACTGCTGGGAGGTTAGGTGTGATGAAAAGCATATTTTGAGAGGGCTTAGGAAGAAGGTCTGCTGCTTCTTCCCCAAGAGCAGGCAGGTGGCATGGCTGCACTGGGTCGTTGTTCTCTAGGGAAGCACTATGAATTCCACTCTGCAGGACGAGCTGCCTCTTTCTCACGAGCTTTCATTAAATGACCCCCACCTGAAACATAAATCAGAGAGGAGAACCTAAAAACAGAATCCCATTTGATTGACGTGGATGGCTAAAGAATAGGTGTGACCTTTTGCTGTTTGGCACAAGTAGCAAATGCTTGCACCTTGCAAGCTTCCTGCTGAGCCATCTCTGGATACTGGGTGACTGGCAGGTCTGTGCCAAGTTGGCCAGTTACTGGGCTAGAATGGAGGCAGGGCCTTTCTGACCACTCTACTGATGTCTTGAATCAGACTGCAAGTTATCAGTCTGTCGTGCCTTGCATGAATCCAAGTTTTGATAAAATCTCTATAGGAAACTATAGTTCTATAAGGAAGAACTATTAAAAAAATAAAGCAGTTTAATGTAAAGCTGGATATTAATAAATACTGTGTTTAAAAAGATGAAGATATTAAAAGTGAGGGTCATGAATGCACGTGTGGAAGCATGGAAACCAATTGTTAGTGCTGTTTCTCAGGGGAGAGGTGGTTTTGGTTCAGAAGTCCCAAGCATGAGCATTTTATGTGAAACATTCCTACTGGTTTTTTGGACTCCCAAGAAAATTTCTTAGAAAGGATTGTTGTTGATAATTCCCCATACTTGTACCAAGCCTCACGTGGCTGCATCCCTAACCACTTACAAACTGCTGTTGCTCAGGGCGTGGAGCCCTGCAGCACGGTGCTGTGGGGTGAGCACTGGGGGAAGCAGGTGCTGGGTGCCCTCTAGGCTCGTGGTGCTGTATGGGAACAGTGATCTGACTGAAACAGAAATCAAAGGCAAATAGGATAACTTGAGGGCATTTGGTTTGCTTTTAGTTTCACTGAGTGTTGTACATCTTCCTGCAAGGCTGTATCCTGTGGCCCTTTGACCCAGGGCAGTTGGTAGTATGTCTCCTGATGTGGTTGAATACTGCATTCTTCATTCTTTATCTGTTGACTCTGTGGGTATCTGTGCTTTCATTTTTTCTGTATGAGTACCATTTTCCCTGTGACTGAACAGTAACTTGTTGACCACTGAAACTTCCTATGTACTCACCTGCCACTTATGCTGGTGGCAGTGGAAAATAGAATTACAGGATTTGCGTTCTTTGCAGCGAGTGTCCATTACTACTGGTGATTCAAATAAGTCTTGCTTGAATTGCTGGTTCTCTATCACTAGTAATTAAGCTGCTGTTTCATACTAGGAAAAAGCTTTCATGCTGTGCGAGCCACAGGGACTTCAGAGAGACCAGCACTTTCCATCTTATGAGGGCATATTGATTGGCCTTATTAATAGGAGGATCTCTAAGGAGAGATGAAATACTTGAATTTTGGAAAGTTTAAAGAATATTCATAGTGCATTTTTAAACTGCATGAACACTAGGCAGAGTTCCTAGGTAATTTATCCAAACCTGTAGTAAACTTTTTTGCTGTTCTTTATTTTTAACAGGTACAGAGTAGAGAGGTCTCTGTGTGGGGGGAAAATAGTCTTTATAGCACCTTAGTGAAACCGTTTACTGTTGATATTATTCATCTGTTGAATACACAGCTGTTTTGTTTAATGTGTGTTGAACAAAATGGTTCTTCAATCCTAAATTTTGCAGGTGTTGCAAATTTGTCTTTAAAAAAAAAAGTAAGAAACAAAGTCCATGTGGTGTTGTTCAAATTAATATGACACAGTCTTTCTTTGGTTCTTTCATTTTTTATTAATTAATAGTGGAGAACAAGTACTTCCATTGGCTTAGTTCTCTGTGGCTGGGTTCTTCTCTTCTGTAGTGCCTTGTTAGTGCACTTGAAGTCAACCGCTGGCCGAACTGAAAGGAGTTTTCTGATAGCTTTTGTGTCTTCAAAACAAAATAATCTAATGTAGGTAGTACTGCTATCTTGGTGAAAGAAGTCAGTAGAAGTTTAGGAAGGAAATATAAGTATTTCCTTTTAATGGGAATAAATATTTTATTAAATACCACTATTTAGTGTGATCAAGCATCTTGCCTGTTGTGATATTAAAAAAAAATAAGTAAATGATTGCCTTGGAGAATAGATTGGTTTGGATAATTTGATTTTCTAGTTATGTTTATTATTGGGTTTTAGAAATGGAGAAAATGACATGTCATTCATCATACATATTTAAGGGTTTTTTTAACAAATAATCTTTCTTTAACAAGAATATCTTCTATCTGCTCTACTCATGAAATCTGAGATTGAAGAACAAGCTACCAGGCTGTTACTTTCCTTTCCGTAGTTTGATTTTTCTCATTTAAAAGTATTTGAAATATACTGTTCTTGAAATCTTTAATAAATTATTTATTTTGTCCTCAGATTTCTGATTGATTCTGACTTTCTGCAGTCTCTGGATGTCTAATGCCTCTGGATGTCTAATGCCACTTGTTAAATCCAGTACATCAAACATTACTTGCATTGCATTCTAAAATGCACACTTATGTAGTCTTGATATTTTTAGCTAACTGAACAACTGCCTTCAAGAGGCCTGAACACACTGACGTGTAAAAAGCCTATCTATGCCCACCAATTGTGAATGTGCTAGCACAAGATATAGATGAATAAATATTTTTTTTCTTTGTTTTGGGGTTCTTTTGCTTGTCCAGTCTTCCAGCTGTCATGATTGGCTGCAAGAGCTCCGATCACTTAGCACAGCTCAAATTTGTTGAGACTTGGTGCTGCTGACTTCATGTTTTCATGTGTCTTATCTAGCCAAGATTTGAGTGCTCCTGATCGTGTTCGATAACCTGCATTCAAATTAGTATTCCAGGACTTTGGCCAAGAGCAACTGATTGTAGTATGGTTGCAGAGGTTTCAAGTCAGAAAGTAGCACTGTGATCATCTCATCGGTTCTCCTGTGGACCTTGGTTCATACATGTTTTAGATCAGATTAATCTCTGATTCAAGGTCGGGCCTGCTAAGTGAATGAAGCATGTTGCTTAGGAGAACACCCAGCCCTGAGGTATGGGCAGCAGTAATGGAGGCTGCTGGCCACCTTACTGTGCTTCACATGCTTTATGGAAAGCGTGCCTTTTTGGCAATGAGAATCTCAGCTTGCAGAACAGTCCTCTATTTGATAGAAGAGTTTTCCCACACTGAACTTTATTTTGTTTGCAGATGGTCATCAGATAATTCCTTTCCCTCTCTGACACACATTGTGCAGATTGACCTCCTTGGAGTCATGGTCAGTCTAGCCCAGTTCTGTAGTGATGCTCATGGGCCATCCTTATCTAGACCCACATAAAGGTGCATATTGAAGAGTGTGCTTTGTGATGGAGATGCTCTTCATGATGGGGAAAATGCTAAGACCCTTCTTGCTCCATGCTCCCACTTGAGCCTCAAGCCCCAGAGGCTGTGCTGGCTGGTGATGCTGTTGTGTCTGTCCCAGCCGTGCCAGGCTGGCTGTCCTGCTCGAGGCTGCCTCTGCAGCCTGCGGCCCGAGTTACACAACCCAGGATCGGTGGAGTGCTGGCAGTGCTTGTGCCCAGCTTATGCAAGCATCTGAGTCTCTCTGTGACCTCTCATCTTTATGCTTCAACACTCTTAACTCATTTTGAGGTGTAAAATGTCGTAGTAATTGTGCTTTCTCCACGGTTTATTAAAAAATACAAATCACTTCATTAGAAAAAGACCTCGGCCCTGTAGAACCTCCTGAATGTCAGCCAGGGTGCATGGTTTTTATGTGTATAATTTTTGTTTTGAACGATTACCTTGTTTTTAAACAATTATGCAAATGGATGCTTTCTGTATTTTCTTTTTTTACTTAACATGAAACAAATGTGTTAGAGACATCTGAGTTTATTATGTCAATGCTATTATCTTTATCAACCCAAACATAATCTCATTGGAAAGAAGCCAGGATCTGTTTCTCATAAAACTGTGTTGATGTTACTCCTTCATGCTTTGCTGTTGAAGGGATGTGAAGTTGAATTTTTAGCTGTTAGTATGTTTTATCTGACAGGCTAGTATTATTTTTTGGGGGCAGAGTTATAGAACGCCATGCTTTGCAGAAGGGTCTGCAAAAAAGGAAAAGAAAAAACAACAACAACAAAAAAACATTTGGATATGTATGTGATGCTCTCAGTTTAGTTCTTAACCATTGTGGCAGACTTTGATTAATATATCCTGGCCAGGAGCATGGCATTTGCCTTTGAGTGTTTTCTAGCAGGTTGTCAAGTGGTGTTAGCTATGCAGGAAAAGCGACAGCTCTCTTTAGCATGTAAAATTTTTCCCAAGATGTTTCCAAACACCACATAAACGATTGTGTGAGTGCTCAGGAGCAGTCTGCAGAGTACCTTTCTCGGCTGAAAGGTGCCTCCTGATGGTGAGAGAGGCCTCTCGATGCAGGCAGGTCTTCACATCTTGGAGTACCCTGCTGTGCTGCAATTAGTGGGAGACACGTTTCAGCTCCACATTTGTGTGATTTGAGCCAGTTTTTGTGACAAGTACAATTGGACATAAGGTGCATTCATCACTGCATAGGATAAGAGATTTGGAGAACTTGTGAATGCTTCTCTGACCTCCTACATCCAAGGCTGTTAAATGTTTTGCAGTCCATCTGTCTGCTTTGCTGAGGAGTTTGGGGGTGCTTTGTGTTTTTCTGCTAATTTGAAAATTTTTGAGTTACAACTAACTCGAAAAGAAAAAAAGTACTGAGTAATAGTTGTACTCTGCAATTATAGCCCAGGCCTGAAGGCATGCTCAGTGGGTGCCTTTAACATTGATGAGGCTGCCTAAGCCCATGCCTTGTGACTACAGCACAGTTGAAAGGCTTAAGTTTGGAGATAGAAAATGTGTTCCCATTTAACAATTAAATGTAACATTCTAAATAGGTTAAATGTGTTTCCTCTCAGTGCATTTCTGATTTGATGCAAGTTCTACAGATTGTGGCTTATTTTAAGGGACTTTTCTAAATGGGAATATAAAAACTAATAAATATTGAAAGCATGTAGAGGTTTATATGAAAATCATTATATAGATTATTATATATTATACCTTCTCCATGTGTCACTAAATAGAAATGAATGTGTTTTAGCTGGTTCTTACCTTTGCTACTAATGCAAAGGATGTTGTAATCATTTTCAAAATACTTTAATGAAGCTGCAAACCCATGAGAGCATATCTGTGCATAGCAGGTTTACTTGTAGGACCAGCCACTTGACAAAAGTGAATGTGTTTTCAAACTGAAATCCCAAACTGATATATTACAGCAAGATGGGAACCGGTAACAATAATGGGATGAAATTGAAAGGAAAATGAAATCTGCTGTTAGAAAAGCAAAACCACATGCTATGAGAGACAGCTAAATTATGTTGGCCAGGGCAAATCTCAATAAAAATTGACTTATTCTGCCTTTTTTTTTTTTCTGGTTAATTTCACCAGCAAAGTTAATTGTCCAAATGAGCGTTGCCCTTGACAAGCTGAATGGTAATGTGGGACAGCTAGCAGTTTTTGCTCGGTGTGGGGCAGCTGGCAGTGGCTCAGTTGGGGCTCCTCACAGCACAGATTGGCACCGCAGCCTTTAGGGAGGGAACGCACATCTCCTAGCCAGCCCTATGGAAAGCACAGAGTTGTGCGTGGAAGAGAGAAACAGAAGGTTGTTTCATGCCCATAAAGTTAGCTAATTAGCAAATTGCCTTGTATTAAGGAGAGAAGCTTGAAGAAACAGCATGGATAGGTGCTCACTGCTATGGGCAGCCTGGCTTCTCTCTCTTCTTACTAGGCTGGGGAGATGGCAGCCATCTGTGGGCAGTGGCATCTCTCTGTTGTTCCTTTTCAGACACCTGAAGATGGGTTTGGGGCAGCAGCTGCACTCAGACATTTCTTTCCGTTCCTGCTTTGGCAACCAAGGCCAGGAGTCCCACAGAAATGTCCTCTCCAGGGGATGGCTGCAGCCACTGATATCTGCCTTTGTGTGGCAGAGCCCAGCACTGACAGAAGGGTACTTTGTGACCACAGCCGTTAGAAGTACCAGACACCAGCCAGTGTAACTCCATCTATTTGCACCATCTTTCTGGGTCTTCCAACTTGCAGCTGGTACTCTTTAAAAACTCTTGGAAATGAAAGTGGAAGTCGGGATAGTTTTTCCTGTGCTCAGCCTGCTAAGACTGAGTCACAGAATGAGACCATAGGCACATGGGAGTTCGGCTTCGTCTCTTTGAGATGCTGTCTGGTGGTATTAGACATTTTACGTGTCCAAATACTGTGTTTATGGATGACGTGAAGTAAGTGAAGCAAAAGATTTTTCAAAAGCGGCGTGAACTGTTGCATAAACTTTAATGAATGCTAGTTCAGAAGTGAACTCCAGAAAACAGCAAAATATCAAATCTCATGACAGGTCTGAAATGTTCGGTGTTTTTTTTTCCTCTCTGTTTTGTTTGTTGTTTTTTATTTTATTTCTGTGTTCACTGACAAGCAGAGGTTGTACTTTGGTGATCTCATGTCACAAGATTTATCTGTTGGCTGATGTTTTCTTTTTTCCCACACACATTTATTTCAGTTTCATTTGAAAAAGTCATTTTGTGAGGCGTGCCTGAACTGTTTCTGGTATTTCATCTAGATTTATAAGCTTATGTGGTACCTGTGAAGCACTGGTAATTAAGAGAGTTAATGAAGTGCTGCCTGCAGTTAGTTCAATTGCTTGCGACACTAATTTCTCTTTTTAATTTTTTTTCTTCTTAGACCATAGGTTATCATACCATAGTTGGGTTTGGAGGTTTTGATCTGTAAAACAGTCTCTGCCCTGGATATTGTGTTTCTTATGTATTTTCGTGACCCTTGAATACAGCTCTGATTTGAGGTGTTGATTCATCTTCCTCCTGCACCTTGCAGGACAAGTTTTCTAACTTCTGAGTTCAGCATAAGAGGTGAGTTTCATTCTCACTCTGCCATGGGACATGTCCCTTAAGCAGTTTAAAAAATACAAAACTGTACTTGCTCAGACTTTTTAGAGTGCCAGATTTAACTGTAAACTTTTGAATTCAGCTCCTAATTTTCTGTAGCTTTCTAGCTACAACTAAGAAAAATAAATTTAATTTCTTGCTGCCTTTACTGTAGGTCCTGCTCACTGAATTATGAGCATCCTTTTGGGCAAGGACTGCTTTTTATGCATTTGGAAAATGAGCTACCGCTGGGAAACCTCCCTGTGCTTCACTAATAGAGCTAACAAATAGTAGGCTGTAATTTCACAGAGGGTGACTTAGTGAAGAAAAATGTTGGCTGAAAGCTGATGTGCAATGAAGCTGTAAAAATCTTTCCTGATTTGCAAGTTGTCTAATGGCATCTGTTGTCCATTTGCAGAAAGGAGATTTTCTACTTCTGAACTGCTTGAAATGACACATTTATAACTGGATGCATGGGGAGTGGGATTAAAGGGTCCAGAAATATATTAAAAATTGATATAGGCAGATAATAACAAGGGCATAAACCTAGTACATGAGAGCAGATACTTTGGTAACATCTTGAGCTCTTCACAGTCCAAAGTGCTGCGTGTCTAAGCCTGCCTGTGCTCCAAGTTGTCTTTGGGAGAAATCCTAGATTCTTCTGATAGTGGAATGAGACAAGTCTTAAAAGCGAGAAGAGATTGTACTACAGGAGTGAATTTTTCATTTTAAATACAAAATTGCTTTTAAGTTTCCTTCTTCAATGTGCTAGTGTTCGTCATTATTTCCAAAGGTCTTTGAATTTTTAAAATCTTCTGAATTACAGTATTAAAAGGTAATTAAAAGTAAGCCAGATTTATTCCTTGTTGAAGTTGTTTCTTACAGAACTTGCAAAAATTTATGAAGATGGAAGAGATCAGATTTTATTGTACTCTGTATCTTGCTCAGTAGCCAATAAGTATATTTCTACCAGTATTTCTCAAAAATTATTTAATATAGTGTTCTTAATAAGGAATAACAAAAAAAAAAGAGGTTTATCTGTTGGAAAACTCTCTTGACAGTCTTCTATGGCATTGGTGAAAGGTTTTGAAATTGAGTTCTTCAGAAATTGGAAGATTCATTTCTAGAACTGTGAAGTATCGATGGAGAAAGAGGGGACCCATTTAATGGGATGGAGCATCTGGGTACTGTTGGTTTCTCTGCCAAGCACAGGATGATTCTGAAACTAACACTTTTCACAAACTGCATAATTCCCCTTGTGTCAGACCCTGCCTTCAGCCATGACCTGAAGGGAGAAGTCTGGTTACCTTCTGTAACACTATCCAGACCCTGCAGCACCTACCTTGCACAGGTATAAGCTCTGGTACTTGCTGATATTTAAATTTTGCTAGTTACTTTGAAAACTTCTCCCAAGTCAAGATGTTTCTCAGAAAAAGACAGTACTGCTAGTACAGAATTGAAGGAAATAATGATGATATGCAGGTACCAGCTGATATGTCCCAAGATCACAGCAAGAGCAAAGCAAGCAATGTCTGGTTTGTGCTGTGTTCCCACCACGCCTGGCTCTCACACTTGTAGGGCAGACCAGAACTGCGCTTTTGGTCATAAGTTCTCAATAAAACAGTTTATAGCTGTGTAGGAGAGCTGTCAATGAATCATGCTGCTGATTGATATCTCAAGGTGATCTCTGCTCAGAGAACATGAGCAGATCTGGCGCACAAGTATAAAAATCGAACAGTCTGAAACAGATGTTTGTTCTGCTGATTTAGCTATCTCATTTCTGTTCCCACATTTGAAGTGCCTCTTCAGCTTCCTTTTCTTCATTGCTAGCATGGATAAAAGATGAAAACAGCCCTGAACAGGAGTGTAGCTGATGTAATGGTCTGCATGCTGGAGGTGAGCCCTGCCCTCATCTGCTGCCTGGTGCTCCTGCTCACCTCTGTCCTCACCAGGCTGACCAAAGTATGTTCCAGTCTGCGGGCTTGCTCTTGTTTAGGCAAAACCAAATAGCTAGCAGTAAGTACAACTCTGTAATTCTAAGCATCATTAGGCATTACTGTGTAAAAAATACAGCTTGGTATGGTCTTATTTTTTCTTCCATTTCATAACCTTTTTTTACTGTGTGGTAACATAGTTCCTTCCCAAATCCGTTAGCCTCTAGCAGGTAGGAGGCAAGAAACTTGACCTCTTAATCTTTCTTAGGAATCTTCCAAAAGCTCAGGTGAAAGCCAGTCTCATGCTTGTATAACTTTCAAAGAGTTAGTCAGAGCCCATATGTTACAGCCGGGAGGAAATTATGCTTGGGGATGACTAACAGAACATGTTCCTGCTGTTAATTTGGGTGTCATTCCAGAAACGTAATTTGTAGCCTTCTCTTTGATTTTATTAGCACATTTATGTACTAATGCCAGTCTTTGCTACCGTACTTAACCAAGGAAATTAATGAAGGGATAGATTTTTATATTAACGAAGAGAAGGCTTTAGTAGCTCTGCCTGGAAATAACAGGGAGAAGCAGAGAGCATGTATGCTAGGATGGTGTCTGGTTAGCAAAAATATGAGTTACAGATAGGGAATTCAGTTAAATGCATCATCCTGCTACAAATACCACATTCCTCAAGACTGTGAATTGATACGTAATTTTCTGCCTTCCAAAAAAACAAGGGAATAGCTTTCAACAGTCTGATGCTTAACACTATCATCTGGTTTGCAAAGGGAACAATTTGAATGCTAAGAACATTAACGTAGAGAAGGTGGTTTATGATTTATAGCCTTATTTTGATGCTTTCTATCTGTCTGTTACAAACTGTCTTTCATAGTGAAGGATACGCTGTGCAGCTCTGAACAAATTAATGCCTGTTTATTGATGTGCAAAGTTAAATTATGGAGGCATAAATGTGTGACTGGGCAGTGCCTGTGCACCTGCTGATACTGTGCCTGCCTGCACCAGCCATGCATGCTGCCGTGCCTTGCTCCTGCAGGAGCACACAGTAGATAGGTAATTGCAGGAGCCTGGAATAGCTGAAATAATGAAATGGGAAATTCTGAACATTGGCTAGGGCAGCTGGCCATGGACTGTCAGCGCTGCACTTTTGACAATGGGTTTGCCAGCCATCCTGTGGATGCAGCCCCTTATTTGCTTAGAAGAATGAATTTCTTCTTGTAGCTTAGTGCTTTCCTTGCTTCTAGTTATGCTTGCAATTATGCTGTCACTGCAGTAAAATAACAGGCTGAATGCACGAGTTTGCACTGTGTGTGAATGTGCAAAATTGAAGCACCTCTGTGAGAAAGCTGCTTTTAGCTGGTCTCACCGTTGCTCTCGTTCTGATGGTGCAATAGACAAATCTTTGCTGAATCCTTCTGAACTGACTGTTCCTCAGAGTTTATTAAGGTGGAAGAACAGGTTAAATTCACGGATTCCTTCTTAGGGATAATGCACACTGTGCAGCTGGCTTGATTTGTGCCTGGTTCTGTTTGAAGTCGCTTAGTCTGGAAGAGCTGAACCAGCTCAGTGTGATCACTTTTGAAGGTTGAAGTTTATTTTAGAAACCTTGGTGCTATGTAGTAGACTTAGAAGCCGTTAGTTATTTTAAAAGGGAGTACAATGCAGCCTCCTGAGCCAAGGCTGCATCCCCATGAGGGCAAAAGAGCCAAGCAGCTGGGGTACCTTAAAAGGAGACAAAATGAATGGGTATCTGCTGGCTGATATCTCTCAGATTGCAATTTTCTGTTCAAGCCTCATGTCTTGAGGAAGCTCAGAATAGAAGTGGTGCCATCAGCATGGTGCAGCAGACAGACCACGAGCTTGCTGGGCAGCTCCAAGCAGGGCTTGTTGATGAGTGGAGGAGTGTCATGTGCAGTGGCATCCCCAAGAGCTGCCTGTTTGGCTGCGTGGGGTTGCAAACCCCCTCTGTGCAAGCAGTGTGACAGCTGGTGACTCAGTGAGTGAATCTGGAAACTCTCTTCACTCCCCCAATTTTTCATAGATTTTGTTTGAATTTGGATTATGAATGGTGGTGCCTTATATCCAGCTCTGTGGGTTTGCTATCTTTGGCATGGCCTTTCCAGAAAATCCTGTTGCCATCTTAAAGCTGCATGTCCTAAAGTTTTGGGCTGATATCCTTGTGTCCAGTGTAAAAACTTTCCTCTTTGCAGGGGCTGTATGATAGGAAATAAGGATCAGTGACTCCAGTGAAGGCTTTTGGGTTTTGGACTAAATGCTGAGTGAGTCACCCAGGTTTTGCTGCTCCAGAGTAGCTAGCAGTTGAAGTGCTAAGCCCTTTCAGGAACAGCTTATGTTTTGGCAAACAGCTCGTGTCAGGCACGGCCCTGTGGAATTCACAGAGCTTGGTTTGTGCCCTTACAGCACCTCTGTGCTGGGGACACCCTGGTGCCTGTGCAGCTGCTGTGCCCACAGCCTCATCCTGACCTCCTCTGTGTCAGAAATGGGCCCTAGCTGCCTCCTGAGGAGTGTTAGCTCAGCTGGTTTTTGGTTGGGGAAATACTGTATCTGTATTCAAAATATGTCTTCTGAAATCACTTAGTTGCTCCGCTTGCTGTTTAAGCACTTTATATTTTGTTGTCAGTCTAAATGCTCCTAATATGTAGAATATATAGAATATGATGGTCTGTAAAGTCTGAGTGGTATTTTAAGTGTTGCCCATAATGTGGCAGTGGAAAATTTCTCCCAGTGCTCAGAATTCTGGAAACGAGAGTGGAGGGTTTCAGTATTCCTTCTTTTAATTAGAAGGTTTTTCAAAACTTGCTAGATCTGTGTTGCCTCCTTTCCCTTTCCCTGCTGGCCCTGGTTGAGCTCTTCCTGTCTCACACAAGGGCTCGTTCCTTTTTCTCCTTAACAGCGGTGTCTGATTTATTCTACAGGGCTTAAATTAAGAGGAAACTCAGCAGTAGGGGAAGGAGCGATGGATTCGAAAGCAATTCTCAGGCTCTCCTATGCTGGTTCATTAGACAGCCTTTTTGTTATTTTTTTAATGCTTACAGAGAATGCAGCAAGCCCATGAGGCAGGAGCAGCAGCATGCTGAGAACCACTAGGCTGGGGGCTCCCCACTGCCCTGGCAATGGGGCCGAGTCCTCAGGTTCACCAAGGGCAATACTACCCTGTGCCCATGGAGAAGCAGCTTCTGTTTGCTGAGCCCAGCTAAAACGTCGTCATTGCTACCCAGGTCTTCCTGAGTGAGATCTCAGTGTAAAGCCAGCTTGTTTGCAGGCCTGTGAATTCTCATGGCTACAACTGAGCTCTTTGCAATCACAGATGAGGGCAGGCTGCATCAAAAATGGCAGTGACCTTGCCACTCTGGAGCTTGGTTACAAACGAGTGGGCTGCCAATTTAATTTGCTAAGTGTGTGCTGCTACAGGCATCCCGGGTTAACTGGGAAAAAGTGAATATCCGAGGTTACTATATGAACTAATTAATTTCAGTGATTTGTGAGCCTGCATTCCTGTAAGTAAGAACAGTTACACAATTGTGCCTTTTAGAGAACTAAAACGCTTCATTTCTAGGGCAGTGGACTGCAGTGCTCCTGGCTCATTGTGCTGTCCGCAGCGGCTGCACGGCCCTCAGTGAAACTCCTCTGCGGGGCCGTGTGGAACAGGGATCCTGCTGTCAGGTTTGGTGGTGCTAATTAGAGCAGGAAGGCTTTTACTGGCCAGGCAGTGTCAGCTGGGACATCTGCCCCTGCAGCCATCCTGTCCCAAGCCTGCGGGATGCAGAGCTGAGGATGAGAAGCAAGGTGGTGACTGGGGGGGACTTGGTTGATGTGCAACCCAAAGAAAATCATGAGGAAAAGTTTTGACTCAATTTTAAAGAGAGCTCTGAAATTTAGCAGGGCTGCAAGCAAAGAATAGGAGGGGAAAAATAAAGTTGTTTTTTTTTTTTTTTTGTGGTGGTATTGTCTTAATTCATCCCTGGAGAAACAGAAGGGGCTGCACAGGCAGCAGGGTTACTCAGGGGACCTCACCTGGGAGCCCTCGCCATACGTTCACAGGTGCAGTCATTTACTGGGTCCAGGATTCAGGGCTGTAAAAGCAAGCAGCAGCATTGCTATTGACTGCGTTGCACACCTGGAAGTGAAACTCCACGTTTATTAATCTCTCGGATAGTGATCCTCACAAAAGCAAGAAGTAAACAGCTGTGTGTTGATACATCAGGACGCTGGTATGTTTGTGTTGCTTGAAATATTAATGCTGTCATGTAGCTTAGCACAGACATCTCTTTGTTCTGAGGCAAGTCTTTGTCTTCTTGACACTGGGTTTAAGGCGAGTGCCCTAGTTCATACACATTGCTCATCTGTTATGTAAAAGATTTTGTAAGTGTTCTTGATACAAGCATAAAACAAGAATTCTGACTGTTGTAGCAGCATGGTGGCTTTGTTTTTTGTCCATTCCATACTAATAGTGTTTTATTTTGGATTATAGGACAGAAAATTAACAAAAGTAGAGAGGCAGAGATTTAAAGAGGAAGCAGAAATGTTGAAAGGTCTACAGCACCCAAACATTGTAAGGTTTTATGACTTCTGGGAATCCTGTGTAAAAGGAAAAAGGTGCATCGTGCTGGTTACCGAACTGATGACCTCTGGAACACTGAAGACGTAAGTACTGTGCTCCTGGTGAGCAGCCTAAGAATAGCTCTGGAAATTTTTAGAAAAATCCTACTTTCACATTCTGAAAGAAGGCACCTCAAGATAAAAGATAAAAATGGAGCTGTTCTCTGGTGTCTGTCATTAGTCCCTGTGCTTGAACTGCACTGACTTGACAGGAAGAATTTTGGCCTCCATCTCCCTTTCCCCGATCTTCTGCTTTACTTATGTAACTGGCAGCAGTTCTCTGCCTTGCTTCGTTGTGTGTGTGTGTGTGACGTTGCCATTTGTCAGTGTGTGTTTCTGTGGTCACTTCTGTGCTTGTATTTGTGTGCTTTGTTATCAAAGTCAGAATAGCACTTGAATGGTAAAATCTCCTTTTGAAGCATGAGGTGCTCTAGGTTATATACTAAGCAATATTAATAGCTTTGGTACTGACAATCTTGTTAAGGTTGATATAAAGCAGTTGGCATGAATTCTGGAGCAGATTTTCAGCCCCAATGGGAGCAATGCTCATCACTGCGTATATCCAGTGTGCTGCTCTGCTAATGCATTGGCAGGTTTTATGTTTTTCCAAAATGTACCCTCCCCCTTCTCAGTGTTCTAGACAAATAGTAAAAGTGCAGGTTTGTGATGCAGAGGTCAAAGTCTTGTGGTTAAAATTAATTTTCAGTATTATTCTGCTCTGGATACATAAAGCATATATTCCAAACCGCTTCTCTGCATGAAGTGAATTGCTTTGCTATTAGACTTGCAAATATTTGGTTGTATTTGCACCAAAAATGCTTATTATCTTCCTCCCCCAAAATGAATACTCTAATTCCTCCTTTAAAAAAGATCTTTTCCAATTTGGTGATATTTCTGAGCTGCTATTATGGCATCTAATAAGAGGCTTTTATCCAAAATGAATTTCAGCTGCTAAAGCTCCTAGAATCTTTAGTAACACTTTGCTTTCTTTATAACCAGCTTCTCTGCCTGTTTGTTCTGTAGGTATCTGAAGAGATTTAAAGTGATGAAACCAAAAGTCCTGCGTAGTTGGTGCCGGCAAATCCTGAAGGGTCTTCTTTTCTTGCACACGAGAACTCCACCAATAATTCACAGAGACTTAAAATGTGACAATATTTTTATTACTGGACCAACTGGATCTGTGAAAATAGGAGACTTAGGTCTGGCAACCCTCAAGAGAGCTTCGTTTGCCAAAAGTGTCATAGGTAATCAGTCTGTTCTCTTTGGCTTCCTTCTGTTGGTGTGATGGTTGGCTTTATAATTTGTCTGCCTTTCACACTTCACAGCAGTGCTTTGCTTTTTGCATGTGGGCTGATGGTGGAGATTGAAGTGGTTTTGTGACCGTTCCCTTTATACCATTATAAAAATATCAATCTGTAGAACATATCTAGGAATTGTTATCTTGGCCTTGTCTTGTCCTTCCATTGCAGTTTAATTGAAATCTTACTTTGCATCCACAAATCCTTCTCCTTTCTCTTCCAAGAGAAGCAGCAACAGTTTCCAACAGCTTGTGCATCCCATCCCCCTGAGAACAGGCTCAGCATCTGTTCAGGACAGAAAAGAAAAGGGATGGAGGAGGAAAGCCACAGGCTGCCTTGCTGTCTCACCAACGAGGTGATGCTGGGAAGTCTTTTGCTTCCAGTGAGCGGGGATAGGTACGGCTGTTTCAGCTGAAGGGAGAGGCAGCCCATCCTCTGAGCAGTGCCGTGCAGAGCCAGGCTTCTTGTCTTTGCAGGGAGGTCACAGGAGAGCTACCCTGACTGGAACAGCTTATCCCCTGTCACTGGGCATCAGCAAAATAAGTTGCTTCTGCAGGCATCTGCAGAGCTTGTCCATGCCTCAGTGTGATCCTGACAGAGTTCTACTGGAACAGCTGCAGTTTATTAAAAGTCAGTAGCTACAGAATTGAAAGAAATTCCCACTAGGGTACACAAATAGCTGATTCATGTGGGTACCACGTGAAGATGTAGTCAAACTTGATTTTACTTGAGCTGAGGGGCTGTGTTCTGAATGGTTGTCAAAGGATGTCATTCCTTTGCAAAAGTGAAATGTAATGCCTTCTCTGTGAAAAACCCAAATGGGATATCTTTTTCCTGAGTTCTCAAACTTTTTTTTTGTATCTTTTTAATCTTTCTCAGCAAATCTACCTTCTTCAGGTCTGTAGGTGATGGTTCTAGAAAGTTATAAATCCTTGAGGAAGGATGAGGGAAGTTACTGTGCCCATAGATATATTTCAGCCCCTATGGAAATAGAATTAAGATTTGAGATGACTAGAATTAGCAAGCTGCTGGTGACAGACGCTGTTCCCTAACTATAAAGAACATGGCATGCTATCTTTAAAGTAGTAGTTCCCAAAGTAATTATAGCACCTCGCATGTTTGGGGATTATATTTATTACTACTTCTGTGAAAGTTTCAGCCTTAATACTTTGAGAGCCCAATACTGTTGAAGTTGCAATAAGATTGAAGTTGTGGATATAGGCTTGGCTGCTGTGGGACTGCTGAATGCTGCTGATCTCAGTGAAATCACATTAGTTTGTATCTGTTAAGATTATCTGGCTTTTACTTTGTAATATCGTATTTCTGTTTCTTTGTTTTAAGAGGCAGTATTCCTTCACATAGATTATTTTGCAGTGTAGCTGTTGTTCGTGGGCTGGGAATGATATCAGAAGTATTGATCTTAATTTTTGCAAAATGAGTTCTTATAACAGCTCTGTCAAACCATAGCTGTGTAGGACAAATTTGATGATGGAAAGGGCTGCAGTTTGCTGGCAAGCTGTCTATATTCTTTTTGGCAAAATGACCAAACTCCATCTTTTTCATGAGTTGTGCTGCTCCAAGGAAGGAACTGAGGGATTGCAAACACTGGTGGCTGTGCTGGTGATGCTGGGTCAGCTCCCACCTTAAAGGCAGGGTAGAATAAAATGTAATTCCCCCCCTCCCTGGAGTGGGAAGCTGAGGCTTGGGAGTGCAGGCAGGAATGTGGGATGGCTGAAAAAGAGAAGGCAGAGGAGAGATGGAATCTCAGAGGTGTCAGCCCCAGGGTCTGGCCTCCCCTGCCTACTGCACATCCCAGAGCTATGTGCACCCTCCTGTCCTCACTGCTCACCTCATCTTCCTAGATGGAGTAGCTCTAAATGGATATTAGTAGCTG
This sequence comes from Cyrtonyx montezumae, assembly GCF_038088225.1. Taxonomy (NCBI): domain Eukaryota; kingdom Metazoa; phylum Chordata; class Aves; order Galliformes; family Odontophoridae; genus Cyrtonyx; species Cyrtonyx montezumae. Next base: position 6,897,420 of record NW_027072067.1, read on the forward strand.
CAATTCTACATCATTTTTAATGGTGAAGTCAGTGTGGCCGAAGTCCAGGTTTTCCCTTGCTTCATTTGTGCCACCACTGATTCCTGCCTGACCTTGCGGTGTCTCCTCAGGGAATCCAGCCAGGGCCAAGCTTGTGCTGCAGAGAGCAGCTGAGTAGATGTTCAGCAGCTTCACATTTGGGTGGTCTGCTTTGTTAGGAGTACTTCTATGTATTCATTCCTGCTCATAAGAGTTAGGTGGAGAATGTCATTTTCATGGTGATTTGGACTACTGTCAAGAATATCATTTGCTTCTTAGACTACTGCTATCACTTTTTCAGATGTGCAAGGAACTTTAAATGCTCCATAATTCATGAGATTCACTCCTGTGTCTGAGTCTTGTTCATTCTCAAGCAACATAGCATCTCTGGGAAAGGCTCTGACAGCTGTTAACCATTTCAGAGCAGCAGCCACAGCCTTTGTGACAGCTGGAAGAAAAGGCCTGGGGTCAGAGCTGAACTCAGAGCATGGCTGCTAAGTTCTCACAACAGGGATCCAGCTGATTTATGAAGGCTGAGGGAAAGAATGTCCTTAAGGTTTAAGGAGTGGCAGCAAGGGGAAAGAGTGATCTGGAGTTCTGTGAACATTACAGCAGTGCCTGAACTGAGGCTTATTTAACGAGTTAGGCCAATCTACTTTGGGAAGCATGCGTAGGCAGTTTCAGAGACAAACCCTAATTCTGAGAGATGTAGTTTATGCTACCATTAGGAAAAACAACTTGCATCGAGTCACCAATCATACATGAATTTGGGAACTGTTTTTCCTGACGTCTGCTCTTTAATCACAGCTGTGCCAATGGTGGAGATGTCCTTGCCAAAAACCAAAGCTGCTACTGCATGTCAGCTGGTGGAGGGCTCTGGGAGGGGATGTGGGTGCTGAGGCAGATCCTGCTGTGCTGAAGGCCAGGCTATGGGTGTGGGATTGCTCACCTTTCTTTTGGCAGCCTGCTGCTCACTGGTGGGAACAGCCTTCTCCCAGAGGAGACAACTGTGTTAATCTCCTTCCTTCATCTTTTCTATATGTGAAAATAAAAATCGCTCTTGACTCCCAGGCGTGAACTACTTTAGGAGATAAAGTTCCTGGAATAAATTACCTAAGTGTTAATTTTGCTCTGCAAGACCACACCTTTTTGGTGCAGAGATTTTTTTGACAAAGGCTGAGCCGCTCTTGAGGCTCAGCTTCCTAATCTGTGTGAAGCGTAGGAGTTACTCTGCAGTTGTTGATGACATGTTTTGTATTCATTCAATTTTTTTCCTATATAAAAGAGAACTTTTGCAGGCATTGTAATTTGCCACTTGTCATAACGCTGCAACTTCCCATTATGAAGCAGTAAGTACAAATGTTTCCCTTTATTTATCCAGTTTTATCAGTTTCCTGACACCCTAATCCCTTTGGAGCGGGACCTTATTCTGCAAGTAGTCGCATTGATTTGTACCACTGAACCAGCAGCAGAATCATGTTTAATGCTTTGTGCATGACTTCCTAGATGAATTTGTGATACCACTTGCTTTCAAAGTGCTGTCTCGTCTGCTCGGTGGTTGCTGTGCATCTCCCTGGAGGACAAAATGCAAATTTGCATTGACAAAAACAGGGCCGAGGCTTCTTGTTTCTTTTGTCCTTTTCACCACCACAGACTGCGTGTCCCTCTCTCCATCCAGAGAAGGAAACCATTTTGTATCTTTCAAAGTGTTCAGGCACCACGCCATATCTCATTTCGGTATTCTCTTTTGAAACTTTGATACGTTTTTCCCTCTCTGTGTTTACTATCAGTGAGCTCTGTGTGTGTGCTGACTTCAGGTTTCTTCCCTGGAGGATGCTTGAGCTTATTCTAGTTACTTCCCTGTTTTGAAATAATCTTGCATGCCCCCTTGCACAGCTGTAACAGGCACATTTCTGTAGGCAGAACAGGACTGTGATTGAAACCTTTCAGATTTAATGAATTATTTACAACCTTTTTTTTTCATGCAGGTACACCAGAATTTATGGCCCCAGAAATGTATGAGGAACACTACGATGAATCCGTTGATGTCTATGCGTTTGGAATGTGCATGTTGGAAATGGCTACCTCAGAATACCCTTACTCAGAGTGCCAGAATGCTGCTCAAATTTACCGGAAAGTAACCTGTGTGAGTAAACTTCCTTAATTGTAGTTACATCTGTCACTTGGGATTGGGTGATCCGGAAGTTTAAAAATGAGATGTCAGTATTGTGTTGTGTGCATTTTGTTGTAGAAATGGAGGTGTCTCAGTTCTGTGTTGCAGGTTTCTTCAGAAAGCTTGCAGTTCCGTGGTAGGATTGTTTGCCTATACTGCAGTTGCATATGGTATTTTCAGTAATCTTTGCCCATTTTGTCTCACTCAGTCGGAGGTGCATGAGACATAGGAAATATGAGCATGGAAGGATCTCTGCTATAGTCTTGCCTCCTAAATAGGGATTGCTCAGAATTGATCAAATTTCCCACAAAGCAAAAAAAAATCAACAACAAAAACCCCTAACTTTTAGATTGGAAACTAAATGTTTATGTGGTGTAGGATGTTTGATTCAGATTTCCAGCACAGATTCATGCGGTATATAACAAACTGTCTGAAAATATAGAAGGGAAAGTACAGCAATGTTTTGTTTTGGAATGAGGCAGAGGATCTTTAAGTTTGAGCTTATCAGTTCTGCAAGCTCTGTTAATTCCCAGACTGGAACCATGGAAATGCCTTTTCTGCATTCTCAGGTGAAATCAGGCCGTAGCCAATCTAAAATGATTTCTATCCTGAAAGAAAAATATCCCTCCTAGCACTCTCACCCCCATATGATAAATATATTTGTCTACATGAGCTGCGCTGTGAATGCTGAAAAATCTGACTCTGTATGATGCTGTCAGCTTGCAAATCAGTGAAGGAATCACTGCAGAGAAACAGGACTTACCAAATGCTTTGGCAACAGTGGTTGTATTCTGCTCTGTTTGGATAAGTAAGAACAAGAATACAGGAGTTTCTGCCCCATAGGTTATGCTAAAAAGACTGGTTTGTCAAAGGTTTTTCCAGGTACTTCTTTCCATACAGTTTGTACAAAAGGACATAGTGAGCTATGTGCCTTGGCCCTTGCACATCCCTATCAGCAAAAGATGCAGATTGCACACTCAGGATGTGAAGAACTTAGTTCTGTGAAGCTGCACTAAAATTTGCAAAAATAGCTTAAGATAAGGTGGCTTTAATATCTTTCACTTACAAGGTAGAAAAGAGTGGTTAGACTTGCATATTGTAGATGCAGTAAGTGAATCCATCTCAGCCTCCAGAAGCACGATCCTAAAATTAGTATTCCTCTTAACCCACTGCTTGTAACGAGCAAAAATTTTCACAAATGTGATGTGGTAAAAGCTGGTCAATTTTGAGATGTACTTAGGACCATTTGCCTCCTCCATTTAGTTTAGTGAATCATGCTAGTACAAATAAAGTCTTATAAAATACTGCAATCAGCTAAAATTGCTTGAGCTAAAAACTGCAGTTTCTGACTTGGTGAGCACAGGTTATAAAGATGTTTTTGTCAATACCCAAACATTTGCATGTGCCAGATGATATACCTATGAACATTAAAGTGCATATTTTCTGCTAATATCACTGAGAACCAGTCTACCAAGAAGTCACAGAATTGTAGGGATTGGATGGACCTCTGGAGGTCATGTAGTCCAACCCCTCTGCTAAAGCAGGTTCCCTACAGCAGGCTGTACAGGAAAGCATCCAGATGGGTTTTTAATATCTCTGGAGAAGGGGACTGCACAACCCCTCCATGTAGCCTGTTCCAGTGCTGCATTACCCTCAAAGTAAAGAAGGTTTTCCTCATGTTCAGATGGGACTTCCTGTGTTCCAGTTTGTCCACGTTGTCCCTTGTCCTGTAGCTGGGCACCACCAAGTGAGCCTAGCCCTATGCATTTGGCTTCTGGCTTTTAGATACTTAGAAGCAATGTGATAAGATCCCCACTCAGCCTTTCTTCTCCAGGCTGAACAGCCCCAGGTCTCTCAGTCTTTCATCATGTGGGAAATGCTCCAGGGCTCTGTGGCCTTTTGCTGGACTCTCACTAGCAGTTCCCTGTCTTTCTTGAACTGAGGAGACCAGAACTGGACCTAATATTCCAGATGTCCCTCGCCAGGGCAGAGTAGAGGGGGAGAATCACCTCCCTTGACCTGCTGGCCACAGTCTTTTTAATACACCCCAGGCTTTCTTGGATACAACTGGCTTATGGTCAGTGTATTGTCCACTGGGATCCTCAGGTCCTTCTCTAAAGAACTCCTCTCCAGAAGGTCAGCTACTAACCTGTACTGATTCATGTGCTTGTTCCTCCCCAGGTGCAGGACTCTGCACTTGCCCTTGTTGAAACTCCTAAGTATCCCGTGCCCAGCTCTCAGCCTGTCCAGGTCTCACTGAATGGCAGCGCAGCCCTCTGAGTGTCAGCCACTCTTCTCTGCTTTTTGTTGCCAGCAAACTTGCTGAGGGTGCGTTCTGTCCCTTCATCCAGAGCACTGATGAAGATGTTAATCAAGACTGAATCCAGTGCTCTTGTTGTGGGTTGCTGTGCTAACCAGCTGTGGTGTTACTAACCTTGACAGGAGAGGGAGGATGCAAATGATTGAGGAGTCTGTTTAGAAGTTTAAGTCGCTATCACAAGAAACAGGAGGGTGTCCCTGCTGGAAATGAAAGAGATGTCACGACTTGCTGAAAGTAGGAAGATGCATCTGAAGAGTGAAACAGCTTTATCTCATTTCTATGTAAATTGTTGCAAGCTGACATTTGTATCTTGGCAAAGCTGAATCTTTCCCAATGGACTTGCAGCCCTGATTTTGGCTAGTTTAATCCTTCTTAGAGTGCTGATTTCAACCCATTGCTTCTCAGGGAGGCAAAAAAGACATCAGAAGCTGTTCTGCAGTGCAGCTAGCTTTGTTGCTCGCTGCTGCACTAATGGCTGGGCCAGCTCAGTAGGGAAGGGACTGAGGCAAAGATGGGTCATCAGGTTTGCTGACTGCCCCCTGCTCTGCAGTATGAGCTGGCTGGAAATGAGTGCTGCGTATTTTCAAAGAAGTGAAATACAGCTGATGGCTTGGTACAGTTGCTTGCCTTGAATCCTTATGAGGATAGCTGCTTGTATTGCATTTCTTTTCTGCTCACTCCTCCCCTACAAGGAAAAGATCTTTTTGTTTGGCACAATGGCTTCTTGGCTTAATTTTGGTATGTGGTCCTTTAGGATCTGCTCGAAATGCCATCTCTGCGTATATCTGAGGAAAGATCTCCTTATGCTTTGATGCTTCACATGGTGATAGTAGAAGACTATTTTAGCTTTAGGTCACGGGGCTCTCATCTCCTGAATGCAGCAGTGGACACCCTCTTGGACTGGTCATTCCAGGCACTTGGTAATAGTTTTTCAGAGGACTGTTTGATGTGTTACCTGCTGCAGAGGGCAGAAGTTTGTGTGAGCATTATGCTGAGTTTGTTAGTGGTTGGCTCCTTTTAAGCTCATCTGCGTATGTGCATAGGGATTTTGAGCCACAAGTGATATAGGTGTCTTCTGCTGCTCCATGTTCTCAGAAGAATTTTGTGCACAACTCTTAGCCATCTGGAATATTGGTGATTAAGACTTGATAAGACTCCTAAGCCTCATTCATCAACGCAGTATCCAAATGGCAAAGAATAAAGATTAATCAGAGGATGCCTATTTAGACACTACATAACAGTTTGCAGACCTGAGTAGTCATTTTTAAGCACTGAGGAAAGTCTGAGCCAACTTATTTTCTGTGGCAATAGTCTTTACACAGCTAGTAAGCTGTAACTTGGTAAGAGTGGTCTTATACTTGCAACTTAAGAGAGATAGAAAATAGTGTTTGTTGTGGATAAGTCTTAAAAGGTTGCTTCACTTGTAAGAGGTGTTTTGGATACCAGTCTGACTAATGAGACAAGCTGCATGCATCATGTACAGACACTGATACTGCTCTGTTCTGCTGAACTCCAGGCAAGAGCAGCAGGAGCAAAGGCCAGGATTCCTTTGAAGGACAAAATGACATTGCTGTCATTACAAGGAAAGAGTTAACCTCTCCCTGTGGAGAGGAAAATGCCCTGTCACATGCCATGAGCTGCATGGACTGTCAGATATGGAGGAGGAGCAGGGGGAGGACCTCTGAGGCAAGGGTGCGAGAGGAACAGCAGAGCCCCACAGAAGATCCTTGGTCCCACAGGGAACAGCTCCTGGGGGCTCAGCAGCTTCTGCCTGAAGCTGTGTCTGCAGAAGAGCTGGCGGCAGACGGGGACCCCGCTTGGAGCCATGTGAGTCAGCCACGGCTCGCTGCTGGGGCTGGGGGACACTGCCTCTGTGCTCAGATGCAGAAACCTGGGTGTGGGGAGCATGCCATGCCCATGGCACGAGCTGTCACAGAGCAGTTGGCTCTGCCCTCTCTGCTGAGCCAGGGAGCACCTGGAGGGAGAGCTTTACAAATACTTCTCGTGGAGAATTGGGGTAGCCATTATTGTGCAGTACCCGTTACTGGCATCGGTATAGAAATAGAGCGTAGATGAAAATCGAGAGGCTGAAGTACGTGGTCTTATTCCCACCTACCTGAGGTTTGAGCTTCTCACTAGGGCGGAACGTGTTGCTGAGATTCTCAGATGGGCAGGATCAGCAGTGAATTGCTTCTGCACACTGCTGGTATCGCAGCTCCTCAGTGAGAGATGTACTTTGTTTTTGATGAAACTTTGTGCCAGAAGTGTAAACGTTCTCACTGTTAAACTGAGGCTGAACATTAAACATAGCATTCATTTTTTTACATTTGTTTCTTGATGCTTTTCTTTCTAGATGATAAAATACAGTAACTTTTCCTGCCTTGGGTTGAGAGTCATGGTATTGTCATCCGACATCCAAGAGGAAAACCCACTAATAAACTGATCCCTATTGCTAAAGCAGCTTATATCAGTGGCAACCACCAAGTGATACTGATGACATTGCTTGCTCATATTTGAATTGTGCAGGTGATTGCTTGCAACAGAAGTGCAATAACTCCCTTATTCTTCTGCCTGCTCTAACCTTAGTTGGGTTTGCACTGAGACACTCAGCGTGTTAGCTCAGTTTTGCCACTGTAATCTTCGCTCCCACTCTGCATCCTAACACTGCATCAAATTCTAACCTGCTATTAGGTTGTGAGAGACATCTGAAGTCATAGCTTTTATAAAGTCACATGCATTGGTAACCCATATTGATATAGAAACTGATTCATTTTATAAACATTATTATTGTAAGATATTAAACATTATACCTGTTTATAGTGAAAGATTACTATACTTTTAACTTCACTTATCTTTTATTCTCCCTGCCTGTAGATTCATAGTTCAGTTGCTGCTTTAATTTTCTGCTGTTGCATTTATGTATGTGCAACTGAGAGTATATAATAGTCCAGGCCCAAATGTATGGAGGGGGTTGTTGTTGTGCTCAAGAAGGCATGGTAGTTACAACCTTTCTCTCCACCTTTTCAGCCAGAGATCTGCAGTGTAAATCAATGTGCTTAAATTCATCTCATTTTTCTGGTCCTCTCCTGGTGATTTCTTATGGTTTTTTTTTTTTTTTTTTTTTTGTCACATCCTAAATAACAGCCAGTGGAACCAAAACTTTGAGTCTGCAATGAGAAATGGAAATTGCTATTAAAGATCTTGATCTCATTAGGTCTCATTGCAACAGTTTATCCAACAGGGTAAATGAGAGGCAAGAGATAATAGAAATAAGATTTTTGTTGGCTTTTTTCAGTTACGTGTGATAAGAGAATATATGTAACATGTTTTTCACGCAACAGGTCAAGGCCATGTTTACTACAGTTAACTTTGAAGTGATTTCCTGGTCAGCATATTTGCAGTGACCTTCCTTCTGATGCCATAATCTCATTTTTCATGCATAACTTGATGGTTTTTCTTAGCCTGATTTTTTGTGTGTGTGTTTAAACATTCTGCCAAGAGATTTGTATGTGGACAATAGGCATATTTAGTGATGAAACATCAGAGCCTGTGACCTTCCAGACCAGTGTTGTTTTACTGATGCCCTGCAGAATTCAGTGTAGACCAGTTGTGTTTGCTAGCAGTGTTGATGGGTTTAGCTACACAAACTCACGCTTTAAAACAACCCAAATGTCTATAGTGCTCTGTCTAGCGTGTTACATTTCATATTGTTTCTTTTATATAAATGTATCAAATGTATTCTCTGTATTTGTAGGTTACATATTGCTTATACAGATGAGGTAATTTCCACATCGCTGTTACGAACATTACTCATTGATTTGTGTATTCCAGACACCTTCTTAGACCTGCAGTTAATCTGCTTAGATCAGCCTTAGGACTGAGTACAGTTTGGGAGTGAAATGGAGATGGATTTATAATTGCACACAGTGATCTTACTGCTGAATGTCCTGGAACGAAATCTTGACAGAACTGAGAACTTTGCCTTCACCTTACTGTGTTTGGAGACGGTGTGGTAGAGTGGCATTTCAGTTGGACACAGGGTTTCAGCCTTTCTGTAAGAGGAGTTCTTGTGCCTTTCAGGAACTACCTGATTCTAGGCAGTATGCTGTACTGAATGCACATGTGGAAGTTGAACTCAAAGAAGACTGTACCCAGTCAAGGAGGGCACACTCCAGGGCAGGGAAAGCTCTTAGGAAAGTTACTGACAGACATGGGTCAGACTTAGGAGTGACTTGTCTGGCATAAGCTGTGCATTTTATGAAGCATTGCATGTGACTTTTTTTCAGAGGTGTACTATACTGATGGAAATATAAAAATACCTGCTTGTACAACTCTGAAAAATAAGCTTTAATTTCTTCCCTTCTTCACCCCAACGTGGAGACTGAACTTCTTATGTCCTGTATGTACCTGTCTGGAGACTCGCCTGTCTTATACATGAATGTCTTTCAACTCTAGTTACTTTTGGAAGAAAAGGAGGAGGATATTCAGGAGGTGGCAGGGATTTCCTCTTGGACTTGATATTTTTTTTTTAATTTTTTTTTTTAATTTTTGTTTGTATTTAAACAATTTATATGAAATTCTTCCTATCCATCTTATGTCATTTAATTAACCCTCCATTTCAGAGGTGTGAATGTTGAATTTACATCTGCTTGAGACATTCATACAGTTTTCCTACTGCTGTGGATAATTCCTTAGCCAATATACTTTGGATTTTGATGCCATGTTTCCTTGGGAATGCTCCGGAGAGACAGATGGTTTTTGAATAAACGAATGAGATGGATCCTTTGATTTCAACTGAAAACCTTTGTTTCACACCAACCCCCTCCATTGTTGGAAGGCTTGTAAGCATCAGGGCATGGTGCTGCAGGGAGGATTTTCAGCATTACAATGAGATGGCCTTGGAGACTTTAATGAAGAGTAATGAGCTAATGCATTCTGTAGCATATGGGCATTGAGAAAACACTTTGGAAAAGCAGTTCTGTGTGGTACTTTACTGTGCATCTTCTGTCCTTGTTTGTTTTAGTCATCTATTTGTAGCTTAGGTATTAGGCTGATTAATATAGCTGGTGTGCAAAGAGGAGTCAGCATTCTTTCAAAAGATGTGGAAAGTAAAATGGTATTTGTAGGAGAGAAAGGGATTTGTAAGATAAAAAATCAGGATCAGTCATCATGTCAAAAGAACATAATAGACAAATGTAATTCCTAGGTGCCCAGCACATCCTGCTCTGCTCCATCCAAGCCATGCTGGACTTCATCAGACCACTTAAATGAGTACAGTATATAGAATCTGGAAAAATTAAGTCAAGAGATGCAGTGATATGCCTTATACTGTTCCTGCCTCTCATAAGCTCAGGTTGTGCCAAAATACCCGTGGAGCACACTGCAGTTTTAAAAGCAATTGGCAGGCTCCTGTGAGCACACGCATAGGAGCAGTGTGTTTCTCCAGGGAGTTGAAAGCTCCTTAGGTAGTGGTAAAATCTGTCTCTGCTGCTGTTTTCTTTTTTATTTTCCTGCAGTTACATTGATACCTTTGTACATTTGGGGGGTTATTTTTCAGTAAACATGGGGCTATAGCAGATGTTGACCCCTATTATCCATTCTTCTGCACAAGTGTCATTAAGATAAGAAATAGATGATTTCCTATAGCAAACTGGAGCATCTGAAAATATGTTGAGATTTGTTCTGTTGAACATTTGCAAAGATTTCTTTGTAAGTCCTCCCCCTCGGAGAAGATCACCTCCTGCAGCTTTACCTGTTCTTTTGGTGGTCCTTTGTTTTCTTCCATTTCTAATTCAGGTACTGGAGCTCTTTTGGGAAGCAATCTTGGTGCGCTGTGGTGCACTCTTACTTGTTTTAGGCAAGTCTAGGCTTCAGTCAGCAAGACTTTCCCTGTCATTTTGACACAATTTACATACGTGTAGAAATTGAACACACATCTTGTAAGCAAGATTTGAGTTTGCTTCATCCAGTACTCTTTTTAGCTGGTCACAATAGTCAGCCATGTGCATGGATTTTTCTGCACTCTTGAGAATCTTTTTTTTTCCACAGCACCTCTGTGTCTCAGCAGAGCTGGGAAGCAGAGCCTGCCACTAATCTGTGAATTTTTCAAAATTTATGAATGATATATTTTACTCTTCTGAACCTTACGACATAAAGAGAGTGATTGACATGAAATTAAAATAAGTCAGCTGGAATCTCAAATCTAAGGCTTAAATGGCAGCAGACAAGGCTAGATGAGCCCAGAGTCCACTTCTTGGGACATCAGGCCTCCTTGCCCTGCCACTGTACCATCACAGTTACTGACCTTTCAGGATGAAACATTAAAAGGGTTTGAATGGAGTTATATGTCTAAAACCCATTCGACCATGTGCTTAATTAGGTTCTGTTTTTATTAAGATGGAGGAAATCACGTTTCCTTGTATTTTTTTCCCTGCTTATTGACTTTACTGCGAGTAATAGCATCACAGAATCGCAGAATCACCAAGGTTGGAAGAGTCCTTAAGTCACAGTCTAGCTGCAAAACCTATTTCAAAATTCATGTCTGAATTATTGTCCATGCACACCTTGGTTTAGTAGGTGTATATGAGATTTTCAAGGAAGCTTTGTTTCCAATTTAAGCTGAACATCACAAATAAAAAAGATAACTTCTGGTGTTAACGCTGTTATTCTCCTCAACTGAATACATAGATGGAAAGTATTCATAGGAAATGAATATTTCTGCTGAATGGAATGGAAGTGAGTTACGTGTTACCAAAGGTGGGCTTCTGGTAGCTCCTCCTGCCTCAGCTGGCCAGGAGCACAGCGGGGTGGCTGCTGTTTTCCAAAGTGAACCTCCTTTCTTCCCTCTCCAAAACCTCACATCAGGAAAACATCAGCCTGAGCTTTGAAAATGCACAGCTAGACATGTCAGTTAACTTCCCAGGTCCCTTTGGTAATTATTTTTACAGTACATTTTGATTGTATGTACAGAGATGACATGATATATAAACTGTTATTTAGTTTGAGTTCTTGCATACTGCTTCTCCTACAGTTTCTCTTTATGTTGGTAAGATGTATGTTTTTTTAATTAAGAAGTTCAGTACCCCAAGGAGGATCATGCTGAGTGAAGATATTTGTCCTGAAATATTAGAGTAGAGAGAAGTGACCTTTGACTACCCTACAAGTGTGTGTGTTTCTTCTAATCCTCTCTGTCTTCTTAAAACAGCCCCACCTAACCTGAAAGAAATACAAATTGTTCCTCTTACATCTGCATAGAGCCAAATCTCCCTACATGGGAAATGAAGTTCTGCTTCTGTAAGCTTTCTTCTGTGACAAAACAGTTGGCCTTTTTCCTTGAAAGGACAACCTCATAGGTTAATGCTTCCAAATCTAGAAGTGAACCATATTCCCAGGAAAAAAGAAATTAGTTTTTGATGGAAATTTAACTTAACCTATGAAGCAACACAAGCTATTGCTGCCCTTCCACTTGTACCCAGTAAGATTCTGACAATGTATTGGGAAATGCAGGAGCAACGTAGGGCTGTTGGGCATGTTCTCCCTCTGCCCCACTTTGTTTAGGTTGTTTTGAGGGAAGGAAAGGAGCTACTGAGTACTGGAGGATGTAGAAAAGCAAAAGAATAATGGGAAACAGATCTGGAGGACTGCATGGTTCTTCGAAGGTATTTTTGACTAATTCTTGAAACTGTTTATCTGAAGAAAGACACAACTACTCCACTTTATGTTTTTAGGTTTTTTTTTTGAGGGATAAGACTTTTTCTTAAATAATGGCCTCAGTCCACAGGATGGAGAAGTAAAGTCTGCGATTGTTGGTAAAGAAAAAGGATGTGTGCGTGATGTAAGGCTGAGTTAACGTACAAGCCAATGTGCTGAAAGTGCAGCGGCACTAAATTAAGACTATCGTCTTCAAAGTAGTTGAACTGACTGCATAGTATAGTAAAAACATCCTTACTTAAGATATAGAACATATATATATGTAATATTTATTTCAGACTGAATTATTTTCCTCTGTTGTTTTAGGGTATAAAGCCAGCAAGCTTTGAGAAAGTTACAGACCCTGAAATTAAGGAGATAATTGGGGAGTGCATTTGCAAAAATAAGGAAGAAAGGTTTGTATCACATAATTAAGTTTAGTTCAAGTAATGCGTATGCACAGACTTTGAATCTGTGTGGGTTCCTGATCTAGCCTCTGTGTCTCCTCTGAGCAGGAGAAAATACAGAATGGAAATATTAATGACTATGTAATTCCTGCTATGTAATGTCAAGATAATAAATTCAATTGCTGTGTCTCTCTCAACTTCAGAGAATAATGTAAAAAAGCAAAGTTGTGAACTTGTTTTCAGCTTTAAGTTTAGAAACCACTCTTCTAGTCTCTCCTGGAGTGTTTGTGTATTTCATGACTTTCACAACTGCGTTTCCTGGGAACCTCAGGTGACTGTCTAGAGGGAACCTTATTTTAGAACTCATTAAGATCAGATACTCCGGGAACGTTGAACGAGGCTGTAATCTCCATTTCTGAGTATTTTTATGATGCATGAATATTGAAGAAGCTTTGTTAAACAGGAAACTCAGCGGTCCTCAGCAGCACTAGAAATATTGCCTCTTTCTGCTAAGAATACAAGTTTGTTATGGATAAGCACCAAGAGAGCTGTAAATGTTTTTTCCTCTAGTAAAAATTTATTGTCAGAACTTTCTCAGAATGTCCTTAATATTTGCAGTGTTTGACTATTGTTTACATCCATTGCAGATATGAAATTAAAGATTTATTAAGCCATGCCTTTTTTGCTGAAGATACTGGGGTAAGAGTGGAACTTGCAGAAGAAGACCATGGTAGGAAATCCTCTATTGCCTTAAGACTCTGGGTAGAAGATCCTAAGAAACTGAAAGGAAAACCCAAAGATAATGGAGCCATTGAGTTTACTTTTGATCTGGAGAAGGAAACTCCTGATGATGTTGCACAAGAAATGGTAAAATAAACTTCTCCTGATGAATATATGTATAGTTAGTGCATAAATCTCAAAGGATTGCGGGAGCAAGTCTGGTAAAGTAACTTTGGTTTAAACCATTCTTGATTAAGCAATTTGCGTTGATCTTGAGACTGATTTCTAAAGGAAAAAGGGTAAACTGGGAAGACCTAAAAACTGGAAAAGGATGTGGAATCAGGTGCATGAAATGCTGTTTCAAAACAGCGAGTCACTTAGGGATCAAAGAGGTCTCTTCTACTCTTATATTTTGAAAACTCTCTTGCTAGTTTATCTTGGCTGTTGATATCTCTAAATTTGTTTCAAATCTATTGACATATATTTAATGCGGTTTAGGTTTTTTAATGTCATGGAAACAAAGTGCAAGTAAGCTCTTCGTTGAGGGTCTGCATTTTCTTGTGCTTGCAAATGTGTTCCTATTATTACATGCCAAATCCCAAGGCATCCTGTTTATTGATGTTGTCATCAACACTCCTCTTCTGCTTATGAAGCAGTCACTTTGATAACATTACCTTACTGTTTGGAGTCATTACCCCATGTATCCCAAAATTAATAAGAACATCAAGCTCCTCTGTCACTTGTTTGCAGTAGGCCCAATATGTTTTCTGCAGTATATTGTAACAGAGCTTCATTTAAAAGTTGCTCTACTACGTTTGCTTACTGTAGTATTTTACATCTATATTAAATGTCTATGGAAGTATTTGGAGTTCTGAAGTTCTGAAGTAGGTATTGTGTTTCTTGTGGGAAATTCTTGTAGTGTGAGTATACTTACAAGATATCTAACTACTGTGATACCATACCCTTTCCCAAATTAATTACTTTCAAACTTGAATCTGTTGGTGGAACGAGCATTCTTAGATCTTTTTTTCTAGCCCAAGTGAATTGTGAAACACCAAAATTATGTATTTTCATCAGTTCATATTGCTTTGCGTGCTGTGGTAGTGAAAAATGCAGGAGATTTCTTGAGTACAGGGATTTATTTATCATTATTGATGGGTTTTTTGTAGTCAGACATTCTAGCTTGTCCGAATGGTGTAAGCAAAAAACTTGAAACTTGTGGCTGGGTTTGCAGCCTAACATGTTTCACAGCCAGTTGTATGATAAAATCATGTCTTCATTAAATGTTGATCGTTCCCTAAGTAGAGATATAGGAATAGGAGTTGTTTAGAAACTTGCTGATATGTCAGGTTTTTAGTTCCTTCCTGGTAAGCCTTGCAAAGAAAAATCTACTGTTGTCCTCAGTTAATGCCATACAAGGCTTTCTGGACCCGTGTGGTTCATCTGTACAGTAACTTGCACCCCGTGTTAGTATTTACTGATTCTCTGTTCAGGATTGTCAGTATGGTCTGAGGACATTTGCAGTGGAAAATACCCACATCCATTTGAAACTGTATTCTAAGTTCCTTTGTGCCTATTTATTTTAAACATCAACAATTCTAGGCTGTAGAACTGTCTTGTTCGGGCAAGAGGAAAATGGAGAACTCCTAGATTTCCTTCACATAGATAAATTTGTAGAATGTGCATCTTTCAGAAGATGCAGATTTTAACAGACAGTTCTCTGGCAGCTCGTTATTAGACTAACAAAGGGTAGGAGATTGTCTAGAAAGTTCATGCAGGGAGCATAAAGACACATTTTCCATGTTATATTCTGAGGAGCTGAATTCTGAGAAATGTTGCTCCCCTTTTCAGTCAAATGTGAACAGTCTGAGTTCAGTTTAAGAAAAATCTTATAAAACTCAGTCAATACTGCCTTAGAAGTTAATTTGGGTCTAAATTCTGTAAATGCATTTTCTGAAATGACTTGCTATGTTATCAGACACAGCAATTTGGGGAACTTTGTATGCTAGAAAGGTTAAGGCAATAAATTCTGATTAGAGGTAATAAGGTTTACTCCAATTGCACTGTTGAAATACCATTTTTCAAAGATGCTTTTTTCTTTTGACTATTTTGTCAGTCATTGCAAAACAAAAACAACAACAAACCAACTGCAGTTAAGCATATTCTCTTCTCATCATTGGAGATTAACTACCTAATAAATCAAGCAGATGAGTAGTCAACTCTGCACTAGGGGCAAAGTTTTAATCCCCTCAAAAAGCAAAGAACCCCACTCCCAATAAATAAATAACAACCCATCAAGCTCCTGAGTTCCTGTTCTTGTGAGGAATGAGTATGTAACTGGTTGGGTTTTAATTCAAACTGATGCTTTCTGTTAGGAAGAGATTCAGGTAATACGTGTGCTTGTGTGATCTTGCTAAGTTTGTGCCTCTTCTGTAGATTGACTCTGGATTTTTTCATGAAAACGATCTCAAGATAGTTGCAAAGTCAATACGTGACAGAGTAGCATTAATACTATGGAGAAGAGAGAGAATTTGGCCTAGAATACAGTCAGAGGAACGTCGTGATTCTGAATGCTTGGAGAAGTCGAAGGCACCACATCCACAACAGGTTCAAGTCACATACCTTTCCCACACCGGTCATCACATCCTGTCCGAATCAGAGGAGCCCGAGGCAGACCAGCATCCCTTCCAGCAAAACCTACCCACCAGCGTCACTTCTGTTGCATGTAAGTCTCAGGTTTTCTCTGTGTATGCATGATGGTGAATGTCCCAGTATATAAATCAACAATTGTGTGAACTCAGCAGCTGGATACCATGCAGCTTTTGCATGTCAGTTCATGGGCTGCAAGTGACTCCAGCAAGTGCAGAACACTTGAAAGAAAAAGTTCCAAGAAAAAACATTGCTACTGAAGAAGGAGCTGTCTTTAAAAATAAATGCAGAAAAGATGAATCCATTTTTAAATGGAACACTACTAAGTTTGTGTGAAACAATGACAGAACGTGAACTCGCACCAAGGTGGTTGCAATGGCTAGTGGTGTTCATCGTTCACTTTTTTTAAGTGGTTTTTGTAACGTGGAGGTGTTTATCCGAAGCCAGATCTTACTGAAACCAAGATGCTGCAGCTGTTTGCATTTTGTACATTACTCTTGATGGCTTATATGATGGTTTTGTGAGTCTGTGCAATGACATAGAGCAGGGAAAAAATGCTCTCTGAATGTTATGTGGTATAACTCAAAATTTCCCCTTTCTATATGAGATAACTGTGGTTTGCACGTACTTGTTGACAACATCAAATCTTGTGGGCTGACAATGTTTGTTGGGCTCCTAAGTCAGGATTCAAGTGCTTTCTCTGTCCATCCAGGCTCCTGAGCTTGTGGACCTGAAATGAAGTAGTAGCTTTGTCTGTGTTATGGAGGGTCCAAGAAGGCAGTTGCTTGCATTCCTCCAGGCACTGGTAGCCACAAACCAGTGATCTACCTACTCTTTATGTTGGTTGATGGCGGTTGATTTGAAAATATTAATCACCAGGCTATTTGAAGACAGGTGGATTTATGTCTACTGATATAAATCCAAGTACTGCTTTTGGTCTCTCTGTGAATAAGGAGCTACCTGGCCTTGCAGAGCTTGTGTTTCATTTTACTTCTGAGCATCAGACTTGTCTCCAGCAAACAGCAAGGCATGAGGAAGTAGTGTTTGTAATTGCCTAAAATAACTTGGCCTTGTGTGTCTCCTAAGTCATTCTTTGTTAACAAGTCAGGCTCTGCTGCTGAAATCTTTATTTATACCTTTAAACATCTTGAAGGAAATATTGCCAGATAATTTTGGATTAGAATATTTGAATTTTTGTGAGAGTTCTTTTCTAGCCATTTCTTCTGATTAAAATCTGATGTACATATTTTGTTTCTAAACTATCATCACAATGGTTTTGTTCTGCTGTCTCAGACTTTTATGTAAGCATATTTAAATTCAAGGTACTTTAGCGAAGAGACAGCTGCTACTTTAATGCAGGTATTGTGTAAATTGCCATATGAAGGCCTGCTTTGAATACTAAAATAACTTATCACATCTCAATGAGAAAATAAATCTTTACCAGATGTGAGAAATGCAATATTTGCTTAACTTTCCAGAATACTGGAGTATTTACAAGACTTTTTTCAAGTCGTATTGCTGTCATTATATTTCTTTTAGATAACGTACCTACTTTATACTGATCTTTTGAGGCACACTGATTATGATTCTTTGGTTCTGTTGGTATAATGACACTGTGCTTCTCATGGTTTTGTTGGTTGTGAAATGGTGATAATTTATACTAAATATAACTTCCCTTTTTTATTTACTACTCCTCAACTCCTAATATTTTGGATTACTTGACAACTCACTCTCAGACGTCTTCAACGCTTTCCTAGTGCCAAAGGGCTCTATCAATTACTTTTATACCAATTCAAATAACAACCTGAGATCAAATGTAAAAATGTAGGTTAATAATGTAATGTGTAATGCACATTGTTCTATAGAACCAAAGTGATTCACAGCCTTTGTAATAATTAATCCTATACTGCTGTAGTTGAGTTTTAAATTTCTGTTACAAGCTCTTTGCCTTTTGGATGCTTTCAACTACCTTCTCAATTGTCTTTTGTTATTTTTCCCATGGAAACAAAAATGGTAGCTTATACTCAAGTACTGAGCACCTGCACTTCACAGGCTTCAAACACCATGAAAAGATCTTTTTAAACCAGTAATACTCAATGGTACAGTTAGAAGATTTATTTTTCTACAATAGAAGATACCATGCTTGCCCAATATCAAGTTGTGTGATTCTGCAGACTAGCTGGGCTAATGCTTGGCATAAGAAACACTGGTGGAGCTCTGAATTGCCCTTCTAAATTACCACAAAACTGAACTGAGGTAGCTGATCCGTTTCACTCTCTGATTTTGTTTTTATGTAAAGGTGGCTGAAAGCTTTCCACTTACAAATAACAAAATCAGGATGAATTTTGGTTATAATTCCTCTAGCGTGTGCTCTTGTACTGCTGCATAGCCTGCTTACAGCCTAATGCAGGGCCTCATGTTATAGACTTGCTTAAATAATGCTCCTGTACCTTCTGTCACATACATCAGTCAAAAGATCCATAATACACTTTCCTGTGACTTCTTCATGGTATGTTTTCCCTTAATCCAATTGAATTATTTTACTTATTCTTCATCTTGAGGTACTGTTTTATACTCATGTTGGTGGTTATTTGAGGAGCCTAATACAAAGCATATAAAGGATGGTGTATTTTTCAATACTGATAATCAAAAAGGTGTTAAAATCAGTGCCTCTGCAGAACTGACTCCAGGACGCCATGATCTGCTGTGAACATTATGATTGGAGTTTTCTATCCTTTCATCCTAGAAAATCCACGAAAGTCTGCAGTTCTTGCTATGAACCGTACACCCTTTAAAGGATATTTTCAGCACACTGATATTTCATTGTGCATAGAAATCCATGGTTTTTGGCTTAGAAGGAGCAGTATGTGCCCTTTGTAGAAAATAACAATTGTGTTGTATAATTTATTTATAGAAGGGAAAGGGCTAAGGTAGTAAAAATGCAAATTACGCAAACGAATGTTGACCTTGCTTTGAAATCATTACTTAAACACTTTGAGTTGCTGAGCTCAAAATAAATATATATATAATTCTTATTCCAGCTGACAGCACGTTTGACAGTGGTCAGGGGTCCACTGTTTATTCAGACTCGCAGAGCAGCCAGCAAAGCGTCATCTACTCATCTCTGCCCGACGCCGTGCCGCCTGCAATCCAACGGGTGTACAGCCCACCCCTCAGTGAGAGCCAGGCGCTGCCCCACAGCCTTCCACAGCTGGGGCACTACCAGCAGCCCTCAGCAGTAAGTCTGAAGCTTCTTAAAGCTGTGCTGTAGCCTAGATCATACTTAACTACTACTTTATGTTGTTTTCAGTAGGGCTTGCTTTGTATAATTCTCGCTTGTTTCTACCAGTGTTGACTTGCTTAGTACATATGTCTCTAGTTGATTGGAAATGTGCATTGAGAGTACTAGTGTACTTCTAGTTCATCATGCTGTTCTTAAGATGTGCTTCACTGGCAGCTGTCTTTTTTATTTTTTCCCAACTAAAGAGCTTCTCATCAGTCTGTTTTCACTAAGCTACAGTAACAGCATTGCTGTTGTTACAGCTTTTAAATTATTAGTTTTAAGCTCATGCATAAATTTGAGAACTTTTGTTTGTTTTCATTTACTGTCAATATAGCCACACATTATTGCTCCTTCACTTGTTCAAGACCTTCTTGGGTATGATGTTTCTCCCCATTGCGACAAAGGTCAAACATCTGTTCACTGCCTTTCTGGCTCTGGATTTAATATTGCACAGAGACGGCGAAGTACTTCCGTTATTGAGGCTCCAAAGTCGAGGACTGGTAGCCCAGTCAGGCTTTCACGCTGTCGTGACCTTGACCAAAAGCAGTTAATGGAACTACTGGTGCAAGAACAAACACATGTGAGCGAACATAAACCTTCAGGTGATTCCGGCGAGAGGCGCAGCGTGCTGTTGCCTTCGGAAGCCGCAGCTGCCCCGTGTTTGTGCTGCAGCCCGCGCTTGCTGCACGTGGCGGGCGATGCTCCATGTGCTTTTCGTCGCCACAGTGACTCGGTTGTGAGTTTGACCCTGGATGCGATGCCCTGTCCCCAGGAATTAAAGGAAGGGAGCTCTGACCTGCAGACCGGAGAAGGGGAAGCAGGCACGTCGCCGCTGATGGCACTGGGGATCTCGGTGAACCCCACTGAGCTGATGTTTCTCCAGCAGGCTTGTCAGATGTGCCTGGCCTGCTTATTTCAGTCCAGTAAAGACCAAAGCACATCAAAAGTGTTGATGCCTGCTGAATGTGCTCACTCCCTGTGCAGCCAACTCCCAGACAAGTCAGTATCTCAACCTCTTCCCCAGACCAGCGGGCCGTGTGGCAGAAGTTTAGACCTGCCTTTGTTACATGAATCTTTACAATACATAATTAGCCAGAAGACCAGTTCTTCTCCCATGAGATCTGCAAGGGTTGCAGAAAACATTCTGCCTTTTGAATCCTGTGATTATGGAGAAGCCAACATGCCTGGACTGTTCCAGCCCTGTCACGAAACTTGCACTGGCAAAACGCTGCTGGCAGAGAAGAGCAATTGGGTGACTGCAGCTACCCCAAGCAGTGGAAGCAGCCTACCCAGTAAAAATGACAGTAATGATGTGGTAGGTTAATTCTTTGTTTCGTGCTATTTGACTTAAGAGAAGAAAAGTCAGATCCGGGACCAGTGGTTGTTCCCTGCTTGATCCAGATTTACCCAGCCTACTTTGGAAGTGCTTCATTTTCCCTGGTTTTACCTTATGTTTTCCAAAATGCCTGCAAGAAATTGTGAACTGTATTTTGTGAATGCACTGAAACATGACTCCATTTACCTCAAGGAAAATCCCGTAGCCAGATCCCTCCACTGTGGAAACCACCTTTCCCATGTGCATACTTCTGCTGAGACACATCCTTCCTCGTTTCTTGTTCACATGAAGCATTAACTTAGCTCTAAATATAACACTCAAAAGGCACATCTTTTAAATTTATTCTGTTATTACATTATGCCGTGCAGCATACTGTTTTAGAGCAGATTCATTCTTTCCATTGGTAGGTCTCTAATTTGGACATAAGTGCATTACTTTTTCTTTATTGAAGATTTGGAAGAATAATAACTTTTATTCACGAGCAAAAATCTGACTTGGAACTTTCCATAATTCTGTGATTTTTTAAAGAAAGAAGAATTATCATTGTATTTTTCCTGGGAGGTCATTTACCACGATAACACCAGCTCAGAACTGGAGCTGTAGTTGCTTTTTTGTTTTAGGCTTTTAAACATCAGTCTGACAAACTGTTTAGCTTTAACATATTTGCCTACTCTGAGCTGAAGTATCAGAACTGTCGCTCATACAAGCCTTATTTAAACTGGTTTTTTGTCTTAATTTCACTCAAGGTTTTGATTTTTTTTCATTTTTCTATTTATTTTCTTGGCCACCATCTCAAGGAAATTACCTGTTTCTTTCAAAGATTAAGATTCTGTATGAAATTATAAATATCTTTGTGAAGTTACTGCTTTACTCCATTAGTGGCTGCTTGTTGATATATTCTCTGTCACTATGTATATGCTTTCAGTGGTTTTACCAGCTTGCATGCTTGCTTCCAGAGGAAATGCAATGCAATGTGGTTGTCGTATTGGCCTTTGGAATGACTTTTTTTTCCCCATGTTTATAGATTAACGATCTTTCCATTCCTTGCAGATAATTTCATTGTCTTTTTCCTCTGTTTTGACCTACGTGTTAAGCTGACCATTTGCTGCATACTCTTAGCAGTCGCAGGGACTCCTTCATCAGGAAGCCTTCTCTTTTCCCTGACGTTGCCTTCTCCTTGCTGCAGCCTCCCCTGCCTGTGGTTCAGGCTCCACCTGCAGTGGTGCCCCAGAGGCCCCAGCACTACCAGGAGCCAGCGATGACGTTCCCAGTGGTGCAGCCGACCACCGTGGCCTCCATGCAGCTGGGGCAGTCGCAGCCAGTGCTGGCCAGCCAGCAGGTGAGGAGCTGCTGCTGGGGGACTTCACCCCATGCCTCACCTGTGCTGTACTCAAGAAGAAACCTGTGATAAGTTTGAGCTCTTGAACACTTACATTGCTTTCAGTGTAGTATTTCATTGTTTGTGGGGTTCTTTTGGGGGTTTTTTCATAATAGCTTTTACTAATTTTGCTTCATTATTTTGCAACTTGTGTTCAAAATATTTCTGAAAGATGAGAAAGCAATTTTGATGCTGGGATCAGTTGTTTTTCAGGTACTCGGGAGAATGCTGCTTTTTGACTTGTGCCTTTTAGTTGTAATTCAGTATAAACATCCATCAAATGCCTCTATCTTCTAAGAAAAGAATCTGAGTTGTCTCCAGATAGTAACTCCCAGTGCATTTTGGATTATCAAATTCCCCCCAAAAGTCCTGTTCCCTAATGGTGTTTACACAACACAGCTTTCAAGCAAGGACAGCTGTGAAGGCTGCAGTTGCTTCCTTGTACAAAGGTGGTGTCAGCTGGTAAGGAACGCAGCCACAGACCTGCATAGTGTGCTGATCTGTGGCTCACCTTTGTGATCATACCAAAACATTGGCTTCCTTGGGTAGAAACTGCTGATGAGGCTGGGGAATGCCTGCCTGCTTTGTGTCTGGCACATATTGTATCTCTTCATACTTTTCTAGTTAACAAAATGTGTTGGTGTCATTTATATTTTTTAACGTGCTCTACTCTTTGGAAAGAATCAGTATAAAACCAATGTAATTTGGTGTCCTTGAAGAATGCCTGCTTATGTGAAACTTCATGATGCATTAGGTTTTTTTTTCTAATGGGCAGTGATGATGGTATGGTTCTTTGTGCCAAAAACTGTATGCTTTCTCAAGCACACTGAGGACCTTTCTGATCGCAGTGATCTTTTTAGTGGCCTCTGGAGCTTTATGCTGATGGATTAAAACATGTTGTTCCCCTGGCAAAGGCAGTTTTGGGATAGAATATTTACGTAACTTGATTTCTTTTATATACTCTTCCTTCCTAGCATTGCTGTTTCTTGCAATAATTCCATCCTTGTTAGTAAATGAATACAGCGATGCTCTGTCTTTGTTTTTAGTGAGTTGGGGTGCATAGTTCCCTTTCTCTTTTTGTGCCCATATATATTTCCTTTGGACACTGATAGAAGATGCATCGTGATGTAAGCTCTGGGACAAAATTCATCCCCGAGGCCATTTGTTTCATTAAATGGAATCACCCTAAGGATAAATCTGGATGCAATCCCAGATCAAGGCTAGACTTGCACAGTTTTGTTATTTTTTAATTCTTAAATTTCTCAGGATAGTTCAAAGGAGCGGAGAAGTGTGAAGAAAGCACATCCAGTTTCCAGCTTTTATTACAGTTTGCAATGTAAGAACACCTGACTCCATCTCACAATACTGTGGGAGATGCAGCTCAGTGACTGTTCAGCTTTTGATAACTGGCGTTTACCAATTATAGGAACTTTTAAACATTTGTGTCGCTCTTGGTTCCCTTTAGGAAGACCTACTGTGAGTACAGAATCTTCCTTCTACTCTTAGCAGCAGAGAACTGCAGGTTTTTGTAGGATAGTAAAGCATCTCAGCCCAAGTATGCGAAGTCAGGGTGATAAATTCATCCCTATAAAAGAGTGAAATGTATTGATTGTTTATGAATATGTGCTGATGACTCAGATGGGGGAGATCAATATTGCATATCCTCAGTATTTTATTTTTTTCAGTTTGGGTATCTGTCCACTTATAGCACTAAGGTTAAAGCGAGCCAAAATTAGTGCAGTTCATTTGGATTTTTTCCACTTGCTACGCTTCATCCAGTGCACACGCATTTTGTAAACTAAAGATGGAGGCTTTAGGAAGTTACCTTAGTTCTGTGAGCATAGTTTTTCTGCCTTCAGCACAGTGTCCCCCTCGAGCACAGGCGGGTCGAGCAGCCATGGTCAGTGTACTCAATTCCCAGTTAGCTGCTGGCAGCCTGTCTGAGCTGCAGATTAACCCAGCTGCAGATGCTCAGATACCTGAGCTGGCTTTGTGCTGCTGAGATTTATCAGCCCAAGCATATGCCGTGTGGAGGTGCGAGAGGAATGCTCTGCTGGGACTGGGAAGCGTTGCAGGAGATGAGCTAGTGCTGTGCAGTGTCAGTCAGCACCTGTTCAGTGCCATCTCCAGTGCTGCTTGTGGCATTCAGGGCATTCAGCCCCAGACACGGCGTGCCAGGAGCCAAATAGTCTTTTGTTCACTGATCCCACTATTGGAATCTTAGCAGTTGTGGCTGAGTTTCAGCTGATGAAGGGCGTGTGGCATCTGGCTCCCTTGATACATCTTGTACAGTTCTCTTGTACTAAAGTATCTAAAAATTCTGGTTGACAAGTGCTGCTACTGAGGAAGTGCAGAGCAAAATCTTGCATTACTGACTTACAGTGGAAGTGGCAAAAGTGAAAGATAATGCTGCTTGGCTATTCATTTTGAAGTTACCTTTGAACACCAGACATGGTATTAGATTGCATGTGCTGTGGAGCTGGAGCTGATGGATGCATCCTTGGGGCCCAAGTATAACCAGAGCCAGCTTGGTGCCTCAATGCCATACTTCTGAAAGAAGATTTTATTATTATGATTTTGTATTTTCATCATTAACAGAAGTGAAGGAGACGTCAGTACCACAGAAAATGTGAAACTTTTTTATTAATTATTTTCAGCTTTAATGCAGGGTTGTTTTTTTTTTCCTGCTCTGCTGTATAAAATCTGGCAGAGCAGTGGAACACCATTCCCCAGGTAATGGTAAAATTGCCTTTTTGGCCGCCACATTCTTACTGCAGCACCTTGCACATAACTGGGATCTAGCTGGAGCTTTTACAATAATTACTGTTTTGTTCACATCTCAGATAATGTGTTGTATATTTCAGTGTCTGATGCATTACATAGTCAGCTCTTGAATGCCAAGATTAACGGGGCGTAATCTGCATAGTGGGACTCTTTGAAGCCAGTAGGTGGGGATTTTACAAGGCCAACCAGAACAATCTCTGGGATTTAAAGATTGAGTCATTAAAAATAACCTTTCCAAAATAGTTAGAGCTTGTCTTTTCAGGTAATGTATCTTAAGTTTAACTGTGTTTTAAACACAGGCTCCTGTACACTGTTTAAATTAGGAGCGCCCTTCCTTTTTATAAAGCATTTTTCCCGAGTGACTGTTCTGTTCTGACTGTGCAGCTATAACTAAAAAGAGAAATGCATGGTTGTGTCCAGTGAACTGATTCATTCATAAAATACCTGTTATAACCTTCTTTGTTCTTTTTTTTTCCCCTTCTTTCCTGGCAGCAACCCATATCACAGCAAACTCCTCTGCAGCAGGTGCTTGCCAGCCAGCCAGTTTGCCCCATCCAGCCTGCCCCCCATCTCCTGCCCCAGTACCAGCCCCAGACCTCTCAGGTGGCAGCCAGTAGTACACCATTGAAACCCCTTCAGATTTCAACTGTGCCACAGCTTCCTCCAGTTGCCCCTTCCCAGGTAATATCTCTTGAAAACTGTGTATGTTGTTTGAGGAAAGCTTTACAGCTAATAATTAACATGATTTGTAGTTGTTGGGGTTTTTGTGTGTGTGTGTGTGGCTATTTTAAATGCATGTAATTCAGTCCATACGATTACAGCATTTCCCAAATCCCTTTATTTTTCTTTATTATTTGTTTTTATTTGGGGAATCAAAAATATACTCTGGGAATAATCCTGTGCCATGCCTGTGTAGTCCAGATAATTACAAAATTGCAATAACTGCTTTTTTTGCACCTTTTCCCATAGCATACTCTTCCCCATTCTAGGCTTTAGTGCATGAGAAGTTGCCCTTTTTTTGTTTTAGAGCTCTTGGCTTCCCCACCATCCCTACCTCCCTCCCAGCTCTGTTTCCAGGTTCAGTGTCAGGGACGAAGCCTTCCTGTGGCCTGTTTGCTGGTGGTAGCCATTGTGATGTGAAACATCTTACCTCAAGGGGAAGAAGCAAGCTGCCTCCATGTTAATGGGGTAGTTATCACAACGGCCATGTCACTGGGAGGTTTGGGGTTTAAAAACCATTTTACAGCATTTCCACTGCTGCCTATGTTGCAGACAGACCTTATGAAGACAACGACTTATAGTCTCTGCTTTATATTTTGCATGAAAGAGTATAGTATTTTATCTGGTCTGATTCCATTTCATTTATGTTAATATGGAAACAAATTGTTTGTTAACTAGGATCTTGCTTGGAGGCTTCGAACTATCATGAGAAATCGTTTTAAACTCCCAAAAATATCCTTTTAAAATGAAACTTTATTTTTTTTCCCCCAAATGGTTTAATAATTAAATTTTTATTACTGTTCATAAACCTCGGGAAATAAATGGAAGTGATTAACAAACAGACATAATTATCATGGCACAGGTGACCTGTATGCACTTTTATGGCAAATGAAACTGCTTTATACCACCAATGAAAGCTCTTGCAATTTACGTGATGTTATATTTCTTTCAGATTCCTCAGTTTCCTGTCATTCCTGCAATTACTCCTCTGGCAGGACTTGACAACCTTCCTCCAAACCTCTCTGATATACCTGCTGCAAACGTGCCCCCCATACCTGCTCCTTCTCAGTATTTTGCTCCAGCTGTGATTTTACCGAGCCTCCCCATGAACCCCACTTTGCCCATGGCACCAAACTCCCCTGCCCTCCCCATGCAGGCAGTGAACCTTCCTCATACGACTGTGGCTTCTCTGGTCTTGCCCTGCCAAACAATAGTGCCAAATATGTCAGCTGCTACAATACCACTGCTTGCTGTGGCTCCGCCGGGAGTGCCAGCGCTGCCGCCGCACCACGCGGTGTCCCAGCTGCCCCAGCAGCAGATGTACCCGACCACCTTCCAGCAGATAATCCAGAGCGAAGCTCCCTCTCCCCATCACACTCAGAGCACACAAGCCGTTTCCCAGCCGCAGCAGCCTCCACCTCCTCAGTCACTTCAGCCAGGTGTAATTCATCCTTCAGAGCCGGCGCTGTCTGCCCCTGGGGCTGGAAGCCAGGTAATCCGCCCGGCGCTGGGCTGTGTGGGTGCTAGGCTGTAGGGTGGTTCTTGAACATGCTGGAGACTCGTTCCACTCTAAATGCAACTGGGGAATTGGTTTTCTGTATCAAGGTGTTTTGTTAATTCCTTCTGCTTGGTTTGAGGTCTTTATGTGATGGCAGATGAATGTTGTGGGTTTAAGGACTGAAAAGTGGGCAGAGAAGTGCTCGCTTCTGAACTCCCCCTTCCTTCTCCCATCTCAGCTATAATGGAGTGGCAGGGAAGCGTGAGCTGTTCTCCTGGGTGGGAGGAGTGACTAAGCCCGGGCAGTAGCTACATGGCACTGCTGATGCTGATGTCTTTCTGCTGGTATGCTCACGGTGCAGAGATGTTTTATACAGATGAGCTGGCGGAAGCGAGTGAACTGAGAGGTGTTTTGATCAAGAACTGCTTTAAAAGTTTGCTTTGTAAAGCCAAGAGAAATGTCCATTTGATAAGAACTCCAGAAAACTCCATGGAAGAGGTTTATCAGATGGGAACAAACACAAGCTGCAGACCCTTTCTCCCCCTTAGAGGAAATGAAGCATAACATGAAGCTTCTGATGATAGCACTGCTTACAAGTGAGCTGATTCAGGATTTGTTAAGAGTCTGTAAACACGTTCATTGCCACATCAGTGATACGACAACATGAAATGCAGCCCGACCCAAGCAGGAGAGAGCAGTAAATCAGTTAATAATAGCGTTCTTGAAAATTTCTGTTCTACTACATCACTTTGCTGTAACATACTGATTCATATTCATAACATCCCATTTCAACCTGCCGTGTCACGGCATCTTCAAAGCACTACATCATTTTAAAATTTCTTTAGCCATATATTTGGCACAGTAATATTGTTTGTGGAAACGTAGGCAATGTGGAGCCCGAGGTGGTTCCCACTGAACTCATTAGCCACAGCTTTTCCAGAGGCTTTAGAAAGAGCTGAATTGGGCACAGCAAACACCAAAACCAAACAAGCAGTATTCTCAGAGTGCTGTCAGTGCTGACCAAACACATAAGCACAAGGCTTCCGTTAAGCTTTTTAGGATTTAGGAAATAGTACCAAAAATACGAACAAGAACATAGGGACGTTCAAAAATACATTGTTCTATCTTCTGAAACGCTTTGAATAGAGAAGTACTTCTGTAAACAAAGGCACTCCAATGCAGAGCTATATTTGCAGTTGATGCCAAGTGTCTCTATGTTCAGTTTTACACAGGTAAATGATACTTGGAGACATTGTGAATTGTTCTAGTTATGTAAAGATGGAAAGAAAATTGTCACTGTTTTTCTGCTCCAGCACCGCAGTTACTGTTCTAACAACCTCCACTTAGACAGTCTTGTAACTGCTGTGAGTTGCAAGGCACACTGCATCTTATTTTTATCCACTTAAAACCTGGGATCGTAATGTGAGCTCCTATCTATGTTCTGCACAGAGCAGGCGGTGATGAAATTGTGTGCCCTACTTCTCATCTGAGTCTCGATTTACTTATTTATTTCTATTATCCGATGCTCTGAATCTCTTGGTGATGACAGATACCTCACAAGCAAATAAAAATTATGCAGTTTTACCTAGTACTTGAAAAGCTTTCTTTCTTCCCTATTTTTTCTTTCATTTTTCCTCCTCCTACAAGCTTGGTCCCCTTGGAAAAATACATAACATTCCTAAAAGGAGAATGTTCTGTTCTTAAATATACAACTCAAAGAACTGTTATGCAGAATAACAATATGGTCTCTAAGGTAGTTGGCATCTAGTTGTGTCGGTCCTGTTCCCACAAAGCGCTTACGCACACAAGTTATTTTAATGCACTGAAGAAATCCACTGAGATAAATGTGACTTCCTCTGTGCAAAGTTACACAAGGAAGTGTTTGCAGGATCAGGGCCTTAGTGTTTAATGTGCCAAGATTGAAATTCTGTCTGAAATGTTTAAGTGGAAGACAATGAGTTCTGCAAGACTCTGGCAGATACTTGGTGTAAAAAGAGTTAATCACGTTGCCTCTGTCCACTGGTGGTTTATATATAACAGATTTTAAAAGTGCTGATTTAAATTATGGATAGAGTATATATTTCTCTGCAAGGATGTTGTGGTATTGGAAACAGCAAACGGCAATCAATTCATAACTTAAGATTTTACTTTCATAGAAAGAGCTGGTTTTGTTTCTGTGCATTAACTAGCTCTTGTACACACACTGTCATGATTATTTAGGAAGAATCCTTTGATTTCATTTGATTGTTTTAATAGTTGCCCTTTCAGTTGGAGACCACCCATAGGCATTCTCAGCGCAGAATTAAAATCCTTTTTCCATAAACTAGCGTCTTTAGCACTTTGATATATAAGTCAGGAGCACTCTAAGTAGAGCTGTGTTCTAATTAGGTGTCTGTTGTGTTGCAGCAGGTTACTGGACATACTCAGTATGGTTTGGAAACTGGAGCCCAGGTGCCGGTACTCCCAGTGCAGCCTTCGCTAGTCATGTCACCGCCTTTGCAGTTGCAACCTGAACTCTTGCCTCCCCGCGTCGCTCCAGAAAGCATTTCACAGATTCATGGCAGCCTTGCTACAGCTAGTCCACCAGTGCCCGTAGATCACTGTCTGCCTCTCCAGCCTTCGGGTGTTCTGCAGCTTCAGCCAGACCTTTCCCAGCCCCTGGCTCAGCAGCTCCCCGCTCCTGGCTCAGTCGTGCAGGCAGTGGCAGAGACATCGCAAGAGGTAGAGACGTCTCCTCCTCTGTAACTCACCAGCCTGCCCTTAACCTCCTGGATGGCCGTGGGCTTAGTTCATGAGGGAGTTTCTCCACTCTCATGATAGAGAGACAGCTCTAGATGCTAATTCAGCAAATAATAGGCCATTTCCAACTGTGTGCTGCACCCTAACTGCTTGTGAAACATCTTGAAGTGATCAGGCAGTAGGACAAGTCAGCTACAAAACACCTCTTAGTCAGTAGTTGGGCACAAGCAGAATTTAAATGACTCTCTTTAAGAGCTGTGGGTCAGTAAGAAGCTGTTCTATAGAGTTTAATCCATGTTTTGTCCAGTCTTGTTTTAAATGTCTCAAGCAATTGTGCAACCAGTCATCATTTGCCTTAAGAAATTATTTCATAACCCAATTCTTCATCCTTCATGGTCCTCAACTTGAGTCTTATTTGTATTTTGTCTAGTAATTTACATTCCTGTATTGCCTTAGTTCTAGCCTGGCCCTGGGATTTTTTTTTCCAAGTACTCACAGACATTATCAATTCTCAATGGTCATATAAGCAAGATAGATTTTATGTTTTCTTTTGAAACTGTCAGCTCGCCCTGTCTGACTCTTGGCTTTTCTTCCCATTCCCATGATTGTTTTAGCTTCAGTCTTGACAGAATGTCACAGAACATTCCCTTCTCTTCAGTTCTTTAATAGATACCCATAAGTAAAGCAAAACAAAGGTTCAGGCATTTAAGGTTTTAGTGAATAAGTTCTCCACTTCTGAATGGAAGTGTCCCTCAACAATTCTGCTCTCCTGTCTCTGCTTTCTCTTGAGGCTCTATTCTGAGGCTTTTCCTCCCAAAATAACCATTTCCAACTGTTCAAACTATTTTTATTTTTTAGCCAGTGCATTTGTTGCAACCCTTTCCTCCACAGTACAGCCTAACAATTCTATTAGATCTTCCCAAAATTGTTGAGTATGAATGAGGCTTATTCTAGGACGGGATTCCAGTTCCTCATCTTGCCCGCCCTTCTATGCAGTAACAGTCTAGTTCTTGTCCGACAGCACAGCATGCACAATTTCTAACATTTCTTGGTGAAATTCTGTAGGTTAGATATCAATAGCAGAATCAGCAGGACTATCCTGGGACACTTCACATGCACAGTCTCTGAGTAAAACCTGGCTGTGTCTGGCCTTATTCCTTACATCCCTTACTCCAGCTGTTTCTCCTCCAACCCACCTATTATCTCTGTGCACAGGTCTTGTCAGAATCCATGCTGAAGCCAAAGCTGCAGCCTTGAATGCAGGACCCGTCCTGTTATGAGCTTCTGGAAATAATGAGCAGATTTTATTGCTGTGGTTCAGTACGATACAGGGGGATGCAAGTTGTCCCATGTTAGCTGAGAAATCAGTGCCCTCAAGGGCACATGTCTGTCCTGACATTTGTTCCTTAGGAACAATTAACAGCTGTTTTGTTAACTTAATTCTCGTGTTTCACCTGTAAATTAAGTCCCTTGTGCAGTTTGAGAAATCAATCCAATGTCACAATTTTGTCCTTTCCTGGAGTGCAGAAAAGGCACTGAGTAGGTGTGATTTAAAAATAATAATAAAATTGCAAGCAGCAAATGATATCCAGATGTATTTTTTTATTTTGAAGCTTCCCTCCCTCCACTCATGCCTGTGAAATCTCCAGTCAGAGCCAAGTTCAGAGTGCAGGTGCTGGCCTCTGGTGCTCTTCTTTATGTGGGACACTGGAATCTTGCTGCTGTAATGAGCTGGAAGTGCTGAACATCGCAGCCAGCTCCTGTGCAAAGCACATGAACATCACATTGTGACTCTCCGTGCAAAAGTCACAATATTCCAAGTACTCCCCATGCTGATTTTATGACATATTTTTCTAAAGTTTTCTTAGGTGTAAGAGGAGTTTCATATCTGTAGATACTCAAAACATCGTGTTTTGTTGCTGCTCTGCTGTGATGCTTTTATCTGTCTTTCATTGAATTGTGTTGCAGTACTCATATTCAATCCAATTTGGATTGATCAGGCAAATGAGATTTTGTGAGGCACTTGATGAAGTGCATTACTAAAATCTAGATATGTTATGTCTGTGTTCTCACTGCTCATTATTTTTGCAGTTTTATAGAAACTGTGGTCAATTTTGTCATGACAATGAGTGGTGTTACATGCAATGAGGGATGTGGACTGGTTAACCTTGAAGCTTTTAACTACAGTCTACAAACTCTTCTGGTATGAAGACATAGCGACGACAGTCCAGGGGATTGTTTGTAACTGTGTCTATGGAAGAGTTTTATATATGTTAATAAATATATATAACAATATATATTTATTAAAAACTTGATGTGTGTATATACATGTACTGCTATGTACAAACACAGGTGTGTGTGTGTCTGTTAACTACACATGTAATGAGGCCGTAATAATATGGCAGTAATGGCATCATCCTGTCAGGTCTGTGCATGGTGAAAGACCACAGTTGCCTGGGCTAGCATTGGATCAGGGAAGAGGGAAGCTTGTAGGGACGATTTCTGTTGTGCCGAGACCAAGAGGACATCGTATGAGGACTGTATTTTTAAGAAAGGAACTTTTGACTTTTATTTGGAAGTTCATCAGAAATTCTCACAGCAAGCCAAGCACGCTGGAAATACTTAACATATTTCAGGAAACTATACAAAGCAATAAAACATGTTAGTGTATAACATGCTCTTTCAAAAATATAAAATCGGGTGCTGATGTGGATTTGTTCTTCAGTCAAAATTTCCATTGTGGTGAGGAGTGCTTATTTCTTTCACTGCCTCTCCTGCTTTAGCAACAGCAGCAGGGATGGGGGCTGGCAGATTGGTGGCTCTGTCCTAAGAACGGCTGGGTGCAAATGATGATGGGAGGGTGAAGTGGGGCATTTTCAGAATCAATGGATAGGTTAAACAGAATTTTGATTTAGTATATTGTTAGTGTATCAACAACAAACCTTTCTTAAGGGTTTTTTTGTCTAACAGTGCAATACATTTACTTAAATGACTTTTTCTTATGTTTTAGGAGCAGGCAATGCAGGACAAACTTCAAACTATGTCACAGAGCTGTGAAAGGTATCATTGCAATCATTTCGGCAAAAGAAATGTTTTCTTTCTGGAGGGTGATTTTTCTATCTTTACAAGGCTAAATCAAATGCCTATGAGGGAGCAGTGGGAGCTGAGTGGGAAGATGGTGTAAGGGTGCAAATGCAGGGAGAAAGACACAGCTATTCTGTGTGCAGAGTGTCTGTTTTGGTTCTCCCATCCCTTTTCAAGCTTTTATTGGGTATTGCATCCTAACCTTGATGTGTGTACAACAATTTCAGTTCAGCAAGTAATTTATTTTTGTTAAAATAAGTGGTATGATCCCTGGTTTTGATGCTGTTGAATCTGTACAAAGACATCTCATGTTAGTATAGTTGGGTATGTAGCTTATTTTCCCTTTGGAATGGGTGTATCTATAACACCTTTTGTAATGATCCATCCCCAGGTGTAACACTGGGATGGTGTATTGGTGAGAGTCGTATATTAAGCCACTCAAATGTGTCAATATAACAAAAATTAAAACACGTAGCCAGAACTTGTTCTGTGGTTTTACAGTGCACAAGTTTAAACTCAAACCTAGTAATGCACTGATTACAGAAGTAATGGTAGCACTTCCTTCTGATACTGTCAGAAACCTTGATAGGTCATTTCTTGTTAGGTGTGATAGGCAGAGTACTTGCCTGACTACTTGGAGAAGCTCCTTTCACTTACTCCCTCAGGAGCTGGCTCAATTTGGGCCAGAATATATGTTTTTTTATAGCCTGTTTTTCCTCTATCTTATCTATACATAACTGTGTGTGATGACAGTTTCGCTTTTGGGGGGGGTTCTTCCTTTCTCCTGCAAAGCTACATGAATCCAGATGTTGCTTCAGGTAAAGAAATGAGTGACAGCTTTGAAGGAGCAATAGGAAGTGGGAAACAAGAAGGAAAGTCTTCAAAGAAACATAAGAAATCCACACGTGCTCGTTCCCGCCAGGAGAAGACCAACAGACCCAAGCTGACCATATTAAATGCAAGTGCACTTTATTTAAGTGTAAATTCAGGGTTAGTTTGGTTGTGCCAGAAATAATTGTTGTTCATCTTTGTTTGCAGGTTTGTAACACAGGGGATAAGATGGTGGAGTGCCAGCTTGAAACACACAATCACAAAATGGTGACTTTTAAGTTCGATTTGGATGGTGATGCACCAGAGGAAATTGCTACTTACATGGTAAGACTTGGTGATGGAGCTGCGCACAGTCTCTTGATCCGACTAGTTGCCTTAACCAGTTTATTCTCATGTGTGCTTGCTGCAAGTGGAATAGCACACTAGCCAGAAAGTTACTGTTGTTTTCTTTGTTTTGATGTGACTTTGTAGGTAGAGAATGAATTCATATTGCAGAGCGAGAAAGAGACATTTATTGAACAAATGAAAGATATTATCGATAAAGCAGAAGATATGCTCAGTGAAGATACAGAAGGAGAGCGAAGTTCTGATCAGGGAACAAGTCCCCAGCAGGATACTGATGGGACAGAAATGAATGAGGTAAGAGATGTTCGAGATCTTGGTTGATAGTTTTTGTTAACATACAGTTACTGTAAGTTTCACATTCCACACTAAATTTACTCAGTTAAAACTTACAATATAAATATTCCTTGGGATAATGCTGCTTTTGCATTGATGCTAAGACTGTTTTTTTTGTTTTGTTCCTTTTAATAGGAGAAGCGGCAATCTCAAGTGAAGACACCCGTGTATCAACAAAACGGTAAAAGTGCCTTTGAGTATGAAGTTAATCTTTAGCTTTAAGTTGGTCATTAGCTTATGCAGAAGTTTGCTAGGTTCAGGAAGTCGTCAACAGTTCTACTGATGGTTGTGACTAGAAAGAACGGTATATCAGTGATCCCTGCTGTTAGCAACCTTGACAGTCATATGTCTGAGCTGGCTGACACCTGGGACATCTAGAGAAGCCCTGAATTACTGATAATCAGTGGTGCAAAAGTCAAGGCACGCACTCTTTTCATAACTACATTTGCAGGGAATAGTTAAAAGATGTGTTTGCACTGGCCATTTAATTGACATTTGCAAACCATACATTTTCAGCTTCCTCAATATTATTGAGGGGAGTGTTGGGCTTCTGAATGTCACTGCATCTCATGGGTTTTTTAGCCAAGTGGAAGGGAAGGAAATGGTCCTATTTTCTCTATGTAAGTGTACTGTGGTGGAAAAAAAGCAAAATCTGCAATGGAGGAAGCGTTGTTTACAAAATTCTTAATTGCAGGGAAGGAAGGATAAAATAGAACTTCTTTAACAAGTGCAGAAACTGGATGATCTTCACTAATTAGATTTTCTGCTCAAAATATCTGGTTTATTTTTGCCTGTAAAAGTAATCTCATTTTTTAAACACTTTTTAACATAACATTTATACTTATGCTGGATGTTACTGAGTGCGTATAATTCTGGCTTGCCACTTACATATGTCAGACCTTGAGATGAGACTTGAAATGTTAGCTGTAATACTTCCTACTTAGAAAAGTTAAAGTGGATAAACGTTACAAAACTGATTTTTTTTTTCCATAGTAAGATGACTATTTGCAAAACCATTAATAAATCTGTTATGTATGTAATTATTAACATTCTAAGGATAATGAGCACTTGAAAATAAACTTACTATAAACGTGTGGCAGAATCAGAAGGTGTCAGTCTCCCTTGCAGAAACTGGCTTCTCAAGGGTGAGAATCAGATAGGAGCCCCTGTTTTTAATCTTGGTTATTACTACAGGAATTCAGATTTTCTATCTAAATATAAAAATTAAAACTAACTTATGGTGTGTGATCTGGAATAAATCAAAACTATTGCTTTACTTTTTATCTTCTTATCTAGTTTTGCATACTGGAAAAAGGTGGTTTATTATATGTCCTGTGGTGGAAAACCCTACTACTGATGCACCAGAATTTTCTCCACCAGTTCCTCAGAGTGCACAACAATCTGAAGGTCCAGGTATTTACAAACCTTAGATTTTTTTAGAAAATGTTGTCTCAGAAGGGAAAGAAGTCCCTTGGCTTTGATCCTCAGTACCCCAGTCCCTCAGGAAACTCTGGGGGCTTTGGGAAGGCAAGGAGGGAGGAATGGACCCTCATGTATGTCTGCCTTGGCTTAGAGCTGTACTCACCAGTCTCTTGTTCCAAGATGATAAAGAAAAGTTCCTGAGCTCTAGAAGGGCTCTGCTTCCTTACCCTTTAGAATGTGTACTTTATGAAGCCTAGGCCTCATTGTCTTTGTTTAACAATCGAAGTTGAAGACACTTCTACATGCTAGAGACATCACATAGTTTGAACAACCTGTGCCATCCTGTCCTTGTTCAAGTGCTGAAGTGAAATATTTCAGAGTAACGTTCCTGTTGATTAGGAAACAGTTATCACACAAAATTAGTGCACATCTTTTTTAATGAAGAGCCTTCATTAAGTCATGCATTTTTAGTGTGTTTATAATACTGAACCAAATTAGAAATGTTTATCTGAGTTTGGGGGGATGTTCCAGTTTTTTAAGTGTCTGCCTTACGCTATAGTATGGCTGAGATTGTAATCACAGGATCATAGGGGTTGGGAAGTACCTCTGGAGATCATCCCCCTGCTAAAGCAGGTTCCCTAGAGTAGGTTGTACAGGAAAGCATCCAGATGGGTCACTGCAGCCTTAATTTTTTCTGTTAGGCAGCACAGATCGGTTCAGGCGAGGTGTGGTTGTCACTGTAGCTATCCAGAAAGCTCTGCAGTGGCTTTGTTTCACTCTGTACAGCCCATCAGAAGTTCAAATGCTGTTTATGTCCTTCCTAGACCTGGAGCAGTCAGATGATCAGCAAGCAAACTCTGCAGTGCCGGATGGGCCTGGTGTCGTAGCTTGTCAGCAACTTCCTCTACAAGCAAGTGTCTGTGACAGCCCCATTGGGGCCACTCCATCTTTGGCACAAATTCCTGCTGCAGCATCTTCAGCTGGCTTGCCAAGCCAGGCAGAGCTCTCAGCCCCAGCACCAACGGGACCTGCTCCAAACATCCTGGAGCAGGCAGCTGCTAATGGAGGCCAGCCGGAATGTCCTCTACTGATAGCAGCATTGCCCACCACGCCTGGCACTCCAGCCCCAGGTGCTGCCCTGCCGGAGGAGCCCTCTGATGCTCCCCTGGCTGCTCAGCCTACTCAGCACGTGCAGCAGCAGGCAGATGAGTCCATGTGTATCCCTGACGTGGAGATAGCATGTTGCAGTGTCGGGCCTCCCAAAGCAGTCCCACCAGCTCCTGCCAAGGCAGCGGAGCTCTGCCCGCTCCCTGTGCTCTCAGATGCTGTTGTTTTGGAGCGGCAGCCTGCGGCCCAGATCCCTCACCTGCCAGAGGCCGGCCAGCCCGGTGTGGTGCAGCACTCCTTTGTGAACCAAGTGTTTCCTGCGTCTGTTGCATCTGAGTCTCTCAGTCTGGCAGGATCTCAACTTCAGAGCCCCACTCACGTGTCCATGGCCGCATCCCAGCAGCACATGATGATGTCCCAGACACAGCCCTGTGCCAGCGTGGGGATCAGCCTGCTGCAGCAGCAGCAGCAGCCATGCACGGTGGAGTCTGATGGAGAGGGGCCACCCCGGGTGGATTTTGTTGACAACACAATAAAAAGCCTCGATGAGAAGCTGCGCAACTTACTTTACCAGGAATATGTCCCAACTTCTTCAGCATCCGCAGGAACTCCAGATGCTTTTGTGCCATTGGAACAGGCTGACAGTGAGTTCAACTCACCACCGTTTACCGAAGATCAAGTTCCCAAGATGGTGTTGGATTTGAGAGAACCAGGCCACAATGCCACAGATACCTGCCAGGAGGTGAAAGCTGCTGAGGCTCAGTTTGTACCAGCTGTACCACCTGAGATCACACCTTACCCAGTACTGGTTAGTGCAGCGGTTATTTCGCCCTTCTTATCTCTAAATCCAGCTGACATGGACAGCACGGAATAGAGCTCAGAAACAGTCTGTAGTGTAATATGTGTATGGGCTTCTTGCTTCTCTAAACATTTTACATCTGCTCCTTGCTGATTACCTTTCGTCCTGCCTGCTTTCCATTGTGAATGTTCTCTTAGAGTGCATCTCATGAAGTTAGAACTTCAGTCACTTTACACGAACATTTATTAGTGAAAGACAAATTATTCCTTTGGGCTTTTAAGTGATATCTTATTTCAGTCTTCTCAGTGTGTCTTTTTTTTTTTCTAAAGCAGGCAGAAATGTGAATTTTTGTAGTTTAAGATAACGTGCATCATGGGTATATTCATTAAGTTCTGAAGAGGAAGATAGTGTTTGGTCAGCTGGCTCTGACATGGTGTTGTCTGTGCCTTATTTGCACGTATAGTTGGTTACATGGGGATGTTCTCCTTCACCCTTGCCTCACACCACAGCAAATGCACATAGCAGCAGGGAGGTGGTAGAGAGTGTCCCACTTGTGGATGAGGTGGAATCAGAACCATTTCACAGACCTCCTCTAAAGAATTATTATGGTCTGAGTTTTGCTTTGTATTGTTATCACAATGTTAGTAATAAATGTTTAATTTGCATACTATTCATTTATGACCATTTTTAGAATATGTAGTAAGTTACTGAAATAGCATAGACTCCAAACACAGCCTTATCTCTGCTTCTTTGAAAATGAAATACAGTAGCACTGAGCATTAAATATTTATGGGTTTTATTATTATTGTTGTTGTAAGTTATTGGCAGGGATTACAATACCTGTTTTCTAAGTCAGTCAGAATAAAATAAGCACAGGACCCTTTGCACAAACGCTACAGCTGGGAGAGGACTCCATGGGTAGATGATTGCTCAGTTTTCAGGAGCAATCTCTTTTGACTTGCTCTGAACTTAGCAGAGTAAGACTTCCCTGGGAAGCAGGTGAGGAAAGCTGAGCTTTTGTGTTTTGGTTTTGTTGTGTTTTTAATTTTACTTTGTTTACTGTAGTAGGTGCCTTGGATCATTATTCACTCTGTGGCTGTGTGTTGCAGTCTCTCAAATGAAATGCTGAGGTCATGAAATTGAAAAGACTTGCAGCTTTTTTGGCTAGAAGATCGATGTATACCTTCTTTGAAAAGGCTTCTGGAGATAATCACATCACCACTACCAAGAATGAGGCTGTTCCATACAGTGTCAGATGGATGAACTGTTGGAGAGATGCTGTATTTCATGGAAATATGGCTGTACTTGAGCAACTGGTTCCAACTTTTTGGTGATAAATGACCACCTGCTGCAGTTACAATGCTCTGTCTGCTCTCTACTGGAGAGACACCACATTTCATGCAAAATATGTGGTTTGGCAGGAAAAACAAAACAGAACAAAACCAAAATTCATATATAATTCAGTGCCTGTGTTATCATAACATAGGTTGCAGTCTCCTCTGTGACACTGCTACCTCTTTGTCTTTCAAGGGAGAAAAAATGGAGGAGTTAAAGGAAAAGCTAGGAGGCCACCTCCACAAGCAGTATAAAATAGTTTTGTACTCCACAATAGTGTGAGTATAGATGGATAGTGGGAGAGAGAATGAGAATGCTTTGGCTTTCTGCTAGTGACTGAAATGCTTCTCTTTTTTCTTTTCACTGAAAGCTTGAAAAGTCTGAGGTCACTGGCGTCGGGGCTGAGTCCTTGGAAGCAAGAGGTGGGTCAGCAAGCAAAAGAGGTAATGCTCCTTTCAGTGCTGAACTGCAGCAGTGGATCTGTACTTGATCTGTACAGCCTGGTCCTCTCCCGTGTCTCCTTGCTGCTAGCTCTTGGTTAACTGCCCAGCAGTACCCAGCACGTTGCTGACCCTGCTGTAATATAACCAGTATTAAATAGCTCACTCCTGTCAAGCTTCCTAGAAATAAACTGCCTTGCAGGCAGATTTATTTTAAACCTTAAGTAGGTAATGTATGCCTGTGGTATAAGGTGTTCATGTGGAAGTCTACGATCTCAACAGTAAATTTCTGGTACAATTAAAATGCTTGAGCAGGAAGTCCCTTGGATTTCTGGGGCTGCATAAATAGGAGTTGATGAAAATCCTGTGGTTGAATGTAGCATCTCTGGGGAGAAGCTTGTAAGATGTTTGAGAGTCCCATGGAGAGCTAGGAAGAAGTTCTTTTCATTAAGTATTTGCAGATATAATGGCAATTTCCATAATAAAACAGTTGAGCCAGTAAGAAACTGAGCAGTTGTAATGCTCCATTTACCTGTCTTGTAAGTCATAGGAAGTCTTAAAAGCATTGAGGAGCCTGAAACTCCTACCCCTGTCACAGGTAGGGGGGTCAGGGAGGGGTAGTGATTTCTTTTCCGGGACTGTCATGGCAAAGTGGTGCCAGGTTTGTGTGATGAGTGACAGTTCTTTGGTGACACACCTGGAGCCACCTGCAGCACCTCTGGCTGGTTCAGAGCTGCAGCTCATGCGCTGCCTCTTCAAGATGTATGGAAGTACATTTCTCCCAGAATTAAGTAAGAGGGACCTCAAGTCATATAAATTGCCAAAAATGTTTGTGGCTCATTGGAATCCACTGCATAGGTCAGTGCAAGAGGGGAGCTCTGGGTCTCATGTGTTAATTTGTCTCATTAAAGGCAGAGAAGAGCATGTGCAGGTGAAATGTAGCACTGTGTGGTAGAATTAATGTATCCTGATTATCATAAAGCAAGAATATATTTCACCACTTCAGGAGTTTGAAAGTGACAGTTTCCTACCTTGTGTT
Organism: Cyrtonyx montezumae; assembly: GCF_038088225.1. Classification (NCBI taxonomy): domain Eukaryota; kingdom Metazoa; phylum Chordata; class Aves; order Galliformes; family Odontophoridae; genus Cyrtonyx; species Cyrtonyx montezumae. The sequence continues at coordinate 6,937,869 of NW_027072067.1, forward strand.
CACTCTGTGTTCACTCTGTGCAGTGTGCCATGAGAAAGCAGCTTTCTAAAAAGCCTGTGTACACTGCTTTAACTTCAAAAGCAGTGGTCCAGGGGTACAATAGTGTTGTCTAGATTATTCCAATGACATTCCACTTCTCACATATTTTTGTGGTCTAAGTGGTCATTTTCTGAGCTGGTAATTTTTGCTTTCAGCAATGTGGTGTTTAACTTCATTTCAGCCATAGGTATCTGTCAAATGAAAGGTGTGAAGTAATGGTCCGTTTGTGGTCAACTGCAGCATTTTATGTTCATGAATATCTGAGAGCAATTATTTATTTTTCCGAGACATGAAGAATACCTTGGTCATACAGGTTCAGTGTACCATGCAAATTTCACTCTACTTCCTCTCTAAAATTTTCCAGTTGGCTTACAAAATTTCACACTCTTTTTATTATTTGAATTCCCCAAATGAATAGACTGAAGGTAGTGTCCACCTGCAGATAAGTTGTACTGGTATCATTAAGTCTCCCGCATTTATAAAAATAAAAAAGTAAAGAAAAGAAATCCTAGGCCCTGTATTACAAGGAATTGGTATTTATATCGTTCTTCAGTGCTGTGCTGTCACACTTGAGTTTACCATTGGCTTGCTTTATGTAAAATCGTTCTGGCCATTAATTTGTGTTTTTTTGTTTCCCCAAATTGTAAAACAGGATCAGCTGCAAGCATCACTGCAGCTCCTGTGACTCCAGCAAAGGGCCTCCTTCAGGTAACCAGAAACCACGTGTAGTTCTGTATTTGAATGTTACCTTTACTTTCAAGATATTTTACTTATTATAACTCTGTTATTTTCTCCAGGTTGCACCTACATCATCGAGCATAGCTAAACAGATGGAAACTTCTAGAATGAACGAGAAGGCAAAGGCTACAACTTCATCCACGCACACAGATAATGTAACGCATCTATCGACAGCAGATGGGGTGATAAATAACCTTCAAAGGGATGACTCTCTAGACTTGGGTTCCTATGGAAAACAGGCTGGAGCTCATGATAGCGGTACACCATCCAAAACCATTGGCAGGTTTTCAGTAAGGATCGTACAAGATGAATTAACTCCAGCAGCACCGCATTGCTTAAGATTCTCCGCGCCCCCGGACGTCTATTTGGATGAGTTCCCTTCCAGCCCCGACCAGAAGGCAGCTGTCCGGCGGGTGCAGACGGCCTCCTCTGTGGATGTCCTTTGTGAGCAGGGCTCGAGTGATTCTGCCGAGGAACCCCTCCATCGGCAGGCTGCTGCAGCTCAGCTGTTCTCTCCGAGCAGCAGTGCAGCCTCCGACTTGATTAAAAAAGCAGCAGCTTTTCTGCAGAGGACTGGCAAAGCGGGCTCCCAAGGCCCCGATTCCCCAAATGGGCAAGGAACAAAGATTCCTACCATCAACATAACGTCCTTCCACTCGCAGTCATCGTACATGAGCAGTGACAACGACTCCGAGTTTGAAGATGCAGATATGAAGAAAGAGTTGCAGAACTTGAGAGAAAAGTATGTTGGGTTTGCAAACAGGGCTGGGGTAGAATGCGTTCAGATACCCGGGCAGCATCTCTGCTCGTGCTAAGCAAATGTTTCTTGCGTAGCTGCAGTGAGTAAACTGCTCCTGAGCAAATTAGGCATCGCTGAGACCTCCCCTTGTATGTCATACTGCATCATTTTATGCCACACTTTGATTTCCCAATTCCATTTGGAAGTAGAATAATAAGTAGAATAAAAACTTTTTTTTTTAATGTCAGAGAATTTCTGCTGTGATATCAGTTTCCCTGGTTAAAAACTGCACTGATTTGGTAGCAAGCAATAGCATTTGTAATGTGTTTGTGTGCAAGGTTCCGGTGTATTTGCTGTGCAGGGCCACATAAATGTAAAATGGATGTGTGCATAGAGAGCTGTAAGGTGTTCTCTTCATGTCCTTCTCTGCAAGAGCACTTCAGACTAGCAGACTTACAGAGCCATCACTGTTCCTGACCTCACTCTTACAATAGATATCTGCTAACAGATACTGGATTAAAACCCTTGCTTCACCATAGCTAAACCTCTGCCATCTGCCCACTCTTCTCAGGGAAGTCTGGCAGAGACTCAGTAGTCTGAATGTCAAGGCTACACATTTTTGATATAGAACTACACTAATACAAATACTTTAAATCTGACTATGTGGCATTGTTAAATCTGCATGAATAAGGTAGTGGTTCGTGTGCTCTTATTATACGGGAGGTGCTTTTGATTTTCCTTCTTTGTCATATCATTGTATGAGAAGTCAGCCACCGCCTTTGCTAGGTAGATGGTTTAGTCTTCATGTGCTGCTTTTGTGACTGAAGGTTGTTTTGTTTCATCTTACAACTAGCCCTGCTGCCAACATCCAGTACTTTGTCAAACACATGCTAGCAGACTTTTGTTTTTGTATTTAGGCATATGAAAGAAATTGCTGAACTTCAGACTCAGCAGAAGAATGAGATAGAGGCGCTGTACATTCGGTTAGGGAAGCCCCTTCCTCCCAACATGGGCTTCCTTCACTCAGCCCCGCCAAGCGGCCGTCGCCGAAGAACCAGCAAGAATAAATTGAAAGGTGGAAAGCTATTAAACCCTCTAGTTCAGCAGCTCAGGAGTGAAACATCAAGCACAAGTAGGTGCACTAGATTACTTCCCATTTCCTTGTTGTTTTTAGCTGTTATGGTTTTGCTGTATAATTGCATGGACTGGATAGAAGATGCTGATTTTTTTTTTCTTAATACAGTGTCTTAAGCTTGCATGCTGTGAACCATTTTTGAGGTGGACTTCCCTTGAGACAGTCTTGTTACAGTGCCCCATGCTGAGCTGTACCTTCTCTGCACTGTTGACAGTGCTTTGCAGAGAAACATTATCCTACTTGAATTTGGAATACAGCCTGGTTACATTTTCTCATCTTTTCTCCAAATGTGATTTATTGATGTTTGTATTTACTTCTTAGGAGCTGTTTTCCTCTATTGATTGGGTGCTGTATCTTGTTGCTTATTTTTTCCTACAAGATGGTATATAAATAAGATGGGTTTATATTTGCTCCCCCAAGGGCAGGGGATAAGAAAATAGTTAATAAAAGCTGTGATGGATGCTTTGACCATCTGAAGTACTTTGAGATTTTCTCAAATGCTCTCAAACAATATGACAGTCTTGATTCATTATCTCTTTGGAAAGTAGGAAGATGACATTACAGATAACTAATGTAGTATACTCTGGTGCCTATTTCTTCAGCAGAATGTAGAATAGAGTAATTTTCCTTCAGGTTAGTTCATACTGTTGTGTGGAAGAGTAGCATACTTCCAGAGTAGCAAGGAACAAGTGGTGGTGAAGTGGTGGTGCAGATGGTTTTAAAGGCATCACCTCTGTGAATTGTCTCGTTCAGGAGGGACTAGATTAAGCTCAGAAACTTCCTCAGAGGAGTCAGAATCCTCACTAGAACAAACTGCTTCTACTCCTACATCCCCCACGGGCTTAAATTTCGACTGTGGTCGCTCTGTGGACAAAGTATAAATTGCTTTGTTTACAACTTTCCTCTCTTCCCTCTGACTGAATACACTAGTGTACCACCCGCCAGGTACTGATGAGTTCATATGCATGCTGATCACCATCAGTTATTGCATCCCACAGAGCTGTACCCACTCTGGTCCACGCTTCTGGATCAAAGGTGTTAACCACATCAACTTGAAACCCTTGACTTTTACACCACTGTAGAAGTTGTTTTCATGTAGCGTCATTAGTTTTTTGCCCTCTTGTTGAGGGCATATGCGCTCTCTTAGAGTACGCAGGAGGGGTTCGCCAATTGCTGCTGCTTCTGCAGATGCATTCGCCCCCATCCTGCCCCAACTCCTCACCTCTCTGGGTGACTCTTATGCCACACAGCGACTTTCCCTGTCCCTTCAGACAGTACCTCCCTGCCTTCAGTCCCACCAGGTCAGTATCTCCAATCGGGGCTTTTCCCGCACCCACCTCCAATCATGTTGGGGTCACCGATTGCAGGAAGAAAACAATGGCCATAATATGAAGACACTTCATTCCAAACACGAACAGTATATATGGACAACTCTTGTGATAAACAACTTCAGATTGGGCCATGTCAGCTAAGTGGCTGCTTCTGAATGATTGCTTCACTCTTCCTTGTTCCTTCTCATCCGTCCAACCCTTCTCCGTTCATCCAGACTCCCAGCTGCTGTCTCCCCTGATGTCTTCTGACCTTCATCCTACCCCAATGGTCACATCTTCTGTTACAGTCCTACGTAGTCTAGTCCTTCACATCCAGAGTTGATTCTGTATTTCAAATCTGGTAGGCCGTGTTTTCAGGGTCACTGTTACAGCAAGATTGATGCAAAAAAATTATTATAAGACTGTTTTTCTTCAGATGTAAGACAGATTCAGAGGTAAGACATTCTACGATCCATCTTGAATCTGAGTATTTTCACATCCAGGATCTGAAGCAGCGTTCAATCTTTCATAATTATTTTGCTGCTTCTTGGCTAATCTGTGTAGGTTTAGCCTCCATTCCTTGTGGCGAGATGCTGTGAATGCCTGTGATCTTTGTCCATCCATGTGCCAGTTTGTTGTCTGAAGCCATTTGCTGTCTACACAGAGAACCCATATCTCTGCCTCTGCTCGTGGACTTTGGCTGATATCAGCATGTTACTGTAGCGCAAAGAGTTTCAGTCTATTTCTGCATATTCGCCACCACTTTAAATTAGAGAACAGCGATCTGCTCAGTTTTGTTACTTCTTTGGTGCATGCCTTCCTTTGTGCATTTATTTATTTGTTTACTATTCTGAGGCACTGCGTGAAGTTCTTATTACTCTGAGAACCTGCATTCACGCCTGAGTCTCCTCACCCTCGCCTAGTTACTCTCCTCATTTCTGGGGCTTTCCAAGGTCATTTCTCAGGGATGAAGGGCAGGCAGTCCCATGCAGTTATGAATGTATGCTATTTAGCATTGCCTCTGTTAGTTGCTTTTGCTGTTAAATCCATATCACAAATGATTACAAAGCTACTCTGTTGCTGAAGGTTTCTTTGCCTGAGATACCTATATTGATAGGTATACAGATATATACACCTCTATACAAAAATTTATATCTATATATACAGTTATAAAGAAAAAAATCATCATGTCCTTTCAGCAACCTTTTATTTTTCTCCACTTAGTTGCTTTCAGCTCAGGTTTGAGTGCAAACCTGCTTATTCTGCTCAGTCATCTTATGCTTCTGTTGTCCTAATGAGGCACTCCTGCAACTCTAAACAGTGCTCTTTGAGTTCTTGACTCCAGTCCTTCTGAAAAACGCAGAGAAGAAAGTATAAATCAAAATTGCCCCACAAACTTCTTGGAGAATCAGGAGTGGTTATAGTGTGTGTAGATTTTTTTTTTTTGTGGTGCTGGATGTAGTCTGTGCTTCCTGTAGTACTTCAGAATTGTAGACTGCTGTTCTTGGTGGCAAATGAAAAGTCATTTTTTTTTCAGCATTTCTTCAGTAGTTTCGCAGCATTTGCCGTTGCTTGTATTTTGTGTTTGTTCTTTCAGGTAATGTTTCAGATCCTAAGGACTCACCCCACAAAGAAACAACTAAAGCTCAGCCTGGATCTCCCGAAACAACAGGAGTAACTTCCTCTGTGTCAGCCACATTTGGGAAGTCTGTTCAGACACAGCAGCCGTGCTCTGTCAAAGCCTCTTTGTCTTCTGACATCTGCTCTGGCTTAGGCCCCGAAGGAGGCGATGTGAACACAAGCTCTGGCCAAGGTGATTTTTTTTATACCAGCTGTTCAGTGCTAAAAGCTCCAGCACGTGCTAAAATCAATTTGTTTCCCTTACGCTTGAACCTTTAGGAGTGGATTGGCAATCCAAATTACAGGCTTATCTTTAAAAATATCACTGCAGTATTGTCAGGAGAACAAAAATAAAGTATCTCACAAAGTATTAAGAGTCAACGCTCAAGAAGGCACGCTAGATTTTTAGGAAGGAAATGCCTTTTACCTTTGCCAGCAGTGGCTTTGTACTGACACTTTTTTTCTGGAGTCTGCCTTATGGATTTCTTAGAGTGAAAAAAAAAAAAGAGAAGAAAAAAATAGTAACATATGAAGATGGATAGGAGATTGTTTCCCTTGGTTCATGTTGGGCTTCTGTTTTAGCCCCTTGATGTGGGTAGACCTGGAGATTCTCATTATAAAGTACTAATCCTTCTCAGGTGTGGAAAAAAAATAGAACCAAGTTATGTTCCCTTTATCTAAGGGGTTAAGGTTGTGCATGCTTCTCAATCCCACCTGAATGACTGTAGAGCAGATTGGCTGTTCCCCAGTCCTGACTTCTGGTACTTCTGTGTAGTGCATACCTCTGTAGGCTTTGACTGATCTTGTTGCCATGCATAGTGGAAGTTATAATGATGATTAAAATACCTTCCTCTCATTGCACATCCTGCCAAACTAATCTACAAAATATCTATCTGTTCTCTTTTACTGTTATTGCATCCTTTGTGTATGGTCAATTAACTTAATCCTCTTTGGCAAAGTTAAAATGGAGATGTGGATGTTTAACAAAGCTGATTTGACTGATGGTATAGGACATCTGATCACAGCTACTTGTACTTTATAAGTGTCTTTGTTTTCTTCCCTTTATATTCATTTACAGGCTGGACGGTTTTCCACCAAACGTCTGAGAGAGTGACCTATAAATCTAGTAGCAAACCTCGTACCAGATTCCTCAGTGGACCTGTGTCTTTGTCCATCTGTTTGTATTTGTTCTTTTGTATTTTATCACAGTCCATCTTTCTTTTACCCCTTTTTCCAATTTCATGTTTTATATCTCTAATATGTTTGGCAGGATGCCCCTTTTTCTGAGCCATCTTATCTTTCTTTTTTATCTTTCTTTTAAGTAATCATCGTGAACACACCTTATTTATATTAATTTTTCATATGAAAGCTTTTTTTGCACTGCTTTTGGCTCATGCCTGGGCACCAAAAGCATGTGTGGAAGATCTCATCATTTATGATATAGCTTAATGGTAAATTTTATCCTGGACTTATCAAAGCTTTTGTACTTTATGTGATTTATGTTGAAGTAATTTTTTTATTTGCAATGTGGCAAATATATATGTCTGCTGTCCCGGTTCCAGCGACAACAAAAAGAAATCCATCCTTCTGTAGACGAATGGTCTCTTTCACACATGTTTGGACTATGAAGACATGCATGTAGCAAGCTGATACAATACTAGAAGGTCACTGAAGGGTATAACTTCCATACAAGGGCTGTATTAACACGACCTACAGTACTGTTTATATCCACTCTATTTTCTTTAATTTTTTTCCCCCCGCTCTTTGCATGTGGAAATGCTGAGACGATAGTGCTCCAGCTAGTTCTTTCAAAATGTCTTTTCTAGGTGGGCTTTTCCCCATGTTTTCACTTCAATTTGTTTAAGTGAGCAATTTTTATATACTCCTAAGTGGCGGGAAGATCCAGTTACTCCAAAGGAGAGTGCCGTTGACTTTTTGTGTAAACTGATCTGGCTGAAGCACTGCGCTCAGTTTATTTTCTTATGACCTTATGTGACCTCTGAGATGAAGTCAATTAGCAGTTCATCAAAGCAGAAATAAGTAAAAAGCAGTATCAGATTTTTATATGATACTCTGAAATGGATTGCTAGGATCCAGTATTTCTCAATTCAGATAATTGTGCACCTACTATTTATACCTTATTTGTATGACTTTGAAAGTAATTGGCAATTCAACCAAACGATATCAAGCTATTTAATTAAAAAGTGCAAACCTTTTTTACCTAACAGTATTTGCTGCCCTTTAGGCAAACAGATTTTGCTTGTACAATAAAGATATGTTGGGCTGACCAGGTACTATAGGCCACTTACATATAAAATTAGGAAGGCTGATAATGTTCTGGAGAAAACATTTGGTTAACCCAGTGTTTGTTTGCATTGATACCAAGGCTCCCGCTGGAGTGCAATGTTGCTCATCATTACCCACGCAGTATAGATCCAAGGCACAAGACCACTCAAAAACACTCCCTCTAATACTATGAATAAACAATAACTTTAAGAATAACCTTGATTTTGTTTGAGGTCCCTAAAATCTAGGCATTCAGGTTCTTGAAAACTGATGTTTAGTGCTTAAGCACACTGCGTTTGTTTTCACATCAGTTTTTAACAACTGTTGAAGCTCTGAGACAATTTTCCAAGTACCTGAGGGAAATTCTGTTAGTGATTTTTGCCATTTGGTGTTATAATGGATGTAGTAGCTTCTTCTTCTGCATGCGTAAATCTTGGGAGTGGTTTAATTTATCTTTCACAAAACCACCATTCAGGAGGTTGCAAAAAGACTGGGAGGTGGTGATTCACAAACAGCGTATTAAAGAAGCTTGGGTGCATGGATATTGTGAATGAAACCGAGGGAATATGTGAATTCTTCAAATTATCAAGCTTCCCAATAACTTTAAACAATCAGCAGCACTACAAATTGGTTTATGTTCTCAGCCCATATGTTATCTTCTCTGTTTCTTTGGGCAAAGTATTCAGAGATGTGCACTCCCCTGTTTCTGAGTCATAGCAGAACTGAACTGGGGATCTGTGAGGAAGCTGGGGCTAAGCAGCCAGAGCCTGCAGACGGGTCTGGTGGTTCCATCTAGTGGGTGTCCAGAGCAGCTGTGGGCCTCAGGGAACCGTGTGAAGTGATGGTGATGGTAAGAAGAGGGTCAGCTGGCTCGTGGCCCTTCTTCTCTGCCAGGGAGATGGGCTGCATGGTGCAAAGGAGACCTGAGGGTTTGCAGCAGCTCCTGTGTGTGCTCTGTGTGAGCATCTCTGCATGCAGGAGCACCAAGAGTGGGTTTGAAACACTGGGAGCATGCATGTGGGCCTGAGCTGTGACCTTTGGATGCAGGTAGCTGTTTGGTGGGACTTGGCAGTTCAGCTGGATCTGTCCCACAAATCAAGGCTTTGTTTTGTTATTCGAGAACTGCTGGGAGGATCTGTGCTGCAGATGCTCTGCATCTACACATTTGACTTAGGAATAACAGCACTCTGGGGAGCTCACATGTTCTGGAGCGAGGCATGTATTGTATTAGTAAATACATTAGCAGCATGCTTCCATAAAGGAGTGTTCAGGTGCTTTAAAGACAGTTTTACCAGGCTTACAGGTACCTGGCTACACCTATCAAGCTTGAACCCTTTTGGGTTCTCCCAGAACTGCTTTTTGATCTGTCCTCTTGTCCAGTATTGCCTTTTCCTTCAACTTCTCATGGAGTGAAATGTTTTTGATGGTCTCCAGCATAGTTTTAGCCCAAGATTCTTCTGTGGGTTAAATTGCAAGGGCATCACAGAGAGGAGTTTGCACTGATTGTGAGTGGGGTTTTCAAAAGCTCCACTTAGCTTAGACTTGTAATCTCATGCAAAGCTATTTTTGTCAGGTCTGTAGCAATTAATATATTGTATTTGAATGGGATTATGGAAATGATCTGACAACTTACTGCCACTTCAATTTTGTTGTAGCTTTCAAGCTTTTTGGCAGCTGTTACAGTACAAATATAGGGCAGTAGTGTTTTGTTTTTTTTTGTCCTGTAAGATACAATAGCTCCTTAATTTCTCATATGTTACCTCTGGAATTGGAAATAAAGCACTTAGCTTAACTTTTACAGTCTAAGATTAAATCTCAATTAATTAGGGTTCATCTCCTTTTCTTCCAGCCATTAAACACCTTTATTGTGGAAGTAATACAATTAATCTGGTGAATTAGGTTTACCAAGTGCACTTTTAATTGAATTTGAATTTAAATCAAATCTTAGCTGATGATCATCGCTCCCTGCTAGGTAACGTTCCCATCTCCCAGGCAGAGTGCTGGAATGGTGCAGTTGGGAAGAAGCAGCTCTTTTTGGTGATTCACCTTTTTGTAGCACTTCTCTTAAAGCAGGCTCCCTTCGTGTGGGTACCTCGTGCACGTGCCTGGTATCAGTGCTATCTGTCACTTCCCCACGTGTTTTGGAGCCGCAGGTTTGCGTTGGCACCCAGGGTGCACGTGAGCTCATGACTTGGTGCTCAGGAAGCAGCAGGGTTGGTGATTAAGCATTTTTATATGCATTTGAGCATGTACTGCAGTCCGCTGCCCACTTCTAGTTATTGTGGGCATTTTTCATTTGCATACAGATTATGCCAACTTCTACCTGATAGTTAAGAAATTAACATTATATTATTATGTTACTACCGCTGATGTTTCTATAATGGGGACTGCTATCCCACTTTAAAAGATAGGCATTGTAAAACATGAGGGAAAAGAGGGAAAAAATGCAACACCGTGTTCAATTGTGAATGTGACTTGTACTTTTCATCCAAGCTTTGAGTTGAGAAACTAAGCTTTTGGTCATGCTTGCATAAGACATTACTGTAGTCATACCCTTCTGATTTTCCTGGAATAGAAACTTCATTAAACTATAGGAAATAACAAGCAAGTTTCAAGCCAATCGTTCTGTTCCTCCTCATGCCACCCATATCAGAACACAAACATTTCTTCTCCCTTTTTTCCTCCCTCTTTTCTTTATTTTCTCTTCTCCAGTCTCTGAGTGATGTCTCTCCTTTCTCCTTTGAAGACTCATTCAGAGCCCATGTCAACCTGGACCTGCAATCTCTGAGTTTAAAGCTGCATTTCTTGCACAGTAAAATAAAACAGTGGCACCAGTTTACCACAAAGAAGAGCACATACGTTCTGTATCTTGCTTTCTGCCCAGCCTTCTGATTTTACTCATGTGTTCAAGTGCTTCTTCACAATAAACTTACCATGCCCCATATCAGATATTCATCTCCTCCCATACCATAATGATATTCTTCTTATCATGTCCAAAATACCTTTCAGGAAATTTGGCACTCTAATGGAAATGGTGCCAATGTCTGGCGAGATCTAACTGTCAAATAGGGTTCTCTAAACACATCTGGCACTGTAGATAAATGTCCAACAGAATATGTAAAATAATGAAGGCTCTAACAAGATATAATAATGAAAAACCATGCAGTTTGGTTAAATGAGAACTCAGCTACACAGCTGGATTGTTTTTCTGCACTTGGACAAGACATAAGGGAAACTCATTTACAGTTACTTTTAATTAAAAGTTCAGAATCTCACATTTAAACACCAATCATACTAATAAATATTTGAGAAAATTGGCCTCAGACCTGCAGAACAATGTATCTTTTTGGACTTGTAAAACGGGATGTTTTAGGGTTATTGTACAGTTCGTCTTTGCAGCCAGACTAGCGTTACTTGTTCCTGAAAGCATTTTTGGCCTCCTATCACAAACTGAATTGACATCATTTCCTGCATAAATAGGAATCAAAATCTCCTATTAGGAAGCCAAGGCAATTTGAAACAAAAAAAAAAATGCATCTTTAAGTCATGGGACCTTGCTTTTGGCATGCTGTCGTACTTCTCAAAGCTTCTGAATGGCTGCACATTAATAAAGGTTTGAGCTGTCCAGTTACTTAGACTTCCTTTACTCACCTGAACTGCTGACTTTGTCTGTCCTTTCTTGCATAATAACTACTCTCTGATTGCTTAAAAGTACAGAAGCTTGTCCGTCAGATTTGCTATGTTTAGTCTTACCTAATTCTGTATGTCTTGTATTGTTTTACCTTGTAGGGTCCACCTTGAAACGACTATGTCTAGGCAAAGATCACAGTAGTAGTAACTATCCCATTTTTGTTTCTCAGTATTTCCTTCATGGCATGGGATGCTTTTTCTTTGAGTTTTGTTCCTTATTTTTACTAAAAGCTAGTTGTTTAATGAATAGAGCTGATGCACTTATACTGGTATGCAATTAGACTATATTTATTGTGATACTTTCCTAGTAATGCATGTGCTGTGATGTTTGGGAACTACGCATGCTGCAAGACAGTCGTGGTATTCTTTGTGTGTGAGATTGTGCACGCATGCAGCCAGAAAACTGGATTGTGTGTTTGTTTTCCTTAAATACACACCTCTGTATGACTGCAGTTTTCTGCTGGAGGACTTTATAGCTTAAACTCTCTTGTTCCTGTGGAGATGCATGAAATGTTAAACACTAATTGAAGAGCTTTCCTGTCCAAATACTTATTTTCTCACTGGTCCCTTTCACTCGAGAAAAGGAAAAGGAAATGAGCAGTGTTCACTTACAAGTTGTGTTGCAGGTTGAATGCATGATCATTTAAAGGTTATTAATTTATTTTATGTAACCATAGGAGTGCTAAGTCTATTCAGTTTCATTGACTGGTAGCTGATAACAGGAAATGGAAAACTGAATGTTTGTGTTTGCTTATGTAATAATTTTACTGCTGTTCTGTGAACTTTTTGCTTGGAGAGATGGTCTTTATTTAAAATATTTAGAGAGTAAATCTGTTTGTAGTAAGTTTCTTCCAGTTTGCTGCTGGTCTTGCTGTGTCAGACTTGTAGTTACCAACCAATAAATAGGTCAGATCTCTTCCTAGAGACATATGAGCCTATAAAATTAAATTTCTGTTAGTGCTCTTCCCATCTACATTAATCTTTCCCAGAAGTTCTGTACCTCTGTGTCAGAAACTCACATGCTCACTTGTGTCCTCCTTTCTCCTTTTTCTTCTGTACATTCAAGGTTTCAATGTTATTTTTTTTCTCCCAAAATATGAAGGTGGCAGAGGGAGGCTGTGGGTCCCGGAGCCTTTGAGACACTGAGGCCAACTCTTAACATACGTGCTAATTAATTTTTTTCCAGGAGGGCAGTGCACTTTTGCAAGTGAAATATGCTTTTAAAATGCATGAAGCTGTGCCTCACATGCCCATGGCAGTCTTCTGTAGAGAGACTTTGCAAGCCTGGCAGCATCGGTGGCACTGGGAATGCATCTGTGCATTTATTCCTTCTCTCTTGGTTGCAAATTTCAGTTGAGAGCAGTTCTGGGCAGGGAACACTATGAGATGTAATCTGGATGCGTTGGACTTGGACCATTTCTTTAAGCAAAGGAGTTCTGTGGAAAGATGGGGGAGGGCAAAGTCAGGAAAGCCACTGTTTGAATTGCAGTGTGTGGGAAGCTATGTGAACAGCTAGGTGGTGAAATGGAGATGCCATTGTCAACTTTCTTTGTGTGTGATTTTCCAGGATCCTCCACCAACAGTCTCGTAACGTGTCCTGAGCCCCTCCCGCAATCAACTCTGCAGGTTCAGGCCAACAACAGTAACAACAAGAAGGGAACATTCACCGATGATCTTCACAAGCTGGTTGACCAGTGGACAAGCAAAACTGTTGGAGCTGCACAGGCAAAACCCTCTTTAAACCAACTGAAGCAGAACCAAAAAAGGCAGGACATGGAGCCAAAGGCAAATCCCATGCAAACGCAGAATGAGACATGTGGAGTAAGTGGCACTCCTTGAAGAACGTACCTTTTGCTATGTTTCTGACAGCCTTTGCAGAACTCAGATTTGGAGGAGGAAATAAACTAAATTACTTCAGACTGCTGCTTCGTATAAATGTCCAACTCTATTCATTAAATACTAAAACTTCATTTTTTTAATTGTCTTTTGGAATAATCTTGGGAGATATATGGGCTGCAAAATATATATATTTAAAAATTTATATTTTTAAATTGCAGGCTGCTCATTAATAGTAATATGCAGCAGTACTTATATCACTAACTGTATGTTCTTTGACTTAAGTTTTTACTATTGCTAACATTTTCTTCTTTTTGACATTTAACACAGATCTTCCTCAGGCAGGCAGTGCCTGTGCTAGCAGCCTGCTGGCAGCAAGCTTTTGTCTTAGCAAAAGCAATGTTTGGTACTGCACTGAGACAGGGCACTGCTCAATGTTGTTCTGACCCTTGTTTCATGTCCCGCACTGTGCAGCACTGATCTCGTGCATCTGTAAGGCCCTCTGTCTCGTGGAAACACCATCCTCAGGAATTCCATCTAAGTGAAGTACAACTGAGCAGGAACTGGTGGTGCCCATTTGTCCTCTCTTAATTTCCGTAGCAGGCAAACAGTACCGTGTGTTTGTGTCTGTGTTCGGTGCTTGTTTCTGTCACTGCATGACGGTGTTGAGGATACAGCCAGAATCCCAATTCAGAATTCTCTCCCACCCAGGTCTGGTTTTCCTGATCCCTTTCTCATCCTCAGATGAGAACCATCAGGCAGATGGTTCCTCAACTGATTATTTTTGCTGGATATATTATTTTGGAGGAGCGGAAATAGAACCAAATAGAGGAAAATAGATTATTTATAAAGGCAAAGAAATTATGAGAGTAGAACTAGTGAAGGATTTCATAGTAATCCCTTAAAAACAAGATAATTGGACTTGGGTACGAAACCATTGCCTTTTCGGTATGTAGAGGGGAAGAAGCTTGGATGCAGCAGTGGCAGCCCGGTAGCTGTTCAGGTGGGACCTGCTGAAGCAGGAACTTGCTGATGTGTGTGTTTTGCTACCTGCTGGTCTCAGGAGATCACTGATTTCCCAGGGAAAAGCACTTGTGTAAGCTTATTAAGCAGTTTTGCATCGATTCCTGGTGGACGTTAATGAACAAAAACTGGAGAGTAAATAATCTCTCTCCATAGCGATGGTTTAAACAGCGTAAACATGTTCTGGAGTAGAAGTGACGTCAAGACCCTGTTAGTTCTCAGAAAACAAGTCATGAAGGTGCCAGTAAACACAAATAGAACGTCTCTGGAGATGCTCTAGGAAGTGATGGTGAGGGTACAGGCTCTGTTCCTTTGTTGTCACGTACTCTTTTTGATGTGCTTTTTGCAGCTTGTTGTCTTTTCCAAGGGACTCCTGTGCTAGATGGAAGTATCTGGTGGGATTCTCTGCCTGCTTACAACTCTGGAAAAGAGATGTGGGGGGAAGTCTTCTTATCTTAATGATGTAAACATCAATTTAGGATTGATCTTTGCCTTCTGCTATGTGCTGTCTTAACGTGGTGATTTTAGAGGGTTTGCTTTTATAGAGTATGTCTGTTCCAAGGATTTAACGAGGCTGAAGTAACTCAGATTATTTACAAAGAGGGTAGAAAGGTTGAGATTCCCTGCTCTTTGGTTCACATAGTCACTTGCTGCTTGGAACACTCGTAGCTGGGGGCTGTGAGCTCTGTGCCAGTTGGTGGCAGGTGACTTCATGCACCAGTCCTAGCAGGAGTGTGAGCTGCAGAAGGGATGTAAATGTGGATGGCTCATCTGTTAGGGTCGTCCTTAAGGTGTTTTGTTTGCAGGAGTGGCACAGCATGCCACAGACTACTTCAGACCTTCCAATATGGCACAGCAATGCTGAATTGCATTTCTGAGCCGGGAGCAGGAGCTGCCACTGCGCTGCATCCGCCCGCCCTCCTGGGCCAGAGGAAGCAGAAAATAGGAGCACAAATGTGATGAAAGAACCTTTTTAAGCAGTCCGGGGGCAGATGTAGAAGTTGAGTACCTTTTCAGATTCAACTTAAAGGGGATCTGAAGTGAAGGGAGAAAAACACTTTGTGATGTTGGGAGAAAAAACTGCCAGGAGATGAGGGAGGAAGCAGAGAGGATTCTTAGCCTGGGCAGCCAGGCGTGTGAACCAGTGACACTCGTTCTTGGAGTTATTTGGGGAGATGCTCTACTTGCAGTAAATCAGTGTAGAGTCCAAACTTCAAAACTATATGAGACAAAAAGCACTCAAGAAATCACAAAGGGCTGAAAAAAAATAGCTTTCTAACAGGGAGCATGTAAAGTTCAGGCTGTACTTCTTCCAGCCATCTGTTAGCACTATCTTTTTGTCTTTTTTGATTAAATGCAAAATTACCTTTGCAATAAAAGAACTTAGGAGCACTAAACAGATACCCAGCTCATCAGAGAAATTTTTAATAAGGTTTGATGTTGGAAATAAAAGCTAGATAAATTGGAAGCACGGTGATGATTATCATTCTTTTTATCTTTGATGGTGCCAATGATGAAACATTGGAACAAACCAGAAGGAAAGTGATCAAGCTAGCTGTCTCATGTAGTCCAACTGAGTATTTTGTTGTGGGAGGAACTAACATTGGCCCATTGTGACAATTGGAAATGCAGGGCAGGGCATTTCTAAATTTCCTTTGGAGTTTATGGGAAAGGAAGGTGTCTCCTTAAAGAGTTCTTAGACAGGAGTAGGAGCTGTGTGAGTTGTCCTGTGGTGTTTTGTTGGCTGTAAGGTCAGCCCCAGGGATCAGCACCAGGCAGAGCTCTTCCATGCAGCCAGTGAGCATCCTCCAGGGGTGCAAGTCTAGGGCACGTGTCACATGAGGTATGCAAAGAAGACATCAAACCAGATGGCCCCCTTCTAATCTATGTCTATTTTTTCCCAAAGTAAAACTGCAGTAAGTCATTGGTGGGGGTACCATTATTTTAATTCTCTCTTCCTGTCCGCATACTGCCATTTATATATAAGCTAGTGTGGCTCATTTCAAGTCTTCTCTTTCACCCTGGCATTAGTTTTCCCCCCACTCCCCTTCAAGATGCCCTTTCAGTGGATGTGTTGGTGATGGCTTAACGGTTGGACTTCTGGTGATCTTGGAGATCTTTTCTAACCCTAATGATTCTATTACTGTAAGATGCTTCTAACCAACGGCAGCAAATTTGTTTGCTACGTGAATACAATATGTTATCGATGTATTTTTGTTTAATTAAGTGAAAGCTACTCTTTAAGGTGGAAATTAGCTCAGAAGAGAAATCTGTGAATTGTTTAATAAGCTGCCTAAAGAGTTTGGGGGTTTTATTTTCTTCCTTTCTATCGTTACAAGCACAGAAAGCAATAGTTTGGGTGCAAAGGAGGACTTAAAATTCTGCTTCGTTTCCATGAAAGTGACAATTCCACCAGCAAAAAAAGTTGCCTGTTGGTTTGGCTGCAGATCTCAGTTAATGCATATTAGAAGCTTGTGAGGAGACCTGTAGGCTTCCAGTTGCATTACTAGAGCAGTGAAGTGTTCCTTTTCAGAGGTTTTTATTTGAACAGAGAAGTATGCATGAATTCTTACTGTCAGTAATATGAAAGGGAGTAGGAGATACTAGGCAGAATTAAGTCAGACTGCCTGAAAATCACTATTTCTCTCATGCTTATCCATCCATTTTTGAAGGCATGATGAAGTAATCCTTTGTAACAGGTAATTGTGGTTACTACCAGCAGGGGAATAGATCTCAGAACCTGAGCTGCTTTCTGTGTGCAAAGCACTGGATGTTGTGTGGCTACAGGTGTCTGGGAAGATGTCTGGGAATAAAGAGTGTACTGAAGACATTTTGTCCCTTTGTACTGTTACATGACTGTATGAGTGTTAAAGAAAAACTATTACCAAAAAAGAAAAGCTGTAAATATGCTCTGAATCCGTGCTATGGTTGTATCTGTGAGGTGTGCCAGTCCGTGTCAGTCGGTGACGTGTGTGGTGGTGTAGGCACTATTAGTAATCGCTGCACATCTGTTTGCATTCAGAGCATCCTCATTTTAATGAGCCACTTGCCTGGGAAGCATGCACTCTGGAGATAGCTGCAGATGCAAGAATGGAACAGAAGGATTATTAACACCTTTTACTGTGTTTTCCATGTCTTTTGGATTGGAAGAATGTTACAAATTTGATGTGTCTGTGCTTCGCTGAAGCTGTTCAGCACTGCCTGCTCGTTCTGAATGTCAGAACAGCTTTCCAAGATCTTAAAGAACACAAACACAGACCTTCAGTAGCACCTCTTAACTTTGGGTTTTCAGTACACTGATAAAGGAGGGATAAAAACCAACTAGAGAACTAGAGGCTTAAAAACAAACAAGCAGAAGCCTCTTGTCCTGTTTGAGTGCGGGCTGTTGTTAGATCTGTTTTCAGCATGCTCTAAATGTGGGCTCCTTGAGTTGGTATGGGATTTGCATCTTGTGCCGCCTGCTTTCAGTCCCCAAGATAACCTCATTGTGAATGTTGTCAGCAAGGTGCCTTGCAGTCTCTGTGGCTTTGCTAAAGCTGTTTTGAGGACTGTACCTCTGCTTGCTCATCTCAACGTTTCAGTTTTTGCGTGCTGGAGGAAGGATTGTTTCAGCCTTCATTGGTGTTGATTCATTATAGGTTGTCCAAAGATTGTGGTTTAGTAGATGAGTTTGTCTAAGATGTGTAATACAGGAGGAGTCACGAGCTGGCTGTTTTTGCTGCTAACAGCATGGGCTTTGCTTGTTTGAAGCATGTGACAAGGCAGAGGACACAACCTTACATTGTAAACGTGTTTTTGTCACCACACAAACAGGTGTCAATGTGTATGTGGATCGTTTGGGTTTGCAGCATGATGGTATTTATTCCTGGCTGACATGCATAGCTTCAAATATAGCTGCTACTTCACTGAGTCGTTTAGAAAGAAAAGGTAAAGCTGCATAAATCGGGTAAAGTAGATTGCTTAGCATTTGAAAAGATCTGAAAATAAGGTGGTTTTTTTCAGTTATAAGTTTTAAACTTGCTAAAATGTCACATTGCATTTTCAGTGCCACTTGAGAAAATCTATCACTTTTAGAAGAAATTCCCTGTATTGGTTAGGTACCTCCACCAGCACTCTTTGTCAACCACTTCACCCACAGCCATGCAGTGAGGTGGAAGCCATCGTTCTGAGGATGCCAAGCGTGGCTCTAATAACAGCCATAAGAAGTCTTCATGTTGTGTAAATGTATACGTCCCCAGTCGCTTCGTTTGTTGTCCTTTGCTCTCTGCTGTGAGTTTTGGTGCATCCTTATGGATGAGTGATTTTAAATTCATTCTACCAAAGCAACTATTTCTTAGTTTGGTGTTCGTGGTCACGTTTCAGATTAGAACGGGAGATGGTGAAGCAGTGGAAGGTATCGGATGCTTGTGCGCTTCTAAAATTTGCTTTGGAGCACTGGTGAGTGCCCCAGAGCAGTGCATCAGAGTGTCATTGCTGATTTTATTTTTAGCTGAGGGAAGTCTAAAACCAGAGACTAGAGTAAGTGTTCCATGCAGTTCTATACATACATTTGTTTCCTCTGAATTTTCAGCTTCACACTAATTCTATCAGTTTAGTGTGAAATATTTTGACATTAATGGGACGCTCTCAAACTGGTAGAGTATTGTTTTTTCTCATGTCATGCATAGGTGCTGTCTTGATAGGAGCCATGGCAGGGAGCTGTAAATTATGTGAAATCTAAAAAGAAACACTGTACATCTCATCCAGAGAGAGACCAGGCAGTTTTTTTGTATAATTATTGTTTCTGTGGCATTGTGCATTATGAAGCATGTAATTTGGATAGCCCTGCCATCCCCGTGTTTAGGAAGACGAGCTCTTTCTCTGAGCTTAGCATGCAAAAACAGAGTAATTGAAGTGAATGCTAATTGAATCTCAGCAAAACAGCGGGACTGACTCCAGCAGCCCCTGGGCAGGATCAGCTCCTGCTGTGTCTTTCTGGTTTACCTGACCTGATCCCACAGCCCCAGTGCTGGGTAGCAAACCTCCACACAAAGTCTTCCCTTCTTTGTCCCCCATGGTTCGGTTTGGGCAAATGGCCCAGCACCAATACCTTTCTATGGCAGTAACAGCTGAAGCTTTGAAAACCTGCTTTTGTGAAGGGCTATACGTTATTATGGCTATTATGACCACAAACTGAAGCATAGGAAGTTCCACACAAATGTGCCTGGGAACTTCTTCACAGTGCAGTGACAGAGCACTGGAGCTGCACAGAGAGGTGGTGGGGTCTCCTTCTCTGGAGATGTTGAAGACCCTCCTGGATGCCTACCTGTGCAACCTGGGCTGGGAGCTGCTTTGGCAGGGGGTTGGACTTGATGATCTCTGGAGGTCCCTTCCAACCCCTACAGTTCTGTGATTCTGTGATAAGAAGTGCAGTGTTTTCATTCTGCATTTGGCTTAATTTATTTACTTCTGTGCACAAGATCTGGAAGCAATGGGGGACAACAGGCTTACTTTGCATGATGGAGGTTTTCCAGGGATTTTGTGGCATTGCATTCTTACCTATTCTGTAATGTTTCCTGGCTCCTTAAACAGTAAGATTATATTGAGACATCCCTTCCCCCCTTCCCTGTGTCAACTTTGCTACTAATTTCCAAAAAAGAATACGAAGTAAAAGGTGTGAGGAGGCCGAGAGCTGGGCCATCCTCCTGTGCATGCCGCCCTGCGTCCCACCAGTGGGAAGATAGACACTTAATAGCCATGCTTTTTTATTTTTCTTTTTGTAGGTTAATTCAGTAAGAACAGGATTGGGGAAAAGGTGCATTGTTCCAGTGTCTTGTCCCATGTCAGCTGCACTAACTCCTGGAGTTTCACCATCCATGCCAGTGCCTATGCCAGGTACTACCCTTTCTGGCTCAGTAACGCCCTGTGTGATGCCTCTCTGTCAGTACGGAGGAGTTTTCCCTACGCCGCTTTATGGAGTGCAGTGGTCGGGGCCGGCAGCGCGGCCAGGGCTGGTAGGAGGGCAGAGCATTGCTCATTTCTCAGCTCTTGGCAAAGCTTGCTTGCAGATGTACCCTGTGCCGTTGCAGCAGCCCACGGCCGACCCGCCCGGCCCGCACATGAGGATGACATAGCTTGGTGTGCTCCAGTAGGTGACGGTGATAGCGACCTCGTGTCGATCTGTAGATGCCATACGTGTCGGAGAGGTGCGGGTCTGCCGCCGGCCCGCAGCAGGCCTGCCAGCCTACACAGCCATACACCGCATCCAGCAATCACTGTGAAGGGTTTCACAAGAGGTGGATTGTTTGTTATGGCAATATCTGCATCTATGTCACTGCTAAAGACACTTTATTATGTTGTGTTCTGATGTTTTTACACTTGCAATCCTTGAAGTTGATGTACTTGAATTGATGACTAGAAATTGTACTAACCTGCAGGAGTACAGTGCCTTGAATATCAGCTTTTCAGTTCCAGCTGGAAAGAGATGTAAAAATATTTGAAAGGTGTATTTTATTTATGATTTGCTTGTGAGTAGAGTTCTTTTCCTTTGCAAAGATATTGAAGGTTTACAGTCGAAGCTCGTTACTGGTTTCATTCTGCTGTAAATGCTTTAATTTTAATTGATGTGTTGAATTTTCATTTCTGAGGCTTTAAAAAAAAAAGTGAGGTGAAGTTTGTTTGAGATACTGATTGAAACTTAATGTGTTCGTGTAAGTAGTGAAATGCACATTTTAAAACAGGAGCATTTACAGAGCGATCCTAGTAGGTTGTTTATCAGAACAGGTAATAGCTTCGGGCAGTGCAATTCATTCCTTCCAGCCTTTGGTAGAGCTGCTGCAGATGGCAGCCTGCTGCCGGCGTGGGCACGCGAGTACTGCTTTCTTCATGATCACAGCAGCAAATTGGATTACATTTTCTTTCCCTACCGGGCTTTTATAATTTAGTTAAATTACAAACCCATGCGTGTTCCGTAAGTGAAAAGTGCAATGCAAGTCTTGGTCGCGGGAGCACGTCCGCAGGTCGGTGTCAGAGCCGTGTCAGTCCACGCATGCGTGTGCTCCGCCTTCAGTTCCGCAGCACAGGCTGAGAACATGTTCTGCCACTCAAGTGCTAACGGTGTTCACGTTGAAATGAAATGAAAATGTGAAGCTCTTACTTTTGTTTTTTTTCTCTGTGAGCAATGAAAAGCTTTGGAATCTCACCACCTTTCACTTGAATTTTTTTCCCTCTTTTTTTCTTTTTTTTTTAATCAAGTTAGCACCGTAGGTGGCACGGACACCTCCCTCCCGTTTGCGAGTTGCTTTTTGCCTCTTTTACTGTGCTTAGAGTCTGCATCTGCACCTCTCAGTCTCAAGGCACAAGGTAACCACTGACACTGATTTGCTGATGGTAAGTTCCATTTCTATAGTAAGGGCCACCCCTACAGGCACAGGGAACCAAGCGAGCGGTCAGACCCGAAGGCGCGTTGCTCTGTATTGCAGTGACATTCTATACTGTCTGCTGATGGGCAGAGATGTCTTGTGCTGCCAAGCTGTGAATTGTATAGTTCTATTGTACTTTGAACATTATCCTGTCTAAATTATTTCGTTTGTACCCTTTGAATATATTATTCCATCAATTCAGTTAGAATTGAATTTTATAGACAATTACGCAGAGTCTTCTGCCTGGGCAAAATACTTACTGCAGTAAGAGATTTCTGTTCTCTGTAACATGTGTCTTTAATTTGTTTGGGTTTTTTAGATTCATGTCTGTATGCTTCATGAGCAAACATGGAAAATATGTTCTCACACCAGTTTTCCTTCAGCTTGCACTGAATCCTACAGTTTGTCGCTATTGCCTGTTGTATAGTCCATCCCTTGTATACTGACAGAGTCAGTGACACTAAAAGCCCCAAGAAATTGTATAGATTAAAAAGAAGAAAAAATAAACATTTTGTGCTTGAAAACTGTGTGAAAAACCCAGCGTTTTTCTGAAAACAGAAGCGTGTCAATTCCCCACTCTCCTGGGTAACTCTGCGCCTGTTTTGCAGCCTTCTGTGTGAAGGATTAGATGCCGTGCCTCCACTGCACCTCGGTGCCTGCCCGGAGCTGCGTCTCACCTCTTGCAGCTGCAGATGTGAAGTGGTGCTCCAGAAGCAATGTAGTGCCACCCCACAGAACCTCACTGCTGCTGCAGCATTTCTGGTGCTCCGCTGCTGCAAAGCAGGCCGGGCTGGAACATTACATGGGTTATTTTAGGAGATGGTATCTTTAGCATCTCATTTGTACTGCCAGTGATACTGCAGTTGGGTAGGTGGTAAATGAGGCGTTTGGACCGTGCATATCTCACACTGCAAGCACCAGGGAAGCCCCATTAGCGTGATCCTGGCATGATTTAAATGTGAGGGAGGGGTATCTAAGAAACTTGGCCCCAGTACAAGTTTGTGGTGTGTGCACGCTCTTGGCAGTTGCTGATGTTGGTGTAGGCTGCAGTAGAAATGAGGAAGGGATGTGCAGGAAGAGGTCTGGTACTTCTGCTTCTGCACTCTCGTATATCTGACATGTGCAGCTTTGCTGTGGGTGCTTGCGTGCGTGTCAGGTGCCGGCCCTGCATTGCTGCTTGCTGGAGCCATCCCTCCTTCCACCCAGGCACAGCCAAAGCTGTGGGAGCACACAGGGCTGCCTGGCGCCGGGTTTGGTCCAGAGCTAACCATGTTCATTTTGTCTTTTGAAATGAAGTTTTCAGCTTTTTAGTGTCTGCTTTCCTAAGCTGGGCATCTTAAGCTAGAGGTGGGGCCAGAGGTTGATGCTTTCCTTGCAGTGTTTGTGACTTGAATTTTGCGATAGCCATCTTGGCTTCAGTTCATCTGGCCGCAAACTTCCTGCTACGTTTTGTTGTCCTTGATCATGCTAAAGGATGCTTTGACCTTTGATAGTAATTAAGCAAATGATTTGCAATGGAACAAATGGGGCAACTTCTTAAGAAAAATGTGAGCAAAAGTGCTCTGCCTGCATCTTTGGAAGGAGAAAATGCTCTGCTCCAGGGGGCTGCTGGTCATTGGATGTTTTTGTGTTTTAAGAAACAATTTTTGTTTCTTCAAAGCTGAACTATTTCTAGGAAGTCCACTTAAACAGGGCCAGTGGGCAGGTACTTGACTGTTAGCTATGCGCCTGTGCTTTATACGAAGCCTTCTAAAAGCACCAGATGTGTGCTAGCAGGCATCAGCGCTGCCTGGCGTGCTGTGGGCTGGCTCCTGGTGACCTGTGCATTTTGCTGGATTTAACCAGCTTGTGCTGAGTGCTGTCATCCAGCCTGAGCCTGGCACTGAAGGCACCGTGGGGCTGGTGCTGCAGTGTTGGTGGGGGGCAAGATATTGAAAGAGGGCTTCCAGCTGCTAAGTCACACACCTGGTGGTAAGGAAATGGAGTGGGACCAGCCTTGTGTTGGGAGTGCATCCATCAGCAGGGCAGCATAGGAGGGGACCCTGCACACTTCAAGGCACACTTGCATATCCTGGCTTGACCTCTGTGGCACGTGTGTTCAATGAGTGATGCAAAAATTTGCCTGGCATAACTCTGGTCTTCGTTCTATAACTTAGAGTAAATGTTATTTAGCTGTTACTCTACACCTATCCCTCTGCTGTCTGATGCAGCTTCTGTCATTTTTCTCTGAGTTATTCTCTGAGTTATTTCTCTGACACTGGTGGTTATCAAAAACAATCTGATGAATGGAACGGGCCGGTTGTCCGACCAAGCGTGGCAGCCTGTGCACTTCTGAAAATTGATTCCTGTTTGGAAAGAGGTGGTAGTGCTGAATGCCACTATTTCTGAAACGGACTTCTTAATCAAGATGAGGGTTTTGCCATTTGGTATTTAGGGAAGAAAATCACTAATACCTCTGTGTCACTCCTTAAGTTAACTTGGCTTTTTCAGTAGTTGCTGCTTCTCTTGAAGCATTTCTGTGGCCCTCGTGCAGTTCAGAGAAGACTTAGCATTCAGAGTATTCAATGCTCTAAATAAGCAAGAGTTTGTTGTGGGCATCATTTAAGTGGTAAATACATCCTTCTACATTCTTTGAAAGACAGCTGTGGAGAGTTTTTATCCAGAGTCTCTATTCTGAAATTACTTGACCTCAGCATTGCTTTCCTCATCCTGCCTGAAAAAATGGCAAAGATTTCAAGACTTGTGGGCAAGGTTGGCATCTCACAAGTCAGCCAATATGGGAAAAACCTGCTTAGTGTTCTGCATTGCTGACGAGGACCCCAAACCTGACTTTCTGTAAAGTTACTGAGGGTGTTGGCTTGGAGATGCAATAGTTTGTGTCTGTTTGATACCTTTGTGAAGTTTTTTGTATTCTGGTTCCTCTTCTGCTGTTGTCAATCCCTGATTTTTGGTGCTGTTTGTGGGAAAGGATGGCTGTGCTGAAGAGGTGGGCCTGCTGAATGGGGGCAAGATCTCTGCAGAGTTCACTGGCTGGTGCTTCATTAGAATTACAGAATCATAGAATATCACAAGTTGAGAGCTGTGGTCACAGACAGATGACTATCTTGCTATAGGATTGAATTTATGAAAGAGCAATGACGTGATCACGTGGAATCTCTTGACATGGTTATTCACTGAATCCTTGAATGAGAGGGTTTTTTTTGTCATTTTTTTTTTCTTTTTCTGTGTGTGTGTTTTAGTGGGACTGACTTGTACTTATGCAGCCGTACCAATGCAGATGTGAGCTGAGATTCAGCTGGGTATTTGTGCAGGCTGACTGCTGTGCTGATTGTTGTTTCTCTTGAATGAACCTGGTAAATACAGTTATCTTCCTGTCTATATTGCTGAAACTACCTGCTGAGCAGATGTGGACTGTGCTGTGGCTGACGTGTTGGTGATGTTTACCTGAGCAGGACTTGCTTTTTCCCAAGGTCTGTTTGTGGAGCTGTCCCTGCATGTACAGCAGGAAGGCAGTGTTCTGACCCTGGCTCCGCATTCCTTCGTTAAGGCAGATAAGCTGCAGAAGTGCACCGTAATAAAATGGATTTTAGGAGCTGTCAGGTTACAAATTCTGCATTATGAAAGAATTTCTTGCTCAAATTGACTTGGATGTACTGCGGTGCTGACGTTAGCTTTGTCACTAAATAGATTACCTGTAACTGAGTCATCTGCATAGGCTGAGGTACATCCTGTTGCTGTCTTCAGGTTTTTCCCAATTCCCTGGAGATCATTAATTTTGTCTGTTTTTCCTGGATGAACTTCATGCTCTAGTTGTTATTAGTGGGCAAATGGTGAGAACTGTGGTAGGTCCAAGTGGATCTGTAGAACTGATGTTGAGCAGAAACTTGCGGAACAACCAAGACAGAGTATTACTGAAGCAATTCTTCCTGTGAACAGACAGAGCGAGAAAGATGGGAGGGAGAAAACTGGGACTGCAAATGAGAGCAAAGCCCAAACCAGGGAATCCCCCCAGGAGCTATGCCAAACACATCGTCTGTTTGCATAGCACACTTTTCTCCCATATCCCATGTATTCCCTTCTGCCCTGAAGTACTCACTGCATTTATTAATTTTTTTTATCAATCTAGCAAGCTTTATGCTGTATAAAAACATACATGGTGTGCATGTTGCTGGGATGTAGGGTGAAGGACCTCATAGGTTCATAGGTTCATTAGGTTGGAAAGGACCTACAAGATCATCTAGACCAACCATCCTCCTATCACCATCCCTACCCACTGAACTACTAAATCAAATCCCTTAGGACCTCATCTAAATGCTTCTTGATCAGCGCTAGGGATGGTGCCTCAACCACCTCCCTAGGCAGGCCATCCCAGTGCCTGACCACTCTTTCAGAGAAAAAATTTTTCCTCAAATCTAATCTAAATCTTCCCCGGTGCAACTTGTGGCCATTCCCTCTCATCCTGTTGTTATTTATCAGGGAGAAGAGGCCCACCCCCTCCTCACCACAACCCCCCTTCAGGAAGTGATAGACTGCAATAAGGTCTCCTCTGAGCCTCCTCTTCTCCAGACTAAACAATCCCAGCTCCCTCAGCCGCTCCTCATAAGACTTGTGCTCCAGACCCCTCACCAGTTTCGTTGCCCTTCTCTGAACACGCTCCAGGGCCTCAATGTCCTTCTTGTAGTGAAGGGCCCAAGGGACCTCGGTGCATGTCATGGTGCAGTGGGTGCACACCAGCAGGCCGTGTGCCTGCCCTGTGCTGCTGCTCACAGCCAGTGCTCAGTGCATTCCCTTCCAACTCCATTACGAGCCCTGGAGTCTGTGTTGCATCTTGCCCCCAGATAGGGACCTCTCTCTGAAGGAATGGGTGAGGAGCTCTGGTTCTGCCGCAGCAGCCCCTGGCATCGGGTTTTAGGAGTGTTTCTGCCACCACGTTCTCAGAATGACACACGTGGTACTCTGTGAAGATTCTGGGTTCTGTTCTTGTGCAGTGCCTGAGCTGGCTCTCGTGGAAGCGCCTTCGGCACGCTGCGGTCTGTGATCTCACGTGGCCATTTTGTCTTTTAGATTCTGAAAATGCGACCGCCAGCGACTGACACGTGGCCCCCACAGCTACGGTGCCAAGCGCCAGGTCCCGCTGCAGCTAAAGAGGAGGAAGAGGAAGATGGGAAATGATTTGTCGTGTGTGAGAAATTCTGTGCCGTTCTGGTCCATCCTACACAATTTTGTAACTTCTTTCTAATCCTTTTTTTTTTTTTTTAATTTATAGTTGGAAATACAAAAATGTTATGCAAAAAATAAAGCAAAATTATTTTGGGGGAAAAAGGACTTTGTTCCAAATCGTTCCCTTCTGTTGTGAGCCAGGTTCCTGTGAGCAGCTTCTGAAGGAGAGGGAGGAGGAGGAGGAGGAGGCATTCTTTCAAATGCTTTTTGTTTCACGCAGTTAATTGTAATTTAAGTAATTATCCAAGAGATAAGCTAGGCACATGCATTCAGGTTCCACTAAAAAATACAGAAGTTCCAAGTCTGTTTGAATTTCTCGCAGTCAGAGCTGTTCTTTTGTAAAGAGAATATTTAAAATCTGGTCAAATCAAGAGAAGGAACCGACGGTGACCTCACTGAGAGTAACTGTACTTGTCGCTTCCTTTTTTTTAGCTCTTTCTCTGAGACTGGCCACATTTTCTTGCTGGAGTTAAATACAGTTCTCAAGTAACTTCTAATTTTAAATGTGAGCCTGAAATCCTCCTGCAGACGAGTCAGTAATTGGAGCAAATTTTAAAAGACTTTCAAGTGCCTTCAACAAGCTGAAATTATGGTGGTGGGAGATTTCTTTCCTTGATTCACTGACAATAGGCTTCAGCTGTCTGCTGGGCTGGGGCGATGTGCAGAGCCATTTGTAGCAATAATCTCACGAGTAATCATTTATTACAAAGGACTACTCCTTTTTGGCATTTTTTTTAGAGCAGTGGGTTTTAGTGCAGTTCCCAAGGAGTATGAGTGCTGTTTTTGCTGTTGCATTCTGGCCCCAAACTCTTCCAGCCCACTGCCATGCACTCAGACTTCAGTGGCTTCCCCTCGGCAGGGTCAGACCCCACGTTCTGTTCACTCTTTTTCTGGTACCAGGGAAATATAAGTTTCTAGTTGCCCATAGCCTTTCCATATCATCCCTTCTCGCATCCGGAGCCTGGCATATTGTTCGTTGTTGTCTGCCATGTTTGTCTCATCCAGCTCTCAGTTCAAAACAATAAATCTTATTTTGATGCCGCTGGTCACTATTTCCTTACCACTGCACCTCTGATCTGCCTGTGAGTCTGACCCAGAGCCAGCTGGGTCTTGGGGGTCTGAAGCAAGGTGCTGATAAACGCCCAGGAAATCCAAAATGGAAGCCCCAGTAGTGAAATAGATGTTTGCACTAACTCTGTGCTTCTCTTTGTCGCCTCCTGTCCTGCTCATGTCTAAGGAAATGGAAATAACCTCCTGGCAGAGGGCAGGTGCTGAGGGCTGTTGGTAAAGTATTGCTTGCTCCCACTGCAGGAGTGTTCCATTCCCTTTGGAGCAGAGGATGCCCGGGGACCCACTGCACAGTGCTCCTTCCCCTCACATTGCTGGTCTCTCCAGTCTGCTTGGAGTGCTCCCTGTCCCACAGCTCTGTGTGGGGACAGCAGTGCCATGGCCCTGTTGTCTTCTCTGGGGATGAGCACTGTGCCATCAAGCACAGCAACACCGTGCTCTGCCACTACCTGGCGTTTTGCTCCCAAGCAGCCCTGTAGGCTGCTTGCTGCAGGCACTGCCTGCTGCCTCTCATGGCCTTGCCCTGCCTTTCTGATGCCCATTCCTACTGATGCTCATGCAAACCCTTGGGCTCCTTCATGGCCACGACTTCAAGAAGCTGAAGGCCTCCCATCTCCAGATAAGTATTTTAAAAACCATCTGTGAGTATTCAGAATAAATATAGGTGTTAGTATCAGGACTGAAAGCTGTAGCATGTAGGATGTTCGTTGCCCCCACTTCTGTAAAGGGTAGTCACCTTTAATCCAGCTCCTCTGCTCAGTTCCTGGCTGCAGCCCGTGTACTTTACTGCTTGTGCTGCACTCTGAGCTCAGCCCAAAGTGCACTGAGGTGCTTGTATTGCTCAGCATAGCCTCAGGTGCTGCTCCATCCCTACTGCCTCCAGCCCCTGTTCCTCAGGGCAGTAACAAGTGTGCTCCTGTCAGCTTAGTGCAAAGCTAGTGTTACGGTTTAGAGTTAAATCAGAATTACCTTCTGCTGACTGTGCTGAAGTGTTAGATCTCAGCTGATGACTTTGGGGCTGCAAGGGAAGAAGCCACTGTGAGGTGCAGCACTGTGTATTAGTAGAACTTGGAAGAAGCAGCCTCAAAGAGGCAGTAACAGGAGCTCTATGATGTGTGAAAGTGCGAGCAAGGACTGGGACAGCAAAGCTCTCTCTTGGTGGGGCTGGAACCCCCACACGGGCAGTCCTATGTGTGGTGTGAGCAGGAGGCTGAATCCTCACTGCCCTGGGACCCTGACGCTTGGTCCTTGCCATGCATCCCGCATGCCTATGTTACTTGAGAGCTTGCAGCACTCCTGATGCTTCCTATGGGCTTGGCCTGGCTTTGTGGGCAGCCCCAGGGCTCCATTCTGGCGTTGCCACGTGCCAGCAAGCTGCTGCCTGATGCTGACCCTTGGGAAGTATTCTTCCATGCCACCTCTCAGTCCCTCCAGCTCATACAGGCCTGTGCTGCCTCCTGGGAAAACAGCTCTTAGAACAGAGAAACAAATCCTTCCGTTTGGTGCTGGGTGCTATGAAAGCAATCTAACACTTCTGCTGTAGGCATAGCCATGCTCAATGTTATGGGACTCCTCAGTGTTTGTCAGTTATTCTGAAATCCCTTTAAGTGTAAAACAAGGGTTTAAGAATAAGTGAACTACTTCTTGCAATCTCACTACTGGTCATGTAGCTGTGAGGTTTGGGGTGTACAAGAGTTAAGGTAAAATTTGCTTTCTAGTTAGCTCCATTGTAGGCAGGCTCCCAGAGGTTGTTCTTCCTGCTGCTTCCGTCCCTGTCACCTGCTCAGGTCTCGGAATAATTTGCAGTGATTTCTGGATTATTGTGGGGGCATCTGGTGATGCTCAGTCTGTCCCTGGGAACATCCTAAGAGATGTTAATCAATGTGAAGTTGATCACCACCAGGGAGGGCAGGCTGGAGGTGTCAGCTAGTCGGGCTTCAGGAAGGCTCTCTCAGCGAAGACTTGAGCACAGATGGCAGCTGGGCTGCCTCGTAACTGCAGGGAGCGTGGTGATTACTTAGCTGAGATGAAATGATGGCCAAAGTAGCCTGGCTTTGGGGCTGATTGGCTGAAGAGATGAGGCTTCCCAAAACCTAACGGAGCAGGTACGACAGAGAATCACACTTCTGTACCCTAGCTAAATCATGCAGAAAGACGATGGGATTTATGTCAGACTCCTCTCAGATCCGCTCAGAAGGTGCAGAGTTAAGTACCAGGGTGTTATTTGGCTGCGCTGACAGCAGCTCATCTCCTCTTGGGCACGCTGGGTAAAGCATAGCAAGGTGTAGGTTGCTGCAAGGCCCCCACGGACTGGCAGCCTTGGGCCTGGGCCTCCTGCTGCTGCCTTGCCTGGCCTGGTGCAGGGAATGGTCAGTGCTTGCATGGCTCTAGGGATCCTACATGCAGCTGATGGGGCCTGTGCCCACCTCCCCCCAGCCAGACCAATGCGACCCATAGGGCAGTGGTGTTGCCAGGGCTTGGGCAGCACTCCAAGGCAGGAGAGCCCGGAGAAGCACGCAGTGCTGGTAGACAAGGGTGCTTAGCAACAGGAGCTGTGGAAGATGCTGCATTTCTCCCTGACAGCCTTGCTGCTGTCGGAGCACAGAGTGCAAATGCTCGGTATGTCAGCATGACTGTGCACCTAGGAAACACAGTTTAATTTGGACAAAAAGAAATACGATTACAGCGACTGAAGGAAATAATTGCAAAATGTTAAAAATGCAGCTTAACTTCCTGCAACGGTGATTTTTGAAGCAGAAAAGTATTCTAACTGCTAATGACTCCGGGAAAAAATGTTGAAAAGTTTTCAAATCCTCCCCGGCATCTAACAGTTGCAGTGAGATTTGAGAGCATGTGTGAACGGTTTATTTTCTGTCCTCGGTTTCTTGGCACTTCAGCACTTGGAGCTGAATCTCTGGAAAGAAAAAGGGAGGAATAAATTTGGCGAGATGCTGATCTGATGCTGGGGACACATGGAGATATGTGAGGCTATGAGGTGTTTAACGAGGATTCCAAGGGCTGTTAGCATAGTCACAGGAATCGAGAGTCAGCTAAAAACATCAAACATAGCAAAATAGTTCTCAAATATTTGCTGTTGCATGTGAGAACTCGGGCTGCCAGGGCTTTGGCAGCAGCTGACGTGGGGAGTGCTTGGGACGTAGGTGTGTGTTTGGAGACTTCACAGCCTGAAATGTGATGCTTGGAGGAGTTATTGTCCAGCTTCACCTGGCTTTGTTGTCCTTTTTAATCTGAGGTCTGCGTTGGTTTAAAAAAGAAAACCCATAAACATGAGTGGTGAAAGCTCAGCAGCGCTGTGCCTGCCAATTGGTGGCAGAATGAACCTTCGTTTTTGTGTACCTGGCGGTGCTGCCTGGTACTGGGGGAGCAGGGAGGGGAGGAGGACATCCTTCTTCTAGTGCACCAAAACCATCGGCTCATGCTGGTGCAAGGTCAGTCAGTGGTTGCACTGCAGTAGGAATATAGGCATGTATTTCCACGTATTTTTTCTGATGAACATTCATCACTGAGGGACGATATGAAAGGAAGAATGCAATTAGCACTGTGATGTGTAAAATGTTCCTGTTTGCTGACACAAGGGATACAAGTCTGGTAGAGCCAACTGCTCAGAGCTCTTTCTTTGTGCTCCTGCCTGCTATTATTCTTCACTGCTTTCTAACATCAGTTATTATAAAACTAGGCAAGGAAAACTATTTGAAGATTAACTCTCTGGGTGGTTCTTCAATGGAAAAATGTGAGTGCTAGAAAATCAAAACTGAATGCTCTCTTTCAGTTAGAGCTGTGGCTGTTAACAGGGGTCCCATCTCCAGCCCAGAGGTAATGATGCTGAGCATGCTGGCAGCACAAGGAAGGTGAGAGAGGCACAAGCACAGGAGGAGCTCCACCACCTGCCCAGAGGCTTTTGGAGCCCTCAGGAGGTGTGGGTGCTGTGTGGGGGTGCTGCAGGTTCCCCTGAGACCCCAGTGTGACCCCAGTGCCAATGCAGCCAGGTTCCCGCAGTCCCGCGGTGTGTTCTGACACAAGGAGCAGGAGCAGGCCCTCTGTGGGGCAGTGCCCCGTAGCTGCTCAATGAGCAGCAGCACTGTTTGGTTACCTCCCTTGACTCGAGCGCCTCGCCCACCTTTGCAGAGCTCTTTCTGCAGGGAAGATGGATTGGCCGCATGTCTTTGTTGTCCTTTTTAATCTGAGGCAGCGCTGTTTATTTCGAGAGGCTGCACAGAGCTCAGCTTCCCTGAGCGAGCACAGAGCAGGCGGCAGCTCCCCTGTCCTGGCTGCTGCTCTGGGCACTCAGCCCTCAGCTGCCCCATGGGGCTGAGGCCCTCCAAGCAGCCAGTGCCCGCACCCCAGCTCAATGCTTGCAGACAGGGAAGCCTTCCCGCCACCGAGCTCGGCTCCTGACCTCCCTCGGCTATTTTTGGGTGATGCCTCCTATTGTTTCAGCCCTCTAAAAAAAGCTCAGCGCACCTCGCTGTAATGCCGACACCATCTGCAGCAGGGGCAGCAGCCTCAGCACAGCTCCGCCTGCCCTGTGCGCTCTGGGATGGCCGTGCAGGCTGTGAAAGCCGGTGTGGTTTGACATCTCTGTGCTGGTGCGGAGGCATCATCACTGCTTTCCAAACAGACTTTCCCCTTTTGCTGTGTAAGGACCGGATGAGTCCCCTGAGGTAAGTGGACCATCAGCAGGAGTGATGACTCCGTGAAAGAGCATAATAACACCGTGAGCAGAGAACCTAAGGATGTGGAGTTTTAAAAGCCCCTCTGCCTCCCGCCTCGAGCAGGCCTGAGCAGCTCCCCAGGCCCCTGCCCCCGCGAGAGGTGCGCTGCTGGGGCCGTGCCTGCTGCCCCAAGGGGTGGGCTCTGGCAGCAGCATGGGGCAGCTCGGTGGGGCCAGTCTGTGGTGAACCCCATGGATGCTTCGAGCTGCCCGAGAGCCACTCCCAGCTCTTTATTTCCGTACGGAGCTAAGAACCGAGCGTTGAAGTTCCACTCGTGCGGGCCGCGTTTTCCACGCGGGCGCCACTTCTGATTGGCCCGAGTTCCTTTCCTGCAGCAGCAGCCTTGTCTCAGCTCTTTGTCATGGTGATTCAGTAATGCTTCACCGTTGTCATGGTTGCGGGGCTACTACTGAAGCCAAAGCAATTGCACAGCCCTTTTATTCATAGTTTCAGTGTATAAACTAATTAAGTAAACTGAGAGCAGCAGCCTCTTCCCTGAGCCTTGTTTTTGTAATACTCAGCATCAGATGGGCTCTATTTTTGCCATCCTTCCAAATATCAAAAACCTGACTAGTGCTTCGTCTCCTCGGATGAATTTAGAGGTGGGCAGAGTTCACTGATCATTGAATCACCCAGAAGCATTCTCTCAAAGCTGCGAGGGTCTCTGAAAACCTCTTTTGAGCAGCGAGGCCGGAGATGGGAGCCGGCGTGTTCCAACCGAGCTGCATTCCTTATCGCTGCTCTGCTCGTGGCAGAAACCCAATCAAAATGTTTGGTTTCTGAGTTCATGCTTTGCTGTGTACTGTGTTCTGCTGGCAGAATGATTTGGGGGAGTTCTGCCCAGGGGTGGCAGGGTGGGCTGTGCACAAAATGCCCTCCGTGGCTGCAAACAGGGTCTCTTGCAATCATGTTTTTGTTATGGTCATGTAAGCACGGAGTCCATTTGCAACCCCTGAGAGCAATGAGGGGAACGGCGGTGGTTTCTGCGTGAGATGGGAACGGTTGCTCTGGCATTTGCCTTTGTCAGGGAATGAGTTGGAAGATTTAGTGTCCCGGATTGGTGCCCTGTTTGCTGATCAGCTGCTGCTCTGCCCTTGGCAGTCATCCTTGTGAGCTCTGGGCAAGGGGGAATTTAAGGATAAATTGAAACAGAACAGAAACCTATTTCCTGCTAAAATTAGCTGTGTTTCTGCGTTCGCTGGGTATCTCTCCGTGATGATGCACTTGCTCTGGCATCTCATCCCTGGAGAACAGTGCTGTTGTGGGGTCACCCTTCTTTCCTCCAGACCTCGTCCTCAGCACGCAGTGGGAATTGTTTCCTGTCCTGCAGTTACGCTGTGCTGGGGACACTGTGCTGAGCAGCTCATCCTACTATACAGGGGAGCATGGGACGGGGGCTGGTGGGTGCTGGGGCTCTGCTGCCCTGGGCAGCACTGATAGGCTGTACCAAAATCTGCCCCTGTGTACCCCAGCCCCTAGGTGGACACTGCTGAGGCTGGCTGCTTGAATGCAAAGCAAAAACATCAATAAATAAAACCTATCCCTTTGCCTCTCGCTGCCTCAGGACAAGGCCAGCCCTTGCATGAGGTTTCCACAGTGGAAAGCATGGGAGCATTTCCATGAGTGCCATCCCTGCCCTGTGCACGGAGCAGTGGGAGCCATTGTAACAGCAGCATCAGTACAGCTGGGAATGCAGGTTCACCTAGCCCGGTCTGCATCACTGCCACGGTTGTATTATTGACCGTTTCTTCTGATGCTTATTTTTTTAATTCAGTAAAGTGGTGTTGCAGTGCCTTGTTGCTGCAGCTTGTTGTGCCCTGAGTGTGCAGCCTCATCCTGCAATGCCTGCTTTTCCTTTTGCACGAGCAGAGATGGATCTCCTGCCCTGCACCAGGCCATGCCTGCAGGCTGGCAGTGAAGCAGTGACAACAGCCACCTCGCACACCGAGGTGCTGTATGCTGGGTGATGCCCTCCAAGAGGCAGCCAGTCTGTAACCTCTGAGCTCCTGCCTGATGAGAGCAGTGACCACGTGAAATATTTCATCTCAAAGCAGATAATTTTTTCAATGCTGCGCTTTAAGTAAGTTAATCATCAAAGGAAGGCAGCCTGATGAGGTATAACTTCATCTCTGCAAAGCCAGTTTCTCAGTAAAGTTCAGCACTGAAAATTCTGAATTTACTAAATCCCCTGTATTCAAATATGCTGCTATAAATACCTCAGAGTGAAGACTCTTTTTCCTTTCTGTAAATGATGGCTAGAAACACTCTCATCACTACTATTTTCAGCATGATGATCTAAAAAGCAGCTCTGTAGCAGGGAGCTTACCTTCAGGAGATGTCAAGAGTTTCTGAATAATTTTTTGCCACTCCTTCACAGAGCTCAATATTTGGTCAGAGTGCTTGTTTCTTTTATAGGAGCCTGATTGCACTGATGTTTGCCATTCTGCATGCTTGGAAGGCCAGTAACACTATGGGCTTTAACTATAAAAAATGAGACAGTAAGCACTTCAGGAACATCTTCACCTTGCCATTTGCTAGGCATGTGAAGCACCAGGTCCAGGCACTTCTGAGCTCAACCTACGGGATTGTATTGCAGAACACAAATGCAGCAAAAATGGAAGAAGAGCATCGCTCTGTAACAGGTCAGTAGACACTTTGTAGAAACGTTTCCTCCAGATGGTGCAGCTCAGCACAGGGGAAGGTTTTACCTGTGAAAAGTGCCCTCCAAGGTGGTGTGCATGGGGAAGGGCAGCACCGTGCCGCCATGTGGGGCATCCCCTGCTCTGTAAGGGAGCCTCTCCTCTTGGCAGCCATGCCATGCATCAGTGAGGGGCAGGTGCTGGGAGAGAGGGAACTGGGGGAAGGAAAGGAAGAGGAAAAGGTGACAAGGAGTGTGTGGCCTGTGGGGAAGATGCAGGTGGTGACACGGCGTAGCCTACACCAAAGTTCAGCACTTTGGTAGACACCTTCTGCCAGGATAACACTTTCTTTTTTCTTTTCCGAGTAACAATTTGCTAACAAAGGAGGTGCCAATTAGGGCAGTTAATAATTTTCTTTTGTCAAGGGGCTGTTCACACAGCATGCCTCAGATGCTCAGCTGAGGCTGGGCCAACCTCAGCAGCCCGGTGCTGCCAGCAGGAGCGCACCATGCCAGGGGGCTGCTCTCAGACACGCTTTGGGATCATTTGGGATCAGTTATAAGTGTTTTGGAGGCTGCCACCTCATTTCTGAGCAGCCTGAGGTGGAACGGATGCTGGGAACAGTGTGGTGCCACCAGGCCTCACTCAGGTGTGACAAGCCAGGAGCCATGTTGATTCACCATTGATGGGGATACAGGGGAGATCTCACTGCCAGCAAAATGTGATCAGCTTCTACATGTGACTGGGAATGCTGTGTTTTTGCTAAGCAGGGGCTTGTTTGGAGCTAATCTTCAGGATGAAGGAACACACTTATGATTCTGAAGGAAGGATTCCATTGCTGATAAACATCAGTACATCTTTTTTAGCACAGCAAATTAAGCATGAGACTGTAACTATTTATAAATACCCTAAGGGGTGAATATCAAGCAGGAAGAACTGCTGGAGTTAAAGGTTAATGTTAGCCTAGGATCATGTGGGTATGAATTAGTCATGAATAAGTGCAGACTGAAGATGAGAAGACTGTTCACAGTAACATGAGGAGCAAAAGTCTGCAACTGGGAAAGACCTGAGGAACCCACAGAAGGGTTGTGCCACCCAACAGATATCCCTGAGGGCAGAATATCACTTACAGGTGGGGCATCCTTGGGAATTTGTAGTGCTGACTACTGCTTCCCATCTGACTGTGTCCAGGTCTGGGGCACCCAGCACAAGAAGGTTGTGGAGCTCTTGTGTAGGCAAGTTCAGAGGAAGGGACACTAAGATGATCACAGAACTGGAGCACTTCAACTATGAAGAAAGGCTGAGGGAGTTGGGCTTGTTTTGCTTGGAGGAGGCTCCAGGGAGACCTTGTTGTGGCCTGCTGGTACTTAGAGAGGGCTATAAGCTAGATTGAGACCAACTTTTTACACAAGATAGTAATAGAACAAAGGGGAATGGTTTCAAACTAAAAGACATGAGATTTGGGTTAGACATTAGGAAGAAATTCTTTTCTCAGAAGGTGGTGAGGCACAGGCTCAGGTTGCCCTGAGAGGTTGTGGATGCCCAATCCCTGGAGGCATTCTAGACAAGGCTGAATGGGTCATCAGGCAATGTGATCTAGTGGGAGATGTCCCAGCCCACAGCAGAGGGGTTGGAAATGAATGGACATGAAGGAACCCTTCCAATACAAGCCATCCTATGATCCCTCACCTGGTGAAAGGGAGTTGCAGGAGCCTCACTGTGACCACAACCTCGTTTCTCTGGGACTTCATGCCACATAAGTACAGCAGGCAGAGCAGAATGCCTGCTGGTAGTCCAGCTCTGTGCTCAGTGATCTTTTGCTATATCATGCCACATGAACTGAAAAGTCAATAGGATCTTGAAAAAAATAGA
This sequence comes from Cyrtonyx montezumae, assembly GCF_038088225.1. Taxonomy (NCBI): domain Eukaryota; kingdom Metazoa; phylum Chordata; class Aves; order Galliformes; family Odontophoridae; genus Cyrtonyx; species Cyrtonyx montezumae. Next base: position 6,975,217 of record NW_027072067.1, read on the forward strand.
ACGCTGTAAGAATGCTGCAAATACAGGTATGGACATATAATTGCCTCTACTTAGGTGTAACTTTGAAAAGTTTCAGTAACTCTTAGAACTGCAGACTTTACTGAATGTCAGAATGCTGCTGGCTGATATTTGTGTGGGATGGAAAGCTTTTGTGGGTATCTGTTTTGGATCACACGTTTTTAGGGTGCTCAACCTGGAGGTCAGTTTAAGGTGTACCATTATGATATACCCAGCTGAGCATCTCCTATTTCATGGACAGCAATTCTTTACTTGTGCAATGTGAGTAAAATTGCAGTTCACAGTCCAGGCAGAAGATGAGTGATATGAAATCCTCGAAAGAACTGAAGGAACCTAAAGCAATTTGTCAAGCTATTTAATTACATCTTCATGTTGCAAATTGGTGCCTCCTATTGTGGGGAAAAAAATCTATTTGAAAGACTTTTTATATTGGCTGAGAAAACAGTAAACTGAAAGGCAACTGCATCCTTTGGATTTGATTTGTAACAAACTGCACACATCCAGCTCTCTTGGAAATCCTTTTGTGAAATACTATATTCTTTTATTCCTACTGTATTGACTGTCACCTTTTCACCGCTTGATTTTGTAAAGCCCCAACTTTTGTTTGCACTTTACCACCAGAATTGTTCTTCCATGTTAGATATTTCTATGAAAAGGAAACTCCTAATTCTTGAATTTGGTAGATTCTGATTCATCTACTTGTCTCGAATTCAGCCCTTCTTTTTCTGTTATAATTTTGAGCAGAAAGAACAAGCCTTTGGTTTTATTTTTTGTTGTTTCCCAGCAAATGAACTATTTCCTCTTTTATTTTGTGACTCCCTATTCTACAGTCTCTTTACTTCAATAGTTATTGTCAGAACTGGCAATAACAGGGACGCTATTCTCCTCTTTCCTCCGACAGAGGCTGCAAAGGAAGGAGGCAAAAAGGTGAGTCTGCAGCGTGAGAGGCAAGGTCCTGGAAGGGAAAGGTGCCTTGAGCATCCCTGGGACCAAAAGGGTGGTGCCCTCTCCTGTGTCAGGCGAGGAAAGAACAAGTGACAAGAGTAACTACGACTCACATTCTAGAGGAAGTCTGGAGCTGACAATCGGGCAAAAGAGAGGGCAGCAAGCAGGAGGTGGGTGTTGTTTTGGAAGAAAAACTAGAAACAGATGAGGCTGAAGGCAATGACTGAAGCAGTTGTTTAAGGGTGAAAGAGCCTGACAAAAAAAGTAGAGAAGCATCAGCATTAGAAAAGGCAGCTACTTGTGTTGTGTAAGGAAATGCAGAGAGCCGGGGCCTTTTCAAACAGAGTAAATCAAGAGTAGTTTGTTCAATCACTTGTCATCTTTTGTGCTCAAAGAATTTTCCTTGGGTAATAGTTCTCCAACTTTCCAAATGTTTTGAAAAGTTAATGATGTTTTTAAGGTCTAACAAACCAAGCAGTCAACAGTATCAGGCTGCTTGAAGACAAGCACTTGATCGCTGAAAATGACAAAGCAAAACAGAATAGCATGAGAACAGATCATAGTTATGACAACAATTAGTGATGTCTGATTATCACATGTGATGTCTGGGCACAACGCAAAGTGTTGGTTTTTTTTTCTATTTATTTCTTTAAAACATTCTATTGCCTGTTGGTTATTTTTCTGATGTTGTCTAAAATTCCTTCATCTGCTCCGTGCCAGGGCTGGCCCTTGTTGACAGAGGTACTCTTTCATTCCATAGGTTTGCTCCCAGAAAAACCCACTCCTCCCTCAGTGCAGAAAATAGCTTGGCTGATGCTTTTCTACAGTTGAAAGTTTCTGGGTTTTTGTTTGTTGTGGGTTTTTTTTTTTGTATATATGCAGAGACTACCTCACAGTATCACAGTAGTACTGCAACTGATTAAGAGAAATCAGCAGCTACTCAGCAACTCAAAGGATGCTCTTGAGTGGTATTCCACAAATGGGAAAATACAGACCTGAAACAATAGCAGTGTCCATGCCATGAAATAGCTAGGGTGTTTCCAGGAAAATCCTTCCTAGAAAATCCTTCTAAACAACATTTGAGCCATCAGAAAGGTACAGCTAATGCTAAAGATTATGACTTGTTCTCAAGTTCTTAGATTTGCATGTTGCTGTAGCAAAGCCTAACCTTTTGAATTCCTAAAAATGCAAAGATTTTTTTCCAGCAGAAAATGCATAATGCATGAAGTCTAAGAATGATAATTAGTGCTTCTCAGATTTGCACACCGTGCAAAGATCTTTCATTAGATCTGTATGATATGTATGCTCTAGGTGCTATGTCATGGAGACAAGGCTAGGCATCACTGGTATCAAATCAAGAGTGTCCGTGTTTAGATCATCAAATAAGAGGTTAAAAGGCGGTCTGCAAAACTGAGAGAGAGGCAAATACATTTACCAGTATTGGAACAGAAAGTGCAGACAGCTAAAGGATGCCTTTCTGACTTGGCAAACTGAATCTGAGTGAACTACCACCTGACTCATGAAGTAAATCAGAATATCCCCGTCCACTTTTGATCAAACACTTCATTCAAATGATATGATGATATTAGTGGAAATTATTTCCTGTGTTCACTGGTATACCTCAGAACCAGCTCCAGCGATCCACCCCCTGTGAGATTAGTGTTAGCAGTGTGCTGCCATCAACATCCAGAGTAGGTGCAGAGCAGAAAGCAATAGAATTCCCAGCAGAAGAACTGGCAGGGAAAGCAAATCTCATTTTCAGCTTTCCATTTACAGTCTAAAATAGCCAGTCTGCTGGGAGCAGTAGTTCTTAGCAAAAACAGTGATTATGAGGGCTATGGTCTTATTTACTTTCTGCCAGTGTTGCAGCATGCACCGTATACTCACAGGATATTTTTAGTCACGGATTCTGCCAGGCAGAAACACAGAGGAGTTAATCATGTGTAGCAAATTAAACAATAGCCAAAAAAGCTAGCAGGACTGGGGGGCTGCAGCGGCAGAATATCTTCATTACCCTCTCTAGCCCAGCTTCCCAAATGCAAATGGATTGGGGGATTCTGGGAAGGGTAAAGGCAAAGGGTAGAGGTAGGCTTTGATGTGATTCAAACATCCTACAGAGGCTGCAATCTGTTTGCATTCAGATTGTTGTCAGAGTTAAAGCTCTTGTGTAGATAAATTGTTGAAGTTGACATATTAGCAGTATTGAGTTGTAGGGCTCAAGCAGACTCCTTCCTATCTGCTATCCCTGTGAAAGATAGCACTGCCTGCTCAGGAATTAAATCAGGAATCAAATATGGAATCAGGAAGAAAGAGCAAGGAGTTAAGGAGATCTACTGCTGGCTGCACACTCACCGTGCCCCTGGCATAAGCAGGACACTTCGAGCTACCTCTGTGCCAGGTGAGTGTCGCTAGGCCGGGGGAGAGCAATGCCCAAAGTGTGCTTTGTCTTCTGCCTAGGGGGAAATAAATCACTGCTCTCTTAATTACTGTGAAGGAACGAATATGTGCTGGAGAAGATGCAGTTCTGAAGAAAAGCACCTAGTTTGTAAACGATTCTGAGTCCCTTCTGGAAGGGCAAGCATTTTCCTCTCTAATGGGAAGATGTGAAGGGGATTATGACAGAAATATCTGTCCTCGAGCAGGTTTATTTTCAGGCAAGAGAGGCCTTTCATAATAAGTAACTGCTCTTTGTTATGAACCAGCCCGTGTCAGTGACCACAGGACGGCAGGGACACAAAATAGATGCTATCTGCCCAAAACTCACAGTCACTGACTATTATTTTGATTTCTTTACTGGGTAACAGCAAGAAAATGGCTTTTAAATTAGATGTTGAACCCCTTCCAGAATTGCAATATAAGACACTGAATCAATCAGTCTTCTTGCAGTTACCTCCTACTCCACAAGCTCCTACTACCATAAAAAATTGGTCACTGTAAACTGAGCTGAGTGAATAATTTCCAGCTTCAGATTTGTTTGAGAATACTTTCTTCTTTTCATTATTTGTCCATGAGCAGATTGATTTTTCCCAGATTTATGTTTTTGGAAAAACATGTGCTGTAATCCTTCTGCAAGTAATTCCCTCCATAAATCATGTGTGAGTGATTTGCTGAGAACCGTTCAAACACTCACCCTAATTCTGCTCACCCTCCATGAACTTGCATCTCATGGTGTCCACTCCTCAGATCCATGGCCACATCAAAGAGCCAGGTTTCCACTGAGTACTTCCCTTGGGAAAAATCTCACTTTTGATGCTCCTCCCTAAAAAACTTGTCCAAAAAGCAGAAATTAAAGAAAATTATTTCAGTCTTAGGCACACACATTCACCGAGAGGCTCACAGTCTATCAGCATCTGTAATTTTCACACCGGCTGGCAGATAGCTTTTCTAGCCCTGATGAGAACATAATTTGCACACTTCACAACCAGGATCTGCTCCTAGCCAGAGTTTTTGAATGGCATCATTCCAATTTGTCTCACAAAGCATCCCCTGTGTGAAACGAGGCCTTCAATGGCATACAGAGTGGTTGGGCTCCAAACAATGACTGAGAGTGTGCACAATTTCACCACAGAGAAAAATATTTATTAATTCTCCAGAAATAATGATGGGATTCTTCTGGCTATTGTTGCACCTTAATGAAAAATAACTCTATCAAAGCGCTGGCTGAGGTGTCTGATCCAGACCCTACTGAAGCCAGTGGAAAGAACTCATTTTGAAATTATCTGACACTGAACAGATGGAGGAATCTGCCCTTCTCAGCTTGAAAAATAGCATCTTTTCAGATAAAAGTTCAAAAGAATTCACTGTTTGGAGGGATTTGAGTATTTACTGTGTGTCCTCATACAAAGAAAGTACTGGAATGCATATGCAATATTGAAAAGTAGGTAAAAGTCAACCCCAACCCTGCGTGCCACCTTTAACCACAGTGAGAATTTCAAACTCAAGGCTGGCAGCCTGCCTCAAATATTTCCTTTGAAAACGTTCATAGAATATGGGCCTCGACTCTTGTTGGTATGCAGTGAAAACACTGTGCTGGTATTTTAGATAATGTAAACAGTTGCTGCAACTGTCACCCAGGCACTTCATGATTTTACATAGGAGAAGTGGAAATTAAAAAGTCATGAAATCTTGATGTCTGCGTTTGTACCTAGGACATGTGTTCACATCTCTTCCCTGATCTTTTGCAAAAGGTACACTTTATGAAAATCTTGAAAAATAATTACTAAAAAAAAAACAACAACTGTCTAGAGATACTGAGGAATGCAAGTCATAAAACAATTAACATTTTTTCCAGATACAAATTTTCCGAAAGGAGGTTGCGTTTTCCTTCCAAACCAGCTTCTTCTGAAATTATCTTCAAATCCATCAGTGTAGGAAGGACTTAGTGCACCTTACCACTGTTCCTGAACTATATAATCTGAGATGGACTGAAATTTTAACTCTTGGTGCTGATAAGTGACTTAGGACTCATTTATTCTGGATTACTTGGTCTGCTGCTGACAGAAGCTTTTTCTTCCACTCGGAGGAGACTAGGCCACTCGTAAGTTGCCTCCTTGTATGCTGAAGTTAAATTTTATTTCATAAGCATCAACAGGTACATCGACGTTTCTATCAAGCCCGCTCTATATCCAGAGTAGTGTTGTGTTTACTGCCCACCACGGTCTCTATTTTCTGCTCAGAATGGGTAATACTTCATGTCTGAGTTCTAGGAGGATGGTTGGACTAGATGATCTTATAGGTCCTTTCCAACCTTATGAACTTATGAACTTATGATGACACCATTTTAGAAACTGGGCACAGAAATTCTTGTGTCACTTTGACAAGCACAGTATTCCTTTTCCTGACAAAAGTGAATCTCAACTGTAATATTTTAATTTATTTTTACAAGTAGTTTATGCTGAATCAATGTCAAGATGACTAGCTTGGCGATGCATCAGATTTCTTTGCACTTTTCACCACTAGATGTTTTTTCTTCTTTTCCCCTGGTGCCTATGATATGCAATTTCACATTTGGTATTCTGATCCTAATGAATTTTAGGGCAAAGCAGCTGTCACCTGCTGCTATGTGTGGGTTTTTTTTTAACTTCATAGAAAATAGTTTCTTTTCACGCATTCTTTTACCTGTAATTACTACAGAGATGCATCATATTATATGCAAAAAATTCATGGTGTAGCCAACTCCATTTATATCACCAAAAGGGCAGCAATCCAAAGCATAAGTAACCTGAACTCCACGTGCATTGCCACCCAAGTGAGCAGGACATGTGGTGACGCCGAAATGCCAGTGCTGGGTGCAGGTCTGTGTAGCTCTGTCCTCATGGATTGCCTCCACTGGAGCAATGCGTGTTGTTAAACCTCACTATGCTGTGCTCTGCTTCACTGGGCTGGGTGTGGGAGATAACATAGAGCACACTGTGCACCATGTACCTCGTTCTAAAGAGCAGGTAAAAACTCTAATTACAGCACAATGCCTGGCACATACCATGTAAATACACAGCAATTGCATGTTCCTACAGCTTACTTGTTAATTATGCATTGTTACTAACAAGTTCAAAGATAAATTAACATAGCACATGCAGCACTTAGATGCTTGCAAACCTCCTAAGCCATGAATTCGTACTGCTAATGGCCACTTTTGTTGCTTTTCCATTCGGAAGGGAAGCATGGCACTCTCTCAGCTGCAGGCCAGCAGTTGGAGCACACAGCTCTTACTGGCACAGCAGAGGTATGCTGAAGCACTTCAACCAAGGAGGGAATCTGGATGAATTAACAAAATAATTTCCATTAACAAATCACTTTGCAAATTCCATTCAGTAATCCTCCTAAGCAAATGCTGCATTTAAAATCACTGGCATTTGCATGCAACAGAACTATCGCTGTTTTCCTGACCCAACATTTAATTTTGCACAAGCTAAAACTGAGAGGAAAACCTCATTCCACTGATGTCACTGGCAAAACTCCTATTGATTTCAGTGAGGCAGGGCTCTACCCAGGCAGCTTTCTTGTAAATGGGTTCTTGAAATAGCTTATATTATATTCTGGCAGAAATAGATCACCATGTAAGGCCACTTCACAGTCCGTGCTGGCTCTTCTGTGAGCCGCACTGCAGTACTTTAGACTACAACATATAAGTTTTAATGGGTACCTTAATAGTATCATATAAAATGCAATTATTCTTTACAAACATTGCTCCTCACCCAAGTGAAGCTTCCCTGTAAGAACGACTCTATATATTACCACCCATGCTGGATCACCTTGCTTTTTTGTTTGTTTGTTTGTATGTATGTTTTTTGTTTCTTTTTTGTTTGTTTGCTTGTTTGTTTGTTTTATTTATTGGTTGGTTGGCTCGGTGCCGTTTTTTCCTCTTTTTTTCTTATTTTCATATTGATTTTCAGTCTGAAAGGTGATGCTGATGTGTTTGAGGAAGACCAGGAGGCAGCTTCATGGCTGATATGAGCTCTCAGGCTGGAAATAGTGCGAACTGCTACCAGGGCAAGAGGGAGCTGGAGGAGCCTGGTCTTGCTGGAAAAGCAAAAAATGGAATTTGTTCAGGTGACAGAGGAGTACAAACCAAAAGAAGGTTGAAGAGAGTAGCAAGAAGAAATGCTAGGACATGAGCTGAGGTTTTAGTTGTGATAGAAGACAAATCTGTCTAGGAATGGTGGATGAATTCACATTCATGTTGGAGGCTCCTTAGAGATGAATGGTCAAGGAAACAGGGAGAGAGGCCAGGAGGAGGCAGGGGAAGCAAAAGGGTGATGATGTTCAGTCTGTTCTGAAAGAGCAACTAGACAGGAGAGAGTCTAACATGGCAAAATGAGATTGCATTTCAGCAGGAAGAGAACAGCTGTGTGCAAGGCAGATTTTGAGGTTAAAGATAAGCAAGGAGAGAGGAAAGAAGGTTTATAGAAGCCAAACAGGAACAGAGTGGGATTAGATCACTGCAGCAACATATAACATGCTAGAGAGCATTATTATCTGCTGTGTTCCTTAATTGCAAGTGTAAGATGGTCAGTAATTTCTAAAACAAAATATATTGTTATTGAAGTTCTTTAGTTCTAAAGTGGAAAACAACTTCATGTGCAGAATGATATTCTGAGTGGATTCAATTTTATCTAATCTGCACTGACTTTAAATAAAAGAGAGGCACACATCTCTAGTGCTGGAGAGCCAGCAGTGTGATGGGGACTCACTGGCCCTCTGGCTGAAATCAGTAGCTCCTTTGAGGATGGTGTCCTCGTTCAGATGGATTTACCTTGCTGTCCTTCCCCAACTTTCACTTTCTCCTCAACCCTACACTGGAGCCTGAAGAAATGTTTGTAGGTTTTCCTGGTATTTCTAATACAAACTTAAGGCCAAGCTCTTTTTTAATTTCTATAGGCTAATTTATTTCATCCTGAAAATCTACAGCAAGGTTCCCACTGCCTGCAGTGGTACCAGGTGTGGTGTGACCAGCCCAGATGTGACCTTGGAATTCTCCTCATGAAAAAAGCCTAAGTATACCAAGTGGGGAAAACACTCATTAATGAATATCTTAGGAGAACATGGTTCCCTTGAAAAAGACTAATTATTTTGATAGTTACTCATTCAAAAAGAAAAAAAAAAAAGAAGTATACTCAATGAGAGGAGAAATTAAAAATTAGGAATCTCACAAAAACAGACAGCAGAATACTGCATTGAAGAGGACAGCCACCAATTAAGAGAAATGTCAACAACTCAAGTGCCAGCAACTTCAAAAGGGAAATCTTTTCCTCATTTTCATATGCATTCTTCATAAACAACATCAAGAAGTGTAACATGCTAATAGCTAATAACACTCAGAATAAGATTCACTAATTTCCTAACTGAATAATTTAATGCATATCAAAGGAATGATTTTCTCATTTCATTCTTTTTTTAGATCTAACGCTAAGCTGGGTATTATCAAATAGATGAAACTGCACAGATTACAAGTCATCGCTGGAATAGTCATTTTAGAATTGAATTTGTTTTTTTCCACTGGTTGCATCTTTTGGTTTTAAGGAACCGTGTTTCTTTTCTCTTGTACTTGCAATGGATTACAAAAGAAAATAAAAGGTAAAAAGAACGGAAAAGAAAAATCAGCTGTGCAGAGGAGCTGAACCAAGGCGGGGAGACAGGATGGCACTAGGGCTCACCCAGCTGCTCGCCCCCAGGGGCACAGTGGGTAGGTTTGATTTGTGCCTGGAATGGAAGGTGATCACCCCAGCACCACACACCATGCTACGCGGTGCCCTGGGACCCACAGACAGGCTGCTGGAACCGTTGGCTTTGTGGCAGAAGGAGCAGTGTTTGCAATCAGGAAAACACAAAGCAAAACAAAACACTCTCATGCTGCCGAAATATTATCAAGGGGCTTCCTCAGAAATATTCTGCCATGGCCATTGGTGGGTGTAAATTCCTCATGCACGCAGGACTTTCTCCAAGGAAAATGGTACGGTTTCAGCAGGCTTCCTGATGACAAGGACCTCTCTGCACTGTTTTCTTTATCTCCCGCAAAATCCTTCACTTCTAGTCGTGAGCTTTCAGCACTGCAACATCTCATGGATGAGACCTGTGGTGACTGAGAGCAGGCAGCAGCGAGCAGAGCTGGTCTGGTGTCCCTAACGCAGCTGTGCCCAGTCAGGTGGCTTGGCAGCAACAGAACAACATGAAATCAAACAGGGAATGAGTTCTTTTGTGTTTTGCTTTGTTTTTAGCAAAATATCCCTCCGTTTGTGAATGCCCATGTTCCTTACCTTGAGAGCAAAACAAGAATTCCCCAATCTTCCTTTATACCACCCACTGTTTTGCATATTTTTATGTCTTTCATTAATTTCCTTTTAAAAACAAACTCTCCTATTCCTTTCAGATTCATAAGCAACATCAAAGCATTTCAGTGAATTTTTCATTCCATTTATATGCCAACTCTCTGGTGATGGAGTCAGACATGCTGTGGTAGTCCTGCAAGCAGCAAAGATGCCCAGCTTCACTGCCACTGCTGCAGTTCTCCTTGCTGTAAGTCCTGATGATTAGGAACTGCCCCTCCAACAGCAAAAAAACTTCCTGTGATGATCCTACTGCTTTGAAGAGGGCAATGGGACCAGCGTGCTTTATCCTTAAAGGTAAAAAGACAGCTGAGATTTATTTTTAACTTCATTTTTTTTCTGGGCATTGTGAAGAAGCTGAATAATTCTATTTTTATTTAGAAAGAGATTATAATGGAGAGAAATAATCTGATATATTGTAGAGACATTTCCAAAGAACAGCGGCTGTCACGGTGCAGTGTCCCATGCCAAAGAAAACCTTATTATCCCCAGTAATGTCAGTTGGGCTCAGTTCTCCACCAAAAATATTTTCAAGATTTTTTGTGCTAAACTCAGAGTTCAGTATGATACTTCTGAGAGCTCAGATTAGTCTCCTTCTGTCAGTACTGAGTTTAGGAAGTCAAGAAGGCAGTCTGCATCACAGTGGTATTACAACTGCTCTGAAACACAGACATATCATATATCTGTTTTCCTTCTTCTGCTTGAGACATACCTTCAGAAAGGCAGTTCCTGATGACATGTTTGGGCAAATGATGCCTTATCTGCATGCTTTTTTAATGTATCATCCTGATCTGCTAACTCGAATGCCATAACAAGAAAGCTATGTTAATTGTACATGTTTTTAAGTTAGCGCAGTCCAAAACACGTGCCTTAAAACTATCCGCCTCAGAAAGTCTGCGGCCTTGTTTGAGAAGCAGATGCTCTCTGTGAGAGGAATCACAGAGCTTTTTAGACCCAAAATCTTGAAACGCAATAATCTTACCCTCACGGATATTTTATATTTCTCCTGCCTAAAAATAAAAACCACTGAGTATATGAACTGCTGCTGTAAATCAAAGCACGAGTAACAGAGTCCCACTGTTGCCGGACTCCTCCTCCCACTCGATCTCAGCAGTCAGCAAGAACACTTACTCAGTATTAAGTTACAGTAAAGAATTGTTGACTCTAGTATAATTGAGAGCGAAGATAAAGTCAAGTCAATGAAGTTTGCTTCAGCTTGCAACATTTTAAATAAAGCCTTTAAATTGGTTAGGATCTTAAAAAAGAAATCTTATAGAAAATACTTGTTAAAAGTGAAAATGCTTCTCCACGAAGCGGTTCTTACTGAAATGCACATAGTTCAGTTAGCGTTACTTACTTCCAAGTTAGATTTCCTTCTAAATAGTGCACGTTAACAAACTTTGACCGCTTCATGCCAAGTGCTTTACACATTTCTCTTTAATTAAACTTTGCCAGAGAAACATATTACATTAGCCAATACAAAAAGCACCCTTTCAGAGAGTGTGGGTAGAGTCCAGGTGCCCCTGCACTAACTAGTGAAATTACTATACTCTTACTACATAATTACTACAGCACTCACTGGAGGCAGCATTTTACTCTTCACTCTGTACTTCTTTCTATATACTGGTATTAAAAATCAGTTTGTTATTCAGTACACAGGACCTTAGGTACATTAGTTTAAAAAACTTTTATTTTAATGAGCTCCAGGCTGTCATTTCTTACTTTTGTGACTAGATAAATCTTCCTTCAGATTTCAAACATGTCTAGTTTCAAGTATGTTTGTAATTGCTGGAGTACACAATAGATGCTGGTTCAGATAGTCTGTGAAGGTAGGCATTTGTTCTAATAATCTGCAGCTTTGCTGCACAATTTGAGAACTGCCTGTAAAGAGTTCAGGGAGCATTGCGTGCCGTTGGCACTTAGGGGCTCCTTAACTGCACAGTGATATGGTTCAGCAGTAAGGCACAGGTTGTGTGGACAAAGAAGTGGCATAAAAATTAAATAATAATAATCTTTAAGAATGCTAATATAAGACCTAAGCAAAACAATTAAACTGAAGTATTTTTCAGCTGTGTGCAATGAAATGAAGTGAACAGCACTTACACCAATGCCACCGTTCTCAGGCACAGCAGCTCTGTGCAGCAGTCCCCTTCCCGCAGGCAGAGCAGCCCTCTGTGGAGCACGCTGCCTGGTGCTGCTCCTCGCAGTGGATGGCACATCACACTGGTGCTGACTTTCAGCTCTGGTCCTTGTTCGGTCAGCGGGTGGGCACGATGCTCTGCAGACACGCTGCGGGGTTTGGTGTTATACGGTACAAAGGGAACAGAAGCAGGAGGGCTGCCCTGGGACAGGCCTGGTCGGACTCATGGCTGTGGTGGGTGAGCTGTACCCCTGCAGCTCCTCCTTTGGGTGTATGGCTGGGGGATGGGGGAGGCTGTCTGAGCACTGCTTGTCTACTTCCATGCAAAGTTACTCTGCTGATATTTTTTTTCGAAGTTGCTAAGCTGTTACCTGGTTACCAGAGCCTGGTAATCACTCAGGCAGATACAGGCTTTTTCTCCCCAGCAGGTAAGCGGGTGGCCCTCACTGAGTCGGTCAGCGCAGTGGCACAAAAGCCACTCAGCTGCAGGCCGGGTTGAGACTCTATGAGAAATATATTTGAAGTGTTCAGAGGAACGTTGGGTATGAGATATCATTAGTTCTGACAATGCTTATTCCATTTAAAATACGCTTAACTGGTTTAAAAATAAAACCACAGACTCCCTTTGACTGCAGCCCAGTCCTGAAGCTATTTCAGCACGCGCTGCCCATCCCAGAACTTACATTCTGATGTGGCTGTAACACAGCTATTAATAGAGCAGAAGTTGGGGGTGCGGTCGGCAAGTTGGGCAAGCAGCTCAGCAGCCACGTGCTGGCAAGTCAGCCTGGCCTGGACCACCATCCTGTCCACACTGCTACCACATCCACTCACCCCTGTGCAGGGAGAGGAGCACATCAAAGGCACACACAGCCCTGAACCGCCGGGGAACTTACAGAGGCACTCTCCCGTGCTGAATTGTACAGGGGAGATCAAAAGTCACTCTATATGCAGAGGGAATTAAACTGCCTTCTGGAAAGTACAAATGCTCTCATTACTATGAGATTACTATTATATTACTATTACTATGTAATATTTACTTTTTTTGGGTTTTTTTGTTTCAAAACTAAGATACAAATTTGTACAAGTTTCATAAGTGGGGTTTTCTGTAATCCAGGGAAAAAACTTGATAAGTCTTCATTTCTTGTATTCTTAAGTAAATACTTAATTTATACATTTCAGTTGTTTTTCTGACTTACATTACAGTTGAGGAAATCACGGGGTAAACGCTGGGATACATCTTTAAAGGGATACATCTTTAAAGGGATAAATGAAAAGAAAATCATCTGTGTAAATCACTATTCCTTCTGTCAGGCAGAAAAGCCAGGGCACAGATATTTCAGGCCCTTCTATAAAAATAATAATAATAATAATAAAGAAAAATCATTAATTAAAAAATGTGGGTGTACATATAGGTGTAAATGTTACCACTTGCCAGAGCAGCACTTACCTGGCACCTGCTTGGCTCTGCTGCTCTGAACAGGCTGTGGAGTCTCTAGGAGCATACTGGCAGCTCTGTAAGCACTTTGTGAAACAGAAAAGGCAGGAATGGCTTGGTCTTGTATCTTTTCAGGTTGAAAAATCATCAATGTGGTAAAAAGGGGAAAAAAAAACAAAAGACAAACAAACCAAGAAAAAGCCAACAAGCACTGAGCACCAATGTGCAAGACTCTCATTTCTGAAGACACCATGATTACACAGCCTTACAGAGAAGGGAAAAGAGCCCAAATAACGTGCTGACAGCACTACCTGAGCAGGCCAGACAGATCATTTGAATGGCAAGCAAAACTGCCAGGACTGAAAAAAGGTACCTTAAAAATTACATGCAAAATTATTTCCCAGTGCCAATCTTGTTTTGTGACCAGCCACCTTACCCACATAGCCAACTGTCTCTTCTAAAGCAGTTTCAGGGCTCATTCACCAACTGCAGGCATAAACTCTCTGGCTCCGGGTGCAACATGTACCCACGTCATCCATGCAACGTGCCTGCTCACCGAGCAGAGCCTGCTCCTTGCTCCCTGCTGTGCCTGCAATCTCACATAAACTGAGGGTAGATTAGAGAAACCTAATACGCTCTAGGACTGTAAAGGGATTAATCTCACATAAATCTTCAAAAAAAAAAAAAAAGAAAAGTATTTATTTACATCCATTTTAAATTTCGAGGAGAAAACAAGCCTCCTTTTCTCTTGCAACAGTAAAAGTCTTTTCAAAATTCTAATGACTTTGGTTTTGCATTTGAAATCCCTGCACTACAGTTAACCTATATTCTTGAGCTCAAATAAAAAGCTAAAAGCACGTATTTCAGAAAAGAGCTTAGCCAGCCTTTCCATTTCATTACTGGATATCTGTTACAGGGGCGAGATGCGTACTTTCCTCTCACTGATACACTGTTTTATGTATAAACATCTTGACCAGCACTGTGTTGTCAGCGGTTAGCAGATTCAGTGTGTTTTGGCTGAATTTCTGAAGGGGAAAACTGCAACGTGCACTTTAAATATTTTTTCTGGAGAATGGCTTCCTCAACAGACTGTGGGCATCTTGTAGGGAATTCCAGTGAGCATTCCAGGAGGAGCAGCATGCTGCTGGCGGGTGCCGACATGCCAGCCTGGGGAACTGAAACTGGGTACCCGTGGGTCCCACAGAGCTGGGGCAGAAATTATGCCCACTGTGACAGGCACGCACCTGGATGCTGTTGGCACTGCTGACTGAGGTTTGTTTGAGACCCAGTCTGGTCTTGCATTTATAGTAAAATACTCTACGTTGGGTACGTCTTGAGGATTTTAGTTTATTTTTGTTACTAGCAGATTTTATTAATATTCGTAGGGTTTTGGTTAACAAATGTCAGATCTTTAATCACTGCTCTTTCTTGTCTTGCTCGGGTGCTGCAGAACACCTGTGGTAGCAGACTGCAGACAGGGAAGAGGTTGGGTGAGGAGTATGGGGTCACAGGCTTGGAACCTGGAAGGTGCTGAGGGCCACCGTGGATGTTAATTATGGCACTTGATGTTTTCACAGTGCTCCTAGTGCTTAAAGCACCACATAGACCGCTAGTGATTAGTGATCTGGATGTTTCTGAAATGATCAGCAGTGTCATTTAGGCTGTCATTAGGACACAATTAGCAGCCCTCTGATCGGTGTGCTGCAGCTCAGAGCAAGCTAATGGGGCTGCAGGGCAGCAGGGGGACAGTGCTGCCTCTCCTCAGCCCGTGCCCGCTGTGGCCCTGCATGGAGCTTGGCTGAGGGCAGGGCACAAAGCACCCCTTGTGTCCTGCCTATCGTGTCAGAACGTGGGGATTTCTGAGAGCTGCTGGGAGTGTGCATGCAGATCGGAGCACACACTGCTCCACCACTTTATACTCCATGATTCAAAATATTTTTTCTTTTTTAATTCTTTTTTTTTGCTCGACTTATAGAGCACTTGGCTTTTTGCAGCAGCGAAGCTTCTGTGGCAAGGATCTCAGGGGTGACACTCTGGAATCTAAGGGCAGTATGTGGTGAAGCCAATAGCTAAGCCAGCTGCATCCCTCGGTGGAAGGGATGGCACACTGGAAGGCTTCATTGACTGGTCTGGGTAAGATGAAGAATTGAAGTACTGTAGCAGACTGAAAAACAAGGTCTGGCTTGGATGGTGTTCCTGAACCTAGCATCCTTACCTCATGTTTAGGTAGCGAAATCTGTCACTCACGTGCTTTATATACTTGTGTTAATTGCATAAACGTCATCAGAAAAGACATGTTTTGAAGTGTTAGAGTTGCTCTTCTGAAATGGTCGAAGTATATATTTTTAGCTTCTACAATCTCTTCTGATTACACCACTTGCAAAGGTATCGTATTTCTTGTAGTATCTAGCTATAGTAACGTGTTAGTAGCTGTGCTACTGATTCCCCTGCATAAAGCACTGTAGAATATACTTCAAATACTGGCTTTTTGTGTGTCTCACACAAGTAGTCATTAATACCAAGGGAACAGCATGCTACTGTTCCAGGTTTTCTAAGAACTAATACTATTGCTCTCCACCAGCTCCTGTTGCCGGCTCTACAACGCCTTTATTATTTATACTTTTACTCTTGAAAATTCAAATTTAGACCTGAAAATGTTCATGCTTTTGTTTTTAAAATAATTAAAGCAGGCAAATGGACCTGATGTAATCTGTATAGCGTGCGCCATGGATGTGAAAGCACTGCTTGTTCTCTGAAAGGAGGAATTCTTCCAGCCGGCGTCCCATGCCCCCTCCCTGTGCGGCCGCCTTTCCCATACACTCTGGGGACTTGCTGCCAGTCATTGGCTTGCCCCACAGGTTTGCTGCAGTGATATTATGGTTTGCTGGATGTCTGTCCCCAGCAGGTTTGTCTCTAAGCACAACCTCAAGTTTCATGTTTTGCTGTTCTGCTGGTGTAGCGATTGCTTTGCCGAAGCACCATCCTCTCCCTGGCTGCTCGGGGTACACATTACTCCATCTTCACACAGCCTTCACAGCAGGCTTGCAGGGCTCTTTTCTCCTCCTCTGCCATCTCCATAGCAAGTGGCATGTTTTCAGATATGTTCCATCCACAAAGGATTTGAATGTTGGCCTAGCATATTTTACTGGTACTTGAATGGCCTAAAGAAAGTGGAAAAGCGGCAGATGCCTTTGGAAAAGAGAAAAAGAGAAAAAAATAGACTAGATGGGGATGTTAACAGGTCAGCTGGCCCAGGAAAACAGAAGAAAAGTGCAGTGCAGAAGTGGTTGCCAGCAAGCAGTGGTGTAATCCCCGCCTTGGCAGCCACCAAGCTCCTCCTGGCCCCTCTGCTGTGACCCACCCAGCCCATCTCTCTGCCTCTCTTATCCTGTACAAGAACTGTGAATTGTTGTCCAGATGACTCAGGCAAAGCAGACTTCCTAAACGTGCTTTTTTTTCAAACACGTAAAACAGGTATTGTCTGAGGAGGAATGAGGACCAGGTACTACAAAATGTGATGTGGGTTTTATTCTTTCATAGCCACAGCTCCAGGCACTTGGGCAGCAGTTGGTACCCAACGGCAAGCATGGCTGCTGGGCACTGCCACAGGGAAACAATCACAGGAGCAACAGAGCTGCAAAGTGAAAAGGCTGAATGGAATTCCCAATAAGAAATCACTCCTCCACTGATGTGTTTTGTGGCCACTGCACCACTGCGGGCCATCGGGTTGCACTTCTTCATGGGAATGTTCCACAGACACACGTGGAAAACGTGCTGATTTAGCAGTTTGGGAAGGACTGACTAAGAGACAACAGTGTTTGTCTAGGAAGAGGCGTGAAAGAGGACAGCTTACCACAACATGGCTTCTGACTAAGAGTGAAAAATGTAATGAGGAAGAACATACTTTGGATAAACAAGCTTTCTGATAAGGTAAATGAAAAATCATGTGCCAGTAGGAGGGGAAAAAACACAACTTCTTTCTGTACAGTCACCACCAGCACCCATTTGCATGAAGCAAGTGAGAAGAGCAGACTTCCCGAGCCCCAGAGCAAAACAGTGTCTCAGACAGGTAAAGAGGACATACAATATACTTTCACAAAACACTAAGGGCCTATTTGGCCAGCTGGGAGGGAAGAAAGAAAAACAAAAACTCAGCAAACAGTCATTTACTGTGCATCTCTTAAAGCCCTTGCTAGCAATTCTCAGTCTTCTGCTAAAAGAGACAGAGAACTTGAGAAAGTCCATGTGGTTGCTGAAAAGCAAGTGATGATGCAAAATCAGCTGATGCAGTTCATAGCTGCCAGTGTGAACATGCAGAAGAAGAATACTCTCCTCCTGAGCACCAGTCCTCCTGCACAAATCCACGCTGTACCAAACCAGACAGGATACAGACACAGCCACCAGAAAAAGCTTGATCCCGGTGAAAAGATGCAAGGCATATTCACCAGCCACTAATGCCACCAGTTCCTCACCATTTTAAATTCCCTTGGAAGCTGAATTTTAAATGAAGTTGAAAGGTTAGAACTTGATGTGTGTTAGGGTAGGTCAGTAAAACCTAAACATTTTGGGAAAGTGCTTTGCAAAGATAATCTTTTTTAAGCGAAACTATGAGAAATGGTATTACCCAATTGTTATTGGAAGAATAACATTCCTTCCTGTAGACTAAGAAAATATTTAACTGTTTTAGCAATAGATCTATTTAAGCTGAACAATAACCTATGGGTTTCTGCAATCACATCTTGCAGAAAGCTGAAAAGGGAAGAAATTCCAGAAATAGATGGGATGTCATCTAAGAGCTAATGCTGATGGAGAGACTGATGAGCATTTAAATGACTCGGGTGCCTCCCATATTCATATCTTTTTGTCCTAAGAGGGAAACATTCCGTCATTAGCTATCTTAGACATTTGAAAAAAGTTTCTGTTTGCTAAAACATGATGCTATTCGTAGCTATCTGAAAGCTAATAGGGGTACCTGAAAACAGGAGTTCTTTAGTGGTATAATTTGTGTGATTTTATATAGTTTAATTGCACCAAGCTAACAGACGTGAAAGGGACACTCACCTGGCAGAAACTGCCATAGTACAAAGCTAAAGCCAGACTACAATCACTGACAATTTTTTAACCAAAATAATTTTTTACCTCAATTTTTTGTTATTTTAGAAGTACTTTTAGGGTAAATGATAGGCATGCCCACAACATGAAAAAAAAGAAAAAAGGAAATAACTTACTAAACTTATACACTAAGGATGGAGGTGAGTCATTCTGGAGAAGTGTCCCAGCAAAAGTGTTGCTGTTTTCATATAAACCACATGAAGATTCTGCAAGCTTCTCTAAGCAAAATTTTGAATAAGTACGTAGGCAAAAAAATTACCATGACAGAAAACAGGGCCCATTTTATCACCGCATACAATCTACCCCTACTACAGTCAATTGCTTCAGATTACAGGAAATAGGGCAGCTAACATCTCAACCAAGAGGAATCTCAGCACTTCCTGGATGCTTACTTCCAAATGTCTGCATTTGCATACAGAGATACTAATAGAAATGGCACATGTCCCCTTGTGCACCGAAGTGACGATGCATGCAGCAGGACAGGCTGGGGCTCGCTCCCCGTCCCAGCAGCAAGCAGACAGGACAGGAGCTTTGCTCCTGCAGCAGCAGTGAGGACTGCAAAGTTCTCGGGCAGCAGCAACTTGATGACGTGCAGCAGCGTGAGAGAGGACGAGAAATAATAAGGGAAATCAGATAAAACCAGTATGTTTTTTTTCACAGATAATAATAATACATGGACCGATTATCTCCAGGCACACGTATCCACCAAATTTGCCCATTCCACTGCCTGCATCCACATTCATCTCACGGCGGGACCTGAGTTCATTAGCAGAAGAACGAAGACTGAAATGATAACATTCATCTCTATGTTCTTGCCCTGACACGGTTATTCATTAGGAGCTCTTCCTAATGATTGTTCAGTTCCTTCCTTCTAGGGAGCCACTCCTAATTCTCTCCTATTCAGGTTGTTTAATGAGTCACTGACTTTAATAATAATCTTATTTTAACTCTTCCCTTATACAGCTAGCAGACAACAATGTGTTGTGCTGAGAAAAATGCTCCTCGGTGCCTTTTCCTCTGTTACGCCATTTTCTTTTCTCCGGGGGAGGGAGGATTGTGTCTGCACAGTGAGTCCGTGGCTCTCAGCTGTGCTGTGCCCAACTAACTGCATGGGAAGAGAGCATCACCAAAGTCAACAGTTTGGGTGCTTTGGACTAGTTTTTCCTTTTTACAAAGCATGAGCAACAGAATGAACAAATAAAATAATAAACACCAAAGTAAACTAAGGAAATGTTTTGTTTTTACATCACTTGTCGTTCCTGAGAGTACCGAACTTAAATATGCTGTGAAATAAGTACTCAGACGTTGGTCTGTCCTTCAATCAGCCACCCAACGCTTGTTTCTTAATTTAAGAATGGGCCACCACGTGGATGGCCAAGAAAAGATGAAAAAAGCGTCCCTTAAGTGCCTGTTTTGAAGAGTGCAATATGGTTTAATTGAAGATTTGATTCTGAAGTTATCGAACCGTCCTTTGGCTGTTTGCAATCAAACCCTGTACTTCACACAGCCGCAGTGCTGATTATGCGTACGCATGTCTGGGCAGCCGCTTTCTATGCACCTCATGCACGCAGCACTTGCTCTTTTGAGCAAGTTTTGGGCAATTCTGGGGCACTTAAGAATCATAAAGCCCTTCCTCCTGAAACTTCTGTCTTTGCATTAGCAGCGCTGCCGTATTTTGTATGCTTTTTAAAATGTTCTGTGCTTTATTATTTAGATGTTATGGTAACACGTGATGACTACTTATAGAAAATGACTCCACGCGATTATTTACTCAGGGAACCGCACTCACATCATTACAAAAACGAATTTCCGGGCAGAAATGTATTTCTCACTGACTGCTTTCACAGCTCTGCCAAGTACTGCAGTTCTCAGACACGAGCGTTTGCTTTAGATACCAATCCGGCCCGAATGGAGTCTTGCAGCGCTGTTGACTGATAGAACATCGTGGTGAGCACACCCCACGCAGCCGAGGTGAGCTTACCCCCGCCGCTGCCCAACAGCCCTCCGCCAGAGGGAGCGGCGGCTGCACGCGGCGGGGCGCCCGGCGGTGCCCGGGCCCCGTGAGAGCGGGGAGCCCGCGCCGCGGCAACAGGTGCCGGCCACCCCAGAACCTCGCACGGCGGAGGCCGCGCTGCCCCGCTCCTGCCGCCCGGATCCCGCGATGGCGGCGCGGGGATCCGTGCCGTAGCAACACCGCACCGCGCGGGGCTCCCACCGCCCGCCCCGATCCTCCGCCCCCGCGCAGCCCCCTCCCCTTCCCCGCCACCCGCTTCCGCCCGCGGCCCCGCGCTCCCGCGCATGCTTGGGTTATGCAACAGCCGCGGCGGGCGGGCTGCGCGGGCCGCGCCGCGCCGGGGCCGCAGGGCAGGGCAGGGCAGGGCAGGGCAGGGCAGGGCGGGACAGAGCGCGGGGCCGTGAAGGCGGCGGGCACCGGGCGGGCACCGGGCGGCGGCGTTGGGGGCGCGCTCCCCCCGCCCCCCCACCGCACCCGGCTCCGGAGCGCGCGCCCCGCGCGGTGAGTGGCAGCGGCGGCCGCCGCCAAGTCCCGCCCGTTCCGCTCTCCCTGCTGCAGGCGGCGGCGGCGGCGGGTTGGCTTCCTGCGCTGTGCCGCTCCCCCCTCCCCCCGGCAGTCGGAGCCGCAGCAGCCCGGATCCCCGAGCCATGGCTCTGTGAGAGCAGCACATGGCGGCCGCGGCAGCCATGAGCCCCCCCCTGATCCATACGACCCCCCGCTGAACGGCCGCCCGCAGCCTCCAGCGCGCCCGCCCGGCCCCGCCGCTCCCGCCGCCCGCCCGCAACTCCCGGCTCGAGCCCGGACCCCGCCGCCACCGCCGCCTCCGCCGCCACCGCCGCCGCCGCGGGGCCTCCGCTCGCCCGCCCGCCCGCCCGCCGCTCGCCATGGGAGTGCAGGGTTTCCAGGACTACATCGAGAAGCACTGCCCCAGCGCCGTGGTGCCCGTCGAGCTGCAGAAGCTGGCGCGGGGCAGCCTGGTGGGGGGGGGGCGGCAGCGGCCCCCGCAGACCCCGCTGCGCCTCCTCATCGATGCCGACAACTGCCTGCACCGGCTGTACGGCGGCTTCTACACGGACTGGGTGAGCGGCGGGCAGTGGAACCACATGCTGGGCTACCTGGCGGCCCTGGCCAAGGCCTGCTTCAACGGCAACATCGAGCTCTTCGTCTTTTTCAACGGCGCCCTGGAGAAGGCCCGGCTGCACGAGTGGGTGAAGCGGCAGGGCAACGAGCGCCAGACGGCGCAGCAGATCGTCAGCCACGTCCAGAACAAGGGCACCCCGCCGCCCAAGGTCTGGTTCCTGCCGCCCGTCTGCATGGCGCACTGCATCCGCCTGGCCCTCATCCGCTTCCACATCAAGGTGAGCCCCGGGCCCGCTCCGATTCCCTCCCCCCTTCCCCCCAACCCAAGCGGGGCCGGGCGGGGCCGCGCTAAGATGGCAGCGGGGCCTCGCCCTGCCCCTGCCCGGCGCCGGGCCCCGCGCGGCCCCCGCCGCAAGATGTCGGCCCGCGGGGGCGGCCTCGATCCGCGGGGATCCGCCGTTCGTGCCGCCGAGTGAGCGGCGCGGGGCCTCTCCCCGGCCGGGCCCCGAGCGGAGCCGCGAGGCCCCGCGCCACCATGTTCTCTTTCGGGGCCGGACTCGGCGCGCTCAAAATGTCCCTCCTCGGCCCGGCGCAACTGCCCGCCGGGAGTTGGGAGGAAAAGAAACGGAGCGGCTCTGCAACAAGTCCCGGCCGGGCCGGCGCGCTCCAACTTGCGGCGGGCGGTGCCGCGGGCCCGGCGGCGGGGTGCGGCCCTGCCCCGGGGAAGCCCCGCTCCGCGGCCGTGCCTCGTTTCCTGATCGGGCCGCAGCCGTAGGAGCGCTGCTGAGGATTTGAGGCGCAGTGCAAGCGGGCCCTGGCCCGCGCGTTGCCGTGTAGCGGAGGGATAGCCGCGGTCACAGTGCGCAAAGTTAGAGACGCCGTGCAGCAAGGGCGGTAACCTCGCTCTGGTTGAGGATGCACCGTCAATCTCAGCTCCTTATGAAGGTGTAGCGGTCTGTGGTGAAGGCGGCATACGGGTAACAGTACATTTCTATTTTAGCGTGGATTTTACTGCAGTACTACAATACATAGCACACGATATGAAACCACTGTTCTCACAGTGATAGCAGCTGGATATTTGGGTACGTTGGACTCACTGCTGTTCAGGCACACGCACTGTTACACACCGGTTCCTGTCTGCTGAAGTGCCGCGGTGTCACCTGTAGCACTGTGTTTGCTCTCAGGCTTAGCGGCAGCATTAGCTGCTTTGCCATTTTGCAGTAATAGACCTTGTTCCTAATCTCCACAAACAGTTTTAGGAATGAGAGGATGTGTCGTGCTGGGCCCCTTGTATAATCCTCACATAAAAATGGAAGGAAGTTCAGTTTTGCTGGGGGAGAGGTGGAGGGTAGCATCTGTGTGAGGTGAGCACTTAGCACGAGTGGCAGCCAGCTGCACAGGGCTGTTCCTTGCCCAAAGGCCGTGCTGTACTGTGGTGGTGTGCAGAGGATGGTGCACAGTTTGGTACCTCTGCAGCTCTCAGGAAGCTGCTTGGGTTGGTTTGCATCCAGGGTAGGTGGTGTATTTCATGGTTATAGTGGCAGCATGCATAATATTGTCTGTTCAGTACTGTTGTGCTTGAATCATTTTTGTGTTCTGTTTTTCTTCTTCCCTTACACAGTTTAATCTCTTTATAAGTCAGATTTATTGCGTGGATCTTCCCCAGACTCCCCCCTCTCTTTTCCCAGCACCCCCCTGGTGGGCACGCAGTGAGTGCAGCTCACACGTGTGATTGTTGTGTGCACGTATGGGTGACTTCTTTATTTACACGTGCACGAGGCAGATATCAATACCATTGCCAATTCCAGTGCTTTCTCACTGTTTCCTTTGAGCGGTTGTATTTGAGTGTTGCTTCACTTTAAATACAAAACTGATTTTCATACTTGCAGGAAACGTTTGAGCCTTGAGTGGAAGGCGTCTGTGCAGACCTAGGGACTGGCCGTGGGCTTAATCTAATTTGGTAATTAGAGAGGAGCGAGAAAGGAGCATATTCCATCCAGAACAATTACAAATCGCTCGCAGATGGTTTCAGCAGGATGCAAAAATAACAGGTTCCTCCCAGCTACAACACGTATCCTGCAGGCTCCTGGCTGCGCTGTGACCTGGTGTTTGACTGTTTGAGGGAGGGGCAGTTCCTAAAAGGAGCTTTTTACCGCTAAGAGTCTTTGCTGAAACTGAAGTATTTCCACAGCGCTGATCTTAACACCTTCCTTACTTTGGTGAGACTTTGTTCTCAGTGTCAGAACACACACGTGCCTGCCACTCACACGGAATTCTCTCCCTGACCCAGCGTCTCGTGTTTGCACGAGATTTGGTCTCAAAACCCACTCGGAGTGCTGCTGCTGTTCCACCCGGTGCGGTCTCAGAGGTGTGTGGCTGCCTGCCTGCGGCTGCACCCGGTGTTCCCCTGCTCCGGGAGCTGCTGGCCCCGGCTCACCCCCTGCTCAAGCTCCACGCTGCAGCTTGCTCGTCCTGGGGCAGCTCTCCTCCGCGCGGCCGCCCAGTGACTGGAGCGCTGTGGTGTTACATAAAGGGCTCCGGGCTGGGAGCGCTGTGTCAGTGCGGGAGGGGGTGGGGGAGCATGGGGAGCAGGAAGCGGATCCGACTCTCGTGCGCTGCCGGAGACTGTAGCAGAAACTTGCTTGGTGTGTGCTCAGAGATGGTTGATTTTAATACTTGTACGTAGTTTAAATTGGTCTACCCTTAAAGTAAACAAAAACCAAAAGCAATAGGAATACCCTCATTTGAAACATACCCGGACCCACGTTTTCGCTGAGAAGCCTTCCCTGGGTTGGTTGCTGTGTGTACCTGACACCTTGAAGTTCTTGCTGTGGCACTTGAAGCTGTTCCTGCTTTGTGTGCAGGGGACAGGAAACTTGCTGGGAGAATGAACACTGCTGTTCTCACAAACGCAGTTCACTTTGAGAACCACTGTGGCATAAGCACGTTTCCAAGGAAGTCATGTTTTCTTAGCACTTCAGGAAAGAAGGTGGTGTTGGAAATAGAGCTCCGTGAGCTTCCCCTGGCAGTGGGTGCAGCTCTGTGCAGGGCGCTGCCTTTGGGGGCTGGGGACTTTGCTGAAAGGAGAGGCTGTGCAGGAGAAGCACAGCATGAGCAACCTGTTTGCAAGGCTGTGACCAGAGCTGGCTGAGGAACTGACTTCAAGGCAGCAGCAGGCAAAGGGTGGTCACCTGGGGCTCGCTGTTTTAGTGAGCCGCTGTCTGGGGCTGGGCCCTGGCTGCAAGGAAGCAGCAGCTCTGGCACTGGCACCACTGTTAGAGTGCATGCAGTGGCTTCAGCTCATAGTTTATGCTTGCTGTTCTGGTACAGCTTGCTGTGTACCTTGTTACAGTGAGGCTGGGTTGGGCCAGCGTTCGGCTCATGCAAGATTTCTGAACTCCTGGATGCTGTTTGTATAGATGGTGAAGGCACCGAGTGGTTTTAGGGGGAGTTGAAGGTGGAAAGAAAAGTGTTTGGGCTTCCCAGGACACATGGGCATTTGGAAGTTTAAGACACTTACCCTTGCTGCCTTGGGATAGTTTGTTCCTGTTAGAGCTGTAAAACTTGATAAGTGATCTTGTGGTGGGGGTGCTGTTGTGGGGCACTTTGGCTTGGAACTGCTGAGGAGCCGCAGCCAGAGGGCTGTTTCCCTGGATCTGACACAGGCTTTGCTGCAGTAATATGTTTAGAGCTTGAGTGTTCCTGTTAATAAACAGTTAGTTCAGATGGGCTGAGCAATGCATAACGCACTCCAGTGTGTAGGCCTCCAGCTCTGCTGTCGTGCTCCCGAGCGTTCCTTGCAGCCTGCCTGTATGTGCCGTGTCATTGGATTTTCTAATTGCTGTAAATATTCTGCAGGTGTTCCAAATACACATTTATGGGTTCAGAAAGACACAATATATCATAATGCATGTGCTGAATCAGTGCTGCCATTTCGCACTGTGGCTAATTACTCTGTCTTCCACTACAGGTTGCACAGAGCATTGAGGATCATCATCAAGAAGTAATTGCTTTCTGCAGAGAAAAAGGTTTCCATGGTTTGGTTGCATACGACTCCGATTATGCATTGTGCAACATCCCGTACTATTTCAGTGCCCATGCCCTAAAACTGAGCCGTAATGGGAAAAGTCTCACAACAAGCCAATATCTAATGCATGAAGTTGCCAAGCAACTGGACCTGAATCCAAATCGCTTTCCTATTTTTGCTGCTCTTTTAGGTAAGTGAAGTAATAAAGGAACTTAATGCTACTAGTCAGACTTAGGATTTCAGTTCCTGTCAGCTGTTTTACAGTGTGTGTGTGATTTGGCAAAGCATCTCGGCAGAACCATCCCTTTGTTTTAGTCATTCTGACTGCTCTTGAGGTAGGGTGCAGTTGATTTTATTTATTTTTTATTTCTTAATGAGGTCAGGCTGATGCCAGATTTGTAGTGACCTGTGAGTGATGCGGACTGTGGCTGTCTGGAAACAAGAGTAGGAAGTAAGAATCCTGCAAAGCTCTGCCTTGCCAAACTGTTCTCAGAGTTGGGGGCGGAGAGGGGAATTCAGGACACTTGTGATTCTGCTAGTTCTGATCGGACATATGAGGTCTGATCTGAATAATACAGTTTTCAGACTGGAAAAGAATACTTCTGAATCTTCAAAATAACGTACTCGAAGTGCAGGCTTTTGCACTGCAGGGTCTTCTCCCCTTCCAGATAGATATTGAACGTGTATGACAGCAGCATCAGAAATTCTCTAAAATTCAGTAGAGTGCCACAAGGGCTGAGTGATCAGCCTCCCTCTGCCCCACCAGCCTTGTCTGGATAGTTCTTCAGCCCTCCTGCTTCTTAAGGCTGAATGGTGTAGGATTTTTAAGGACTGCAGATCAGACTTAAGTTGAGTGTCACATCTCTGCTGAAATGAGATGGCTTTTTTAGCATACTGTATTCCCACTGCAGTGTTGGGTGGAAGAGTGAATGAATACCTGATAGAGGAAGGTTTATTTCTGAGAGTATTCTGACTTTGTTTTGGGTAAATAAGCAGAGAGTAGCCATGTTGTTGATCATGTCGAACAGAGAAATTCAGCAGACTGGATTTTCTTTTTGTTTTCTCACCGACTTTGTATTTTGGTGTGGGTGTGTGATATGCACATAAGTCTTATTTGAAAGCTGCAAATGAGAGAAGCTACGTGATACTGCTTTAGCATAATGATATTTTAATTGCCTTTAATATTAAATTGTTTCTAGTCCAGGCAGATACCTTCCATATAAGAAGGAAAGAACCTGAGTGTCTCAGAGTAGAAAGCCACAGGTGCTTGCCTGGCTGAAGCTGGATTTTGTTAGAGTGTGATTTTATCATGTGAGTGCAGTTACGTGCTTCCCTGGCTGTGGGGAAGAGTGACGGATGATTGGCCAAGCTGCAGTTTGAAACAAAAGCTGTGTAAATTACACTGCACACTACTATTGCTGGGCTTTGTTTTGGATTCTTTAAATAAGTTGTTGAATGCCAATTTAGTGAGTAAGAATTCCTGTTTGAAAAGCAGTTTCACAGTTGCAGATATGCTTTATAGAATCAACGTGCGTTACATGCTAATGATGATGTTTGAACTTGTTAGAGCCTTACAGCTGCTTGGCCAGTTGAGCCACGTCACATTAAATGTTGTGCAAAAAATATACCGGTAAATCTTTTTTTGTAGGTTTTGAAATTTACTGGGAGAAACTCCTGAACATTTTCTCTTGATGTCTTACATGATAAAATATTTGTATTTGCTCTCAGGAGAAAAAAACCCAAACAACCCCTGGGGTCATTTCAGATCATTAGTAAAGGTATTGTAGCTTTTTTTTCCCAAATTGGTACAGAGGTACAGATAGAAGTTTAGCTTAGTGCATTCAGTGCACTCAGTATGAGTAAGCAAAGCAGAACGTTGTTAGAGCAGCAGATATTCAGAGTCCTTACCATGATGAGTAGTTCTGTATATTAGTGAATGTTGGGAAAGCTAGATATTTGGTGATCCAAAAAAAATATTGTATGAGCTTACAACAGAGGCTGTTTGATTGAAGTACCAGCAACATTTCTCAACTTTGACATCCTTAGGAGTAAAGTGACTTAGGTTTTTAATGAAATACTGAATGTATATTTGCACATAATTTTGTATAGTGTACAACATGTTAAGAAGGCTAGCTTACTGAGATCTGTAATTTTATTTTTTTTATATGTATCTAAGGGCATGTCTATCCTGCCTTTCTTCCCATGGCCTCTTTGGGTGTCTGTTGAACGTTGTAAGTAGAAACAAGAAAATCAGAATGGGAAAGTACAACTGAGCACTTGATTACATGGGAAGGTGTATGAAAATGTTACGTTGCTCTTCAGTTCTGGATGTGATGACACAAACTACTGCCAGTGCTAGTAGTTTGTTTTGGAATAAATTAATGTGTTCTGAAATAATGGCAGTGAAGCTGCTGGTTTAATGCTTACAATTATACAGTGACGGACAGAACTTGTGAGAAGAGTCTGTCAGTATTCAGCTTCAGGTCTACAAATCACTCTTCCTGTGTAGAGAAAACTCAACTAGTTTTCGGATACTTTCTTGTCATTAGCTTCAAGGGTGAGTCTTGGGGTATGGAGGAGGTGAAAGGTCTTGAGTGATTTTGCCAAACATTTAACAGTAGGAGGGGCTTGTGAAAGGACACCTAGATGGGCAGTAAGAGCAAACATTCTTGATAGCAAATTCTCTGGGATTGAGTTACATTTCTGGATACCACCTCTGTATGTGAGTATCCAGCTAAATGTTTTTGTGATTGTGCCAACCAGGCAGATTTTTAAAGAGAATGTTTGTTAGTTCTGATAGGTTTTTCCTTCTTACAACTTCCCATTCAAATTTAGTTTTATCATTCTGACTTCATAATATGAGAGCATCCTTGTCATGCCTAGTTATAATGTGACCAGGATAATGTGCCCTCTGAGAATGTACTTACAAAGAGTTCTGTCCTGATCCATGTTGATGCAGGCGGGGGGTTGACTTTGGTTCTTTGGTAATTTTTGACTCAAGCACATAAGAATTGTTTAAAAAAAAAAGGGGGGGGGGGGGGGGAGGGAGGGAGAGTGGTAAAGAAAAACAAACGCAGTGTGAGGTATAGGGCTGGACATCATTGAACTCTTTAAAAAGGGCAGTGGCTTTAATTAGTTTCTAATTGCTTAAAAAAAACCAGAAACAAACCGAAAACAACCTAAGGCATACACTATAATAAGCCATTAAAATGGGAAAAATCAATATACGTTGAGGTTGTTCAGCCAGGTCAAGAAATAGAGGTTGCTTATATAACGTTGATCTCTTTCCTGCTGTGGCAGTACTTTGTAACATGTGTCTGGTTATGTAGGCTCGTTCTGATTTTCAGTAAAATGTTAGAACCACGTAAGGTAAGTACTGCACCACCTGTTACCTGAGTCTGGAAGGCACTGCTGCGCTCAGCATACTGAATTGTAAAACTTGGCACGTGGTGAGAATTGGTCAGATGGCCAAACTGTCCAGTACGTGCGTGTTTGAGAGGATGGAATTAACTGAAATGACAGATGGAGACCAAACAGGATTGAAGTTTTGGTAGAAGGGGGAGAAGCTCTGACTATTTTAAGATAATCTTAGAATCTGCAGGAGTTGCCATTAGTTATTACAAAAATGTACAGTGGTTTGTCTGTAATTGATTTTTATCAGGCCTGTGTTATAAGGCTGTCTAATCCTACTTTGGTTAGGTTAGTAAGAACGTGGCTGTTACAGACAAAACTGCTGAATCTTTGTGGTGTTAGTTTCAAGTTTAGCTCCTTACAAATAAAGATTATAATGTCTTCCTGATGGAGACCTCAGGAGGAGGTGAAGTACTGACTGGACAAGACTTCCCTCTCTAGAAGATGCCCTGTAGTCACCAGGTCATGGACTGCTTTCTTCATTTTCACATGTTCCAGAGCACTAAAAGCAAATTCAGATATTTTCCAGGCAAAAATAGCAAGAAAATTGTTGTGGTTAACTTAGCACTGTTGACTTAGGTGAGAGCCTGGGATACTGTCTAAACTGAAATGCGGGGAAAAAAAGCCCTGAACCATCCAACCTGTAAGGATATTGACATCAATGAAATGTATACAGTCACTGCTCATCTGCTGCTTTATCAACACCAAGTATTGAGGATATTAGTAAGTTTTCTACTGAAAGTGTAACAGCACATTCTATCTTTATGAAGTTTGGAGTCACAGACTCTGAACTCCATCAGAGGATTAGTTAGACTTCAGTTAATTCAGATGTTCAAAATATGTCCTACTGAGATTTTTTTATGAACTTAATGTGCTCTATAAAACAAAACAATCTTTTAAGTGGTCTTCCATGTGGCATGAACAGTTTGGTAGATAGAGCTAATATCTTTACTCACTCAAGCTACTAAAGATGTTCCTAATCACTCTGATGCCATCAGCCCAAGCTCTTGTCTGACTTGGTAGGTCAGTGAAAGAATCTTCAGGAACTGGGAGCCTGCTGAGTGTTACTGGAGCTACCAGTGCTCCCAAAGGGTAGATAAATGTGCCTGCTGTGTTACTGAGCAGCAGCTGTTGTGCATCGCTGACAGCGTGTGCTGGGATGCAGGATGGGCTTTCCTGCTTGTTGGAGAGCAGCAGTGTTCGTGCACCACTGCACCCCAATTATGAAAGCCTTGTAAGGATCCCTTAATAAGACATGCCAGGTGAGGTTGGTGCCTTGTATTGTGATGGGCTGTGTTGCTTCTTTAGCGACCTGGGTTTCCTGAGCAGTGCTCCTCAGACAGAGTAGTGTGTTTTGCAGTAATGGTGTTACTAGTGAGGCTTTTCTGGAGTAACAGAAAGATACTTGCAGGATTAATCTCTTGTTGGTAAACATAATGAACTGAGGACTCATTGCTGATTTGTTTTGCTGCATATAGAATCAGTATGTAAAATTTTAAGGTGTATTTCTGACGTTCTTTTTTTTTTCTAGGTAATCATATTCTACCTGATGAAGATTTGGCTTCATTTCATTGGAGTTTACTTGGTCCAGAACATCCACTAGCTTCACTTAAGGTACGAATTTATGTAACTGCTAGCAGTTAAGCTAAAATCAGTCATGAGAGTTAATCAGAGCAGTGTAATACTTAAAAATGTTTTGCTAGCATAATAAAGAGCAAGAGGAAGCTTATTCAGAAAGGCTCAGTTTAGCCTTCATCATAGCTCATGCAGATTTTTGAGTCACAGCAGCTATGCAAAGCTCTTGTTCTCAGTCATCCTCTGATGCTTCTCTCTGTTGACTGCAGAGGATACCTGGGGTGATTAGCCTTACCAGGCTAAACTTAGCCTTTATTATCCCTCTCAGTGCCCTTCAGCTACATGAGCTGTACTCCCAGTAACTTCGCTGTGTGGTTTCACTTTGAGAATGTATCTTCTCTCTATTTATTTATTTTTAGAGGAGAATTTTTTACTCTAGCCACATTCTTCAACCATCATAAATAATCAGCAGCGTATCTTCCTACTAAATTAATTCCTACTGATCTGAGTTTGTGTGTAGTTGTCAGTTACCTGTGCCTGTTAAGTTAAGGTGTAAATGTACCAGTGTTGGTTGTGCAAGAAAATCAACT
Organism: Cyrtonyx montezumae; assembly: GCF_038088225.1. Classification (NCBI taxonomy): domain Eukaryota; kingdom Metazoa; phylum Chordata; class Aves; order Galliformes; family Odontophoridae; genus Cyrtonyx; species Cyrtonyx montezumae. Next base: position 7,006,386 of record NW_027072067.1, read on the forward strand.
TGGTCTGTCTTCAGTAGGTTTATTTTGTTGATTTTTTTCTGAGGCAAGTAGCTTGTCTGATGCTCTTAGTTTACAGTATGTCTGTTCTGCTGCCTCATCAAACTTGCTTTGTGCATCTGCCAGGAGGCTATAAGAGGGAACATCATGGACACACTGGAGAATGGAGTAATACTGAAATTCCTTTCCCTCTGCCACAATAGATACATCTTCTTCTCTTAAGGTGTTCCATATAGCAAATGAATTTGTTTTTTGTAAATTCTCTGGGCTTTATTTCTTGACATTCCTAATGTTTCTTAAGCACGGAAAAAATTCAACTTATTTTGCTCAAGGTAGAACTTAAAAACAGGTTCAAGCAGAATTTTTAAGGCTTTCACAAGCATTGCTTAGCAAACAGCTGTGACAATATGATGTTACACTCGTCCCTTTTTTGCTACTGCTCCTGTTTTTAGGAAGGTGTCAGCATGTCGTAAGCATAAAGCAATACAAACGTGCATGTTTGCCACAACCTTCAGATATCTGAGATGAAACAATGAAAGAATGAAGGATTGTGCCTGTATTTTTGTTTTTGACTAGGATGGGTAAAATGTAGGACTTCTCTTGAAGTGCTTCATAAACTTTCTGATGTGTGGAGTACTTTCCTGCTTTTCAGACTGAGCAGATCAATATTTTAGGAAGTTCAGAGTATGATTGCAGAGATCTTTTGAAAAGCTTTCTGAATACTCAGAGTTACTCGACTAGAATGAAAGTTAGACTTTGTCATCTTTGCCTTTTGCATTTACGTTTTCAGTGTAAGCACCAATTGAACTTTTTACCTGATGTCCTAAGGAAATGAAACTTGTTTCCTTAGAGATCATTGGGCTGATTTAGGCAGTCCTCCCTTTGTTTAATCTCTTGACCAATGGTAATCAGATTTGAAAGCAGTTCCCATCTGGTTGTTGCTAGCTCTATGAAATCTGATATGCTATTATTGATGAAAAGGACCCAAATTATTGCGCTTGCTCAGGGAAAAAAACTATCACAACACATTGCTTTGTTTCACAGCAGCTGGCTGGTCAATTATTAAATGCATAGCCCCAAACTAACTGCAGCATTTCTGTCTCCTGACTGATAGCCATGTCAAAAGAGTCAAAGAAACTGGGCTGAGGCAGAAGGGGCAGAAGCCCACAGGAAACCAGTCTTACATTAGGTACTGGTCGTGGAACAACCTGGGTTTTCAGCTTCAGTTTCAACTATACTCATGGTTTGAAATCATAACTTGTTTCAGTAGCTGTTCACTCAATTTTATTTCATGCTATGTATCTCAGTGATGTCATTACATCTATCTCTGTGGAGATAGCTTTTTGTTAATTGCAAATGTGCAGAAAGCAACACTGCTTCTAATTTTTATGGATGTTTAATAATAAACTTGAGGCATGTTTATGTTAGGTGTAAGTTAGAGAGCAAGACGTAATTTCATTACAGTTAAAAAATCACAAGCTAACATAAAAGTTAGAAAGGGGTGGGAATTAGGGGCTATGCTATCAAATTTAGCTTTTTTTTTTTTTTGCCTCTATTTAGAGTTACTGTTAAAGAGTTTTCCAAACCAAGGGCTCTTATTCCACACCTCATTCACCTCATTTAGTATTTAAAAATCATACTATTGCATAAACATTTTAATCATTAATTTCTAAGTATAATCTTGAGCAATAGCACTAACAGTTACAGTTCCTAGTGGCTTGATTAGTTATTTGTCAGTGAGGTCTATGACAGATAATAACATACAATTTATTTTCTTTGTTCCTTCTCAAACTTTTATTATAAAATGAGACATAAAATGGTTGCTCTTCCCAGGAGAGAAGCTTTACTAGTTCACCAAGGATGACGTAGAATAGAATTACCAGTCTTCACTGGTAGAAAATTGGCATGTCTGCCAAAGGTGGGAAATAACCTAACAACTGTCATGACAGCATCCGTACCTGCCTGTCATAAGGCCCCAGCAACAGTGAAATTCTATTGACAAATTTAAATGAGATTATTTAAATTTGATTATTAGATATATAAAGAGAAGAGATTATTAGATATATAAAGAGAAGAATATGCAGGGAAACTATATGAGATGGATGTCTTCATCTGTGATGGATTATCTTCCTGTTAGGATGGATTTGAAAGGGTGGATTTGTTGAACTCTTTGGCAAGCCCTTGATGTGCCCACCATACAATATATCATATCTGTTTATACCTGGCAAAATCATCTGTCTAGTCTCCTTGGCTGCTCAGTAGAGGGACAAAAGGAGATGCTTCCAGAAGGCAGTCCAGAAACACACAGGTTAGGCTGCTTCTGTGACTTGCTCTAGGTTCTTGTCTTTCTGTTGACTTAAGAGGATGTCTGCCAGAGGGAGGCTGATGAGCTAAGTAGGTGTTTGATGTGCTGCTTCTCAAATGCTCTCTTAAAATATGCGTAAATTGTTCTCATGCTGAATGTGAAGAATCATTGCAGTGGTGATTTAGGTTGGAAAGGGCCTTGAGAGGTCATCTAGTCCAAGCTCCTGCTGAAAACGTGGTCAGCTTTAGGTCAGACCAGGTTGCTCAGTGCTTTACCTAGACTTGCCTTGAAAACTTCTGCAGGTGGAGATTGTGCAACCTGTCTGGGCAGCCTGTTCCATGGCTTGACAGTGCCCATGGGAAGAGTGTTTTTCCTGGCACATGAGCTGGACCCATCTTGTGTCTGTCTCTGCCTTTTATCTGTTGTCCCTTCACAGTGCACAGCTGTGCAGAGTCTGGCTCCGTGCTTCTGATAACTTTTTAGTGGGTACTGGAAGGCTGCTGCAAGGTACCCCCAAAGCCTTATCTCTGCCAGCCTGAATGAGCCTCAGTCCTTCAGCCTCTTCTCACAGACCAAGCTCTCCAACTCCTTCACAGTCTGTATGGCTTTCAGCTGAACTTGCTCAGCTTTCTTGACCTCTGTCTCATACCGAGAGCCCAAAGCAGAATGCGCTGTTACGGAGGTGATATAATGAACTCCAAGGAGTAGCAGCCATCCCAAGCTCAGTCAGCTAGCTGTACCCTTGGGATCCCAGCCTGGCCCCAGCTGGCCTCTGCTCTCTGCCCTGCTGGCTCACCTTTGGCTGTCCCCAGGCTTCCTTGGCACAGCTCCAGCCTGCGTAGTGACCAATTGCAGTGCTTGCTTTTTGTTTGTAAGGTTTGTGCTGCCCTGTTCCACTTGCTTGTCTGGGTCTTCCTGGATGGCAGCCAAGGCCTCAAGTCCATGGTGCTGCGTAGGAGTGTCATGCAGATCCTCTCATATGCCGTGTACCTGTCTCATCCCTTGAGTTTATGCTTGTGCTCGTCCCTTTTCTTTTTGCAGTCTTTTGGTTCCCTGGTTTAGATTTGATTTCCTTGTAGTTCTGTGCTGTAAGTCTTTAGCAGGGCTCTGTGTGCTCTTGCTGCCACCATGGCATGCAGAAGTAGGAAGTTAATTTTCCAACCAGGATGAAGGGAGAAGGGAAGGGGGAGAATTTCTGATGGAATAACCCTATTTTAAGGGAAAAGCCGAGCTTTTCTGGTTTGAGAGGATTTGAAGTCATTCTGTGAACTTGCCTCTTCAGAAAGGTTGTTGTTACATCAGATGCATTACGAGCCCATAAGATTAAATGTATTTAGCTTTCAAAGGCTGAGATAAGACGCAGACTGTTCGGATAGGTTCTCAGTAGAAATTACTACACAAAAATAACAAAACCTGGATAACTTGTGTTCCTCAGGTCTTCAGCCTTTTCTCCCGCCAACGTAAAAAACGTTCCCTGTGTGTCACCTCGCAATAGCTGAACAGTCAAAGCCTCTTTTTTAGTGGTTTGAAAATAAAAGTAAACGGATTATCTGTTTCCAGCAGGCACAACAGTAAATGCTGCTACTGGTGTTGATTAGCCTTTAAAGGCTTTGCAGCCCCGAGATGGTGGCAACTCTAGTTGTCCCTGAATGGGGGAGCTCTTCCAGGCATAGCTTAAGTGCTTTCTACAGTGTCCTATAATCCAGTGCAATGCCCTATATGTGAGCCTTTTCCCTTCTGATAAAGCAGTTTTGCAAGTTTATTTGGTCAAAACCAAGGCTTTTTAAAAAATGCTACCTTTTAGCTTCAAGGCTTGTAATGTTGCTCTCAGCCTCTCATTTTGACAAATACCTTTGTAGAATTAATTTCCTCTCCCAACTTAATCCTGCCAAAGTGCATTTGTAGGTTGCTTGTGATTCTTGTCAGCGCTCCTTCATGAGAGGAATCTGTTCAGAACTAGGCAAATGCATTTTTCAGATGTCATACATGTTGAGGGAATGAGGTTAGAAAATGTAATCTACCTCTGTTGGCCTTTTCAGAATTCATTTTTCATGTTGTTTGTATGAAACTCTTCTGTAGATGATAAAGAAGAAAAGAGCTTCTACGAAGAAACCTCTCCTAACAAAAAATAGGCAAACTATGATTCTGATTTTGTTCTGAAATTTTTTTCTAAGCACGGAACTAGCAGCAACTTTGAATAATTAACAGGTTTTCTATGAATTTTACTGCTCTCTTATTTTTCTCATACCTAATAAATACTGAAGATTTACCAAATATTTTAATTCACACCTGATTAGAAACTCATTTATGATGCAGTGCAAAATTGAAATTTTTGATTGCTAGGAAGTTAGAAATCTTCAGGTAGATCTAATTTCTCCACTTCTCTGTTTTGGCTTCTGTGTAGCTCACAGTACATTTCATTTTGATGGTGTTCTCACTTACGGGCTAGATATCTTCTAAAACAGGAAAAGAAAAAGAAAATCCAGACATCTGAAATGTCTCACAGTCTGTAATACTGTAAATCTGTACTTTAAGAAGGTATCATATCAGGAGTTAAGAGTATGCCCCACTGAGGTCCTCAGGCTGTTGGTTTAAGAGCAGCTATGGTATGCATAGTAAGCCCTTAATTCACCTCACTTGAGCTTTGGACTTGCACAGTCTGAGCTGGATGTTAGAGTGTTATCTTCTCTTGATGCTAACTGTTCAGTGTTTTAAAAATGTTACTTAGAAATGACATGAACCTGATGATACTGCTTATTCTTTTCACCCTCTGAATTTTGAAGCAGACACTGCAGGAACACTTAGGCAGTAACATGGGATTTCTCCAGGGTGCTCTGCAAGGAGCACATCTAACACGACACAGCCATGTTATGATTCAGCTGCTTTAGAGATGTGTAACTGTTACGTGTACAAATAAAATGGTAGGTGTTCCTAAAACAGCACAGATTACCAGTGAGAAGAAAAGCTATTTCTTCTGCTTGCAGATTGGAGCTAAATTCCTTTATCAGTATTTGTGCCTGTAAGCTTCTGTGTGAATGTGATCTATATTTGGGATTGTTCTGTACATTTGGATTGCATGCTACTGGAAACTGAAATTTACTGTCTGTGAAAATAAATAATAAAAACTGCTGGGTCACTGACAAAACTAAATCAGACTGTTCTTTAGTCAGGCTTATAAAATGTGGAGTTCATCCCAGGCAGAGAATGTCCAGATACACAATGAATATTTCGACACTTCTGGGAAGTAGATGTGAGGGGAAGGAAATTAATGCAAATAGGAATCTGAGCAAAATTTCCGCAGCCTAAATATTAAAGCAGAGTAAGTGTACATAATAAATGATCAAATACAGGCAGAGGAGACAAAGTAATGTGGTAGACTGCATGTGAAATAAAAAGGGCTTGTGTTGCCGATTTCGAGTTGTGAAGATAAACCTAGTGAGGTGTTAATAGGAATTTTGCATAAGCATTTCTGACAAGGCTAAATTACAGTATTTTTAGTAAAGTATGGTAGCTCTGTAGAAGGCAAGCATAAAGATTTTTCACATTTTCTCATAACTAAAAGCTAGAACGCTTCTTAAACATAATTGTGACCTCTCAAATCTTGAATCAACAATGTATTTGAAATGGGCAGATAAAAGTTAAAAACCTGGCTGGCCATAGAGTTACTGATAGCATGTTCCAGAATTGTTTGGGGGGTTCCAGACTGATATTTCAACAAGCTCCTTAGGCATTCCCTGAAATGTAGGGCACGCAGTTAGAGGCGAGGCCTTTCTTCTGCCCACTTTGTGCAGAGCAGAGGGATGGCAGTGACCTGCCTGCAGCGAGCAGCTCTTGAGGCCCAGCTCCAGCACAGCTCACAGCTTTCGGCTTCACCGTGGGCTGTGGTGGTTGCTTGGCCTGAACTTCCTGTAGTGCATACAGGATCATGTAATGCATATAAGAGGTAATTCCCATAATCATACGCTGAATAATCCTCAGATTATTTTCAGGAGGCTAGATATAGAGGAGCCTATTGACAGAGTTGAGATGGAGGGCCAGGGTTTCCAGGGCTATCCGGTTTCCTTCCTTTCTCCATGCAAACACTGGAAGGGTTCAGGCGAAAGATTTGAGTCTAAAACTTTCTGGCACAGCAGCAGAGCCATCTGCAGTTGTCAGCTGCTGAACTGTGGGAGCTGCAGAGGCTTTGGAAGTCATCCCACAAAGTTCTTCCAGCTCTTTCTTCTTACTACAAACAGAGTTCTTGTGCTGTAACATCCAGAGCGATTCTTATGTTCTCAAACCCGTGGCCTGAGTCAGTGACCAGTGAATCAATGGGAATTCATTACTTTGCTAAGATCTTGAGTAGACTGTACTCTGGGTTCTGTAGACACAAATGTATGGTCTGGAGGCACTCAGTCGTGAGCTTGAGGGAATTTTTTAGCACACATTTACTTGCATGTTTCTTGTGCACCCAGAATAGGTAAGTCAGTATAGGATGTCAGACGCATCTAAGGGTAGAACATGAATAATTCTAGTTCTCTGTATACCAAATGTATGTATTCATATTGTTAAAAAGTTGTATTTTAGAGGAAATGTCCAACTGGAAAGTGACATAATAATTAGCATCGTTGACCTTGTTGTTGGAACAGGTACCTAAGCAGCAAATATTTCCATAGAGGTGAGGTTTCTCCTACGTACGTGTAGACACATATGTACTGTAGATGTGAAATACATGAGTCATTGTTTAACGTGAAGTTTTGAAGGCAAGGTGGAAAGCCACCAAAATATTTAGATAGATACTAAATCCGTAAATGTTGACTTCGTTGAATATATTTTCAATAAAGAGTTGGTTTAATTCTTTACTGTGTAACTGAAGGATCTTGGGCTACCTTGTTATCTCATAGTAACATGTTTGTTTTCATAGGTACGTGCTCACCAGTTAGTTTTACCACCTTGTGACGTAGTGATCAAAGCTGTAGCTGACTACGTCCGTAATATTCAGGACACTACTGATTTGGATGCCATAGCAAAAGACGTTTTTCAGCATTCACAGGTAAAGTATAAAGAAAATATGAAGTGTCTGTCTGTTAGTTTTAAACAATTGTGCCCTATATTTGTGTTGCAGAAATGCATTCAGTAAAAACAGGGTGTTGAATTAGGTGATTCAGGAGTCTGTTGTTGTATGCGGTGTCGTAGGCACCCTAATGTAATTGTCTTCTTTTTTGGAAGGCAAAACTATTACATTTAGTCGCAGTGCTTTGAAATTTAGTTCTTGATAAGCAAAGAGGTTCTGTAGTCTGGCTTTGTCTACATGAAGGTATGTAGTGTTTTTCAAGCTTTATCCTTACAGGGGCTGACAGTATTTTTTGTGAGGGTGAGTCTCCATGGCTCCATAGGCATTAATACTGTATGTGATATATCACATATAGTTGACTATAGTTGACTACTCTGCAGTGCTGTGCTAACCTGTAGATGTCATGCCTGGATCTGATCCTGATAGATATTTCTTTTTGTATTTATTTATTTTAGTCTAGAACAGATGACAAAGTTACTCGATTTAAGAGAGCAGTTGCTTATTACTCAGCAACTAATAAACCTATGCCATTTCATCCACCACATTACATAGGTAAGTAATTAAGAAAACAAAACTTCTCACTTTAACTAAAACTGACGTAACCCTAAATTATTATTATAATAACCCTAGATTATTAGTAGGGTCTTACAAAAACATACTTACACTCTGGCAGTATTCATTCATTTTGAATACAGGGTATAAAATAAGTTATCACAGTCTTTGCAGAGGTTGTGCTCTTACACCAGAAAGAGAGTAAGAACCCGAACTTACTTTCCTTCTAGCTATTGCCAAGTCAGTTCTAAGCATTAGGTAGCTTCAGAATGTAGTGCTGAAGATGAATGAAAACTGGTGTCTACTTCCAATCATGAAGGCAGTTTCTGTTTCTTCTCCACAAAATGTATTTCATACTCCACACTGGACTTAGCCGATGTTTTTTACAAATCCCTTTGTAGCCTTTGACTTTTTCTTTTATGTCATAATATACATACTAAAACTGTAGGCACTAATTGATGCCATCTCAGATTGTTCCAAGGTTTACAAACTAACCTTGTGACCATAGCACATACACCTCATTCTTAACACTAAAATGTAATTTGAGCTGGAATTTTCCAAAGGCTTTGTTACTGTACTGGTATGCTATTACTTTTTTTTAGCATTCAAATAGCTACAATGAAAAGTGTATTAAGTCTACTCTAGAACCAATATTCAGGTGACAGAATGTACCAGTGTTATGTGTATTTGTGACACTGTTTTTTGCCAGCTGCTTGCTTATCACATCTCTTGGGCTTTTTTTTACTTGATGCTTACTTTGGTTTCCAGGTAGAATAAAATTATTGTACAGCAGTGAGAGAGGAAAACATTTGAGAGAACATGAAGCAAGTAAAATAGACTTCACCAGCTACAGAGTATTTGTATTATGAGTTAAAAAATGAATGAAACTGATTTAAGGCATAGTGGAGAACAGTACTGCTAACAGAACAAGAAAAAATAAACCATGAAAGCAAAAGGAAAAAAAAAAAGGTAAAAATGGTGTCAAATAAGTAGTGAGCATTTTCATGAGTGGTTTTCTTTTCCCCCTGTTTGTTATTTCTCCTCCTCCCCATTTGCAATGCAGCAGCCAGACCAAATCAGTTTGGAATGCCTGGGATAGTGCCACCATATGTTCCTTCTCAGATGCTTAACATTCCACAGACCTCACTACAAGCAAAACCTGTGGTAAGTGTATCCCTCTGCTCTCCTCCTTGAGAGAAACATATCATGCTCATTGAATTAAAATCTAGATGGGAAAAGTTATGTCTGAATTTTTAGCCTGCGTGTTCACTGATTGCATTTTTACCCTGGAGCTTTAAAGATGCTATGGAGTGTGGTGCAACAAGTTGTGCGTGCCCAAGACAGAGCTGAGATTTCATTTGCATGTTTGGAAGATATACTCGGCTAAATAGTATGTCTGGTTTTTTAAACAAGAGCCTTATTGTTACCTTTATTTAAGAAAGATCACTATATTTTAGGCCCAGCAGATGTCCAGTCAGGGTGGTGCCCAAGGTCAGGGCCCATACCCATACAGTCTCTCTGAGCCAGCCATCACCTTGGAAACAGGTGGAAAAAATCTTTCTGAGCAGAACAACTACAGTAACATTCCTCATGAAGGAAAACATACACCATTGTATGAACGATCTTCTCCAATAAATCCAGCTCAGAGTGGGAGCCCTAATCATGTGGATTCAACCTATTTTCCTGCCTCTTCTACATCATCCTCCTCTGACAACGATGAAGGCAATGGAGGTGCAGTGAAGTAAGTTTTTCGCAAGGATGTTCTCCTACTCTTATTTTCAGAATCATTCAGTATCCTGAAAGTAACAAAATCTGCTTATTAACAATGTGATAGACTTAGAGAAAACAGTGTTTGGTCACTGTGGCTGTGAGTATATCCACTCTTGTCACCTTGTTCCTTGATGAGCAGAAATCCAAACCCAAATACTGTGCAGTATTTTTCCGCTTCCCGTCTTATGTTTTATTGAAAGAAGGGAGGAGTGAGATTTTGGTAAATGTCATAAAACCTTCCTGTTCTTTTCTTTGTGTAAAAGAAATACTACCTCACAGTACAATTCATTAAAACTTCAGTAACTGAAAGCTGCCTGAAGCTTTACTGAATTTGTAGTGTTTGTGCTTCAAATATTTTGGGGTAGTGTGGTTTTGCAGAGAAACTTGATGAGATTGTCGGAAACCCAAGATTTAACACTGTGACCTAAGAGCTCTCATTGACAGCCTATGTATATAACAAAGCTGCAGTGCAATTGCTTTTGTTCTCTCCTGCTCATGTGCTTTGTTTACTGCAGAAGTGTTTTAAGACTTGTGCTAGATCGTGTGTCTGTCCTTGGCAATAAAGTTGCGCAGACTTCCTTGTAATTACTGCTTACTGACCTACAAAAAGGAAGTGTGAACAGAGGCAGTTTGTTTACCTTTTGTCTTGCTGGGTGTAGTGGCTTGCGATGTGAGAATCAAAACCTGTGGCTTTAGCAGGTCAGTGATTGCCTCTGAAGGATTTTGTGTGATAGTGTAAATGCGCTTCTCCTCGATACTGCATCCTGAGCATATCTGCAGTTGCACGTGGTGCTTTGGACTTGATTTTTCTGGTGCAATCTGTCAACTTTAAATATATGATCATACATTGTTTTGTAATGCAGAACTTTAAAGTGGGAAAATTACCTATTTTAAATATATATATATATATAAAGTATTTTTCAGTGTTTGTTAATGATTTTATGGAATACATTTAGAATTAATTTGGAAATTGAAGTCTAGGCTTTATCACTGTAGTCTTTCTGACTGAAGGGAGATTACTTGGCATGGTGACAGGTATTCCAAGATCAACCAAGAATTTTTCCTGCACAAACATTATTTAGTCATCGAAGGGGATTCCCTGTTACTTTGAAATACAATCCAAGTATTGATATAGTGTAAATGAGTAAAAGTAGGGGTCATGAAGACACTTAGATAACTACTAATTGACATTTCTAATACATAGCATACCTTAATGTCCTTTCTCATCAGTAGTTCAATTAACAGCAGCCAAGGATTTATTGCATCTTAAGTGGTACTTTAACACTGTGTTTTTCTTTACACTGTCCTTCAGCCATGTCGGTGGGAACAAAATAGGCTGGGAAAAAACAGGAACCCAGTCAGAAAGTCAGACACGTGGAGACCTGGGAGACCAAACAAAGGTAATTCCTTTGGAACGATGAAGTTCCAAACATTGCAATGCATTGTTTTGTGTTTTAAGTTTTATACCAAACTTCTGAGTGGAAGTTTCAGAACTGATTGGTCAGACTTAATGTGATTTTTTGTTTGTTTTTGTGAATTATAAAATGATGGCTTTAAAGTTGAGTTAAAAAGTTTCCAAGGAATGTTGTCAGCATATACATAAAAAATGAAAAATAGCTTTCTTTGGAAAATAGTAAATATAAAGTAGAAACAAACCCATGAACCCCTTAGCTACCAGCCTCGTCCTTGCATGTTGCTACCTGTATTTACAGTAGTCTGTTCTTTCTGTTTTTACTAAGGAGCGTAGCGTTGTAACTGAGATGTTATCCACAGGTACAGGGTGTCATGTAAGCTACAGTGTAGTGAGAACTGCTCTAACACAGTATTTTAGCACTAGCTGTGGACTATTCCAGGTGTGTTAAAGCTTGGCTGAGGAATTGAAGTCCTTCAGAAGTGCTTGGTAAGAGTTTCATATAACGTGTATTGAAGAGGTCCATGGGACCAGCTACCATGTATTGCTGTTTAACTAAGGAAGGGTGGGATGATTAAGCCATTATTAAAGACCTAATATTAACCTGTTTAATTTCTTCTAATTTGACAGTGGTTTTGTATCTTGAAGTGTGATAGTCTGTTTTATGATTTTGAGCCCTTCTTAGAATGTTCTGATGGTTTGCATGTGATACCTCTGCGTTTTTGTGATGGAACTGTGTTCTAGCTATTGGCTTATTTTCAGGAAAAAAAAACACAACAACAACACGAGAACAAGAGAAAACAAAAAAGAAAAGAAACCTAAGTTACTTAAGCTGTAGAAGAACAGAGGAGCATTTTCCCTGTACCTTTGTCATAGGCATTCCAGTAAACTTTGGCTTCGTGCTTAAATATCAAGCTGATGATTTCATCCATCGATGGTTATTATTTTTGCAGACTACACCCCACATAACTGTATCTGCCTGTGGATTAGTCACCATATGCAAATGCTAATGTGACCTATTGCATTCCTTTATGTCTGTTCTGTGGCCATGCACAGGGCCCTGTGTGTGCTGTGCTGCCCCATGGAGCAGAGATGGGGGCTGGCCAGCAGGGTGCTGCTCCCCCAGCTGGGTGATGGCTGGGTGGGCCATGCTGCAGGGCATGGCTGCCTGCCTCTTTGTGCGTGCAGAATTAGGGCTATGTAAGGAGTGATTCAACTTTCCAGGGGATGTATGCATTCAGTCCAACTTGAGTGCAACCAGTTCAATTTGTTTTACTTACGTAATTTACTTGACTATCAAACTTAATTCTTCAGCCCTCAGTAGCAGAAGGCAGTTCCATCTCTTCAGCTGAGTGGGGAGAATTATGAGTACATCTTAACTTATTTCCTGAAGGGGTATACATACAACATGATTAGAAAAAGAAATATTTCCTGACATTTTCCACTTTGGGATGAGCTGTATGAGTTTCTGAGGTAATTTGAAGCGCTGGAAACTGAGCATAGATCAGACAGCACCAGTCTTGATGCTCCTTTTGCTGTGACTTGCATGTCAAAATTCTCGCCTTGTAGTTGTCCCACTTTGGGATTAGACATGACAAAGGCGTGCTCTTCTCATTTGGGTGGATGTATAGCACTAAAAAAAATAATACTTTCAACAGTGGTAGTTTCACATTTTAAGTGTTTGAAGACCACTGTTTCAGTGCATTTTAATTGCTGGGATAGGAGAAGGCAGGAATAACAGTCTTTAAACTGATGAAGAAATACGTGATAATGTAAAAGAGATGTGATATAATGTGTTTGTGAGAACATTTTGTGTGAAGGGGTTTTCTACCACAGGTTTTAACCGTTTATTCTATATACTATCACTTCCACAAATTAAAAGTCTGGGCTACCAACTCCAAAGTATAATCTTACAGTAATGTCCTCTTTTATTCTGTGCTTAAAATGTACTCTGAAAGTAATATTCCCCCTTTGGTATTTTGTTAGAGCCTAATTTGACTAAAATGCACCTTCTTCTAGAAGGTTGTTGGAAGATGAGCTTTTTCCTGTTTTACAGGGGTCTGTATTTTCCATCAATGCCTGGCGAACAAGCTTAGCTTGATTAGGACTCCTCCCACCCCCCATTCTTTTACTTTCTGTAGGATTTGTAAAATGTAAAATTTTATGCACAAATTGTGAAAATACTTATGCATAATACATCATCACATGCTCAAAATGGATGGCAGTCTCAAAAGTAATTTCTGAACTATTACCATAGTTTATAGACATGAAACTAATATGATCTGTTTTCTGAACATGGGAGTCTTCACTGTTTTCACCGTGGATGAAGAAGAGAATCTTCTGTTTCTCTTGGCTGATCTTCTGTACACATTAAAAAGCACTGATGTTATGTGTTCTGTTATAGGCAGAAGGTTCCTCTAGTGCTTCTTCAGGAAGTCAGGCAGCTGATGTCAAAGGGAATCAAACCAGTAATCCACAAATCCCATGCCTGTTGTCAATGCCCACCAGAAACCACATGGATATTACTACCCCTCCGTTACCTCCAGTAGCACCTGAAGTATTAAGAGTGGCAGAACACAGGCACAAGAAGGGGTTAATGTATCCCTACATCTTTCATGTCCTAACCAAGGTATGGCATTTTAAAATTATGTGCTATAAAATAGTCTTTCTGTAAAGATAATTGCACTTGTGGTTAAATGGCTTTGAGTTTTGGTCTGTTTTTAGTGCTTCTAGCACTTTCTCCTCTTCATTTTTAACCACTAATCTCAGCTGACACATTGTTCCAGTAGCAGAGTTGACTGTTATTACTATTTACTCAAAAAAAAAGAGAGAAAAACAACAGAATACGTCGTTTGTCTTTAATGTTTTATTTTGATACTTCTACATGTCCATGTTTGTGCATGTGTGTGCATATCTGTTGCCCATTTTTAAAGCGTGACATGTGCTTTGGTGTCTCTGCCAAGTCTCTGTTTTCAGTGTTAAAGAATAATTAGATTGTTTTCCCTTATAACGTGATCCCTCTTACCCTTCGTAGCCATCCCCAGTAAATACATAGCACCTGTATTAAATCCCTTTTGTTGTATCATAAAATGCAGTTATAGAACATGATGATGCCATGAGTTCTTTGGTCATTGATTTATTTTATGTGCTAGCCTTGAGATCCCAGGTAAGCTGCAAGCGCTTCCACACAGCTTAGGCTGCTTTTTCTGCAGTGTTCCTGCACAGCTCTGTGTTCAACTTAATTGGGCTCCAAAGGAATGAGTTCTGTTCATTTCTCCTTCTGAGTGCAAACAGAAGAGTCCCAGAATGAGGCCACTAATCCTGTTCCACTGTAGTGTTCAAAACACTTAGTACTGGTACTTGTACATCTAGCCCGTTCACTGTACGTATTCATACAGCAAAAGGGCACCATCCACGTTGATATTCATTTGCATTTGTCTTAAAAAATCCATTTCAGGACAATACAGACAGGAGGCTGTAATTGGAAATGTACAGAAGGAAAGGTTACTCTGTCAGGGTTTGGGTTTCTTACTTCTCATGTGTTTATTTTGCACCATATTTGGTATTGCTGTCATGTTTTGAGCTTCCCATGTTTACCAAAGAAAGGTGGAGAAGATCCACGAGACCTGCAGAGACCATTGGGTGCCAGTTCTGTTTCATAGTTTGTATGGCCATGTACTCTTAATAAAATACTACTAGATACTAGAAACTAATAAACATCTGAATTTTGGGAATTCACTCCTAGCAGGAAAATAAAAAAGAATCTAGAGTCTGTTGCAGCATGAGTTTAATACATAGGTACTGCTTCTTTATTTTATTTTTTCCTCCACTACCTGAAATGCTTTTGAATGTTCACTTGGGACCTCGAGTATGCCATAAATATGTTGACAGGTAGCTTGTTGAGATGCTTTAGAAATTGGCATGGAAAGATGTTCTGGATTATGCTGCTGTTACACAGGGAAACTTTTCACACATCCTTTATACCTAATCTAGTGTTGTCTGAGTTAAACCTGACTATACTGTAATATATTCACTCCAGGATGTCACCTATTGTGTGCACTGCTGGGACAGTTAGAATGGCAATAGCAAAAGTGCTTGCATGTTGGTGTTGAATATAAAGTCTTCTGGGAGCAATGCAGTGAAGGGATTAAATGTCACTAATGTTTTTTAGTTAGTCTTGCTGCTAATTCACATATACTTGTATTTTTCTTTCCCTAAACATGGGAGGAAAATGGGAGGTAGAACTAATTAAACCCTTTTCTAGGTCTGAAAGTTTTTGCCTGCTTTTGTAATGGTGGATTTTTGTTGACTTGCAAACCAGCAGTCCTCTACCTGGTTTCAGAGATCTCATAAATTTCCTTGATGCCTTTCTACACTGCTGTAACATCACAATTTAGAAATACTATCCTTCAATAAAGTTTCAGGGTCTGATCTTAGAGGAGATGGAATTGATAGCATTTAGTAAAATGAGGCATCGTGCTCTGTGCCACCACTTACTGTCACTTCGAAGAACATAAACCGTAATGAATTTATTTCTGAAATAAAAAGGCCAGGACTTTGTAGTAAAAACATGAGTATACAAGATAAACTCTTTTATTTTAATGCTTTAACCATATATCTAAAACTGTGGATACAATAGAGATTTTTATGTAACCTAAGGCCGTACAAAGAGTGTGAAGCAAGCTGGTAACTTCTGTGTAGTTATACACCTACAGCTGTTCACAGCTTCCTCCAGTTTCTGCATTTTCGTCTGGCTTATGTTGATTGTCAGGGCTTTTGAGTGTACAGTACACTATAGTGTTTCCCTATATCACATCCCTTTGCTGGAGGATTTATTTGGAAATGTCAGTGTGACTCCTTTAAGTGTTGTTGTAAATCTGTGTTCTCCCTACACGAGATAATTTTTGTTAATTTGTTTAAAATTTTCTTGTACACTTAAAAAAAAATCAGACTGATGGGGATCTTCTTCAGGTTGCATTTATTGAGGAGGAATTAAACTTTAATGAATTACGTTACAGGTTTTCATTGTTGTACACAAAAAGGACAAATTGGTGGCATTTTAAAATGGGAAGAAAATTAAATAAAAAAGCCCTTTTAGAAAACAACAGGAACTTAATCTGTGAGATGCATCCCTGGAAACGGATGAGGTTTGTTCTCAAGGAGATTTTTTTTGAGATCATTGATGCCAGAAAAGAAAGGAGAATATTGAGTAAGCTTTCAAAGGTATTAGTGGTTCTTGACAACTTTACTAATAGGTACGAGTTGTTTTCCAAGAAACAGCATGGTTGGATGCACAGATATCAAAAACACAACATTGCTGCTATTTCAAGGGAGTTGGAAGGTCTTCTCATGTTTTGCTTCTGAAAAAGAGAGCGGTAAATGCTGAAGGTTTATTTACCCACGTTTGAAACAGTATTACTTATGTAACTCCCAGTTGCCCTTTTTTGGCCAGGCTTTCTCATGATGTTATTTTTTACACTGAATCCCCAGTACTGTTTCAGATCCTTGCAGGAATATTTTTGGAAATGACTGTCTGCAATCTAGGCTGACTTTTAGCATTTATTCTTCAAATGTGCTCTGATTGTCTGTTGCTGCTGTAGGCATGTTACATTATTGTTGTGTATACTGTTTTGCTCCTAGAAGTATCTGTATGTAATCCAGACCAAAACAAAAAATAAACAAGTATGTGATGGGGGAAGAGAAAAAAAAAAAAAAGGTAAGTGAAGGGAATAATTGGAGCCCAGAGATTTACTGTAAGAAATGAAGTAGATTGTGGCAGTGTAATACTCCTTTGGTACTACCTTCGTGTACATAATATCCACGTGACTGCTGAATCCTGTTCTTGACAAGATGAGATTCACTTTCGAGCTGGATTGATTACAGAGCATTCCTGAATACTTCGTTTTTGCTCACTCTGACGTGTCACATTTTTCTAATTTCTTTCATGGAAAAGGGTGAAATCAAAATTGCCGTGTCTATAGAAGATGAAGCCAACAAAGACCTGCCTCCTGCTGCTCTGCTTTATAGGCCAGTTCGTCAGTATGTTTACGGAGTCCTGTTTAGTTTGGCAGAAAGCAGAAAGAAAACGGAAAGACTCGCTTTTAGAAAGAACAGACTTCCACCAGAATGTATGTACTGGAGAATCCATTCTTTATTTCTTTTCCCCTTTGCTGTGTTTTCATTTGTACTGTAATTTGAATGAGAACAGTTAAGAAGATTTTATGAATGTAGCTATAGAACTGGGGGCATTTGTGGCTTATTTGATCCATGGGTAATAGAAAAAGATGTTTTTAATTTGAGATATTGTGTCTTGCTGCAGCTTGAGAACTTCAAGTGCTACCCTTTTCTAAGCAAGTTCCAGGGTTTGCTTTGTAAGATGTCTGTTCAGGGTGCTCTCAGGCTTGCAGCAAGTAATACTATTTTTTGATGGAATTTTCAAGATATATGTTAGAACTTAATTTGAGGAAATTTGTATTCTGAGCAGTTCTGTTTAGTAACTTTCAAGTGTTGACATAAATACGTGGTTTAAAATCTGCAGAAATGAGGTGTGAGGTAAGTAAAAGCAGACTAAACTTTTGTGAACAGGTTTGTCAGAAGGACTTCTTGCCGATTCAGTCAGCAAGATGGCTGTTAAATCCTCACGTTAACCTGGAAGTTATCTTCTTAAGTTTTCTGCTTCCACGAATTACTTCCATTCCAGAAAATTCACTCTCCTCATTCTGGAGTATTTTACTTCTTTATAATGAAATGCATGCAGGGAAATGATTGAACTTTACAGTAGCGTCTTACATAGGTTAAAGGAATGTTGAAGCATTAAGTGGATAGCAGCAGAAGTATGCATTCATATGTAGGAGTCTGTGTCTCTATACAGAATTTAAAAAGCAGAGAATGTGGGAATGCATTATACACAGTCTTCACATAAAAAAATAATCAGTTGTTTTGTACGTTCATGAGGAAGCTGACAATCTTCCAACCATGTTTGAAAAACCGCTACTCTTGGTTATCCCATGGGAATTAATATTCACCCTGTTCGATTGTCTCCTCACTCACTGTCAGAAGCTTAACCCTTTTAACTCAAATAACATTGTATTTCAGGTTACGAGGTTATTTCAGGATTAAATTAATGAAGTCACTTGCAGTACCTGTTTGTCCTCATTAAGAGTTTTGTCCTTAAGTGTACTACAACATTTGTAGTAGTAAAATAACTAACTGCTGAAGGTCTGCTTTGATTTTTCAGGGTATTTTCATCTTGTAAGTCTGGAATGTTCTCTGTAGACTATTGGGATTCCCATGTAATTTGTCTTTTCATTTATGCTGTTTTTCAGAGGTTTATTCTCAGTGGAGATTGAGTGCTACTTCTGACTTTGTTTAGTTACAGGAGCTCCAGCAATATTGTTGCAGGACACATTCTGTTACCTGACCTACTTCTATTTTAGGACTGACCATGCTTTTAAAAAACAAAACAAAACAAAAATTGGAACATCTGCTCAAACACTGTTAGTTTCACCACAAAGCTACAATTGCTGGTAAAGATACATCTTTAGCTAAGATGATAGTCTGTGATTTGAAAAGGGGTGGGTTACAGGAATGCAATTCATTTGGTCATCTCAATTACAAAATGGCATGAACTGAGCAAATTGTGCAAGAGACAGAGAATAGCATCTTAAACAGCAAGAGCTGATTCCTCAAATATCTTGTGTTGCACTCAGTCGCTCGTACTGGCTTCTACGAGGGCTACAACACTGGCCATAATGAACAGATGATTGTGATTCTGTTTTTATTGCTGCTCTCAAATAAGTATGAAAGAGTAATTAGCAGAAAAAAGTCTGAACAATTATGAGAACTGAATTAATCTCTAAAAGACATGTGTTATCTGTAGGTTTGTGTGGACAGTTAATTATATTAATATATCTAAAATTCCAGAGTTGTATGAACCATAACACTGGCAACATAGTAATTGTATGTAAATAATTTGCAGCTGTATAATGTGTTAGGGTTATAGGAAGCTTGTAATAAACTTGGCGTGTCAGTATTATTACTAAATACCTAGATAGTAAGGTAATTGATCTGTCATAAAATTGGTCTTTTCTGTCTTCTAAATCATTATTATTTTTATATAGTGAGAAGTCAATTAAAAAACAACAGATCTGTTAGGAGTAGTGAGGTTTTTTAGTTATAATTGTCTGTTAAGTAGTGCCTTTTCTGGCCATGTTCTCATGTCTGCTCCCAGAGGACATGAAAAGCTGAATTGCAGTGTTTTGCATTGTGCTTCTGGTGCCAAGGGCATGCCATTGGCATTGTTCCCCTTGCTTGTGAGGGGAGGCAGTCAAAGTGTCTGACTTGCTCTTCTTTTCAAGCACTGAAGCCATCTGCCCTTTCCACTCTGTGGAGAAATGCACGCTTGTACAAGCTGCCATAACTGTTGGTTGGATCTGAGGATTTGTTATTTTAAGCCTAGCCACCTTGTGATATGATGTTCTCCATCAAGGATGTACTCAGCTGACACCGTTTCTGCCAGAAGGAAAATCATATCTTGAGCAATTGCCCTTTTGCAAAATCAAACATGCTTTGCTCAGGCTGTTCTGTCAATGAGGATTATGGGGTTAAAAGAGCCTTGATTTACCTGCATTAGCTGTCTTTGTTTTCTAAAGGTGTTAGGTATTTCACATGGTTAGTTTGTGGGGAAAAAAATGCTAAGAGAATATCACAGCGTTATAGTACATCCTAAAGTTGAAAGGGACCCACAAGGGTCATCTTGTCTGCCCCCTGGCTCTGCAAACCACCCCCCAAACCCTGTGTCTGAAAGCGATGTCCCAGTGCTCCTTGAAGTCTGGCAGCCTGGGGCTGTGCAGTCCTGGCTTGTCTGTTCAATGACCTCTGCCCTGTGATGGAGGTGAATCCTCACCTGACCCTCCCCTGACATCTCCATGCCATTCCCTTGGGCTCTGTTGCTGTCCCTCCACTCCCTTTGAGGAGCTGCAGAACCATGAGGCCTCCCCTCATCCTGCTCTGCTCCATGCAGAACAAACCACAGGAGCTGAGCTGTTCTTCACACATCTTGTCCTCCAGACCCTTCTCCATCTTCACAGACCTCCTTTGGATGTGCCTTGGTATTTTTATGTCCTATATTGTGACACCCAAACACTGTGCTTAGCAGAGCAGGACAGTCCCTTCCCTCACCTGGAGGGCAGTGCTGGGCTTAATGCACACCATGGTATGGGTGGCCCTTCTGTCTGCCAGGACACACTGTTGACTCAGGTTCAACTTGCTGTCGACCGGAACTACGAATCCCCTTCCTCAGGGCTACTCTCCAGCCTCTTGTCCCATGGCCTGTGTGCATAGCCAGGGCTGCACTGTCCCAAGTGCAGAACGTGGTGCCTGATTTTGATCAACTTCCTGCAGTTGGTGGTTGCCCAGTCCTGTAATTTCTCAAAAGAACATCTGAGTCACAAGTAGCAGTGAAGGTTTTAACATACAGCTGGGGCATGCTGGATGCTGTTGCTTATGACTTTGGACATCCTCTGTGACATTCATGTATGTTTATCAAGCAGGTAACCTTAATGCAGGTTGATGTTGAACTTCTGCACTTGGACTGACCTTCAAGTGTCTTGAGGGTGATGTTCAAAGCAGACATCGGAATATTGTACCGTTCCTTGGGCTACTGTGAGTATTCAAATCTACTAATCAGCAACAGGAGGAAGTTTATTATGAAAAACAGTATAATTAGCTCTGTGGTGTTGTGACTGAACGTGCACTTATCCTGAGTGTTTGTTGTAGTTAATGTAGTCTTCAGGGTAGATGTTTCTTATCTCAAAGTGGAAGTCCTGGAAGGGAAACACAAAACGTTCCTCAGAGGACAGAGATACTCAGCACTTGAGCAAGATGGTGTTTTTGGCAGCAGTCCCAGTACAAAGTTGTCAATGTGTAAGAAATGCTCTGGAGAAATAAGAAGATGTGGACTAGTCCTAGATTCATCTGTTAAATGCTAAATTGGAGTGAACGGTACTGCAGCTACTTGTCAGCTGGTACAGCTATAACTCTTTCCCGTCGTTCACAGGAGGGAGGCTGTTTGCCACTGATCTTCATACTAAACCATTCTCCAAGAGGAGTGGTTACCTTTCCTGAAATTACAAGTGCGTTGCATAATTTTGAAGAGGCACAGGGTGGCTCTTCAGCATCACCACTACAGGGAGCGTGTTACTGAGGAGGGTACTTTTTGAGAGCAAACTGAGGCACTCTTTGATCTTCATCTCATAACATGGAAATTGTCATGCCAGGATTAAAATCTTTGAACAACACTTGGATATTGAAAGATAAGATTTCAGGTGGAAATTGTAGACAAAATATTTCCTTCTTTTAAGCTGGAGGTTGTTTTTGCAGAAGCTGTGTGAAGATAAGGAAACATTCGTGTTCTGCAGAGCTCTGTATCCTCACAGTTGTCTATGATGGAAGCTGAGGGAGTGGTCTTCTGAGGGTGCTTAAGTGTGCTCTGCTTAGGGAGTTTGCATCTGCTTGGCTCTGAGGGGTCATCCAGACGGAGATGCTGAGTGTAGCTGGGCTTATTGCCTCCAGGAGGTTGAAGGGAGGAAGAGTAGAACCCCAGACCACAACTGCTTTATCAGTTGTCAGCAGTTTGGCTTTCTCATCGCTGAACTGCAAACTGTTCTGTGTAGTAGCCTTATTGTGTTCCCTAGCTGTTTGGTGAAAGAGCTAAGAAGTTTCAGGCTAAAAGAATCTCTTGCATCCAAGAACCAGAGCAATTGGTTGTGTAGGTTGCTCCAAAAGTAATGCCTCCTATTTGTTTCCATGGAAATTACAATAGATACATGAGTGCAGTAACACTTCTTGGTAAATCATCAACTACAAAAGAGTATTTTTCAGCATTTTCCCCACCATTAGCTTGCAGTTTTTGCCAGTGATGAACAAGGGCCTGCATGTCATGCTTGTTAAAATCTGCAGCAGTAGAGGTGTCCCCCTGTTTCAGAGCTGCTACAGTGGTGGTGTTATTAGGGAAAAACAGATAGAATTCTGTCCAGTTTCTAGGAATGCCTAGGAGATCACCCCTTTCCTATCTCAAAGGACAGTGCACATCACTTTACCCATTTATTGCTGCTATCTTCAGTGTGAAACTCATATCTCACCGCTCCATCACTGCTGGTTTTGATTCTGTCTCATAGTGGTAACACAATGTCTCATCACCAGTAATCATGTGATCCAGGGAACTGCCACCTTCAGCCATGTACAGGTTCAGTAGGTGTACTGACAACCTTGTGTGTGGTGTTCTTTCTGTTCCTGTGCATTCATGGGACCCACCTGACACAAATCTTGTGACATTCCGATGTTGTCCTCCTCAGTCTCCATAAATGTTCAGCAAGCATCAGTGCCGGTCAGTAGGTGGAGCATTTCAGTTCCACCCCTTTGCTTGTCTGCACTTTTTTGTCAGACTGCCCCTCTGCTGCCATCTGTCATGTGCAACAAAGTGCAATGGAATATTGGCAGAAAGTTTCAGCCTGTACTGCCATACCACCACTATCTACCTTTGACATAATGGGCCAGCATCAGAAAACAGGAGATACTACTTTTGGAGCAGGCTTTGTGTTTGAAAGCCTTCAGAAGATGCATCTTATGTGTTCATGTTTGCTGTCCCAGGCCTAAGCAAGAATTAAACACCTGTGTGATAGACCCTGTGCAAGTAACAGAGTTGCTCTGCTGGCTGTTAAAGCCCATCTTGAGTAGCTTAGTGTGTAAAATCTGGCAGCAACCAAAATAGAACGTGACTTTGTAGTGAGCCTGCTAACTAAATATATCAGCATATTTATTTTCATTGCTGCATGTTATCTTTGTAAAACAGCCTGCTGTCTGTGAAGTGTGGCTATAATGCTAGAGTAGTAGTTCTAGTCCAGAAAAGCAGGAGAGATTACTTTAAGGTGGTCTGGAGCTTCTTCTTAAACCCAGACCATGGCCTGTGCCATGGTTTTTCCTGCCCCTAATTATGAAATCATGTGCAAGGCTGATGTCTGATCGCTGATGGGGACTCTGTAGCTGTGAGAACTATCCTGGCACCAGCAGCACTCCTTTCTCAATCTGTAACAGAGGGGCTTCCAACAGAAAGAGCAGGTTTTTTTCTGGTCTCATGTGCTGCTTCACTAGTGGAGCAGTTTCTCTGGGCTGTAACCTGAGCTTCGCTAACAAGCTCCTTCCATCTTTCCACACTGCATAGCTGGGCTCTGAGTCGAGAGGAGTGCGAACAAATTTTGGGCTGTGTCAACGCTGGGATTACTCCAAGGCCGAAGATATCATTTGTCAGGCTTGACTTTAAACTCACGTTCTGGTTTTGTTGCATTCAAACGTAAAAGGGGAGATGCTTTAGCACCTGTGTAGGGTCAAACACTGTTTTCATAGATGAGAGCACAGCACACACAAAAATAGTAACCTCTTAATTTACAGCAGTTTTTATTGAAAGGCTTATGTAAATTACTGCTTAATAATTCTTTTTAGGTTTAAAAAACAACCAACTAATGAAACCTGTACTTGAGATTTAATTCCTCTGCAGTACAAGCAAGCATGACTTTAGTTTTAAATCTCATTTAAGTTATCATCAGTAGGATCATATTGTTCCTAAAAAAACACAAATGGAGGATACTTGTATTGATGTTTTATTTATTTTTATTCTATCTCTGTAGGTTTTTAGTCAGTGGTGCAGGTATTTTAGGGGAAAGTTGTGTTTTCAAAGTATTCTCCTTTAGAACAATATATGTAACTCTTCAGTGTTGCATATAAATTTGGAATTATTAATGTCACATTCCTGATGCATGCTTGGTTGCGTGTACTTATTTTCTAAGTGATGGCAATTGAAAACAGTCCATGTGGAGTCTGACTTGCCAGTTCAACAGTGTGATCCTGAGCAATGTCAAAGGAACACTTCTTGGATCAAGATTTCTTGTATACAGAGTTTTAAATACGTGAACCTTTTCAACTTTTTTCATCTGTTGTCATTTTATAGTTTCACCAGTGATAATTAAGGAATGGGCTGCTTACAAAGGAAAGTCTCCACAAACCCCTGAGCTGGTGGAAGCACTTGCCTTCAGGGAATGGACCTGTCCTAATCTGAAGAAGCTGTGGCTTGGAAAAGCAGTAGAAGACAAGAATCGAAGAATGAGGGCATTTTTGGCCTGTATGAGATCAGATACACCAGCAATGCTCAATCCAACTAATGTGCCCACTCATCTTATGGTGCTTTGTTGTGTACTAAGGTCAGTGTTACCTGAAGGTAAAACAGAATGAAGTTTTTACTGTACAGGTTAATCTTTGTGATGTGTTTAACACTTGCAACTTTGGAAGTAGGATCCTGTTTCATTTATAGAACATCACTTTTGGTAGTCTCTAAAGCATGCTGCATCCTTCAAGGTTTCTTTCTTCAATCTCTAGATAACTGAAGTAGAGAAAAAGCTTGTGTTGCTAAGAGGCCTCCATACGTTTGAATTAATTTACCCTTACTGTAAGAAAAAAAAGAAAAAGAGCCAAACGTTTGGCATCTTATGTTGATGAAGTTGTTAAGTGAAAGAGTAGAGTGAGCAAGGAACAGCTGTTGAGCAGCTTGTTGAGATGGAAGGTTCCTGGGCATGATGCTCTGTCAGGTTCCCTGTGGCAGTTACTCAGCTGGTTGAGATGATGATAACCAACATTGGAAGTATGGTATTAAACAGAGTCACGAGGTTCAAAATACTCTGTGTAATTTTTGAATTAGAAATTGAACTAGGAATGAAAGATGCTGATCTTTTTCAGAAGGTGTTATTGTTTCAATATGACTAACCTTGGCTTCAGCCAGATTTACAAGCTAACTTGTTGCAGAAGAGAATTTTCAAGCCATTTGCGAGAGATTAATGTAGGTTTGTCTCCAGTTCTACCCTACTCTGTCTTGCCTTTGGAAGACTGAAGATCTTTTCTTTTTCTCCTTATTAAGTAGTAAGAATACAAAAAAAAAAAAAAAACAAAAAACCAACCCAGACCAAATAGCATCTTAAACACAGTAGAATTCCTCGTTCATTTGGGCTGTGTTTCTTTCCTGTGACACATGGCATGTATAAATTCAATTTTATTAAGACATGAAGTTTTGTCAGGTGCTTCTTTCAAATGATGAGAATTAAATTCACTGATTAGGTAATTTCAGAGTAATATGTTATCTGGAAACCACATTCACAAAATCTTTTTTACAGTTAGTCTTTTTTTGTAAAGACGATTAACCTTTATTTTATTTTTAGTTATGTCAGAAAACATGAGTGATAAATCCTAAGGTCTGTTTTGGTGGCCCGTCCTCTCCTTCACTGAAAGCAGGCTGTCCTGCTGTGAACTGCATAACTGATTCACAGCTAATCTGTCTTCGTTGTGATCTTACATTTAAACTTTAAATCTCTTTGGTATTTTGTGCATTTTAAGCGTTCAAGTCTAGATGACCAAACAAGATTTCTTGTTGCTGTGTTCTGCTGACTTTTCTGATCAGGTAAAATGCTGCTTTATTTATCATCTGCTAATGGAAGCTTGTGAATAACAGCTGGCTTCCTCTGTAGGTACATGGTTCAGTGGCCAGGGGTTCGTATACTTCGTCGCCAGGAACTTGATGCTTTTCTTGCCCAGGCGTTGTCTCCAAAGCTCTATGAACCTGACCAGCTTCAGGAACTCAAGGTAATACCAAACTGCCATAACTTCAGGCATTTCTTTTCAGCTTGCTCAGTTGCTAATTTAGTGGGTCATGCATAACAAGTATTAAGTGCAGAACTGTAAGGAAAACGAATTTGATGACTTCTGAAAGGTAAGATCTCAAAGCTTCTATTTCTCTTTACAACAGTGTTATAGGAAATAGACACAGATGGAGTTGTTGGTGTGTTGTTCTAATTGTAAGTACAGAATGCCTATCAATCTGTGCAACATCTTACTCTTACCCAGCTTTGACGTGCTCACAATGAAGTTTCCTCTTCTGGCCTGTGAACTAAAGTATACAAGATTTGTTTTTTGCTTTTACGTTGTTATCTCAGAAATTTGTTCAGAACCTGAGTTCTGTATTCAGTGTAGTATAATGTAGTCCTTACTTGGAAGCAAACATCTTTCTGAATGGAATTAGTCATAGTTACATTTTTCTACATAACATTTATTTGCCTGGTAGTGTATTTCTTAACTGGAAGCTCTGAGAGGTGTCAGGATGTGTAGAGAATGGACAACTGGGAGTGATCCATCGTTACTCCTCTTCATTTTTAATCAGCGATGCTGATCACCTCATCATGTAGCCTGTTAATGTCATTTCAAGTAGTCTTGCAGGTCCTTTATGTAAGACTTAAGTCTGGAAAGACAAGTGGCTGTTTCTGACCTGAGCTTTCTTGAGTACACGCTTTTCTTAGTTAAATTAGTGAGGAGAATGTGGTACTTGCCTCCCAAGTTTATTCATATTTGTAGGTATACACTGCCAGGGGGCACAGACAGAGGCAGCAATCCTAGCAACATTTTTCTCTAAAACAACTATAATTAAGCTCATGCAAATTTCAGCTATTAGTTTTTTCTAATTAATGATTTGCCGCTACAACTTAGTCAGCAAGAGCATTTTCAAAGCCAGCAACTGACAGTTTCTTTTCTGTAGGTGAAAGCAGAGTCTGGCTTGCATTCCTGTAGCAGCCTGGAAAAAACTTCTGAGTCTCCATCTATAGACCGAATCAGTCTGCTTGTAGAAACCCAACATTTAGCCATAGAAGTACTAATAAATGTTAGGGGAAGAAAACACTTCAGAATCTATTTGAACTTGTCACCTGGCAAGTAGAGAATTCGTGTTAGCAATGTTAGTGGCACTGTTAACAGATAAACTGAATAGTCTTCCCATATACCAAATAACAACATCAAAATCCAGCAGGAAAGACTTCTTCGGTCATTCTCTCACTCCAGACAAAGATAAGGAGGAATGTGTCTGGGAGCAGCTGCAGGGAACACCTGCTGAATTCTTACCAGGCTGCTCATTTGTTGAGGTAGGAGGTGTGAGCCCTTCAAAGTCTTGGTTAGAGATATCTTCCTTGAGGTGAATGGCTGTGGGAACCAGTGGAAACTCAAATGACTGTGTTGGCAAGGCTGGATGACGCATCGAAGATCAGCAGAGCGTTAGCAAGGTACACTTCAGTGTCAGTTTTCAAAACACAACACAAGCACATAAGATAGGGGCTGAGATTTTGGCAAAGGTGTCAGCAAGAGTCAGCAAAGATTTGATGCAAATGGGAGGAAAGCCCACTGTGAAAACTGCTGGATCTAAGAAAAGAATTCCCAGATAATGTTTTTTCTGCATTCCAGCGTAAAATGAAAGGTGAGACTCAGGGAGCAGTAAATACCATACAATATTTTTTTGTTTCATAGAAATTGTTCTCCAGGTTCTAACTTAAAAGTCATACATAAAATACAGCATTAGCCACTTGTGTAATCTATTTTGGTCAGCTGAAAGATGCAGTATTTAATGCAGTGTTGTTACTGCCTTCATATGAAGCAGCTCCTTCTCTTTTTTACTGAAGCCAGACTGAAAGAGCAGCTGAGTTTTTTCCCAGCTGTATATATGCAGAATGACCTGGATTGTCTTCTTGACATTAAAGGTTATGCATAAGGAAGGTAATGTAGTTTAATTCTAAAATGTAATACCGAGATCTTTAAAACATTCCCAAGAAGTTGCTGGTACTTTCAGAAGTATGTTAGGAAATGTCAGTGTTGCTGTTTTTTTTATTCCATTGCTTACAGTATAGTTCCTGCCAGCAACTACTTTTTGCTTTCACCATCAGCAGTTATTTGTTATATAATTCTACCTTTGTGTATCTATCCTAAATAAAGTCGTTGGATTCATACAAACATCATTAATAAAAGACATTGCAGTATAGTAAAATCTTAAGCCAAGTTATAAAATCCATTATTAAAAGACATCATAAAGGAAGTGTGGTACATGGGCTGAAAAACGGAATGCTCATTCCTGGAACTTCCTAAAAAATATCTCAAAAGCACAAGATTATTCAAAATAAATTTTTATATGAAGATTTCCACTTGTGATTTCCTCTGTGTGTGTTTTAAAGCTTTTAGTTGCTATAATGTACTTCAGCATTGTTTGGAAAAACTCTGCAGTGCTTTTTTATCAGTGATCTTAACACTAAAACATGCATTGTACATGTTCTAGACGTGCCACAGATTTAAGGTGTGTATTTTAAGTAAAGCTTCTACTGGCTTCTTGATAGTGACTTCTATTCAAATTACTTACTGTGCTTTGTTGTTAAGGAAATAGTTTTTTCTCTTCTATTTCTTACCTCTAGAGTGAATGGATGGGAACAACGGCCTTCCAGAGCATTGCAGTTTTGCATATACAGATATAGCTTCATGTGGATTCTTCTAGTCAAACTGGCAATTACATGTGAAAAGTCTGACAACTTTTTAAAATCACTGTGTTTTCAATCTGCAAATAATGCAGCTGTTGGAATAACTGAATTGCATCTCGTTATTTTCTTACTAAACACACTTTTTTTTGTTTCTTTCCCGAAACAGATTGAGAATCTCGATCCCCGAGGAATTCAGCTGTCTGCTTTATTTATGAGTGGTGTTGATATGGCACTTTTTGCCAACGATGCTTGTGGACAGCCAATTCCGTGGGAGCACTGCTGTCCATGGATGTATTTTGATGGCAAGTTATTCCAGACCAAGCTCATCAAAGCAAGCCGGGAGAAAGTTCCGCTCATTGACCTCTGTGATGGTCAGGTGGGTACTTGCACAAGCGTGGCAGAATATTAAGTGTACCGAAGTTTGAGAAGTGTGAGGTGTGGTTTATCAGTCATTTGCTTCGTGTTTCATCTCTCCGTAAAAGGGAAATACGAAGTGGATTGCCAGTAGTAGTTACTTCAAGCTAGCAAGTGTCACAAAGGAGTAAGCTGCTGTGGTTTTACTATGAGAGAAAACTTCTGATTTCTTTTCCAGGTTGTGAAGTCATTCTTAGAATTCTTAAGCTAAAGATCTCTTCACAATTCTTGCAGCCGTCATAAGATAAAAATGAGTTAGGTTTTTGATATAACTTTGCATGAACTAGGTACTAGCTAACTGTGAAAGCAGGAAATAGGTGAAGTTAGTAGTTTATTGAATGTCCAGAGCATTTTATTTTCGCCAACTCTTTGAGAGATAAGAAATCTTTTAACAAAGGCAATTATTTGTTATTTCTGACTCAGGGGAAACTCCTTTTAGATTAAATCTTGATGGAGGCTGTGGTCACATTCAGACTTCATAGCCTCCAGACGTAAATTGGTTTTGCAGCTCAGGTTTATGACGGTTATTCTCTTTAAAGTTTAAAGGGCTGCATTAAATTTTCGGGAGACTATAGGCTGATGTTTCTCAGTTTCTTTTAAGATTTCGATGCTGTCAACTTCTAAACTGTCTCAGGATGTAGACTCCCATCTCTACTGTAACACAAATATTTTTTGTGGACATTTGCTATGTTGTTGAACTGCTAGAAGATATGCAAGATGGGTGATTTACTAGCTAGGTTTATGAAAGTTTTTTGCTGTCCTTACCTGCCCTTCTGTTGTTTTGCTTTTGTCTTTGAACTTGTTTCATAAATACAGCTTTACAGAACTGAAATCAGAACTCTAACGTCCACTCATGACCCTCCTTTTATTCAACAGGCTGAGCAGGCAGCCAAGGTTGAAAAGATGCGTCAGAGCATCCTAGAAGGATTAAATTTCTCCAGGCAGAACCATCCTCTCCCTTTCCCACCTCCACCTGCCATGCCTTTCTATCCAGCTTCTATGTATCCTCGACACTTTGGGCCAGTCCCACCACCTCAGGGCAGGGGGAGAGGCTTTGCTGGTAAGTGATGGGACAGCAGTGCAAAAGTCATCTGTATGAAGTGTTATCCCCAAACTGAACTGATTTGTGTGTTTGGCTTCATAGGAAGGATACATAAACAGAAGTGGTTGGCTCACATAGTCCTGTGCCAATCACTGCATTTTGTTGTTACTTTTATTAGCTATAGCCTGGCATTATGGAATGTGCTGTATTGCTGCATATTTCCATCAGGATTTTTAGTAGCTGTGCCAGATCAAAATATTTATACAGCTACTGTATGAAAAATCAAAAATAAGGTGAACAAGTCAGCACTGGGATGATAGGAGAAGATTCCTAGTTGAACTGTACTTTGCTTCTAAATGTTCATGTTCATACCTAAATGAAAGGGCATAGTCTGTCAGGGTTGAAAACAACTTTTCCCTCTCCCCATCCCTCTCTGTTTTGCCACAGTTGGCACCCCTGAATGTAAATACTGGAGGGCACTGGTGAAATTGTTCCCGGCTGTTTGTGGTGTCGGTTGACACCTTTCTCAAAACCACCCCTGGGTGCAGAGGGCCTTAGGTGTATTGATGCTGGGCTTTCTGAGTAAGACATCACTGAGGTGCTACCACTGTAGCCAAAAAGTAGCTGTGAGTATCTTGGTGCTCATGACGCTGCAGAGGCTGGGATGGCTGTTCCAGAGCGGAGTGAAGGCCTGCAGGCGCAGAGCCCAGCGGGAGGGCTTCGGCCAGGCCTTCCCAGAGGCACTGTGCTGCCCTGTGCCAGGCCCAGGAGCTGCTGGTACCGGGAGGAAGGAAGGAGGTGGCAGCGGCTGTGCTAGGGGCCTTCCCTGATGCCTGCTCCCCTCACAGCTTTTCCCCTGTCTTTCTTTACCCTGGGTCTAACAGGAGTCTATGGCTTCGGAGGCCCTTATGGGGAAACAGTAGCCACAGGCGCTTACCGGGCCTTCCGGGTGGCGGCAGCGGCAGGACACTCCGGAGCCTTCTCTGGCAATGACAGCAACAGGACTAGCAAGTTTCAGGGCGGTAATTATACCCCGAACCCTTTTCTTAGAGCTTCTGGCAACAGCTTCCTTCACTTCACGGTTTGGTCTGAGGCTTCCTACTGACTCCAGTCTCCCTCTCTCCCTAACTGTCTCGGCTCTCCCCTCCGCAGCCCTCAGGCTGCTGCGAGGCCGCGCTCTCCGCTCTGCTGCCCGGCCTGACCCGGCCCCACACACCCTGTGGGTGCCAGCCTCTCTTGCCTAGAAATCCTCCTTCGGGCACAGTAAATAGCTGCAAATGCAACAAGCCCTTCTGTCTCCTGCGCTTTGAAACGCGAGGGTGCAGCCTGTCGTGAGCTGAGCTGTGCTGGGACGCGTTAACAGTCACTTCCTAAAACGTGGGGACGATTTGAGCTTTCTGTAAAACAGCGTAGCATAGAAGTTACCAACTTGTGTTCCTGCTAACTCATTCTTACTGGTGTCAGCATCAGTCTGGACGTAGGTGTGAGGCTGGCCTATTTGTGTGTCCATTGTTCTCCACTGTGAGGCAATGGAGATGTGTAAATTCCGATCCCTCGTTGAGGATGGAATTTTTCCATACATGTAGCTGTTCTTTCTGGCCTCTGAGCTCTTATTCCAGGAGCAGATGTAGCTCTTAATGCTTCACTGTGTGGATAACACATAACGATGTGCATTTGAGACTGAAAGAATTGCACAGAGAAGTACAAACCTTTTTAAAGTTAACATAGTGGGGACTAAATCACGGATTAACATTTGAAGACTAGTGGTGGCTGTGCAAACGCTGTGTTTTGTAACCCTTTTGGTGCTGATGGTCTTACCAGTAACACCTGACTCAGCTGCCCTTAGCTTTCTGAAATGTATGTTTTGCCCTGGCTTTGATTTTAAAGTGCAAAACACAGATATAAGGATGAGCAGTGTGAATAGCAGCAAGAATCGAGTGTTGGGCAATTGCACTTTTAGGCACTTACTTTGGAGGGGGGAAAGTAATTGTACGTTAACGCTGAGATCAGTTATTTTGCCGTGTTTTTGTAACAGCGTGGCATTAGTGCGCGTCATTCTGACTAAGAACTTTTTTGTAGAGGTATCCTAGGCTGCTATTTGTGTCTTAGGCTGATAGCTGGTGTTCACTAAGAAAGAGTTTCTGAGCTTTTAAAAGCTACTTCATGAGGAGTGCAGGAAAAACCCTTCAGGTATCTTACATTTCACTTCAGTTTCTTAACGCTTATCTAACGTGCATTTTTAGTTCCTGAAACTGAAGTACTCAGTCACTTTTCTTTTCACAAACTATATGTTTTTATAAACTGCTGTGGGAGAAGGGCTCTTGAAGTCACAGTTAGGCCACAGTGTGAAAAATAACTTAGCAGTACCAAAAAGGGGAAACCGTTCACGTAGTACAGTGTGGACCAGCAAGCTTTCTGCTCGAGTAACTTCAGTGTTGCGATTGTGAAGATCAAGTTCTGGTTTTGCTTTTATGTGCAGGAGTCCAACCTATTCCTTCTCAGGGAGGGAAACTTGAAATTGCCGGCACTGTAGTCGGCCATTGGGCTGGAAGCAGACGTGGACGAGGGGGTAGAGGGCCGTTTCCTCTGCAGGTCGTTTCTGTGGGAGGACCAGCGAGAGGGTAAGTGCGGTCTGTGCAGTGTCCTTTTCTTGCATGCAGATCATTTGAAGGTACATTAGGTAAATTATGCCTCTTGAGTATTCAAGAAAAGCAGTTGCGCTCATTTCGAGATGTTTTTAATCAGTTATTCAGATATGAGCAAAAGCGTTTTTATGCACCAAAAAATTCACACTCAGAGAGATGTACTGAATTGCTTTGCACGAGGAAATGGCTCGAGGGTTTTTCCTTACGTGAAATCAATAAATAGCTGATCAAAACTGTCACAGCATTCAGTTATTTTCTTTGTCACAGTGGAACATTTATAATGAAGTATGATAAATTTTTTAATAACTTCATTATGTAATTCTGCGAAGCAGAAAACAAGATGTTTCTAGGCTTAATCTCTGCTGCAGTCATGATGGGAGATGTGCTTAAGAGAATATGTTCTTCAGCTCTTTCGTTCTGTTTCACAGCAGCTGGAATTACAGGTGCACAACATTGCTGAAAAAGAAGTAATTTGTGTAGAATATCTATTCTTACACTTTAAGATTACATTTTTTTCCATGGGCTTATTGTTCTGTGTATTACAGAGCTGTCATTTGGCAGTAAGATTGCATCCGTTAACAGTAGACGGTGACAGAGTTGTGTTGTTTATGCATTAGGGCTCTCTTCAGCTGTATTAAAGCAGCGGAGGAAAGTAGGCATACTTATGCCATCCTAACTAGGAAGCATCTAGAAGAGTAAGTTCTGAACTGCATAGATTCCTCTCTGTACATGAGTTAAATCAAATGTGCACAATCAAAAGCATGGTGCTACAGTCAGTGTGAGCTGTTGGGACGCCAGGTTTGTGGACTGAGTGAGAAAATGATTGGAGTGAAGAGAGCTACTGGTATGGGGATAGGGAGAGGTAAGAATGCTAGAAACAAGGAATAAAAGCTCAGCAGCAGAAAACAGCGCAGGTGTGAAAACACAGCTGACATCGAAGTGGTGCACATGTGCATCCAGTGCTTCAGACACTTGGACAGATATCCTAAGGTAAGTAGCTGTGCAGGTGGACAGAACCCACGGGACACTTCTGCTCTTCCTCAGCAGCAATGGGAGACAAACAGAATAAGCTCAGGGACGTGCTGAGGCACGAGCCTCTGTTGGCTGTTCACTTTTCAGTGAGATGCACTGGCTGCAGGCCTGGTTGTGAAAAACATCCGGGGATTTTGTACTGCCACAGTCAAGACTGCTGTCAGACTGAGGCACCCTGAGTGATTATCTGGAGACATCTTCAGGCTCAGAGCTGCCTTGCATCTGTACCTACCCTTGACTTTGTAAAATAGCAACTCCTCCCTTTTCTGAAGAAGTAAATAATGTGAATTTATGGAGAACATCAGTAGCCTGAGACTAACACTGGGAAGTCCCAGGTTAAGCTCCCTCCTTGGCTGGGCATCAGTGGAAATACTGAAGGAGTGTAGCTGCTCCTTTCTGCTCCATAAAATGCCTTTATGGCAGAGGAAATGCTGTTCTCCAGTAGTAGCTTTTGAGTTGGGATGTAAAAGATTTGACCTTTCTGTCAGAAGCACTGTCTTGGGCCTGTTAGATTTGGATTCAGGTTGTCACCTCAGAAAGACAAGCAAACAGTCAGTGCTACATCTTCCCATCTCCATCACATCATAGCAGACATCACATTTGTTAAGTTTAGTGTTCCTAGAATTTTTCAAAGACGAGAAGTTACCACAGGCATCTCTTACTGTCTGCAGCTTCCTAGTACGAAAGCGTTATTGCTGTTGCCTTATGAGGCCCAGGCTCCTGGTCTTTAGGTAGCATTTCCTACTAACCAGTGCTTCTCTAGGAAGATGCTCAGTTTATTGAGTGCAATTTATCATGTAGCTCTGCACAGTTCTGTTTCATTTTTTTATCCGTTTCAGCAGAGGGTATCATGTCAGGCTTGTTTATGGCATTGTCTTATGTCTCTGCAACACTAAACTTGAATGTTCTTAAGGTTATACCAGCTGCTTTTTATTACCTTTGATCCATCAGTGTATCTTAGAGTGCTATGAATCTGAGTTGGAAATATCTATTATTCAGCCCTCTGAAGGGTATACTTTCACCACATAAAAAAAAGTAAAAAGGATAGGTAAGGCTTGTTAAAATCTTTGGAAAGAGTATAGTAAGAGTTGTAAAACATAAAACACAGTTCACTTCTTTGTCCTTTGATTTGGCTTTGAAGATCCACTACTTATTTTCATACTGCTCAGTGTGGGGAATTTGCAGTGAGTGTGGGAAGGCTTGCATGGCACAGATGCATCAGTTCAGTGTAACAGGGTTGCTGTAGTGCAGCAGGAGACCCAAGCTACACCTTAGCTTCTCTTTAGGATGTTTCTTACACAGCTTGCAGGGACTTCACTGCCATGTGGGGGTTATCGTGGGATGGAACAATAGATAATGAACAGGAAGTGTGAGGAAGCATTAGGTGTGCAGAAACACCCAGCAGCATCTGGCTGCTCTGTGCTGGCTTCAGTGGAGTCAGTCTTCGTGCTGTGACCTCCAGGTACTGGGTACTGAGTTGGAGGAAAAGTGGAGTGATGGTATTTCCAGTAGAGGTAGCAAAAAGAGTTTTTAGGTGATGTGTAGTTCTTGACACAGCGATGAAGGAAGCTGTAATTCTGCCCATTGACTGCATTAAAATAGCGGTAACTGGTGGAAAACTTGTTTCCATCTGGTCTAATCCTTACTAAAACAGTTAAGAACAAAAGGAACAAAAGCACCACCTGACACGTCCTGGTTGGAAGACTTCATTTATCAGAATGCAGACTTGACTGTCTATTGCTACCTGGTGTCTACGGCTCGAGCTTCAGGGTTTTTTTTTTTCCCTCTCACATTCTTAGAAGAAATTGGATAACAAAAGAAGGCAAAATACAAAATTGCTTCAGTTTTGATGGGGAAATTCAAAATTACAGATGTCTTAACATATTTCTGTGTGGGGAATGTTACTGACTGGGAGACGCATTCTTTATAAGCACTTTTTACCTCTTTTTAATGTAAGAATGATTTGCTCTCTGTTTTAGAAGTACTATAAGGACAATTTGATGCTTTGAAAATGGTTTTGCTAAGCTTGGAAGTACTCAGGTATTGTTTCTCAAAAAATGAAACACAGAAGCGGTCATCTTCCTGCTGGCAAAACAAAGCTGGTTACCTTTCGTTCACTTATAGATAGTAGAACGCTGATTCTTCTTTAGTCACTCATGCTGGTGAGTTAAGGAAATGGAAGTGTCAGGTACTAGACAGCAAAGCTGGAAAAAGATGTTCTGCAAGGGAAATGCAATTGCAAGTACTCCTGTGTAAATGTGTTGTTTATTTTTATTCCTTTTTCCTCAATACTTGCAGGCGTCCTAGAGGAGTTATTTCCACTCCAGTGATAAGAACTTTCGGAAGAGGCGGAAGGTACTATGGGAGAGGCTATAAAAGCCAGGGAGCAATTCAGGTAATAAAGCCATGTGCCTGCCACTCGTTTTCAGGCTAGTATAGTATGGATTTCCAGCCCAGCTAAAACTGACAAGCACGACTTCAAAATATAAAGGTGTTGATTGCAGTGATCTTGCCTATGATTTGAAGCTATAAGCTGCACATGCAGGGGTGGATGGCAGGCTAGTGTTGCATCCTAGTCACTAGCACACTTTGGTTATAAAAACAGAAGTGAAAAATATATTTTGGTAGAAAGGCTGTGCCTACATGGTTCTGACCAGCTGTGGGAATAGAATGTAATTTAGAGAAATTTAGACAAAGCTGAAACAAATTAGCAGTTCCTCTTCCCACCCCCACTCTTTCTCACTTTTTTTGCTGCAGTCACAGTCCAAGGTCATAAAGAACAAATAGTAGCAGTAGGAAAATGCTTGCTGCTCCGTGGCTCCTATCTGAGAAGTTGCTCTAAACTTCTAGGAAACAACCCAGCAGCCTTTGTCTCTTGAACAGTTTCATTTTTGGTGACAACATATGAAGAGTCTGTGAATCATAGTTACTGTCTTCTCATGGATCCTTTAAATATAGCTGAAGCAAACTGATGTTTCATATTAAATGCCAATTGCTTCAGCATTGTGTTTTCCTCCCCTTTTTCATTGTTCTTGCTGCTATGCAGTTTTGGATGTTCCTGATCCCAGGGGTAATGGATGGGTGGGTAGTAAACAGGCAGAGCACTTTCACAATAAATATACGTATGGTTCTTCAGTTTGTCATGGAGACATTATTATGTAAGAGTAGGGAAGCACTTGCAGATATCAGGCAGATAACAAAGCAGCTGTTAAATTCGCATCAAACTTATTCTATTCTAGGTGTAAAAATTGAAATATTTTGAAATAATTTTCTTCCTTGCTAAATTTCCCATTCACTCAGATTATATATTGTGTACTGATGTACCTGTGAATTTGAAGCTCTAGATCTTGTGTACTTTGAATAGAAGAGAAAGCACCACGTTAATTGCAACATCTTGTTTCCATGTACCTAAACCTGTGAAACAAAGGGAGCCCAGAGAAGGAGCTCCCAAGTATGCCAGGCTTCCTGCAGGCTCACGTCTCTGAGTGCAGTGCAGGAAGTACTGTAGCTAAGATGGTAGGCAGCCTTAACAGACAGCAAATGTGAGCAGTCCAGTTTTTATTAATAATAAGTAATTTGGATGGTAAATACTTGTAATTAGATGCAGCTAAAATTGTGCCTGTGACATGGAGAGGAAGGAAACGTGGTGGCATTTTCTGCAGTCCAGTCCTGAGCTCATCAGATTTCACCATTGTCACTATATTGCAAGTGTATGTTCATTTAACAAGAAAAGAAAACTTGGGAAGCGTAGTGCGTAACAGGAGATTGTGTTACGTAGTAAAGGTTAACTGGCAACAGTGTACTTTCCTGTCCTCAAACCAGAGAAGTGAGGGAAAGAATGTTTTCATAGGGCCACATTGAGACGTGGGCATTTGCAACAAGAAAGATCCTCCCTGGAGAGCCCAGTGGCTTTGTTGACACTAATTATGAGGTGACACAGATAAAGGTTGGAGAAGGTGACTGAAATAAGGAAGTCTTATGTATCAAACAGAAGACATGCCTATTTCTTCACAGAATAATTTCTTTCTGCCTGTATTTTTCCTTCAAAAGCTCGAGGCAGTTCAGGAAGGTGCTGACTGTGCTGCTCTCAGTATGCAAGCATTAAGATTGTTAAACTGTGAAGCTGTGTGCTATTGTTTTGAGTTGTGCAGGGTGTCTGTATCTTAGTCAAGTCTTAATATTTGACTTTGTTAACAGTGTAACAGATAAGTGCATTGCTTATTAGCAACCCAACCCACGCATTTTGTTGTTCAAAGCCCGTCGTGCTTCTGGAATGCTAAGATTCATTGGTACAGATGCTTAAAAACTAAATATACATTCTTCTGTTGCCCAAGTCTGTTTCCTGTTGTCCTGGGCAGTCGTGTTAAGATTCTGCATTACAGCTTTTGTATGAAATTGCTTTCCTAATCTCAGGAGCACGTAG
The DNA here is from genome assembly GCF_038088225.1 of Cyrtonyx montezumae. NCBI lineage: Eukaryota > Metazoa > Chordata > Aves > Galliformes > Odontophoridae > Cyrtonyx > Cyrtonyx montezumae. The sequence continues at coordinate 7,044,411 of NW_027072067.1, forward strand.
ACTAGTGTGGAGAATATCACACAGTGCCTTTTGTGCCTTCTAAAAACTGCAGGAATGAGTTTTGGTTTGTGTTCTAGTAACGTGCATCATGTAATTAAATCATCACGTATATGAACGGAGAAGCAGAGTTAAGCTGCATATTGATAGGAGGATGGTTGGACTAGATGGTCTTGTAGGTCCTTTCCAACCTAATGAACCTATGATCCTCAGTTCTGGTGCTCCCGTGTGCTTGTGGGATAACAGAAGTGTCAAAGCAGACGCAGGCCAGGCAGCACTCAGGCACTGACACTCACACTTGTTGAGTGCCTGTGCTGTGCTGTTCTGGTGTGTGCCACATCTTACTGCAGCACTACGCAGTGCTCTGTGTTCACTCGTGGTGCTTCTGCATGCTGCCTGGGCGTGGTGTGTTGTAACAGACTCTTCAGTAATTTTCTTCTTTTCTTAAAAAATAGGGCAAACCTCCTTACGCTGCTTCAGCAGAAGAAGTAGCCAAAGAACTTAAGTCAAAATCAGAGGAATCTAAATCCTCAATTGTGTCTTCAGATGGATCCCTGGCTGAAAACGGAGTTGTGAATGAGGAAAAACCAGCTTCCCAGATGAATGGGAATACAGGAGACATCAGGGCTTCCAATCAGTCTGAAAGTGCCTTGAGTAATGACTCTAAAATGTGCAATACAAATCCTCACTTAAATGCACTAAATGCAGACAGTGTTTGCCATAAAGATGATGCTCTTGAGGCCACTGTCTTAAAAAAAGAAGAGTAAACTTATTTTTTATAGAGGGTGAAGGATGTTGGGAAGGGTCAGGATTAGGAATATCTGGAAAGAAAGAGAGCCTACAGTTACGTACATTTTTTCCTTTCCGTAAGAGAAAAATGAGGACTTTGGAAATTCGGATCCCTCTTTGATGTCAGAGATTTAAACAACACATTTTTTAGTTTTAACCAGTTGTAGTCAAAATGCTACAATAAAACAAAAAAGAAAGAGAATGAAGAGCATTTGACTCCCGCACTTAAAATGAAGTATACATAAAGTTTAAACTGGTTATGACAAAAGCTTGTAGTTTTGTTTTTTGAAATATAAAGAAAACAAATTTTGGCAGTCTTTAAGTATATATAGCTTAAAATATAATTTTTAGTACTTGGCACCATATGTATGCCATTATATTTGATTTTGCATTACTGTGTCACAATAAAGCTTTCTTTAAGGCTTTGGTTTCATGATTATGGGGGGAAAAAGGCACAACCACAGTTTTTTCTTTCTTAAATTTCATCACCATTGATGTGGTTCTTTTGCGTTAAAATGTGCAAACTTTCGAAACGAAAAATTATAGAGTAATACTGCAGTTCTGCTGATTTTAAATATACATCATACATACTTTACAAGCGAGTTAAATGGAGATAAACTTGAAATCATCTGAGATGCAAATGACCTTTCAAAATAAACACAGTGTGTTCTGAAACTTTTTGTGACTAATACCATGCATCCGTGATCAATGAACCTTGTGGTTTTGAATCAGACGTAGACCATTAGTACTACTATTTGAGCTAAACTTCTGCATGGTTCATGATTTTTAAAGTGTGTAGTTAATATTATGCATGTTATTGTCCTCTTTCTTCCATTCTTACAAGTACTGTGCCCATTTGCAAAACAAAAAGCTAATAATCAGTAATAGTCCTATAAAAGATGTTAACTATGTTTAGTCATTGACTGATCTTGCTCTAACCTTAAAATTTTGTGATTATTGACCTCTGTTGCATTTATTCTAAAACTTAAAAAAAAAAAAGTTATCTAGCCGTTCTGAATATCAACGTTACCCTGGTGTACTCATTGCTGTATGCATTATTGTTCTCTGTTGCTGTTTTATGCCTTCATATTAGCAAATATGAAATTCTGTGAAAAACAACAAAAAAAAAAGCTTTAATCTTCAAAAAAAAAAAAAAAAGTACCCCCCTTCTGTAGCAGGAAACAAATGGCTTGTTCTTGAGAACTTTCCCATCAAGGATTTAGTATAAGCAAATATACCTGTATCATTTTGATGTTTTTGTTAGTGTTTCCAAACTTAATGTACTTCAAAATCAGAATCATTTCTTTATATTCGTTTTCATATAATTCTCCTGATGCTCTTCATCACACATTAGTGATCAGAAATGAGGTGTAATTCCCCATTCCCTGCCCGCAAGAGCTAAGTAGGTATCTTAATGTAAGTTGAAGGGAGTTCTGCCCCAACTCATGGATTGTGCAAGAATGAACTACTGTTGGGTTTGATTGGTTGTAGATGGATTGTGGTGTGGTGTATTTGAAGGCTATTGAATGCAACTTACAGTGCTTAATAAAAATCTTTATTCTTTTAGTATAAAATACCGTATGCCTTTTTTGTCCAATGTTTCCTTCAAGTACGTGTGGTAAATGATGCCTTCCTGCGCCCAAATAAAGCGACCTGGTGAGCACACTGAGAGCTGCAGCCAAGGCCAGGCCTGCAGGTGCTGCTCAGAGCCACGCCTCGGCCTGCTCTGAAGAGGGATGTGTTCACAGGAGCGAGGCGGGCAGGTCTTCATAAACCAGAGCTCCCGCAGGTGCTTGCAGTGGTGCCTCAGCGCAGTGTGATGGGCGGCGGTCAGCACTGCTCCTTGCAGCTGAGAGCCAACGGGGCTGTTCTGCGGGAGCCGCCTGCGTGACGGAGCACTGACGCAGCCCCAGTTCTAATTCATTTACAGTTGGTGGGTATCAGAAGAGCTTTTCTGCCCAGGCCCGCCCTTACTGTCTGCTGCCTCTGGATGTTCATCTGTTTGCTCTCATGCCCGACACGTTAAAAACAGCCCTGCCCAGAGCGTTTCTGATCTCACGCTGTGTGTACATGAGCAGTGTTAGCAGCTCCACGCTTCGTGTGGATGCAGTTTACAGCAGCACAGCTGTGTTCTGTGCAGATTGCAGCAGTCGCTCTTCCTCTCACCCTGCAAAAGGAAAGTGATCTGGAGGGGAGTGGTTTTCCTGCTGTAACAGCCACCATGCTGGCGACTGTATCCCTTCCTACACGTGTAGGATCCCATGTAGCGTCCTCCTGGGATTGTTCTTGTCTGCTCGTGTTCCCACGAAGTCACAAAGCATTGTTTACCTCCTTCAGCAGTAGCAGAGGGGGGCATTGGTGCATCCGTAGAAATAAATGTGGGCTGCTGTTGAGTACATGGGAGGTGTCACCTGTGTGCCATGTGCTGGAGATAAACAGTGATTTTATTCATTTCCATCACGAAGCCACCAAACTTCACGAGCTGTCCACGCGATCATGGCTAAAGCTGGGATGTGAAGGTGCATGGGCACTGCCCCGGGTGTGAAGAGTGCATTGACTTTTTGCAATTGACATTCACACAGACCCCAACGAAGAGTCCGTTCCCTTCTTTCTTTCAGTGCCCTTAGATACCGACAGGCCGCTCTCTGTTCTCCCTGGAGCCTCCTCTCCTCCAGGTTGAACAGCCCCAGCTCTCAGCCCGTCCCTGTAGGGGAGGTGTCCCATCCTTTGTGTCATTTGTGTGGCCTTCCTCTGGAAAAAAACTCCCAACAGATCCATGTCTCCTGTACTGAGGACTCTACATCTGGACACAGCACTCAGGTGAGGTCTCACAGCACACAGCAGAGGGGCAGGATCTCCTCCCTCGCTCTGCTGGCCATGCTGCATTTCACACAGCCCAGGGTACGGCTGGCTTTCTGGGCTGTGAGTGCACACTGCTGGCTCATGTTCAGCTGACCACTCAGCAGTACCCCACATCCGCTTTGGCAGAGCTGGGCTCCATCCTTATACCCCCAGCTTTTATTGATCTCCTCCATCATCTTCCCCGGCACAGAGGTGAGGCCGACAGGTCCATAGTTCCCTGGGTTATCCTTTCTCCCCTTAAAAAAATGGATGTGACGGTCCCTTTTTCCAGTCTCAAAGACTTTTCAGATATCGTTGCGAGACATTACCCATCCTTGGGCTTCCAGAGCTTTAAACTCATGGTGTCATGGCAACCTACATGGGGTGTATCACCCTGGTGCCTTCTTCAGTGGTATGGCGTGGAGTCACTCCACCAATCTCCTCCTGCTCACACTCCCTGGTGCTCCTTAATCTCTCCTCAAGCTGTGCCACCGTGCGAAGCAGCCCATCCGCCTGCTCACACCTCACGCAGGTGGTATCTCAGGCACCCTGCAGTGGCAGCAGCAGGCTCAGGCACTCCTTGTGCAGCCAGAAATCTGAACAGACACGCTTCTGGGCAGGAACTCAGTCTGGTCACTGCATTCTTTTTGGCAAGAGCTTTCTGCCTCATGGAGCTGCGTTCTCTGGGAGGCAGTAGCTAGGTAAGCCAGGCTCCTGAGTGGGGGGGGACTGTTCTGCCCCCCAGCTCAGCTTGCCTGCTTGAACTGCCATGCAAACGGATGTGCCATACTCTGTTCACTGCACTCCTGGGAGCTGTGCTCCCTAAAGGTCACTTCCATAACTGGAGGGTGTGATGCTGCTGTTCCAGGCCCCTTCCCCACCGCATCCGAGCCACTGCCACATGGAAGGCAGTGGTGCCCAGGAGCTCCTCACTGACAGGAATTTGCCCCAAACCTGTAGCACAGCCTGGGGTTGTGGCCAAAGCACAGGACCCAGCTCTTGGTCTTGTTGAACTTCATCCCATTGGCCTCAGCCCAGAGATCCAGCCCGCCTGGGTCCCTCTGTGGGGCCTTCCTGCCCTCAGGCAGATCCATGTTTCCCCCAGCTTGCTGTCATCTGCTGGCGTACTGAGGATGCACTCACACCCCTCATCCAGACCTGTTTATTTAGGTGCTACCTTCTGCTTTACCACAGGGTCTCAGCAAATTGAAACAGAAAACCGACATTCCAAAACTTTCTTTCTCTTGGCAAACTTGTGCTTTGCCGGTGATGAACGAGCTCCCTGCTGCCTTCAGGAGCTGCCTTTCTGAGGCATTAGCTCAGAGAGCTGTGTGTTATTGTTCTGGATAAACTGTGTCATGCACAATGTGTGAGCCTAGGTGCGAAAAACTCCAAAACACGGGAGGAGCCCCTCCTGGGGCCCTGGCACTGCAGTGGATGGAGGCAGAAGGCAGCTCTCAGACAGCAGCACGAGTGGTAAGGACAGGAGCCCGACTGCCATGTCATGAAATCTTGATTACAAACGGTTTCAATGCGCTGATGAACAGGAGGGAGGGCTGCGCGGGAGCACCAAGCCGCGTGCTTTTGTCTGTGAGTGCCAAGGAGTGCCGGAGCTCCCGCAGCCCCGTTTGCCTGCAGAGGGCTGCCGAGCACAACCACACCTCCGCCAAAACACTTCCCAAAAGCTGGGGCCTTCTGTGTGTGTGTAACCCACACACAGCAAATCCAGGCCGCGGCCCGCATTCTCCTTCACTCTGTTTTCATTCACTTTAACATCTTATAAAAGAAACTGGTTAATTTTTATTCAGCTCTGGTCAACGTTCAGCTTTCACGTTCCCTGACAAGGCTCTGGTGGGCCATGCTGAAGCAGAATGTTGTTGTCACAATGATGCTGGAGCCCAATGAGGTCGTTTCCTCACGTCAGGGTTCTGTGTAACATGACATTGTGGGCTGAAATGAGGCAAAAGAAGAGCGTTCAAGCAGGAAAGTACATGTACGGAGTGATAAATGTAATCTGTGTTAACTGTTATGAATAGAAAGTACATTCTTTAACTAAATCTTTAAGCTAATTTGCTCTATGAAAGGCCCTTTTAACCCAGTCACCTTTTACAGTTTTGATTGTTCAGTTCCTTACCTTGGCTCAGAAGCCAAGATAGCACGGTATGGTGATCTGTGAGATCTACCCAATTATCGTCATGAGATCTGCTGTCAGATGGAGAACACTGGAAGAGAGGAATGCAGTCACCACTAGCTCCTCTCTTGATGAAGCCCAGTGAGCCCTGTTGTTGCATGGTTGGTTTCATGCACAGCTTCTTTGCGAGCATTTATTTAAAGAGCAGATATGTTTGAAAGGAAGAAAGATAACTTGATTTACTTCTCTGCACTGCCATGGAAATAATTCAGGGGACAATGTGTCTATAGCTGCAGAGCATCGTAAGTAAAATAAGTTTGCATACACTCACTGTAGAGATCTAAAGGAAGAACCCTTCACAATGATAAGAAGAACAAGTGGAAAGTTCAAGAAATGGCAGTGGTGCTTCCCTCGGTGTTGATGATCAAATGAGAGCCTTTTCTGTGCAGCAGTCAGGCTAGGTGCACGTCCTTTGAGCCTTTACTGTCCTTTACTAAAGGAGCAGCTGGAGGCTCCTCAGAAACGCCCAAATAATTCAAGGTGTCATGGTGACACGTGTGCTCCTGGATCATTAAATGCTGCCGAAAAATCCCATCCCCTCCCATGCACTCCAAGATGACGGCAGATCCCAGCAAAACCACTCATACAATATCCAGGTTCCTCGAACAGAGCACCCAGGTCTCCAATAGCTTGTCTCTGTGCAATTTAGGCAGCCCCCAACACATCAGAAATCCCAGCTGGCTCTGAGGTGAGCAGCTGAGGAGCTCGCAGCGCTCAGCCACATCAGCATCACCCCTGTGCCACCACCAAAGGCTGCAGCATCGGGAATGTCCAGCTCACCGGGAGATGCGCTGACACCAGAACTCCGGCAGTGCTTTGGAAATAAGGCTGTTTTCATGGAGATGCTCGTGGAACGTGAAATGAAAAGGCAACAAGAATATAATTCTCCACAGATCGTATGGGCTTGGTGTAAGCAGCCCATGAATCAGTGACGAGATGAAGAAAAGCACAGGACTCGGTGTTAGCTACCGCAATAGCCAATGCTGCTCTTTAAAATTAAAATGCTGATGTTACAAATGGAAGAAAGCAGTGCAGGTTGCAGCTGCATGCCTTCCAGTGTGCAGAGGCAAGGAGACAGTTTGTGTGTGACTGTCCTATACCAAAGGGTCGGTGGGCAGTACTGGTGGTAGGTGGGTGGCTGGACTAGATGATCTCCCCTGGTGCAACGTGAGGCCAAGTTACGCCCTAGACTTGCTCTTCTACTCTTCTGGCTGGAAACACTGAGCGATTAAAATCAATTCAGACTGAAAATGGGGTCTAGTTTTTTTTCACGTATGTATTTTTGCCACTCAGCACTGAGGAAAGCAGGCACTTTGTGCGTCTCAAGACGTCGTTCAAAACAGCTGAGTCATGATGTAGGCCTATAATCTCAGTCCTGTGTTAGCACACCTCGAGCTACGCCAGAAGTTCAGTTTCACTTGCTAACATTCATGATGGATTCATGACCCTGGAATGCCATTCCTGGCACTGGTTGGCATGGAGCTCTGCATGAGCACTGCCTAAAAGTTAGTTACTTCTGTCACATGTCAGTCCAAGGGGCAAGGAGAGCAGTTCTGATGGGCTCCCTTCGGTCGGCCTAGACAGGTTCTGCCTGTATCGAGAGGCCTTCTTTCTCTCAGAGCCTCAGGAACCATGCAGCCAAACTTTGGTAAGTGCTGCCTTATTTTTCTGACATTGCTTCATCTGATTTTTTCCCCTGCGCCTATCTTTGCTGTATCTCTTGATGTAGCAAAACCTAAAGTTATTTGGGCCCTTGAGTTTCCTTTGACCATTACAGTTGATTTCTGTTTTGACAGACTGATGAAAAAAAAAAAACAACACAGAGAAATGCCCGCTTTTCTCTTTTTGCTCGAAGACAGATATTATCCTCCTTCCCAAAACGAGATGGATTCAAGACACCGGATCTGTCATAACTGGCACTTGCACATCAGCTGGGACACTTTGTGACTATTTTATGCAATGTTCTCATGCTTGGAAGGAAATGTGTCAGTGGCTGTTGAAGATGCTCAGGATGTGTGTCCCAGCAGAATGCCTCACAGAACTGTAGGGGTTGGAAGGGACCTCCAGAGATCCTCTAGTCCAACCCCCTGCCAAAGCAGCTCCCAGCCCAGGTTGCACAGGTAGGCATCCAGGAGGGTCTTGAATGTCTCCAGAGAAGGAGACTCCACCACCTCTGTGCGCAGCTCCAGTGCTCCGTCACTGCACTGAGAAGAAGCAGCAGCCTCAAAGCATAACCAGCCAAAGGGCACATGACTGGGACAAGTCGTGTGTTCTCAATCTCTGCTCAAACTCAAGGGTTCCTCTTTTGCCTTCACCAGTGCTGCTCACTCACCTAGGGGGAAGAAGCACCGCGGGCTTTTGCAGTGCAGGGCTGTGCAGCAGCGCGTGCAGGTGGTCCTCAGCACAAGCCCCACACCTCGTGGCTCTGGATCGGCGCTCAGTAGGCACAAGGTATTATTTACCTGCAGCTCCGGGGCAGCAGCCCAGTGTGCAACAGCGATGGGGCAGGCGCGGATGGAGGCGGGACGCCTTCCCAAGTTACAATATAATTCCAAAAAGAAAAAAAAAAGACTTCTTATTGTTATTATTATTTTTAATAGAAACCCACGCGTGCGCGGGCTGCGTCCCGAGGCCGCCCAGCCCCGCCGTGCCTCCCCGGCTGCAGCGCGGTGTGTCGGGGCACGCACGTGGAGCTCTCGGCGCTCCGTGTCCCGTCCCGCGGCGCTCCCCGCCCCGCCCCGCCGCACCCAGGCCACTTTCTTCACCAAGTCCCCGCGGGTGGCGAGGCGCAGAGCCCCGCACCCCCTCCCTCCGTTTCCCCCCATCGCCGTGCGCGCAGCCCCGTCTCACCGCGGCTCCCTCCCGGCCGGCGCTGCCGCCTCGCTTCGCCTCCCCCTCCGCCCGCCCCAGCCCCAGCCCCGGCAGAGGAAATATTGCAATGTTGCAAGCTGACGTAAGGACATTACAAGGAAAGGGCTACATTTCGGAGTGTTTATGAAAAGCCTCGGTACTGTACTGTCACCAGGGGGCATGCAATATAATGCATTTCGCCAAACATTTTGAATAATAATCATTTAACAACAACAACAACAAAAAAGCCCCGGTCCGGTCGGCGCTCGCGGAGCCGGAGGAACCATGCAGCCAAACTTTGCGAAGCCCTTTCTTATTTTTCTGACATTGCTCGCTCGCCCTTGAGGAGCCGTAATTGCATTATCTGATTTTTTTTTTTTTCCCCTTCTTTTCTCCCCCCTTCCCCCCCCCCCCCACCCCCCCCTCCTCCCCGCTCCGTCTCTCGACATCGCAAATTCGCTCGCGTTTCGGAAGGAGCAGCCGCCAAAGCTACCGAGCGGCAGGAGCCGCCGCCAGCCCCGCTCGCCTCTCCGCGAGTCCGGTGTTGTTTTGAAGGGAGCTAACATGGCGACGGTGCCCGTCTATTGCATCTGTAGGCTGCCCTACGACGTAACCCGCTTCATGATTGAATGCGATGCCTGCAAGGACTGGTTTCACGGCAGGTAACACAAAGAGATCGGGCCTTTTCCCCCCTTTCGCCGCGGTCCCCCCCCACCCCTCCCTCTCGCTCGGTGCCTTTCGCCTCCTTTTCTCTCCAGGGCAGAGCGCGGCGATGGTGCCGTTGGAGCCGCCGCCGTGTGCAGTTTTCCAACAGGCCTTTTTGGAGAGGAGGAGGAGGAGCCACTCTGCCCCCGTCTCTCTCTCTCTCTCTCTCTCTCTCCCTCTCTCTCCCCGCGTTGTATTTTTTTTTTGTTTTGTTTTGTAAATTTTCCTTCAATTCCCCGCACAAAGCCCCCTCCCCCCCCCTTGCCTCCCCGGGGCTCCGGTGTCATTGGTGTGTGTGTGTGTGTGTGAGTGTGTGTGTGTGTGTGAGTGTGGGTTGGGGGGGGGGCATTGTGCTTCTTTCCCCGGGGTGAAACGCCGCGGGGTGCGCGGAGCGGAGCGCGGACCGTGCCGCTGCCGGCTGCCCGCGCCCGGCTACGGGGCTGCACCTCCCGCCTCGGCCGCTCAGAACCGGGCTCGGGCCGGCGGGGATACGGCTTCGGGCGGCGCGGAGCCGCGTCCCGGCTTAGGGCGGCGGGGCACGGCTGTCAGCGGGCTCCACGCCCGGAGCTCCGGGCCGGGCGCGCCTCGCCCGCGCGGGGATCTCACCCCTCCCCCTCCCCCCCCCCCACCGCGGCCCTGTCGGGGCAGCCGGGTGTTTCCCGTCTGCCGGGGCTGCCATCGCCGGGCCGGCCCTGCGGCTTAACCCTTGGCGGGGCGGGGCGGAAGGGAAACGCGGAGCCGCGGCGGTTCCGCGGGGCGAGGGGAAGCCCCTCCGCGTAGGGAGCCGCGGCGGCGGCCGGGCGGGGAAAGCCCCGGCAGCGCCGAGCCCGCCCCGCGCCGCGCGGCCCCCGCCTCGACGGGAGGGAGGGGCTCCCGGCGCTGCCCCCCGCCCCGCGCCGCCGCCGGGGGCCGAGGAGAAAGGGAGGGAGGGCAGCGGGAGAGTTTGTGTAGGGCGGACAAAGGCGGACTTCGGCCCTCGGTTCGTTTCTCCCCTACAGCTTTGTCACGGATAGCGAGCGCGGGCGGGCTGTCGCGCGGGAGACAATGGCAGAGCGGGCGCACTTGTGTGAATGCCGTGATACTGAACTTCGGGGAGCGTTTGGGGTTTTATTTCTGCTTCCTCCTCCGCGAGAGACGGGGAAGTTGGTTAAGGGCGCCGGGAAGGAGCGCCCGGTGCGGCGGTGTGCGGTGTGCACGGCGCGGTGACGGCTCCGCGTCCCGCTGCACGGTGCCCTTCGCTCGGCGCCCGGGTAGCGCCCAGAGGTGGGCTTCAAAGTCAGCAGAGATGGGGAGAGCACCCGCCCTGGGGTGTTGGAGTTTGTCTTTCTTAGAAGACTGACTAAGAAACCACCTGTATCCGTTCCTGCCTGATTTTCTTGGTATTGTACGGGCTAATAAATAATCAGCTGTGAGAAATATACGTCAGGATTCGTACGTGGAGAGTTGTCCTGTCTCTTCCCTTTCCAAAGCGCTGCTGGTGTTAGTGCCTGTGTACTTAGTGTGCTGCGACAAAAGCAACCAGGTGTGCAAAGCTCTGTGCTCTTACAAAGGCTTGCCCATTTAAAGACAGTTTCTTTCTCTTTTTAACATATGCACAGCACCTTTCAGAAAAAGTGCCATTCCTGTTTCAGTTCTGTAGAAGCAGATCAGGGGTTTTCATGCTTCTGCTCCGACAGCAGCTTCCAGAGATCTCAATACCTGTTTTTCCAGGGTTCTGTCACAGGGCAGGTGTGGTCCACCTCACTCCTAATGCTGGTGACGCCTCTGTGGCACTTTAACACATCTGATGCTAAATCCATATTATTACGAATATTAAAAGTAAGTTAAACTTGCTCAGTGTCGTTTAGGAGCTGGAAGCCGAGCTCAGCCATCACCATGAGACAGGCAAGTGCTTCCCAACCCTCCGCTTTGCTGACGTGCCACTGACTGCAGTTGGAAGCGACCGCTCTGCAGTGTGTCAGGGAGGGATGAGCTAGGCTCCCGGGGCCTTCAGGTCTCACTCATCATGGGAACCTCTGTGATCTTCCTCAGGGAGGATTTCTCTTGTGAAGCAGCGTTAGATCTCTCTATAGAAATCCTAACTTAATCCTCAGAAGCCCACTGCTGTATCTAAACTTTTGTATGGCAGGAGAAAGTGGTGTAGCAGAGGCTTTCCTCTGTTTTCATTGCTCAGGAGCCAGGCCTGCGTGCAGCAAAGTGACTGCATTAGCATATAGGGTGAGTGGTGTATGTGGCGGGTAGTTTTTTTTCTGCCAGACTAGGGCGTCCGCGTTGGTTTTGTGCATCAGCGGTCGTGTGGTGTTGCTGATCTCTAAGAAGAAAGAGGAAAGACTTCTTCATCATTGGCTCTGTTCCTTTCTCTGCAGAGCTTTCGGAGGCTCTTTGTTACAGCTCCATATGTTACCCATCATCAGGGCCCCCAGCCGCTGTTTATGAGGCGTACTGAACTGTGCAGCCACCGGCATGTTCGCAGGGCGCTGCTTTGTGACTTCTTGTTAGACCGAGTTTCAGTCATTTCTGTGCTTCCAGCCCTGGGGAGGATGGGGATGGTCTTAGAGGCAAAAGGAAAAGAAATGCCACTGCAGATATGGAGCAGGGCTGTTGGGCACCGCTGCTTCTAAAGGACAGAACTTTTGCCAAACTGGTTCCTGGAGCTGGGATGCTTTGAGACGCCGACTCTTGCACTCCTCAGGAGCTGTGCTGGTCCTGCCTGCAGGTCCTGCCTGTGCCTGTGCCTGTCCTCTGCTGTACCTATGCTGGCAGAGAATTCCTGCAGAGCAGCACTCCTGGGTTTCCCTGTTGCAGTGACCATGCTGGATCCCTCAACCTGCACGACTCTAAGTGGGAACCCAAGGAAGGCACCACTTAGGTCAGATGGGAAATCCTACAGCCTGCATTTGCTCAGTGACAGTGGTGTCCAGTGGCCACGGTCACTGAGTTGGCGTGGTAGAATCATTTCTCAAAGCATATCATGCCTGGTGAGGGGTGCTGCCACCTTGCCTGCTCCCAGATGGTAGTTACCACGTATGAAGCTGCATGGGGTTTAGGAGCTGCCTTTTTTAGAGATGCCCTCTTTTCCTGTGCACCTTTGCTGCAGTTGGGAGCAGCTGTGGCAGTTTTGCTGAGAGTTTGTGGATGAAAAATCTAATAGGTGGATGTAGCTGTACTTAATAGCAAGCTTCTAACTACCCAGGTCACTTGTTATGGAAGTTTGCAGAACTCAGGGCAAGGTGAATCCTTTTGCTCAAGTTCGTTCCACTGGAAATCTGTTCTGAGTTATTAAGTCTGTAGGTGGAAGGGGATGAGTTGTTGTTTCTCTGCAATAGTTGTTTTGTTACCAGTACTTTGAATCTGCTCTTTTAATGGGAGGAACATAGCATTGCTAAATAAAGTGACCTAGAGGAGATTCAGGTTGGATGTTTGTTAAAGTTTCTTCTCCAAAGAGTGAATGGGCTGCCCGTTTTTTTATATTCCTATCCACCTGCATTTAAACTTTCAAACTTATTGCCATGGTCACAGCTGAAGTGATATCTCAGAATAGTTATGGAAGGTTTCGCTAACCTAAAAGCTGTTATTGCAATTCCTGTAGCAACATAGGGTTAGGATGATTTTTAGCTGTCGAATCTTGATGCCCAGAGTGAACTCCATCTAGATTAAGGAATACACTTGTTACATTGCAAAACTGAAAACAGGGTGCATGGGGGAGATGCAGCTCTTCTTTAAACAGTCTCTTTCTTTAAATAGGTCTGGCTTTGCCTGGCAGTGTCTAGTTCCTCTCTTACATAGCTGCATCACTAGCTGTGGCCAAATCTGAGCATTTGGTTAAAACTTGAAGACAGGATAGTGCTAACATTTGGGTGACCCTAAAAGTGCTACTCAGTTTCCCTCAGTGCTGTCACAGTGGAGAGAGTTACTAAGGTTAATTGACAACTCTGCAGAAAAGATTGCATTTAGTATCAAAAGTTTAGAGAGGACAAATAAGTAAGCTTTTTATCAGTCATGGTTTAACATTATTTCATGTTTGCCTGAAGAGTTTGTCCACTTTACAGTCCCGGTTATGCTGGAGGCCAACCAGGGCAGGCTTTGTGAAGAAGCTGGGTGAACACCAATCCAGGAACCTGTTTCCTTACAGATGATTTATTACAGGAGAAATTAAAATAAAATAAAATAAAATAAAATAAAATAAGTAAGGGTTTGTTGAGAAGTGTTTTTATAGACTCCACAGACGGTGCTGATTGTTCTGGATAAACTGTCCATACAGCCGCTGTAGTGAGATTTATTTCCCTTAGAACCCAAATAAGCCAAGGGAAAAAAAATATATATATATATATATATGAGTTGTGAATATGGAATGTGAAGTTTTGAACTGATGATAAAATGAGTATGTATAAGTGAAGGAGTGCTGTGCAGCAGTGCAGGCCTTTGGCCGGGCCGTGCTTGGCTCGGGCCAGCAGCAGCAGGATCGCACCCTCCGCAGGTGCTGTGCTGTTACCAGGAAAGTGAAAGTGATGGCGTTTCTCAGGCAACAAAAATCAGTTCTGCAAGAAAACAGAGGCTTGATTAACCAACCTGCTGCTTTTTCCTTATTGCTAAATAGCTCTGTAATGAAGGGAATAGATAAAAATATCTTGAAAAAATGACTGGAACTACGTCTGGATTAAAAATGGTGAGGAGAAAATACGTTCCAGATGCATTATAGGCCTCTCTAGACCCAATCATTTTTAATATTAGCGTAGCATATTCTCCCCTTTCCAATCGATGTGCTTCTTCCAGTGAGCGTGCCGCCTCTGTTACTCGGGTGCTGCTGCTTCCCGCGCGAGCAGCAGTAACAGGTGCCCGGCTGAGCAGTCCTGCAGGCCCGGCTGCCTGCGGTGGCCATGGGGCTCAGGAGGAAGGCTCCAGAAGGGCAGCGTGGCTCCTTGTAGTGCCCGGAGGGGTGAGATTTAGGAAGCGCGGTTAGCCTCGGATGTGATCCCTTCAGTTCTCTGATAGCATATCCACAGTGAAAACTAATGGCGTTTTTACAGCCTGCTTAGTCGTCCTGCCTGTGGCAGCCTGTAATAAAGCGAGCACGGGCTGCAGCCCGGGTACAGTTTGTACAGCTGTGTGATTGCACAAGGTCTGAGCAAACACTCGGTGCCTGGAGCGGTGCAGAGCTGGCTTTGCTGTGCCCTCGTGGGTCTGCATTTCGCTGTCGGGCCGCGGTGTCGGTGGGCCGGCTGTGATGAGTGCCCTGTGCCGAGCAGCTGCTGTGCCGTGCCGTGCCGTGCCGTGCCGTGCCGTGCCGTGCCGTGCTGTGCTGTGCTGCCGGCCGCGGGCTGTGCTTTCACTTTCACAAGCAAGGGATCTTCTTGCTGAAAGCTTCATTAGCGAAACTTCATAGCACTTAACGAGCATTCCACTCCTGTCGCAGCAAATGTAAAACCCTGCAAGTAGTAGTATATTTTTGTTACAGCATGCTTCCAGTGAGCAGAACTCATCATCTGTGTGGCGCTGACTTTGTGGTTGTTAGGGCTGGTGGCCCTGCTTGTCTTAATTTCGGTGTACAAAATAGCTAGCAGTTTCTCAGGGCATTTTATTAAGCAGAGCTGTGGTATGTGGTAGAGGTGTGCTGCTGGAGGCTTGCTTTTGGGTGATACAGTGAGTGAACTCTGGAGTGCACTGGATTTCTCACAGTAGCCATTTTCTCTGCTCAGTCTGCGGCAGGGAGCGCAGTCATGTGTGTCTGTGTATTAGAAACTCCTCGACTTGCTCAGTGATATAAATAGTAATTCCTTTCCAGGTTTTTATTTGAAAACAATAAGGCTGTGCACAAGCTATTTTAGGGCATCGTGCGCAAGCTATTTGGAGACATGATCTTGCTGCTTATTGCATCCAAGTACCTTTCAGATAGAGTACATAGACAATAATAAGGTTTTTAGCAGATTTCTTGAATTCCCTGATTCTCTGCTGTTTTTTTTTTTTTCAGAGTATTGCCTGCTTAATTACTATATTGTGTAAATTATGCATAATCTTACTTGCCAAAATATAACTCCAAAGCATATAAAAAATATTATAAACATGAAATGACACCAGCCACAGATCAGTGAGTATAATACTTTAAAATAAGACTTCCTAAAGTGTTAGCCCAGCGTAGTCTGAATATGTGAATGTACTCAGTATTCTCTCCGGGTACACTAATTAATACATAGGATTTATAACGCAATTGCTGCTGCACCTGTCTTTTTGATTGCATTGCCATAATTACACAAGTTTAGGTTTATCCTCCACGTCATGGCCAAATAAGCACTCCTGATAAGAAGTTGCAGAAAGTCGGGTGGGTGGTGGTGGCTGTGCTCCCTGAGGATGTGATCTGGTCTGACTGCAAGGGTTCCTCTCTTGTTCTGCTATTTTGTGCTCACCGTAGCTGGAATCCCAGCCTGGGAGTGCATCCAGCACACGAGGAGATCATTTCCTCGTGCTCTCGGAGAGTAGAGACCCCATCCTGCTGACCTCTGCAGGCATCTGGTGGGGTTGGTGTCAGAGGTTGAGGGCGGGAAGGATGCCCCGCCATCGGGAGGGGTAGTTCCTCTGCCACGGGCTATGGGCAGATCCCTGGGAGGGACCACCTCCTCCTCCTGCTCAGGCCACAGCTTAGCAGTGGGCCCTCAGTCCTGAGCAGAAAACAGGTTTTCACCGCCGGTTCCTTGTGCTCGCAGTTGCACAGCTGTGTAGGTCTCTACCACGAGCGCATTCAGCACTTGAACCATTACTTTTAGTAAGTAATCAAGTCAGGCACAAAGTTAAGCAAGAATATATTCTCTCATGAAAAAAAAAAAGACCACAGAATTAAAAAAAAATACAAAAACACTTTTATATTTTGTATTTGCAGTTATTCATCTGATCTCGGAAAGCACTTGCAGTTACGGTTGCCCTTTTGTTTTTAATGAGTTGCTTATGGATTTCATTTCATTCTCCTCCTGCACACTTGCTCTCAGGGAGATTGTTTTTCCTGAAAGTTTTCATCTGGCACAGGAATGGTGAAAAAAGTGAGATATTTGAGCTAAGGATCATTAGTTGTGATTTCTTCTTCAGCCTCCTTTCTGCGCTGTTAGCGTCTCAATGGTAAACAGCAGAAATGTGAAAATTGGCAGGAACATTGTTCCTATGTCATATGTGCCATTCATCGGCCTGGAAACGCTGGCTGTGATATGGGCAAATTATAGTGATTTAAAAAAAAATCTAGTTAATACATAATAATTACTAAAAAAATAGTAATACTCATAATCTTCCTGCGTTCCTTTGGCTCAGTGGCACTATGCTCTGTGTTTGGACAGAACAGTCATTTCGTTTGACGGGATGAGGTCTGTGGTGTTCATGGGGTTTGCACATGTAGTATGCGTGATTATAGTATGCATTTGTGATTGTTCGTGTGTATAAAAATACACTTATTAAATGTGAGCCATGTGGTTGTGATTTACCCTTTCGGCTCAGATCTTTATTAGTAGTAATTTGGTGTAGAACAGTGTCTCATTGTAAATTTCTAGTGATGGGTACTTCAAAGTCTTCAGCGTTCCGATCCAGATACAGCAACGAATGCAGATGTTTCTCATTACCTTCCTGGATGAACATGGGATAACGTAGGAACACGTGAAGCAGTGACTGATCATCCTTCAGGAACACAAACCAAATGACCAGAGCTGCAGCAGCATTTAGTCCCCCTACTGATCATAGATCATAGAGTCCCTGGATCAGGCAGGAGGTTGAAGGGAAAGGGTTCAGCCTTCTGCTGTGGAGAGGCCTGGGTCTGTGCGACGGGACCAGCTCCTGTACCACAGCTCTGTCCATTGGTGATTTTCTTTCTTTCCAGTAGTGATTGTTAAAAACCCTCAGATGCAGTTGCAGTGGTTCATGAGGAATGTAAAAACATATGTAAAATGTGTGTATATATATATATATTTGAGTTACAACTTGTCTTTTTTTTAACTGGAATTAACTGGGAGTAGGACCACTTGAACACCTATCTCCCTACAGATTACTATAGTTAGAGCATATGTGCTCCTCTCCCAGAAGTGTTTTTTGTTGAAATAAAGAATGCTGCTGTGGTGAGGATTACAGCTATGTACCTGAGCAAATGCTAATTGAGAGAAGAATAGCAAACTTGTAAGGCTGTTAAGTACTTTTTCCATTGTCACTTCAGAAGCTGAAGGCACAGAAGCATCATCAATAGCAGCAAGGCTCAAGAATGACCAAGAACCCGATTACCCTGTGTGTAATCTAGCTAGAAAAGAACTCCATAGGCAGTCTCAGCAGTCTCCATTCACTCATGCCTACTCCTCGTGTATCAGACCGTAATGCTTGTACTCTACTTCTAGTTACCGACCAGGGATTAATCACTCTAAAGATTTGCCTAGTTTCTGGTCTGGATGCAAGACCTTTCACTTAAAGTTTTCAATATTGAACATCATAAAGATGGCAGAGAGTTCTAGAGAATATCTGAGAAAGATCAGAACGCCATTTCCTTAGAATGAAGTGCAGGACTTTTGTCCTAAAATGGGGGGTGAGCTCTTGGATGGCTGTGGTGCTCTTGAAGTGCTTAGACTTGTTCTGAGCAAATGCTGTAGATTCACAGACATTAATGCCACTGATGGTGTTCTGAACACTTACATAACTTACATATTCTTATCAAGCAATCACTTTTTTTTTTCCATGAAAACAAACACATGAGCTGAATGAAAGCACATCTATTGTTGAGGAAAAGTCAACGAATTCATTAGCGAGTTATTCCAATGGTTTATTGTTTCAGTACTGACAAAAAAAAAATTAAGCTATTTCCAATCAGTTTGCTTAGTTTCCCTTTCTAGTTGCTGTACCTTATTATTTTGTGTGCTGAGCCCTCTTTCTCAGATTTTTCCATCAGCACGTTGATGTCCTACTGTTAAGAGTCGCCTTACTTCTTCAGTCAGAAGGTTTAACTGTTCTTTTGAGCTTGGCTGAGAAAGTAGTTAGAGCATTTATTCTGGAGTCCAAGAAATATGCTTGAGAAATATTTCCTACTTCCGTACAGAGACATGATTTTTGTCCATGCTTTGCTGAATGTTTTCACATACCTTCCACTCAGCAATAAACTTGTAGAGAAGCCAGATGTGAATTTACTGATTATTTTTTTAAAACAATTCAGATTTGAAAGTGGTTTTTTTTTGCCTTTTGAAATAATAAATGATGAATACTAGCAGAAGACTCTGAGCTTTTAGAAGGTAAAACTGTCTGCAACGTGGTGAGTTTGCAACTGTTGTCTGCATGTTTCATGTGCCGAGTATTGTGTTAGCTGGGGAAACTTACTGACAGCGTTGTGTATAAGAATACACATTCTCTGCTCTCAGTCTATTTTAATAATGAAGTGAGGGTAAAATTTTTCAGTAGAACTTCAGAATACAGCAGGGTGCTCAGACAGTGTCACAGTAGAAGTGCTGAGCCCTACAGAAGAAGTAAAGGCGACATGTCTGTGAAATACTTGCTCCATTTGGAGAGTAGTTCTCTGGGTTTCCAAAGAGTTAGGAGAAATAGTGCATATAACCTTCAGAATCTGCTCTGCTTGGTTAGATGTTCCACACTTTCTGCACTGACTTTGTCTTCACATTGTAATGTGAACTGTGTCAGAAGTAGTACTGATGGTTGTTGGTTTTCACATCCACCACTGCATTTCACCCCATGATGTTACTTACAGTCTCCTGTAGTTTTACTCTCACTGTTATTATTACTGAAAGCAGTTGTGGATTACTAATGACGTGGATATTTTCATTGAAATGTCCCTGTTCCTTCTATAGTACCCATAGTTATGGCCTGTAAGATCTTGTGGACTAAGTGAAAGCTGAGTGCTGTGCAGTAAGGCTTGGTGTTGACAAAGCTGGTAACGAGAACTTAGGAAGTGACACGCTGCCCTTTGGATGAGTATTGAGCCAATTCTCCAGCGTCATGCTGGAGGAGCTCAGTTCTCTCTGTGCCATGTTGCCACAGGACTTGTTTCTCAAGCACCTAAGATGGTGTTTCGGGCGGTAGCATGGGGTACTGCGTACCTCTCTGGTGCTGTTTTTGAGAGCTTACGATATACATCAGGTGTACACCTTACTCTATCAGGATCACAGTCCTGGTGTGGATTGTTAGGGACAAAATTGGGATCATACAGCATCTCTACTGCGGCTGTTTCCCTCAAAAATTGGATGCCTTTCTCCACGGTGTTCCGTCTTTCCACCTTAGGCTCCAGATCATCTTTGTAAGGATATCTATCCTTTACAGTACTCGTTCCCAGAGGGTAGCGACTCCATTCAGACATGTGCCAATTCCTCTGTCGATAGCTGGGTCTCGGGCAATGCTTCCCAGTTGGCAGGCTTCGCTGCCATCTAGGGACACGCTGCTGGCACCATTGTCCCAACACCGCAGCAACAAGGTGACAATAGATTCACCCGAGCGCCGTACAAACTCCTTTCTTGAACCTTGTATTTCAGTCATCTTTAGGGGCCGACGAGACGATGAACTATACTTTCACCCACTGCTGCAATGCATAGTGAAATCATGGAGTCACAGAACCATTTGAGTTGGAAGGAAACCCTAATGGCCATCTGGTCCAACTCCCCTGCACTGAACAGGGACACATACAGCTCCATCAGATGCTCAGAGCCCACCCAGCCTGACCTTGGGTGTCTGCAGGCATCACCTCCCCTCTGTGCCCTGCATGATGTGCTGCAGCTATCCCTGTGTGAGGAGGGTGAGAGCCAGTGTGGGTTTAAAGTTGCTGTGTAAACTATGAGAGTTGTAATTCTGCATTAAATATGTTGGCAGTTCAGAGCTGTTTATATTTTCAGTCACACTGGTTAAACACTGAGATTAAGGCAGAGGAAAAGGAGATGGGGCTGCAAGATTTGGTTTCTGGCTTTGCTCTTCATTTCCTCCTGAGTTTCTGTCCCATCAGCTGACCTAGCTGGGCTTTGGATTAACTCTCACACGTGCAGTATGGAGTGTACTGCTAACACACTGATTGAGCCAAGGCCATAATACTGAGCCTTCTTTCCTATAGCATGCAGTAACATGTAATTAGAACATAGCAAGTGTTTTGAGCTCTTTGGATAAAATATCCCTTGTACTCCTCATGAATATTTTAAATGTAAAAATGACACAATGAAGACAGTGAGTAGCTTGTATCTGCAAGATATAATGTTTGTTGGATGCCATCCCTTAGGACAGGCTGCCCTCTGGGTTGCTTCTGATCCCGAGTTGTGCCGCCACTACTGCAGCATTCTCTTTGCTTTCCTTCTGCCAGGTGCAATGTGGCAGGTGTGTATCGATGATCTTCATAACACTGTGCCTACTTAGAATCTTAAGGAAAGTATTTCTTTAAGGCTGAGTGTGTGTCCCTTGCATGCTGTGCTGCTTGCAGCTTGGCAGCAATAATGGCACAGCAGAGGAGTAACAAACCGCTGCGATTTGTGTGTGTGTCAGAACACTTAGCTCCTGGTATACGTGCTGCTTGAGTCAACAAATCTGTGTACGACTTCAGGTTTCTAGAATGCTGCTACCAGGAGCTTGGGGAGTGTCATTTGATCACTCTTCTGTGTTTTTCTTCTTTTTTTTTTAATTTCATTTTCAGTTTCACTTTTTCTCAGCAGAAATTACCTGCTTTCACTTCTTAAATAGCTTAGTGGTTTCTTAACAGCTGGACTCGATTCCAGCTCACTGTGACCAGAAAAAAGAATGTGAGCTCATTCTCAGGTGATGTGCAGCGAAGTGATTACATTCTTTTGTGTTTTGGGCTGAATGTGGTCCATTGCCCTTGTTGGGTGCTGCAGATATTACTCTAAAATTAGATGCTTGTTTCAAATTCACTTTTAAAGTTTGCAAGCTATGTCATCTTGGGAGTAAGAAAATCGGTGCCATTAGTGTGGCTGTGATATCCAGCAGAAGCCATGTGCAGAACAGCTTTGAGGACATGGTGTAAATCCCCACCTCACACTGAGTTTATCACTGGTGTGTCCCATTCACGAATTAGGGCAGCTCCTAATGTGCCTCAGCCTCCCGCAGCAGTGGGAGCAGGAGCTCTGTGCACTGTGCTGGAAGTGCCCTGGAGTGCTCCCTGAGGGCAGGCTCTCACTGCTTGGCCCAGCTCCTCACTGGTATTGCCTCCTGTTGTGGGAGTGCTGTGATTTGCAAAAGTGAAGGAGAGGGAGTGCAGCAGGAGGAACAGCATGGAGATATAAATAAAGCCTCTACGCCATGTGTACAACTAATCTGTGAGATATCCACTGAGCTGCTCCCTGACTCTCCGACTACTTAACTCTGATATACAATTTATATCACTTTTTATAATATTGCTACATTTTTTTTCCATTTAAAAATATATTACTATTGCTGAAATTAAATTAATTCACTGTTGTTGGAAAATTACTCGAAGGGCTGTAGTAAGCAGTAATTGTAATTATTTCTTTATGCTTCAAAAGGAAGCATATGGAAATGCCAGTTCAGCATATCATGATTAATCAGAGACGCTGGTTGGGAAGACCACTAAGATCATGGAGTCTGACCATCAGTCCATGCCTGTGACCACTGTAGACCGCGTCCCTCAGTGCCACATCTCCATGAGTCTGGAATACCTCCAGGAACAGTGACTCCAGCACTTCCCTGGGCATCCCGTGCCAATACTTGACCACTTCTTCAGAAATGTTTTTCCTAATACCCAGTTTGAACCCCCCATGCACAAAGTGAGACCATTCCCCATTCCCCCTCATCCTATCACTGTTACCTGGGAGATGTCGCTGTTCGCTTGCTTCTACCAAGGGCAGAAGCCCAACAGGAGGAGGAGGAGAGATGTGTTACCTGGGCCTGTGGCAGCAGGAAGGTTTTTGCTGATACAACAGAGCTGATACACTCTTCTGAGTACAGTGTTCTGCATTTTCATGCAGATTGAAGCAAGTATGGTTTGTGGAGCGTGCTTCTGAGCAATGCTCACACCCAATTTAGTGGTACTGTGCTTTCAGGCCCCAACTGATAGCTGGTGGTCACGATCTGAAGCTGTCTGCTGCTTCTTTCATTTTCTTCTTTTTCAATTCTGTGTTTCATTGCACTCTTGGAGCTAAGAAACTCTTGTCGAAGCAGAACCGTTCATTTTAAATGCAGGACACGGCCAACATCAGCGCGGTTCAGCTGCACTGGCCAGCTTGTGTTCCCACGGAAGTTGGTGGCAAAATGCCTGCTGCCAGGAGAGCAGCTCCGTCCTGCCTCCTGCTTGTGCCACAAATCTTCGAGGGAACAGAAATAGAGAAATTTAAACATCAGCAAGCCGCTGTATGCACAGATGTCCATGTCTGGTTCCCACAGAGATTACTGAAAGCGGAACGTATCCTCAGAAGAGCAGAATTTAACTCATGGGGAGTTTCCTGCTCACAGATGTGCTAGTGCTCTGCAAAGGCTCCAGAAAACCTGGAGTGCTTCTCAGTCTTCGTTTAAAACCTTGGCGTTTTGCAGCTTTTTGGATCAGTGCTGCGAGTAAACTCCCCAGAGTACTGCGACTTTAGTACGACTGAGGGAAGTAGGCATGGTAGGTGGCTTATTGCTATGAAGCTCAGCAAGTGTATTTGTGCTTAGGTGTGCTTTTATCAAAGGTGGGTGTGCATACAGAGAAAGGCTGCTGTGCAGCAGGACCGTCCTGCAATGAACATCCGAGGGAAAAGGCAGCCTGCGGGCATCTGCAGCTTTCACTCTTTGGGTAAAGTTTTCCCTTTCAAGGAGAAGCAAAACGGGGCTCTTGTTTTATGTTGATAAGCCACAAGCAGGGAAACAATATCAGCACTTCATGCTAGGTTTGTAAAATGGCCTAAAAGTGACATTTTTTGTTTCCTATATAACATCTTCAGTAGCTTTGGAAACGAATGCCAGTGGTAGCAGTTCTTCTTACTCTTACTTCATCTGAGTTCCAGTAAGCGTAGCATTTTGATGCATACAATATACTTTTTAAAAGATAATTTTAAAGCATAACATTAAGCAGAATGTTAATTTTGCTAAGGATTGTGTATGGGAATGAGAACGATGTTTCACCTGAAGCTTTGCAGAGCAATAGCTGGAGTTCAGTATTGCACATTGGGGGTTGCAGACTGAAAGAACCAGGACTGCAGGTGTATGAACAATTCAGCATGTTTCTGGAGACATTTAGTCCATGTCTCAAAATTTAACATCTTACAGTTGTTTTTTTACATTTCTTTGGTAATTGGAAATGTGCTTCATAAATTGCATGCAGTAAATGTCAATTTGCAGACGTGGCATCAGTTGAAGCAAGCAGCAGTTTGCAGCAGCGTAACTCAGCACACACAGTGGTGTGCCATCTCAGGGCCGTCGTTCAGGAACTGATGGCACTGAGTGTTACTGCAAAGCTGAGGCATCTTAAATGTGTGTAGTTCCACTGCCAGAATGGGACCAGCTTGACACGTAATGCAACCCAACAGCCACTTCTGAGGCTTGGCTTTTGCTACCTACTCAAACTACAGAAAGTATCCCAAGATCTTATCTGTTCTGGCCAAAACAGACATTTGCAGGAACAAAAAAGCGATTGAAGCAGCTGAAAATCAAAGAGAATAATTGGGAGTGAATTGGGATACTGGTGCACAAGGAGCAGGAAGTTTCTCTTTAAAGAGTTGCTTGGAATTCCATTGGGATAATATGAACACAACAAAGTTTGCCCATATCAGCTGTGTTCCAGCTCTGGCATTGCATGCTTTTACTGCAGAAGCATGGCAGGGTAACCAACCGACACAGGCAATGGTGGTGGCAGCAGCAGGAGTGGGAGCAGCAGGCCGAAGTGGGCTCTTTTGTGGGGCTGCTGCTGTGTGTTTCCCAAAAATCCATCTGCTTCCTTATTCCAGTTAAAACACCTGGGTAAATCAAGTTCTGATACTGTTCATGAATTCTCCCTACCACAAATTCTAAGTAGTTTTAGGTATGCCAGGTGTCTTGCCCAGAACCCTCAACCTCCTGATCTGCACCTGCTTTTAGTTTGCTTTGGTTTATGCTTTACTTTAGCCAGAATTACCTTACAGACAATATCTGTGTTCCTTTGGAAGTTTGTTTAAATGTCAGGTGGACTCGATGTGTGTGACTTTAGAACGTGTTAGGTATTGCTTTGCTTCTGAACAGCTACGAGACCAGAAATTACTTCTGACTTTTGGTGAGACCGCTGCATGTTAACCAGCTCTGTAAATCCCACTGCACGTGCTCCTGGGGTAGAATGGCCATGAAACTCTTTTCCCTCAGCAGGAGATCAGATCCTGACTGCTGCACCACGTCTGCAGTGCTGCTCACGTGAGTAAGTGCCAGCTCACCTCGGTGGCAGGGGAGCAGTGCTGGGTTGCGCTGACTCAGCCTCTAAGATTTCAGCCCAGAGTAGAGCTGAATAGAACAGCTTTGTGAAGTACAATGTAAGGATAGTTCATAGCAAATTAATTCTTTAGGAATTGCTTATCGGATCCGTGAGAGCTTGTGCTGCTGCGGTGCCCAACAGGCTGCTGGGTTTTTCAAAGCAGTGCCTTTGGATGAGTTACTCTTCTGAAAGCGGTAATGAGTAATTTGCTGGGACACATGCTAATATGTTAAGTAGACATGTGCTCTAAAATTGCTGATAAACAATGATAAACACAAATTAATGCAGTACACAGAAGGAATTTATGCAACAGCAGTCCTCTGGGCCCTGTTTCCGTAAATAGAGTTTCTGTTGAAGTCAGGAGGGAGAAAAGGGGCCCTAAGATCAAGCCCTGTGGTTCAGTGTGGTTCTTATTATTTGAATGTGTGTGTAGATTTGACTGGCTTTGCCACAGTGTGTCACATTTACTCTTAGCTGAGTGACACAGGTAGATTCATAATTAGTGAGGGTTTTTTCTTTCTATTTTTCAGGGTTATATTTGTTTATGTCTTTAACATTGGCTTGTGAGGGAGAAAAATCCTGTTTCCTACTACTTGTAGAACATATAGCTGTTGGGAAGGAGCTTGTTTTGCTTTCACTTGTTTTCATGTTACACTGAGCCTTGTGTTTCTCTCTGTGAATCAAAGCATCACCAACCTATTATGTCATACAACTTAATGGAAGTTAAATCAATAACTCTGCAGATCAAGAGGAGACCAGTAGTACCAGTTAGTCAATGAAGTGTGTGCATTTACAGCTGAATTTCATCAGGTGGAGTAAATCCTTATTACTCATTATGATGGACATAAAGGGCACCACTACTTTCTGTGTCAGCCCAGTGATTCGTCTTAATGTCTGAACTAAGGAAACCTGTATATTTTATGGCCCTGGATATGAAAACATGGCTACCATGTTTTCTTCCTGAAGGTGCAGTTTTGCTTCATTTTCTCTATTGCATATAGTATCTGTCGTACTGAGCTATTTATCCTATCCCCATGTCAAAGGAGAAAAGATATCATCTCCATGGTGGATGTCTTCAGCAGTGTTGACAACGAAGAGCACTGGGAGGGCAGAATGGTCGCGTGTGGCTGTACTAGTCAGTAATTTTTGAGATGAATCTGCCATACCTGCAAAGAGTTGTTCATGTAAGATGTACGGTGAACAGCACGGGTGTCCACGTGCACACATGAAGCCTATTTACCATCTTGAAATGGAAATGAAACATGATAAACCTGTAATTAAATCATTTGAAATTGGATATGAATCTTCAGAAAGAAATATATTCAAAATGCTGAATGCTAATGAAGTTTAGATACAAGAGCAGGTTATGCAACTGAACAGCAGAAATAGCCAAGAGTGATTTGGGGGTTTCTGTTAATAATCTATTCAAAATGACATCCTTAAATAGCATTGTTGACAGCTTGAATGTAATAGGTTCTTCATAAATGGGAAAGTGAAAAACATTCCCCTTCCCTCCTTGGTATCCCATTGGTTCATTGTTGGATTTTCCCATGTGAGCATTACAGTTGGCTCAGATCATTTGCCATGCAAAATAGAGCATGAAAAACAGTAACATCAATGCACTATCAGGACTACTGTGTATTAGAAGGAGTACAAAAGTGTATGTATGGATGAAAACGAGAAACCAGCAAAATGTTGATGTGTAGTTTCAGTGAGATCTTAGCATAATAACAAGCATAGCTTGCATAAGGCATTACCTTAGATTTAAAATAAATAATAAATAAATAAATGACGTAAATGGATGTGCAATTCAAGCAAAGCAAACACAAGCAGTAGTAGAAATGTTATTTATGTACACTTTGGTATAGTGGCTATTGTACAAACTCAGTGATGTTGCCCAGGGCCTTGCTGCCGTCTGGTTTATTTGTAACATGTTTATGTGCATTTATCTGTAGTGTAGTCGTGTTTGTTGATCACACGTCTCCAGTGTGTTCTTTCAGTCCACAGGCTTTGCCTGTGGTGCTCAGATAGCTGGATTCTTGATTCGATAGGTAGGTGGTTAGAGTGGATATGGCAAGCCCTGCGTTCCTGGAACAGTAAACCTCTGCAAATCACAGCGTACAACAGCTGCTGGAGAAGTTAGCAGTTGCCCGTTCATTTGAAGAGCGGCTGACTTGGTGGTGTGGTTGGCCAAGAGGAACTGTATTGGTGCACAGCTGCTTGTGCAAATGGTGCTCTGATATCTGAAAAGAACTGTTTTCTGAGGATCTTTTTCCATCGGAGGGCAGAGCAGCCATGGCAGCCATCGGTTGTTTTATTTTAATGCACATATGTAGCTCCAGCGACTGAGGGACTGAGACTGAGACTTGATGGAACTCCCATGTAGACACTAAATCCAGAGCACTGCATACCAGTGTAACTTCAGCACTAAAAGTTACTAATATGTTTCTCTCTCTATGGATGTGCCCTCTGACTGGTGTTCAGGGTTTTATAGTCAGGTATCATTTAATCTCTGGGCCGCATTTCAATAAGTTTAATAGCATCTAATTCAAACAAATTATTTGTGAACCACATTTCTCAATATAAAAGTGCATGTATGTGCAGGTGTGCTCTACTTAGTTTGAAATCCAAACCAGTCTTGTTATCTGTGCACAGGGAAATGATGTGAAGTCTCTCTTAGCACAAGGAGAAAGCCCTATTCCTTCTCATTTTATTGATTAAAGCAGCATGGAACGCTCCTCTTAAATTATCCACAAAACCTGAAAATGATTCTCTAAAAGAAAACAGGAGTGAGAAGGATCAGCCCGAGGCAGCGCTTTGTGCTGCTGGAATTGTAGGTGTTAAAATTGTAGATAAGTGTAGTAATATTTTTAACAGTGCCCAAGGAGTGAGTCCATACACACACATGCTTGCTGTTGTAGGCACACATCCCTCTCTGCCCTTCCTCCTGTATTTTCACGTGCGTTTCAAATGAAGCAAGTGCCTAGAGAAGTGTTCTCTTTTGGCTGCAGAATGGCCCTCAGTGGATGGCAGAGGGCTGACAACGTGGAGGTGTGAGAGGGAGGGCAGAGAGCAGCCTGAACATGGGTCTTTTGCTTACTGCTGGAAAAATAGGAGTGTAAAATTATTGTCCATAGTTCTAGCATCTTTGGTTGGTGAAAGGTACGTCGCTTTTATAAACAGCACTGAATTATAGATCAGCGTTTTGGGTCAAAAGTCTCTTAATGTATATTTTTCTAATTACATTTTCAGTTCTCTGAAGCTCCCCTTTAAATTCACACTGGTCGCTTATCAGCAGGCAGAGCTGGTCAGCCAGAACCTTTCCTGCTGCTTACCAGAGTTAGTGTGTGTCTTTGAGGTGCATCAGAGGTCCAGCACAAAGCTGCCAGCCACTGTGCCCATATCCCATTGAGTACCAGTGCCTGCACCTCCTCAGATGCTGCCATGCATCAGCTGAAGGTAGAAATAATGGCTGACTTGATGACCAGTGACACGAGCATCTCCAGCAGCGGAGCACACCACGGCTGCTGTTACCTGAGCCTCCTTGCAGGAAGTTGCCTGGTGTAATAGCAGTACTGCCACAGTGATGGAGCCATGTTGCTCTGAGAACTGTTGCTTTTAAACTGCAAGTCAGAAAATGAAAGTGGCTGAGGGTTGTACCAAGCTGCAGCCATGAGTTTATAATAGGCCGCTGCTACGGATCTGTTGCATGGCTATTTTTACCGTGGTGACAGGACACTCTTGTGGTAACATTTGCAGTAATGTTCCTTTTTTAAGAAGAAATAAAAGGAAAGAGTCACAGAAGGACCTGCAGCCCTCTCTCTGTGGGGCCTGTAGTATTGCTGAGATGGGGTTTCTGACAATTGCCTTTGGAAACTGTGTTTGCAGTTGGTGTATACCAGCTCTGGGATGGCCACATAGCAGTGTGATGCTGGCAGAAATTTTGGTTGTTTGGTAACTTCAGACTGCCTTGGTCTAGAAACATCTGTTTGATTGATTTCCTCTTTTGTCTGAGATATGTAATATTTCATTTATGCAATACTGGTTTGTTTCAGCTGAGGAACAGAAAACACTTGTTACTAGCAGACAGTTTTCTAAAGTGGTTTTGACCTGTACTTACTCAGAAAGTGACACATTAATGAAAACAAACAGAGGATAAGACACAGAGCTTCCTTGCACAGAACACTTTCTGTTGGTTTGGGTGTGTGGTTGTGATGTGAGATTATTTTGGCACTGTATTTTGTATGGGCTGCATCTTGCATCTTTTCGTGGGGCAGTGGTAAATAGAACAGGTGCTGTTAGGTGTGGGATGGAAGATGTAATCACAGCTGTGTGGGGGTTGTAAGTGAGTAGGATAATTCTGTGGAGACAGGCAGAGAGGTCCTGAACTCTTTCAAGAGTCAGCTCTTGTACCACTCAAGGTACAAAGGATTGATTCCTGTTGCTCTTTTAATTTAGTCATGTAGTTAAATACTTCACATAAAACCAAGTGTTAAGTATTCAAATCATAAAATCATTAAGGCTGGAAATGATCTCTAAGGTCATCTAGTCCAACCAACCACCTACAATGAATACTGCCCACTAAACCAGGTATTGTGGTACCTGTTCTTGGACAGAGACTGTCTTTCTTCTGTTTATGAAGTGCCTTTTCCTCTTGTCCTGGCTGAACAGCAGGGCTGGTTGTGTACAAGGGATGTTCTGGGATACTGATATCATCAAGTTTTGGTGGTCGTATTATAAATCAAAGGTGCATTTTTTCCCCTGGACAGTTTCTGCTGCTGTTGCTGTGGCATCATAGTTCACAGTAATGCAAGAACCACACAGAGTATTGCTGTGACAGAGATGTGGAGTGACAGAGCTGTGCCCCATCTGAAGAGCTGACATGCAGATGTCGCATTTGCTTGGCAGCACAGTTGCTGGAAACATTAGTGTACAAGTACCACAGTAGGACTGAACTGACACAGGGCATGCTGTGGGTATCGGTCTCAAGCTGTTCTTGATGCTGCTGTGAGAAGGAGCAGGTCAGGCTCTTAAACTGAATTCCCAAGACACAGTTCTCCAAGAGCTGCTTCCACCACTTGCTGCAGCCTTGTTGCAGTGCTTGAATTCCCTTTCCATGCAGAACTTGGCCTATGATTCCCAAAACGTACGTGGAAATGAGTACACAGCGATTACTTTTTGTTTATTGTTGCAATTCACACTCAGGATTGATTAAGGAAAGCACTTCATCACTTGATTGTGTGCCACTGGTAAATAATGACTTGCTTGGACCAACCCAGCACTGAAAGCCATACAAACGTTTTGGAGGTGTGTGCAGTTACGCAGGGGATTTGTGGTTATCTGGAAGTCACCCTGTCAGCCTGGTAGCAAGCTGCAAGCCTGAATGGGGAAAAGGCAATTTTGTGTGTGAGTTTGGTTTGGTTTTTCATATACAGCCACTGAAACAACAGAGAGCTTAAATCCAGAGTGAGCCCCAGGAGCAGCACTTGGCTTGCAGCTGCTCTGTACTTAGATAAAGCTCCTAAGGACTTCAGGGGGAATCCTACTGAGGCAACAATTTCAGTACTCTTCCCCATGTGTTTTTTTTAGATCTCAGCCATCAAGAAACCTGGTATGAGAAGTTAACTCTGCTGAATAACTGAAGTTACTATCCAGATCCGGCACATGATAGAGTTCGTTGTTTTGTCAGTGTTGAGTGTACTTCAGTGTCTGGCTTTATTTGACCTGTTTTTCTGCATTGAGCCCAACGAAGGAAGGGATTGCTCAGTGTTAGATGAGTCGGTTGGGGGGGGGGGACACGACAGTGTGGCTTACAGAGGACAGGGAGCCTTGGACAAATGAGAATTTGGCTCAGAATAGAGGAGAGAAGATCATTCTGTGACAGGCAAAATTCTAATGGGAGTATCACAGATCTGAATGCATTGTGCCTGCAAGGTGAACGTAAGGCTTTTCTGTGCTGAAACCTGATAGCAGCCACTGAAGCTACATGTTCTGTTAGAGACTGGGAAGCTGCTACTTCCTTTAGGACAGATTAAAATGGGTTAGCTCTCATTTGAACTGGCTGTGATTGCATGGAATGACCCATCCTTGAAATAGGACAGGTCATTTTTTTTTTCCCTGTATAGAAAATAAACACTTTGGATTCCAGGGCACAGTACTCCACTTCAAGCATTTGTACTCTCTCAGAAGTGTTTTCTCACATGACTTCCTGTGCTCCTTTCTGCTCTGTCATTCCTGCGAGCTGAGCTGTTTTCCCTTGAACTCAACTTGTGTAGCAGATGTAGTTCTACATCTTGCACTGCAAAGCTCTGTGGCTTCTGTTGCTTGTAGGTCACAAATGTGGAGTGTGTACTGAAAAGAGAAGATAGCTTTAAGACCCCACAAATCTGTGTACTGTTTGCTGTTCCCAGCCCTCCGTCTAGTTTGCAGCTGAGATTGAGCTGTTGTTTGAGTTAGAAAGCAGAAGAAAGTCTCTCCTTAGCAGTCTCTATCAAATGTGACATAGATCCAAAAGGTATTAATATCATTTTATGAAGGTGACGTTTGCATACTGATGCAAAAAAAAAAAAATCCTCAAAATTCAAATACGTGTAAACATAGGCTGGGCCTGTTTGGAAAGAAATCCGCACTGACACAGAAGGCACGACTGGTTCTTGCAGAAACAAACAGAAATACCTCAGTGCTTTCAGGAATTCCAGACAAGGAGAACATTCCCATTATCTGGGGTGTGTTTGGGCAAGCTCTCTTAGCTGAAGGAACTGGAGTATGTTGCAGGCATGTATCGTGATCAAGTTTAATGATGCTTTAGTCCCAGGTCTCAGTGCTTTGTGTCTTCTTCTCTAGGATCTTGGTTAGAAGGACAAACTTAAGTGGAGAAGGGGTTGTGCAGTGTTGGTGGGGTGTGTGGAAGAGGAAGCAGGAGGTGTGCAGCCCATCGGTGTGCTCGTCAGCATGTTGAGAAGTCCAGCCCTGGGTTTCAGTCATTAAAAGCATTGTGCTGAGAAGGGATTACAGATGGAAAAATGTACGTTGGTGCACTTGGAGAGCTGTCTGCTGAGCAGCATGCCTGGCTGAAAGCTTTCTGGCAAAGTGATGGCACAAATCTTACTTTACATGGTACCACAACACCTTTTCTTCAGGCACTTCTGAAGAGATGGGGATAGAGGCTGATGTGACTGGAGTAGGCCAACTGTGCGAGCTTCAGCAAGGTCTTTAGACAAGGGATTATTCTTAAATCTGTAGTCATAGCCAGGCAATCCGTGGGCTCCATGGAGACCCTGGCACTAACAAAACGAAATATCCACAAGGCACTGTGCTGACTCCTGATCTCTTCCACTCCACATAATTGGCTTTGCCTTTGAATTTTTCCTTCAGGGTGCCAGAAATGGTCTGTTCAAGTATATATTTTGAATACTATATTGCCTTCACGTTTTGTAACAGAGTATCACGCTGAGTCAGCGCAGTGTCTTGGCTGGTATCTATTTTGCAGTCATTAGCTAACACCTGGCACATCAGTTGAGGATGAAATGGAAAACTATGTGAAGAACAGAAAGTAACTGGAGAAAGGAGTGAGGAGAGAAAGGAAGCAACAGAGAAAAAAAATGCGTGCATACAAGTTCTTCTTTCACACCTGCAGGCTATCAGCTTACACCTTAAAGCACGGAGCTTTGTTACCCGCATCAAAATCTTCTGTTGCATAGCTCAGATACAATGCAGTGCTTTTGAACGCTTGTATAATGGTGCAGTCTGCCAACCAGCGTAACCTCCCCCAGCTACCAGGTCATAATGAGCACTTCTGGGCTCCCTGCAATTTCCTTATGTCAGAGTAGCCTGTAAAGAATGGAAGTTTTATTACTGCGTGTGGCCGGATTCTTTTGTGGATGAATGCCACTTCTTTCAGTTGAGTTGCACAAGGAATAAATTGTAAAATAAGAGGATGATTTTGAGAGGCAGGTTATTTTTATGTTGTTTAAAGCACTTCTTGCCCTTTTGTTTTTAATTCACTCTAGCTTTGCAATTTTCTCCTTAAGTTTTTGTTTTCTTTCTGCTTTTTACCACTGCCTCTTTCTCTGTTGTTTCCCTCTTGGCTTATTTCCCATATGCTTTTGGAAAATCCAGTAAGGAGAAGGGCCCAAACAAGACTCAGAACAGCTGTAATCACACAGGGCTGAGCAGTTTCTCCGCCAAACAGACTGCCTTTGGCAGGGCCCTGTTTTCAGCAATGAATCCTTGGCACACTAACAGGTGCCTCCACAAATGTCCTGCGCTGAGAGCAAATACTGTACGTGGCATATGGTTGAGGGATTGACCAGAAGGCAAGATGAGAGGGCAGCAGTCAAGCAGAGAAACTCAAGGACGAACTTCATAACTGCTGTACAGATTTGGGAAAGAAGCTAAAATGGTAAATCTAAATTCTTAGCTATATTGGGATGTGTCCCACCATTAGCATGGCCCTACATGACAGCCTGATGAGCAGAATCAGGCTCTGGTTAGCAAGATGTCATAAGCAGAGGACGAGTTTTGGATCTAGATGGTTGCTGTTTGAGGAAATGCATGACCCATTCTCTCCATGTTGACTCTGGTAAATGAGACCTTTTCAAGGTGTTGCCTTTGATGTCATCTGCATGACAGACGTTGCAGTCAGCTGGAATTGCATGATTAAACATTGGGGTCAAATCACTAAGCCTTTAATTATTTTAAATTATACAAGAGTGAGGTGAATTTTGGTTTGATATAAAATAACAAGGCGGAAAAGAGTTTCATCTGGCACTTTTCACCCCCACCCCTATTTAGAAACCTTTTCAGCCTACTTTTGTTTGTGGTTGATATATTTCTGTGAGTGCTGTCTTTCCAACAGTAGGAGTTAGAAGAACTGTATCTGCTTCTTAACTGGTTTTCTGTATTACCTGCAGCAAGTCAGTTTAACTACCTAAGTCTTGATCCCCTGCATGAGAGGAAGGGCTAATGGCAGCTCTGTACCTGACTGAGGTTAACGGTGTTTAAGCAGTGGGTTGCAGTGGGCTATGTGAGAGCCCTTATTCCCTGAGCACATTATAATTTGCCTTTTATGGTCTCTGGGACCCCGTGTTCCAGGTAGGGCTAAGCAGGGCATCCGATGCTTATAGTGCAGGGCTGGAGAGGGCTATCTGACCAGTGCTGTAAGCATGAAGTGACAGAGCGGAGTGAGTCCTGCTGAGCAGTGTTGGCAGTCAAAGACTAGAACTTGACTAGTCTGCAGCTGCAGCCATCCTGGCCTACTATAGCTAAATGGCAGCTCCAGGCACTCTTAAGTTATCTACATGGGACAGCATATAGCACTCTCTAGGAATGAAGTTGGGCCTTGGCTTGATGTTATAGCATGCCTGGTGTATGTACTTCTACCTTAGCTGCTTCCTTCTCAAGGGTGCTTGTGTCTATCTCCAGTGAGTCTCTGCTCCTAGTGAAATAAAATAAACTGCAGCGGCTATAACCTGGGCAGCATATCATCAAAGTTGTGATATTACAGTTTCCTTCCCAGAATCACAACTGTTTTCCTTCCTTTTTTATTTTTTTTTAATTTTTATTTTTTCATGGCTAATGATGGCAAAATCTAAGCAGTAAATTCAATGTTCTCCCTTAAGTATTAATATAATAGCTAGCAGAAAGCATCAGACTCCAGAGAACATGGAAAAATATCAACTGGAAAGAGGCACTGAGTGGTGTATTGCCTTGGCCTGTGCATTGCCTCAGTGGGAAGAGATTGCTGAAAAATATCATTTGTTTTAAACTAAACAGTATGTCTCCTTCAAATTATATCTTAATAAAAAAGAGAACATCTTGGATGGTCTTTGATTTAGATGCACTGCATTTTAAATGTGTTCTAATTATAGTGCTCATCGCTTAACATTAATTTAACGAACATCCTCATTTATAGGGACAAGGTTGGCAAATAGAAATTAATGACATTAAAACCCACAAGTCTCCCAAAGGAAAAAAGAAAAGAAATCAAAAATCAAAAGATCTATGAACAAAATGTAACCTTATTATTTATAACAAGGCAAAACATAAAATCACCATCCCTAAGTTTTGGTAATTGGCTCCGGGGTCCTCAGCATACAGTTTGCCAGCAGCAGCAGTGCAGCCAGCAGCCTGCCATGTGAGATGCTGCTCCCAGCCCAGCAGTAGCTGACAGTGTCCAAATGCTGTGGTCACTCACATGGTGGGCACTAATTGGGAGGCAAATGTAAAATGGAGGCTGTGCGTCCAAGGTGCTTCTGGTAGGTCAGGACAGAGGAAAAATGTGCTTCTCTAATGGACAAAAGCTTTTAACTCTGGGGTCTGGCACCTTGTCAGAGCTCTGCAGCTATCTTTTAAGACTACCTTTTGTTTCATTGGTTTATAGTGGGACCTCTTCTCAGAAGCCCTTGGGAGCCTGTCAGAGCCTGAGCAGGTGATTTTACGCTCAGTGGGATTTTTTTGATGGCAAACAGTCCAGGCCTAGGATGTTCTTGACGTTCCTCACTGCAGCCTGCTGCTCAGCTTGTTCTGAGGAACCTTCAGGTTAAGAATGCAGCCTTGCAGGTGGACCCCTGGCACAGTTTTGGTTTCAGTTGTCTGGATCAAGACTAGGACTTTTCCATCACCCTCCAGAAATGATTGCAGTGGCTCATCAAGGCCCAAAAATAATGATTGAGGGAAGAAACTTGGATAGATCTGGAAAAGTGGTTGTAGTGCATATCTCTGCTTTTATCATTTAATTGCATGCTGATATCAGAACTTTGAAGAAACACAAGCCATCAGATTTTCACCCAAGGCATTGATTTTGACATACATGGAAGCTGGGTTCTCCACTTGTTCCTTGAGAGCCCTTTCTGTCCTGAAGTTGCAGGAATTCAGGTGACGACAGTAACAGTTACTTGTAAACCAAAGATACGTAAGGACAGATGATGTTAATAAAGGAAGGGCATAGTCCTGTGTGGAGACCTATGACCTGGCACATCATTCTGTTACGGGAGGCTGAGAGCATGATGTGCCTCGCAGCCAACTTGCCACACTGGCCCTAATGGGCTGTGAGCGGACAACACAGTGGCTGTGCTTTACATCTAGTCCAGCTTGACTGAATTATGCAGGCTCATTTTTCTCCATAATTATGATGATGATCTGCAATATTTAGCCCCTTCTTCAGAACATAGTAAGAGGAATTTTTATCGTTATTCTCCAGATCCTGCTCTACAATTATTTAAGGGGTGGAGGAGAGCAATTGAGCTTTAAATAAAGACGTAAGCTTTGCTTCTGGGAGAGTTATGCCTTGCACAAGTGCTACTCAGTGGAAAAATGCTGTAATATAAGGCCCAGATGGTGCAAAATTTTCCTACGGAACTGCATTTCAACTTCTGTTTGAAATTAGCAGTGAGTACCTGCTGAAACACTGCTTGACTTTGGGACAGGTTTATCAATAACCAATACCTCTGGTGCTGTATTCTCAGATCTCATTTGTCTTTCACTGCATCAGTTGTGCCAGTGCTTACCCCAGCCCTCAGCTCGCTGGCTGGCCTGACACTCCTACACTTAAAATTGTGTAATCAGCTGCACATACGTTGAGTGCAAATTCCTGAAGTTTAAACAGTTACAGTATCTGTAGAAATTTAAGGTGTGAGCCTAATTTTTTTTTAATGTCTTTCTGAAATTAGGAGACACAGGTCTTAATTCACCAAAAGACTAAGTTGTGGGCAACTTCCTTTCAGTACCTGAAGGGAGCTTTTAGGCAGGAGGGGGACTGACATTTTTACATGATCTGATGGTGACAGGACAAGGGGGAATAGCTTTAGACTAAAAGAGAGGAGATCTAGGTTAGATGTTAAGAGGAGATTCTTTACTTGGAGGTGAGGCACTGCCGGAGAGAGAACTCTGGCCCAGAGAGGTTGCAGGTATCCCTCTGCTGGAGGTGTTGAAGGCCAGTTTGGATAGAGGCCCGGGCAGCCTGCGCTGGTGGGTGACAACCCTGCTCTTGGCAGGGGCATAGGAACTAGATGATCTTTAAGGTCTCTTCCAACCTAAGCCATTCTGTGTTTCTCCCTACATTGCCATCACTTCCTGAGTTTTGTTGGGGAATGCACAGATGCTGAGGCAGTTCCAACAGTGTGAAGGTTCAGAGCCTTTCCTTTGGGCAGCACTCAGCAGCTGTATGTCTACAGCACCAGTTTCTTCTCCCAGTAGCATGGTGAGCCTGGGCTTTTGTTGCACCATCTCATACAGAATTTGCTTTCAATTAGAAACTTGGTGAGTTACAAGAACATCAGGGTTTTCTTTTGAAGGTTGGGGCTAATCTGATTTTAAACTAGGTCCGACTGACAGAACTGGGCTAGCTCAGCGCAGCTCTCTCTTTGTTCTGGATTTGCTGTCAGCAGGGAGGTGGGAGCCTGCCCTGGCATCGTGCTGCAGCGCTTCAGCGGATGTGGCTGTGTGTGCCACAGAGGGTTATACGAGGGACATTGGGGCAGGGTTCTGTGCTGTGATGTCACTGATGCCATTTTGTCAGCATTCAGGGCCCCTTCGTCCTCCCCTCCCCAGGGCTGCGGGTGCCTCATGGCCCTCTCTCACACAGGGCCTATTGCATTGCTTCCATCCGCGGTGTTTTTAACTATGCTGGGGTATTTTTGGTTTGTTTGCTTTCCTGAGTCTTGGTTTACAGACTGGCTACTGATAGAGATGGTGGAAAATTCCCCGTTTCCAATGACAGACCTCCTTAGGGATTAGGTGGTATTTTAAATCCTCTGGTGCAGACAAAATGGCAGAAGTCTTCGTGTTTGTTCGGGTTTCTCTGCCCCTGAAAGGCCCTGCCTCCTCTGCTCGTACAGCCCATAGGAGATGAGTGATTGTGTTACTAATATTTACAGTCTCGCTGACTAAAAATGAAAGGTCCATCAATTAACTGTGTATCTTTTACCTCTAAGTCTTGTCAGCAGTTCGACTGCGCAAATACTGGAATGAGTATGAGTTGGAGCTGTCCCTAGATGAGTCACAGCAAACAGTTAAATGCCTGTCATCTAAATATATAATCTTAGGCTTCTACGTTGCATTCAGTTCTGCAGGTTCTGAGCATCCCCCAGACCAAGTCAGCAGAAATTCTCTGGTAGGCTTCATGGGGTATATTTGGGGTCAAAACTATGGCTGTAGGAAAAATGTTATTTGTATCTTTCTGTGTAGGTCTGCATTAGAATAGAGGTAACTGTTCCTCAGCCGGTGGAAAAAGAAGTGATTTAATGTCTTTGAGTGTTCTGAAGGAGCAGGTTCCCTTCCCTTAAATTTGACAAATTCTGCTATTGACTTCAGAGGATTTAAGTTTATAGCATTTTATCCTGGAAACTATAAAGTCATTTATAAAAAGAAAAAAAAATAAAATGATGCAACTCAGTCAGGAACTAAACTGAATGGGAAGGTTGTTCTGAATATTTATATGGTAAAAAGGACTGTGAGGCAAAACTTCCTCTGAAACCCAGGAAAAAGACATTTGATACAGAATACAGCATCCAGTCATGAGAAGACTTGGGCTAGATCTGTTTGTATTTGAAAAGCAGCCTTCCTATTTCTAGCATGCTTTAAATTGTTTCAGTTCAGGTATTTTCCTTGTTTCATTTCATTATTCATATTTACGTGTCTCTCTATTAGTAAAACATAAACGGACCCAAATTTAACTCCCACATGCATAGAAGAGGATGGATTCTAACAGCAGAAATTGTCTTAAATGATTCGTGTTGTGTGCGCGTGTGAATTTACATTTCGCTAGGCATTTTAACTGATCTCCTTTCTTGTGATTGGAAATGTATTGTTTCTATGGTACCATGACACAAGTGTCAGTCTCCAGAAGATGGAGCACAATAGGAAATACACATCTCTGAGTCCTAATACAAATCACTATTTACATCACAGAATGGGGGAACACTCAGGTACAAAAAGGATATTTCAGTTTATTTATGTTAGTATTTTGTCTTCTGCATGGGCTTGGTGTCTCCTTGGTACTGTATTCATTTTTTTAAATTTACATGTTTTGCTTAAAGCAAAAGAGAGAGAGAGAGATTACATCTCTGCTCAGCTCATGACCTAGTTATTGTTGCATTTATAGAAAAAAAGGCAGGATCGTATCTCTCTGCATCTTAGCTTCTCCTCCAGTACAAAACTAAGAAACTGCACAGGTATTCAGTGGCAGGGAATAACAGCAAAAGCTGGGACTGTTCCTTGCTGCGCATTCCTAGCCTCAGAGAGGGCTGCATTGAGAAAGTAACCCAAATGAAAAGTGAGTTAGGGCTTTAGGACTGACATGAGCTGTGTGGCAAAATGATCTACTGGTGAACTTCTTGCCCTTTTTTCAAAGAACGGTTTTCAGAGAAAATTAAAGCAGTACTTAATTAGTGGGCTACAGCGTGTTGAAAGGAGCACGGGGACACTTGTGACAAGACATTGAGCTTTGTATTAATTTGTATTTCCTGCTGCTCATGGTAAAGATCATTGCTTCTCTGGAAGAGTATACACTGTCTTTACATTACTGAATTAAATTCATCTTACGTGAACATCTACCTTTAAAATACTGTGAGTTTGTTTTTTTTCTTTCTTGATGGAAAAACTGGGGTTCTTGGGAACTATGAGGAAACAGGCTTAGCCTCCAGACATCTAGAAAACTACCTGCGTCTCAAAGAGTACCGGTTTCTTCTGATCCTGGACCCTCAGGAGTGACTTCAGTCCGTCTGCTCCACAGATTATCAGAAGTTTTCAAATCTGTACTTAGGTACCTTCAGAGGAGGCTGTGGAAGAGTAACCCAGGACAGCTTGGTGTGTCCCTTGAAAAATAAGAAGCGAAGTGCTTTTTTGAAAGGTCCTTCTCTCAGGCCATGGTTTGCAGCAGAGGACTTAGAGATCAAAAGGTCTTTAAACTCACTGAAACACCTGAAGAACAGAAAGGAGGTGGCTTTCAAATTACCTAAGGAAAAAGCATCTTGGAGGCTCCTGCTCTCACTAGCATAGAGTAGGAACAGTTAGGAGAAACACAGGCACGCAGTCAATGTTGAGGGAGGTTTATTTTAAACAGACACCACTTGCTTTCAAGAGGTTATTTGGGCAGTGCTTACAGTTTGTCACTGCTCCTGGAGGGAACAGAATAGCAGGTCTGAGCTTGCATGGGGCTAGCTGTGCTAATTATGGCTTGTAGGGCGCTGCTGCCAAGCACCAGCCCTGAGCGTGGTGCCAAGAGCTGCCGCTTAAAGCCACTTGTGTTAGCTCTGGTAGTGGAAGCA
Organism: Cyrtonyx montezumae; assembly: GCF_038088225.1. Taxonomy (NCBI): domain Eukaryota; kingdom Metazoa; phylum Chordata; class Aves; order Galliformes; family Odontophoridae; genus Cyrtonyx; species Cyrtonyx montezumae. The sequence continues at coordinate 7,084,429 of NW_027072067.1, forward strand.
GCACGGCTGCAGAAGTGCCAGGTGCACTTTTACTGAAGAGATAAGAAGGCTGTGGTTTCCTCCTTCCTTTCTGGCCAGGACGTGCATGCTTGCTTTGGGTGCAGCTGGCTGTTCCACCTGCCAGGAGCTGGAGCACTATGGCAGTTGGCCCCTGGTGTAACCAGTCCTACAGAGATTATATTCCTGGGCAGAGCATTTGCTGATGGAGCTGTGTTCTTCTAGCTCTTCAACGAGCTGCAATGTGTCCTGTAAACGTACCCTGAGAGCATGATTTCATTCCGGCCCCTGTGGAGAAGCAAGAGTTTGAGCTCTTGTCTTGAAATCTGGCGTTCACAGAGGAGGTCAGGAAGGCCTCCAGATAACTTCAGCTGGTAACTTCATCATGAAGATGCAGATCATAATGTGTGTGTGTGTGTATGGGTCAAGTTTTTCACAGGCACAGTCCTTAGGCTAGTGTCTTAGATCTGGGTTGTGCAAAGGCTCTTGCGTACAAGTTAAGAACAGCTTTTCTGGGGGTATTCTCTAACATAAATATAGAATCAGGTGTGTTTTGTATTGTGAGTTTCTCTGACACTGAACACATCACAGAAAGATTTGTGGTTCCTGGGCACAATGGAGGTTTAAATGCAGAACCAGGAAAATCGGATTCTTATGCAAGCTGATGTTTGTAAAATACTCTCGGCTCTTCCTGGAGGCCTTCATGATAGCTGGGTGAGAACAGCAATGCTGGCTGGCTTCTCAACAGGAAGGAATTTGGCATGCATAGGGGAAATAGTAAGGCCAGAAAGGAGGTGGGGACTGCATGTTGACCTGTGTTCAAATCCCAAACAGCTGCTGTGATAAAGCCGTGGGTGCACCAGAAAGAAAACACATTCTGAAATAAAACTAACACAGTGAAGTTCTGAACTTTTAAAATCTGAATCGTTTGTTAAGGGAGAGTACGGTATTAGCATGTCAAATCTGAACGTGACAGATTGTTGATAATTGCTGAGTATTTGTTTAGGATGGCAAGCTTTATTCTACAACAATTGCAGCTTCGTGTTGGTACTGTTGTGAACATCCAGACTGGGTGGCTGCTAAGCTTAAAAATCAGGCGCTGTAAACTCCATTTACAGCTGTGTTTGTGCCTTAACAAATGCAGCAGTGTTACTGGAAGCACTGATAGCTCTTTTAATATAAAGTAACTTTTGAATTGCCCTTGCTTTCTTAGAAGGTTGATTGGCCAAAAAGTAGACTGGTTCATATCTTTAGTCATTTCTCCAGTTGTCAGAAAGAAAAAGATATTTCTAATTCAGAATAAGGCAAGGACTGCATTGAAATCCTTGCTCGTTTTTTAACAGATTTTTGATCTAAGAAAAACAAATCTGTGTCGGTAGGTGTTTGCTGTGAGTGGGACACCAGGAAAATATCAGTCCTCCATATAATGGCAAAGGTTGGGAAGCCGCTTTTAAGTAATTACATTAGATAAACATGATATTAAGAGAGAAAAAGATATTTTAGTAACAGCATATAGGGATTTCAGATCTCTTTCTATACATTAAATGCGTAAAGATCATGACTGTGTTATTCTGACTGGAGTGATTACTTTTTTCTGTAAAGAAAAGAGAATTAAATTAGTTGTTTGATGCATTACTGAGAACTTACGTTACTTGATGTGAAAGTGGATCACTCAGGCTGGTTATGCGGCACCAGGGCATTCCTCTGCGCTGGCTTAATTCTCAGCTGAGCAATTAAGGCAATTGCTCAGCCCTTTGTGCCCCAGGAGCAGGTCAGAAATACTAGAACAGGACCCAGAATTTGCCTCATAGTTTGAATCCAAATGCACAGTCAAAGAACAGAAAAATTGAAGCCAAACCTGTGCCGCTTTATAAGGCACCTGGCTGCTGACCTGCATGCGGTAGATGAGGTGAATAGTTGTTGTTTGTGGAGCGGTGCTGGTGTCCTGGGAACAGCAGCATGGGCTGTCAGACTGACTGAGTCCTGCAGTGCTGGGGGTGATGTCAGAAAACACATCAGCTGGGGACCTTGTTATGGCAGGAACACATTGCTGCTATTTTCACTCCATTCATAACCACGCATTTTAGGGGAAGGTGAGCTGCTTGTGAAAGGGAGAGCTGAGCTCTTAGAAGGGTTTTGTAAAAAGCTAGAGAGGCTGGAATTGTCTCTCTTGGGTGAAATGGAGATGTTTGAAGGATTGTTTTGTGCTGCAGTCAGGCGTTTGCTGGGAGGCTTACATGAGGAAAGCTGTAGAAAACTATTTTTAGAATGTGAAATGGAGAAAGTGCCCCAGGTTGGGAACTACCAGGCTTCCTTGCCTGGTTGGTATGACCCTCTGCCAAGATCCAGCTACAGCGTGACCCATGTTGGGAGAGCAGCCCAGGGCTTCTCTTCCTCTGCGGTGGTCCTTGCTGTGATGTTTGCAGATGGCTTTGGGGTGAGAGGAGCTCCCCTGGCCCTCCTTGCTCCTCACAAAGCCAGGGGTGGCTGTTCACTGGTCTGAGGTGCCAGGAACGGGGTGAGAGCTGGAGAGCTGTCGGTTATCATGCAGTCAGTTGGCTGTGTTGCAGAACTCCCTTTCCCTCCTTCTAGCTGAGGCCAGCAGTTATCGAGCCCTTTGTGTGTTTTGTTCACTAACCATTTTATGTAGTTACTAACGTACATATCAGAGGCTTCTGGGTGTGAATACCACTGACTAAAATCAGATGTAGGCTTCCAGGTGTCTTCTGAAGAGCCTTTAAGAATGACACCCAGATTCACTCAGCTGTTTGATTCAAGACAGAGACCCTTTTTTTTTGTTTATTTTTTTTATTTTTTGGTATTGTTTTTTTACTGCCTGTTTTGGGGAGAAACATAGTTTTCCTTCTAATGTGCTTCTTTCTATGGTGAACTAGTAGTACAGCATGCAGTACATTTTAAGGGCTCATTTTCTTACCATAAATTTGTAGGAATCTCTCTGACGGCATTTTGAATGTAGGAAGAAGCTGAAAATGGGTTTTCTGCATCTGAACTGCTGCAGCAGTTTAACATTTTGTAGCTATGAATAGCAGCAATGCAACCATGTAAAAATAGTAACTCTCTGCAGAGTGAACGAAACTTTTCTTTCCTTTGTAATGCCTTGAGATTACAGATATCACTGGGGACTTCGGAGAGCGGATCAGATAGGAAGTGTTCAAAAAACAGGAAGCCTTATCCACAACAAATAACCTGCTAACAAAAATAGCGACCGAGGACAGATTATCATTAACAGCATTCAGTGTAATAGAGATGAAACTATTACACCTCAGAGAAACGTATCCTATAATAACAGTCTCAGCTGCTGAACATGATTTGTTTTTCGTGCTTTCAAACCAGTTTTATGACTCAGGCACAAACAATCTGGATATTGATTGCATAAAGTCTGCGATTCTCTGAATGTAATTTAAGTTCTCAATGTCTTCATTTTGTTACTTCTATTTTAGCTTTCCTTACCATTCCAGGTGCTCCTTCTAGGAAAAATAAAAGTTCCGTCCATGTTAAAAGCTGTAGTTGTGCTGCTTGCTCTCCAGAGTTCAGCAGACCAACCAGAGCAGCATGCCGTTGTTCCTCGCAGCTGAGTATTTTGCATCACTGGGGTTCAAGATATTTGTGTTGAAACCTTTTCAGCTCTGTCTCTGTGATAAACAAGTAGATATGCTGTATGCCTTAATGCTTATGTACTGCAGAGATAATGTTTTCACACACCAGAAATAGGGCAGATTTCTCTCTCGTCCAAGAGAGCACCTGCCATAGCCACCAAGTCCATGAAGTCCCTCAGCCATTTGCAATTAAAAACATATTCTGCAGCTGGCTTAGTTGGCTGTAACATTTGTTTTTCAGGGAGGTCCTGATTTCACTCATTTTTGCAAAGTTTTATAGAGGTCAAGTAATCCATGCTTTCTGCCAAAGAGCTAATTCTCTGCTGCATACCACAACTGCAAACAAGTTTGAAAATAGAATTGCAAAATGTGGTCAGTCAACCAAAGAGCAAAGTTTATCCAAGACAGCAGAACTTGTACAACTGGCTGAGGTACACAGGAGAAGCAGTGAGAGCAGCTTCTCGACGTAGTTCAGTACTGTTTGCGTTTCTGAACTGGACTGTTACGAGCAGATGTGCTCTGTTCCTCTTTTTAAAACCTAAGGGCACCTATTTTTGAGCAAGTGACTTACTTCCAGTAAGACTGCAAACATCAGAAGGAGCATCCAAATGGCAAAGTGCAAATGGAGGCATCTCACTGCCATGCCCTGTGATGGCATTCCCCCTCTCTTTCCGTGGCTGGAGGGATTGTAGGACCGTGCCTTCAAAGCAAGATAATGTTTCATGAGAAAGGAGAGCATTACGTGGCATCCTTCTTGACTTCAGCTCATGCCCTATTTCCCACCAGAACTCTGAGGGAAGGCTAGTACTGGGCTGTGCAAGGGGCTGGCACTGACCCAGACACCCTGACCAGCCAGTGCCAATGTTCTGTGGAAATTAACTCTCTTTGGGATTTTTATAGGCCAGTGGACGTTGTTCTTCCTACTTCACCTACATGGTATGTTTGCTTTGACATTGGTTTCATTGGAAGATACACGTGGAGCAAAACACAAGCACACACTCTCTGTCCAGTCCCTGTGAGTCCTGGCACAGCCAGAGTTCAAGGGGTTTTTGGATACTGCTCTCAGACATAGCATTTGGTTTTTGGGTGGTCCTATGCAGAGCCGACATGGATCTGATGATCCTCGTTGGGTCCCTGCCAACTCAGAATATTGTATGATTTGTTTGTAAATCCCCACAGGAGAATTTGTGCACGGGAGAGACAAAACTCTAAAATAAGAAGTCTGTGTGCGCAACTGAGCACTTGCACAGATTCCCATCTTCAAAGGACTGAGCGCGTTTGTTAATTATACTATGCTATCCTTTGAGGTTATCAGGCATGTATTAATAATACTGTTTTCTAGGTGGAGAAACTGAGTCAAAGAAGTTATGCAATTTACTTGGGATTAAAGAGAGTCATAACAACAAGTAGAACTTAGGCTGCCGTGTTGTACAGCAGCACCCTGCTACCTCAGCAGCACTGTCTGTAGGTCCTGCTGTAATTCCAGCAGTGCCTGTCTGGTGGGACAGCCTGCTGGTGGACCAAACTGTGCCCCAGAGTGAACCCGCAACTTCCCGCCAGCATTATCTCTCAGTTAGGCCCTTATTCAACAAGTCTCTTGTATTAAACACTTGCAGTTGTACTTAAGCCAGCACATCATTTTTCTCCTACCACTGCTTGCTCCTGGGTTTCCTAGTGGAGTAACACTTAGCATGTGCATCCTTCTGTTCTCCAAAATGATTTTTCAACCCACTACTTAGCTTTAACCGTATCTGACAGCAGGCTTGAGGTCTTAAAAAATCCTGTATGTTCTGTAAAAATACATGGCAGATTAGATGAGACAGATCCTTCTATTTAGTGAAGGGCTTGTCTGTTTGCCTATCAGACAGGAGAACATACAAGTGAGAGCCCTGGTCGGCATTTACCCAATAATGCAGCCACCAGGAGAACACGAGACCGAAACCCAAGGAACAGCCTGTTCCACCAGATTTGTTCCCCTTGGAACTGCCTGTTTCTTTTCCTTTTTTATGATTTTTCCATCACATCTCATGTCTGCAATATTGGCTGCTGCAGTTCTAGATGCTCTGATGTGGACACAAAAAACCTCTGTCACAACATTGGCCCATCTGATAACTGCTGCATAACCAAGTGACTGCTTCACTTTGGGGACAGCTGAAACTGCTTTGGTAGGTCTGATGAAAACAAGTAATAAACACGTGATCAAACAATACATAGACACCAGGTATGCATTAAAATGTGCACGTGGTTCTTTCCATTGCTGGCAAGTCCTGATTTTCCTGCAGTACCTCTGCTTCTTTTTGGATGGTGGAGGCTTCTGAAACTGGATGGTTCTCTTTACTGTAAGTGGCATCTTGTTGTTAAGGAGGAGCATTATTGTGTAACGTGATAAATTACATGTCAAGAAGTTATACCAGTAGATGCCCTGTTGTTAAGGGTTGAGGATGAGGTCAGGTTAATTATTAATTACCACTCTTATGACCAGTAACAATGCCATGAATGCCTCTTCTGCTCTGTGACAGCTGCCCCACCTGGGCTCTGATTCTTTGTCCTCATGTGCTGAGGCTGCCCATGCCTGGCCCTGAGTGCCCTGTCCCCAGGCTCAGGCCCTGCATGCTGAGAACTGTGCCCTTCAGCACAGCTCTTTACTCTCCTACATCACACTGGCCGTTTCCACCTTCTGAGAGAAGAGAAACATGAGATCTAGCGCTGTTTTCCAGTATTAATGGTCCTTCTTTAAATCTGAAGTGACATGGAATGTTCTCGCTTGTACCCCCTACTCACAGGTAGCACTCATCTGAATCATTCTTGAGAGGTCTTTGCTTAAGTTGTTCTCAGTGTCCTGGAGGGGCAGTTACCACACAGTCTCGTCAGGAGAACATCACTGTGCAGGAACCCTCTGCTGTTCTTATCAGATGAGGCAAGGAAATGCTGAGGGGGAGGACAACTGTGTTCCTAGGTCTCCAGATGACTCTGCTCATTCGTTGTTAAGCACACAAGAGAAAGTTGCTAAAGGACTGTCAGGTACCGCAGTCTTTATTCAGTAGATGTGGGTCAGTGTCTGGTGTTCTGAAGTCCACATACCCTCACCTGGGGCTGTGCACAGAGCACATGCCTTGTACCAGGGGGAAGAGCACCGCTGCTTCCCTGCAAGAGTGTGGCAGAGGTTGCCCTATGTCTCTTGCTGCCGAGTCCCCATGTGCCTCAAAGGCTGTATGTACGTGGTGCACTACACTGCTCCTGTGTGTCTGGATTCGTGTTCGTGAAGCAGCTAGATGATACTGCTGCTGAAGCGTGAAGGACTTACTCATCCATGCAGTGCCTTTCCAGGTTTGTGGCTGGTGATAAAAGTGATTTGGGGTCAGGCTGATTCTGGGAGAGAGGGAGAAGCAGATATGTGGTTGTGTGAAATAAGGGTTGAAATGTCATTGTTTTTTACCAGTATGAAAATTCTAGTTTTCTGCATGCATCTAGCAAAGTGGAAAAGGATGGAAATGGAAGTTAAACTAAACACCTCCTTCAGTGTTCTGCTGACTGGTTACATATCCTGAGCAACGCTTTTGGCAGGAGATGTGGCAGACACTTCTGCACCCAGCAGTGAGCTCTGAAGACCTGCTCTGCGCTCAGCTCCTGTGGGGGAAACCTGAGCCAATCCCCCCAGTCCTGCTTGTGACAGGTTCTTTATCTGTAAAAGGCCCGATTGTGCTGGCCTCTGTATGTAAAGACAGTGTATTTGGAGGTCTGCTTTGTGAAGAACATGTAATGCTCTAGCAGAGATTCTTACACTGTGTTCCCCGTCAGGAAGTGGATAAATGACATGAAATGAAAGCTAACAGCTTACATCTGCGGTGCTGCTGCGTGGGCCTGCTTGTAGGGATGGGTCACTCTTCCCTGCTCCAGCAGCTGTAGCTGGGGATCAGGTGGGACTGGGATGAGGTGCCTGTGGCAGCTCACCGAACGGCTGCAGCATGGCACTGCTGACAGCACCCCAGGGGCTGCCCCAGCTCCCAGCTGTGTTGTCCTGCAACGTTTCTTAGAGACCAGTGCTCTGTGCTGCTCATTTCGTGTTGCTTTGCAGTTAGTGCCACGGCCGGTGCTCATGAGAATGATAAAATGCATGACTGGTTTGTTTTCAGAAGCTTCATTTAGGTATCACTATATGTTACATTCTTTCCCACCAAGTCACCTTTTGTTGTTTTATTTTTGATATTTTTCTGTACTTCTGTTTGATAGTGGGCATTATGTGATCTTCGTGGAATGGAATTATTTTAACCTATTAATTAAATGGGTTAATTTTTCTCCACAAATAACTTTTATCATTAACCCTAATCGTTGATGCTTGCAAAGGAAGGCCCTTGTAGACATTCATGCTATAAAAACTCAGTTGTATGCACCTTTTATTATTGTTGCCTGTGTTAGAAAGTTGTCAGCTTTGTCCCAACACTGAAATCTGAATTTCTCTTCATTGTGAGCACAAGCAATTCCATCTTTAAGAGGCAAAGTGCAACAATTCTAATAAATGTGTATTTCTAACCTCTGACTGCAAAAGCTTGTTTGTGCTATTTCTCATTTAAATCGCTGTAAAATGTGATATATGGGCTTAAACAGCTACCGTATCAAAGGCTTTACATTTCGTTATTACTTGTTAAAATCAAAATGCAGTAGTAATGGTGCTTCACTTTAATCTGATTATCAAATGGATTTTTCACTGAGGCAACCCAAGTGAAATAATTTTAATAGCATTTTGATGTCAACTATTAAGTTGCTTTATATCATCCCAAGAAGATACTTTCAGATACACAATAATTAACCTTTCGTCCTATCCTCACTGCACTTGGGCAGAACTGTGGTTCTCTGCTGGGGGAGCAGTGGGTGGGAGCTGCTCCCTGCACCATGGCTCCCCTTGGGCGTGTGCGTTAGTGCTCGTGTCCTGGGGAATGAGACTCTTTGCAGGAGATCCAGGGAGGGTTTCCCTTCATTTCTTTGTTAGCTTTCACCAATTTAAAGTTTTCTCCTTCCAATCTGCTTTTTTGCTGCTGTTCCCAAGGCCTCCAGCCCCACAGGCTGTGAGCAGGACGTCATCCGTGCCCACCTTGCATCCCTGCTGTCCTGTCACTCCGCTCCCCACGCCTGTTTCCAGCTCAGGCTGTGCCTTTATGAGCTCTGCCTCAACCCCACATTTGCAGTTCCCTTACTGAACCTCTTAAGGCCACTTTTACCTCATCGGCTGATCCGAATAACCTCACAGAAGCGCTACTGAGAGCTTTTCCAGTTCCTTGCTGCTGATGGTAGCACGTCCAGGGTTTGTATTGACAGATTAATTTGCGAGTCAGTGCAGCAGGGGCTGTTGCTGGAGGCTGCTCCCCAGCATGCTGCGTGGGATCCTGCATTGTCTGACTCTGAGCCCGTTTGATCGCTGTAGGGGGTCAAATGTTTGACTCCAGCCTTTTTTATGTTTGTGTTCCTCGCAGGCAAATAGAACTGGAAAAAAAAAAAAAAAAAAAAAAGAAATCGGAGGGACCAAAGTGGAGCATTCTCACGAAAAAAAACAAAACAGTTGCAAAATACAATGCACCTTTTGTGCTAAAGTTTGAGGGTGGAGGCAGGGCTTGCAGGAATGGACAGCGCTGTTCTGCTGAGGTTGATGAAATGGCTTCCTTCACCTACAGAAATGTTTTGATTTTATTATATTTTCCGCTAGTGTTCCTGAGGAACAAATGCACAGGTGAGTTACAGAGGACACCTCTCCAGGACCCCACCAGCTTCTGCCTGAAGGTGGCACACTTCTCATGCTTCCCCTTCACCGTGCAAACACGCTCTTGAGACAAACCCGAGGACAGGTCACTGCTGAGGAACTGCCAGCAGCCCGGCAGGACTGCCTCGCTCTGCTCACAGGAATGTTCTTTAGGGACTCTTCAACTACGAGAATTCTTTATTTGTGCCAATATTCACATGGCAGTTTTGCTGGTGGAAGCAACTGCAAAGCAAGCACGATTCCTTGAGGCAAGGGGCACAAACTGGAGCTGGTTCATTCTTGAAGATCATCTGAGGCTTTTCAGTAGGCTGGATTGCCTGGGAAGCTAGCACTTGAGTTTCAGGTTCAGTAAAGTTCGCAGATTCTGGCTCTGAGCAGCTGTAAATGGCCAGACACTGTTCAAAAGCTGTGTTCTAGCTGGAAAAGTTGACTGCATCCTTTAGAGGACCACTCAAGTCTGAGGACAGTTATTTTTACTCTTCCATTTTGTTCTAGCTAAATATTTGTACTTGCTCTCAGAACAATAGTTCCCACCACACTGGAGCTTTTGCCCATTGCAAAGCTTTTCATACCTCCTCTGTAGCAATCCATGCAGTGCCCAAGGGTCTCATCTGCTTAGTTTAGCTAAATATAGACTTTTCAAGCCCTCGTACAGAGCCTAATCCATACCTTTACTAAGCTTGACAAGCTGAATCCAGTGACATAAGCAGCTGATGCAGCTTTATGGGTAGAGGAATCCCCTACATTCTGTTACGCCTGTTCTAATCTGCCAGGGTTTGTTTAAATTTCCTAGTGCTTAATCTGGAATTTCACTGCCTGTACATACTTGACTCTGAGGGCTGTGTTGTGATGATTTTTTCCTGTCTGCGAACTTACTCTTCAGTTTTCTGTGTTGCCTGCCCAAGGAGACCTGATGGCTTTGTGTATTTTCAAGTAACTGCTTATTATGAAAAACATGAGCCAAATCTGTGATTGCTTTTACGTGATTCAGAAATAGTTCTTTGTTTACCAGCAGTGCTGCAGTGCTGTTTGCAGGTTGTGCTCTCAGAAACAAGAATTTATCCAGGTTTGATTTCTCCCATCTTTGCTCTTTGGTTTGGGAAGGGCTGGGTCCAATACTTGCAGTGATGGCTGCAACGTCAGCTGTGGATGAATGTCCACAAAGGTTTCTGGCTTTGACAAAATATTTACAGTGGTTACAAATAAGACTTATTTCTCTATTTTACCCTCTTTGGCTTTTTCCAGCCTGGTGAGGATTTTGTGGATACTGTTTTTCAAAAGCAAGATTTGTGGCTTGTAATCCTGATCCTTACAGTTATCCATCACAGTGTGACTTCAATTCAAAGTGGTTTCAAGCCCACCTTTGTTAAAGACAGAGGGTCACGGTGTATTTTGTTACCTACTTCTGGATCAGAACAAGCTGCTCGCGCCCATGAATTCCACTCTTCCTGTGCTCATCGCCAGCGGTGTGCAGGAGAGCTGAACGCTACTGTGTATGTGGAGCTGAAATTTCCATGGTGCGTGCCCAAACACTTCCCCTGGCAGAAAAGAAACGTTGGAGTGTTTTGCTGACTGAGGAGCTCTGAGAAGCATTTCAGGGCTCAGCAGTTCAGAAAACTCCAAGATGGCTCTGGACATGGGGCACCCTGCCTGGTTTCTGCAGGGGCTGGGGTCCCTTGCCTGGCTGAGCTCTGATGGAGCTGTGGCACAAGGGCTGCGTCCCACAGCACCCAGCTTGCTGCAAGGAAGCGGAAGGGTTTTTCATACACTACAAAAACGTGCCTTGCAGCCTGAGCAGCTTCAGGCAGAACAAGCAGGAACAAAATCCTGTTTGCTTTTCCTCCTCCTGAGGAACGGTGCCATTCTGGAGTTAGATTCTTTGGCTGGCTGCTCAGCGCTTTGACTGCACGACATTTTACCTTGGGTACTTAATTCCTTTGCAGTTTAGTTCTGTTTTTCCCCGGTGCTGTGCCATTGCCTTGTACCCACACTGTGTGCCTGCAGGCTGCGCTGCATTCTTACATACGGTGTGCCATCCAAATAATCTCAGTGGGTGTTCCAGCAGCTGCCATGATCACAGAATCACAGAATTGTAGGGGTTGGAAGTGACCTCTAGAGATCATTGAGTCCAACCTCCCTGCTAAAGCATCTCCCTAGCCCAGGTTGCACAGGTAGGTGTCCAGGTGGGTCTTGAACATCTCCAGAGAAGGAGACTCCACCACATCTCTGTGCAGCTCCAGTGCTCCATCACTGCACTGTGAAGAAGTTCCCATGCACATTTGTGCAGAACTTCCTATGCTTCCATTTGTGGCCGTTTCCCCTTGTCCGATCACCACACACTGCCTCTGCAGAGTCCAGCCTTGTCCCTTTGCCTCCTACTCCTCAGATATTTATAGATGTGGATCATATCCCCCCCTTGATTCTTCTTTTTTCAAGGCTAAACAGACCCAGGTCTCTCAGCCTTTCCACGTAACAAAAGTGTTCCATGCTCTTTATCATCTTTGTGGCCCTCTGTTGGAGTTTTTCAAGGAGATCCCTGCCTGTTTTGTACTCGGGAGCCCAGATCTGAATACAGTATTCCAAGTGAGGCCTCACCAAGGCACAGTAGAGGGGGAGGATCACCTCCCTGCTGGCCACGCTCTTCTTAATGCACCCCAGGATCCCTTCTTGTCCATCAGGGCCAAGATCAGATCAGACCATCCCCCAGCCTGTACCGGTGCATGCGGTTATTCCCCCCTAGGTGCAAGACTCTACACTTGCTCTTGTTAAACATCACCAAGTTCCTCTCTGCCCAACTCTCCAGCCTGTCCAGGTCTTGCTGAATGGCAGCACATCCTGCTGGCATGTCAGTCATTCCTCCCAGCTTTGTATCATCAGCAAGCTTGCTGGGGGTGGACTCTACCCCCTCATCAAGGTCATTGATGAGGGCATTGAACAGGACTGACCCAGCACTGATCCCTGAGGAAAGCCGCTAAGTACAGGGAGTTTTTTGGTGATGTCCCTGACCCAGGCCCCAGGGAGGCAGCACACCTCTCTACAGATTGGGTCAGGGCTGCATATGGTGCCCTCTGTTCCCCTAAGAATGGAATTGCCTACCACAATTACTCTTCTGTCTATAATGGCAGAGGCAGCTTCAAGGCATGAGGATGACCACTTCACGCTAATCACCCTCTTAGGCAGATCCTCTCTTGCCTCCCCTCTCATCTCCTCACCAGTTTCCAGCACCCCAAACCTACTGCTTAAGGGGACCTGGGGAAGCAGGGTAGGCAGGCAGGGTGTTTGCCCTTGATGGCAAGCTGGGATTTTTTTCCAGTTCTCATTACATATCAGATCTGTCAAACTGTGATAGGACAGGGGGTCCACTACTTTTTTGAGGGTGTCCCCCTGGCACCCTTCCTTCTGTCCTGCCAGTGATTCACCGCAGCAGTCTTCCATTCACACTCCCTGATAGCTCTCACTGTCTCCGTCTCCTCCCTGAGTTACACCTGCTCCAGGCTGGGCAGCTCATCCACCTGCTCACACCTCATGCAGGTGAAAGCCTGGCCACCCCACCCTAGCAGCAGCGGGCTTAAGCACTCCCTGCAACCAGAGCCCTGTACTGCCATATTTCTAGGCAAGTTTATGAGTCCCCGCAGTCTTCTTGTGGCAAGCTTGCTGTCTGGAGACCATGACTAAAGACAGCTTCAGACACTACCAACACCTTTTCCCACCTGATGTGCTGAGTGGGAGGAAGCTAGCTTCAGCCCTCCCTGGAGCTGTTTATAGCCTAGTATCCAAGGGTCAAGGTCAAGAGATAAAGAGTGGGCAGTGCCAGCTTCTTCCCTGCTAGCTATATAGTCCACCCACAAGCTTCCAGCCCTGGTGCAGGCACAGTGCCTTGTTGGCTTCAAAAAAGCCCTAGAAGGAGCTTATTGATTGGCCTTTTTTGCTTTAGATTCTTTGCCTAATGCAGTCTTAACTGCCTTGAAGCTGGTCTCTGCAGCCCATCCTCTTGGCAGACAGCAGGGCTGTGAGCTGTGTATCTACTTTTTGTCTTCATATATTAATAATGAGTAATGTAATGAGTAGTAATGAGGTGGAAACTACAGAAGCCTTGCGTAGGGTGTACCTTTGCAGGAGTGCTCCGGTAGCCAACAGCAGTCCATATATGCCTGATAGCACCCTTCAGAACGGTGCTTTTTAGCACTGCATCACGAATGTGGGCTGCAGAATGTCAGCTCTGGCTGTACAGGTGCAGCAGCACCTGAGCTTGGCTTTGGTATTGCCATGAGTGGTCAGCATAGTGAGCGCACAGCTTATAGGGCAGGGGGGTTTATTTCATTACCTTGCCTGCTTGCTTAGAAATGGGCTCATGCTAATGTCATATTTGTCTTTAAACATTCCAGCTGCGTGGGTGTTGAAGAAGAGGAGGCACCAGATATCGACATCTATCATTGTCCAAATTGTGAGAAAACTCACGGGAAGTCTACTTGTAAGTATACTTGCTTAGATAGATTTTGTACGCTTCAACAAAAGAAGGGGGTTGGGTTGGTTGGTTGGTTTGTTGTTTCGTTACAGAAGGACACGTTTAAATCGTTTGTGCCATAAAAATTAAAAATTCAAAATGATGTAAAAAAAAAAAAAAAAAAAAGATGTTGGTGAGGGGAGAAACAGGATTGGATTCTGAAGGTGTGAGTCCTGCTCCTGGTCCCACTGGGCCTTGGGCAGTGCATGCAAGCTAACGCGAGCACCTCACTGTTCTGCTTCAGTCCTGGTCTGTGCAAGAAAATAACTGTTCCCTCTGTGAGCACTGTGAGGTACCTACTGCTGTAGACTAGAAAAGCCCTACAGTGGCAGCAAGCTCTAATACAGTGATTTTTTAAAACGGCATGGTGATTTTTGTCTTTTGATGAGAAGAGTAAGAATCGATGTGTTCTGCTTGGCCTGGGTATGAAAGTGCAGCAATTTCAGCAGCAGTCAAAATTGTAGGATGCACCGAGGGTGCCAGTTCTGGCTGTTATTTCACAGGCAAAAGTTCTCCTGAATAGAAGTGACAGTTGATCTCAGTGGGAGTTTTGTCTGGGAAAGAACTGTGGGATGTGTTTGCTTTTGGTCAGATTAATTTACAAATTCTTTCTATTTCACAATGGGGAAAAAAAAGAGACCAATTGCTGTAAAAGATTAAATGCTTTACTTGAAAGCCATTTATTGTAAATAAGCAACAGCGATGCACATTTCCCCATTACTTTGCGGCGTTACAGCCACACACTGAGGAAGAGTGCTGTGCTCATCTCCCAAGAGCACAGAACTGTAATGTTTCTTTTTAGTGAAAAATAAAGGATGGCTGGAAGCTGATTTCTGTTCTGTTCGAACTCAGTAAAACTGAAAAAGGCCCGTTATTTCTGTCCTGTCCTGAGAATTCAGGTTTAAAAATGTTCCAAAGATAAAAGGGGAAAACTCTGAAATGTTCTGTGGGCAAAAAGTTGAATCGTTTTTTTTTTTACTTTGACTCTTCCAAACTGGAAACCAGAACAAACTGCAGTTACTCTGTCTCCCAGGTGGTTTTGCTACAACTGTGGCACAAAGCAGGGCATGGACAAATTGGGCAAAAAGCCCTTGGGAGGGAGGTCACGATGGACTTGACAAAGTCAGTATGTCTGTTCTGATTGAATGAATCTGCATTTCTAGTGTTTGGTTTTTTGTTTTTTTTTTTGGGAGGTTCCTACCAAAAAACACAAGAGATATGTCAAACAATCAACCACAAGTTATCTTAGAGTGAATAATTTGCCATTATAGGATGGGTTGTACTGAAAAGTGAGGCAGACCTGCAGACAGTGTGAGGCTCCTTCTGGGCAGGGCTTCTTGCCTCTGAGGGTTTTGCATGGCATTGAGAGAGATGTCTAGTGCTTTGGTCTCTTCCAGTTTGCTTTGAACTGGCAATGAGGGGCAGCTACTTTTCATTGTGAGAGGGGGAAAAATCAGACAGAAGTAGCCAAAGTCAGTAATCAGGACTTAAACAGAAAGCCTTTTTGAAACGTAATCTTAGAATTCAAGAAATGGCGGTTCCAATAAAAAGATTACAAGTTGAATATACCAGTTAAGATGAGGAGAATTAAACCAACCGCAGTCCTCTTTTGCTCTCGGAAGACTCCTGGCTATTTAATTCTCTTTACTTCAGACAGACCCTGACTTGGCAGTATGACCCTCAGTCGCAATGCACAGCAGAAGGTGTTTCTAGATCACTGCTGCTAGTTATACCCTTCAGTGTGGCAGAAGTGCAGAACATGATGGCATTCTCTACTATATCAGTGCAAGTTTGATGTATTTCTCCCTGCAAAGGCACTACAGAAAGTTAGATGGTTACAATCATCAAAGTAGCGGTGTGTAAAGATTTTGGTAACATTTAGGCATTAGTTATTGATTGCCTTACCTTTTGTTTTGGTGGAAGATCACAGGATCCTCGAGCTGCATAGCAGTTTCCACCATTAACTAATGGAATCATGGATTCTGCTGGAAAAAAAATGCTATTATGCTGCAGCCACCTCTTGTGGAGTGCAATAGGCTAGAAAAGTCGAAAGACCAATTACATGACGGCAGGAACAGCTTGACTTAATGCATTCATTTTGGCAGGCATTTGTATGCAGTACATCCTGCTCCACAGCGCTTGGGCTCTGCTGGGACTTCCGCGGGACGATCAGTTTCATTTGTTTATTAGCTGTTACAATATACGTTTAAACTAGTTATCTAGCAGTATCAGTTTTGTAATAAAAAAGTGTTATGCCAGAGCCAGTAGTTCACTGGTAGGATTTAATTACTGTGAGATTAGCAGAGGGAAACACAGACACCAATTGTCTGTTATGCAACTTGTCTGGATTTAAAAATATATGTGTATTTCTGGAACATGCATTCCTCAATATATGTTTTCCAGATGTCAAATTTAAAAATCATTTTCCTCCTCTAACATTTTTCCACTTTGCCAATGTGGCTTAGTGGCTACTATTTCAGAAAATTGCTTCCTGTCATATGACATTTCAAGCCATTTCAGTTTAATGAAATTTGTAGGGACTTCTCTTTGGGAAAAATTATATGCATTCACAGAAGTGGCTCTGACATCAATTAAGTAAGATGTAAGTGCTTTGTTAAGGCTTGACTCGTTTCATAGCACAGTCTGAAATGTTTGGCTTGATTGCTGTTTGATTTGCAGCAGTGACGATCAGGATACGTTTTCTGGAATCAGTGAAGCTGTATGTATGCGAGCGGACCGATGTTAGGCTGAGTCTCTTCAAGTAGTTAAAACCTTCAGTGCAGACTGATAGAGAACCATGAGGGTGCTTCAAGGTATCCCTTCGTCACAAATATGATTGAGAAGAATGTGCCTTTGAAGCCTGGAATTATGCATTTTGAGGCTGTAGAAATGCATTCTCTATTTCCTCTGAGGCGTTTTCTGTAGGAGGAGAGGATTATGCTTTCCAAAGGTCAAATTTGGATCAGAAAGTTCTGCAGAAAAATAAATCTGTAATCATTTAAGAAAAAAAAAAAAGTGCCCTTTCAGGCCAGAGCTCGTATTTGTTGCACATGTTAATGGCCTTTAATCCTTACTGTGGTCTTCATGGTACAGATGAATCATAAAGAGGCTGAAAATGGGCCAACTGCTGATGTTTGATGCCGTGGGATGGCCTCCAGCCCGAGGCTCATGGCAAGCCAGGGGTTTGGGTGCTGGTGCTGTGCTGGAGGTGGATCCCAGCAGCACCACAGGAAAAGCTCCCTTGTGCTCTTGGAGGTGTTGTAGTGTATTTCCCAACGGCGTGCTGATCTGCTGTTTTTATTTCTCAGTGTTCCACACCACGTGAGACACAATAAAAGAACATGCTAACAATTCTCCATGTGACAAGCAACACCTGTTTTGCTGGGACTTGTGCTAAGAGTCCCAGTGCTGGATAGATCAGTGTGAGGGGAGGGGGCAGGCACGGAGAGGGGCAGAAGAGGAGGAAGCTTTGGCATTCATGTATGGCTTGCTTCCTTTGTTACCAGGAGCACTGAATTAATGCACTAAGCCTGAGAGTCATTAAGATAAAGAACTTGCAGCTTTAATGAATATATCCAGCTAGGCTGCAGAGCCGCATGGAACTAATAAAACCAGCATGCTTTGTGCAAAACCCGGGGTGGATTCCTCAGTAGATATCTTTGCGTGAGTTATCCCAGGGTTGTGGTCAGGAAAACAAAGTTAGCTTTTTCCAGACCTTTTGTCTTATAGCTGCGGCCTCCAAATTCCTTCCTTAATGAAAAAGTACGTGGAAATGTGTGTGTGCAAGTGCGAAGTGTGAGGAGAGTGCCATCCACACATGGCTACTTGATCTGGGGGTTAGAGATTGAGTTTTGTGATATAAAACAAGGGTAAAAAAAATAGAAGAAAGTTGTGACGTGAAAATTCTTCTAAGTGGATTGATCCTGCCCAAACAGACTACGGTAGTAGGAATAGCTGAGAGAGAGAGTGCTGACTAAGATAAAAACTGGACTAGTTTTTCTTGCTCCGCGTTATCTGGCTGTCAAAGGCGAGGCAGACATCTGACTTGCTTATTTGTGCTTATTTCAGCTGACCCTTTTTCCATGAGAAACTTGCTTATATGTCACCAGCTGGGAGCGTAGCTAAGGGGCCTTCCCTCTGATGGCCTCATTTCAAAGCCTGAGCCTGCCTGGCCTTTCAAAACCTATGAAGAAGTTCTAAAAATTGCATCTGTGGTGCCCTCGCATCTTTTTCCTTTTTTTTTTTTTTCTCTCCCCTTTTATGTGATTGTTGTGTGTAGGGCATAATTCAAAGCCCAACCAAATTGGTGTCAAATCTACCACTGCTGGAAAGACGGTTAGACAAAGGTAATTTATAACAAATATGTTTGTGAAGATCTATATGACATAGTAAAAGAGCAGAAAAGTGGCTTTCCAAGGGCTTTTTGTGTATATGACAAGTACAAAACGTCCAGAGCCTGTGTTTGCATGAAGCCTGTGATAGCTGTGCAGTTCAGTAATTATCCGTCTGGTTGCCCTTATGTTACAGAACGAGCACTGTTCAGTATGTAATGGATCTTCAGGCTACAGTATAACTGTTTAATGGTGAATTGAGAGCAGTATTAAAATTGGCACTGCACTATGGTGGGAGCTCCCTCTTCTCTGCTCATCTAAGAAATGCTGTGATGTGTCATTCCTTCAGATGTCTTCATTTTCTTCTACTTAGCATTTGGTACTGTCCAAATCATTCTTTTTCAGTGAAAAAGAAAAGAAATTGGCATAAACATGATACTGGGCAGAGCACAGAGGTCAAACCTGTACAGAATGGAAGCCAAGTCTTTATAAAGGAGCTTCGAAGTCGTACTTTTCCGAGGTAAGTTGTTCAGCTTTGTAAGTAAACGGCGTTCTTGTGGAGAAGCAGGTACAGCCCATTTCATATGAAGCTGGTCGTGAATCTCCCTGGAAGCAGTAGGTGGTGTGGGGAAATGATGTCCAAGTAAATTGTTTTGTTATGGATGTCCCAGGCTCTCCCCTTTTTCTGTTTGTGCAGCAGTATTAAGATCTACTGTTGACTGAGTCCAGCTCCCACAGCTTTTGGTAGACACCAGTATTTGTGGACACAAGAACAAGAATGCATTTGGCCCCTACATCATACGCTTGAATAAGAGACTAAGAAATTTGTTGCATAGCATTATCCAATTCTCGAAAATACTACTGGTTTTACTGAACTCTCTCTCCATCTTGCAAAGAAGAACAATGACGTACTCAGTTGCTACAGTGATAAAGACTCCCTTATTTAGGGTAATGAATAGTGCTAATTGTTAGGTGGTGTGTTCCACACTTTATCAGGCTGTTCCACAGCCATTCGTAAGAGTGATGATTTTCCTCTCGATCTTTAATGTAGGTCTTAGCCAAGTAAATTCTCAATTATTAATGACTGAGTGTTTTAGAAGTATCCATGGAGGCTGGTAAAATGTGCTTGGTAAACAAAAAACTTCTTTGTTTTAGCGAGGATTTAATTTCACATTTCATTTCAGATAGTGGTCACCAGTCTGGTTAAGGGGAAGGCTGAAATACCCCCAGCAGAGTGTTGCACTGCTTACAGATGTATTCCACTTGATTCAGGACTCAGTAATTTTATCCGTTTGGCTATTTTTTTTCAGTCCTGTTCTATTTTTGTCTTAGGCTTTGTCTTATTTTTTAATACAGAGCAATCGCAGAGCTGGTTTTGTGAAGAAAGAGGCCAACATCTAGGCAGAATGATTTCAGCAACCTAGAATGACCTGTGAAACTGCAGGTGCTGGTGGCTTCTGTAACCAAAACCTTGGCCTTGTGCAGAAAACCAAACCAGCAATGTACCCTAAAAAGGCAAGGATTGCATTTAGAATTCAGACTCCTTCCAGAGAAAGATAGGGATTCTGGTTTTTAGTGGATGTCTTCACTTCCCCAGTCACTCCAGGGAGATGTGTTCTCAATTAATGCTTTCAGCACCTCAGTGAAAGTTATACGAAATTGTATGGGATTTATCCATAGAGGAATTTGACTCAGTATGTTGTATGGTTCCCAAACAGTGAAAAAGTATGGACTTCCATTTTTGTTTTGGCTTTTTTTTTTTTTGTTTCCCATTTACATGTGTATATGGGAAAATCCATGCTGCCAGATAAGAAAATCGCTCCTGACAAAGTAAAGTTTCAGATCAAGAAGAGTCTGTAGTCAAAGTTTGTCCCTGTGAGATGCAGGCCGCTGGCAGTGGCATTAGCAAACAGTCTTGTTGAGAAATGTTCTAGAGAAAATAAATGAAATCTGCAGATGTTCACAGGATGGACCCAGCACCCAGCAGTGATGAACTGGGAAAGGAGGGACTCTGTTTAAAAGCAGAAGCAGCATTGCTGGTGCACAGAATGTAGCGCTGAGCTGAGCTCAGTCCCTTGGTGGAGCTCAGATGAAAAGGAACCCTGAGGAAAGCAAACAAGCAAAAAGCTGGGTTCATGTCATTTGGCTCCTGAATTTTTAACGCCAAAATAGTGGTGGTGTAGTAACAATAACAACAACTAAATTCGTTGTTCAGGCACTGCAGTGTAGGTGTTACTCTCCATTTTGGCATCATCATTACTAGATGATTCTGTGGTACACACAGAAGCAAATCAGGCTTGAACAACAAGTATGTGAGATATGATGATCACTGTAAACTACAGAGGTTTAATAATATATCAGTGTTTATACAAACTGTGAGTTAATTGAAAGAGTGTGTTGCACAGGGTATGTTCACCAGGAGAGCAGAGGAAGGAACCTGTCTGGGTAACATGCAGCTCCCCATGAGTTACTGCTGCAGTATCTCTCACCGTTCATTTCTTCAGCTTGCATGGTACCCCCATTCCTGTGCTTCTTTGATGTCCCATTGAGGCCAGGCACACTAGACATACCTCTGCCAGCCTGTCGGGTGCCATTTTATACCCTGGAGATAACTGAGCTCCATGAACATGCTCTGGAGCTTTCCAAAAGATAGATTCTTTTGATTCATCCAGTTTTACGCTTTGCTTTGTTATTGCACGCTGTTCTAGTCTGTGCTCTTCGTTTCCCAAATGCTTTCCTCCTCTTCATTATCAACTCACAAGATTACCTGGAATTTAAGGAGGAGCTTAGCTGCAGTTAATTAGTATCTAGTTTGTCAAGAGGTGTCCTGGCTCTCTGAAGCTGGAAGCCCTCAGTGAGCCCGATGTGCACTCTGTAGGCAGCAGAGAAGTGTCAAGCTCAAAAAGCACAAGACAAAGACCTCATTTACCAGATGCTGCCTTCCTGTGAGCTTCTGTAGTTCACTTCTAGCTCTTTAACGTTTCCAGCCACAGTTCTTCGTGCTTGCATAATTATGGAATGCTATGATCCATGCCAAGCTGGAGGACATACCTGCCTTGCCCTCCTTTTTGGGAGCTGAGAACGTGGGCTGTAGTTCAGAGCTGATGCAGAAGAGGGCAGTCATGTATTAGCCTTAAAGGTTCCCCGAGGTAATGCTTTTGGGGGTAAACTGGCAGCGTTTTATTATTTCCCCCGGCCCCAGCCTGCCGGGGACAGAGCTCAGGAACGCCTGCACAGAGCCCAGCCTTGGCTTGGTTACCTGAGGTGGTGTGAAGAGAGACCTGCCACATCTTTGCTGGAGTGCTCCTAGGACTTTTCTTCATTTACAGCCTCGTCATTTCTCTCTCGGAATTCAAAATGTTTTGCTCCTGAAAAGATCTAGAAATTGGATTAGAAGCTCTCTTTTGAGTTGAATGAGGGATCGCTTGATAAACTTGTCCTTTGATTTGTCACTTTGAAGCCCTCTCAGCTGCTGGAAAATGATTTGCAGAATATTTCCTGAACCATTTATTTGCCTACTTAAAAATGATTTGCAAAGTCCTTCCCAGGCAATTTATTTGAGATTTTGCAACATTTTAAATATTACCCTCTTTAAATTGAAACGTTTAACACTAATTTCTTTGGTCACCAGTAACAAGGTAGATTCCTCTAGTTAGGAAAATGGTCTCACCATGAGATGTTATTTCAGAAGTTTCCAGTAGTTGGTGTATTAGAGTTGGGTGATTGCAGATGATTTTGCTGTGCTTTATGTGCTTTGTAACACTGTGCTTTGTGGCTTTTGTTGTATGAACCTGCTTTGCATATATTGAGGTTTTGCAGTTAGCTGAGATCATCCATGTGGTTCATAGGATTGCAAGTAGCCTCTTAGGTACAAAGAGATCTAAGCCTTTGATTCTATCACTTTCCTTCGTGTGTAGTTACTTAAATCTATTCAAGAGGAATACTGGATGCTGCTAAAGAGCAAAATGTGTAACATGGGCGTTGGGATGAAGTGGCTGCTTACTGATGATGTCAGCTTATTCTTGCCTACCTGTAACATTTTCCTTTCAGTAGCAAAATGCAGAAGATGCCAAGCTCTGCATGGAGGCTCCTTATCACTGGTTCTATCTTTGCTTTTCTAGTGCTGAAGATATAGTAGCGAAAGTGCCAGGCAGCCAACTAACAGCAGAGTATTTGGAAGAAAATGGCTTCACAGAGCCCATCCTGGTTCCCAAGAAGGATGGCCTGGGGTTGTCTGTACCTGCGCCTACGTTCTACGTCAGCGATGTTGAAAACTATGTTGGTGTGTATCTGGGGCAGTGGTGATATATTGTTAAAGCTCAGCTGCTTCCTTAAAGTTGGTCCTAATGTTGGGGGAAAAAGAAAACCAACACCCTGCCTGGAACTGCTCTGCACTGGCTCTGGGTCCAGGCAGCTATGGCCAGGCAGCTCCTTGAATTAGTGTCAGGTCATGATAGGAAGCCAAGGAGTAATTGGGAATGGGATGGGGGAGGGATCTTGGGACCATTCCTTGTGTTCAGATCAGGTTGATTCCCTCAATAAAACAAAAGCAACTTGGGAACATTGCTGCAGACAGGGTAGCAGCCAGCTACAGATTAAATTACAACATATTTTGTCCTGTATTTATTTGAAGGGTTTGAAAACACACACACATGCACACAATGTATACTACAGAGGAAACCCTGGAGAGGCAGAAAGACAGTATTGCACACCATGCATGTATTCCTGCATCCCCTGGGTATGGCTTTTGGTGTGTGTCAGAATAATCCCAGGGTAGTTTTCGTTCTGCTGCCTGCATGGTCCCAATGAGCAGTGACTGTGAGAGGTGGGGGCTGGCAGGTTGGCTGCTGCTACCTCCCAGCTCAGAGCCAGGGACATTTGCCCTTCTGATTTCACAGAGAGCAGTGAATGGGAAATCTGGGGACAGGGGACTGTCTGTGTGTGTTTTATGACCAAATTAGGAAGGAGGTTATCTTACTGTAAAATACTGACATCACAACTTGAGCCATGCAGATTGTAATGTTCATTATGTAATGGTTACTTGTAATTAGCAATTAATTCACTCGTGTTTCTTGTCCCAACATGTGTACTTTAGAGGTAGTCTGAGCCAGACTACACTGCACTCCACAGCACTATGTTAAGAGAACAGTCACTATCAAGAAACTGTTTCCTTGGGCCAGCCCTTAATTGATTGCTGACATCTCACTTTGTCCTGGAGCAATTACTAGACTGACACACTCGCTCTGCAGAGGCAGTCAGTTTCAACACTCCTGTCACCTTATAGAGAGCTTTTTTTCATTGCTGCTGGTCATTTGCATTCATGCTGGCATCCTTCTGTCCCTAGCTTGGGGAGTGTGTTATGCTGCATCTTCCTGCAAGCCATCACATCACTCAGCCTTGGAAGACATACCGTGGCCAGCAGCCCTGAAACTGTTCTGATGTCTCTCATTTTGTCTCCACTTCCTTTTTTAGCACATGTGGTCCCATCTCTTGTTCTCTCTCATTCTGTCCCTCTTCTGAGTCAATTTCTCAGATTCATGTTCCTTCCAGCTTTCTGGAAAGCCATCGTCCTTTTGGATCCATGACTCCAGCTCTTATATGAGTCTATGATTCAGGGCTCCCTTACCTCCTTATAGTGCGTGCTGCTTACCAGGCCACTGCTGTTCTTGACTCTTCATGGTCCTATTGCAACGATTATATGGAGTGAGGTTCTGTGAATAAAGGAGAATTCAAGACTCCTGCTTTTACTGTTATATCTGTCCCATTGCTTCTACAGGAAACATATTTTCCTTGCCTGTCTGGTACATGTAGCAGATTTTCTTGCTTGACCTCAGTGCTCTTCGTGCATCTGCTGGGGTTATCTCAGACTCTAGCTGAAATCATCCACCCTCCCAACAGCACTGTTAGTGAAAAGCTGAAGGGAAGAACAGAGGCTATTTAATCTGAAGCTGGCACCAGATTTTAAAGTGAACAAAATAAGTATACTCCATATATGGAGGTATAACCTCCATGGGATTGGTTGGCTTGAATGAGGTTTCACAGTCACTGTTTCATAGTTTATTACTTTGGACCCAGAATGTCTTCTAGAAACAATCTAAATGAAGTAGCAGAGGACTAAACACCACCAATGGTATTGCCAAGTATGTTATTACTTCACTGGCATTTTAGGAAAAAAATAAATTCTAATGTGATAAAAGATAGGAATGATGCACTGGGAAAAGAAAAATATCACCAATTAAAATGGAAGGCTAAAAAGTCTGGAGAGTTGAAACGGTAGGAGTAAAGGAAAGTGTGCTTAGAAATGAGCACTGAGAAAGCTGTGGCTTTCTCCACGTTCCCTATGATGTGCCCTGAGCAGAATTCCACTGATGCAATCAGCTACTAATGTTAGTGTTACTGCTGGAGATTGGCATCCAATGAGGTTTGTCAAGGAAATATATATGTACTAGCAGCTTATTCTCTGTACTCAAGCACAGAGGGGGTGGAATTTCAATGAGTTTAAGTAAAATAACAAAAAGTTGATTTTTTCATGGTACTCTTGAAATGTGTTTTAAAAATTTCTACGTAAAATCTATACTGGAGCATGAAGGAACTTACGATTTTGAAAAATCCATTTTACTCAATATCCTGCACCTCAGTATCCTATGTCCAATCACAAAAATGTTACAGCATGGTGAGTAAGGCTGGCTCTGTGGATGTCCAAGTGTTTGTGTTCAATTTTCACCAAGCAAAAAAAACAAACAACAAAAACAAAGAAAGGAGATTATTGAAAATAACATTAGTTATTAAAAGAGAAAAAGTACAGAAATAATTATGTCATGGGGCATGAATACAAATGCACCCTTTAAAACCTATGCAGTTTTGTTTTAGAAGCAAAGCAGAAAACTTCCAGAGGCTAAAAAGGTTGGAAAATAGAAAGATTGATGTTTCTAGCATTCTAGAAATGTGAACTCACCCCTGAGCATATGCTATGGGATGCCTCAGGACACCATTCAGTCTCTCTTTTTCACCAAATTAATATTTAGGACCGGAGAGAAGTGTTGATGTCACAGATGTCACCAAACAGAAAGACTGCAAGATGAAGCTCAAGGAGTTTGTGGATTACTACTACAGTACAAACAGGAAAAGGGTGCTCAACGTGACCAACCTGGAGTTCTCAGACACGAGGTAACCTTCCTGTGTCCATGGCCTTCACCACTCTGCCAGTCTGTAGCTGCTTCAGGCAAGGCACAGAACTGAAAATGCTGTAGCTGTATGGAGAGGATGGTCAGGGATGGACTAAATGGGCTCGTGTTTGTCATGGCAGTTCAGACCTGTGCATCACCAACTTTCTAGTGTCACCACCATGCACATACTGCAGCAGATGAGCCCTGAATTTGAGGCTGGGGTGCTTTAGTGATGCAGTGAAATGGATGTCATGGCACTGCCAATGTGAATGTCATCAATCTTCAGTGACAAGAAACCTACTATTCTCCAGTTTTAAATGACATGCCTTACGTGTAGATAATTAGCTGATGCAAATGCCTAAGAATTCAAGTTATTGCTTTGTGCTTTATATAGCTGTATTCATCAGCTGAGCTGTGACTTTATTCCATAAATAATACTCAGATGTGTCTATAACGTACTGAAGCTCACACAACTGTGCAAATTGCTTTTGCAGTTCTTGTAGCCTTAGATATCTAGAATTTGTGGAGGAAAAGATTTATTTCTATACAGATTAAAATGATGAGCACCAACAAAAATATAGAGAGTGGTTGATTTGGGGAGCATTCCATTTAGACAAGCAGACATGAGACTTAAGGTAGCCTTAAAGAACGTGGCTGTTGAATAATTGCCAGCTAATTTATTTTAAGCCATTACTTCTTAGCCCTGTAGTTAGTGTTTTAGCACTGCACGCCCATTTCTGCAGAGAGCATTTGTATTAATTACTGGCTTCAAAGATTACTGGTATTTTTGGTAGAGATTTTTTAGCTTTCCGCCATTATCAGAGAATAATGGGAGGTCTTTGTTCTGCAGGGCTGCTGGGGCTGTCACTCATACGCTGCTAATTTAGACATTAACTAGCAAATATTTTATTTCTTAGCATAGACAGTGACATTTTAATTGAATGCACTGCTCCATCTTTCCTTGCCATTTTAAAAGGATCTACTGTCATCTGTATTTGACAGTGAGCATAAATGACACATGGGAGCATTTAATTTTAGTCTGAAGTGTAGATACTTTTATATGGAAGTGATATATTTGAGTGTCCAGCAGGGAGCCACCGCCCCCTCTAAATGTTAGGCCAGATTTTGGACTATTTATATATTAAATTCAGCCCATTTTGGGATGATTGACTTTAATATGTGTTTATTATGCTACTATGTCATTTTCGTTAATAATGATACAATTTATTAAATGTATTAATTGAAATATGTGTGCTTAATGTAAATAATTATAGAAATTTGTATAAATTACATTCATTTTACACATCTCATATATTGTATTTTAAACACCTTATCAAGCCAAATTAGATTTTTCCTTCTTCAGAGCCTTTCGTGTAATTTAATCAGTCTAACTAAAAACATAACTGTGATTTTCAACATTTGATCAAGACTTAGTTCACAAGTCTTAAAAATTAATGTTATCATGATTGTTGCACTCTTCGATTCAAGAGATGTGTGATTATTTTAATTCTTTTAATTCTTCCTGCAAAGGATGTCCAGTTTTGTAGAGCCTCCAGATATAGTGAAGAAGTTGTCTTGGGTGGAAAACTATTGGCCTGACGACGCTCTTCTGGCCAAGCCAAAAGTGACCAAGTACTGCCTGATCTGCGTGAAGGACAGCTACACGGACTTCCACATAGATTCGGGAGGAGCTTCTGCATGGTACCATGTGCTGAAGGTGAGGGTGTATCTCTTAGCAACAGACTAAGCTTCATATGTGAAAGCCAACCGAAAGTTCCCTCGATCTAATATTTTCTTCCCCACAGTCCAGTTATATCTGTAAGAAATACGCAGGGCCTTCAGTGCTGTTAGTGGGTGTGCTCAATAGTGCCAGGGTCTACATATCGAGAGAGCAGTTTGGCATGTGGAAGTTGTCTGTGTTTTCTCACTTAAACTGTCTGTGAGTTTATCACCAAATATTTGCTTGGTGCCTTCTGCGTGTACTTCTCCAAAGACCTGGAAGATACCCCATCCTGCTTTGCAGAGTAATGGGATCTGACACTACAAACTCTCTGTACCATCTGTCCCACAAGTCTGAACAAATGTGGTCAGCTAGTGGTTTAATTATTCCAGCCCTCTGTGCAAAGCTGACTTGCAAGTTTTACTTACGTAATGTTAAAACTGATGATGTCATATTTGTGTCTGCTTGTACTTGAACCAGTGCAGCATTGCTTGATATAACTGCTTGTTTCTAATGGTGTATTTTCTAATTCAGGGAGAAAAAATATTTTATCTCATCAAACCAGCCTCTGCAAATATTTCTCTCTACGAACGCTGGCAGTCGGCAGCAAACCACAGTGAAATGTTTTTTGCAGACCAGGTAGATAAATGTTACAAATGCACGGTTAAACAAGGACAGACACTCTTCATTCCTTCAGGTGAGCGAGCAGTTACAGGTGGGGTTTCCTCTGTTTTACAGCCGCTGAAACAGCATGGCCAGAGTGCTTCAGGAATGTGATTTGACCACCTTTCTCTGACAAAGTACGAAGTCTAATTTCATGCACTTAGAACAAAAGATGAAAATCAGAAGTTTTACTCCTTCCTTTCAAAATTTGTGCAAAATATTTGTGTTTTTATTTATACAGCTGTTGCTTACAGTGTTCCACTCTTGGTCTAGCTAAGCTGCAAGTCCTCTCTATATATCCAAGTATGATACTGATGGTTTTTGTCACAGTATCTAAGGGAGAGCTCATGTTGAATTGCTTGCTGACTGTGACCTCCAGGACATTTTCTGCCACGGATTCCCTTCGACACCGAAGAACTATAGGAGGCTGTGTGGTGTGAATGTGTGTTTGTGTTTTCACGTGAGGCTGAAGACCTGAGTGACACGGATTTGTATAGGCTGCTTGACAGGCTGTTACCTATGTTGCCTGGAAGCCTCAGCCCGGACTAAGCACCAAGCAGGCAGTACTGTAAGCTCAGTGTCAGATGATGCCACAGATTTTTGTGGTGATGCGAAAGCAGCCACTATTACGAGCTGCTGCTGCTGCTTTTGACAGTAACAAGAAAGGGCACTTGGACCAACGTGGCCTTTGTCTATCTGTCTGATCTTGCCATAGTTGAAGGTTTGTCTGAGGTGCTAAGTACCTTCTGCACTGGGCCTTTGTAATGCAAAATAAAGGGTCCAGCTTTGTTCTAAGCACGTGGGGTCCCGGTGCCTACTCAGACTGGAGAGCACCGTTGTTATTTAGGAAGTAATGCGCTGAGTAAATTACGGCAGTCACCTGGGGAATTAGTTCTTCTTTACCCCGTACCCAGTTTTAATTCTTAAGACTCTTTTCTTTCTCACCTAGGTTGGATTTATGCAACTCTTACACCTGTTGACTGCCTGGCCTTTGCTGGACATTTTCTACATAGTCTAAGTGTCGAAATGCAGATGAGGTAATCCACCTTTAAAATGTCACAACATTCTGTAATTTTCTCCTGAAGTGGTTATTCCAAGCTGTTTTTCTCCTATTGCATAGTGCATGGAAGGATATCGGAGGTGGTTGTACTGATGTGGCTGTTCTCCCTGAAGGAAGAACTGTAACAAACTGTTGGGATTTTTCCCTTGCAGCATGCTGTTTGCTTTCTGGATAAGCACTCACCTGCTCAGCTGGGCTCTTTGCCCAGGCTAAAACAATAAGAACAGTCTTTACTGATGCTGGACAAATAATGGAATAAAACTATCTTACATGTAAATCACACAGTTTCTTGTCAGTGTTATTTTTGTATTTGGCTTTTGTTGTGATGCCAGAATTCTTGGTAGCTGCACAGAGAAAATATCCTTCCGTGTGCACTGCAAAATGAGCATTGGGCTTTTATGAGCAGTGCTCATCACTGTCCAACATCCTTGTGAGCTGCTATGCCTTTAAGATCAGCTTACTTTGTATTGCAGGGCATATGAAGTAGAAAGACGGTTGAAAATTGTCAGTCTAACCCAGTTTCCAAACTATGAGACTGCATGTTGGTATATGGGAAAGCATCTACTAGAAACATTCAAAGGTAACTGCATTTCTTTACCTGCTTTAATTGCTTAGATGTGGGGACCTGGAAATAGCTACTCATAATTTTTACTGGCACACCACAGGTGGCCAAAGTCATTCTTGTTAGAAGCAGCCATCAGATATGAACATACTGGCTAAACGTGCAGGTCTGGTCTGGCTGTCATCTGAATCAGCGTGGCACCTTGCTCTAGGAAGAACCTTACCTGTCTCTCCTACCTATGCCCAAGTAAAGATTTCACCCTTGTTTTATAAAACATATTTAAGTTCCTTCAGAGGCAAATAAGATTGTAAGCAGCCACCTAGGCTAGTGGCTAGGATTCGTTCCCTGATTTAACATAAAGTGCTGCATGCTCTGTCAGCCCAAGGCACGCTGAACAGCACTTCTTCTTGCATAATTCTGCTGATTCTGGTGGAAATATGTGAGCAGGTCAGATGTATACATGACTTAACAGAAATACCACTGATGGGTGGGAGCACTGAGAATTAAAGCAAAGTTTTCTATGAAATTCAAGATCATCTAAGTCAAATTCCTTTGGAACTGATCCAGACATCCATGCATGCATGTTCTTAACAAATTCAATTTTGCTTTGCTCTTTGCCTTTATTTCTTATTATGGAGTGTGTCTACAGCCACTCACTGGGTATTGTACAGCAAGTAAAATGTGTCTAATTAATAAGCAATGTGAGAGGATCCTCTGAGTATCCCAGAGGGGAGTGATAGTCAATTTTGTGACTGTGCAGAAAAGCTCAGGCAAGCCTGTACTCATGAAGAGAAAGTTGCCCGGTATGGCTTTGTTTCCACATATTGGTACTTGGTTTTTTCAGAAGGATGAAAGAACTTCTCATGTTAGCTTTGTATTCCCACAGCCTAGGATGTATATGCATGGGAGCTAGCTCAAGTATGTGAGCAAGAAAGGAACCAAAGGACTGCCAGTGTAAACATTACTTACAGGAACACTCTGTAGGAAGGCAGGGTTGGATTTATGGCACGATAAATATACTCTTTATTTACCATCAAGTCACAATAGGGATTTGCTTGTGCTGACCAAGTTTTAAAAAGGTAACTTCCACAGTTAAACTTTTTAGAATAAGAGAATTTATGCAGAAAGATCTCAATTCTCATTGTCTGAATGGCACTGTTTTTCTCTTAAGGTTTGCACAAAGCTGGGCAACAACCTCCTGCTCATTTACTCCAAGGAGCGAAAATTCTCAATGGTGCTTTCAGGTCATGGACTAAAAAGCAGGTAGGAGAAGACCCCAGTTTGAAATTGTGTTCCTTGGGTTTGTCAGCCACTGGAACTGGGGGCAAATGCTAAAACAAGCAGTGCTGTCCTAGCAAAGCAGCTAGTTCTGGAATCCTAAACAGGGACCAGGAGAGCAGGCAAGAAGAGTGATAGCAGGAATTCCATGGTGCTATGTGATGAGTGAGCAGGTAAAAAAAGGACACCAAGGTCTAAAAAATGTCAATTCTGCTTATGATCAACAAGACACTGAATGAATTTTCTTATAGCTCTAAGTGTTTTCATATGTGTAATCAATTAAGTAAAGGCTGTGTATGCAAGCAAGGCCTACAACAACACCTGCATTTCTCTGTGCACAAGGTGCTCATTTCCTGCAAATCAACACATCAATTAAACCAGGAAATGCACACTGCCTAGAGAGATGGCTTAGAGATTTTCAGCCCAAATTTCCCTCTGCGGTCATTTCAGCAAGGTTGTTCCTGCATCTGTTGCTCCTAGAGTTTTGGGGAATTAACTGCAGGAGGCAGGCCATTCAATCATAACACATGAACAGGGAAACTAGCAGCTTTAGGATTTTCAGGCACTCTCAGAAGGAGCGAGCAGCTGAGTACACAGTGTAGCAAATACAGTTTAGGTCACTTACATGACTGTCCCAGGTTTAACTGTAGCCAGGGAATTTGCTGCTCCCGACTGCAATAAGAGTGCTTGAGCCCCAGTTCTGAATTGCTCCTGGTTTCCTGTAGTAGGGTTGGCCAGTGTGGAAGCTCTCTTCCTGATCTTACCCTGTTTGTTTTTCCACTTGCCTCACGGCTGTGCAGTAGTGAGCAAAAGGAAGTCAGGCAGTGTTGGCAGCTAAGCAAAGCTGAAATTAGAATACTGTAACATCGCACATGAATGAAACTGCCAGCTAGTTCCCAAACTGCTCTGCTGGCAAGGTGTGTGCCTGGTGAGTGCACTGAAGTTGTCATTCTGAGAGAGTGTCTCCTTGTAGGTGTAGAAAAGAAGTCTTTCTGAGAATTTCATATAGAGGTTAAGCAAACTGATGTTACAGTTGTGAACATGCAATAATATATGAAAAGGACTGCTGACATTGTAACTGTTGACATTGTAGTTGTCCTGAGGGAACAGTAATAACACCCAGAAGAGTAAATAAAGTACATATGAGAGCTTTTTCCATATTACATGTGTAGCCTGTATTGATTTCAGCATTTAGGAAAAAAAAATAAGTGTCACTTAATGAGTTTTAGTATATTTTTGCAGAAAAACATGCACAGAAACATCAGTTTGGCTTTGTTCTCATTTAGGCTTTAGCAGAGCATGAAGATGAACTACCCGAAAACTTCAAACCAGCACAGCTTATCAAGGACCTTGCCAAAGAAATAAGATTAAGTGAGGTTTGTGCTCTTTTTGTCATATTAGCTGCACTGCGTGTTCTTCAGTAGCATAGACTATAAAACTGAGGACTTAAAATGAATCTTTTTTTCCCCATTCTGCTCATTAAAAGTATTCATAAGAGGTTTAAGCAGTAGGATGTTTGTGTGTGGCTATCTGGCCACATGTTTTGGACTCTTGTTTGCTTTCTCCATGTCTTCATGCTGTGCATGCCTGCCCTACATCTTTCATCCTCTGTGTTCTTCTAGCTGGACTGGCCACGCTACGCTCTTCTTTATTTTTTCCTCTATCTGCTTTCTACCCAAAAATACAGTAGCACTCAAAGAATGCTGTTGCTGTCCCTTAATCGTGCTCGATATACGGCATGTCCTTATGGTCACTGATCTTACCTGTGACATTCTCTGAGCTAGGGGCAGTCAGTCATTCAGTGCCTGTCCCAGAAGGAGGCCTTGCTCCTGGCTGGTTATGATATTAAACATGAAAGTTGTTTTTAAAATAAACTCACAGAAACACAGATGTTGCACGGAGCCGTTGTCCAATAAGCCTGGTGTCACATTCCGCCTAGTGGGGGTGTGCGACAGTGCAGGGGGACAATAGCTATAGCTCGTTTGTGTTTTGAGATACTGTGTTGCATTCCAATACTTAACTGTATCCAGAGACCTCAGCACTGAAATCTATCTTAACCTCTTTGATGTAGCATGTGCATTTTTTGATCGTCAGAACGGCAACTGAAGCAGAAAATAATTTCTTTATAATTAGTCAGATAGTATTAATTTTAATTGGGCAGCTATTTTACCTGAGGGCATGAAACACGATTCTGCTACATTTATCCCATCTGAGTTAAATTGGTTTGTGCTCAAGCCAATTAGCATTTTAGACAAAAGCCCATTCATGTCACACATTTGTTTGTACTGCCCGTCCATTTAAGTGTCCTACCTGATGTAATGCGGGGAGATTTAACTTCCCCACAGTGGCACTGGAGTTTCTCCAGGTCGAAGTCGTGCCTGGGCAGCTGCTGGGCCGAAACCAGTGGTGAGAAGAGCATCACTATGACACTGGGTGCTCGTGAATGTAGATACCCCTCTTCTGAAGGGGAGATTACTGCTAGTTGTTCCCTCAGGGAAGGGGGAGTGTAGGGGAATACTAACATGTCACAGGCAGGTCTGAATGTCTTCCTGTTTTGTGCTACAGAATGCTTCAAAAGCCAGCAAAGCAGACACGAGTGCCAACACGAACACTGAGGAGATCTGTCCAGTGGAGAAGGAGGAGGCACCATCACCTGTCCAAGTGACACCACCGTCCCCACCTGTAGAAAAGCTCCCTAAAAAAAAGACTCCGAAAACTGTGAAAGCCTCCAAGCAACTTAAGCCATCCAAACCCCCCAAGCCTCCCAAACCACCCAAACCACCCAAAACACCAAAAGTTAAGGGAGAAGGAAAGAAGAAAGGAAAGAAGGGAAAAGAGAGCCCACCACCAGCCATCCCAAACCTCGACTTGCTGGAGGCACACACAAAGGAGGCATTGACAAAGATCGAGACGCCAAAGAAGGGCAAGGTGGGTTGGATTTTAACCCTGCCCTGTTGTTACTGCCACAGTGGGGATAAAGTCTCTCCTTAGCTATCATGGAAAAAAATAACCAAGCACCAGTGTAGCACCCTATCTTTGCTGAAGTAAATGAGAGTTTTCTCTTTGCCAACTTATCACCATATATAAGTATCTATATTTATTTTTTTTATCTGAGGTTCAGTCTCATTTTACTGTTTGCATGATAACTGACTCATTTGATATGAAAAAAGAAACACTGATTCAAGTTGAATCTGGGAAACTACTGTCAGATCCCTCTCCAAGCTTAGAGGACACAAAAATTAAGTGACGTTAATATTGTTTTTCCTTTTCCATAGTGGATGTCCATAATCAGTTACCAGAGACAAGACAGACTCATTTCTGAGACACCTTGTTTTCATGAGATATTGTGCTAGAATGAGTGAATGAAGATAAAGCAACGGTTCACGTCCATTTTTGCCCATGTTTGACAAGTCTCATTTTGATATCTGTTAAATGAATTTTGCTGCTAAATTCAGCAAGACTAAGGATTTCATTGAAGAATAATGCACTGTACACTTGGTTGTTGTTATTGATGATGCTGAGAAGAATCCATAAGGTTTTTCTTAAGTGCTTCCGAGTTTCCTAGTAGTTTATATGCAGTTGCAAAACATGTCCATGGAGCAAGAGACAGGGAGATGAGCATGTTTTTACAGCAATCTTGTATGTTTCTATATGAAGGAGAAATGCAGGTAATCTTCTGCACTTTCTGAAATAGCAATACTTCATTTCAAAAATGGATTAATCAGAAAAGGAGTTTTCAGAAATATGCTGTGTCATATTCTAGATGAAAACATATGTGTGACATGCCAGTGCTTGATCTTCATTAAGAGTACACACTAATTTTTTCCCCAGGCCGCTAAGAATGTTTTAAGTGTTCCCAATAAGGAAACACCCAGTAAGCAGAATGAGGTGGAGAAATTTGAAGTTCGAGAGCAAAACAAAAGCAAAACAGAAGCCAAATGGAAATATAAGGTAAGGTCTGTGGGGTAAATAACTCCCAAGGATAGTACTTCACAAGGAAATAGTATAGATAGGATACAAATAATACAAAAGAGAAGATGGCTCACCTTCAGGATGTCAAGGCTTACAGGGGGCTCCACGTGGGAGGGATCACCAAGAAGAGATCCTCCCCTGGTGGTGGTCAGCCCTTAAATGGGGTTTGGGAGAGGTGGAGCCAGGCTCCAGCCCTTCCAATCACACAGGCATATCACCTTCACCTGTGCCCCCATGGCTGACTCGGTGCTCACCTCAGGTGACCCATCAGTGGTTCAGGCCGTGATTCAGCAGTTCCCATACAAAGGTCTCACATCAATTTATTTATTTATTTATTTTCTGATTCAACCATACAGAGATAAGTCAAGGGTGGAGAAATGTACATAGGTCTGCCTATGCAGAGAGTGTGACCACCAATTTCCAGTTCCCAATGAATGTTTTTTGAGCAAAAGCAAGCATTGGTAAAGGTGTGTGGGGATCGCTCTTCAGAAGAATATGCTGAACTGTCTGTTCTCATTCTTGGTAAGACCAGAGAGAAGAGTTTTAATAGTGAGATTTTTCAGTGCAAACAAATTCCTTGAAAGATAAGTGTCTCTTCATGTGGGGAAAGCTACTAAGAATTCTGACTTCTTAACAGAGACATCTAATTTCATTTTTTGTGTGTGTTAACAACTGTTATGGATAGTGTGATCAGATCACCCATCTGGTACAGCTTAGGAAAGTATTAGGGCTAGGCTTAAAAATTCATCAAAGACTGAATGACTTTGGTATTAAGTTATTCATAGTTCAAGCTCTTCTGAAAGTGTGAAAGAAGTAGATGGAACCTGGCAATAACATGCAGACGTATTTGTGAGGTTACAGGCACTGAGCTAGATTCTGTCCTTAGCTGCACAAGCACGATGCTGAAGAGTCGATACCAATTTAGTAGAGTAACATTTAAGTCTGGCACCAGGAGTGTTTGCAGTGGGCACTACTTAACTGGTGTTGAATGAGGACAAATCCCTGAACTAAACAGAAGATTGTCTAAGGAATACTACAACTATCCATTACTTAGCATATCTGTGGGGCATATATTTTTATGTATAAAGATCAACGAATTCTCTGCCACTATCTGGGAATCTGAAATACTAGCAACTCACTTGACTGATTTTATTGTTTTATTGTGGATCTTTCTGCCTTTCAGAACAGTAAGCCTGATTCACTACTAAAAATGGAAGAGGAACACAAATCTGAAAAGACACCTTTATCAGGAAATAAGGACAACAAATTTACTTTTTCTTTTGCTAATAAGAAGTTACTTGGGTAAGTTAAAATCTGAACTATATTCATTAATTAAAAAAGAAGGTTAAAAATCCTGTGATTATTATTATTATTATTTTTTTCTAAATACAGGCAGATGCATCTCTGCCTTTCTGGTCAGTGTAGAAAATACACTTCGTTTTTCAGTCCAGATCTTGATTTACCTAGAGCCATCCTTAGTGGAAGGTTGAGATTACTGCCTTCCGTATTCAGGCTGTATCTCTTGCTTTGTCACTTTGGGTTCTTACCAATTTGAGTTTGTTATGTTAAATGATTTTTTTGCAGATCCTATTCAGGGTACATTTAAAAAAAATTTAAATAAACACTGACAAACTTCCATGCCGCGCCAGCATGACATATGTCGTCTACTTTGAGACAGCTTTTAATAGTGTAGGGCTCATTTGAAGTCAGGAAAGCCACTCTGGTCTGCATTGTATTAGGAGAAAAAATGGTAGGTACAGAAATGAGTTTGTGAACTGATTTGAATTGCTCTGGCACCTCTGTGCATGTTCAGGCTGGCTGAGATTTCTGCATGAGGAAAGGCTCTCGTTTGTCTTCCTCTCTGTCTGTTCTGAAAATGATTTCCAGCCTATGTGTTATACTGATTTGTAATATATCTTTTTTTTTTTTTTCCAGTTCAAAGGGAGTAAAAACCCAGCTGAATACTAGTGTGTTTGGGTCACTGCAGAATTTTAAGGAAGATAAAGCAAAACCTGTACGAGATGAATACGAGTATGTGTCAGATGATGGTGAGCTAAAAATTGATGAGTTTCCAATCAGAAGGAAGAAAAACACTACAAAGAGAGAACTGCCCTGTAAGGATATTTCTTTTTTTTTGTCTTATCTGTATGACAAATTCTTGTGCTGGCTGTCCAAAATTGTTCTTCATGTTATCTGATTTACCGTAAAGAAAATAATATCTTAACTGTCAGTCAAATAGAACTGGATTTGAATTGCTTTTGAAGTTTGGGCTTAGGAGTGCTATTTTTTTAAGAGGACTGAGACTTCATTTTTCTCTTTTTTAAATCAGTTTTTTCAGATAAAAAAGACACTCTGCAGCACACTCCTGTTAAAAAGCCAAAGGTGGAGTCAGTGTCATATAAGGTATGGCAATTTTTGCTCCTATCATAATCAAGCACCCATTGTATATCTCTTATAGTTTGTGCAATCTTATCCAAAAACTGCCTGGAAACTTGGCTCAGACATGCTAGGCAGTGTTTAATGGCAGGTATGCAATGTGCCTTGGTGTGTGTATTACCCAGTGACTACCATTCACAGAGTAATAGCATCTTTTTCCTGCCCATGCAAAACGGCAGCACAGTGCAGGGAATGATGGTAATGAAGATTTCTTTCAGACTGTCACGTCCTCTACATCATTCTGTAGTCCCAGTCTGCCCAGTAGAGGTAGCACTCAGACATAAGGACTAAGCATAAATTGGCACTGTCTGACAAATGAAACTCAGGAGTAATGCTAATACAATTGGACACCTCATTTGGTGTTTCACATTACTGCACGTCCCATGTAGCCATTAAAAGCATTATTATTATCACCTAGCAGATTCTCCCTTGCCTGTAATGGGCTTACAGCTAGCATGCCCTTGGCTCAGCCTGATACTTTAGCACGTCCCTAACTTGAGGTGACATCAATCTGCCTGTTGACACTTAGCATCAAGAATCATGGAATCATGAAGGCTGGAAAGGACCTCCATGATCTTCCAGTCCAACCATCCACCTAAAAACAATATTTCTGACTAAACTATGTCCCTCAGTACAACATCTGTTTCTTGAACACTTCCAGGGTTGGTGACTCCACCACCTTCCTGGACAGCCCATTCCAGTGCCTGACCATTCTCTCAGAGAAGCAGCAGCAGCTTAACAGCACAGATACAAGTTTGCTCTTGTTTGTGTTAGCTTTGTAGCTCAATGCTGGAAATTAAATGACACGCTGAAATGTTTTGTCTAACTGAAGTTAACATAAATCCATATTATGATACCAGAATCAGCCATGGAAATAAAAATAACTGTTAACACAGAGCTGTAGGTGACTGAAGGTTTTGACCCTAAAAGCTAAGCAGTCTTTTTCGTCCTGGTTCGGCTCAGGGATGTCTAAAAGTGCCTATCTCCTTGCCTCAGTTGAAGTCCTGCACAGGGAGTGGGGCAAAGCATGCTGACCTCTCAACTTCTGTTGTTTTATTACTGTCTGCAGTACAGAGAGGTATCAGCTCCAAATAGGTGCAGGTAGCCTCCTCTAATGTCCTTCGATGGTGTGTTCATACATGTCTGTCCTATTCCCCTGTTGGACTTTCCTGCCCTCTCGCAGCAGGGATGACAGAAGTGGGTCTGTCCCTGTGCCTGAGCTGGCTATGTTAAGAGTCTTGCAATATCCAGAACTGTGCTCTGAAATGTGTCTGGGCAGACAAAGAAACAGCCACAGATTTGCTTCTTCTGATCTGAAAAATAGGCAAGGTGTGTGGGAATGGAACACAGCACCTAGAAACACTGATGGTACAGTGGTGTGATGTGATTCCGTGCACAGGATCAGATCTTGAAGCTGGTTTTCCAGTGCTGCAAGGGAACAGGAAAGCCTGCCATGTCTACAAGCAGATTGATTTTATCGTGTCTCCAATTTTCACTTTTATCTCTTGTTAGTAAGGGGCAACCTTAGAAAGGTCAGCCCTGCATCTCAGAAGAACAGCGGGCTGTAGAAATTCTTGTGTTGTTCTTATTAACTAACTTAGTAAGCTTCCATTTTTTGAGCCTTTTTCTTGTTTTTCCAGAGTGATGACTCATCAGATGAAGATTTACTTCACATTGACACAGAGGCAAAGCCAGGGCGTAATTCCAAAGTAAAGAAAGAGAGTGGAAGTTCAGCAGGAATTCTTGACCTTTTGCAGGCAAGCAAGGAAGTTGGGGGTTTAGAGTATAACACCAACAGGTATGCACAAAGGGATGTTTTTCACTCTTAACCTGTAAGAAAGAATTGTTCTTTCGTGGTTCTGTGTGTGAGAGTGAGAGAATGAACTTTGCTTTTTCTCCAGAAAGCAAATTCTTCCTTTATCCTTAGAACTGGAGGGAGAGGTGGAAAAAGTGTGTGGGAAAGGTTTTTGTGGTATAATTTAAACAAATAGAGGCATTTCACATCTGTAAATGCTGAATGTCCTTTTTAGCAATAATACTATAATAGATGAATCATTCAAAAGGAAGAGAAAGCTCAATGAATGCAGCTTGAGTTCACTGCCTCTGCTCTTAATGTGCCAAGTCTGATCTTAAACTACAGATAACAGAATTTGGGTATGCTTGCCATTTCAAAAGAAGCTGAGTGGAACTTTTCACATATAGTAATGTCTTCCTTAATTCAAACCTTGAGACCAGAGCCCTGGGAAGGAGTTTTGGGAACATCAACTGGTTTTACAGCTGACGTGCACAGAATGGCGCAACAGACATATACTGCTATGTCCTACGCCCTGCTCTCCCTCTCAGTCTGTTGGTTAAGTAAGTTGATTAAGAGTGATTTGTCCCATCTGTAGAACTGAAACATCCTCCTCTGCTCCACAGGAGCCAGCTTCATACCTTTGGAACCTGTGGACCCCCAAAGCATCTTTTTCTTCCCTGCTTTCTTTAGGTCTGCCTTGACTATGTGAAGCC
Organism: Cyrtonyx montezumae; assembly: GCF_038088225.1. Taxonomy (NCBI): domain Eukaryota; kingdom Metazoa; phylum Chordata; class Aves; order Galliformes; family Odontophoridae; genus Cyrtonyx; species Cyrtonyx montezumae. The sequence continues at coordinate 7,123,995 of NW_027072067.1, forward strand.
TCATATTCTGTGCAGGAAGTAAAAACAGCTGTATTTGTGGGTTTGAGAGTCGAGAACAGACTTGGCAAAGTGAGACTGGTGCCACCCTTCTCACCCAGGCTGTACCCTGGCTGAGTGTTGGGTGTGTGACCATAAAATTTGAAAGGACCTGTTAAAGTGGAATCAGAAGTTTCCCTCAGAGAGGAAGATATGATCTAAGCCTGGGAAAGATTGGAAGTTAGAAGCCATAACTGAGAATTCCAAAAGATATGTCTCATGGTCAAAGGGGAACATATGGAATAAGTTATCAAAGGAAACCATAGAGAGCAAATTTTATCAGTGAGGTGGAGAGGTTTTTAATGTTAAGAAGAAAGGTGGAATTCTTTATAAGCTGCAATCTGGTAACAGAGATTCGGGGAAATCTAAATGAGGGAGCACTGCTAAACCAGAAGATGTTCCAGCATAGATCTGTTTATTAGGTAATGGTCTGTTTTGCGGCATGGATAATTACAGGAGATTAAAGCGTAGTATGCAGACTGCCTTCATTCACAGTACACCCATGGTGAAGTACCAGGCAGCCCATGAGAGCCAGACTTGCCTATGTGCATAAGCATTTAGAGTTACTTTTGCAGATTGTTGGCAGAGATCCCCACCCCTGAATACAACGGGTGTACATGTGAAGTCTCCTGTAAGAGTTTCTGTTCATTCCTAATGTGTTCCCATGTTATTCCTTGCAGTATGTGTCTCAGCAGGACTGCAGGTGAAAAAAGCCAGTGATCTTAAAATCAAATTACATAGCAACTGTACTTAGTAGGCTTATCTTGACAAGGCTGTTATCTCTAGGGAAGAGACCCAATCTCAGTTTGGTGTTGGTTTTCTTCCATTACTGCCATTCCTCTAGCAAGGAGTAATTGTTCAAAACCAAAAGACTGCAGAGTATATGGGGAGATGTACCAGTGTGTCTCCAGATGTGATAGGGGTTCTAGATTTTCCTCATCTCTTGAGATTTGGGCCTGTCCTTCAAAAAACACTGAAATAATCATATTGGTACTGGTTGGTTTAGCAGTTCTTGTGAACTCATTTTTCATTCTGCATTATGGTGTGTAATGGAACCAGAGTTTATATCAAATTTATGCTTACCTTTTGGCAGGTAATTAGACATTTCGGCAGGTTGTTAGGTGCATTTCACTGTGGGAATAGAGCTGCTGGTGTAATAGGACTCCCATGCATGAAGCTCCCTATAAAAAGAAAAGGTCAGGAATTTTAAGAGCTCTGCCTTGGCCATGTATACAGTGCTTTTTCACATATAATGTGGTTCGTTGCCTGCTTATGATGTGCAAAAATGCAGAGAGAAGCTAAAAATACAGGTTAAAGAAATGGTCCTCAGAGATCCTCTATTGTTCTTGACTCCTCCTCTCTTTTGCTGTCTGCCATGGGTTAAAACTGCCATTCAGTAACAGAATAATAGTCAGAACCTTTCATTTTTTCCCCTTCAACCTGGGCTCTGTATCCAGTCTATTTGTGGAGTTTGTGGTTTCTGAAATCAAAGTTGCAAATGCAGTCACATAACTGAACTCTGCATGAATTACTGCACTGTGTGCGGTAGTTCAGTGGGAATGTGTCATATCAATTTTGGCTCTTGTATAAACAATTAGGTTTTGGCAGTGTGTGTTGCAGCTTGATTGAAAAAAGCTCCTGATAAATGAAATAGCTATGTTTCAATTCATAATCGTGTCAGGCTTTTTAAATGGCTATAACATGCTTTTAAAAAAAGAAAAAGGGAGAAACCTGATATGCAAACATACTGTGTCACAATGTAATGCCAATGTGATCCTGCCTGACTCAGAAACAAGTTTCATCTTTCTCTAGTTTTCTCTTATTTATATGGTACTTAAGGGTTACGTGTGTGTATGCATTTCTCTATATACATATACATATTTATGTATATTTTGGATGCTCCAGACTGCAGAAGTGCAGGCAGTCCAGCTGGAATGTCCTCTGCTCGCACAGTGTTCAGCTCAGAGGTGGGAAGCATGGAGTCAAGACCAGCACCAAAGCTGCTGAACCTCAGTAGTAACTTAGGACAGCATTTTTTGTTGTTGCTGTTGTTTTGTGTGGAAAAACCTTACCTGAATTGTGTGAAGCTTGATTCAGTAAAACGTTAGATTCTTTTTCAGCTGACCAAATCAAAATCCCTGGTGACATTCATGTAGGTTGCTCTAGAGAGCTGCATTTCCTATACCTATGACAGTGGTAGCAAGATGAGAAGAGATGAGGGGACAGAGGTCCTTCAGAAAGGATACCATAAACTTGGGAACAGACTGAAAGGTTTGAAAAAGAATGTAGAAAAAAAAGCTTAGGAGACTGCTAGTCATGTGATTTTGAACTGAGCAAATTATTTGTTCCCAGGTTTGATTTAAAAAAATGGAAGAAAATACCGATTTTGTACTTGAAGTTAAGTAAGTTTCACAGTTCTATACATTTGTCCCTTCTCTAAAATGCTGACAAGTCATTACTGTCTCTGCTTCACTCCTTCATGGTTCATTTACATCTTGCCATGGGGAGGGTGAGAGGAAATGCAGAAATGATGGGGAAACTATCACAGGGGGAGAATGGTGATTTATTACCTCCTCCTCACATGTATCAGTGTTTTTCAGCAGTTCTTACATGCAGTATTCCAGGACAACAGCAGCTGGAAGGGGCCTGTGCAGCTGCTGGCTCACAACACGGACAGCTGTGAAGTCTGGCCTGGTTGTGCAGAGCACTGCCCTGCTGAGTTTTGTACGTAGGGATGGAGATTCTGCAGCTTCTCACTGTGAGCTGCTCGGCCATCAGCACGGCCCTTTCCAAGAGAAGCCCTGGCTCCCCATGTTATACCCCTTCAAGGCACTGTGAAGGTCCTGTGCCCAGGTAGCATGGGGACCAGCCTCGGTTAGGGAGGGAAAGCCTTAACCTGCTGGGGCTGAGCCATGTGTGCTCTCAGCAGTCACAGCTGTCTGCCTGTCAACACCTGCTCTGGAGTGTGATGTAGGGGAAAGGATGCTTCTGTCAAGTCCAGGAGGGAAAGAGGCCTTGTGAAAGCCCCAAAGCATAGCCCGAAGGGCTGCTCTGTGCACTGCACTCTGATGAAGATAATGCTGACAGAAAGAAGCTGCCCTGGGATGGCAAGGCCCCTAGGCTTGCTAGACCTAGAGTGACGTGCCCTTCCCTGGTCAGCCCTGGGGGAGATGTTATTTGGAACGAGTTTCAGCAGCGTTTGTTCCCTCCTCTCTGTTAACAGCATGAGAGGCTCCTTTGCAGAGTTCCTTTAGGAGAGTAAAAAGAAACAACAAGATCCCCAAAAGGGAAGCCATGCACAATGCTGGAGTGGAGCCCACTGCAAAAGGCACAAGCTGCTGTCAGTCCGTTCAACAGTGTCCTTTTCTCTGGTTCTGCTCCTGTTTTTGAAGGTTTAGGTCATAGTTGGAACTCATAGTTTACTTTCATAAACATGTTGGTTATGTTTGTTTTTTAACTATTGTGAAGCTACAGAAAGGGGATATGGCCTTCAAGAGCTTAAGAATTACTTCCCAGTTCTCTTTCTTTTTTTTTTTTCTTTGGCTTAGAAAGCTGAAATACTTTGGATAGAAGCACAGGCAGGCACATGCCCTAATGAGAAACACTTTGCTCCGTGTGCAGCTATGTCTCTTTAAGACGTTACCCATGCGTTCAGGTTGTGGTTTGACTCAGAACCACTGGTTTTGATCATATTCCACAATTTATTTGTTGAAGCTTGTGTTGCTTAAGGCAGTTCCTCTCTGATTTGCCCACTTAGTGGTCATTTTTTGATGGTCTGTTTGCACTGTTTTGAGAGCCCGGTGTTTGCAAAAACTGTTGGGAGGGGAAAAATGGGAAGAAAATATGTTAATTTCTTAGAGGTGGTGCAAAATATGCCTTTGTTAGGGAGGAGGCTGAGGCATCTGGCATGATAATAAGGGGATTAAAATGTCTCTTCACTAAATAAATGTTTCAGTGTTCTTTTATTCCTTGAGCTGCAAGCTATTGACAGCAGTCTTAAGTCATTTTCAGGATTATTTATAAATGCAATTAGTGCCCAGAAACTCCCTTTATGTCTTATATGTTACTGTATCCAGAGTCTTGTAAAGGCTTTAAGTGGATTAAATTAAGATCAAATCAGTGAAAGTGATGTGGTACTGCTAATTTACTTCGGAAAAGATGTACGTTAGGGGCTTCTGTTGCATAACTGCTTTTGCAATGTTTTTTGCATGTCATTGTTTAAACTCCACTCCAAGGTTCTAGAAATACTTGTTGGGGCATTCTGCATTTCACTAGTGTTTTCTGATGAGTGTTCTTCTTTGTTTTTCTATATCATGGGGAGCATACATTACACTCCATCAGGTGTGCACTCCTGTCAGAACTCACACATCATTTAGCCTCAGCCTGCTCTATAGGGATGTACTGTTTTCTGTAGTAGATGTCCAGCACGTGTTGACAGCTGGCAACAAAATGCCAAAAGCAAGTTCAATGGGAGCAAAGTTTCCACCACCCTGTAGTCCTCTCATCCAGTCCATATCTGTCCAGCTCTGGCTTTGCAGGCTGTTCCACCACTTCATGCAGCCACTGCTCAGTCGCCCTCCTCCATTCCCCAAGCTGTGTTCCTTCAGTGGGGTGCAGGAGAGCCTGCACACTGGGGTGGTACCTCTGTGGTTCCCCCTCACCTTCAGGCTTTGCTTTCGCATTTTGTCATGTGAAGGAAGGGATGGAGGAGTCTGAAAAGAATTTGGAAAGGTATTGGCCAAGAGCAGGGGCCTCATCCTTCAGCTCTGTGAAAGCAACGTGGTTCTTGCCCACTCTAGCTGTGATACAGGAAGATTGGAATTTGGGTGTATGAGCAAGGAGCTGGGGAGGTGGCCTCAGAGCTGGGTGGTAGAATTGCTGCATTGCTGGGAGTGCTGCCTGGGGCTTTGAAAAGTAACCTGACCTCTGTCCTTGCACACCAATGATGACAGCCCCCACAGAGCTGCACATCTCACACATAGCCAAGTGGTGCACAGCTTCCTGACTTCCAAGGCAGCAACCCCAGATCTAATGCACGATGATGTTGCTGTTAAAGTAAAAATAACCAGTGCTGTTTGTGGCGTGCCCAGCTGCTTAAAGCGCAGCAATAGGAAGTTTGCTCTAGCAGCACTGTCAGATGAAAGGAGTCAGCTATTTGTGAGAGGTGTGTGTTTTCCTGGAATTGCTGATAGCTCCTGTATTTCTCCATGTTTTCCAGCAGTCAGCCACCTGCCTCACCCAGCACACAGGAAGCAATCCAGGGCATGCTGTCAATGGCAAACCTCCAGTCGTCGGACTCCTGCCTGCAGGCCTCGTGGGGTACCAACCAGGCCAAGAATAACTCCATCTCCTCACAGAACTCTAAAAAAACAGGCGGCGGTGGCAACAAAAACGCTGGCAAGCGATTACTAAAGAAAAGCACAAAAAACAGTATTGACATTGAAGACTATGATGAAGATCAGGACCACTTAGATGCCTGTTTTAAAGATTCAGATTACGGTAAGTATAGCGAAGCAGTCTGAGTGTGTGCGTGCCTATTTGTTCATATCTGCAGATGCCCCTTCCATGTGTCTCCTTGATGCACAAATCCACATCTTGTCTCACAATGGGTCATGAGATTGGCACTGATGGGTTTCAGTCTGGCTTGGAATAAGAAACTTGTCTTTCTTGCAGCTATGCTGCCACGCCAGACAACAGGAAGACTGATCTTCCTGTTTGAAAACTTTCTCTGTGTCACAGCTCAGTGACAGCAGCTCCTAAGTGTAGTGTGGATGAGAACAGGAGAATGTCCCTGGATGATTTCCAGCTGTCACCTCGCAGCAGGACCTCTGGGGGACTTTGCCCTTCTAGCTGTGATGCCTGTGGTCACCATCGCTGTATACAGCAAGTGGGCCTCTGTGCAGCCTAAAATTGTCTCCTACACTGAAACTACTCTTTGTTTCCTACTGTAGTTTACCCTTCTCTTGAATCGGATGAAGATAATCCAGTATTCAAATCCCGATCAAAGAAAAGGAAAAGTTCTGATGATGCCCCTTACAGCCCAACGGGTAAGCTCATACAATCTGTGCTACTCAAACTAAGCTGTGCAGGTCCCTCAGGAACCAGCCATTTTTCAAGGAATGTGGAAACTACAAGACCAAAAATGAGCAATTTATCTGTAATGTGAAGGATTAACCCTCTCCAGTACACTGTGGGATGATTTCACATGCTGGGATGTGTACTGATGTGGTAGTCTTTCTCCATCAATCAATTGTCAGGAAAAGTGCTCTTTTGGGTAGGTTTTTGATTTGTTTTCCCTCATGCTCCTGTGAAGGAAGGATTGGTGGCAGTAGTGTAGTAGTGAAACCCCAGGCAGTTGATCGGCCCTGGCTTTTGGTGCTGGCTGTGTAAAGAGAAACGAGCACAAAATACAGGAATGGTCTCCTCTGGGTTCAGCCAGTGCTGATAGTCTGGAAGGCTGTTTTTGTTGCAGCTCACCAGAGGCAGTGCAAAGCCTGGGGATCCCCAGGCACCCTTTGCTGTGGCCACTGACAAGGGAATCTCCACAGCTCACTGTGTGTGTGACAAGCAGCCCGTGTCTTAGCTTGCAACGCTGCACATCCATCTCCTGCTCAGGAGGGTGGTCCTGCTGCTCAGTGTGTGGTTCTGCAGGTGCTTCACCTCTGATTGCTTTCCTTGCAGCACGAGTCGGCCCCTCAGTGCCTCGGCAAGACAGACCGGTGCGAGAGGGAACAAGGGTCGCCTCCATTGAAACTGGACTTGCCGCTGCAGCCGCGAAGTTGTCACAGCAGGTGAGGTTGCTTGAGAAGCAGTAGCTGTCCACAATGAAAGCAGCAGTCATGCCCAAACAGCAGAGCAGTGCCAGCCCTTCTTGGGGTTTATCTGTGCCAGCTTGGCAAGGATTATCAGTCTCAGGAAAATAAATAGGAGGAAAATCCAGCAGTGTTGCACCATACCTGACAGTGTCATGGTGCAGAGCAGGAGCTGTACTGGGCATGCAGAGAAGCACTGGGAGAGCACGCATATCTACCTACATTCTTGCAGGCTAGCGATGGAAGCAGGATCCCCAAAAGGAGTGTGCATGAATGGCACGTTGATATGCTGAAAGTCTGGATGGTGTGATTGCCTTACCTGTTTGAATTGGCTGCTGGGAAGCATTAGGGCTTACTCCCAAAGCTTTGGTTAACCGAGGGCAGCTAACATCAGTTTAACAAAGGCACTTGTGGCTGTTGAAAGGTATCCTTTGATCTCTGGAGGGGTCAGGTAGGTGCAGAGTGCCTCATGCACAATGACCCCACAAAAATGACACCGCATAGCATGAGGTCTGCCAGAGGAAGGCTGGGAAGTTGCTGGAGATGTGGCTTTTGGAGGCACTGTGCGTTTGTGGTGGGTGCTGTTGGGTAGTGGAATTTTGTCAGGAAGTGGACTCGTAGATAGGTGAGGGAAACAGGATGGTGACAGACTGCTTTTCTGTCAGTGTGTGTAAGTACAGCTATAGGCGTTACCTTAGCAAGAAGCAGCTTCTGAGAATAAGTGGGGTGTTTAATGTCCTTCTGTGGTGAAAGCATACGAAGATACCTGAAGATAGGAGATGCCAGTGTATGTGGAACATCGAACCGTTTGTTCATTCAAAGTCACGCTGGTCTCCCAAGGCAGGGTCATTTTGGCCTGGCTCCCTCTCACTGCAGTGTACAGAGAGCTAACAAGCAAGGAGGCTCTGCTCAAAGCACAAACGTAGATGCAAGAAAGGCAGCGTGCGCGTGTGGCAGAGAGCTGTGAGCGGGATGCTATCGGAACAGACCCTGAACAGTTTGTACATGGCAAACTTCGTTGTTTTTTCATTGTATCAGGACCCTAAGCAACGCCGCTGGCCCTTGCCATAGCTAAAGGTCTTCTGGGGATTAATCTGAGCTTCATGTTTGTCATTTTAAAGGAGGAACAAAAAGGCAAGAAGAAAAAAAATACCAAAAAGAAGCTGTCAACCAACAACGCGAACAAACCGGCTCAGGAAGGCAGCTCGCCAGAGCCGAAGCTGGAGTCACATGCCAGCAGCCTCACAGATCACGAGTACACCGCAGGGGCCAGCACCTTTGGGGCCGCCCAGCCTAACAGGGGATCGCAGCCGATGGCACCCGGTGTTTTCCTCACACAGAGGAGACCCTCATCATCCTCGCAGAACAATGCCTCCGCCAAAGGTACCAGGAAACGCCTGGGGTTATGGTGTAGGAATGGGGAAGGGTGATTTGGTCATATAATCCACGCCCTCTGCAGGGCCTTCGTGTGTGGTGTCTGTCATGGGTCTGTGGAAGTGTTTTGGTAGGGCAAAGCCGGTTGGAGATCTGGCCCGTAGCCTTGGCTGCCCTGGTACTGTGGGCCTAAATCTGTGCTTTGCTGCCTGGCATTTGTTGTTGTAGACTGTGAGGCATCCGATGCTAGGAAATATTCTGAGCATGCTCCGGGCTTTCTGAGGAGGACACGCAGTGATCACGTCACAGTCCAGCCTGTCTGGTGAAGCCTTGACAAGGGAAGGAGGCATCCATCAAGGCTTTTGTGCTCAGGGCTGGGTCAGGCACTGCTGTTTTAGGCTTCTGTTTGTGCAGAGGTGTAAATGAGGACATCCTGCCCAGCGAGTGTAGAGCAGTAAGAATCTGCAAAGCTGGCATGAGAGCTGCAGCAAGGGAGCAGAGGAATGTCAAGCCTTGGGAGTTACCCCACCACACAACCAGAACCAAGAGAGGAAGAGGTCGCTTGCTATCTGCTATAGAGAAGGCATTAAAAAGCCAGAGCTGTCCCGGGCCTGGGCCAGGAGCTCCTGTTCCTCGATTGAACTTTGCTGAGAATGCACGATAAAGGCAGGTGTGTGGGACGGGCAGAAACCCCAGATGAGTGCACTGTATATGATGAAGAGCAAGTGTGCCATCCCACAGGAGGGCCTTTTGTAGAAAGTGAGGCTTGGTGGCAGATGTTTCCAGTATTCTTCTGTATGTGAGTGGAACTAACTAGAGATAGTGCGTGGTGTCCTGCAGCCCCTCGGAGGGGTGCCAGCCAGTAAAACATCAGAGCAGCTGAACAGGCCATATAGGAGGATGTGCTCGTTATAGACTGTAGGGCTCTTCCAGGAGCTGACAACACCTGTGACTGTCTTCAGAACTGGAGTGAAGTGAAAATACTTGCCTGGAATTGTGTCTTTGTGGTGAAATTGTGTCATGAAGGTCCAAGAGCTCCGTGGAAGAAGTGGTGGAAAGAGAAGTGCTGAATGGAGCCCAACCTCCCCCCAGTCAGGCCAGTGAGTTGGGCGACCCAGCCAGGGCATCGTGGAGGGAGCTTTTATGGGCATGTGGAATGCACCTTGCCTGTGCTTTAGCTCGATCCTCAAAGGAGGGAATAAACCATGTGCCAAGAGTGTGTGCCCAACCGTGCAGGGAGAGGAGCACTTTCAGAGCCTCCAGTGCAGGGTCTCGAGACAGCCGGGGCCACCAAGCGGACATCAAGGTGACTCTCTTGCATGGAATACAGGGAGTTCCCGGCTGGGTATCATTGGTAATGAAGAGATGATGGGATGAAGCAGAATCAGGGAGCTCTCAGACCACCTCAGAGAGGAGAGAGAACTCAGAATGAGGCAAAAGGATGAAAAATGAAGAAACTATAAATGGTCTCTCAGTACTGTCAGTGACTGTAGAAGCACAATCCTTGTTGAGGAAAGCTATCGTATGGAAGTCACTGTTTGCATTTGGGCTTGTGTAATCCCATGGAAAGTGTCACCCACACTGTCATGACCTGGGGCACTTAATGTAGATGGTCAAAGTCGAAAGCAGCTGAGATTCTTCAGGTATGGGTTCACAAATAGTGGTGTAATAGGAAGGAGTTGCATGGGTTTGTGTGGTGCCAAGTTTCAGATGTCTTGGAGACCCATGAAGTTTCTGTCTGTAAAGTGGGAGCAGGTGAGAGAAGAGGCAGAGATCAGCTATGCTTGCTGCACTAGTCCTTGCAGAAAGCTGTACAGGGAGCACAGACCTTCCTGAATGGCAGCCTATGAACACGGGTCTGGTTAGTGATAATGTTTCTATCTCAGGAGTATGAGGAAAGGGGAGGTTGCCCTCTTTGAGTGCTTTGCAGTGCACTGGTGCTAACCTGAATCAGTGTGTGTGTGTATGCATTCAGTGGCTTGCTGACTGGAGATGGTGTCTGTAGCACTAGGGAAAGAGAAAGTGAGGAAGCAGGATGGTGGTGTCAGTGAGGTGGCATGCAAGCTGTGCCCTGTGCATCAGATTCTCCCTTGAGGATGTGTGAAATAGTGGAGAAATGCTCAGGGATCCTGGAGGTGCATTTGTGTTGTGAAAGCAGGGTGTTTACAGCCTGCTGAGTGACTGTGCGTGGGGCAATACCTATGCAGAGGTATTGTTCTGATGAGCACTGAGGCATGGGGCGGTGCCGGAGTGACTGGGGTTGGGTGGTCATGCTGGGGCACCCCTAGAGCAGAGGTGTGCAGGCTCAGGGTTGGGTACGGGCACAGCACAGCAGGGCTGGCACTGTGGAAGCAGCTGGTGCCCCAGGTACGCACTGGGATCTGTCCTGGCTGTGGTGGGGCTGACCTGCAAGAGGCTGTGCTCCCCTCTGAGGCACCTCTGGGTTTGGGGTGGTGTGGGAGAGCCATCAAGCTCGAGGGACAGCTGTGGTCTCCTGGAGGTGCTGGGGTGGGGATGGGGGCAGGGAGATGGTGGTGTGGGGCTGAGGGCTCGCTGCTGTGGGTTGGCGTGGGGGCAGGAGTCTGGGCCTCACCACTGCCACTCTTCCTCCAGGAAAGCGCACGAAGAAGGGGATGGCCACGGCCAAGCAGCGGCTCGGCAAGATCCTGAAGATCCACCGGAACGGGAAGCTGCTCCTTTAGCGGCGGGGCCGCCGCCGCCTAGCTTTGAGCACCACAATGACAACCCTCTTAACTTTCGGCGGTCGGAGTGTACAGAATCCTGCTATAAATATTTTTTAATATAGATGTCCTTTCTCAGAGTGCTGAGAGCGACTAGTCCGCAAAAAGTTAACACTCACTCACCTGGCCCCACGTGCTGGGAGGTGAGCGTGCACCCGGTGGGGAGGGCAGCGAGGGGCCGGGTCGGGGACAGTGTGTGGTGGGGGACTGGGGGCACTGGGCGCGTTCCCCCCGGCCGTGCCATGTCGATGCATTTCCCGAGGCATCCTTTTCCTAGAATGTAGCTTGTACATAGCTTTTGGAATAATGACCACCTGTTTTTTATAAGGGGAAAGTCTCTCCGGGCGCCGCCTGCTGCAGCGGCCCTTACCAGCTCTTTGCGTAACTTCTTGTACGAGGAGGGAGACAGTTATTTTACTAGCACCTTGTGGAGTGTTTCCGTGTTTTGTGACGATGTAATTTATTAATGTTTGTAGCTTTTTATATTTGTACATTTCTTATGGGCTTTGTTTATATACACACATTACTGGGGCATGGTGTCCGCGGGGAACCAGAGCCACCCGCAGCCCACGGCCGTCGGGGCCGTGCTGGCCTGGGCATCAAGCCAGCTTTTTTTATTATGATTATTATTATTAGTATTATTATTTTTTCGCGACATGTACATTTCTAACAAAGTTTATCGTGGCTATCTATCGATGACGGTGTTTTATTTACCAATTCATATCAAATGCTCTTGTATCGAGTTCATGAAATCTAAGTAAACTTAGATCAAAAAAGTTTAAAAAAAAGGAAAAAAAAGAAAGAAAAAAGGAAAGAAAGAAAAAAAAAGAAGAGAAAGCAAAGTAAACTATTTCAGGTTTTGTATACAACTGCCTGGGCCTGGCCTTTTTGTGGGGTCGGCGAGGGGCAGTGTGTGGGCTCGGTGGAGCAGTGCAGGGCAGGGCAAGAGGCTCAGCACAGCGTTCACTGTTCTGCTGCTCCCCCAGCACATGCAGGCCCTGGGGAGCTGTGCTCAGCCTGCGCAAGCATACCCCAGAGCTAAGGCAGTGCCCTCTGTGCTTGCTGCAGCAGTCTCCACCAACACCTCCAGACAATGTCTTGGCACCTCTGCCACCCCGCCCAGCTCCGCAGGGCACTTACTTGGTTTATGGTCATTACTCTGAGCCATTTGTCTGGAGTGACCTTCCTGCCCGTGGTGCTGTTACCCAAATATTCCTTCCTTACCACAGAAGAGTCAGTGTGATGCCATCAACATGTACAAAGTCTGCTGCTTCTGCACTTCTCTTTCTCAACACAAGGCTGTTCACCTCTCCCATGCCCAGGCTGCTCCCTCGTTACTGGCACGTACTAAGGGGACAATGAGAGGAACTGACTGAGACCTACAGAAAATTACCCATTACTCACTTTGGCAGCCTCAAAAGGCTCAACGTTTGTGCTGCAAAGTCCACTGCTCAGATGATGTGGCCTCAAACCCACTATGTAGATGCCAATGAGAAGAAGGGGGGATAACACTGATCATTTCACCAGCTGCATCTCTTCCAACAAAGGGTATCTATCTCTTGATATACTTCTGTTGTAATTCCTTAAGACAAACAGTAGGCCAAGCATGCAGTTTGCTGATGGCTTCTTTTTGGGGAGCCTTCCTTTCTCTGTGTCTATCCCAAATCCTTCTACATGGAGACATGGTTGTTGGATACTACATACAAGAGTGATTGCAGGTAGATGCTGTCAGCTTTACAGACCAGTGGTGACACATGATGGGTGGACTACGGTGGTGTTTTCCAGGGGATGGCACCGTGAATGCAGCTACATTGAGCAATCTGAAGTTACTTTCAGCATGACTTTTGGCTGCAGACAGCATGGCACACATACAGGGCGACCCAGGGAACGTTCCTGCAGGGAATAGGGCACCAGCTCAATGAAAGCACCAAGAGAGGCAGCGGTTTGGTTCTCTTCCAGCAGAGAACTGTTGGTCGAGTGTTGGTCATTAGCTCCTCACGAATTCAAAGGCCAAAACAGCAATGCTTCAGACAGACGGCTGAGGTTTTGGGATGGTCCTGCAATATGTCCTCACAGCGACATTTTGGACTGGAGGTTAAGGTGGCTCATGGTAATGGCAGCCGTTCGCCAGCTGGGGGAGTTCACAGTTCAGAAACACAACCACGGCCTCTAAGGACCCGGAGCCATAAAACGCCCAGCACCTCGCGGCTCGGGGACACGCTGCCTGTTCACCAGGTTTCTTGCAGCGCTGCTGAGGATGCCCTGTGGCTCATTCCAACTGTAGCAGGCCCAGCAGCCCGAGGAGACCACCAGCAGGCTCTGAGTCAGCCCCTGCAGAAAGCACCTTCAGAAATGAGCGATAACTGCCGCAGACGAAAGGAGCCTGGCACGCTGGTGCTGAGCTGCCTTCCCCTTTGAGCAGTTCCATGCTGACAGGACTGTTCCCAGGCAACTCCTCCACCTCCCCGGGGCAAACTCCAGAGGGCTCTGCGTTTGACAAATTTTCCTACACAGTTAAAATAATACATAACAGTAGAGTACACGCTGAATAACGGGGATGGGCCTACTTCACCATCTGGCTGGCTTGATGCTTCCCATCTACACAGCAGCCCCATGCTCAGGCAGAGACACGGGGCACCTGGTACAGGTCCAGAGTCTGCTCAGCTCCTCAGAGCTGTGCAGGTATCAGCAAAGCAGAAAATCACTTGTTTCGTTTTGCTTTATCTCCCACCAGCCACGCAGCCTGTTCAGTTGCAAGCTGCATGCAATACCTCCACAGGCCCCAGACTGTCCCATCTCCTTCACTTTGGGGCAGCATTTCTCAGCGCAGAACAAATTAACACTGCAAGATGGCTGTGCAGTGATCCTATTCCTCCCACCTTCCTGCTCTATACACATCAAGAGCACACACACAGCCATTCGAGGCCACAGGGTGCTCCTGTGCATCCACGTTTGTTCTGACAAGGTTGCCTGGGGACATCTAGCAGCCTCTGATAGCAGCACTGTGCTTAGTGAATGCTGTATTGGACACTGCTGCAGAACCCTGTGAAATATTTTCAGTTCTTTTTGCCAGTGTAGACCAATCCACAGGAGACTTTACTACTACCATGACTGGAAAATGAACATTTGTTGATTCACTGCTCAGTGTAAAAAAGGAGGTAAGTTCTGTACAAAATGACACAGAGAGGCTGCCGGATGCTCCAGCTGAACGATTCCTAATAGCATTCAGGTTTCTGCAGTTTCTGGCTGGAAACTGACAGGAATCATTTACAAACTGGCAGCAGGCACAGCCCCACGTCAGGCTGGCTGAACGACATTCATCTTTCATCTGTGACCCCAGCAGCTCTGACCGCACCGCAGCGAGCATGTTTGTTACTTAAACAGTGGCACGCTGCCATCCTGCAAGACAAAAGCCGTTCTTTCCATTAACATCTGACATGGATTTGTAGTACCCACCCAGCAGAATTCACAGCATTTGTGTAAACAGTTTTGAAGTTTTTCTCCGTATATCATGAGAGAAAGTCTGCTTCTCCTCTTCTCTTAAAAGCCTAATAATTATAATTAATTAGGTCTCCCTCTGCTTTTGGTGTGCCACGGAGATGCACTTTCAGGTCCATTTTTAGGTCACCGTTCTGTCAAACTTCACATACTTATTTCCCCCAGCTAACTGTATTTACCAAACATTTGGCTCCATGGCCACTGCTCCAAGAAAGGCACGTGCCAAACCTGGAGCTGCCAGCCCATGCTCCCCTTCCTTTGGCTCACAGACCCATAGATCCCAAAGAGGATCTGCTCCGACAAAGCAGTCTTGCTTTCACCTTCAACTTCATCAAATTTGTAATTAGCACTCACTTAAGTGACAAGGAGATATGTCTTAAAAGGCCTTATGTTTACACTACTCCTTCATTTACTCTTTCAAAAGCTTTTTTTGGCAGCTGGAGGAAGGCACGATGCACCCTTTCTTCCCAAGGTCACTGGGCCATCTTGGTTCAGTTCTGTACACCAGGCCACAGCCAGTGCTCCAGTGCTTGTCATCACACCTTGCCACTAGCTGAGAGAAGGCCAGACCCCTGCTGGGGCCACAGCTCTGCTCGTGGCCTCACAAAGCTCCATCCCTTCATTAAGATCACATTTGTGACACTGTGTAACAACACCACTTGGATCCTCACACAGGGGAGGGTCTACAGGTGCTTCATGGTGGGTTGACACTGATATTTAATCTGTTTTCCTCGGGACACCACAGCATTCCTTCTAACCTAGGTGTGCCACCAGCCATAACATTCTGGGATAACATCACCCAGCGATGCACGAGCAGAATGCTCAAGAGGTCCTTAACACAACAGTGAAAGAGATGGTATATAAACGTCACGGGAGTCATTAGATAGATTAAGTGCCTCTCTCTCTCTCCATGCACTGCCAGGGAGGGCTTTCTTCAAATGGTGTCTGATAAGCACATAGGTAAACCACTCAACACATAGTGGCATCATTTTTCTTACTGTACCTCCAGTTAGCAAGGCTGAGATCTGTAATTGCTTTGCTCAGGATACAAGCTGTATCCTGAGGAATTACAGCTGGATTAAGAGACTGCTGTCTAACAATAGCCCTCGATGAAGGGAATGAAAGACCAGTGGATGGAGCAGCTCAGCTTTTACACACAGCTGGAGCCTTGCAGTAAGTGGCCTTCCTCTTCCCTGGTCCCTGGGACAGAGTGCCTGAGAGGCCCATGACAAATGGCTCAGTTTCACCTTCTAGCTACCTGTGTGGCTACAGCCTCGCTGGTAATGACTGATGTCATTCTCTTACTGCAGTGCCCAACGTACCACATCTATAAGGGTGCAGAGCACTGTGCCTGTGGCTCATACGGCTCTTCCCCATGGAGCCTGGATGACCTGTCAACCTGTGCTAGCTGGACTCCTGCCACTTGCTGGTGGCTGCAGCTCTCCTCCAGTGGCCATTCTTTCACCTTCCTTGCTAAACTCAGCAATTCTAACCACACAGCCACTTTATTTTATTGCAGTCATAAAATATTTTGGTGGGTTGGTTTGGAAAACAAATGCCTCAACAAAAAGTGAAGTATCAGATGCCTCAGTCCAGGGGAGGTAGAAAGGGAAAAAGAGGTGAATGTTTCCTAACAGCATTTATGCATGACTTTATTGGAGCAGACATAAAATAGGACACAGAACAAGTAATACAATGAAAAGTGCACTAACGCTGGATGGTTTACATGTCCCTTGCCCAAATTTAAATGCTGTAGCAGCTCCTTTCAACATGCTTTCTTAATTCAAGCTCAGCAGCCTTGTTTCTTTTCCTCAAAATGTGCAAGCCTTTAACATATCTCTGGGGATAACTCGAAACTCTCTCAGAGAATGAAATATTAATTAGAGAAAAGAATCTCACCGAAGCTCGGTGCTGTGTGGCCTCTAGGAAGCAGAGGAACCCAGACCTAAAGAGCCTCCTTTGTGTGGGGCTTTTGTTCCCTACATTCCACCTACTCTACGCTGTCACAGCTGATAATACCTCAAAGTCCACTGAAAGAAAACTGTCACTGCTAAATGTACCTTGGCTGCTTACAGAGAATATAAGCTATTAACGAGCTTGTTATTTTGAGCAGGTTTTACACAAATTGTTCCCCATCCAGCATTTGGCATAAGCAGTGATGACAACTTTTCAACAGATGCTAGTGAGAAGAGAATAAAGATGCTGTGGCTTCAGACCATCTGCAGGGATTAAGCCTTCATCAAGTGAGATGACTTTTCTGCTCTTGAGACAAAGGAAACTTTTCTTTTTCTCTACCTACAACCTCAGTTCCTTCAAGACACCATTTAATTGCCAGACACATTCATCACAGCCTGTCTATCAGAGTCATTTGACAATCACTGTATGTTGAATTTTTCCCTTCTAACATCCAGGCAAATCTGAATGCTCATTAATTCTTTACCTGATCTATGTCTGTAACTTTCTACTTGATCCTGTGCTGTTTTCAGGAAGCTCTGGTTGCTCTTTGGCCCTTTGGCCAACAGCTTCCAGCACTGGAAGAAGCTTGAGTTAACCACAAATTTCCCTCACTGATTTGTTATGTGTGACCTCAGGCACCACTACTTTTCTCAAGCTTCCAAGCTATATCTAACATGAAATGAAAAGACAAACAATCAAGAACATTGTGATTCTCCATTATCTACACAATATCACAAAAGAGCCCAAATGCAGCAGCCACAGAAATGAAGGAAAGGAGCAGCTTACCTTCAGAAGACCTCAGGGAGGCAGGGATCTCTAGCAGGAGATATCCTCACCTTCCCCCTGCCAACCCTCAAATGAGGTCTGGGAAGGGGTGGATCCTGTCTCCAGCCCTTCCAGTCACTCAGGTGCATTGCATTGCATTGCATTTCCACTACACTCACCGAATTAGAAGGTAAAATGGCCATTCCTAGTCTGTTCCTGACCTTCCTCTATCATTTTCATTCAGGAACAACACCAACTCAATCATTACCCAACAAGAGCCTCATGAAATATTTTTTCCTGAGTTTTAACAATCTTAGTTTACTAAATGAGGAGCAGGGGGGGAAATAAATCTGAAAAACCTGTGCTGCCAATGTTTTTGTTTGTTTGTTTGTTTGTTTGTTTGTTTAATTCATGCTTGCCTTTCAGTAGAAAAAAATCTTATGAACTACTAATGGGGCAATGTTAGCATGCCTCTCTCTTTCTCTACAAACGGATATTCTCAGGCTTTGGAGGACTGACTATAAGCCCAGGAGCACCTGCTCCCAGTTTTATCTCTAAAATGCAGTCATGGTGGGTGTACCTCACTATCACGTGCTCCTTTGCAGCAGCACTAGCTGAGAGGAGAGAGGAGATGGGGGTTGAGGAGGAAGAAGCACTCAGCTCATCATAATCATTTCTCAGAGCTCTTTGTTTAGCTCTGTTTGGCCTGTGATAAATAAAGACCATGCATACCTCCTTTGCCATGAACTGACCCACCAACACACAGAGACACATGGTGGACCTGACATCACGCAGAGCCCTCCCACATGTATCCTGAGTATCCTGTGCCTGCAAGGAGGAACACAACAGACACTGCATGAGAAGCAGAGCTATCCTGAGCACGTCTTTTGGATTATCTTCTAGCTCACATCTTGTTCACAGTGATATATGTGTCACAGACTGCAAATAAAAACTGTCCAGCTACAATCTCCCAAACCTCTGAAAATGATTATGTCTTCTTGTATCGCTGGTCAACACATTGAGCCCGAATTTCTTTCTTTTTTCAATAATATTTGATTTACCATCAGTGAGAATTATCCTTCGTAATACATTGTCCTACATAACCCAATCTCCTTTTAAAATGGAATAACAGAGTTTGAAAGAAAACATGACTTAGAAGATTAAGAGGTAGGATCAGAAGTAAGCCACCTGTCAGACAGGATAAGAACACAGGATTTTTTCCTTTGGATTTAAGCAGTCGTTTAAATGTAATAGTCATATGTTTTAGTGTTCTCTATAAGGTCTGATTTTAAAGAATTTGTACAAAATAAATGAGCGTCTCCCATTTAAAGCCATATTTTCAGCTATTATCTTCTTCATGTCTCTAGCCAGTAACAAGGAACCAGCCTCAATTACACTTATTCCTTGTCAGCAGCAATTTATTTATATGCAGACATGCAAGGAAATGTCTTTCTCAGACCGATCTCCACGCTGGCCCTGAATGGTCATCAAGTGCTGAGCCAGGTGAAGCCCTCCAGATGCATATGTCTGTCTCAGGAATCCCCATTAATTGCAGTATGTGTGTGAGTACAGACTTGTGCAGGCATGACTGAACAGACTGTTACTCCAAGGAGCAAGAGATGAGCAGATGGGTATATCACTTATATATAGATGCATGTGTATGTATACATACATATATGTATGCATTTATAGATATGAAAAACAAACTAACCTTAGACATAATAGTAACTAAAAGCCATACTTCACATTATTATTCGTTGTTATTGCTATTAAATGACTCTTACTCATAACACAGCCCTACAGTACTTTGGAACTTAATCGCCTTTTGTGGTATAAAATGGTCCAAACAGCTGCTACCCAGAACAAAAGTGTAATCCATCAGTATCAATTTGAATAAACATAAACATCCCATTTCCTTGCAGACAAACATGGCACAGCCTGAGCAGCGTGATCTGGCCATCAGAATGACGATCCCGGAGTTCTAACAGCAAAGACAAGTGGGGTGCCTGGCTGCACTGAGCACGAGGCACGGCCAAAGGGAGCTCTGGGGAGCGGGGATGCAGCAGGCTGGGAAAGGCTGGGGGCCTTTGCTTCACAAGTGTATTTCTTGGGGCTGGAGGCTGGCAAAGGGCAGTCTGTGAGCTGCACTGAGCCAAGCTTGAAGAGCTGGCAGTGTCTCATTCTGCTGGGCACATCCTGGCAACCCCAGCAGCTGTGGCACATGTGCAGGTGGCTGGGAAATGCCCATGGCTGGAGAGAGAGGCTGACTGGGGAAGTCTGGCTTTGTGAACCAGAAATGCTTTCTCTGATTGAGTTTGAAACTTATAAACCTGAAACCAATCATAAAAAATGTTTCTTCCTTTGAAATGCACAGCTATTTTGAGCATTGCTGTTCAGCTCATGTTCCAAGGAAAGCAGGCTCACATCATTCCATGCCTCCCAGCTGGCAGGTTGGGCTGGGATGGATGGAATCCTGCTCACCAGCCCCATGTATGCTGCAGCTCCTTGCTAAATGACCTACAGAAGGCTGGGCAAAAAAAGAGAATCAAGCACGTAGTGGGTAATTTGTGCTGACTAAAGGTATGTAGCAGCGCATGGCCTGATGCTGTTTGTGCATCCATGGCATAGACAGAGCCCTGGGTTCAGCACTAGAGAGAAAAGGTCCAACCACTTGTCATAGTCAAAATGGCAAGATGAGAGAAAAGAAAGAGGGAAGGGAAGAAAGAAAAAGTGATGGATCTAAAAAGAACAACATGTCCTCACCCATAGATAACTGTTTCTGCTATCAGCCACCACTTTGAGGTCTTCCTCAAGTGCATAGCTATGGGTGGACTGAATGGGATGTGCTTTCTCCAGAGCCTGTGGTTGCTGAAGTGATCATGGAAACAAGAGTGCAGCTTCATCCTGGTGTACACCTGGCACACCGGGACTCCCTGGGTGACTTACATTTTGCCATGAATTCCAGCTGAGGCAGGAAATGGTTCTACCTCTAATCTGTATCTTCTGGAAAGTGCACACTGGGTCCCAGAGTGCAGCCAGCTGTGCTTCAGGCAAGTGCTGGAGGCACTGGTGTTGGCAGACAGCTATGCCATCCTGGAGAAATCACCAAGGGAAATATGCTTTTGAGTCTAGGACTCCATAAGAGTTCCTCTTTATCCAAGCTTTCAGGCTAGTATATTTTCCTCTGCAAAAGAGAATTATCAACAAGGCTTTGTTAAAAACTAAAAGATTTTTAGCATATCACAAGTGCATGCAAAAAGGCCACGTGCTTTTGGCTGCCATCACGCCAGACTCAGAGTCCCATTTGAATGTGATCTGCTTGTGAAAGTAATTGGAAAAATATGGCCAAAGATGTGTGCATACACAGGCACACAAGAAAGGCAGTTTTCATTAAACAACACTAAACATGGAAACATATGCCAGGAGATTTAAATCACAGAAGTTTCCTCTGATTTACTGCAGGGATGACCTGGCCCTGGTGTACGGGGCCCTGTGGGGATGCTCACCTGCAGCACCTGCACCTCTGAGCAGGGAGTCGGAGAGGAGAGGTGGGCTGCAGGCTGGGAGAGACAATGGGGCCCTGTGGATCTGCACTGCTCAGGTATTAGGAGGTCACGGTGTCGAAAATGGCAATAGAGACAGAGGCAGAGTGGTTCACCTCGTTCACCTCCCGTGGTCAGTGACCAGGGTGAGAGGGGTAAGTAATGCCTCAGGCTGAGGTAAAGGGAGCACAACACCCGAAATGTGTCTCTGTTTCCTCTCCACACTTGTTCCTTTTCTACTAGGCCTTTATCAAGTGTTCATGTTCACAGGGCAGAGCCCTTTGCTGGAGCATCAGAACATGAGCTGCACATTCCCCACCTTCCATTTAAAAAGCATGGGAACAGCAGCTCTGGCAACAGAACTCACCACAGGAGAGCAGAAGCCAGCCATCACTGATGGGAAAGCAGAGGGACAGACTGACAGCCTTCCTGAGGTCAGCGGGGATGTGCAAACACTGCAAGGAGCGCGTGCAGGCCAGGTGCTGCACAGACAGCCACATCCAAACCCTGTCTCGTGCACGTCCCGCTCCGATCCCAGCAATCAGCTCAGCCCCACTAAATGATTGAACTGTTTCTAATCCCATCTGTTTGCTTCCAGTGTGCTGCACGCCTTCCGCCTGCCCTGAATATGGGCCTGCCAAGCTCGATGTATTTCTGAAGCAGAGGTGCCATGCTGCCGCTCAGTGCAGCGCATCCTGTTTATAGAACATGAGAATAAGCCAATCTGCATGTTTATGCATGAGGTTAGCTGGCCTGCTGCTGTAATGGGACAGCAAAGAGCATGGTTTTAGTTTGCAACGTGTCTAACGTGTTTGTTTTGAGGCTAAATTACCAGACCTTTCTGTAAGGAAGAGAGAATTGTTTTTAAGAGGCCTGTGTAAGACGAACCCAAAAATGAGATGTGTCCTTTAAATGAATGACTGGCCAAGGTGCATGTGTGGCACTTGAAAGACAATTTGCAGCAGTCACTAAAGGCAGTTTGTATGAAAGAGGAGCTTTGAATTCAAAGCTGTTTGCACATGAGCTCTGTGTGCCACGCTCCTTGCAGGTATATGGCAGGAGCCAGCCACACACTCACCCTTTGCTGCAGGCTTGGGATCTTTTCTGCAGGCTTTCTTGCAGGACAGGGACACACGTAGGGCAGGCTACAGTGGTGTGGCAGGATCACAGTGTGCTGGAGCTTGTGTTTCCCCTTAGAAAGAAGCAAATAAAGAAATGAAAATAAATCTCCTGAATGGCATTAGGATCAGCCTCTGTTTTGCAATCACCCATTCCAAAAACAGACTTCTTCTGTGTATCTAAATGTGTATAGCCTTCGTTCTTTTTATTTTCTTTTATTCTCTTCCACCTTTTGTACACTGGACAGTGGTTCCCATGAGTGATCCTGCTACACTCAACCGAAACTCTTGTAGCAGGCAGTATGAGGGGAGAGCAGAGGTTTCCAGCTATTGCTTCTCAAGCTCACAGGACTAGCAGCAGCTCAGCTGTGTGTCCTGGGAGGAAAATGGCTCCAGAGCTGCTCAGCAGCTCCAGGCCAAGCTCAGGGACCACAGTGAAACTGTGAGTGCCTTATGAAGCCCAGTGGCATAATGGGAGCCCCTTGAACAGCCCAGTAACTGCCATGGAGAAAGAAGAGAACATACAGCCCATGCAGGGACTAATAAGTGTTTCATATAGTGGCCCTATAATGTATAACGTTCAGAAACTTGAAACCCGGAGAGCCAGTAGAGTTGTGCTTTTTTTTTTTTTTAACTGAGAGTGTAGAGTTTTATTATTTAAAAGGTTTTATAAAGCAGTTTTAAATAGACCATGGAATTGTTATGGCAATTTTTTTTCTGTTGGAAATTGTTCAGCCATTTGGTTTCTATTTTTGCAAAAGGCACAAGCTTTTTGAACAATCATTTGATATGCTTGTTGATGCATCACAAAAAGGAGATATGCTTTGAATTCTCCTTAAAAACCCCATGTAAACACAAGGCTTATGTATAATTGCAACAAAATACCATCTCCTTATTGAGTGCTTTCACATGCAATTTCCTCCCTGACTACTGCTTGTAAACACTGTTATTGTATTTGGGAAACTCCCAAATCTCAGGCACAATCAGGATCAATAACTCAACAAAGGCAAATTATAGTTTAGGATGTCCGTGTTTTGCAACAAGATGCCGAGATGGTAACGGAGGAAGAACACAAGAAACATTTTAAAGTAAATGGGTGGTTGGATGGCCCCATTCCCCCTCATCTGTGTGAGGTTCACACCACACACATCAGCACCTCCTTGCCATCCAGTGGCCTGCATGCAGACGGACAGACATCCAGGCACAGGAGCAGAACATCAGACAGATCAAAGCCTTTGTCTCTCTGTCCCCTCAGTTTCTATTTCTCTTCATCAGCAAAAGATTAGATCATGCCACCCCTCAGGGACATGCTCCTGGTCCTCGTTTCCCTTTTCCTCAGGCAGTGGGAGGCTGGGACAGGCTCAGACCTTACAGCCTCTACTGCTCCATGGATTCAGCAATGAGAGTCTTGATTTCCCACAGGGTATTGCTACACACATCATTTCTCACCACCCATTTCCTTTGTGCTTCCCCACAGAAGTCATTCCCATTGCTGTGTGTGTTCCCCATCCCTTTACCAGTGTTCCCATGGCTGGCTGAGCTTGGTCCCTATGCCATCACTACCTGCATCGCCATGGCTGCAGGCACACTAAATCCCATTTCTTTCTTGACAAATAGCCACAAAATCCTCTTAGAAAAGTAAGTTACGGCATGCACCTCCAAGGACATACCACATTGGTTTGCATTGGATGGAAGCTCTGTGCAATTTTGCCTGTGATTTTTTATTATAGAAAAGCTGACAGGTCACATACGGTGGCTCCCCAGTGCCATCTTCTCCTCACTGATGAGAGAGCAAACACAGGCAAAACTTGCACATCCAGGGCTGGTGTCGGTGGGAGCTCTGGTTTAGCTCCAATAAGGAAAGCTTACCAAGGCAAATAATAACCGGTAATTTTTCTCTGCATTAAAATTTTAAACAGGTACAGCTCCATTCAGTCAACACAGCACTGAGGTCTACTCCTTCATAGCCCCTATGCTGTGTTAAAAGCTCCAGGCTGAGCACAGAACAGCATACAGACCCTTGGGCTCTGCTTGCTCAGCAGCGTGGCACAGCAGCACAGACCTGGCTCCATCCACGCACAGCGATCCCATCGCTGGGGCACACAGTGCTGTCGCTGAGGAAAAGAGCTGCATGACATGAGTGTTCCTTAGAAATGGCACGATTGCAGCGCTGAAATGGTTTTCCCCTAGACTCTATGTATATTTTTTGTTTTCAAATTTGTTTCTGCTATGCCCTGATTTATCAAAGCACTAAAACACATGCTTGACTTTAAATGCCTCACTGCAGCTAAAACTAATTGCATACTTAGTCTTTGATGGCTCAAGGTCATAAAGAAATCACTAGCTTTTCAAAACAAATACTTCAATACGTTAATTGCTAGCAAACCAAATACCACTGCCTCTTCAGCCATGGGTGTAGGTTTGCATGCCTGACTAGAGGGTGAGCATGTTCCTGCCTGAGACTTTCCAGCACAAATGTGGGCACCAAGCAGATACTCAGGGCTCTGAAATTCCAGCAGCAGGCTCAGGCTGCATGCCCACTTATGCCCCCAGTCAAACCATGGGTGCACCTCGCTGTTACCTGAGAATGGCTGACCAAAGGCACACAGCAGGACAGCTGTGCAGGACACAAGCACAGCAAAAGCACTGCTTCCTATGGGTTGCATCTGATGTGCAACAGAGGACTGGGCAAAGCGTGTCTATGCATCTGGTGTAGTGATGCTAGACTTGTTGGGGTTACCTGAATGCATCTTTGAAGACTTCAGCATCCCATAATAACCACGCCCTTCTGCCTGGCTGCGGCAGTCACCCTCTCCCACCACACGGTACACATTGTGTACATGTATATATATACACGTACACGTATATAAAATTAAAAGCAGTGCTGCACAAATAGTGTTCCCATGGACAGCAGTGCACGTGATATTCACTCTGACAGCCTAGGGATATTCCTTTCCCCTTATAGTGGCTGCTCTCCCCTCCAGAACTCTTAGTAGAACAATAATATTTTAACAGTTGCAGCTTTAAAAATCTTGATTATGACCAACCATTTCTCCCAGGCAATGGTATATTTAGCAGAAGGGACAAATAGGACTTCCCAGGAATGAGGTTATTTAGGGCATAAAATTCAAGGAAATAGGTATTTAGGTCATTGTGGGCATGGTTTTTATTTTCCCTAATTTTCAGATTACTTTCGATTAGGTCTGTTCAGAGTGGAAACTTCTTGATGTGAAATAGATACTATCTAAATCATTAGAGCTCACTCATTGCCATGTGCCACCTTTTAGAGAAATTAAACCTGACCCCGGGGTTACCTAGCTGAGCATTCACCGACCCAGGGCACTTCCGCTGAATATGAATAAGCTTGTAGTACAAATACAGTCGGGAGCGGCATCGCTCCTGGCACAGATAATGCCTTTGTTGGCTGGAGCTGGGGCTCGCAGGCTGTTAGACTATGGAGGCCATTGATTCAGAGTACTCTCTGCTGGGATCAGTTCAGATTTTTTTTCCCTTCTTTTTTTCCCCAGACATCTGGAGTCTATCCCTTCGTCAGCCTCGCAACCCCCACTCAAAAACAAGAGAAGGGAGACAGACTCCCAGTCGGAGAAAGTGAGTCCTGAAGCGATCTTTGACAAAGCTTACAATGAAAATTCCTAAATTTTTAAGCCAAGAGTCTTCTGGGCGATAACAGCTTCACCGGGAATTTGCCAACTGAGCTGCCCCAAAACAACAACTCTACTTCTGCGGACTGGCTTCTTCTCACTTGCAGCCTTTAGGTATTTCCTCCTGCTGCTGCACCGTGCAGCACCTGTGCACCACATTTGCAGCCATTTGATCACAACAGATTCATGGGCAGCTAACTTTGGTATATATGGGAGTGGCTGACCTACCTGGAAATAGCTGGGAGGCCAAACTGCCCATAGGATTTGTCCCCATGCTGCCTTGCTTGGGTAGAACAAACGTGGAAGCTGCCTCTACCTGTATTAAACAGAAAGGCAGATGCTGGTAAACAATTAAGTGGGGTCTTGTTTAGAGAACAAATCTTTCTAATGTGCTGCCAAACTATGCTAAACAATAACTGTCAGAAATTGTTAAATAGCACAAAGCCAATATTGCTTGGTACAAAACTGATTTTGCTAACATTTGCTCACAAACCGCATCGCACATTCTGCCCTGTTTCCCCCCTGTACTCTTAACAATCCAAGACAGCTCCAAGTGATGTTTCTGTTAGTTTTCATAATGTGTTAAGTAGGGAAGAAAAGCCATATGGCATTCCTTTGCCTGGCAGGGCAGGCAGCTCCTCATTAGGCTGCTGACCTGAAACGTAATCTCCACCATGACCTGCGGAGAAATGCCTGGGACCCACCTGCAAATAAAAGCCCTTTTAGAGAAATAATGCCAGACTCCTCATTGACAGTGAGTTTGATTCACCTCTAGGAAACTCGATCAACTTGTATTTCTTTGTTGTGGTGTTCGAAGGTGGAGATGACTAAAGAGTTGATCCTCTTTTGTTTTTCCATTTGCCTATCATTTGCTGTACGTAATATGCCAAATTATACATAAGTGGTGAGTTTTCCCTTCTATCTGTAGGCCTGGTTTATGGTCCAACTGTGATACGGTCTGCATGTCCTATCTGCACGTCTTGTCTGTGTGCCTGTGTGCAGTCAGCCACACCGACAGTACCATGGGCACGCAAGTCTTACTGAGCTCCTCCTCATAAACAAGCACATGCTTCCAACCATGCCCCTGCTCATCTGCAGCCACTGAAGGAACTAAATCACACCACCTTGCTTCTCACTGCTGTAATCCAGCAGGACAAGGCAACACTCCACACTGTACCACTCTTGAGCTCCTTTACACCTCCTACCTTTCATAAGAGGCATGCTATTTGCCTACAGTACCCTTCCTGCAGAGAGCAGCCGTCGTTTGGAGAGCCCTTGTAGATAAATTGAAGTTCTGCAAGCCACTGCCAAGCAGTGTTTTCCAAGTGCTTGTAACCACCAGTATTGCAGTATCTGCAGCAGGAAGAACTGCTTGTTACGAAACTGTGCTCCAAACCATTCCTGGCCTGTCCGATTAGGGACATTTTGTTTTCTAAACTGCAAAATTAAACATGCTAATGAACAGTTAAATGTTTTACCACAAATTAGTTACAGTGGGAGGCTTTCTTCTCCAGCTGTTAGGAAATGCATATGTCTACCGCAAACAACCATAGAAACGAAAGATGTATTTTTGCAGAGCTGAAGTAACAGATTTTGTATTAAACATGACTTCATGATCTTAAGTTGTCTATAAACAAATAAACATTATACAATTTTATATGAAAATGATCATGCCATTAATCCTATCAAGTTGCTCCTCTCTGGTTCTCCCTTTGCTCTGGCTCTTACCCAGCACTGCACGCATTCAGCAACTGGATTGTTGCCTCCCAAAATCCAGTCTGCACTGAAACCATCTGCTTGGTCAGAGCAGTGGCATTTCCAGTAAGAAGGCAAGATGACAGATACTTTTGAGTGCCAGAGCTATGGAAATTGCTGGTCTTTTTCTCTTCTAAAGTAAGGGAAAAATGATCACTGGGCCTATTACAATGAAGACAAAATAATCACAACCCCAGATGGAAATTTCATCATATAATCCCACTGAAGTGTCTTTTTTTCCAGATGGGGTGCCTGCTAACTCCTGGGCAGTAGCATAGCAATTTGGGGATTGTGCATACCCTGATATATGAATGCACAAAATGTCAAAATAGGAACTCATTCAGGTTTATCTGGGAATTGAAATCGTTCCATTACACAGTGGGAACGGACTGCTGTCTCAGTTTTCCTCTTCTTTTGGATTAACTAACCTTAATTATATGTAACCTTAGGTATGTGGTGGAGCACAAGGAGGGTTCTGATAGCAGCAAAAGCAGTTTAGTAGTGTACAACTGATCTGTAGCTGATCGACGACCAGTGCCTGGTCCAGGAGCTGCCCACAGCTCCCAGCTGCTGAGTGTGAAAGCACAAGGTGCCCCTGCATGACGCTTGTGTAAACTGAGAGGGAAATAAAAGCACTTGGGGCTGGTTCTGATGTGACTGGTTCTTTAAAAGGGTGGGGAGAACCAGCACAAAAAGCAGACCTTCCCCAGGCTACAGCATCAGCACTTTGGTATCAGCTTTCCCTGACACCAGAGCATTGCAGAGCATCAGGAGCACATTGAGGAAAGCTGTTGAGAGGAGGGAAAAATATTACTGATGCGCCAACAGAAAGCATGTGTTCAAGACTCATTAAAACTAACTGTCAGTCTGAGCCCAAGTCCACTGCGTGACCTCTATTATTCAAAACAGCACAAATTAGATCTGCCATTCTGCATATTGGAAATTTCTCCCGTGTATCTCCAATCACAGCAACATGGATTCTTTATACCTGCTATGGAATTGCACACTTCCACCTCCTCAGATTTAAGAGTTGTTATTATAATGTCAAAACAACCAATTAAAAAAAATGAACGTCATCCATTTATGTCAGAAAGGAATCAAGAAAGAGCTGTGTTTATTCTTCATACATCTCAGGTTTGATAACACAAATTAAAGTGGGAGAAGTCTGTGAATAAACAGCCTTCAGACCAGAGGCCAGCAGGATTCACCCACACACTACAGGTGCATCTATGAGCACACACCTGTGTTTTACCTCTGGAGAACAGTTAGCAGGGAGCCGAGCACCTGCTGCAATCACCTCTTCATGCATAAGAAAGGAAAAATGGCCACTGAGATTCGGTAAAAAATGGGAGCAGTTCTTGCCCTGCCTGCTGATCCCAATCCGATCACATGTTGTGTCTGTAAAAAGGAACACATCTCCTTGTTATGTGGCAGGGCAGTCTTGCTGCAAGGCTCATTTTTCTTCTAAGCCAAGTGCTGTTGGGCACAGAGGCACCTGCAGACACGGGGTGCCCATCTGGGGCCTGGCCCGGGCATCCTGGGCTACAGCAGGCTGGTGGGCACCCAGACTCCTCCTTTTAGCCACACCTCTTTTATTTTAAGTGCCATTATACACTGCTGAAAAATACTTATCGTTAATTAGCACTGCTTAATCCTGTCCACTTCCATCTGTGCCTCACTGTAGCCTGACACCTCTCCTGTCCTGGGGCCATGGACATTCAGTGCAGCTCTTGCCGCTGGAGGCCTCTGGGGAGCAGCTGTCTCCAATCATCCTGTCCACGGCCCTTTCGTTCGCAGGTTACATCTTGTACCAACAGATCTTGTGTGGGAAAAATCAAAGCTGTCAGGAGCTCCTCCCAGGACACTCATTTTCCGCAAGGTGCCCCGCCATAGGGCTCGGTGCTTGACCTCTGTGCTCGCTGGGTGATGAACTGGGGCCGGATTCAGGCAGCCAGCACCAACCACACCATGGCCCGAGAGCAGCAGTGTCACTGCCCTGTGGCTGCTGCCCAGCCCTGGGACTTCCTGGCTCATGGTGCTGCAGCCTATGGGTTGAGAGCAGGAAAAAGCCCCAGTGGGATAAAAGGCGCTTCATCACGGCCTTCCTGCCCCGCTCAGGGGTGAAAATCCAAGGATGAAATTTCAGAAGCCACAGACAACAATGGCAGTTTAATTCCCGAATTCTAAGATTTGATAAACTATTGTGGGTGAAGAGCTCATTGCGATGTGCCCACTGACTTTCTGGCACTCACTGCCCCGGGATGGGACCTCATCTTTAGTTCCCACTGATGAGAATATTACCTATGGTTTGAAATGAACAGCTGCCTGCCTCCTGCCATCCCCTCTTCTCCTTCCAGCACAATCCTCAACACCACAGTGTCTTGCACAACAGCCTGCAGAAGTGGTTAAAGGTTCAGGGCAGGCAGCACAAGAGCATCACATTAAACCATTATTAATGCTTTTAATAGTTAAACATCCACCTTTGTATAAAATGCTCTTTTTCATCACAGAAACACCATTGATGAGGATCTCAACAGCACTACTAGATAAACTTGTCAAACCCAGGTACTATTTTATGAGTGATTTAAGCACCTTTTCCAGCTGTTAAACAAAGGCCTCTCTTAAAGCTTGGCAAGTGCAACGCTACTTAGTGCCTAGGTGATGTAAAAACCCACCTTGTTATTTTACGAGCAGAATGAGATGACGCTATCATGCTTTCCTCCCCACTCTGGCAGCTTTCCTCTGCTGACTTGCTGGCAGGCACTTTGCCCTGATGTTATCGGCAGCGTTCGGCGTGTCAGGGCAGCTCTGATTGCCTGTCGTGCTGCATCCCCCTTCTGCACTGCAAGAAATAATTCCCATTTTGCACGCCATGAGCTAGGAGACGTTGTCAGACCTGCAGCAACAGCCCAACCAGATATTTTGACAGGGAAATGTAAGCTTTCCTTCCATTATTTTGTCTAATACTTCTCATGTTTTGTCTGTTGTTTGCAGGTCAGTTAATCAGGAGCGTGGGCAGTGTGGCAGGACACAGCAAGTGGGTGCAGGAAAACTGGGGGGTGAAATCTTGGCTCCCACAACCAAGAGGTAAAACTCACCCGGATTTCATTGGAGTTCAGCTGTGGCATTGGCTGCTCTGGGCCAGGCAGGAGGTGACATCCCCCACCAGTTCTCCATCCCTGGTGGGGCAGGGCACTTCTACCTGCAAGCCTACAGCTCACGGAGGCGTTACCAGCGTGAGCCAGGAACTTGTTAATCCTCTGCAGGTTTTAATAGTCACTGGACGTTAGTGAGTACACTACGTTATAAAAGTCTTATTAAACCTAAATTAAATGCAGACTGGGAACTGAAATGTGCCATAGAAATTTATGGGGGGATCTCAGCAGAGAATAAGGTTTTCAGACTTTGCTGCAAGAGCTACAGAATATCAGTTTCTGAATCAGTATAAATTACTGCGTGCCAGCCGCCAGTTACTAGAAAACATGTCTGCAGAGTTATGCCTTATATCCTTGTGGATTGCCAAAACTTAATTTGACAACAGGTCTGTAAAGAGCAAATGAATGATTTCCATGTCTGCATAGAATGATGCCAGCTGAAGCAGCCAGGTGCAGCTTCCACCTTCTCCACACTCACCAAGATCAGGATTTGCAGAAATGGAGAAGCTCTGGATTTCTGACCTAAGTGAGAAGCTGTGCACTTCTCAAACACTGCAAATACGAGGGCTGATGACGCTCATTTGGATCATCAGTATTTGTCTCCAGCACGTCAAGACAGCTCATGTCCTACATGGGTCATGGTCCTGCCCTGCACAGCTGCCAGGGGCACCCTGGGGGGTCTCCAGAGAGGAGCTGCTCTGTGTGGACTGTGCTTTCTGCCGAACCAATTAGTGCTGATGACTTCCTATCACTTACAAGACTGATACGTCTATGATTTCTCTCTCCGGCCCTGCACTTGATTAAAGGACACTCCACATCCAGAGCAATGTTGTTATACAGAATGCCTGTGTTATCAAATAATAAACTAACTGTCACAATATTGGCTCAAGGCTTAGGAGTTTTCTTGCATAGGAAGATTAAGACCATTACAGTTCAAATAAGTACCATTTTTGACTAATTGTTTGCAGATACAGCAGAGAAGCAATCACTTGCTTTGGGAAAGTAGTGCAATTTCTGATGCAGGTATCTCGCTGAAACATAGCTAAAAATAAATGCTCAGAATTCAAACTTGCTTGAATTTGTACTTTTGCATTCATGTGAATGGATATTGTGTTTACAGAGCCAAAGAGCTGTCCCAGCATGCTGGTCTCCCCTTTCAATCTGAAAATAAAAGAGCAGTTACTGAGTTTGATTTGGTCACCTGGACTTAGATTTTCCCAAAACCACAGCGGCATCTGTGCAGACCCAGCCCAGCGGGCAGCACTAAGTCTTCCCACTCCTGCACCATGCCCACACACATTCATACTGCAGAACCCCTATAGGTACCCAATGCTTTTTCTAACCACTGATACACAGCCTTTGCTGTACAGGAAAGACACCAAGCCTACCACACCTACACCATTTACCTCATGGGCCCCTGCACTGCCTGTCCATCAGGAGCAGCTCCTCAGCACTGCTCATCAAACAAAGGGAAATGAGCATGGTCCTTGTGTCCCATCTGGGGCTGGTAAGGATGTGGGTTAGGCAGAAGTCCCTGAACACAAAGGTCATTGCTGCTTCCCACCCTACCAGATGCCTTGGGCCAGAACTCTTCAGAGCAGCGTGTTGTGGTGCTGCCCTGTTCCCAGCATGTCAAGCAGAAGGCACGCAGGCAGCCAGAGCATGGTTCACGCCTCCTGCTGAGTCAGGGGCCCAATATGTGACCTTCTGTCTCTTGGTCTTCTTCTGTCAAAACCAAAGCTGGGTTAGAAACTAGGAACACACTGGGAACCAGATGCTCTACTGGAGTCAAACCTTTCTGGGTAAATACATTGCAAAGAGCACAAATCATATAATTTCAAACTTTGGGAATCTGTGTATATTTAAATATATACAAAATTTGGCTCTTTCTCGACAATAGATTCATATTCCAGAAGAAAAGAAATCCAGCAGACTGAAATTAATAATGCATTAGAACAAACACGAGTGCATTGTTTCCCATTTAAGGAACTGAATGGATATAAATAAACCCTTATTCATATTCTGTGATTTAAATAACAGAGTCACTCTTACCCAGGGTAACAATTGCACCTTTCAGAAATATAACAGATAAAAAATTACTTTTCAGAAGAGGAATAAGTCTTAAACTCATTGGTTTCCTGCAAGAAGAAAGCTGGAATGTGACAGTTCGGAGCTCTGCCCTGAACGTCCCCAGGACTTTAGGGAGTGCTGAACTGGATGAGAGGAATGCATGCTAAGGCCGTTTCAACTTTTGATGCTCTGCCCACAGGTCCTGTTTCCCCATTGCAGCCAAATCCCCTTGCCTACATTTATGCTGATGTTACAGCTCACTAATGCACAACTCTCCTCCTGCCAAGCAGCATGCAGGGCAAGGATACGTGGATGCAAGCATTTGTTCAAGACAATCTCATCCAAAATCAGAAAAAGTGAACATGGATCAGAGCTCACTGAAATGTTATGTTCACTTTTGGTACAGAATCCACTCAGTGGCACAGCACTGTAACACAGAGGGCAAAAGGAGGAGTGCTTTCTTTGCCTGTTGGGTTCCAGCCTGAAAGCAGAGCAGCTCGTGACACGCAAGTCCATTGGACAGCAGCTGAAGTAATGAACATTTACACACCTCCAACAATACCTCAGCACAACACCAGAGAGAACCCTGGTAAAGCAAGAAAAGAATTCTGTTTTATAGCCAGCTGTACAGTTCCAAAAGTGTACACAGTGCTTCACATTCAAATGCAATAGACCTTTTTTTTCTGTCAATTTCACGGTGGGAAAGTGTGGTTGCAAGGTAGCTTACCAGCCACTCATTTTTATTCTATTTACGAAGCCAAGACTACTTTACTACAAAACTCACTGCAGCACATACAGCATTTGGGGTGAAGAAAAAAGGACAGATCATAAAATAGTTGTCTTTGCTTATACAATGTTTGTGAAAACAGCCGTCTCGTTTTAAACAAACAGAATTTTACTAGTGCGCGGTCCAGCAAATTGCGGTTATTTCTCACATAACTTTGTTCCATGTCAAGCACTGATTTCCTTTTTATGTAAATGAAAGCCTATAAAACGATGCAATTACCCTCCCCACACACATTAGTTTAAATGCCGAGGCGCTACACAAGTCATTTATCTTTGGTGCTTTCTGTTAGGCTGCAAGTCAGCTCTGAGGTTTAAATTTTGTTTAAAAGTTCTTGGCTAATTGATCGCTTTAGAGATGCTTTAAACACAGGTAAAACACCGACAAAGACTTTTAAAGTAAGCTTTCTTAATGGATGAATTGTAACTATCCATCATTCTGCTTGCTACTTCCCTACCGCCATCCCATTAAACCTAATAAGTTCTATTAAAGCTGTTAACATGTGGCATCTGTTAATGGAAAGTGTATAATGCATAAGGCACGAAGGGGACCCGAGGGCTCCAAGAAGTAAAGTTTGGAACAGAAAGACAAATCCCAACCATTCACGAAGTGAACGGAGCCGCGGGTCAGTGTTCCAGGCCTTTCTTGGAGCCCGTTCCCATTTAAAGCCCTGTGCAGGGCGACTGGGCTGGGCTCACCAGCACAGGGCACATGTTGTATTTCAACTGATACAATGGGTGAAATGTAGAAGTTGGAGGAAAAAAAAAAAAAAAAAGATTTATTTTTGGCTTGAGAAAATAGTGTGACACGTGACAAGCCTGGATCTCTTTTGGAGAAGCTGTGCTCTATATGACTGAGATTAAATCTGATCGTTCCTGAAGGAACACAGAAATCCCCAAACCTGGATGGCAAGGGCTGTAATGTCTGCTGTTAGCTGATTACTGACATCTTGAAAGCATTGCTGCAGCAGGCCTTCCTGCAAACGGCTGTCATGTGGATGCTCTTGGATGGAGAGCATGCATCACAGCGAGTGGGTGCCGGGAAGCCTCGAGGACCTGTGTGCGATCAAAAGCTTTGAACTGCTCAGAGCTTTGGGGCTGCTCTGCTTGTTACTAGGGGGACTATCACAACGTATTACAATGACCAAAGCCAGCCCATGTAGTAACAGCTGTGAGCGTAATCCAAAAATTAGCTCATTAATTCACAGGAAAGTATTTTCTACTCGGCTTTCATTACAAAAAATGTGTCTGCTTGTTAGTGAAACCTAGAGCTTTTACTGGAACCTTTAAAACATTAGCAATGCACATGTGCCTTTCTGTGCCTTAGTGGGAGATTTATTAAGTTTATGCTCTAATCTCTGTTTACAAGCAGAAATATGATGAACATAAATAATCTCAAAAAAGAAGTCAAGCTACAAATCCATTTCGCTCTTTTTCAACGTCATTATGTTATTTCAAACCTGCAATTAATTCTTTTCTTTGTTGTCCTGTTTGTTTTTAAAATCTATTTCACTCCACTTGACCTTTGCATTTCTTGGAAAAAAACATTCAAAGTTGGAAAAATCTCTAGATGTTATCTGACAGTGCTTATTTCCCATACAGACCGTGCGAGGTGTGGGCTGTAGCTTCGGGGTCCTGGAGGGATGGTGTGTGGTAGAAGGCACCATGGGGCACAGCCCCACGCAGTGCTGGCTTTGTACCCTCCCACTCTGCACTGCAGAGGTTGGGTCCCAGCTGCCAACAGGAGCTGACTTTTAAATAAATACTCCTTATTTATTTCCAATTACTTAGTGCTCTTGAAACTCCGAACGGCTATTTGCATAAACATAGAAAAATTTGCAGTGACAGCTATTAAACAAAACAAAACAAAAAAAACCCCCTCAAAAGTTAGGAATCTCTTGTTTAATTTTACACAATGAGTATTTTATCTACTTTATAACTGTTAATACAAGTTAAAAGTAAACAGTGTCTGGTTGGCAAAGGCTGGGGAGAAATGCATTCAGATGACGCATTACCAGCTCCTGCAGAAAACTTGTTGCTGAAATGCAATGTTTCATGTCACAGAAACAGTGCCAGTGAGCAGTAGGCACAAAACCAGCAGATGCAAAAGCCCCAACCCAGTGCACATCTGCATCCAGCCTGCCCTGGGCATCCAGCGGCCCTGCACGCAGCTCTGAGGGACTGCTTCTAGGCTGCAACTGAGCACGGCCACTGCTGCAGCAGCCTTGGGTATCTCTCAGCACAGAAAATCTTCAATCCTACAACTAGCTGTAAGGGATTTTCATTGATCATTAAGCTTGGACATGCCTCAAGCACAGCCTGCACAGGCCCACCTGCTTGTTAGGCAGGACAAGCTTGAATTAACACCACAGCCTGATGAGAACCCAGATGCTCAGGGTCTCCTGCAGAAAGAGCAGACCTGCCCTGTGACACTAAACCCAACTATGAAAACGTATGGTGAGCAAAGGCAGAGCCCGAACTGGTAAGGCCAAGGAAGGCAGTGAGGTACCGGAATGCCATCAAGGAGATCTCACTCTACACCAGTTCAAGCCCTGACAACAGTTAAACTGAACTGAGCAAAACATCCCAGCTGCCAAAACACTTCAGAGAGCTTTACATTCTTCTTCATAAAAGGGACAGCTATGTCAAACAGATGAGCTGGTTGCTGCAGTAGGATGAGTGGGGACACCCACCCCTCTCTACAAGTATGCTGTGCAACATGTCGGACAGGTGCAGAGGATCCTACCTGGCACTGCTGGTTTTTGTTTTTTAGTAACCCACAGAGAAGTGGCTGCTACAAAGCACTGAGGTCTAACTGCATTCCGCTCCTGCAGAGGACCAGTGTGAGTGTGTACACAGTGCTCTGGAAGGGCTTGGAAGCATTCTCCTCTTGGCGGCTCTTAACCCATCCACCCACCCTACTGCACCCTAATGGTGGCCATGGCCAAGGAAAGCACCACAGTGTGGGTCTATCCTGGTACCCCACTCATCCCACCTCCCATACACATGGACACTGCTGGAGTAGGCACGGCAGAGACACAAGTATGGAACCGGGTCCAGGGCCCTGAGCAGGAAACAGATGTCATTACAGTGCATTGAGCAAGAAAAGAAGTGCTGCTCACTGACTGCATTACAGCAATCTGATGTAAGTAAACTGATGTAAGCTCAGTAAGAGCTGTGCTCTACAGATCTGCTGCTACGACAAACAGGCAACTTCAGAACATTCTGCAAGATTCACTTTTATCTTAGAAATTGTCTGTTTTTGGTAAGAGAATACATGGTTTAAAGTTGCTGCCTCTCAAAGAGACCTCTTCTGTCAGCTAAAGATTTGCTGAAATGTTCTCGCAGAGGTAGTGGCCATCTATATTGGAGCCAGAGCAGGGCACCAGCAGTTCTTTAGTACCACTGTATGCTGTCTAGATACACTATCTCAGTGTGCTGACTATTTCTGTGCTAGAGAGAGTAAAAAGTTCAGCTCTGGTGACAAAAACAACAACAAAGAATTCAAGTTAAAAAGGTAAGAAAGCAAGCTGGCAACATTTACATTTAGCAGGCTGTAGCATTTTGGTTTTCAAACGCCCGAGTCTGAGGTAATTAAAACTTTGGTGGCCTTTTAGTTTTTTAAATTGCAAATAAAGGATAACAAAACGGAGAGAGTGAGGTCTTTCTGCAGCACATGTGGCATGAGAAGCCCGTGCTGTCACAGCTTGACAGGTGTGTGCTTGTGTGCTGCTAGGGCTGCTGTTGCGCCGAGTTACTCATGAAACCTGAGAGTGTTTGTAAACAGTCTGTACTTTCTCAAAAGTGCCCTGGAGATTTGTTACAGGAAGTCAAATTGCTCAAATCTACCTAATTTGGCACGATACGTTGAAAGCATGCTTGAGTGATCATAATTGCACTGGGACTGACTTCATTTAGCAATCTCTAAGCATACCTTTCCAATAACAACTGCAGGCGATATAAATTCAATCTCTTGTTTGTCTCTGAAAGTGATTAGCCCCAAAAATTTGGAATTTAAACACTCATAATTGCAAAGTGTTATTTATATTCAAGTTTGATTTATTAAATAAACCCTCCCCCACCCCCCCTTTTTTTTTTTCTCCCAAGGAATGACTGGAGTTGTTTTGGAAAGGAAAAAGGACAGCAAACTGAAAGGAAAGGAGAAGCATAGTTCTCATTGGAGGCAGTGCTGCTTTAACAAGCTTTTCCCCACCTCCACATGTAACATTACAACAAGAGTAAGAGTTTGTTTCAGATGTGGCCTCTTCACTATGAAATACCTACAGTTCACTGGGATGAATACAGCTTTACGTAAAATCTAAGTAGAAATGCTTGCAAATCACACCAAATCAACGGTGCTATAAAACTGAAAAGACAGAAATGCCATTTTCATTGACAGCGTGGCAACCTCTGTAATTGAATACAATGAATAAGGCTGGCTGAAAGATATTTTTTGGTGCATCCATTCAACTTTTAAAAAGCAATGAATCAAATACACACTTGCATCCTTCTTATACTGACATTCTCCAGAAACGGTTGGGGTAAAGCCCACGATGGGCAAGGACCATCCTTCCTAAATAAAGGAAAATACCCACGAGGCAGGATGCTAACTTAAACAAGCCACGTAAAATTAGTGCATGTCTTCCATATAAATCCCAAATATCTGAATTCCAATTAAAGAAAAATAGAGTGAATACTTTCTAAATCATGCTGACAAATTAGGCGAAAGAAATTAAATGGAGAGGGATTTCAAACAGCAACTATGTTGGAAAGAGCAATTCCAAAAATGCAGTGAAACACACAAAATCCATTAGAAAATAATGTCTGCTGAGCATGTCCTGCTTAGCCCTAATCACAAGCAGACCCATGTAGAGTTTCCTTGCTGTAGTTAAAAAGAAGAAATGAGAGACCAAACATGGCAGTAAAATCCTCCCCAAGGGTTAACCCTGTGCCCCAGCCTTACACTGTCAGGAAGGACTGCATTCTCCTCACAAAATCCAGCCTTGAAGAAGTCTCTATTCCACACCAACTCTTTTGTATCTTCTCCTATGAGCAAGTTATATCTTCCAGCTGTGGGGTCCTGCGAGGTGCCAGCAGGTGTGTGGGGGGAGTGGGTCACTCCCTGGTGCTGGAAGGGAGGGGAAATTCCTCAGGCAGCCCCAGCTTTACCTAGGGTTTAGTTTCTAAAGTAACATATCAACCAAAGTGTCCCTAAAATAAAGCCAATCCTCAGGATGAGTCTGATTCATAAAAGGTCTTTCTCGAACTAGGTGGGACCTTCACTTACCTAAGCAAATAATTTAGTGCTATAATTTAGCCCATTTCCCCTTCAGTGATACTAACCCTTAGCCATTTATTTTTAAACCAAACACATTATTTATTTAATGGGACGGAAGAGAACAGAAAGAACGACACAACCTGAACATCCATCATTGTTGTTTGTGCTCCTTGAAGGACATTGTTGAATTATTGCTATAAACATCCCACATTTGGCTAAATGTTGTTGATATAAACAAGAATTTTTCCTCATTAAGGTAATTTGGTGCAGTCTGAGAAGCTGATTTATCAAGAGAATTAATTAAAGGCAGATATGATTTGTGGCTCTTTGTACTTGTAGATGTTTCAGAATAAACATTCCCATAAAAATTAAATTACAGCTAATCTGATCCTACTAACAATAGCTCTAAGTACACTCCACATATGCAGACACAATTGTGCACTGCCATTTGGAGCAGTGCAGCACAGGGACCCAAACTCAAAGTGGTCAGGGCGCACAGGTGCAAGATGGGCTTTGTGAATACATGGTCTGCTGGACGGCAGCCTCAGCAGGCACAGTGGTGATGGGTTGATGATTGGACTAGATGATCTTAGAGGTCTTTTCTGATCATAAATGATTCTGTGAGTCTCACCTGAAAATTCACAGATTTGGGGAAGAACAGATGGAAAACCTGCTTTCTCCTCCAGCTTTCATAGTGTGAGGTGTGGATTTAATAGGACTTTCTTGAGCAGGGGGAGGTTGTAACTAGGAAGTTAAAATGAAAGGGCTCTCGCTCCTCCTGTCTGATTCAGGCTTTCTGTAGCCCACAGAGGCAGGACACAAACTCACACCGGATGCCAGTCAAACTAGGTGTCCTTGAATCAAGCAAGTTTCATCTGCAGCATCTTGGTTCGAGAAACAATTAATCTATACCACATTTCTTAGCTTTCCTGCTTTCAAAAGGCTATGGAAATTCCCTTCTGGGGCAGCACTTGGAGATTCAACAAGCTTGCCACAGGAAATGGGTGCTGACATACCCACACTCAGCTTTAAAAGGCTTCACAATCTTTTTCTTCATACAATCTCACTAGGATAAAGGTAACAAGGACAATAGAGCTACTAATGTGCCTCATCTCCTTCCCTTACAGCTGACTCTCAATACAAAACCACAAAACAAAGCCAAGCCACAGGCTAGTTCCAGGTTTTCCAGGCAACCCTGACATGAGCAGGTTTGGATGGCACAAAGCATGGGCAGCAGCAGTATTTATTCCACCAGCTTGGTGCTCTGAGAGGTGTGCTGGGTAGCACCCTGTTACCATCCTCTGTATTTGCCACGCTCGCCCGTGAACGCTCGCAAATAAACACAGTCCATACTCCTGCTCCAAACACAACCATATTTGCTCCCTAGTTGTTGCAAACAAAGTGGGTACAGACCTTGCTTGGATTCAGCACACACTGTTTCCCAGGCTCAAATCCCAGCGTAGTCAAAAGGGAGCACATCACAGCGATTTCCTTACCTGTCAGCAATATGGAACAGTGTTTGACAGAGAAAGAAAAGACTTTTAACCTTGACAGAAAAAGAAATCAGGCATGAAAAGGCATAGGGAAGAGCAGCAATCCAGCTTAGGTCAAGGAGCAAACATACCTCATGTCATACCTCATGACTCTCAGAGATTAAAGTACTTGCTGTGGACAACGCAGAAGGAATTGCCTGATTTTGTCCACTGTTAAAGGAAACAGACATTTTGTGATTTAGGAGAAGCCACCTTTTTGCTCCCAATCTCAGTGATCAATCCTGCAAGAAGCTGAGCACCTTCAAGTCACCATTAATTGAGTCTCCTAATTCTAGTGTTCAAGAACTCACAACCCAAGTGCATCACAGAGCCAGATGTAGCACATATTTACAAAGAGGGCCTTCAGGAAGTCTAGATTAGTGCCAGGATGACTTGAAAGGAAAGATAAGGAAGCTTAAGGGGACTCTTCCTCTCTTGAAGCAGACAAATGAATTAGCAGTGAAGGCTCCAGCTCTGGTCAATTGAAGGGATAATGTGATGATGAAGTAGGTCTTAAATCATTTTGATATATTTAAGTGTCACTGTAAAGAAGATCTAGAAATGTAGAGAGAAAACAAAGAATCAGTCAAAATAATCAGGCAAATTTGAGGATATAATTATTTGGTTGGACATACAGCTTTTCAGCACAAAATTTTAATGGCTTCTTAAGGGCCTTTTTTATATTGTTTGTTTAAGTGACATATCTTTTTTATTTATCGTGTTATTTATCTAATTTTATTATTCCATTTATCTTATGGGAGAGTGTCATGAAATCAGTTCATTTTCCACAGTTAGAGCAGGGCAGACAGATGGGGGACCTGAACTGATTACCCAGGGAAGTACAGAAAGTCATGGGGACCCTGATGACATCGCAAAGGAATGTCCTGTCATGGTCCCTGTCACAGGGCAGCACTTTTATATGGCATTTCAGCACCATAAACATGCTTCAGTTAGAGCAGGAACTGAGGTGGCACCCAAAGTCCCAGCCGAGCTGCAGTGGTCCAGTCTCCATCTCTTCTGATTGAATTATTGAAATTGTTTTTCATATCCTCTGACATAAACCACAGAGATACACGACTCAGGAAAACACATGGGAAGAAAAATTCCTGTTAGCATGCACTTTTTCAGAAGTGAGCACTCCTCAGATTACACACTCATGGTTGAGGTATTACCATATAGAAAAGCATTTCACTTGGAACTCATCAGCTAGGAACTCATTAACTTATTTTGCCGTCAAGCAAATATTTATTTCAGGGAAGGAAATTTGCATAAACATCAAGTCTGAGAGAGGAGAGGGAGAATGGGGGATTCATCTCACACAACATGAGAAGATACAGAAGTTATGTTGCTCGTATGCTTCTCATAATAGCTGGCTGTTGACAGCTGTGTTAAGTGGGCTGCACCCGTTATGGGGATGGAATCTGTCATCAAAATGAATTAGAGGCTTATTTGGACATAGCTGTATTTTATACTCTATTGGCAGCTCACTGTCTGCTTGGCACCCTTATGAAATGTAGGATGGGAAAAGAAGGCACAAGTGCATAAGAAAGCAAAGGAAGCAGATTATTTTTCCGCATCATGATGGCATTCTGTAGGTTTTCACAGTCATTTAAGGAGATTTTATTCTTTCTTTCTTTTTAATAACTTCCACCACTAAAGAACAGTTGTCATTTTACATCTTAGCTAAGGATTACTTGGAAAGCACAATTTACTATGAGATAATTCTACATCCTCAAACTTAGCTATTAATGAGTAATAAATGATGTAATGATGTAACTGTGAGTGTAAACAAATGTGCTGTCTCCACATTAAGCTCTAATTAAAAACAAAGGCACAAATCATAATTTACCTAGATCACAAATACTTGGCAATAACAAAATGCAAATGTGAACTGACCAGTTCTGGAGGAAGAAGAGCTGACAAATAAGTCAGGTGTCCATCTGCTCCCAACCTCTCTGCCGCCATAGCTGTGAGCTGGCTTACAATGAGGTTTGGAGAAATGCCCATACCCCACCTGGTTCCTTGGTGAAATGTCAAGGGACTTTCTACAGTGCCTGCAAGCACGCTGTTTTTCCAGGCCACCTGCAGAGGAGACACACGACAGCGCCTGCACATGCTGCTCAGCCAGCGACCACCAAGAAGTCCTCGTACACGTTCTCTGAAATCGAAAAACAGTTGTGAATGTCTTTTTAGTGGGAAGAAAGAGGGGAAGTATCTGTGATACGAATACGTATCTTTGTTCGCTTTGGTTGCAAAATACAGAGCCTCATGGATTCCATCCATGTGGAAGTCCTCAGCGCCCAGCAATGGCAATGAGCAGCCTGCATGCTGCCCGCAGGCTCAGAGGAGAGGGGGGCGAATATTCACCTTCACAGCCCATTGGCAATTCGCTGCAGGATGGCAATTCCCCAAAAGCAATGCTTTTCCTTCCTGTGAAGGTGCAAAGCCGTTCATCATTTTCACAAGACCCACATACTTGTCCCACTACAACAAGCTTTGTTCTGAAAACACAAATTCCCTCCATGGGGAGTGGGGTAATTCAGCTCGATCATTCTGACGTCGTGTGACAAGATTTAGAGACAGAGCTGATGGAGTATCTCATGGGCTATCACAGCAACGGAACAACACTGCTCTCCCATTTTTTCTTACTAAATCAGTTTGTCATATAGCACAGTGTAGTTGTTTGTCAGTAAAATGGTCCTGGGCTCACTGACAACATCATATGGAAACAATACACAAGAGGACAGACTTTTTTTCTCTGTTAATCATAGTCCTATGGCTTTTGCCATAATTCTGTGTGAACAATGAAATGACTGCTCTTTCACAGAGCTCAGGACATATCAGGACAAATTCAGCACTCTGAATACTGGAGCATTGCAGAGATCCACTAAAGCACTGCAGCAGCACTTTGCCATCTTTGGACCCATCGGCAGTCCCTGAAAGCAGCTACTTTTATGCAATGCATTTTGCATTTCCGGCTGCAAAGCTCAAGCAGCCTAGGCCCAACAAATAACTTTGATCAAGAAAACAACACAACATGAAAAAGAGTAATGCAACCAAAATCTATTGATAAGTATAATAATTATCCTTTTATCATGTTAATTGGCCCAAAATACATCAAGAGCGATCTCTATACACAAGGCTTTGTGTATGTGAGCTCTTTCCCATGCAGTCTATCCATCCTTCAGAAGCAAGAGCTGCAAGAAATGAGCTGGGCAACTCCAAGTGAGTCAACAAATTACAAAATCATCCTACAGTGCATTTATGGATCAACAAACCTGACTCCTTGTCCTTCTAATTTAGGCCTACTAATCCTACAAGAAAACAAACCCTTTTGCCTTTTACTCTTGGTTCAGAAGTAGCATCACTTTTGATTTCATGATTTATATTTAGGCTAAACCAGTTTAACTGCAAATATGAGCATGATCTATGTAGATCAGGCTCAAACTACTTTTTCCCAAATCCAAGATCCTGTAGAGGAAAAAGAGGGGGAGTGTTGGATTTCTAGGTCACCTCAATGAAGACGAGCTTATTGAAATCACAGTGAAAAGCTCCTGTTGTGCAGTAGGTGATTTTCAAGTGTTAATGTAGCAGCCATCTTTGCCAAGCAGCACTCCAGCTCCCAAGGCTGCAGTAAATATTTAAGCATCCTGCCAAATTTCGGTGTAAACAATGAAGCATTTTCTGTTATCAGAGCACAAAAAGCACTTTAACAAGTGTAACTTGCCTGTTAACTTTAATTCAAGGCACTCCCAAAATCATTATCCGCTGGAAGGGAGGGCTCAGTTCAGCAGGCAGCCCTGGCTGGGAGAGCTGGAGGCCTGACA
This sequence comes from Cyrtonyx montezumae, assembly GCF_038088225.1. Lineage (NCBI taxonomy): Eukaryota > Metazoa > Chordata > Aves > Galliformes > Odontophoridae > Cyrtonyx > Cyrtonyx montezumae. Next base: position 7,167,899 of record NW_027072067.1, read on the forward strand.
TTAATAAGGTGCTCTATGCCCGGAAGACCATAAAGGGAAAACATTAATTAGGTGTTATAACAAGGGGATATGAAGTGACACAAAGTGTGTAAATGTCACAAGCTCTCTATGAGGCCACTGTGTTAAAAGTCTTCCTCATTTTAGCCTCTCTGGGTAGAATATTTCCTTACAAGTAACAACAGTGGAAGGAATTTTGGTAACACGAGTGAAAATGATAATTTCAGCAGCATGTATGGCAGGTTTGTGGAGATGGCAGCACTGATCACAGTGCTGGGAAGAAACAGGGAGTGTATAGCCCAACAGCAAACACACCTTGCTATTAAAAGCTGTTTACAGAGTGCCACAAATGCTATGGATACAACACAAACCATTTCCTGCCACAAACATTACCAGCCTCATGGTTACACATGCTGAATGCTATGCACTTGGCCAATATATGGGATGGATCCCATGGGTTGATGCCTGCAGCACTGGGAGCTGCAAGTCCCATCCAGCACACCTTGAAACCATATATTATACTTTATACGTTATACATTATATATTATGTTATACCACCGTCTGGGTGGCAGCAGGAGGCCAGCTGCCAGCTCACACACATTTCAGTCCCATGCAAGCTCTGCTGGAATATTCCTCTGTTTTACATGCAGCCTTATCTCTGCTGCAGACAGCAATATGAATTGCTTCACATAATGTTTTTTTGTTAATGAAAGGAAAGCTAAAGTGCTGTGCGGAGTGCCTCCCCCCCAGCTCTGACATTGTCATTGCTGCCTGTGATGAATTAGGGCTGTGCTTGAACCCAAAGACCAGCAAATTAACAGTTAATTAGGAGTTGATAAATAGCAGAGTCACACAGACCCTCTGATTTAGCTTGTTTTTAGCTGCTGCCCTTCTCCCATATCTTGAAACAGCAAGTGTTTATGTGCTTGTAACAAGTGCCTGAGAGGCCTGCTATGTCTGCAGTTCGTCACGGCCTGGGCCACTCTCCCGCACCCCCTCCTTCTCCAGTTCACTTACACAACTCTGCCTGACACAGCGGCCTTATCAATATTTATACCCCCGATAAAGAGATGTGACACTGCTTTGAGGGAGAAATTACAATGTGTGGTCGAAGGGAGAGGCGTATTTCCTACATAGTACCTCAGAAAAGCTTTGCCACGGAGGCACTCTTGGTGGTGGAGTTTCCTTCTACAGTGACTGTTATCTCATCTTAATCTATCCTACAAATTCTTGGCTCTGAAGGAAGACTTTACTAACCCATGAGGACTGGAATTCATCCATCCACTCCACAAGGGCTGTTTGGCCAGTTCTTGTGGAAGTCACTGAAAGCGCCCAGATTTAGTGGGAGCAGTCCCTCTCCATGAACTTCACTTGGAACACAAGCACATTAATTAAGTCCTCGTGTTTACCCCAAACAGGGTCACTAGATCTGTTCAAACATGTGCTATTGTTTTTCACGTTCACAAATGCTTTGGCACATAGGATTTTCTGAACTGAGCTGTATCTGCCAATCAAAACATCACTATTTTGCTGAGGAATAAAACTTATTTCTAATTTATCTGTTTCTTTGTATGCTTCAGTTAGAGAATGATAATCCCTTGTACTATCTTTTGATAATACTGATGGATATAAGGGACTAGGTAACACTATCAGTAAGAATAAAAATATATATTTTTTTAATCTACATAGGACTGGGGATGCTGGACAGTTGTGGAAAGACGTCATGTCCATGAAGTCCATTAAGATGCCTGCATGCATGGTTTAGGTGTGTTAGTATGTGTATACACTCAGGAACTGTGCAGCAATGCAGTCAAAAAAACTTTAAGAGCTAATGCTGGAATTAATATTAGAACCACCTTGAAATATATCTGGTAGGAACAGACATGTTGCAGGACAGCACCGATACATATTTTCAAAATTTGGAAGGGTAATAGTTTTTGTGGACTTTTTTTCCTCCTTTTTCTATCTAAATTGGAAGTTAAAAGGTACATATTTATGTCTGGGAGAAATAAATGTCATTTCCTATATTTGACTGAAAATATTATCTATGTCCTTAAAAAAAAAAAAAAAAAAGTTCACGGTGAAAATTCTCCCAGTCAAATGTGGCATTACCTGTAGTTACCACAAGATAGAAATGAGTGCTTCTGGGGAAAAGCAGTGTGTCTGCATGGAAGGAAAGTAGGGTGCACAGCCAGGTGAGAACGTATCACCTCTTCTTTTTCAGTATATCTGGTTTTCTCTACCTGGTCCTTTTCTAGCTTTTCAGGGTATGGAGTCCTCAGCAGTTTATGTACCCCTCTCATTACCAGTTCCAGGAATGACTAGATTTAAAGAATAGACACAAAGTTTTACTCTTAATTTGTAGAGGTCGTACATTCACGAGGCAAGATCTAAAAGAGCCTCTGTTAATAAATACATGAATCAACAAAGTCCCTTAAGTGCCTTAAAGGTGATTAAACATAGCCTCAAATTAAATTAAATTCACTGTGGCTTTTACACATTTCTTTAAGCAACTTGAATAGGTTTGTTTTCTCTTGGAAAAAAAACAAAACCTGTCACATTCATGTGAGAGCATTGCGTCTCTCAATAAAGACACATTCAATCAAATCCAGAAACTGAGATTTAACTAACGTAACAGCTAGGCTTAAACCAACAAGCAGAAAAGGTTGCAGTGGTACCACCTTCCTCTATAGTCCTGCTTTACACAGAGAAGGGCACCACTGTTAAACAGAAACAATTTACCAGCTTTCCCCTGGGAGTCTCTGTGGCTTTGCACCAGTAACACTTGGTTCTCACTGCCATGTAATTGCTTACTGTATTAAATTTCCATTCTTGAGGATGTGAGAAAGGGCGAACAATTATTTTAGAAGTTGTTAAACAGTTATCGGTCCCTGAAGTAAATGGTCATTTGTAATTATGAATATTCATCCTAATTAATAGTAGCCAGTGGTAAATGCAATATTGACTAACCTGTTCTCATCACTCATCCAAACACAAAACGGGCTGTCTCAGATGGATTTGGTCATGCCAAATGAATGCTTTTATAGTGATAGGCTTTGTTTACCATCAATGCTAAGAAAAATAAGAATTAAGAACTATTACTGAAGTTACTGAAGGAGCCAATAGGAAATCCTTCTACAAGCTGGGAACGGACTTTGTACTCGGTCCTGTATAAACTGACCAAGGAATTCTCACATGGTTTTTGTCTCATTCCTGTTCATCAGCTCCCTGCAATGCTTTTCCTGATCTTTTCTTGTTCCGTGCTGATTCATGAATCATGAATCCTCCATTTTTTCAGGTAAGTCTGAGCTTCTCAGCTCCTCATACATCAGCTATAAAAAAGGTTTTGATCTGACTGTATAGATCTGTTTGTTCTATTTCCATCTCCGCATTCAAATATATAAATTTAAGCAGCAGTTTTTAATTTATTTGTTCTTAGGATACCAGGAGATTCCTTTGTCTGATATCTGTGATTTTTCTCAAATTCCAACCCTTTAAGAAATTATGTTAAGATCGCAGTAGAATACTTTATCTTCAGATACATTATAACTACATATTCCCATAGGATTAACACCATTCTGCAGTACAGACCCTAAGTGTCGGGAAGGAACAAATGGTGGTTATATTCAACCATGTAATTTGGACTCCTTGTTAAGTAAAGGAAACAATAATGGTGATCTTAATTGCAGAAATTACCAACTACTTTGAGTTTGACATGTGCTTAATGACTAGGCGGATGGAAACACTAAACCTAATGCCACTTGGCAGACAATTGAAACTGATAATCACCTCTATAAAAGCTATTGATGGTAATCTGTTATGAACAGATTTGGCTAATTCCAAGCAGAAGTGGTTTATTAGTTAGCTTTAAGACACAGCTTCCAGTAGATAGACAGTAATAGAATAAGTATTCACATACCATTTAAAACAGAAACATAGACCCCCTACAGAATGCCCCTGAGAGGCAATGCTGTTTCCATCACTATTGTTTCCAAAAGGTGCTTACCTTCAGGTAATAATGTACTACATGTTATTACCTGTCTTAATATTATTACCATGTATAATGTATTCCAGGTAGTGCTTGTGCTCCACACTGCATTACACAATGGTCTAATACTCTACCTGAAGTCGTAATGAAGTGTGCCAATAACAGGTGTGTTGTGCAATACAAAAACTGGATCTGTCACCCCCAGCATGAAAGAACTCACAGCAAAGCTTCTAACATTTGGTGAAGTTGCTGCTTGTGGAAGAAAAGCAACAGAAGGGATAATTGTAGGACTGAGACTGAACAGATCAGTATCAGTATATATCCCAGGTGGATTTTCCAATGTGAAAATATGTAGAAGATCTTGCCCAAGTTTGTCTCCTTTCTGTGATTTTTGTCTCCCCAGCAGATTAGCCATTATTGCTATTTTTCATTACTCGCTCTGTCACGCAGATGCCATGCATGGAAATCCTCCAGGCATCCAAGTTGCCTATGAGAAAGAGCACTGTGCAAGGTGGTCCCAGAGTAACATTCTAACAACTGGACCTTTATTTCAAAGGGTGTAACACTGCAAGGCTGATTTCCAAAGCTGTTGAAATCAGTGAGATACTACAAATACAACTGGAAACCCAGCATGAGCAGCTGTGACTAACTCACAGGCCTGAAATGGAAATACATTTGGTATTTTATTCCAGTCTGGAGAAGGGAGAATGGTCACCCACGCTGAAAAGCAAGGGCCAGAGCAAAAGTGGTATTACACTACAAATCAGCACTTCAGATAGGAACGTTGCTGGTGACATCCACATGGGATACATGAGGGATGAAAGAAGAAATCACTTCGTTAAGTAACAGCAGATTTAGTTCAGGAAGACAGTGTCACCAAAATGCTTTCTTCTAAAGTATAGTGCTGTTTTTTGATTCTGCTAGTAACATGATTTCTAGCATTGGCCAAATTTTCAGCACGGAAGTAGCTATTGAAATAATAAGACTGACTAATAAGAAAGTTTTAAGACCATCTCTCTGTGTAGCATAATATCTTTTCCCTCGATACAGCTAACTTTCTCTTAACACGTAAGGAAAAATGAAAGCAAAAAAAGTGACCAGAAGGGGGCCAGAGGAAAATGCCTTATTTTCAGTCACAAACTCAGGATGGAAATGAATGGTAGAATAGAAATATCAATATGAATGAAATAAAATCATTTAACATTTTAAGAAAGCCAGTAATGGACTGCAGACAGCAGGTTCTCAATTTTAAAAGGTTTTATATTTTAAATGTTTATAGTTAAAAATTCAGCTGTTAGAGATGCCACCACCAAGACTTGCAACTAATGATTTAATGCATATTTTAAAATGCTGCTTTAGTTTTATTGCTTTTTTGGTACAAGAAGTCTCTAACAACTCAATTTCTGTTTGGGTTTTTTCTTGGACAGTACTTGAAATCTTTACTTCTCTACTTTGAGAACAAAGAATGCAGAACAAAGTTCTACATTCATTCCAAATAGGTAAGGCCAGTATTCTCTCCCTTCTGCACAAAAACCTGGTTGCTCAGAAGAAATGATGCCCAGAGCCTTCTGAAGGTACTCCTGAACCCTTTGTGAGACTGGAAAGCTTCCACATTTCCCCAGCAGCTCTGCCATGCCCTGCTGCGGAGCTGATCCCACCTGGCAGGGACAGATCTCACCTGGGGGAACCAACAATGACCAGACTGCCTTTCCAGACACCAGACCTCTAATGGCAAGGCCATGATTCTCTCCCTTCATCTTCTCCTGCCTGAAAATCAGTTTCCCCTTATCGCATTATTCCTGTCCATTCTGCAAATCTGCAATACTTCCAAGAGCAGGAGCATCCATTGATACAGGGCAGCTGGCATTTGCAGTGAGGAATCTTGTGCCCATCAGGTACATCTAATTGCAGCGACACTACAAAGTATTTTTCATGGTTACTACTCTGCAAATCAGCCTGCGTAGAAGAGCTTGAGTCTGGGCTATTTTTGGCCTTCAATTCTTAGCAGATCTCTCTGCAGATTGCAGGAATGCCAAGATGGACAACTCTCCCCCATTTCAATGTACAGTAAGGCAGGTTAGGTTAGACAAGAATTGTTTTACAAAAGAGTGGCACAGCAGAAAGGAGATGAGCACTCAACAGAGTGAGCTGTTGAGCAGTTGGCTGCCTCTCAGGTTCTGTATGCGTGGCTGCAAAACAAAACATTAACAGAAAGGCAGTACTTTCTGGAAGGGTGCTTACCATGAGCCTATTTAATTTGCGTTGGATGCTAGGAGGGAAGTTAAGCCTTAGTCTAGGCAGCCATATGAACTCATATAGAAAAAAAGTCACGTACAAATACATTTCAAGTGTAATTATCCACTTTTTTTTTTTCTTGACGCTTTTAGGAATGAGAACTACTTTATAACTGCATTCCCAACAGTGCCATAAGAAATACAGGCAGAGGAGAAGTTTGCTATGAAGTAGGAGGAGTTGAGAATTTGTTGTGAAAGCGAAAAGACAACCAAGGCATGAGAGATAACTCCCCTACCTGATTCCAGGAAGGTTCCAGTCAACTCTTCATTTTGCCTAAGCTGCAGGTAGTAAGGTCCAGGGACAGGAGCCAAGAGCCAGTGTGCTGGAACCCTGTCTGTGACACAGCAGTCCCATTGAGTGGGGAACTGCTCAAATACACAAGCAAATCCTTTGTTTCCCTTCAAAGCACCCAATTCCAAAATAATCTACTAAGGAAAAATCTAAAAAAGTAAGCCAGCAGCAAAAGTTATTATCAACAGATGGCATCAGGAAATTCAACACTGCTCAGCTCTAGCTTTGATCTCACCAATTTTTAGGAAAAGATCTTTGCACATACAACTTTTCTCAACAAAGACTAAAGAAAACTTCAAGCTCTTAAGTTTTGTTAACATGCAGGTTTGTTTCAAAATGGAAACGACTTCTACTCTGAAATAGAAGTTACATCTATACCATTTATTAAACAGTAATAATTTGGGACACAATTTTTTTACTGTGTAATATTGAAGCTAGGCTTCAATTATATCTCACTTCAACAAGCAGGATAGTGCTGCCTTTGCACTTGCTTCTTACATAAGTACAGACTATAATACCAATGCCCAGGTGGCAATTCAAGCCTATCTCAGACAGCCTGTATTAGAACTACAATATGTAAATATAAGTTAATAATAAATACTGAATACGGTTTTATGATTCAAGGAAAGAAATTTTCATTTGTAGTGATGATACAAAACATTAATGTCAAAATCAGGAAACGTATAATACAGCCATTAATCACTAGTAATTAGTCACCTCTCATTGCAGATGTAATTTTGTTGGAATGTTTACACTGCAGCCACAAAATCACCGAATGGCACCTCTGGAGATCATCCATCCCAAACCCTCCGTTTGAACCAGGGTCAAGTACAGCAGGTTTCTCAAGGATGTGTTCTGTCAGGTACTGATTGTCTCCAAGGATTGGACCCAAAGATCTCTTTCAGCAACAAAGTCCATGTCTGGAACAATAAACACATTTTTCTTACATTTAAGTAGAATCTCTCGCATTTTGATTTATGTCCATTGCCTTTAATACTGCCACTGGGCACCATTGAGAAGAGCCCGGCTCCATTTTTTCCACCATCTCCCATCAGGTTTTTATGCACACTATTAAGATCCCCCTAAGCCTTCCCTTCTCAAAATGTAGAATTTGAAGACTGCACTGATGTGCTTATTTAGTAACAGTGACTTTATAAATGCATACATGAGGATCTGAGATCTTCCCCTCAGCCATCTCACTAGATACCTAAAAGCTTTCATCAGCTTTGGAGTGTGAGATAATCTTAAAGCATGATGCTGTCACTCAAGTCTGTCATTCTATGCAGAAACACGATAACTTGTGAGAATTACTTCCAGCAAGAAGCAAAATTCTAGATCACGGGTAGCACTGTTTAGAAGAGGACAGACAATGTAAATGCCTCAACTCTTTTGAAGGCATCTGGACCTTCAAAATATACTCATTTTTCTCTCATTGGAAAGCAAGTTACAAAATACCATGACACACTGGCAAGTGGTATAAATGCCATGTACTTCCAAATTGACTTCAAAGGCAAGCATGTGCATGGTGCATGCATGCTGTTTTTCTGTGATTCTCTGAAAGTTTAAAATGTCACCAATTACTTTAGCCCAACAGCAGAACTTAAAATGCATGACTGAAATCCTAAAACAATGAAATAAAACATCTGCAATGGGATTGTTTTCCTCGCCTCCTGATTCATAATGCTTAAGGTTTGTAATATTTAGGCAAGTCTTGCATGCACTGTGCCTACAGTTCATTTTGAAGTGATGATTTGCACAACTATTTGCCTGTGGAGTCTGGGTTATTAGGAAAACATAAAATATTAGGAGAAGCATCATAAATCACAACTGTTAATCGCACTGCCACCCTAAATATCAGGACAAGAGTTTGTTTGATTCCTCTACACAAGATTTAATACCAAACATTAATACAGGTCAGAGATTCTAGAGCCAGAACTAAAGGACCGTGAATAGAACCACAAATATTTCATACTGAAAAAAGCACCATGTTTAAATGGTAACTGCATACTTCTCAGCTGCTCAAATGGCCATCATAACAAAAGCTCAAATAAATTCTGTTTAATACCTTTCCATTTGACCAAGCATACCCGAACTGTGCAACTTTTACAGATGTGTATGCATAATATAATTTAAATGCAAACAATCATATCTATAGGAACATTATCCCTGAAAACAACCCAGGATAATGCTGGTGGGAGATGAGAGCATGAAAAAAAAATTCATGGATTACATTCTTCACCTTTTTATTATACACAGAGTTCTAGTATCTATAATGTTTTAAAGTACTTATATATACTATGGTCTAATATGATTTATTTGGTTATTGCAATAACATTTTAGTGCCATTTTATCTGAGAGTTCATGGAATGTTTTAAAATCCAAGCCTAATGGAAGCCAATCAATCATCACATTTTCAAAGAACAAATTATTTAAGTTTTTGTACTACATGGAGCTAATCACTGCACAGAGATATCCTATTGTTTTGACTGATGTCATTCATTTTTCTTCAGGCTGACCTGATTGATAGTCTAAGTGCTGAAGTTAACCAGACAAATGGATATGTACTTCTGCGGTATTTCCAGTCCAGCTGCCTTTTTAGCACTAAAAACTTCATACGCTTGATAGCAACATGCAGCTGCTCCTGCTCATACAACTGAAATTAAAGTCTGGAACTGAAAGTGACAGCCTACACTTTTTCCTCTTACATTAAGGATTTTGTCCATGATGCCTCGGAGCAATCAGCAGTTATAAATGAGCTGTATTAAATCCATGTCTATATTTGAGTATGTGGTGGTCCCGTTTCCAAGTTCCCACTTCCACATCTTAAAACACTTATTAATAGCATTGCTGAGACACCCAAGTATTATTGCGTCCATTTCTTCCTGTCCTTTGCAAACTGGAATCCAGTGCTGTGTCATATTAAGGGTGCTGCTTTCCGTAAGAAAAAAAAATCCTCAACGTGCCAAAAATGAGCTAGACTTCATCAGGGGAAATGACTAACTGAAATCAGCAGGATGATTACATGATCAAGATGAGTAAAATTTGGCTTATTGCATGCAAAATCTTCTGTCACAAGGATCCAAACCTCTCCAAAGCCTGTGAAATCTAACACGAGACAGTTCCAGCCCAAAGAACTGACGAGATTCTTTTATTTAATGTATTACGTTACTTCTTTATTGGCTGACACGTACTATAAAAAGATTTAAGAAAGGTTCACATGAAGAATTAAAGGAAAAGCTTGCATATCCACGATTTTTCATTTATGCAGTCACCAGACCAAATATATCTCTGGATCCAACCATTTATATTCAAAGATATTAAAGCACAAATACATTTTGCCTTTATACTCTGACAGACAACATAAGCAAGTTATACATGTTTTTGATTGTTTAATCTAAATTTACATTTTGAAGCCTGTCCCAGTATTCACTATGAAGAAAGTATCTGCATTGTTCTCTTTTGCTGCTAATGGGAAAAGTTTTCAGCCCCTGGAACCGTGCGAGCAAAGCTGCCAGTTTTTTGACATGAGTTTAATATTGCAAACACAAGCTGCACATAACTGCACTTAGAACAAAATGGCAGAGCTGGAAAGAAGAGAGTGGTTTACTACCTGACAGAACGTGAGCATCTCTTCATATGGCTGCATTTTTGCACAAACACATGAAACTCCAGAAATGAAACTGTTTCATGCAGACTGTTTCTTTGAGCAAGCATGTAAAAACATTAACATGTGCATATATGCGCGTATGTGTAAGACAGTGAATAAAATATGAAATAACTCTTTCATATCTCTTAAAATCATTCCCACTCATTCATCACTGGTGACGAAGGAACAGACTCTTGAAGAGCAATTCCTAAGTAAAACCATATTATCTATCGTTTACATGCAATGAAACGGACAGGCTGGATTTCGAAGGAGCTCTGCTTCATGTACACACAGCACTCATGCGATGCTTCGAAATACAAGTGTCTGCTTTAAGAGTTTATGTTTTTGCAGCAAAAGCAGGAAGCAGAAATCTAAAATATTCTCTTTATGTACTGGTATTGTTTTCTAAGTATCACTGGCAAAGTTTCTGCTTTGTTTTAATTTGCAATTACGTTAAGTACAAGCAGGCAACGTACTCTGTCTCCCACTGCCTGTAAGAAGTGTTTGTGGTGTAGAAGACTCCAATACCATATACTGTGGACTTTGCAAATGGAATTTTAACTGTGTGCCACCTGACAAGAGTGCTCATATATGGTTTGAACACTGTTATCCTCATAGAAATATTCACCCTGACAGCTGTGAGTTAAAGCTGCAAGAAAAATAACAACAAAAGTCGAGCATGGAGCATAACAGAAAACAACTGCAGGTATCAGTTCCAGCTGTGACCAAAATAACCCACTATTTAATTCTACCAATTCTAACAATTTTTTAGAAACGCTATTAATCAGCCTGATTCTCCTTGTCATTAATTTAATGACATGTTTAATGACATCTTTATCTCCACTGGAAGAAAATGATTCAAATTTCTGCAACGTTATTTGAAAGATCAATTACTCACTGACCACGGAAACACCACAAATACTATAAATGAAAGCAAATTGCAGAGAGTATTTTCAATCTGTGCTTGTTGAAAGAGCAAGTATATTTGTGAGTGTAACATCCTTCCCCTTTTAAAATTAGATGTATTAATACTCAGCCCAGGGTTCTGATGCCACAAACTATTTTCCAAGCCGTTCTCAATCAAAAAATGTCATGCAGTGGTTCTATTGACTCATGTTCAGCTGAAGCCAAATAATCACGAGACAAATATTTTCAAGTGACAAATATCTATCAGTGAGAATAATGAATTAAGCCCCAGTCTGAGGTTGATTCCATGAATGCTTGGTTGATACCTGACATGTGAATGCTGCAGGCACTGTCACAGCATTCATTCAGCAAACCATTTGCAAACTGGAGAATACTGGACTAAGCTTCACATTCATTCCAAAATTTCATATAGAAACACCTGCTCTCATTTAAGAGTAAAAAAAAAAAATACACCTCAAACTGAAATCTCTTGCAGTGTTGTACACAGTTAATAAAGCAGACATATTTAAGAAATAAGTTATGAGAAGCAAAACTTTTTGCAAGTACATAGCACCTGCACCCACAAAGGTTTCTATGATGAGCTGAGTGAACATTTATTGCATCTCCTGCCTTGTAAGCACACAATTCCCTTCTGTTTTAGCCTTCATGTTTACGTATACATAAGGTCTGGTTCTGAGATATCTCTAGACTTTGCAAAGTTGACAAAATCCCTATAAAAGTGAATTCTTTATGAGAATTCTAGACAAACATGAGAGCAAATTGGATATATTTCTTCCCCATATGAATACTACATAGGGAAGCATTCTGTCAGTCATCTCTGTAGGAGTGACACTTTGTCTTACAACACTCCTCACCTTTGCACAAATTTTGTTATTCCACCCTACCCTGAGAACCTCAATGAAGCCAGTGGAGTTGAAACCCCTGACAGGAAGCAGACAAAACAGATTATTTCTTGATTTTTTTCTTGAACATCCTAAACTAAAACAGCATTACATATAACAGAGCCATAGACATTAATATGTTAGCATTGTTGGCTGTGGCATTTGCCAAGGAGTTGGACAGATTAGAAGAAATCTTGATTAAGGTAGATCAAAATGATTAGGTATGAAGTGTCCAGTGAGCATTTACTTGATAAAGTACAGTAAGTAGTTAAACTGTGGAATTTCAGAGCAAAAATATCACATCAAAAGTCAATCGTTGACTGGAATTTTAAACAGTCACTGCTTAAAGTGAGTGTAAAATGAAATGAGTTTCACTTAGACTTTTGTCAGTATGTAGAACAAGAATTATAAAAGCCCTAAAACCAAGAACTTCCAAAACACAGAATATAGAAATTCTCGGTTCACTGAAGAATTAATGGACTCAGTTCATAGCTGGAATAGGTTTAAGGTCAGGATTATTACTCCATATGGAGCTGAACTTTGGACAAAACACTCCTGGACATTGACTGGCAGCTACTCTGCGCCCATGATGTCTCCCTCCTTCATCACAGCTCCATCCTGGGGTACAGTTATCTCTCCTCATTCTGCTGACAACACTTGCTAGTGACAAAAGACATTCTGCTGCAGGAGGAAATGGCTTTTTATGGGTTTTCCCTTATTTCTATTTTACAAACAGCTTCAGGTGCACAGATGGATATGTGGGAATGCCTGATTGTACAAGCATTCCTTTTTTGTCTCTTCAGCACAAGAAATGCTGATTGTAGCAGTAACAAACTAAGTCAGAACACTTTGGTTCATACACTACCGGGGAGGTTCTGTTACCCTCAGAACTTGTGTTTTTCCATGGTGAGTAAGAATCGAGTTTTCACAGCCATTTTATATTTCACATTCAGAGAAAAGATATTCCAAATCTTGAAAAAAATCAGAACATTCTCCGAGGAAGAAAAAAAGACAACCTTTCAGTAGATGACTTACTCAGAATCTTTAACACTCTTAACTTTTAAATTCAGTCCTTTGCTATGTCTCCTGTTCACACGACCTGCTCGCACAGGCTTTATACCCCCAGGTAATCATCTGTTCCTTCCTTTTCATCTCTGTAAAACATGCAACAAACAGAAACTTACGCTGACACTTTCATAAATTTATTTTTCAGTTGAATTTACGTCGTAAGAAAATGTATTTTAGAGTCCTTGATGAAAATTATAGGAAGAAAAGTAAACTTTTACAGAGCCACAGGCACAGACAAATGAGGGACCACTATGATGACCTCTCCTGACCTCCTGTGAACTCACTTCACATAGAACTTTAGCTCTCACCTTCATAGTCTGAACGCAACATTTATTTACCTATTACACATCTTTAATAGAAATGCACAGTAGAAAAATTTCAAATGAAGAGATCTCTACATAAACACAGGCAATGGATATGTCCAGTAGTCACTTAGGACAAAATTCAATCTTTGAAAAGGGGAAAGAATTGAGCCCTGCACTAAACACAATGCAGAATTCTCCATTCTCTATGACAAGAGCTTTTTCCCAGCCTTCTCTGTTTTCTCATTCCTAATTGCATTTTATTTTTCACGATGTTTAGGTTAACCTGGTTCCCATTACAACTTCTCCGAATAAAAAAACATCGGGTCACAGTTTATAAATAGATGTGGCAAAAAGGAAAGCTTTCCTGGGAAGTATAGAACATGAGTACAGCATGACAGCAATTTCTGTAAACAGAAACATGTTTATATCAAATAATACATTTGCTGTTACCCCCCCCCCCACACACACACCTACAAAACTAACCAGAAAACCTCCCATGCACCAACAACTATGATTTTCCTGTAACATCACTAGAAATTACTTGAAGTCTGTGTGTTCAGCTGGGTGATGTGAATTTGTCTGGTATGCGTTTGAGAAGGAGCTGCTGTTTAATGTTGATCCAAAGCTGCTTCACACATAAAGCAGAGTATCCACGCAGGGATCAAAATACATCCATCCTCATTCCTGGTGTCACATTCCCACGTGGGAACCTCCCTGCACATTCCTGTGCTGGCAGCACCTCGGCTCTCGTGTCAGCTTGCAGAGTGCAGGCTCCTGGTCCCAGGGCAGCAAGAGGATGCTGACACCCACAGCAGGGGAATTTCTACTCCATCTCAATCTCTGAAAAATCCTCTCTAACACATAGCTTTCCTCCACACTGGAGGAAGTACGTGGCCTGAATTATTACTCAGATTAGCTGAGGATCACGTATCTCAGGGACAGGCAAGGAGATAAGCCTTATCAGATCAGCTAAAGTGATGTTTACACAGTAGCACTGGAAAAGTCGTTGGAAAACCATGCAGCATTGTGCTGTTGGGCCCAACCAAGGGCATCAAAGCCCTTTGTGCAAACACAGGGGTGATTTAACACCTCCAATATTCCAACTGAATAATTTCAGAGTTTTGTTAAGCGCACACAGCCAGATCCTGATTTTGTAGCACATGCATGCTTTAAGCTCACACTGGGGTAGCAGAAAAGGGGAAGCTCGTACCTATGAAATGGAGGAAACACAGCACTGTAACTGATACACTGTCTAACAGGCAACTAATGTAAATCTTTCAGCAAAGGGGAAATATGCTTTGAATGTTTACTTTGAGTGATAAGGGCCCCTGATACATTTTGAACCTGCTCAGATCTGTAAAGAATTTCGCCAGGAAAGCTTGTGAGCATTAGTGCAATGAGTGGTCAGAAAAGGCTGGACTGCCAGAACTATTTGCAAATATAAAATACATAGCTGGGCAATGTGCTAAATGGAGCCTTTAACTTTGAGACTAATATTTCCTAATGTTTATTTAAGAGCCCACAGTGATGGGAATTGCTGAGTACAGGTATCATGTTATTCCTATTAATGGGAACGAAGAATAACACACAAGAAGTTAAGCAATTGTTGAGTTTACTCCAACAGAATCTAATCCAATTTCCATTTTAGCAAGAAATTGAGTTTTGTAACACTCAGATACATTTTGTCTTTATAAAAAATCTTAAGTGCTAGTTGCTGCATATTCTAAATTTCACAAAAAATGTAAAACAGATTTAATTTTCAGATGTTTTTCCTTAAAATCTTGAATTAAATATCAACATTTGAAACATTTTTATTCAGATTTTCTATCCATGAGAAGCCTGTGATTTTACTCGGCTATGGCTGAGAGCAGCACTGTTTAAATAAAATGCCCAAAACAAAAATCTCTCGAGTCAATGGAAAGACTTGCACTGGCTCCAACTTTCATTCAGAAAACATTTTTCTCCACCAACATACTTAAGCTGTTAAAATTAAAATGCAATTTAAGCAATTACATAAATAAGAGCAAGAAATGTTTCTTTTCCTAAGTGCAAGCAGGTGTAGAGCACCATCAAGGCTACGCTGGAAGAGCCACAGTCCTCCTTTACGTGAGCAGTGCCGAAAGAGACCAAGACAAAAGTAACAAAACATGGCAAACCTTAAACAAGATTAGTCCCGTTTACATCCTGTTGTGCAAACAGATCCACAACATCATCTGTTTGAACTGCATAGTTATTACTGTTATTACAAGCCAACGTTAACACAAATATTCACATTACTTCACGAGCACAACACAAAGAAATACATAACGTGTATACATTTAAACAACACAGCCGTGATGCTTTGCTTGGATGACTGATCAATTAAACAAGTAATTATATTTAAAAGAAATCCAAGCTCATCTACCCATTGATTTAGTTTGAAGTGCAAAGTTTACTATGCACTGCTGCTATAAAGCATTATCTTCACTGGAATTACACTGAGGTTTTCCACAAAAATCTGACTCAAATATACAAGGAAGTTGCAGAATTTCCTTCAAAGCATTTTAAATGAGAGATGCTTTCATTCTTATGCTTCCAGAACCCAGCTCAGCCCTTCAACGCCCAGATTTCTGCCTTTGCTGATAGTACAGATTCCAAAATTAAGTGAGCAGAAAATTATCTCAATTCTTTGCAATGTTTCTGAAAATAAGAATTACAAATGAGGCTCGCAGCTACAGCAGTTCAGAAGCTACACTTGTCACACAATGTATAGAAGTTAGAGAACATTACTTATTAATAAGAGCACCTCAATTACTGGAACAGTTGCATTTTTATTCTATTAGTTCCAAATGCTCAATATTTGCCATGCTGACGTATACCTAGAGAAACTTCCTAATGAATATCTGCCACATATTCATTAGGAAGGTTCTCTGTAGTTAACCAGAAAGTGAAACACTGAGCTAGTGAGAACTGATCTTGAGTTACAGCTAAGGATCATACTATAGAGTTCTGTATAATATCAGGACAATGCTTTTTTGGTTTCTAACAGTTTCTCTTTAAAACAACTTCTCCACTTTCACCACTATTAGGTGGTGCTTTCTCATTCCGTGTGGACAAATAAATGTTATTAATGAACACTTCAAATCCCTTTTTGTACACACTTTTTCCCTTGATTCCTGCTTAGCTATGAAATAAAGCAGAATATAAAATCAGAAGGCACCAAAAATTTGTATAGATGGATATATCCATCAACTAAAATTGCACTCGCTTCTTTTTGTACATATTTAAATGTTGCAATGACACTAATGGCAGATAATTTTACTATTCTTATTATGATCTTCCGCGATATTTTTCTATAGAGCTGTGTCTTGCTACCAGAAATCAGGTGATGAGCAGCTGCAGAATTTGCTGCTCTACACTGCTAAGGCTGCATTTTTTGCTGCCTCCTTCTCATACCAATTACGTATTCCGAAGTTTTACTGGAGACAGACAAAACATTACTGAGGAACAGCATTCGTGCTGCTTCCTCAAGAACCAGCTGACCAGACGGGAAGCATTCACCCCAAGGACAGAAAGGCACGGCAGAAAACACAAAGAGGATTCAACACTTCTTTCGGCGCAAGACGACAGATACTTCAACGCTTCTTCGGTTGCTTTAGGAGAGTCTGGAAGCAGCAAAAGGAGAAGACAATGGCGTGCAGCCCGTTTTCTAAAGAAACCTGCTTCGGAGCGGGGCAGCCCCGGCGCCCTCGCGCCACCGCCTGCAGCGCACGGCCAGCCCGCCAGGGGGCAGCACAGCGCAGCGCCGCCGGGGAGAGCGGCGGTCCGCGCTGCGGTTTTAGCGGCGCGGGGCGCCCCGCGAGCGACCCGTTCATTTACACACTATTTCTACAACAAGAGCTATAAAAGAAAGGCTGATGGACTGCTCGCACTGTTATACACCAGCCTTCAACACAGAGCACAACGCAGAACACGTTAATCTTCAGGGCACGCAGCACTTCTGTCCGCTGAGGAGCCCTGCAGCTCCAGCGCAAGCAACGCTTCTGTAAGGACCTTCCGAAAGCATCCTGGGGACTGGAGCTGCGAGACTGCAGCAGCACTTTATGATGAATGCGTGCAGGCGTAGAGGAGTTTGAGAAGCAGATATAAAGCACAGGAAGCTCGACAGAAAGACACACTCATTCCAACAGGCTTCAATTTAAACCCGTGTGAATTACTATATCCCGCCTACCAGAACCTGTGATTAGCTACTTTGATTTGTACTTGTGTTCAGCCATGTGAAACGATGCACACAATTACATACATATACATTTATGCATAGGAGCATTTTTTTTTGAGAATGCTTTTCTAGACAGCTAGCAAAAACCAGTACCTGCTAGTACAGCTCCAGTTACAAAGAATTCTGCACTTTAAAAAATAAAGTGAAGATATTCCAAGTGCTGGCTAGGAATTTGCACAGCACTCATCCTAAGATTAATGGAAAGCACACTGTGAAAACTGCACAAATCACCTGGAAAACATATCCTGAGAAGCAAGCCAATACTTGCTAAGGGACTTCTTTCCTTGCTTTTTCACAGGGAAATCCATTGGTATTAGGGGTACTGCTAATCCTAAGGAAGGATAATACGACTTCTTCCCTCAAATGTGAGAACTTTCGAGAACCTTCAAAGCAATTCTTCATTCTTTGAATTTGTTCCTAACATTAGGAACTGCAGAAACATTCAGTGCTGGATAAGTCTTCTCAGTGTATTCAAAGCAGTACTGGATGCAATGTAAGAAGCGGTTTGGCCTTTTAAGAAAACCATCAGTTCAAAGTATTTTCAGCATAATCCAGGACACTAAATCACTAGTTAAAGAGAAACATTTACTGACAGCTTGAGTACAAATGTTTTATTGTGAAGAGCAATGAATATAATGACCAGAGCTGTAGCCTCTTGGTCTGGCTAAACAAGGTAGTGGCATTGGTGGGTACAGAGGATTAAAATGTCATTGCTAGGGCTGAGCTGGCAAGCTACAAGGAAAACAGGAAGAGTGCCCAGCAGGCCTATTAAAGCTTTAGAAGGATTTTTGTAATTTCTGTCAGTGCAACTCTAACTGAGATAGCATTATTTACTCCAAAGAAAGCAAACAATTAATTAAAGCCAATAAAGCTGTTGCTAAAGTTTAATAAACTGGAAGACAAGCTGCCCCCAAACTGATAGGCTGTCTTGGTGCTGGCTGAACAAACCTACATGCAAAGGTTTCCATGGGGTATGTCCACACTGCAACTGCAACTAAGACGAGCTTGCTTTCATCGAGAACCAAAACAGCTATAATTTTATATGTTCCAGTATCTGTAGCAGTGTCAGTGCAGCAGCACACATGAGCTGGACATCCATAGACCCTATGTTTGTGAAGTCCAAAATCAAACCCAGCTGCAGTAACACAGCCACCCAGATTGGGGCAGATGAACTACTGAGCTACGTGGAACAGAACTGCACCATTAGAGCAGCTCGAGGTCAGGGCTAGTATCCTGTCAAACTTTCTCAGAGAGAAAAGAAACCAAACCTGCTTTATGTGTTCAGAGCCTGCGTTCCTAGACTGCAACATTCTGCTTAAGAAATTCACTGGTCTTCTGAAGAAGCAGCCAAATGCTCTGTGGCACCATAGTGCTCTGCATCTGATGCTAGCAGGCTCCTTCGCTTAGAAAAAAATAGCCCAGAACAAGTAGCTTGCCCATTTTTTACTAGATGAAGATACCAAACAATATACTAGCAGCATAATTACAGCCAAAGACTCATGGCAGAAACAAGATACTCTTCTGATCCAGCTAAATTATGCAAGATTATGCTCTGAATGCAACAGTATGAAACAAAGTGCAAGATTTATTTCCCTGCTAGCAATCTTATTTTATCATTTACAGCATTTTTATTGTCTTAGATATTCATTTTCTCTTTAGCTCACAAAATACCGTTCACACTCTTAAAAGGAAGAATAAGTTGCTATCCATTGACTTCATTCACAGGATTATCCACATGTGCTCTGTGATGAGGGAGCTACCATAACCAGTTCACCATTTTGTTGAAAAAAAAAGTAAATTAGCAAGCAAGAAAGTATGCACTGGCTTGTCAGTTTTTACATTAAGGCTGCCTCAGGGGAGCTCGCACTTGCATGCTTTCCTCTAGGTCAGAATTTCTTTTTAATCCACATAGTCTGACTGCTGAAGCATAACTCATTTCTTCTTTAATTGAGTCTAAAGGTTAGAAGTACATTGTTAAAAGAAACTGTAATAGTCCTTTAAGTCTAGGGTTAAATTAAATGCTACTTAGCAAATATGTTAAGCTCAGTACTTTGTGTTTCCAGGTTTTACTGAATGAGATATTGCACCCCTACTGAAAATGGATGAGGATGACAGGAGTGCAGGAAAACCCAGCACAAATGCTATTTTCTCCCCCAGCTGGAGAACTGCTTGCTTACTCTTTATCAAATACAAAGTGTGACCAGATATTCATTTATCTATCTGAATAAAAGGGCATTCGTAGTTAAAAAGGAAATGTATTGCGGAATGAAATGTTCTGGATTTTTCAGTGCTGTTGACAAATTATATAAATGCTAACGTAACAAAGAATAATATCTCAATTCCCAGATGGCATGAAGTGCACCTCTTAAGTAGGAATTAAGAGACATCACTTAAAGTTACTATTGAAATTACATGCAATAAATCTCTGTGTTAGATCATTTTAATCGAAAGGGTGCTTTTAGCATTTTGACTCTTATCTATTTACATATATTTCCCAGGAAATAAAGAAATGCTCTGACAAGAACACAGATATGGTAACTCCACGGACAAAACCTTCACACAGTCACAGCAGAGTCCCAGTTAATGCAGTGGCATCTCACTTCCCCCAAAGCCTTCTACCTGCCCTCCATGAACTCCTTCCCACCCAGTGCTTCCCTGTCCTGAGTACCACTCCCTGCTCCCCACTCTGCTATTCACATTCTCGATTGGCTACAGGTGGCAAAGGTAACTTCTACTTAGTCCTCTTTCAGCACTTTTCTTTAGACCTTTTTTCCAAGCTGGAAACTTGCACATGTTTTAGTCTAGACATGAATACACTGTCTGTTTTTGCTCCTCAGACAGCATCTTTTCACAGTAACTTCACACATTATAGCTGAAAGTGGAACCTCGATATTTACCATTGGGAGAACAGAAAAAAACCATCACCATTTTGGCAATCCAAACACTCTGCTTCCTTGGGTATCCTTTACTGAATTCTGATGGGGAGTAGGGGCCACAAAGAGCAGAATTTACCACTGAGGAATATTTCTCCAGGGAAGTTGACAATTCTGTAAAGCAGAGAAATTTCCTTAGCTGCCCCTGCTGAGAAATGGTCAGGAGTCCCTCACCAACACCAGCAGTTGAGGAGGCTGGAATGCTTTCTCTGAGTTAAAGCAGTGTCCTGTTGGGAGCTGTTGCAGCACAGTGAAAATCAGAAGTTTGAGGCAAACCTGAAGTTGGAAGGGTGCCTTAATGCCACTGTTGCGTTCTGCTCACTGAGATTCTAAAGACAACATCAGTTAATACCCACCCTTGTACTGTGCTTCCCACTGAAATAAAACAGCGAAAAACCAAGGTCTTAGCATACCTGAGACAAATTAAAAACCATTACCAAAGGATGCTCATTATTTTTTCATCAGACTGATTTCTAGGGTTTCTCAGTAAGTGCATTCCATCACAAACGTACCGTCTCTTAAAGGTTGTGAAATTCCTCCTTCAGACCTCACTCTGTTCATCTCTCAGTACCCAGCTTGTGCCCCAAGCCTAGGCCACATTACTACTCACGGTTCATGAGCGCTAATACAGATTTTGTTTGAAAAGCCACACGTTAGCAAACCACAGTTATTTGCAAGCCTGGTCCAGGGCTAGTGTCAGACATCAACACATAAGCAGCACAGATATTTTATTTAATTAAGTCATGCCATCTGGGCTAACAATGAAGGTACTCATGTGCTTTGCCTTTACTTTCTGACTGTAGAGCTCTTATCCCCTCAAAATTGTTCTAAAAGCCAAATCTTTACAGAGTTCAAGGAACAGTTTCAGCTGGTACTTGCATTAGGCTGAATTTTTGCTGCAGTGTATAAGGATTTTTCCTATCCTAATAAACTGAGCGACTAGACGGCCACAGATTTATGTTCCTTACTCTAGTCTTAATGCTGCATCCACCATGCAGGAAATTACTAATGAGCAACCAAAAGAACTGTGCTATATATAGTACTTGTACATACTACCAGGTAGCCACCAACTTTTATTCTGCCAAAGGTTCTTTGCTACGAAAAAAGAAAGGTAGCACCAACCAGCCAGTTATAAGGCAGGGAGAGATGCCACTCCAGACCACTGCAATCACCCAGTGCTGTGGCATGCAGTCCTTGTGCGACTCCCAAATGTTTAAAGATAAAGTGTTTTGATGGCTAGCTGAAATGCAGAGTTCAGCCAGATGTGATTAAGTCACTGTGCATTCTCTGACAATGCATTACCCTCATTCTCCATTTGATACAGAGAGGATTTAATCCTGGGAACGCTGTTAAATAGGAACTGTTTTGCTGAACTTAAGCCTGTGCTCATGAAAAAGTAATATTTTATTACTGTATTAAACAACATAATACTGAGGATAGCTATAATATTCAGCTTTTAAAAGTTTTATGGAGACATCTTCACCAAACATGTGGTAGGGAAGCAGGGAATGCAACATAAGACCAGAATACCATTCTGCCACTCTAATTGCTGTATGCCATGTATGCAATCCCAATCTTTGCGATTCCCAGTAACAATTTACACCTGATTAATTAAACAATGAATTCTAACATTACATTTTAGCACAAAAAAAAAAGTAAAAAAATGTCCATCACCGTGTTATTAAAAACAACAACAAAAAACACATCCTGGGAAACAGCATCACAGAGCATTTTCAAGGGAAAGGGTATTTTTACATTCCTATTTTTCCAAGTTTCTGTATTTAGAAATGCTGGGCATGAAGTCAAACATTTTCTTTTTACTGAAGCAGATGCGAACCGCTGAAACTTCTCACGCTCTCACTACCATCTTACATTAAGAGTAACAGTAAGTACTCCTAAGCACTAAAATATCTGTGTTATAGACCTGAACAACAAATGGACACTTCAGTCAAGGGCTATTTAATATCATCAGTAATAAACAGTCAAGGATCAAGGACAGCTGCAAATGAATTTCTTCAGCATCAAGCATATTCTGGGCTACCACAGGCTTCCTATTATTCTATGATTATGGCACTTACCACGCACAGACAGTTTTAATGGATCCGAAAGAATGATAACAGAGGTCATTATGAAGTATTTCCTTAATGCACTTGATGCTCTTTTTCCTTGCTTCCAAAAATAAAATTGCAGTATTTTAACATAGCTGGTTTATGTAGTAATGAAGTTGGAATATCCAGCAGTAATGACGATAAAGTGCAGAACGGAAAGACATTCGGTGGAAATTAAAGAACTGGAATGTTCTTTAGTGTGTCAGCTGATAAACCAAAGAAAAAGGCCAACATCGTAATGAGTGACCTGTCTAAAAAAAAAAGAAAAAAGAAAAAAAAGGAGGGAAACATGTATGGCAAACCCACTCCAAAGCGTTCAAAATCAGGGCATTTCAAGAACTGCTAACACCTTAAGAAATACTTCAGAAACTATTTAAGAGGATATGAATATTGCATGCAGAACATAACATTCTTTTAGGTTTGTTAAGAACAAAAACTGGCTACCAACGTATCTACTCAAATCTGACCTAAGGGATTAGATCAGCGAGTTCTATATAGAAGTTAAACAACAGTACTAATAAATAAATCAATTGCACTGCTAACCATACTCAGACTTGGGGGAAAAAATGAACTTGAGAGCATTAGGAAATTGCATGTTTGGGTAAATAGGAACTCTCCATATTTCCATATGGCATGACTAGGAATGAAACTAAAGCAGTCGTCTCTTGCATATAGCACAAAGAACTCATCATATATACAACACAAAACACTCTTATTGCTACAGGCAGTTATTGCATTTGTGAGGTGATGCACAGTTCCAGCTCCCAACTGGGAGGAACTGTTTTTAAAAAACTGAATACAAAGAATGAGTCCCTTGATGACGAGATGGAGGAGCTCATTTTTCCAATCAGAAAAGAATTGTGAAGACTTTAAATGCAAGAGCATAGGAAAACATTTTGAGAAAGGACAACTGGCTAAAGAACAGATAGACAAGAAAAGGACTGTTACGCTAGCAACATACAAGTCTGACAGTGCAGTGTCATTAGTGACACTGAAGCACATTAGAGAAAATATCTTGCTAAGATATAAAGTTGAGCACTGAGGCATCACACATCTTTTGTAAAGTTTATAAAGTCATGCTTTGGGAAGTACAGCTATGTCACAAGGCATACAAATCATTAATTTTTTAGGTGTAGGGTACAATGATTGCCAGAGTTTTTCCAATTTATAATATGAATATATCTAATGACATCAGAATGACAATTTCTTCAAAGCATACAAGTTCTGACAAGCTACATTAGCCATCCAGAATAGACTATGCATAAGCACGTAGGAATTGAAGACAAAGATCACAGTAGAAAGCATTACATGCTGAGCTGAAAAGCAGACTGGAAATGGGCATAAAGATGAAGTCATCTCACAATAATATAATCATTGCTCCTTTGTCCCAGGACAAAACATATTCTGAAGTCTGTCCCATTTGAATTAATCACATTCTTAATTTCAGTGTGCTTTCAAGATGTGGCTTAAGTATTTTACTGATTGGGATTAATCCATTTTACAGTGTCAAAGTTTTAACAGTAAGACAGACAGAAAGACCTCTGTCAATCTACTCAGATACTTGTGACTTATTTGTTCGGGCTATGTTATGATACAAGTCTGTAATTTGAGCTTTCTCAGGTTTTACCCATTCCAGAAGGTGGGCACACTTAAGCTAAAGCTTTACACTTCAGTTGAGTCCCCAGTTAACTAGCTGCCAATCAAAGATGAAAAAGAATAATCTTTTCATTGCATAGAAGATCTTGGTGAGGAAGTCTCAATCCTATAGCCCCTGTCTACATAGCTTACAGAGTTCCTGAATCTCCTAGAGCTACCGCTATATAAGTGATTTATAGGTTCTATTTTTCTGAAGCGGACAAACAGTGAAAAGGAAGGGAACTCTGAAAGTTTCCTTCAATTATGCCTTTATGAAGGAAAATGCACAAAAGACCTGTACATTATATTTGAACTAAAACTCAGCAGTAGTTCTTTGTACTCTAGGTCCAGTATAAAAACTTGTTAAAACAAAACTTCAAGAATGCAATGACTGATTCATAGCAATTGAAGATCAGCTTATGTTTTCTTTTTGGCCTATACATTGTCCACCACTTAAAATTTGCTGAGAATTTCCTCTCTCAACTCAGCTTTTAGGAGGAAAATAAAATAACCGTTTTAAACCTAAAGTTGTTGTTCACATTTCTGTTGGCTGCAATGAGGTATCAGCTGTTGGTTAATATTTAATCTAATCATTCTTCGATTTCAGAAAGTTCTCTGAAGTCACTGAGCAAATGCTCCTGCATTTGCTTGCTCACAGGTATATATGTGTATCTGTATTTAGCTACCATAGTCAAACTACGTTTGTATGCGTGCACGTGCCTAAATATTTTAGATATCTACAAACACTCCACCTCTCCGCTTCCTTGAGAGCACGATAAAACCCTTACTGACATAAACTGATCAATATTTCAACCCAATGATTTTTTGCAGGGGCTTCCAAACAGGTGTTAAGATCTATAGATATATCCAAACCTAAAATATTGAGTCAAAATATTAAGAATCACCGTTTAATGCTATTTATTTCCAGCAAAATTATGTCAGACTGTCTTTTAAATAGCCTTTGCTAAATTTTCCCTCTGCTGCTTCACCTGATTGGATTAATCTGTTTTCCACTCCATGGTATGAAATAACTGTGCAGCAAAGTGAAAAAAGAAATCCCAAACAGAATATAAAATTAGATATAAATTATTTGAAAGTATGTTACAGCAAAGGATAAAAACACATAATTCCATCAATGAAAAGAGTCGACTGTCAAAAATTCAACACACAAAGTACATATGAAATATACAATCTGTTTTTTTTCACGTTTGAAAAATTACATTAATCCTTTTAGTGAATTTTTTTAACGTGTGGAGTACATTAGTCTGGATTAACGGATGGTGTTTATCATACTTCGTATTGTGGTTTCAGGAAATAGTCTGGCAACGCTAGGTTTCTACAAATGGATTTAAAATTAATCAACATCTATTTATGAGAAAGTTTAAACCATTATTAATGCACTGTAAATACAGATCTCCTTAGAGCTGACCCCAAGTGTCTACCATCTGCTGAACTGTTGTAATCACATTTTTAAAGAGCATGGTCATACATAATGATTCTTCTCAGGAAAGAGCATCCTTAAGTACATCAGCAACATTTTAAATTCCACTTGTGTAATGCAATAATTTCCTACTGCCCTTTGCTAAGGAAAAAAGCATATGGCAGTGAATAGAAGCCAATCAGGCAATCCTTGATTTCTTTTCAGTGCTGCATGGATGATGAAGGGCTTTTTATTTATTTTTAGAAAAAGTAACTAAAAAACAATAGCTCTGAGATTTCTTTTTTAAATTAAATGCAAATTTTACTGGTAAATTAGTTTCAGTGTTAATATAAGCTTACATAACATCAAATCTAAGTACTAATGGAGTGGTAAATTCAGACATATTACACAATATGAATTAAAGCACAGTTCCAGCAAAGCCAGCTGAATCAAATACAAGTGCACCAAATAACTAAATTTGAAGAACTTCAGTAATTTTTTTCTAATCCTGACAGCATCACTCCATGTTAATGAACAAGGTACGAGGCATCAGTTTACAACTCATCTATTGGAAGCAGGTACAACTCACCCTGCACTCACACGATTTACACACCAAAGACAAGTGATGCTATCCACTTAAGACATTTAATTTCATTTTATGGGACAAGTGGGAGAGGGGGGAGGAGAACCTGCATCCAGATCATCTTTCTGTTGACATGGCACTTGTCAGCACACAGCACAGCTACACATTTAAAAATATATATATTTAAAAAATATATTGGTGCTTATCACACCCTAGTATCTGTTTAATTCCAACATATATTCAGCAGTCACTCATTCTTCCAAGAGATTTCTGTAGCTTTTTCTTTCTTTTTTTATATCTGAGACACTGTTCACTTTTCAAGTCAAACAATTATCATTCCAGCAAATGTTTCTAAGTTCAAAATATAACACTTTATCCACAGGTTGTTTAAAAAAAAATTACTTCAAGAAAATTAAGCATGAAGTTCATTCATCACTGCCATCTGTATAGGGTCACCATGCTTCATGTTATTTTCATTGAAAATCATCGCTCTTATAGATAAACAGAATAACTACCACTAAAACAATTGAGCAATTACTCTTCATTTTTATTTTTAACTTTCTTCTAATGCTAGTAGAACTAAATATACTTGTTATTCTCCCAATAAGGACGAAGGAAAGAAAAAAAAAAATCAAACCAGAACAAAACAAACCAACCACAAAATCCCTAACAGTCAAACAATCAGATTTTCAGCTTTCAGCCACAAGGTCAAAATTATCAGCAGCTATTAGTAACAGAAAATCATTCTCATGGGATGCTTTTATAAGTCCAACACAAAATAACATTACCATTGCAGGTCTGCAAAGTTTGCTGAGCTTGCTTCATATTAACTTAACAAATCATTTTCTCAAATATGGCAAACTTGATTTCACTTGTTCAATCAGTCTTCCACTGCCCCAAAATAGTTCATGATTTCTCAGAGAACATGGAGAAATCTCACAGACCTTGAAATGGCCTAGTGAGCCTACATGAGCAACTTACTGCAGTAAAGACACCTGTGACTACAAGCTGCCAAGGAACCCTAAAAGGTAGAATAATAGAAGTAGAATTAATTTCCAACTTGATGGAAATTAAATGCTAACTTGAATGCGTGAGGTGACATTTATCAATGCACGTTCAATCCACTCAGGTCCATTATCATTTTATCTTTTGAAGAAATTGTTAGACAAGCCTGTTTATATAGAATCAGTGCTATCTGCAGTGATGGAGCTTGGTGTTTATTCTGTAACTTAGCAATATTCACTGGAATTTGGCTGTCAGGAAGAAAAGATTTGAGTGGACATAACTTGAGGAAAGCCTTCTGAAGCACTAGCAGCAGGCTGTCATTATGCAATTACTGCAGGTGATTACGCAGTAAATGCTAGAGCAGCCTTCACTTCCCAGGTTACTTCCAAAAAAAGTAATTGAGGACTCATTTTCAGTCATGAGGGAAAGCCAAATGAATTACTCCTTCACAATGGCATAAATTTACCTCCATGGAATGTGATGAATTTCCATGAGAGAATTATTAGTAACAGACATTCTCCTGTCTATTATCATCAAACCAATGGGCGAAAGAAAAGGTTTTAACATGACTCTGAAAGCTCCTCTGCAAGTTATCCTATAAAGGAAGCTGTGCTAATAATTTGCTTAGCCATTCTTTGCAAATTCCAACACACCTGGCACTCAGATCCAGAACTTACACAAGAAAAGACTTCACAGACAAGGCTCTGGTCACGTAAAAATCTGCCAGAAATCTGTAAAGGCGATGGCTATCAGTTGCCTTCACAGGCATTGTTCTTAGCACAGTACTGAAGCTTTTTGGAAATACTCAGTTATGGAGATGCCATTTCTGCACAAAGCAGCCAAAAATGCTCTCTGGAGAGTGATAGCTCTATTCAAACAAGGGCTCAAATAGCTACTGCCAACGTGCAGAAATAATTTCATTCTATGAAGAGTCATTTAAAATTTGAGGCTATTGTAATTATTAAATGTATTCATTAACTTAATTACAGAGAGAAATAATAATAAATACAGTACTCCATTTAATAACAATTTGGAATACAAACAGGCTTTTACAGATATCCCTACTTATGCCTTCTGCTTTTATTGCAAGATTATTCTTTTATTATCCACAGGTATTAACTTAGCACAGGTTATCAACTGCTTTAAACTGTTTATATCTTCTCCTGCTTCTGAGATGAAGACAATAGAATGCTTATTTTAAATTTAACTTATTTTAATTTAAGGCTGTAATCAAGATTTAAAACTTCAATCTATTGAAATATGCAGAGACACCTGCTCTCCTCAACTATTACTAGGAGAAGGTGAGCAGCCCTTCAAACTACGAATCACATGTTTTGGAATAGCCAGACAGTTCTTTATTAGTGACTAATGCAAAAGGAATGTACATAATTTGTCTTTTATAAGAATAATGACCCTTATGAAAGAAATAATCCTTAGAAATCTATTCAGGACTTTACACCTGTGTTTGCTCATGAATTTCTATTTGTTAGCAGACCAGTGACAAACACATTCATAATGTGATAGGTGTTTGTGTAGTATTTGCCCAAAAGCAATTAACATAACCTCTGTCAGACAAACAAAGCAAATCAGAGCTGAGTTGCTTTTGCTGCATTGTCAAAATCACTCTGCTAGCAAGAAATTAATGCTGCAGCCATCTTTCAACATAGCATTGTCATGTCTTCCTTTGCATTAATACCTCTGCATGCTTTTACCTTCACAAGGATTCTTCACATAAGCTCTGGGTTTCTTAGCCCTGCAGGATGGTGGGAAGCTTTCTACAGCACAATGCACACGGAAATCGACAAATGAATATCCTGGGAATTAACTTCAGTGTCTGATTTCTTTCAATTTTTCTATTAGATTAGGTGTTAAGTTTCCCATGTGCAAGTATAAAATATGTTGTTCAAATTCTCAGGTTTCCTGGTTTTAATATTAATAGTATTCTAATAATACTTTTATCTAATACACAGCTTATTCCATTTCAAGATTACCAGACAAAATGTAAAGAGAGTATTTAGCTATGCCTGTTACATTTCTCAGGAAAATGTACACTATAAAATCAAATCTGTAATTAAGGCATATATTATTTGGGTCAGTTTACAAGCATAAACCTACACACACACACACACACACACCTAACTGCGTAACTCATAAGCAAGTTCCATGATGTACAATACAGTAGCATTAACAAACAATATATCAGTCACAAATTTTAAATGCTGCTTTTGAGTTCTACACATCTGTTTCCATTATTATCTTTTAAAATATATGTGCTGCATACACAAACTCACTCTTGGACATCAAGCAACAGTGGAAGAGGACATGAGAAGAGCATGAGTGAAGCCCACAGATGCCAGGACAACATGATTCAAACACCGGATAATCCAAAATAGCCTCTTTCACACCAGCATGGTATGCTGGTTTGGTCAGAATGTATGTAGAATGAACTAAAGAATGTAAGTAGGCTTATTTATGAATATGATCTGAAGATTAAAGATTTTGCTCTTTTTGAATACAGAAGAAAAATATAGAGATTTACTTCTGCAAAAAGTATTATTTAAAAGTACTATTGATGACAGCAAATTTATTGAAGTCACAGAGCCTGAGGAACCCTCAGGTTTTTTTTAATTAACAAGTTTACAAAATTAAACAGACCAGTCTTTCCTACATTATTATTTGCTGTTGTTCAAAACTGAGTCAGACCTAAAAATTCCTATTGAGAACTTTAGCATGAATACCTTCCACCATATCAATTCTCTTTCTGAGTACCCACTGAGCTGCCCTCTTACGCTTCCCAGTTCTGAAGCATACATGATTGCTGGTGCTACGTGACTGAGCACTGCAGACCCCAGACAGCCTTTTCTAGAACAGTCAGCAAATCTTTAAAATCCACAGCTTTACTGGTGTAGGCAATTCTTAGCAAGACTGCCTTGCAGTTCGGCACTGCACTTTGCCAGGGATTCAAAATGCAGTTCTGAAAGCATTTCAGTGATACCATGGTACATACTTAAAGTGTCTTGGGAGACTTGAACAGAATTGCTTATTACTCCTGAAAATTGGGAAGCTGGATGCCAAATGTACCAGCAGCAAATGGCATGGTCTAGCAGACCACCACATGCAGGTCCTGCCTGGGTGATGCCACACAGAAGACCGTGGGGAATTGGAACTACACGCAAGGCTGAATGGTTAATGGAAAGGGCAGACAGCAAACGTGAGCTTGACTGAAAGGTGGAAGAACCTGAGAGTATAACTGATGGGGACTGAAAAGAGGTGTGAATCGTTTCTGTTGGGAGCTATTATTTTGTCAGATTTGATAGTCAAGGAGGGCTCTCAGGCAGCGCGCTTACACAGGAGCATTTGTGCACAGCTGTTACAGGATTAAATGCACCCCTCTTCACTCTCACTACCAGACCTCAACCGCCTTTGATTCTGTGCCTTATCCCAGCTGTGCATGGAATCAGTGCACAGAACCTTGGAGAAAACCCACCCTTTGAGTGCTGCCCAGCCTGCTTTGCCCACAGCCAGCCTACCAAACAGCCACTGCTCCATCCAATAGTGCATCTTTTGCTTTTCCACTCTCAAGGTCATCTATCCACCACATGTGTGATACAGACCAACTAGGCACATAGTCACACCAGTTTTCCAAACTCATTCACTTCATTGGACAGCTTTTCACAGAATATCCATTAGGAACACGGCCAACATCCCCAGTACAGACAATAACCACGGAGGATGGGGAAAGGGATTGGTCCATATCTCTTCTCTGCAGGAACACAAGCTGCCCCTAGTCCTGCTAGAGAACCGAGGGTAGGTTTTGCCACTTTCATGCCAAAAGGGGAAACAGTGAAGGGAATATTTTCAATATCTCACTCCTCAACAGATTTGGCTTAATAAGAGATGAGTAGGATAATAATAATAATGGAAAAACAAATGAAAAAACCACTGACGTGTCTAGCATGCTCAATCCAACCACTCCCCTCAGAATTTGGCTCCATTTATAAATCAAAACACCCAAAGCACAAGTTTCAGACCAGCTTTTCCATCCCTCACCTAAACTGCGCATACCTTTCACACAACTTCAAGTCTTCACACTCAGCAGATCACTCCTATTTCTGCTACGTTTGTCAGCGTCTCCTTACAACAAGCCCACAGTTCACTAACAGCAGCCGAACTGCTCTGTTAATCCCTCTGGAGAAAGGCACCTGCAGTGGTGTCAGATGCACAGTTATCTAGATAGAATCTAAAGGAAAAGCAAAACACTGTCAAAAACATTGAATGATTACTTCCTCCAGCATTATTTATTTCCTAACACCTCAAAGAAGAAGCACATCTCCTTTCAGCTTCGAGCCATTAAGCTCACCATGGAATGACAGAAGCAATTACTTCCTCTGTGACATGGTTTCAAGCTATAGGTGCATCCCAATGAAAGAAGAGGCAATTCCTGTATGTAATGAACACCGAATCACAAACTATAAGCTAAGCTGCATGTTAAACACAAATCCATGCAAAAGCAAAATTTTAGAAAGTCTATAGTTCCATTACCTCAAGCAGCAGGGCTGATTAGAGAGAAAAATCATGAGAAAAATGATTCAGATTAAAATACACTTACTAACTTTTCACTATGATTCACAAAAACACTTCTAGAATAAGAAGATTTAAAGTGTAAAATTAGGTCCTTGAGAAACTTTCCTTTGCTTCAACTTCGTTTACTCATATTGCATTTAACAGTTGTGGAAGACTGAAACTCAACAACGCAGAAAGCACTTGATAATTTATTTTGTAAAAATAAACAGTTTTCAGAAGCCACAGCTGCATTCCAGCAGAAATTAGATAAAAGTTGGACTTTGTCATTATGCTGATTTATAAATAATAGTCTACAATTCTTTTAAAAAGTTTTCTAACCCTCTCATGTCAATTCAGATTTTCTTCTAAAATCCTCTTAAACATAATATTCAATGCTTTACTATGAAATGCGCTGTTTCTTTCTTAAAATAAGTCATTTATTTACCCACAGTAAATGGATTTGTGTGCATAATTTATCATGCACTGAAAAGATGAAAGAATTCCACACTCCTTTTCTGTACCAGATGTACTTGGTTCCAATAATTACTGTTTCAGGCTAGTTATACTTCACATTCTCCTTCCAGTAAGATAAATGAAACGCGGAGTATGGTGAAAAGTGGAATTCTGCCTGCTGGACTAAATATTTATTTACCAAACACATTGCTTGAAGTGTTAACACGTAGCAGTATCTTATCTATCAGTGGATGTCAAAGGTACAAATTTAGTATTTCTATGCTTAGAATTCTCTCAAAATATTACTTGAAAATAAAAACATATCTGCTGACATCATGAGAAATGAAACATTTTCAGAAACAAATGTTAAACTGACATTTCATTACTTTAGCTTGTATGACAGTAAGCATTTAGTATAGTTTTAGATAAGTATTCAACAAAATTGTTATCTGGAACACATTATAGCCTGTGGCAGACATATGATATTTGTATGTTTATGGGTACATGCAGCTATGAGATTAACTACAGTGGGGACTGAGGGGGTTAATATATTCCTTCATTCCTTCTGGAGGCCTGGGTTCAAATCTAGTTCAAGTCACGAGTGAAAATGAGTTTGGTGGTCCCAAAGCAAAACACGTTTGTCCATATGCTACAAAACCACCACATAATCTGGCACGCATCTACTCAACTGAATGTTTTTGCTCAGAAGACCAGAGCTGAAATAGCTAGAACATCACAGGTTAGCATTGCAGTGCGTTGATAGCAACACGTGGAAAAACAGTACTGCTTCTCTGCTCTACAAATAGATCCTATAGGGCTACCTAACCTATAAGTATAATCCATCTCACCATGAAAATTCTGCTGTGAATTTTCAAGATAATAAATTGTCTTTCTATGGGCGAAATGCAGAGGAAGCTTTGCTGTTTTGTAAGATTCCGTTAGCTTTCAGATTTTTGAAAGCATTTAGCAACTGGAATACTCAAAGCTTTCAGGATTTAAGAAGTTAAATTTAGGATGCATGAAAAATACTGAAAGATGAAGCCCTGACTCCACTGTTTGCACGTCATTTATTTCAGCGAGCTTAAAATGACTGGAGTCTTTTTATTTTGCCACATTTTCCATGTGGAGTCCATACAAATCCAAACTGACACCAGATACAATTTTTGTAAAAATACTGTTATATGCTTACTGAAAATATATTTATTTTAAAAAATTTCATTGCTTAACTTAACTAGTGGATAACTGGACAAAATGAAGTATTTTCTTTCCTTAACAGGCACATGTTACTTCTGAATTATCAGATTAAACCACCAGAAAGTAATTCTTTTTCCCCTAATTCAGGAGTGTAATGAAATTATTAAAAGAAATTATGTAAAAATGAAGCAAATGAACAGCAATGAATAGTTTAAAATCTCATAGTTGAAAATCCTACCCTTTCAGAGAGACATCTGTCATCCTTCAAGAATGGATGCACATAAACTCCTCTGCAATCTTGTTAAGAGACTTCAGGATCTTTAATGGTACATTTTGAATAACATATAAGCAAATAACCCAAAAGGCGAAATTCCTAAGGCTTTCTCCACCCCTCCCCATTCATCATTTCCTTCTCTACAATATCTGTTAAGGTGATTCAAAAACTAGAAGAAATAAGAAATTAAAGACTCTCCTGTGGCTTCTCTCGGTGATTAACAGAAGTGACAGTAGGATTACCAAGAACTGGCTAAATACACCAGGATGCTTTCCACTTCTGTTAGATTGTTGGCTACTCCCACTTGCCTCCTTTCCCTCTAAATATTTGCTTCTGCAAATATTTGGACATTTGAATTTAATTAACCAAAAATCTCACAAGAAAGTGTAGCTTTCAGTTGGAATGTGTTTGAACAGCTACATCAGAAACTACCTGTTTGTTTACAGGGACAGAAACACGACATGCATTTTGTTAATATAAAACTGTAACTGGCATGTTCTAAATCAGCATGAATGAAATAGTAAATTGTTGTGCCCGTGGCTTCAGAATGGGAAGAGAAGCAGTCTTTCACCATTTATAGAAGGAATTTTGCTCCTTTCAGTAACTGAGTTTTATGGAGTTGTTTACTGGATCTGGCTATGAACCAGTGCCCTTGACACTAGATAATTACCTGTTTGAGAGCACACATACCACTTACTAGCTCAATTTAGAACACAGCAAACATTTATTGAGCAGGAATTGTGTGACATAACGCTGAAATGCTGATTGCAAGGTGTTAGATTACCTATCCACGTTAGAAAGTCACTCTGAACTAATTAATCTTTGAGCAATTTGAACCTCAAGTTAGCTGTACATTTTGCAGTAAGAATCAGTAAAATGCTATCTGGGAAACATGAAAATAAGTAGTTGTCCTGTTGTCTATGTCACTAAGATCTCTACATTTGCCTATTTTATCACAGAACAAAACAGATTTCTGATTTGTGTGTGGCACATGTGCTGCCTATAGGAGCGTGAAAGGGCGGCACCTTATGACTGACAAGAACAGAAAAGCTTTGGGATATCTGAGAGCAGAGCCAATAGTGGAACTCTCTGTGGCTACTGAGGTTGCATCTTGGGGTTTCTGTGCAATTAGCATGGACGTTACTTTTAAATATTCTGAAGTGTATAACTAACGAGTTTATGGTAAACAAAATGTAAAGAAACACAAGAAAAATCTGAAAATCATTAATAAAAAAATAAGGAAAATATTTTATTCTAACATTTATATTAAGTACTTCGAACTTCTCTAAAGATGTGTTTTCATTGAGAAAGGCCTAAAAGAAATAGACAAAAATACTGAACAATCATTAGTTGCTGCAAACTGTTAGGACAAGGAAAACAAGTTTATCTCAACGATTAACTAAAGAACACATCAGGTAACTGGCAAACTCTAATGAGACTTAAAAGTAGTCTGAAGTACATAACGCAATAAGAACATCTCTGTGATTTCCCAGTGAGAGACTTGGATGCTGTCTAGTTCTGCATGCTATAATTTGGGGGAAAATATTTTTTTGAAAGTGATGGGAAGTCAGTAGTTACAGTTACTGCTTACTGTTGACATTAGGTGACTGTTCGTATGCCCAGAATACCACCTACCTCAGCTAAATGGTATCTTTATGAAATTAACAGAATGCGGTTACAACATGGCTATAAGAAAAAATATTAATGTCAAATTTTGGATTATAATTGGAAAACTGACCTTTGGAAAATATGTTACCACTGCAGTCCTGGACTGGACTGTAAAATGACAACTTTAAGATCTAGAAGAATGACTGTATTGTGCAGTTTAGAAAACATGGCAAAATAAAAATAATTATACTCCTCATGCTTCTGTAGAATTCTAAATCAGAAACACCTTGACTCTTTCTATGGTCTTCCTTATGCAAAGTAATTCACGTTATTTTGTCTTCAAACTGTCAAACACTCTAAAATGCATTCAGTAAGTTTTTTTTTTTTTTGTGTCACACGTGCAATCTCCATAGGCAATTGTGACAGGTACCGTAAAACAAGTTCTTCCTAGAAACATCTCACAGCAGTATTATTTAACAGCATGTATGATTTTTCTCCTTTATTCAATTTAAAATCCTGAAATAAAAATCTAAAAAGGCATCTAACCAGAAGTTTGAGAAGCTTCCACAAGAATCACTTTGAGATTTCACTTCATTACTTTCAAGACTTCTGACCTACGCATTTTCAGTTGTTCTCAGACCACTGCTTTCCTTCCCAGCTCAGTATGTGTTGATGTATGTGCATACAGCAATATATACAGTTTAGTCTTATTATATCACTAAGCTGAATGGCATTTCTCCAATAAGTTATCAAATCAGCATGGAAAAGAAACTCATCCTTTCAGTATTTCTTACTTTATGAAATCAAATATGAGCATATACGAGGTGACTGAGATCAGTTACAGTATTGTTATCACTAGATACCTAAAATTCAAACTTCTGTACAAAACTGTGGTAAATAAATTAATCAACAGAGTTCTAAATAGACAATTTGTTATTGTGATTAACTCAAATACAGAAATGAAGGATGAATGACATCATTTTGTACAGAGTAAGCAGCACAGTCTCAAAAGTTCCAGAGGCCAAATTAGTCAAATTAGGACTTGTTTTTCCTTTAAGTAGAGTTTCTGGGTGCAAGGCTGAATGCATCTTTTTTCTTTCCTTTGCCACCTCATTGGAACAGCTACCAGACAAGCCTCCTATTTCCTCCGTGCTCAGATAAGATTGGAACACACACGTTAAAGACTGAAAGGAGGATAACAAAGGCTCGTTTGTCCTGAAGTGGTGTAGCTGACACATCTGTCAGACACTTCTGCTAGCCATCCACTTGCCTCTACAACTGTGGGAACGTTCTGAATGTACCAAACCATATCGTACAGAACCATCCCTCTAAGACAACCTGCACTGCTCTCCAAAAGGACTTGCTTGGAAAGAGAATGTTAAAAAGCCAGAGAGGATACAGAGAAGGACCATAGCTCTTACTCTTCATTCGGTATTTCACTTCGTTGCCAGGCACATAGACATAGCTAAGTGTCTTAGCAGAAGGAACCAGGCAATCATCTTTGGGAGTAACGTAGAAAACTCTCAAAGCACCTGGCTCTGAACAGGACTACAGCCGGAGCCAGTGGGAAGATGTTACTACTAACATCACATCACAAACAAGAATCCTGTGAAGCCTAAAGTCCTATTTGTGAAGACTGCTGCAAAATCCAGAAAGAACACAGCCGACATAGCACCTTGAAATTAACTATCAGAATGAACTTGCTATCTACAGAAACTAGTTACTGCAAGAGGAGTTGAGCTTGAGAGCACACACACATTCCTCTTCCAACTAAGTAGCCTTCTGTAGGTGTATTTTGCTTACCCAAGTGATGGTTAATTTTAAAGGTAAATTGTTCTCAGAAAATAATGTTAAATTTAAAACACTGTACAGTATAAAGCAGCACTGCAATTGCATTTAATCTAGCTGTTTGAAATAGTGCTAAATTACAAGCTAATGGAGAATGTAGAGCTCGAGGCACTAAGCCTAATATTTATTTCTAAGAAGACATTCGGTTTATTCACAGCATACAAAAAATTGTAAATTATAAATAGTGTATCCATCCCAGATTATCACCGACTGGTCATTAAACATTAAATCCCAGGGGACTGAGAAGATCAAATGAAACATTTAAATAAGTACCAACACCATCATGGAAAAATTCAGTGAGGGAACAGAGCCCTACTTGTGACAGTGGAGTTGGATTGACACCTCTTGCAAAACCTAAGCCAGATAAAAGAATCACACATGTGATACCTCTTCAAAAACTTGAGCCAGATGCAAAAAAAATTGTACAAGGACCAAGTTTGATCTGAAAGCAACACCCATACATTGACTAAGCACATTTGTTATATGCTTTGGGGTTGGAATTTTTTTTTTTGTCTGATTTGTTTTTCAGTTTAGTGAAATAATAATGTATATATTTCCTTCTACACAGGCTATTTTTTTCCCTATAAAAAAACATTATATTAATCATTATTTCAAATTTCAAAATACACCCATATTATATCATCCATCCCCCTAGTGTTCAATATTATATCCAGAACTACACTCTGTACACCTGCAGAAAGATCTCTCTTCTCTTCCCAGTTTCCTAGAGAAGCCATTTATTTCTATATCTTCTAATTAAAATCTTAATGTCAGTAACATATATTAAATCAAGTTCCATTACAAGCACAACTTTCAAAAGCATGTATTTTTTAAGCAGCTCATATTTTGTCAAGCCTAATTGCTGTAGTTCTATGCAATATTAGTTGCAGAACAGCCAGTAATAACCTTTAGTCCTGGCAAATTTTCTCTCTACAAGGGCTCAATCACATAACATAAACAGCTATAAAAGGAGGCTTTTTAAAGCTTTATTCATAATATGTAGCACATGCATGTGGCAGTGTATATCAGATCACAACACTGAAGGAAATACGAGATTTATCCATGACATAAGTTGTGCCAACATTTAGTATGTTGAGACCATTAATTTGACTTTAGTTATGTTAGAAAGGAGCGGGGGGAAAAATGTTTCTTCATTAGTGCAGGCTTTCCCAAGCTAACATTAAAAATTGGGTTTTGATTCCTGAGTGTACTTGTTTGCATATGATGCTTGATGATGCAACTAAGCATAGAAAAAATACCAAGCTGTTAGCAGTAGAGAACCAGGGTGGTCCAGACAAAGAAACGCACACCAAGGATTAATGATAAGGAAGAAAGATTTTACCTCAGTTATGCTAGGAGCAAAAAAAGAAAGCTGTAATGGCTACAGATCAGCAAAATGAGAACGTAGGATGACTTCTTGACCTCAGTAGATGAACACCAAGACAGAGCTGATGTGCACATGACTCACACCACGTGGCCCAACATGCCAAGTGCAGGGCTCCTCTCAGTTTGCGCTCAGTGCCCGTGCTTCCACAGCAGGCCCAGCAACACCAGTTCCATTGACCCCTTACTGCTCCACACACCCCCTGGTTTCCTTAAAGCAGCAGCCCCTGGCCAACACAGCACAAATGCTGACGGGGTTGACAGAGCCCTGGCCTCAAACACATACCTGAGAACATTCCTCTAACCCACACGCAAAGGAAAAGCCACACGTTGGCCATCCTTGACTTACTTTGTAGCTGGGATGTGTATCCCACAGCACAGTTTGGATTAGCCTCAAAAGCCCATGTGTAATTTATGGGGTATATTTACCAAATGTCTTTAGCTTACACCACTAAATTTGTTAATCCCCAGAGATGAGGATACAGGCTTCAGTACAGCAAATGTACAGCAAGGATTTAATACCAACTTATCTAACACTCAATCTAGTATATTTTAGGGCAATCTATTAGAGGAATATGCTTCACAGGCAGTTTGTAGACCACAGCAGAACAGAGAGTGCCTAACTGGTGGCCAGTAAGAGAATCTTCTCAAATTCTTCACTACCATTCTATAATTCTCCAAGAAGATGGCATAGTAACAGAGGGTATATTTATTCCATTCTGTTACTTTTTTGTATGAATAAAACTAAAAGCAAAGTTGCAAAAAGGAGATGTCTCAAGAAAATAATTACAGTATGCAAGATTTTGAAAGCAGTAAATATGATGCTAGTTGCCCAATCTTTAGAAGAGATGAAAAATGATAGTAATTTCTTTTTTGTAGCTCTATATACATCTCACAAGAGTAGTCTAACCTGAAATGTAAGGAGAACATTTTTTATGATTTATTAACTTAAATTAAAATACGTCATTAATTTCACAAATATTAGCAGCAGAGTAGCATAGAAAAGGAAAATCTACATCACAAGTTTAAATATGAAAAGGCCAAGATTCTTAAGAAACACAATCTTCTGTAGGACAATTACTTATTTCACCAATAAGTTTGCAGAGTTCAAGCCATCTTTTTTTCTAAAGGGTAATGCAATCCCCCCTTCAAAGGATCCATTGTCAAGTATGATTATTTGTGAGCATTTGAGAAGTTCATAGAAACATTATGCATACAGGTTCAATTTGAGAAGTTTTGGGAAGTCCAAATTCATTAGGAAAGGCTGATCACAACTGAAAAGTAATTTGTGACTATGTCTAGCCCATTTATGAATGTTTTGCGATCCTTGAAATGAAATGTTTTCTTTAGTAGTTACAAAAACTTATCAGTTTGGGTATATCGTGTGTTCTATAAGTACTGTACAATTACTTACAGATAAGAAAAATACCATTATAAGTAAAAAAGGTTAAATAATCCAGGCATTTGTAATCACATACAGGTTTGTTTTAATGCATTTTTTTTTTACCTGAAAAAATTCACAGCACCTGATACTGTTCCCATTTTATGTAGATATAGGAAAGGGAAGTATAAAGAAAGCCCTGAACAATAGACTTAACTTCCAGCGTGTTAACGATCATAAAAGCAAGAATCTGTATAATCTGGATAATATAATTAATTTTAATTAAAAAAAAAAAAGATAATACCAATGCTTGGTTAAAATTTTTTTTGGTCTTCTAAACGACAGCAAAACCACACAGCCTTCCAAGTTAACCTCAAGTTTTTTTTTCCAATAGACCTTCTATTTAGTGCCTGAACATAAATGGGAAAACAGGCAGATTCAAGTATTTGCTTGTGGAATAGCCACATGCAGTTTGATAATTTCAGCATTTCTGGCACATTTAAATACAAAAATACAAAGTTAGCAAGCAAAATCACTGCTCCAAGATAAGTTTGAAATAATTATCAGCCATTTTCTGAGGCACAATGTACATCAATAATATTTCCGTATCAAAAAAGGATTTCAGACCCAGTCATGAGCTAACCATGTCTAGATGGATAGGTTCCCCAGTGTAGCCTCTCACTGCTGTCACAAAATGACTGTGTAGTTTAAGTAGTTCCCCCCTACCAGCTATTTTGTACCTTCAATAGTTCTCTAAGATTATATAATACACAGTAATCCAGTAATTGCAATAGCTCATTCAAAACAACGCTATTGAAGATGATATAAAGACACAAAAGAGATAATGAAGAGGTCTTGAAAAAAAACAGTTTCTTCAAACTAACTCTTTTAACATACAGATGCTATTCATACTAAACAGTGACATAAAGCACAATGTTGTTTCTGTTTTATATCTAAAAATCTTCCTAGAGGAGTTTCCATAGAAAATGATAAAATATCCCAGGTTGGAACGAACCCGCAAGGGTCATTGACCCTAACTCATTAACTAACTCAAGAGGGAATTCATTAAATTTAGTATCTCTATTATGAATTTAATTTCTGTTTTTCAGCTGTTGCTTTTCTTTGTAATTGTTTGCTGTTTCATCTCCTGTTCAAGTAAGAAATTACACACAAAATGTCATTTAAAGATCTATACACAACTGAATATTAATGCCATGCTGCTTAAAGAACAATCTTCAGTTAAATACAGTTTTACATTACCTAAATATACTAATTTCATGAAGGTACAATTTTAATAGCTGTAGTATTAGTTTATATACAAGATTACAGGGCCCAACAGAATTCAAATCCCTTAAATAAATAAATAAAAGGCTGCTTTATTTGTTATTTACACTGCATACAGGGTTAACCTGTGATTACATAAAAGTTCTCTTCAGCCAAGACCACAGCAACCAGAAACTGGGTTTTTCTAAGAAAACCGATGCCTTCTCCAGTTAATTAGTAAATGTGTTTATCTGACAGAATTTTATCTTTGAGACCAATTTTTGCATTAGCAGCTTGGCCTTTTTCCTATTACTTTGCCTGCTTTAGCATACTAATACATGCTGTAAGTGCACTAGAGACTAGGACAAGCACAAGGGAGGTGAAAGGAGAAGTTTTATAATTTCTGACATTCTTAAACCAGGATTACTAATTACCCCAGGTCTTTCCTCACAAAACCCTATAAACATGGTATGACAGACTGGAGACTGAGCAGGTTATTTGCAGAGCTAATGCAGGTTGGATGTTTGCAGGGTGATACTAGTAATACGTTGGCCATGACTGCCAGAAATTTTCAAGTATATTTTCCATTTGTCTGTGAATGCTGAGAATAATATCCCCAGTTGTTAGAAAATATAGCTTTATTGTATCTGTTGGCATTGGCTAAATAATTTCTATCCTGTGGGCTGACTATTTA
This sequence comes from Cyrtonyx montezumae, assembly GCF_038088225.1. Classification (NCBI taxonomy): domain Eukaryota; kingdom Metazoa; phylum Chordata; class Aves; order Galliformes; family Odontophoridae; genus Cyrtonyx; species Cyrtonyx montezumae. The sequence continues at coordinate 7,209,900 of NW_027072067.1, forward strand.
ACTTATACACATTTTACAGAGTCAGAGAAAGCCTAAAGTGTTTGCATATATAGTTAAATAAAAAAAATCCAGGAACACTTGACATAAGAAACAAGGAGTGAGATTTCACAGTGCATTAATGGCTGCTGATCATCCCGCTCCTAAAAGAAGCTTGGAAAAATTTCCCCATCACATTAATTTTCATCTACACACACGCGCGCAAAAATCCCCTTTAAAATGGATGGAAAAAATATGAGACTAGATCATCTAACAAAACCCAGGCACACAAACATTCTCATAACAACATAAACTGGTCTGGTTCCTCAGAGTTGTCAAGGACTTGCCCAGACTAAATACTTTATTACTAAATCCAACATCATCTACATCCACCATTATTTATTTTCATGATTCATGCATGGTATTTTTGTTATACACTAACATAATAAAGGATTTAAAATGTCACAATCACACTTATAAGGCCACCAAATTATTTCTTTCTCCTCATTAGTGTCTCAACTTCTCGATTTTTTTTCTTTTTACAGGTTTCCTCACTTCTTTCATTTCACTTGGTACTTTCCTTATTGCCATACTCCATCTGAAAAGCCAAGATATTTGTTTTCCCTGTTGCAGATTTCTTTGTTTCTAGCCATCCATAAGAAAGGGACTGAGTCTTGGGTGCTTACTTTCCTAATAGTCACAAAGAAGATTTTATTGCTCTTAAAACTCCTGAATCTTAGTGGGAACTTCAAAGATGCCATATTTAGAAGAATTCCTTAGAATCTTCTACATACCACACATCACTAACTCAAAAAGCAATTGGCATTACTAATTTGGACTTCTATAGAACAGAATACAAAGACAAAACTCGCAAACAAAGTCATTTAAAATCCTGTCTCAAATGTACATGTGTAACATTAAAGAAGCCAACTATTTTATCTTTTCCTGTAACTACAATTGTAATTCCCCCAACCTTGTCTTTGCCTTTTAACAAGGCCCATATGCACTAAATCCCCTGCTTACTAAAAGCACAAAAATAAGTCAATCCTATCAAGAAAAATCACTGAATGAGAAGGTTTTTCTTTAGGACAATGCAAGATAGCATTAAAAACCATGTTAGCCATCATGACCATACCTGTAAAACAGGAAAGACTGTCTGCATGACAGCCGTAGTTCTCAAATTCTTTTCACCAGCAATTGGTAAGAAAATTTCTTGAAAGAATAATCCTACATGCTGTCTCTCAGTGTTAATGATGTAATAAACAAAACAGATTAAAGTAAGCTGAAGAAATGCATTAGTACTGCCCAACAATTTTCACTTTCAAACTAGAAGGGTCTTGATTACATAAAGAATGAACAAAACCTACTCATCTCACACTGTTTGTTATTTTTGTTACTGAAAAAGAATTGGCATATTAATAATTAACATAATTAGTAGAAAACATCACTCCATCAACAGCCAGTTAACACAACAGCTCCTGATCTTTCAGAACTTCATATAGTTTTACTCACACATATCATTAGACTTCAGGTTAGAACATTTACTTCAGTTACTCTTGTGCTGTTAAATGTAAAGGGTTCTACAGTGAGCAGCAGCAGCATTACATGGAACTGAGTATCAATCCCTAAAATGGCAATATCTCACATTATCACATCTAAAATCTCTACTAAATTTTTCGTAAGTAGTAATTGTAGATCTACTAGTAGTAGTAGATTTAGTACCTTATCTAGTGCCTCACTTGCTGTCTGGAACCCTACTTACAGCATGGGTGTTTGTATTACAAAAGAAAGCAAAAACAGTGTCTTCCAATAGGATATAAATGCTACAGAGCAACAGCAGGTAAGAAAAGAAAGAAACTTAGCTCTTACCTTCCAGTAACTAGTAACAGCTCAAGAGGAGTGCAGTCTCTATCCAGAGAAAAGCTGCTACCTCAGCTGCTAACCCTTAAATGAAGGTGAGGAGGGGTGGATCCAGGCTTCACCCTTTCAGGTGACTTGGGTGCGTTGCTTGTACCTGAGCTCCCTGGGTTAGTTGCACCTGGTGCTCAAACACTGGTTCAGGATGTGACCTGGCAATTCCACTGCAGGGTTGGAACTGGATGATTTTTGAAGTTATTCTACATGTGATTCTGAGCTTCAGTGATAGTATGTTCAAGTTACACAAATGTTCATTTATTGGGAAAATGTCAATGAGTTCAGCTAAATATGCCTACAAATTCTAGTCTCTGTTGTGCAATCTATAAAGCTTTACATGCCCTGCACTTCTGACTATTAGACTACTCAATACGTGGTCCAGCACCTAGTTTAGATACCTTCATTTATAATTCTTTCTACAAGATGGTCCAATAGTATAACACTGGAAATCAGATCCCAGTTTGAATGCCAAACAGCCCTAGTACGTAGAAGTGATGGATATTTTTTCCTTTTCATAACTTATCAGAAAGAAGTCATTTATTTTGTATAACCACATGAAGTGTTATGGGTACAGTAACAGAAGTGTGTATGTTTAAATCCTACGGACAGTAGACAGAATTTAAAGCAACACCAAAATCCATTACTGCATGATGCATGAAGTTAGGCATGTTTACTAGAACCCAAACCTTTCTTATCTCATTTCTAAATGTGAGATCTAATTTTGTATTACTTTACTAAATCAATAAACTATTTGTATGAACTTAAGTATCTACTTGTTTCTAAGTTTCAAATCTCAACCTGTGAACACTTAAGGACATGAACCGGAATTTAAATGCACCTGGACAGTACTCTGGAAATACAGATATAAATAGCAGAAGCTGTGGGAAAACCTGTCCTGATGGAAGAACAATTTTACATCCAAAGGGATTGCAGCTAGCAGATACAATTCGATAACTACAAGTGAAATTGTTTTGTAAGTAGGTATCGCATGGAAAACAAATTAGGAAGACTTGAAAACATCTGGAATAGATATCAACATAAAGCTCAACAATGTGTTTGAAAAGCAAATACAGATTTAAGAAGAAATATCATGGAAATAAAAAACTGGAAACAATACTTAATATTGGGTCACGATGGCCTGAATTCAGATAATATAAAAGTGATATTTTTGTTTCATGGTTCTTATTAGTATGTTACAAATAATCTGTCTAATAAAATAAAGTTATGAACGTTGGCCTATTTGTTGTACTGAAAACATGAAAGACTAAGAAAAACAAATAACTAAAGTAGTTTACTTTTACTATGTTTCCCAATGTTTTACCTATTTAAGTCTACACATGTAATTTTAGCATTATAGTATAAATAAGAAATTTAAAGTATAAATAAAATAAGAATATTTTAGCATATAGTATAAATAAGAAAGAAAAAAGAAGAAAAAAAAAACAACACAACAGAAGTCCCCATTCCAGAATGAACTAGGAAGATACTCCACTGAAATGTGAAAAAGTCTACAATGTAAAACACACAAAATTCAGAGTATGGCAGTGTTCTATGGCAGATGTTTCAAATATGCAAAAAAATATCCCATGTAGGCTTAATTTAAGTGTCTTTTGTGCACTGAATCATATTTTACATTTTTCATATAGCATTGCATAATGCAATATATTTTCTTATTATATAAACACCTATATAGTTCTGCATTAAGATTTTAGTACCAATTGCATTACCGGGGCTTTGTTCACAGCATTATTTTAAATCTATGAACTACTTTGAAAAGCCAGAAAATCCCCTCATATCGCTACAATTTCCCAGACACATTTCTCAGTCACTTTTTTACCTTTTCCTTCATTGATTGCTTCAGTTTCTGAATCATCCAGTCCTTGCTCAGTTGCCTGCATCATGACACTCTTGTCTTTGGAGCCTGAATACTGTCTAAATGTCTTTCTTCAGTCAGGGTCCTACAAAACCTTTCACACACATGCATGCAAACTCTGCTCCTTATTTCCCTCTCTCTTTACTATGCTTTGTTCTGAAAGCACTATTTATATCAGAGAAATGTTTAAAACCACAGAGAAGTTTTTTTCTTATTGCCTCTACCATTAAACTCTTTGAAATTACAGTTTTTCTCCCTGATCATTGAGAAGTAACATTATATAGTTATAAAGAACATATTTATCTTTAGCAAGGAATTCCACTAACCTCAAAGAACACAATGTTAGCTATGAATTGCAGGTTTTGCAGAACTGGAAATTTGCAGTAATACTATAAAAACTCTTCATTGCTTCTTGTTGTGCAGAGCAGTGAAAGACCATGAAGACAACACTGCCCACAACAATAACTTATTCTTCTCCTTGTAAATTTTCCACCTATATGCATACAAAAGTAATGCTCCCTCTATTGATGTCTAAGAGATCCAAATTTTCAGGAAAAGTAGCTTTAAAATGCAAAAAAAGCTTCAAATTTTAATTATTACTAGCATTAGAAATGATCATTTTCATTTGAAAAACTTTCTTAGAAAACTTAAAATGTATTTTTCTTGAGAGGACACTACCATCTTTATTCCCTAAGTTTTGTCATGTTACACATAACTGAATGAAGCATATCTTCCATATCATTCCTTTTTCCAGAGTATCTGAGTTTAAAGTAGACTTCTATGCTGGGAAAAGCTAACATAAATGAGGTGCCTTCATGAAACAATTTTGCCACCATTTAAAAATTCTGTATTATTAATTGTCAGCAATTGGCACATACAGTACACTCATTTTCAGCCAACGTTAAGTATTAACAAAACCTGGTGCTAAAAGATTAATTACTAGTGATAAAAGGATTCAGATTGACTTCCAAGTTCTTGAGTTTGGAGACATGGCAAAAAGAAGAAAAATAACTGAAGTAATATCATATGTGTTTTAACTATGAATTTATAAGAATTAGTAAATAAAAATTAAAATTTAAGCTTATCTACATTTAGCGTGCTGTTAGTTACAAGTACATTGATGGATGGCATTACAGAAAGGTAACAGATTGATCTGTAGATCCCTTAGCAAAAGATCACTTAACATTTATAAACAAGCAATAAATGCTAACTTAATATATAGCTTGACCAACTTCTATTTATTTAGTGGTAAAACAAAGATTTTTCTCTAGAAGTAAATGACGCTGTTACAGTACAACTCCATTCAAGCTATGAAGTAGTTACTGTTCATGAAATACAGATGTTGAAAAGCAACTGTGGAGAAAAAAAACAAAAAAAGCAACAGAAGTCCAAAACCACTTCAAATTTTCTTTTATTTTGTTGCCTCATAGATGCTAAGATGATGATCAAAACACCATTCAGATACCTGGATGGCATTTTGAGGTTTTTGGCAATTCCTGCTCCACTGATGTGTGTGCTCCAAAAAGTGCCTTCCTATTCTCCAGCACTGAACCTCTGTGATGATATTGATTTGGATCCACGCTCCAGAACTTCCACAGTAATTTGCCACAGCTACAGGGTTGTTTTAGTGTTTTTGTGTCTCGTACCTAAACAATTTCATCATTTTCTCCATCACTTTCATCAATCAATTCAATTAATCCCACACTTTGAAATTACTTGTTATTGAGAGTATATAACAATTCCAAGTAATATAAAATTAATCAGAGGTCTAATACACTTTTCAACTATTCGAGACAACAAAGTGTTTGTAATGGAGCACGCTACAAATGACTATTTTCATGGATGCAGTGAACAAGCTGCTGTAGCACAAAATTGCTCTCAAGTGGAATAGGTCACTGGTCAGGCAAGAAGCAAGGTCTATCACTGTCTCCCTATATTTTCCTAAGATTACAGCATCACGCTTTGTAACAAGAGACTGTTCATTAGTTCCAGGCTAATGATTTGTTTGCAACTGATATTATGAAATTGGCTCCGAATAGCCGTAATTTCTTGCTTAAACAACTGTTTACTTACCAGACATTTTTGTAAGGTAAGATTTTGTCTGGCACAAAAAGCATTCAGCTAATGTTCTCCAACTGCAGAAAGTATATGCACTGTAGTGTGCTCTAACTGCAAAAGGCTTAGTTTTCATTAAAGCTGTGTTTACTCTAGCTGAATCACATTCAGAGAGTGCAAAGATGCTCAAGAGAGGACGTAACAGATAAGGAGCTAATGGATACGATGCCTGCATGTGATCTTTGAATTGTTCTTTGCAAAAAAAAAAAAAAATCAGTGTGTCAAGCTCTCTGGGCATCACAGAAATATTTAAGGGAAAATAATTATGGATGAATTAGGATTGGTAAAAATCAACCCACTAATTGCACTTGGCCTTCCTGAGATGTAGGTGCAAGAGAACAGTGCCCAATTTCTCCACAGAAAATCTTTTACTTCTGTTCCTGCTTTATTTTGGTTTCGAATGACAGACACTACTAATTTAGTGAAGGAGTGACCCCTATACCCTGTTTCTTCTCCCCAGGGGAGCTCCAATCAGTCAGATTTTTCTCTGCCTTTTTTGCTACCAATGTATTTCAACTGGTTTCCCTAAATTTTTCTGCTAATTCCCATTTCCTTCATAATCACAGGCTTTTATGTGACTTGCTGGCCAAGCGATTTTCAGGGGAGCTATAATTGCCATAGGTCTTAAACATTAACCCTGCCAGGTGTCAAGGTTGGTCTGCTTGTGCATTTGATTAATGATACCACAGCAAAAAAATTGTTTTTTAATTGGCTGTCGTGTTTTTCTTCTTGTTCAAGAGCTCCTGAAACAGTCAGATGATCTGGAACAAAAGTTTCTTGGGAAAAAAACACATGAAATGGCATGATGAAATACAAGAAATACATGCTAGCTTAATGGAAAATAGGTCTCGTAAGCCCTAGTTGTATTGGACTGTTCTAAATGTGCATACATTTCAGCAAGTCTGAAGCATTTAAAACTTTGTCCCCTTGGAAGAATGTTACATCACTGGGAGCAGGGACAAAACAATATTAACTATTACCTCTCATAAATAAATTCTCAAAAATAAAGGTAACCTCGATACTACTAATTAAGTAGAACTATACTTCTACTCTTCTAGGAAACTTCCAAGTGTTTTCTCTGTGATATCAAGAACTACATTTTGCTTCAACAATACTTCTGTCTGCTTGACTGACTAAGTCTATGCATTATAAAAAGTTTGCTAAACTATCCAAGTGGGTAAGAAGGAGATAGGCCACAGCTAGATCATGGGCAGATGACAGTATGGCCTAGAGCAGTTGCATGAGAGCACTGCACCACGCCAGCATTGTACAAACAGCACTGGAGATGATCTCTGCCCTCATTAGCTTGTAATCTAATTAGAACAGCATATTTTGTAATCTCAAGTTGCTGTCCAGTTTAGAATCTCATTAGGGAAGATGAATACAAAGGAATAATATGCATCAAGGTCTGAGTAAGGCAGAAAAATAATTGCACCAGATGACAGGACAAGAAGCTTAGGGAAATGCACACAGCAGGCTTACTGTTGTAGAAGGAACTCTCATTTCCCAGTTTAAAATTAGATCAGTTTACATCCTTACAGTTCAGTGCACACATAGTTATGTCCTTAAGTTTCAAACAACTTTTAGGATCCAATAGAGAGACTTTTAGTGCTTTAAGAACTAGAAAATTCATTCTTTTGATGAGCTGTTCAGTACAAATTTTTCTCTTAGCACATAGAAGCAGTTGAGGATCCACCAAATACAAGTCCATACCTTTAAAAGTCTTCCTGAAGGCGTTTGTTGTAAACAAAATAAAATGCTTAATCATACATACCTCTCTGCATGCTACTCCATGAATTATATTGGCTTAATCAAACCACCAATTTTTATTAAGTAATCTTTTTTCTTTTTGATAAATATTTGAAATATTTCCATGAAATTCCACTGCTCTATGGGATACAGGAGTGGAAGAAAATAAGCACTGATAATTGTCCTATAGCCTGGAAGTACACACTTTTTCACAGCTCACTTCTGCTGCAAGCTGAAGCATGTCCCAAATTGAGGTGCTTTCACTAGACACAATACATCTAAGTCAACAAATATAAGGCTCAGGTAGATTAAGTGCTTAAGAGTAGAAAGTGATTAAAGATCAATTGAAGTGATACTTTTTTAAAGCCTTCTGTTTCAGTAAAGCAGCCTTCAGATTTTAAGTGCTTTAATGATAGTTTATAATCCCAATGACTTCAGGAAACACTCGTCCAACTCCTATCTTCAGTACTGAAATAGACATGATTTTTTTCACCTACATTGTTATTGGTGTATGTATATATATATGTATATGCAATTTTATTCATACAGTGTGTATATATATATACACACAGAGCTCCAACTGGCTCATTTTTGCCTCTAGACTATAAACACAGAATAATTCTATACGTATTTAAAACACATTTAGTTGTGCTCTCACATAATCCATTGTTGACTTCCAGCTTTTCAAGATGCAATTTCAGCAAAGTGATTCTTATTGCAAAATCACCTTCTAGGTGAGTGAAATCATGAGGAAGGGGTGAGGGAAGCAAGAAGCAATTTGAAAAAGAGGGGCTAGAATGGAAGCCAGAAACATATTTCTTAACAACAGTAAACACTATAAATGATCACTATAATAAGTGTTTGTTTGAGATACAGTTATTATATCTTGCCTAAACATTTATGTTAGCCAAACCTCTGATCAACTGAAGCAAAACCTATGCAGGCCAAGGAACTAAACAGTTAGGGTGAATATGAAGCTGGCATTAGCACTGACGAAGGAACAGAGGTAGTGTGAGGCACACAAAACCACAAAAAGTGATCTCATGTCTTTAAACTGTCCAAAGAATCATAAAATAAAGTTCTAGATGAGTGCTGGGGGGACACATGTCATTTCAATGAAAAAAGTAATAATTTTAAATGACATTTTGAAACATTCCATGGAAATGTATTTGAAATGTAATATAGGGACTCCAATAAAGAATATGCTTTTAATACATTACAGATTATATGTGATCATCAGTTTAAGACTTCCCCTCAACAAGCAAGATAATTCAAACAGACATCTGGTCTGTCTATATAGTTTGAATTGCCACCCTTTCAAATGCAAACTTCGATGTTTCTTCATTGCTAGAGAAATACAGAGGAGGTATGGTTTTAATTTTTCAAACTCCTCTGCAAATAAGCTTAAACATTTTACAGTTAAAAGGACAGAATTTACATTTGCTGTGTCTGGTCAGTTTTAAAATTGTATCTGTTATGAATCATGTTCACTTTTAAAGTTCATTTAACTTGGCTTATGGTTTACTTTTGAAAAAATGTTATGCATCATTTGGAGCTGCACTCCTAACCACTATTAGTAATAATAATGGCGTGCAGGTTCTATCTGATGGCCCTTGTATAAACTTGGATTTCCATAGGAAGAAACAAACAGGATCCACACAGCCAGTATTAAGTCCTGTAGGCTTGTGCTGTTATCAATGCCAGGAGTTTTGCTCAAGGTACAGCTATTACAGAACTTTCTGCCACTTTAATGAGATGTTTGTGTGGATATAACCAGGAAAAAAAAAAAAAACAAAACCAACCACTTAACCAGAAACATAGTGACATTTTTCACTTCTGGTGCTAATGACTAAACATCCCTGTATGATGAGATGAAGTCATGGAATATCTTCAGTGGGACATGACTCTTCACCTTCTGGTACTGAGCTCTTTAGACCATTCTTGATTTCACAACTACTGTGCTATTAGCTCAGGTTACCTAAAATGGTCAGTTAAAAGAAGTACATCCAGCAAGAGATGCAATGCAATATTGCAGACAATTCAATAACAGGTATGCTGAGAGACAAAAAGGAAGTGGTTACATATTCATCTCTTAACAATATGCATATAATAAACACATGATAGTCTCCCATGTCTTGTGAAAGCCTATGAAAACTGCTTTGAATTTGTAACCATGGAAAAGACACAAAGTACCTACACTACCTTGTCTGCAAATTGTGATCGTGTTCAAGTGTTAAAATATAAACTTTTTCCTCAAGAGTTTTGCAATGGAAAAAATAGTTAATTGTTAAGCAAATACTTGCACAATAGTCTTATATCAAACATAAATGCTATTATTTTTTCCCTAAAGTACATGTTATTTTCAAGGTGGATTAAACTACTGCAATTTACAGTGACATGGTTGAGTGACCTCATCACACTTACTTTCTTTTTCCCCTAAAGTCTTCACATTGTTATCCCAAACTGCAGTGTTTCTCATCAATTATGTTTTCTTGAGCCCTTTGCTTTACTCTGCTTAGAACACACAGGTTCGGGGGGCATTTTTAGTATGATTTCTATCGGGTTTTTTTTGTTACATATGGTGAATTTTCTGACCACATATAAGGATCTAAAGAAACCATAACATCAGAGACTCCTCCAGTAAAGACAAAGTGTGCCTCTTCAGAAGCAAAGTGAGGAACATAGGAATCCAGAACTCAGACTGAACACACATCATTTTATAACTATTTTTTCCCCTTACTAATTATCTATAATTACCTACTGTAAAGAAAAAAGAAAAAACAAAACAAAACAAACAGAAATGCTTGTACATAAACCCTTTCAATAAGAGCAGAAACATCTTCCATTCAGGGATATTCACTGATGTTTTCAACACAAGAAAAACACTTTTATAATGACATCCATCCAACAAACACAATGAAATTTCCTTTCAAAGATTCATCACATGAAATTCAAATGCAATAAATTAATAAAAATAAATTCCTATAACTGTAACTTGTAGCCTCAACAAACAAGCTATAGTTTCCTGGTACTTTCCAGATGCCCAACTTTATATAATTTACCTAACAGTTCTTCTTGACTGCTATGATCTTAACCTCTATTTTTCTGTCTCCTGTCCATCACTGACAGATGAGGGACCTCCTAGATAAAATACTAGAGGCTGCCCTGCACTCCTCAGCCTCTTCACAGATTATTATTTTTTTCACTCTTTAGTGCTCTAGGCATGCGTACATCCATGTTGTTGAGGACCTGTTCATCCCCCATCCTCCAAATCCGAGAGTCTATTAAAAAGTTCAGTTAGAAAAGCAGATGAAAACGTCAATGAGAGTTATATTACTGACACACTGAGCAGCCATAAAAGCCTAATGTTTAGTTCCTGAAGTCAATCGACTTTGAAGTCTCTTATGACAACAGCCTCTTCCAAATCAATGCATCTGAGCCTGCAATAATCAACCAGGTCTTGCAGCAAAATGAGATGTATCTCTACATTCCTGACTTTATCTTCTTCCTCATTTCATCGTACTAGCTGCCAAGGCAGTGGCACTCTCTTCACATTCACTACAACTTCTGCATAATGGTGTTGGCTTCTGTGAAGTATTCTAGCTTGAGTCTAACAACCAAATACTCCCATTCACCCAATACTCTGCCTATCAGCTGTTGAACTAAGAAAAAAGCCCAAGATATATACGGCCCAGCTTCACCATGGATACTTGCCCAGATACTGAGTATTTATTTGAAAAACAAACAAACAAATATCAAAACAAAAAGAGTATCCAGTAGGGTTGTGCATATGTGTAGACAAAATCCAACCTTGCAGCTGTTCATACTTCAAGAGTTAGCACTGAGCAAGCCTGCACTCTATAGCAAAATGAACTAAAAATAATAACAAAAATAGATGAAACCTCAGATCCACAGATGGCCGGCGCTTAAACATGAAGTATTTCTCTGGTACCACAATTGTATTTAACAGCAGCACAAATGTTTACCTCAATAACGTCTACAAATCCAAAGGCATTTATGTACTCTGGAAAACAAACCTGAAAACAGGCAATGCAATTAGCGCCATTTTACCATATTTGGCAAAGAAGCTTGGCAGGTCTTCCTAATAAATCCTGAGCTTGAATGTGAAAGACCAACAGTTACCTAATAGAAACAGGGTAGGTGAGTAATGGCTAATGAATAATCTATTCCATGCATTTAGGAATCCTTTCCATTTCAAAACTGTCTATGAACACATCAAATAATTTCTTGAGCACTTGAAAGCTTTCACATTCAAAACATGTTAGTCAGATGCGCTTATTTCTTGGCATAAGAATACTTGTTCTGTGCTAAAAACAATAAACTCAAAATTTTCAGAGAAACAAAGAGCTGAAATATGTGATTAAAGTTTTCTGTTTTGCTGAACTCTTACAACATAACCCCCCCAAAAAAACAAAACAAAACAAAAAAACAACAAAAAAACCCTCCATATTAAACCAATTAAACCTCCATACTGGATAACATACTAAACAAATACCTTTTGCTTATCTTTCTTCAAGGCTGAGAGGAAAACAGTATTTCTGGAGAAACTCTTAGGGCAGTAGGGCTGCACTGAGAATATCCAGCCAGTGCTGTATCTGCATCAGCCACCTATTTGGAGCTCAACTACATGCCTCTTCAGTGAGCCAAAAGGAATGTCATTCCAAAGAGCCTCACCTCTTCAAAAAGAGTATTTACTTTGGAATAAAAGGTGGTGAGTTCACTCAGAAACGTGTCTATATGCCAGCAATGATGGAGACTGCTTTCTCATCCCATATTCAGATGGAATGGGTAAGCGATTTGAGCACTAGCTCTGACATGCAGGCATCAGGTTGGTACTGAGCTGAAGGACTCGAAGTAGCTAGAGAAATACCAAGCAATATAGATAAAAATCAGATAAAAATAAGAACTGTCTTGATACTGGTGTCTAAACCATTGTCCCAGCTATACAAGTACAACTAGAAATGCACAGTATATGGTTAACACATCATATATGAAGATATAAACATTACTTGTGCACACCTGATACACCATATATGTGTTGGAGATGAAAAAGACTTGATGCTCCAACTCCTCACATATTTTAAACACACGTAGTCTGAAGCTGCCTTTGCCATTTTTAATTCCCTGCTTATGTCAGTGTGTAAGTAGGATTACAAACAAATCATAATAAATGTTGCAAACGTAAGAAAACAGATATATATGCTCAAAAAATTGACATCTAGAGCATACTGTAGATGGGCTTCTCAGTGTTGCAATCTCCTGCATAATGTATGACCAAATTCTGCAGAACTGGGGAGATCAGCATAGATGCCCTGTCACGGATCTGAAGAGCTTTCTCTACCCATTGCCCTGTAGCACCGCTTCACGGAAAGGCTAGCTGATCACAGCCTGCACAAGCGGTTACTTTCACAATGAAACAGTTAAGTTGTGCTTCATCACATAAGCGCTCTTTGTTGACAACAAAAGATTTGCCAACAGCTTTCAAAATGTTTTCATGAATTCAATAAACACATTTAATTCTGGACACACAAAATATCCTTACTTTCTAAATGCAATGTTGCCTTGCCATTCTCTGAGTTTCAGAGCACGTTTGTGTTAATTACTCTGTAGCACTTAAGTGGGCCATTTAGACCCACTTGGCTTCAACCTCCCATCATATAAAACAGCATTTCTATTTCCATACCACTCATTTATTAGAGCCTTGATGACCTACAGTGATGGGCGTTATGGAATGCCTGGAAAAACATATAGCTTACACAACTGACCGCCTCGCTGCAGACATGGATTAAATGTTTAATTCCACCTGAGGTACACTGACCTCACTGAACTTGATTCTGAATTGATATTGAACTGAACACTGTACTGAAATAATGCAAAACTTTCCCATGTCAGTTTAAACCACATCGTTACACACACTGTGTAACGACAATGTGAAATTCCTATTGCTGGAGTATAGAAGCAGTAAGAGCATAAGACTGAAGAGGAACGTTGTAAATAAGGAATACACATTCAACAGCTAGTCTGTTTTCAAAAGTAAAAGTTAATAAAACTAACTACACTCATTAGATATTTTATGCTTTATTGGATATTTCCTGCCTGTGTTCTCTGGGGTTAATCAGGCAGTACACACACTATATTGTTTCTTTTATTTGGGCTGCTTAATACTATTATCTCCACTATCGCTGAAGGGGAAAGAAACATATGCATATGAAGACTTAAGTTTTTATTCATGTAAAACTAGGTAACAAAAAAACAAAATTGTGCCAAGTGTGCTGTATTTAGCATGTCCGATGCATTGTATCATTTGGTGGTAACTCAATGAATTGTACCAAATGCAGTCTTGACAAAAGGCACTGGAGGTGCCTTTGAAGTAAGTTTTAACATCTCCAAAAGGCCTCCAAATGTTATATAAGCATAAAAAAAAAAACCAACACAAAATGATATAGCAAAATACTGCATGCTCTATTATCAGCCTCAAGAACAGGAACCCATTTCTGAGTATTTTCTATACTGCTACCACTTAATGGCTCATGAAAATAGTACAAGAGAAGTTCATAGTAGGGGAGATGGGCAGGATGATATTTAAAGGTCCCTTCCAACTCAAATGGTTCTACGAAATAATCTCAAAAAACTTAAAGATTCATGACATCTGCTATAGGTCCACAAATATTTAATTAAAATTTTCTCTGTAATAAAGACGCCAACTACGTAAGAACTGAAAACTACTCAATTGAGTTGGACAGCATGAAGCTGAACTCAGAAACAGTACTTGTCTTGAAGTTTACTCTAATTCAGATGTGAAAAGGAGCTTGCTTTCCCCAGAGTTATTCTTCCCCTAGAACATAATTTACTAAAAGATGCCACCACAGTTCCTCTCTGTTTGGCACCAGCCTAAGTTCTAGTATGATGTCCAGAATACTTGAGTCATTCCCATTTTATTTGGCTTGCATTTTCTCTTCTGACTATGAGACTGTGGGACTCATAACTTCACAGCTGAGGATCCCACACTGGAGGATAATGGCATTACAACTTCCCAAGCCATAATTAATCTAACTTGCACCACTTCAATCATGTTAGCATTTTCTGTTTTGTTATCACATCCTAAAGTCACACAAAAACATTTATTCTTCTCTCCCTTTCCATACAAGGCTCCTTACCCCAGTAAGGAAGCTTTTATTGTTTGTTTGTCTTTCCAGAGTGTTTACTAAATGTAGTAATTATCAAACTGGTACATAAAACTGAGCCCAATTTAGCAGCTCTCTGAATAACATTTCTGCTAAAGTGTGTATAAGGCAAAGTATGTCAGCTTTGCAATGAGGAGAGAATTTTTAAAGGAAATCCAAGAAAGGAAAGTTCCATTTTCTTGAAGCAGTTATAAAACTGGATTATGAGCAATTCAAAGACAAGCCAAAAAATGTACACCATTAGCAATCAAATAGGAAACAGGAAGAAAGAAATTTTCAGGTTTTCCTTCTCACATCTGAAAGTGGTTTTAGTTTTTATTTTTATTCCTTTTTCTGTTTGACATTCTACCTACCATTTAAACATTTCTGTAAAAATCACCAGCAAACATAAGAAGTTTAAGTCTGGGGATTAGATCTTCAGCTCACAGAAGCTGGTTAGTGCAGGCTCATGAGTGCATACAGGTAAAAAAAAATGAAGAATTCTTTTTCTTAAAGTAACTTTTTATTTTAGAATCTGCTGAAGCTTGATATCTCTTTGGAGAAAAGTCCCTCAGAACTTAACTGTGCGTCCCCTTCTGGAAAACAGGAGAAATGTTTTGCCCTGGTACAAACATAAGAAGGCTAAAGAGAAACATACTGCTTCCTTATGTATTTGTTGAAATATTGTTACTGTAGAGTTCATTAGTAAAAGGGTGCTATATTTTGTGGTTAGCAAACTGGATGAAACAATATATGATTTGTAGCATTCAGTGACAACCACGAAAGAAGAATCGGTCAAAAAAAGTTGCTGAAACCTCAGATTCAGAGCTGAACATTTTCAGAAATCTCAAGCCTAAATTATCCAACTTTGTTCCCATCAAAAATCATGCAACTTCATTTTTAAGTAATCTTTAAAGATACAGAGTCAAATAACATGGAATGTCTCCTTATCCATCACAGGAAAAGTACAAAATTTGGTCTAGGAAGTATCAAGATTCCAATAGTACACTAATTTGTCAAAGCAGTAACAAGTCTCTGTAGCATATAGGCAAATAAGGAAAGAACTCAGGAAAATATTAGAAAGCTGATTTCAATCCTGTTCACTTTGTATCAGCACCTCCACAATATCTCCAGTAAATTTACTCATATATTAAAATACACATAGTATTTACCATAATATATTCTTGGTAATTTTATCCAAGAATAGAAGAATTAAAACATAAGGGTTTTTTTTTCCCCTTTAATAGTGCTCCATGGAATATGAATGCACTCAGTGAAATGCAGATCCCCAAAACTGAATTATTTGTGTGCTTTAGTTATAATGGAAAACAATATATAAGGAAAGTGTCAAAAATGACCAACTTTTGCATTTCTTCAGAGCATAAATAAAGCTAACTTGCCCTGCAGTTACGCACAGGGCAAGGTACCATTACCACTGGAAAAAATGCAGATGGTGAAATATAGGGACATCCTGACACGAAAAGAATTGAGGAAAAAAAGTTCTGCTAGATCCTAGAAAATAAAGACAACCTCATAGACATTATTTCTTCTCATAGGAGCTGACAAGATGCCTTCTCAGGTTCAATTAATCTAGCTAATAAAATAAAAACAATGTTTCAATGGAAGGAAAATTCTAGTTAAATACTTAGTGTGCCAGTCAGAATTGCTCAAATCATGGGCAGCATGACTGATTTCACAGCATCGTATTTCAAAAATGCAGCGAGTAAAATAATAAAATTTCCTGATCTTCAACTACAGCTAAGACATGAGAATTTTTCACACAATCAGGTAGACAGGCTCTAAAAAAAATTCTATGACTCCTTCTACAGCTTTCTCTTCTCCTGCTGTTTTTGTGCTACAAACTAGTGTAAACCATAGTGACCTTCAACATTTGTTTTCATTACTCAGGTTCTAACACCGCCATGTCAGGTGTCTATGCACAGCTGAATTCTATGAGAATGGAAACAAGGATCCTGACCTTCTTCTTTTCCTTCCAAACATTCTGCTGTGTCATTTCGATCCACTGTAATGTGAAACTATTGTTAACTGGATCACTCAGGTAGCATCTCTAATTGCTGTATTATCATCTCTGGGTGTACTAACAACTGACAGTGTCAACACCACATTTACTCCAACCTACTTTCAATGCTCTGAGGGCTCTTGGAAGCAGCACCAGAGCTAGATAAAAGAATTCAATCAGGATTTTTCAGATATTTATTGAATTTAAATCAGATGCAGAGTGCAGACTGAGAAGTATTATTTGCAATGTGTTCTGTTCAGAAGAATAATTATATTTACTTGGTTTTGTTCAATAACAGAGATACTGTATAATACAAATTCCAACAAGCACCAAATGTGAAATTTCTTGTTTTGACTGACACTGAAATTTGCTGTTAATCAGATATATGATTATGTATAAACTCCTTGAAATTATATATTAATAAGACTGCTTATCCACATCTGAAATTTTGAAATGTGTGTCCCTAGTAATGATGAAAATTATGAAAAGACCTAAAAATTAGATTTAAAATGTTCACTTTGTTATATATAGATTTGAAAAGTCTGAGACTTTGTAGTTTGTGGTAAAAAGTCCTGAAATGCTGAAAACTACATGCCCACACATTTACTTTATCCCACACCATAAGAAAATACATTTCCACTTTTTTATTTTAAAATTGTATCACTCCATCTCAACACAAGAATCAGTTTGCTAGCATAGAACTTTCCACTGCACTCTGAAAACACAATCATTGCACAACACCTGCAATGAATGTTAGAGATTGAAGTCATTACACACTACAAACAGACAAATATTTCATTACATAGAAATCATTAAATTTGACTGAAGCTCACTGAACTCAAAATGCTCAATGAACTCAAGTCTTTGTCTTATTTTATACATGTTGCTCAGTAATCACCTGTTGCTGGATGTCATCTACAGTGGTTCTGTTCAAACCTTTCAGCCAGATTTTTTGGTAAGCCATCAGTTTGCTATTGATTTCACGAAGGTAGGTGAACTTTGCATCAACTGAAAGCACAGGTTTCTGTATGCACTATCATTTTCATGTGAGCATACGTGAACACACAGCTGCACAAAAGCTGTCCAAGCACAGTAACTTAATGACAGGCTCCTAATGTAGCACTGAGGGAGACAATAGCAACACCACATTTACCAAAGCAGCCAGCAGCCAACAATCTCTAAGGAAGCTGTAAAAGCTGTATCTGAAGTTCAGCTTCATGTTTCTACTTCTAATACAAATTCAGCCATACAATTTGATTGCACTACTACAGAATTATTTTTTTAAATAAGAGGGACAGAAACTTGCAGTAATCATAAGCACTGTGCAACAGAAGAGGAGCTACCATGAAAACCCTGAAGCAACTGAGAGACAGAACTGCCGAAAAGTACAGAACAACTAAGCCTGTCTAACCTGAACTCAGGTGCTCAGCATATAGTCCAGAGAGCAGCCAGCTCTCCAGTCCCACACCCCACTTGTATTTCATCTCTGTGAAAGCTCTTGCTTGTGAAATCCAGGGCTGAAACGCATGCAAAGGTATGAAAAGTTGTTGAGCATTGATATGCTGTTGGATCCAATAGAAAACAAAATGAACAAAGAAACTCCTTATCACAATTCAGTCACAAGGATTTGTGAGACAGGGATACTTTTTTTTTTTCTCGATTGAATTAAATAAAATTTCCAAACCTGAATGTAAGTGCAGAAATAATGCAACTGGAGGAATTATGTATCTGAAAGTCATGTCACAACTGTTAGAATTTATTTCAGATCTGCTTCATAACTGGACTGTGAATCCATTTTCTTTTTAAAAATTCTTGCACTGACAATATGCCATTTTTCTCTTTAAAGGCAGAAACACTCAAAGCAAGCAAGACCTCACAATGTACTACTTAAAGCCATGTGACAAGAGCCATCTTAAGACCACAGGACCTATTTCCTCCCTGTCAGGAATGTGTGGGCACTGTCTGTCCTGTTCAGTGTTACGGAGCATTACACTATTCCAAACAGTGCTTTTTGGATCACTTAATGGATTAAATACTGTCAGCCCTTAGCCAAAATGGGGGGGGGGGGGGGGGAAGAAAAGGAAAAAAGGAAAAAAAAAAAACAGAAAAAATGCCAAAAGACACATTAGAAGCACTATATTACTGCTAAGTACTTACAGCAAGTTCACCTTGACAATCTGTCACAATACAATGGGATGCTCTGTCACAGATGAATCACCTAACACCATTCATACAAAGGACAAGCACAGAATTCAAAGGAACATGACAAGCCACGATTTGCCTCAATCCTCTAAAACATGCTGAAGTGGAATGCAGAAGAGAAAGCCAAGAAGGAAGAGATGAAAGTTTAAGGCAACAACACAATGTTTCAAGACAGCACGTGTTTTTCTCCGGTGCAGTTGATGGACATGGCATGACTAAATGGCTAAATATGAGGTTAATTAAAAGCAAACAGTTCATTTTTAAAATGTGTATTATTGACCAAAAATATTATTTTCTCAGGAGCTTGTTACATGAGCATTATTGACTTGATGAAGCATTATAAGCATGTCAATCACTTCCAGGCTATTTTTATAACCTTGTTCATGTTGTTTCATTGCAACACATACAGATAGAAAAGTAGATCACACAGTAAAGAGTATTGGAATTCATAGTACTCATCAACAATATCTGGGTTTCAGTGTCCGGGGCCAGGAAGAGGCTATGGGAGGAACTTTTAAAAGGAAAGCATGGAAATTCAATAATCATTTTTCTTAGTCTTGTTGGGTTTGTTCCCCTAACATATCATAGCTGAGACTATTCAATCCTCAAGATCAAAGATGGTTTCTCAAGCACGCTGGATAATACAGTAGGAAATTTAGACAAAGCATGTAAGTTATAGTATACTATGTAAAGGAAAAAGAGGGGATGAAAAAGCCTGCTTAGTTAACTGCATAAATATCCAAAGCCTGGTGTTTATGCTCAATGTAGAAGCAATGATTATATCAAAAGCATTATAAATCAAGTTAGCATTTTGAAAAGAATCAGCAAGAGTTCTGATGCCCAGTTTAGCCACAGAACAACAGCAATAACAACATTTACAAAGCAAGGTTCTTCATTTGAATTGCCACAGAGATACTACCAGAGAACTCCTGTGGTCTTTATCTCCAGGTGACTAACAGGATAGCCAAGGAGTCTGAAAAACTGCCAAGACCAAGACTAAAATCACGTGGTATAAATAAATTCCATCAGGGACCACAACTGTTCCCATTACTGGCTAGGCCAAATACTTTCCCCATACAGCCTGTTTTCTTGTGTTCAGCACAAATTAAAACAGATAATATTACTGCTATATTGAATGTATATTTTATGTATTTGTTATCTGGAAGGCAGGCAGAAAACATCTGCATCTCTCCAGCTGCTCTGGTCCCTTCCAATTGCTCTCTCAGGATAAACCACTGCTCAGTTTCCAGGACTCCCTAAGTCTTCCTAATGTGCAAGGAAAGTTAGCAGAAATGCTCAGTTTTATTTCTTATTTCACCAGAGGAAGTGAACTGCATTTTATGTTTACTTCAGACAGTCAGAGAACACATTTCAAAACTGAGCAGTTCTGTGCTGTTGTGTTTCAGGCCAGGCAAGAGTGCTACCTCATGTAATTCTCCACAGACTACACAAAGATGAACGCATGGAACAGCTTATATAAAGCAGTGGAGAAGAAATAAAAATCAGTTCAGACAGTGACTTCACAATGCCATCCTCCCCCTGAAGCTAGCAGAGTAGGCTTTGCCTGAGTACAAGACTAATTCAAAAGTTCTATGGAATGCTAAAACATTCAAATGCATAAGGCAACAGAAGACATTTTTGTAAAGCAACACTCATTTATTATAGTGTCCACTGGGCATTGACTGGCTCCAGAAAAATAAGGAGATGCATGTGACATGAGTGTTTTCAATTTCAACATTTCTTTTTCTTACATCTGTCATGAAAAGGAATAAACCACAGCAAGTTGACAGTTCCTTGAAATTCAGTGTCACGTGGGATAGTAAATAAAGAAATAAGACAAATTATTTCCTTTTATGAAAACGTCTAACCAAGAGACTTTGTCAAGCTACCACCACATTCGTGAGGATCTGATTTCATTTTGGCCCTGGATTGAAGTCCTAAGCAACCCTAGGACTGACTTACGTTGGGAAGAAAAATTTAAGCATTCTTTTTATTTAACTCCTTTTCAGAGTCTGATATAAACAAGGTTAGATTTGTTTTGAAAGGATAAGAAGCTCCTGGAAAAAAAAAAAAAGAAATAACAAAAGTAGCAATCTACAATAAAAAAAATAAATAAATAGAAATTGGTACTTGAAGCCTTTACTTCAGTATGTTTAAATCTGAAAGTGTGCATAAAACCTCGGAGCAGAATTGGCTGTATTAGCAAAAAAAAAACCTGTAAGCCAATTCATTTCTTATTTGTATTTTCTGAAAGTTTATGGAACTTTCTGTAGATGGCTGTCTGGGTCAGTGGTCTGCTGGTGGCTACCTCCATCATAAAAAACAACAATACAATGCTATAAGCACATCTGAACTACAGGGTTTGGTAACCACACAAACTAACATGAGGAAAAAGGGGGAGCTATTTAAAATACAGTGAGAGAAAGGAATCCAAATTCAAGCTTCATTTCAAATGTAAGTTTTCACTGAAATAAAATTCAAATTGGTTTCTTGGGTTATTTCACAGCTTAGGACATCAGTACATATGAGATAACGTCAGTTATACAGTTATTACAGGGATACAGAAGATACGTGTCCACACGTGACTAGGATAACCTGATCAAGTGCTTTGTCTTGCATCATGCCTAAGAACTCACCAAGGGAAATAACCAGGTGAAAAAAAGAAAAAAATACCACCCAGAATAAAGTACACTGGGTCACCCCAAGGACTCTGTTGTCGTGATTTTGTATGACAGACTATATTTACAGCTTTATTCTTTGCAGCTCCGTACCTAACCTAAGATCATAAAACACTGCATATTGATAACAAATACCACACTTTGAAAAGGCTATCTTGTCACCACAAGCTTTTCCTGACTATGACTCACAATTTCTTACTATCCCCAGCAGCTGTGCTGCCATTTTTTTTAAGGCCTAGTGCCAGCTTCATGCTTTTCTCCCCAGCTGTTTCTGTGCTTTCCTTTGTAGGAAGCATTGCTCACACAGCTGCATTGGGAGTCACATCAGAGAACCAGCAGCAGCATCTGTGCAGGGAAAAAAGTGAGAACTTGTAGTGTGAAGGAATAAATAAGATAAAACACAGATCAGACAACCTATGTTCCGAGGAAGCAGAACTGCAGAAGCACTTCTTTGAAATGGCAGACGCTTTTGTAAGAAGGAATTTATAATTTCTTCATAAGAGGTCAGAAAAGCCTTGGCAATCTTTTCCCCAGTATTTTTTGGAAACAAAATAGAGTTTATCTATACATACTCAACTGTAAGAAATTACACATGGAATCTTTCGTCAGTCCAAATCTTTCCTTGTTCCATTTACAAATAGCTGATTTAAGTCTATACCTCCCAATAAAGCTCACGGTGGTGTGCTTACCCCTAAAGAAGGTTATGAAGTTACTCATGCCTTCAGAGATCTGAATGGTTCACTATAAAAGCACTAGATTACAATTAGTTTTGCAGCTTCCCATTTCTCACAGATGTCTCACATAGATGAAAGAAAGCCCTCTACGCTATTCTTTTGGTTACGTTTTCCATACAGAAACAGGATTAAGAACTGCAACACCTTTACATTTCCCAGGCTTGTTGCCAGATAGTGAAAATGCAAACCAGCACACGACCAAGCAGATGTTACAAAAGGAAGGGAAAAATAAACGCTCACCCACCTGTCTCCAAGGATTTAGGCACGTAAGGAAAGAACTCCAAAGGAGGGATCCCAACAAGAGATCCTTCCTCAGTGGCAGTCAGCCCTTAAATGAGTGCTGTTTGCCCTCATCTGTGCTCCCAGGGCTGACCAGGTCTTTCCTTCAGGTGCTCAATCAGTGATTCAGGCTGTGACTCAGTAGTCCCCATACAGACAGATACACCGAAGAATGTGAAGTACCTGGATACTACCTAAACACAGATCAGAGAAATACAAATAACAATAAGGCATAAAGGAATAAAACAGAAAAGCAAGTTGGCTGTAAAATAGGCCTTAAAATGTAAACCATTTCTAGTATACAAAGAGCAACTACTTCCATTGCTCTTCTGAAGAAAAAACTTTAGACTTCAACAATTCAGTATTTATGTTACTGTAAAAACCACCAGTGCAGATGCAACTAAGAGCAGACAGCTCAAACCCACCATCACCTTTTTCCTCCACTCACAGAAACTCAAAGCACTTCCAGCAATATTTAACTTGTGACTCATTGCACACATGAAATGCTTTTTATCTTCATGGCAAATTAGGCTTTAACTGTTTTATACTGATTCTTAGGGGTTTTATCAACAATTGGAATTCAGGTGTTCCTAATGCAATGAGGCATAGCTCCTTACAGGTGAAGCAGAGAGCTCCTAACAAATGTAAAGCTTCTTCAAACAAACAACAGAACACTGGCAATTTTTCAGACTTTGAGACAAATATTTTCACTGGATTTCTGCATCAAGCAAATAAAGACAGAAAAATCTTACTACGTTTATGGGAAAATGCCTTTGAAATAGAATTTGTAAAGCCCATCACTCTGAGTATGTATGTAAAATGGGCATAAAAAGTATTCAGAAAAAAATGCATTGGTGTATATTTGTTCATGCACATAGTTTCCTGCTACATTTATACAATAGCTGTAAGTGAGCAAACAGAATACTTTTAGGATCAAAACTCTGCTATATTTTATAATAGTAGTAGTAATAAATTGCAGCTCATGCTTCTGCAGCCATTTCTAAGGTATCATTTTTTCATCATAAGCTTTTCAACAGCTGTGACTCATAAACCATAAACACTTAGTATGAATAAATTGTAAATGACAGATGATTTATGATGTGTTTGTATCTCTCTATATAAAAACGGTCTTTCTCTACATATAGGTCCAATGTGTTGGATGCAGTATGACTCATATATAAAAAGAAATCAGTGATGCAACAAAGACATCTGACACTGAACTTCAGTTGATACTGGCAGGTTCTCATTAGTGTTTTAATTATTTATTTAAATACTGAATTCTATTGATACTGAACTGCTAGTATCTTCTCATGGACAAAGGTTTTGATTTAAACAGTATACACTTCTTCCATATACAGAGCCACAGATTCCTGATTTGTGGTATGTATCTGATGACACTGTACTTCACAGTTATTTTCTCACTGGAATCTTTTTAAAGTGAAGCATATATTCTCTGTCAGCAGTGTTTCACATTTCTCCAGAAGCAAAGCAAACCAGTTTTAACAGCTTACATCAAAACCCCTTGCATCTCTCCAGATGATGGTTTCCCATAATCCCTGCATTATATGAATAAGCTCACAGAGTTTTACAGACTATATGATGATTTCCTGGTAAAAAGGAAAAACTGCTTTCCCATACTTCATGTGTAAGTTGTAGAAATATCATTTTCCAGAACTGCAGTGCACGTAAACCTACAGATATAGATAAGTAACCCTAAAGACTATAAAGAATACCCTCTCCAGAAGCATAACAACTATATGACACTTATAGTACATCTATATATGTGTCGATACGAGGGAAAGTACATCTTAAGATAACCAAAATAATCATTTAAAGGAACCAGGCACACAGACCATTCATCATAGCTAGTTAGTTTCTGGATTTCTGCTTGTTTCCTCACTCTGACTTGTTTATCTCCACAGTTCACAATTAATCCATAAAGCCTTTGTTGGAGTTAAACTTCTTGTTTTATTTTATTTTTCTCTAGCAGTATGAGGCTGTTAATTTGGGCCATCTACAGGGATTGCTTCACTACACTATAAATGAGCACTAAATGTAATGTGCATTTCACTGGCAAATGACCAGTGGGAGTAAAAAAAAAAAAGATTTTTATATACTGAATAATTTGCTGTAGTTGAAGCATACACAAGGAAATGATGCATCACATAATGTCATATGAAATTTAAAAATTGATTATTTGGGGTACTTAAAAGTTGGCCAAAAGCACCTGCAATGTATGTGCCTTTGAAAGCCCCTAAATTGCATAAGGCTACATTTTGTCTGCAATAGAACAATCTTAGATCTGTTGCATGCAATTCAATATATGCAGCAATATTTTTCTAAAATAGAAGGAAATTACAAATAATAATAACAATCCATGCCTGAAATCTCTCAATTGTTCTCTGAGTATTAAAATAGAATATTCCTTTTTCATTCCCATTTCAAGGGAAAATGTAGCAAAAAAAAAAAAAAAAGAGGAAATGAGTAACTATACAGAGGAAATTCAGACTTAGCTATACATTAGACATAATTGTGCAAAATTAGATAAATTGAAATTTCTACTCAATCTATAGGTTTAGTTAAGAATTTCTATTTACAGTATATATGGCTACCAATTGAGGGAGATGCATGATTTTTGTGTTGCTATATCACCTATTCAATAAGAACACTTCAACCACATTACCTATCAAACAAAGTGAGAATAAAGCTTTGAAGGAACAAATCCTTGTCTGCACTGTTCCTGTCTATAACCCAGAAAAACAGTTGATTTCAATTTCATTTTTTAAAGGAAGAATATCAGTGTGGTACAAAACAAGTTTGAAGAAAGTACAGAAGTCACCACACTGAGGGAGATACGTGTAATCTATTTAAAAAGTGTATGCCTGCCCTTCTAAAAGTCTTTTCAGTTTCAAAAACAAGTAGAAATAAGTGCTAGTTTTGATTTGGGACAGAGTCCAGACAGTGAAATGGTGGAGCCTACAGTCCCAATGATTGTAATGGAAGTAGAAAAACTTGGGCAGTGTAAAACTGTTGAAAAACTTCTGTTTTCTGGATACACTGGAATCTTGGAACTTCTTAATGCTCGAATGTGCTTAACTACTAGGAACTTGTTCAGCATGGATAAATAAACCTTACAGGGAAAAAATCTGTATTAGGGAGACAAAGGCTCACTGAAATAGGCTAATAAAAGTAAGAAAGGAAGATAAAACATAGCAAAATGAATGACTGTAATGCAAAAGAGACAGAGGTTTACCTAATCCCAAAGAAATTACTCAGAAAAGAAAATACAGTAAGTATAGGAAAGCTCTATCTCTGATATCAGTCAAGAAAATGATGCAGATGATGAAGAAGGATGCAGCATGAGGCTATGTAAAAAGAACTCCATCAAATGCACGCAAAGCCCCAGAAGCCTAACATGCTCAAGCTGAAGGAAACCAAACCATCCCCAGCCCAAACTGAAGGAGCACTATGTAACAGTAGTGATTTTATTTTTATTTTTACATTGAAAGTGTTATCAGATATTAAAAAGATAGCAATGCATCAATGGTTTCAACACCACTTATGACTCCTGAAAAAACGTATAGAAGTAAATGGAAAGCAGAATAAAATGCTACATAGACAAAAGCTAATCTTGATGAAGGCTTTTTTTTAAAGACAAAGGAATATAATAGAGATCATGTCTTATAGCAAATTCAAGGACACCAAGAGAGACAATAGATGGGAAAAAACTTAGCAAATCATGACACAGAATAGTGAACTACCGTTCCCTAACTCCTATGAAAAAAAAAAAAAAACCCGAAACCCCCCCCCCAAAAACGTGAAGTTTCATATAAAATTGAGAAGAAGAAGGTTGAAAGCAAACAGAAGAAGGGAAATCATTTTCTTCACACTAAGCTGCAGAAGAGCTGACCCTGTGGGGATGACTGCTAAGAACTTGCCTGGATTCAAAAGTGTCTGCTCAAATTCTTGGAGCAAAAAGCCATCAGGGGCTATTAAGCAACAAGAAATCACCTCTGGCTCCTAAAATCCCTAGACTACAAACTGCTGCAGCCTATGAGTACGATTTCATGCCTGACAAGTTCCTGTGCCTCCCTTAAGTGTCTGCTATTGACCACTATCTAAAAAAGAAAATAAAAATAAAAATAATAAAAAAGAATTGGGCTAAATCCTGGTTTAGAGGATCTGTTCTAACTTCACTCCAGGAGTACTTCCTAGGTAACTGACTAAGGAGTGAGATTGGAAGATTTCAAGAATTTATCAATTTTCCTGCCTAGCTAAAGTCGTAGATGTAGTCCCTCCCAAATCAGTTCCAGTGCATTTACATTCAAAGCAAATATGACAAAAGCAAATGGTAAACTGAAATATATCAATGCAGAAGAATAAATGGATAAAAATTGATGATGAATACATTTAAGTTTAAAATTTAGAAAAATATTTCTAATATCCTCAAACAATGGTTGGAATAAGATTTCAGCAGAAACAGTGAAACAAATGACTATTTCTAAGATTGAAGTTGATCACAGAGGAGATTACATCCCATAATTTTCTGTCAAAGCAGTAGATTTGACAAATCAAGACAAAAGATTATTTCAAGTCTTATACTGCTAATGGAGCCCTCGATCAACAAGGACCTTGCCAAATTAATCTCCAGAAGAAAGAATCCAATTTGTTTTGTTTTGTTTCATTCTGACCAAGGAATGCAGAGGAATCTGAGACACCTACTAGCAAACACAAAGCTGAAAAACAGCAGTTCAACAAAATGACGTCTGACAGAATAAACATGAGGAATTAAGCATCACCTCCCACAGATCAAAATATAAAGACAGTGTCAAAAAATAAATAAATGGTGGGGAGCAGGCCACAAAGAGATAGACAAAAGACAGAGGTGAGACAAAAACAAACAAGATCCTAGAAACGTTCCTCCGTTATAAAATGGATTGGGCATATTTATCCACAACTAATCTCTCATCTCCTTTGATTAATTGGGAGTACAAATACTACCTTATGCTCCATGGTGATGCCCAGATGAATAAATTGCTATGACTGAGAAATTAAATCAGAAACGTTGTATTATTCAGTTTTGAACACAGTTGTTGTGAAATGTTTAGAAAAGTCACAATCCTTACGCTTGTTTCCTGTATTTGTGACCAACAATATCTGTACAACTGTATATGTATGATTCTATCTTGCAAACAGCAAATAGTATTGATCAGAACATTAGCTATAAATAAGAATATATTTCTTTGGTCTTAAAACCTGAATCCTTTCCAGGAGAAGACTGTAATTAGTATGACATGGGGGTTTTTAACAGATGTGAAACCGGATAGATTGAGCTCTCATATGAATAGCCTGAAACAAGGTCTGTCTTGCATGGTTTGTAGTAATGGAGAGGAAATTGAGCATTAAATACAAATCAACAATCATTCATTTCACTGCAGCAGCAGAGCAACAGAACTAGTGAAGTCACTCTTTTCAGCACCTTGCATCCTGCTGGACTTTATTTACATCACTAAAGTTCCCATCTTTGGAAACGGCCACCTACAGGGTAACTCAAACAAAGAGTGATTAACAGAGAAAGCAATTTAAGGTCCAATTTTTATACACAAGCATCAGAGAATTGTCATTTTCTCTGTTTGTCTTCAGATATATTCATTGGGCTATCATTCTAACAGTTTGAAGAGAGGTCAGTGCGGCATAGTACTGCAAGACACAGCAACAGTAGATATTAGCTGGATACTTGTACAATGAGTGAAGCTGGAAGATTTATTAGTCTTCTAATCCGAAGTCTGACCTGACTCTCCATTTAAAAGTTGAATAGGAAGTTGAAAATCCCCTCTAATGTTTTTGAGAGGTGTGAGGAGATGAGGAAAGCACCTGCAATGCATCACTCTGTTTAGATTGCAGCATGAAACACTGGATTTGTTGGCTGCAGTGGTCTCTCAGTAGAGGGAACAGACAACAACAATCAAGGAGTTCACTGCTCATTATGTGTGAAGAGAAAAATTGAATGCTATCCACTGAAACACTGGAATGCTCTCTAGGTCAACAGCTCTAAGAAGCTGCCACAAAAAAAAGTCTGACTTAAGCTCTGAATAATTCAAGTTCATGCTGATGTTTAGATACAATTCTTTGAGCAATTCAAAGAAGTTAATATCTGGCTATTTATCAGGCATTTGTGATGTCCAGCAAGCAAATACAAGTTCCAGGAAAACAAGGATGTCTTAACTGTACTTAGTATAATTGCTCTTCACAGTGTTCCCTAGAAAGAGAATAATGCCACAGTAAGGCTAGTTTGTGAACGAATTTTATCCCATTAGTCCAAAGTTGCACTGTTACCAATGCCAATGATATCAATATTAAATGCACTATCAATTGGATTCAGACACTGTCATATGCATTTTTTAGAACCATGCTGTCTCCCGTGGAACAACACAATTGTTCCTCCTCAATTAGCTCTTCCTTCAGAGAACCACCGCCCACCCTGATGCATAAAGGCCTGTTGTATGTAGCTTCTATCTGCTTGTAAAGTTCTCTGGTGCTGGTACTTCTACAAGTTCTATTATACAAGAAACACGGTAGAAAGAATTTCAAACAAAACAGTGGTGTAAAATTGTTCCTGGGATGATGATGATGCATCTCACTTACTATTTAGCTAAATAATTTAGGAAAAGATTTCACTGTTTTCTCATCTTGATTACAAGTGAATACAAAGCTAACAAATCCATCAACCAATGCTACAGAACCTAAAGCATTTAACCTGCTTAGCACTACTGTTCACACTGTTTTAGGAAACCATAGTAAGTGAACTTAAAAGAGAAACTTCTTTAAACACATCTACTTTTGAGAACAAATACATTAGCATGAGAGCAAAGAGATATTTCTACTCAAAGTAGAAACTCAAATTTCATAACTCCAAATAAAAAGATCTATACATTGAAGACATTATGTAAATCCAAGCAATAGAATAACAGGTAAATAGTATTTTCTAAGTTAAAACAGTACTCACATTTTGAAACCTGTAGCTTCAGTTTATGATTCATAGGATAGGAAATACAATCCATATTTTCTTGTGTTGTATCCATAAACTGTTGTTGCTTTTTTTTAAGTAATAATAATAATGATTGTTTTATGATCTCATAATGAAAAGATTTGCCTTAGAGGTTGAAACAAATCAGTGGATATTACAAACTTTCTACATAGGACTATAAAGCAATAGTCACAGAGATGGCTTAAACCAATCTGTCTTCAAATGATACAAAAAATGCAATATGGTTTCAGAATTTCTGGTTAATAAATAAAAATAATAATTCTAAGTTTATAGCAGTATAGCCTTGTGAATCAGGACTATACAAAAGAATTATCTCAACTTCCTTATCCTGATGACAAACTAGTAAGTAAAGCAAATCAGCCCACAGAGGAACTGATTTTTATTAAAAGGAAATATTTTTAAACTTTTCTTCCCCAGGTAATGGGGTCTCTTCATTCCTTGTTCAGGAAGAATAAAAAACAGCAAAAGGAACCAGAAAACAAGCACAGTAAAGC
Source organism: Cyrtonyx montezumae (assembly GCF_038088225.1). Taxonomy (NCBI): domain Eukaryota; kingdom Metazoa; phylum Chordata; class Aves; order Galliformes; family Odontophoridae; genus Cyrtonyx; species Cyrtonyx montezumae. The sequence continues at coordinate 7,240,166 of NW_027072067.1, forward strand.
TCTGTCCCAAGGCAGGAATTTCTCAGCAACTAAAAACAAACAGGAAAGCCAAAATATAAACTGAATCCCAACAGAATGTCAACTTCAGATCCATTGGTACTTTGTTCATCACAGTACCAAAACCTTCTTCAGACAGATTTAGGAGACAGTGTGTGACATGGAGAAGAGGACTAGAGCATAGCCATTCACTGATTCTCACAACACAAGAAATGTGTGGAACCTCATTATTTGACTGAGATGTTTTATTCATATTCTAATTACACGTGAATTCATTGCTATGGAATGGACTTCACCCTTCTATAACAGTCAACAAAGACTATGATGGATACGATACTCAGGATATGAAGGTTGTTCCCAAACATGTTTTACATGTTACACAAACACACAAAAGTCTTCACAAGCTCCAAAACAGATCAGAGAAGAAAACACACCAGCTCTATCACTGAGTCAAGGAAGGCAAAGTGAGGGAAGTTTTGTTGTGTAAGCAACCAGTATAAAACTGAAATGTGGATCAGAAGAAGGAAGGACAGAATGTGACCTGATCTTACTGTCAGGAGACACAGAAGTCTGAAGCCTATAGATCATCAACATCACTTACACCAGCACAAGATCCATCCATGACTATTAAGCCCAAAGGTTAACTGACTGACAGATTTGCTTTGAAAACAAAAGAAGAGAGTCTCAGTGACCAAAAATAACCAGTCAGCTAAACATCTATTCATATCACCCAGAAAGGATACAAATCTATATCCTGTGATACATGACATATTAAAAGAATTTATTTATTTATTATCTCCATCATCTAAGAACAGCTCTTTGTATATTGTTTCAACACTATGGATACGTGAAAATCAGGCTTATCTCACATTTTTTAACCATGAAAAGGAGCATACTTTACCACACTGACATATTACTCAATAAGTAAATCATCAAGAAAAATGATTAATGGACATGACTTAGAAATTCACTGAGTTTTTACAAATGCAGCATGTCTACAAAGAAGCTCCCCACTGCCAAACATGACAACAAAGATTCTACTCTACAAAAATATTTTTCAGGAGGCAAAAATCCTTTTGTACTTCTCCATTCTTTGAGCTGCCATGTTCTGATAATAACTGAATTAATGATGGACAAAGACAACTGGGCATTACTCACATACTGCCTGGATGACACATCTCCTTCAGCAGCATGGCCTATCATATTGGCCTCACTGTGCTTGAGAAATGGGGTTGGAAGGGGAGTAGGGCAATTGGAGGTGTAAATCTTGTCAAGAGGATTGACACCAGCTACATGCCAGCAGAAGATTATACTACATGAAGCAAGGCCAAACGTTTCTATCTTAGTACAGCTTTGACATGCCAAGAGGAACAAAAAAAAAGAGAATTTGTAGTAAGACAGCTGCAGAATACAACCATGAGTTGAAATCCTCATCAACAAACACGCATGTTCCTGACACTGATGACTGTTAGGATACACTGTGCAAATACTAACAACATCAAAGGAAAATTTAAATGAGCACTGCTAGAAGAGTGCCAAAACAGCATTCAGCTTCCCCACATTTTTGTTCAGTATGACAGACTGCTTGACTTTGGTAACTGTATCTTAGCAAAATAATGCAAGGCTCTCATACTTTCAGACTTGATCATAACAGCAAATATTATATAAGCTAAACAAAAAAGTCATACATTTATGAACTCTGTGTGGTGTGCAGGATAATGGTAAACAAGATTGTTAATCTGAAAAGTTTCACACTGAAAAAATAGAATTAATATAAACATATTTTTTTTTCAAAAAAATTTTTGAAGAAATTTCTTTTAATTTAATCCTGCAAATTACTTGCATTTTCCATCTTGCAGCACTGATGAATCCCAGTGGTAGATCAGGAACTCACAGACAAGGAAGTACAGTCTACCACTGTTCAGTTGAAAGCCCCAAGGGCTACATAGAGAGGAAAAAAACAAGGAAAACCAACTGTTTCTAACTTCCACAAAATTATCAGAACTACCAAATTTCTTAATCAGAAGTGGAAATTAAAGGGCCAAAGCCTCAACTAGTTCTTTACACCAGTCCTCAGCATGGTATGATTTCACCTAATAAAAAGAAAATCAGAAACATGTAATTGAAGCAATCAGGTTTTCAGACACCTGAAAGTCAACAGGAACCATGTCTGCTTATGCTTAGCTTGTCTTTAGTCCATTATATGAGTTCCATACTACCAAATAGGAATCCTACTTCTCCAGCCACACGCTATCTACAGGTTTCTGAAGATAAACACTGCCCCACTGCATGATGGAGTCTGACTTTAAAGAGTAATACACAGGTATCTGCTGTGTATTGGTTGGTAGAACTTAACTATTATGAACTACTCACATAAAAGCAGACCTCATTGCTTCTCCGTGCCATTTTTATGTATAGCACTCATTAGTACACAAACACTACTGAAGAAAAAGATTTCTAGTTCTTCTTTTTACTAGACCAATTTAAGGAGAGGAGCTTGGGAAGTAGTGCTCATTTTGGAATGCTAGCAATAAAGGCCATTACACTTAGTACTGACACCCTGTATAATTTGAAAAATGATGTGACTTTCAAGTAAACATGAACATGCCATAAAGAAGGTGTTCTTATATTAATTAAAAAAAAAATCAAGTCTGCAGTCTGGGTAATGAGCCAGAAAAGGGCCTGATTTTTAAAACATACATTACAAGGCACGAATTATGTCCCTAGGTATTTGAAGGTATTTACTACCTATGTACTTTTTTAAGCCTGTAGAATCTAAGATTGTCTTCATAAACCAAGAAAACACAGAACAGATATACTTGACTATATATTTTAAAATGCCATTCATAAACTGCTAAACGAATTTGAGCAGCAACACAGTATTTAAATTGCCACATTTGTACTGTGAATTCCAACTGTTTCACAGTCTTTTAACAATTATGGGAACTTTTCTATGGGCATCAATGGGTCACAAATCTGAGCAGCTGATGGAAGTTTTGCTGAGTAAGAATTAAATAAAAACCTCACGGCTTGTTTGTCTGATACAAGTGCACAGTACCACTCAGAAATTGCTTTTAACCAAGCCCTCGATGAGGACTTTAGGAGTTGGCCAAACAAGCAGAAATAACATCACTTTTAAAAATCACTAGCAATACCATGAAACTGGATACCACACATTACCGTACTCAAAAGCTGAGAGTCTACTTATTTAATTTGGATGAGTTTTCAAATAACTGAGGACTAAAGTAATCTACGGTGGGCACAACAACGCGCAGGAAATACTGCAGCTGATGTGTCATATACCCTTCCCTGTAGCTGTCGAAAGAGAACTCATAAACGCTTCTGAAGGGCCTGTGCTCGATGTGCCAAAGCACATTTTCTCAGTGAATGGTTTTCCAAAAACGGTGTGCAAAAAAAAATAGTGACAATTTAAAAATTAATTTAGGCTCAAAATGAATTTTTATTATACTGGGGGAAGACAGAAAGAAAAACAGAAGGGATATCAAAAAGTACGATTGTTATTTATTAATATTCTAAAACTCCAGGCAAGTTTGACTTCTAATATAAGACAGACTGACTATAATGCTAAAAAGTCAGGTTTGTTTTCCAAATAAAAATAGAAATTAGAGTCAAGATGTTGGGTATTTTAACAATCACGTATTATTTATACTTTTCAGAACCAGCATCTTGTACCAAAATTCTTAATCCTTCATGCACCAAAGTGATCGTCAGCACCCTCAGGTTTCATCAGCACGTTCCACCTCAGCACCATCAACAGAAATACAACAGCGTACAAGCATGTGAGAATCTGACTCAAGACGAAGGTAATGCTGGATTATCATACCTCCTTGACTACTAAAACTATACAGACTGTACATTATAAATAAGTTTAATAAAAAGTTCTTCCCTCTATGTTGTCAAGAGGAGGCACGTCAAGCCTGTGGCAATCTGAGGTACAGGAATACGAGCAGTGCTATATTTCAGAAGCCCATAGAGGGCAACAAAGGGATTGATTGCCAATTCAGATCACAGCACAACAGGTCCACTTCCTATATATGTCTTCAGAAACATCACAGAGCTTGATTATTTTCCAGATTTTAGTAGTTCTTCAACAAATTTCTAAAGCCACTATGCTATTAGATTCATTTGTAGTTTTCCTATGAACATCTCCGTACAGGTGTATATGGCTACAGTTAAGATTATACAAACAAACAAATAAATAAATAAAAGCATTAAATACTCAACATTTGAAGGCATAGGTTACTTGACAGTTGCTGTTAAAGCATGAATAACTTCCCTCATGAACATGCCCCTAGTATTTAGAAACAAAGCAAAACAAAACGAAACACAAGTATGTCATTATTTTCACTTACACTTTGTTTACTTGTGTTCACTTGCATTTTGTTTCCTTTGGCATATATTACCTTAGTGATCTTTACTTCATTTCCCTGTATCATTTCTGTTCACTAGCCCTCCTCTAGAAAACAGAAATAATTTCTGCTCCGCGTTGTCAGGAAGCTCTCCATCTCCACGATCTTCTGATAAGCTAAGGGACTTCGTCTATGTGCAATTCCAGAGACAAACCAGTCTAAAACATGTTAGATTTATGTACTTAATAAAATTAAAAAAGTCAGCTGTAGCGTGCTGTTACCTGGCCGTGCATGAGCATAGGCCCAAAGCTGGTACATACACGTTCATGCCAGAGAAGCAGCATTTCACTCTGATTTCCTGAAGCACATGTCTGGATGCGAGGCAGCAACATGACAACACTGGGCAGGAGGTGCCTGTAAGCCCTTTCTCCCTGGTGAGCCTTGCAGGGGGAACAATCCTACCTTAGGCCCATCTAAGCAGACAGTGCCCACCACAGGGATGTCATGGGAGCAGAGGTTTACACTTGCTTTTCTTTGTTTGCACAAAACGTCTCTGCCCACATTCTGAAGCAGCCGAACTTCTGTCTAAATGATTTCAATTAATCATTACTTTTGAGTATAAACAGAAAAAGCAACAAATCATAACAATAAAAGGCAGCCATATTAAAAAAGAACCAGCTTGTCCTATTATTTGAGCAAGAGCCTCAGTTAAACGTAGGATCTGCAAATTTTCCATTTCATCAAATCCTGCTAATAGAATTCTACAATCTGGTAGTTTAAGCTGCAAGTTAGAAAAAGCCAGGGAAACATTTGCTTTGGCACTGGCAGGTTCTCAGATTTTTCCAGTTGGAACAATGATAAATGACTTAACCCTGATCATTTTTCTGAAACCTGATTTTTTTTTGTTTGACATTTATTTACAGTTTCTATAAACACTAACACCTATAAAACATGGTTTACTGTTTGATTGCTTGGCGGACAAGTAAGCCTTAAATATATAAATTATGAGCACCTAGTTAATGAGTGACATGACGGACATGAAGTTTTATTTACCATTGGCATGAGCCTTCATATAAAATTAGTGGCATAAGAAAGCCAGGTTTTGTGAATGCACATAGTCATACCTATTCATGGCCTGACTATTTTTTTATTTTTTATTTTTTTAAAGACTTGACATAAGACTGTGGCCTATGTGTAATTTCATTGCCTGGAGCAAGGTTAGGGGAAAGCCGCTCCATCTGGCAATTTCCCTTTGACTGGCACATAGTTAAACAATGATGCAGTTTGACAAATTTCAAACCCTGCTTATGAAAAAATAACATAAACACAATAGTCACTCTGAGTAGATTGTCCACCTGTGCAAGCGGGCATGAAGTGTTAAGTAAAGGCTGCTGGTAATGAATAAAGATGCAGTGCATAGTTGGATTAGGTCGTTCCAAATGTAAATCACTGTCAGATAAAGCACTTGTGTTTACATGTAGCATTAATATTTTGATCAGTATGTTTAAGAGAATTAGCTTCTTAATGCAGATGTTCTCATTTGGACCTTCACACCCGTAGCTTCAGCCAACTCCTTTACCATCAGTTATGTCAACATGTCATAAATCTTCGCTGCTTTAACTTCTATTTTAAACAAAGCTTTGTTGTACAATTTGGAGGCGTGTTTCCTTCGGGTTTTATTTTTGGCAAATTTCTTGTTATTTTGTTGAAAATCTGACACATTAATGTCCAATTAACCATCTTTGAGTATTTTACTGACAAGGATCCCAGCAGCAATCAAATGCCTTTTATTGTAAGAACCCCTGCCCCCAATCCAACCAGCTGTATCCATTATGTGAACAAGAAGTCTTTATAATCTTGATGCACAAACAATGAAGGCAATACATTTAACGGAAACAGGACATATGTCTCAACAGCTACTCACTCTATGTCCTTTCATACTATGTACAATAAAGGTAAATACACACGTCTGCAAAGTGGGATACTTTGAGATTCCAACAAAAAAACTATGGACAGTTTTGTTTATTTATTTTTATTTTAAATAAGAAATCTGTTGATCTATTTAAGTCATTTTAACACTGTTGCCCTCACTGCTAAGAGGACAGGACACCTTTGATAAAAATTAGCCCATACACAAATTGGTGCAGTCTCTCTTATGTAACTGTGACAGTGGTGTTGCTTTATAAACTTCATGCATTTGTCATGAAGTGAACATTATCACTTTTTCAGTTATTAGTTTTATATTTTCCTCAAGTTTCACTATTTTTTTTCCAAGTATTTTTTTAATTCTGAGAAAGAAATGACAATTTTGTATGACAAGTATACAATTATATGAATGAAAACAAATTATTTTTTCCTGAAAGACTTATGCAGCAGACAAGATATACTGCAAAACATTTATTTCTGAAATTTTGAAGAAGAAGCAGGAAATAAAAATTTTGCATTTTGGATATTTTTTGTCCCATCAAAAATATTTAGTATGCTTCATAACAATGATAGTTCTAAATTTTAATTCGGTATAGCTTCGTAACTGCAACTGATATTCCCTTAACTCATTCTCAGTAGTTAATGCACACTTCAACATGCATAAGTTTGTCTGAAAGACTATCAGCCTTTCCAGAGCATCTATGTCACTACTGAAATCCAGGTATTGAGGTAAGTTCTTAAGTAATTTCTCCCTTTTCAAATAACTGATTATAGCATTTTGCTGTTTTTCAACATAAACATAAATGAAAGAGCTAACAGACAAAGTAGCAAGGTTCAGCAATAGAGATCTTCAGCTCATACATCTAACACTGAGACAATCACCTTAAAGTTGCAGAATGTATATCCATTGCAAGGAAACAAATTAGTTTTGAACCTCATTTCACTGGCTGGAATACAACTAAAGTTTTTGCGCTATAACAGTCCTCTGGATAAAAGGCAGGTGAACAAGAAGCAGCACCATGTTAAAGATGTCATAAAAGTAATGATGGGACAAAAGCATCATTCTCCTTTTGCCACTCAAATGAGAAGATGCTGATACTGAAAGACAGAAAATTATATGATGTTTCAGAGTTTAATTGTTCTCATAGGTATTTAAGAAGTAAAAAAAATAAACACATAAAGCAATGCAAGAGAAGTTACCATAAATTATAGATCAATTCTTTATCTGCCACAGAAAGTGAAAACTCAGAAATAATCATTCTGGTTGCATGTCAGTAAAGCATTATAGAGCTACTGAACTAAATTGCTGAGCAATTTCACCACCTCCTCTGTATGAGTGCTACTGCTGCTACCTAGGAGATGACGCATCTTTGTGTCCACAGACTATGTGAAGCTGTCTGAGGTAGCAGCTATCATTGCACTGTTTAACAAGCTGTCTGAGTGTAGCAGCTATTTTCAATGTATTCATCCTTAATAAACCTGCAATTGGAGTGAGTAAATTCTTCTGAACACCTACAGCAGTGGGACAGACACCCTTCTTGGCCAGCTGAATGGGACAAAACTCATTTTACCAGTGATAAAAGCAGACAGTAAGAACCATTTTCTGGCACCTAGTTCTAAATGTGATGTCCATACACAACTGTTATATCATGCTCTACCACCCTCATTGCATCTGTAGGATGAAAATCCTTGCATTTAGGAAAATAGCATAGTCTATGGATTTAAATTTGGGTCATCACATCACATGATTATGTCACTGCCTGATGGCAGAGTGTAGCCCTCAAATCTCTCTAAATTCTTACAGGTGTAACAGAAGACACCCACAGACAAGGGAAGGACCCTGCTGGAAACTTCAAAGGAAGACAAAACAGAGGTATGTTTTGAGGAGTGTCATGTCCCCTCTTGTTGAACTTCAGAGTCAGTAAAAAAAAATTAATGAAGAGCTGACTGATCTACTCAGAGACCCTAACTATTAAGCTAATATGAAGTTCATTTCCTGAAACACTTTAGGAAAGAAAATCGAACAGTCTCAAAAATGGTAAACACTATTTCTTACTCTCTTACTTGAACTCTGGAGATTTGTTATTCAAAAAATATTGTTAACATTAAAATCTGAATTCTCCTTGCTTCAGTGAGAAACCTAACTCAGATGTGCCCTAAATACCATTTTAATTTATAAAATTCTCCAAGTAAACTACAAGACAAAGCTGAATAGTACCTCACTACTCCTTCCAACAGTTTGCATGCATCTTTCTTCAGATGCTTCCTCAGAGCCACACTCTCAGCTTTATGATATCCATGAAAAACAGTAAACAATCAAAGGCTGGTCTGCGCCAGCTGCAGGGCCAGAAAGCTCAAGAAAAAATGATGAGGAAAATCCTGACACGGAAAGTCTGCAATGACACTTGCAAGAGAGAGAGTGTTCCACCTAACAAGGAAATACTGACCCATGTGAGCGGAAAGGAAATGAAGGCTTTCATATTGACTATTTTTACTTCATATTAAAAGACATTAACAGCTTGAAAAAACAAAACTGAGAAGCCAGGGAAGCTGGTGCCACAGACAGCCCCTACATGGGACCTACTGGTATGACAACCAGTCAAAATAATGTGTGTCACTATCCAGCAAACCCCAAACTACAACATTACTCTATCTTGTTCAGTCTGACCTAGAGCTGCACAAACAAATCCACGTGAGAATCTGTTTTTGAGCTGAAACTGTCCCTCAGATACAACATGCACTTGCTTACTTCTGCTTATTAACAAGCTCTTCCAATATTCCACAGTGCTCAGTTAGTTTCTCACTCATACCATTTTGCCTTTGAAATCAGGCAAATACAAAATCAAATACCATCCATTTCAAGAACCAAAAGATATTTTATTCTCTTCATCTTCTCCACGTTGTATATTTGATATTCCCAACTTAATTTTATGACCTTCTGGCCTCTTCTTCATCTTAGAAAGGACACTACCACAAAACTTTTACATGTATGTAACTGTCCTGTTATACTACTCTGAAATCTATACTGAGATATCAATTTGATACAGAAAAGATTTGATCCATTTTTACTCCTTGCCTGATCTTCATGCCCATAAGATAAATATTCCTCCCTCATTTTTATCTATTCTTTAATCATGATAAGTCTGTGGGAAAAAAAAAAAACAACAACAACAACAAAAAACAGAATGATGCACTCTTTTAAAGGTGGCATAAAAACATTAAAAAACAAAACCAAAACAAAAAAACACTGTGATTCATACACCAAAGATTTCCAAATTGATCATCAAATTGATATAAACATAATTTATACGTATCTAGACAACACAGTATAAAAATATATTTGGGGGAAATAAATGCTTCTGCTGTATGATGGTCAAAATGTAGGCTCCTAAATCTTCCCACTGCCTGGAATGAAATCAAGTCACTTAACACTTGCTGTTGGTTATGCTAATCCTTTAATATTACTATTTATTCCAGCTAAGAAAAAACGGCTAAGCCAGCTGTTCAAAATGTCAGCATTTTAATGTTCTCAGTGTTGGTGTAATATTTTATCACCTGTTCTTTATGTGTCTTGATTCATACATTTAATTATACCTCAGGGTTACTTATGGGGATAGCTATCAGTTTATATTGATTTAAGACTCCAATAAAAAAGGTACAACAGTCTGAATAGATATAAAATGTTAGTGACATAAAATTTTCTAGTTGCTGTCCATCTAGCATAATAAAAAAACTTCCTTAGAAAGCTGTCTGAAATTGACATAATACTTTTTTATCATTATGGTTAAGGGAAAGAAATACCAAATCCACAATAAAACATTTTAAGATAACATTTTTTCCAAGATGTTACAATAGTAGGCTGACAGTTTTAATTTTGTTTAACGTTGGTGCAAGCAGGCAACTGGAGTTAGCATGTAAACATTCAAAACCAAAGATCAAGGTATTCAAATATTTGCCCACGTGTACTAAGGTATTAATGATAGTTCACAAGAATGCAACTAGTTTCTTCAAAAACCACAACTTAAACTGCAAGAACAAAGTTACAAAACTCATACAGCCAACCTGAGTGCAACCTAGCACCCATGAATCAGTTTCATTTACCTACCACATTTACCATTTCACTGGCTCTCTGCAACAGCCTTATGTTATAGCCAAAGCACAGCTGGGCAGAGCAAAGTCTTTTCCCCATCTATTTATTTGGACAAAAGAGCATAAGGTACTCACCTCTGCAAACAGATAGCGGGTGATAAAAGAACAGAACACTAGCAAGTACTTGCATTCTCTTACTCCTTCATATGGCTCTAGGAAAAGCCACAAATCCAATCAGAATTCATGCCCTGTAAGATAGGAGATAGCTTACAGTACTGTATGAAATATTTTGCTTTAAATATTGCTTGCTGAACTGAAGATCCTAAAATACATTCTTGATATTACAGGGAAGGAATTTAAAAGATTGCAGCAATATGGATGACTCTGCAGAGAAAGAGGTAGGACAGCATTACTGAAAATAAATAACACTTTGTGGTATTATTTGCAGAAAATATAACAACAAACACGTCTCTATGATACTTTCAATTTCTTGTTTAATCACACAATAAAGGTAGCTGAATGCATTGCTTTTCTTGCAGGCTCTTTTGGTCAAGCATTATGTCAAGCCATGAATGAAAAATAATGGATGTACATGGGGAAAGGGATACAAGATTTTATTTAACCCTCCAAGGAAAATAGAGGAACTGAGTCTGGAAGAAAATACATGATCTAGGAAGAGTTGCTATCCAACCTTCTTATCCTTGTACAATACAGAATGTGTCACTCAACTTATCACTCTGTAGTGCCAGGCCTGTAAGCATATGGGATTTGCAGACTCTGCTTCTGTTAGTAGAATTTGCTACATCTTTTTTAACAATTTCTTTAATTTTATTAATGACAATGCTATCCATGCTATTATTTACTTACAGTAACAGACAAAAGATACTGATCAGGATCAGAGCCTTAAGTATGTACTCTAGAAATATAAAATACAAGGCAAAAAAAAGCTACCTGTTTTATTCCTTTCTGTAAACACTGATTCATAGAAGCTATGTGAGAAATAACAAGCCTTTTAGTGCTGCAACAGATAGAAACATCTCTAGATTGGAAAAATTGTGTTCTCTGTAAAAAGTTTGCACTTCATCCAATGGGTTTCTAAAATTCCTCTTTTCTTCACTTACAGTAACTTCCTGCAGGAAATGCCTGAAGATTTCTAGAAATGTTGATGTGCCAACAGCACTACTGCTATGGACAAAGTTAATTTCTTCTCAGATACCATTTTAACACCTCATTTTTAGTACCTCATTTTTGGATATAGAATCTTGCAAAGTTTTCTCTAATTATTCTTGCTATACCACTTCTCAAATTTGTACTTATTTTCAAATGTGCTTACCCAAATATTTGGTTGTTATCCTTATTTGATGTTGTAGGCAAATATAGTAGGCTTCAAATCAGTTTTTGCCACAACATTTATTAAGATCATGTATTAATTTCATGTTTTCTCAATATAATACCTGAAACCTCATTATAGTTTTCTCGTATTAACAGGATTCCTGGGAAATGTTTCCTGCAACATTCTTCTACAACAGTAAGACTATTAATAAGATTAGAAGATTTATTTGTCATATAGCACATGATCCTTGTAATTTATTAAGTGGTCACAGGATAACATTATCTACTCATAAATGAATTGAAAAGCAGGTGAAATCTAAGAGGAGTTCAGTGATACACAACACTGAAACATAGCTGATTACAACTGAGTGCTAAGGAATGCAATTGTTCGTTTCAGAATGCAACATTTCATCAGGTGACCAGTCCCAAAAATCATGTCCATTCAAGGCTTTTCTGGAATCCCCTCAGAAACTCTGTCTTCTTAAATGGTCAGAATTAAACAAAATAAAATTTGAAAAGCTATTGCTTAGTAGGAAATGGAACTCGACATAGAACTCAAGTGATCACATAGTCCTTTTCTGGGCAAAGATCTGACTGAAGTTGGGAAGTTTTGAATAAAACCAACTCCTCATTAAGGAAGAAGAAAGAAGCCCCCTGTTTAGTGCCAGCAAACCAAACACTTCCCAAGGCACGTGAAGCCCTCCAAACACTACTGTTGTAGTCTTCTTTTAATTCCTATATTCTGTTCCTCAACTGCATATGACAGTTTTGGCAGTGATGGCAGTAAAATCCTTCTCCATGAACAATAATTTTCCTTTGTTTCAGTACAATTAACAAGTATGAACCATTAAGAAGACTACAGTGTTCTCAGTGCTGAAAACAGTGCAATGATAAAGCTCAATTAAATATATGAGCAATTTGAAATATTATTTGCTAACCTTGAAGCAGTGAAGACTTTTTTTTCCGAATTGTAGGCTGCTTCTGTTGAAAATCTCAGCCTTTCTGAACAATCTTAAGAGTCTTTCTTGGTTAGACAACAATCACAGATCAGTTGGGAATAGAACAATATAGCAAAGCAGTTTGATGATGCAATCCAAGTTTTTCTTTCTTAAAAACAGACTAAGAATATAAAAAGTACACTTAGCACTCTCTACAACTGTGGATTTCACTAAGTACTGCTCAGTATTAACAAATTGATTTCAGATGCCTAATTACTTGGGAGAGAAGAACACAGTATTTTATCACCTCCTACAATCAGCCCTTTCCACACTCTATGAACAGTAAGAGTTATCATGGGTCACTGTAGAACTATAATATCTTTTATCATATTCTCTATTCTGCCAAAACACTCATCAAACCTTTTTTAAGTGTATTGGTTTAAGATGTCATATCTCTTTCAGTGACCTCTCATCGAGTCTGAACTATGGGATACATATAGTCTGTGCTTCCACATTCTCTACGACGCAAGTAGCCTTAAGCATAGCTTCTTCCTCCTGTATACACCATAACAAAGCAGCTGTTAGTTAATTTTACACTAACACCTCTTATATTAGAGGCCTACAATCTCAACGAAGAATTTGCTACACTCTTGCATGATGAAAATACAGAGCAATTATACACAAAAAACTTTAAACAACAGTTTAATGGTACTTATTTATAATTTCTGATGTAATGATATGCAGAATCTTTCAGGAGAAACAAGGAGTGTCTTCTGAGATATATAACATTTTGCATTGCTGGGATGAGGTAGATGTGACTACCACTGAAGTCCTCCAGTTTGCTGTAAGGCAAATACCTGGGGAACCAAGAAAAGAACCCAAAACATTCAAGAGGCATCATAAATTCTAGGCATCTTTTCTTGGGGACTTATTCTGTGACCGGAGCACTTCAGTATCACTCTGAGTGTGTGAATATTTTCATTCACATAGATATACTAGTAAAGACATTAATTTTGCTGATTATCATTTGAAACAATTAAACATTCATACTCCACAGGCATTCAGTAGCGTGGCAAAGCAGTAAAAATGCTCAGTTATCTTATAGAATTTTAACTTCTGTAAATATCTTAGTTGAGTATTAAATACAACACAAAATTATCATCAGGAAACAAACACCACAGTTGTAAGTATGTGTAACTGTTTCCTGCATGCTTTGTAAATTATCAGCACTTTAGTTTCTAATACTCGCAGTTTAAAAAACTTATGTTGAAGTGCCCAAGTGGATGGAATTAACTTCTCCAGAGGCAGCATTTTCCAACATTTGTGACACGGAATATTAAAAAATGGTTTAGAGACTCTTCCACTGGCATTTTTCTTTTTCTTTTTTTTTTTTTTTTGTACATCATACTCTTGTCTGCTCTTGCTAGTTAGATTATGAATATGTTGGGGCATGGGTTGTCTCTTATTCTATGTCTGTACAATGTCTAGGGTTGGAGGGCCTCTTCTCAGCTGGGACCTTAAGGCACTAATGCTATAGAAGTATTACTAACAACAGTAAAGCAGTTCTTTGATCGCACTGAATTTTGAGAACTTAGTAGAGCAGTGGTTCAAAAATAAGTAGTGACCTGCCAGAACCTTATTTATCATAGTTCAGCCACAATTTGACAAAGAAATGCAAAGCATTAAATTCCTCTCTGATGAAACACTACCTGTTTAAATGGGTTTACTGGAAGAGTGAATACAGTATAGAAAGACAAATTCGAGACTAATTTAAAAGCAGAGGAGAAGATGGAAAGACAGACTGAAGGAAGAAATGAATTTAAAAAAATAGAAGAAAGAAGAAGAAAGAAAAGGAAGAAAGAAAACTTGGTTGTAAACAATTGGTTAGCTCTTTGAATATTCAACAATAAACTGGTTGTACATGTAGAATATGGACTGGCTTTTTTCCAGTACTACACAGTCCTAATTAGCGATGTTGAAACTGTGTATTTTTGTAAGTGATTAGATTGTTACAGGGATCCATTCAGGGTTAAGAAACAGTGCAGATGATTACTGATTATGGAAATGTTTACTGGATCTAAATGAAGTGACCCACAGAGCTCCTTGGTATCCTCTTACCTCAGAGTATTGCAAAACTTATCCACACAGCTGCTAATGTCACTATTTGTCTGCCCAGAGTAACTGTTTCTATTTCAGTATGGTTCTTAAAGCATTTTAAAGGATTTTTTTGAGGTTTTTTAGGATTTGCTGAAACAGCAAATTGTCTTACAACTGTTTCTATAAACAAACTGTCTTTTATGTATTTTACCTTGCATTTAAATTTCAAAGAATGAGACAGAGGATATGAGAGAGCTCACATCACCACAACAGCACTGATAAGCAATCGGTGGGCACAGAAATGCTGTGTACTCACTCAGTTTATCTTGAAGATGCATTGTAGGAGACAGTTTTCTGTTCAAAGAAATAAGCTGTGATGTTTGCTACTGACTTGAAATGCTTTTTTTGCTATATCCAGCAGAGTTTCACAGAAGTCCAAAATCCAGCAAGACTCAAGCTGGCTGGGAAGGCCTCGTTAACAAGTCTTGAGTAGTGACCAAAAAAAAAAAAAGCAAACTGAAAAATAATTTGGAGTCTGATTCAAGCTGAAAAACTACCAACTATCCCCTTCACTAGTATTTTGGATCAAGAGGGCTTCAGTTCCTGAGTTTTGGTTTTAGTCCTTGTGTAACTGTAAGTCTGACTACAATTTTCAGAATGAGTGTAGCCAGGAACCTAGTCATTAGTCCTATCTACCAACTAATGCATGTTCACAAAAAGGATGAGAAAATAACAATAGATAAAATAACAACAAAAGAAGGATCACATTTCCAAAATAAACTGATCTTCAAGAGTAAATATGTGGCATCCATAAAATATGTGATCTTCAGAATAAAAGCATATCCAGTCTACTTTTTTTCCTGTCTGCTTTGGAAAGAAAACATGCTCATTATGATATGGTTAATTTGTCAAAAAACAAAGCATAACCTAACAAATAAAACTTAAGCCAACATATCACATGTAGCAAGAAAAAAGAACTGCAGACTGGTATACTGCAGTATATAGCAACTCCGGATGTGATCCAAAGTCTCAGAACCACAGCTGACAACCAGGGAAATAACTGAACCACCTTCGTTGTCTATTGCCTTGTAACAAGCTTCCATCATCAAACCACATTATTAGAAACTATCTGTTTTACAGAATGTTTTAAAAAAACCTGAGAGAACACAAGCACAATTTTTTAGGGCTCACTTAAGGCAGACTCAGAATGTAGAGGGCTTTCCCTCCACCCCCCTCCAGTAATTGCTATTTAAAGATCATTTGAATGACCTTCTAGTACATCTTAGCCATCTTTTTATTTACTTGTCCAGTAAAACCCAATCCTTCATCAGGCCAAATAGTCAAAGAGATGGAAAATTTAAACCTTTCCAGCTCCTGAAGGAAAGTTTCTCCCAACAGCTGTCTTGCTTTATGAAAGCATGAAGTCAGTACATCCAATCTCATGCTATCAATCACACAGGCTGACATTTCCTGCAAACTGTGTCCACAAGACAAACGGGAAAAGAGAACCTAAAAGGAACAACAAATTGCCAAAAAGCAGATGGAATTATGTGCTCTTGTTTATATTTGGCTGTTCAAATGAGCCTGGTCTAAATGCCTTCCCCTTCAGAATTATAGCACTAAGCAGTCATTTGCATCACTGCTGAAAACACCTGACACTCGTATTAAGAAATATTGGGTTTAATTGCAGTCCATTAAAATGTGGAAATGTCTTCGGCGTAGGATTAATGATTTAAGTGAACTGTCGGCTTTTAGAGTATTTTTAGGCCCTCCTCCTGCAGATGCAAACATCCTCTTGCTTCCCCCTCCCCTCCCTGAACTTTTGCAAAAAAGGTCTGCCACATGTTTCTCATCTCCTGGCTTTAGGTAAGTAGCATTTAAAATGACTCTGAACATCATGCATCTATGATTTGTGACTTTCAGAAGAGTGTTTGTGTACACAAAGGGATGTTAAATTGTTGTTTTGACTTTAATCTAAATAATTTTCATTTCCCCTTACAGTGAATATTTTCTACACATACCAAAACAGGATTTTGTTTTTGTCAGTTTTTTATACTTGCATGAGTATGAAGTTACACACTGGATGGAATGCACTGACTGCTGGTACTCAGCTCATCACTCTCCTTACTATACAGCTAGGTTTTGCTCCAGACACAAAATGTGCAGTTGGATTTCAGTTGCACAGGCATTTACATCAACATGTGCGCACCTAGAGCAGAATGAGGGGAGGTTGCTACAAATTTTAAAATCACTAAATAATAAACAAAATAAAATAAAATAAAATAAAATAAAATAAAATAAAATAAAATAAAATAAAATAAAATAAAATAAAATAAAATAAAATAAAATAAAATAAAATAAATAGCTATGCTTTGAATAATGTGAACACTGTAAATACAGATGCTTTCATTTTCTGCAAAATAAATGAATACATAAAACTGCTCCTTGGATGAAAACATCTATGCAATAGTTTTACATTCTAGGTTATTAACTTGAGATTTCTTGACACTCTCTAGGGGAAATTAAAAATAATAACATTTTAACTGAAAATCACTTGAGGCTTTTACTCCAAAGATCACTAGCTCACTACACCTTCGAAATCTTTAGTCCTTGCCCAGCATTGACCACTGAAGTGTATGAGTTCTGCTGGCTCCAGTGACCACAGAATAACACCTGTCCTTCTTCCACTTTGCTCTCCAAACCTAACAAAGATTTACAAGGCTGTGTTAACTGAGTCTTGATTTAATGACAAAATTATGTCAGATAATGTTTTCCCCACTACTTACAAAAAAATACTGATGGTAATGCAGCAAGAAATTATGAAAATGGAGGTGGCCTCAAAATCCAAGAAGTTTGAAAAACAGCTCTCAAAAATTCTGCTGTCTCCTACCTTAAAAAATATGATTTTCCAATTTATCCCTTACACTTGGTTTCTGGATCTTGTACTTATATATCATCATCTCCCCTGTTAATTAAAATACTAAGAATTCAGAATCACTCAGGCACAGAAATCTCACAGGTGTGAGCGTATCTAGTCTGTAAGTATAGGTGTCATGTAAGTACCCTTTTAGATCAGTCAATCAAAACCAAAACAAAGAAAGAGAATGCCTGTTCTTCTTCCACTATTTCCACAGCATGGAATAAAAAAGAGCTTAATTCTCAAATATGTTTGTTATTTGAAATTAAGTCTGGTATATCCTCAGTTTGCAGATGGATGCTGTGTTTACAGAATGCTTAGATTGTTAATAATCAGTTGTTAAAAACCCAGTTCATAGATCAGCTTTAGCTACGCTACTAGCACATCTTTTCAACACCTAAACACAAAGCCTAATGCTTAGGAGACGGCAAAAAAAAAAAAACAAAAAAAAAACACTTTATTTAAGAATCTGAAATATCTTTGCTCAAGATTTTTGACATGCCTGTGCTTACAAACATCTTGTGCTCAAGTAAAGTACATACAAGAAAGGTAATTTGCAATAGAGTTGAAACTTGACTTAAAGCATGGCTTAAAACATGCTTTGGAATACAGGACCCATCAAGGATTAATGAATCCTTTTCCTTCAAGAAGGTGGCAGTGTCACAGTTCTACTTCAGTACACTTAAATAAAACAGAGAGCAGAAGTTCTGGAAGATATCTGACCACATTTCTCACTCATGTATTTAACCACATTGTCTACTGATGCAAATATAATTCCTCATGAAAGCTCATGACCAAGACTGTTGGCTTCTCAGCAACAGTATCAGAGCTATCTGGACTTAATTCCAGCATGGTTGACACCAATTTCAAATTCCTAAAGACAAAGAAGCAACTGAAGGTAAAGGGTGCTCCCCAGGTACCCAAAAGGACATGATCCAGTGCACTGGGCCATCTTTTTCATCTCTCTGGCAGAGGATTATCTTATTTTCATCAGAAAAAACAATATTTCAAAAAGGAGAGTGTTTTGTGGTAAGATGGTTAGAGTCAGGACCAAATCTTAAAAGCAAAACTAAAGAGAGAGGAGAGAAATTTTTTATGCCTTTAAGTTAAAAAAAAAAAAAAAAATTGGTCATAAACATTTTCCAGTGAGCTGGCTTTATCTGCCTGAGTTTTGTTTGTTTTTAGAACTTTTGATTAAATCTCTCCTTCCTAACAATATATTTACATACACAAAAAGAGATTAAATTGAAGAAAAAGAGGCCTGTCTGAATACCTCCATTTCTAGATCAGGTCTTACTAGCTGACATAAAAAGTAACAGACGTATCTTCATTTTACTGTATCCTTACTCCAGTAGCCTTTGATCCTGCAGAAGCAATTGAAGCATGTAAAATTAGTAAACAGAAAACCTGAGGTAAGAGAGAGAAGTGCATGAGTAGAAAGATAAGGTGAAAAAAATAGCAAGATGATGTCTTGGGAAAGAATATACGATAAGGCAGAAGCCACTTTCCAACTGTGAAAAGGTAGTGGGTGGAGGAAACCATTGAAAAAGTTCAAAAACTGAAGTAGATGCCAAATGAATGGTCAATTAGGGTATGGAGAAAGAACAGTGCAAGGACCAGCCAAATATCAGGGAAGTCTTTGATTATGCACACACTTTAATTCACTTGACTTCCATGGCAGAAAGCCATCCATTCAGCTGGAAACTTGCAGGTCATACCAGGTGTTCAAGCAACTCCAGGTCTGGATTTGTTTTTCATCTGGAGTATGGTACTGTAGGGGGAATTTGTCTGCAATACCATAAAGAATGATGAATCAGCATGCAGATAATATAAAACTGATGAATTCACAGTATCAAAGTCATTATTAAAATCTAACAGGCAAAAAGAACAAGAGTTATATTTTCTGCTAACTACAAAAATTAAGAGTACAAGGTGCTTAGAAAGGGAATGTTTTTGAGAGAAATATTGGGGCTAATCAATGACATACTGTAATTAAACACCTTTTTACAATCTGTGAACTCAATTCTGCAAAACTGAGCTTCTCTGACCAAAACTATTTGTCTAAAACCGACTTAATTTGTCTAAGTTTCTCAAGCCCAAGGCTGCACAACTACAGCACACAGCACAAGTGTTGCAACAACAGAAATCATAGAGGTAGAAATTTTGTGAGAAAGGACAAGTTCACAGCTCCTGTTGCACACTTTCACAAACTGATTGGAAAAGTGGGTTCAGCTCAAATTAATAGCCTTTCCTAATAGGAAAATAAATAAATAAATAAAGGATATTCAGGAACCTTCAATTTCAGGAAGTTTGTTCATATCCAGGTAGCCCAGGTTTCACTAATCAACAGCTTTAATTTTTAATGAATTATTTATGTAAGAACCTACATTTTAGTCTATACCATGAAAAACATAGCTCCTTTACGTAGCAGGATACATATAACATTACCCATGTGGACAGAATTAAGTATAAAACTGACTTACACAAGTAGGAAGCATTTTTCAAGTGAGAAATCATCTGACAGTTCTGCTTGAAATCAAGTAGTTGCAGGGAAATATTATTGTCCCCACACTGTCATCCATTCCTCATTTCAGACTCCAATGCTGTCATGTCCATACAGACTCACAGTAGGCATCTAAAGTCCAGTTCTGCAAAGCTTCCAACACTTCTTCCCCGAGCCACACAAGCGTGCACTTCAACCTTAGGTTTACACACAATCCCAAAGATTTGAACAAAAGAAAGCATACAAAGACAGCTCACTGAAAAATGTTTATGACCTTTTTCTTTTTTTTTTAACTTAAAGTCACAACAAACTATAATCCAAATCCATTGCCAACCTGTAAACACATTTTGTATTAACCCCACAAGAAACGTTCAAGCAATTATGCGAGCATAGGGAGCAATTGCTAATAACTTATTTTTTCAGAAATAAGATCTCAAATTTTCAGAAATAGCTTCCAGTGTAATTGCTGTGAAACTCAAAGAGTAAGAACAGCCAGTCTGTAAATAAACAGATTTTACAATTTAAATAAATGGTTATTTTTCCCCCTATAAAATAAAGTGTTACCTGATCCCTGAACGTTTCAGATGGCACAATAATTAGTCTTCAATTGCACAAAGAAAGGAACTACTTTGTACTGCTAATGGCTAAATGCTATAACAATTTGTAAATGAAGCTGTGCTGTAATTGCTGTAGAGTTATACAGTAAGTGAGTGTCCAGCAATATCAGGCTTATAAAGCAGGGTGACATGATTTGCATTAGGCCACTTTTGGAATTACAGCTGCTTCAGAACAATTAGCAGCACTAACATTAGCAGCACTAACCATAGCTCCAGTTCCTACGAGCATCACACACTGTGCCTCACACCACTCCATCCCCAATGCAGTCACCTCAAATCTGCACCAGCATAGATTTCAGAAACCATTATCCAGGTTTCTGTATGTGTAAAGATACTCATGAGTTTGCTCTCTCTACTCTGGTTCTCACTCCACATTCCCTCCGACTTAATTTGCTAATGGTTTCTTTCTTGACTGTGCTGGCTTTATGAAGTTGAGCGCAGACCAAACTTTTCCTTCACTTCAAATCAAAACAAAGCCAAGCAAAATCCGATAGTATGAATCCCATTATGCTAACTATACTCACTTCTATTCTGAGCACGCCGAATAACTGGAAGTAAAAAATGAAGAATGGATGTTGAGATTTAAACAACACAAGGAATAAGGTACGTTAAGAAAAAAAAAGCTAGGCAAAGAACCATTTAGTTGGAGATTATCTAGAAAACACCACTACTATTTTGCAAAACTGCAGTCAGAAGTTATAATTTGCTTAACAGAACGCTTCTATCTGTCTTTATTAAAATAAGAATCTCTTATTTGCTTGGTTGTGTGCTCATGAAGTTGTTCCAGAAAAGCTGATGTGTTGTTTAGATTGTCTGGCCTAATCAGCGATAATGTCTCTAATTAAATCAGAATGCTATCATTCAAACATACTTAATTTAGAATATATTATAGATTTTAAAGTGTAAACAGTGACAAGGAAATAGTGAGCTTAATACAGCAATTAGAGAAAGGGTTTCATTAAGGGTCACTCCAGCATATGGATTCCATTTCACAGAAAATATCTGCCAAAGCCACGCAGAAGCCACAGGGGTTATTCTGTTACCACGGAATGCGAGTGCATCTGATCTTACAATTCTACAGGAGAAAGAGAGCATGTAAATACTTGCTCTCTGATGTCAATGGAAAGCTGTCCACTGGAGCCGCTGCAGATCAGAATGAGAAAAGGAGTCACTTCAAGATGTAAAACCGTTTCAGAAGTGGCAACAGTTGCACAGTGCCTCTGTTGCAGGGCTGCTCACCGGAGCATGGGTCAGTGCCACTCTTAGCTTAGCAGTTAAAATACTCTTTTCCTTCAACGACTGAGGAAGCACACGAGCCGTTCCCAAGCCACGCACTTTGCCCAGTGGCAAGGTGCTGATTCCTCCGTCATTAGAAGCGTCAGAAGGGACTTCATGACAGCATCCTTAAGCAACTCCAGCAGATCTCTTTCAACGCCAAGTTTTAGATTTTTCGTTGCTTATTTAAAACAACTACGGCAGCAGATAATGTCGCAACGTGCGCCTCCTTCGCACAGCAACCGACAGCTCGCTCAAACAGGATGTAAACCCCAGCTCGACTTTTCTACCGCCTCTTCCAGTCCGAACTTCAGAATTTGCTAGTTACGGACACCCTCTCCTCCTCAACAACACACAATCATCCATTGAAAGGAAAAAACCCGCAGAGCCGTACGCGCTAACCCACGGACCCCACGGCCGCGGTCCCCCCGCCCCGCGCTGCCCCGCGCTGCTCTCGGGCGCCCCGCGGTGGTCACTGCGCGCGGTGCACCCCCGCTCCGAGTCCTCCAAGCTCCGGTCCTCCTGGGTCCAGAAGCCCTCCTTTCCCACACACGGAGCCCGACTGCCGAATTCCCACAACGGAGTTCTAATATTGGTTTGGAACAGCACTTAAAATGCGATGATACTAGCTCATTAGAGTTTGTGTTTCCAGGATGTTTTGGGATTAGTGGTTAAAAAACGGTCTTAGAAACAAGCTGGAGCGACTGCTTGTGTATTAAAGCAGGATGGAAAAAGTTATTCTATTGATGCCAGCTATGTTAGTCCACTGGCTAAATGATTAATGTTGATAATTCCTCTCCAGCAGACTCATTAAACCTGGACTTATTTTTCTTACAGACCTTTGACATTTCCTACTTTCTTAATATCAGAGGTAATGACAGTGGCGTGATTATATACTTATTCCTTTCCACCTTCGAGCAGTTTTCTTTGGCAGCAGTTACTTTTTAAGCAGAAAACCTGCACACGAGTATTCATTCTTTCCCAAAAACTGTTACAGCTCCATTAGCAATACTAAATGGCAGTGCCCAAGAGGAATGCACAACAACTCCTCCAAAACCTAAATAGTCAAGGTATTCAGAGCAATACCTTGAGAACTATATTTTCTACAAAACTGCAATTTATAATGGTTAGGGGGTGACTGACCCCTCCCCCCCACGTTTCTTTTAGATCCTGTTGTCAAAAAATGTCCAAGTTAAACAAAGAAGAAATTACAGAATGAATCTGGAGCTTAGCCTTGAAGAATTAGGTTTCACTCTAATTGAGATCATACGCTGCATGTGCAGTTTTGGCACATAAGCCATATTAATCAGAAACTCTTTAATCGTGGATAATTTCTCCTGTGTGTGCCAGATCGGGCATTCTGCTGCTGGCCCAGCTTCTAAGTCTGTTTAAGAGTCCACCTTTGACTTCATAAACACCCGCTTACAAAATTGGGGTCAACTTCCTCCTATAAAGGTATGCTACACTGGCGCTAAAAAAATTCCCTTAATGATTAAATTGCATCTCGTATGGAAATAAAAATGTGCAGATTCCAAGGGAATGACTATTTCTAGTGATTACAATTTGTGTTGGAAGTAGCCCTCACTCAAGCCTGTCTGTGAAGCACACAACAGATGAAAACCAGGGAAGATTATCCAACAGCCACAGTACGAAATTTGATGACTGCACTGAGCATTGTTTAATCTACTGTTATTATACTACTGCAGAGATCCAAGCCCAGAAGTAGTAAACAGGGCACAAAACAGTTTTGTGCATGCCATTAAAGATGCAATAGGCAGAGTGAGTAATACCATTCCAGTACCCACTGAATTTTCATACCCTTACTGTAGGAATGAAGATGGAACTTGCAAAACAGACAGCGAGGTGCCCCACGTGCATGGATGAAACTCTCTTCCTACCAAAGGAAAGTAAATTCTGATATTTTATTCACTACAACTTCAATGGAATCCACAAACTCATTGCAAAAGTTTGGCTGTTTTTGCAAGAAATAAATCTACCTTCATTCCTCCTACAGAAAAATGCTATCGCTCGCATCATTCATGCCTTATATTAGATTGTCAGAATACTTAATGTTCACAATGAATATTTAGAACCATAAAATCTAGCTGAGATTTGTGATAATGCACAAGCAGCACTTGTATAATAAATGGATCTTTCCATGCATTTCTGCACCTGTAGGTTCAAAATGAGCTTTTGTCTCCAGTGCTACATTTCGTATTTAAGCTACTCAACAGTATGAAACCCATGGAAGATAAAATTACTGCTCCAGAATTACACTTCTATGAATTTAAAAGTAGTAAAATAAAACAAATCGCAGCATAATGTATAAACGTTAAAAAAAACAATAAGGGAATCCTCTCTACCCAAGCATACCACTTCTATGAAGTGCATACACTCTGCATTAATGTCCATAATTTATTTTTGTGGTGACTGCTAGACTTTCCATTATAAAATTTCCAGCTTCAGACACCCTTCCTTCTTTCTACAGCTCTATTAACTAGCTGCAGCCTGCCTTATGCATCTTGTGTCCCACACTTCTCTACAGCAAAACGTGTTCTCTTTCTCCCTGCACACATTTATGATCCGCCTTCCTCTCTGCGTTTCGTGGAAGAAGACTGTTTCAAATGTTTGTTCTTATTTCAACCTTCTAAGTCCACAACATTTTCAGCAAGGAGGAAGAGCCAACTGTAAGATGATGCTTGAAATACAGAAGCTACCACCGCACACAGAAGCTGCCAAGAGGCTTCCATGGCAGGCAGAGGCAAGGTGGGAATTAGAGAAAAATAAGGAGTTGCTCTAATGCTATCCACTTATTTTGCTAGTTGCTTTTGTGTCTTTACATATCTATAATTTGCCGGTGATTTCTGTGAGCATTTAGTATGTTTAGCACATGCATAATTCTGCTTCTGATCAGGTTTACCACACATTTTAATAGGAGACATATGTATCAATGGTACATACATATTACAAACAAACAAACTTTATGTATAATGACAGCCATGGTTTAACCTGTCAGCTGGCTAAAGACCACGCAACAGTTCGCTCACTTGAAAAGTGCAAGTATTTGTGGACTGAGACAGGGATGGTTTAATTAGGGAAAAAGAAAAAAGAAAACAATACCAATGACAAGAAGAATAAACATAGCAAGTGATGCACAATGCTACTACCACCAGCTGACTGATGCCCAGCCAGTCCCCAAACAGTGGCAGTCCCCCCAGCCAGACCCCTTTGTTTTATTGCTGAGCATGATGCCATGCAGCATGGGATACCCTTGTGTCCAGGTTGGGTTGGCCATCCTGGTTCTGTCCTCTCCTGCTTGGGCACCTCCAGCCTGCTGGCTGGCAGGGCAGCATGGAAAGCCATGAGCCCTCAACTAAGTGTAAGCACTGCTCTGCAACAACCAAAATATCATCTATATTTTCATCCTAAATTCAAAAGAACAGGACCACACCATGAAGAAAATTAACTTTATCCAAGCCAAAACCAGGACAATGACTTACCAAAACTCCAAATAGTGTGTGTTATATCTTAGAAAGATTTCAAATGATTACATCTTTTTTCCTATTTATATTGCATTGCTATAAAAGAAATGCAGCAAAATTAATCCTTCAGAAGCACCGTAAGTTGCAAAAAATCCACCCCATATGTTTCAGTTGCTGTCCTACATCTTCCTCTAAAAAAGCAAAGTACAATTTGATTGGAAGAATGCTTCTTGTTATGAACACAGAATATTGTAAACTCTTCAGGCAACAAAAACAAAAAAACACAGAGGCAGTAGTCTGGAAAAGTGAATGCTTTGATTTTACCGATTTACCAAGATTTCCAATTAAAATTAAGCCCCTGTCATACTTTTCTGGAGACCACTCCCTCAGGAAGCTATTTTTTTCCAAGATAACAAGAACAGACTCTCAAAAAAGTGTAGAAACTGCTACCAGAAAGCTTCAGCCAGTTCCCCGTGATGAAACACAGGCAATTCTTGCATTTCATGGACACTATTAAATAGGATAGACTAGTTCTATTAAATATACTTCCTTTTTTAACTGACCTGCACTTCCATTTGAAGCAGGATTCTCATTATGGCTACGTGGAGATCCAAGGAGAATTAGAAGAATTCCTACATATTATGGAGATTAACAAAAACAAACAACCAACACCTCTAAATATCTAAAAGTTTCGATATCTTTCAGTGGAAGACAGGCTGTGAAGCAACCGCCAGAGGCATTTGTGGTCCTTGCATGGAATGTGAGAAATTCTGAGGAAAGACTGTGAGGTTTTCATGCTCTCTTAACGCTTTTCTAATGGCAGAAGCCTCCAACCAGAAATAAGTGAGTCTGCTGTCCCAGACAGTTCCAATGTTTCCACAAGGAAATGGGAAAGGAATGAGAATGTAAAAAACAAAAAAACCCAACAACAACAACAAAAAACACACCATAAGGGTGGCAGAAGACAGAGAGAGAACCACAAAAGAGTCTGCTCACTCAGGTAACCTGGAATGAGTGCCTCCCCCATCTGAGTACCTCAGGTTGTGTTCCAGATGCCAACAGCTGAGTTCTTTCCCAGATAATCACTGAATGCTTTTACCACAGCAGATAGATCAGAAGCAGAAAACATATTCAGTTATTCTTGTAAACAAAGCCAGGTCTCAAAATGAAAACCAAATTACCTTGTCTCAGTAAGTGACTGCTCATCAGCCAAGTCACGGTGGCTGTCTGTGTACTCTCTTGGCCTGAAAAAAAAAAAGGCAAGGTAAGGCCACTTGGTGCAAAATCTGAATTAGAATTGTCTGCACAGCATCATGTTTTTCTGTGAGACAAGAAAATTCAGATTGAGGGTTACTACAGATCATCTGAAACACTGACTTGTTAAATCACAGTAATTTTATTATGGGTTGCAGCCATGAAAACTCTAACTTCATGCAGCCTAGTTAAACTGTGGTGTTTGGTTGGTTGTTGTCTTTTTCTTTAAAAGCTGAGAAAAGAGATCTTTTAGACCTTCATCAGGTGCTGAATTTGCTGTTTAAGACAGACCAAGGACCAGGTAGGACTTCAATCAGTACTTTTAGAGTGATTCTCTCTTGCCCCCCCCGATTTCAGTACACTTTAACACTATAGTGAAGTTCAAGTTTCATTTAAAAACTTGGTAATTGGTGAAGAAGATATAAGAATGTGAATGAGTAACTTTTATAACTGCTGAGAACTGCTGTACAGTACAAGCTAGATTACAACTGTTGGAGCCCATTTTGCATATTTACACGCTCAATTTCTGGATTTTTCTTCACTTAAAAAGCTTTAAGCTTCATTTATTTCAGAACAGTGTTAGCATGATGTTGGCTTTTGTTAAACATTATACTTTCTCTAAACTTTAAGAAATTTGCTGTGTAAATAACAAAATTCAATCCATAAACTATCTTATCTGCAAAAAGGAAGAAAGAAGGGAAGGAGGGAGGGAGGGAGGGAAGGAAAGCCCTCTCACATTGAATCAGTTGATGAAAAAGAGTTAAATAAACTGCCTTCCTGGTTTTGAACTGGGAAAATCAGAATCAGACAGTAGGAAACAAAGGACCACCTCAGCAGATACAACCCGTGGAAAATCTGTTCTTTACCTCTGACTTTCAAACTATCATAGTTTTTGCTTATTAGTATATCTAATTTTAGTAAGAAAAATGTGTAACATCACTGATTTACAGTAAAAACGGTGCTAGTTATCATACTATTTCTCTTAGGAACAGCTAGCAAAAATGACATGTAAACCTCCAAAGCATAACAGCATGCTATTGGCCATCTAACTTCAGGGACATATTTCAAAGCTCATCATTTGGAGTCAAAGAGAAGCTCATTGCAAACAGCTGTGCTTATTAATTTATTAATATATAATGTAATTTATTAATATTTAATGTAAGAAAAATACAAAGACTGGAATCTTTGACTAATTGAAATCAATGGAAGTTCTATCTGGATTTCAGCGGGGCCGAGGTTTCACTGGCAGAATTAGGAAAGGCTTTGTCAATGGATGTAAACCAGTAAAACATGCCCTCTGAAAGAATGTTAACTTCCAAGTCTCTTGTCAGATAATGGCACCATTCACCAGCAAGAATGACAAGTTTAATCTGATGGATTGAGCATCCTTTAATCCTTCCAGCTATCCATTAAACTGTTTATTCTCCGTGTAAATTGTTCCAGCCATAAATTTACACCAGCTAAAGTACCTATCATGCTAGTTTATGCTCCGCCATATCCACAATTTTTGTATTATCTGACACACATCAACAGATTTTCAAAGTAAGCTTGTACTGTCTAAATTTTAAATCCTTAGGCAGGCCAAATTAAAGCTTCAATTTCCAATAGGAGTATTCCAACATTTAGGAAATGCAATCTGTTTTTAAGAGGGACGCTTCTTATACTGCACCTCAAATGCTTGTGCTCTGGCGTCTCCAAATTGGAAGAATTTAGCCTAAAATTTCATTGTAAATGCTCTTCTTGCCTTTCTCCCTCCAGCCTTCCCTAGGCCACAGTTAACTTTTTTCTTTGGACTTTATGGGATTTTTGTCTGCCCTGCAGGGGTACACACCCCTGCTAGAGTTAAAGAGTTAATTCGCCCTGCTTGATTCAAGATTTCAGCTCTGTTATTTTGAGTGAGAACAAGTAACAAGTTTATACCAAGTTTTTTCACGTCTATTACTCAATATACTTGTCAGGAATTCTGTTGTGTGTTGTTGACTAGAAGTAAAGCAAACTTGCATGTTAATAGGAATCTACATTACTCTCTTTTTCTTTGACTTAGAAGCAGCATAAGAAACAACAGTGATGAACACACCAAATTCATCTCACATCTTGAGGCCAATCTTTGATACTTCATGTCCTCTATCACAGTCTGCTGAAGGGCATATTTCCTAAATGTCAGGCCCAAAAGCACGGTATGTTTGCTCATCAGTGCAAACACACATCAGTTTGCACACTATATACTTGCATGATAGCTGTATCACAGACAGCATGAGCCAACTACAGTTACCAACAAGGATAGCACCTCTATCCCAGATATAGACTGAATTTTTATGGAGCAAATCCCAGATTCAGCTTCTGGCAACTGACAATGGTTCTATACAAAATCTGGGCAGCAGGAAGCCCAGGTGCCCTTTGAGTTCTGCTCTTACCTGCTTTGTTTTATATCTCATTCACCGAGCACCTTGTTTACCATGGTCACCAAATGTTCCACCAAGCAGAGGGCTACTGAGTCTAAAGGAACCGTTTTTGTCTTAAAGTCAGTGCTGCTTTACAATCATACCTGTGTGGAAGATACTAGATATCAGCAGCTTGAAGAGGAATTTTTTTATGGGTTATTGATGATTATCACTAAAATATTCAGCACAGTAGCTGCAAAATATTCACCTGAGCACCAGCTCTTTGTATTAAAGCACGCTTTTCTCTGTAAATCTGTTTTGGAAGGATGCTGACAGTTTTCATCACAAAACTACACTAATGAAAGGTAGAGGTATATTTTGTTAAATACAAAATCCAACTCTCATTTCGAATCACATGTGGAAACAAAATTGATACTTCATATGGAGACCTACACCACCGCTTTTTTCATATAAAGTCCTGATTTTCAGTCTTTCTATTTCCAATATTGACACAGAGTAAGGCTTAGAAATAAAGATAGTGAAAGGATTGTTTTGCATCACTTCACAGCATTTCAGAGGTAGTTGCATTTCACGTTGTTTTCCTTTTTCTGAATCAGTTCATTGATTGGGAAACTGATTTTACAGAGCACCAGGAATCACACATTCCTTACTGTTTATTGTTTCTACTAATGTGGAGCTTAGCCATCCACTTCAGGCCTTTTTTTTTTTCCATTTCCTATCACACTTCCATTATTTGATAGAGAGGTTTTTTTTTTTTTTTGCTTAATAAAGACTTGATTATTTGCTAGTTTTGGGATGTCTCTTTTTAAAATATACTGGCACATTATGCAAGGCTTTGGAAAGAAAACATTACTCTGAGACACAATTTTAGCAAAGCCTGTAATTTTCTATATCCCTTTTCCCTCAATTCTCTTTAAAATTGCAGTGAAGATGTTGACATTTAAATTTGATCTTCCTATAGGATTTTTTCCAGCTCCACCTTTATTAACTCCTTCCTAAAATTAGCACAATTGTATCTGTAAGAAAGTAAACAGGTCTTTTTGAAGCAGAACTGTGGAGTTAGAAAAGTTAAATTCGATGTCTGAAAATTTCCAATTTCTTTCAAACACACCCCAGGAGGAAGAAAACATGAAGTGGGGCCTAAAAGTTGAAGCTAACGTAGAGAACCATCAGTGGTTTAAAATTCTGATTCTGGAAATGCATGCATATATGCTTAGCCGTAAACCATCGCTGTTTAAGAGAGAACAAAAACTCTCAAACTGCAACTGACATAAAGAAGAGAAAATGCTATTCCAAATCACCTCAGTAGCTGAAGTTGATGACAAGAATTGCACGTCAGTACTGCCTTATCTCAATTTCTGCATTTGCAACAAATGAAGGTGTTACTCCTTATATATCAAAGTTCAGTATATGCAAAGCATTTCTGTGATTTACATCCAGCTACTAACACCTCTGTAGAATAAGAGCTCATTTTAAAAAGCAATCTCTTTCTAATCTCGCTTCCCACTCTATTAAATAACCCCAGCTGCACACTATCTAAACATTTAAAAAAAAATCTTAATTGGTATTTTTCAAGTTACCGCATCATGGTGGCTCTCTGGCACGCCATCAAGCAACAGAGATATCTGACTAATGCAATGTGTTTGCTTCTAACCAGCTGGAGCTTTCATGTCAAAAAAGAAAAAGCTTCTAAAAAAAAAAAACAAAACAAAACAAAAAAAACCCCACGATTTAAATAAATGTGCAAAACTGACAGCAGTTATACTTTTCCATAGCATCTCTTGTAAGGGGTAAAGGCAGTTCAGATTAATGTGGGGAGTGAACCTACACTTAACACCATGGTCTTCTGTGCATGTGTTTTATCACCATCTACACAAGAATCTGTGAGGAAAACATGCAGCCCACTTGAGAAACACCACTACTCTCACAGGCTCTAGAACAATCTGAAAAAAAAAAAACAGACAATAAATTGGGAAGGAAGTGCCAATTTTTTGCTCTAGATATTGGGGTGCCTTTTTCTGTCAAAGTTAGCAAATTACTTTTCTGATAATAACATTATGATAAATAACACAGTACAGTATAGATTATTTTGGTAGGCAGCTCTGTAAAACACACAAGTTCTGCAAATAGAACCTTTTAAAGAGTTTGTTCAATCTTTCCTGAGCGTAACACCTCAGATAAATCCACACATCAATGTAAAGCAGAGTTGGACCTACTAGAAATCTGTATAACCAACTCCTGACTATGACTACGAAAGCATTCAAGAGCACTGAGTAGGTCTGGACGTCCTGAACTTTGACAGAAATCTTTTTGATAGATCCAGATTTCTCTCTGTTTAGCTCAACCTAGACAAATTCAAAGTTTCACACTTTTGCCACTACACTGCTTTTCATTCAGTGGGACACACTGATGTACCTACTAAATCAAATTCTAAAATAAAATTGGAACCACTGAGCAAAGCAAAAAGATTACTTGTATTTCAGTCCCTTTCCAAATGTCAAGGAAACAGTATTCCACACAGGATAAGATATACCTCATCATCAGTGTAAGAACTGAACAGAGAGCACTGCTGCACACTGTAACTAATGCGTTATGATTGTTACCTAGACACTGTCAACTGATTTTTAAATCTCAAATATTGTACAGAAAAAAAAAAAGTTTCTAAAATACTATTTGCCCATCTATTACAAACTTCTGTTTGGAATATCATATAGGTATTACAATAATTACTATTTATCTACACTGCCCCTCTGGGGTAGATGGAACAGCAGGTCCAGTTGAGATTCTCAACTGCAGCAGCCCCTTGGCTGTTGGAACAGCATATAGAGCCAAAGGCTGAAGATGCAGCTGTCTTCCTTCTGCTCCATGATACAAGGGCCACGTTCTGAGCATGCCACCCCTGGTTTTCAGGGTTCCTTACTGATGTGAGAGGTGCCCTTCCTCTCACACAGATATCTCTGCAGTGTTTCTTGCTGGAGCTAGTGCCCCAGGTTCATTCCTCATAGCCGGTGGCATGAGGGGGTTTTCCTTTCTTATCTCAGAGGAAAAAAATAAAAATAATAATAATAAAAAAAAAAACAAACAAGAACTCTAGAGAAGGGTACAAGGTTCTGCACCGGTAACCACTACAATTAAACTTTGATTCCAAGCACAATTATCAGATTTTGATATCTGTATTTAGGCGTCTGACAATAGTACAGATCAGTTTTAATGTTTAATCTACCCATTTATTCTGCAGTTTATCATTCCTATTCATACTTCAATAAGTTGTAATTAGATTTTAGCTTTTACATGGTCATAGCATGTCGGGCTCATCATGGCTGCCATGTTGAAGGGACAGAGCTCAGTGCTACATTCCAGATTTTAGCACTGGAAGAAAAGAAAGGCTAAGATTCAGACATAGTTGAGTTTTATTCTTTTCTTAAAGTGATCTGTGGTTCAGCTGGCATTAAGAGTAGTGTACCCCATAGCATATATCAATTAACCCTAAATATAACTGTATGCTTACCCTTCGCTTCAGATCTCAGATTCTGTTATCAAGTCAGTATGGAATTCCCTTTACTACCACCAGTAGCTGAGATCCTCCACTAACTGCCATCCACCTTCTCATTTCCTCCAAGTCTAATAAGTTCAACTCGTACATGGCTAGTCTTGTTTGCTCTGCTAGTTCATTTAATTTTACCTAATCGTTGCCAAATCAAACACCATTTTTACTCACATAAAGTTAAAAGAGTGACATGCGTGAAAGAAGGAAGGAATATTTTTACTCACTTGGGTTTGTATTTTAAGTAAGATATATTTTTGCAGCTTTGCACATATAGCAGTGATTTTGCTTTTGAACTATCTCAAAAGAAGATTATTTCAGTGCAGTTTGAAATAGTACTGAAAAATCATTAATTGAGTCTTTGAATGAAGGGAAACATTTCAGAAACTGTACCACTAGCAAAACATGACTCAGAGAATTTCATTCCTAAGTATTTGGAAGAGAGGACTGGGGAATGCATTTCACATTTACCAGATGCTTCAGTGACTACTGAGCACACACAGTATTTAAACAGGAGGAAAACAAAAGCAGTTAATCATCTCCACTGTGACTGGCACTGCTGAAGTGGACTAGATCAGTTCTTGGAAATACAGCAGGACTTACAAACTCAGTTAGATATGCCAGCATACAGCCCTGAAGCTAAGAAGGATTAATGGGGAAAGCCTGCATGCCACCTACTCCTTGTGATGTTAGAATCAGTGCTGAAGAACAGAAAATTAGTTCCAAAACCACAGAGTCATGTGTACACACAGAATACTGGATGTGTCATTTTCAGGAGACTTAACTTCAAATTTCTTCATCACCATCACATATGCAAATTGAGGTTTATTTTGCACTATGCATATACTTTCTCTTGCATATCAGAAAAAATCACCTGCTGTGCTAACATGGATGCACGGCATGCTTGCCCTAAATGCATGAATGGTAATTAACGACTGCAAACAGATGTTCTCTTATTAACTTTTCTTCGTGGAATGCATCTGAGCACCTAGAGAGCTGGTGTTCCTGCATTCTGCCTAACCATGTTGTGGTGCAACATGGGCATTGCAGATGCACAGACTGTCTCTACCTTTTCATTATGTTCCAGTAGTAACCTGGGCTTTTGTGGATTTCTGAACTAGTTCAACAAGTTTGTCCTAGAGGCAAAATAATGACCAATCTGCCTGTGTCATTTTTATCATTTCAGGAATTATATCATTGCTAAAGGTCAGTTCTTAAACAGGCTAATCTTTTAAACAGTTCCTTGCTGGGGCATTGATATTTTTTCTGGGCTGTTAAATATCTGGAACACAACTCAACATATGGTCATAAGTAACAGGTGATGACCAGATATGCCTGGGGAAATAGAAGCTCCCATGCTACCCTCCAGAAAATACTATAATGCCTTTTAATTGGTCAGTACTATTTGCAGTGCTTTCTCTGGGGCTTTTTTGTTCTTTTCTTACTTTAACCTCTGATGAGTGACTGTTGGGAATAAACCGAATTCAAATCTGTATTTCGTTCAGTGAGCTCACTACGTTTGGTGACCTGAGTTATTCCCAGCATTAGAATAACAGTACTATTCTAAGTATTACTCTTCATCAATAATTGCTACTTTTTAGGAAGAAGAAAGACCCTTTTTCAAAATACAACTTAAAAAACAAAAACAAAACAAAAAACAAGAAATTGCATAGCAAATCAGCATTATATTTTAACATTTGCATCTTGATATGGTAACTAAAAATATAGTAATTTATGCAAGCCATTTAAAAAGCACAAAGAAAATAATCCTACTTCATGCTAAGGCAAGAACTACATTGTAACGATCATCATATTTTCCTGTTCCAAAGTTAAGCAAGGCAGATTTTTGTCTTTTATTGATAACAACAAAATGCTGTACATTTCATCTCATGTTCACACTTTAAGTGATCTCTCTCTAAAAACCGAGAAGCTATTTTCTTGTTATATCATCAGTGATGTCTAGAAAATTCACTTCTTACATAAGAACTGCTTGTTTCTGTACATTTTTAATAAACCCGAGATGATTTAGAAATCTCCTTATATTCTGTTAGGAGAAATTTGGCAATTTTTGTACCAAAAAGCACATTAATATTGGCAAAGTGATAGTTAGCTTTTGTGAGAATCCAGATATGGCCCTATACTGAAAAAGGTTTCTTCAAACAACATGAAATAGGAAGCAAATCAAAATAAGTACTCATAGGCATTATCAAATTAATTCACTCGGTAAGAGCATCCTTTTAAGCACTGTATAGTTATGTCACAGCTGCTGCTGGGAAGGCATTCAGAAACTGCCTAGGATGGATCTGTGGTTGTCTGCAGACTGACAAGATTTGTCAGCATCCTCTGGAAAACCAGGATATTCAAGGAAGAAAACTGAGGCCATGGAAAACACATGGTACTCTGCTGATCAAATCAAATGCCCACTGAAAGAGGTAAGCGATGTGTTTGTATTTATCATAGTAGTCAACAACAAGAGGCAAATTAATAGATTGCTTGGTGTCATGCAGAAGGACAAGAAAGGATTCTATTTTCCTATTAAGTCCTTCTGCTAAGGTAAAGGATTCTGATCTGGTGCTACTGTTTGCCAGATCACTCCCTGCTTTTTCACTGCTCAGACTTGCATCTCAAAACAAGGTGTATAGTGCAACAGCTTAAATGCATGGGGTCTCTTACTTCTTAGTGTCCAAAGTTATTAGCCCCACAACATAAATGTAACAAATAATACAGTCTTACTCATTTTCAGGTGTTCTCGATGACAGGTCCATATGGCAGCCAAATATCTTCCCTTGCTTGAGGCAGTTTGAGAATCCAAGTCCAATCATCTTGTTGGCCATAAAAGAGAGAAAGTCTGGCAGTCTCATCCTACCAACAACAAACCACAAAACCATGACAGCACCAATTAAGAAGAGGTTTGGGTCTGATTTCACAAGTGTTTTGCACTCAGAGCTTCAGCTGACATCAGTGGTAGCTGAGGTAACTCAGCATTTTTTATACATAGGTTTCCTGTAAAAGTTTATGGCAACTGTTCATTTCCAACTCCTTGACTTGTATTCTATATATATACATCTACACGTGTGTGTGTGTGTGTGTGTGTGTGTATGTATTTAACTCCCAGGAAAAATAAAACCAAAACAAAAAAGAGTCAAACACATGGAAATCTTCATGTCATCTTAAGTGACAAGAATATTGCAAAAAGCCAAATGATAGGTTTGATTTATATGAAAACTACCCAAATGCATGAGTGATGGATAAATTGAAAATGCATCATCCTGAAAATAAAAATAAAGATGAAGGTATTGAGAATATTCCATCACCTATGAATCCTACAAGTTTAGTGTGAATTTACACACTGATACAAAAACTAAACTTTGCATGTTTTTTTAAGTTATAATTATGGGGTGTTTTTAGGTTGATTGGTTGGGATTTTGTGGGGGTTTTTTTGTTTGTTTGGGTTTTTTCCTTGCTGGGTTTTTGTTGGTTTTTTTTTTTTTTTGTGGACTTTTTAATTTGTTTGTTGGTTTGTTTTTAATTTAAGCACTACCTACATGGCAACCCAGGCATAGAGCCTAGGCCCATTCTTCTGCCATTTTTGGCAAGCATCACACTGAATTTTTTTGTCTTTATTCTTGCCGAGATTTTTGTCATTCCCAGTGCAAGTTTTGGGCTCTCCTCACCAAACACTCACTTCAGAAACTCAAATTGTTCTGCAAGATGTGGTTTCTGTAATTTTTAGTTCTAACAGAAAACAAAATTTGATACTTTATGTAGTATGTTATTGGAATAGTCCAATTCACTCTTATGGTAAGTGTGAATAACATTTATAACCACCTCCCTTATCACAAGAAGCAAGTTCTGCCAGGATCATCAAACACTGTTTCTAAAACTCTTATCAATATTAGGCTATTGGATCACGTACAAACTGAGATAACTTACAAAGCAATAAATGAAAAAACAATGTTAGATAATCTTCTGTGTGGAAACACATCTCTACGCTAGGGTAGAGCTGACAACCCAAGTTCCCAGTGCACTTCTGCCACGTGAAAAGGTTGCAATTCACAGCCACTTGGCTGCAGTACAGATAGCACTGCCTTGATGTGGCAACTGAACTGAATGAAAGACTCTGTGTATGTGTGGGGAACATAAATGGGATATTAATTATTAATTTTGACAAGTCTGGATGCCTTAATAATGTATTATTTTAAGCTGCAGGGTTTTTAAAAAGCCATTGAGGCTAAAACAAGCTGACTTTGCGGCTTGGGCTCTCATTCCTCTGTATATACCAAAATGCACAGTGACAACAAAATGGGTTGTGACAGACCTTGGCAAGAGCAGTCTTGTTTTGTATATTTAATAAATAGTTGATAAATACAATGTTTAAAGTATAAGGTTTTGAATATATCAGCCCCAAAACACTATGCATTAACCAACCTGACACACAAGGCGATTTAAATTAATACTTGCACAAACGGACTCATTTGTTGATCCCTTCCTGCCTTAGGACTTCCAGTAACATAATACCAGTGCAGGTGACATTGTATTTTAAATACAAATGTAGAATCTGCACATCAAAATGTATCATGTACTAATCCCAATCGATTCTGCAAAGGATGGGAACTATGTTAGATTTCCAGCACGTAGCAACCAGCTGTTAGGTAAAACTGCATGTTTTACTTGAAACTGGCAGGAACTTGAAAGGCAAGATCTAAACACAGTACTGAAATAATAGTGGATGTATTTTTAAATTGAAATCGAGTTGCTTCTTGATCTCTTGATTTCATCGTTTCATCCTATGTAACTTTCGAATGTTTTTCTAATTTGATTAATCATATTTTTCATGTTACAATTTTTAATATCACAATGAACTTGAAAGTCCTCATCTCCAAGAACAGCCACAATACCACCTGTTATCTATACTACCTGTTATATTTTACCTTGTGTACCATGATGATTGCTTCAGGGCTTTTTTTTTAATGCATTTGTTTCATTTTATAACCAATAGGAAATACGATCAGGTAGCATATAAGAAAGCACCTTATGAAGTCTTGTTTCCTCTAGTTTTCTGTTCTATATTCTTCTGCAACTCTAATTCGCCCCTTGCAAACAGAGCTTCCCAGCAAGTCTACTAAATCCTCACACAGACACAGGGGTTAATAACTTCTCAAAAGGTGCTGGAACTGGCGTGTATTAGAAAGGTTGGTAGGCATTGTGCTCATGAAGGTCTTGTTTCCATAGAATACATGTTGAAAAAAAAAATCAGAAAACAGCAGTGCTTCATTGCAGCAAACAGGGATATCGTGCAACAGGAAATCAAACTTCTGTCAAATAACCATTCTTTTGCCACGCCCAAAGAACAGGCCTGCCTGTGAACTAATACTTCCAAAGACAAGTGGCCCCATACTTAGACACTACTTCCTAAATTCTCTTTTCTCTCAGTGATTGCTCTTAAAATCCTAACAGCAACAACAACCTTTACTAAGACAAACATAGACCATTTTCTTCTGATATGTTTACAACTAAGGATACATGCAAATACTACAGCATTTCGGTTCCAGACAGTAAACAGCAGAGAGCTCGCTATAAATAAATCAGACATATCAGTTTGCCCATCACCATATCTTTTGTCTTCAGCTCCGCTATTGCCTTGCTTCATTTCAGAAAATGCATTCTTGAAAATGAAAACAGTTCAGAATTAGGCCACCATTTTGGTAAGTCTTTAAAAGATCCAGAAATCCCATTTGCAGCAACATTTCCAACAAGCATAACTAATCCATATGTAAGGCAGCAAGTTGGCTGCTATTGGCAGCCTGCCCACAGAAGCAGAGTTCTGCACTTCTTACTGGTGTGGTTTGACCCAACCAATACTGTAGAGCAAAAACCAATGGGAATGTATACATAAAATTATTATTGTTTTATTTGTAGTATTTTATTTTTTCAGTGAGACACAGCCAACAGGTATTAGCCCATGCGTGACCAAAGAAAGGAAAAGGGAAGAAAAAATTCCAGGTAGTATCATAACATCAGCATAACAGTTCTCCCTGAATTAAGGCAGTAGACAGAACAGTTGTTTCTAATTGGTACAAATGATTCACCATTCTCTCCAGCGTTGCAAACAGTTTGTTTCAAGGGAAAAATACGTGGAGCTAATTCTCAGAAGCTACAGTCAGAAGTCTAGGTAATAATATACCAGCTAACCTGTGTGCACATGTACATCTCATTTTCTGTACCTACTTCTAGTCATGCTGAATAACGATAGCAAGAAATGAACAGCTGAAACTCAAGCTGTTAAGACATGAAAATACATTTCTTCAAAAAAAATAAAAAATAAAAAAACCCCTAGAAATATATATCCAAGTACTCACAAAAACATTAACTCCTAAATTATCTGAAACAATAAGAAAAGCATTCAAGTAGGTATAATTATTAGAATTTCCTATACAGCAGCTTTCATTAAACCTAATATTAATTGGATAATACCTAGTGTTACCCAACCCTTCATTATTAAACCAGATTTAGCTCTAAACCCCATCCTAAGTCCTATAAAGGCAAGAATCTTGGTTATCTTCTACCAACCCCTGCTAGCCTCTAATCTGTAAAACACATTCTTCAATGGATTCAGCAAAACCTTGGAGCACATGCGTAATTCTGAGCCCTGCTCAAGTCCCAGAACTTCAGAGCATGCTTTTAAAACAGGATTTTTTGCCAAAGTAAAGGCTGAGATTTAACAGATACAAAGCAACCTAAAATTTAAGCAAATCCCTAAAAATAGCTGTTTCTTTTGTGAGAAACAGTATTGTCGGCTTCTTCCTGTGTATTTAATTAATCAAAAAAAAAAATCCTTTTAAGCAAGGATTAAATTGCAGTTACTACCAAAAAACCCTAGCAACGTAGGCTATTTAAATGGATTTTTGGACTGAATAAACTTATGTTTTTATACCTAATTCTGAACACAAGAATGTATTTCCCAGTCACATCTGAAAGATGTATTATATGTGAAATAAATATACCTTCATCTTTCTTTGTATGATACAACATTCTTCTGATGTTTTTAATCACACTTCAAACACTGGAGGAAACTGCTTACTCCATAAAGTATGCTGCTAAAAAAGTGAAAGATTTTTATCCTCTAAATACACTGCTAAAATGTCTAAATCACAGGAGTCTGTGGTAGACATTTAGTGCCTCATGTATTAGACCAAGACATTCCTGCTCAAGAGGCAAAGTTAACCCAACTCACAGTTTTCAAAACAAAGTTGTTTGCTCAGACAGTAGACAAATGTGCCATCCACTTTATGCCATACCAAGATAAAACAGAGTCAAAATAGGCACAAGCCCCGTACCTAGTCTGCTAAGACCTGAAATGTTACCATTGATTGTTACCCAGCGATTTCTGCTCCTAGGCATTCAAAGGTACAGCCTAAGCCAGCCCCCAGCAAGATGTTTCTGGGTAGCTTCAGCTGATTTGCTCTGATTTCACAGTATGCCATTTGATGAAAACAGGAAAGAAGTTTCTCCACTTATGCAGACGTATTTACGGTGTTAATTCTTCTTTTCAGGTAAGAGCTCAGCTATAAATCCATCTCTTTTGTTCAATTACAGGTATGAAATCAGAAGATTTCATGTTTCCCAGACTCGACTGCAATAAAGCAGTCAGCAGGTGGAGTGCAGATGGCTCAGCATTGGCATGCTGCTCCCACACAGGTGTTTCATTTTACACTGTGCTAGCCAGCACAAAATCCCAGACTTCTTGGGGCTGAGATCCACAGTTGTCCCTGAAGGGCAAGAATCTTCCTTGCTTCCTCTTTCACTAACAGAAAAGGCTACAGTTTTATTTATAATAAGAAAGATTAAACTGTGAGCCCTGAAATATAATACAGAACAGGCAGATAACCTAGGGAAATTCCATATCCATGAATAGAGGAGTAATCTGTACACTAAATGCCACTCAAGTATGTCAGAACATGGCCGACTGTAGAGGAGATGTGCTTGCATCATAATATCATCATATACATTATCCTAGGTGGAACCTATGTAAACCACAGTTCTGAGCAAAGAATCCTTCACACCTGTCACCTTTACCTTCTACAAACCATATAGCTGCAGATGTGATTAATCATGTCCTTCCACATGACTTGCCTGATAAAGTGCTAGAGTTATGAGGACTGGAGTCCTCTACTCACAAAACACAGGCAGCAGCAGTGCACATTTCTTGACACCTCAGCCAAAATGCTTTAACCATATCTTCACTTCCCAGTCACAGCTGATGGTACAGTTTCCACCCCTTTTTTTCAGAAGAAGTTACTAAGAAGTATCCAGCCAAACCCATGCTGAGTTTCATTAGATGTGTGAATTATGATATTTATGCAGAGAACACTCATTTGCATTAAGTAAGCAACAGACTGCATTCAGCAACAATTTTCAGCCAGTCAGTAACAGTCTATGCAAGAACTACCTTGGCTTTCTGCAGTTACCAAATTTTTATTCCATCTCCTTTAATTATCAACTATGTTTTAAAGAACACTGCCCTGTTGTTACTGACCTGGAACAAAGGCCAGACTGCTGTGAAATTACTATCTTGTCTTTGACAATCTTGTTCATTGTCTTACTTTTTCTGCTTTGCATAGTAAAAGATATCTCCAGAAGTAGATAAATGTGCTAAGAATCTTTGAGATACTAAAACTCTTAAAGAACTGTCAGAAATCAAAACACGGTAATAAAGGTCTTGCTTCCAGAGGATACCTCAGACTACCCGTTAACATTTATTCACATTCTCCTCAAATGTTCTATGAAATTCTTTAAAAAGAAAAGTTAGTTTTTGAATTGTCCTCTGGGAGCTGTCACAGATCAAATCATTTGCAGGGACATAAAGCAAAAGAGTCAAATTAATAAAGAAAATAGTTTCAGCTAATAACTTCTTCCTAAGCTCAGGGTATCCAGCTATTACCAATGGAGAAGTTATCTGCTTAACAGAGACGTCTGACAAAACATGCAGAATACCACATTAAAACACTACAGCACTGAGACTAATAC
Organism: Cyrtonyx montezumae; assembly: GCF_038088225.1. NCBI lineage: Eukaryota > Metazoa > Chordata > Aves > Galliformes > Odontophoridae > Cyrtonyx > Cyrtonyx montezumae. The sequence continues at coordinate 7,281,936 of NW_027072067.1, forward strand.
TGTCAGCAGAGACCTTTAAGAAATTAATCAGAAGCTGGACGTTTATACTTCTACAGACCTTCAGATATTTGATGTGCTTTTTAATAAATATTCAATAGGAGCATAATGCCATTGTATGTTACACACAAATAACACAAAACACTGACAAATAGGCAATTATTACCTAGCTTAGACAGGTAACTATCACTACAAAAATGGCAAATAGCAATGCAACAAATCACAGTTCTATCTCAGACTTCATGTGAGGAAATGTGACTGGCAATCCCTGGGAATAAAGACTACAGTGACACTCATGGTAATGTATAAATAATTCTTCAGCTACCTCAGTGATACAAGTTTCTGACTCCATTGGACAGAAGAACTCGCTGAAGTTGTCCTTATAAGTGCCATTTCAGTGGGACAGTCTGAGAAGAGACTACAGATAAAATAGACATTTAAAAACTTAGTGATTGGTCAGAGGTGAAGTGCATTGGCAGGGGCCCACGAGGAAGTTCAAGCTAGCATAGCCATGATGTTCTTGTTCTGCAGCCAAGCAGGCTGTCTCCGAGGCTGCAGATCCAGTATTTTTCGTAAGCACAGGATTCAATTAAAAAAAAAACAACAATGTGATTTAACTGTGAAAAGACAGGCTTCAGTTAAATGCTGAACAGTTGCATCACTAATACGGAAAGCTCGCTGTGGCTTCCATTGCCAGAACCTTCAAATAAACTAAGCAAACTTGCTTATATAGCAGGAAAAAAAAATCAGATATTTGAAATGCTGAGACTGAGCCAAATGCATCCCAGAGTCCTGTGTTACTAAGAACTGGCCAACAGTCATTTCAGCTGAGACCGGAGCTGGTTTCCACATTGCTTTGTTTATATTGACTGCATTTATGATGCCTCAGAAGTTGCCAGTAAAATATTTATTTAGCAGTTAGAACGTTCTGCAAATGATTTTGCTGTCCCAAAAGATAAATATTTCTCAGCATGCTGAAATGATACATTGATGTTTTTGTTAAGGAAATTGCATGTTGATAAAATTTTCTCAGATTACACTCTGTCGTTCCTTTTTATTTGAAGTGGCCACATTAATTTTTTGTGATATTTATTGTAATTGTAAATTGCACTGAGATTAGAAACATTAAACTTACCATAAAACGAAACACATTTCAGCTATTTCCGAGTCATCTATTTAAGGTCTTGAGGACACCTTTGATCCATCAGGTGGATCTGAGTACTCCAAGCTTTCAGGACAAAGGATCCAACACAAACCAGAATCTCACTCTTAACTATTTGGGAGCTATCTTATTCTCCTTTTATTTCTTATTTTTTATTAAGTTATTATCCAGCACTACTTTGGTGTGTCCCTACACTGCAAATTTCACTCTGAGGTTTACAGCAGATTAGAAATCTAAGCAGACTTTAAAAAAATAAAAAGACACCACACTGCTATCTTCTCTCCTTCCTTTCGCTTCTTTTATCCACCAAATAACAGGAACATCCATGGTTCTGGCTCAGCTTAACAGCTTAAGGCAACATTACTGTATCTCTAGACATGGCCAGAAATTGCAAACAAATGAGAGTTGTCAGTAACTGATGTTATCAAAGTTTCCATGACACACTGAGGTCTTTGTGCCTGCTCCAGGCAGGCAAGAGCGCTGGAAGTACATACCAGTTCCACATTAGTCTACACCATAAGCAACTGAGGAGTTCTACTGTACGTGACTAAAAAGTAGCTCCACTTCCACCCACAGGTGACCCCAAATTGAAATATTCGCATGCAAAACAGGAGCTATTTTTGGTTTAACATCTGCATTAACTAATTAAAGTTCAATTTTTGGCTATTTGTGTATTAGGCATTAATAAAAGCGAAGGGACGTCTGAAATGTAATAGAAGAACCAGATGTCTTTCCTCTCTCTTATGAACCTATGAAGGAAGCTAGCCTTTGACTTCTCTAAATATCTGCAGAGGTATTGTGGCTAACCAAGGCCAGGAGTTATGCTTGCTTCAACAGACTCATCTGCTACAGAAAGAACCTCCAAACAGCATCACATCTGTCAAGTAAAGTTTTACCAAGAGAATAAGACACCTCAGGTGATGTATAAATATGCAGATCCATACATGCGATTCTAAAGAACTCTCACACCACATAACGACACAGAAAGCTGTTCTTTCCATGTGCAAATAAATATGCACATGCTGCTCAATAAAACAACTTTAGTTTGCTCCTTAGATCGCCATATCATGGGTCCTTTCATAAATTCTTGTGTCAAGAGACTACATCATCTTCATTCTGGAAGCATAAAAAAATTAAGATTTTGCTACAGTTATTTCAGGATTTTCTTATTTATGTTCTTTTACATACGTAGATTTATGATCATTATTTAATAATATTTAGCTGTTTACCTGCATATGTATTCCTGGTACACACCTTCAGGTAGTATCTCAAACCAATCTTCATACTGTATCAAGTATTTCTGTCAGTTGAAACAGGTTTCTTGGTTTTATACTTCAAGTCTAATCCATAGTGCATCCCAGGAGAAGCAGAGGAAACATTTTCAGCTGTGCCATCTGATATCCATTCCTATCAGTAACAATAGTTTGCATTTACTTGCTTGATTTTCCAACCACAGATCTCAGACATTTTATAACAGAAAAGAAATAAGCGTAACTCACATTTGCAGCCTATTTAGGTGCACAGACTTGTATAACCATATATGCAAGTCACTGTGGTGTGCTGACCAGCGTTCCAATTCACCCCTCTAAAGAGGAAAGCTATTCCTAGTTCTGTCACACTCTTCCTCTTTAACCTTTGGTCTTATGAGAAAATCATCCCAAACATATTACCTAGATGCAGTCAGAACATATTTGATAAGACAACAGGAACCCAGCAGTCCATTTTCAAACAGAGCAGTTCCAGATTAATCAGTCAAAAGGAAAAAAATTCTACTTCAACAAAAGTTTCCCATCTCCCTTCTTCACCAAACTTTTAATTCATCAGATTATCTGGGTTTATAATAAAACCAATTTCCAGCATTTAGAGGAAGAGTTTTTTGTATCTCCCCATGCATTTTTTTTCCTTCTTTTTTTCCTGTAGGCTTTTCTGTGCCATCTGAATTTACCAAGCATCTCTGTGAATCCATTGGGAACCTACATGGACAGAAACATTGAACACACCAATAAAGAAGTTCACATTCTAGCAGCTTTCAGACCAAGTCTTCAAAAAAGGCAGTACAAACTTTTCAATAACTGACCTCAACATCGATGAACTCCAACTCTTAAAATGTGCATTCATCAAGAGAAATCAAACCCAGGTTTATAAATGAACGTGGCTGCAACCACTTTCCTCTGTGAATCATGGACACACCACTCAGTCAGTACACAAACCAGAGACTTGCAGAGTAAAACACTAGGGCCTCTTCCACAGGAGTTTAAATAAGTTCTCCAGTAATCTGCAAGCCTGAGAACATTTTGAAACAAAGCTAACCAACAGAGGGCAACATGATTACGTGAGGAGAGATGCTTGTGACACAAGGAGTGGGTTTCACTCCAAGGACACTGATACCCAGGACTTAGGATACTACAGACTGATATGAACTTATAGCCAGAATTCTGACAAAGCTCTCAATCATATATGAAGACACACCAGAATGTTGACAATTTTTTGTTACTTTAAGAAACACTGTACATAATCACTGGTAGATACTCTTTAGCTAGAAACTAGGACACATCACAGACCAAATATAGCATCAAAAATCAGTACAAGCTCCCTGGTATGACTAAGATGTGGGGAAGGCAGAAAGATGCTGAGGGAAAAGTTGGTTCCACAGAACAAAAAGTTGCATGGAGAAAAAGAGAAGAGGACATTGCCTTTGTCAGAACATGATCAAAATACATCACATGAAATTAGCAGGTGGCAAGCTGAAAAGCAAAGTTATTCACATGTCGCACAGATTAAAAAAAAAAAAAAAAGTATCACCAGACAGTGTGGCATATACCAAAGCCTACTGGGTTGCAAATGACAAATAAATGCAAAAAATGGCTACTACAGGCCAACTGCCACTTTGACCTCAGAAAACCCCCTCAGATTCTGCTGGAAATTCTGCTTTCTCACTGTCACCTTTCTCTGCCAGTAAATATTACCTTGACAGAAAAATAGTGAGGGTAGGGATACCAAAACCTTCAGCATATGCTGATATAATTAAGGACTGAAGTGAATGAGGGAAGTGTAGAAATAAACAAATGCAATAACTGAATTATCTCAATATTAATTGTCTAATTTGTGAATTAGAAGCAGGCTCATTAGCAAGTGTCAGCACAGGTGGACAAGAACTAGAGGGACCTGAGTGGAACAAATAAGAAATTCCATAGAGATGAAGATTGGCAGCACAGGGAAAACACTTCTCATTTGGACTAAACAGGACAGAACCTACGTTCATGCCATTCTGGAACAACTATTATTTACAATACCTCTACCCACTACCTAAGCTTCTTTACCAAAAGTGCATATATGGATTCAGGATTAAACCTACAGTTTTGTCCTGGGATAAGAAAGTGCTCCCCTCAGATGCATCACCCAGCTGTGGCAGCTCTATTTATAATGCCTTCAGTGTTGCAAATTACACTTTCTTTGAAGCTTTTGTCTGCATTGAATGCAATAACAGAATATATATTTGACAGACTTTGTGGGACACTCAAGGACAAGAATATTATCAGGGAAACGCACCTGTAAGATGTGAGATGTGTAAAACCTAAGGGCAAAGAAGAGAATTTCTACAGAGTGTATATAACTAAGCCTGAGAAAACAGAGCATTTTTTCAAAAGGGCAGAAAACACAGATACGTGCCAAAGTCTTTGGCCTAGTTTTGGGTACCACCAACTCTGGGCTCTCTGGTAGGAAGGCATTCTCCTCTTATCCAATACAAACATAACTATTCCAAATTCACATAGGGATAAGATCTTCTCTGGAGTTTGTCTCACCTAATAGAAGACACTTTGAGGGACTGTACACAATCCAAAACACTCATTAAAAAGAAATACCATATTTTCCCAATTTCTTTTTTTTTCAGACCCAATAAACTGTATAGCTACTTTTTAGTAACCATAGTATTTTCGAACTTTGTAATTCTGTCAGGATGTCAGTTGCTCTTATAAATCTCTTTGTAAAAAGAAAAAATAAGGACTGCAACGCACACTAAAGAGAACACAACAGGATGACAGTGCCCACCTGTCACTGCAACAACCAGAAGGATGGATGTTGGTTAATGTCTGGAACTCCTAACTACCAACATAGTATAAATATACCCTGAAATACACTGTGACAGCTTTAATAATGAGAGGTCATATAATACTTTTGCTTACAGAAGCTTTTTTCTCTTTGGTAGATAATTCTGAGCAGTATTAGTGTGTGTGGTACTTTCTTTGCTTCTCTGCTAAACAAGATCCAATAGGTTCCGTGGTTTTCATTAGAGGCTACAGAGGCTCACAGAAAACCACAAGGATCTCATAATTGCCTTCATGGCAATCTGCTTTTCATTCTAAGAGCCATCTTTTGAAATAATTAAGTATTGTTTCTAAATCTAAAAAATACACCATACAATAGAATGAAAAGGGATCTGCTGAAACAATAGAGACCAAAGGGTAGAAGGAAAGCACAGCAAGTTCAAAAATGGTTTTGTATATTTGTATGTACACACACACACACACATATATATATATATATAGATATATATGAACTTTGCTTGCAGAATCATGGAAAGCAAGGAAATGAGAAAATGCCTTCTATGTGTTTAAATGCCTGGAAAACAGAAAACATGACCCTTTCTGAGAAGAGGAATGTGTGAGTCTGAGGAGAAGACAGTTGGTATGACTTTCTGACCACATGAACACCACAAACACACTAATGCTACAGCTCTTGGCAGCAGACCATCACTCTTCCACTTCATCTACAGCTTTCTGACTATTTGTCCAGAATTTTGGACACCCAAATGCTCAGTGGGAGCATGCAATACACACTTATGGACTCCATCATCTTCCAGATTCCAGGGGCTACTTTTGCAGCATAAAAATAGTGAAAGCACACAGTAGTATCAGAAATCCAGAGCAGAAATATAAAAGCAAGCCTTTTTTTGTTGTTGTATTTTAAAGCAGTAAGATGTAAGATCCTTGTAGAAACCCGTGAAACTGTTGTCATCCAGATACTTCCTGGTCCTTTGGGATTAAGAAAGCATCAAAAGTAAACAGAAATTACCTGCACCAAGGATGCTGAAAAGTGGCTGACCAATGCTGCACGCTGTCTCTGGAGCACATTACCCAACAGTCCCAACACAGCTTGCCCTGACCAAGTTTGCCAGCTCTTGACAACCTGTGTTCCTTTGAAATCCAACGTTCTCTCCTGAGTTCTGTCCCTCATATCTCATACCAGCTCTCTTTCACTGCTTCTGTGCACAATTCTCCATCCACTCTGAGTGCTTCCTCTTCCTTTGAGGGGGGAGAAAAGAAGTTGGATGAATAAATGGCCACTTTTCCTCTTGAAATTCATCACTATTACCATGACCTAATAGAGTACCCACCCCTAGACCAGCAATGCTACAATTAAGCAATCTATACAGACCCAGCATCACATAATCCATTCTTCAAGGAGAGTGCATGCTGTGTTAAGCCTGATACATTTGTTCCTCCTTTCCCTCTCCAAGTCACGGCTCTCCCACACAGCCTGTTTTCACACTGCAAATACAAAATCTGTCTAAAACAAAGTTTCCTGAAAACTGTCACAAATTCCTTAACTTCCATTCAGGGAATCAGTTCTTTGGAACCAAAGGGAGAAATCCGGACTTATAGAACTCATTCCTGAACTGTGGATCCTGGGATTCATTCCTCGCGTTGCGCCTGCTGGGGATGGAAGAGTTAACCACACACTATTTCATGTTTTACCCACTAGCCAGCAAAGGCTACAGACCACTAATTGATGTGGTTATGTAAAGTTTCTGATGTTCCGTGTATTTTTAAAGGGCTTTGTTTTTGTTTTTTTCGAACTTGCCTGTATTTTTCCATTTAAACTAAGGACATAAAAGTTAAATCCAGCAGGCTTAGCTGCAGTTTACACACTGGTAAGTGTAAAGCACCAGAATTTACAAGCTTTCTGTACTGTACACACACACGCATTATAGCTAAACCAAAATTCTGCAAATATTCATTAAAATTCTGAATCAAATTCACCCATATTCACATATGCTTCACATTTGCTCTCTGCAAATATTTGAACACTTGTACTTTACTAGTGCAAATACTAGTGAATAATGAATTTTAGTTACAAATAATCCCTGATCCCACCAGAGGATGATCAGTTATGAAACACATGGTCCATACACTTATCCAATGAGAAATGGGTTCTGATCAGGAAACAAACTTTTGTAATTGCTAGTATCAAGTCTGAATAGGGCATTTTCGCACCCATTAAAGGGGAACTTTCACCACATCACAAGATTAAAGACATAAAACAATGACAATGAAAATCCTCACAGCAGCATTTCCACCTCAGCTGTGGCAGTAACACACCTCAGAGAGCCAAAGCCAGAGGAGGCTGAACAACAGCAGGAGAATCCAAAGCTCTCTGGGGACCAGTGTCCTGCTGGGGCCAAACAGCCCTGAGGAGAACACCTGCCCAACAAATGGGAGCATCTAACAACCCGGCTCTTGTGTTGACAAAAAGGAGGAGAGGACACAATACATACAGGATTATTGTTCAAGCATTTATTTAAACAAACAAACAAAAAAAACCCCACTATTTTAATTTACATAAAACGTTATTCGGTTCAGAAAGAAACATAAATGAGTGGTCAGCATTCAGAGGTTTATGTTCAGTTCTTAAATCCTTAGGGTTAAAACTTTACTAAGTACCTCAGAAAATGCCCATCAGCACCTAACTGGGGAGTCAGCTGAGAGCTAGGTAAGGAAGAAGCCCATTAGCCCAAACCGAACAGCCAGCTTCTCGCTCACAGACCTTGCTGTGCTCTGGGAGTAATTCCCTGACTGCCAAATCAGACACGGGTTTTGCCAGACCTACTGCTGCAAGATGACTTATACACACTTACCTGACACAGTATTCACACTACACACAGTGTGAATGTGGAGGTTGCTGTAAATCACAGCAGAACAACCAGGGCAGGGTTGGGATGGCTCTTGTAACGATTGCAGAACTGTCTCTTCAGAAAAGCGTCAGAGTTGCTGTGACACAGAGCTTTCAGTGTGTTAACAACCACTGCACATCTGCCTCTTCTGCTCATGGCTCTATTTTCTCCATCCTGGTGGAATGCCTCTGACGGACAGGGACTCTGCACAGACAAGTTTCCAGGGTATCTGTTATGAAACACCAGACTGAGATCAGTTGTCAGAAGGAGCCATTAGTTTTTGCACAGTTTTCCACTGCAAGTCATGCTTGAGTAACTTCTGAGTGTGAATAACAAGTATTTTTCGAGTATGAGTAATGCTGTAAGGACACGTGCACCTGAGCCCAGCAGGCACTTGGTGACACCGAGTCTACTCCTTGAAGAGTACCCTGAAACATAACGCACAGGCTTCAGTATCTGCTCAGAAAGTAAGCTTACACTGCCAGCAGCACTGGGAATAACCATCTGGGGAGAAAAAAAAAAAAAACAAGCTTCGGAAAAATTAATCTTTTCATTCCAGCTAATGCCCAAGCTTCAGACACAAATCAATCTCCTCGCATTCATTCAGCTTCTGTGTCATTTTGTCCAGGCAAGTTTCCACGTTCCCAGCCTAAAACCTCTCTTAAAAACGCTATGGGCTTATTTTGTGGTTTGCTAATATAGGTGCAATGTAAACAACGGATTTGGGGATCTCGCACAGAAAGAACCCGTTTGGTTCATAATCACGTTTTAATGGACGCCGTTTGCAAAGCGGTGAAACCGTACCGGGCTGTGAGCGCGTTTCCATCAGCGTTACTCACACACATCTCGGGACACCAAATCCGCCCCCTGACGAACGCCGTGGATGTCACTGGAGGCTGTTATCGCACGGCGGAGCTCCGGTTCTGGCGATTCCCTACGGATCGTACGGAAAGGTGCAGCCCAGCGGAGGGGACAGCCCCGGTCGGCCCCGAGCTGCCCGCCCGCCTCCGGGACAACGAGGCTACGGCCGCCCCGCATCCCGGCCCATCCCGCAGCCGCTCCCGTTACCCGGTGCGAACGCGGCTGAGCCCGGCCCGGGTTTCCTTGAGGTGTTTCATAAAAAGCCAACGCAGGGCTTCGGAGCTGGAAACTTACCTGAAGGGCGTTTTGTTCAGGGAGCCGTCGTGACGTTCGCCGATTAGCTGTGACCAGATCGGCGCTCAGACGCGGGAAGGAACCGCTTTGATGGTGCTTTTCCAGCCCTCGATCCACGCCCTTCGCTTTGCTTACAGAGAAAACATCGCCCGCGGCACCTCTGCTGCTGCAGTGACAGCGGCAGAGCCCGCAGCAGCGGGTGCGGGCCCGGCAGGGCTCACACAGAGAGCGCGGCCCCACGCACACCGCTGCCCGAGGGCGGGAAAGCGTCACGATGGACCCCGAGCGGGGACAGCCCCCGGCCCCGCGGGCAGAGCGGCCCCGAGGCGCCAACGCTCGGTGCGTCCGAGTCGGGCTTCTTTCAGCTGGAAGAGGTCGTTAAGAAACGGAGCCGCCAGGCTGCACTGAGCGCGTGCGTTGGCACCAACCTGCGCGCTGCCGATCCCTGCGGGCAGGCGGCGGTGAATCACAGCACCGGGAACGCGCCCGGGGCCGCGGGGCGGCTGCAACGGAACGACGCGCAAGTTCACTAAGAGATCAATGGCTCACAGCGAAGTACTTTAAATGAAATAATAATAATAATAAATCCGGTATATTTTCGTTTTCCTCTGGCTGACTTCTTATGTGGCTGAGAGGTTTTAATTCTCAGCCACGCAGCCGCTCGGTTCCGCTCGCACGTGGGGCAGCTCTTCCCGAAGGGAAAGTTTGTCGTTAAAGTCAGCACTGTGAAAACAAACTTTACTAGGAGAACAGCTCCACTGACAGCGGAGGTCGGAGCAGCGCGGTGCCCCAGACACGGCACTCCGTTCACGCCCCGCTCGCACACCGTCGGGCCGTCTGCTCTCAGGCAATGCGAACACCTCCCGGGGCCGCCAGTCCGTTCCCGGCCCGGCCCGTACGTGCTGGAAGCTCCGGGGGAGATCGCTCCTTCTGCCGGGGGAAGCCCGCAGCTCCCGGGCCGGCGGAAAGCTGCCATCGCCCCGCGGTGCCATCCGCCGGGACGCGGCTCCGGTGCACCCCGCTGCAGCCTGCCCGGGTCCCCCACCCGAAGGCAGCAGCCCGTGGGGACGCGCCCTGGAGCCCTCTCGCTGTCTGGAAATAAATAAAATAAATGAGTTTTCTTATTTAACGTCCTTACGGTCTGTGAAAAATAACCACCTGTTCACCGCTTACTCAAACGTGAAAATATTAACGTTATATCATGAGTGCAACAGCAATAGCGTTTCCAAAGTGCTACACAGCCCGCCCGTCCGTTAACTCAGGTAAAGGCAGCCGGCAATCCGCTTTCTAGCGACACGCGGTTCCTCCTTTCGGCTGCGCTGGAGCCGCTGTGCCGCAGAGCCACGGCCTGAGAGCAGACGGGACAGAGCCGGGGGCACCGCGGGGCTCCGCTCCTCGAAAGCACCGTCCTCTCCCACCCCCCGACACCTCTCCCTGTCCCCAGGTCACGCCGAATCTTTCCAAATGATTGTTTAAACCCAAGAGTCGTTTCAGTGTAAGAATATGAGCTCCCTTCCTGTTTACACGGCCGGATCCTGCGCTTACCGCCAACCCATCGCTCGGCCCGGGGGCTTCGTTAATCTGGGACGCAGCTCCGGCAGCTGGAACCGAGCGGCACCTGGGACAGGCAGGGCCGGGGGGGGCTAATGACCGCCGGTAATTACTCAGCAGGAGGGCAATTAGCGCCCGGCAATTAGCACCGCAGCCAGGGCTCGGCCCGGCAAGGAACGGCTGCAGCCCTCGGGGCCGGACCCTGGGGCACCCGCGGCTCTCCATCGCTCCCTGCCGCTCGCCACTTCTCGCAACGCTTTTGCTTTTTGTTGTAGTTCTTTTTTCCGGGACGATAATTGCACGTCTCTGTAGATGCTCTATTATTCGATACCTCGATGGGAAAAAAAAATAAAAATAAAAAGCACAGCGAGGAATCAGAAAATTAAAGATACGATAAAACAGTGCCACGGTTCCTCGCTACGTCGCCGCAATGAGCGCAGAGCCGCGGGGTCGGCGGCGGTGGAAGTTCTCCGCTCCCTGTGCCCGCAGGCACAATGCGGCCCCAACCACGTTTTCACAAAGCGGCATTAGGATGCGGCGCCCCATCTCCGTCGCCTCTTAGACGGCAATGCCGCATTTCTTAGGGGAAAAAAAAAAAAAAAAAAAAGCCATCGTCTCACCTCCCCGAGCGGAGCCGAGGCCAGGCCCCGGGCGGTCCACGCGAACGAGAGAAAACAAAACAAACAAACAAACAAAAACCCGACAACACCGAAAAAAATAAGTAAATAAATACGGAGAAACAATTAAAAAGAAGATAAAATTAAAAAGAAGATAAAAAGCATTACGTTACTCAGAGCCATAGTCCATAAAATACTTTATTGAAATAAAGTAAATATCTTCGCATTAATAAAACCGAACGTAAAATGCAGTTTTCGAGTAACTGGGGGCACCACAGGGTTTCACGCTGCGAGCGATGCCGAAGGCGGACCCGGTGTCCCCCAGCCACCGCGCACCGCGGGTCTCGGGCAGGAGCCGAGCCGTGAACAGAGCGCTCCGGCGGCCCCACCGCCCTCCCCCCCCACCCCCGTCCTCTGCCGCCCGGGCCGCTGCGTTGCGGGGTTCCTCCCGCCCGGGGCAGCGCGCTCCGGGGCCCGGCACGGCGCTGGGGGTCCCCGCACTCTCGGGGCGGCGGCGGTGGGGCCGGGTCGTGCCCTCACTCCTCCTGGCTGACCTCAGCCGGCGAGCCCAGGCTCTCTGGAGGTTTCTCGGCGTCGCGGGCGCGCTCCTGCTCCGAGAGCTGCTCGCTGCTGGGGATGGAGTTCTTCTTGGGGCGGCCCTTGGGTTTGGTGGGGGACTCCAGGCCGCCCCCCTGCAGCACCTGCGGGGCGGGGAGGGCACAGGGACACCCGCGTAAAGCAGCGCTCCGCGGCCCCGGCGGGGGAAGGTCCCCGCTGCCCGAGCGTACTGCGCGGGATCGGGAAGGCTCGGGCACAGGAACCCGTGTGCTGTGGATGCGTGGAGCACGGACATACACGTATATCAATCATTTATATATTATATATACTTTTTTCCCCGTGAGGGCCCGGCGCTGGCACTTACTATTTTCTTCCATTTCATGCGCCTGTTCTGGTACCAGGTTTTCACCTGGAGCTGGCTGAGCCCCAGCGATTCGGCCAGGTCTATTCTGCGGGCAGGAGAGAGGCGGTGAGACCCGGCCCTGCCAGCGGCTCTCCTCCTCCTCCTCTCTCCAGACGATGCCCCCGTGCAGCCCCACCGGTACCTGTCGGGCGTCGAGAGGTACTTCTGCTTCTCGAAGCGCTTCTCCAGCCCCATGAGCTGCAGCTCTGTGAAGACGGTGCGGCTGCGGCGGCCCTTCTTGGCCTTACTGCCCGGCTCGGGGCCGCCCGGCTCCAGCTTGCCGCGGAGGTGCAGCTCCAGCGGGAGGTGGGGCGAGGCGGGGCCGCCCTGCAGCCCCGAGCCGGCGGCCAGCAGAGCCGAGCCCAGCCCCGAGCAGCCCAGGGGAGCCAGCGGGAACTTGAAGACGGCTGCCGGCTCCGCCTTCAGCACGGCTGCGGGAGAAAGCGGCCGTGAGAGCCGGGCGGCCCCGGGAGCTCCTCGGAACGGGCTCCGTGCACGGCCCCGGGCCCTTCTCCCGCTGCCGTCGCGGGGTCACGCCGTGCCCTGCAGCCGGCGGCAGAAGGTCGCCCAGCGATACTGACATCACGCGCAGAAACCTTTTGGGAGCATTTAGGCGCTGGTGCCGCCTGACAGATTCAAACGCTGCCGGGCCCGCGGCCGCGCCGTCAGACTCACGCTCGGCCCCGACGTACGGCCGCGCGGGGCCCAACCGAGCGCCCCGGACCCCCGCACCGAGTGAGCGGATCCCACCGCCCTACGCAGCACCGCGACCGCTCTCCGAACTATTAGCACAGCTCAGGAGCTTCGAAAACACAGGCGGGCCCGGCCCGACGCAGGCACACGGACACACACCCAGAGCCTGGTGTGGGCCGGCATTTCGGACCGTTATCTAAAATAATCGTGAATCCTAAGTGTTCTAATACATGCACTCCCCCGCTACGGGGATCGGTGCTCTTCTGTTTTCTCTTTTAAGAGGAAAAGAAGAATTTGGGATCCTCCTCGTCCGCTTCTACAGAGAAATGAGCGGCACCTCCGCAGATGAGGACGGTTTTGGAAGAGAAAGCATTCGCGATCGCACGTCGAATACTCGCGTCAAAATGAAAGTGTAAAATAAAATAAATCAACCAACCAACAAAAACACTTATTAAAAAAAAACCCACAGCATTGAATCTGCCCTTAAATATCCTACCCTGCGCCGGTAGATTTTGCACCACGTCCCGACACCGCACAGCACACACTCTCTAGCCCCCATCTCTCCGTACCCGCCGGGCCCCGCTCCGCGCACAGCACCGCTCCCCACGGCCCCACTGCCGCCCACACCCCACGGACGCGTCCCTGTCCCCGCAGCCCGCCCGGAGCGCCGCGGCGGAATTCCCGAGCTCTCCTCCCGCAGGAGCGGCCTCACACGCGTCGGGAGCCGCGGCCCCACTCCCATCCTGCCCCGGCGGGACGTACCGAGGTGGTTGTGGTAGGGCCGCGCCGAGAGCAGCGCCTGCACCCCGAACTTGAGCAGCTCCCCGGACGGAGCCGCGCCCTTGGCGTCGGGGGGGTCGGTGAGGATCTCCTCAATCATGAAACTGCGGTAGCGGTGCGAGCGGTGGTCGGGAAAAGCTTCGGCCGGGAAGTAGTGCGCGGCCCCCAGTTCCAGCGGGTGCTGCATCCTCGCCGTCGCCCGGGCCGAGCCGAGCCGAGCCGAGCCCGGCCGCCGGGCCCTAACGCAGCCCCCCGGCCGCAGGGAGCCGGGCAGCGGGGGCTCTGCCCATCGCCCCTACCCCGCCCTACCCCTGGGCAGGGCCCGGCACGGCCCCCACCCCCGCTCCGGCTCCGGCTCCGCGAGAGCGTCTCGGGACCGCCCCGAGCGTCGCCGGCCCGCGGCCGTTCCGCCGCACGCACGCACGGGGCGCGGCACGGGGCAGCACCTCCCCAACCCGGCCAAGCCCGGCGGGCAGCGGCCCTATTATACGGCCCCGGGGGCTGCAGCGGGCGGGGGAGGGCGCGGGAGGGGCCGCGGAGGAAGGAAGGGGCCGGGGTAGGCGAGTACCTGGAAGCGGGAGGTTACGGCGCAGTATTTGATCCGCTGCCATATAAAGCAAATGGGTCCCGAGGCGGGCAGCGGGCAGGCACACACCCAACCGAGCGAAGCTCCGGAGCAGCCGTGCCCCCTCCCCTATACGGCAGGGGGCTCCTGGCACCGCCCGCCACCTGCCCGCCCCCTCCCCGCTCCCCCCGGGCACGGCACCGCTCGGCCCCGGGCAGCGCAGCGTCCCGCGGGGTGCGGAGGGGCCCCGGGCTCGGCCGCGTTCCCATGGGGAGCTAAGAGCAATTGGTCGGGAAAAAGAAACAAAGCGCAGCGCGGAGCGGAGCGCTTCACCCGGCGTTTAGAGCCGCGGGGTGAACGTTCCACTCGGCACTGCGGGGTTCGTTTCGTTCCCCCCCAGCCCGTGCTGGGCCGGGCCGGACACGGCGGGTCACCGTGCCCTGTCGTTCCGCGGTGCCGTTCTGCAACAGCCGGGTTGTCTCAGCTGCCCGATGCTGCGTCCCGCACTGATTTCCCCATAACTAGCGCCGTGTGCTCACTGCAGCTGGCACGAAGCGGTTCTGCTCTGTTTTTCTGTTTTCTCCGGGTCTCGTCAATTTAAAACGATGCTCTAAAACCCGTGAGAGGGCTTTGGGGACATCCTATTCCCTTCCCCTGCGGGGTCCCGAGAGCCTTCGCCCGTTTTCGTGCCAGTTCCTAAAGGCCGAGGCGGAGGAGGCCCCGGGTGTCACGGGGATAAATAACGGGAGGGGTACATAGGGGGCGAAGTGGGGAGAATTAGGGTCACACTGGAGCAGACAGACATCGCCACACCGCACTACTGAACACCGTCACCCCGAGAGCAGAGCGCCCGCAGCCCCTCCCGCCGAGCATACGCATAAAATTTAAAATATAACAAAACTTGTGGACACGGCAAAGACGTGTCCCCCTCCGCCCCCATCTCCGGGCACAGCACCGACCCGGGGACGCGTCCCAGCGCGCAGAACCGCTTCCGACAATTCGACGACACGACACGGCCGAGGGTCGGGGCCGCAGCCGCGTGGGATCGGTGCGGAGCTGCGATGCTGCTCTGCGGGATGGACGGGGGCTCTCACCCTCCGGCTGCGCCCTCGGACAACGGTTTAAAACCGTTGCAATGCGAATCTCACCTCTAAAAGTACATGGGTTGGTGTATATGTCCGTGTAACTGTTTTGAATCGTGACGGAAATAACGGTTTAATTCACAAAATCCGCGCGCTGATTTCGCACCTCCTGCGCAGTTCTGGGCCGGGGGATGCGATCCTCCGCCGCTTCCCACACTGCCCCGTCCCGGGGGGACGCGCTGAGTACTGTGCCCCTTTCGGCAGCGATGGGGCGAACGAGCGCAGCCTCGAATTACGCGCACTTCGTTTTCCATCTACTGGGAGGGAAGCGCCGTGATCTTCTGAAATAGAAAACGCTCCGCATTTAGCGGGTGTTTGCTTTGTTTGCACCAGGCAAAGCGTTTATCGAGCCGTTAGGAACGCGGGGTATTCCTAAAGACACCTCACTGTCAGCAACTGCTTTCTGTTTTTTAACCAAAACGTTCGCACTCGTTTTGAGACCCGTCCGTCTCGACCACAGCACACTTCACTGCCCTCCGTCGCTCACTGTCGCACCGCGGATGTTCCGAGGGCTGCGGGGGGAATCGGGTCCCCGCGGTTCCGCATCGCTCCCGGAGCTGCGGGCGGTGAAGTCCCGTTTTGACGGGAAAAAGAGATTGGTCGATTTATCCACTTTTTCCCCGTTCAGTTCCCATCGCGTTTCTCAAAGCGGAGCGACCGTAACACGAAAAATAACCCACGAGAAACTCTCTCCCGTTGCGATACTTCAGGAAACGCCCTACGTGCAACGAGGAAAGCGATTTTTGTGCAGAAAGGGCGACGAGAAGATAAGGATTAGATAGAAGTAAATAGACACAGATAGATTAGAGAGAGAGATAGTTATGCACGTAGATATAAAGATATAGATATGGAGAGAGAGAGAGGGAGAGAGATAGGGATAGAGAGAGTGATAGATAGATAAGATATAAAGACCCCATCGTTCCACTCCGCCCTCGCACATCCCCGCACCACCGTCCCCATCCCCGCGGCCTCGGAGCTCTGCGGGCCCCGGCGCTGCTTTCTGCTGGCACTCGGCGTCCAGGAAATCCGCAAAGCGGTGGGAAGAAAGTGGAAGCCGTGACATCACGCGGGGCAGGAGGGTGAGGGAGCGGCTCCGTCCGAGCAGCGCTCGGGGAGCTCAGCGCTGACACGCGGACCCCAAAACGATGCCCGCGGCCACGCGGCCCGGCTGTCCCCTCCTCACAGCTTCGGGCACGGGGTGCGGAGCTGTGCCCCGCACCGAGGCACGTTCCCGCTCCGCCGCTCCGGACCTCGTTCCCTCCAAACCCTCCGAACGGATGGAAACCATCCCCGCAGCTGCCGCTGTCCGGAGAGACGCGTGCCCGTACCGAGCGCTGCTCTCCGTGCAACCGATGCGCTGCGGAGCGCCAGAAGAGCACGCACAGTGAGCAGGACACGCTGCGGAAAAGTGGTGAGCCTCTCTTTTCTTTCTTCCTTTTTTTTTTTTTTTAATTTTCTTTCCATTTTTTTCTTTTTAAATAGAATTTTTGGAAGCGTAGAGTTCTGTTTTTGTTTTGTTGTTGTTTTCCTTTTGTGGTTTTGCCTTATTTTTTTAATTTTATTTTTTTTTAGTTTCTTTTTTCCCTCTTTCACAGAGCAGGGGGGGGCAATGCTCGGAAGCACAAACCCGCATCGAGCGCCGGCAGAGGCAGCGCTGGGGCTGGGACAGCACTTCCAGGCACTCCCCCTCTGTGCACCGAGCACTGGGGTGACACAGGGCTCCATGGGCTCAGCAGCTCGCTCACCTGCCCCAGACAGTGTCACGTCTGTCAAAGGGCCACGGTTGTGCTCTCCCCTGCTCATATTGCTTGCAGAACTCTCTTCCACTCATCTCCATCTGGACCTGCGATCAAAGCCGAGAAAACGAGTGAACCAAAAGAAACAGCGGTGTCATGTGCATAGCTCGGGGCAGCCTCCTGCGCTGCCCTGCCCTGGGGCTCGTAGAGGAGCACGTGCAGTTCCGGGGCACTGTCCATGCTGATGCTGACATGGCACTGACATGGTGCTGGTACAGCATTCCACACCCGGCTCTCCACCTGTCACACACAAGACCAGAGTGTGGCTTTGATGCACAGCTCCAACACGTGGAAATGCCTCTGAGCCCCTCGGTGATGTGATGGGGAGCACAGGCAAAATCCCCCAGCGTGGGGCTTCAGGAGGGCTGTACTGTGCTTCCAGCCACAGCCAAACCCCTCATGGCATTGCCACAGCCATGTATGGGCACAGGGTCACGAGCAGAGCTGCAGGTGGTGTGTGTGCTCTGCAATGGCCGGGCACGAACACACCGTGAGCCATAGGCAGGTGCACCAGAACAGTAAATACAGCCCATCTGAATCCACAGCTATGGCTGTACTGCTCATTTCTAGATACTAAACTAGCCCCAGGCAGGAGCTGTCCTTACCACCCCGCTGTTAAATTCAAGCAAGCCTCATGTCAGCTGCACAATTAGAGATGCCCTCCCTGATGTGCCCTCCCTGATGCCATATCTTCCCCCGTGCTATGAACACACGATGTGTGCTGGGGCCTGCTGGTTTCAGCTCTCGGCCCTGTCACACCTGGCTGTGGCTTTATGGAGCTGCAGGGAGGTGCTGCAGTCATTTAACACCATAATGGCTAATTGAAACTTTATTTCTAAAATAACACCATGTTTTATACATATTAAAATCATATTAAATCTGACTTGCCAGCCTCTCCTGAGCACCACTACAGCCAGTTAAAAACCCCATTAAGAGCGAATTAAATAGCAAAACTTTCTATAGCAGGCACACGATATAAAACAATTAAGTGATGGCAGCTCTTTTCTGTTAGCTTATTTCTCCACCTTTTGATTTCTATGCAAATCTCATTTCAAACTGTGTCCCAAAGCCACTGTAGTGCCCCCCCAGCAAAGCAGGGGCAGAATCTTTCCCCACTGCCATAGAACCGAATGGGCTGAAGCTGCAGTGTGCTCACTGTGTGCTAAAGAAAATCACACCAATGAGAAACACCTGAAGAAAAGTTCCCAAACTGAACACCCAGGTGTCCACAGATGGTTCCCGCTCAGTGGGCCACCACCAGCCCAGGGCACATCCACAGGGAGCTTTGCCAGCAGAAGGTGATGGGAACTGGGGATCCCAGGCACAGCACATAGAAAGTGAGGGTGATTTACTACCTTGAGATAGAATAATGTTTCTGGAATAAAACTGTGCTGCGTGGATTAGGATTTCCTGTATGCTGTTTACATTCCGAAAAGCCTGTATCTGTTTTAATCTCTGTAGTTTGGCTGAGATTCAGCGGATGCTTAAAAACGTAACTTTTGCTGTAGGAGTCTTGGTCACAAGGGAGCAGGACCTGGGCTCAAGGGAACCTGATTTTCAGGCGGGACAGCAGGCAGCAGAGTGCACTGGCTTGCCATAGGTGGGTGCGTGGGGGGTTGTGCCTTTCCTATGGCAGGGAGCCTCTGATTATAGCAGTACGTGTGGGCTGCCCAGAGCCATCCTGGGGCTGTAAGGCCAAGCTGAGCGAAACAACCTCAGTCACGGAGGGGTGCAATATGATGAAGGCTGGTTTCTTTTTGCTTGCTCCACATTCTGGGGTGCAGAACCACAGCTCTGCATTCTAGGAGAGGACTAGCAGCAGTGCAGGGTAGAGCCAGCCTGGAGAGAAGCGATGTTCCTGCGGTGCTAAGGGGAAGGCTGATGGCTCCGTCTGCATTCTGTGAGTGCAAACATCGCCGGCATCAGCGCAGTGCCACCACCTCGGGCCAAATGAGAGCTGACTTCCGCACTGTCTGCTCTGCAGCCTGACGTCCGATACGGCACATTTCTATCTACCACATTCAGAGCAGAACTGTAAACCCATATATGGACACGACCGCTTAAGAAGTTTAAACAGTTCTGCTTTTCCGTACGTGTATTATGACACTTCCAAATTTTGGGGTTTTTTTTGGACGAAATTCCACGAGCCGAGAGCGATCTGAGCCGCAGATGGGCTCGCTTAGCACAGCTCTGGGCCTTACCCGCCGGCTTCTTCCTTTCTTCCCTCCGGCTCCTGCTCACCAAGCGGGGCAGGGAGCTCGAGCGGCACCGCGGTGGGGTTGGGGCTGCGGATGGGGATGGCAATGGGGCCGGGTCCGTGGCTCCGGGCCGGTGGATCTCGGGCCGCGGGTGCCCTCTGCCGGGCCGCCCCCGCCGCAGCGACAGCATCCCCGGTGCACCGCGCTGCAAAGTGAAGCGTGGCAGTGTAGGACCGCCTCACCCGAATCTTTCCACCAGTTTTCATAAGGTAATCAGGGCCTCACCTCACTTAAAAAAAAGAAAAAAAAAAAAGAGCGGTGAAATGCAGCTTGTCCACTTCGAACCCGAAATGAATTCCAACAAAATACTGTTTTTTGGGTATCTGGGTTTTTTTGTTTGTTTGTTTATTTATTTATTGCTAAGTTTGCAAAGTTTTGGTTCGAAACAAGGAAGATCTACTTAGTATATTTCAATGAATGGCAACACGAGGACACAAAAGCTGAGGTTGCAGCAACGTCACTAATTAAGGAGGATCATTGTTTCAGAGAAGGTTTAGATGTCTTTGGCCTATGCGAGTCAGACCGTTGAGATGCTGGCATCAACAGACCAACAGCAGCAGTCTCCTGAGACCCTCCAGTGCCAATGAAACTCCTGTTTAATCTCAGAGATGCCACGGAAGAACCAGGGTGCACATAGGAGCACCTCCTCAAATCCATGCTGCTGATCCCTCTTCCTGCAGCTCACCAACTGCTTCCTGCTGGAGCTACAAGTTGTATTCAAGCAGCACGCTCTTTCCAACTTCTCTTCCTCACCTCCCATCAACCATCAACTCCTACTTCTGACTCCCAAGGCTCCTTGAGATCTCTGTCCACCCCTGAGGCATTCCCAGGGTGCTCACACATCGAACTGAGAAAGCAATTTCCTAGGCCCATTGCTCTTACAAAGCTTGGGTACGCTCCCCCCTTTTCCTAAATCCACACCATATGCTCCAGCCATGCTCTCTGATGATACTTCATTTGATTCCAAGGCAGGAAGCTGATCAGCACTGTCAGGATTGGGCCCAAGGACTCCAAAAGATCTCCCAGCTCACCCTTGGCCAAGCACCACTCCCAACACAGCCTTGTGCCTGCAGGCAAATGGCACGGACCCATGATGATCCTTTGTTTTCTCCTGACCCCTCATTTGTCACCCTGCCAGGCCTCCATTGGGACAGCACCAGCCCAGCTGCACAGAAGGGTTCCCTTTCCAACACCTTGCAGAAAGAGCTGACTGCAGAGTGCCAACCATACTCAGAGCTGCTTCTCCTTCCAGTTCATGCTGAGCTCCTAAGCAAAAAGCAAACAACAGCCATCAAAACCCACGCTCCTGGGAACCAAATCACTCTACAGACGTTTCCTTATCTTTTTGACCAAGCCCAAGTTCCCTCAGTCTCCTCTCAGGCTGCTTGCTGCTGAGGGACCCAATGAGTGGGAAACAGCTTCCAGCTTTCCTCTCTGAACAACCGGCCTTTGAGTTTGAAAGGATAGCTGTCCTCCAGCAAGCTATGGAAGAGCCTCTCAGTTTGACGTTTTTATAAACATCAACCTTTTTATCCTCAGTGTTTGTTGTTGGAGGAAATCCCTTCTAGTTCTTACGCATGTATAACATATAAAACAATTGAATTAATACCATATGAGGGTAGAGGGGTGAAAAGTTACGTCTACAGCCAAAATAGTTCAGAAAAACTGTACAGTTGAGGTTCAAGATTGCCTACAGTGACTTTGAATTTTGTTTAGACATTGGCGTTAATATTTCGTATGGATTATGTGCAGATTACAACAGTATGTGCTGTGTGCTGTGTAATTTATGAACTATTAAACTTAATTCTTGTGCTTTGGGGCTGTGAGTTATAACTGATCAGAATCTAAACTACCACCAAATGGAAGACTTTCTCTTTTTCTTGATTAATGTAAAACTCCTTTGGGTTGGCAGGGTGAGGAAAACCCAAGGCTGAACACTTGCATACCCATCCTCAGCAAGCTGATAGCTTGTTTTAGAAATGTTAATATCTTTGATGTTCTTCATGTGTATAATGTAGTGGTGGAGTTCCCAGTAGGGCCATACTGGCTTTAGTGCTGTATGTGAGAGGAAAGAAAAGAGACTGAGGGCGGCAGTGGGGAAATGCTTTCGTTCCTCCGAACTACTGAGGAAGGGCTGATGGTTCAAAATAAATTCACAAAATCTGCAGGTAGCCCCGCTGCACTGACAACAAGTCTGCAGGGTCCTCAAAAACAGAGCTATAGCTTCCTGGCTGTGGTGGTTTGGGGTGTTTTTAAACTTAGCTTGATTGGACACAGACCTGGCCGTGACAGCAGGGAGCTTGGGGAAGACCAAGCCTTAATGCTCCCCTGCTTCTCTATGAACTACGAAAGCCTCAAGGCTGCCGCATCACAGCTCTTACATGCCAAGACACCTGATGCCAGGCTGCTCCAGACAAGCTTTCTATAGAAGCACTTTGAGCTCTGCCTGTTTATGGGCAGCCTAACCAGAGCCTTCCTGTGCCTGCACTCTGCAGCAAGCAGCACCTGCCTGAGGGCTCCCACCAAAGGTTCCAGCAGTGCAGGAAATCCCTGCTGGCTTACTTGGGCTCTTGTGAACTATATTTTTCACTCCCATGCAGGGAATTTACAAAGCAGATTTTAAACCAACAGCCTTACAGGGGAGAAAGAAGGAATCCCTATCAAAGAATACACCTGGAAATCCTGAGCACTAAACTGGAGCTACAAAGTGGCAGGCGGAGGTGGCCCCCACAGCCCTCCTCAGCCCTGTCTCACCCATCTATTGTCAGGGCTCAGAGAACAACCAAGGTTTGGCCAGATCGGTCTTTTGTTCCTCGTGGATATTCAGCATCTGGGGCTCTATCCAGCAGCTGAAACACCATAAGGACTTCTACAAATTACACTCTTTGATAAACTATATTTCACTTTGACACATTTTAATGTTTACAAGGTTTACTTGGGAGATGAAACAAAAGTTAATTATATCAATTGATATGTCAAGAAAATGGATGGATTTGATATCCCCTCCAGATGGACTTCCTTTGCCTGGCAGCACGCACAGCACATCTTACAGGAGGAGACAGAGTGCGTTAGGAAGGCACATCCCAGCCATCAGACTGACACTTCTTTATTATAGTGTATTTATTTTTTATCACATGCTTTGACAGAAGTCTCATAAAGTGTTATGCTCCTTCTGTAGGGTCAAAGTCTGGTGACCTTCCATGATTTTAGAGAGAAGGAACATAATTTTAGAGGGCATGTTTATTTTTTCTGTAAACAGTCTGTTTTCTATGCCAAGAGAACGGTTTTTCTGGACGTACTTAGATGACAGCTCAATTTCACTGGCTCACCCTCCTGACAAAGTCTCTCCTGCCAAGTGGTTTTGATCACAGTCTGGCAAGCAACACCATATTAATAGAAGAGCTGAGCAAATAACCTCCAAAAAACTGCTGTTACTTTTTTAAACTTCTTTTTACTGCTTGCATAATATCCCTGAATCAAATGTGGTTTCCTCGAGCTTTGAAGCACTCTAATTTTTATAAAGAAAAAGGAAATCCACGGAGTCAGAAGGGCTGCTTGCAGAACAGTTAGCAGTTACAAAGCAGGCCCATCTCCCCGTGCCTTAGGAAATGAGTGGCTGAGCCCTTCCTGCACATCTGCACGTGGCTGTCAGTTGAAGCCTGGACACACAGCTTGCAGCTCTGATCGTTCCAACACAGTGCTCATGGAAGAGGGCAATAAGAACACAGCAGAAGCAAACCTGTTCTAAAATAAAGCCCTCCAGCAGCACTTCCATATCCACATGACAGCTGCCTCTGCCCTCTGCATATCCAGCTCCAGGAGTACCAATGGATTTGTAGAATCATGGAATCATTTGAGTTGGAAGGGATTCCTAAAGGACACCTGATCCAACTCCTCCACACTGAACAGGGACACCCACAGCTCCATCAGGTGCTCAGAGCCCATGCAACCTGACCTTGGGCATCTGCAGGGACGAGGCACTCATCACCTCTCTGGGCAACCTGTGTCTGTGCTTCACCACCTTTATCGTGATACCCCTTTCCTTACACCAATTCAGAATCTCCCCAGTGAGAATTCTTCCTATGAATACCCACAATTCCCTCTGTCAAAGCCTAATCCTCAGGTCTCTCTGGGTTCTGTTCAGTGCCTTAAAGACCATTAACACAAAGCTTCATGTCTCCAGCCCAGTCTTCCTGATCTACCTTTCTTGCTTTCCTACACAAACCTTGGGACAGGTTGCTCTGTTTTGGCAACTAAAACGTGCACAGACTCATTGCCCGACTCTGCTCCTCAGCTATCCCAGGTGATTTGTTAAAAAGTAATTCCTTCTTCTTTGTGCTTGTTCTTTCTTTCCAGGGGAAAAAAAAATCACTCCTTTAATCCCTACTCTTTCAACATTTCCCTTCAGAAGCAGCCATTTCACTGTGCAAACATGTTTTCATTAGAAAGAAAACTATTATCTAGTTATTAATTATTTCTAATACAAATAGCTGCTTTACTGCACTCAGAGTCCCTCAGCAGGCATTGATTTTAAGAAACTGATCACATTTGTACAGGGGTGATTGAGAACAGTCACTGAGCATCACAAGGGTTATGGCATTTATCCCTTGTGGGTCCACCAATCCAAGCTAATGTGGATGCCATAGAAAACCGCTTTCAATTGAAAACTAATAATGTCAAAAAAGGATTAAAACAACAAAAAAAAAAACCACCAAAAAACTGTAGACTCAAAAGCTTCAATCATCCAAAAATCATGCCTAGAATGAACTATGCCTCGCTTAAAATATTTCTTTCTAATGCTCAAGGGAGAGTGGTAGGAGAATATGGTTTAAATTAGCTCCCTGCAAACTTACAGCTGCTACGGTATCCTATTAAAATTTATTTCCTTCCATTGTGGCTCACATTAAGTTGCACCTATAGGGTTGCAAGCAACTTCAGCCACTGTAGACTTCAAAAATGAAAAGTACTTCAGCATTTGTTTTAGAAGCTCCCGGGGTTACACACTGATGAACGATGAAAGCAGATGATTAAAATAAAGAGCAGGTCCCACCTTCACCTACTGCAGCAGCAACTCTTTGATGACATTTTGGATGGGGAACACACTGTGCCACGAGGGGCAGTGAGGGTCTCAGCACTCTTACTATCTGTATCCCAATTTGGGAATTAATTCACTGCAGCTGAAGCTGTAGACTTTGGCTGCTGATGTTCTGAATTGTTGTCACCCTGCTCTGGTCCAGCCTGAAATTGGAACCAAACCCAGATAAAACCAAGTGAAAGGACAAGAAAGTGCGAGAGAGAACTGTATTGCTGCACTTGTCCTTCTCTGAAACCAAACCCAGCCGGAGGGGTTCCCACTCTCACAGCAGCACACATCCTGGGACAGGAGGATGCCAGGAGGCAGTGGGAAGCAAAGAGGTGAGCAGGCCCCAGCAAAACACTCAGTCAGTTCCTAAAAGATCCAATTGCTTCAAAGGATCCACTCTCCAAACTAACAACAGCATTGCCACATTCCGCTGAAGGTTCCTCCAACCTCAGAAACAGCCTCTCCTGTTATTTTTTCTTGCTATTCTGCTATTTTTTCTTCTCCTATGGCATTGTTTCGCTGCATCTGCTGAATACCCTTT
The DNA here is from genome assembly GCF_038088225.1 of Cyrtonyx montezumae. Classification (NCBI taxonomy): domain Eukaryota; kingdom Metazoa; phylum Chordata; class Aves; order Galliformes; family Odontophoridae; genus Cyrtonyx; species Cyrtonyx montezumae. The sequence goes on from NW_027072067.1 coordinate 7,307,189, forward strand.
GCAGAATTTGTTCCTTTCCCACAACACTGATGTTCACTGCGAACAAGAGAGATGTTGTCCAGTGCATGATGGGCCTGCATAAACACTGCAAATGAAAGGCTTGCAGTGAGAGCCTAAATCATCTTTGTAGACACTGCTTACGCTGGAAAAGGACACTGCTATGGTAAGCAAGTGGGACTTGAGAAAACAAGAGGAATAACGCACTTAAACCCAGCGCTTGCACAAGAGGAGCAGGAGCTACTTGGATGCTGAAACCATGGTACAAGTTTGAAAGGTCCTGTGTTCCTCACGGTGCCTTACTCCCTAGATTAATCAGGTACAGTTTTCACCAGCCACCTGCAGGCTTCGGATTGGAAAGTGCTCAGCATGTCTGGCCAACAAAGACGCTTTGTACTGGCAGAACATGAGATCAAGGTGCAAAACACCACAGGTGGACCTGCAAGACATGTATGAACTGGAACAGCCCAGATGCACGCTGTTCGTTTGCCACAAGGTGGCATGTGCTGATCTGCAATAAGTTTCAGCCCGGTGAGCTTCCTAAGACCTAAGGGAGCAAAGCCCGTGTTTATTTCCACGGCATGCCGCTGCGGTTGTATCCTCAGAACAAAACAAGGGAAACTTCATGCTCTCTTCTATGAATTTTATGAACTTCATATGCTCTTTCTAACGCACGCAGAAGGTTTATCTGTGTAATTATGCGAGCACAAATTTGGGAGCAGATATCCCACGGCTCCCAGCCGTGCCCAGCGTGCCAGCACGAGGCTCCTCCTCCAGGGCTGCCCGCGCCAGCGCTCCTGCTGAGAAGGGACTCGAAACTGACCGCGAGAGACTTCACAGCACAGCTTTGCTGCCGTCCAGCCAGGTACTGCTTATTAGCAGTGCCAGGAAGCACCGGGGACGTTCCCACCTTAAGTGCTTCAGAGATGACACGATTCACAGTCCGATCGATTACCCGCAAGACAGCTAACACAGACACGCCTATCTCAGGTGCTGATTCATTCCACGGTCTCTTGCACTGGCCGGTACCGTTTCAGCATCATGGCAGTCCATGCAGCAGTTTTCCTTCATCCAGCACTCCTCCTCGCTCTCCCTCTGGACGACCTCGCTACGCCCGCAACCGCTCTCCCGCGCCCGAGCCCTTCCGCGGCGCGGCGCATGCGCGGCCCGGCCCCGCCTTCCCCGCGCCGAGCGGCGGCGGAGCGGCGCTGGAGCGGCGGTGCAGGTGGGTGCGGCCGCCCCGCGGGGCCGTCCCGGCGCCGTGCTCAGCGCGGTCGCTCGGTGGGCGTGGCCGGAGATGGCCGTGCCCGGGTCGGCCCGGGCCGCTCTGGGGCAGCGCGGGGCGGGGCGGCGGTTGGGTAATGGAGCCCAAAAGGACGCGCAGCGGAGCGCTGATGCCGGCGTTTGCGAGGACGCGTGGCTCGAAACGTCCGTCCCTCTGTTCTTCTCGTGGGCGGTTTGCGTGGAGATGTGCGCGGAGCCTCGTGTGCGAGGAGGCAAAGACAAAGCGAGCGGTGGGGGCGGTCCTCGGGGCCGTGCCGTAAGAGCAGCTCTCCGGAGATATAATTAGCGGTGTAATCCCCTAATGAGGTGAGGGTTCCATCAGTGGCAGCGCTCCGAGCGCGGTTTGTGACACAGCGACGGACACGGGAGGGCGCGGCACAGTGCAGCAATACTGCCCCTCGGGCGCAGCGCCGGGCACCGATGCGTGGCCTTCGTGGGCGGCTGTGTCCCCCCGCTCCTCCCCGGCTCCAGGTCCCCCCCTGCTCCTGCTCTCTGGCTGCTTTACCAACGTCTCTGCTTCTTCACTCAAGCAGCCCCCACGTGGCAGAGCTCGACCACTTTGTTTCTTAGGAAAAAGCAAAGCACGTGATAAAGTCCTTTATTAAGAGGCCTGGCTCCATCACACCTCCATCATCTCAGTGGTTTATCACATTATGGACTATTCTGTGTGTTTCCTCTGCAAGTGCCCGTTGCTGTTAGGGGCAGCGTTTTCTAGAGATCACACATACGTTAAGCAGTGCTTTTGAAAAGGTCAGTGCGAACTGGCGAAGCCTGTGGTAGCTCTTCAGGAGTTGTATGAAGGAAGGAAATCATTTCCTCATTTTGCAGTTTTCTGACAGCCCAACATTGGGCGTCTCAGAGGCAGAGCTGCTCAGCCAAAGCAGGCCATGACTGGATGAGGGCTTTGCCACTGCGTTGTACAGTCAGAAAATGAGCTGCCTTGCAAAGCAGAGCTGAAGTGGGTTGCTGTAGCCCGGTGACACCTCTCCTCTCCCTTTGCAACCTGTATTGAACGTGCAATTTGTCTTTAATTTCAAAGCTTGTGGCTAAACAAGTGCTTCTTGTCTGTTTCCCTGGGCTACTATCACCTGTTGCCTTATCATAGGTTCATAGGTACATTAGGTTGGAAAGGACCTACAAGATCATCTAGTCCAACCATCCTCTTATCACCATCCCTACCCACTAAACTACTAAATCAAATCCCTTAGCATATATTATAAGGGCACTGAACAGCCTGCAAGTAATTCTTGATGCAATTTGTCCATTTTAGAACTCTCTTTTGAATTGAAATCTTGATTTGTAGTGTGGGAAAGAAAAAAATAGCCCCTAAAACCAAAACTCGTGAAATGTCTTTAATAAAATTACATACCAGTTTTGAATAACACAAAACTAAAGCACTCCCTGCAGTGTTTTAACGCAAGCTAAAAATGAAGTGATGTTCACTGATTTTTATTACTCAAACAAAAGGAAGAGCAAAAGGCAAAAGATGAAGCTGGAAACATTCCAGGCTAGCTAGGAATCTAAGTACACTGTGCTAAATTCAAATTAAGTTCATAAGTTCATAAGTTCATAAGTTCATAAGGTTGGAAAGGACCTATAAGATCATCTAGTCCAACCATCCTCCTATCACTATCTCTACCCAACTACTAAATTAAGTCCTTTAGCACCTCATCTAAACGCTTCTTGAACAGCGCTAGGGATGGTGCCTCAACCACCTCCCTAGGCAGGCCATTCCAGTGCCTGACCACTCTTTCAGAAAAGAAATGCTTCCTGAGGTCTAATCTAAATCTTCCCTGGTGCAACTTGTGGCCATTCCCTCTTGTCCTGTCATTACTTATCAGGGAGAAGAGGCCTACCCCCTCCTCACCACAACCCCCCTTCAGGAAGTGGTAGAGTGCAATAAGGTCTCCTCTGAGCCTCCTCTTCTCCAGACTAAACAATCCCAGCTCCCTCAGCCGCTCCTCATAAGACTTGTGCTCCAGACCCCTCCCCAGTTTTGTTGCCCTTCTCTGAACACGCTCCAGGGCCTCAATGTCCTTCTTGTAGTGAGGGGCCCAAAACTGAACACAGTACTCGAGGTGCGGCCGTACCAGAGCTGAGTACAGGGGGATGATCACCTCCCTGCTCCTGCTGGCTACACTATTTCTAATACAGGCCAGGATGCTGTTGGCCTTCTTAGCCACCTGGGCACACTGCCGGCTCATGTTGAGCCGAGCATCAACCAACACCCCCAGGTCCTTTTCCTCTCTACATTCTTCAAGCCATTCTGCCCCAAGCCTATAGCATTGCATGGGGTTATTGTGGCCAAAGTGCAGGACCCGGCACTTGGTCTTATTGAACCTCATCCCATTTTGCTCAGCCCAGCTGTTCAGCCTATCCAAATCCCTCTGAAGGGCCTCTTTAACTTTAAAGAAAGTTAGGCTTTAGTAAACGTGAAGGTTTTAGGATAATGTGGTGCTCTTATTCTGACTAGGAGTGACATCACGGCAGTCTAAATGATGGTCAAACATTTCAGCTACATTTGGTTCACAGTAACTTCACTGCCTGTGTAATCTGATGCATTTCTACCTAAGGATGTGGGACAGGGTGTGATGCTGGAGGACTGAGCTGCCCGAGGCACGGTGACCCTGCTCTACTTACCTGAAAAGCCTGTTAGTATCTTCCAGTGGTGATCACAGTTCAGTAGAATTTTCCAGAGGAGATGGAGATTGTTTTGTTTAAAAAGGAAAATGCCAAACCTGGACAGGATTATTAGTTTAGTCACCAGCTTCCCACCTCCTCTCAGCACTCTTTCTTTGAAAATGGCAGCTTATTTCAGCCTAATGGCTAACTCCCCCATCAAGTCATCCTCAGCACAAAGCCTCGTCTTGACAAAGATGCGATGACAGATGCTGGAACAAACATGTTTGGCACCCGTTCCTGGAACGAGCTGAGCTTTCCAGATCACTGGGAAGAATCAGTTGTTCAGCTGAATGAGCTGCCAGTCCTGAGGAGTTACAAGTGGAGGAATGGGGGCAGCGAATCACTGATAGCTACAAATGGAGCAGAGCAGCAGGCTGCTGCACCAAGAGTCCAAGCATGAACCCTCTGGAATCAAATGGGGGAATGCTGCTGTGGTATGATCAGTGTGAACATGTAGAACTTCACAGAAAAGGCTACACTCATATTGAGAATTCCATTTAATGTTTCTTAATTATCCAAAGTCTTTCTGTTCTTTCATCCACTAACAGATCTGATCATTTCCTCCTACAGAATGTCTTACCAGATTTTAGTGCCTGTTCCTACCAAAGGCATTTAATTTGCAGGAACTCTGTGCTGTGTTCTGCTGGGCCTCTGAGGCAGAGGTGTGTTTTGGTTACTGTCCGGGCTCTGTCAAATATCAGACTCTTTAAGCCCCATTTTCAGTTAAGACTTTTTGCCCACGTGGCCTGAGATGTGTCTGTACACGTATGTCAACTATTTACTAAAATGATCAGCTGCAGTTGAGTTCATGCCCATGATTTCTTTTTTGTCCCTGCCACATCAGTACAACAAAGTGTGATGTTAAGGACTACGTACTTAACGTAGTTGCACTGCTCTTTCTTCCATTAGCACATAGCAATAACAGTGACAACTTGCTACACCATTACTTCTGAAAACTCTTGAAGCGCTGCGTGAGCTCCATCTCCATCCTGGCAGCAAGGCACGTGTTCATCTGAGACAGCACGTTTGGAGTTAACATACATTGTCATCAGCCTCCAATTGTCTCCTGTAGCTGCTTAAATAAAAAACACAGCCCCAGCCACAGAAGCTTGCACTCATACTTTTTTTTTTCTCTAAGTAACTGGGAGGTATTTTTAATGATGAGCAGTGAGTAAGCATTTAATTAGTGCTAAATTGTTTGTGCTTTGTTATTTTATTTCTTTTTAATAAGGCAGGTGGGGAAGCTGTGGAAATAGATGAAAGCCTGTTTTCTTGTCAGATAATACTGAAGTTGATTGAGATAGAACATCAGATCTTATTTTATTTAGCTTGTTTTATTACTTTAGCTCATATTAGTTAAACCAAGTCTTTGTTGTTTTAGTAGATCACATCCTTTACATTCAGAAAAACATCTTTACTATGCTTTTGGGATGTTAATGCAGTTAATTTGCACTCAGGACATATGCTTTAATGACAGTCTTTGCTATACTGGATGAAAAATGAAAAACATTGTTCAGAGTATAACCACAGATAGGAGCAACAAGTCGTGAGTCCCATTTCTTTCCTTTCGTGGTGTTTAAAGTGAATGTATAGTTGAACTGCGATTGATGTGGGTGTGTTCCTAGAATGATCTTTGTAGCTGAGCTGAGCTGGCTGGTGCATGCAGACCCACAGTGCTGGGGCTGATAGGGAGAGGTGAAGGGAAGGGATGGGGCAGAGCACTGTGCAGGGCTCTGCTCATTGAAGAGCTTGGCGTGGCCTCTTTGCCTCAATCCCTCTGAAATCTCAGCAGACACAGAAAGCAGTTCATGAGATGATTATCTGTGCAGTGCTTGAGGCATTCCTCAATACAGTCTTAAGTTAAGAAAAGATAGTTATTGGCTCCTCCCAGATTACCATCGTGAATCCAATTAACTACAGGAAACACTGTGGCAACACAGTTCAGCATCTCTGCTGTAAATGGGATTTCCCTACAACATATTTCTGGGGGTGGTACTGCAGCAATGAAGGGATCAGCATTCACTCGCTCGTTTTGCAGGGTAACAGGTAAGATGTTAAACCAAAATTACTGCAGTTCTGTTTTAAAACTCACTTAAAGTTACTGTGCCTTTGGCTATTGGAGGGGTAATCCCTTTGCCTCGTACAGTTCCGTTTTAAATCCTTTCCACTTCTGAATTCTTTCAGTAGCACTCAGCAGCACTGACGGTATGTCCTTCTTTGCTATGTAGTCTTACAGAGTCTGTCTTAGTAATATTCATGATCAGGAATATCAGAGACACTTGTGGTTTTATTTTTTTTGTAGAACAGTTCCTTTAATTGTTTTTGCACCATCTCCTTTCTACTCCTCAGCAGTAATTACTGGTTGCCAGCCTGTGCAAGGCAGATATCGATAACTTCTGCTAACTACTGGGTTATCACTGAAAGCTGACGTGGCTTCATGACATGAATCAATCCATTGGTAGACCTGTCCATCATCTTTGGTCGCTATTCATGTCAAAAAATTATTAATAGCAAACATGAATCACCAGACCAGCGCCCACATAATTTCCTAACGAATTATATTCCTTTGTCTCTTCTGTATGTGAAAGCAGTTATAGTCCTTGGTAAATATGTGTAACGATTAAGTGACATTCACCTTAAACTAGAACAAATGCTGAATATTTTTTGCTAAAGGTTAAAAAGCCACCCACTGATGGAAGTAACAAGGGAGTTCTGCCCATGTGAAATCACAGCAGTTCTACAGCAGCTGCAGTGCTGTCCTGCTGTGTAAATCACCTCTGAGCTGTATGAAGATGTGTTCAAATTAATGCCTTATTTTCCCTTCACCCCACAGTGATGTGTTTATTTGCCTTTTCCAGTTGCTCACGTTTGCTCCTAGGCAGTGCTTTTAATTTTGTGTCGCTACTCATAACTGTCAAGCTGAGGAAAATGGTTATGCTCTATTCTTCCAAAACTTTACAAATAATTGGTTTCTTATTTCTGGCATTGTTTAAATTAGGTTGCATGTTGGAAATCAGATAGTGTGTTCTACTTCTAAATACAATTTCATCTACCAGTGCTTCCTGCAGAAGTAACTACCTACATCTGAGCATATGTAGAAGATTTTTCTGTCAGAACCTTTACTGATCTGCCTATCATGAAACATCAGATTTAAAACCTGACTTTAGTGACCAAGTTGTGATTTCAATAGCTCTTAACCTTGTCATTAATTATATATTATAAGATATATATCTTCCCGTGATCATATTTTCTCTTGGTCTTGTTAGCTGAATTATCTGTAGTTTCTAAACATCTTAATTAGTTCAGTTTTCAGAACTTTGTGTTTTGGCAATGAAACTTTATCCCATATAATCTCATATTTAGACAGATATCCTGTGGGACTGCTCCCAGAAGCAAAGCCATTCAGGAAGATAAGTACTTGCAGAACCAGGCCATGGAGCTGATGTTACCTGAGGGTTAGGTGCTAACCTAGCATTGCCCTGTGTGCAGCTGCATTCTGTGTTCCTTTAACAGGTTGCCCATTGGCTTGCTCCTTGTCTGTGAATGCTACAGGGGAGAGAACAACTCACTTTGAAAGCAAGAAAATACAGTGATCTTCACATTTTATGTGGCAGGAATAATCATCGGCAGTTCCTTCTCTTGTATGAATACAGTGTATTTACGGTGGAAAGATTACCCAAGATTTTTCATGCTAATACACAAAACCAATCTTTTCAATGTGCTGTCATATTCTAGGTTACCAAATCCGTACAAATCTGGAGAAATGAGTCCTCGCTGTTAGTAAACAGCTCCACAGAAATGCAGGGAGGATCACTGGCAGTGCTGGCAGCTGCTCTGCCACCTCTGGAACCATTCCAGTTCAGAACACAAACTCTTCAGTTTCAAAGCACGTTCTGAATATAGTAAATGCATTTATTAAACAACGATATTAATTGCTAATGTATAGTGGGAATCTTAGGGCTTGTTTTCTGGCTTGTTTTCTGGCTGCTAAAACATCAGACATGATTCCCTTCTCTCAGTCCATTTTGAAGTAAAAATTCAGCCCAGCAAGTGGAAAACACGGATTTCCAGATGCTTTGATCATAGAAAATATTCATCCTTTGTGCAGGGCAGAGTGACACCTAAGCCAGTTTTGGGCCTTGAAGTAATTGCTGTGGTCTTTCTTTCCTCCTTTCCAGGCAACTGCCCACCAGTTAGTTGCAGGCCCCCATCTCACACTTGTCCTGCTTGCTGCTTGACTTTTTGCTGCTTCACCTTTATCTTCACAAAGGGTTCTTTTATTCCAGAGGCTGCATCGCCTTTTAGAAACAAAGTGGGAGCACAGACTGATCTCACCTAAGGAAGCACAGTGTGCCTGTACCATTTCCTCTGACAGAAATCCACCTCTGGTTATATGACACAGCAAGTTGGATGTGACAGCTGTCATCTGTTACCAAATGCAATCAGTGAATTGGCAGTGCTACCAGCAGGCAACAAAATCTGAGACATCCTTTCTGCCAGGAGCTGGTTTGCACAGAAGTGATACACAGAGATACACAGAGACACACCAGAGCAAGTACAAAATGCACATCTCAGAGGCGCCTGCTGAAATATCCCCTTAGTGCTTGATGTCTGGCTCCAGGAGACCCGTTTCCCTGGGCACTGTGGTTCTGCCATTTGTTTCAGTCAGCCAGCACCACAGATGTTATTTTTACTCCAGTTTCATTACCTGTGTTGTTTATGCAAGCTTAATGACATTGCTGCCTGTGATAAAGAGGTGGAACATCAATCACCTAAGACACCGTTCCATTTCTTAAGTTGTGATAGCAGGATTAAAAGAGCAGCCTCTTTGCTGTCATGGCAATAGAAATGCATGGCACAGAGCGGATCTGATTAAGGTGGTGTCATGACTGCCCCCGGGCACGTGACTCAGCTCCCTCAGAGAGCTCTTAAGGAATATGACCTGGAATAACATCTGGGGCTTGCTGTTCCCACCTTAAGTGTCCGTACTGGGTGACACTGATGTGGAATAAAGTTCATCAGCACTGTTTGTAGATGAATAGTTTCTATTTACTCAAGTATGTGGTAGATGATAAAATATCTATACATGACATTTTATGTGAAAGATTTAATTATTTACCTAAAGCAATTACTCAGCATTATAGTTAAAAAGATGCACAGTGAATGGCAAGCAGTTAATACCTCAGCATAGCACTGGATACCATGTTTACCATGTAATATATATTAATATATATTACAAATACTGTTTACCATGTAATACTTCTCATTATTATTATTTTAGAAAGTGACAGAATCACAGAATTGTAGGGGTTGGAAGGGACCTCCAGAGATCATTGAGTCCAACCCCCTGCCAAAGCAGCTCCCTAGCCCAGGTTGCACAGGTAGGCATCCAGGAGGGCCTTGAACATCTCCAGAGAAGGAGACTCCACCACCTCTCTGTGCAGCTGTGCCAGTGCTCCATCACAGCACTGAATAAGTTCCCACGCACATTCGTGCAGAAGAACACTGTGATACTGAATCTTAGCAAAGTTTCTGCAAAATTTGGTCCAGAAGGTTTATTTAGAAGAATTTCAATAGTTACGTGCTTTTTTTAATACTGTATTTGCAACTATATTACTACTAAGATAAGTAAGGCTGTGAACTCAGGATCCATGTAGTTGTTTTACTTAAACATCACAGTGACTGACTACTAAGTTCACATTGACAGCCTTCCTTTTGTTCCCTCTTTGCCATGTACAATCTCTTCAGCTTGCTTTGTATTATAGGAAAACGTTTTTTGCTTAGGCAATGTCTTGTTTTCTGTTTTCTTATTAAAGAAGTATCTGCATATATGTGATTTTAAATTCTCCACAGAGAGTAGAGGGTAGGGAACAGAGAAGGCACTTACCCTGTGCACAGTCTGTTTGAAGTATCAACTAATTGTAAGAATGGTAAGGTCTGGAAATAGTGCTGCCATTCTGCTATCACTGGTGTTGCTGGCACTGCCCCTTGGATGGTTCCAGCTCAGGATTTATAGTTCTGTGTTTACTTTTAAGAATTTGAGAAAACTGAGGTGGCCTTAAAGGCTTCTAGGTGAGTGGTTCCTGTGCATATCAAACACAGCTGGAAGGTACATCATCAGCCAGATTCTGGAGCTGGAAATACACAACTGACTTCTAATTGCTAGGACAGATAGCAGAACTGGTGAATTTTAAGACTGCACACCAAAAGGAAAGTAACAAGCTATGCCTGAATGCCCAAATCTTAAGCCTCGGATGGCTTTATAACCACGTGCACGGTACTGAGCTTTCATTCAGCTTTGTTTTACATTTTCAAGCTTGTAGATCGACAGCAAACATATCACTGTTTCCACAGGTACTGCAATGGCTGCAGGAGTTTTGCTGCAGAATGAACTACCGTACTCTTCGTTGCTAGAGAGCAGTGTGTATCTAGCGAATATGAGTTCAGGTAATAATTTTCTCAGCTATGCTATTCATAAAAACAGCTTAAATAAATTCTGAACAAAAAGCAGTTTTCCATAGGGGAAAAAATGGACGTTATTGCCAAATTATAAGCATAAAATGTCTACAACAAAAACAAACTGCATGACTTCTCATCACCACCATGTGCTAAGAGGTTGAACTTTCCAGTACCTTTCAAATTGCCAAGTGTCTTAGTTAAAGAAATGACATCACATCCATGTTCAGAAACTGCCCAGCTCTCTGAAGGCACAAACAAACCTTCAACAAAAAAACCCTCTCCAAGAAAATATTGGAAGGTTTTGGGTGAGTACTTACAAATCATGCTAGATTCAGTGGAATGACAGTGCTGTGCAGCATTTTCACTTGTTCATCTCTGGCTCCACTATCACTTGATATATATGGTAGAAAAAAATCTGTGAAGAGAATTAAAAAATTAAATATGAGAAGGCAATATAATTAACTCAAAAGCATTTTTTTAATTTGCTGGATATAGGCAACACTTGAAGAGCCTTTTTCATCTTCCTTTCTCTTCAGCCTCATACCCAAAATAAAAGCATTTACTTAAGTAAATATTTAAGTATTTCCTCATCTCCTTATGTTGGCTTTATTGGGAGAGTCAGATCTTTGAGTCAACAGCTAACAGCTTTAACATTCTCCTTTTCATGTACGACATCACAGATGTTTCATGCTTGGTTTCTACAGAAATCCCTACTGTGTCTTAAGAGCTGGGCTGCAGCATTCAAAATTCAGTCACTCAGTCCCTGTTCAGTACCTAGAAGAAACAGCAGATTTTTGCCTCGTGAGTTTGTATCAAAAGAGAGCTTTCTCAAACACAATTCCTCTTTTAGGATTCCTGTTTCCATAACACAAAAGGAATAATCAGACTGATTTAAGTATATATCCTTAGGAAAAGGCAGTGGGATTGTTTTAATTGACCAAAGCTATGGTGAATTTTCCTCATTTCCCTCCTCTCTCACCTTTAACATCCAGACAATTGGATGACTTAAAAAAAAAAACCAAAAACATTTCTGTAATGCATTCTTCACACAAGTTCCTTGAGAATGTTGTACGTTTGAGAACGCAGTAATCTTTCTGTCCAGCTCATTCTCTTTCATAGCACACTGGCAGCAAAGTGGGAGGCAATTTGCCACCTAATATCTACCTTCAAAAGCCTAAAGCACTCAAATGATGCATCTTCTCCCCATAATCTGCTTTATCTCACTCTGCGGGGCTAACAGCTTCTGTTAATAAAAGAGCTGTGCTCTGAAAAAAAAAAGCCTTTTGTTTTGAGTAACAAATTGTGTTTGTTAGGAGATATGAATGGTCCGGAGTGAACAGTCTACAATTCATGGTGTACTGAGCCATTTCAGTAGGAGCACACTAATCCCAATTATTACAGAGCTAATGATGCATTTTGCAGCAGCTCAGCAGAGGGAGAGAGGTGGTTGTGGAATGTAAAACCAAGAGGTGGGGGTGTATAATGTACTTACAGATTTCTCAGGAAGCAGAGCCTCCAACTACATTTTGATTGTTCTCTTGAGTATACTGTTCTGTGTCTTAGCGAGTTCTGAATGTATGTTATTTACAACTCACTAAAATACTCACATTGTTTATGGAAAATGTTTTGTTTGTTCCCAGTCCGTTTTCAAAATGATTTACTTGAAATGCAACTATTTTCATCAGCAGCGGAACAGTTTGTCCCAAACACAATCAATTCATATAGAACGTCGCTGCCACGGCGCTGGCTGGCAGCAGAGCCCTCATTGTTTGTCACTATGGAGACAGCTCAGCCCATGCTGACTCGCTGCTCCAGCAGACAGAGGGATGCGCATCTCGCTGCAACTTCAGCGCTGAGCAACTTGGATTTCAGCTCAGTGCATCCTCGGCAGCCGTGCCAGGCCGTGCCGGGCTGGGCAGCATGCAGGGCTCACCCCGGCGGCGCTCAGCTGTGAGTCTTTTTAGCAACTTTTTCCAGGGTCGGAGGCACTCCTCCTCCGATCCCCTTCTTCGCATAATCCAGAGGCGCCGGAGCTCAGTTGTAGAGGTTCTGTCGTCGTCGACGCACCGGGTGATGGTGGCGATATCGTCGCTGAGCCCCGAGGAGCTGGATGCGGCTTTTCCTGAAAAAAAAAGTAAAGTAGTTCTCATTAAGACTGTTGGCACTTCTGTTCTTGCTGTTGACTTTGTTAATAAGCTCATATGCTTTGGTTCTGCTGACCATATTTTATATATACATGCTTACAATATGGATTTTTTTTCTCTGTGTTTTATATTTTGTTCAGTGATTCCTTATGTGAGGATTAATGCCTGCTTTTCATTCTAACATAAAATAGAAGCACACCTTCACACACCTGCCACAAGCATGTGGCTCCTTCTGATTACAGGTGACTGTGGCGTGTTCCCCCGCACAGGGGATTGCACGCAGATAGCGTCATCAGAAAAAGGACACATTTGCTGTGACCAACTTCAGTAATGCAAGCAAATGTTTTTTTTTTCCTCAGAATCCTTTCAGTCTGCCTTGAATAATGTGTTGTAAACATATATTTCTACTTTGTAATATATTTTGTAACTTTATCATCAGGAGGAGCAGCAGGAACAAGTAGTTGAACAGCTACTTGTAGGGCAGAGATGAACTGGTGAGGCTCCTTACTAGGTGGACTGCATTTGGCTCTGTTACAGGAAGTTCAAGGCAGCCAACAGCAAAATACACCAAAGTGGGGGAGCGCCTTCGCCACGTCATCCCTGGTCACATGCAGTGCTCGATGGCATGCGGTGGTCGTGCGTGCAAGTATGAGAATCCAGCTCGATGGAGTGATGAGGAGCAAGCTATTAAAGGGCTCTACTCTTCTTGGTAGTATGCAGCATTTACTGTCACTAAATGTAACTGGAGCCTTTATACTTACTGAAAGAGAGAAATCAAAGTAAATGGACGTGAATTTTAATAAAAATATCCCAGGCGACAGACAGTTCTCACTCAGGTTTAAAACGCAAAGGAGTTAAAACGTGTTCATAATAGAATTTCAAGTGAAGTAAAACACTTACTGGAGATGAAATATACTTGAAAAAGCATATTCATATATAGTAATACTGATGTGAAGCACGCCTTTACATTCTTACTGATCATCTCCTAACAGTGAATGCTACTTAGAGGCATAACAGCCTTAAAGGCCCAAACAGGGAGCCGTTCACATTTCTATTCAAAGGAATTTTTTACTGTATTAATTAGGTTGGGATTGAAACAATTCCAGTAACAGTCTTTTGATTTGTAATATCTGTATCCACTTAGGGTATTCACCACTGACACTAGATGATAAGAGCTTTTTGAAAAAGAATTTCTAGTACATCAGCAGCTTTATTTCGTCAAATTAATCCCCAGGAAATTATTAACATAACGATTCTCGTTATTAATGTAAAAATAGTAAATGTTATTATTTTGTAATTTCTCAGGATAACAGATAACATACTGGCTATGGCTCGGCCCTCAACAGAACTAATTGAGAAGTACAACATTATTGAGCAGTTTGAAAGGTAAGAAAGTGTATTTATTGTGTGCATTACTAATAGAATTCCCAGTCTGTATTCTCTTCCAACATATATTTGGATTGCTGGTAATCCTCCCCTAGGAATAAACACGTATTTCATCTCTTCCTTCCTCAGATGCGGCATAAAAACCATCATTAACCTGCAGCGTCCTGGGGAGCACGCGAGCTGTGGGAACCCGCTGGAGCAGGAAAGCGGCTTCACCTACCTTCCTGAGGCCTTCATGGAGGCTGGCAGTACGCACGCTCCTGCTGCTGGGCCTCATCCATTATTCATCTCAGCTCCAGATACTCTTGCTTGAATTCTCATGTCTTACTGCACAAATGAGGGTGCAGACATAAAGCTTGGCAAATGTAGTCAGTGGTGAACAACGTTGTCCGTGGCTGTATCTAGTGTTTAGAAGAAAGAAGGGACAACAGCTGGTTAATTTTTTCTTCTCAGTTCCCAAATATCTAATACGTTAATGGTGTTTCAAATTCTGGTACATTTCATTAGAAGACATTTGTAATGACAGGTTTTTTTTGTGTTTTCATGTGATGACATGAGTGAAACTGCCTCCATATAAGAAGAAGCTTTTGACTGAAGTAGTGCTTTAATTTCTAAAAGGGAAAAGTGATGCTTCACTTCTGTATAGCTCAGTAATTTTTGTATGAATCATTCAGTTTTGTTAAATTTTTTTGCATTCCAGCTGAGCTCAAGTTTGACAGCCCTGTGCTAGCTTCATGCACTTATCAAATTGCAGTAGCAAAAGTACTCTGAAATTGGAAAATAATCTCTTGTAAACAGGATGTAGTCAGATTCCCTCAAGATTCTTTATACCATTTTCTCACTGTCATTTGTTATTAGTCATCTCTCTGCATAGAGTACCAAAAACTTCACTTTTGGTAAAGCAAATAACTCTCTCTCTTTTTATTTTAGTTTACTTTTATAATTTTGGATGGAAGGATTATGGAGTGGCATCTCTTACCACTATACTTGATATGGTAAAAGTCATGGCTTTTGCGCTGCAGGAAGGGAGAGTGGCTGTTCACTGTCACGCGGGACTCGGACGGACAGGTACGTGTGCTCTACTGCAGGAGAACATTTCTGAAGATGCAAAACACTCTGTTCATAAATTACTAATCATTTAAATTCACTGCAAGATGTACAGCTGCAAAGTAATTATAAATATCAAATTTGTGAAAATGATCTGTCAGTAGCTGGAAGAGATCAGTTTTAGTCTGTAAAAAAAGCAACCTGTGAGGTTAGATTTTTTTCTTTTAATTTCAGTGCAGTAATTCCCTGCTGCATTCAATGGGACAGCTTCTTTTTGGTGGGAAAAAAGTCACCTAAAATTTCATTTACTCCTTGCTTTTTCAAGACCCATTTGCCCAACTCCTTCCCGTAGAAGCCTCCACCGCTCTCACTCAAAGTGTATGTATGTAAAATCAAAGCGAGAATGGATCTATTGTCTCGTGTTCCAACAAAAGCAACTAACCCCACAGCATCACGTAATAGTGGGCACAAAGCTTGTATCTCCACCCATAGTCATTTACATCCCATAGTTCTTCTAAATAATTGTCTCGGTTTGAAAACATTTGAACTAATGTTGATGTTTCTATGTTGCAGGTGTTCTAGTAGCTTGCTACTTAGTGTTTGCAACAAGAATGACTGCAGATCAAGCCATTCTTTTTGTCAGAGCAAAAAGGCCTAATTCTATTCAGACTAGAGGGCAGTTGCTGTGCATCAGGGAATTCACTCAGTTTTTGATTCCTCTCAGAAATGTATTTGCTTGCTGTGAGCCCAAG
This sequence comes from Cyrtonyx montezumae, assembly GCF_038088225.1. Classification (NCBI taxonomy): domain Eukaryota; kingdom Metazoa; phylum Chordata; class Aves; order Galliformes; family Odontophoridae; genus Cyrtonyx; species Cyrtonyx montezumae. The sequence continues at coordinate 7,322,940 of NW_027072067.1, forward strand.
GCGCACACGGTGACGCTGTCGCAGTACCTGACCCGCCAGAGACACCTGCTCCACGGCTACGAGAGCAGGCACCTCAAACACGTGCCAAAACTCATCCACCTAGTGTGCAAGCTGTTGCTAGACTTGGCTGAAAACAGACAAGTGATAGAGGCAGAACTCTTAGACATAGCCGACCTCTCAGCTGAAATTGAAAAGACCGTCTCCCAGCTGGTGTCAGTGCAGCTGCATGGAGACCTCGCCAGGCAGGACAGTGACACGTCGGACTCCTCGCACACCCACACGGCCACTTGTGACACTCAGGATTCTCCGTTTTCCCTGGCGCATGAATGTGATCCTCTTTGGAAAAGGAGGAATGCTGAATGCCTTCAGCCCCTCACTCATGTGAGGAGGCGTCTAAGCTACAGTGACTCAGATTTAAGGAGAACTGAGTTTCTCTTAGAGCAAGGAGAAACGGCGTGGACGGTACCTGCTCAGATATTGCTGTGCAACAAACTTAAGCAGAACAGCGGCGAGGAGAGCTCTGCCACAGATGAAAAAAAGCCACAGCTGGATTTAAACAAAGAAGCATTAGTGCGTAATACATGTACAATTTGGAGTCAAACTAAGTTTAATTTGGATGGACAAAAAGATGGATCTTCACTTTATCAGAGAAGGAACTCTACCAAAGAAGTGCAACGCAGCAGAACTTTTTCTTCAGGCCTAGCATCTCTCCACTATACCAGGGAACCTGGAACACCAAGGCATAATTTTACTAATGAGATTGGTCACAGAAAAGAACGTGAGACTCGCATGTACAGCAGAAGAGTCTACGTCTCTGAGGACTCTGATTCTTCTTCTAAAGTGAACTTTTCCATTGGATGTGAAAGCCAAGGTAGCAAAGATCCGTCAGAGGCAATTCCACACATTGTTCTGCAGTCAGAATTAAGTTTGGAAGCTCGAAGAGTTCTGGCAGCAAAAGCACTTGCAAATATAAATGAGTTTCTGGAAGAGGATGAAGTGAAGCAGAAGGTAGAAATGTGGCAGGTAATTTTTAATTTCATTCAGTGTTGTGTATCCTGAATACTTCACCTAGGTTAACTCTTAGAGTAGCAAAACCACCACCACATGCTTTGAAATGGGACACAGATTTATGCTGTGGTTAAGAAAATAATTGTATTTGTCAGTAAGGAATAAATTTTTGCAATAGTATGTGAAATGAACCTAGAAGTTTCAGTTCCTAGCAGGAGGTGAGAACATTTTTTCTGGTCATGTTCATCCATTTTACTAACAAAAATTAATGCTGTTATCTGTGGTTTAACTTAGCTCCTGGTAGCATAAAAGTACTACAGATTTTAAGTTAGAGCTATGTTGTTTTTAATCAGTGATTTCTCAGAACTAATCAGAGGATTCTGCCTGAATTTAGTAGAAACTTAACTGCTTATCCTCAAAAACAAATCCTCCTACCAGGAAGTAGGAATCCAATGCTGCGTTATATATTCTGAGAGCTAACAGGGAGATTCTGAGCTGCACTACTTACATCATCCTTGTGTTTTAAAGAATCGTTTGTATTAGTGCTGATTAATGAGGATGTCTTGGAAAAAGGAACGTTCTTTTTTTGTAACTGTTAAGTCTTTTTTTCATGTTGGAATGTAAGCAGCCAAGTACTGCTACAACTGAAAGCAATATCAGCAAAAGTAAATAGATGATGCATTTGTAGTTTCTTTCTCCTTTCTTCTCCATTTTTTTCTTTTAAAGAAAGAACTGAATTCTCGAGATGGAGCCTGGGATAAAATCTCCTCAGAGAGAGATCCTTTCATCCTCTGTAGCTTGATGTGGTCCTGGATAGAGCAACTGAAAGAGCCTATTATATCCAGAGATGATATTGACATGTTGGCAAAAAATTGCATAGAATCACAGGATGCACTTAACTTACTGAGAAAGGTAGATATTTGATATATCAACGCATTGTTTCAACTCTAAGCATAGCTTGTTAAACTATTCATTTGTGACTTTTAAACATGGAAATTACACATTCAAAATGCATTCAGAAGTAATATTGTAGTGGTGAATATTATAAGAACTATCAGTTATCTTTGCCCCCTATTTAGTAGAAGCTCATCTTCAGCTCGTTGTCTGCAAATTCTGCAGTTGGAGGTCCAAGGGAAAGACAAGAATCTTCTGCCCTGTGATTTGATGTATGGCTTTTGTTAATATAAACTCTTGCTGACTGTGCTAAAAGTATTTGCTGTGCAAACATCTTAACCCATCAGTTTTGGAAGAGGTGGGAAAGGGAATAGGAAAAAATTTGCCAGTTCAAAGATTCAGAAGCCAGGTCAGGTTTCTTTATGTAAGTCAGAACTGTACATTCTGAAATTCCTATGAAGTCAGGTATGCAACTACCTAACTGTGCTGTCCCCAGAGAGCTAGATGCAGGGTAAATAAAGAAAAAAACACCTCCATTCTTGACCTGTTAGTTACACAAACTCATTTCTTAGTTATTTGGATCATATGGTTTAACCCAGCAGGTGGCTGAGCACCATGCAGGGCAGGAAGAGATGTAGATTGTGCTATGTTGGGAACAGAGCCCTAAACATAACATAGCCTTTGGGGCTGACAGTATTTAATATCTCTTTCCTGTGCCACCTCATATAAGCATTGCTGTTTGCATAAGGACCTTGGGATACCAAGTCTGCAGAAGAACGCCAGACCTCCTAGAAATTTCCAGAGCAGTTTGAGAATTTTCTTCCATTGTGACTGTAACTATTACAGCAATTACATACAAGCTCTTTAGGCTTGTGAAAATTCCCTCCTCACCTCCTACACCTGAAGGTTTCAATACAGGAAGGCACAGTCTGATATTTAAACAGCAATAAACAAAAACTGAAAGCTAAATGTTTTTCAGGAAGAGATTTCTTCTAACGAGCTGCTGTTCCTTTTATCCACCAGGAACAGTGTCAGACTATCCTTTGTATTTTACACTGTGTGGTGAACTTGCAAACGCTGCCAGATGATGTGGAGGAGGCCTTACTTGTTCGTGCTATTAAAGCTTTCACTAAGGCAAGTAACTGTCCAAGACATCCTATTTGTTTGTTTAAATCATGAGTCAGCAGAGCAGTAAAAGTGACAGGAGGCCCTTCGCAGTTGGTGTACTCGTGCTGTCTCCATTCAGAGTTTACAGTTCCCATTCTACATAAAAGATGGGGGATATTCTGAACAAAACCCAATTCTGTCACTAGAGCCATAGTCTTTTTGTCTCATTTTTCTCTCTGGATCATTTCCAATTCGTGGATTTCTTCACAGTAGGGAAAAGATGATTTTTAAGTGATGGGAATAAAAAGGCACTGGGAATAGCTTACCAAAGGCTTTAATGGTCTGTAGTACTTGGACTCTTTCCATCAGATTAAACTGTATTCTAAAATTACATTGCAGTTCAGCAGGTGGAAGTATTTAAAAGAAAAGTTCATCATTTTGCTTCCTAATCTCTTGTAAATCTACAGACATGCCACCTGTTAAAATAATCATAACACTTCTTCTTTAGTTTGCTTTAATGTTTAGGAAAAAAACCCAACTCTATTTACCATTAAGTACTCCATAATGAAAGTACTGTGCATGTGTGTTTGCCAATAAACCTGAAAACTAACTTATTCTTTTTAAGTGTTGCTCATTTCTGCATTCTGCCATATGACATCTATTTAACAACTGAGTTTCAATTTCTTCCTTTTATTAGACAAGCTTCGATTCTGAAGATGGACCATATGTTTACAATACCCTGAAAAAAGTATTTAAGCAAACACTGGAAGAAAAAAGAAAAAAGCTGAAGGAAGGAACAGAGAATCCCTCTTGATTTCTGCACGGTGATGCTGAAGGATTAGGTGGCTCTACCAAATTATTTTGCATTTTCCAGCTACTGTATTTTGTGCTATTTTGCATGATTTACCTAATTTAGGTAGCAGCCATTATTAACAAAGCATTTATTTTTTTAGAGGGAGTTTTATTGCAAACTGTCCTATCTGTGTGGTTCTGAGGAGCAGCTCCTGTTTGACTGTACTGTAGCTTTCTGTTTTCTAGTACTGTTTTATTTTCTGAAATCTTCACTTGTTTTCAGATGTATTTATCATTTAGAAACCTCTGCAATTGGCAAGTTCTGCTTTGTACAAGTTACACAGTTGCCATAAGTTCAGTGCCATGGTATAAAAGGTTTTAACGGACTGAGTTAATGTTTATGTATTCAGTATGTTTACATTAATGTTACTTGATTTTTCTTTGAGGTCAATAAATACTGACTGAAATAGCTAAACTCTCCTTGTAAAAAATTTAAAATAAAAATAGTTAACAGATCTTGAGGTCCACTGGTAACAACAGATGAAATTGTCACCAATGCATTCCTGAAAAGTGCTGCAGTAGAGAAATACATTGAATGCTTTAAGTTACAAAGGGCTTAATTGTACATTTTTATCAAAAAGAAAGATTTCTGATTTTTTCCTTTATGGAAAATAGTTTTGTTTTCTCAAATGCTTTGAATATTTTTTTAATTAAACTTCCATAGATTTAAGTGAAAAAAAATATTTAATTATCAGACTTGAACAAGAATATAATTCTGTCCAACTTATGTTCAACAAAAAAATTGAGTGTCATAAAATAACACTCAAAAATAATCAGTGAAAATCTTATCTCCAATGCACTTTGTAGAGCTATTTTCATCTAATAAAACAGAAAAGAACTGGGATGTCATCACTGCAGTTTTTGATTACAGCTTTAGGATTCAGGATGGGTTATCAGGTTGCAGGATTAACAGTTCACCCACTGCTGTTTTCTGCAAAGGACAAGCAATACATCTATCCCAAACACTTGTAGTAACATGCATTTGAAGTACAAATATCCCTGTAGAATACCTTGTGACCAATGCCCTTACTAGGTAAGCATGCTCTTCATCCATAGGTACCTTGAGTTTGAATAGTTCCTAGGGTCAAATGTAGGTAGCCTACTGCTTGAGAGAAGAGCAAACAACCATAGAACACCTCGAGTTGGCAGGGATCACAAGGATCATCAAGCCCAGCTCCTGGCTCCACACAGGAACACAAAAACCAAACCCTATGTCTGAAAGGCATTCTCCAAGTGCTCCTTGAGCTCCAGCACCTTGGGGCAGTGACCAGTGCCCTGGGAACCTGTTCCATGCCCACCTCTCTCTGGTGCAGAACCTTTCCCTAGCACCCAGCCTGGCCCTCCCCTGATGCAGCTCCATGCCTTTCCCTCGGCTCCTAAACTTCCAAATCCATCCACAACTGTGCGGAAGGCACTAGCAGAAGAGAAGTCAGAGCTGGTACCACGGGCTGCCAGCACAGTTAGGGATGGCAGGGACAGCACTGAATGTGCATTGTGAATCCATCTCCCTGCCTCCAACCCTGAGCTGCAAGCACTTCAGGACTACTCCCTATCAGGGATGTAATTCACATCCCAAGCCTTACATTTGAGCTTTAAAACATGAACAAACACAGTTAATTCCTTATAAGCCTACCTACTAAGGTGAGCTAATAACTTCCATAAGAGAATTACTAAGTAATGTAAATGTGTTTTAAAATTAGGCTACAACACCATGTTTTTTGTAATCTGCCTAATAATCTTTGTCCAGTGGCAGAGCAAAGAACAGCCAACAGCACATTCATATGAATGCCCCTTTTAAAGTACAGGTACAGGGCCTATCTCCCCCTTTGTTTCCTTATATAATTTATCTGCATTCCTTAGCTATTAAAAACATTTCTGTTTCTCAAAGTAATTTCTGCTCTACTCACACACATTTTAGTTTTGGAAAAATTAGAAGTTATCAGATTGGCTTTTCTGGTAGCACCAGAACTACTTTTGGAAACCTAATAAGCACAGGACACACCAATATTATTGGTGCTATCTGAAAAGAAGCCTATAGAACTCTGGGTATTACACTGTACACATTAAAAGGATTTCCTGCTAAAATATCAGCTCAGCTCTGGGCTGGTGCGGAGCAAAGCCCTGGCTCTGAATGCTTAGAAGAGATCAGCCCTGCGTGCCCACTCAGTGCCAAATCTCCCCATGTGAATGCAGGTATTGCTGCTAACTGAGAAGAATGGCTCTAACTGGGAGGAAAACTTCAGCTGCCACTTGTGCATTACTAGATAATGGAAAGAAGCAGAAAACAGGTTTCACTAGGTTCTGCTAGTTCCACTGCTGTGCTGCTGTGCCACGTACACCAGGCTGAGACTCTCCATGCTCCAACACTGCCATGCCTTCTGATACCCTCTTCATCTTTACTATTCTAGCTGTATTCTAATTCGATATAATTTGCAAAGCCAAACGAACTGGCATTTTTTCCTTACATGTCACTGTTACACACCAGGACCAACCACAAATTTTATCACATCAAATTTTTATCTTTATATCTCTTGCTTCTCAGTTATAGCCTGCCAAAGCACTGCCCCAAGATGCTGCTGTTTAGTAGTAATTAATACTGTGTTTAAAGGCTTCATGAGACTAAGGTTACAACTTCTAATTACTTGCTGCCTGCAATCAAGCAATGCTTAACAAGTCAAACCTTCAGAGTAACATTATTGTCATTTCCAATCTCTGACCTTTGATGCAATAACAGCTCAGATGGGGTATGAGGAAATCCTGTGGTGCAGCTCCAGTGGCTTGCAGCATCCACCAGCTTGGGTCAGGCTTCTCGGGAGCTTGACTTGACAGGTTTGTCATAATAAGTGCTTTACAGAACTGCTTTCTTCTCTTCTGTACTCATACCAACTGTATTTGTTCACAGTGTTTACTATCAGCATCATGTACACTGAGTCCACTTTTAGCTGAGGAAAAGGCTTTAAACTCTCCAATTGCTATTTGGCCTAGAAAAAAGAATAAGGTGAGCAGAACTATTATGGTGTGTTTCACAAAATCAAAGACTCTTCCCATTTTATGACATTTCAAGACACATCTTTTCAGTGTTCCCCAATCAGTTTCAAAATAACTAGCTGTTGAAAATCATTCAGTAGTCCAATACCACGGGCATTTCAGTAAAATGGACAGACTGGCATTCCTAGTTGGAACCTAAGAGTAAAGTTTATCAGAAAATGAAAGAACAATTCACTTTCTGAAGAAAAAACTGACACTTCATCAACTGTCTGGTATCTGATTCCACACCACAAGATGGTTCTCTTCTCTCAGCCAAAACCAATGTGCCTTTCCAATTATGGGTGTAATGCACAACAGCCACCCATGAAGCAGCAAGCCTCTGGCTAAGTGGCAGGCCTGGGAGAATATCATCACTCAGTATTTCCTGCTCTGGAAAGAAATGTGTCATCTGTAGAACATTTCATTTTTGAAAAACGCTTCTGTGTCTTGTTTCATTTATCCAACAGCTGGAGTGAAATTCCACAGCTCTCTCCAGCAATTCTCACTAAAGGCAGCAGAACCTATACATTACTACAAACGTGTATTTGAATTTACATATAAAATTCCATATCGGCTACTTCTAGTAACTGTTGTCTGTGCATCAAGAACTATCTCAGTGCCCAGGCAAAATAAATGCTGAGATAGCTCCTCACTGCTGGGTGTTTTATTGCAACAAGCATCATTCCTGGGTGTTCCTACCCCATCTTGTGACCCGCAGTGGAAGTGCAGGAGCTATGACAGACACCTGGCCGAGACCTGAGGGAAGCTTCTCACCCAACCAAGAGCTGCTGTTTCTGTATTCATTGGAAGATAAACCAAATTATATTTTAATTTTCACATTCAGGTGTAAATTGACAGCTGAAAAAATTTATGCGACAATGTTTACCTGAACAAGAATGAAAACTGCATTTAGGTTCATCTTTTGGCTTTGGAGGCATCACTCCTTATTTTGTCCTGCAGGCCAACCAGCTGCCTTGCCCAGGAAGCTCCCACTCAGCCTGTTCACCATTCACTGCTCTCGTCACTGGAAGCAAGGTCCCAATGTTCCCTCCTCTCATTTGTGATAAAAAATAATTGTTTGTGAAGCATGATGGGATACCACACGAATGAAGACTTCACCACATACATTCTAAACTGTTATAATTGTCAAGAAGTCACAAAAGCTTCATGATTTATAGCATTTCTCAGAAGAATGGAAAAGCCTATTTACAAAGAGTGAAGGCTTCTTCATGCATGTACTTTTTAAGGTGTATCTATCTTAGAATCATCGAGATTGGAAAGGACCACTAAGACCATCTCATCCAACTGTCAGTCCATCCCCACCATGCCCACTAACCAGGTCCTTCAGTGCCATACCCACATCTTCTTGAGCGCCTCTGTGACAGGGACCCCACCACTTCCTCAGGCCGCCTATTCCAGAGCTTTAGCACTCTTTCTGAGAATAAATTATTCCTAACACCCAACCTGAACCTCCTAAGCACAACTTGAGGCCATTCTCTTTTGTGCTGTTTGCGTTACGTGGTTGAAATGGCTGAACCCACCTCAGCACAACCACTTCAGAGTTGCAGAGAGCAAAGAGGTCTCTCTGAGTCTTCTCTTCTGTTTCCTATTGAACTTCAAAATCAAGAGGGGCAGGAAAGGAGTCTGTGTTTAAAGGCTGATCTTAAACTGTGCATTCATTTCTGTGAGCTTTTACCAGCCCACAAAAGCAGTACTGAGGAGACACAATCTGCAGGGCCATCTCCTCTGAAAGACGCTGTGCCCTACAGACATTGCATGACCCCAAACCACGCAGAAACTCATCAGGGACACAGTAGAAAAGACATTTGGATCAACGCGGTACACAGATGACAGTTTGCTCAGCCCGGCGTGCACTGTTTGACAACGTGTGCTAGCTGAGATAATCCCGATTCGCGGCTTGTCTCAAAGCTCCACACTCCGCTGCAACCACCGCTGTCATTTTCAACCGCAGCAGTTTGCGCGAACCACCCGAACCACGAAGGCGACGAAACAAAACGGCCGCGGATCCAATGCCCGAGATCGGCGGGGCAGCGGCGAGAAGCGCTCCAGGCACCGAGCGCCCACCCGACACCGGGCAGACCCCACCGCAGCCGGCACCATGCCGCGGGGCGCCGGCACGGGACGCGGCCCCGGCCCTGCGGCGCCACCGGGGGGCGCCATTTCAGGAGTGCGCCGAGGCCGCCTCCGATAAATGGCGGAGGGAGGCGGGTCCGTTTTTCCTGTCACCCAGTGAAAAAACAGCATCTCAGGTGGAGGCGGTGCCGCGCGGCCCCAGAGCCAATGAGAGAGCGAGAGAGGATGATGGGCATATAGCCCCCCCTACCCGGATGCGTCCGTGGGCGGTGTTCGGCGCTCGTCGGCCAATGGGACGTGCGGCGCGGGGCGCGTCGCGCTTTCCCGTGATGCCGCGCGGCGAGCGGCGGCAGGAGCGGCCGCGACTCCATCCGGGTCTCGGTGCGGCTGCGGGTCACCCTGCGGCAGGTAACGGGCGCGGCCCCGGCTCCGCGCGGGCGGGCGGTGAGCTGCGGGCCGCCGCGGGGCCCGGGCCCGGCGGGAGGAGGAAAAAGAGAAGGAGGGAACTGGAGCCCGTCCCGCCGCGGGCCCACCCCAGACCCTCCGCTCGCCGCGCGGCCCCTTGAGCGGGTGCTGCCGGGGGGCGCGGGTTCCGGGAGGGGTGCGGCAGGAGGCGCTGTGCGGCCGCCGCGCGGGGCCTTCATATCATCGGTCCCCGGGCGGTTTATTTACCGTAATGGAGGCGTTTTTATTCCCCCTTTTCCCTCCCCCTCCCTCCCTCTCTCCTCCCTCAGACTAACTTGAAGGCCCGGAAGTGCCGCCCCCGGGCGCTCCTGATTGGCGGCTGTGCCGCGACGCCCGCTGGTGATAGGCTGCGGATGCCGTCAGCGCCGGGGTACGTCACTTCCGTTAGCAAGTGTGTGGGCCGCGGAGACCTTGGCCTCGAGGGGGGCCGGGGCCGTGCGGGGAGCGGGCGGTCGGGCCCGGCGCGCCTAAGGGAGGCGGCTGAGGGCCGCACGGCGGCCATATGGCAGTAGAACACTCGGGTCAGGGCGGAGCGGCGGCCGGCCCCGGGCTGGTTGCCGCCTTACGGACATCAGCCGCTCCGCGGGCTGTGGGGAAACGTGGCACAGTGCCTTATTTCTGGTGTGGGAGCGGGGACTCAGCCCGATGAGCGTGGTTACGTTAAGCGCCGTTGATAGATCTGCTTTCTGCACGTACTTTGCGGGTCTCTTCAATAGCACTGTTAATGCAGGCAGCTTTCTGTATAACAAAAGGATTAACGGGATGCTGCCTCGCTTCGAACATACACAGTGACCCGGCAGAATGGTGCCTGACAACAGGGGCTCAAAGCCAGCGCATATCTGAGCTTGGGACAACAGGCCTGTCCTTAGAGAATCCATAATGTCTTGTTAGTGAGTGTTATTTTAGGGCATCCCTCCTCCTACTCTCAAGTTAGGTGAGCAGCTCCCAGGTCCCCGTGCCCACGTGGCCCTGCACTGTGGGACAGCCACAGCTCCCTGGGCTCATTGCAGCTGCTGCTCCAACCCCTGCAGCCCTTCTCCAGTAATAGCTTTGAAGAGGAGAATTAATAACTTTTTTTTGCCCTATCATGAAAATGAACTTACTGATAAGTAGTTATTTCTATAAACCTGTTCATCAGATATGTCAAAATGTATTTAAGTCATATTAGGAAGTTACTTTGCATAAGACCAGAGACTTGGCAGAAGGAAACAGACACATCATCCACTATTTACTTTGTCTATTATTACTACCAGGCAGCATCCTTATTTTCACTTTCCTTTTGATAAATGCCTTCTGTATTCTCCTTTATTGTTGGCAGTAAAAGCATCATTTCATGTGCAGATAAAAGGCTCCCATGATTTATAAGTAGCAACATGTCAAATTACGTTGTCAGTGAATAATGTAGCACAGCATTATTGGAAATGCTGTGATGTGTACTAACTTGATTATTTGCTGATTTGATGTAATTATTAGTTATATTAACATGCAGCCTTTGTGCAAAGCAAGCTGTCTGTAACATGCTGTTAATAGCTAACAGGGCTTTCTTAATGGCCATTCTGTGGAAAAAAAACAATTACAAAATGTTCTGCTAAATTCAAATGTTATCAGTAAAGACCTAGTGAATAAATCCCCGTGTGTTTATTGGTAAATAAAATGCACATTCCTGTTTGAAGCAGGCTCAGACAGTGGAAGTGATGGTTTCTTTTGGGAAATGCCTTGAGAACCATGTGGCATTTGGAGCCGTAACTAAACTGAAGTATGCTCATGCACGTTTCTCCTGCCAGTGTACTGTATGACAAGTGGAGTCAAAAGGATTTGCTAAAATAAGATGCCTTAGTGTAGCTGTTTTCTGTACTACAGTGCATTACCTCATGCTGCTGAGGCTCTTGCCAGCACTGTTCACTATTGTATGCTATGTTACATACACTGTGAAATAGGAAAACCTGATTTTTCTGTCAAGTAACAGCATCCAGCATTCACATCTGCAAAAGATGAGTTCAGATTGCGTGCTACACACCAGTTTTGTCGTGTTTTCAATATACTCCCAACAGCTTTGCATACATCTGTGAATCTGTGTATGCAAATACTTAAAAAGTATTTGTAAAAGCTTAGAAGCCTCAACAGAGTTTAGTTTCCATTCCACTTTGTCAGTGGAAACAGTGCAGGTGCTTTGCTCTTTTGTAGTTGGGCAGTAGTAAATAAGAAGCCCTGGCTTCTGCTCATCAACACTTAATTATGCACTCAGCACAATCTACTTTTTTTGTGTTATCAAACACAAAACTTTGTTAAAAACAATACCAGGGATTTAATTGGAGCTGAGTGTTGCTGTATACGGACATTGCAAGAGGCAATTTCCAAATGATAATTAACTGAAATGCATTAATAGTACTCAGTTTTGAATAGCACAGAAAGGGTTAATTTTAGAATAGAATATGTAACGTTGATTTGTTTAGTTTGCTTTGAGAACTGAAGAATTATGCTTAGATGCAGACAGTTTAATACTATCGTAAGAATTGAGTACATTCAGAGAAGTTGCTAGAATTTGCATTCCTGTCATCTTTGTTCACATTCAGAATTATTAATCACAATCACATACTTAAGTTTCTGCAGGAGATGTGCTTCATTCTGTGCATGAGTGGGCAGTAGTGACTTCTCATTTCTTTTCAAGCTGTGTTTCTGGATATTTATATTCCTACTGTAACGACATGGTCAGAAAAATAAATGAAAACCAAACATAAGAATTGCAAATGGAATAAACTGGTAATATTTCATTGTTGTAACTATTGAAAACCAAGATGCCTTACATTAAAGCAATTAAATAGAAGCAGGATGTAGATTTTTTAAGTTCGGCATTTCTGGTGCAGACACTAAAGATGTTACTGGTGACAGTCAGAGGTATTAATCTTACATTGTGTGAAAAATACCAGGAAGCTGTGTAGTGGGCACATATCCCTGCCCAGCAGCGTGGATTCTGGTGCTGCTCATATTTGGAGTTAAAGCACACCCATGATTAGTATGGTGTGCACATTTACACTTACTCCAGTTTATTGCTGCTGTATTGACTACCATGTCCAAGTAAAGCTAATAAATACAAAGCTTTTGGGCATGAGCAGATGACTCTTAGAAAGGCTTCTGGCCTTCACTGCCACATCTTATGTTCTGATGAAAGAACATTTGCTTTCTTGGATGGGGCCTATTCTCACTGTAGGTGATTTTGTGTGGCCCAAAGGAAAAAAAAAACCAAACCAAAACTTACTTTTGTTTAGTCCTAACCTTCATACAGGATTTTTGTTAGTTTGTTTTGAACATAAAGCTTTGACTTTTCTGCAGTACTTAATTTTATCCACGGAGTTTTTTAAAGTTGAATATAAACACTAGAATGAAATAGTCTTTGTTAACAAGCTGTTTACAAAGGTTGCCAAATGGTCTTTTTGTAGAAGGATGCATTGTGTAGCATGACATACCTCAAATTAATGCACCTGTCTCCACGCTGCATACAGCAGATGTCAGTAAAACTCAGGGTAAAAAGTATTGCTTCTACAAACACACTTTCAGCTTCAGGTTGTTTTTTCTGTGTTGCAAAATTGACAGAGTCAGGTGGGAGAATAAAGTGTTCATCTTCTAGGATCACACTGAAATGAAACTGAAATTTCATTATTTTCACAAAGTCACATTTGGTCCCTTCAGCACAGTAAGGGATACAAATTGTAACTATGGTTTGAGCTATTTTTCCTTCTCTATCACAGGTTACAGACTGATTAAGAGTGCTGTTGTTTATTGTAATCTGCTAAATGAGAACATGTAAATTGCAGAAGTTATTTTTTTCCGATATAGTTTAGAACTGTATTGGGTTTTAAACAGGTACAGGTGGTTCAGGAAACTCACAGGAAGCATTCTTTGTAAAGCCAGCACCTGTTTAGATTCTACTGCTGTCACTTCTCTTGAATGCCAGGTCAGGCTCTATCAAGATGAGCACAGTAGTAATAAAAGGGAAGTACAATCTAAAACTGAATAAGGAGCTTTTAATTCACACTAACTAAAGCTTTTGTTTCAGTAATTATACAATCTTAGACTCTTTTGGAATGAGTGATGAGATATGGACACTGTGTGATGGCAGCACAGGGGCTGTTGAGTGGAAGCAGTGTGGAGGAAAATTAAGTTTGCATCAATCACACTGTTCTGCCTCCAATTCCCAAACAAACACCCCAACAAAAAAACAAGTTTGCAAGTGCACATACTCACCGTGGAAGCTTGATGTGTGGGGCCTCCAGGTGGGGCTGGAGAAGGTGGCAGAAATTCCCTCACCAGAAGCGTCACTGGGAGTCAAAGTACAGCTCTAGTGCAGGTGATGCTACTGAAATTATAGGGCAAAAGCATCAGAAATTGGTGTTAGTGCTTGTAATGTGAATGCTGGAGCTCCACCACGTGGTTAAAGCTGTGCACAGGCTGTGCCCTCAGCTCTGGGCTGCAGTGGCCAAATGATTGAGGCAAGTTTGGCAATGAACTTGGTCATCTTCATTCGATGCTGCATGATAGTTGCACAATTACAGTGCCATTTTCTTCATTTCTACTGCTTCACAGCTTTTTAAATACAAGCACATGGTAACAGGAAAAATACTACTTGGAACACAGCAGCTGATAAGGAAAACAAATACATATTTCTTAAAATATAAAAGAAATCTTTAAGTGTTTACTGCTAAAGTAGTGAGCAAGCCAGTGGTAGCACCAACAGCTGTGCTGCACTCAATCATGATATCATCAGCATGGTGACTTCAGTGCAAGGGTGTATGCCATAGCAGCTTTGCACGAAGCTGAGAAGATACCAAATCAGTAGAGGCTGTGCCAGGAGTATAATTTATCAGGCATGCAGTACATCAAGCTTCTCTGCCCGTGTGTGCCAGGAAAACGTAATGTGTAACATCAGGGAAGCCTGGCAGATCTCATTCCTTGAAAGGACAGTGCAATTCAGGTGATACCATTTTTAGATGCAGTTAGAAATAACCATTAACTGCAGATCTGGTGTGAAGCACAGCACTGCCGGGCTAGACATGTGAATGTCATACAACGCATTCAAGAGACAGTTTGAACTAGAATTGGATTCTTTTAACACTGTACCTTTCTATTATTAAAATAATAAAGATATTAAGTACCTACCAGAGTAACATACCATCAGTAAAACTGCTTCTCTCCCATAGCTGAAAGACAGGATACACGATGATCTTTCATAAGGTGTATTTGTTGCAGAATGAGGTTTTCCTAGTGCCCTGCATGCACTTCACCATCAATCTCAAGCCAGACTATTGCGTATGACCACAAGATAACAACTGGATGTCTTTCAAAATATTATTTCCAAGGACATTTTTGACCTTAAGTATTAGATAACTCTCCCAAACCTGTAATAGATGAAAGGATCTTGTTTCAGGAAGGCAAAAGAAGACAAATGCTTCAAAAGCTGCACGTACCTAACAGGAAAGTCTCACAGTGGCAGTAGAAAATAGTTTAGAATTTCCTATAACAGAACTTGATTGTGAAGTCCTGCTGTCAGTAGAAATAATAACAATAAAAGCTGTTTACACTTTTAGCTAACTCCATCTAGGGGTGGTGAAATACTACAGACTGTGATCTGTTCACTAATCTTAGTGTCCTCCAGGGTTCATTTTAAAAAAGGAAACTCACAGGTATCCTACATATTTCACATGTTTTACATTCTTTGAATGCATTTTTAACCGAGCTAATCCAAAGGATGTGATGTGTCCCACTGCTACTGTTATAATTTATTTCTGTGTTGGACATTAGGACCAACTGCTTGTGTCCATCTGTGCATGCTAAAGCGTACATTCTGATTTGTAAGTGGATACAAGCAAGATTTTAAGAGTGCTTCACCAAAATTTGCCATCAGTATTTGTACAAAGGATTCTGGAGTAAAGCTCTGAGGGGGCTGGAAAGTACTTTTATTTTTTTCTCTGCTCAAGGAATAACGTCATCCCTTTGTATATTAATGCATTGGATCACGCGTTCTGTTTTTTGGCAAGGACATTAACATGCATTAGGAGCTCTTGTTCTATCAAGGCTTTGTTTGATGACTGGTCTGAAAACCTCAGCTCAGAATTGGGATGAAGTATTAGTACAACACGTATTTAATGTTTGAGAATCTGTGCATTTCCATAAACACTTTCAGCTAACTTATAAATTACATTGATCAAACGATCAGCTTTCCTCTTCAGCTCTGTTCTCAAGATGTCCTTGCTCAGAAGGGGACTGTAAGTCACGTCAGTCTGGCAAGTATTTTGATTTCAATATCATAAGACTTTTTAACTTGAGGTCATGTTGAGCTCTGGTAATGCAGAAATTGGCTTTAAGGCTCTTTTAGGAGCAGTTAGGGGAGCCCAATTGTTTTTGATCTAAAGGCAATGATATTTTAAGCGTCCTCTTGGTAAGGCAGTTTAACAGTTACTGTCAGATTATAAGATCTTAAACTTATTAACAATAATACTTTAAAAATAATGATTAAGTAGAATAAGAAAGTGGTTTCTTAACAATTATAAATATTAGGGTCTTATACTGATCCATGTAAATCAGCTGCATGATTCTGGTACTAGGCTGTATTACTTTTAACTTCTCAAGGAGAAATGTAGATCTGGATATGCTGTTTCTAATAGACATTTTCTTATAATTTCAACGAGAGATTACATCTGTGGAACACTAGTAGTATTTTTCCTGTGACAGACAAGTTTAATGACTGTAGTTGCTGTTGCTGCTGCACCTTGCTAACTGTCTGAAGATGCACTACATTAAGACCCAAACAGTTGGTAAACTTTGAAAATGAAGGGATCTTATCTTTACAGCGACTTCATTGCATGACTGGACAGAGAGGGGAATGTTTTTTTTCCTGTGACCAGTATTCTACTCTGTAAATGCCTGCAGTTAGCTTAAGTTGTCTTTCTTAAAGCACCATTGTTTGGACGTCGCCTCTGAAGACACCTGCACTGTGGGATGAGGTAGTAGGTTGTATAGTTTTAGGGTCATACCCGCAACTGGGAGATAACTATACAATCTACTGTCTTTCCTAAAGCAGCAGAAAATCAACAATGGAGACTGTTCAGTTTTTAAGTTCAATGTCAGATTGTACCGAACTTCTGTACTTGGAGTGTTTATTACAGGAGATAAATATTTCTGCAACACCTACAGGTAATTATTTCTAGATTTTTCTAATTCTCTGCATTAATTTCTCTAAGGATAACATGGAAGAATAGATTGATTCCTTTAAGGTAGGGTAATCAAATACAAACGGTTGATGTTCTAATAAGTTGTGTTAACACTGCTAACTGAATAATCAAATATTAATACTCTTGAATGATACTGTGGTTAGCTACTAAAGCAAAGAGCTTAAGTACATGCTTCTCTGTCAGAGTGAGGTAGTAGATTGTATAGTTGTAGGGTAGTTATTTTACCCTGTTCAGGAGATAACTATACAATCTATTGCCTTCCCTGAGGAGTAAAACAAACTGCGGTCCTTTGTTGTCATTTGTTTCCACATTGAGTAAAAGTAGATTTCTCAGACAAGTTTAGAGTTGTGAAGTATCAAATTAATATTGTAAATTTGTCACCGATTAACAGTCACTTTGAATGGTTCAAACCCCAAATGGTATTGGACTGATACGACTTTTCTTCCAAGGTGAGTGGCACAGGGCTGTCTGGACGTCAACAATACATCTTTTAGTAGATACAGAATGCAGTACAGCATAGACTAGAAATCATTCTAAAACAATTTGGTTTTGAATCTTAAAGTAGCTGCGGCTCAGGCTTATACATAGTGACTTAAACTGTTTTAAGACACAGGTTTCTGTAATACATTAACATTCTGTGACTGTTTAGTAGAAGCTGGAAAACTTACAGTTATACTTCATTAATACATCTGCTTATTTTTCTCTAGCTCTTCTAGCAAGTGAGACTTGAACAATGTAATACAAAGATTAAAGTGTTGGATGGCCAAAACTGACCCCTTCATCTGTTTAGGAGAAAGTAAAGCTATGAAATTTGAGTGCCCAAGATCCAGAATCATAACTTTGTCTGAAGGAGTTCCTGTTTTCATAAGAAGACATTTAAAGCTTATTGTGCTCCTTTTCCCCCTTCAGCCCTAGGTGTACCCCATCTAGCTGCTTCTGCCCTAGAGTGACCAGCTAACGTTTTCCTATAACAAGAAAGCATGAAAATACTTGGGACTGAAAGTTTTGCACAGTAGAAAACAGAGCCATCAATTAGTATTTAAGCCAGGAGTGTTACTGGTTAACCACTTATTAAACAGTGCTAACTGTGAACTTGTAGTACATGCCCCAGCCTAAAAATGCAGACAAAAAGCAGCTGGTAAGCTAAGCTGACCTCCCTGGGCAGGTGCTAAGTAAGAAGAACTGCAGAAAGGAAGCATTGAGCCCCTAGGAAGAGGTAGTAGGTTGCATAGTTTTAGGGTAGGGATTTTGCTCACAAGGAGGTAACTATACAACCTGCTGCCTTTCATGGGGCTTTATTCTAACACCAGGACCATTTTGGCTCCATCCTAACCTCTGCAGCTTTGATACGTGAAGAGAAGTGACAAGCTGTTTCTGGGCATGCTGAGGTTTCATGAATCTGGAGTCAGCAAATTTAGTACCAGATTTGAGTTTAGAGCCATTAATTGGAATTCAGTATTGCTGCATTTCAAGGCCCACCTGTCATTTGATGACATTGGTGTTGTGATAACTTACAAAGAAAATACTAAAGAAAATTCTGAGAACAAGATCAAACTCCCTACAATTAGGATGGAGGCGTTACATCCTTTTTAACATTAAGTACTAATGCTATGTACTTGCAGCTGTAATGCTCCTGCCTTTGGCTTTGTGGATTTCAGGTTGAAAAACTGAAGTTTCCAGGGATCAACTTAGAACTCACCTACCTGAAAGCCAGTAGGTTCCTGCAAGCAGGAATAGGCTCTCCCAATAAATGGTGCTCTCAGTCATGGAATATGTGCAGTCGTGCAGGAGGGTTTCCAAAGTGACTGACTGTGTCTGCTGTCAGTTCATATGGTGAGAAAGTAGATGATAACTGTTCGTGCAATTACGGCGCAGTACTGCAGTGGGGCTGGTAGGGCTTCTTCCAGATGTGCTCTGCTGTGGAAGCTCTGAACTGTAGGTCATCTTCTGGGATTCATGGGTTATGCTTACACCAGCCAGTATTTAACGTTCTGACAGCAGGACAGAATCCTAGAAACTAAACACATTAAGATGTTTAAATGGAAATGGTCTATTAATTTAATTGTACACACTTAATTTACTCAATAAAACAGAATTTTCTGGAACTCTTATGGTGAATTGTCTTTACTTTCTCCAAAATAGGGAATTGAATTTCACAGGAAAGCACCTTTCATACTGTTGAAGTAAAATCAAGACCACATTTAAAGAAAGTTAACAGGAATTAGTGTTAATGAAGAAATTATTCTAGTGTTGTGACTTTTGATGTGAGACTTCACTGATGGGAAAGGAGAGGAACCCTTGCGTACAGCCTTGCTGTTGAATGCTTATTCCAGAGCTGTTAACTGAGCAGATTTCGGTCCTGTTAATATTTAACATTTCATATCACTACTGTCAGTGCTGCTGGCTCTCTTTTAACACTATACTTTGGAAGATAAAAAAGTACACATAGCTTTTAATGTATTGGTTTGACTGAAGTTGTATACATCTCAGCATTAAAAAGGCTCTGATTGGAAACTGTATAAAACAACCCCTCTTCATGGACTCCCAAGTGCTGTTTAGGTAAAAGTACCTGAACTTTGGTATTAATATCTCCATGTGCTTTCAGTGTATTGTAAACATGGTGGAGACAGATACTGCTGTGTCATATATGGTCCCTCTTATACAACATAAGCAGCCTTAAGGAAAGAGTTAATGTTCAGTTCATTATTATTTTTCTAAACAGTTAACGAGTTCTCTATTTAAGGACGCTGACCCTGCCCCTCATCTTTCCAATAGTGACCATCTCAACCATGGTAGGTGCAGGTATTTACTTCCTTGTAATTGGAAGCAGCTCGATTAAGTGACAGGGCTCAAACTAGAAAGGGATTATGCTGTGGTTCAGCACTCCTGTAACAATCAGATTATTTCTTACCTCGATGACCTGCAGGTTCCACCCAGTAACGTATCTGCTTAGCAAAGCACATGATTTGTTTGCCTTTTCCCACCTGTATATGCAGTGAGGGATCCAACAACAAGGCAGCAGCACAGAAAGAATCCATCCACTCAAGAAACTTAAAGAATGCACAGCAAACAGCACAGAAAAGTCTGCAGTAACAGTAGAGACATGTTTACCACCCGTATTGAAGTAGTTTTGCCATGGTGGTCTTGGAAACATTCCAGTAGAGCTCCAAAAAAGAAAAAAAAACAACAGAAAAGAGTGTAGCTTCTGTGCTGATCCACATCCCAGGAGAATTATTTGTGTTCCGTGCTTTGCCACGCAGGAAGGTGTGCTCTGACATCTTCCTGCTAGAATGAAACCTGACAGCTCCTGACATTTTCCGTACCAGAAAACATTACTAGCAAACACTTGCAGTGAGGTGTCATCCTTGTACCGAAAGCCAGCTCTTGCTGACTTTGGACAAGCAGCAGGCTGGACTCAGTGACAGATGCATCATCTCTTGGATTTACCAAGCAGTCTGTGTAAAATACCTGATACATGCAAGGAAAAAACCCCACAAAGAATGCCTGGAATATACTGATTGAAACAGACAAATATGCCAGGGTCTACTGAATCTTGATGGGCTCAGCTGAAGCTCCCAAACAACGTCACTCAGATCCAGAAGCATCAGTGCCAAATGTGGCTTTTGTAGCTCTACTGTAGCCCCAGCAGATGATACAGTTGGATTTGGTCAGGATACCAGATTTCATCTAAGAAGCTGTTGTGTATTTTACAGAATCATTCGGTGAAGACAAGTTGTGACAGGAACCACTGGAAGCATTGGATGGCAATGCATGTTCTGTCACAGTGCAAGAAATGAGATTCATTTTTACTGCGCGTACAGCATTACTGGAATTTGGTTTCATACTAGTTTGTTTTACTGACATAGGAGAACTTAATGAGTAGTTTTGCCATTGAAACTTTTATATATGAATGAAGTTGAGCTGATTACTTGAACCGTAAAGCCAGAGCAGAGAGAAGGATCAAATCTGCATTTCAAGTTCCAGTTCCATTGATAGAATTCACACTCCCTTACACTTACCATAACATTGTAATGTGATGGAAAGTGCAGCAATGGCAGCATAGCAGCCAAGTCCTAAGCTGCAGCAAGTGAGGGTATGTTCAAATGCAGCAGCTGTGGACACAGAAATGAAAGAAAGAATCTGCTTACCCTCAGAAGGCCTCAGGTAGGCAGGGATCCCCAGTAAGAGATGCCCTTACCTCCACTACCAATCCTTAAATGAGGTCTGGGAAGGGTTCACTGCTTCTGGTCACTCAGATGCACTGCATTGCATACACCTGAGCTCCCTGGGTTGGCCCTGCCTTCCCACCAGGTGCTCCATCACTGGTTCAAACCATGACAGCATTTCTGCTATGCTTACCTTTGTGCACTGCCTTCAGATCTTATTACTCCCTTCAGTACAGTACCTTTGGAGATATATCTGACATCAGTAGGTGAAATAGTAGTGTGTTGATCCTAGCATCCTGAAATGCTGTCACACACGAAGCCTGATGCACAGCTGGAACCTTTGGTGGCTCCTCCCTTAGAGCTGCCTAAAATGAGGAAGGGTGAGTGCAGAGAAGACAGATGAAGGAGACACAGTATGAAGTTCCCAACCAAAAAAAAAGTTAGTACAATGTCAGATAGTACTTTTTCAGCTGACTTTCTGCTCATATACGCTATGATTGATACTACTAAGACCCGGTGCATAAAACTGAAGTGTATCTTACACCAAAATAAGTACAAAGACATTTCCTGATACATCACCTCTTTTTAAAAAAAAATAAAAAGGATGTAAGGCTGTTTTTAGGGGGTTGATGTAATGCCATTCAGATTATTACTTCATCAGCTGGCAAATGCTGCCTAAATCGCGGTATAATTTATGCAGCAATGAAACAGGTGATGCATGGCTGCTGAAACCTGTGCACAGAAACAGAGTGCAGGACAGTCCTTCCTCAGTCCTTCATGTTTTGAACAAATGCACTCTACCTCCATTTTCCATTGCTGTATCAAGTTAAATGCAGCTACTGTGGAGAGTACAGGAGAGCCCGCAGTTAACGCTCCCACTGCAGAGCAAACAAGCAGAGTCAACATGTCTGACTGCTCTGTTGCAGTGGTGGTGGCAGTGATCAGAACAGTATTTCTGCCATTCCAACCATCTCACTTCTGCACTGATTGATGTATTCTACTGCTGATACTTTTAACAAGTGAAATAGTACGACCAAACTTTATCAGAGCAATGGGAAAACAAAACAAAATGCTAACGGCAATTAAGAGTTGGAGCACTAGACATGAGAATAAGCAATGAATAAATGAAAACTGTGTGAAATAAGTGTAGTAGATGAGTATCTGAAGGGTGCAAAAGCAAGGAAAATGATTCTTGTTAGGGTGCTATTAAAAAAGTTTCATCGAAACTTTGCCTACAAAAGTTCCAGCAATGAAGTGTGTAAAGCTGTGTTGTGAACATGCTTTACACGAATGAAGTGCCAGCAGCAAGTGCTGGAAAGCTGTTCTTTGATGGGAGCAGACATTTGATTCCTGATTCAGCTGCAGCCCATGGAAATCCTTCCCTTAATCTGTGGGCAGGATTTCACATGGAGCACAAGTACATTTGTACAAGTTCACTGAAGTAGAGTACACAGTAACTCATTATTATGTAAATCAACGTGGATAATGACTAAGTAAGAGATGATTAATAAGCATTAGCACAATTTTTGTTAACGTTACTCTCAGCCAGGGAAGGCTTGTTTACACAGTGAGTAGTCACGCTGCGGGAAGGCAGCTACGTGGGAAACGCAGCGAGCTTCTGTTCTGCACTGTAAGTCCCATTGGACTCCTGTCCCCACCGCATTACCGTGACTCAGCACGCTGTTGTGTTTCAGAAATCCTGAAACACAGCCAAGAGGTTCCCTGGGAAGATCACCTTGTTAAATGTGAAAATCTCCGTTGTCCCGCCTGCCCTTCAGGTCGCAGTCACTGACTGCAGGTTGGTACACTGCAGGCCAAGGCAACACAGGAGTTTTCCAGACAACTCTTAAAATATAGAAACCAAAATTGCTTCTCCAAACTTCCCCCACTCCCTCTTCTTTGGAGCAGTGCTATGGTCCCATGAAATCCAGAGTCCCATTTCTGCATCTACATAAAGCACAACTGCACAGAAAGTTTTCTACCTTTCTCTGCCAATTTGTTTCACTGCTGACTCACAAAAGCATATCCCAGGCATTTTAAGACTGCATTTGTAGCAACTATGACAGTAGTCAAATCTAGGCTGACCTTGAGTAATATGTTGTTGTTTTAGGGTGCCTTGTCTAAATGCCAGCATTTGGGACGTAATTTCCAAAAGTAAAAATAAAAATGTCTGATGTCAGCAAATTTGATACTGAACAGTTTCCCTCAGTGGACACCAATATCAGATCAATCATTGTGTAGTCCCTCTACAATCTCAAGTTCATTCCATCAAATTCAGCAATAGAAAACAATCAGAAGCTACTCTTAGATTCAGTACAGGTTCTTTGATGGATGACCACTACCCCTCTCATTTGCAGAGAGCCTTCAGTAGAAGAAAAATGTGAATTGCCATAAAACTGCCACATTTCTTCCTTCCTTTCTGTCTTTATTTTCATGCAGACCATGAAGCAGTAAAATATTTGTAGATCCTCAATGCACTATTTATTTTCTGCAGTGGTTTAAACTGGGCTCTAAAAAATGCAATTAGTGATTTAAATTCTCTGTTCTCTGCACAGGAATGAAATTTTCATTACAGGCAGACACTAACAGAACCCTGACTGACTGGTACCTTTGCATACTGCTGTACCACTGTCTGTGCCATCTGTGTTGCAAGCAGAGTTCACTACATCTGAATTGGGAAGAGTTCAGTGTGTGAAACATGGAGGTCAGCTTTCAGCAGGTAGATCACAACAATTGCTTACAAACTGAAGTAGGAACCAGAGGGCATAAATAGAGTGGGATAGATTTTAGCCTTAAGTTCACATGTTCTTCTTTTCCTTCAAAAATGAAACTTATGTATTTTCTCAGCTCTCACTCTCTCCAGGCTGTAACTTGCAGCAGTACAAGCAGCAGACGTCAGCCTCCCAGCACCAAACACATTATCTGTCAGACAGATAAGCCATGACAAATGTTTCTCCTGCTGTAAAATAAAAAACAAAAAAATAAAAATTAAAAAGCAAAACATAGAACTGCAAAGTTTGATTCTCCACAAGCTCAGAAGATGTGGAACGCAGTATGTACGAGCCCTTTAGATGCCATATTACTAAGCAATATTAAATGTCTCCACATATAATAGTTTCCCTCTTACAGTATTGCAGTAAGGATGATTAGCAATTCAGACCTTGCTGTAGGTTCAAGAAACGTTTATCACAGGTGATATCATTGGTGTGCAGATAAGCAGCAGAATATTTTACTCAAATGTAGTTCATGAGCAGGGAAGATGGGATAGACTAAACATAATGCAGTTTCTCCACATCCATGGCTGACCCGATGAGATATGCTCACAAGATAAGGCTTTGTGTCATCCTTTATGTAAATTTTGTCTTAGGGCTGGTACGGGGGTGATGCAGTTTGCCACTTCATAGGGAAGAATCATCCAGGCATAGTTCTATTTTTATCTCTCCAAGAACATGGCATGCAAATGACATTTTCCAGAGGTGATTTGTTTAGTTTCCATGTTTCTGCTTATGGTCAAAGCTTTAATAAGAACAGCATGGATTCGCAGTCTAAATTCCTGTAACAGCTGCACACAAACTCTTTCAGTGTTGCATCTCATACCTAACCTAAAACGTACCTGCAACTTCTGTTAACATTAGGCTTTGTGAGCTTCATCAAAGATCAGTCCCTTCCAACTAAGCATTTTGAAAACTGCTACCATGAGACAAGTAACCAAGCAAAACACTATTTTCCTGCTGCCGTATGACTCACTGGCATATGGGTGCAATCAGCTAGTGGCCATCCTGATGCCATTTGATGTTTAAGTAGAGGACAGTGGAGATGATTCTTCTTATGCTTCTGCTCCTGAAATCAAGTCTGTGGTACCACAGATGTTCAGTGATGTGCCCATCCCTGGAGGTGCCCAGGGCCAGGCTGGGTGCAGCCTGAGCTGGTGGGGGGCAGCCAGCTCATGGCACAGATTGGGGCTGGATGGGCCTCAAAGGTCCCCTTCAACCTAAGCCATCCTATCAGCCTATGTAGGCACTCCTGTGAGAAATGAAGATGACTATAGCCACGCATACAAGAGTTCATTAACAACAGGAATAATATTACAGTAAGATTGAAAATCACTAGCTGGATATATTCATTGCATACTTAAGCTGAAGTAATCAATACATTCGATTGAAACCACAGACAAAAGCAGAAACTGAAGCTAATCAACACAAGATGTACCTGTACAGGGTGAATAATTTCAATGCTGTACAACCAAAACCCAACTTCAATGGTTTGGGCACTGAAAGAAGTGTTGCTTCCCCCAGGAGCTGCTCTCTGAGGTGTTGCACCAGAACTGCTGTGCCAAAAAAAAAAAAAAAAAAGAATTTTCAATACACTGAAGCTGGTTCAAAGTATTTAACAGCTTTTGCTGTCAAGTCAGTAGTACCAGACTGAGTCCCTGTTCTGCCACTAAAGCCTCAGTTCTTTGAACCACTGCTCTTAAACATTCAGAGCAACTGAGATGTAAATGTAAGCATAGGCTTGTGGAGGAATTTTCAAAACAAACCATTTTGGTCACTGCTTACATTAACTTTTTTTTTTTTTTAAATAAGGAAACATGAGAATAAAAAAAATCACTCCAATATTTCACTTAAAAAAAAAAAAAGACTAGTAAGTTACACTGTTCATAACTCTATACCATATAATGAAGGGAAGGGGCTTCACACCTCCCCCCTGCTGGCTGGCACCTGCTGGAGGGCATGGCTGGGTGCACGTGGGAGCACCTTACCATCATGTTCAGGCTGCTACATGCACAGGCTTTCGCTCTGTGGGTGTCACTGGGTGTGCTATTTGTCACTTTTTGATACCAGAGGCTGTACACCCGTGTTTGGAGACTGCTATCGTGCTCCACCTGCATTGGAAAGGTACAGGAAAAGCATTCTACTGTATTGACTGTATTGATACAGTGAAGCTAAAATACATTGCCTATTAAAAAAAAGAAAAGTTTCAGGCAGGAGCAGCCCAGCCCAGGTCTCGTGTGCAGTAATCCTGTCCACCGGGCATATTCCCTTCCTCGCAGCCTCCGGGCCACGCACAGCTCGTGTCAAAGCCTGCACAGGTTGTGTTTTTCACGTTCAGTAAGAACTGTCTCAGTTTGTGCCAAGACTTTCAGGATTCTCCTTCCCCTGTCCCCCCCGTGAGTTATGTTTCCTTGAAAAACCACAACCCTCTTTAAGTACCTTAGAAATGCACCATAAGCATTAAGCCAATGCTAGACAATAATAAATGAGTAAATTACATGCCAGGATGTGCCGGTGATAATGCTTTCCACTGAAGATGGGAGCAGTGACATTTTCCAACACAGCAGCAGCCCTGGTTGTCAGCACACCTGGAGGCACCCAGCTGGTGGCACCCATAGGGTGCACGTGGAGCTGCACACAGGGGCAGCCTGCCCGTCCTCGCTGACTCCTAAACCCATCTTCTCTTGTCTGCGTGCCCAGGAGGAAGTCACGTGTGTGGCACGAGCCTGACCCAGAAATATCACAGGGAGCAGGATATTTTGTGCGAATAAGGAAGGGCAGGGTCTGCAAGATGAATCACTGAAACAATAATTATCCTGAGGAAAAGCCTTGGAGGGTGGATTAACAGTGATAACTGCCCTTCCAAGGTAACAACAATGTGAGCCGTCAGCTCTTCTCAGCTGCGAGGAACATAGAATGCTCGAGCACAGACATAAAAATAAGAATTATGGAAGCTCGTGAAGAGGAGATTGGCCAAGAGGCATCCCGCAGTGCCCAGCCGCTCTGACTGCGGCCCGCCATTGTTACGGGCTGCAACAATAATCGCTCCGAAAATTATTTTTAGCGTGCCTGTAGCTTTCAGTGAAATAAATACAGGGACAGACAGTTGCTATAAAGGCAGGAAATAAACTTAGCTTAAGTACTTAGCTTCGGGCTGAGAGGGGCAACAGGACTGCACAGTTCCTGAGCGCGCACAGCAGTCTCAGATAAGAGGAACCCCAGGTGGTCCTTTCTCTCCATGCCTCCCTCAGCCCAGTTGCAGAGTAACAGCATGGAGTGCTCCACCATCACCCACACCCACAGCTGTGGGGCTGGCAGAGGTGCTGCAGTGTGAGCTCGGCCTCACCACAGCCTTGTAGCAGCATTCAGACCTCGCTGTCTCCATCCAAAGCAGCAAAGGAGTTGCTAGCAGCCCAGCCGCAGGCTTGCTCCACCTTGATTCATCTTTGCTTAATTGCCAATTGCTGCCCTAGTGTCAGAGCCCACGGGAACACAGCTTGCTTCAAGTCAGTTCCCCATCAGCTGTCTCTATGTCTGAGCACCAGGAGCTGCCCCAGCCTTGCCTCAGCTGCACCCCTGCTCCTCTGCTGGGGAGCCTGGTAAATAAGGCCTAACATGGAAGGGCAAAAGGCAGGGAGCTGCAGAGGCAAAGGGTCCTCTGCTCAGGCTCTGTACGTGCTCACTCCTCACCTGGCTCAGGAGGGGCTTTGCCTCCCCACCTGTCCTGGGTGAGGAGCTGAATGCCTGTCAGCAGCACAGCCCCGAAAGTGAAAGCACACAGTCAGGTCAGAGCCCGAGAGCTCCCCAGGAGCTGCTCTCGCCCTCTCAGATGCTGAAGGCTTGAGCCTGCAGTTACCACAAAATTCCTGTGCCCTTCACAACAGAAAGTCAATCTGTGGAGTAATTGTAATAATGCTAAAATAAATAAAAGCGTTTCCTTGTCCTAGCTGTGCGTGGATGCCTTTCCATCTCACTGCTCCTGGATTATGAGAAAGAGCAAACACGATGCTTGCAATTCACCATTACTAAGACTGAACAGCTTTCCATACGTGGCCACAACTTCCGCCTCAGCTGGGCAGCCAGCGCCCTGCCACCCCTCCCCACATGCCTCCCCCAGAGCTTTGGATGTCTGCTGTTGGAGATGGGTCCATCAGCACTCAAAGGGTGGTCTGGAGGAAGGCAAGGTCAAATTACTTAAACATCCTTAAACTGCTTTATTTGCTTGTTTAGCTGCACTGGGAGTTCCCTCCTGGCCACAGTAACATCCCTCCCCTCTGTTTTTAATTTAAGGTTTAACAGAAAGGTTGTCATATTTTGATGTCTGCAGAGCCTAAAAAACGCTGCCCAGCCCCAGCCCTTCAGCTTGGGCCTGATTGTGCTGCCCAGTGACAGAACCGGCGTAAAACACGTTATCAACGTGATCAGATCAGTTTCCCCTGTGGTGGAGTTGTTTTCAGCATGCCGTGATGTGTATTACAGAAGCCAAAGATATAAATGATCAACTGGAAGCTTGAATTAATTTTTCCTCATGTCTAAATTAGGAGAGTGAGTAATTGCTGCAGCAATCACAAGCAGAGCCTGTTTATCAATGCCGGTGAATAATTGGCTATTAAACAATAGTGTACTTTGCCTTTGAAAATTCACAACACTCCAACAGGAAGCACGCTGCCAGCGTTATATGAGCCTGATGATGGATGAGAGGAGTGGCAGGATTACAAATGCAGTTTGGGGACAAGCTCTCTGACATGTCTCCCCAAAATCATCCCCATTCTGGACTCGTTATCCACTCTGTGAGGATAAGCACACAGTGGGCTTAGATTACAGCATCTGAAGTCACAGGGCCAAAATAGAACTAGTCTGACTGTAATCAATCACTCCCGACTGCAGGCAGCCAAGCACTGTACCTAGAAACCACGGGCAGGAGCTGCCTCTTGTTTTCTGTTTTTGTACATGTGTCTGTCTGCCACTCGGCCACTGCTCTGACCTCACCCTTTGTTCACAGCAGCATCTGGCCCTGTTATCTTCCTTATGCTCTCCCATTTTCCGTGCCAAGCCTATCCTCTTCCCACCGTGCCCTTCGTCCCTTCCTTTGACAGCTCTGGATCGAGTCCCTGTCCTAGCATACTGCCCTCTCCACCCAGCTCTACCCACCCCTCACCTCCACCTGCTTTTCAGTGCCAACACCAAATTTCTTTCCCCTCCTGACTGTTCCCGGGCTCACCCAGCCATCTGCAACCCTCAGGACCTTCCCGTGTCCCCTTCCTCTACTGCGCATCTTCATTTCTCTGAGTTCCCTGGATCAGGAGCAAATGTTCAGGGGTCCCTCCTCTCCCCACAGGGCCTTTTCTCTCTTCTTATTTGGTGCTGCTGCTGTTTGCCCAGCCTCTTTTCATCCTCTATGCTTGAGCTAAGGCTTTCTCCTCCCAGATTCCCACCTCCACTCTTGGTGGTATCAGATTCAGATGGGACAAGCTCAATTTCCGACAATGGCATGTCTATTTCCTTGTGCCTTCAGTTCACCCATGGCCCACGTTTGACTCTTTTGGTGACTCTAAAACTGTTAATCTATGTTTTCCACCTAGAGCTGTTCTTTGACATCTCTCCACTGTGCACATTTTCCCTCTGGTCGCTGCTCATCCAGACAACACAATCAGTTTTTCTTTCCTTCTGTGTTTGCAGGGCTCTTCCCCCTGTCCTTTTCTCCATTTGAAAATTACTAATTTTGTTTCAAGTTTCATTTCAGTCCAGTCTAGACTCCCTACCCACAGTCTGGCCAACTGAATGCTCAGCTCCCTTTTTTTTTTTTCCACCTTAAAGGCATTAACATAGCAACAAATTAATTTTCTCTACCTCTCCAAACTGTCACCTTCCCAACTATGTAGCTGGAAGATCCAGCTGGGCCTGAAGAAGGGTATCTACAGTTCCCCACTGATTCAGCATCAGCCTTTTCAACCACTTTCTCCTCCTGGCTCCCTTCAAGAAATACAAGCTGGCTGTTTTCTTTGTCTCTGTGCTAGACCTCTGGGGTGTTCTCCCTCCCAAAAGGGTCATCTCAGCTTTCTTCACATTTTCTACTCTAATTATCCTTAACCATTGCCATTTAACCTCATATGCTTTAAGTTTCCAGTCACTAATATCCTTCAGCATATCCCTTTGTTAAAATCTCCCCCCAGACCCTCGATTTTCCTCTCACCCTTCAGGACACCACTCCATCTCATAGCTCTTTACTATTTAAAGTATGTTTCCCTAGAAGTTTCTGCCCCAACCACATCTCACCAAAACTTCTGTCCTAATGTCTCGTGTATTCTTCTCACACAGACTTCAATCCAACACTCAATCTTTACACTTCCTCATTTACTGTTGATCATGCTCTTCCTGAGATTGTGTTCTCTTATATAGATCTGTGTTTATCTCAGGTTCTTCCTGACTGAAATACAGCTCTTAGCCATGCCTCCAAGCATCCCCACCTTCTTTCATTGCTGACAACAGGACTCATCCCACAACAAATCACAAACTCCAACCTTCCTCCTAATTCCCAGTTTATTATTCCTCTCCTACAAATGTAGTTTAGTTCCCTTGATGATTTTCTGCATAGAATCTTAAGAAATTACAGCCTTTCCCAATACTGCACTTAGAATCACAGAACCATTGAGGCTAGAAAAGACCTCTGAGATCATCTGGTGCAACTGCCCACCTACTACCAATATTTCCCACTAAACCACATCCCTCAGTGCCATATCTACACGGTTCCTGAGCACCTCCAGGCATGGTGACGCCACCACCTCCCTGGGCAGCCCGTTCCACTGCCTGACCATTCTTTGGAGAAGTTTTGCCTACTACCCACCTAAACCTCCCCTGGAGCAACTTGAGGCCATTCCCTCTTGGACAAACTCTCACCATGTGATACCTTGGTTAGACTGCCAGCCTTACTCTTGTTTTCCTTTTTACCCCCTCTTCCTCTACTTGATAACACACATTTCCAAAGCAGCATTGGTTTCCTGATGCCAAGACCGTTCATCTGGCTTGGGCCAGCGGGCTTGGCTGAAACCAATGAAGCCAGAACCACAAAAGTCACAAGTTCCAGCGACCTACTACTTATCTGTCTCTATGTTACCTCTTCACAACTGCAGAGAGTATTTTAGAACTCAGTTGTCTTCTCTATCACTACACCTCAACAATTCACAATATGTATTTGATACCTTTAATTTACTTACTCCATCATACTCTTTGGAAATCCATAAGTAGAAGATGGAGTGGACGTGCATTAGCAGGCCTGTGGTAGACAGGTGTGCTTCAGGTGTCCTTACAAGCAACGTTTCCAGAAGTGCAAATGAGCATATTCAGGCATCTTCTGTGATCACACTTTCTGACAGATCAGCTAACATTCCTTACACAATTTAAAGTAAATATCAGTTGAAAACCTGTTTTGCCTTACAATTGTGCACAGGTAGATGGGAAGAAGATCCTGACTTCGCAGGGAGATAGCACATATTAGTGAGAGCCATGACATCTGTAGTTCAATTCCCTCTCCTAGGGGCCACAGAATTCCCCCCAAGTTTTCCTATTAACAAAGGCTGTTTGAACAAACTTGGCTGAAAAACAAAATCCAGTTCAGTACTTTTCCTTTTTTCACTTGCAGTGCTATTTTAAGAACAGTTTTATGGTTACAGTTTAGGCAATGGCTAAAACGGAAGGGAAAAAAAAGTTACAGTATGTTTCATTAGGTTTATGTGCCTTGCCCATAACTCTCTTTGACACCATGATATCACCATGCTCTCATGCATTTCTAGTGACACCTTGATATCAGCTGTGTAAAACTGCATCTCTAACATTTGAACCAGGAAAAAAAAAAAAAGAGGGAGGGGAACTTCATTTTGAAAGAGTATCATTTTAATGACAGCTATAACTTTAGTGATATTAATCTCATCTAGTAGCGAGAGTCTCCACAATTCTTCTGCTAATTGTTAGATTTGTGAATGTATCCAAGGTCAACCTTTGCCAGAACAGAAAGTAGACCTGTGTCTTTCCGTGCCCTCCTCCCCACCATTCCACTTTCTCCACCCTCTCTCCTTCCTGCCATGAACATGAGTTTGCTTCCCCTGATCTCCACATGATTTCCTCATGCTATTTGTTACCCCTTCCCATACACAATTTTTGTGGCCCCTCCCTGCACACATTTGGGGAATAGACAACACCCTTGTTGTCCACGCTGCTGCTCCCCACCCAGCCACACGTGCCTTCTGCTCTGCGCATCACCGTGCACGCAGGCCACTTGTCCAACAAAATGCTGTGCTCCTTTTCACAGAATCATTAAGTGTTGAAAAGTCCTCCAAGATCTCAACTCTGGCTCACCTGTCTCCTCAACGCAATGCCCCAGCACTGCAAGCAGTTGTCAGTCCAGCAGACTGTGTGGCAAGTCACTGGCATCTGGCAGGTTGTCACCTTACCACGCACCAGCAGGACTCCCATGCTCAACATTGCTTGGCCATAGCTAACCAAACCAGCTGTTTCACAGCCGCTTTTACAGTAGAACTCTCTTCCATCCATGCATGCTACTGCTATTCCACCTCTCTGCAGACCTGATATTTCCAAAGCTGTCAAATCCTCCCCTTTAACAGCATGTGCAGCTCTCTGGTTCTGGCTGCCTGGAAGACTGTGTCATACTGTCTGGAACAGATCCATGTGTTAAGACCTTTCTTGGGCAACAGACAATCTGCTTTGACAGTTCATCATTTCACCTCTGTGTCCAGTAATAACTGTGAAAAGGAAATGTCATAAGGGGAAACAGTATTTGTCTAAGTGCAGATTGTGACAATTGGGGAATATTTCTAGTGTCTGCCCCAGTCCGTTCATGTGTGACTCATTACGGGGGGGAATCAGGAAAGTCTCCTAAAGAAATCATGCAGAAAAGAAAAAAATAGTAACAAAAAAGCCCAAATGAGTAGCATCTCTCTAAACAAATAGCCATGTTTATACCTGTAGGGAACAAGAGATTAAAAGACAGGAAATGAGTGGCTGTAGAACTGGAGGCCTCCATGCTGTACTGCAATAGGCACGTGGTGATGCTTCACACTGGGATTCCCATACCTTGCTCCAAATGGCTGATAACAAGAGGTCTGCTTCTCCAACCCCGCTACTGCTGTGACGGATCGCTGTCTGAGATGGCAGCTCACTTCCTGTGCATTCATTAATCATTAGCTCCTTCTGTGGTATGTGTGGCCATGCACATACCAAGGGTCCAAACTCCAAGTACTCAAGATGGTTCAGAGGGAGGCCACAGGAGGCCCAGGGACCGATCGCATTTTGGAATGCAGCCCTCACACCAGGCCTGAGAGCTGCACACACATGGAAAGGCACAAGAGGGCTCTCACAGTAACTGCAAGCTGCCTAATCCTCCACAGAGCATAGAAAATTCTCCTCCAGTCAACTTCAGAACAGCAGGTATACAACCTGTGTGTTCTGCCTGTGGTTCTTTAACACCCAAAAGGTTGAAGGCTGCATCTTCACCTGGGGACAAGTGCTTAACTCTGGGACTCCAAACCCGAAGACAGCTTCCTCCCCAGAACAGAGCTGGTGACAGCTGGCCATTCAAGTTGGGCAGTTTATGCAAGCTCTTCCTTCAGCTGTCACATATTGGTACTTAGATTCAAGAGTCTGAGCAAACCCATGCTCAGAGAAAGCCTGGTTTGAGGAGCTCCAGAAACCAGCAGACACACCAGAGGATACAGCAGAGGGGCACTTGCTCAGATACTTGTGCACCTGCCAGCTGACTAGCTGCTGTGCCTGCCAGTGATATATCTGGGAGTGGGCATGGAAGAGCCCAGGAAATTAAACTGCTTTGGGAATGTTATTTATTTATAATTACTGTTTTTGTTTTGTTTTGTTGGGTTTTTTTAACACCCTTTTAGGAGTTAGGAGATTCTTGATACAGGGAGTGTTGGTATATTAAGCTCACATTTCTGCTACTGAAAGGATTCTCTGGTCTGACTTTTACAGGAGATGTTTTGACAACAAAACTGTGCAGCTATGATTAGCCTGATAAAAGGGAGCCAGAGTTGGAGTACTGATGGTATGTGCATCCAGGATCTAGTTACAAAATGGGCTTTTAACCACATTCTCCCTCGTGAATTCATGTTAT
Organism: Cyrtonyx montezumae; assembly: GCF_038088225.1. Taxonomy (NCBI): domain Eukaryota; kingdom Metazoa; phylum Chordata; class Aves; order Galliformes; family Odontophoridae; genus Cyrtonyx; species Cyrtonyx montezumae. The sequence continues at coordinate 7,356,688 of NW_027072067.1, forward strand.
CAGAGGCCATCTTAAAGGAAAAAAAAATAGTAAGACAGACAACCTTTCTTTTCTGTTTTATGTGGATATGTTTCTTGCATTTCTTTATGTTTATGAAAAATGAGACATTAATAACCTTGACCAGAACCACACACTGAGCAGACAGCATTGTGTAAGCTTTGCCCCGAGCTCCACGCACCTCTGTCAGCGCTGAGAGAAGCAGCAGCAGTCAGCCTGCCTGATGGGGGACCCCAGCCTGGTGCTGGCCCTGTGAGCAGAGCCCACATGTCCAGCAGCATATCGAGACCTAAGGATTTTTAAACCTTCTCTCTCTCTCTTTTTTTTTAATAATCTAATTTATTTTGAGAATACAATCTCAGAGCTGATTAGCTAGCATACTAAATCATTGCACTGCCTAACCCCAAAAAGCAACCCTGACAAACAATTAACAATAGAAGCACCATTGTAGCAAGAAGTGATGGATGGCTCCAGGGTGTAGCTTGGGCCTGGGCTTTGTTCAGAAGAAAGTTGCTGCTGCTAAATAAAGAAACGGGTAGTAAAAGGTGAGAGCGAACAGATCCTATCTGGAGTAAAACTATTCGCTTTCCTTCAGGGTATGTTTCCTCATAGCAGCGAGCATCTCAGCAGAGGCCCCAGTGCTTGCAGCAGGCTACGAGCCAGAAGCTGCCATGCACCAGCCCTGCACACTGGGGTCAGAATGCTTTTCCAGTTTCCCCTTTTCCACTGTAGACAAACGGGCTCTGCTTGTCGCAGGCAGGGCAGTGGGGTGGGTGGCTGCCGTCTGCTCTGCCTGCATTCGGGACACAGCCATTGCAGCTGCCCCATGCCCGCCCCAGAGGCTGCTGCACAGTGAAGGATCCCAGCGTGGTGGGTTGGAGCCTCCCAGCTTCCTTTCTGCTTGCTCCCTCGCAGAGTCTGATGATGCCAGCAACTGCACTTTCTGGACGTGCAAAAACTCTGAATGTTGAGAAAATGGAGTTCTTTTAGGCACTGGATTATTAAAAAGAGAGTACCTGGCAGCGTAAGGAAGTCCAGTTCTAAATCTCTACAACAGTGCTACACAGCCCTGTTGCACTGACTGAAAGAAAGAAAGAAACCCCTCTGATTTCTGCCTGTTATCAATGACAAAACCTGGAGAGTCATCACAGCGAAACAGAACTGACAACTGCTTCATCCCATGAAGAAAGACACAAGCTGGCTCTGGCCATCAGGATTCATCCCAGGCACAGTGCTCCTGAGTCGTGGCTGAGAGCCAGGTTTCACCTGCAGACATCTTCATATACATCAAGAGGGCTGGGTTTCTTTTTAACCCTTGCAGACAACAGTTTCAAGTACGTTTTGACTTCCAAAGACTATTTCCTGATTCCTTCTTCTCTGACATTTCTAAGCATTGTTCCAAGCGTTGTGTTAATTTACCCATAACTTGTTGATGTGCTGCTAAGAGAAACAGAATCATCCATCGTAACATCTCATACTGATGTTATGATGCAGAGATCATAAATCAATAAATATAAGGAGAAAGTACAAAAAAGGTGGATACATACGCACTGTAACTAAGTAAAGGTGAGTTAGCATGGAGCACTGGAAAGACCACGTGGATGGAAGGACCATTTAAGGTCTATGAACATCTTACGTAGTGATTAAAATGTTTTAAAAACGTTGTCAAACAAGACAAACTGCCCTTCTGTAATCTGCCCAGGAATGTTATTTTATGTGCAATGCGCATGTGCGCGCACACGCTCACTTATATCTGGGTCACAATTTTTTAGCAGCAGAACAAGATGATATTGATCAGCCCAGTAACTGATTTATCTTTAATTTCTGAGGAAATTTCTGAGGCCGTGCCATTTTCTGCTCTCACAGAAACTTCAGACAACAGCTGGCCTAGCCTTGACCTACCCCATGCCCTGTGCTGAGCTCACCAGCCACCACGGCAGTGCTGGGTCACACAGAACAACTGTAGAGCTGGAAATGCAGAAGGGGCAGAAATGGAGCCTAAAAAGCTCCTGAGCAGTGCTGGTGTGCCGGACCGCCACAGCACGAAACGGGATGAAACTGGGAGGCAAACTGAAAATGACCTGCCCGTTCTTTTTGTGATCAGAGGCCAAACTTGAGGACATTTGCTCTCTGGAGTAGGCTTTGTGTCAAGATGAGATGCTTGAGACTGTGCCCGTTTCTGCTCAAGGACTATTGAATCAATGCGGCCAATCGCACTAAAAGCAACAAAGCAGGCAATGAGCCCCTCTCCTCCCCCGTGTGCCACTGATACCTCTTCTGATACCTCCTCAGCAGCAGCATTATGGCTCATATGTAGGAGTCTGCACTGTGCTAACCCTGAGGAGCTCAAGCTGTGGAGCGGGAACACCACTAAGCCAGAAATAAAGACGCAGAAAACATCTGCTTTATGTACAAGGGTGACGAGCACGGAGCACACGGATATTTCTTCGCAGAAATGAAAGCGTGTTACACGGCTGCTCCCCGCCACGCCGCCGCACCCACCGCGCTGGCCGTGTGCCTGCCAGAGGCGGGCAACACCTCGGCACGTGCTCGCTGCAGGAGCACGCAGTGTGCGCAGCGCACCGCTGCTCGGACAGTCTCCTCCCGTCGCACACCTGTTTGCATCCCCCCCCCCCCGCACACAGCCGCCAGCGCTGCGTGCGCCGCTGCACGGCGCGAGGTGCCTGTCCCAGCACGACAGCTGGGGCCGGGCTCACGTTTTAGCCTCGGCGCAGCTCGCTCATTTACGGAGACGATAGATAAACGCAGGCAGGATGAACGCCGTTCCGCCTGTCTCAACGGCCCATTCCTTTCATGGCGGGGGGGTCTTCCCTCCCACACGGCGAAGATGTACCCTAAGCCTTCTACTTATTTCCCATCGGCAAGGCGCACTCAGGGCCGATTCCCGGCTCGGGGCACGCCGCCGGGCCCAGCCCCCAGTCCCCAGCCCCCAGCCCCCAGCCCCCGCCGCCGCCGGGGCCGCTGCTCCGCGCCGCGCCCGCAAGGTGGCGCCGTAGCAGAGCGAGCGGGCGGCGCCGCACGCCCCGCCCCGACCTGCCCGGCCGGGTCCCGCGGCACCCCGCGCCCGGCTGCGGCTGCCGCCCGCGGTGCGGGTAAAGGCGACCTGGGGCCAGCCGGAAAGATGGAGAGGAGGGGAGAAGAGAAGAGAGGAGACGGAGCGAGGCGGGAGAGACGGCCGGGGTTGCGATGAAGGAGATCACTAAGAGCTCTCCGTGCCTTTTCCCTGGAGCAACCTCGCCCGCAGCCCTCGTTCTGCCGCCCCGCCGCCGTCCTGGCTTTTGGGGCGTCCCGCGGGGCTGTCAGCGCGGCTTTCCAGCGCGGATCCCGGGAACGTTTTGTTACTTTTTGTTTTGTTTTCAGAAAAACACTATCAGCAGAACAATTCCAGCACCACACCCCTGTTATCGTGTAGGTAACCTCCCTGTTAGAAATATTTTAAGTGGATAATAAAATAGCCGCCACATCCGCGCAAATTCCAGCAACGAGAAGCGTCCCGTGGGGCCGGGGCATCCCGCGGACACGCGGCGCTCCCCGCTCCGCCGCGTCGCCGGGGCCGTCCCCATCGCTGTCATCAGCGGAACCGACGGACGGAGTGGGAAAGGCGCTCCAGGTGCACGGACGGGGCGCGCAGTTGGCAAAGGGCACCGTTCTCGCCCGCTGCAGGCAGAGTGCGGCCGCCGCCCGGTGCGGGGATGCTGCGAGTGCCCGGGGCTCGCCCCGCGCCGCTCCACTTCGGCCGGGCAGCCGGGACGGAGAGGAGCGGCGAGTTACGCGCGTGGAGGCAGAGCGAGGGGAGGAGCGTGGGGCCGCTGCGAGAGCATAAAACCGGCCCGAGGTGCTGAGCGGCCCCGGAGCGGGCGGCCGCCGCGGGTCAACTTCAGATCCTGCCCCGTGCCGGCAGCAGCAGCGGGTGCGGTGCGGTGCGGGCCCGGCACGGCGGCCCCATGCCGCCCGGCGCCCCGCGGCCAGCAGGGCGCACCGCCGGGGCAGCCCACGGGGAGCCCCCCGGTGCCACCCCGCCGCGTCCCCGCCGTCTTCCCCCGGGCCGTGCCCTTCGGAGGAGCCGTGCCCTCCGCCCGAGGAGGATCGCTGTGAGCCTCCTGGCAAGCAGGTGATCTGTTTGCCATTTCTCGTTACCCTTCTTCCCACCTCCCCCGCCTTTCTTCCCCCCCGGCTGGACAACTCCCTCCTTTGGAGAACACGCCCAAGTAGCTGAAGAAGAGAGAAAGGGAGGAAAAGAAAAAAAAGAGAGAGACAAGGAGATAGTTAACATTGAACCTGGGGGGAGAGCCCGGAGCCACCGGCGCTCAGGAGGATCCCGCAGCCGCGTACATCGCCGGCAATAAAGCGCTGCGTGTGACAAGCATACAAATCCGGGAGCGAGGGAAAGGCGGCGAGAGAGGGGCAGAGCGGAGCCCCGCGGGGCCATGCTCGGCGGCCCCGGGCAGACCCCGGCAGGCAGCGGCGGGCGGTGCGGGGTGCGGCGGGAGCTGCCCCGCTCGGGCGCGCTGCCGTGACCCGGCCCGGAGCGGGGAGCGACCCGGCCCAGCAGCGCCGCGGGCATCATTTCGCATGTTGGGCTGAGACACGGCAAGCAAGGAATATGAACAGGAAAACAAGGCGCTGGATTTTCCACATCTTCCTGAGCCTGGGGATTGTGTATATCAAGATCGGGTAAGTAACTTTTTTTTTCTTTTTTTTTTTTTTTTTCGCCTTTTATAACAATTGCGCTCCCTCTCGCTCTCAGCCCAACCTGCCCAGACCTGTTACTATTTAACTCGGGAAGTCTCAAAAAACCCGGTGGCGGTGATCACGATGATTTTGTAAGAGACAGGTAGAGCCCCCGCGCCTCTGAGCGACCCTCGGGGCGCAGCCCGCTCGGGGTGAAGCGGCGGCCGGGCGCTGAGCGGAGGGGCCCGGCTCCTTCCGTGCCCGGCGCGGGGTGCCCCGGCCGCCCCCGAGCCGCCGCTACCTGCGCTCGGGGCGGTCCCGCTCCCACGCACGGAACGCCGCACGCGCGGGGCAGCAGCGGGTCGCGGCGCTGCCCTCCAGGTGCGCCCGGCCGCGGGGCACGGAGCGTGGGCTCTTCCCCTCCCTCTGACTGTTCGACGGGAGAGTTAGAACCCTCCCAGCCCGGTGCCTGTGCGTGGCCCGGGCACGCAACGCTGTTGCACGCGCTTGAATTTACGAATGAGGAAGTTGGGTCCCGTTTTGGCAGGAGCCCACGCGCTCCTTATCTCTGCTTTAGCTGGGGAGAGAGCGAGGGAGAGGGAAGCGACAGGGGGAAAGGCGGGGGCTTTCCGGGGGCACCTGCCGGCGCCGGGCTCTGCGGCACCGTGCCTTGTCTGCCTCCGGGACGAGCGTCCCCGCAGCCACCTCGGTCTTTTGTCGTTGCAGGGGTTTTTCCTCTGTGGTGGCCCTGGGAGCCAGCATCATCTGCAACAAGATCCCGGGTCTCGCGCCCCGGCAGCGGGCGATCTGCCAGAGCAGGCCTGACGCTATTATCGTCATCGGGGAAGGGTCCCAGATGGGCATCAACGAGTGCCAGTTCCAGTTCCGCAATGGGCGCTGGAACTGCTCTGCCCTGGGAGAGAGGACCGTCTTCGGGAAGGAGCTGAAAGTGGGTACGTTGCCCCTCTACTAGCTGTTGGCCAGCCCCCATCCACGTGGCACTGAGAGGGCACGCACTGGGGGGCACGGGGAGTTGGGAGAAGGCAACCTGCACACACTGTGTCTGTGTACGTGAGGATGCATAAATGGTGCTTGGTTCTGGTTAAAGGCAGTGGTCTGAGGCTGAATTCTGAGTGGGGCTAGAGTTGCAGTGCCTGTGGTTTCAACCTCTTGGGACAGAGGTCCAGCAGTCAGTCTCATCATGGGAGATTTTTACTGCGTGAAATAGTGACTCTGTAGTGACTCCCACCAGCAGGAAGTGGGCATGCTGCAGTTTGATGTCAGGGTGTTTGCAAAAGGACTGTTCCAGTCAACAGCTAGGAGATGCCATTTCCATCTTTTGCAGTTGTTGCAACAGTACAAAATATATTGGAATTATTAACTAAAATGGCATCAGAAATGATAAACATGGGTATCTGAGGAAGCAGAGCTAAGGCTAAAACTCTCATGGTCCTGTACTGCAGAACAGAGGACAGGGTAGAGGAGCTTACTCAATATTTGTTGATTCCACAGCACTTAAAGCACAAAGAGAGAGGGAAAGTATTTTCCAAATACAGGTATAGTCATTTTCAGGACCATAACTGAAAGTCGATCACTCACAGTATGCTGTTCCACGTCCAGAAGATGAAGCTGGGATCTGTGGTTTCCAGCCTCGAGGTCTCTTTGTCTCCTCTCCATCTGGAAGGTAGATAGAAAAACCACAGAGCCAGTGAAGCAGCACTTTGTGTGATGGAAAACACGGATGTTCTGTGAGAACCCCAAAACTGTTCTACAACGGTTGTGGCTTTTGGCATATGGGGAAACCCTCTGGAGTGGACTGGCTTCCAGGCACCACTTAGTCGTATATGGACAAATGGCAGGTCCTGGCCCTAGGACCCCATTCCTGGCATTCTTGCAAAGAGACAGTATTGCCACTCTGCTTGGGAAAGCCCAAGAATGCTTGGCATTAACTGAACGCTATTTAATCACGTGTGCACATTGATAGGCATATTTTCCAATACCTTCAGGTACTTAAGGAAAGAACACAAAGAGAGAGAGGAAAAAAAAAACAGCGAAATTTTAAAGTCTGGTGTGAGTTTTCAACACCTGTGATAATCAAACACAGTGAGTCAAGTAGGGTACGTGAGAACCACACTGCCCGACATTGTGAAATATCTGAAAATGGACCATTTATTCAGATTAGCTCATGCTTTCTGTTCCTTGAGCTGAACTGTTCCTGTCAGTGATCCATGCAAGTATTTGCCACTTATGTCGGTGAAGAGTCCATTTGGATGGCTGACAGGTTTGGGCTCATTTAGTCTAAGAGTAAAATTCCCTTAAGCACAAAATGTGAGAAGGATTTCTTCTCTAGCAAATCATAAAAGTGCGGAGTTATTGTGGTCTGTTGTATAAACAGGCACTCTGTTCTTCCACCCCTCCCAAAACTGAATTATTTAGCTAGTGGGATATATTTAGGTCCTTTTAAAGAAAGTCAATATTGAAGGAAGTAGACTTTGATCTGTCTTTGAGGTGATAACTCTTAATACGTTCTATCTATCCATTACGATGCTAAGATGGATAGGGCAGATTCCTCGCTGGTTTCAGAATGGAGTCAAGTGTTGAACATCATCCAAATTATAAAACTCATTTAAGGAATAAGCAAAACTTCAAATTTAAACAGCTTGTGCATTTACTTTTAAAAATAACATTCAATAAAAGTCACAAAGGGTTTGAGATCTGCAGTGGTGAATCGTACATGCATGCATGGTGCCTCAAATTCTAGGGCCCTCTAACTCCATGAAATACTGCATGAACTGCTCCTGCTTAGGTTGTCTCCTTGTTCCTCTGCTCCTTTTCTATCAGCATGTGTAGAGACCTACAATATCTGACACAATCAACTTTTTATGGCTTTAAGGAAACGTATCCCCTTTCTAGATTTCTCTCTTCGGATCTCTGTGTAGGGGTATGCTTTGGGTTGCCAGGTACAGAAATGGAGGCTAACATTTGATTCTGGTTAAGAAGGGTAACCCCTAGGTGCCACAAAACCAGAAGTCAAATCTAGTGCCCTCAAACAGGAGATGAGGTGCATGTGCCTTACCCTAAACAAGAGACAGAGATGTGCAGTGTGGAGAACCACGTACCCTATAGGATATACTTGAAACTACAGGAACAAGTCAGGTCACCATTAGGGCAAATGCACTGCACCCTTCTCTCTCTCCTTTTTTTTTTTTAATTATGATTTCAATTAGCGGCAACTAATGCATCAGCGCCTTCTGTAGCATTCAGAGGCAGGCAGTGTTTCCCGGCCAGCTGCACCGTTGCAGCAGTTACCGTGGAGGTGCACCAGGTACCCGTGTCTTGCTGCTGGCGGTGGAATCGGGCACATGACCTCATCCCACTCGCTCCGTTGGGCGGCTGCGCTGGGACGAGGGCGGCCCTGATGCTCTAAGATTAGGTATGACTTCAGAATGACAGTAATGTGGCTCTCCTTGCCGCTGCGCCGCTCAGCGCGTGCAACACGCCAATTCTAATGTCAGTTTGGGAGGATGTGCTTAAGTAACTCTTATGCTAATAGGATTTGTGTGTTAGTCCATGCAAATAAGTTACCGTGGATACCGCATATTCCTGTGAACTATTTCCCGGCCCATGATTCTGATGGCACTCCGAGCCACATCTCTTCAATACCAGATGTCGTTACTTTCACCTTTACTGGGTGATCTAGTTTATGAATGCTATGCAGACGTACCCAGATGTTCTCTCCCTCGTGCTGGTGGGTGATTCTGGAGGCCTAATTGCTCCCAGTGGCACTGCCCCGTGGGCTGAGGGACCTTGGCACTCCTTCCCTCCTTTTCTGTTTCTCTTCTCCCATTTCAAAAATGGCAACAGGGATACTAGCCTTGGGGAAACCCTTTGAAGTCTGCAGAAGGAAAGCATCAAACAACATTTTCCTTTTCTTCTCTGTAGCATAAGTGTATGTGTATTTTAACAAATTTACATTTAACCTGTCTTCCAGTGATGATTTAGATGTAGAGTTACAGTTATTTAATCATCACTTAAGTTCATCTGTACTTCATACAGAGTGTCCCCACTCATTATAGCCTGCTTCCAACTGACACGCAGTCTATACACTCTGTTTCTTGTGTCATTTATCTGGTTTGTCCTTCAAAAGAGAGATTCTTCCATACTGACACACTGTGGGTATCTTATCACGACAGCTGGTGGCAACAGTGCCAATAACATGAAGAGAAAGATCAGTAAAAGTGACATCAGTTTACTCCAGACTTGGTCCAGTTACAACAGGAAATTATCAAATTGCAATCAAGGTTAACACGAGGAATTTTTCTAGACAATTCTGTAGAAATCTTATTAATAATGTAAAGTCACAAAGAGAATTTTTAAATAACCACAGAGATGATGCAATGTTTCAATTATGGAGACACTTGAAACCACGTACATTTGTGACAGCGGTCAGCACTTTTCCCAAAGACAGCGGCAGTCAAAACCCAGGGTTTTAAAGCAGGATAGACAAGAAAACTCCCACGCACCGCTGCCCAGGTAAAATACACTTCAAAGCCAGAGTACATGGGCAACCAGAAGTGCCTTTGACAGAATCTGCTTGTCAGCTTTGGGCTCAGATGGATCCCAGGAAGAGCAGGTGTTAGGTGAGGGCTGCATCATTCGTCCTGCAGCATGCAGCCATCCTGCAGCATGCAGCCATCCTGCAGCATACTGCCAGGTGCTCAGCAGTAAGTTCACCACTTGTGGCAGTGGTGCACCAGGGTACAAGCAGGGAGTAACTATCTCAATAATTCCTTCAGGATAGCCAAACTTTTCGTGGCAGGTGGAGGGAAAAGGGGCAAAGCTGTGTCCTGCGGTCATAATGGAGAATTGCTGTCACTGTTCAGCGAGACTCGTACGAGAATTTTCCAATACAAACTGACTGCATGCATGAAAAGTGACAGAGTAAAGTAAGAACTCTATATCAGTGCAGATCTATGAGAAGAAAGATGGCACAGCCCTGTGGAAGCTTTCATGTGCCCTGCATGGGAGAGGCTGAAAGGAATCATCCAGTGGATGAAGATACAGAGGTGGTCCCTGAAGAACCTTACAGCAAAACTGGTTTCAACCAGGTGTTCATCCCGGTCTTAGTAAAGTCCATCAGTTCTCTGGTTTCTTTTACATTGGAAAGCTTTTCAGTATAACTCCCTGATACCTCCACCTATCTGATGTTGCTCACATCAGTAAGGCTGAAATCGAAAGAAGGCTCCACGTGAACTAACTGGCCTTAAAACTCTGGGCCCAGCAGTCCAGCTCAGCACCAGCCTGCACTGTGGGCAATGTCTTGGCTCAGGAGTCATTGCAGACATATCTAGATGTGCACATCAGTACTGGAAAGGCTGTTAACATTTCTTAATAAACTCTACGTTTAGCAACTATCCCACAAGCCAGACTGTTGAGCTTGCTCAGCAGCTTCCACTTAGGAAGCATCTCCTCTGCTAGTGACCAAAAAGAACAAGTACTCAGGTACTTGCTCATTGTCCTTTGTGGTCTTGTCTGGTTAAAAGAAAGATAACACAGTCAAACCTGATTTTGCCATTGTTATAAAGATAGAAACTTTTGATAAGATCCTAGTACAGGTGTGTTCAAAAAATGGTTTCATCCTTGGTCACTGTGTAGAGCTGTTTTGTTTTAAGTATTGGTATAACCTCTTGTGTTGGGTTTTAGAGAGTCTGACACTTTAAGCTACAAAATAACACAACTTGGGGACAACCACAGGTAATCAACATGAAAATGCTTGCTGTTTTCATACTGCACAGATTCTCTGTTCAAGTCTGTGGGACAGCAGGCAGTGCTGCTGCACTACCCAAAGAGGTCAATATTTGAAGAGAGCTTGAAAAACTCAGAACCAGTGGCTAACCCTGAGATGCATGAAAGCTCTGAGATACAAAGAAAACAAATATTGTAATTATCAGGAATCTTTTTACCTAATCAAGCAGGGCCAGGATTTGCATTTCTGTGCTAAGTTTCCAACCCCTGAAACAAGTTCCTAATGTCAATATCTTGCACGTGAACAGTTATTTGCAGGCAAAACAAAGGCCATGCTGAAAAATGGCCTGAGCATCCAAACCCCAGCACACTGCTCTATGCCAAAAAGTCAATCTTTCTAAGCAGGGACTGTCACGGTAAGATAAAACATTGCCCCAAGGTCACTGTAGTTGGAATTCCCATCAGAAGGTTTTCATACCTGCCTTCAGACGTGTCTTGTGAGTACATGTTTCAGAGAAACAAAAAGATTACATTTCCTTAGAAAGGCAGAAGACTCTCTCTTCCTGCAGGGTCAGTACGTGGGCTTTTCCAAAAGGACTTAGTGGTGTGGAAGGATCAAAGCTGTTCGAAAAGGGGAAACTGCTGTTTGAACCCCAAGATCCTGACTGTGATTTTGGTAATGCACGTACCCTGAGTAGTAACTTTACAAGCTTAAAGATGATATTTTAAAAAGTAGATACTGTCTCTGGGCTGCCTTTGCTCTAAGAATCTCCTGTGTTGGTGAAACAAACTTGTGAAAGTGGGCACTAACTAACCCCCTCAAAGACTGAAATGTCTTTTAAAGCAGTTCTAGTTATTTAATGTACGGGCACTAATCTTTTCAGAGAGCATTCTGCCAATTTATAGGGAACTGTCATTTTTCTTTCAATATTTTAAGGTCACCAAACCACTCAAAACATTGAGCAATTGAGAGGAGGAAGAAAAAAAAAAGGTGATATTTCAACAATTTTAAGTTACTATTTGTATCACTCACAAATGTTGGGTTAAAGAAAGATTTTGAAAAAACAACCAAATCTCTAAGACCATACATCGTCTATCAAGAAAGGAGGAGGCACACCCCAAAGCAGGCAGAGGATGAGTTCTGTTCTTAGTTTTTACTCATTATGAATTATGTCCTCCATAGAGAGAGGTGAAGTAATGTTAGCTATGGCACATAATTGGCAAGGTGTGTTGTATTTTCCATCTTTATATTTTCACAGTCATATTTCAGCTCATGTCACTGCAGATAACTCCCTCTTTGACCCTTTGGCTTTAAATAGCAGAAAATACATCCCATGTTTTCCAGTGAGATAAACAGAAATTTGTCTTTTTTATTTCACAGCTCAGTCAATTTACGATCAGGGCCAAGCTGTTTAGCAACACACAGAAGAGGTACCCAATGGATGAACACTTGCTGCCTTCCTGCAAGTCAAGCCTGCCCCATGTCTTGAAGGCTTTGGCCCTGTTTCCCATGCAACACCAAGTTATTTTGCTTCTTCTTAAAAACAGCTTCTCATTTTTAATTGGCATGATTGAACTTTTTTAATAAGCTGAAAATATTTGGAGATCACATGGAAAAAAATTAAGCTAGCTGAATTAATATCAGAATGCAGACTTCTCTTTGAACTAATACACAGGTGCCTGCTGTTCAACTAAACATGTAAACATGAGCAAAGATGTGCTTGTGAGCATTGCAGGATTAATGCTCCAAGGTATGCATGAGTTGTACATAATTCCGCTCAGTGACAGGAGAACCACCTGTGCTGGTAATATCTACATTTTCACTTATCTGAGATACTCTTCTTCCCCTTCTGACACCTGATTGCCTGTGGCCTGGGCAGATCTCATTAAAGAGCTTTGGGTTGTCCCATGCTATCTAGTGAGGGGTCTAAAGACAAGACTCCAGTGCTTTGGAGGATGGATTGCACTGTGGAGTGGATTTGCAGAAGCACTGGAAGTCATGGGTGCCATGCTAACACCAAAACAAAACAACAGAGCTGCAGCACACTGTTCAGTAAGGGAGAAGGGATTTGTTTGCAGTGGGCACAATGTGTACATTGTGTAAGTCCAGAAAAGGCAGAAAGAACAGGGGGATATTAGTGTCCGACACGTGAAGTACAGCCTCTGTGCATGCCCAGCACTGAAGCATGCATTCAGACTGCTCTGGATGGGGAACGGAGCCAGGCAGATGTCAGCACCCAGCTTGTGCCAGCCAAGTGCTGATGGGTGGCTGTGGTGCCTCGGGCTCAGGGTGCCTGTCTCTGTCCTGGCCAGCCCCAGCACATCCCCACTGAGCTTCAGCATCACTTGCAATAGTGCCACACTTATACCCAGCAGTCCTGCCATGGTTGGAAAGCTCTGTGGGATCACCAGTCTCAGGAGGGATGGGACAGCCTCTGAAAGCCTGCCAGACCCCGCTCTGAAGTTTCTCATGTCTGAGTTCAGCTTGGGTGTGCGCACAGCCTTTGCTTGTTCTAGGCAATAGAAAGGCTGAGCCATTAGGGAGCTGGAAGGATGGCTTGCTCACAGACAGCTTTGGGACTGCCCTCCTTTCCTCCCTTTCTTTCTGTAGCTTTTTTCAGCAATTTATGTGGGGCTGACAGCACAGGATGGGGGAAGATTGCAACCACCCACTGGCAGCTCAGGTTGTGCCGATCCTGCACAAACACTCTTTAAATAGATTAATAGTGTTTGTGATCATGACTTGTACCGCTAAAATCAATTGATTTGTTTGTTACATGCATTTAAAAATACTAATATTTCTTTTCTTTTTTAAGTCATTAGATTTAAAATAAGTTGAAGAATGAACTTAATGGGAATTGACTGTAGGATGAATTAATTCTTGGGTCTCCACCCAATGCTGCTAGCTAATGGGTCAGGCGATTGTTGAAGAGAGTTGTAGCTGTTCATGCCAACAAGGAGCATTTTATTTAAACTACTTCCAAAAGGTCTTTCCTGATCTCACTACTGAAAACATACAGTGTACTTTTCCTGCTACTGTCTGACCTTTCCAGCCAGCTAGAGAAGGTAATGACTGCACATTAGGGTTTTCCTGCACCCTTTCAGTTACATAAAAGAGAGAAATCCTTGACATTGCCATCAGCCCACTGGCTAAGATCTGTTTTTACTAGGGAAGAACTGTTGTGCTTGTTCTGGTCATTGGCCAATGTGGGCTGAATGTCTCACAGCACATGGTGCATTGTTGTCAGTTCTGTTCCCTTTACCCTTTCCTTATCCTGTGTTTTCCTCCCATCCCCTGCAACAGCTTGGCAGAAGCATACATTTGCACTTTATCTCCTGCTTTGCTAGCTTTCTTCATCCTCCTGAAACAGGAGTGCTCTACCCTTCTATTTAGTATTTTGTGATGAGACAGACACCATTATCTTCAGCTAAAATATATACAAGAGAATCTGAGAAGCTCAGTCTTGTGTTGGTATCAAAGCTCACAATAAGATCTGGAATTTTTTACTGAATTTTAAGATGAAAATCGAGGCACAGATGCACACAGAACATTTAGGCTGAAAATAAACCAGAAAGGAAATAAAGAAGGGTCCAATTATTCCTGCAAAGTTCTGTCTTCTACAGATTGTATTGGATCACTTACAGAACTGTTCATCTTTGGGAATCCAGAATGGATGAGGTTGTGCCTTCCAACCTCTGTGTGTGCTGAGATTAGGCTGGAGCAAGACCTCCCTTGTCAGCATCCCCAGGATAACAGAGAGCTGTAAGGAGCCTGCTAAAGTGGTGCTTTCCATTGAGATCCTCTGCCAAAATTAGAAGTCCAGCACTAGTATTTGTAATCTAAAATTGGCAGGAAGACACATTTTCTCACATTTGTCCCATTTGGTAACAAAAATCGTGTTACGCTAAAACAGCATGACAGACAAGGTTCAGAGTGAACTATGTCTACACTCAACCTATATGCTGATGCTTCTAGGAGCTAGAGAAAAAGCTTAAAAAGGTGAGTGGTTTATGGAAAGCAGGCAGTCCGATGCAGATGTGATGAGCCTGTTCATCCATGAGCCACTCCATCAATACTGCACAAGTGCTGAGGTGCTTCCTACCTGGCTCAGTTCCTCCAGGCACTTTCTTTGTTTACCTGCTCATCTCCTAACTGCTAGTTTTGAAAAGCTGCTACATTTTTTTCTCCCCAAAGAGAACAAACTTATAAAATGGATTGATTTATGTAAAATATTTTATGATCAATCTTGAAAATGCATTCCCATCCCGACTGTGCTAGCTTCATATCCTCTGCATCATGTTTTGTATCCCACTATGAAGCAGAACAGCTTCAACTTTACAACAGTGAGGTTTTAAATAATCTCCCAGTAGTTTTTCATTCTTCATCTTGAAAAGAACTTTTGCTAGGTTAGAAATCATCCACTCAAAGGAAGAACAGAACCAAGTGCAAATTTCAACTCAGAACCATTTTCTGATGCAGTCCCACTCTTGCAGTTCTGTGAAATGGAAACCTGGTGTTGTGCATTGCCCCTTTGAGGAGGGGCTTCTGAGCAGAGAAACCTTAACTACTCGTTGTACTCTCCTTGTTTACCAGTGCATTTTTCATTATGCTCTACTTAAAATAGTGAGGATGTTGCTGAAGATAAGGTGGAACAGAAGGAGAAAGATGATACCACAGTTGGTCCCTGTGGCTTCTGTCTGTGCTGCCCCCGGCCTCTCCTTGTGGCTACACAGAAGCACTCAGAGCATTGCTTACCTACACTTAAAGGCAAGAGTTTCTGTTCCATGTTCAGATCTTCATAAAACACCACTAGCTCTAGAAAGCCTCATCTGCCAAGTCCACAGTTACAGTTCAACATTTTATGATTTACTTTGGGGAATCCTTTGACAGTGTGTAATTCCTGACTACAAGTTCTGTAATAAACATGGCCATATTTCTATGTTGATTTTAGAAAAGGTTGGATATAGTTGTACCATTTTCACTCCCCAGTTGCACCTGTTTTCTTTTTATTTGCTTCTTGAGCTCGTGTATTTCCCTCCCCTTTTGCTAAGGAGGATTCAGTTTGACTACTTCTAATTCCATTTGTAAATGTACATACAAGTTGCCTGAATAATACATTGTCTCCTACTGCCTTATGGAGAACTACCATTTCAGACAGTGAACATCCACAGAAATCAATACATAGAATAGCAGAGACCTGCTTATGCGTGCAGATTTGCAGTGCTCTAATAATAGCTGGCTGATGTTTGCACTGCAGGAACTTGCCTGTCTCTTCTGACTCATGTCCCCATGTTGTGCCATGCACTTATGGCACTGTTGTCATTTCAGGTAGCAGAGAAGCAGCGTTCACCTATGCCATCATCGCTGCCGGAGTAGCCCACGCCATCACGGCTGCCTGCACGCAGGGAAACCTAAGCGACTGCGGCTGTGACAAAGAGAAACAGGGACAGTACCACAAGGAGGAGGGATGGAAATGGGGCGGCTGCTCTGCCGACATCAGATACGGAATAGGATTCGCCAAAGTGTTTGTGGATGCCCGGGAGATTAAGCAGAACGCACGGACACTGATGAATCTGCACAACAACGAGGCCGGGCGCAAGGTAGGTCCCCCTGCACCCCTGGGACTCGGCCTGAGGGGCCCGGCTGTGTCCTGCACTGTGCCACGTGCTGCAGTGTGCTCCAGTGCCCAGGTCATGGCATAGTGGGCACACGGGCCCCTCTGCAGGGGACATGAGCTGGTAGGGCCATCTGTCTGCCAAACATTTATCTGAATGTTGCTTTCTGTAGTTGTAAAAAGCAAAAGCAAACAGACATTTTAACTGGAAAGTCAGATGGTTCTTGCGCTAAAAAACTCGCCTGCTACTGTGTGGGTGAATGGGATTCCCGTCAGGTTCAGACATGAACTTCTCACTCATTTAAAAAAGGATCATTTTCAACCCAACTGCTTAAACCTAGCTCTTTGTGAAAGGACTACCTCTAAAAGAGAAAAACACTTGAGCACAATGGCCACAGCCTCACTGTTGCACACATTCAGTTAGTGTTTTGCACGGCATTCCTCCCCTTCCCCATGCTTTGGGAGGGGGTGGCTGCCAGCAGCTCTCACAGAAGCAGCACTGGGGAAGGCAGGAACCCAGCAGCCCCACATGCATATGCCCTGCCTGCCCTGGCTTTGCTGCCTTTACCTCTTGCTGTGTGCCCTCATCCAGCCCTGGCCCAGCACAGGAGTGATCATCTCGCTGATCCCATCTTCCACAGCCTCCTGCTTTCCTAGCTCTGTTTTACTTTCTATGCTGCTTGCAGTTCTGTGCATTAATCCTCATTTTAGCATTATCTTAGTGTGACTTAGAAGCAAATGGGAGAAGGAAGTTAGGAGCAGCAATTAATCTGTGGATACTATTTTTGTTGTGGTAATTACCTGTAGGCTGTGAGATATCTCCACTTCGGTGCATATGCTGGAGCAAAGCGGATGGTATTGAAGATAAGCCATTTCTAACACAAACGGATTGGAACTGTTCTTTCTTGGGTAGTGTGACTGTAGTAATTTTATAGGTCAGATTATGTCCTCTGTCCCTGGAGGATTTTGAGAAACTTGTAGATGCGGTACCGAGAGACATGGTTTAGTGGGCATGCTGGTGATGGGTTGATGGTTGAACTGGATGGTCATAGTGGTCTTTTCCAGCCTTAATGATTCTATCTTTCTTACACTACCCAGTATCCCTTGTGCTGAGTTCTCGCTCTCTATGGCAAACATGGTACTTCAAACCATCAGCAGCCTTAACAGTGAATACTGAGCATAACTCCAGGGCTGACGATTAATATTGGTGAATCAAATGACCTGGAATTCAGTGAATGTATTACTTGGCTTCTGATGGAATAAAGATGTGTATGGAGGAGCCTAGTGGAACATCAAGACCCCCTAAACTTCAGTGGGAGAACTATTTTCCTGAAAGGGCTGCTTTTACTCAGTAGGTGACAGCAGTAAAACATTTGCAGGATGTGACACACCAACCTATAAGGACTGAACATACAAATGGAATGAGCTGCTATCTTTAAAATTGGTTCAAACGTAAAGCCCAAAGATATAGCAAAAAAAAAAAAAAAGCCAAAACAACAACAAAAAAAAACCAACCACATGTTAGTTTCAGTACTTCATTGCGTTTTTAGCTTCATTATCACCTAGGCATGGAATCAGGGCAGAGGAGGAACTGGTCAGTGCAAAAGCATCCAGCAGCCTCCCAGGAGACACGAGCTCCTTGCTTCTCACATAGGTGTGCACAGTTCTCTTTCCTAAAAGAATATGCCTGGAAGATTCAGCTCTGCATATTGTTATCTGGGAGAACAGTGGCTGTGCTATCTCTGGCGATCTGCCATTTCTCCAGCAGGCTCAGGAACTGTTCTGATCTGGAGATATTTCTACGCTTCTTCCTGCATCCCTTACAGAGCAAAATTACTGATCTTTGTTTGAACAAATCTCTGCTGGAAATCTTCAGGGAAAAGAAGGAGTAACATGACTGAGGAGAGGCACGTTACACCACCAACCTGTAGAGAATGAATAAATGATGTTTTTGCTAGAGAGATTCCTTTCAGGCTTTTCACTTATGTGAAGATCACAGTATTTAGAGACAATTGGCAGAGAGAGGCCATTACAGATATTTGGCAAGCCAGGTCTCACAACCTAACCCTTTCCCAACAAAGACGGTCTTGTTTTGAGGTGGAACTCTTTCTTTTGGAGCAATATGGATCTTATCAGCCTCCACACAATCTATTCTTGGTGGCTTTCCTATGGGCTATAAATTCTTGTCTAGTTTTACTTGCCCATGGCGAGGTTTTTGATGATATATATGCACCTAGGAGACAGACTGGCACCTACTGGGCTTCCAAAAATAAACTGGGTGTTCAGTTCTCATTGATTTGTTCACCTATAGGCACTGCTACTGTGTTCAAAAGTCAGCCTCTTCTACATCTTTGTTCTTGCAGTGTGAAACTGCACTGCGTGCTGTGCCCCACTCTGCTGTGTGCTTATGACCAACCTGTGAATCATATTCAGAGGTGGGAACATCATGTAAGGATCACTGAGTCCAACTCCCATCTCTACACAGGACTATCCAAAAGTCAGGCTGAGAGCTCTGTCCAGACGCTTCTTGAACTTCATGAAGCTCAGTGCCGTAACCACTACCACTAGATGCAGGTGACTCAGGATGTGCTCTAGTGCATCCAACATGTGTAATACATGGTTGTCTTCTTAAGTGTCACCAGTCCATTCATGTGCCCCACCTCAGCAAGCAAGGGACAACAGACTTTGCACTGCAGCAGACATGACTGCTGGGCTTGCCAGGAAAACTAGGCACAGGTATGGCTGCATGGTGCAAAGTCACACAGAGTTACCAGAAGCGATCTCTTTGAAGACCTGCATTCAAGACTTTTCACCTTATAGTCTTGTTTTACCCAGGCAGATGTCTCTCTGGTGTCACTGGTTCCTGCAGAATTAGCACCCATGATTCCTCCCTCTGCTGCAGGATGAAGTAGTTAAGTTTTCCGTGCTATTAGAAACCAGAGAGGGCTCTGACTCTCCATTTCTCTTGTCTCTCCCCAGACTAGCTGGCCTCTGCTGTGTAGCACATCCACAGGGCTCCGAACTTCCTCATCTACTCAGAGGGGAAGGGGCAGAGTTCAAATCAGAGGTTGCATACACCCTACTAAACCGACTCCAAGTAGCTTGAGAAGCCTTGCTTCATTTGTCAAACCTATTGGAGAACAACTATTTCTGACCTCCAGAAACAGAGTCCAGGGTGTCTTTCCTCTTTGAATTAGTATTTCCTGAAATGCTGATTCACTGCAGGAAGAAGTAAGCAGGACAGGGAGAACAAGAGGAGAATTCATAACAGCTGGGTCAGAAAAGGGAGATAAAGCTTGAATTAATTTAAAGGCATAATCCTGATTTGCCCTGCAAACTTCCATGTGAGGGGTCATAATTGCAAGACTGAATTGTCTGTTAGCAAATTTGTCTTCTCAAGTACAAAGGTAATTGAATTACTGTAAGTAACACAATAATGTACGTCTGAGGGATGTTTATGCTCCAGGAAATAAAAATGTTATTCTCCCAGTTTATTCTGCTAAAATAGCAAAGCAGGTACTGAAATGTTCTACGTACTTTGGCCGTATCATTTTCATTTCAACAGCATGACATGGTACATGACCAGATTGCTCTCTCCTCTCTTTTTCTCTGTGACATTGAAATTCCACGAATGGCATCTTGCATCAGCGTTACATCATATTAAGTATAATGTAATATTATGAGTCACTCTTATAAATCATGGCCACGGGCTACGTTAGAAGGGTTTTGCAATTCAAGAGCACATCAAGGTGGATTTTATTCAGCATTTCTTGTTGGAGGCATACATAGATGCACTAACTTTGCAGCGCATCTCCATCCTCTGAATCAGTAGCATCTCAGCTTTCATTTTCAGCTCCAGAGCATATAGATGTGCCAAACATGCCTGATAGTGTTACAGCACATACCAAGCAAAGCTACCAGAAACCAGGAGGTGTTTCTAAAGTGGGTCATGCAATAGTCATAACAAACTGAAGTGTTTAGTGTTGTATTCTTTAGGGAAGGCTTTAATAAAGGTGAGGTGAAACTTGGGCATTTGAAAAACATGGAGTTTAGGAGTTTTTCTGAGCTATTCTGTAAAGCCCATGCTTATGATGCTCAGCCCTTTGTGAGCATCCCTGGCCTCAGGCAGCTGCAGCCACTGAACTTTGCTGAATCTCTTCCAGTTCTCACACAATGACATCACCACATCACTGCCAGAATTCAGCTGTCCTCTAGAGGAGATAGTTTATTCTGCTTCATTCAAATATGTTTTCCTTTAACTAAACTATTAACCTGCTACAAGAAGTATTCCAAAACACTAATTCTTGCAGATGAAACTTTTAAAAGGTAGTAAGCACTAGCTCATTGTCAGAAAAGAGACTAATAAAATAGGCTACCAAACAATTTAGCCTCTATAATTTTTCTGAATATAGGCACGAAGTTCTGGAGATTTAATAGCTCTGGCTGACCTTGGCCTTGATGTGCATGCACAGGCTCTGGTCCTGTCTGTGATGGGGCCATGGTAGGCAGTGAGGCATGGCAGCCCACAGCTCTGGGTTGTGCCTGGGGATGGCTCCAACCTCCTGATGCTCGCTGCCTGGTGAGCGCAGCGCCAGCAGGGCACCGTTGCTCATCCAGGAGGACAGCAGACCTGTAGTGATGCAAAAAATTACTAACCACATGTACTCACCAGTTGAATTTGGCCTGAAACAATCTCAGCACATATCGCTGGTTTGTAGTAACCCAAACCATGTATTTCTGTATTC
Organism: Cyrtonyx montezumae; assembly: GCF_038088225.1. Lineage (NCBI taxonomy): Eukaryota > Metazoa > Chordata > Aves > Galliformes > Odontophoridae > Cyrtonyx > Cyrtonyx montezumae. The sequence goes on from NW_027072067.1 coordinate 7,377,482, forward strand.
AGCTGCTTCACAACTCCCATCAGAAAGAACTTCTCTAATGGCACACACACACCGGAATAAAGCTTGCTTGTGTCTGGAGCTGCTGAAAATTACCATAGACTCCAGAGAGTCTAGGAGACCAGCTTGGAGCAGAACAGCACTGGGTGAGGCTGCCCTGATACTCCTGGCACCAGCAATCAAGTGATATTACAGCATCAGCAGCACAGCCTGTTTCTTGACGCCCAGAACTTAACGGTGCCCTTGGAATTGCACTTACTATTTTCCAGTTGTTTTTCACTGTCTTTTTTGGCACAGCTACAGAAGTGTTCCTGATTTTTGCATTCAGAAGCTTCTGGGTTTTAGAACTAGGGATGCTCTTTAAATACAAAAATGATTAACGTTTTTCTTCTTTATTGTTGGATTCTATCTAACACTGAAACAATCACAGCTGCAGTACATGCCCGATTTAGAGGGGCTAAAAGTTGGAAAGCATTTTTCAGCAATAACTTCCCATGCCTAGTTACCAAGTTCAGATCCTGCAGATTGCAACATGCACAGGTCTGGCTAATGGCAGTGCACACTCAGGTGCTCGCTCCTTTACATCCAGCTCCCCTAACTGCTCCCTCTCTCACCTGCCCCACTGCCTGGCACCACAGCATAATTAGAAAAATAGAGTTAGCTGCAGAAAAATCCTTCCTGGCAATTTCTTTACCATACAGTTGTTGTGGGGAGCAGGATTTCCAGCAAGAGCAAGCCCAGTGCACTGAATGGGAAAACTCTCATTAATGTTGGTGGGAGCACAGGACAAAGATGAATGCTTCCAAAAATCCCATCCCTACTGAGTGCTTGCAGTGTGCAACAAGACACTGCTGGGCAGCCTCCTAGGTGTGAAAAAAAACCCAATACACAGCTGTGCACTCTTACAGTATTTTGGTTGTATTTGAAAGGATTAAAGTTCTATTTTATAGCTTCCCAATTTTTTTTAGATAATAGTCTTAAAACAAGACCAAACTTGACAGACAAGCTCTGCATCTTCTCAACAACCCAGAGGGAAGATAAAGGGAACATTAATGTTAGGCTAAATTATGAGAGGGAACTGGACTGCACAAAAAACTGTAATCCAGAAGAATGAATTTTCATTCCACTTGTCCTCCACTTTCAGCTAATCAGAAATTGTGATACATAGTCCTCCTTGTATTTTGGCTTTTAACTCCCTCTTATATCTCATGTGGTTGAAAGCTGAATTCCTGATTTATGCTGAAGATTAGGGAATGATAAATGCTATCACTTGCCTGCAGTCGCAATTTTAGAGGGTTCTGGCATTATGAGCAAAACATGCATTTCATGTATGTGATTACTAGAGCTGACAATCTGCCATGCTGCTGACAAAGATAGCTGGGTCTGAGGGCCAGGGTCTGTTAATAAATAACAAAGATCTCAAATTCCAGATTTAGTATCACCCACCTTTTATAACTGAAATAATCGGGTGCTTGCTCAGACCATTAATTTGCTTAGCAAAGCCACTGGATGAGTCTCACATTTTTTGACATTCTCTAACTTAATTCAGTCTTTCTGTCTGGACTGTTACCAACACTTCCCACAGTGTGTACATCTGTCATTCAGAACCCAGAGGGGAATATAATAGAAAATAGAGCAAAATTAGTTGCAGTATAGGTTATTCAGGACTCCCTGAAAGATTCCTACAGTTTTCAGTACCTTTGGTTGAGATTCTCAGCTAAGATTGCTGATTTGAAACAAACATATTTGTCACACTTCATACCGATATACTTGCATAAAGCTATCAGTTCTGTTTGTGTCCTTCATATTGCAGTTCAATTCTTCTAGCAAAGTATAGCCATTCAGGTTTTTGCTGTAATTCTGCAAACCATGCTGCGTCAACAGGGACAGAAACTGGAATCTTCTGCATTTATAACCCAGTTCTCTGGAGCTGAAAGTACCTTTAGAAACATTCCCAAGAGCCTTGACATGGTGAGTCAGCAATGTGAGCACACACAGTTGGGCTAAGCAGAGACATTTGGAACAATGCATAGCAGAGGTTTTGGAAAAGATGGAAGTTAAACCAAGGTTTGGTTTAAGTGCTATATTAGACAGCTGGTGACAGAAAACTCTGGAATTGCAAGGCCCTGAAAGACTCACACAAAGCAATAATTACTAGAATTTGCCGTACAAATGGAGCAGACATCTGCTTTAATGGAATTTCCAGATATTTTGAAGTAAACAATTAAATGATCGATTCAGTGAAGAACAACCTTTTAGTTCAAGGACACAAACAAGGCCTGTTTGGTCCTGGAAAAGTGTATCATGAATCTATTAAAGGATGAGGGTTTCAGGTAATTGCAGAGAGGACGCTTGGCTCTGCTATGGCAATTAGTGCCAAAAGGCACTAGTATTCATTTGCGTTAGGGCCGGTTATTGAAATGACCCTGAGCCTTCTGGTGCTTAAAAGTGTGCTGTACCACGTAGACTGCATTTGGTCCCCTGGGACAGACAGAATAAAAGCATCAGTAATCACAAACTCTAAATAAAATCCAAGCCAGCATTTATAGCTAGTTGCTGTAGCAGTAGGCTCTCTTTGTAGCATCAGCTGGTGGCCTGTTAGGGACACTAGCCTTGCCTTAAGCATACTAGATCTTATAAGAAATGAAAGACTACATGCTGGTATGAGTACAGCTATATGTGTTCTTACAGGACTATTCACACGTGAGATTTTAATTGAGTCGTAACAAACAGTTATCTTTGGGTGTATAAATCCTACAGTCATAAAACTGTTGTCACAGAACAATAGTTAATGCATAAAGAGTTTCAATAAGGAATCTAGAATATTTGTCGAGAAGGCTTGGATTAAGACCTTGGTTAAAAAAGAAAATATCCAGAAAACATAAACAGTGAAACAGTGGAGATAGTCTCCTGCATAAGTTTGTCTTATCAGCAGTGGCAGACTCCTTGCAAATTGCCCCTGGGGTCCAACAGGGAGAACATGCGTGCTGCCACCTGGAGCATTTATAGGATCTTTCTCCTCCCTGTGATCTTTCATTTTTGTGTAAGTTGCTTCACTCTGTCATTTATTATGTTTGGTTGAAAATACTATAGATGTTCAGCTGTTACCAGTGAGGTATAAGAAGATAGACAAGCAGAAGAGAGGCAGGCATCAAATAAATGCTTAAGCTCCATTTTTTCAAGAAATTGGCCTGAGAAGTTGGCTTTGCTACAGTTGGAAAACGTTTAGGCTAAACGGTGTAATCTTCAAATGTTTTCTGGATCATAATGGATACAAATAACTCTACTAAAGAACACCACAGCATTAAGGTACATATTTTTAATTCTTTTTAGTGGAGTTACAGTTCATAGAAAGGTTCCCCATAAAGGCTTATTTATAAAATTAATATCTGATTAATATGTTGAATGTGAAACAGATGTCCATGGTTTCTGTTGTTGATGGGTTTCTGAATGGGTAAAGCTGGTGTTCACAAGCTGTTTTTACAAGCATCCTATGATATTATCAGCAAAAGACCTACAGCAAGTCTTTAACCCTCTGTTAAAAAATATCAGTGTTGATTAAAAGACTCAATTAATAGAAAATAAATGGATTATTAAGAGGAAACATTAATAGTATTGTTGGATGTTGCTTTTTAAGTCATCTATAAATAATACACAGTTAGTCTGATCTGTTAGCAAAGAGCAAAAGCTATGTCTGGTATGGAGAATGAGCTGGCTGAGGGTAATAATGTGGTTCAATATGATACTTTTAAAGTGAAATTCTGTTAATATGTGATTACTCACTTGTTAGATAAAAGCTTCAACTATTGCTAAAATATCTGTTATGATGAAAAAGAGAAAATCTTAGTATGCAATACAGAAAGCCACTTAGACTGCACTTGGAATTATAAATAAAATAAGGAAATTTCACGTTCTTCTGCATTGGAGGAAATTTTCATTGACATCAGGCCAGAAGATCCATGTTAAAATTCTTGGCTTGGACACGGGCATGCTAATCTTGGCAGCTGCTAAGCTACAGAGATAGGCTCTGCTGGTAGGATCTTATCTCTGATAAGCGGGAGCTATCTGAAAACATGGAAGCATGGATCTATTGTCCCAACTGCAACTGGAGGGGGAAAACTCATAGGTATATAACTTGAAAGTCTTCCTTGTTGAAGAGTTATTCCCACCATAATTATGTATCCAAGAATCAACACCATGCTATTTTATGGTGTAAATATTTTGACACAAAGTGATGTCTCCCTGTGAACCAAACATGAAGATAACTGGTGCTTCTTTCTGGGCTGAAGGAGTTCCTTAAGAAGTTAAGCTAGGAAACACAGAGTTTTTATAAAGGCAATACCGACACATTAGTGTAGAAGTACTTTGAGATCACCTGAAAAGCTTGATGGAAAGGTAAATCATCCACTATTTACCAAATACGCTGGCTTAGAGAACTGAAATTAATTTACTTTTAATCATGAAAAATACACCTTGCATGGTATTATTTGCTGTGTACCTAACAGTTAACTCTCGCAGTCTGGAATCTATCTAAACAAGCCTGTAATTGTGTACGGGTATTGGTTAAAAATATTTGGAAGCAATATGAAGTGATATTATTTTGCAACTCTCGCCAGTATCTGGCTTTATTAGTTTAGCACAAGAGGTGTTTTCTGATGAGTTGTCTGGAACAAGGAAGGCTGTTCGGTTTCTATCACAATTTGGAAGCTTTTCTCTTGACAGCTTAAGCATTTGTCAAAATGCTCTACCTGGGTGCTCCCAATTCTTTATTATTCAGTGCCAGCACCAATTCATCTGGGTGCTTCACTACCAGTGGGGAGAGTTAAATGGAAGATGAAGTTTAGTGGGAATGAGTCAACCCTGTATCATCCCTAAACTGTGTGTACATTAGCTGTGACAAGGATAGATTTGAGTTGTGTCATTTCCTGTTTTCCCTACCTTATTTTTTTTGCTTCTTCTTTTACCTCAGCATTGAAGTATTACTCAGGCTGCATGATAGCCCAAAGCGATGGCATTGACTTCCCTGACTAGTGGAGCAAGGCTGTAACAGAACCTGAGTAACCCCTAAGACTTTAACCCGTTGTGTTCTCAACTTGAGGAAGATGAATACGTTTTAGTTCATCTTATCTAGGAGTACTTCCAATTAATTCCTAAATTGCATCCTACAATGTAAACTGTAGACAGTATTTATTTGTTATTGCTATTTTTTTAAAGCATACCACCCTACATCTTGATGCGCTGACATTTAGAAGCAAGTAAAGATCACCATCCCAAGATCCAAGCTGAAAACAGATTCACAGGACATAGGAAGTTAGAAGGATTATATTGGCTGTGTTGTCTGGGTCTGCAGATATCACTTGGTCAAGATTTAGCTGACTTCATTAGTCTCTGGTCCGTACACTGAGCTCATAGGCTGAATCAAGATTAGGGAAAATGACATTTTTAATATTCATCATCTTTCAAATACATGACACGATACTACACAAATCACAGGCCTGTTTCAGAAGTATTTTGGAGTGATTTTTAATTTGTGACCAGAATGTAAGGAAAGTACATATCATGTAAGAAGAAATGTTATGTTGATAACATGTGCAAATACAGAAAAACTGCTCTCATTTTCTTCATAAATCATCTTAGTGTCAAGGAACGTTATGTTTCTGCATTTTCAAGACACCTTCATCATCACCTTTTATTCCCTTTTGGCATGAACAAACTGTCCAATGTCTCTTTTTACAGAGGAAGATATGTACTATAGAAAACCTAAATAGTGATAAGAAGGTGAACTAGATAATATAACCAACAGCTCTATCCATAATTCTGTAGTATCATCATCCCATTTTCCAGTCTATTTTAGCTTCATTATGCAGGTAAATCTAACAAGAAGAGTCAGTATTTCACAAGCTATAATCCTTCATACCCACTGTGTCAGTTTTGCTTGAACAGCAGCGAATAATGGTCCTAGATAATTTTTCCCTTAACCTTAACAATCTTGTTTCAGTCTGGGGTTAGAAATTCATACTTTCACTTATACAAAGTATTAATTCACATAGAATCGTATAATCTTTTAAGTTGGAAGAGGACCTTTAAAGATTGTCCGGTCCAACTTCCCTGCAACGAACAGGGACAACTACAGCTCCATCAGGTGCTCAGAGCCTGTTCAGCCTGACCTTGAGTGACACCTGGGGACATGGCATCCACCACCTCTCTGGGTGACCTGTGCCAGCACCTCATCACCTTTATTGTAGAAACTTCTTCCTTATTTCCAATCTAAATCCTCCCTCTTTTAGTTTGAAACCATTTCCCTTTGTCCTGTCTCATGGACTCCACTAAAGAGTCTGCCCCCTTTCTCTTTTAGATATTGGAAGGCTGCTCTCAGGTCTCCCTGGATCCTCCTCTTCTCCAGGCTGAACAGCCTCAGTTTTTGAATGGCTCTAAGAAATTGAACTATAGTCTAATAATTGTAGGTGAAAGCACATTAAAAGAAACCTTTTTTTTTTTTTCCCAGAACTGTTTTTTCCAAGCTCCTTCTTCTGACTGATTTTTAAACTTCCTACATGATGACACTTACTTGGCACTACATTGATACAGTCTAATCTTAAGTGATAATGGGTCTCCCAAGAGTTATTTTTTTAAATAGCAAGTAGTTTATCAAACACATTGACAGCTATGTTTTCAAATTATTTCCTTTTTTTTTCCTGTTAAAATACTTTTCTTGGTTTTAAATAGAAAAATCTATAGAAACAAAATACAAGTCAGACGAGTCTTGCAGACAAACGTACCAAAAAGGCATCACAGCAGTAACCACTCAAACTCTCAAGCTGATTTTCAAGTACAGTGTGTTTGTCACTAGCAACTCGGAAAACCAAAAATCCTACACCAAGAACTCCCAGTCTCACAACCTATTTGACAAGAGTAGGAACAGTGCTTTAAGTCCATTTCCTGGTATAAAACTTTATCTAAGCATTAGCTTAGTAATTCATAGTTGAGAAAAACTTTTATAAAAGGACTTCCTGCTAACAGAAGGAAAGGTGGGGAAGAAAGTTTTGTATTTACACAGAAAACTTTGTCACCAGCCATATCCCTTAAGAGCATGTGAAACTCAGCTCCTGGTTCCAGCTCATGAATTAATGGTTTCGTTTTACATTTTGATGACCAGAGAGAGAGAAGGGCGCAGGTACTTTCTCTCTGGGGAAAACAGGAATGTGGTCATGAGAGACGTAAAAAGGCAAGGAATCCCACAGACTACCAGCTTGTAGCTGTTATCAGATACGATGCAAATGGAGGGGGTGAGGGAGAATACCTGGCAGGAGACCTGCTCTGAGGAGGGACTGCCTGACGTGGCAGTGTGGATTTCTTTGTGTATCATTCCTTTCAAGTCGATATCAGATTTTGTTGAGCTATTAACATCAGGTGTTGCCACATCGCACCCACTATCTTCACAAGCAGTATCTTGATGAAGATAAATAAAAACTGAAGAACCTTATTTGACTTTCAGGGACCATGATTAGATTTTTGGAGCTGTCAGAGAAAACTACTGAGGAATGAGCAAGCAGGATACATACTTCGAGCCACATACATGGAATCCACTTTTGTAGTTGCTTTTGCAAAGCCGAGAGGTTTTGGCAGAAGCTTATCCTAGGAACAGTTAGAATGGGATATAAGGTTTTTTCCTAGAAGAACTCCTCAGTGGCAGAAAGCAGAAGTATCATGACACCTTGTTTTATTTCAAAGAGCTGTCCCTGCAGTTTGAAGAAAGGCAAGGGCCATGCCTTGTGGTTAAATTTGAGAAGAGCATTTAATATAGTGTGAGAATCTGTCTCATTGTATTTCTGGTGCCCTTCCTATCCTGTGCCCAACTATTTGTCAGAAATAACACTTGTGAAAGGTACACTGTAATAATTGTTTTCTACTGCTATTTGGTTTTTGGTCTCAGAAGTGGTGATAAATAGATTTAATGCATGGCAAGTCCTGAAAGTTAACACAACTAAAAATAATAGGAGAATGTATTTTTGCTTCGTTCCTCTCAGCTTTTACTGTTGCTCTAAGACTAGTGTTCATTTGCTATTCTGCACAACATCAGTCATTGAATGAAGGGTGCTAGGTCTTCCATCCTCTAATTTAAGTGATGCAACTTACCAAGGGAAAGAAAATCTCATTCAGCTTGTGCATGCTGACAGCAGTACATGAGTGGTGTGACCATACTGAACGACTAACATCTATATTTTTCTTTACTCACTTGATATATTGTGGAAATAGAAACTGTGTTTAGAGAATAATTGCTGCAAGTGGTCATCTACTTTATGAAGCTGAAGTAAAGGACAACTAATATTTCAGGTGACATAGAATCAAAACAATTATCAAACTCTATAATGAAAAGTAAGGAACCTCCTGCTTTGTGGGAGTGTGCAAAAGGTTAAATTTATGAGAGAACAAAATTTATGAACACTTTGTGTGAAAAGGAGGTAGAATTTGGAAGAAGTGTTTCTGAACTTTAAAATATTGAAGGTAAATGGTTGCATTGGGTAAAGGCCGAGATGTTTCCAGCATTCTGTCATTTATCACCATTCTCTTGGCCATCCTCATAATTAGTCCTCAGAAAAACAGTTTGCGTGACTTTCTTTAGACAGGTATTTCTAGGAAAATGTAATGGTGATGTGATTGGTATATGATTGGTTATGTTCTATGCTGATCCTGGCCATTTTTTATTAGAAACAGAAAATTTCTTATGAGAAAAAAGGTTTAAACTACCAATGATAGTAGTATTCCGGGGTAGTCAGTGTAACAAATCTGTCTGATGCTGACTTCAGTTTCAGATATTATTTCACACAGATTACTAATGAAAAATATGAGGAAAAGCCATCATTTGACTGTGCTGATTAAGGCCTTGATGATACAGTCAACTGAAATATGAAAGACTGTCTGGAACGAGTCACTTTTAGTATGGGACACCGTCAATTCCAGACTCATTCACAGTTAGTTTGCCATAAGATATGCAAAAAATGTTTTGTTTCTACAGAACACATTTTACAACAGCTCCATTAATATCGCTACTGGACATCCACTGCTGGTAAATAATCTCTTCTGTTCATCTATATTCTTGCCAACTTTGGATTTCCATGTTGGTACTTTTAAGATGCTGTTTCTCACACTTTTTAAAGGTTTCATAGGGTTTATTTTTGGCAGCAGTTTTCCTTTTACACTTTCTCACGTTCGTTTTTGGTTTTCCAGTAGAAAGGCACTAAGTACTATTTTTGTTTTCCTCAAATTTCAGAGCTCTAGTGTTAAGACAGTCCTAAACAAGTTACTTAAATGGTAGCATTGTTTTAAGATTACTGTCACACTTAAATGAAATTAGTGGCAGAGAAAATTCCTATTTCTTTAATGAGATAGAGACAGCCCTTTTTCAGCCTGCATGTGCATTCTCTGCCTCTTTCTTGGAGAGCAGCTTATGAACACGAGGGTGTTTTATACAGTCTGCGAATGATAGGACAAGAGGGAATGGCTTTAACTGGAAGAGAGGAGAGTTAGGTTAGAAGTTAGGAGAAATTCTTTAGTCAGAGTGTGGTGGGGCACTGGCACTGCTTCCCAGAGAGCTGTGGGTGCCTCATTCCTGTAGGTGCTCAAGGCCAGGTTGGATGGGGCCCTGGGCAGTCTGAGCTGGTGAGGGACATCCAGTCCATGGCAGGGGTTGATGCTGGATGGGCTGTAAGGTCCCTTACAGCCTAAGCTATTCTGTGAATGCCTATTCTTGCTCTAGTCCCTACTGTCAGTTGCATTAGATATCATTTGCTTGTCAAATAAGTTAATTTGTTGACAGACTAAATAGCTTTATTATATTAGCTTAGAACATTGTTCTACTCAATGAATCCTTTTGCATTTGCATTGCCTTAGCCCTCTAATGTGATTCCTAAAGTTTGAGGAATTTTACAATTGCCTCTCTGAAGTTAACATAGATATAAATCCTCATCTGCCATGAATTGAAAGGGGCAGGTGTGCTTCTGCCCAGTGGCCTCTCCAGACCATAGCAATGCTGTGACCACTCTCTAAGTCCTTCCATGTTCTCCTCCGGAGTGAAACGTTCACACAGTTTTGCCTGTGATTGTGTTTTCTCTGATCTACAATAGAGATGCATCTGCAAGCACTTTTTGGAGACAGGTATTTCCTGATCCAGGTGATGCAATATCAGATTAAATTAAGAGAGTTTATAGCCCTATGGGATATGGGGGAGAATCTCTCCCATGAAATAGAAATCAGCATCTGCTGTCTCTCTGTTTGTATGTGCTTCACGCATAGACTGGAGTTGAAGTTACTTCTGGTGCTAAACTAAAGGATCTCTGGTCTCAAACACTGTGGTATTGGTACCATGCTGTGAGGCAGGATTTAGTGTCTGTGAGAAATCCTGGTGATGAGGAATGCCCTGCAGGTGTGATGGCTGAGTATATTTCATGCTTTAAGTCAGGACAGCTTTGAGTGCTTTAGCATGCTGGTGAAGCGTTCTGCCTTAGCATTACCTGTCCACATGGGAAGGGGGCACTTGGGGCCCCAGCCTGATCTAGAAGATGCATTTAGGGAGCCATCTGTGCTTTGATGTTGGACACCCAGGGAGGTACAGAGCACTGACTGCCTCAGTGATGATACAGAAGGGATGCTGAGCTGAGAAAACCTATTGGGGCAACCAGCTTTCTGGCAGTGTCAGCCGTGCAGCCACCTCTACGTTTGCTGAGCCCCACACAGCCAATCCCCTGTAGTTTCTGCTGCTCCAAAGGCTCTCCAGCGCTGCAGCTTCCCACCCTCACCTGACACACCCTACACATTTTCTATAAAACTAAATGCAAAGAAAGAACATGTTACGTTCCTTATGGCAGTGCCCAAAGGTACTATATCTGAAGATAACATCAACAGAGAGAGCCAGCGCAAGTTCTCTTCACACAAACTATTTCCCAGAGGCTAATGGCAAAGGAGAGAGAGGGAGAGAAACAAGTACTGACAGTTTACTATAGGAACTCAAAGAAAAAGTGGACAAGGCTAAAAGAACTCCAGCTCTTTGTTAGCATCTAATCCAGTTTAGAGCACTCACTGGTGCATGCACTTACTTTCCATGGCTGGCGGACCTGGATATCGCCATTTGATAAGAAACAGAGGAACTAGATTTTAAATATTTCACCTCATACACTTTAGGAAAATCAGTCTATAACGTAAAGTCTTAATCTAATGTGAAAAATATGAGCTGCTGGTAAAACCTTTTGAAGGAACAAACCTTGTTTTCAAAAGGTTCAGTGTTTCCTGTTTTTAACACAAACCAAGTGCTGAAGTGAAGGGGTAGAGTGCTTCTTTTGGCTCATGAAAACCGTGGAGAAGGCCTCCTGTCCCTATCCAAAGAGTAATTTCAAGAAGAGTCCAAGTACCAAATATCACAGTGCAATGAAATTATCAAATCACCATTACCAGCTTTTGCTGAGGACAGATGGTTCAAACTACATGTAGCCTATTTTCTAAATGCCATATAAATCAATTAATCTCCAGTTGAATTTGCAAAATGCTGCACCGAAAGAAACTACAAGGAGGATATATGCACAAGAACAAAACCCGCAAAAGGGTTTGTGAGTGGGAGGCAGAGTCTGGGCTTGAGGAGACAGAGATGGAAAAGAAAGTTTGATGGCAGAGTGCAGTAGACCCAAATTAGGCAGTTGTGATTTTAGCGAATTGCCTCAGAAATGCAATCCCAATAGGTGCCAATAGAAATGGGAGAGTTAGCTAGAACATCTTAGGAAGCATGTAAAAAAAACCAGAAAAGACATCAAAACTCTTTTCCATCTGTCTGTCTGTTCCCTGCCTACACCTCCAAGTGTTTTTGGTCACCTAAAAAGAACCCACAGTACTTGGGCTCAACTGGTGTTGGTCAAACTTCTCATCTTTGGGTGAAGAGAGACCCTTTTATTCTAACTGCCCATGCCCAGCCTCAGATGAGGCCAGAAATCCAGCGGCTGACTGGGGATGGCATTCTGTCACCTGGAGCAGAGGGCCAGCACATGACACACAGTCACTGTCTGTAAGTGGGATGGTAATGAAATGCACCAAAAAGCAGTAGAAGCTATTTACACTCTAGGAAAAAAAGCCCTACCTGGATACATGACATTAGGCCATGATGTGGTTTGTATTAATGTTTCAAGTCAATTTGGTGCATCTGACTGTTAGAAATATTTTGTTGTAAGTTTGAACATCTGAGCAAATATAAGGCCAGACACTTGAACACAAGCAGTGATTGAATTAGGACCAAGAAATGTATCCCTGGCTAGTTTCAAATTAAAAAAGGAGAGCTTTTAAAAAGGTACAAATGAGACTAAAAGAATTTATGTTATTTTTCCGGTTACTGTGCTATAACTCCTTTTCCGTCTCCTAATCCATCTTCTGAGCATACTACCTTATGAATGAGTGAGCAATAAAAGAAGTATGCAGTGGCTGAAACTTAAGATAACAAGATAATGCAAAACGTAAGCCAAAGGTTGAGCAGAGCTGCAAGTTAAGATGTAGATTTGAATATAAAAATTTCTTGCATCTGAGTTTTACGGGCAGTCATTGGGTGGACTGCTTGCCTGGAAATTTAATTGTAAAACAGTAGCACATAACATGACATTATACAGACTAAGTTCATAAACATCAAAATCTTAGATCTGTACTTTCCAGGGGTTTTAATCCTGTACTGACACACTTCACTGGATGGACTAAGATAAAACCAAAGCCATTTTAATGCCTTTGAAATCTCCTTTTTCATTGAAGAGGGGCTGAGGAGTTAACAAAACAGGTACATACTAACCTAAGGTTAGGTAATAGCATTAGTGTACGTCAGTTACATGGGAATAGCCATGGGTAATAAGCTAGTAGAAAGCAGCTGGTGTCTGCATGGTAAGTTTTCTTAATGTCCAAAACTAGAAGTGGGGGATTATAGCAAAAGGTCAATTCAGATTTCTGTGACACTGAGCTCCCTCCTGCCTTCCAGGCTGCCCAGGTTTGAGGCTGCATGGATCTACTGAGGATTCTCAGGAAAAGTTGTGTGGCCACACCCTGAACACAGATAATTCCCCACTGTGCTTCCCGCTGCCGGTATCTGCCTGGCTAGGCAGAATGTAATCAGAATTGTTCCATTCTCTTTGCAAGCCAACACCAGTGGGAAATTAATAGCTTGAATGATTATCTTAATTAGTATGTTTTCTAGCATTAACATAGTATAGGCGTGAAATGAGGGCAGCTGTTCGGCTCTGGACAAACAGCAAGTCTGAGTTGGTCTCCAGCTTCAGTTGGCTGTGACTGAGATTGGTAAGCAAACAGCTGGAAAGAGGAGATACAGGGATAATGTTTCAGGGAATATGAAGGATGAAAGGAACGTGGAGCTTGTTACTGTCAAAAGGGAAATAGTGACAACTCGGTCTTAAGCATTAGACCCAACACGGAAGAGAACAAGACAGGATGGAGCAAGCTATGATGCTGATATTTTGAGAAGCTTTTATATTATTATGGAGGTAGACTTTTTTCTTAACAAGAATTGATGATAAAACATGAAAGGAATTCCTTCTCTTTACTCTTACGCCTCATACTTTAAGACAAAGCCAGTTTTCTTGCAGAGTAGCCTGTGCTTTTTTTATGCTCCATTATTCATGTGAGAGGAGGAAAAATGCTCAAGAGCTTCCATAAAGAACTGGAAAGACTGTTATACTGTATACATAAGGCAGAGGCAAACTTAAGGCTATGGTATACTGAAATAGTACCTAAGATTTCCAAACTGGAGCACTAACTTGCAGCACTTCAAACAAATGATGCCTGTAGGAATGACTGCTCGCCACTGCTGATTCATGTGGCACCAGCAGAAGGATACGCATTGACAGAGTTTATCTGTTTGTTCACATCTTGCTCCAGCTTACACCTTTTTCAGATCAGAGAACCAAAATGTGCTTCATTTTGGAATCTCTATTTGCAATAGTACAACTACAATAGTATCTATTGCTGAGTATTAAAGGAATTCGCATTTGGTATTTTGTGTAAAACTGCCATTGCAAAGGTATGTTTTTTTTTGCTGCTTCCTTACTTTGCTGCCGTAAGCCAAAAACTGAAAAAACAGACAAATTTGAAGCACTGTACAACTCTATGGCAAATCAAGGAGAACAAAAACTGCAGTTAATGAGGAGCTCAGTTTACCTGTTAGCCCGTAGGCTTTGTCACCTTCCCTGCTTCACTCAAATTGCAAATGGGGAATTAGCTTTGAGTGTAGAGCTCAGCTGACACCTGCAACTGTGTTGCCAGGAAAGTAGAACCCACAGCTTTGGTGGGAACCCTATGGCTGGTGACAGCTGATGCCGGAGAGCAAACGCCTCCACATGCATCCGATAAGTCTTGTTTTGTTTCTTTTTGGTTTGATTTTAAAAGTTTTTATTAATGCATCATTATTTCTTCCTCCAAATCCAGATTCTGGAAGAAAATATGAAGTTAGAGTGCAAATGCCATGGGGTGTCAGGATCCTGTACCACTAAAACATGCTGGACAACTCTGCCAAAATTCCGGGAGCTGGGCTACATCCTTAAGGACAAATACAACGAAGCAGTTCAAGTGGAACCAGTGAGGGCAAGTCGCAACAAGCGTCCAACCTTCCTCAAAATAAAGAAGCCACTTTCATATCGCAAACCCATGGATACAGATTTAGTGTACATAGAAAAATCTCCCAATTACTGTGAAGAAGACCCCGTCACCGGCAGCGTGGGAACGCAGGGGAGGATGTGCAACAAGACGGCCCAGCAGTCTAACGGCTGCGACCTGATGTGCTGCGGTCGTGGTTACAACACGCACCAGTACTCGAGAGTGTGGCAGTGCAACTGCAAATTTCATTGGTGCTGCTATGTTAAATGTAACACGTGCAGTGAAAGAACAGAAGTATATACCTGTAAGTGAGTCCGTGGCTGGACAGGCTGACTGTGTCCCTGGCCATGAGTACGTTTGCACATGCGCTCAACAAACCTACACAAGACTGTAGCAAAGACCTGCTCTCCCAGAGGAAATGCTGATGAATGGATCCCTATCTTTTCTTCTCACGTTTCATTGCATACGTGGATACATATTTCAGACTTCTAACAAAGTCAGCCATGAAACAACTGAAAACCCCCTACCACATGAAACAGAGAGATCATTTGATTTTTTCTGCACCTCTAAAGCAACAAAGCAATGACTGCCTTGTGAAGAGACACCAGAGAAAATTCTCTGACCATGGCAACAAACTCTTGGTTTGGAAAAAAAAGATGGCCAAAAACTTGGGTGTACAAAGAGCAGGGAGGGTGGGGGACAAATCCTCAGACAAGGGCTTTGCACAGGAGGCAATGGACAGTGCCCCATTGTGACTTGCCCATGTGAGTGTTTGGATGATACAGATGTAGGCTTCTACACTTGTGAAAAGCTTCTGCTGGTCTTGCCCATCTTTCCACTTTGTAACGTTTGCTACAGCGAGTAGAACTGTTGAATTTTTCTGTAGACACTGCTTAATCTGCCTTGTGTGTGTGTGTGTGTGTGTGTGCTGCAGATTTAGCACAGGGATTTGGGACACTTGGGACATAATAATAGCAATATTTAACAATTTATTCAGATAAAACTAATATTAATTTATTTAATTAAAAAGAACTCTACCAACATTTTTGGAACTATTCTGCAATTAAAGTAGATAGCTTGCTCTCTTTGTGGAATAATTTTCTAGAAACAGCAAGGTAAAACTGGAGCTGTATATATTATTCTTTCCTAGGATATTTCTAATAGTTGGACTTGCAGGATGTGTTCTACTGTACTAGATGTTTAAGTATAAAAGTTGGCATCTTTATATATATATATATGTACATACACAAACACACTGAATTTTTTCTTTTTTCTTATTTTTTTTTCCCTGTTTGCTGCTAGTTGTCTGGAACAAAAGTCTAGTGGTAAGGGTTGCAAATCTTTACCAGGTTATTATTATTTTTTTCTTCAATTAAAGAAAGAAACATTAATAAAATCCTGTTTGAAATATGTCTAAAAGTAAGGAACTCCAGACAAAGTTCCATCTTTTGGAAAATCAACCATAGGATAAGAGAGTATATTTTGTAAGAGACTATTTTTATATAAATATTTTATTTATACTATGTCTGCTTGTTCAACCTGTACTTTTTCTCAAAACAGGCATACAATTTGTAATTCTTAGGCTATTTAACAGAGAAAGGCTCATTAGTTTGTGGACACAACAGCAGCAAGCTGGATACATTCAGCTGCAATTGGTGGATGTGTCAGAAAGCAGAATGAACTTTCTCTCCGGATGTGTGTACAAACGGGCTCTTTTTCTGCAGCTCAATCTGCAGAATATGCAAAACAAGAACATGGTATGTAGCATCAATTTTGTCACATGGCTTGAATTCATGATTGGTATTAACTGGACACTCGCTTATCCCATTCAGGAAAAAAAATCCGAATTAGCTTCCCACATGCATCAGTCATTAAACTCTGGCGTTATGACTAGCAAATGTGCTGTGTGTGCTGTCAGTTAAACCTCTATATTGTGTTACTGTCAAATTTGATTTTAATCAGTGCAAGACTGTAGACTGTGACTGTGAAAACTAGCGTGATACACATCGTCTGCTTCTCATAGATAGGATACAATGCTTACTTTTTGTCCAACTCTCTTTGGCATTTACATTATTCTTTCCTCCAAAAGGCCGGAGCTCAAAAACCCAAAAAAACACCTAGGCAAATTTAAAGACAGCTCTCTTGTTTTTCAGAGCCCAGTTAAACCTTCTTCTGTTCCATAAATGGCGTTTCCTTTTTCATCATTGCTCATTTCTCCAGACATTAGAGGAGCAAATATTTTTCTGTTTTTGGAAGCTTTCTGTTCCTCCTGCTAGATTCTTTTGTGGCTGATAAAAACAATCAAATTTTAATGTTTATTTATTTATTTTTTCATTGGGTAAGAAACATGGTCCAGAGTTACTGTTAATACTGATGATAAAGGATCTTACACTGTTAGTGAGGCATCAGAAAGGGAAACAAATGGGAAGGCAAGTGTGACAAGCAAGTGATACACGTGTCTTGGCACCAGTCCTCTTTTTAAGGCATAACACCCATCTAAGACTGTGACAGGGAAAACTGTCAGAAAACTTTCTGAGACAAAAGTATCCAGAAGTAACTATAAAAGATGCTGCAGTTTCAGCAGGATAGCCTGACCTTTCAGAAGCTGTCTGAGTGTGACATGGCTTTCTTTCAAACTCCCCTCTCACATATATACATGTAAGAACAAAAGCCCAAGCAGTTTTCTTGCAGTGTGTAGTTGGAATTAAATATGGTTTTTCCAGACCTGCCACTTAACATGTCATATAATTTTTCTGTAATTCAGATACCAGCATGAAATAGCTAGGTAAAATGACTGACATAACTTACACTCAAACTTACAACTTGTCAGAACTATTAATTCCATGCATCGACAATTGACAAGGCATAACAGGTAATGAATTACATACAGTATGTGTGTCAGTTACAACGCTCCGTTATGGTTAAGTAGCTCAGATCTAATGTTTAACTTTGAAATCTTGTCTCCTTTGTTTGTATTATTTTTTTATGTTAGCAGATATCTTATCCTCATCAGAAGGGTGTTTTCTTCACTGATTAGAGCTATTTTACAAGTTGTTGTTTTGCAGCATGTTTTTCCATAGGAAAGCAACCTGGAAGTCTCCTGCTTCCTGTATATTTCAGTATGCAGTGATGTGCAGTGGACAGCAAGCAGACTAATTCTTGAAGGACAAATGTCTTTAAGTAGTTTTACTCATATAATAAAGAACTGAATGCATAATTAAATGAATTTGGTACACATTAGCCCAATGGTTTACAATACTGCTGGTGATCTGTGCACTACTTAGAAAAAAATCCAATTTGATAACTGAGATATCAGTTTGCAAAGTATAAATTAAAGATCAAGGAAAATCAAATGCTGCATTCAACTAGAAAGTGTTTGAAAATTTTTGGCACTGTCCCCTTAGATAAGGGAAATCTTGCCATCAGAATCCACTGTGTCTGGAGTTAATTGGCCATTCTCTAAATGTGCTTGAATGGCATAAAGAATAAACAGGAGAGGGAGAAAGATTTACGATTTTGTAGATATTTCTCCCCCCGACAACAGTTTGTTCTTTGTCCTCAGGGATAGAAGAGCTCTGTTTTGACTTGGTGAAGAACCACACAATGGGATTGAAATGCACACAACTGCGGAACAATACAGCTCTCAAAAGAAAATTCATCTTTTCATCTCCACTAACCCAGGGAAGTGCTGGATTGCCATCCATGTTAACAACCTAGCAGAGGTTTTTAAAGAAAGCATACATTCAAGCAGCAGGAAGACTAAGAGGAGCAGAAAGAATAAGAAAGCAAACACAACTGATAGCTGGAAAGCTGCTATTTATGAAATATCACTTCCTTATTTGATACTAAAAACCTGACTAATGGAAATGATGCTACTCCACATTGGGATCATTGTACAGGTTTTAAGGATTTTACCTCTGTGCCTTTTTAAAAGGACAACTAACCTGAATACAATTAGCTTGAATACTGGAAGTACCTACCTAAAACTCACACTGGTCAATGATTAAGTTTTCTTTGCCATGTATGCACAAGTCTAATGGAGATATGACTTTCAACAGAGATAATTAAATGAAAAACATCCTTAAAATATACTCTGAAGTGGCTCATTTGGTCAAGTTATTGTAAGGGTATGCAGTTACTTAGAAAAGGAAAATAATGGACATATACGCAATATTACTCAAATCTCTTAATGAATTCTTTGCGGATTATAAAATTATTTTTTACAGAGCACACTTTAAAAGCAATTTGTGGAATACAGAAACACAGACTGCAGTCAGGTGCAAGTGAAGAATCTGCATAAGTGTTAATGACAGTGCTTTTATGTTTATCATTATTGTATGTATCAGGAGAGGTGGACTGTGAAAATGAGAATATTGACTAATACAGTCCCCTTGCTGGTAGCCCCAGGAAGCCCAACCGAAGAAACCTTCCAGCTCTCTTTGGCAAAACAAAAAATGCAGTGGTAGACGTGCAGAGAGAGGGGTGGCTCCATCTAACTGATACTGCTGCTTTCTGCTAGCAGGGTGTCACCTCAGTCTGGGTGTTACTGTTTCCAAACTGTACCAAATTGAACCAAGTACAGGAATTTTATCACACAGCAGAACTGCAAACAATGAACCTCAGCTTCATTCCAAAACATTCTCCCTCAATTCATGGTTACCTTGTATAACTTGCACCATGAAAAGTGACGTACTCTGCTAATCTAAGTTATGTTTTTGTGGTCAAAATCATACCAAGAATTCCTCAAAGGTATTTTACTCTTGAACAAAACTTAAGGGAATTCTTCCTCTGGCAACAAACAGTAACGTATGATTAAGTCAAGATGAGAAGAGATGTACTTGGACGTAAGGGACCGAAGAGGAATACCAGAACTTGGTGATTCTCTTACCTTGTTCAGAAGAGATGCTATAAAACCTTTAAGTTTGGTGCTTTGGAGTTTTAGGAAAGTATGTTTTTTCCATTTTGTTTATGCATACTCATGGATTCATTGGTAGCACATAGGGTCATTAGCAACTAAGGGGGTCCAGAAACAAGTCCCAGAGAAAGCACACTTCTAAGGGCAGCCCAACTATTGCTGCTCTCAAGTACGTCTGTTCTTTCTGTCAGCTATGTCACTGTATCAAACTTGCCAGGAAAGGTTTCTGCTCTGTAACTGGATTTGATATCTCTGGGACAAGCTGAGATTATATTTACATCATACCTTATATATGTCTAGGAAATGTTTCTAGGATTGCATGCACAAAAACAAGAATTAAGGTAAAGAATTACCTGTGATTATTAGCACTAATAGCCAAATTCTCTTACCATGAAAATATAAACTTAATTTTTGCTTTCTCTGCTAGCTTGCATCCTTTCTCTATACCAAAAAATATGTTGTGTGTTCCACACCAGATCCACAGTTAGTTTTATGGCTGTTGATGCAGCCAATTCACTAGCAGTATGCCACCAGTCTGATACACAGTATGCACAGCAACATGTAAAACCGTGTACATCTCTTGATAAGAATGAACAGACACTTTTCCTTGGAAATAACATGCTATGCACAACTTTCTTGTACTGCAGATCTTCACCACTGTTCTCACAAGCATGCTTGCTTGCAGTGCATACACACTTGTTATTTTATTCTCTCCCAGTGCTTGGAGTTTTAGTCCTCTATAGTGTTCATAAGCTCACTGATCCACCCCTAGTCCCTGATGGCTTTCTGTCATGGCTTTTATCATGACTTTCTTTCTGTATGTGGGGATATGACACAATGGAGAAACAGTACAATCAACAACAAAGTCATTAATCCTCTCACAATGTACCTCTAGTTTTTCAGACCAAAACAAGAGATGTGGAGCTACTCTGCATCCAATACACCATATCCCCATAACTCATCATTTCAGTATTATTGAGAGACTCACGCTGGTAGTTGTTTAAAACAAAATTAAAGAATGGGCCATAACAGGTGTTCTCTAGCTGTCTAGACATGTTTAACAAATTGTAGCAAAAACAGTAAAATGAGTGCTGAGGATTTTTTCTCTGTCAGGAAGACCCATCAGTTCAAATAGGACTGCACAAGACTTTCACCAGAGATGATGTTTAGTTTTGGACTTACGGAAACGGACTTTGTGTAGAACTTACAGCACAAATTAAATCAAAATCCATATAATTCAGGTATAGTCCCAGGGATTACATTTCACTATTGCATACTTTCACCCATTCACAGCAGTGCAACATAGATATTCTCCAAGTGATGACAACAGTCTTGTTTCAGAAAAGCCATTTCTACCAAACTTTAACAGACTGCTTTTTAGTGTGGTCAGAGAAAAGCAGTTAATCTAACAAGTATCATGGGGAGACACAAGAATAAACCAGAACGATGCAGAAACTGATGTCCTATTGTAGATAGGGTGCAGTCTGAAAAAACTTTGGAAAACAGAAGTAGCATTTAGGAAGGAAAATCCTTGAAAATTTCAGTGCACAGAAGACTCATTACTGAGTGTACCAGGGAAGGAAGTCTTAGCTGAATGGGCAGATTTCAGCCCAAGCTAAGGCTGCTTGCTTGTTGCCCAGCTCATACTGCAGTGGTATTTGGCTCAAACCAAAACCAAGCATCCATTCCATTGAATCAGCAAGAAAACTGTTCTGTGAGTTGTTTCATGTGCTTAAATTATCTCCTAGCAACTATTCTTTCATAAGCGAGCCCACAGTAATATGTAGTATGGGCGGCTACACATCTGCCCTTATAGAGCTTAGTTTTTAAATTAATTATATTTGATCAGAACTGTTTACAACTACAGAGTATATTAAGTACCTGACATCTTGAGAAGGAAGTCCACAGAGAAGAGCACAGAGAATGCAGCACAGGCAGTCATGCTGGACCATAACACTATCACACAACTGAAAGTGTAGAACATATCACTACAGAATTTTTTTTTTTTAATATCTTAAAGAACAAACAAAAACAAAACAGCAATACCACCAACAAATGTCAACAGGATAACTCCTTTTGGCTTTCTGTAACTGTATGGTGTCAAGCTGAACAAATGTTCTGCAATAAGCCTGGCCTTAGTCAGCTGCTATTATCCTAATAGACAGGAAATCAGGACACAAAGCACAAGAGGGTTGGCCAGTAGGCACAAAGGAAGCCTGTGAAAGAATTAGGACTATGTCCCAGATTTCTAGCTTTTGCCATGCTGTTTTATGAAACTTGAGCAACGTCTGATTTGCCTCAATTTATATATAAATACATATATAAATGGATTTTAGCATTTTAGAAGTGTATTCAATACATGCAGTAGGTTCGCTGTATGCCGTATATAGCTGAAGTGAGGACACTCCTTCCTCCTCTCAGCCTCATTAAACGTTAAGCTCCCAGAAGCCACATTAAGTATGAGTCACACACCGGGGAAATCGTACAAACCTACTTTAATGTTTTCTCTCCTTAAGTCAAATGATCACCAAGGATGTGAGGCAAAGAAGGCAGCAGACAGCAAACTTTTTAAGTCAGAAGATGCAGACAGCAGTGCATACAAAAGCTTCTGGAAAGCTGAAACTCACTATAAAATCTGTGGGTCTCCATAAAGCAGGGACAGGTTACTGTGATGCTTCATCACTGAAAGTGAATAAAACAGTTAATCAATATTCCAGTGGGAAGCATTTAACAGGATAGCACTGAACTGCACAGTGTTTTTTGTTACCCAGCAAGGGAGATGTGAGATGACCCATTCAAGTCAATGAGTTGTGCTCCCTAAGTACAAACTGTGAGATTAAGAAGTTAAAAAATACATCAATGGATTAAAAAAATTTGTATGAGAAGTTAGGAAGGTAATTTTGCTGTTTCTGTTTCTCCTCTTGGGTATGAGTCAGGATATTTTGATGCTTGCCCATCTTTAGTTGCAAGCCGCATGAACTGAATTCAAATGAAGCAGTAAATAGAAAAACTTCCCAGAATATATATTGTGTTTATTTAGGCCAGACCAGCTTGGACGAAAATACAAAATCAATCAAAGCCTAAAGGGAAGCTGGCAAACCCTCTGTGCTTCTGCACATCCTCACTGCGCCTTCTTTGTGAGAATGGCAATGGTGAGAGGCTGAGAAATTCTCAGTGTTTATAGCATAATGTTGATCTGTGCATCAAGAAGAAGAGTTAAGGTGATACGCAGACCCTAACTGATGACTGCACACCAAAGTTGTCATTTTGATGACTTGTTTGGGCAAGAGTGGTAGTGGCTGGGCGATAGATTATTTTCTCTTTCTCCTGCCACAATGACATCTGCTTTATTCACAGATCAGCCACCAGTTGCTACAACAACGCCAGTGTGCTTTAGAAAATGTTGTTGAGCTGCTGAGAGAATCTTGGCTACCCATTAGCAAAATGTTAACTATGCAAAACCAAATAGCGTTTGGTTTTGTTGTAGGAAAGAAGTCAATGCTCTGCAATAAGTAAGAATGTCAAGAAGAATTTACATTCAAAAAGTAGAGAAGGGTTTAACCCATGATATCACCATGATTCAAAAATCCCCCTGGAATTCATTAGTGAGACATTAGGCCTAAAGAAAAGAGTTGATAAATAACGAGATTTAAAAAGAAAGAACAAATACACTTTCCTCTGAGCAGCTTGTTGTCTGCAGCATTTTAACACGTCCATTGCCTTTCACTTTTCCTGTTGATTGTCTTAGATTTTTACACAGTAATCCTTTGCTAATAGGGTTTTATTTTTATTTATTGCATTTCTTCTCACTTGGCACTTCAGGAGATGCTAGGTGCTGTTAAACCATACTAGCAAGCTGATCTGGCTGCCAGTGAAGTCCCTTGCTCCCACTTGAGAAGGTGAGAGAAGCTTACACTCCAACACGTTCCTAAGAAAGTCATTTACAGGAAAGCGTTTGCAGGCCTTTCTGGGAGGGAGAGCTTTGTCCTGCAGCCAAAGGACACAGCACTGTGCTTGAGAGCTGAACGGAGAAAGCCATGCCTGAAGAAATGGGAGCAACACTGGGAGCAGGTGAATGTCCCCACGATAAGTTAAATATCAGTGCTAGAGCGAAAGCACGTGGCTGATAGCACTAAAATTTCCAGCTGCTAAAGTAGCTACTTTGTGAAAAATGAATCTGAGCTGCAGTGTTTAGAGTGAGATTCCTCCAATTTCTAGGAAAGCACTGCTTGTCATCTCCCAAGTGATTCATGTTGGGCTGCCACAGCCCCTGACAGCACTGTTAATTTATGTAGCATAGCATCTAACATGGACAGAGGCTTCCTCTGGTCCCAATCCTGTCTTTAGAATTAGAATGTGTCTATATGTCTTGATCATATTTTTAACTCTACCTCAAAGTTAAGTGAATATAATTCTTAATTTGTTTTCTAACTACCTCAAAAAATTTTCTTCCCTTTGTCTCCCCAGCAAGATCAGATCAATTTTACAATGTGTTGTACTTCAAATTTAACTTCATTGAATGTTTATAGCATTAAGAGTCCAATGACATAAACCCTGCCTATTGTATTTATAGGCTGTATGAAAAGAATAAAAACCTGAAAGGACTGAAATTCAGATTAATTCCTTGAGAACTAATTTCAACATCTATCTCATCTATAAAGCACAAAATGCTACTAATATTTCAGGGATATCATGTTAATTTAACTGCAAGCTTATCAACCATATTTACTTTTGGAGTTAGAAATCTAAAACCAGCTCATGATAGATCATAGAAGTATTGTTTTTCTGTCACCGTAAATAGGTCCCGAATGTTAATCTAATGATCTAGTTACATAACTGAGCTCAAGAAATGTTAAGCTACTGACTACTACAAGAATGTATGTGGAAAACCCTTCGTAGATGTTTTTCAGTGTCCTAGGACATTACAGTCCCCTGCCCCATAGTACTCTACTTACAGACCATCCCGAGTCAGAAGGGACCCACAATTGATTTACTGGGTCATGTGGGCCCCGAGATTGGCTATTAAAAAAAAAAAAAAAAAAAGAAAGATCTTTTCATGTTATGAAGGAAAACCCACGTTTTCACATGAAGAATGTATATATATTTTGTTGCTTACCACCCCTGTCCAACTACCATGTACCTTTTTGGCCTATAGGGAAGAAGCAAGGGTGCTGTGCGTTCAGATTTGCTATTCAGCCCCAAGTTAGTAGCACACATACCCTCAGCACCAGTGACTCACTTGGGTTTCAACTTTTCAGAGGCTAAAGTTGGCTCTCAACTCTAAAAAAGAGCACAGTACAAAAGGCAGTCTTTAAAAGGACCCTATGTATTGCAGGTAGGGTGAGCAAAGAGGAAGGCAGCATTCACCAGCATCGTTGCCATGGCTACAAATTGCAATCTCTATCTTCCACACGCAGGGTATGGAATATGGGATAAGGCTGAAGAGCTTGTTGGGAAGCCACTGGTGTCTGGCTGCAGCCCAGAGCTGTTCCCCGTTTCCCTGGCATTTTTGGAAGTCCCCCATGTATAGATGCAATACTGGCAGAGAGAGCAGCTTCTTTCACAGCTACCCAACCTAAAATACAGCACTTACCCCTGCTTCCCTATGGACTGCCATTTTTGGCTAATTATATACTGGGAGCTTTATTTCCTGAAAATGTATATTGCCTTACTGAGAGGTATGGATAACATCTTCATCTGCCAGAAACAGGATTAGTTTTGACAGAGTTATGTTTACAAACATAAAATTTATCACTTTTTTTTTTTTTTAAACAGCACCTGTGTACACCTGGAATGAGACAGTAGCTAATGATTTATGTTGGACAGTAACAACGGCTGCTTTTGCTGGAACTATGCCATAACTTAGTGTCTGCTGCTCTGCCCTGCTGGGTCAAGACAACACATCAGTCATGTAAATCACTTAAGTAAATTATTGAGAACTTAAATTGACTTTTTCTACATAATATGTAATTACTTCCTTGAACCAACATTCCCTTACATCACCGATCTAAAAAGCTTTCTATTTATTTTTTAACTGAATATTGATTGAATTTAAATTACAGCCAGCACGGACTATTTGTCTGAACTTCAGATTCTAGTGAAGAAACTTTCCAGCAACTTTGTCAGCTGCAGCTCGCACTTCCTTGCCACCCACTACACTTGCACAGACTGTGAGCTGCTCTTCCACCCACCACCAGGTTCACAACCCAGAAACGAGCCTGAAAACTACATCTGCATCTGCTCCAAAACTACAGTGCCAAGACAGCTGCAATTAAAGTGCTGGGAGACCTGGAGATGCTGAAGATACTTCAGCAGTATAAGGAAATATGGAAGAAAGTGCTGCAATGTGAATTGTACATCAGGATGTTGTGAAGGGATGAGGATTTTTGCTGCAGAAGTGTAAAATCTCCATGGGGACCACAAAGATCCAGACTCCCACAGGGCTGTATCCAGTACCTACTGCATGAGCATCCTATTCTAGGACTAGAAGTAAAATAAAACATGCAGAGATTTTGCATGTTATCACAGAAAGATGGCAAGAGAAGATCACGCACTGCTTGTCAGCTCTTGACCTTAAAATGCTGGGTGTGAGGACGTAGCACTCCCGTAGTGTCAGGGCTTAGCAGTCTGAGTCAGAGAAACCTGGCCAAGCTAGCTGTTCTGCCCAGGTTTTTGACCCATGATCTATAGTGTAAACACAATTTATCTAGTAGCATGTAGGCCTGTGTCACTGGAATCACCTCAAATGTCAGGAAGAAAATCCTGAGTGCAAATATCCTTCCTGTCAGGTAGTAGCATCCTGTCCTCAATCATCCCACCAAAAGCCTATAAAATAACTCAGTAAAATATTTTTCCTCCTTCAGGAGATGATCAAGTGGAAACAAATACCAAGCATTTTCAGAAGTACCTACTTGCAAGTCTGGGGGAGAGCAGGAGCAGACTTGGGGCTTTTAAGCCTTCAAGCTGGGGGAATCTCACAATAAAACTCAGCACGGGTACAGGGAGCAAGTTCCCCGGGCTGCCTTGGGCATGACTGAAAAGCCCCTTAAATTAAAGTCTGACACTGTGGTTAGGTGAACTAGTATTGTAACATACATCTGGCTGCACTACCAGGCTGAGGACCTGTACTGCCAGACCCAGCCAGGGCAGCAGGAGCACAGAGTCGGGAGCACAGAGTCGTCAGCATGTGACATTTCATGCTCCTGAGTCAGAACTGTTTCCGGTTAGAATTGGCAGAAGTGGTGAATATAATTCTCTTGGTATTTTATTAGTGAGATGAGAAGTTAATGGGAAAGGGCAGCTAAAAGTACTTCTGCTAAGGCTAGAAAATACATTAAAGTCAGCATTGCTATGGATCACACCCAAGGTCACAGGATTCAGTCAGAGGAATTGATCAGTGATATTTACAACTCAACAAATTGCTTTAAGCAAGCGTGACATCATGGCCCATGCTATTTACCAGAGGAACTACATATAGGGAAGTTATAAAGCAGCTCATCAGCACATAAGCAGGTTAGTGTCGTTGGGCAGAGCTTCAGCCAGAGTAAGTACAGCTCCAGCCTCCCTGCCTGATGTGCTGCATGAACCTTATTATTGAAAAGTGAGATTAAACTGGTTTCTTTTTAACTAAAAATAATTTTGAGTAGCAAAGTCCTACTTGCATCTTTTGCAATAGCAGAAATGGAACCCTCTCAGCATGCTGTCTGCTGTCAGTCTAACTCATACCTGCTCTCCAAACCTTTCTTTTTAGCAGTTATGGACATCAGGACCAAATGTTTGTTCCTGTCTTCACTCCACAGTCCTCCAGTTTTTTTGACACAGGTGAGTTTTATGCTGACTTTGCTGAATGTATCAGTGTAGACAGATGCCGAGGAATCCTAAAGCAGTGGTCATTTTCCCAGATTGCATGAAGTCAGCCACAAGAAGTGGCTAAAGGATCAGCCCCGATGGGGTATGGAGTGGAAGATGACTTTCGCACTTATTGCAGGAGAAATATGGTGACAGTAGCACCTGACCTGCCTGCAGTGAAGTTCCTCCAGCCCTGAGCTCCCTGTACAGCAGGGTACTGTCACTCACTATGGAGAGGGCAGGTTTCATTGCCTAAGGAGGCAGATTCCCTTTCATGGAGCTGCTGGTGGGCTTTGCACCAGCTGGTTTATAGAATTGGACTTTTCTTCTTCTCTGTTGGAATCTGTCATTCTCTAATGTATCATATCAAATTGAACTGTCTCCCTTTATTATTCTTCCTCCCCTAACCTTTATGAATCCTCTTGAGTGATCTGTGAATGGGATCAAACAAATTTTGGTCTCTCTCTCTCCAAATCCTGACACGTGAATTGATTTCAGTAGGACACATTAAGTGAATGATGGATCTCTGCCAAAAGAGCATGTAGAATTTTGCAAGAGGAGGGTAAAAAGAGGGAGACTTTGCCTTCTCCCTTTTTTATCCCTCTTAGCCAGTCTTGTAAAGAAAGGGCAAAAGCACTCAAATTCATTATTCTGAAAGTAAATTGGTTTTCTTGCTACCTTCTCGGAAGCCCCTGTGGACGTGTCCCACTGCTGCCCTGCCCCAAGCCCTGGAGCAGGAAGCAGCGAGACGCGCGGCCTCACGCTCCCACCAGCTGCACACCTCCTGTGGGCCCTCTTTCCCACCGGCCAGCTTGGCATTGCCAGCCCCGCCACTCATTTTCTAAGGCTCAGCCAACAGTTTCTCAGCCCATTAAGGCTGGCAACAAGAGCTGGGTTGTTGTAATAAATGACAGTAAGATCACAAGCTCGAGGGAGTTTGTTCCTCTCCGTTCGCAGCTCTCTTGAGAAGTTTCAGAGGCTGTAGTCATTCCCCTGCTCTGTATGCCAAGCCAGAGCTTTTGATGCTAATTTGTTGGCACCGCAAACTCCCACTGAAACGATAGGTCCTATGACCTTCTTCAGTTACAGATAACACAAACTACAGTTATATTTAAGTGGCATATTGGTTAACCTCAGTGCCTTGCAATACTTTCTTTTGACTCGGTTTCCATCATTAATAAGGTTACATTACAAAGGCACCTTGAAGTTTCTCTCAGGGAAATTTAGCCAACAAGCTCGCTCTTGTGAGTGGAGCATTCTGCACCCAGCTTGTGTTTTAGCCAGGCCGTGCATTGCAAGTGTTCTGAAATACCGGCAGCAGTGGAGACGTTAACACTGACAAAACACCCAGCAGACAAGTACTTGGGCAAAATAATATCAAAACTAGGTGTAAGTGACTGCTGCTGTCATTTTTAAATTCTCTGAAAGGATTTGTGGACAAAATTGACAAATAAATTTTGATCTGATCCTCCAGCAGGACTACTGGATTAGATTGTCTTCAACAGCATGAAATGCAGCTATAGAATGAAGAAAATCCCTGAAACCCAACTTCTCTTTCATCATTAATTTGGCATCAATCATCATGCAAGATCTAGTTTGGACATAAGGAAGAAGTTTTTTATACTAAGGGCAGTGAAGCACTGGCACAAGTTGCCCAGTGAGGTGGTGGTGTCCCATCACTGAAGACACTGAAGGTCAGGCTGGACAAGCTCTGAGCACCTGATGGAACTTCAGATGTCCCTGTTCAATGCAGGGGAGTTGGACCAGACATATTTTAAAGGGCCCTTCCAACACAAACAGTTCTACGATTCTATGATTTTGAAGTGCAGCATTATGAGGGAGTTGAACAGTGTTTGCATTTTGTAGACAGGATTCAGTTTTCTCAGATATACACACACATTTCAAAGTTCAATGCCTGGCACCGGGCAACCTTTGCCACAGCTCTTCAAAACGAATTCCCACAGATCATGAACATGACCCTGCTAACTGCTCCCAGCTGCATTAGGTCAGCCTGCAGCAGCTCTCTATGACAGTGCCATTAGGATCTCACGTCTAGGAGCTGTAACCACTGAACATGCATAAGAAATGCATTAAAACTGTGTTACTTCTGTGCAGGCTGGGGAAAGGGAATGCCTGGTGGTGATGAAGACTCCTCAAGTCATGCGGAGGTAACAGAAGTTTTTTAGCCATAGATACAACTGTTTGTCTGAGAATCTAGAAAGACTACAGAGCCAACAAGGAGGTAAAACTCCTTTCCTTCCTGGAAAGGCTTGGACAGGCCTTCAGTAGCTCTTCCACTTCTAAAGTCAACATATTTTACTGTATTGACGAGTATCATTTTCTTTCTTACTGAATACATAAGGATCAGTTTGATAATTAATCAAATAAAATAAGATATCTATGAAGATGTGGAGTTTGGTTTGATGGAAAGAGAGCCGGGTCTCACCAGGGGATGCTAATAACTTGCAGAACCAAATATACCATGGCCTGGGATTACACACACGTTGTTGTTCACTACTTCTCCTGTTATCCCAGCAGATTTACCTTAATAAACAACACATTGTTTTCACAAGAAATCTTATAATCATATCTCCATCTCCCCTCCTATCCAGCAGTAGAGAAGAGAATTTATTTCACCAACAGAGCAAATCAGACATCACAGACTCAATTAAGAAGTTAATCCCTGTGATTTCTTGCTGCTGACATTCCACCTTTTCTGTGGATATTTGCTTAAAAATGTAACTTTTAAGAGCAACAACAGTGTCCACAAATGCACCTCTGATCACAGCGTGCTATTTACTCATGTTAAATTTTACTTTATATGGCTATATCTTTACTGTCAACTCTGGTCAACTAAAAACCTACATGGAGTTACAGTGGACAATGAAATCTTGCACGCCTATTGATGTATATCTGACATCAGAGTGCAATCCATGGAACGAGATGTCAGGAATCCTTCTGAGATCACAGAAGTATCAGACAGTATGAAGAGGTACAGTTTACATCAAATGCATGCACAGCTGTCAGATTATAACAGGGTTTTGGCACACCAGCAACCTATTTAAACATGTAGTACACAGGCAATGGGAGAAGTTCAAAAATGGAAGAGTATTGAAAAACAACTGTGTCCCAAAATGAAAAATAGAATAAAATTAACAGTGTTATCCTTCTGCCATCCAGTCAGCACAGACTGTAACTGCTCCTCACTCTGGCATGCTGCTACTGAAAGGAAATGTGGTGTAGGCACCTTCTTACTTCTCAGATAATCATGTTCTAGACTGCTAACCTTGTTTAACACATAGAATCTAATAAGCAAATAACTCACAGACAGTTAACTTTTCCCTCCGAAAAACAGAGAACGGAATAAATAGGCAGCAATCCATACAGACAGATTGCATTTTCAACTGAGATTCTCATCTAATCTCTTCTATACTCCCCCACATTACCTCTTTCGTACACTGCTTTTTCTCCCCTTGCTCACATTTCTGTATTCTCCCCAGAACCACCTCACCATTCCCTGTGTTACTATAATGAAGTAGGCAAATTCAGTCCAGCAAGGCAGAACTGTTATTCTTTTCCAGTATGCTGCATCTGTAAGTCAGTGATGTGCCTAAACTATATTAAACTAAAAGTTGATATAGTTGCATAGACAAAAAGTGATTATTAACTCAGCTATGGATCTTCTCAGTCATCTAATTCCTTAGTAGTTTGTTCAAGAATGTTAATAATTAGAAGGTTATTCTTAACCTGCTTAGTTTTGTTACTGAGATTTGTATTTGATTTTCCAGGGACAAAACTCTTGAAATTCTGCTCTGACTTGCATCTTGTTGAAGGTTGGGAGCTGGATTGATACAGTATGAAACGATGAATGATATTTTCTTAAATGAGACAATCATCTAAAATAATTTCTCCAACATGTGTAACTCTTCCTATATGTCTCAAGTAAAGAAATAATACAGCTCACTATGTCATAGAGCAAGGCTGAGCATCCACATGCTGGAAATACCAGCACCCTACGTATCCAGAATGTTTAAAGCCATGCAGCAACATACCTACATTGCAGTGTGAGCACTCTTAAGTGAATCCCCTGGGAAAGATTTTTTTTTTTATGAGTTACCTGGAAATATATATCGTGTTAACTTCAATACAATTAAGGAAAGCATTCTGCTTTTAAATAGGCTAAGTCAGATTATATTGTCAGTAAACAGGGTTCTGAGGTGCAGCAAGATTCAGAAGGAGCTGAGTCTGCCTTCAGGTGTATGTGGCACAACATGGAAGCACACAGCAGCAGTTGCAGGAATGCAGGCACTCTCGACTAGAACTGAGTTACCAGCCTGCTTCCCCTCTTCTCCCAGGCTCTGAAGATGACAAGAAGGACAACAGAAGGTCTTCCCACTGCTCAGTGCCAGGAGTCATGCCATTTCTGGACTACAGAAAACAGAGTGTGCGCACACTGCTGGTGCCACAAGCTGCACATATTGTGACACTCATCCAATGGCATCCTGCTAAATTAGGGGCTCACTTTTGTGTTTCACGCAGCTTGAAGCAACACTGCAACCACATATTGCTGTGAAGCAGCCCTTGAGTTCCAGATCTCTTGTCTTGGCATGCATAATTCCTGGCAGATCCCAACAGCTCCTTCTCCCCTGCACATTGCTTCCCTTCTCCACCTTCCTGAATGCCAAAGCATCCTGAGCTTTTTTGTAGGCTAGCTCCAATTCTTTTCTACAGATGTCTTAAAATGGAAGGCAACTTCCTGGATTGCCTAAGGTATTAATAGCATAATATTTGAATGTAATTAGCTTAGAATGATTCCCTCCTTCTGCAGTTATTGCTTTGGCAATTAGAAAACATTAACTAATAAAATCAAAGATAAGTGGGACTACTGAATACTAAATGTTAACAAGTGAATTGTATTTTCAATTATTATTCAGTAATAGTTATAATACACAGTAATGTATTACACTGAACAGTTTCTCCTAGTAGTTTCTTATGTTGAGATAAATTTCTTCTTTCAAGACTTGTATTCATGAGCAACATAGGGGAGAAAACACCTTCCTTTCTTCTGCAGGTTATTTGGAATAACCCTGTGGTCCATTCTTAAAATTGCTAATTAAAACCTGAGCAGTTTAACTCAATTAAGTGGACTGAAGTCACGCCGAAATTTGGCTGGCTGAAGAATACAATCAAGTGATGTTCTGCTATGTTTAATGGTGCAACAATGGAAAAACAACACCATCACCACACGAGAAAAGGATCTCTTTAGAATGCACAGTATTAAATACTAAATTACAATCTCAGCCACAGAGGCACTTATTATACTGGAAAGCTGAATTCACAGTCTAATGTCATTACATGATAATTACACTACTGAGGTTTGCATTTTTGTGGGGTGCCTATTGACTTAGAACATAGTGTCTCATGTTCTAAGCTATAAAGCATTACAAATAGGATTTGCAAGGTGAGTGTTTCAGTTTTAAAACGAAAACCTTCCTACAGAGAAAATAACGTGAAAATCTTTACATCCATGGAGGAAAATTAGAGACAAGTACAGTACAGCCATGATCAGCTGACTCCTACTAGACTATATATATTCAGATTACAGAGTTCTTTAGTAGGAAGAATTTTTTTGCTTCTTGAAAACAACCAGCCAACCCTCCTCTTCACTCAAATGTCCTGCATTGCAAAATTATTGGTATTCTCTATAACGTGTAAGGTCCTGACTAATGAGCACTGTATAACCATGATTACATCAACAGCAAGTCCAGCATTTTGTTCTGCAATACTTTTGTGTTCACCTGAATGTGTCTCAGTAACTGTTGGCAAAAGACTTGTACTTGATTGCTTAATTCTGCTATTGCTTATCATGTACATGTGCCATAGTCTCCTTTTCTAACAAGCAGTGGTCTGGATTGTGCTCTGGTGTGATCTAGACTCATATATTTTATATAATCCCACAGTGAAACCTAAAAACTTTCACTTAAATCCTTCGATGCTTGTGAATTTGAGAAAAGCAGCCAAAATATTAGGAAAGCCTAAGAAGCTCTCTGAATTTCCCAACCCAACTTCTACAGACCAAATTAGTCATAGTCTCATTACAGTTTTAATCTGTCCTGAAACTGAGCTGAGTCAGTTCAGCACAAATTCTGAAGCCGTCCTTGATATTGTCCTGTATATTAACACATTTAAAGCCCTTGACTAATGCTGCTGTGAACTGAAGTTAATTCAGATTTGGATGTTTTGGAATGCAGGATTTGGCTCAGAACAGATTATCTTCCATCATTTAGACATTTCAGTCTTCTCTTGGATTTCATTGTCTTTCATTTGTTCAGATTTAATCCAGGAACGGGGAATGGCTGGGTCCTTTCGAACTGCCCCTTCCTATGGCTTATTTGCCAAATCCCTCCCTATTCATTTGTCACTTGTGAAACCATTCAAAATCTCTTTTGATCTCGGTGGCCAGATGCATTTCAATAACAGGAACC
This sequence comes from Cyrtonyx montezumae, assembly GCF_038088225.1. NCBI lineage: Eukaryota > Metazoa > Chordata > Aves > Galliformes > Odontophoridae > Cyrtonyx > Cyrtonyx montezumae. The sequence goes on from NW_027072067.1 coordinate 7,411,352, forward strand.
TCCTTCCAAGTTGCATTTTACACCTAGACTCACACTAGCTTACAGTTCAGAAGAGATCCCTGGTGATAGGAAGATACATTCTGACTTTACACATTACACTAATAATTTTCAGTTCCAGACAAGATAAAAAATAAAACTTATGGTTTCTGACATAAATAGCAATATTTCTTGAATTTCATGTGTTGCTACCCTTTTTAAAATTCCTGAAATAGCTTCAGCTTTTTCTCATAGCACATCATGATTTGTTTCCGTGAAGTCTTGAACATCAGCAGTCAGTAAATGTCAAATCATGATAATGTCTGAGATATCACTGAGGTTCTTTCTACACTGTCCATTGAAGTATTCTGCTGGTTTGTCATTTGAACCCTGCGTGGTTTAAAGCCAAACTACAGTTTGGTGACTGAATGGGTTTGGATAGTAAAACACTCAGATCACACATGTATACAAATTTATGAGTGATTCGACTTCGCTTTTCCATGGGAGATGCACTGAGGTCCATGAAGAGTCTGGCAGGCAGTGTAGCAGTACCAGCCATGCTAGGTACCGCCTTCGTTTGTGGGCTTACCGCAGGGTTCTCCCACTTGCAAGATCATCTCAAAGCACGATGAAGGATGCTGGCGTCCCCTCACAGTATCTCAGGTACTTCCTTCTTTCTGGGTTCAATTTAAACTCTCTATTCTGGCCTTTCCGACCCCACAGAATTTCACTGTTTCCCTGCTTAGGGGATGGAGCAGTCTGGTGACTGATCAGTTCAAAGCAAAATGAAAGCAAAATGCTGTATTCCAGCTTTCTGTTGGTGGTGACAGCATTCACAATTTGCTTGTGCAGAACATATATCTTTAGAATTAACATGTTGTTTGGATAGTTTGCATGTAATTATGGTTTTTACAAGTGGATGAATTGTATTCCATCTTTTGCTATGGAACTTTTGGCAGCATCTTTTTTTCACAGCTAGCTTGAACAGTTCATACTCCCTGCTGTCTTGGAATTCACAAGTTTTTTTCAGAAGAATTCTTAGATGAAATTCATACTTCACCTCCTTTTAGTTAGGCTTATGGTCCCCTGCCAACTTGTGAGAATTTCCACAAAGCAGAGCTATCTCTTGTTTCTGTATCACCCATAAAGGGAGGCAGGTTTCAGAAAAATTTATTTGATCAGAGTTCGTATTTAGAAACTGCATATGTAATTTTGTTGCTACTCTGGTGGAAAGAAGTTGAGACTAGGAGACAACAGCTGTTTAGGTAGCCAATAAAAAAGGTAAGATTGAGTTGGTGTGTAGAGCAAAGAACAAGGTATCAAAGAGCTGGTTCATTTTGACTGCTGTTGTCATTTCCAACTTGTCACATAAGCAAAATTCCACCAAACTATCACTAAAAGCATTTCTCTTGGTTTTGTGTACCAAGGATTTGGTAACAAAGTTGGAGCAAATGCACGTTGCAGTGAAGAAACAGTATTTCCCAAGTTCTTAACTGATGTAATGCATACAAATTGTTTTAATCATTAAAGAATATATATACCTAATCTCCTCTAAAATGACAGCTATATGAAAGCCTTAGATTTAAATTCTACATTTCATTAAGTGTACACAAGTGTCAATTTGGTTCACAGAGACAGAGCACTGGTTGTTAGAACACAAGCACTGACACCAAGCAAAACACAGTCCCACCAAAACATGCGTGCTGCTTGCACAGCCCTATGTATCAAACGTTCAGTGAATTTACTCACAAGTCAGAACTTATCTACACAGCTGCTTTTCACAGTCTTCATGATCTGTGCATCAGTAATATTGAGATGTTTGGAGCTTTTCAACTGACTTGGATTTGTAAATACTTAAAAAAAATCTTGCAACTTAAGGAAATCTTATTATGATTGGGGAAAAATTCCTACCCTTTCTCCTCATAGTAGGCAGCCAGAAAACTTGAATGCTTTAAATTCCTCGAATTTAAAGAAGCTTGAGATGTGCTTTGAAATAAGTAATATATTTCCTCTTCCTGTCTATTTCCATTTACTCTGAATGATCGGAGTTACTCTAAAATGTTTTATACTTCACAGAAATATTAACAGCAAACAGATTACACTCAGAATCTCAGAATGCAGATTCTGTTTTTCCTTCTCTTCCTACCACGGTGGGGACACCATATTACCAGGAAACTCCAGAGTGCACTAATACTGAATGCACAAGCATACGGGAAAGGAGAAGGAACATACGAGAGGAAATACAGTTTTCATTCTCAGTGGGATAAAAGCAATTTTTACTTCCTATGGGTGAGAGTACACAGCCTTGGTGAGCTCAGCAGCTGTCTCCTAGGACCTGAGGCAACCACCTTCATGGGGCTGTGTGTTCATAGAACACAGCCAAAAACTGTCTGGCCACATCCTGGCCTTTTGTCCTGAGCAAGTGCCTAGTGACATCTGAATAGGCAAGAAACATCTTTTGGCACTTCAGTTAAAATCAGCACCTCCTTATGAGAAGTTTTCCGGAACACTTAAAATCTAGTAAAATATAATGTAGGCACACATGAGCTATTCAGAGCATCTGGAAGAGCCTTTCTCCGCAGCCCAGGGCTTGGCACCCAGTGCTGCCCCGGGCACGGCTGTGTCTGTACTCCCACAGCTGAGCTGTTTGCTGAAGCTGAGATCACAGTTCCCAGAGGAGCTCTCATTCCTTGCATTTTTAAGGGAACACTTAACCAGAGGCAGAACCAACAGTTGCTTGTTTCTCCTTGTCTACCAACAGGTGACTTTGGGCTGAATTAAAATGGGACTTGGAATGAAAAATAGCCATGATTGCTCTACAGCCTCTAATTACTCAAAGCCATTAAGAAACTCCTGTAGAATGGAAAAGCTGCAGCATTATTTTCATTTCTCTTTTCCCTTGTTGGTAACCTACGTGGCATCTGAGGTGCACTCTTTGTATACACTGAGCTGGATCTGTAAAACAAAGTCTGTGCCACAAACTCCATCTACTGAAACTGTTTGAGCCCCCTGATAGATATCTTTTGAAATTTTCTCTCCTCTTGTTTCATCTCTTTTTTAATTCCATCTCAGTAAATGCTAGTGCTGTGGCTGAATGCATGGCCCTTCCTCTTCAGAAGCTGATTGTAGAAAGACTTAGATTGCCACCCCTTTCGAAGAAAAATGCCTCTTGACAGCTCTTTGGAATGAAGGGGGAGTTACGTGCAGGGGTGACACTGGCAGAAAGAGTTGGCTCTCACCATTTCTTCAAACTGCATAATGAATGAAATGTTTAACAGAAGAGAGGATGTAGGGCTGGCAACACGTATTAGTTAAAGGGCTTTTTGAAGCCATCTGTCCACCAGCTTTAGCCACTACTGAATGAAAATTCGTTTTGAAAGCACAAGGGACAGACACTCTAATCTTCCAGCTCTTCATCCTCCACTGCAAGCCAACCAAAGGCACTTGTGACACTCAGGAAAGGAATGCAGTCCTCAGCTAAGGGATGACTGCTTTGCAATCATTTTAAATTATGATGCTGACAACATTTACATCAGTTAACAGTATTTCTAAGTGCAAACTACCACTAGGGACTGAAATGATAAAAATCATCTGCAAAAGAACCAGCCATCCCATCAGTGCAGAATTTCAGGTGAGTAAAAAACAGTCTCTTCTCCAAAAATACAACTGTGATTTAGTGTGTCAGTCAAGAGTACAACATTCAGCTCCTTTCTTTAATCGCTGAACCAAAACTTCCCTGCTGCTGTGGCCTGTGCTGGCACTCATTTCAGGGGTAGCATTTTTAATGATTCATGATCACCTCTAGTTCTGCACGTAACAAAGGGTAGAACAATCCCCATACTGCAGGGATAATTTGTGGTATTTATTCTTCACAGGACTCAGATCAAATAAAGAAGCCCACTAGTTGGTGAGTACAAAACAGGGATTACCAAAAAGCAAACATTTATTTAAATATTTGTGGAAGTACCAAACAAGAAGCTGCAGAAGCAAGACCTCATTACTATCCTAGTTATGAGCAAACAGTAGGAAACAATGATTGTTTCACACTCAACAGAACATGGAAACTCAGATACTGTGACGAAACTTTTCGTACTTGAGACCTGCTTCCTACCCAACTCTGTACACTGTTGATTCAACACGAGCACAAAAGAGAAAGAGGTAACTTTTAACCACTGACTGTACATTGCCAAATGTGGGAAAATGACGTGTTAATTTATGCAACAGGATCTGAAGAGCAATGCAGAAGGAAAGAAAACCATCCAGGCAAATGTCTTGGGTGCGCCCTGGCCTACTGGATCCGTGCACCTGGCAAATCAGCAAACTAAAGCAAACAAATGGGGGAAGTAAGTTCATGTTTCTGAAGAAAAGAAAATAAGACAATTTCCCTCGCCCCCATTCTAAGTTTGCATTATTATACTTTCCCAGGGCTATTCCATGTTAGTTGTTACCATCCTTCACAGCCATTGTTTAGACAGCTTGAGCAGTGGCAACAGAAGTGAAGTAGATATTTATGCAGTTGAAACCATAGCATACAAGTGCATCTTTGGTCCTAATTTCAGCAGGAAGAGATTATACGGATGGAGTCAAAACGGGTATAATACTGAGCGGAAAATAAGTCCTTGAACATTTTGCCCCAAAGTATTTAAAAGTAGCACTTGAACAGTTCATTCCTTTAAGGGTACCTCACTAGTTGGGTTGCATAGTTTGCCATCTGTAGTACAAACAACTCACACAAAAATCACAGCTCAGAGAAAAAGTTGCAGTCCTCCAGTCCTGATAAAAGAATATTTTGATAGCAGTTTGTAAGGCTCTTTGCAAAATGTCTGTGGCAAGAAAAACTAAGGTGATATTTGGAAATGTTTCACACTTCTCTGTGGGCAGTGTTGAGAAGCTGTGCATGTACCAGGTATCTGTGAGACATCTTCAGGACTCAGTGCCGTGTTCCAGGAACCACTAGAAAGGATCTAGGTGGTCCCATGCAGAGGTGATAGAAAGCAGAGTCAGTGCTGGCAGATGCTCCATGGGGAACAAAACAGAGAGTGGTGAATGATCAACTCATCTCTTGGCTGTATGGAAAGCTGTGCTAATGGACTCCGGCAAATCTGCCTCCAGGCTTAGCTGGAAGAGTAGGAATGGAGAGAACAATGTGTAGATCTTGAGAGACCTGGAGGAATTATAGTAGGGAGAAAGCTGCACAGCAAGCAGCAAGAGAAGGCAGACAGCAGTTTGCTGTTACCATTGCCTTCTGAAAATTACAAACTGAAGAGAAATAAAGGAAAAAAAGTCCTGAAGGTGCATTGTATCATATGTCTGTTCCATCAGCGACATACTAGCCAGAGTAGATGTGTATGTATCAGACAAGCTAACTAGTAGAGGAGAACATTCACTGATTTTCATGCTACTTTCCCCCCCTGCATTTCACTGAAGGATGCCTGGACAGAACAGTTTAAAACGCAGTGCAATGAAGGACAGAGAATGTGCTTTGTCCAAGTGGAAACGGACTATGGATGAATAGTCATATAAAACAGAATACAAATTTCTCTTTACTTGAAACAAGTGCCTACAGACTAAAAAGACTGAACATGTCTACATTGATCTATTTAAAATCAGAGAGAGAGGCAATTTGAAGAATAACTATTTTATCTGTTATCAAGCTGATAAGGGAAGTGATGTGACTGAATGCTGCTTTTGTTAAAAAGCAATCAAAATGATAAGAACTTGCAAAGATGTGTGGCCAGACTATATTACTAGCTGGACACCACTTAAAAAATCCACCACTAACTAAAATGGCAAATTACTTACTTGGCAAATATGGAAACATAACCTCGGCTTGTGCCAACTCCCAGTCCAGCTCCACCGAGGCACCTGAACAAAGCCCTTTCAGAGGCAGTGTAATTTAGGCTACCCGATGTAGTCAGGATGCTCAGGTGTATAAAGGGGCCTCATGGAGCGCCAGACAGAGACAAATTCACATGGAGTAAGCAAAGCACTTTGCTGGCATGTGGACGTGGGTTCCGGAGGCTATTCCCAATACAGAAGACAATCACTGGCAGGTAATAAAGGAGGCATTTATGTGATATGTCAGCGGTTAGTGCAAAGCTTAAAAGAAATGAGATCATGTGGCAAGATAGCATTCTCTGCCTTTCCCCCAGGGAAAGGAGCATTACTGTTATTACTATAAGCCATTGTTACCGCTACTTCTTTGAAATAAAATGTGACACAGTATCGTCAGCTGATACTTGTGCGATCGCAGCTATCATAAATTGTGGTTTCCAGAATATTAATCTCCGGTTACTCTATGCAGCTACCACACAAGTCTGCAGCACAGATAGACAGATCCCTGGAAAATAAATATATAAACCAAACATCAACCCTCCAGCAAGATCCCCCCACCTCCTAGGTGCTGCTTTACTTCAAGTGTTTAGAAGTTAAAAACAAAAAAGTACAAACCAAAGTAACAATAGGTGTCGTGGGACAGAGTATAGCTACAGCTATTCAGGCCAAGGACAACGAAGTCCTGAGTTATCCAATTCTTCATTCCCCATTTACTACAACACTTAACTAGCAAAATTTTTTCTTTATGTTCTATATATATTTCTAAATTTTATGTAAAAAACCAGCCTTTAGTATCATCTTTCATCTGAAATGCCAATCTAATTACTTATAGTAATGGACAGAACAAGTAGAATATAGCTCCTGCTACGATATCTTGAGCAAAACTTCTTAATTCTCCTTTCTTTCTATTTGAAGAAAATATTATTTCATGAGCCCGAATTTTGAAATCACTGTAAATTTCAGATTAACTTTCACAGTATTCACAAATTAAGAAAACTTTAAATGAAGCATATGTATTGCAACTGCAATTAAAAATTAAAACAGATGAGCACCTTCTGAGACCTGACTGTTGCATGTCTACTAAAATGCTTGCTAACCCACTGAAAGTAAGCTAACCTGTCAGTATACCATATTACAGACGTCACTTTAGATATGGCCCAGTTACAGTCAACTAGTGATCAGCATAGTTAACCAGGCTAAAAACTATTTTGAACATTAGAAAAAGGAAAACAGTGCAAATTTATTTATCTCTCTGTGACTTTCATTTTTTCTGACTTTTTTTGTGTGTGTGGTAACTAAATTACAATATTTATTGAATGGAAAAGTTTTTGCTCATGGATTCTAGGCCATGAACCAATGAGGCACTTGTAAGTAATACTACACAAAGCTAAATTTCCAAACTGTGGGAAAAGCACACTGCTTATTTTCAACACAACCATGCAGAACTGAAGTGAGTGTGTACACAGCAGCATTGGAACTATGCAGTAGTATCAGAACAGGTTCCATTAGCAGAAAGTTGCCCATAAGAATCCCTTGCCAGCTCAGTATAGACCTTGTTTTTGGTATAAAAAATGCTTAGGTTTTAATTCTGCCAAGACACTTCCAAAATCCTCATAATTACCATTTAGCTGTTTGGTAGGGCTGGTACCAAGATAGAATTTGTCACTCCAACTGCAATAGCATGCTTTTTCACACATTCATTTATCCTCAAAATACTCTCTTGCTGCCCTGAACTGTGTGATTACACAAGAGATGAGTCAAGAGCATCCCACAGCCCAACAGCAAAATAAAAGTTCATGTCTTTGCTTTCCAGAGAGACTCTTGCACAAATAGAGAATATTTCATTTACCACAAGATCTCACAGCTGACAAGGCAAGCACAGTGGCACCAAAGTGAGCTAAAGCTGAATGGAAGGCAGACCAAAACTTCTATTTCCATCTGCTTATGTTGTACAATACTTCATACAACAAAACTCCACTGAATTAGGCTTTTATGTATATTAGGACTTTATGTATATTATAATACAAACCACATCCTTTTCTAAACATATGAGACTGTGCTTTTCCACTTTCAGGAAAGTTTAAAAACTCAAAATCAGCTCATGGAAGGATTGCATTGAGGAGCTGGATACATGTTTGTGCCACATTTACAATTAACAGTGTAAATATTCTTAGCTAGCTGCCTGCCTCACAACCTTCAAATTGGCTTTTCATCATAGATATCTGTAGAAAAGGCTGGAATGAGGCTTCTGGAAGACTAGCTGTGCTGTCTGTGTGTGTAAGGTGTTTCACAAATGAAGAGCAGATAGGCGCAGAGGACTTACTAAAGAAAACTGTTGTTGACAAAAAAGCAGTGATGGTGAACTGAAATGATGATTTTTGTTGATCACTTCAGTTGCTACATTACAAACTTGAGCCTGAAGCACTGGAAAAAACTGGGATGGAATGCAAGCACTTGAAAACGTGAATGCAGATGTAGATTGCTTTACAATTATGGAAAAAAGTGCATATTGCTGTGGAAATGAGATAGGGGAGCAGATGACACAAAAGATGAGCATTGCAGAAAAGGGTAAGAAGAGACAGAATGAGCTCTGTTTGAAGACCTGGAGGAAATGAAATGGATAAGGAAGTTCAGAGAGTGAAGTACAAGTGCTTATCAGATAGGCCAGCACAGCAAAGCTTATAATATTGGATCCTGATGAAGAAGGTTAAGAAGAGCCAGCATGTGGATTTTAAGTGAGAGATGCAGTCTGGCTGGATGAGAGATGGGACTGTCTGAGCCAGGGAAGTTAGCAGAAGAAGACAGCCTACCCTAGACAGGAGAAAGGAAGCCACTGGCAAAGCAAACTCCCTCCTTCCTTCTATCAGTATAGAAACACAGAAAGGAGATGGCTGGGGAAAAGCAGAGTTGGTAAAATATGCTGGAAGAGATGAAAAGACAATAGCATGAAACTGAGACTACAGCAATTCCATGAAGTGTAAGAGAAATATAAAGATGCACCAAGAAAATGTTCTTCGTGTGCTGGGAAGAAAGATGAAAATTCAAGAAGAGGTATGGCAGTGAGCTCTGCAACACAAACTATAACCTACAGCAGCTGTGTACTCTTTTAGCCCATCCCAGGTTACAGTTCTCTTAAATAAGATTCAATTTTTATGTTCAGTCTGCTTCTTTTTGTTCATAGGATATTTAGTACACTGGTAAAAAACATGCAACACACATGACATGAGAGGTTTTAATGGTACACATGCCCTTATGCACAGAACGCTTCTCACTACAATCTCTACAGAGTTCATACACAATGCATTAATGACTTAGATGTTCTTGCTGCTCTTACTGCCCTGTTTGTTTTGAGGTTCGGTCACCATCCATATGTGCTCCCCTCCTTTCTGAGCTGCAATGGAGTTTCCACTAGTACTTCCAAATCTGAATGGAGACCCACGTATAATACTGTAGGCTAATACTAACCTTGAAAAGCAATTCCTAACAATATTAACTTCCTATACATTAGATCTCTTCCAGTGTACAGAAAACTCACATCTCTTTTATTGAAAAGCCACATACTTCCCTCCAGGCAGCTCACAAAATTAAGCAAGTGGGATTTTGTTTCTAGCTTGTACTTAGCAATTAAATTGCTATACAAGCTTGAACAGGAGATCTAAGTTTTGACCCCATTTATACTTGTCCAAGGGCACCAGGCTGGAAGAGAGGAGTGGGATAAGCACAGCCACTGGCAGAGCTCATTACCAAGAATGCTGTATAAATTCTGCAGTGATTAGGAAGTGAGGAGTACTGGCTGGGTGTACCAAGCCAGGAGACAAGTAATAACAGAGAGCATCAGCTAGCAGGACTATCACAATGTGTTTTTATTCACTCTTTCAAGAAAGAGCTACGTTAAATCAAGAACTGCAAATAAGAAGCCTCTTGGACTCGTGGCTGGCCACAAACAGGGGTCAATCCCTGAAATTCATTTGAGCAGATTTCCTAAGAACTTCTGCTTTTGGTGAGTGACCAACAATTACAGACTTCCTTTCATGTTCAGTGATGCTAAAATATACCTCATATTAACCTTCTTGATGAAAGATCTTTAACAAGGAGAGAGCAGTGATAGTTTCAGACACACTGCTTATCTTCACAAATGTAATGCCCCAAACTATAGACTGGATTAGCAATTTGAAAAAATGATGTTTGTACATATAGGACTGCAACTGTATAGACAATGGCTGTTCTTTTTTCATGATAATAATGCTATGAAATCTAAAACATCATCCCTAACAGAACACAAATAAAAAGATCATGATCTACAATTAAATGGCATTTTCTTCCTGATGTAACACGTACAGATGCTCCTCTTATCTCATCAATCCCCAGTCTCAAATATCACTGAACATGACTTTTATTATCCTCCAGTTTTTGGACAAAACCTACAAGCTTTACTTGCAAGTAATCAAAGAAATACTTTCTGGAATTGCAGCTCTGGCACTACCCGAAGATCTAATCCTTCAAAGCTGATTCCCATAAATTGTTGAGGTTTGCCAGAAATTAACTATACATCCCTATAATCCTGGGAAGAAATCCCAGTTGCTGGAATATTCTTCAACAGCTAATTAGAAGAACTTTATTCATTTTCCTTCTGTATTCTAGCTCCAGTAGGCACTAACTTGTTAAAAATCAGTATGAAGACCACTCACAACCTCATAAGTCAGCAGACTTAAAACCTCCTTTTTAAAGATATAATCATACTAAATATTAACAACTGCAGTCTTCAACACAGTGGGAAGGCTAATGCGAACTCTCATGCAGAAGACTCCTCCTGTTCTCCTACAACAGAGTAATTGACCTTGATTTTCATTAACTTTTCAGTTTGAGACATATAACTCACTTTGTGGTTAATTAGCTTGCACTGAAGTCCATGACAGTGGTTTGAGGGTAGTGCTATTGTGGGCATAACCAGATCCATTAGAGTTGCACTGAGCACAGGAGCAGACCCCAGCTTAAGAATTTACCAACTTACCCAGTAAAATTACTGTCAGCAGAAGGCAGGTGGGTAATGCAAGGAGGAGGAGAAGAAACGTTTTTTCCAACTTCAAATGGATAGCTTTGCGAAGTTGAGGACAATCTGAAATTCCTGCAGAAAGAAATGAAGGGTTCTGTAATTGTGGTTTGGTTTTGATTGAAAAGACTTGCCCAATTCTTTAGCCCTAGCTGCCTCCAAGCATCTTCTTTCTGTTTGCCAACTTAAAAATATTTGGACTAACCTGCAAGTAATTAGTGGACAATTTAATCTTTTTCCTTTTTCTTTTTTGAATATATGGAAAGCTAAGGATGTGCTGTTTCAGAAAGGTGATGAGTAATTGTTGGCAAAAGTGGTAAGAAGATCCAAAGGAAAGACTTGAAAAGTATTTATGATGCAGCAACTGCTACACAGAAGTTAGGTATTGGCATGGAAGTCATAAAATATGGAGAATTTTAACAGCATTTCCAATAGAGCAAAGAAAGCTTTGTAGTCTGATGTAGATAGAAGGCAGGTCAAAGTTGCATGTAGCACCCTGAAGAAATGAGTCAAGCTCTGCAGGATTGCAGGTGCCTTTGGCAAATGTGCTAAGCTGTCACCTGGGTAAAATTCTAAGGATCCAGACAGAAGAAACCCATTTCTACTGCAAAGTTGTGTCATAATACTGCTATGTGATGAAACTAATTAGATATTGATGAAACTAATTAGAATATCTTCCAGCTAGAGTGCCAGTCAAACTGAGGGTGGCAACCTGGGCATCTTGGTTGGCCTTCTCAGGCACTGCACGCTGCAGGGCAGGTGCCTGAAGCCGGCCCGGAGAGCTCCATGGAGACCTGCCCAAAACGGCAAGGAGCTGTCCACAGCCAGCAGCAGCATCTGTGTGATAAACCCCTCTGTGTGATAAACCCCTCTGATTCCTGTAGGAAAAGTTGCTCCTGGGTCACTCCGTAGTTCCCAATTAGAATGGGAGTCTCTTTCCACGCTCTAAGTGCCAACTCAGTGTCTCATCCCAGAAAGCACAGGACTTCTACAAACAATGAAGATAACCACATTGCTATGAATTGCTGTTACTATTAAAGACTACAAAAGCTTATTTCCTTACAGTTCTCCCCAGAAAATCACTTTTTCACCACAGAATATTTTCCAGCTACTGCACATACTACAGAGTATTTAAAGAAAATGAATAGCGATTGGATTATGTTGCTTTTCAAGCAGATTTGGTGAAAGGTGGCTTGGGCAGATGCTACCTTTCCTGCCTGACAGCAGAAATTCCTAGATCACTGCAGGGTTTTGGTGCTGCCATTATTCACCATGCTTTGCGTGGTTAGCAACTGAGGACAGAGGGAAAGAGGGAGAAGACCATGCACCAATCTCATTCTTCAGCAATCTCTGTCAGTGCAAGTGCTGATTTATCAGGGGGATAAGAGGCTTCTTGGGCCCTGACTCCCTGTCTACCTGTATGCACTTGCATTAAGGAGGAGGTTTTCCCAGCTATGTATAAAGTTATGTTTGCACTGTTACATCTAAATACATGCCAGATGTAAGAGGTTATATTAGCTAAGTGCAAGTATATTGCTAATATTTGTGTCAAAGTGGTATTTTCATATCTGTTTAACACATTTCACTCTGAACTACAGATGTTCAGCTCCTGAATGAGCTTCACTTGCCATTTTCCATTAGGCCAGGCAAATGCACACGTTCCTGGAGAGTCTCTTTTTGCTGCTGCAATAGGCAGCAAGCCCTTCACAATGTGCATTGCTTTGCCAGTCCTGCTCACAGCTCTGAGACTGCAGTCCCAAGCTGCTGTGAGACCACTGAGCTGCAGCTTGCTGTCTCCTAGGAGATTGAATCCCTTATTTCCCTCTCTATCTAAGGTTTTACTCTGTAGCCTAAAGGAGGATTCATTCAACTCTGTTCCGCAAATACTTTAAATATTCGGTTTGCAATAGCTTTACCCAAGACTGTGATAAAGCTTTTTGACGTTCAAGCACTTGTCCAGTTTCACTTGGAATTTAACTGAAGCATATATACAAGAAGTACAAACATAACCTGTACCTATATAAATATTTGCCCATATTTGGTAAATGTTTATATATATATAATTTCTAAAATATTCCTCTTACTCCGGTAATTTCAAGGTTTTAAAAAGAAAAATCTTTCATCCCCACTTTATTCATGCTGTTACAGGAAATCGGTGGTTACGCAAACTTATAAAAACAACTTAACAAAGCACTTTTTGCAAGTTCATTTAGTTTTGAGTGAACGCAAATTTTGAAAGCAAACGTTGCTGGAATTTGACCAATTTTAGAGTGCTGAGAGAAGAGTTCTTTTCTATTTGAATTTTAAAGATTGACCAAAGTCTTATGTTGGCTGTCCTGTTCTGCAGCCTGTCTTTGAATCCTCTTAGGAAAGTCAGGGATACCCACAAACAATAGAATTAAAGTCTGTCTTTAGGACTGGCAAACCATTCACAGTTCTGTCTAGCTGCTTAGCATAGGCTGTGCTAGGCCTCAGAGAGAGAATAGGCCCCTAAAGAAGCAATAATTTTCAGATTGTTGTGTACAATGCAGTGATAAAGCTCCCTGTCACATTTTTCTTCCCAGTTACTGAAGTTCCCATTCAGACGAATTGTCACAGCTTCTTCAATCCAAACAAGCACCCTTCCGGCCTTGTTTGCATTAAAATGTGATAAAACTAAAGGTGACTTTAGCACAGCTGTGCAGAAAAGTGGATTAGGTCAAAGTGACAGCGTTTGTTAGGGCTTGCCACAAAGGTGGTTCAAGATTTGTCTAGAGCGTTAATGTGGGAGAAGCAGAAGTTTCTTAAACCCAGACGTTTGTAATAAGGCTACAAACAAAAAATAGTATTTCTTTCATCCAAACGTAGTTTCCCAATGGCAGTAGGCCAGCCTGTTGACCTGTTGTCACAGAAAAATTTGGAATGGCACCACAAAACAAAGTGCCTTGTATTTTCTGTCATTCTTGCCTACCATCATGCAGAAATCAAGCACTGCTGTCAATTGCACAGCACTGAGCAGGGAAGGGCCAGCACCCAGCAGCATGCTGTGCTTCAGCTCCTGTGAGCAGACAGGCATGGTCTCCAGAGCATCTGCAATGAGCTCCTGAAATGGGAGTGAGTTTTGTGACATCCTGGGAAGGAGAAGTAAAGGAGATCTCCTTCAATTACTGATGCTGAAGCAGCAGTCACCAGACTTTCAAAAAATGCCATATTTTCACATCACCATCTTTTGAACTCCCATTTCTATTTTATTGTACTTTAAAGAGGAAACCCCACCAAAGTAAAAAGCCATCAGAAACAGCACCCTTTGCATGCCACCTGCTGGCAATTTTTTGTATTTGGTTATGACAGGGGCAGAGCATAATTCTCTCCATTGCAAGAAAAAGATACAGCATCAAAGGTTAGCAAAATAATCAGGGACAGACCCAGAGTCCCATCACATGGGGTAGAAGTAGAACTTGAAGAGGCCACCAAAGACCAGCTTCCCTCCACAACTCTAACATTTCCTCCTTCAGGTCATTTACAGATCCTAGCCCTCTCAGAGACATGCTCTGAGGTACACCATTAATTTTCCCTGTGCTCAAATAATAACTCTGAAGAAATACACAAAGCATTTTGAGAGAATTTGCATCTCAATCTTATGCAATACTAGTCAAAGGTAATAGAAAGGTTAAGGGAGTTGGGCTTGTTTAGCTTAGAGAAGAGAAGCAGGGAGACTTTACTGTCATCTTCATCCTTGAAGGGAGCTTACCATCAGGAGGGGGACCAAAGTCTTACACATTTGGATTAGGAATAGGACAAGGGAGAATGGATTTAAAATGAAAGAGGGGAGGTTTAGGTTAGATGTTAGGAAGAAATTCTTCACTTACAGGGTGGCCAGACACTGAAACAAGTTGCCCAGAGAAGCTGTGGATGCCCCATCTCTGGAGGTGTTCAAGGCCAGGCTGGATAGGTTCCTGGGCAGACTGGTCTGGAGGCTGCCAATGCAGTCCATGCAGGGGGTGGAACTATACAACCTTTGAGGTCCCTTCCAACCCAAGCCATTCTATGACTTCTATGAAATCTTCAACAGTAATGGGTTTATTTTTGACACAGATGTTACACACAGTAGTTAGTATTTCCATGCCCTGTCCCAGTGTCCTTTCTGGGAGCTGTGCCCCTCAGCGTGGTTCACCTACACGCAGCACAATGACACATCACATAGGAACAGCAGCAGCTCTAGGCAAGGGAACTCTGAGCAGCACCAAAAGTTAAAGGGAAATAATGAGGGGTACACTGAGAACTCCTGAGTAACTTATGGAAATAAGGAATTTCTGGAAGAGCTCTACATCAGTTCATTCCCACTAGCAGATTGTTTGATCTGCTCCGATACAGACACTGCACGCTGTCTGCGATGTGGGTCACTCACGGTAAGGCTTTAGTGAGC
Source organism: Cyrtonyx montezumae (assembly GCF_038088225.1). Lineage (NCBI taxonomy): Eukaryota > Metazoa > Chordata > Aves > Galliformes > Odontophoridae > Cyrtonyx > Cyrtonyx montezumae. The sequence continues at coordinate 7,426,618 of NW_027072067.1, forward strand.
GTAAAGCAGAAGCATATTTCATTTTTGCAAGTCTAGCCAAGGTTAATTGTACACAGTTCTCCTCAAAGTTTTTCTTCAGCTGCAAAGAGCAGGATCCATTCATATCCTATAGAAATAAACACTTATCATAGCTGAGGTCAGACACAGCTCTGCCGTGAGTGAGCTGCAGTGCCAGCAGCTGAAGCACAGGGATCTTAATAAAGCACACTGATTTGTTTGAAATGGTGTCCTTTGGTGATAGATTAGGTATCTCTTCAAGATGGGTATTTATCTTAGCCTATCGCACTACAAGAAAATGACTACTGCATCTATAGAGTTAGATACCTGCAGTGACTGCAAGCCTAGCTACATTGGTTAGAATGTCCAGGAAAGCACTGTACCACTGTCTTATGGAACTGGCTGTCAGAAGAGCAGTCTTGTAACAAAACACAGAAGAAACAAAATGCACTCCTGGTTTATGACAGGACTTGAACAACCCCTCATGCAGAAAGGAGCCTATGAGGTAGGTCTTAAATGGGGTGGGGTTGAAATTTTTTGGAAAGAGTTCAGGAATTCCAAAGGATAGAACCTCAAGTCAGACAGCAAATATGACTTTTAAAAATGTATATACCTTGGGAGCAAGCATGTCCGAAGCCCACCCAGATAAGAAGCCAGACGACATTAGAACAGTTCTGTAGCTTGGCAGATGCTCACCCAGCTCACTACATAAGCAGCACTGATGTAGAGGCATAAAAACCAGCACTTTCTGGTGTAGCATATGGGGGAACAGAGTGCAGCATGTGGACTTGCTAGGTCCAACTGTGCCGCAAGAACAAGACAGATGAGACATATAAGTATGACAAAAATGTCCAGAGTACAGTATATTAATGTGTTCACCATGGACATTATCCCCAAGACCACCAGTTACTGGGAGATGTACAGCTACTGTTGCATTTTTCTCTAAAGAGATCAGTACTTGCTGCCCTGCAAACATTCCCGATACAGAGAAACTCTAAGCTCTTCAGGATCCTCCTTTAGTGGTATTTTTCCCCACAGAAGACTTAAGACTTATTCCCTTTTCATCACTTTTTCAAATGTGTTGCTAAACTCAAGTTTACATTAATTTACTGCTAATTAATTTCTCTCATGCCTTTGTTAACACTAACTAGGCAATCCACAAGTGCAAGTGTGCATAGATTATCCTAGCTTTAACCCAGAGAAAATGTTTGCTGGGATCTAATTGACATTACTTGTTTCCCTTTAAAACAGGGCTGGGGGAGGTGTGCGGAGATCCTCATGCCCAGGCTGACACACTGCAGCACAGCCCTGTGCCCAGAGCTGAGGAGCCTGGGCTGGCAGGCTGTCCTCTCCACTTGCCTCCAGTTCTTGCTCTGCCAAGTCAATGAGATTATGGGTGTAAGGGTACTCCCTTGGTACTAAAGCATGGTGAAACTTTTTACACTTTTCTCGATAATGAAGCATGTAAAGATATTTTCAGTGGAAATTCATGAAGGCAGTACTGTTAGGGCAGCTTGCACGATAGCTTAAGAGTGTTTCAGGCTTCAAATCATCCCTTGTTTTGGAAATTTTAGAGACTGGATTAGAAAGGATCAATATTATTGATCTCATTTGTGAAATTTTCTGCTGAGTCACTGTTCCTTCACTATTTGGGGTGCCACTGTTACAGTTCCACTGCTGGTTTTCTATACACAAAGAAAAAAATTTAGAGGTATTTATTTTATGCTAAAAAGCATTGGACTGTCATCTTTACTGGCTTGGCACAGACGTACTTGGGGGCTGGAGTATTCCCATTTGTTGAAAGACGGGGATGTTTATCACAGCATTAATTTCACAAGAACTTCTTTTATTCCCATTGTTCTTCTGGCATGAAAGTCAGTTTCCTGAGTTTTTAAACAGCAGAGCAAATGAGTGATGCGTTTTCTTAATTATAAAGTTGTCCTGAATTTGTGTCTAAGGAAGTTTTAGAAGTTACAGACTGCATGTTCCCATTTCTAGAGGCACCTAAAATAAAAGGCCCAGGTTCAAACACTGAGCATAAAGGCATACATGCGTTAAAGGTATTATGCGGATCTGTCAGTGTATTTATACATGGAATCGTGTACTCATTCCTTAGTTGCAATGAAGATAATTGCATTCTTTCTGAATAGCACTTCTCAATCCTAAAACATACTCTAAAAGCATTTGGTATAATGACTTAAGGAGTTCATATCACACCACGCCCTCAAAAGAGCCTGAAGAGATTAAATGCTGTTTGGCCAGGGACAAGCCTTGCAGTTCCTGGTTGGAGGGAGCTTTGCAGGAGACAAGCTGAGAGACGTGGAGCTCACTTCAAGTAACCAGTGGGTGAGAAAGCTGCCAAGAGAGGCAGCCTGGGGCTGTGCAGACGTGAGGCCCGTTGATTGCCAAACCTAGGAAAGCCAGAGCAGCCTACATTACAGAGAGATAAGGCGCTGCTGAACCTGTTGGCCCTGCACCCGGTGCTGTGGGCAGGCAGCCCTGCTGCGCACCACGGGCACTGAGCGGGCACCGGGCTCTGCAGGAGGCTGAGCTGCACAGAGCGTTTGGCACTTCTACATCTCTGCTGCCCCTGAAGCTTCCCTGCTGCTTCTGGGCTCAGAGGGTCCTTTCTAAACTTCTCTGACATTGCAAGTATGCTTCACTACAGCACTCCTAACAGAGATCTACGTATGTCTTATGCACACAAAGAGGAAATATACCCAACATACTCCTACAGAAACTAGATACAGGAAAATGCATGTTTACACAGGAGGGACGGGATTCCTACCAGACCTAGACAGTTGGTACTGCTGGTGGAGATGATGTTTGAGATCAAGGAGCTGCCTTCACTCCACCAACAAAGAACAAAAGTCTCTCATCCCTCTGGCTGGCTACAGCTGCTGAGAATGATGGGAAGGAAGGAAAAAGGAAAGAACAGAAAAGGATATCCAATTTGTACATGGATATGTTTTCTGGACAATAATGGAATCGGGCCTAGAAATTATTAAAATGATTTGATTCCGCTGTGGAAATAACACAGTGTTACTTTGCCTGGCCAGGTAGAGGGTCAAAGGTATAAACACTACATAACCACAAGCCAAAGAAATAATCCTTCGTTGAAAAATTATTGAACTGGAACTGTCTAGCATGCACTGTACTTAAATGGCACAAAGTTCTAGATTTTACAGTTTAAAATGCCTAGTTCTCCAGGATTTACACCGATTAATTCAAGTCCAAACTCTATGTCTTTTATCTCTGTATAATTTCCTTGAACTGAGCCTCACTTCTAGAGCTGACCTTTAATTTTATATTGTTTGAAAATAATTTATGTCAGTGCACGCACCCCATACTCTAAATACTGTAAGCACAGCAAAGACACTCCCAAATACATTTTTTTGTCCTTTGCTTTCTTAATAATTATGATCTTTACTATGCACATATGTACTCTTGTTGAAGAGATTTTCACCTTTGGAGAACTGCATTCTCTAAAGCAAGAGAATGAATTTATTGTCTTTGCTGACTCTTGCCTGTTGATGCATGCCCCTAGGTCAGTAGTACACGAGCTCTAATCATGCTGAGATGACGTTAGTTTAAGTTTTTCCCAACCTGAAGGCAAATGCCTTCTTCATCAGCAAAGTGTGCTTTTATTTCAAGGCATCCAAAGTTAAATCTCTAGGCTTTGGATTCAAAGCAAATGCATTAAGCATTTAAGAAATGATTTGGTGAAACAGTTGGAGGATACATGCTATTTAACCTGTAATCAAGGCTTTTCCTTCTGTTTTCTCCTAAGAAAAGAACAAGCAATGCAATATACATTCACAGACGTGATAAATGAAACCAGTCCAGTTTAGCTTTCTGTTTAAAGGAGTGCGTTTTTAATGGAGTCAAGTGAGGAAACACTTTGCTTCAGAACACACACTGGGATATTTTACTTGTGATTTACTTAAACTGTTCCTTAAGTTGGAAGCTATTGCTTTACAGTATCTTCAGTGTTAATGATTCGAGAATTCTATGTGTAACTTTCTGTGGTTTTCAGTGTGCCCACTTGCCTCAAAAAGAATTAATACTGAAATCAAAGCCCAGAGAGTGATATTTTATAGCTTATTTTCCTGCCTGTACATGTACTGATATAACTGCTGTACAGTAGATCAAAGGAAGAGGATCATGATTAGTTTTAAAGCTTTCAGTTCATTCAGCGAGTGTTCCTTTTCTACCTCTTCACTCTCAACAAAAAATCTTAGGCTGGAGCACCCAGAATGCATCAACAAAACCCACTGTTCTATAGTAAAGTAGGGAAGTTTGTGGATAATTGTCACATTGGTCAGAGTACCATCCACAGAACAAGCCCCTGATACCTGGTATGCCCCCAACAGGTTTTTGGTTGTATTTAAAAAACAAACAAGATGTGCTGTTTTCTAGAAAGCCCAAAAAGACAACTCTGTTCAGTTCATCCCATCTCCCCTCTGCACAACACATTAGGTCTTCATAGAATTATCCACTACTGCCCCATATGCTTGCCAAATCAGGATAAACAGTGGCAAAATACATTACTCCGAAGGGCTGGTATTTCAAGAGGAGCTCTGCTTCCTTCTGTCACATTGTAAAAAGTGGAGGAAAACCTAACTGTTGTGTTTTACATCCCTATGAGGTACATATTTTGAGCACAAACGGTTGGCTGAATAGAAATTCATCACATGAGTATACATGCATGCACAAACCTCAGTCCAGAAATTTAGAATTCTGGTTTTGATTTGGCAAGTAAGGCTTCTCTTAGTGTTCTTCTCGCTCAGCAAGACTTGTCTCCATAAATGATACTAACTGGTATTCCTCTGCTCTCCTTTCCCTCTGTAAATGAATTTGTGTATTAAAGTCAACAAAGTCTAAGTTAGTGCTGATAAAATTTCTCCAACTCTGACCTGTAATATTAGTGTTAGAAGTAGAGAAGCAATAAGAAGTCCACTGATATATCCAACTTTGAACTAACCTCCCAAATGGCAGTCTCCGCATCTCTATTTGTTCATTTCAATCAAATGTTGCATAGCTCACCAGTAACAAATACCATTTCTATGAAATATTTTAAAGGAACAACTTAATATTTTAAACAAACTTCAAGGCACCTGAAATCTCATACTTTAAGAAGTTGAAGAACCAAGTACTTTCAAATTGATAACTAAGTGGCTGCTGCAACCTTGCAAGAAATTTCATAACATTATTCAATATGAGTTTCTCTGATAATAAATGGGGAAAGTAAAGGTAGTGCAAAACAAAGAAAACTGCTTTTTCTTTTTGTCTGGAGTCTTGGCAGCTAAATTGGACATTATTTAACTAGAACTATTTTCAAGAACTATTTTCAAGATAAAAGCAGCAGTAGCATAGTCACAGTTTCGATTTTTTTTTTAGTATAATTTAATTTATTCTAATAACCAACAAATTAAAATAAATCCCAAGCTAATGAAAACAAACAAAATCTAACCTCATACAATGGCTACATGGACTACATGGCAACTTATGTAGAATTCTATGATTCAACTGTGTATTTTGACCTCTTTACAAACTGTCAAATATCTCATTTTCAAGAACTGATTTTATATTTTAAACTTTCACTTTATTATAAAGAGTTTTCTACATTTTTTCCTCCCATCCTCCCACCTTTTAATTTCCTTCCAATGGGTGGAGCACTGTGGTTTTAGCTGCAGGTCATCGTTAGAAGTGTCTGAACCTTAAACAACAGGAAACTTGATTCAAGGCTACAATTCTGCATTCAAACTATGAGCTCAAGAGAACCCCTCGGCTATTTGTTGCTACCCATTTATCAGAAGTAATTATTACCACGCCATAATTAACAGAACAAGTACTACTGCTTTGGATGTTCTAATTTCTTATGGCATTTTAAAATTAGGTCTAATTTGTCATACATTCAAGACAAGTCACTGTACTGTGATCTGGAGTGGTAATGTCCCTGCTGGACTGGGCAGTGGTGTGGGAGGCTTGGCATCACTTACCCCTCTAATGCTAGAATTGCCAGAAACTCTCCATCAGAGCCCTAAATTGTGTGCTTGAAAGAGAAGTCAAAGAAACACATGGAAAAAGTGTGCAGAAAATATGACTAACCTGGGAAAGTGGCAAATGAGAGGAATTCAGGGAATTTCAGTTCTATCCTTAACTCCCTTTGCTGGATCCCTCAGGTACAGATCCAAGATGTTCCAGAGATCAGTCAGACATCCTTTAAACTTAAATAGTAATTTTTCCATACTGTAGTGCTTCTAAAATTTATTGGAAATGTAAAGGATGAAGAAATCAAATCCTGACAATGAAACCCATTTCATAAATCCAGAATAGGTGTTTCTGTAGTAAACTAAGATGTGATATAGAAAAAAATTGAAGCAACAGATTGGCTCATGCATTAAGGTTGTGATGAATTCCTGTGGGTGCACAGCATCTTTCTCTTCATTAGTATTCTCCAGTTTGATTTTCAAATTAAAAAGGATTTTCTCTGCTCTTATTTTATACTGAGTGCAGTATAATCTTTCCATCTCTGAAGAGAGATTTGCATAACCTGTGTTAGCAGTAGTTGGGCTGATGTTACGTATTTCATTTTACAATCTAGCTAATCAGAGTGATGGTTTAGCAGGCTGGAAGGGCTAGAATACAAAACAGACCATGTGCACATAGCTGTGAGCATGACTGAAGGCCCCTCTTTACTTGTGGGCAGCCTTTGGACTGCTGCAAAAGTCACTTTAAGTCAGCTGTTATCTTCTATACCTTCTTGTTAGAGTTCTTAAGGGTGGCATTGCAGAAGAAAACACACTTCAACCTCCATGAGGACTGATATCAAAAGCTTTCTCTTTAAACTATACCTATGATCCCTAAAATGGCATAGAATACTCAATAACTTTAATTAAAAAAAAAAGGAAAAAGAAGAAATCAAACAAACAAGGAGAAAAAATACTTTAAGACCTCAAGAGAATGACATCCAAGGGATCCAGCTCTTGAAGTCTTGAAGTTGTTCAGAGTACAAGAGGAACACTCAGTTTCCCCTTCTGAAAGACATGGAGAGTATCACCGTGTGACAAGTAACAGACAGACTGACCATCGGTTTTTTTTCTGCTCTGGCAATTCCTATTTTATCACTGTGTAACTTATACAACTTATTTCATTTTTAAGGGGTGGGATTTTTTACCCCCACTTCTGATTATCTTTGTTGAATTTTCTTTTCATTGCATTGTATGTTATGTACTGAAGAGAGCAAGGAAAACATTTGTGGGAGATAATATAATTTATTGGACCAGCTAAAAAACTAAGCTATCAGGCACTCAAACTTTCTCCAATTTGAAGACACAGAAGCCTTAATATTTGTATCTAAATAACAATTATTCCAAAGGTATTATTCCAAAACCTGCACAGGGCCATGAGAAGTGATGTTCTGCAGTTTTTCAGATGCCATAATTGCCATAAAGCTATTGAGAAGAAAAGAGGACTTCAGTGTATCTCCAGAATTCTGAGAAAGAAAAGCCTCCACGAAAAACCCCCACTACGTAGTAATTAATGAAAGACCTAGATAAAGGTTTTATTACTTAAGATTTTATAATTAAGGTAAAATATGCCAAGATTTTTAATTCATCCTCTGTGTGCATATGTATTATTAAAGCCTCAACAGTAGAAAACCATACATAAATAAACAAAGCCCAGAGCAAATCACCAGAGTCTCTTTTGTTCAGCCCTTAACTCCTGCTGGTCTTCCTAGGCAAAACTCAGATACTTCTAGGGAAACATTACAGGAAGAAATAATAATTAAAACCCTGAAGACCACAGGAATTTCTTGTTTATTTTCACTTTTGAAAATGTGTAAGTTTGGTCAAATTTTGAAAAGTGAAAACAGAGTCCTAAGTTAAAGGCTGTGCTAGTTGCCAAGGAGCATCCCACTTCACTTCTAGAGAGGGTGCTTCATGGAGAGAACTCATAGTATTCCTTACACAACTAATTTATCTTTGCTATTTCACTACCTGAAAATTGGTAAAATAGGCTAGACACATTTTAAAATTTTATTTTAAATGGAGACTGATTAAAAGGTTCAATTTTTTATTTCCTGTTCACAAAGAGAAAAGAGGGCAGGCACCCTTCCCCAGCTGCAGCCAATGTGCACTCCCTTCTGCACCAAAGGGAAAATCTTGCTATGAAAAACCAGTACAGAAAATTACAGAGAATTTGTATCAGTATAAAAGCCAGTTGCTAGCATTAGATGTTTTTCTACAGGCATGTATTAATATATGTTGGACAGAGTTTGGCTTCCTATTTCCAAGCAAGGCATTTTGACTTTTTTTTTTTTTTTGTATAATATTTAGTGGAACCTTATCTTACCACTTCCACAGTTTGCTTTCTTACCATAGATGTGGCTATTAAGTGCTCTTAGATTTTACTAGGACGTAATAATTCAGACCAGAAAACATAATTATTTGAAATAGGGTTTGAAGAATTAGCTTTCAAAACACTGCTGAAACAAAGCTGATCAAATACAAAAACATAATCAAAGTTCACTGAAGTGTAATTCTTTTTTTATTTCCTATATAGTTCTATAAATATAGTCCATCATTACATGCTTCCTACATTGGGGGTTAGGCTCTCAAAGCACTAGGTAGGGGATTTAGACAGAGTTTTCCATCAACATCAATGACTCACTCAGCACCACTACGAAACGTTACCTGGGGCGGTCATCCTTCTCTTATTGCACAGGGCTTTTATACCCCCAAGCTCCTTTTCATGTTAAGAAGAATTAAGTTTGTCTCTCTTCTGTTCCCTGATCAGAGAATAGATTTTTGTAACTTCTGACTGATAAATTTATAAGTCCCAAAACTAAATGGCTGTTTTGCTCTAGGGAAAGGAGGATCAACAGGCTCAAGATTTTCCACCTACTAAATCCCTCATATTAATGCTAAAGCGTGCTGAGCATATATTTTCAATATTGCTGTTGCTAAAAGTATAATTAAGTTAACTATATGCACAAACACACAAACCAATTCTGTTTCACAATCCTTAGCCAAAGCTTCATGTCAATCATAAAATTAAATAATGGAAAACAGACATTTAGCTTAGTTTATATAACCTGACAGTGCTCCTATCCTTCCTCTGTTTCACCTAGTGTCATCTTTCAGTGTTCCTCTCTAATTTTATTTGGAACAAAATAAAAAGATTAAGATAAAATAATTCCCAAAAGATAATTGCAAAATGATTTATGTGCAGGTGTTAAATTATTTCTGGCATTGATGTTCCATGGTGTGCAACATTACAACATTATGGTATTCAACAGAGCATCTACATTTGATAATCCTGCTAATCATCAAAAGATGCTGGATTTGAATCCCGAAGGCAATGTTACATTTTGATTAAATTTTATCACCAGTGATTCTGTTTATGGTTCACTAAGGTATGAATTTCTTTCACATTCCATCAGGTTTACCGCTTATTATGTTTGACTTGGAACACAGTCAGTTTAAGCTTTCTATAAACCACCAGTTTCTCAGCTACTGCCTTTGCACTCTTCAGACATACCTAGTAATCCTGAACAGAAACAATTAATCAGTTTTTCAGTGTCTCGAGTTAATGAGTCTGTTCTCATAATGATTAAAATCCTAGTCACAAGAGACAAGATGGCTTAGCAAGCAGCTGGGCAAGCACTTTGAGCTATGTGAGGATCCTTCCCAGCTGACTTTACAAGAGAGAGCTCTGTCAGTAAAACGTGTTCCTGAAATTGTATTGCCAAATGGTAGAACAACTTGTATAGCAGCCTGCTCGCATGTATTAGTATTGTGTGCATTGCTGCAAGTTGTGTAGTAATGCCTGAGAGAGTTTGTAATTAAACTCTACTCCTTTGCAATCTGAATCCCGAGGTTTTCCAATTTGTAATTCCACCTTCACGGCTGCACAACCACTTTTCTGTTCTTCAGCCACTGCACAGTGTCTCTCCACCCAGCCATGCAGCAAGGAGAGCACACGACAGGAACCTCATGTGCAAACCACACACCCAGCAGGAAGAGCCACCACTTAAAAATCAGCTTGGTGCCTACGGGTACTGCTCATATTTATTGCAGATCAAATCCCAGCAGTTTCACCAGGTTTCACTCCCTCCCTCCTTCTCTTTCATGCTGCATTCAGCTTGATGTCACACCACCTCCTACCACTGATTTTACTTGCATATGTGCTATTTCTACATGGTTCAGAATGTACTTGGCAAGTCTATAGTAGACTTGAAAGTAATTCTCCTCCATCTAGCTAAAAGTAGATTTAGGAGATTAAAGAAGAGGAAGCGACTCGTTGGTAAGCTGCAGTGCACAAGTAGACATGAGCACACACTCAGAGAATAACTGCCATCAACAATTAGCCACTTGCAGCAGCAATTCTTGTAAGCAGAACCGCTTGAAAAAAAGCCTAACTTGCTGGGATTCTCCTGATTTTCATGCTGATCATAACAACACAAATCCTATAGACCATTGAGGTGGCTGCCAGCTATGGATACCAAAGCGCTAACACTATTTAGAGTAAGGGTACACTGTTGAGCCATCATGTTTCTGCTCTGAGCTAGTGCAACTACAGGGACACAGCTGGGGCTGCATTTGTGCCATGACAAGTAATGAGAGCAGGCTGTGCTCTGGTGATGCGGATCTTTGAGTCTGAGCTTACATTTAATGTGTCATAAGGCAACAAGAAATCCTCTAGGTAGGGGAAAATGGAAAAAGCTGGTTCTGTTCTTACAGTTACACATTTCTTACACTTTGAAAAATAATTTCTATTTTCTCTATTGACACAAGAACAGTTTTGATATGAAACAAAAAAAAAAATAGAAGAAAGGAAAATGCTTAGAGAATGAAGAAAAATGCCTTCTAGCACTACAGGTTAAAAAATGAAAATATGACTATGAACGTTAACTTTATTTTCAGCATTCCTCACATTTTTTTTTTGGTGATAAATGACTTCACATGTAGTTGCCTTCAGGGTTATATCCACAGCATTGTTTTATGTTATTCTAAATAAAATTTAAGGTGGACATTGGAACATACTTTCCTAAAACCTAATGTCGTAATTGGTACTTGCATGCAATCTACAGCCGATTCACGTGGAAGGAAAACATAGTGTAAAGCAATTACTGAAAAAAATTGTTGCAAACAAAGCTGGTATTTCCCTCTTGCCTACAAAAGTACTATTTACACATTTAGCCTTTCCTGCACAGTTAAGACAAACTTCAATAATATATAGTGAAGAAGTAAACAGTGGAAGGATTTCAGCTATTATGGAAGGACTAGAATTTGTAGAGTAGCCTTGATTCTTTCCTACCTACAAATAAATAATGATTTCTTGTAATGATCGAGTAGCTCTGGTTACAAGAATAAGGCAGAACTGAATAGAAGGAATGGTAAGAGATTCTCATATTTCATTGCAATTAATGAAAAATACCAACCTAACGCCTGTAACATTCTACAAGTCAATCAATGGGGGAACACAGCCAAGCAGTGTGGGGGACATGTCATTAGTCTTTGTTTTATGAACTTGTTCAGCTCCACTTAATTGTTTCAGAGGTGCAGTTTAAAATTCACACATATTTCTTTATTTATTTTCTTTTTTATGTAAACAAAAAGTTTGGCATTGGCAGAGCTTTGTAGCTGGCACCTGACAAGCTTCAGTACACCAGCAGCTAATTATTTTACTTGCAGTTGTTTTGCTTATAGCTGCTCATAAGTTGGTGGAGAGAGCTTTAGATTACATTCACTTCATAGTAAATGATTTCACCCATTAGAAATACTGGGGTGGTGAGTGCAATAGTGATTATCTTATTTTTTCCCTCCATGGAAGGACTGGAGACTTCTATTACTGAAAACAATCATAACTCACTCTCCCAACTATCTTCTGACTAACATGAGGAAGCTGACAGCTACCAAATGATTAGATTTTACTTCCTGACCCCAGCCTGGGTTACAAATTGTTAATGTCCTCAGCACAACAAAGGTTGTGATCTATAAACTTCAGGGGCCTAGAGTACCCCATCGGATCAGGAGCACAGCTACCTCAGACATTTCTCATTTTTCTCCACCTGCAATAGCAGTGTTAATATTTAGAGCTCACAGAAGAAGACAATAAGCCAATGTCTAGATAGTTATAAATTCTAAAAAAAAAAGTTCATAAAATAAATGCATCACTTGTTCTTCAATGTTCTGCATAGGAATTTACTAGAATGACATGAAATGACTAATAGAGATGTGCAAGCTGAACTCTAGAATGTGTTAAAAACATGATGAAAGTGTTAATCAAAAGAGAAGAATAAATGTGTAGTAGTAAAATAATTATCTCACAGAACTGCAGTGAGCAAGGCTAGTATGAACGTGGAAACTCCAGCGTGGTATAAGAGTTTTCTTTCCGTTTGTAGATGCCTTGTAAATCTGTGTTTCTAAGTAGTTATTCTTTTATGAAAAATGCCATCTAATAAAGGTACTGTCTAAGGTGAGATAATGCATGAGCACTCATCATCAAGTAAGATGCAATGTGAAGTGTACCTAGGTTGTAAACAAGAGACCAGCTTCTCAGCTTCTGCTTAAAAGCACATCTTATTTCCTTCAGAGCTGCACACATTAGTTTAAAAGCTAATAATGCATATCAGGACAGGAGATTCTATCTTCTAATATCTATCAATAGCTGGGGGTGACTACAGACAGCTGCAGGTTCTCTCTTGCAGTAAAGCAGGAGGAAGTACACCTAACTCCTGAGGCTCACTGCCAGTGGGCTCTGTGGGCTCTAGCATAAGGCAGTGCAAGCATGTGTGCTCTACAGCTTAGACCAGGAATGAGTACATGGGGCCCTCCCACAGAGCAGGTAGCCACTGATGGTGGGAGCTTCAAGACGTGATGACAGGGAACACACAGCAGCAACATTACATGAACGTCTGAACTGGGATGCTTTCTTTCACCTCAGTAACTTTCTCCTTAGCACGCACCCACACTAATGGTTTCTTTTCCACTGCAAGCCATTCCATCTAGCTGATAACTAAGGTGACACAGACAAAAAGATCAGTTTGAGCCCCAGAAAGATTTAGGATCAGAGTTCTTGCAGAGATTGTCTCGGGATGTTGACAGTAAAAAAAAAAAAATCATGAGTATGAGTGGAAGATTCTACAGAAGGCTCTGCAATAGCAGAAAACCCCACACGGATAAGATCACAAGCTTTTACAGATTCTCTCTGAAGGCTTGCAGCACTGCTTTACAGTAGTGCTCAATCTGAAAAAGTCAGCATTATTCTCCTCAACTTCTCCCTAGAAACTTTCAATAAACAAGGAAATTCTTCAGCCCAAACAACTATACTGAGATTTAGAAATGTCTACATCAAGTGCAAGACGCTGTTCCTTGTCATTCTATGGCAAGATACTGTACATGTGCTCCGCTTCAAAGAACAACATTTATATTAGTTCAGTTTCAGATATAAAAATTAATTACCACAGTATGTTTTATTTGGAGTAGTGTATTTGTAAGCCTTAATTAAGAGCTGAAAGAAATGATGACATCAATTATTGATCAAATTCTTATCAATCCATCTTCTCTATAAATACCTCTGTATTGTTTTCTGCACCTAATGCAGATTTTATATCAAAAACACAGAAAGCAGACTAGGAAGAGAGAGATAAATGGTAACCAGAAGCTGACAGAACCATCTGAATTTGAAGTAGTTGCAACCAGTTTATTCTTTCTTTGAGCTCTGCTGGTTCATTCTGCTCTGTTTCATGCTGTATGCATTGCCAAATGTTATTTCCAGAATGTCAGTGTCACACCACATAGCTGCTAGGCAATGCAATCTGTGTGAGACCCTTTAGCCAACAAGAACCACTGGAACTAACATAGCAACCAGAATCCCAAAGTCAGTGAATAGAAGTTAAATACAGATATACACAGAAAAGGAAAGATCAATATGTCATTAGGTGGAATTGAGGTTGCAAGCAACTACAGAGCTGTTAGTCTGGTTGTTTTTGTTTGGTCAAAAATAAATAACAAGGAAAAAATTCAAAAGAAAAGTGAACACGCTTGAAAGTGCAGCATCTTTGTTGAGCACACTTGAAAAAGCAGATTCTTCAAAGAAGCCATTTGCCTGTTTAGAGAAAGAAAGTATGAATTGTGAAGCAAGATGGCAAAATTTCATCTCTGCAGGCTGCAGCGCTTCAGAGGAGAGCTTTACTGCTGACAGTAGGAGAGCAAGTATAGATTGTTATCTTTGTAGTAATGGAAGGAATTACATTCATAGCAAGAAGTTTGGGAATTCATAAGAATATTATTCTTGGCTTCTTTTTTTTGGTGACAAAAGAAAAAAAAAAAAAGGAAATAGCCCTAGGAACAAAGATCCTGGTTCTTTCTGAAAAGATTTGAGTCAGTTATGGTTGTTTTTGCTTGGTTATCTACGAATACCGGAGGGACAAAAGATTATGGGATGAAAGGTACACTATTATGCTGTTTATACGATCTGTCTTCTAATTAACTATATTGAATTCTGTAGGTAATTTTCTGAAAGATGATGCTTACTTATTTGAACAAATCTAGGAAGTCCTAAACTGCTTTCAGGCAGCCAAAATCACTATGGTGTATTAGCAAGTTTTGTTGAATCTCTGTTGCTATGCGTATCTGAAATCATGTTTTGAAGATGCCCAAGACAACTAGGTACTGCTCTGGGAGTGGATCCCCTGCCAGGGGAAATCCTAGCTTCTGGGTCATATGATAGGAGGTCTAATGCCCATTCTGAAAACAGCTGGCAGCTACTGGCTTCAAACTTGTAGCAGATGTAAAGGTAAGCAGAGAGGGAAACTGCAAATTAATACATTAATAACCCCAGTTTTTCATTTTTTACCATCTTTTATTGGTAATAGATCTTCCTAGGAAAGGCTTCACATAACTGGAAGTCTATCTCATTCTTTATATTTTTGATGATTTGATTTTTGTTTTAATGCCAATGTAACTGCACATTTCATATATTAGTGATATAAGAAGACTTGCTTGTTCTGTAAAGCAAAATAACAACAACAAAGAACTAAAAACCTGCAGATGTTGACATATGACACTTCTAATTAAAAGAACATATGGTGTTAAAACCAAGTCAGAGGTAGATTAGAAAACTGAAAATATTATTTTCCTTGCACAACGCATACTATTTCCTGAATGTAAAAAAATAAAATAAAATAAAAATAAAAAAGCAAAGCAAGTCATAATTGGGCAATAATATCCCTTACATATAACAGTTTGCAACTCTCATACTAGTTTTCCGTAAGCAGAATTGTAAATGTCAATTGTTGCTCTTTGGTGAAAAGATTACACAACAGATGGAAGATAAAATGAGACAATGTGAATAAACACAATGGGGAATGCCAAATCTCCAGCGTGTGTTGCAATCAGTGCTACAGATGGACTCTTCTGGAAGTAGCAATAAGGAAGTAGCAGTAAGGTGTGATGCAGCTACAGCACCCAACAGGCAAATCTACTGTCCATTATCATGGCAGAAGTTGCAAGTGCTACAAAAGCTTGCTTCAGCTCCTTAGCACAGCAGTAAATGCATGAAACTTATTTTGTTTGTGATCTCACTGTTAGGCTGAAAAGTGTTGAAGATTCACTATATTCTGTGAAGAGACTGGAGTACAGTGCCTCCTGAGGTCTCTTGCATTGCCAGTTGTCTGTGAATCTGCAAGGTGAAAATTGACTTTTGTTCTAAATCCAATACCTTTTAAGAGTTGTAGACAGCTTTGTGTCTGTCAAAAATGAGATGATATTTCTGGAATAGAAGGAGCTTGATAAGAAAAGTAATAGTAAGGCAGAATCTCTTTTTCCTTCAAGTCAGATTTCTAGTTTATAGCTGCAGATTTTAGTTTCACTAGCCTGGCTTTGCTTAGGAAAGCTACAAATGCCATGTGGTAAACATTTTATATACAGGCAAACAAGATGCACGCTCAAGAAGTGCTCAAATATCTATAATAAATAAATATCTATGCAGTGGGAGAGTTACTCCTTGAGAATAGCTCTGCTGAGAAGAATCTATGTGTCCTGGTTGATGAAAAACTGAACATGAGCCAGCAGTGTGCTCTTGCAGCCCAGCAGGCCAATGGCATCCTGTGTTCCATCAGAAGAAGGGTGGCAGAGGGAGGTGATCCCCTATTCTGCTCTTGTACAGCCCTAGCTGGAGTACTTCATCCAAGTTTGGGGACCCCAACAAAGGAAAGATGTGGAGCTTTTGGAGAGGGTCCAGAGGAGGGCCACGAAGGTGATCCAAAGGCTGGAGCACCTATCCTACAAAGACAGGCTGAAGGAAGTGGAGTTATTCAGCCTGGACAAGAGAAGGCTGTGGGGAGACCTCATCGCAGCCTTCAGTATTTAAAGGGAGTTTATAAACATGAGGGAAATCAACCTTTTACATGGGTGGACAGTGATAGGACAAGGAGGAATAGTTTTAAACTCAAGGAAGGGAGTTTTAGATTGGATGATGGGGGGAAATTCTTTACTGAGAGTGTAATGAGATGCTGAAACACATTGCCCAGAGAGGCTGTGGATGTCACATCCCTGAAAGTGTTCAAGGCCAGGTTAGATGTAGTCCTGGCCAATCTAATCTAGTACTTGACCTAATGGCTGGCACCTGATGATCCTTGAAGCCCCTTCAAACCCAAGCCATTCTATGATTCTATGAAAGTACTGAAATATCTATTAATATTCTAATAGTAGCACTAGTAGGTGATGCTGAAGAGTTCCCAGCTCAGGTGACTGTTGCAGTGATGCATATGCACTACAGAAGGTTTCTTCCAACACCTCTCTCCAGAAATACCAAAAGCATGCACCAGTGTTAGAGTGTACTGCATTTGGGCAGTAGATCACTCTCACTATTAACATGATCCAGGGCTCACATCTGGGAGAACATTCCACCATCCAGGTCATGGTGCTACCAACATGGGTTGTACATATGTCTCTCACAGCTGAGAAAAAACCAAAAACAAACAAACAAAAAAACCCCACTATTGCAAACTACTAAAACCAAGTGCCAACAAAACTTGTGTTTCCAATGCTTATTATTTAATTTTATTTTATTTTGAGGGGGAAACTGCATGCAATGTGAATACAGAAGTGTCACTGAAAAGGATGCTCAAGCTTCCACACTTCATCTCTTGCATGCAATCAGCATTGGGTGAATTTACATATGAACTTTTCTTTTTTGGAAGCATTTGTGTAGTGAGAAATTATAGTTTATGTAAGTAAAGCTTTTCAACAGAATATCTGGATGGCCTCAAGAAGGACCTGTAAGATGCCATGCAGCTCATCCCTGTCAAGATATCTAGTGCAGCAGAATGGTTATTATTCCTGAGAACAGCAGTTAACTTCTTTACCCAGGATCCGGCATCATCATCTTTTCATGTTTTTACCTCAGTGCTTTAATTCTGAATTCCTATTACAGACAGAATCCTAGCTATAATGCTCAAAACTTCACTGACATCGACAACTAAAGTCAAATCACTTTTATCCCAACACTTAGAGCTTGTTATGAACCCAAACATTCATTTGCTAGAGTTGTCAGCTCTTATGCTACCTAAACGCTAAAATAAACACGTGTAGGATCCTTTCTGTGCACATTTGTTTACAGCAGGCTTTTTGACACTTCTTGTATGTTCAGTGCTACTTGTCACTCTGGTGATTTTTTTAAGCAATGAAATATCTGCCATCACGTCATCAGTTAACAAGCAAATCATGTATTCTTTGGTTATGTGTCAACTGGGACCAGAGTCCTTCTACTTGAAAATCTTGTCACATTTTTTCAGAAGTGCTGCATCTTTATTCAACCAAAGCATTTGCTAAGACAACAAATGATGAGAGAAGATGCTTTCATTATATTTCCTCATGATATTCAGCATACAGTGACATACAGCATGCAGGCAAACAGCTAGAACAGTGTATTACTTCCATCAGGCCACACTGATTCTATTTCCTACAGAACCACTTGAGTTTTCAGAAAGTAATTCCTGTATCCAAAACATACCTATGTATATTAAGGTTTTAGTAATAAAAATAATTAACGGACTTCTAAAGATATCAAAGTGTTTTTTTTGTTTTTTTTTTTCAAACCTCAACTCACTTCCATACTACAAGACAGGAAATTCTCTTGGAATTATATGGCTAATGCTCTCTCTATTATTTTTTATTATGTCACTGAATGTGTTATATATGTTCAATAACTTTAACTAAAATATGGTGAGTCAAAAGCCAGGCTTGTTTAAAGAATCTGATGAAGGGGGAAAAAGGGATGTAAAGAAGTACAACACAGAGGAACCTACAATTATCAATAGGATGGATTTTCTTCCCTTTCTGACAGGGATTGAGTTACCAAACCTATTATTACATGGTCCTAATTACATATCTCTTCAATAGATCACTCAGTTAAGGAGAAATATCCACTGACTGGGAAACATCACTAATTGTTCCTGTTTTGTTGGCATACTATCTGATTGGGTTAATTATAGAGCTGTTTCCCTGTTCTCTTTTTCTCTGAAGACATATTTCTTCACAGATTGCATGGAATTTAGCATCTTGGTTCCCTTGATTTTAGCTTTTATGTTCCTCTTTCCTACCCTTTCTTCACTTGGACAGCACATTGTCCGTATTGCTCTCAAAATGACCTATATGGCTGTAAATTGTGCATGCATGTGAGGAGGCCTATTGCAACAGTTTCAACATCCAATCACACTAGACACTGCACTACCCAAAGTCTTTGCTTTCAATAGTTACAAAGTTCTTCCACTGATTATATAAAATCCTTTGACTTCCAGAGTTACCATGATTAGAAAAAGGTGGGGTAAAAAAGTTTAAACCTATTAAGTGGTTCATCTCTTTAATACAGGTACTTAGCCAATTTACTTTCATACACCAAGATCAAGTTTTAACTGCCTGGGAGACACCTATCTGTGGTATGTCTGCAAGTTATTTAGCAAGAATCTGCAACCAGCTGCCACAGCACACACTTATAGATAGGTCACACATCAACACAAAAAGCTAGAGCACAACATTTAAGTACAAGCATACAGTAATACAGTAAGACCCTTTATTAGGCAGGATTTACAGATTCTCACTAACTGGTTCTTGAGTTGAGCCCAGTAGCTTGCATTTGCCTCTCAGGTGCAAGTCATAGAAAGTCCCTCCTCCTACCTAGCCTGACAGTTCTATGCTGACCATTTATTGCCAGCTTGTATCAAGATAAATTTGATCTTCTAGCATACAAACTCCTCCAACTACATTACTTCTCACTCTGATGTGCACAGACCATTTTATTCCAGCTGCAGATACAGATCTTTATTAATACTCCTCAAGAGAAATCTGCTATCCACTCAAGTTTTTAGCTTCCCTTCCCTCTTCTAAAATTATCTAAGTGGGAAGAAGTTTTTGTGCTAATTTTCTGAATTTTGCTGCATAAACAAAACAAATAAAATTTCCTCCTCTTATCAGGAGACAAATCTGAGATTCAAGGTGTATCTCTGGAAACCACTATTCCTCTATAAAGCCAGATAAGACAGGTACTGTGATTTTTACTGACTTCAAAGGCAAGTAACCAAAATTTACTTTTATTGGCATTGGAGATCTTCTACTACAAGAAAAATGCATCAGAAGAAGCCAAATTTCAGAAGTCACTCACTCTTTCTCCTCATTCTGTACCATGGCCTGTATAATGAATTCAAAGAAGCATCATCTCTTATTCTGACTGCATTATGTAGAGTTGTATCATCCTCAGGTGTTTCTAGTCAGATATACATGAATGGAAGCAGCAGAAGAAATAGTAAAAACAAAAATGAAGAACTTGATCTCACTAAAAAGAACTTACAAGGTAGATCTAAATCCAATCTAGTCAGTAGGAAGACTTGCGTAAATTCCGCAGGATAGTGAACAAACCTTAGAGCTGGGACAATCTTGTTTATTTACTGGACCTATTGCCTGCCTAAGAAATGCTGTAAATTCTCCAAACCTCTACATAATCTGATGAAATGAAGTTTCTCTAGAAAGATTTGTATCTTTGGAGTAGTGAACGTATCACGTGATGGAACTGTTGCCCTGGTTACTACAGAAATTATTCAATAACAGAGCAAATTGGTATGTAAACAGTAACACTTATCTAACCTATTGGCAGAAATATACCTGCTGACAAGTACATTCCACACACTCCAAAGACCCTGTCCAGCTTAGATGTACTTCCTTTTCAGTCCTCCTTTATTCAGAATCTATTCTATAGTATAAAGAACTACTTTGTATTATCCCAAAAGACCAATAATACTAACTTCAAGACTGTTCATCTGTCCAAGACATCTTTGACCTTGGTCCAGAGCTGAATAACCTGGACATTAAATGCATGGAAATAATGTCAAAGTACTGTAACCTTTATCAATCTGATGTCAGAAAAAGACTATTTGGTATCAGATTAGTGTTAAAATGAGAAGACAATTGCTCAGAAGATCAAGTAACCGAAGCTCATTGCCCCTCTTGGGTGGCAATTTTCAAGAAAGGATTCCTGGTATTGAAAACTGTTGTCAACAGAATCACAAATTCCTTCCCTACTCCACATAGGACTTGAAGATTTTCTACAGCGGGGGCTGGACCTTAGTTCCTTGAAATTATCATGGCACCCTCATGATTGGTGGGACAACAGCCACCATAGGAAACAAGCATGTACTGCTGTGAACGTGCAAAACTCATTCTTCCAGAATAAATTAGACATAGAAGAAACTCCCTAGTTTAAGACCCATCTTTTCTCACGACCAACTGAGTATATAAATGCTATGCACGTTCCTGGTGATCTATGCACTGGGTTGCTGCAATTTTTACATAATGTTGAAAGAATGTGCTTCCTATTATTTCTTCTTTAATTACTTAAAAACGATTGTGCGTAAAATCATTCTCAACTACTACCTATGAAACTACTGCATTCGTTACCGTGTGCTTTTTAGCTTTAAGACAGCCCACACATTCAATGGGATTTATTTTTTATGATGTTGTCTCTAAGGAGAATTCCATTTGTGTGTGTGCTAATTTTCAACAAAAAATTCATAAAGAAGAGTGTCTCATGCTAGAGCAATGGTGTCCTACAGAATAAAATCTATGTTCTGTATTAATGGATTCTAAGTATCAAAAAATACTTTTCTGAATTTCCAGCTCCTTTCCGATTTTGTCCCTTCTGGGGATTTCATTTCTAAGCTTCCTTCTAGCAGGAAGTGTATGAACTAGTGCAACTTAAACATGCAGAGAAGGTAACATATTGCCATCACACCATGTTCTGTGATGGTTGCTCATGAATTCACAGGCAGACACAGCCCCAGCTACCTGTGGTGGGAAAGGACTCTCTTCTTGTGAACAAGATACAACACAATGTATCACACCGGTGCTAAAGCACATTTCAGCTGTTCTTCTGTGCTTTCTCTGCTGAGAAGCCTGCATTTGATTTACAAAACAAAGGTACCTAAGAAAACCCCAGCCAACCAAGCCCTCAAGCAAATGAACAAATGACCACCATTCAAGCAGGAGACCAACGTCAAAGATACCATGACATTTTCCAGTGCAAGCTGCACGGGAAACAAAACGAAAACGCTCTGAAAACCTGCTACAGGTACTTGCATATTCATGACAGGAATTTCTATAAGAGACTGGGTTGTGTCAGCCATTTCTGTGCACTGACAACTACACCTATGAGCTAGTTATACACATAGCTGAGAACATTATTTCATCATGATTCTGATCCACAAAATAAAATTATTTTGGGAGTGTAGGACTTCATTATGCTTTAATGCTGGGGAGCCTATTTGGTGGTTGCTCTTGTTTAAAAATGGTGCATCATGAAAGTTGCCCTTTAATCTATTAGAGGATCTGAGAAACTGTATAACATAATGTAGAAGTTTAGCAACTATTACCTTGTGCATGCAAAGGTAGCACAGAAAATTTAAAGGTGAAGCCCAAGTTCGGACTAACTAAGATGTTTATTTCAACTGGATAAATTTAGACTGATGGGGTAATGAAAGGGGCATTGACAACCACTTGTGAGCTCCTTTAACATATCTATTTTCAGGAAATGTAACATCTGGTGTATACTACATCCATTATCCTATCTGTCCAACTTAAGTGCACACAAATAATATATGTGCATGACTGATTTCCCTGCTGATGTCTTTATTATTACTTTGAGCAGATGAAATCTAGACCAGTCTTTTACTGTTACATTTTGTTTTCTGCATTCCAATGTCAAATTGCTTAATTGTGTGATATTTGGTCACACTCTCTAAACATTGCTTGCTGTCATTGTTGTGCCCAGTAGTTAGCACAAGTGGAAAAGCAAGACAAAGTGCAGAAACCAGAGCAGTTTTAATTCAAAACTTATCAATTCATAATTGCATTACTTACAAAAACTAGAAGCAAATAATTAATGATTTGTCAGGACACAGTAGCTGAGACTAGAAGCTGTTAAGAACAGGAGGGCCTGCTCTGACCATGTGTCCTGACCTCCCACACCCCCAGGCCCTGACCTCACCTCCTCCTGCAGCCCCTGACTTCTGGCTGCCTTCCTGCAATTCATTCCAAAGCTGCCCAAATGTAATTAAGTAATTTCACTTGCCATGGAAGCTCCTACAGCCCAGCGCAACAGGCTGCTCTGCTGATGTAATATCAGCGCTGGGGAACACAAAACCCTTCCACATCAAACTTGTTATAGAGATGTTCCTGTAATAAGTAATAGCAAACATAAGTTATCTTAACGTCGCCCTCATAGATAGTTTCTTAGACTGGAGATAGACTAGCCCTCTACATAAGAAATCACTGTTTTATCAGAGCTAAAAATAGCACTTGTTTTGCTCTATGCATCTGTGTGTTCAGAGCACATTTACTTCTATAGGACAGAATTTTGTACACTATTAAGATCCTTAACATGAAGATGAAAACAGTCCCAGACTCATCTTGCCTTCCCCATTGGCTATGTTTACATTTTGGCAGGAAAACATCTCTTAAAAGAATGACTTATTTCATACTTTGTGATGAAAGCTGTGTTTGTATCAAGCTTTGCAAGGTGGTAAAACTCATATTTTGTTAGTTTTACCTCTACCAAAATTAAGTCAGAGAGCTCTTTTCTTGTTAAAAAAAACCAAACAAACCAAAACAACAACAAAAGAAGATTAGATTCTCCATTTTTAGAGCTGGTACAAACAGCTAACCAAAAAGAGCAGCATGCTGTCACTGGATGCTCAGGACCTGGGGTTCTACATGGGCAACTCCAGGCTGTGAGCAGCAGCACTGGCAGCAAGAGGGAACAGCAGCAGCTGATAGAGGGCTCTGAGCTGCACACTGTGGCTTGTTTGCCTTCTTAGCACTCCTAGAGCATCATTTAGGAGCTCCGTGCCTTCAAAATCAGATTTATAGATTAAGACTACTACTTTAAAAATGCTTCAGAGGCCACACACAAACCTAGAGGCTGTACAATGAGAAGTAAGTGAAAGGGAGATGAAAGATTTTAATCAGCATTGAGAGCAGTATAATTTGGAATCAGTCACAGCAGTCATTTCTTGGCCATGGAATTGAGTGACAGAAAAAGAAACGGGAGCTCAAATCCTGAATGTCTGTCAGACCCCAGCACTCACAAACAAATCTTTGGAAACAGAGCTAGGCTGGTTAACAGCAGTGGTGATAATGCATAATCTTCACTTCCTGGAGTTGTGCACTGCCGTAATCCTAATACCACTGCTTCTGCAGGACCAAGGGAAAGGAAGAGGCACTTGTGAAGGAAGATGATAAAGGCAGAGAAATGGTGGATTCAGAAGATGTGCCCTTTTATTTAAGATGTACCACATTGCTGCTCCTGTTAATATCCCTCTTTTCTCACATCCTGTGCCCAACACTCAGCTTACAGGAGTCCTCACTAATGCAAAAGGGAACTTACCCTCAATCAAGAAGAGAGAGACTGGGGACCAAATGGATGCAAGTAGAGAAAGAGAGCTGTGTGCTCAGCCTCTTCTTTGATACATACAGGCTTTGTCATGAACCAGTGGAAGCAGAACACTTAATTTGTTACAAAGCAAAAAATCAGTACCCAACACAATGTTCCAGTAGCCTGAGTGAAAATAGTCTGCCTCCCTAACACCTAAAATGTGGGATCCCAGAGTCAAATTCATAGTAGTATAGTAAGAAGGACCATGCATATCTGTCCTGTTTTCATCATAGACTTCACTGCATCAGAAAAAACCCTCTAAAACATTCCCTTCACTTATCAGCTGGTGAAGCCAAGAGTTACGTGCTCTTTTTTTTTTTCTTTTCCTGAGACAAGCTATGAAATTCCATCCTGAAACAGGATACACTTGATCTCTTGGAGTAGACACACATCTCCCACCACATCTTTCTTTACAAGATAGAGAGAGTGAAGAAACCATGCATAAAAGAAGAAAAGAAAGTAACTCCTGCAGTGCCAACCTGAGAGGCATACATCAGCACAGCAAGTATATTCACTCATATACAGATATTTCAGTACCCACATACATTGATGCTTTGGAACATGTCTCAGAAGCTCTGAATGACATCCCTCCTCTGGCTATAGCAGCAATGAAAACCCAACTTACCAAAAGCTCTCTACAGATGGCACACTTTTAGAGACTGGGAAGATAATATCATTCATTACCAGCCCACAAATTTGAGACATCACCTTCACTTTACATGGTACCATGTCTGACTCAATTTAACTCAGGGCTGAGAGAGAATACATCTCAATACAAACAAGAGAAAGTCCTTCTCAGAGTGAGGGAGAAAAAGATCCTTCACTCCCACCAACAAATCACTCCATGGTGCAATATTATTACTAAGAAAAATTCAGAAAGCAGGTATGCATGTGAACTAATTACTGAAATTCAGATTTTCAGAATGCCAAATGTCTTCATCCCAGTCCTTCCTCACATGTAGTTATTTTGACAATGCCTGCAGTGAGCTAGTCCAACTGACTATGCCCTCAGGGCTGGAAAGACAGCATAATGTTGCAAACTTGTACGTATCTGAAATCTTTTTCTAGTTGCTCCAAAATGTTGAGTATGTGTTGCCTTAACTCTTGATATCAGCCATTTGGAAACTTCAGGGAAGATATATTGATGTTTTGGAATGCCCTCAGTTCTCTTTATGAACTCATATAGCATAATCTTCACTTTATGAATTATTTTCATTGTCTATTTAAACCATCAAGATGTCTGTTCTATGATATATATTATAAAGAATAAATTTAAAGAGTGATTTTTATAATAAAAATTATCTAAAAGCTATCTATAATAAAAATTATCTAGAATAAGAAGTATCTAGGTCATCTGATATCCTTCAAAACATTATTTTTATATTTGAAATAGCCCGAAAAGCACTTTTGGAACAGTATCATCACTGCATAGGTGAAATGTTACTATAAGTAATGAAAAATCAACATGGGCTGAATGCTGAAAGAAATCATGAGGACAGAAAAATTTAAAAGAGCAAACACCGGCCAAATATAGAAATAAAGGTAGATGTATGTTGTTACCTAGGGATACAGCACAACAAGAAAAAAAGTCAGCTATGATTTTATGAAGTCTCCTCACCTTCCTCAATTAGCAATATGCAGAGAATTTCACTTTGTCTACTTCAGTATCAATAACTCATCAGTAAGATGAAGGACAACACCTGCACAGAGAAGATGTATATCTTTGGATCTAGGAGGTCTGGACTTTGTGCTTCTGTACCCTATATGAACAAATGACCAGCATTAAAGTTGAAGTGGCTCCACAGGATCCACAGCTATGGGAGAGCTACGGGGAGCTACAGCATCCCCCATTCCCTTACTTAATATGGAAGCTAAAGGACGAACAGAGGATTAATATTAGTATCTCAAGACACGCAAAACCACACCAAGTGTGCATGTTAAATGCTGTTCTCAAGGAACTGTTCTGCTCTGGCCCACCCCCAATCACTCTTTCTGCAAGAAGTTGCCATGGTAATGATAATTATTCTTGATCAGCAGGATACAGTAATTATTGCAATAAAAATCACGTAAAACTTGTTACTACATGTGTGAGACAGGGATTGCCTCTTCAGTTATGCATCCTTCTTTGCCCTTCCACACCTTATAAGGTAGGTTGGGCTTTTTGTCCTTTTTGTTGTTGTAATTATGGTAAAAGATATGAAATCCAATTATTTCTTGCTAATATGAACTTTGCAAGAGATGACTGGCAGTTGCTAGCAGCTGTTTGGATGATTCCAAGAAAGCAGTACCTGACCATTTTCACAATAAAGAAGGTAAACAGAATTTGAGTTGAGAGAATTCATTGTAATAATTAAATGGTCTAATATTTTAAACATTTTCTGGAGTAATTTAAATAGCAGCCTAAAGGTTTTGCAACCAATAAATCCCTCACGTGCACTGTCCAATACTTAAGTGATAACACGAATTGAAGAGTCCCTGTTCTTCCAGGTCCTGTATTGGATGCATTTTCACGAGAGATGTGTTTGCCATCAGAACAGGGCTAATGCAGCAGAAACTCTGTTTCTAGAGCAGTCCATGGGATCTTAGCAACTGATCTCACTGGTAAGAAACACAGCAACTTCTCTTAAGAACTGTTTACCCTCTATTTGCCATTTTAATTGGTAGACCTTTATTTATAGACTAGTTCCAAAAAAATGATATGATTGTTGGAGAGAGTAACATTACATCAATATTCTGAAGACTTCCATAATGAGTACTAATCTTATATGTAAGTTTACATGGAAGCCTTTCTAGAAATAAATCTTTTCCTTCACATTACTAAGTGCACATACGATGTTAACCTGTACATTCATACAAAAACATTTTTCTGTGGGATATCTATTGTATTTTGAGGCAAAATAACACTCAGTACACTGAGTCATTCCTGACTAGCTTTTGGGTATTTGATGCTTTGAATATTGCTTACAAGCTTTGTCATGCACACTGCCCAAATGTTTCTTTTTCTCTTGGGACCATAAACAGCATCCCTTTCATTACCCATGGATCAGGGTGAATCTATCTAGATTGCGTTTTACGGTATCTTGTTTCATCTCTACATTTTGTAACTACTTCAAAAGAAGTAAAGGGAAAACAATATCACACAGTATTTTCCGAAGGTCTTATGTTGGACAACAGTACAGCAGAAATCAATCAGCATTTCAGTAATGCAAGCGTTTTAAAGAACAGAAAAAAAAAAGTGTTTATGCTAGTGCAAGATCTGCTGAACCAACAGGTTTTGAAACACTGCCTTAGGAAGTTAACCATGTTTTTTTTTTAGTACCTATATGACACAATCTTTTGTTACACTTCTATATGACATAATGTTCTGTAGTCATTAATATGGGACTAATCTTATAGGCATCTCATCTGCTCTCAATGGAGTGGGAGCAGTGCCAGGTTCTTATGTATGCAAAAATCCAAGAAAAAGATTTATCTGTCTATCAGCATGTATTCATTACACCTAAATTATTATTTGCTCACTATCAGCATAACCAACACCTCAAAATGCATAGAAGTTAGACAGACTGTAACACACAATCATGGCAAGCTTAAGGGAAGAAAACACAGCACAAAACGAAACACAACCAAGAAGTCTGTTTGCCTTCTTCCTTTTATAATAGTGATCAGAAGCCAAGATTGAGAAGCTTGCAGACTAGGGTCTGCACAGAGAATGCAAACATGGTTTTTTTCCATATTACAGGAGGCTATGGAAATGAGCATTGGCAAATTTCCTGCCAACACTTTTGACAGGTCTGCTTGGTTCCTGCATTTGACCAGCTGTAATTTTAAGTATGAAAATTACAAGCCTCTCTCAAAGCAGCAAAAACTGGCAATTTTTACCATCAGCTTACCGTGAGCTTTCTGTATGACCTCAACTATACCACTCAGGCTTAAATTCAAAGGCCAATAATTTGAAGGTCTTTCATTTTAGGAGGTTTTGACAAGGTCCCACATTCTAGTGCTGACCCAACTGTCACATGGAACAATGCCTAGGTCCTTCTTGTCCAGTCAGACATCTTAAAAAGATAAAAACAAAAACCCCAAGTGTTTGTAGATTGTTTTGGAACTAATATACAAACTATCACAGCATGAATTCAGAATAATCTTAACTAATAGGTGTCTTCTGGGCAGACCACTAGAAGCTTCAACTGTTTATTCAAGCAATGTTTCTCAATTAATTTCCTAAAAACCTAGGCTCAATACAGACAGCATGTCCCAAAATGAAGCCAAAATGAAGCCAAAATACTGCCTAAAAGTAAAGGCTTTCCATCATTTCGCTCTTGATAGGTGTTTCAAATTGCACTCAGACTCTTCTGTTCTCTGATAGACTAGTTCAAAACATCCAACATTTTTCTTGTCAAATTCACACACACATGCACAAAAATACCTCATATACACATATATGCCAAGAGCAGCTGGTTGAGAAATTAACAGCAGCTTGGCTATCATGCCCTTCTCCCCTCCACACCCACACCCCCTACCCGCCCCCAGGACATCTTCTAAATTTTCCTTCCAGTGTAGCATACAGAAGGTGGTCAGAGTTTTCCTTTCTTTGTGAAGTATGCAGACCTCTCTGCCCCAACAAGACAATGTTTCACTTGTTCACCTTCCAAAAGGAGTGGCTGGTAGATGCACCAGCCTTCTGCAGGGAGATCAAAGCACTGCTGAGACATGCTGGTCAAGTATTTCCCTTTCATCTGAATATACTGCTTTGTGGCTGTATGCCATTCCTGAAGTGTGAAGAGCAGGAAGAGCACTCAGACGTGATAGCAGGAGAAAAGTAAAGATTAAGAATTGCTTAAAATCAGATTACTGTGAGGAAATAGCAAGTTAGATATTTGAAATAAACTGGATACAGTCTTGAGCAGCGCCAATATTAGAAATTCACAGAACATAAAAGAAATAATCATGAAGCATTGATACTTTATGCTGTCAGAGAGGTTGCCTAATGCCCAGTATAAGTATTATACTGCTAGTCTTGCTATTTATTTTCCATTTCCAAGAATGAACACTGCTCTACAATAAAGACTTAAATTATTTGCAATACATGAAATAATTCTGCAGAACTAGAGACTCATCAATTCCTAAAGCAAATCAATGCAAAAAAAAATCACCTATGTTCTGATAAATCACAAATAAATTACAAATTAAAGAGCTTTCTAAGCAGCAGCAGAACAAAACAGAATTTCTCCTGCTATAGCTTTTCTTTTAGGTCAGCAATTCAGTATTAAACCACGGAACTGAATTTTATTTGGATTTCACTTTGTTAAATCATCCCTCGTGGAAAACAAACAAACAAAAAAAAACCCCACAACAAACTCCATCTGCAACTCATTCATTAAAGATATATTCTTTATCCTTAGAAGATACCCAGTAAGATTTTGGTAATTAAAGACTTTTTTCCAATCTTCTGGAGCATGGCAGCACTGAAGGAATGACTGGGCAGAGGCAGTCACCTATTTGGTGTTTGGTAAGGCTGCACACCTGGGATCACTGCAGTAATGCTGGAGCAAAGAGCAAAAGTAAAACCCAGGATTGTCTTCTTCACAGCAGAAGGATCCCAGAACCCAAAGCAAGCTTGCTACTTAAGCAGGCATTCTGGATGGCCCAGCAGGTGAGTGTTTGCAGAGGTATGTGACATGGCAAGGTATCTGGACGGAAATATGTTTGACCTCCAAGAATTCAAACTCCTTCAAACCCATCGAGTGTTTCAAGTGTAACAGATGTACTGAATAAGGGCATAGAGACACATTTGAAGGGCTGCTGCGTGCCTGACCTCCCCAAAGGAAGTAAAACCCCTGCTGTTCCCTAGGTCCCCTGAGGTCAGTCCCATCCCACAATAATGCTGCCAGTAGCCTGCAGCTCCTGGTTTTGCTATTAGGGAAGCTCTACAGTGACTTGTCAGTGAAACACATTCACCTCAAGGAGCAGACTGACCTGCTATATGTAGATGAATTGTATCATATTTCTACCCTGTTCTATTTTATTAGTAATATTTTCACCAAACCAAAATGAAAATAAGCAGTATGAAGTGCAAGTATCTCCTATGCAAATATTTATCTAAGGAAGAAAAAGTGTTCTTGTGTGCAACCACAGGTGCACAGACAAACACTCAACACCAAATTCAGTAAAATAGCCTTTGGACAAAAAGCTGAGCAGTGTTTGGACAGATGGTCAGTTTTTCCATAAATGCTTCACTTCTATTGTTTTTCAGGGCAAGGTTCTGTACTAGAAGAAAAATATCTACAACATATTTAGTACTTCCCACGAATTACACAAGAATTGACCACAATTGCAAATAAATGTCAAGGTCTCTAAAACACTCAATGTACACGTTTCTTCACAGAATACGTGTAGCTCCGAAAGTAATTCTTACTATTTATTGCCCCAAGAACAAGAGGCACAAAGAGCATGCTAACCCTATTAGATAGAGCATATTCTCAGCTACAAATAACTATGTTTCCACATAATCACCACCATTAACTGCGTTTTTCACCAGCTATGAACAAAAGCCTGTATGCCATGCTTGTGAGAATCTGTATGTCTGTCCAAAACATGGCTCGTCTTTCACATTACTGTTGTTACTGCTGAAACACACCATCCACTACCTCACTGTGCTCACGTCCAGTTTGGTCTCCATAAATGTTCAACAAGCACTGAATCTCAACAAGTACGATTGTTTCAGCATGGAGGAATTAAATCCCACCCCTTATCCTCATATGCACTTCCATGTCAGCCTCCCTTCTGTTGGACTGTCCCTCTGCTGCCATCTATCACACAGCAACAACACTTCATGGTATACTGACGGAAGCTCCAACCTCTACTGCCATCACTACCATCTGCCTCTGACATTACAGGCCAACACCATAAAATAGGAGGCATTACTTTCAGAGAAATCTCTGTTTCGGAACTCTCTTAAAGTTATAGCAGTAGGCTATAACTAGGGTTAGGTGAACTGGTTTAGACAATGAACCAACTTGAACCACTGCTCAAGGTTTGAACCAGAGGCCTTTTTTTCCAATCAATATTAGAAGGTAATTTTTCTCCTTTTGATTTACCCTTGTGCTTCCTCGTCAAAACTTGCTCTTCTCCATTCTTGGCAAAAATAAGACGAGTTCAGATCTTGCATCTCCAAAGGCTTTTGTCAGCCCTGTAAATCCTGTAGCTCACCAGTTTCAACAATTTGAGAGATTTGGCTGAGAATAATTCAGCCAAGTGTCTTGAAATTGCAAGTCCCAAATCATAGTGCCATTTTGATTTTATCTTTTGCTTCTGCTGTAAGCAGCTAGCAATGCACCAGAATGTATCACCAAGGAATCTTTGGACAAGATTACCACATAATCTAGGTGAGAAGAAAGCTTTCAAAAATGTTTATACATATGAAAAATCCAACGGCTACCAATTTTGTCACATTATAGCATGTGCTCTTGGCAAAGCACTAATGGCAAATTTTTCAGTACTTAAACCCCGTTGTTATTCTGAGTACAGCAAGAGTATTTGTCAGGATTATTTTTTTCCCAATGAATTAAAGGAACATCATATTTCTGCAGCAAATCTACACTCTCACTTAACTCAGTGCCATCAAGAGACAAAGTGGAGATGGGGCTCATGAGTCTTCATGTACTCCTGTTTCTGCCTGCACCTTGTCACAACAGAAGTCCATTTTACGTAGTATTCTACCTCTGAAAGTAGCCATACAAGCTGTTAAGTAGTTTGGGAAGGAGATGTACCAGGAACAAAACAATTAGTTTAGGATCGTTATCTAGTAGATAGTCAAATATGGAAACTCACATTTTGGATATCAAAGGTTTCATCAACATTTTCCTGTTTAAAACACCTGAAACAAACCCACCATCCAGTAGTTTATCTACCAACTCTTCTCCATGTCTTCCAAAGACACCATCTGCTAGAAAAATTCTCTTTATATCTTTATTATCTCAGCTTTTTTTTTGTTTGTTACAAGATAGTCCACCATACAAAATTCTGATTTACTATATGGGTAACAAATAACGCAGCCCTCCCATGTGCTCAGCAAGCAGGGAATGGGTCAGGGGAATAAGAGTGCAGATAATGCCACGTGGTAGGGATCACACATATGCTACATCACATTATGGATCCAAATGCAAGCCTGGGACAAGAGTGACACTGCAACATCAGGCAGATGGTAGGAAACAGCCTATTATCTGGGTTTCTTTCAGTAGAAGGACTTCCCCACCACTGGCTCCCCAGCCTTCTCCTGCTCCATATCCCACTGGCAAGAGACAAGAGGACTCTACACAGCTATGGGAGATCTGTGGTATGAGAAACAGAGCAGTTGTTGGAGCTGCCTGTGGGAGCTGGTAAGGCTGATAGGAGCAATGCAGAACCATTGGTGGGGATGTTGCCAGGAATGACAAACATTTTTCCCTGGGAAAAGAATAGGATCTCATTCAATAGTGAAATGGTAATAGCATATGCTGATTTTCAAAGGTTTATACCTCTGCTCTCCGTCTTGACTCAGAGTCATTATGAAAAAATGATATTTTATGGTTTCTGAAAATTAATTGATTAATTTCTTCAAACACTGGCAAATAAATAATCCAATAAGTCAAATTCATTCCCAAGAGTATTTTGTCTGAGTAACATTTGCAGGAAAACGGCAGAACATCTCCACTCTGCTCCCACACACCTTAAAATGGCTGTTTGGGGGGAAAGAAAACCCAGATCCTTCCATGTGAAAAAGGAAATAGATGTATTTGAAGAAGTTCCTAATTTACATAGTTTTCTTTGGCAATTTTATAATGTGTGCTATTAACAAGACAGCATTCTTTTCAGTTTTGGGAGCACAAGTTCAGCGCAAGAGGAGTGATTCCTTAAAAACATCTCTAACATATGCACTCATTTTGAAGCATGAAGATCAAAGATGAACAAATGATAAATAAGTTTAGGTGGGAAAAGGATACAAATGGAAGTTATCAACATGGCAAAGCACAGCTCTGGATAACCCTTTCAGTGATCTCAGAAAGATTAAGCAACTAATGGGAGTGGAACACAGTGTTGATAGGACTTTGTTTGGCCACCTAAAATCTTCACAAGCAGTTCAAATCTTTGCAGATGCACAAAATAGCTTGCTAATATAGGACTAAAAAAGTTGGTCCTCTATCACTAGTACGCTGATCTTCACAGCATCCAACCTAATGTACCTATGAACCTATAAGGAAAGTTATTTGCAGCCAGCATGTTGTACTTTTGCTCTCTGTGTGCTCTTAAATCTAAAATCACTGAACTAGGTCTGATAATCATAGATCCTTAAATCATGGGGTCATGATATTTGCTTCATCCAAAAATATTAAGTAGCCTGACACATTCAGTGGCTT
The DNA here is from genome assembly GCF_038088225.1 of Cyrtonyx montezumae. Taxonomy (NCBI): domain Eukaryota; kingdom Metazoa; phylum Chordata; class Aves; order Galliformes; family Odontophoridae; genus Cyrtonyx; species Cyrtonyx montezumae. The sequence goes on from NW_027072067.1 coordinate 7,460,004, forward strand.
CTGTAATCACAACTTTCTCTGAACTGTATGTAGACTACATATCAAAGAAATCACAGAATTGCAGGGGTTGGAAGGGACCTCCAGAGATGCACGAAGGTATTGCACATCAAATTTTACAAATCAAACACTCAGGCCAAGGCACTGCTGATAGACCCCAGCATCACATGCTGAGTGCTCTTTTTAATACTCCCTTCTGAAGCTGCATGGGGTGTATTTTGAGAAGACAAAAAACTTATTTAGTGTGAGAATGTACACTTAGAAAAATCCATAGAGATACCACTTGGGCATCAACTACCTATTTACATAGGTCTCTTTTCTAAAGCTAAGTAGATGTATCAAAAAAATAACAACAACATGAAAAAATTAGAATTCTAAAACGAAGTACTCAGCCATTCCTGCTCAATTGTTCTTTAAATATTTAGCTGGCATGATGGGAAAGGCATGATCCAAATAACAGATTACCCCTCTAAGCTAACACAAGGCCCAAATGTTACTTGCCTTATTTCTGTTCCAAAATATTTGAAAATTAAATACGGCTTAGAAAATGAGCAAGCTTATTATACTCTCAAATGAAAACTGAACAGCTGAAAGAAGCCCTTCAGCTCATTTTTAAATTGCAACTCTGTAATCCTTGTAGCGCTTAAGTCATTTGAATATGAAAAGACTTCAGACAAGAGGTGCTAATAAGAACACCCCACACTTCAGGTTTCAACAGACATGGCAATTTGTATTTTAATAAGACAAAAAAAAATCACTGCTAAATCTTGAGGAAAGAAATACCTTCACTCCTACACTGTGTCCATTTACAGTACTTATATGCATATATTTGAGCATCACTAATGAAAGCCAGGCTTCAGGAAGACAATTTAAATTGCCCTTCAAAAGGCAGAGAAAGGAACGTATCATTAGTATGACACCTCTACTCCTCTTTAATGCAAAAAAGGTTGGTTGTGCTACATGAAATTACAGGTAGGTGTAAATGAAAAAAATACATTCTTTGCTTGGTGGTAAGGAAAATGTGGAAACAGAAACGTTGAGGTGACAGACTATCTTCTGCTTTTTCTCACTTTTCAGATATGACAGCTTTAAAATGAAGCTGCATTATAATAACATTGGGACCCTTTGCCTTTTGGGAATGTAGTACACATATCTGCTGTTGCTATAATAAGGAAAAAACATCAGCAGCACTACATCTTGCTCTTTTATTTCTGGTGAGCCTCATAAACATTATCTGTCTTGCCAAAAGATTTAATTGTGACATGATGAAAAATTTTACAGTGTTACCTTGTCTTGGGCCAGACCTAACTTCAATTCCTGCATATAGAGGGCACTGTAAAAATTATCGAGTAAGTTTTGGAAACAAAATCCTTGAGAAAATTGAGTTTTGTCTGTCTTGATATTTTAATCTGATTAACTGACTACCTGAGCTTACCTGTATGTCAGTTAGGAATCCAAGTCAAGCAGTCAGTCACCTTTTTATACCCTGTTTCCATCACTTTTGAACTCATCAAATCCATCTTAATTTTAGAAATAGCTACTTCTAACAGCATCCTAGGAGAGTTGCCTCAGCAAAATCACGTGTTAGTAGCATATAGGAACAGTAACTCTAAACAGAAATTCTGACTGCAGAATACTGGAAACTGGGGCCTGGGGGGGGAGGAACACAATCTGCAGAGAACATATCAGCCTTCATTTTTCTCATGATATAACCCAACTAATCTAGCTTAAGATGATTGCAGATTCAGGACACGTTTTTGCTGAGGCTGTCAGAGGAAGTCACACATTCCATCAGTGCTCTTAGGAAAAGAAGATATGAAATTTGCTATATTAAAATTAGCACAGGCTGCTATGGGAACACCTTAAGCAATTTCATGGAAAACCTCATGTGCTGCTAAGTCAAGTTTCAGGCTACAAAGGTGAACAATAAAGGTTAGTAGTTCTGAGAATATGCTGCAGAAATAAAACAGCACAATAAACCCTTTACTTCTTCCTTTGAGGTAAAGAGAGGAAGGACTGAAGCTTTTAAATTGATTCAAAAATCAGCTTTGTTATGATACACGTTTCTAAATACTGATGTGATTATCTGCACAGACCTGGATCTGAGATGCAAGAAATGGCTTCTTTTTTTTCCTCCTCTAAGTGAGCTTTCCTTTTTCCTGTGACTTTTATGCTTTTGCCACTGTTCAAAAATATCTTCTAAAATCTGATGTAATAAAGACAGAATTACATCCCTAAGCCCTCAGAAAGATCAATAAGTAAGTTAATTTCCTGAGTGGCCATACAGCTCCTGGTTTCTAAGAGAGGAAAATGACTTAAGGATTCAGAAATATGGGTTGAGAGAGAGACATTTACAAGAGCACATCAGTCCCTTGCAAATGTGGTCACCTGTGATGCTAATGCTAGATAAAGCCCCTTCACCCTCCACACTAAGAAATATCCTCACCTCTCAGAAATGAGAAGCAAGCATGCTATACTTAGATAACATCTTCTGGCACCTGTGGAGGAGGAAGAGGGGAAGGGCAGCAGATGAGGAACAGACACCAGTGGGGTTTTGCCTCCTGCCTCCTCACAGCTTGTTCTAGTGCAACATCATCTCAGCTGTACCAGACAGCAGCCAGATCCTGCTCAGACCGACTGCTTCTGCCCTCATGGACACTTATTTTCACTACTAGGAATAAAAGGTCATGCAGGAAGGAAAAATAACCATAGTACTTCACTGTCACAGTACATGAACATCATCTATTTTTCCTGCTCAGAAATATGAGAAATTGGTTCAGATGATCAATGATCTGATAACAATACCATGGCATCAGATCAACATATGGTCAGAATTCATTTTGCTCCTATTGCTTTCAAGTAAACAGAGAAAGTTGACTTGCTTTATTTCATGTTGTTTGCAACCAGAAGCACCTTGACACTCTGCCTTAGGCTGGCACCCTACAGTACGGCAGCAAGCAAGGAGTCGTAGAAAGGGAAAGCATCAGTAAAGATACTCTTGAGGATGCTGGATATTAGGAAAATTTCCTTTCTCATGCACTGTGCTCAGCAGAATGCAATACTCAGATAATGACTCCAGGCTTCACGTAGCTTACACAACACCCAGAACCAATGAGACAAATACTAGTGTTAAAAAGTGAAAGAGTCTTTTCTCTGGATAGTTATTTCACATTCAGCTTTACCAAAATTCAGTTCTAGTAAGTTTCCTGAAGTTCCCAAGAACTAGTTTCCTATGTTTGCCCCTAGAATGGAAAGTATAAGAAACTGTCATTTACTTACACCTCAATGAGAGAACCTAAAGAGTGGCAAATCAAGATCATACTGAAGTTAAGAGAACACATACAGCTCTATTATCATTGCCTTATTTTTCAGTATTTAAGGTTCAAATGTAGCAATTCAAAAGTTCTGAAAGTAATCAAAACACTTTAACAGGCCTTTAGTATAAAAGGTAGCATGTGTAAGCTTTCCTAAACAGCCTAAAAAAAGTCTGCATTAAAAGATGGAACAGATACAGAATTATGCTCAAATATTTTTATTTGTGTAACATATGAAATAAAACAAGTTGCTGCAAAGCACGAAATCTGATGAGGATTCTACCTTAAGGAAAAAAAAATGCCTGTCTTTTGTAATAACAAATAGTTGGAACCTGTGCAATGCTTTAGCGACATTGTTCCCTTCAAGACAAGTCTAAACCATTCAGCATTATGAAAATGCTGCCTATTGCTTTGTACCAGAAAATTTATTACCCCCAAATCATTTACAACAGACAGCATGCATTCCAAAACTGATTTGTTACTTTAGGCCACAACAACTCACTTTCAAAGCTTAAAGAATCCATTATACAGTGCAAAGGAAAGAGCAGGAGCAAGACACATTAGAGATGAGTTTAAGAGGAATTCCATTTAAAAAGTTCAGGTTGAAAAAGCCTACAAACATGGCCACACAATTCATTCCAAGTGCTCTTGGCACAGGGGACTGGGGAAAGAGGGGGAATACAATTTTCATTTCATTAAGTGAGCAAGCATTTGTCACAACTTCAGCAACCTGCCTTTTTAGTTGGGAGAAACAAGCAAGTTAGAGAAGTCAAATATGATTAACAGGAACACTTCTGTTTGGGAGATGTTATTACTTGCTTACACAATGAGAATCATTTATTTTACTTCAGTGCAACACAGAACATAGTACATATGTTCAGCACTACTCTGTTTTGTTATAAGCGACAGTAGGCACTTGGGTCAAGAGGAGCTATTTGATTAAATTGCCTTATTCCTTTTCTACCTATGGAGGTCAGTGAAGTTTAAGAGCTACTTCCCTAGCCTGATCAGTTTTCCTAAGATCAGAGTGTATTACACCTCCCAAGACAAGTGGAAGGAGCAGCCATGGAAACGGCACAGCACCCCAGTGCTGTGAGTGTAGAACCTGCTAGGGTGGCTGTCTGGGCAGAGCTGATGGGGCAGCTCTGGTGCCTTGCCTCCTGGCTGCAGGCGGTTGCTCCTGCTCTGGGCAGAGGGCATGGGGCCGACCTTCACAAGAGGACATGGACTTGGGGGTCAGCCACTGCCAGACCCAACTGTAGCACCAGGCTGAACATCTGCACGTGAAGATCAAAGAACTAAAGCAGAAAGCCAAGATCTAGCAAGTTGCCTCCATGCTTTGATTTATAGCCTCTTTAATCATGAGAGACAATTCTCAGGACCTTTTCTTTTGCTTATTTTGATCACTGACAATTCACATCAGGAAGAATCTTTTTCTATTGAGTTATCACCAAAAAAATAAATAAAGTAGCATAGGAATATAGAATACAGAAGTGATATGTCAACATTTTTACAGTCCTGTATTTCTTAGGATTATGGAATATTCAAATAGCTCAACCTAGGCTTTAAATCGTGTGCAATTCCACACAACCAAAACACATGGAGCTGTTTTGAAAAGAAAACACTACTAAACAGCACAAACATGAGTAAACGACTACGAGGGTAACTGAGTTATTTGTAGGCAATAGTGCTTTACTCAGGTCAACAAGGGGTGTTCGCAACCTGCTCCTGTGCCCACAGCCACAGGACTGAAAGCAGCCCCAGCACTGCAGAGTGGTTTGCAGCCCTTGCAGAAAAATTTCTCATAACCCTTCTCAGGGACTGATCGAACTGAAAACCATCTGGCTTCCTTTATCCACTGTCACTCTGCCTGGAGTCATGTTCCAGTAGTTCATTCCATAATTGCTACTGTGGGAAATGGCAGGTCCTTTTCCTCTTGTTTTTTTAAGTAGTCATTAAAAAAACTCTACTTTTTCTTCAGCTCATGTAGTTGCCTCACGTCTTTTGTTTTATTCTAAAACATACTTAGTTTGCTTTTCAGTTTTCACTTGAAAGATAGGTTGTTGAAAACAATAACTGGTCAAAATCCAATCCAAGCTATTCTTTGCACCACACAAATCACAAATAGCATATATACATACATATATATATATATACATATATATATATATATAACAATTATCAAATATGAATTGTGATTTTCTAAAAAACAGCCATGTAAGACCTGGCTGTTCATAGCCTTCACTCAAGGGAAATCACCAGTGCCTTTCATGAGATTTATTTAGGCACCTGTTACAGGTGAGCATTGGCATTCATTAACAGCCAGAGGGGTTATCAAATGAGCTTGTATCTAGTGATACAGTGAGCAAAAGCAGTCTGTACAAGCTGTTTTTTCCTTCACCCAGTACTACTACTTAGTGAAGTTAACACATTCTCAAAGAAAATGTCTTGTTTGGCCAAAATAATTTATTTGGATTTTTGCTTCTGGGTGCATTGCCCATGTATACGTTGTAAAAAACAGTTCTAAACAACTGTAAACTGATAAGAAGACAACAAAGGAGAATGTACCTAAGCCCAGAGCACCAGCTCCCTGAGCTCTGGGAATCCAAACATTGCAATACAGAAACATACAGCAACAACAAGAGCACCCAAAACCAAGGTAAGTACATGTCCTGATTCCTGCTTCCAAGCCAATCACTGCATGAAAACCTCTGTGAATTCAAATGAGGGAAATGTAGCAGCACTTCCAGTGGGAATATAGCTTCCAGTTCTTGCAATTTGTAGTGTCAAGTGCTCCATGCACCCCCCTTTAACTCCACAGCTTAAGCTGAGCCACAGTTTGTAAACTGAGAGTCGAAAGAACATGTTTCTAGTTTCAAAAACAAACAAGTTGATAGAGCTTTTTTTCTTTTTATAAGCAGTAACTTGCTGACAGGTAGGCGGAGATCAGCACCACACGGTGCGACTGCACACAGATCAGTCAACAGCTTTTGTTGCACCAAAGACTTACTAAAGGTAGGTGTTGAAAGTACAGGTGAAAAGGCCAACTCTTCAAGTCCTGGAAGATTTTTTTTCCCCTCCACCCTGATTTTTCTTCTTATTTCTGGTCATTTAGTGCTGTGTAGCAGGATGTTGAAAACAAGACTTGATTATTACCTTGGAGAAATTATTTAACAAGATAAGTGAGAAACATCTGTTGTTCACCACAGACTGTTTTAACTACAGTGGGCTCTTGGCCCCCTCTGATAGTTCAGGGCCACATCCACTTTCGACTGCATGTGCATGTGAGTGTTGTGGTAGTAAAAAAGACCAACTTAGAGGATACTGAAATATAATTACATCATATATCCATTAGAAAGGTCTTGGCATCTCCCAGACGATCTGACAGCATTAAAAGCCTGTAAAGTTTGACCACAAAGTAACTGCAGGGAAGAAGAGGGAAAAAAAAAAAACAGTAAAAAAGTATTTCTAGTGCATTTTCACATCTTTTCTTTGATCTAAAACAGATCAAAGATATACTTCTGCAGTATGACTATGACAGAACAGACAGGAGGTATCCAGTATACATCCACCTTTCCCCTTTTCCCTTCCTCCCACTCCACAAAAAAACACTGAGGTTCTTGATAGAAAACCTTCATCTATGAGGCAATTCCTACTGTTACACATTTGCCTAGAAGGTCAGAGGAGAAGGTCCATGAAAGCCAGTGATCATCCACTTCCCTTCATTTTAAATCTGCATGTTGTCTCAAACATCTGCTCAGAGATTCTTTTAAGGGGAAGAAATATGATTGCTTTTTACCAGCTTCAACTGCAATATAATAAACACGGATTTTGATTAACTCATATCCAAGTTGAAAGACTAAGCTAAAAAACAAAACAAAACAAAAACCACCCTTCTCCTCTTCCAGTTCCTACCTCCCTCAGTCATCTCCAGCCTAGCCTTAGAAACCAGCACCTAGACGTTGAGATTTTTCCTTTGAGGATGCTGATAGTAACAGTTAAAAGAACCTTCTCACTCACTCATGCCTGTCAGTACTAACAGGGCTGTGTTAGTTCTTGTGGTCCATTTACAATGGTCTACATTTGCAAGAGAAACTTGTTTTCGATCTTGCTGTTCTGGAGAATAACAGATGAACTTGTATGTTCATCACTCTTGCTGGCGATTGTAGAGCTTAATTTCTTGGCTGTTTGGTGTTTTTTTTTTCCTAAATACTGCTCTTCCTGATTTTTCTATTCAATTTATTTTTGCTGAAGAATAGAGAATAAAGAGAATAAATATAAACCTCCCTGAATATTCTAGAGAAATTTTTTCTTAAACTTTCCTGCATGGAGTTGCATGTTTTTTAGATTTGGGGTTTATAGCTTAATAAACTGAACACTGCTCTCATACTTGAAAGCCAAGTCTTCCTCCTCAAGTTTTAGCTGGTGTTAGCTTGCATTCTTTAGTTAGCTCATAACAAAGCATATTTATGCCAGCGTTGGCTCTAGCTCATACTTTGCTTTTACTAAGGCTCGCTCTGAGCCTTCCTAACCAGGTTTGACTCATGACACTTTTTCAACCCTCGTGGCTCTAGATTGAACTTGAACAGGTTTGATTTTCTAATCCCCTCTATTGATTTCTAGGCATGTTTTTGAAATGTTAAATGATTTAGATCCTTCATTTGGAACAAAGGACTTGGCACAGGGCCTTCTCACAGTACAACCAAGCTGCTGCAAACACCAACTAGACTAGAAGAAAGTTGCAATGTTTATGTCAAATTCATGAACTGAAGATGATGTCTCAATAGCAGTAATCTGCCAGCTAGAGAAGGGCTGTCAACCAAATGCAGTTGTGGCTGAGGCTTACAACTGTTTATCAACAGTTACCAGGGCTTCTAAGCCAACTTTTTAAAGGATGCCTAGAGACAAGAAATTTAGAGTAAGGCATGTTCTAAGGAAAAACTATTCTTCTGCGTTTCCCTGCCTGAGAGAACATATGTAATCTAGCACTGCCATCAGTCACTACGACTTTTGTATGAGCAGGTAGCTACACTTAGAAGAACAGAAGCACTTAAAGAATTCAACACTAGCTTTGAAATGTAAATGAATGATTTGTCATAAACATTAGAGGAAGAAAGCTCCAGATCCTGAAAGTAAGGTGGCTATAGATGACAGTATTAAGAACCTTTTCCACCCTTTGATTTTACATTTAAATTCTTTTTAATACTCGGATGTGTTAAGTTCATCCACATTCACTACTTAATAAATTTGTCTTTCTATTAGGACTGCATCTCCAATGAGCAAACTTCTCCAAGCACAGAGGTAAATTTTAAGTTGAAATACACTTTGAATAGGAATTATTTTAGGATGTATTACTGTCTTAGGAATATTTAACATATTCTTTGCTATGTACATTGATCTAAAGACTGTCCTCAAAAACACGTCATCTCAATATTGTCATATACCTCTTAACACAGAAAATATATGGCACACATGAAATAGAAATAATTCCCTACAGTCTAAAAATTTCTGTCACAGGATGAGAGCTGAAGGTACATCTTCATTCTGTCTATAGTTGTAGTCTTTCTGCAGTAGCTGAAAGAATAACAGGTACTGCCTCCATCTCTGTTCCTTTTCTTGGAGGGAATTCGGATCTGAAGTACCACATCTTCCATTTGAAAATTATTACGTGAGTTTCCTATTTCAGTTGGTAACTCCTCTGCTTTCCTTGAGCAGAGGCTCATCCCAAGAATTACCACACCTATTCATTTATTTATAGAACAGACTTTCTTAAACATGAACTAGCTAACCAGAAGAAATATTCAATAATAGCAATAGAGCATTCTCAATTTTATCTCAGATAACTGATATCTCATATTTTCTGTGACAACACAGCATTGAAGCAGTGAGCAAATTCCTTGTTGGAATTTGTTCTTTAATATAAAACAAATAAACCTAAACCAATCAAAAAAGAAAACAGAAAAAAAAACAACCAAGATCCAGATCCAAAGTTCTGTTCAACTAAAGTTAATTATTTTATTTCTTTACAGGGGGGGAAATCTAAAGTCAGAGCATTTGTACTCAAAAGTAATAAGGATACTAGTTCAAGTACTGATGCACGTTCTCAGTTCCCACCAAAATCTGGGGTGGTATTTTAATAAGTTTGAGAGAATACATTTTCATATTGGAAAGCTTGAGAAATAAAAATAAGCTTACATATCTTCACAGAAACCAGGGGCTTTTTAATACAGAGAATACAATTAGCATGCTGTAAATAAAAATTAACAAATGCACTACCGAGATGTCTCTGCTTTCTTCCAAATTTTGCTTTCATTGCACTGAACAGATGGGAAAAGAAAAAAATACCAAACCACCTCGAAAAAGCAAAGAAGTTTTTAACGCAGCCGTTTGTATTCGAACCTGAAGGGGCTGAGACATGGCAGCAGAGAGACAAAGTGCAGCAGCTCCACTAGATGGCAACACACAGCGTGAGCATTCCCTGCCTTGCTCTAACGCTGTTTTGCTGACTCTTTTCCCTTTCTCATCGCCTAATCAATACCGATCCTCAGCATGAAACACAAAGACTTATTTAACTGCGTGCTTCTCACATCTGAAATAATGGCCCGAAGCACTGTGGCGTTCTGTGTTTGATCTCACCCTATTCTAATCCTTCACTTTCATGGACTCAGCACATGCAGATGGCCAAAACAGCAAGGGATACTACTGCTTGGAGCAGGTAATTGTGCTAGAGTGGGTGTAGGTACAGAGACAAAAAAAAAAAAAAAAAGAAAAAGAAAAAGGTTGCCATGTTTGCACTTATCATGCATTGCTGCAAGGATAGTTATTTTGCATACACTGAGAATGCCAGATCAGTACTACCCTACCTCTTAAACTGGTAATTTTATCTCCTTACATCCAGAATGCATAGACTTGCCTCGGTGTGTGTCAGCTGCGGAGCTATTCAGCCATGAGGGCAATCACCAACACTCAAACTCATAACTCTGTCCCAGTTTTTAAACCATCAAGAATCTCAGGAACTGGGACCTAGCTGTACGAAAATCTCCATCAAAAATTTCAAAACCAGTCCTTCTTGTTAAAAATGAAATCAATTTCTCTCTTCTTTTCACTTCAGAAAATCCAGAAATGAGATTTGGATATAGTACTGACAACAATTTAAAGTAATTCAAAAAAGTTCTTCCCCTGCAGATCAATCTGTTCTACATGCAAGCAGAATGGCCCTATAGATTGTGCTGCTTTTGATGTCATCTTTGATCAGATTTATTCCTTAACTTTAATCAAAGTGTTTCAGAGCAGCACCTGCCCAAACGACTTCAGAATCAAAACCAACACATTAACTTTTTAAATTTGTGCATCGACAGCAAATGTTTGTTCCTGATTGCAACAATCGTAAAGAGTAAATGTTTTCCTAAAAATAGACAAAGTGCAGCATTAGCTACGGGATACATCCTTCCCACAAGCTGCACTTATACTTATTAAAAATTCACAGAGTACATAAACTTATACAGCATTGTACAAGACAAACTAAGGCCCCATCTCTGCCCTGATGAGCTATCTTACACACTTTTTTGTGAGCAGTAGCCATAAGAGTTCATTTCACTGACACTTTCATGTCAGTTTTAAAGACAGAGGAACATTAACTGACATACAGAAACATTAAGAAACATAACCTGTATAGAGCATGTGTTAGACAGGATAAGGAGGAGATCCAACAGCTTTTTTTTTGTCTCAATGCTGCAGCATTAGCCCTGTGATGTTCCATAGGATATTACATCTTGGTCTGAAATGTTACGTACAAGGGTTGCTCAGAAAGTTATCCCTCCTGTTTTATGATGTTGATCCACAATGACAGAGGTAGAAGTTGATGGGATGGCAGTAGATGAACTTTCCTACCAAAACTCAATGACATGGTGCTGCGTGATAGACTGCAGCAGAGGGGCGGTCTGGCAGAATGCTGTCTAACATGGAAGTGCATATGAAGCAAAGGGGCGGAACTGAATTCCTCCATGCAGAAACAATTGCACTCATCAACATTCATTGGCACTTGGCTGAATGTTTATGGAAACCAAACAGTAGATGTTGGCACAGTGGAAGATGGACTGCATAGGCAGCATTTTCCTAGCAATAATGCTACCATAATAGCTGTGAAACAGTGTGCATGTAATGGTAGAGACTATTGAAAAGTAGTGTTTTATAGAGGAGAGTTTGCTCTATCAAATAGTGATATTGTGCTCCTCAGATTTGTTGTAAGCTCCATAGAAATAAACAGGAGGCATTAATTTCAGAGCAACCCAGATACAATAGGTGACTTTCCTTGACTATCTTTGAAAACTGTATCTTGATCATGGTCCCATATCTGTAAAACATCAGGAAGAAACACATCCAGCACAAACATGACACTTAGATACTTTCAAACTATTTAAACCACATCCTCAGCCAGCCGATTTGGTTACGTACCAATGCATACTGTGGAACGTTTATTTCAGTATATAACTACGTCTCAATTTGGTTTTTGTTTATTGCTTTTGTTTTTTTCCCCTCCTTCATGCTCCTTATTCTGACAAGACTTTCAACATCCAAAGGATGAAAGAACGTAAGTGGGCCTCCTGGGTTGTAAGTGCTGTTGGCTCATGTTCAGATTTTCATCAACCACGACCCTTTTTAAGTCCTTCTCAGTAGTACTACACTCAAGGAGTTCTCCCTGTCTGCATATATGTCTGGGATTATCTTGACCCAAATGCAAAAGCTTGCAATTTGCTTTATTGAACTTCATTAGGTTCACATGGGGCAAAATTTCGAGTTTATCAAAGTCTCTCTGGATGGGACCTTCCCTCTGCTTTATCAACCACATTGCTCAGCTTGGTGTCATCATCAAACCTACTGAGGGTGCACTCAATCTCCTCATCTACATCACTGACAAAGATGTTAAAGAACATTGGTCCCAAGACAGGCATAGAGCCATTATTCACAACCCTCTGGCTGTGACCTTCCAACCAATTCCTTAACCACCAATAGTCTGCTCCTCAAAACCAAAAGTGAAGAGGCATAACAGAAAGACACCCTTTACGTAACATTTTCTGATGTATCCTCCAAAGCATAATGTAAGGGAAGGGCCAAGGTTTTCATCTGCATGGTGACAGCACCCATTTACTTTTATCACCTTGTACAAGTAGAGCAAACAACTTCATTATCACAATAGATAGCTTTCCCTGATTTATTTGTTCAAATCTACTTTTGCTCCTATTACATCTGAAGGTGCACCTGCCACTTCTATAAAAAAAAAACAAACACATGAAAGGTCCTCTGACTGGCTTGTTTTAACATCTTCTGGAGGCAGACAGAACAAAACTAAAAGTTCTACTATTTCTAGATAAGGATAAACTAATTTGTTCACAGAAAGACTCTGTGGACATGTAATAGGTATGGCCAAGAAATACTGACCAAGGACTCCGAAGCGGGGCAGAACCCACACTGGAGAGCTTCATGATTAAAGACTCTGGAAAAGATGGGAGAAAAAGCTGACACAAAACAAAAATGAAAGTCCATCAGATTATGCTTTATGGTTAAACAGAAAAGAAAGATGTATTTCCCTATTGTTTTAAAATGAAGTGATGATACAGAAGCTAAGAGAATGTGAGAGGAAACACCCTATAGATATCTCTGCTGGCAACAATAAAATAGCAATAAACCTACATTTTACTGTTGGGGTATGTACCCACAGCATCTCAGATACGAGATACAGTCAACAAATACTCAAGTAATCTTAGGATGACTTTGAAGAAAGATATCATCCATGAATTACAAATATGTTTTGTGAATATGCCCATCTAAAAAATATAGTTTTTAGAGTGACAAACTTTCCAGATGCAAGTCACCTAGCTGGGGGAGTCATCACTGTGCCTCTGTCTGTGTGCATACAAGTTTGCATTGAAGAGTGAGAATGCCACAGCAGAGCACGCAATGCAGCTGGCACTCGATTATTTCAGTGCATACACAGGGAGATGATAAATCATTTAGAGCTTCAGGGATTAGGGACTCTTGCCAAACCCTCAAAAATGCTTGAAACTTGATAAGAAAGAAACAAAGAAAAAGTCAATAGTAAGCAAGTTCTATTTCTCCTAACATGGGCACTATAAATCCAGACAAATTATCTGAGTACTTTATAGAGTTTACTGCATGCTTAATTCAGTATTTTTCAGGTTGTGCACAAAAAGAAAACTGATACAAAATCCTGTTTGTGTATCCAATCATTTCACGGAAATCAGACAGCTCATAGGTAGAAGTCTCCCTTTATGTTTTTCCAACTGGTATGACAAAGGAGACAGGGTGCTTGCTATATATTCAAGGTGGAAATTTAAATGCCATTATGACTATTTTCAACACTGAAGTTAAAAAAAATACACATATACATAATCCCCACACCACCACTAATGAAAAAAAAAAAAAGAGAAAGCCACAACAAACTCTGAACTTGCCAAAGCAGCAATTTGTTCTTTTCTGCAAAAGCTGAAGAATTACATTAGGAAATGTTCAATTATAGCTTATGAGAATCTAATGTGGACTCCCTGTTCAGCACCTGCTGGTGCTGATTTCTGGACACCATCTGGTGTTCAGAAATAGACAAGTCCTGTTTAGCCATATGCTTGACATATCTATAGCATGCAAGTAACACTGCAGTGCTTGTTACTCATGGTTTCATTCTCTGTATGGTAAAAGCTACAGAAATTCAGAGTTCAACTCATCACTCAAAGCTCCCAGTACAAGGTATGATACGCCCAATGGTCTGTCTGGTGTTTTATTTAAGAAAGAAGTGTTATTTGGGTAAAACACACAAGCTCAGCCACTTGGTGCATGCCATTCCCCCTGTAATCCCTGACATCACTGCTGCCATACAAAGGCCGTTAAGGAGACATCTCTGCCTTGCCCTGGTGTCTCATGCATGAATTTCTCTCTCTGTTTTTAAAGCTGCTTGTGCTCCTTGTCTGCACCTCTGCTTTGTGCATCACAAAGCAGATCACTACCTGCTGTGTAAGGCAGTATGTCCCTTTCCAATTGTTTTGTCTTCTAACATTTTAATTTTTTTCCAAGTGTTTCCTATATTAGTGTTGCAGGATTTAGTGAACAGCTCCATGCTTGGGTCATGTGCCATGATTCAGGATGTCCTTCAGAGGTGATCTATTTTCCCAAGAAGAACTCACAGAAAAAGTAGCAGCTCATAGAAGTGCTGCTTACCTGTCCCATCTTATACACCCTATTAATTCATAAGACCTTTCAGTACAGGAAATACCATCATTTTTGTGTGTTTGGCAACATGGAAGCTCTGATCACAATCTACAGATATTTGACCAGGATATCAATTCCTGAATATCCTGCTCTTGGGAAGGATTTAGTGAACACACACAAAGACATCAATTCCAACTGAAGTACTGTGTAATAATGCATATTCTAGAATTAAAAAAAAAAAAAAGACAAGGAAAGAAAAGGAAATCTAGTTCTGCAACATCAGCCGTCAACGAAGACTGAACTCTGCAAGGCAGTATAAAGGAGCATCCTCTCACATGAAAAATACACAGCTTTCACAATTATCAAAATCACAAAGTCAAGTACTGGGTTTCTTCTAGAAGACTCCTAGAAGGTACAGTGGCATATCATAGTCATCCTGTTTGATATTCTTAGGCATATCAAGCAGTCTGACAGAGGGACTTGTCAAATCTCTGTGAAGAAACTGCTGTGTCTTTTCAAAACAGTGATTTTTCTCCATTCCAAAAAAGCACAGAGAAAGTGAAGACAAAAAATTCTTTAAGAAGTGGAAATTAAAACTGTAGTAAAGCAATTTCCTTTTGAAAACTTGACAACTGCTCAAGGCATTGGAACAAAGTGGCAAATCGTATTCACCAAAGTATTGGGATCAGTAGCAAAACCAAAACAACGTTGCAGATTTGCATCTTTGGAACAGCTGCCTGGCAAGTAAAGGCAACCAAACACTGTTCAGGCACTCATCAGCCCTGTTCTCCTCTTCACAAGTTTGAAAGCACAGAATTCTCTCAAACCCCATAGCTATAATTCACAGGTCTTCAGAGTAAAAGGCACATTTTTAGGTAGTAATGAGACATTAGACCTCGATATAAAAATATCTTGACTTCCAGTCTGCAAACAAACCTGGGTTGACAGAGTCCTGACTCAGAGTGATAGTTTGTTCAGCCACCAAGAGATAAGTTTTTTTCTGCTCTTCCCACACCCACACATACCCTCAAATGAGTCAGGTAAGATCAGTAACTGAGCACTTATCTGGACTCTGCACTGACCACATACATTTGGGCAACCAACATATCCTTATTTTCCACAAGAAAAAAAAACAAAAAAAACCCTAGATCTCCTTCAATATCCTCCTCCTTAGAAAACACACTTCAACAGCAGCAAATACACTAAAGCAGAGGTCTGTTTAGCCTCAGGAAAGTGCATACAATAGCTGATTGCTTCCCAACTTGCTCAATCTTGTACTGTTTTCCTCCATGGTCGTGAAATAAAATTAAAGATCAATTTAGCTGCCTGGAAGAAGCAAACGTATAAATAAGTAATCATAAAACCTAGAAGACAAGACAGGAAGAAACAAAATAAAACAAGCAAGAATAGCGGCTGAAAATTTAATTTCGAGACTAACTCAGAAAAAGCAAAATTTCTGTTGAATAGCTCTGGTAAAACAAATCATTTACACTTTATCCTGGAAGCACGTGTAAGTCACTCACACTTATGTCCTGAAAATGGCAGATTCGTGTATCTTAGACTATGGTTTCTTCAGGAAACCAAGAAGTCTCTACCGTGGAATGTTTACAGTCAGTGGGTGTGTTCACACTGCTGTGAGACACTTTCTGCTATAGACTTCCAAACAAACAGTATTTCATTAGTCAGTGTCTACACACAACTAACCATTGTCCAAGAACTCTCAACTGAGGAATTTACACAAACTCCATGAGAACATTTGCAAAATCACGTGCGACTGCTGGAAGACATGCTTATTTTAACTGCTTTAAGTCAGATCACAAAATCATCCTAGAAAAGATACAACAGAACTAACCTGTGACTCAGACTTTTCTGGGGAGAAGGCTGAATGCGGTATCCTTACATCACTTTTTTCCACTGCATATTAGAAAATATACATTGAAAAACTAAAAAACCCTGCTTCGTTAAGCCAATGACAATGTTCCCATTAACTTCCCTAGAACCAGTTTTCATTGCTATTAAACCAACATAGAAACCTTGCCCTGAATTCTAGTGACTAACAAACATCAAGAACTAATGAAGACAAAAAGGCAACACATTGCTATATACACATAGAAAATATTCAGTAGAACTCAAAAGCACCCAAATGCTTATCTTTCTTCAGGACAGCAATCACAGTCTCACCATTGATTAAGCAATGTGTTCGAAGAGTGGAGAAGAGGGAAATGATATTAAACAAATCTGATGCCTAGCAATTTCTGTTCTCTTGTACTCATTGTTTATTTTAGAAATTTAGTAACAGATTTATTAAATTCCAGTTCTGAAGCTTCTGTAGCTTCATGGGTAACTTATTAACCTGCTAGATAGAAAAAAAAATGAACCTAAAAAGAAGTCATTTCTTAATTGGCTGACTGCCTGCACTCCACGTTAAACTTGTACACATAGACCCCGAAGTGTCTACACATTTTGGGAGGGGAATACTCTCTACAGTACATATCCCAAAGGGTAAACATTTGTTGCTGTTTTTACAGCTTGCTGAGTGAGTTTTCTTCATTGCTGAACATGAAAAAAAAAAAAAAAAGAATAATTCAGAATAAGAAGTACCAAGGACAGAAACAACTTCTTTCTATTTCCTTAGGGCAAAAAAACTCTTGACTGTTTACTGAACACCATGGTTGCAAAGCATCAAGATTTTGTATGTTACATGCTTTGCTAATTTAAGAGAAATTTTTTAGTCACTTCAAGTCACACCAAAATTTTTATGAGATAAACGTTTAATAAATAGAAGTCAGTTTTGTACCCCTGAAAAAAACAAAACAAAACACAAATAGATGAGATTTTTCCTCCTTAAGTACACTTTATTGGGGAAAAAATACCCATGAATTTTACTCTATCTCAAAGGAAATGCACATCCTTGGGTACTGAGAGGTGGCAAGGAGGCTTCAAGACCGTTATTACAAGTGATGGATTGGGCGGGGGAAGAAAACCAAAACATATAAGATGAGCTTCTCTCAAAGTTGAGTCTGTCTTAAACATGAGTTTGTCTTTTCTCCTGCTACTCTACTGTTCTTGTTCCATCAATTACCAGAGCTCTGCTGCTAGTTGCAAAAATAAGAAAAGGAAATATGAAACACAGCACCTTTTGACATCTACATTTCTACACCCTCAACTGATTACAGATTTTTTTTTCCACACTAAGCTCCTAAATAAGCACTGATACCCCCTTATCCAACAGTATGTAGTCACTAGAAAAAATAGAAGAGTTGTGTGTTAGCACCAAACCCATTTTGCTGCAGTTGGGAGAAAGATCCTCAGAATAAAGTATTCTATGACACAAAGGAATAATAATGTATAACAAAAAGAACCAAAACTACGCATCTAACACAAGCCACCAAAAACAGCTTTTTATTTAGGATACACTGGGATGAACTTTCCACTTCTGGTTGCAAAACAACCAGAAATGTTTTTTCTGTTTTGTTTTTTTCTAAGCAATTTGGTCAACATCTGAAAATTTATGAATAAACCAATATATAAGGAGTCATCCATAGATAATGCTACTTTAAGACAGTTCTCAAATCATGTCCACAGATTCTTATATTTGGAGGACATTAGGAGGACATTGTATTACTTCAGCCTAGAAAACCTCCATTGCCCCTCAGGTGAAGCCAGTGAAGATTCCCACTCCTGGGAGATTTTTCTTCACCTGCAGCCCTGCTGGGTTTCTGCTGTTTTGAAGACAGCCAGAAATGGTTTCATTTCTGAAAAGCATGTTTTTACTGTGCCCATCTGCTTTGTCCCATTTGAGACATGTTTCTCTCCTCACCTTCCTTGCCTCCAAAGACAATTTTTTTTTAAAACTACAATTTCTTCCCTATCTTTCACACCCTCAATACCCAGCCAGCCCTGCTGTGTCACCCCACTAACTCTCCTGGGGAGCACACAGCTAATTCAAACAGTAAAAGCCTACTGAAGTAAATAAGAGTGAGAATTTGAGGAATAGACCTATCTGCAAAAAACTAGTTTTACAAGTCATTTTAAAATGGAGCTTCAGACTCTCTTGTCTTAAACAACTTGAGTAATAAGCTTTTTCCTAGAATATGTGTTCAAGTACCTATTTATGAAAGCAGAGGTGAGACTGAGGAGAGCCAGGAGAACTTCAAAGACCTAAGCCACAGGTCTCTCAGATTTTTTGCAAAAAAACACCTGAGGAAATATGTCAAGTGGTGGGTGTTATGCAATGATTTTTCATTAATTTTAATTACTGTCATTCAATAGGATAGTGAACATCCTTAGTCCTTCACCTTCAAATTGCACTGGGATTTATGCCAAATTTCTTCTCCTTCATTGCTTCCCTCAAGCAATATTTAATAATGGAAGCGCTTTAACATGTTTAAATAAGAAGTGTAAATGCCAAACACTTCTAAATGAGAAGGAACTTGCATCTTAAATGGCATACAAAGCCTTTATTCCTAATTCTATAAACTAAAAACATGGGCTATTTGGGATCAAATAAAAGGCTTGATCGGGCTTGAGAAATGAATAGACATAGCATACTCATTTAAAGCAAAAAAATCCTTTTTACAACTATAAATACTGCACACTGACAGTGGAGGAAGAGGTCAAAAAACCTGCAACCAATTCTCTTGACAGTATCCTTTTATTTTGCATAAACTCATTAAATTCTGCACCAGATACAGGTGACTTGAAAATAATAACCTACAGAATAACAACCTACAAAAAAGCCTCCTGAGGCATGCTCTCTCTTCTCTCCTAATGTATTTAGTTAGTTTTCTGGAAACTAAATACAGGTAATTTAGAAACCAGCACTGTATATTGGAAGGACCCAGAACTATTCCCATGCAGGTACTGTCGTTCCTTCTCACAGAGCAATTGCTACTGCAATTCAGATGGATCTGCTCCTGACCCTCCTTCAATTTTTGTCTGACTCAGAGTAGTGATATGAAGCCAAGCTCCACCCTGTACCACATAGGTCTAATATCTTTCAGCAAGGCCCCAGCTGCACATCTTCTGAGATGGAAGAGAACAAGCTGATTTAGTTTATTGACAGCACAGAATGGGAAGGTCTGTGTGTCACCTGCAATTAAACATGGGCCTGGGAAAAGTAATTAATGCTATCATGGAGACCCCTTTTGTTATTTAAACTGAAATCTGAATTGAATTTGTCTTTAGGTGAAATACCACCCAAAAGCAGAACTTATATCACAACACTCCACCACCTGCCAGTTTTACAGATAGCTTTTTTTTTCTTTTTTCTGGTAAAAAAAAACTGCATGGAAAAATAGGTTGAAATGTATATGAAATGAAACATCTGTGTTTGGGTGGTTCAACTATTCCATTACAAATAATCAGGTAACTTTATTTCAGAACAAAAATTACATTAATTTCAACTTAACAGCTCCAGAACTATACTTTTTGATCATTTGAAAATTTTGGCTGGTGTAAAGTTTTCAGCACCAACACTAGCTGAAAACTACTGAAATCAGCTGTGACCTGTGTGTTGAACTGTCCCTTAGGGATTCACTTGGTTCTGTTCACAACAGAGTTTCTGCTCTGCTACTTGCTTCAGACTTGCTTACTTTTCAGACCTCAATCAGACCTAGGATTTTCAGTACCAAAGAGAAGAAAGGTAATAGTATAACCTGGAAATGCTTATAGACTTCGCCACAGAGCAAAGGAGATCTATAAATATCTATATTGTTGCCATCTTGTGACACGTCTGGGGTGCTACATACAAAACAATGACATTTGCATTATGTTAAAGAAAAAAAATAATCAAGAAATCTCAGAAGATACAGGGAGAACAACAGAAGGTATCTTTTGTGCTTTCTTTGAGTCATATTCAATAATGCAGAAAATATTTTTCTGTAGAGTGGAAATGTTTCACTATACAAGTATTTCATATGAGTGAGTATCTGGTAGCATAATATTAAACTGCACGAGCTGGATGTGAAGTGGTTCTGTATGCTGTATGTACTAAAAAAAATTATTGTAGAGGTAGCATAGATAATATCATCAACTTCCCCCATTTCCATGGTGTACCCTCTCTTTCGTAACAGTTTCTTCATAGATTAATGGATCAAATACAAGTGAGAATTTTTCATATCCTGCTTATCAACTCTCTAAATCCTTGCAGTAACTATGAGCATGGAGCATTTTCATATCAAGCTGTGTTGTTTGTTTACTTTTGTATGACACATTAGAGCATAGCCTCCAAGAAACGTAACAAGGTCACTCCTTCACTGGTACTCTTTGTAGCTGTTTGGCACGGAGATTTGGACATGTGAAGAAACATCTTTCAGCATCAGCAGATTTAGAAAATACACACTCTGCTTTGAAAAATGGGAAAATTGATCCTGCAGGGCTGTTTACTTCATCAACACACCTTTAAGTGCTATCAGGGCACCTGCATGTTGCATAATTGCTATTTCTCTCAACCAAATATTAGTGAAATTTGTAGTAGGTAAAGCTATAACCAGAGTGAGTGGTACAGCCAATTTTCACAGATCATATTGAAATAAAGATAAACTTCAGTTATCAAGATCTACTCTGGAGTCTACCTGCTGTCTTCTTTTATTACATACCCTCTGTACTGGCAATACTTAAGAAAGGTAGCTCATTTGAGTGTGCATGTTTAGCTGGTACATACCAGCCAAGTTTCCAACCCAGTTTCCCTTGTGTTAAATTTTCTTACAAACTCACTAAAAATTATACAGAAAGACTAGGAAGTTCCTTGCAGTTTTTGGAAGATAGATTTGTTTGCTTAAAAAAAATAGTAATAACAAAACAACCTTTTTTCTTTCCACTGAAGCAGTAGTAGCTCAACACATAGTACCACCAGGGAGAAAGAATTCCTAATGAGTCACATATTTATAAGGACATAAAAATAACAGTTTGGAGATAGCTCTACATCCACAATCACAGATTTAAGGGGTTTTAAAAGAGAATTAAGAACTGCTAGCCTACATCTCCAAAATTAAAACAGTCCACTTCCTTGACCTTCATGAAGATAATCATCTACTTTTCTTGATCTAGAAATTGATCCTTCTCATTGTCAAAAGTTACAGCCTCCTTTCCCCAAGGCATTAGTCAAAAGCTAACCTGGCAGCAGTCACTCTAGTAGGAATGCTCCCTTTGCATTAAATAGTACATTTTCACAGCATGACTAAGTTTCTAGATTCACACAATTGGAACGTTCTTTCCTCTTCTAGTGTGCCCACAGTCTCCCAGATTTCTTTGTTTAGACGTCATGTTTTTTTATTATCAACATATAATGGAAACTAGAAGAGCTAATCAAAGACACCTGTAAGGAGAAATTCTTGTTGACATCTCATATGTGTTTCCCAAAGAACTATGAAAGCCTTAAAATTCTTTGAAGAGATGACTTTCCTCACTTTTTGCCTCACTTTAAAACAGTTTCCTTGATCTCATCTTTTTGTAAAGTACCCTACTGCAAGCTAAAGCATTCAGCTGTGCCATCTCTCCAAAAGTGGCCCTCATCTTTATCAGAGGATCAGCTTATGCTCTATTTCCCCTGCACATAAGATGGAAGATTTAGACAAATAAAGAAAAAAAAAATTAAACTTAGACTAAAAATATAGGTCTTTTTTTGGCTCTTATAAAATCTTTCCCTTCCACACTTTCTCCTATTCTTGCTGAAATTATTTCAAAACAAGATTAAAAAACCTCACAAAACTTTGAAGAGGTTAAAAACCAACATAGCTTCTCCTATCACCACACTCCAGGCTGAATGTTATGACCTATCTCATTAGTCTCAGACTGTGGGCTCAGTGTCTGGCTTTGGGTGTATCTTCAATTGAACATTGATAAGATGCTACCTAACAAAATGAGCCACTGCTTAAATCTTTTCATAATATAATGGTGAAATGGTAGAACAATTGCCAGAATTAATGAATAAGAATGCTGAAGGGTATGCAATGGTAAATAGATATTTTCATGTGACTGATCAGAGTGAAAACTATATTCCAGGTTGTTGAATAGCCTGCAGCCATAAAATTGAATAGCAATTGTTTGAACTAGATTCAGCAATACCTACCACAATCCAATAATGAAAAAAGACCTGTGGTGTCTTGAATTTTTGGATTAAGACTGTTGAATGTTGTATTTTTAGAACAGCAATAAAGACCTTCTACATTGCTCATGAAACACTTGCCAAAAGTTTAACCAGGTAGAACAGTTAGTCTGGTTAGTAAAGAACTACAGCATGAAAAGAGCTTGGGCTAGTTAATTCTTCTATGTGATACTAGGTATAAATATAGTCTAATTTAAGGCTATCTGAAGTCAGTAGAGGACTTGTGCTGTCTTCACTGGATTGTACTCAAGTCTATTTTCTAGCCCGGTAAAAAAGCTTCAAAATTAATCTTTCTTCCAAGAGATTACTTTTTGATCTGGAGGTGCTTTCCACTGAAAGTAACTTTAAAACACAAGTGTTTCATATGTTTATGTGTTTTATACAAGAGACAGATATAAAAAAGTATAGATTCCCCTCAAAAGTTTTAGGAATGCCTATAGGAAGTCTGTGCGACCTCAAACATCTACTAGAAGTGCACAAAAAGTTTGATTCTTCAGGAGTAGCTGATGCAGAACAACACCTGATGCAGTCACTGGCTTCACAATCTGCTATTAACACCAAAGCACAAGAACGTAAGCCTACATGCCAACGTACAGCAGCTTTATTACTTACAGAAAGTAGAATACACATTTATCATGGGCAGCACTGGCACATCAAAGCATAGATTACATGCCATGGTAAGGCTACCCAAACTTAATTGCTTTGTTGTTAACATCAATATCATAAAAAAAAAAAAAAAAATTGGGCAGAACCTTGTTTTTATTCAAACAAGATGACATAGCAGGCTCATGCAACAGAGAGGAAACAGCAAGGAGAATAAAAATGAAATAAGAAAGAAAAGGAGTGACTTGAATTGCTTTTCCTGCCTGTTCTGTGCAGGCCTTGTTCCTTCTAGTAAGTAGTCTTAAAGAAAGCAAGGAGCAAAAGTGCACAGTACAAGGAAGGCATTACAATGTGACTGTGCAGTAGTTGTGGTTAAACTCAAGCATTCATAAGAAACGGTTAAAAAACTGAGCTCCCCTATCATGATGAGATGTTGCTTAGGATCAATAGTCACTGATCAGAACATGTTCAGAACGTGCTTTGTAGAAAAAGAAGAGGAAAAACAAAATAAAATAAATATAAATCCCAGAAAACACACACGATGCACAAGATTCATACATCTCCAGCCACTAAGAACAAGATGTATCCAGAAACTAGAAAGAGAGACATCAGTATCCAGGAAGAGATCTCCAAAACAACAAACACAATCTGAACAAAAGCAAGACAGTACGAAAAATCAACTATTTTCTGACTAAATTGCTTCAGAAATCATGCAGGTCTCCATAACCATAAAGCAGATGATCAAAGAATAGCACTATAGCATTCATATTCCCTATTCCTAAGCATTGTAGCATGGCACAAGATCATAAGTGTAAGAGGAGACTCAGCCGACAGACATCCCTCCCACACACTGTGGTAGGGTTTCATCACTCCTGCTGGTAGTCAGCTGCAAATCTCATTATTACAGGAATTGTACGTTATACAATCAGAACTATTGATTTATCTAGAATAGAAAGCTCCTCAGAACTAGGTACCGCACGAAACTGGAAAAATACTACTACGGCATTGAATAACTCCAGATCTCCACTATATATTCACTCCTAACAGGCTGAGATGTAAGGGTTGAAATTCCATTAACACTGTTGGTTTCCTATGGCCAAGGGTATGTAAGAATGGAGCAGACTGCAACCCTTTCTAATCCGAAACAATATCTGACACTAAAATCCCATTCTTTGGAGCACAGAGCTCAGAAAGGAAAATCGCCTGAAAGACTTATTCGCTTCACCACTGACTAGCTGCACACCACAGGAAGAAATCAAGCTGTTAGACTGGGCCTGCACAAAACACTAGAAATGCCTGCCCAGCCCTGGAAACCCCCACACTGAAGCTCAACTGAGGCAGCAAAGAGCACTGATTTCACCTGCACCCAGCAGCACCTGTGCCAAGAGCCCATTAACTCCTGGTGCTGTATTTTATCTTCCCGGCTTACAATTAAGGAGTCAGACAGAAAGGTAAAAAGTAAAAGAGAATAAAAAGGAGAATAACAAAAATGTGGTATACAGAGGCATCTTTTTTCTCCCTATATCACTGCCAGTGGCTTCATGACAGTCAATTTGTTATTAGATTATAACATAATTATTAAGAAATATTTTAAAACTGAAGCACAGCTCAGAACTACTTCCTATTGCCCTCACAGTCCTACAAGGTTGCTTGCATAGTGTGTAATTTTGTGATAAATGAAAAGAGCACTAAATGTTTTGTGAGATATTAAAAGCTATTTTTCATTATTGCGTATTTATAGTTCAGTTTTGCGTCTAAATTTAGATTTATCTGAATGTAGGCTGATAAAATTGTGGCATCTGTAAACATATTATATCTGGCATTAGCAGGGAATGCCTAACATTTGAGTGTGCCAATTATTCTTGGAAAAAACATTGCTAGGAATTAATATGCATGGGTGTTTTCAAAAGAAAATAGGGGTTTTCAAATTCATCATTTTATTGCTACCTGCACATAACCTGGAGTAGGCATAAGCTGCAGAATAAAATACAGTACAGGAAT
Source organism: Cyrtonyx montezumae (assembly GCF_038088225.1). Classification (NCBI taxonomy): domain Eukaryota; kingdom Metazoa; phylum Chordata; class Aves; order Galliformes; family Odontophoridae; genus Cyrtonyx; species Cyrtonyx montezumae. The sequence goes on from NW_027072067.1 coordinate 7,485,246, forward strand.
AAATATGAGATGATAACAACAGAATGCAGGATGTAGGCTGGATGCTCTCCTTCCTTACATGTAATGCATCTGAGAGCATTGTATGGTGTAGTTTTCTTACACAACACAACATCGGACCTGAGCCAGAACCCCACATAATATTTTAGCTCTTTGCTGTGGTGCCCAAGATGTGGCAATAACTTACACGGCTATCTGAAGTATGTTTGAAATACGTTAAGAAAGTCTCATTACTTAATGCACATAATATATATAGAATAGATAAATTACATATCTTAATTTCTAAAAGTCATTTCAATCATGAGACAAATTAGACAAGCTCATTTATACAAAGCCTTGATAGCCAGGGCCATAAATGTTTTCACTGAAATACAGGACTGACACACATCCTGTAGGCACAAGCTGCAGGTGTACAGTTTGGCTCTGAATGCTTTCATATTCACATCTACTAAAATAGCATTAGGATGGCTGATAATGAAACATGGCACTTGAAATAGACTTTTGGCTGTTGAATACATATTACTTAGTCATCCAATAATGTGTGCTTTTGTAGAAACCACTATTATCAGAATATTTTTTGCAATGTCCAAGGAACATTTTACAAACTAGTTACCTCTCCAAGTTTATTCATAAACACTTTGTAAGTGCACCATTCTGCTGAAAAGCTGCCTTATTGTTTTCACCTGCTGATGGCTCAGTTCCCACTGAGTTTCATCTATTGGAAACTATTGAGTCAAAATTACTGAGGAATATCACCCCAGTCTTTTGCATGCATTAGCTATAAAAAGCTGGTATCTAAAGTCACCAAATCCATGAAGTCAACCTCCTACAAATATCCTAGGGTTTGACATTTATCTATGTGAATTAAAAGAACAGGAAGAGTGAAGGAACACTTGTGTTTTATATTTTCAAGAGCTGGATTTAGTCAGCCCTATTTACAAAAAAACTGATGGAAAAAGACTTGAAATGTAATTTCTGAATTCAGTGCTCTACTGTGAGAATCTCATTCAGGGTAGCTATTTTTTTTTCTCCAATTTCATTAGCCCTCTCTTAATTGCATACACTGAGCCAAATTGATGAGGCTGAGCAAAGCTGTGCTGTTTACATCAGTGCTTAAGAGCAGCGTTCACCTCAGAGCTCACATAACAGTAACAGCATTTGCTAAGAGATTTCCAAGGGAAAACACCCTTTTGATTGTAGCAGGGGTTGTGGGGAAGCTGATGGGCAGGCAAAGAAGTCTGAGGAGGAAACACATTGAAGATGATATGCCTGAGGAAAAAAAAAAGGTTCCCATTTGGATTTGCAATCATTACTATTTGTAGGAAGCTAAAGAACTACACACACCCTGCTGTAAGGAGGGACATGAAATTCCCTGTGACATTCTAGCAGAAGACATTTGTCAATAGAAACAAGAGTCTTTCCTAAGGAGGAAAGAAACTAGAGGTTAGTGCTAAAGGATGGCTGCAGACTAGAAACACAGCTAGAGTATGGAGCGGTGGGCTATCCTAGAACTCCATTAAACTGCTGTCTTCAGGAAAGTAATTCTTAGCATTCTGATTCCCTAATCTGTTAAACCAACTCTGTTATCGAGGAAGAAAAATATATATCAACTTTTTTCTTGTGTTTGTTTTGGCTCCTACACTTCCATGCCAGGGCCCGTCTCCTGTGGTAAACACTCTGCTCCTCCCTGCCCAGCAATGCTCTTTGTTGCCACCTTTCAGCGGCTGCTGGCACTTGTGCTAGGAATCCTCGTGCTAGTGTAATCCCACAACAAACAAAGCAAGAGCAACACTCATGGCACCCCTACCTAGTTTTCAGACAAACTCCTATCCGGTCTGGAAACATGCAGGTTGGGAGCAGGAGCAGAAAAGAAACTCCTATAAGCTCCCCAGGTACCTGCCAGAGAAAGCCAGCCCTGGCAGAGCCCCACAGAGAAAGCTCCTTGCAGGGTTTACACACAGGACTGCATCCCGTAGCCTCTCTGGGATTCTGCTTTCTAAAGTAGAAAGGTGGTGAATTGAATAGAACCTGGGGCTGGATCTAGCTGGCTTGCATTCACTCACAGCTCTGCAACTGACTGTGCTCTTACAGAGAGGTTTGCTGCCACATGGCTGCTCCATCGGAAACTGTGTACGATGATATTCACCTTTGCAGCTGAGTTGAGGGGCGTAGTTTCATAATTTGCACTGGAATTTTCACATTAAAAGGGCTATAAGTACATCAGCTACAATATTCCATTTACATCTGGTTGTGAAGTGAGATAGGGAAAAGTAAAAAAAAGCATTAATCAAGTGCTAATCTTGCTGCTAATTATTTTAACTGCCTCCACTTGGGATTTCTGTGTATGTTTCTTTTGCTTTCCTCCTGTAAATGGGAGTAAAACATACAAAAGGGCAGGTATTTCCTCCTTCCTGGTCTTACCCCACCTATTTATTGGGCCATACCACATGCCTGGGAGTTTCATAATGGGAATTGGAAATGGAATTAAAGAAAAGGAAATTGCTACAAATGAAGCAATTTCCTGGGTGTAAACTGTGCTGGATGGTAATTTTGAAGAACATATTTAACATGAAAACATATTTTATTCTGTCAAGAGAGTGTGATGATTTGTTGTTAGATACTATTTAACTGAGGACATTAACAAATAACTTCATTATGATCACTGATGACATAAAAGTCCAAGGGCTGAACAGGGAAGTCCTAATTTGGGCAGAACTCCAGAACTTCAGTGACACTTCTGAGTAATCACATTAAGATCTGGCCTTGACAAGTTCCAGCTCTAATGTATAACAATATACCCTGGACTAAGTAATCAAAAATCCTGTAACGTGCTTTAAAAACAAAACAAAACAAAAAACCACAGACCGAGATTCTTGCAGCCAAAACCCATTGACTTCCAACAAACATAAAACTTCTTGCAGAGTACTACAACACCATTTAGACAGCTCAGTGACCGTGCTAGGTATTTCCTAGGATCTCAAATACACAACTTCAATAGGCACTATGCACTTGCCACATTCAGCTTCTGTGAAAGTAACACTCTGGCTGAATCATCTCAGGGTGCTGCCTGCATTAATGACCTTCAAGAGCTCCCATTCCCCTGGGAGCTTCATAAATCCCTAAAGTAAAACTGCCCCCTAGCAGACAGGCCACACATGCCACTCACTGTGTCTGAGTTACCCAAACTCGTATGAAAATCCATTCTCATATTCTTCTGGAAACATAAATTTAAGCTTCTACTCATCTAAAGTTCTTTAATTTCTCTCACATTTATTATTATTATTTATATGTATTTTTTTCTTTTAGAAATTCTTTGAAGACTATTGGTTGAATTTAAAGGTGGTTATTGGTTGAATTTAAAGGATTTTCAATTCCATTTTCGCCTTTGCCCTTATAATGCATACGGCCTGATGAATAAGTACACCACACAGGCATAAAACTTCAATGTCCAAAGCTATCAGAGAACATATACACTGCAAATTTTAAATGAATTTCACCACCACAGACTGACATATCACTGAGACGTGGTAGTTAGTTGGCTGTCACAGCACTATAAGTTATACTTCAGCAATCCTGGATGTACTAGACGTAAGAAAATCATTCATCCAAGAACAATCAACTTTTGGAAATCATTCACTGCTGCTATAACTGAGCACAATGCACCAGCAATTAGTTGTGCATCGTTGCTTTCAAATAGCACAAAGCTGACTGCAATGGGAGTGGTGACATTTGTTAAACTAGCTTTTGTGTGAAATAAGAGATCACCTGGAGGAGGAATATTACTGGAATTTATGTTTCAGGTCATATCTGGGAATTTACATTTCAGTTGCAGAATGTCTCCACTTGGCTTTCACAACTAATGATGTCATAGATCAAAGGTAAAAGATATCTTAGAAAGCCCTGCTGGATACACACAATGAATAATTCAACATTTGTGGACTAGTTCCTGCTATCATTTCTACGTGGATTAATAAAATGCGATTCCATTGAATTCAAAAGGAACTCTGGTGTGAAGGCTGTCTAAATGAAATAAACTGCAAAAATGGTTTTACTGCCTTCACTTCAGGTATCAAGCCCAAATTCAGTCTATTCTACTTAGATGAAATGCCTTAAAGTATCTTCTACAGTCCATAGAAAGAAAGAGGTGCTTTGAGCAGAAAGAGCATGGCAGACTACAGCGAAAACCAGGATAAGCTCCTAGCTCAAGAATTACAGTGCAACATTTGATGATAGATCAGATTAATTCATCGCATACACATGAACACATAGGTCAGAACAGTAACGGAATTTCTGTACTTGGATGAAGTACTCATGAGAGCACCGTGATTTTCTTTTTTGGGAGTATTTTGCAATCCCAAAAGGAAACAAGCCTGGTAATTTTTTTTTTTATAATAGGCTTCTACGTACACCTAGAAAACAAACAACATTCTTAGAAAAAAAAAAAACAGTGAAGAAGCAGATATTACAGGCTCAGTTACACCAACTACAATTGGATTATATCTGGCACTCTCCAAAGAGTGTACACAATCTCCATGCATGGATGTACACGTCAGTCTTTATTGCCACATTCATTAACCACTGTGTTGTTCTACTACATTTGGCTTCAGTCCCAGTTGATCCTGTTTGCATGTTTTCCCAGTTAGATTTGTCTCACAAGTTTCCTGAAGATGGGAGAAAAGAGCCAGCAGAACCTAAAAAACTATTGGATGAAAACAATCTCTAGCAAGGTGTCTTGTTTGCTGACTCATACAAGTAGAATGCCGTTATCTTCAAATATCAGAAATCTCATTATTCCTTTCATATAAACCTAGAGCAATTTTTTATTATGTTTTTTTTTTTAAAGGTTGGGATTCATATTACTCTTCTTTGTATGGGAAACAGTCAAATGCAAACACTAAATAACTTCTTCAGTCCAGCAAGGGTTGTGTACAGCTTACAATGAAGAATGTGGACCACTAAAATCAGTACACATAAAGTCTCTATGACCATATGAAATCAAATTAGGACATAAAAGATCTAGATAGCTTGATTTTTTTTGTGTTGTAAAACTGGAAGCCTCTTATAACTAGGTTCACAGTACTTAGATGAAGACAGACCTCAGAGATTTTTAACACAATTCAAATGCAGTGTAATTATAATTCATGTAATTTCTTTTGTTTGTTCATTTTTACTGAATAAAAGACATGGAAGCAAACTAATAAACATGTCAAATGGCAGTATTTTCTATTTAAATTTTGAAGTGCATCTTCAATATTTGCATTTCTGTCTCCAGTGAAATCAATAAGAACAACAGGAACTTAAATATGAAATAATTGAACTGCTTGTAAAAATACACAGGCTTGATACAAAAACACCTACTAATCAGCAGGCTGAAAAAAGGAAAATAAAATACACGGTTATTCTCCCAGCCTCAAGTGATTTGTGACTCAAGGTTTTACAAGCTCAGATTGAAATTCAGGTCAAATGCTTGGAAAGTAGCTTCGCTCACAGCTCATTCTGACTCCTGAGCTGACTCATCCTGTCCTGACTCAATTTACCCTGGAAGGTTAATCTATGAATGGCTCTTATCAGTCCTGTTTCTGGAAAACAATACATTCTCTCTCATAGACCTCTGATAGCATCAATAAATAGCAGCTCCAAGGGAATTGCCATCTATAACTCAGAAGTTCAGGACACAGTTCTTACACAACATTTTGTGAAATAAATTGAAAATCATTCCTATTTCAATGATCAAATGGCTCTTCTCTCTGAATGCTCTTCTAGATTTCTTTTGGTCTCTATATCAAGTGCACTTTTCAAAGCTCTTGGTGATATAACTCAGTGGTTTCTCTATCAGTTTATATCTGCACAGATACTAATCTCTGCATCCAGGGCTCTCCTCCCTGCCTTCCTTTTTGCTCTTTTTCCTTCTAGTCTCTCACTTTTCCTAACATGACCTTCTCTCTGTATCTTTCATTTTCTGTCTTCTCCTATTCTTGTCTTCACTTCTTTTACCCTTCTGTCTTATCCTAGAGAAACTTCCCCTGTTTCTAAGCCGCAGTTGATTTTATCTTCTTATTCAAATCCTTCCTTCAAACATTCTCCTTCCCTAAAGTTATCTAAGAACACTTTACTGCAACTCTTGCAACCTCATCCAAATGATTCTGATCTTTCATTTGCTGTTTTATATGTTGCTTTAAAAATGGCCTATCCCTCTGCCCTAGGAAATTCCCATGTATCCTTTAATATTACTGCCTTTGCCTTTTCTTGCCTATTACCTTTTTCACTGACACTACACAAATGAGTAATATATTTGGAAAGTTAATAGAAAAGCCCAAAATTACTTCAGACCATTCGGTAGAAGCAGTAAATAAGGAGCAATTAATATCATTTTTAGTTTGAATATATACACTATCCGTAAGCCTGGCAGTTCAAAGGAGGGCTAAGAACTGTATCAGTAGGCTGTTTTGTTTTGAATAATTAGTTTTATACAAGAACATTGATCAAAGGCATTGGTAGCAAGTTTACTGAAGTGTTCATCATGTACAAAGACCCTGGAAAATTGCTCAGGCCTGAACTCAGCTCAGCGAAAATCAGGTAAGCCATAAATAATCAGAGTTAAAGATGAACTGTCAGATCTGAACAAAGGAATTCCACAGACAGGAAAGAATGGCTACAGTCTCAACAGCAATGGATGTTTTTTAATTAGGACCCTTGCTGGACTTCAGAACTTCAGTATGCAATGTAGCGGCAAAGTTGTATCATACGCACTCCAAACTGCCACTTACCTTGAGGCTGCAGCTACTAATACATGTGCTGTAGAAAACAAAGCAGTCTGGCTTCCTCATTTCAGTTATCAATATTCATAATTTTTGAGGGAGAAAGAGCAGGTCACTCATCTGAATGCTATCCAATGATGAAAGGAACCTACAAAGGCAGAAATGCAAGCTTTCTTAATACCATCGCACTTAACAAAAAGAAAGTGAAATATCAAAAGTTGTGGGGAAAAGTTCATAATATTCTGTTGAAAACAGAAAATAATTTGGGCGTTCTGGAAGAAGCTCTTTCCTTTTCACCCTGCTGAGGCATGCAACACGTTCAGTAAATATTAACCTTCTGTATTTTTGCACATCTACAACTAGATAATAAAAGGTTAACCCAAGAGGAATTAAACATTAATATTTATCCCATGGAATCTTCTGTATTTTATAAAAATCTGTCACAATGTACCTTTTTGCTTTTCTGAACTGTTGGCAAAAGACTCATTGAGGACAGTTTGTGACACCAGTTCATGCTCTGCAGACACACTTGGTACGGAAGTAAATGGAAAGCATTAATTCGTTTAAGTGAGCAACTGTCAGAGGCCAGTGACTTTTGACCCTCACTGATCAGACTGAAAATAAAGAGACTACATAACTCTGCCAAACTTTTGAGTCACTCTGAATAATGTTCAGTTCTACACTGTTTAACCCTGTAGAATAGCTGATTTAAATGTAAATGTAACAGCTTACTGTACATGCTTCTCATACTCCTAATTAAATTTTAATTAAACTGGTTTTCCACATCCATAAGACACATTTCCAATATAAACTAAACTAAAATGTCAATTAATTCAACAACACGCCTGCTGACATCACTGGAAGTTCATTAAGTCCTTACTTCTTTTTCTGGGGACAGGGAGGGAGCCACAGATGTTAACATGAAAATTGTTAATAAAAACTGCTTGGGTTTTTATTTTTTCCTAATTATTAGCACAAAGAAAAATAAATTAAAGGTCAAAATAGAAAACTAGATAGTGCTTGAATTACTTACTAGTCCCTAGTAACAGTTACATTAATAGCAGTTAACTTTCCATTTCAAGTAATGGAGCATACGGTAGCATTAGTCCTCTTTTCATGTCACCAATCTACATACTAGGTAGTATTTGTCACTAAGAAAGTGTTATACTTTTACACTGAAGTTCAAATTCGAGACAAAACTCCAAGGAACTGAATTTGACCTTGAACTGAATCCAAATATTTGGCTTGTGCACTCCCAGTTGAAAGAAAAATCAGGGATCCTGGCTCAGGGGTGAAATGGAAGCCTTGTTTGAACTATAAAATTAGAGCAGCTTGAGAAAAATGATTGCATAGTATAGGAACATAAATTAAAAGTAAATCATGAAAACAATGAAGTTTAAAAAAAAAATAAAATCACTTTCCGTTAAAAGTCAATTATTTTGCTAGAAGGTCAAATATATTTTCAGTAATAACATTGTTCACCAGTAGACCATGAAGACCTGTACATGTCTAAAATACGTAGATCTTTTAATACGTGCAACAGAAACTGAATGTTGGAACTGTGTCAAACAGTCTCTGCAAAATTACAATGCAAGTTTGACCACATGAAGTAATCAAAGTCTCAGTTTATTAAAATGTGTTATTTATGACTTACAGAAAATATTTCTTGTCTGCAAAGGAATAATGAGTTAAGAATTAACCCTTTTTAATAGTAAATGTTTCTTTTTTTACATTAAACTTACAAATAGTTTTATTCACAAGGCAGACAAAACAGAGATGCCAAGTCTCCCACATTACCATCAGTTGGATTCGCTCTCTAACAAATAAATCTTCTGATTCACACAGTCTTTTTACAGAACCATAATGCCCTACCCTGCTGGCTAGGGTTGCTGACATTCGCTCTGTAAAGATTACCTTGGCTGCTGGCACTGTATAACACTCTGTCATAACTACAAGTGAGCAAACAGTGTTTTGAAGGGTTGCTTTAAAATGGTTAATGGTTGTCTTAAACCAGTGTTCCTCAAGATCTTTTGTCGAAAGTAAAATATTTTGAGTTCTCCTGATCAACTTAATCAGCATGAACATAGCTTTCCTCATGGGAAAACAAAACAAAACACCAAGCTTTCATAATCTCATTTTTTCATTTTTAGGGTCTAGTCCTTCTGTTCACAATTACATCCTAGCCAAAAAATTAAGGACCAGTACAACACACTTCAGCTCTGATGCCCCTTAAATCTGTACAGTTGCAAAAGCAGCATTTTGAAAATTTGTTTTCAGCTCAGTTGATGTGAAAAATTCACCTCCAAAATTTACTTCTACAAACACATAGCAGTAAACCACTACCATGGCAGCTTACTCTTCCAGCCTGAAGGCAGAATTGAGTTTTCCTTAGATACATCTCAGTCTCCTAGAGCTGCTTGATTAATACAGACAGGAAAAATGGAGCATAAAGTCAGTTTTTGATATTCCTCTGCTGTCTTGGACTCTAATCCTGCAGGGAGCCTCAGGATGTGGCATTACTGCACGGCGATACTGCCTGATTGAGGAAGCTGTGCACTACCCGTACGTGGACATGCTCTCACCTTCAGCTTTTCAGCAAAAGTGGAAAAATATATTTTTACATGAAAATTATTGTAGGAAAAAAAACAACACACATTTTGTCTTGAACAGTTTATATCGCAAATCATTACACCCAAAGATTTCCTTACTAGGGTTTCCTAACAAGGACTGCTTGGTTCAATATCACATGATAACGTCAAGTGAGAGCCAGGTAACAACCACGTTAATATGACCAGCAAGTCCCAAGTTTATACAGAAAAACTGAGAAGAAGTGGAAGATATCCACTGCACTCTAAATTCATGTATTTAATACACAGAAGCCAAAGGAATAATTTTGAGTACATAAAGTAAGTGCTAACTTACATTGCAATAAGCTGACAGTTTCAAACAATTTTCCATTATTGCCCATGTTAATTAATAAGAGAAAAGGGAAGGGCTAAAAAGACGTGCAGATAGCCTTTGCTAGGCTTAACACAGCAGGGTCAATCTGGCAATGCCAATGGTATGAAAGAAAAGACTGAGCATCCAGTCACATTTGTACATAGTTTTTACAAAGTGTTTCAAGTCAGTGTTTAATTCAACTCGTTTGGTTGTATTAAAGGGTTACATAAAGTGTAGAGTTAGGCAAGGAAATAGCTTCAATATAGTGATTTTGATGTTGTTAGAATACAGGAAGATGCTTTTAACAAATAACACTTTGTACTGCATCTGTTCAGTGAGGTTTTTGGGGTTCTGTTTTTATTTCAAAGGCATAATATTGAAACGATAGCGGGTTTAACACTTTCCAAATGCTTTCAAGTCTGAATACTTCAGACCTGATGTAAGTCTTCCCTTAGGGATTTAATGTATTTAATTATCTCTGAAGTTTTATCCATCATAATAGCTAAGTGAAATCATTGCTCTTGTACAGAACAAAGAGAAGCCAAATATATAAATCAATATTTGATTTTTTAAAGTTATTTACCAGAGCAACACATGACAGTCATTGAAACAGTAAAAGAGTTCCTAATAGTTATTTTTAGAAAAAGATAACAAAAGGACCTTTTTGAATAATACTAATTCTTTCAGAGAGGCAGAAATATTCTCAAGCAGCAAAGTCGGGGGGGGGGGGGGAGGGGGGGGATTCAGGTAGGGGAGGAGAGAGAGGGAGATGAATAATGATAAATTTTAATTGTTCCTGCTTTCACTCCAACCACAGGATCAGGCAGGCCACGAAAGGCTGTAGCTTATATGAGGGTGATCCTAAAGTTGCCCCAGCCACAAAAGACTTTAATAATAATCCAAGGTAGTCAGAGTGTTTTGCAAGTATTGCTCCACTAAAAACTTCATTCACATCCTTTCTCTATGGTCACCTACTAATACAGTCTCTGAAGTTCTGGAAGGGCATGGGCAGACTGGTCGGTTTCCACTTCTACTCCTTCAACCAGTCACAGCCCTCCACCACCAAGAAGCACAAACCTACAGATCCTGATGTAATCAGTCTGAAACTACATCTAGAATCACCTTTTAGCAATGGTGTGATTTTTCTTATGATTTCCCCCCATAAGTACCGAATAATGCTAGAGGAAAAGAGCACTTATCCAGAACTTCAGTGCAGCCTGGAGTCACCCTCGCGCACTGCAGTCCTACATCTTCTGCCTCCTGCTCTCCAAAACCAAACTGATTTCTCTCAAAGCCCAGCCCAGGCTCCCATATATTCTGCTTCTCCAGCTGTACTTGACCCCATCCTGCAAAGTATGTTCATCCAGAGTCTCATCCTTCATGGACTCCGTTGCCTGAACATCAGGAAACTCATAGACTTTACCTGTAATCTGTGTGGATTATTACCTCTACTTCAAAAGCAAAGACCCCAGCTGCTGCACCCTGCTTCCACTTTCCCTTGACAAACAACCCATGAATCCCTATCCTTCCCTCTACCCTATGAGACTTATTGTGACCCCTGACCTCTATATGACCTGATATAACCTATCACCTCTGGACACATCAGATAAGATCAAATGAAAGAGGGCTGCAGAGCACCGAGCTGGAATTTACAGTCTGTAATTTTGCCACTTCTGCCTCACATGTAAAGATAACTTGATTAAGCCACTGCATTTTTGCATTCCAGTTTAACACAAATAATATATCACCTCTAGCTAAGAAGTAGAGTGCAGAAAGTACACTTCTACAACATTTTAATCTAAACTTTGAACCATAAATCCATGTGGTGTTTGGGTACTGAGGCTGTGGAACACATCAGTTTACCTTCTAAAACTTCGTTTTGCATTACATGCATTTCCTATCATATTACTAGAAACACAGACTACAAGGAGTATAACTTGAATAATTTCCCAGGCAGGCATAAGAAACTGGGTTAATTCTCAAGTACATTAATCAATGGTTTACTCTCGGCATTAATTTTTCATTCTCCCCCTCTGAGTGGTGGTGCTTGGAGCGAGCTGTCACTGGCTGCCAGCTGTACTGCCATTGCAGCTGAGAGCAGGCAGAGCAGTCAGAAAAGGAACTATTATATCAGCATTTCAACGCTGATGTACTATTACTGGAGTCAATGCTGGCATAAAAGTGCACTGACAAAATGGAGAATGAGGACATGAACTCTGCCTAAATGTCACATCCCCCCTACAATACCTGTAAACAGATGCATTTTCCCTTCAGGATCTGAGATGCTCACAGATTAGGAGGGCCACACCCTGCTTAGAGAAAGGCAATGCCACTCCTCTGATAAGCAAATTCAAAGCATTTCCTTGGATTCATCAACTAAGTGCTTCCTGATCTATGTAGTTTTTTACCCATGTAGGGTATAATCTGGACCTCATCTCCCATTCCATTGCAAAAGGTACAAAGGCAAATGTTACTGCAGAAATACAGTATAGAGATTCAAATAGATATTAGCAACCATTTCATTCTACTAAATATTATTGCCCACAACTGTGGAATAGCTATTTTCAAAAGGAGATTGATAGCAAATTTTCAATTTACAAATAAGAAAACTGAAGCACATGGAAGAGAACAACGTGCCCAAATTCCCAAGGGGAACTGGAGCTCCTGGAGTAACAGAATCCAGGGATCCATGTCACAGAATCACTGTTAGATGTCATCCATAATATTTACCAAATGCATAACACCAAATGGTAAACAATCTACTTGAGATATGTGCTGTGAAACATCCTGATAAACATTCTTGTTATTTACTGTGAAGAGGATACAGTGATGGACCATGAACTGTGCCACACATTGCAGGATCAGTTCCAAATGAAGAGGCCCAGTTAAGGTAAAATAATTATCCCATACTGTTAGAAAGTGGACTGAACTTTTGTTTGTTTGCTTGCTTTTTTTGTTTGTTTGTTCATTTGTTTGAAGGTAGCCCTGCAGCAATTAGATACTATTCACATCACCACTACAAAGTTATAAACAGAAGGGAGCTACAGTCCAGCGTACGCACCCAGGTTTCTTTAATCCTTTTTCCTTTCAGGCAAATTCCAGACTATTCCCACCTGCCTGCTGTACCCTTTCTGATCAATTATCCTGTTGAACTGAAAGTGAACCCTGCTGCAAAGGGTTAATGTGGTTGCACTCTTGCAGTCAGTTGCATTGAGAAGAAGCTGTAAATACACTACCAGAAATGAAAGAGAAATAATAGTAATACAAATGCCCTCCTTAGAAAAGTTCTAATACGAACTGTTTCTTTCTTCTCATCAGGGAAAAGGATTATAACGTAATTAAGTGTAAAAATTATGATAACTCTACAATGGACCAAGGTCGTCTCCTATAAGACTACTACTTTGATAGGCCTTAGAAGTATGTGGAAACGTGCCACGAACACAACAACTTTCTGAGGCATCAGCTCATTTATTTAGAGCATTTAGGTGAAGACAGTGGCCAATGGAAAACTGATGCTCCTTTCACTACAGTTAAGGAGGGGCAATGAGGGCAAAGGAGAAGATCTATTTTCCAAGCTGAGTTTTGGCTGTCACAGTGCAGAATTGCAAGCACCAAGGGGACAGGACAGCAGTCACACTTCAGAAAGCATTCTCTACTTGCTTGCTTTGTTAAAGGTGTCAATGCCATTTACTGTAAAAGTAATGTTGTTGCTAGGACAACTGTGTTCTGCAAACAGCATCCTGCCTTACCAAACTCACTAACATCCCTTAGAACATAAATATTTTCTGTTACTAATAACCTGTACTAATCTTGAACAGAGTGCCTATTTTTATATATGACTCATTCTTCTGTAAAAGCCTGGAATATACAGGTTAGGACACTGAATAATTGATATTGTTCAAAGTCTTGCATGTTGTGTTTTGTATTCAGACTCTCTCCTCTGATTTACATATAACAGTTTCTTCTCTCACTTCCCATCTTTCAGAAAAAGATTAAAGTTTTTGCTTTCCAGAAAAAGATTAAATTTTATTCATACTGCAGTGCTTTGTTTTCAAATTCTGTCACTGGAATTTGTGAGAATTATCTTGATCTGGAAAAGATTCCCCCTTCTCCTTCATTCATACCTCAGGCACGTACTAACAAGACAAGGTATTTAATGAATGTCGGAGAACAAATCTCAGCAGCATGCTGATAGAGTACTGACATTACAGTGGTGACATGTGTTATCTTCTGGGCCAGACTGATGCACCATATGATTATGCATGCCATACTGTACCAACTCAGTTTGAACTGGAGACAATGGCAACAGAAAATGTTACTTCTCATGATCTCATGAGAAAACGAACTTGACATTTCACAACCAGGTAAAGCACTAACAAGTATTTGCACTGTCCTAGCTATAAACTTAAAAACTCTTTTCAACAGATATGATTAATTTGCTGTTTCTGTGGTATTACTCTCACTCTTTCAAAAGTCATGAGTCAAGCCCCAGAAGCTCATGTGACAGGCTCAAAGGAGGGTCTCCCTCTCTATGTATATGTATAAAGACACGTATAGACTACCATTTGCCTTTGGGATATCAAATCTCAAGGATGTATTTAAAAAACGTGAAATTTTTGACTGCAATTAAGAGAATTTAAGTAGCTACATTTAAAAACGCAGATAAAATGATGAGATGAAAGATTACATTCAAATATTAACTTCAAATGATATTCAAATAACACACCAGTGGAGTTTGTTGTGAATTCAGTAAGAGTTCTTAGTTTGATTAAACTTTCTTCACTGATTTTGAAGATTAAGTGACTGGTTTTCTTCCATGATGAGTTTGCTTAGTGAGGAGTCTAAATACAGGCTATTCTAATAAAAGGGCATATGATTATTGTCAAATTAGTAAGTGAAAAGCATCAAGAAACTCAGAAGCTGAGTTTGGATTTTTCTTCATAACTTGCTCAGGGACATGTGATCCTCAACAAAGCAGTGATCAGCCTGGAAACTTTCTAATGTTAGATCCTCCTCATTTTGGTTAAGACAACATGTAGTACTCAGTTGTTTTTTATAAAAATATTTTCCGTTTTAAAATAGTCAGAAAACCAATACGTCAATAATCAACATGGTTAATTGAATACTAACCATAATATCTCCTAAAGTTGAGAAAAGTCTACTGATTTTAATCCAGTTTCAAATGACTTTGGGCAGACAGCACTCAGGATGACTGTGCACCCATTTCTGAAGCATCCACACAAATAAAAGCGTCACTGTGTGCTTAATTTTAATTATTATTTTTTTTCCCCAAGAAAGAACATCACCAATTTGCACCAGATTATTTCTTCATGAATTACAGGTACTTAAAATAAGCTATCAGTGGCTACAGTCTCCAGCCTAACTTCATGAAGTAGCTCCATTACTGTTCTATCTATCTGAAAGTGAGATACAGATCAAGCAAGAGTCCAGGAGTTATCTCAACTTGAGTCATCATTTAAGCTCTTGCACAAAGAAAAGGTAGAACTAGAATTAGGCACCTCCATTTTTACAAGACATCAGTGCTCTTTGCAGTGGAAATTAACTCCTGGAAAAACATAGGGAGGTAAGCTGTATTAAATTAAACTGTTTGATCTGAGTACATCTTCTATGCTTGCTGAAGTACAATATATGCCCTATAGAGGCTCAGTTTCAGGAGAAATTCTATGTAGATATTAATTCTCCTCATGGAGTTTACACTTCAAACATTGACTAATTTTGATTGTCTCAGTTTGAACAAGTCAAAAGATGACTTTTGATTTTCAAGGTGCTGAGCATTTTTATCTTTTTTAATTTGCTATAACCACCCTTTTCAGTGAGAGCTGAGGGTACTCAACATCTTTCCAAATTCATTTGGTGTCGTACAAAATCAAGACGTCGTTCAGATCCATGTAGTTCAGCACAGCAGCAAACAGCAATGACTGTTCCATAATAGGTGCTGTTCAGTCTATGAAGACTAATTCAGATACTGTTTTCCCATGTCACATTCTCCACTGTGTATCTTCAGTGAGTTTTATTTTTCTTAAGGCCAAGGAAATTTCATGTACAGTGCCACATTTGCACAGGAGATGCAGGAATTTCCTACATCCATTGTGCATAATAGATATTCTGGCACTGAGGCGTAGAACTCCCACACTACTACTATATTTGTCTAAAACAAGCACAGGCAGATCAGAAAGACAACAAACTGTGATAATAGAACATAATGAATGTGTAACACAGCTTCCAAGTATTTGGAAATGCTTTCCTACAGCATCTCAACTACCATGCTAGAAATGTTACTTTTCAGACTTGTGGGGGATGATTCTCCATGTCAAATTCCATAGCATCAGATACATATGAACACAAGGAAACAAACAATCAAACAGCCAACCCAGTTAGAAAAACTGCTATTCTAAATAGGGACATCACGTGTCCCTAAGCAGCACAGACACATCAGAAAAATATCTTTCTGTAAGAAGATGAGAATTGGGGAAAACAAATGCACTCTTTTAATTGATAGTAGTTGGGCATAGGAAGTATTCCCCTAGAAAGCTAATTCCATATGCCCACTTTCACTTTTTATTAAAGCAATCACAAAACTGACATAATAATTTCCATTCACTACTTTCTAGGACTAAAAACAGGATCCAGCCTACAAGTAATGGCCTCTGTGCCTATAAAGAGTTAGTTATTCCCTTAAGTTTGCCTCGATCACAACAAAGTGATGACTTTGCTTTTGCATTTTTGTGTTTGCTTATGAAATCAACACATTTTTACATTAGGACAACACATGGGATACTTTGCCTACAAGTGGAAAACTGATTCATAACCAACAGTGCAAATTGCCAAATACTGCTGTATGTACAAACAAGGGAAAAAGTCACACTGAAACTGTCATTCTAGGGAGTTCATTCCCTTGCCTGAGCAGAAACAAGATGTGATTTATCAAAATAGATAGAAGAAAAGTAAATACATGAGTAGCAGACCTAATACAGCTTGACTGACCTCTGATTTTTAGCTTATGTCTGGACTTCCTGCCATCTCAAAGTATGAAACTGTTTTCCTGTGGTTAAGTATTCAGAACATTTTATACCTGTTTCTTTAGTATGTGCTCAGCCTCTGCTGCTGCCTTTTCCCATACATTTGACCATCTTCTTCATGGAACTTGAAGGAATAATTGCCACCTCACCACATCTAGCTGGAAATAAGCTCAATACTGGAGAGCGACAGGAGAATACCACTAGTTCCTCAGAAAATGAGCTAAAATACAATGGTTGAGGAAACAAGAAAAATTACAACAAAAATCCGTTTTCAGCTATTTAACCTAATTGTCTACACAGACTCTAATAGCTTACCCTCTTTTTAAAGCTAAGCATATGCTGTTGTAATCATCAAATAAAAACACGGTTCAGGTATGCAAGATAAGCTCATGGATAGTGTGAAAGAAAAATAACTTTCAGGAATACTATACCTTGAGTATTTACATTCCTGCTTTTATAATTATCTTAATTAAAAAGTAATTATTTCACTTACAGATAAGCTTATCTCTAACATGAAACTACCTGTCTACAATTAAAAAAAAATGAAAACCATAAATATTGCATTTTTTTTATTGTCTTTAATGGCTGTTCTGTACTTTAAATGCTGCCTTCATCAAAAGAAAATATACTGTTAAACTAAATTAGTATTCATACTTTGTAAAAAGAAGTCATTTTTCTAATAATGGAAGCAGGATTTCCAAGAGAACAGAATGAGCTAACAAAGACATGCTTTTCACTTTGTGACAAGAACATAAACTGCTTATACAGGGTTAGGCATGAAAATTTTATACTAGTCAACAGTAAAGTGAAGACTCTGCTAAAAGTGAGTTGTCTTCTGCTGAATATTATTCTCCACTGTTGCACTGGGCTCAGGCCTGAGGTCTTCACCTAGTCAGACCCACGAGCATGGAGCCAAGCACAAGCAGGATTGCTGTTTCTGCATCTGATTAGAGTTAGCAAGCAAGTACGTTATAAATTTATCTGTTTGGCTGGCATTCATGCTCCAGTTTCCCTTTTTCAGGATGGAACCATATCTTTTACAGCCTCTTAGAAAATTTGTTCTGTGACATAAACAGCTGCTTCTATTTGTAGAGAAACAAAACCAGACGAGTAAGACACTGAATATGTGTAGGATATGTATTTTCACTGGGAATGATCTGTCTTCCAGCCCCTTCACACACCTGAACTGTGACAAACCCTAGATCAAAGTAAGAACAGGAAAGCAAAATAGAGAAATCGTGGGGTTACTGTTCTGGATGGAGAGCTGGCAGGTAGGTGGGACTATAAAACTAGTTTTTGCACAAAACTTAACTCACATATTTTAAATACCACTTAGAACATAAAATAGGCAAGGTCTTAAGAAGCTGTCAGAAGCCATAGCAAGCCTTTAGTACTACTCATTGGGTCCAATGGAAGTAGACACCAATAGGACCAATCTTTGTCTCTAGTACATATGCTGTTAAAATACATTAGTTAACTCATCAGCTAAGGCATCTTCTAAACCACTTACTCTCCCAGTCTAAACAAATCTTTTTTTCCTCTCTTTAAAAAACAATCAATCAAACAAACAAATAAACAGCATCAACAAAAACTACAGGTAAATGTTATACTCATCATTATCCAAAAGTTTTACTTCCTACCTGAACTAAGCTTGTTTCTACTTCAATCAAAATAATACGGGAGCAAGAACAGGAGCTGGATTTTGAGTAAAACAGCACTGCCCTCACTGGCATCAGCTGCTAAACTGCTTGCAGAGAGTGTGGTGAGGCATTGCCTCCTTATATCAACAGATTTCTGCTCTCAGTTTTACATCACAGATCCGCTGAAATCTACTGTTTTATACGTCATGATGGAAGGCACTACATTTGTGGCATTAAAAGAAGAAGTTGTAATACATCACAGGAAGCGTGGAAGTCTCTGTGACAGGTGCAAAGCAAGATGCAGGGGAATGGCCTCTCCTGCCTGAGGGGTGACAAGCACAGCACATACTGTGTTAGCGGCACTTCACCCGTCTGAAACATGCTCCCTGAATGCTAACTCACACCACTTTTGCTGCTACTGCTTGTTTCACCGCAAGAACTTTTGTGTTTACTTTAATACTTCAAAGGTTATTGCTTCTATTAGTCACAGGGAGTGGGATCAATAGCATACATTAGGCATTTGTACTAGCAGCTACCTCATTGCAGTGATATGAACACTCACTAATTTCTGTCATGTTACCAGTCTGCTGGAAGAGCAATGGTGAGGTTTTGCTGTATGTGGTTAATCATGTCACTGCTACTGAGCACAGTGTACTTCCCTTGAAAACAAAACAAAAGAAAACAACACATGAAGACTACTTCACCACAGCACCAAAGTCTTTATACCTTTAAAGAACTGGAGCTATGAGATGGAAAAGCAACCAAATACGCTGAGACAATAGCGTTCCTACAGGTGCATTGGAACAATTAAAGAAACAGAAAGGTTGCTACTCACAGCAAAATATAATAGTAATAAAACAGCAAAAAAAACCTTAATGCATTTACTTAATGTGTTTTCCCAAAATAAAGTGAGTTTCATGAAGACACTACTATTTTTGAAAACAAAAAATTGCACATGGCAGCACCATTCAGGTAAAGCCTATGGACAGAATATACTATTGTCAAGATCTCTTTTATTTCTGCAGTATGTTATGTGATATAACCTCAGGGAGGAGTGCTCAAGGACTCATATTCCAGCAGACATAGAACAAGAAATTGCTAAACATTGGCAAAGTTTTTAATTTTCAAAACAACTGGATTTTTCCCCTAATTATTTCTGCCAAGATTTCACTTGTACGGCCTTAATTACTGCTACTAGAAATGGAGCTAAGAAACATGGAAAATTAATTACATGCATGCACAAATCTCTGAAACACGCAGAAAGTCCTGTTTTCAAAACAGGTTTCCTTTGTCTCTATTCTGCCCTCCAGTGGTTTAAACATGGACAGGTCGGGACAGATCCAATACAAACACCAACCAAAACATACCAACCTGTTTCTCAGTCTGACTGATGTACTTATGGATGCAAGAAACAGGAGTCGTTCAATCCTAAATTTTTTTTTAAATTTAAAGGAAGGCAAAACAACGACAACAAAGAAAAACTCTTTTCTCTCATTGATATAGCAAATAAAATAGAATCAGAAAAAAACCCCACAAATTTATACTTGTACTGTCATCATCTTCCCTTACTCTTGGTTACTGGCTAAAGATTTATTTCTGTGTGACAGTTTTGGGAACACAGCACATGTAGGACCAGTTACAGTGGTGTGCTGAACCATTTTTACAGTTACAGCTAAAACGTGAGGAAAATGGTCAACAGTGCAGCAGCTTCCAAGGCATCATCATTTCACAATTCCACAGCAAATCACAGGGAGGAAGAAAAACATATTCACATAGCCAGGCCTAAGGAACAGAGTTTCTATTTAAAGAGCAACTATAACCTTTCTCCACATATGTCTGCTAGGAGCTTATTACGAGCTTGAATCAGTGTCTTACATCTTCTCGAGTCCAGAAACCTTTTGGGATTTAGAGACATTGCTCCTTCCTACCTACAGCACCACCTTAAAAATTAGTGAGACAAACTTCTATCTCCTGTCCCCAACATTAACTTATCTCCTAAAAACATGAGCTGGTTTCCAAACTACAAGAACAGGTGAGTTGAACTACACTGTCATTTTTTAAACTCTTAAGTTACACTTTCATGCCTTTATGGTACTATGAAATTTTAAGTTCCTAAAATGCCAAGACAGCATTGGTTTCTTGCCATTATGGACCCTCTACCTGCTGAGGAGAAGGTTAAAAAGGGGGGAAAAAAAGCATATCCTTCCCTTAGCCACAGGAACTAGATGAATAGTGGTCATTTCTATGCCAGTGATACAGGACCTTTGTTCCACTTCAAGAAAGTCTGGAGGTGGGAGAGCATCTTCCATTGAAAACTGAGGATGAAATCCTCCAGTGCTCATATCACCTAGCACTGTGGATAATAAAATGCTACAGCAACATTCAGCCCTGATAAGCACTGAGTGTGATGTGGACACAGATTCTTATACTGCTGATCAGGGAGTGCCTAAGTTTATGTGGGAAGACTCCATGCTCAGTTTTTCCTTCCAGCCTCTGTCTCTCAGCTTCCATTCATAGCCTAAGCAAAGACCTTGGCAAATTCTAGTGTCTATAGCTAAAACTGTTCCCATCTCCTGCATATCATCTGCCTCAATTCCACAGCTACTGCATTTTTTATTTTAAAGATCCCTATGGGTTCCTATTTCTGTCTCTGCTTATACCCAGAAAAAAAACTCTGCACTGATACTGCACTTAAATGGAACCTAAACCTCAGTCCATGTCCTGCTAGAAACTTGTGGTGGTAGGTATCATTAAGGAGTGCATTACAGAAACAGAACTGAACTCCTTAAAAAATAAGTACCAATTTGTGTTAATCTCCAATAAGCAGTAGTGGATATTATTTTTATAGTGAGTGACCTGAAGTTAAGAAGTAAGAGATATGAGCTTTCCAGAGAAACATAGAAGGATTCTTATTCACTTTGGATTTTAAAAGGGCCAAGACAGAGGCTCGAAGCTTATGTTCTGCTAGAAGAGACTGAGGATGAAGCTATAAGTATGACTCTGAGAAGACAACAGACCATAAAGTCTTGTGCCTGGAGCTTATTCTAAGGGAACAAGAAGTCACAGAAAGGAATTGCATCTAATGTATGTTTTCAACAGCCTAGGTAATCCTAAAAATGCATGTCCAGTTAATAACACAGCTTTCTCATTGAAAAGGGAATGGTTGAAACTTAGCCACCCCTGTTTACTCTCAGGTTGTCACAACAACTTTATGATACATGCTTGTATTTGCACAGGTGAAAGGACTTTTCAGAAGAGACCAATGACAATTACTACTGACCCTGTAAAGGAAGCTGAAAAGGAGCTTGAAAAAGAAAGCAGAAAATCAACATGAAGCCTGACAGAGGCATAGCAACATGTGTCTCAAAGGAATTAGATTCCTGAATATCTTTGCAGTCTGGAGCATAATTTTTGATACATGAAGAGCACCCCACACTACGATGACGGGCAGCATGAAAAATCTTGTAAAAGGTAAAACTCTGTTCTTGTTCTACCTCCTGCTGTTTCTGAATACTTCACTTTCAATCAGTTACATACACTATGCAAGGCTTCCTCCATGAGAGCACATGAAACTGGTCCAGATTAAATGTTGGTGAGGCTGACAGAACAAAGATCTGAAATCTATGAGCTAAGTTTTCCTTTCAGTGTCACCAGTGTAACCAAAATAGTGAAGGGAGTTTCTCTGATCTCACCAAACTAACTATGGAGGGAGGGTGGCATTTGGCTTCAGCTGAGAATGTTAAAACATTTTGATTGATCCTTGTGAGCTGTTAGGAAATGCCATCAGTACCTGTGTACTGATGCAATTGTTGTTTTGGGTAAACTTCTGTTGTGTCCGGAACCAAGATTATAGAAAACACAATAAGAAATGGAGAGCAGGGCACCAGCTTCCCATTCCTGTCCCACCACATGACACACATTTTTCCAAAGGGAATGTTTAAACATTCTCTACTTAATGCTTAATCGCAGATGTGCAGAAAAGGGGAAGGAAAAAAGAGAATTAATGATTTCATTACTAAAATTAGTTATAACCTCCTGCAAAATTATTCCCTTAATTTACCAAACTGAGAGCAGACATAGAGAAAGAGGTGGGAACAATTTTTACTAGTTTTTAATAATTGTTAATAATAACCTCCATTATTATTGTTACAGTAAATCCTCCAAAGCAGTGCTCATTTCATTATTAGTTCCTCCAAATCATCAGCAGAACACCAATTTTTATTTATTTATTAATATAATGCTAAGAACTTATAGTTTATATGATTTTCACAAATCACAGCTATCCTGCAAATGCCAGCTATACCACTTACTCTTCTCTAGTTCATTAGGGGATCTTCTCAGCCATTCAAAAAGAATCTCTGATTCATTTCCCATCACTTGGTATTACGAAAAACAGCCTGGCATTTAGTCAAACTAGGACAGTTTCACTGATAAAGCCAGTGGGGGAAGCAAATAATTTGTCAAATTTCACTACTTCTAAACATTAAGAGCACTGCAAATCAATACAAGGAAGTGTTCTCAGTTTGATTCTGACTGTAGAGAGGAAAGGGCAGCACCGTGTTCACTGTCTCCATGCTAACAGAGTGTGAGTGCATTCTCCATCATATCTACTTCTTCCCAGAAAGGAAATGTGCAAGATACCATGTAAAAGTCAAGGGGCAGAAAGGATAATTGAGAAAAGTTTTCTTGAACTGTACCTTTTTTAGGTGAACACCCCCATCCCCTCCTTCTGCCAACACAGCTGACTGCATGTCATCTGACTAAGAATTCAACAACTCTCATCAATAAATCTTGGTGAACTTAGATTTCATACCAAAGTTATCCGTAAATGTACAGCTAAAATATAAATCCACTGTGAGACTCTCAGATGCATTTGCCAGTTTTCCATTTTGTCAGACAACTGTTGATTTATGATGTTTTGTAAGAAACAAATTCAGAGCATTCACGCAGACCATTTGCCAAAATAACATTCAAGTCTCCAAGTTTTTGCTTACGTCATTCGCCAAAATGTTTACTTTATATTTGTAAACAGATATTTATATCAGTTACTATAATATCTGAACTTTCGCCAACTCATGCACTAATACTACAACCTAGAATGTTTACCAACCTCCTCAAGCTGAAGTGGTCTTTTCAAATACGCCTGAAGACCTTGCTGAGAGCTCTCCTGCTTCTGAAAGGAGAGTCAAGGAGGTAAGTTTTATGCCACTCAATCAGCAATGCATTGTTACAACTTGCTTAGGTTTGTTGGCAGCTTGGTAGTTATGTCAAAGAGGTCAATTTTATGTCTCTTATGAATACTAACTATGAGAACATGATTGTTGTGTTGACAGTTCTATCTACATCATCTAAACCTATGCACTGAAGGAATCTGATTTTCCTGCACTTCTGCTTCCTCTTGATGTCTCAAGGCTGATACTTATTATCAAAAAGGAATGCAAGTGCATTCACTCTCTTTTTGTGTGGGATGATGGCCTCCAGACAAAGAGCTCAACCAACTTACATATCTTACATTGGCTTAATGTTCTTCAGGAATGCACAAACCCACATGCAGGGCGTCTGCGTGGCAAAAGATTTCAAATACTAATTCCTCCTCTATCTGGTTGAGAAATGTACCTTTGTTAGAAAGGTACACTCTGAACAGTTTGCCTCTGTCCCCTTAAATCCACTCAGTGCTACCCTACACTCTATTTTCAGGTTGGATTGATGGCCACCAGGTTCTTCTTGCTGGCCCAGCAAAGCTCAGGGCAGCACATCCCAGCTCCAGGACACCCCTGATTCAGCGTGGGGGCTTCTACCCTGAATTGCTTTGGAAGGCAGCAATGGATTAGGCAGGTTCGTGCTCCTTTGGCACGAGTTCACAGCCGGCAGCTGGTTCTGTGCATGGGGTTATGCAACCAGCAGTGGGCAGCCTGCCCCAGCAAGACAGTTCTCATCCAGGAGGTGCAGGCTCCACACAATCTTTCAGCACTAAGGATTAGCCAAATTAACATAAGCCCTTAACTTTCCTGTTTGTAGCTTCCTCCGCTGCCCTAAAGCTTCAGCAATAACAGACTTGTACACTTTAGTGACATTGACAACATTTACCCAAGCCAATAAACAGTATGCATGTGTAATAAACATTTCACTGGATTGAGTGTTAAAACTACAGTGGTACAGGCCACCACTTTTTCGCCCCCAGTCCTTTGCTATAGCAGCATACAATATATCAGAGCTCACTGTCTTTGACAAAATCTCCTAATGTCAGAATTCTCAGTTCACAACCAGCCAATGAATTCTAATTTCTCCACAAGGCAAGTACTTGAGTTAACAGCACGCTAAGGAACACATTCCCCATCTGTGATGTTTACATTTGTATTCCGACAGGACAAATAGAAAAAAAAAACACCTTTTTTGTAAAAGAGGGCATGAAATAATTATGACAAGAATAAGAACAAAACCATGCATCTGAAAGTGAACATCAGGAAGGAGTGTATGCTCTGCAATAGCTAAATAGCAGCTTCTGCCTAGAAGATGTAGAAGTATTGTAACGTGACATGGTGACTGAGCTGTTAAGATCTCCGTCTCTGTGCCCAAGGCAGCTGACTTCCAGTCTGCATGAAGAACTGAGAAGCAGCTGCCTGCAAGCTCCTAGGCATACTGTGGAAGCTAAATGCCCATTCAGGATTTCAGTTGCTCTTGGTTAACTAGTAAGAAATTAGGGGCAGCAGATGAGTCTAGCAACAACTTAACTGGGTATAGAACAGCTGAAAGTAGAGGTGGAAATACAGGTGGTTAGGCCACTCACCCCAGCAGGAGTTCTGCTCTGTGCTGCTCTCACTCCCAGTAACATGCCCTAAGCACCACAAGAGCAGCTTTACTCTGAGTGGTCATGTTCACCTCCCTTCCGCTGGACCCAGGACATAATTCAGAGATGCTTTTACTGAAATAGCACAGTAATATGAGTCCACACTGCTGAGATTAGAGTGCTTACCTGCAAGGGAACAGTTCTGTGATCTGAACTCTGTTTCCAAGACTGTGGCTATATTTGGAACACAGTACTTAGTGCTTTAAGAGACAATGCTAGTCCTGGGAGAAGGAAACTGAAATCTCTCCTCCTAAATGACTTCCCTGAGTCATGCTCACTCTGTTCCCTCTATCTGGCCCGATAAAAAATCATTTACAGTGTTCAGCAGGAGCTGGGGGACCTGCCTGTGCCCAGACTAGTCTGGCAGTTTTGACATTCTCCTTCAAGGTAGGAACTGAGGACATTAATACAACCAGACAGAGGAGGAAATTCTGCATCTCTCACTTCCTGAAAAATTCCTTAGGATTTTGAATAGGAGATCACGGAGTAACAATAATTTCTTTTTATTATTTTAAATATCTATCACTCTTGGCATTTCTGCAAAAAGCCAGACTCCATCTCTGCCACAGAACACAAGTTTTCCTGGTCACATATCTCATTTAAGACAACATTTTCTTGAACAGAGTAATGTTATTGGTAGCAGCACTATAAACATTATTTTCTAAGGCAAAAAGGGATTGCAAAAATCTTTTCGATCATATCTGAGAATGATTTTTTTGAAACACAAAATCACTCAGTTTTGCAAGACTAACCTCTAAGACTGAATGCTTTTTTAAACCAAAAGAGATGAATAGGTAAAAATAAATAAATAAATAAAACACTGCATCATAGCTCCAATTTAACCATGTATAACATAGTGCAATATGGCATTAAGGCATTTATGCACCTTAGGAAAAATACCCTTTTTCTAAAGCCGCAGACAATATGGCATTCCAGACAGAGACCTCACAAAGAAAAATGATGTCCATTTACCTTAAGTCAGTAACAATACTCCCATGTTACATTTAGCTAACAGACAAAAGTTGCAGGGCGTGAACAGCCTTGTGCAGGAACATCCCTTGGCAGCTGATTCACTGAGAGACATTGGTTGTGGCCTTGGGAGGGGAAGGCTGCAAGATTAGCTTTTCCCTTCTGGCAGCAGGAAACACCATCACCTTACTGATTGCAACAGAGTGAGAATTAACAACACAAGAAGAAATCAGTGGGAGTGCATTAAAGTATTACCAGGAGGTTCATACTCATATATCCCAGAAGCAAACTGGGTAAGAATTAATAGTGCTGAAGAGATATGATGAGTCACCTATGAACTATGTCTCAGCTCTTCACCCTCTTCTCTCAAACTTTGCATTCAAGTACTAATGTGTTTGATGTTCCCATGCCCAGTCTGCAAAGGGTATGTACAAAACAGCTCTGCTGTGGTAGTGCAAGCTAGGATACAGACCTCAGCATGACCATTAACATGAACTGTGCTATGCACATCCATCTGAGTTAAAGCATACGTACATACTGGGAGCAGAGAAAAGGTTAGATGTGAGATGTAAAGAATTGTCAATGAATCAGCTGTCCTAATTGCCTAACTGAAAGATACAATTTTTTCCTACGCAGTTACATTCAAAGAAAAACCATTATTGGAAGAAAAAATATAGTACAGGTTTGGTGGTTTGTTTTTTTTTCTGTTATTGTTTAAATAGAAAATTTAAAGGTCTCTAACTTTCATGCTCTCAGCTATTAGATTATTGCTGGTTGAGCATAATCATATTCAATTGCATTCCTGCCTGACAAAGTGAGATAATGTATCCACACATCTATATTTCTTTTTCTGGAGTAATGTAATGCAGCCTTTTGTCTTAATCAATAGATCACAAAGATATACCACACTTCCAAAGTTACTGAGGAGTAACAGGTGATGTTTTCCATCTCATGTTTATGTATTCAAGAGAGAACTAAATGATGCATACAACAGGCCATGCTGACTAGCTGCTGTTGCACAGCATGCACGCAGATTGATGATAGAACTGACTCATGGGCCTCTGCAGCACAGCTTTAAAGACTGCTTGCCAAGGCAGCACAAGCAGGCAAATGCCTCAATGAAAAATAATCACTCATGCTAGCAGCATTTCATGTATGCACGTGTGACTGGGTATACAGAGACCTTGAATTAGGGAAATATAATCATTGCTTAAAAAAAAAAAGAAAAAAAAAATTATACTTATTCATGCCTCTGCAAAGCAATGTTACAGCGGTAAAGTCCTACATCTGCAAGAAAACTCCCCTCCTGTCCTTTTGCAACCAGCTGAGAGGGTTGGTTTCTTGCTCTTTCTGTTAGTGACAGCCATGCACAGAAGCACACAGCACTCCTGGTACTGCTGAAATGGAAAGGATTTTGTTTGGCTTTTAATAACAAAAAGAAGCATATACATTGTTCTTTATCAAAAAGGAGAAAAAGTTCTCTTCCTTGAGATCTTGGATCTCATGGCACATGCAGGTTCTCTCTTTGGTGTCAGGTTTAATGCACTAATGCAGAGCATTGCTATGAAACCAGTTATTCATTCCCCCAGGGCAGGTATCTGAAGCCCTGAAAATGGCTAAGGGATAAGTAAAAGGACTGGGCAACACCCCAGTATCCATATCCAGCTTCCCAAGGGCATTTGGTTCCCATTGCTTCCTACTTTTATTGTTTTCCATTTGCTCCCTAAGCACTTACATCTTTTCATGTACGCAGTAGACTCTTCAGGATACCCAGCGAAGAAAGCAGGAAGAATTGGAGCACAGTGTGAGAAACTACAATAGTTTTGAGATACAAACCAGCTTCATAAAGGCACTGTCCAACTAAGACACTCAGCATGCTTGCTCTTGAGAACTTAAGCCGTAACTGCCTGAAAAGCAGTGCCAAGATGAGTAACCTTAAAGGAAGATTCTGGATGCAACTGCTGCAGGTTAACATGCAGAGATGAACAGCTAAAAGAGGGCTCCTTCACCTCATGTTAGTTAGCTCTATGTTAATCCAAGATAACTTGCTTCCTTGGCTGGCAGGAAATTAGTTCTCAAGAGAGAGATGAACTCAGTAGCTTTTTTTTTTCCCCCTTCTTTTTTTCCCTTCTTTTAGTGCACGTGAGTAATCTATCTGAACACTAACTTCTCTCAGAAAAGCCTGTAGCTCTAATAGGTAAATAGTTTATATCATTCTCTCTCATACATACATGTGGGTTATGCCTTCCTTTCCACATTTATATCCAGTGATATCTCAGAAATAATCTGAGATCTGAGTTCACAGTCAAGAAAGGGAAGGATAAAGACTACTCTCAAAATGCTCTAAGATACTCTGGAAAGGACAAATGGCACCACCTGGTCTAGCCCCCTAATGGCCTTTTGTACTTCTGCAAGCTTTCCCCAGGGAGAATGTGGCTGCTTCTGAAAAACTGACAAAGAGAACTTGCAGCAGGATCCTGTGACAGCAGCTTTCACAGCCAAGAGAGCATGCATTAAGGGTAATGGCCAGGATCTGGGCAGAGGAAGAAAGCACTGGAAGCCTAGTAGGTCTCTCTAGGCAGATAATCACAAGGGTTTGAGCTGGAAAGGACCTCAAAGATTATCTAGTTCCAAGCCTCACTGATCCTCACAATTCACCCAGGGCAGGTGGTCAGGGAAGCCAAATACTACCTGCCTGTTGCTAACTCTCTGAGCACTCTGAATTTGAAGTTTACTTCAGCAGGGCTACACGTACAGAAAGGCACAACTGTCTGACTATACTGCCCACCAGCTCGTGCTAAACACGTCACGTGTTTAAAGAGAAATGAAGAACAGAAAACCTCCATATAAGAACAGATCCATCAAAATTAACACCTGAAAATAGCACAGACTAAAGTATATAAAAGTGTTATTCTACTGAGATAATATGGCAGCAGGCAGGCTCTATCTGTAAGGCAGGCTTAGGCAATAAACTGTTAACTGTTCTAATATTTGTAAGAGAAGGATCTGTAGTCTGATATTTCTACTGAGAGAAAACAGAAGGGAATCTTGGAGAGGTGGTGAAGTAAAAACAATATATTATGAAGAGAGAGTGAAAAATATGCATGGCAAATAAAAATTAAATTACATTGTAATAAAGGAAATTGAATTAATTGTTTATAACCAGTTAATTTATTTTTAGTGATTCAAAAGACAATATATTTAATGGAACGTACAGTTCCATATATATCAACGTCCAAGTCCTTTTCACACCCTTTCCTATATTTATAATTAAGAAGGAAGTCTTCCAATGACGTGCCTCAGGAAGAATGAGAAATTACTTAGGTAAGTTAAATAGCAGTTTCAAGTCCTTCTGGAAAATAAATTATGATCAGAGGTCACATTCATCAGTAGGACTAAATAGAATGAGAGAAATTCTTTGGACGCGTGATCTGTTTGTAAATAAGCCATTTTTATATACGCCCAGTATATAAAATTATATATCCCCAAAGTATGGCACTAATAAATAAGTTCATACAGTGAGCTTTTTATGAACCTGCTTTTGTGCAGGTACTGAGAATTTGCTTTCTAAGAAAATTTCAGGGTTGTTCTTGTTTCTTGGCGTGCAGAGACCCCACAGTAAGAATACAGAAGGACAAAAGAGTGGCTTCAGTTATGTTAGTGAAATAGGAGAGTCTTTAGGCATTGGTACTGGACCCAGCACTGGCCAGTGAAGTCAGCAGAATGGCTGGCTGAATGCTGTAAGCAAGCAAAACTCCACCTGCTTACAGCACAACTACATTAACTTAAGAACATCGTCCGATAGCTGAACGTAAAGCGTGCACATAATGATCATGGCTGTGTACAAAGTGTAGATAGGTAGAAGCCAAAACTGCAATTTAACTGGTTTAGAATGTTTCAATTTAATGCTACAACATCCAAATTTCACAGTTTTTACTTTTGCTAATGACTATGAGCCAGTTTAAACAACCAGTTTTAACTATTTCCATCTTGGATCATCATAAAAAAAGTTTGCAATGCAAACTCTTGCAATCTGTTTTCATTTTACTCATTGGATGCTGAATCTTTTATCTGGATGGAGAATTTTCTTTGGTCCTCTAAATATATTTCGTATCTGTAAACTTGTTTGTCAGTTTTGTAAACTTCCAAGGCCTCTATTCTGGATGAGTACAATCCTCTGTAGATAAACTTATCCAAACCGTAAGCATTTTAATTCTGTAAATTAGTCTCCTCTTGGAAAACCTGACAAAAATAAATTGATCTTGAAAGTTCATTCCTTAGCTTCTCTTTATCATCACTTCATTTTCTAGTCTCCAAGATCTGCCTTCTTCCTGCAGTCACAAATTATATTTTAAAAATTTTTACCATGCCATGTGGTATTTTATAAAATATAGGTGGCTTTTACATTGTTAACATTCAGTTCTATATTTGCCTAGAATTTCATTTCTCTTATACTCAGCTTTACTATATCCATATGAGATAACCATTTTCTTTACATAATAAGTCCTATGGCTCTCAGTATGATGAAAGACAAGTCAATAATGCTTTTGACAAATCCAGAGAATGCAAGAGAACAAACTTCTTGTAGCACATTACCACTAGAACTTCTGTTTTGTTGCTTTTTTTTTTCCCTTTTGCCTGAATTATAAAGTAATTATAAGGTTCAACCTGAACTGGCCTGAGATTTATGCACCTGAGTTACTGTTTTTCATCTTGCATCTTCATGCCACAGCTACTGAGCTCTCTGATTATTATAAATAAATAAATAAGGCAAGGAATGGGTGTTCTTTGGGTGGATGCTGGAAATAGTTCTTTATCTTGGCCCACACAACTGAATTTGTTGCCCTCCTCGGCAAAATAGGAATAGAAAGGTCCAGAGAAAAAAAGATCTGAATAGTCTTTAAGCTGTCATCATTCACCAGTCCAGCCCAGGCTTGATAACACCATTTTGCAAGATAAGTGCAAACTGGGGGGAGGTTCATACAATCGGGCACTGGCATCTGGGAACAGTGCCCAGCACCTCTCCCAGGTCACTATGTTACTTGGAAGACTAAGCCATTAGGCACTAGTAAACAGAGCAGCACCGAGGAGTTTCTATTTGTGTTATTGTTGCTCAACTGAACGCTGTATCTAAAACGTGGAATAGCTTTGAGCCTTTATAATTTTGAACAGGGGCATCTGGATGAGTAAATCTTTCATAAACACTGGGGAAATCAGTCCTACTAGTTCACGGAGGCTATGCAGCATGCCTGGGTTTGCCTTTCTAGGCACATCAGAAGTTCCAGGAGCTGCTCCAAGATGTAATCTAGCCTGTTCTGGTGACGCATGCTCACAGGTCACATCTTGTGCGTAACATGAGGTGACAGATGTAAGGAAGTTGGGCACATCAGTTATCTTGAATCAGCAGATTTCATTTTTTAAAGTTTACAGTGAAAGTTTCCTTCAGAAATACCTTCTTTTCTCTCTCACTATTTTCATTTGTTAATGAAAAAAAATGATGTGCTAGGGTCAGCAACGTACTTGGCACATGCCTTCCCCAAGGAAAGAGGTGACGCAGTTCCACATACAGCCCCACAGCATGGAAAGCAGCAGATCCCAGCCTGGCTCTGGCTAGGCCTCTGTGCCAATATCCCTTTGTTTGCATTTTCCAGCCCTCCCAACACTCAGCCCTGGCCCTCAGTTTCCTCTCTCCAACCCACCAATGTTTTGCCATTACCTCCTGTGCCCCTGGAGAAAGCCTGTCCTGTTGCATCCTATTTTCCTGTGATGCTCTCCACTGGCTCCATGCTGTCCCCATCCTGAGGACATCTCACTCCACACTGAGGATGGAGTCTGCTGTAATCAGCTGCAGAGAGGCATGTCCTGAGCTAAGGGGCAAACCCCAGAGAGGGGCGAACATCACCACACACAGTGAGCTGTGTCAAGTGGGACACCCACTAAGGGAACACACTGTGCCTCCAAACCCAGGCCTTGCCCACTCCGTGCCAGCTGCCTCTTTCCACATGTCTGCCGGTCCCAGTATATCTTTGGGGAACGATATGGAGGCCGTTGTTGAACATCCCACCCCTCTGAGAACAACCCACTCACTGGGCCTGCCTCAGCCCTGCTCCTCCCTCTGCATGGGGCTGCAGGCCTAGCCTGGCCATGGCTCCCTCCTCTCGTGCCTCTGCTATGTCTCAGTCCTAGTTCTGCAGCCCCTCGGCTCCAGCTCTGCATAGGGGGAAAAAGTCTTACTTCACTTTCCTCACAAATAAAAGGTTTAAAACACATAGAAAATCTCACACCCCTTCTCAACATTCCCTGCCTCCAATCTCCTATGAAACCCTATTACAGGAACAATCATCATTTGAGGTTTTAAAATTGCTGGCTTAGGATAAATGTGATACTCTCTGTTCCTTCCTCTTAAAGGGAACAGAGAGAGGAAATTGCTGGAAAAACCCTGCAAGGACCTAATGACTTTGGTGGAAACGACAGGAAAAAAAATTGCCAGGCAATGCAAGAGTATCAGAAACCACTAGATGTCATTGTTGATGCATTAAAAAAAAGCAACGGACAGTTACAATTTGTGTTGAACGCGCCTTATGGTTTAAAGAAAAGTTATTACCTATACATGATAACATTGTTAAAAACAGTTGGCTTAGCAAAGACATTTCCATATCCAAAAATCCCAAGCACATGTGGAATGGTGAGGTGCTTTTACCTTCTCATCAACCCTACCCCAGTCTGGGAGCAAAAACAAAATGCTTTTGAGTTATTCTGAACAGTTTCAGCTGCATATATTCTGGCAAGACTGCAGATATCACTCAGACATCAGCCCATGTAGGCCATCAGGTAAAAAAGAAAAGAATAAAAAAGAAACCTGCCTTTTTGGCAGGGCCAATTGCTCCTTTTGTGACATCGATCTTCCATGCTTCCTAAGCCTCTGTCTTGCAAACCCCATTAAAATCTTTTAGTTTCTTTAAATGAGGGTAAGCTTGTTTTCCCCAAAGTTGCTGAGGTAGAGACACTTGCAGAAATAAGTTTTCAAGGAGAGGACAAAACTAAACTTACTATGCATGTGAAGAGATGTCTGTTCCTCAAGCAGCAGAGTGAAAACATTGTATCAGGGATGAAATGGAGAGGCGGATACTGCTGAGCCGAAGGGGCAGGTAGAAGAGTGTAAGTAAGCAAAGAAATAGCCCCTCCGATGTTTTAACATTGGAAGCAAAGATAAGGTGGCACTTGATGCACTTCACGACAATCAAATGAGGTAAAAAGTAAAAAATAAGACTGATATCAAAAACCACAGTAAGATAAGAATTTACCATGTGGAAGAGAGACCTGGAGACTAGGACGTATGTATATGTATACTCATTTACACCAGTAAGTCACATTATTGGATGTAGAGTGATTCTAAAGAGAAACCTGGTTTGTTTGGATTTTTTTTCTTCCCCTAAACTTAGTTTTCTTGATTTAACTAGTTGTTCTGCTTCCTGTTCTTTCCCGAAGAACATCATCTGCACATAAATTTGCTGAAAGGTAGAGATGTAGTAAAAATGTAAACTTTCCTCACTAACAGCTGAGGAAACAACATTAATTTCAGTAGTTTACTGAGTAATGGAATTAGAGGATTGACAGTTACGTCACACAACTGAGTTGAAGGGTAGCACCATTTTTACTTAACTTTCTGATGCAGGCATCCTTCAGATACAGCTCAGAAGGCATCGCGTGGCCTATCTCCTTAATCTGGAAGGATGTTTCTATGAAAAGATGGTCACAGAAATCTTACTTTAAACTAAATTATGAGCTAACTCTGTAATACCTCTATATCAGCCATTTGCACAACTCACAAGTTCTATGAGTATTGAACGTTCACTTAGAGAAACAATTGTACTCATCAGCATCAATCGTTAGCCCTGGAAGTAGCTAGAAACATTTTTAAGGTCAATGTCAACATTTTTACCTAAACTCTTTTAGAACAAATTGGACAACCTGAACTATCACAAGCCATCATTATACATATATTCCCACAGGACCCTTTAAAGATCTGTCAACACCATTGACCAAGGCAGCAGCTAGTGGTCAGATACATGATTACAGCCTACTTTCATCTCTTTCCATCCAGCAACTACAACACTAAAGCAAGGCTGCTCTCTAAGGCAAGTGAATCAAATGCAACAACTTTGACAGTCACCTTACAGCTAGCATTTCCTGTTGCTGCTGACCTAGCACGCTTAATAAATATCATGATAAAGAAATACTGAATTTGCTTTTCAACTGTTATCAGGCTGATCAGATGTTAAGGTTTTGTCTGCAGTCATCCAGGACTATCAACAAAGGATGAGAATGCCCACTGACTAAGGACTGAGTTGTCTACATCACCAACTAAAGAGCTGTTCCTGAATAAAACAGACTCCGGTTCTGCAGATATTAGATTTCATTGTTATTGGGTAGATACACCTCTGAAAGTAACAGAAGGCTGATATTTAAACCTGTGATTTCCATTCTGGAAATGAGAAACTGCGTGCTGAGGCTCTCTTAAGCATGTGGTCACAAAAGTCAACAAGTAGCTCTGGATTCATTATTATAATGCTTGTTTGTGTAACCCTTCCATCCAAAGGTCCTAAAAGCCTTTGCAATGAACTGAACAATAGGTCTCAGCTGTTTGATATGTGAATATACATAAGCCCAGTGAGACCTCCAGGAGAGAAGACTGTGAAAGGAATCCAGAAATGCTTCCAACTCACAGACATACAAGTCTGCTTTATGTTTCTCTATTACTATATGATCTATTATTTGTAAAGGCAAGAAAACACGGGATTAGAGCCTTGAAGAAGTCCAGAAACTGCACTGTCTTCTCCTTTTGGAGACACAGGTTTCTCACTGTCCTCGGTGTTGCCTCTATCTTGTTTCAAATGGATCTTTGGCCATCCACATCATCCATGAGCACATTTGAAATAAGAGCAGTACATGTGCAGGTCAGAGGCAAGAATGCAGTCTGGCTTTGGCTCATGTAGGAAAGCTTCATGTTTTTTAGAATCTTTAAGAAGGTTTACAGTTTTCAAGAACCATACAGTCTGTGTGGTTCAGGCTTTTGCACTTGAGTTGTACTGACTCCAAATGCCACTCCAGAAGCCACGTGTAAATTGTGGCTCCAGTAAGATGTGATATTCTAGTTGGCAGACCCTTGAGAAGTAACTGATGTTTGTAAAGGAATTAATTGGTCTGAATGCATAAGCTCATCATATTTCAGTGCTCTTTTTACTTTATCATTCTCTTAGTTTTATAGAAGAGAAAGTTCAGTGATGGACTTAGAAATTAGAAAGTCTTATACTGGAAATCAGCTGGTAAAAACATGTTTTGAAGCAGATTTTGAATTAAAGCTGACTGCTTGATATGGCAGATTTACCACCAGCATACAAGAACTTCCTTTTGCATTACTGGTTAATGTTGCCAATTAAATGTCTACTGGGAAAACAAGCTTTTTGTGGCATGAATACATTTATGGCTTGGAAGTAACCCATCATTTTCCAATGGACACTGGAACTTATATGAAAAGCATACAAAAAATAGCAGAAGAAATGCTACTCCTTTCTTGCTGGCCAACCTAGTTTTCCTGTGCTTTTACTCCTCAGAAATAAAGGCAAGGACAACAGCCAGGGGCACATCTGTGTTTGAATTTCATGCAGGTCTTTACTTAACTGTTGCCTTCTCCCCTGCCACTTCTCTAATTCCTGTCTGAAGAACAGTTCTTCCTCTTCTGCAGGAGAAATCAATTTTTAAATCCTCTGAGCTCATCTTCTAGTGATAGTACACACTGGAGCAGTACAAGCTGCATGCTTCTCAGAGTACTGTGCTCCACAGGGGCTCATTTTCCCCATAAAGATAACTTCAGAAGCAGAATACCTGAGGTCATATGGCCAGGCACTGAGAGACTAGTTTGGAGTACTAACCATCCCCCTGGTGAATGCTACAAAGCAGCTACAGGCCAAAAGCAATCAAGTTGATATTTACGTAAGAAACTGCGTGAAGTTCTATAAAAGCCACATAATCTTTCCAGAATATCATGACTACAGACACATATGACTCAACTGCACGGAGCTCTTTGCTGCTGTGACTGCACAAACTGCTCAGTTTGAAGCTGGCTCAGGATTAGAAGCACACGTGGCAGTCACATTTTTGATTGACATTTTTTCTAACTGAACAGTCCACACAGCATTTAACATAACAGATGCCAAGTATCTGAATTTTAAAAAGTAAGAGTTTATAAAGAAATAAAATCAAGTTCCCACCTCCAAACACACACACAACATTACCAGCAAGAACTTGTTTTTGCTGGAAGAAAAGGATCAGCAAAACAAGCTTTGCCAGTTGTGCTGCTCTCCACTTTCTTCCCCATACCTACAGATATAATCCCAGAAGCAAGCCTCTAAGGAGGTACAGGAGCAGCGAACTTGAACTTGTGAAGAGCATCTCAAGGCCTGCGACAAGCAAGGCAAGGAGGCAAAGCTGTGTGAACATAACAATTGACCTTACTCATGCAAATGAAGTAGTTATAAAGCTGTCCCTCCTTAAGACCTGAATGAATCTACCTCCAGCCCAACAGTGCAGGAGTATACTTTTTAGCAAGAAGATTTATGAGAAGTTACCAAGTAGCTTCTCTACTCTGGAATTCTCTGAGATTTGAATTAATGTGGAGGTGGAACTGCAGGAGACTTGCAGTCCTTGTAAACAACGGATTTATGGGGCATGTAGGTTGTAAACGAACTCTGTGTTTTGGTAAACATGAGCATTACACTCATTGTGATTTAAGCATATTTTAATATGCATATTTGAAATTTTTCCAAGAGGAAGTTGGATTTACGTTGCTCCCTTTATGATCTTCTGCGCATCATTCACTCTAGCAGCCAGTGCTTGCCAAAATTTAATCTGCCTGGGACTTAATAAATAAATAAATATTACATAAATAAGTAACTCAATAATCAGAGTGGTTGGCTAACATCCCAAGCCATGATTAACCTGCCAAAGCCATGAAGTAGAGCTGAGCACTGAGCTGCATTCTACACAGGCCTCATCTCTTTGTAGGCTGAAGGAAACCAAAAACCCTCAGTAAATTACTTCAGTAATGAGATTATTTGTGTAGCTCTTTTTTAATGAGTTACTATAATGTTTTTTGCCATCTAAACACAAAAATAAGCTTAACTGGCACCTCCTTGTATCTCAGAGGAGCACATATCCCAGCCCATCCTCACATTTGATGCACCTTCAGGACAACTTCTCATTGAAACAAGTGATTGGGCATGCACTTCTACAGTTAAGCTTCACCTGGTTTGTGAGTCCTTGAAACACATTATGGTCAGTAGACTTCAGGCTCACAGAACTGGCTTTGCCATATTTTGGTTTTGCTACTGATTCACTGGGACTCCATTCAAGTCATTTAATCTCTGTGGCATCCCATTAGACTCATCTAAACAGATCTACACTTAGGATTAAAGTAGTCTCTCACCAACTGTTACAGTATCTGGCCAAACAATGAACAAATTTTAGTTGAGCAGTGATCTGCAACCCTAATAACAGGGCACACCACAGTACAAAATAGCCTTACACTTGTTTCTAAGGAGGGAAAAAAAAAACTTTCCAAGCTACTCTAGACTATCTGAATAAAATATTCTCTCTCCAGTCTGATTTCAGAAGCCTTTCATATTGATTTGTCACAGTATTGCAGCAGTTTAACTCAATTCTGCTTTAGCAGTGATCTACAGCACATCACAGCTCTTTTCACTTCCTTTTCTCATTTTTCAACACTAACAATACCTGTAGGATTACTAGACATATTCCTTGCTAACTTGCTTCTGGTGTTAACACACTGACTGAAGTCAAAAGCCATTCTCCGTGACTGATTCTGCTAGGAGCTATGGAAATGACTGCAGCATACCCCAGTGCTCAGTGCTAATTGCAGCCACTCTGGAAATGACCTGTAGACTCTGTGTGAAAATGTCAGATTGTCAGGCACAGTGCTCAGGGTTAGCCCTGTTTAGGGCAAGCACTTGTCTAGGTCTCCTCTGGGCAGCTGACAGTGGTCTTGTGGTCAGTGTACATCACTATGACTTGTTTCTGGGTTTGGTTTCTGTTGTGAGATCTTAGTCCAAAACATTTGCAACAACATAGTGCCCTTCTTATGGGCCACATAAATGGTCACTTTCTGTCATGAATATAACCATGTGTTCTGTTCACCCTGAAACACATTCAAAGTTCGAATCAGTCTGAGATGCAAAGAATAAGGATGGCAGGTAGTTCCTGCAGCGGGACACCCCCAGGGCTGTTCGTCTGCGAAAGAGCAGAACGTTACACAGCACAAGCAGCATCCAAGAGATGACAAGAATGAACAGACAAGGATCTCAGAACGAACCAGAGGATAAAGCCATTGCCTGCATTGACAATCCCCATTTTTCACATTAATAGGCCTGGAAGTACCACACAAGAGCACAGTATTCGTGCTTGGTATCCACAGCCTCTGCTGCAGTACCACTCGCTGATTTTCTGCTATCTGTATGTGACTAAATGAAAGACAGAAACAAGCAAGCAAAACAACAATAACAACAAAGACAACACATTTGCAGGCAAAAACAAATTGTTGTGATATGTTCATTAGAGCACAATTCTACAGAGATAAATACAGATTTACTGACGCATCATGAAAAATTCTATTGCATACTCGTCCTTGCACTTCATAGTTCTCCTATAAGACTGCTGCTGCACAGAGGACTAAATATTTTTTTCTCATCTGTTCATCACGACCTTACACAGCAAATCCAAACAATTCTTCCCCACCAGGCAAGAATGCTGAGCAGACCACTAGGTGGTGGCCATGAGCCACTGCAGAGAGAGGGGCTGGATTCACACTGAGACCCGCAGCACAGAAAAGAGAAAACGTGAAATACGTGAAGTAATATCACATAGCTGGTATGCACAGAGGTTTCAGCTGAGAACATCCCCCTGGAGGGGTCACGGAAGGTACATCCTGCAGGTAGGGGCAGGTAGCTGCCTGGCTGACAGGGTCCCAGACGCAGCCTGCAGTGGTGGGCACCTCTCCAGGTCCCTCAGGCAAAATGGGTGAGGGATTCAAGGAAGAGATCAGTGCCTTCACTGATTCAACATTTGGAATCTGCTAGACACAACGATGAAAGAAATACTGTTACAGCTTCTGCATCTGAAAGGGGTGAAAGCTTTCCATCTCCTACAGCGCCCTTACATGAACTGTAAATTGTCTTCCTAGAAGCCCTAGTTTGGAGAGAATACACTTGGGTTTTCATTGGATTAATTTCATTTTGAATAGCAAACTCAGCTTCTCTGACAGGTAGAAAATGATTTTTCTATCATTATCTTTTTTTGCTCTTGAGCTGTGTTCTTTACAAGACCACCATACTGAACTTTAAACCTTCAAAGAAATAAACACTTCACAGCAGATCTCTCAACTCCACTATCATCTTCCTACTTCTAGAAGATATTTTGTATTAAAAAATAACACATGAATACTCTCCCCAATTCATTTGAGCTGTCAGTTCAAGATGTAAAAAATGAAGGTACAAGTTGGAGCAATGCAGTGAGACTGCAGCATAAAGTTCAGCAGTAGAATAGAAAAAAAAATATATGTTCAGCTTGATTTATGTTTCTGTCCCACATTACAGGCAACAATAAACTGAAGGTCAAGAGCTGATGTGCATTGCTGACGGGCAGTGCATCCCCTACCTGCTGTACACTGGCTGAGTTAGAACAGCAAGCTGATTGAGCAGCTGCTTCAACCCTCCCCATGCCATTCTGCTTTGGTATCCGCAGTATCACCAGAACAAGAGATTTCAACACTATTCTGAATCACCCACAGTTATTTACTCCAGCCTGCTCCTTTTGTGGCTGTTTTCCCCCCATTTGTTCACACAGCTGATGTATTGCCTTTCAATCTTATTGACTGTGCCCTGCTCGACAGAGGCATTCACTTCCCAGTCACTTGACCACCGAAGCCAGCTAAGAAGACTGCAGGCATCTAAATGTCTCAAAGCCCAACAGGTATTTTCAGCAAAACAGTCCTCTGGTGAACAAAATCCTGAAGCAGTGCCTGTTTAGCAGCAGGAGTAGTAACGGGAGTAATAGGGTAGCACAGTTCTAACTGTGGCACATACTGACTGTGACTCTGCCTGACATTGACTGATTAAGAGGCTGAAACTCTGACTGTGGCACTAGGCTGTTAAGAATAAAACAAACTTTTGCTTCTTATTTGCACACATCCGTCATGAGCAGACAAGCGTTAGCTTTTGTAGTAACAATTACAGGGTTTTTTGTTTTATTTTTTGGGATATGCATAAATGATATTAATGAATTTTCATTGTTTCCTAAAGATTTTGTAGTTCATCAGTATTTTTTTATAGGATCCTTAAAGAGGAAATACGGAACCTGGTAACACAACTCAGCTATCAAAGACTCATCAACTAGTTGAGAACTTGGCTAGAGATACAGAAGGGAGTGACTGTCATTCCCTTGGGGATGCAGCAGTCAGTCCCCACCCCAGGACAGCTATCAGCACCTACCAGCATATCCTGATCTTGTTTGTATCAGAAGATCCTGAAACCCTACCCTAAATGGACAATGTATATGAATTCTATTGAGGACATCTCTATGGGATCAGCCTGTGCGTTTCAGGATGTTATCAACTTCAGCCACTGCCCGGCACATACACTTCCAACTGCCTTAACTTTGGGATTCACAGTGGTTGTAGCTGTATGATTTCTGAAGTGTATGAAGTTCTATGTTTGTTTTTTTTATATAAACTGACATTGCCTAAAAGAAAAGAAAAAGAGATAAGAGGTTCCTTACTTTGGCCTTTGCCTTTGTCCCTACTGAACCTAATGCAAGCACTTCATTCAACGACATTAATAAGTCATGTTTACACAACAGCTCATAAAATTTCATCAAGACAGCAAGCCACAAACTGAATCAATAGGATCAAGCAAAACTTCTACAACGCAAGGACTATCTTCACGAATAACCACAATGCCACACATTTCTGAAGAGGTAACGGCTCTCAGCAGAGGCTCAAAAATTCAGTATTAAAAGGCATTTTATGCTGCAATTTGCAAATATCATCATACGTAGATATAGTATAAGAACAAGAACTCCTCAGCAAAGCATTTAAGCAAGCAAATTATTATCATTTGAATCATACCCTAGTCTAGACTGGTTCATGTGAGAGTGCTTTGTTAAGCCCAAGATCTCAGGACCATTGGCATTGACACATAAGTACTGTATCACAATTCCCAACACTAATCAGATTCTAAAATAACTTGTTCAGTTCATAAAAAGAGCCCTTGGGTTTTTCAGAATTAGTTAACACTTCTTTCAGCTGCATTTGCATCTGATCTACTTTGGTCTTCCCCCTCTTCTCTTTCTATCCCAACCTTCACTTGTCTTTGAAAAAAAAAAAAACCCATGAATTTTCATTATGATCAAATTAAACCCCATTCAAAGCTTGCCATTTTGAGATACAGCTTATTTGCCTTTCCAAAAATAGCAAGAACTTCTACAAAAGTTCCAGGAGAACTTGGTCCACCTAGGACATTTCAGTTATTTGAAACATGACACTCATCTGAGTCCTCACTATCATTTTCACAGTGCTGCTGTGCAAGGAGATGGCTACAGGAAAAGCTCTTGGAGACTTCAGCCAACAGCATCATCTCTTGCTTAGTTCACTGCTTCAGCCCACCCAGTTTCTCTTTCAACTTGTGTCATCCATTTACTGTATCTTGTAAACCTTGCAGCTCTGCAAACAGACAGCCTTTTGATCACATCACTGCATCTTCCAGTGTTACAATGATCCAAAGTGCTGCAACTTTATCAAGGAGCACATGATCTCCACTGCAAATGAGAAATGGAAGCTCCCAAAGGTTAAATATTGTTTTCTTTACATCTTTACTGACCTCAGTTAACACATTGTATAGATTTAGATATCAGTTAAACAGCATATAAATAATAAATTTAATTGCCATTGTACTAATGAGCTATCCAAATAAGTAACAGCAGCTTTGATAATTTTCAGGGTTTCTGCATTGTTACAGTTCCCTAACAGCATAAACATAATGTATCATATACTTGAATAAAACAGACCTCAGAAGTAAGTCTAAAAGTCATGACTTGCTAGTGTCTGTGCATCCAAGTTAAAATTAGCTTTCAGCAAGCATTCCCATGGCAAAAAAAGGAGAGAAAAGCAGAGAAAAAGCCTATATGTTCAGGCAAGGGGAAAATACAAAGAGTGTGAGTGTAGCCAAAGCTAATCCATTCACAATGTTGAGCAGCTATCTGCAGAATGCTTTTTTGGAGTACTCAATCAGCTCAGACAGCTAGGATGCTTTCCTCTTCAAAGCGCGCCAGCCTTTCATCTACGATGGCTTTGTGCATAAGTAAAGTATTTTTAGCAATGCATTGACTGATTTGACATTGAGAGAACTCAGGAACTTTGTCAAACTGGGAAAACTTGGATTGCTAGTCTTTGTCCTGTACCAAAGACTTTCTGGGCCCGGTTTCTCCTGAGAGCAGCCTGGAAGCACGTATCAGCTCTATAATTATTTACATTTTTAGATCGTGAATTAAAAGCAGACAACAGAAACACAGAAAGAACAGGCTCTTGTATCCTTCCTTGCCCCTTTCTCCCAGAGAATGCTAAAACATTCCTGCATGGACATCTCTCCTCCTATTTTGAATTCAGGACTTTGTTAGAGATGAGACCAAAGATGCAACAGAAAAGCTGCCTGGTA
The DNA here is from genome assembly GCF_038088225.1 of Cyrtonyx montezumae. Taxonomy (NCBI): domain Eukaryota; kingdom Metazoa; phylum Chordata; class Aves; order Galliformes; family Odontophoridae; genus Cyrtonyx; species Cyrtonyx montezumae. Next base: position 7,528,218 of record NW_027072067.1, read on the forward strand.
CTGGAGCAGGCAGTAAAAACACAAATAGAACAAAATCTGTCTGCTGCTGTAACCCAGCTCTCCAATGCACACAGAACTGTTAGTGCAGCTGCTTCCTAGCAACACTTGCAATAGCAAAGCTGGTTTTCACAGAAAATTTCTGAGTCCTTGGCTATTCCTACTGCAGGAAATAGCCATTTGGAACCATAGCACTCAGGCAGCTTGGCCAAGAAATTGCTTCAACCCAGCAGTCTTGTGACGTGTAATTTAGGACAGTGGCTGGATGGTATCCTTCTCCCATTGTCATTGCTAAGCACACCTTCCCCGTACCTGAGAAGCTTTATCACTGCCTTGAACAAAGCTGATATAGCAAGGATACCACTGCAAACTGCTACTGCACCCCACAAGAAACACAGGATCAACATCTACAGTTACAAAGTGATATTTTCACCTTCATAACCAAGGGAAGTAAGCACTAAAGTATTTAATTATTACATCAGGATTCTGCAACTGCAAACTCTGAATCTGGTACCTAGCTGATTAGAAGTTGATAATTATCCACATCACATCTGTGCCATTATTTGCTATTAAGGACTGTAGGTTTTCATCATGCAAAGTACTATTCAAAGCATGGCATTCTTAACGTCTAACTGAGAAATGTGAGAGAGCTAATCAATAGGCACAGTCTTTCATGAACCAGAAATCTTAAATTATGACTGGTATTAATTACATATAATTGAAACAATAAACTCCCTCAGATAAATCATACGTCAGATGTAAATCTTACAAGCATATTTTCCTAACATTTATAAATAAGTTCCTATTCATAAGCATTTACAGATTAATGAAGAGCTATGGCTGAAACTTCTCTGTAAGTAAACTATGTCAATGTCACAGTTATTCATAAATCTCTAGACTGCACTTTTTTTTTAATCAATAGTAGCTGGTTATGAATCACAGCATTTTTTTGTTTGTTGTATAGGTTTACAGAGCCTGTTTCTGATACTTAAATCTCTAATTTCCCCAAAGATTACATAACAAAAGTGATAGAATTGCAGTTACTACAGCAATGTTTTTGACAGCTATATTTCTCCTTCAGAAGAAAGTAATTTGAAATTAGATTAAGACATTGTTATAACTGGCCTTATAAACTGTTGGATTAAGTTTCCCAGTTCTTCTGTATGAACATCTGTCTGCATGAACCAAAACATGGAAATTAAAAATGTAGGAAGAGTGCATGCATTTCATTGACCTTTACATTATATTAAAATTCAAATGCTTAACTATCTATGATGCATACTTCAATTAAAGTGTAAATCAGAACTCTGAATTCTGATTCATGATCTATGTATCGCTGATTCTTCATTCCAAACCCATTCTGCCAACAGGCTCCATTGTGGTAGGAGCACCACTCCACAGCCCATAATAGATGACAGCATGTAAGTTAGAGGAGAGAACTTGCATTCAACTTTTCAATTGAAAATAAAACCAATGTTTTCCTCTTCAAGCCTTCCTACTCAAGTAAAAAAAAATAAAAAAAATCTAGCTGCCTTTGTAAATTGATATAGAGAAGAACTCTTTTGCCTATACCTGATGGTTTTGCAGTATAGTTTCTTCACGGTTTCCATCAAGTTTAGGATATTACATGCATGCTCATCATCTTGATGCAGAGATTTTAAACAGTTCTTAGTACTCGACTGAACTATAAGGAGATGAGAGGGGTTTTGCCAACTTCCTTGCTGCTACAAAAGGGAAAGGCTTTATTTCACCTACCTTCAACACTTCACAGAAGGCTACTCATTAAAAAAATAAAAAATAAAAAAATCTCTCAGCAGAAAATATTGTGGGGTACATGAGGCTCAGAAACCAGTCTAGGTACTTTCTTCTGTATAAAAACGGAATGCAATGAGCATAATTTAACAAATAATCACTCTAAGGGATGTTAGAAATAATAGATTCCTCGGATTGCTTCTTTATTACCTTCCCTCATAGGTCTTTAATAGCTTCATATTTATAGTGACTGAAATACATTCATCAAAATAACCATTACATACTGTAGTGTTTCCAACAAATTCATTTCTTCTCCTTCCTTCCACCTTTTCCTCTACTGCAAAGCTACTCAATTCCAAAAGATGCTAGGAATCAGCTGTTTGAGGAGATCTCACTGCGTATTTCCATCGACTTTGATTAGATTACTCATATGAATAAATGAACTATAGAACAAATTGGTTTTTGGGTTGGCCTGCACCTCTTGAGAGGCCAACCAGGCTTCTGCAGCCAGACTGCCCTTGGAACCAGGCTACTCCTGGAGAGCATGATGCGTGGCCTATGCAGTCCTCAAGATTTGAAGTAATCCAACTTGAATAGCTTACCAGTATCTGTATTTCATCAGGAAAGCACAATCATGACATAAAGGAATCTCTGGCTTAAAATTTTCTGAAAGCTTGTTTTTAGTTCTGAACAAATCCCTTGGGGTATTGATATTGCAGTTTTCTTAGGTGCAATGGCAGAACCCATCACGTTTCTGACTATTTCAGCTGAGGAATGTAACGCGCTACCTTGCTTTAAAAAGAGGAGTATCCACTGATCTAAAGAGGCCTTTATCCTCTGAAGCTGGGAAAGAGTTCTTGCAACAATTTATCATGAATGACAAAAGCTTTTAAAAATACTGCTCACATTCCGGCATACCCATAGAGCTTAGGTGTTGTTTTCACTCAGAATGTTATCTCAGAAAAGCAGAATCGTTTGGCTTTAGTGAACACAACCATAGAAGCCAAGCCCTGCAGGCTGTCTGCCCATGCTTCAGGGCCAACAGATCAACATAGGGAAGCAGCAAAGCTCCAGAAAGCAGAGCTCAGAGAATGAGGGCTTACCCGTGACACTAGAGCTAAGCATTAGCTAGCTAGCTGCTTCACCCATCACCTCTGAAAGCTGTTTGCAGCCTATTGCACACCCTATGATTTTTGTATATTCTATTAAAAATAAATAAATAGCATTGGCTCAGCACATCCCCTAAACTGCACTTCGCTCCACCTCAGCAGTTCCATTTTTTTTGCAGCTGGGCTACTTCAGTTACACAAATTTATGTCATAACTGTAGGTAGTGACCATAGAATCATAATTTTACTGGGAATCACAAAACCAAAAGCATTTGCACAGCTGGAGGGAATTATGGGACCAGGAGGGGAATGACAGCTGTAACGTCATCTTCCCATGGTACTGTGCAGTATATGGGGATGTTGTAAGAACACAGTCATAGATTGGTTTAGGTTGGAACAGACCTTTACAATCATCTAGTTCCAACTCCCCTGCTGTAGGGAGAGATACCTCCCTCTAGACCAGGTTTCTCACAGCCAGGCCTGGCCTGCTATTCTTCCAGGGAGGGGGCACCCACAACTTCTCTGGGCAACCTGTTCCAGTGTCTCACCACCCTCACAGTAAAAAATTTCTTCCTGATATCTAGTCAAATTCTACCCTCTTCCAATTCAAAATGTTTTCCCTTCTTCCTGTTGCTACGCATCCTTATAAAAAGTCCCTCTCCAGCTTTTCTGTAGGTTCCCTTCAAGTACTGAAAGACTGTTACAAAGGTCCCTCCCATAGTCTTCTCATCTCCAGGCTGAAGTGACCCAGTTTTCTCAGGCTGTCCTCTCAGGGCAGGTGCTGCAGCCTGCTGAGGATCTCTATGGCCCTCCCCTGGACCTGTTCCAATAGCTCCAAGTCCTTCTTGTGCTGGGGGTCCCAGAACAGGATGTAGTACTCCGGGGGGGGGTCTCATGAGAGCAGAGGGGCAGGACAGGATCACATCCCTTGACCTGCTGGTCACACTTCTCTTGATGCAACCCAGGATACTGTTGGCCTTCTGGGCTGCAAGCACATGTTGCTGGCTCATGTTGAACCTCTCATCAACGAACACTCCCAAGTCCTTCTCCTCAGAGCTGCTATCAAAGCCATTCTCCACCCAAGCTGAATCTGTGCTTGGGACTGCCCTGACCCAGGTGCAGTACCTTGCACATCATTAACCAAACCACTGAAAACAAGGAATTCTACCTCAGATTTTAACACAGCACCGGTCAAATTTCTCAACCCGGTGCACTGCTGATTTACACAGTGCAGACAGCTAATTAAGCAAGGTCACTGTGAGTATAACTCTAAACACAGTGAATTCCATAGGAATGACTTGGAACCAGGGCAGGTTGTGCTAGCACATCCTGAGCCCGGCAATGTGACTGAGGCTGCAGCCAAGTGAGGTGCAGGGTGCAGGTGTGGGATGCAGTTCTTGTGAAAGCACTGCAGTAAGAAAACTGCTAATTAATTCAACACCGAAATACTTGCTTAGGTAAAAGGCTTCTTCTGTAATCTATGCAGATTTAAACAGCTGAATTGAAGCTTTGATATTGCTCCGTTTGCATTATTTTTCTGAAAGACTCTAAGACATTCACCTTCATGAAGAAATGAGATAACTAAATCATCTCAGTTCAGACATATGTGGTGGTACCCCCACGAAGCCCACACAGCAGAGTTCCCACTCCTCACAGCACACATATCTTCAGAAACTCTTCTACCACTCCTTCCCCCCTCCTTCTCATTCTTGAGAGCCCCTCCAGAGCCATAATCTCAAGGAAATAGAGAGCAAAATGCAAGGATTTCCCTTTGCATCTGTGGGGTAAAGAGCATGTCCTTGACACTACTTGGTTGTGGGCACCCAATAAAGTACAAATTGTAATTTCATCCATTTCAAACAGAATAGGAAGAATCTACAGCACAGCGGCAGCCTTCTGGGGTGCATTGCTGCAGGAACAAGGAGCAGTAGTCAGGGACTCCAGGTGAAGCTGAGCACTAGAGTTTCAGGGGACCAGTGTGATGGGCTGAGTTACTACAGAATCAACTTAAAGCGCAGCAATCCAGAAAAAATACGAAAGATTTCCATTAGTTTTCCACTTTACCACCTATTAATGCTTCACACAATAACGTAACATTGAGAAATTAAGGACAACAAGCACCAAACTTTTCCTATGAAACTTTGAAGCCAGTCTGACTTACAGGATCCTTAAGACTGTCCCCTCATTCAACTAGCCCAGATGTGCATTTCTATTCCTTATTGTTTTTAATTTCTACTCTGTTTTGTAGAAGTTGGATAACATAAGATTTACAATTACACAACTTTCTAGCTTAACAAAGTACGTACATATTTTCACTGCACTTGTATGAGACAGAAGTACATTATTATATTCTGCTGTATATCTGAAAAAGCTGATAGTACTCACAGGCAATGAACACTTTTCAGACTGAATGCTTTGACTAGTTTAGAGAAAAGGAGAAAAAGAAAGAATAATTTCAAGAAATACTGTACAGCATAAACTGATCGTCTGAGGTTACGTTGAATGTTTCCATTAGCACAATGAACCCAGCTCTTCAGAACCTCATGAGCACCCTATGCCACCATCTAGCTAAACAGTCCTCTACAAAAAGGACAAGTAAGCATAAGACACTAAGAATATACTTAGTAAGTGTGTGCCTTGGCCATAGGACAGCATTTTAAAAAGGAAAAGAATAAAAGAAAGCAATTTTTTTTCCTGTATTTATTCCTTGAAAGAAAAATGCAGCATATAATTCACTGTGTTCTCACCCATCTCTCCTGGTGCCCCCTCTGAATGCTGCTAATGGTCCTGAAGCAAATGAGGGCTTTTTTTTTGTTTGTTTGTTTCAGCTTATGTCAGTCCATAGTTTACAGAACAAGATCAGTGGCTGCTCTAGCGTTGTTAGGCTGGATGTTGCACTCAGCTGGGAACAGCTAACATCACAGCAATGGCAGTGGTCTGTGTAAACATACCGTGGCAGTAGCATGCATGGATGGTTATGGTTTGTATTTATTCTTTGCAGCAAACTCCTTCTGAAGATGCTGCACGTTTCTCATAGGACAGATACACTAAACAAAAACTTGGGATGCTATCTCCAAGAAAATCTGCAGACTTTCTGCATTCTTCAGTACCAGCACCTGAGGAGGGTGTTAGCATAAAGCAAATTGATGGTCCTGGAGCACCAGGAGAAGTTACCCTGACCCACTCGCTTCTAAATCAGAAAGTTCTCCATCAGAAAGCCGATAAAGACAGTGTTGTTATTCACTGAATATGTTCGGTTATTCTGCACTGTGATGCAGAAGCAATACAGGGCGGCCCCTAAATCTGTTCTGTCAAGAGCTGTGGTAGGATAAGCCAAAAACAAAGCATTAGGAAGAAGTCTGAGCAGTGAATTTCTGCAAGGCTTATGTTTACATGAGGAAGCCTAACAGGACTCAGGAGTCTTTTCTTCCAAATTACATCTTTATAAAGACACTTAGGTTAATAGTCAGCTGTAACTTCATTTCTTCCCCAACCACATAGCAGCACCTCAGCATACAGTCTACATTAAAGGCGCCTATTTTAGCTGGGGCTTGAATGTTTTTCAGTTGCACTTCAAGTAAATCATTTGATCAGCTTCCATCACTTACTCTCCTACTGCTGCCTAATAAGTAACACATTGAATTTATCACCACTTTCTGCCATCATTTATCATAATGCCAACCACTATCATCCTTCATCAAAACTCACCTCAGCACTGACAATACACAGGATTTTGCCCACGTGAACTTAATAACAGACACATACTTTCTGAAACCCTCCTGACGTTAGTAACTCTGATGGTCTGTTTTTTGGCTGTTCTCCCCTGCCTTCTTTTTCCACAGGAGTTAAGCGTGGATTTACTGCCACAAATAAGTAGATTTATACATATATCGGGCTATTTTCTTACTTCTGTTACTTAAAACCTAATAACAAACAATGAAGTTATTACTCAGTACATAGGATACCCTGATCTAAATTAAGATCCAGTACAAATGACTGCTTATTCAGACCTGCTAGGTAAATAAATATTCAGCAACAAAACCCAGGAGGGTAGCAAAATAAACTCTTCCTCTCCCGTCCGTTGCTTAATCTCCCCAAGGCATCCAGGATACACAGCATGCCTTAAAGAAGGGTAAATGCAGACAATCCTAACAAGCATGGGAAAAAAGTCTAGAAGTCAAAACCTACTGGTGTAACTTCAGTCACGGAGGTCTTGGGATATGAGAGAGATGGCTCAAAAGGGAAGAGATCATATCTTAGTTGCACTTAAGGATGCGGTGTTACAAAGCATCAAGTATTCAGGCTCAAGTGTTTTTTCAACTGGTGTGCTCCAAAGCTTGTCTGATTCTTTTTATTTTTACCACGTACATCTCAAAAGCAATGCTGTCCCTCCCTGCAGGCTTACAGTGCTTAAAATGTCAACCCTTCTTCAAGATGTCTGCCATGCACCTTCTGTCTGTTTGCAGAGATGAGGTTGCCTCCTGTTACTGCTTCTTATCCCTCCCACACTCCTGGAGATAGTAATTGATTAATTGGAAACTATTTTTACATCAATACTAACCTTATTTCCCTACACAAACCTGTGACAGGGATCAGAGAGCACAGGTATTATATGCTTGCCATATGAAATCCTCTTTATAGAACCCAGCACTTAAAGTAGACAGAAGGAAAACATGCCAGTAGGTTCAGTACAATATATGCACAGTAAAAACAGTCCAAAATCATGAAGAAAAAAACCTAGATAAAAGTTAAAGAAGCAAGACTTGGTGACTGTAGTGAAACTGGTTTCAGTTCCTCTCAAAAGAAATGTAAGTTTGCTTCAGTCTTTCTTATTTCGTATGTTTAGGTAGCATTTATCTTTATTGTATCTTAAAATAAATAAATCAGTCTTTCATGTGTTCATGCAGTACAGGTTAAAGGACTGCATGTTCCCTATGCTAGAGGAAAGCAAGGAGAATGGAGCTTAGCTGATTTGCCTACACACTAAAGCTGTAGCAGTGCAAGAAATTAAGCTCTGGTCTCTTCCCAAGGAGATGCCCACAGCCATTCTCTGTGATTAAGACAGAGCATTCCCACAAGTAGCCAAAGTCAAAACAGCTTGTGTGAAGTCCCACCATGGTTTTGCAGAGGGGAGAGACTAAACCTTTTGGCCTGCAAAGCCAGCTCAAGCCTCTTGGCCTCATTCTGCCAGGGTCAAGTAGCCTGAACACAGATGCAGCTTTTACCCACTGAAATTCATTTATACACTGCTAAGATTCACGATGGCCTCAGCAATAGAAGAAACAAGGCCCGAGAAACCAATTGCCACATTCAGGGCTAGTCTGCACTGCAGCAGCATACAGGCCGTGCCACCTTCCGAGAGCAAGGGGACAAGGCCACAGAACAGAGCAACGATGCCTGCACTCCTAATGAAGATCACAATCTTTCAACCAGGCACAAATGGAAAAGATGCAGTTTTTTGGACACAGCTGCTACCTGGGACAGCCCAATCTTCAGCAACCCACTCTCAAGGCACACTCACATCACAAATGCCAGCCATGCTTGTGTATTCATCGCCAGCAAGGAATCCACCCACTCTTCTGGCTCCCTTCTTCAACATTATGTCAGTCTGCTATAAGCCAGCCAGCTCCCTGCTCAAAGCCCTACACTCACATAATCTAAAATATTCCTTCCTTCTGCTCTGCCAGCTTTCAGCAAGGGGGTATCTTACTTTGCTCCTTTTTTTTTTACCCCCCTAAAACCAGCCACATGCCACACTGCAATGATTTCATCAAAGTCTACATGCTAATCTTGCCAACAACCCAGAACTAAAGTGCATCTGCTGAACCACGGTGAGCCTCAGCACTTACAGTTTGACGGATTTAATTCCTTGCAGCGATGTCTCAAAATGGTGCCATCCAATTCTACACGGTAGAAAGTCTCCAAAAGCATGTCTGCCCCAGCTTTCAGTCTCCAATGTGCACAGAGATGGGGCTCACTGAGCAGATCAGATGGTCACAGCAGAACAAATGGACTGGCCTGGAGGTGGGATACTTCCCCAACTGCTACTCATTAGAAGTATATAATGAACCATACAGTTTATTGTTTCAGGGTCCTTAAAATTATACACCATTAAAGCTAGTATTAAATGCTTCTTGTGCCTGTTAGCTAATTGTCAGCTGACAGCACAACAAGGATAATTGCAACTGGTTCAGTCATTGCTTTTACCAATTGCACTTAAAAGAAAACCTTGATTTTGCAGAACTATTTTATTTTTTTTGTGGGTGATCCCATATCTGCTTTCATTTTTAAGTGTTTTTTCCATTTACTCCCTCCTTACTACAGTCCTCTGACAAACAGGCTCTCAGTCCTTTGTTCTGAGTTGAGAAGTTCATTGTTTGTAAGACAGCCCTCCAGAACAAGAAGGAAGGACAGAGAGCTTTCCTTATGGAGCTCAAAAATCCTCTTTTAGTTTATTGTAGAAAATAAAGATCAGATCAGAGCATCTCCAATGTCCTGAGGGGTCTTTACGTATACTATGTATCTTGAGATGACTAAATACTGTTCAAATAAACTGGAGTTACTACCAAAAAGAAAAAAAATGCAGGCTTTGTTAGAGGTAAGAAATCCTTTCATCTCAGCATCAAATTGAAACACGAGGATTACTGAAGATATCAGCACCTGACTGTGAATCATCGAGGAAGGACAGAACTGCACATAGGCTGTCCAGCACCTTCAGACTGACACTGTACTCCTGAGCTAACCACCCCAGCCCCAGCTTTCTCCAGGAACCCCAGACCTCCAAGCACTGCGGTGAGCTCCTGGACTTCTGCCACTCAGCACAAAATATTCTTGGCAACAGCGATAAGGGCACTTGTTCCAAATAAGGAGAAATCTAGAAACTGGTTTGTTTCAGCACCCTTGGAGCCAAGCAAACCAGTCAAAACTCACAGAGACAGATGTGGGAAGGATAAAAGGAAAAACAGAAAGGTCCATACAAAGCAATAGAGTGAACTTATGACTGTCTGTCTAGCCAGTACCCACAGATCTCATTAAGGAGAAACAATGATGAAATATAGTGAGAGTAAGCACAAAGATCTGATGAAAGACCCTGAAATGTTTATGCTAACACAAAGCTTTAGTTTCACATTCCATACAAGACTTTCAAATGAGCAGTGCCAGTAAACAGAAGAACGATCTTAAAGTTTTGACTTAAAGAAAAAAAAATAATCCCAGCTGCCCAGATTTTCAATAAAACCTGGTTTGCAAGACGGGTTTTAAGAAGTGGTTCAACTTTTTTGTAAGACAAACCTGAGTTGGAGCTGCAAACTTCTTCAGGCTGCAGCATGGCCAAAACTTTGATTCAGAGTCAGAAGAAATAACAAGATCCAGTGGAAGCCCTGGCAGCCAGCAGCAGAGCTGCACAGGTGGACGTGGCAGAGCCTTGTTTCACATCACAGAGAAAGCACCCTATCATGTTCACAGTTCCTACACAAGCATTCACCAAACAAGACACTGACATGCAGAGAAAGAATAACATCCTGAACACAAGAACTGAAAAAATACACACAGGGAGCTCACGTGCAGTTTCAACTGCAAACAATTATTACTGAGTTTGACTGCCCCCATTCTATTTCCTCTGTACTTTTGAGCAACTAATGGTCCAAGAAAAGCAATCAGCAGAAGAAAAATATATTCTCTATATCTTTGAACTGCTGTTACAAGTTTAAATGCATCATTTTCTCTGTTATAAAACACATTTCTTCAGTGGCTAAGATAAATGAGAAAAATGGTAAGAGAAGGTAGGGGGAAACTCTTATTAAGTAATTAGATCATGGTTAGAAGAAAGAGTCTGCCTGCAAATCTTCACATTATTGATTTTGAAGAGAAAGCTGTACTACAACTAAGATAATAAAACACTTTTATTTGCATTTGAAAACGTCTATCCCTGCATGCAATACAGAAATCTACAAAATAATTCAGCTAGTGCAGTGGGAAAAGCCACTGACAAATGGCAGGTTTAGGAAAATAGCGACTTCAGGTAACAATTGGGCCTGGATTTCCTTTTCTCAAAGTCTTCCAGTGTCAACAGGTAAAGAAATCCTCCCATCAATCCTTCACTTTTTATGACCAGTTCATTAATCGTTACCATGTAATTACTGCCCCTGAAACGCCTCTACTTGTGCTGTTCAAGACTGCCAGATTTATCACCACTAAAAAGAGAAAGAAAAACAAGTAAATGGAGAATAAAATTAACCAGGTCTATATTCACAACATACCCCAAACTGAGTGAAGGATCTGAACACAGACCATGGGCTGCACCAGACCCTACCACAGCAATGCCCGCTGCTCTTCCCCGAGCTGAACAATAGAGGAGGTGGTGCTTACGGGCACAGGCCAAAGAATCCAAAATCCTCACAAATTTTTATATAGAAAACATGTGATTTTGTTTTATAGAAAACAAAGTATTTAACATTAAGCCCCACGTTTGATTTCTTCCACAAGCACATAAAAACAATTTTTAAAAGTGGGAAAACAAGTAATTATTTATTGCCAGGGCACTCATTCAAATAACACCACACCCTCTGCTAATTCCCAGCAGCATCCAGAACAGCTGCCTTGAGACCTGCCACAATGCACATTTTAAAACTATAATGTAACTAAAATTATTATTATTCAAATTCTTGACTATCAGATCAATAGCACTGCCATGAAACTAGCAAGCTGCTAACAATGGTGCAGTCTCTAAGCAATCAATGATGCAAAGGTTGACGGATTTTTGAGTGCTTGCAGTTTTGAACCCTTTTAAAGGGACAGAAGAGTGCAAAAAAGCCTCCTGACAAAGGGGAAAAAAACCAAGAAAAGTACAGGATGCAACTGCAGAAGGAAAGAGAGGCTACAGGTGGAATTCATAAATAGAAGAGATGAAGATTGCTGCTGATTTAGAAGCACCAAATACAGTGTGGAAGTCCAGAGATCTCAAAGAATGAGGAAATCGTAGGGCACTGCTGAGTAGAGACTTCTGCAGCCCCACATCACTTGCTTAAAGCAACTCTAGCCTCCCCACACAGCACACTGAAGACTCAGGATCTACTCAAATGACACACATCTCCTACATAGCAGAGATGGGAACACCTGGTAACTCCTTTTCTCTAAACACTTAATCAAAGCCACTAAACAACAATAGCAAACTAAGCCCAACCACTACCAACCTGACAGCCCACTCTCTCTTCATACAGGGTAAAGGACCGATGGAAGGATTGGAGAAGTCTTACACTGTCCGATTAATAGTAGCTATCAGATTTCTAGCATCCCTCCAAACAGGAGGCCTGGCCTTTCCCCCTTCTCACTGTTAAATTTACAAGCCAAACGGTATCTTTAGAAAGATGTTATGGAGTAACCACAATCAAATACAGTCACCACTGCATGTCAGGATCATTCAGGTGCAATTCACACAACACAACAGGCACCTGTTATATATGTCTTCCTTCCCCTCCTCAGAGAGGGAATTAAGTTACAATTGAAACTGTGACTTCAATTAACTTTCAGTTCAGTGGAGCTCTGCATCAACAGCTGCTGAGAATATGGCTCATTATAGTTTTGTTTTTTTAATCAAGGACTCTTCTTAGGAAGTCCTTACTTTAAAGGTTATTGATTTTTTTTCATTGTTGTTTTACATTTATTAGTGCTACCCAAGTTAGCAGAAGATGGCTAGTGGTACATGACACAGCCCATAAGAACCCTATGCTTGTGACACCTAGAACCCACCTGGTCTCCTCCCTTCCACCTACCAGCATCACCTACTGGCATCTGGTACTAGGATCACTGGGAAGAAGGAATCAGCAGAATTTATGCCAGTCTCTAACCACATCTGTGCGACCACAATATAAACAGTCGATGCTACTCTTACAGAGTAAAGCAAGAGGATTTACTTTGTAACTCTTGTGTTGAATGCATAGACATCTAGAAGCTCTAAGTGCAATAGATTTGCACCCAGTTACCCACTCGGACAGAGTCCAGAACAGACTTTAGGTTTTCTGAGGCCCAGTGAAGCACTCAATCCTTCCCAGTAAATGGGATCACTTGTATCAACAACTGCTACTTTTGTATAACTTGACTCCCATGATATCAAATATGAGTCACTACAGAATTACATTTTGCTCTCATCAGTAACACAGGATATTCACATTCATTTACATTAGCCACTACAGTCTATTGATATAATATTACATACCTGGCCTAATTAGAAAAACATCTAAAGAACATAATTACTGTGAGATGCAGCTGATGACCAGACACAGCCCCCCTCCCCACCCACAGCAGGTATTCTGTGCAGTACTGTACAGTTACTCCATAATTACACACTTTTACATCAGACAGTCTGAAGCTGTATAAAACATTGCTGGACAGTGTGAAAGCTACTTCTTCAAGGTGCATCTGAAAGATAATGAGATTAATTGTAACAGCCCTTTCCAACAGCTAAGATTAACTGGGATTATTTGTTTATAAACCTGTGAAGGACATTGGTAAGAAGAGAGAACTTCATGTTTCAATGGCTGCAGCAGCTCAATATTCTATTTAAACTACAGGACACACAAGTTTCCCATGACAGCAAAGGAAGGCATGTTTTCATCCACCCTGAAATGCATCCCAGCAAAATGAAGGAACGTCCTCAGTTTTAAAGTGCAGTGACCTGCATCTACTGTGTATTCCAGCTGCAGTCAGAGGTTATAACCATGAGACAGAACAGGCCACAAGGGCCTCTCGCTTAGAGCATGTACTTTGTCACTGCTAACAAAAACAAAATTTGGATCATGGTATATTGCCCAGAAAGGTTCTGTGTGCTTGTCAACTGCATCTCACTCCTTACACTGTTTCCTCAAATTCCAAACATGGCAGCACTACATTCCAAGAGTACTTCATTCTCAGATTATCAGCCTTTCCCCCCCAAGATGAAATTATTCCATGTACGACTCCTTAATATCATCATTTTGGATATCTTCTCCTTAATTTCAATGGAATCAGTTGTTGTCAACATTTTCTAACAATTACTTTCTACAAATGGTGACACAGAGAGAAGTTTACCACTCTGCGTGTCTTGCTATTATTCCAAAATAGAATTAGACTTTTAATTTATTGTGGGGAATTTTTGCAGTTAGCACAGTTCTTGGCTGCAGCTCAGAATACATGTTGATGTACAAAGGAACTCATCCTCTCCCTCCCTTCTCAGTACGTAGGGCACCACACTGTCATCATACTCTTCTCCATTCCCAGCCAAAAATAGAAAATCCATAACATATGTTAGAATTTATAACCCTGCTCTATCAGGAGCTTTAGCCCATGGGAAGCCAGTGTTGCCACCTGTCCTGAGAAGTCCACGTCAGAGCAGGCAGAAAGAAACCAATCTTCCCAAACTGCAGGCAGTGATAGAGCTCCAGGACAAGGAGAGGCACCAACCTGCTACCTCCTGCACTGTGTGTCAGAGTACACTGAGCAAGAGCCCTTGAAGAATAAAAGCTAAAGGGCTCCAAAGCTCTGGAACAGCCCTATCCATAGATTACTATTTATAAAGCAGAGGCAAACGAGAAAGAAGCACGAGAAAGAAGCACTCTAGAAAACAAAAAGCTTAAAGTCTGTGACTTCCATTTCTCATCATGAAAACTGAATACAATTAAATCCTAGTTTTCAATAGTCGTTTCAAAATGAATGTCTCTATCATGCAGAGAACCCTACAAGTGAGAAGATATTTTTTATTTAACCTCAGAATCTATTTTTACTCCAGTATCCTAATTCTCCCCAGCTGGAGCTTTCTCATCCTCATAGCACAAGTGGGGATAATGGAAATATGAAAAAATAGAAAACAACTATAAAGAACAGAGAGGGAGAATCTGCAACAGCCTCCCCCTCCTGCAAACCAGATGAAAGCAACTTACTGCCCTTCAAAAGTCTCAAGGAAAACAGAAAACTTACCTACCCCAAAGGACCCTGGTTTTAATCACATGCACAAACCTTTACCTACAACCACACAGAAATCCAGATTCATCAGCATAAATACTTGCCACCAGATAACTGTTGAAATCTTACTTTTTTGTTGTTGCTGTCTCGCTCTTCCTTGCTTTCTACCCCGCACGTGCAGTTTTCAGTACTCTCTTCCTTCTAGACACACTCTGAAAAGCAGAAGTTTTCAGAGCACCACAGCCTCTGCTCCCACACAAGCAAATGATGGCACAAGCACACCTGGTGACCTAGCAGGCAGAGGGGAAATAGCCCCTATCCAGTGCCCAGCTCCACCCAGAAGCTGATTGTCAGCAGGTGCTGGTACCAGCAAAGCACTACCAGCTGGGGACACAGAGGCAATTCGTTAGTTTCTTAATGAGTCCAGGCTCCCAGTGCTGAGGCAGTCTGTAGAAGAGCAGTGACACCAGGAAAGCCCTATTGAGGGGAGGCAGCTACACTTCCTCCAGTGAGGTGTGTGCGTAGAGAAATTGACTCTTTGACTAATTGCCCCTTGCAGGAGAGGAATGAGGAGGAGGCTCTGGATTTCCCCTGCTCCCTGAAATACCCCACCCACCCTGTGCTGCCATGTGGGTTTCAAATGGGACCTTTGCAGAAGAGCATGTCTCATGCCATAACATTAAAACCATTATTGCT
The DNA here is from genome assembly GCF_038088225.1 of Cyrtonyx montezumae. Lineage (NCBI taxonomy): Eukaryota > Metazoa > Chordata > Aves > Galliformes > Odontophoridae > Cyrtonyx > Cyrtonyx montezumae. The sequence continues at coordinate 7,543,705 of NW_027072067.1, forward strand.
GTTTATCTTTAGTTACAGTATCAACCTTAAAAGATGATCCAAAATATAACATTCCTAAGTCTTGGATCTTTTTCTGTCCCAACTCATATGACTAAGGAATAGCGGATACAAAGATGTAAAGAAATGAAGGTAAATAAAGTTCTGTTTGTGTGATCTTGGAACTAATAGCAGAATTTGGGTCCAATAGAATTTACAACTTACTCTTCAGTGATGTGCAGCCATCCTCCACAATGAACTGAATGAGAAAGGCACAAGAGCACTCTGGTACCTATTCTTCTATTAAGCTCACAAAGGAATAGTAGCACCAACTCATCAGCAGCTGGAGAAATCCATAAATGTGTATTTTTTACACACAAAAAGATAGGAAAATGCTTTCTCCCTGATGCTAAATACTAGCTAAAACACCTTTCTCACCCAGGTACTGCTACTTACATCATTCCAAGTATATGTTAAGAAAATTCCAGTCATAAACACCCCTCATGTTTCGAACTGTAACTCACTCAAGTCTCCAGCACACACACAGGTCTTCGTTTCTTTTCCCTTCCAGCAATACACATGATCTTCCTTATTCTCTAGGACTGCTGGAGCACCCAAGAAATACAATCACCAAATACAAAGAAGTCATTTCATAGAGGCAGGGAGTAAATAATCTGAAAAGTTAAACAGAACATGAGTTGTCACATAAAGCTCATTTCCAACCTTGGGAACATGTGAAATTATCCACCACCAGCCTTTCCTTTGCTTTGACCAGTTGCATCAAGCAATGACTTCCACTTGTATCAAATGCCTGTTGTCCACAGTGCTAATGATGACATTTTTTAATAACATGGCATTTCTCTTGCAATCATATGCAAAGCCTTTCCTAAAACTTTCTTCATCAACTACCTGTCTAGAAAATGAAAATTCTGTGCTACAAAGTGCCAGAGCCTTAATATGATTGACTACAGTTGTTTTTAGTCAGCAGAAGGTCTCCAAGTAACAAATGTCTTGTCCATTTGTTCTCTGACAAGAAAGACTGTCAGCACTTGAATATCATTTACACTCAATCAACTACTAATGCTGATGGAAAACTCCGGGTTTCAGTGACTCCTATGTGTCCCACTGGGGCATGGAGAAACATATCACCACTTAACATGTATGCAGCATAATGAATCTGGAAGGCTCTCCTACTCATTCTTACAGTTGCCTCTTCATCTTGCCAGGCCTGTAGCTGTAAGATATGCATTAATTGAAATGACAGATTGCATAAACGTGTTTCTCTGATGGCATTTCTTTGCTAAAAGCTTATGAAACTGGTAGCTAAGGAAAACAAAAGATAGATGGAAGGTCACTTTTACAAAATTACTTTTATAGACAAAAAAACAACAAAACAAATGAACAAAAACAAACCAAGAAACTTAATGTATGCAAACTTTCAGACATCCCATATTTTACAACTGAGGAATATCAATATTTCTTCTCAAGCAGTAAGTCTTTATGATGTCAGATACAGAGGGAGTGTGAATTAAAGAAGTAATTTACCTGAAGTGGTAGAAGTTGGCCTTGGGACATAATGAAAACCGTACATCTCCCCTCTCAACCTATTGGTGGTGGTTACAAGATTTTAAGATGGATTTCAGACAAATATTTTTACAATATAACAGAAGTATTGTTATGGCATAAAAAGCCATAAGATTTAAATTCTCTTTCTCTCTATCTCTCTCTCTCTTTTTTAAATTTATATGTACAAACTGGTCAAAATAAGAATGATTGTAGAAAAGAACAGACTATCAAAATGCAGTGTAAAAAACATCAATATGCTGTAGCTATGTTTTTCCATCAAAACATTTTATGGAGTAATTATAGCCAGAACAAAGGAAGTTCAGAGAATTTCAACACTGGAGCTTTTTCTTCTCCCTCAGAAAAAGAGACGCTCTGATGTTCGTTTCTAAATCCTAACAAACACTTTGATTATACTAAGCTTTACCACATCTGGCCTTCAGCTTTGGACCTCTTCCAGTTTCCTGTGGAACTAGAGGAAATCCAACTCAAAACTTAAGTTGTGCTATTTCTAAATGGCATAATACAAACCACCAGTTTAACTAGCATTTTCCCCTGCGTCATTTGGTAACACAAATGAAGTAATTTTCCTGAAAAACAGAAGCAACTCCCCTTTTGTTTATTTAAAATTGCAAATTATTCCTCAGCAGCACACACAGGACTTAAAACTAAGGGCAGCAGTTGATTATTTCCACATTTCCTCTTTGACTTCCCTTAAAGAATTATAATACATCTAATCTGCACCTACAGTAAGCTAAATAGAATGGTTTTGTGTAGAGAAGAATTCAAGAACCTATAGCAAACTATTAAAAATGGCAGTGCGAGCTTTTCCCCTAAAGCACGGTATCCTCTGAAAGCCAAGGTCTTGCCAAAACTTATCATAGGAGCAGTCTTACTAAAGCAAGGCTCAGTCATAGGCTTGTTCACTGGCGGAGTTCTCTTTTATTTATATATATTTTAAGGCAACATATTATGAAAGATGGAAGGAGGAAAACAAACCTGTAACATGAGGTGAGTTAACTGTCAATGTATATGCGCAGCCCTTGACACAGTATCTCAACACAGAAAAACTTCAGTGGGCAAACCATGTTTGTGTAGCAAAGAGAAATTGCTCAAGCCTTTTTCTCCTAATGCAAAAAGCTCCCAAGTGAACCTCTCTCCTCTCTAGTGCAATACCTTGCAGATATGACTAAACCTAAAAGTAATTTCTAAGAAAAGGTTCCTGCATTTAACACAATGTATGTATTGCCTTTCTAATCCTTCTTTTGCTCATTGTCAAATGATGATGTGAAGAATTATATAAGAAAGCAAAACGACAAAGAAAAAAATTAACTTAATTTACACAACCAATAAAAAAAAGTTTAAAGCAATGACAGAAAAATAACATAAAGGCTAGATACGTTAAATGCCAGTTCAACAATATTAAGCTTTGGTAGAACAGGTAAAGAGCATAGCACCAATAAATTCCAATGTCAATACATGCTTCAGTATGCATGAGCTGTGATGAAAATGTAAATTTTGGCAAGAAAAGTAGTGTATGTTCCCTGACGCCACAGTTTCATTTCAACATCTAACAAAAAGTCTTTAGGCTCCTTGACCTGTCGCTGAAGATACACAATGCCCGTGTATGAGTTCAGCCTTCGAGTGCTGAAGTAGTTTTCCTCATTTCCTTTGTTGATAGTAAGGATGATGTTGTCTCCAGCATAGGCAGGCGATGGTCCAATGCGGAAAATGTGTGCTGGGACCATGATATTGGTTTGGAAATTCAGCTGGTAATAGGTGATGCGCACTGGGGTATTTTGGCAGTCCAGATAATTAAAGCAACTGATCCGTTCACACCTCCTGTGAGAAGCAAAATGAAGACCTGTCAGTGTCCATGTAATGGGTAAAAGATAGATATGTTTCAGAGGACTGCAAAGTCAAGGAAGTCTTCAGTCTGTGCTAGGCAAACACGAGTCCCGCCCTTCACCTGTGTAAGCACCAGCTGAATACTCTGCTTTTATAGGGTCCATAAAACATTGGTAGATGATAAAACTGTCAGAGTACAACAGAGCAAGAAAACAACCATGGACAAGCACAGAGCTTGGAAGGAGCCTGATTCACCAACAGCATAAGCTTGGGACAATGCTCCAAGATCAAAACAAGGGAAAACCAAGTCCTCAGCTTGAAAAGCTGCTAATTCTGTAAGGCAGGAAAAGAATGTCTTAAGTGATTAGCAACTAAGACTTACTACAGTGAATGCAGCTTTAAATATGGGAAGGAGAGAGATTCTCTCCAGGTTCCTCCATATTTGTTTCTCTGTCAACTCAACTGTTCTCCACTTTGCAACGCAGGAATTTCTTAAGCTTTCTTCTGGCTTTCCAAAGCGTTGGCAGGAAATGGGTGGGGAGATCCTGGGGGTCCAGAGCCTTTTTAGTGGCTTAGGAACTGGGTGCTATAGGGTCCAATATTTCCTGAACCTGGCATCCTTCTCATCCCACTGCCATTCAACATTTCAACCATTTCCAGGGAGCTGCAAGATGCATATTAACCAAGGAGCCCTAAAGCCATTCTACGAGCTGCAGCAATAGATTTATTTTTATTTTTATTTTTAAGTTAAACAGAAACAGAGCGAGCCCTTTTAGAGCTTTGGTAAGCATGGGAAAGTACGACTGAAGCTCTGGTGACTGCTGTTGCAGCAGCTGGATATAAACAGAATCTCTGGGGTCTGGAAGAAGGAAAAGAGAAAAATGGACAATTCTGTGCATAAAAACTATGTACTCCAGGGACCAAGGCAGCTTATTACAGCTCTGAGTGCTTAGAACCACCCAAAAACTAAAGCACTACATAACATCAGACATGGCTACTTGCTTTTGCAGTGGCCATACTCACATGTCAGACACCTTTCTGTAGTTGGAGGGGCACTCAAAGGACAAGCAGCGGAAACTGCCCTGGATGTTATAGCAGGACTCCGCAGCTGAACAGTTGTGAGTTCCTATTGCACATTCATCAATATCTGAGAAGAAATCAAAGGGAAAAGATATGCTAAGTAATCACAATTTATGTACTGTGTGTGCATGAGAAGCAAGTCTGGGTTTGATTCTGTCAGTTGAGGGTTCCCACTTCTGCTGCTTGGTTGCTGTGTCCTCAGTAATTCAGCCCACTGCCCACAGACTGGTGTTGTGAGAGCCCCAAAAGAAACACAGGACATGAAATGCACATTCAGGTAGGCTGTGTCAGGTTCACCGTGTCATTTTTGTCTTTTTAGTGACAACTGAAGCATGTAGATTCCAGTCCTGTTAAAATTCATGTCTTCTGTGGAAAAAAAAAAAAATCCTTCCTTGACATTATCAGTTAATAAAGGTTGACAGTACCACTCTGCATCATATGCAATAAACAAGGAAGCCCACCATTCCCTGTAAGCAGCTTGTGTTCCGTCCTCCTTCTGCATGGCAGAGGCCATGACCAGATGCAGCTACTCCTACACAGCCAGCACTGACTTCTGCAATGGGCCAGGTTTATTTCTTGACTTTGCAAATACTTGCACACTCCTGTGAACCTTGCTAATCTCAATCCAAACATATCTGATGCAACATGTGGTTTAACTTCCAGTGGAGAATAACCATGAGAAGGAAAAGAGTTTTAAAACCCCAGCTCTCCTGTCTTCCCACTTCCCACTGCAACAAAACAAAACGTGGGAGGCTCAAAATGAACACGAACATCTGGACAGAACTGTCTGTGCTGTCATTTTCTCTCTTGCTCCTGACGTGTCAGAATCTGCAGTAAGTAGTACAATAAGCTAAGCTGAAAGAAACAGAATGATATAATCAGATAACAGTAGTCTAAGGCAGCTGAAACCTAAACTTCTCAGAGCAGCCAACTGTCCATCCCCACAGCTGCTGTGTAAGAACTCTGCAGCCATGTGGACAGAAGACAGCTTTTAAACAGTTTCCAGAAATGATGGGCTGATTTGCCCAGCTCCACAGATCACTGGTAGTCCCTGCAGTTCCTGCTCTGAGCTGGCCGATGTCTTGCACGGTGTTTCCAAGTGAGTGAGGTGCACACAGTTTGGTGTGTGAGCACAGCGATGAGCTGAATAGCTGGGAAACATCTAACTGCTTTCCAACAGCACAGCATGTCCATGGATTAAGTTAAGATTAATACAGTTAAGTTAAATAGAAGGATCCCCCCCATTATAAGAAATAAGACTGCAGAAGACAACAAAGAACAGTTAAAGCTCAAAGACACTTAATGGCCTAGAGCATAAATGCTGGTCCCTAAATAACACATGCATAATCCCAAGACATGGACCTTAAAATGCTGAAAACCAGATGCAATAACAGGAATCTAGCTTGAGCAGAAAATATTGGCAAGGACCTCACAGTCACATTGTGTACTCCCAAATGTCTAGACAACGCACGGAGGCTTTAAAATGAAATAAATGCTAACAGACAAACCACGTGAATTGTGCAGGACTCTGCAGTTCTGCCAATTGTCACAGAGGAGACAGACTCCTTGGAGGAAGCCTATAAGCTCCCTCTCCCCACATCGCCCCGGGATGAGAACTGATCTCATACACTGTGCTGACTGGTTTAAAAGTCTTGCAAAGAAAAGTATACAATAGGAAGTAAGAGAGAATCAAAGTAAATTAAATCCCTTGCTGATTCTCCAAAGTGCCCCTAGGTGAAAAGAAAATTTCTTCCATATTGCAATCACTGTCGTGAAAACACTCACTTCACCAGTTTGGCTATGCTGCAAAATACCATACAGTTTCTCCAAAAAGATCCATATGTTGAGATGCTTTTACACGGAACACAACTCATTTGTCTGAAAAAAAAACAGGGTACAAAGAATGTACCACCATTAACTTCTAGGAACTGGTCAGATGACAGGTAAGTGAGGCCAAATCCTCACCTGGTGGAAGCCAATATTATCTTCTTGATTATAATCCAGCTGACATCAATTCAGACTGTTTTTCTGACCATATTTTCAGGAGGCCTCAATGTTTAACCCTGCCCAGACTCGTAACTACATGCTTGCAGAGCTCAGAAGTCGGCACTGTGTGTTTATTTTTGCAAAAAAATGGCAAATATCCAAGTGTTCTTTCCAGTGCCTGATGAAATGGCAGCTTACCCAGCCATCCACAGAGCTGCTGCACATCTGCTGAGTTCAAGCAGACCAACTTCATGCTGTAAGGAGGCTGAATGTACCAGGTTCTTTGGAAAGGTTTTCTATGTGCTACCATTTAACTCACTCATCAGGGCTGGTCTACGTAAAAGAAGCCCTTTCCCTTGGTGGGTGCGCATGCAGTGAAGATTTCACGACAGTCAACACAAGTGCAGTCTAATCTGTCCATGTGGCCAATGCTCTTCCTCCACCTCTAGTGCCAGGAGCACACTGGGTACCTCCGGCTCAGGAGAGCTGTGCTGGCAGATTAATGCAGTGACTCACACTGTTAGATCTGGAAGACATCCTAGTCTCCAATCTCAGAGCTGGCTGAGGTGGCAACGAGCACACCAGCACTCAGCATTAATGGCAAACAGAAAAGCCTGTGGAAAGTGACAGCTGCAGGTTTTCTGTAAGGTGACTTATATAAGAATACAAATGCATGTGGATATAACTGGAGGTGGATGCTAAAGTCTTACTCAAAATCACATTAAAAACAATAACAGCTTGGGAGGATTCTTATTGTCATTCAGTTCATTTCTCTGGTCCCAAGGCAGGTTCAAGTAAGCTCACGTCATTTGTGATTTACACAGTGTAAATTCACTGCAGTTACCACCAAGAGAAGAATTTAAGCATAGGGGATACATAACCAAATGCTGTATGAGGGGTTCCTGAAAAAGTAAGAACAGGAAATGCCTGGTAGTGAGTGTAACTGAATGCAGGAATGTGCACAGAGTACATAGAGGTAATCAGATCTTCAATCTTCATTACAGAGCCAGTTCATCCTTTGGAAACGGGGGATTTTTGCTTCAAAAACAGACAGCTGCACAGCAGATGAAAAACACAAGGCACTCAGCATGCATTTCTATGAATCTGGAGACAATGGGTGTTGGAGGGGAGGACACATGCCAGTTACACTAATACTGAGTAACGCCAAGCTTAGGTGTCAGACTTCAGGATGTCCACAGCCCCATTGCAGCTCCTGCATTCACTCTCCTAGTTTTCTGGGGCAAAAACCCACAACTTTTATTGAAGCCACAGATCTGCATATCTGGATCCTCCACAAAAAACAGATCTGATGAACCAACGTGCCCACACTGCCCATTCAAACAATCAGATGGGCCCCGTTTGGGTGACAATGTGAATTCCCTTAGGAATAATTTATATAATTAGCTCCCAACTACAGTTGAATTGCCTCACCATTTTTCTCTAACATAGGCAAAAAATGATATTGTTGATACCAATATCTGGCAATTTTGTCAAATACTGGCTTTTTAACAATGGCTAACATCCAAAATAGAGACTTAATTAAATAATCTTAATATCTTAGATTATTCTAAGGATTAAACCTTCCTGACACACTCCTTTCAGACCCTTCAGGTCCTCCTTACCTCGACAGGTCCTTCCATTTGCTGCCATGGTATATCCTTGCTCAGGACAAGCACACTGGTAACTGCCAGGAACATTCACACAGCGGAAAGTACAAAGGATGCCTGCACTTTGTGTGCACTCATCAATATCTGGGGAAAACAAACAAACCAACAAGAAGAAAAACAACAAAATGCAATTATAAATATGAAAAGAAAAAGAAATCTCAAAGAAAAAGCAGTAGAATGCAAGGAAGGTTGTATATGACTCTTTTCTAACATATTCTTAAAGAAGAATGCAACCATGAAGATTTGCCATTGCTCTAGTGCAGCTCATGGTGCCTTCTGAAACAGCAAACATTGAAATGCTCCAGAAACTCATGGAAAGTCACAGTAAGTCTGGGTCTGAAAATGCCACCTCGGTACCTTGGCAATTCATCCTCTAGGACTGTTTTTGGAGCTTCCTTGTGCTTGGAAGACTGTGGGTTTCTTCACCATTTCTTAAACAGAGACTCTCTAAAACATGTGTCAGTATTGCTAACATTAAGAGAAAAAAGCAAAACCCTTCCTTTCTCCATTCTGATCACTCAGCTCCTCATTCACTCACCAGCAGAAGTCAGAGAAAGCCTCCATCCAGTCTCAGCTGACAGCAGTCATAGCTGATGCTACTTTAATAAACCCTTCTCCTGTCCCATGTTTTTCAGGTGTAAGCTGTAGCCCCACGAAACAATGACATCACTGGCTGTACAGTTGCACAGGTATCTTCTGGCCCCAACTGGGCATGAAAATGACTTGCATTTTCCAACAGTCAAGAGTTACTTTTGCAATTTCTGAAGTGGGGTTAACAAGCATCACCTGCAGCATCAGGTGCTGCCGAAATGTATACAGCACTTACTGTGAAGGAGAGCATACAAATTTCACTTGACCTGAAAAAGCAGCAGCCTTACCTTTACAAGAATGGCCATCTTCTGCTAGCTGGAAACCTTGCCTGCAGTAACACTGATAGGAACCGTAAACATTGGCACACTCCTGGCTGCAGGGACTTGTATCACATTCATTCACATCTGCACCCAAAGAAAAACGTAGACACTGCCTTATTGGTTCAGAACAGAATCTCCCACTATTTCTTATCTCTAAGATCAGCTATCAGATTCTTCTGACAGAATGGATAAGGATAAACTAATCTGTCCCAAGAAGATGTGTCTGCTCCCTGGGCAGAAAGCCAGGAAACAGGAGGAAGTATGAAACACCTGAATTTCATTTATGTATATGCCAATGTAAGCACATACACACACACCAACATTACTTTTGAACTTAATATGCTACAGTTAATTAAAAATAGGTTATAAACAAATAAGTCTTTTCATTCCAACTATTTTTTGTCACTACTAAGTTTCATTTACATTAAAACTTGAATGAAATGTCTCCTATTCTAGCATTACTGTGCTTTCCTTTTTCTCTCCTCTGGAAGGAAAAAGTACATGAGGGAAAAGAAGAAACTGAAGAAACAAAATGAAACAATCAAAGCTTTGTTTCAGCTGAAATATTTTAAATGGGATCTAAAAGCTTCTACAGAATTTTTGGTTGCTTTTTAATTCACAGCAAAAGTGACTGTGGAACAATAGATGTGCCACTAGAACATTTCAATTGCAGCACTCCTATCCATTGTAAAAACAGAAATTTACAACAGCTTCAAATTTTTGATAAAAGAAAATAAATATTAAGAGAAGTTTTACTTGCAGTGAGCATCAAATAATTTGTAAATGTTGCAATGCATCCAAATCCCATATACTCAAAGGTTTGTCATAAGAGATGTTCTTTAGATTGAGAAGAGTATCTTGGTATGCATTAAAATCACAGTGCCCTCTGCTACAATACTCCAAAGTTTTCCAAAGCCCAACTGCTTAAACTGTGACACAGCTTCTAAACGGTGGTTGTGTTGCATAAGGCAGAGATGTCCAAAAGCCAAGGCTGAACAATGGCCAATCACTTATCACTTCGTTGAGAAAAAAAACGGAAGCTTAAGAGATTATAGCTGCACAATAAGTTGTTAGTAAATAGAAGACAGGGTAGGAAAAGGTAACCAGTATGCTTCTTGTGTCTATCTTGTAAGGATTTGTTGGATCAGTTTTGACCAAACCTAGCAGCTTTGCTCAGCTCTTGGGAAACAATCCTTGCGTGGGAGCTATGGGGAAGACTTTCAGGTGCACTGCTGACTGGCTAAGTACAAGGCACAATGATGTGTCCTCTCCAATCTGAGCTGGAAAGTTTAACTCAGTGCCTAAAATTTCAGCATGCAAACATCATAGGCTTCCTGTATTTATATTTCACCTCAACTTCTCTAGAGTTCCTTAAATCACACTGCAAATTCATCCTCAAGGAGAACAAGTCTCATACCTTCGCAGTGCTTTCCATCATAAGACAAGTGGAAACCAGAAGAACAAGTGCAGTGGTAGGAGCCAGGGGTGTTCTCACACGTGTGCTGACACAGGCGGCCAGGGTAATTCCAGCATTCATTTATATCTGACAAGATAACAAGTAAATATACAACTGACTTAGAAACAAAAGCACTAAAAGAGATGCAGGATATATATATATATTTTGTGACAGGGATTGATTTGCAGAGCATGAAATGCTGCAACCTCAGATTTTTTTCTGTTTGCCTTTGTGCTCTAATTGCTGTATAGTAGTGATAAAATACAAAATGCTCTATCATGGTCTGCTACGAAGAAAGTTGTGAAGACTTCAGAAAGACAAATTTCCTCAGCAGGAGAAGCATAACCTGCAGGAAAATACTTTGCAGATGACTTTAACTGATAACCTGCAGCCAAACTAAACCAAGGACACCTGGTCCATACCCACTGCAGAGGGGCAGAGCTCTAAATAGCTGGTTGACTGAGCTACGACAGCTTTGGAGTTGAATCCATTATCTTCTGAGGCACTGCATTGCAGAACTAATAACTGCACACTACAATGGTGCTAAATACTGCCTTGAGGTCCAAGGCTCAATCAATCAGTTGTTTCATCTCAGCTTGCGCCTTACATACCAATGCAGCTCCTGCTGAATGCATCATACTGATAGCCCATCTTGCAGTCACAGCGATAAGCCCCAGGAAGATTATGACAAATCTGTCCTTCGCCACAGCGGTGTACACCAGTTTGACATTCATCCACATCTGCAGAATCAGAGAAAGCAATTAGTTTAAATAAAGTTTGCTGAACGTCACAGTTTATGGAAAGAAAACAAAACCAGAAGTAAATAACAAGGACAGAAAGTATACGATTTGTCTAATTGACAGAGCAGGTAGAACACTGTTTTTCCCACTCAGTTCTTCTCAGAGTCAGATTTGCATATCTCTAAGCCAAACTTTTGAAAAGCAATAAGTTATTTGAAAAGTGAAAGTGGCAACTTTAGGCACAATGGAGCTTTTCAGCATTTTCTGCGTTTCAGCGTAAATCACACCATATCATTTAAACACCCTGCTCTGACGCTCTGCCATTGTGTGAATCACCACAAGCCTTTTAAAGCAAACCAAGAACCAGCCAGAAATTCTGCTCATCCCTTGAACTAAAGCAATTGCTGTTTTCAACTCCAGTTGTCCCTTCAGTCCTGCTTCTGTTGTGTACCTTTCGCTCTTTCACACTGCTGATCTTTTTTCTTTCCTCAGTCAACTCACATTTTTATATTCCTCATGGTTTCTCATCTGAAATCCAACACCAACAAATTAGTTGTTTCTCCACTCACATGTGCCACTTCCAATCTCATTTTAAAGCCTCACAGATGGAGATGAGAGTTTTCAATACAGGCTGATTTACAAGACTCACAACGTGGCTAAATAGCTCATCAGTATTTAACAATTCTCTGTAACCATCTGTGACAAGAAGCATCAGAAAGTGTGATTAACTCACAGAAACTTGTATTTCTTCGTGTATTCTGAGTACTGCCATTTCCTAAGCCATCGGATCCCACTTCCTTCCTATTATCCACATCTTCAGCTACTTTGACAATCAAAGTCACCGCTCATGTAGAATTAATTGGGCTGGCAGTCTAAGGCAGGAGGGCCTCCCCACTGCAGCTTTCAGTCGCTACCCTATTTCAATTCATAACTTCAAGCACTATCTCATTTCAAAGGGTTCCTGGACGCTTCTTCACCAAGCAATGCCCCTGAACTCTGGAAAGCAACCACTTGCTGTAAAATGATAGGGAAATGGGAGCAAGACCCTTATCACAGAAACGTGAATTTGGAGAAACAGAGCTTGTACCAACCACAGTGAGAGGTGCAAATACCTTCTTCCATACTTCAAACCAATGCACTCCCTGCCTGCACTGGGGCCGGTGATGGCAAGAGTGCCACTCACTCAGCAAAGGATTCCTGACAGGCTCATTTCTGCTGAAATGCTGTCTTCTAATTTTTTCCTAGGATCAAAGCTAGTATCAAAACAAGGAAGTTTTTAAATGCAGATAAGCATTTGTAAATTAGCAGTTCTATTTGCAATGAATTCTTAAGTGCCATCATTTTGTTAATTTGTCCAAAAGTATATATTCCACAGCATTCAGCCTTTAATTAGTTCTCATATATTATCCCATCAAAACTGTGCTGTATTTCATGATAGTTACAGTACTTTCCAGTTAAACATAAGAGCTAGCTTTTAATAATATATTTACTGGATCTGAAAGAATGATCATTTTGAAAAGAGGTGAATCCTCTAAACAGAGATGACCACAGAAGGTTATTTCGGCTGGTGAGGCACATCCAGATGATGAATGTACTACTGTGAGTAAATCTGAACCAGGAATCTAATTAACCATTGTAATGCCTTGATGAAAATAGCTTTTAGTGTAGAGAGGGGAAAATAGGGCCACGTGTTCTTCATTTTCATCTCCTTGCTCTCCACCTACCCAAAGGAAGTCACACCAAGAAATACTGAAAGACAGAGACTGCAGACAGTTCACATGGCAGAAATCACCAATCAACATCAAACATTAGTCTTCCCAAACTAAAGCAGCACCCTTCTACAAGCTCCTTAAAAACACTGTCAGTCATGTAAACTAAAGACAAAAGTATCATCAGTTATTAGAGTGGTAGCCCCAAAACCTTTGGATTCATCACACTTCTTTAGGAGGAGCAAATGTATCCAGCCCTATTGTCTTTACTGAAACAGGACTAATCAGAATCAGCGGAAGAAATCGTTTTACACAGCAGCTGGAACAGATGGGACCATTGGACCTTCCTTTTGTAATGCTCAGGATATTTTAGGCTACTGTATAATAAGACAGCAAATGAGACAACACTGTTGTCCTAAGTTTAGGAAGCAACTCCCTAGAGCTGTATTAGGAAGCTTTCTCAGCTTCCTCAGCTACATGTTAACTGACCTCATCTTCTCCTGCTTCCAAATTTTTCCCATTTTCTCACTGGCAAAAGAGAGCTTGGATAGCCCTGGAGAAACAATCATGAAGGATAATAAAAAGCAAAAATGAGAAAGTGGAAATTTTTTTCCTGGGGTCTTCTATCTTCTATCAGCAATTTTCACTGCAGGCTACTAGACATGGCCAAGTTAACAGACAGCCTCAAACACAACCACCAAACACCTGGAGAATCATAAAAACAAATCCCATTTTTTGTCCTTCCTTTTATTCAAAGGGAACTTTAGTAGAAATCATTAAGATTTCATCACTATCAGAAATGTTAATTTGTCATTTATGTTTCCAGCTCTTGTTTTATCATTTCCTACCCCATGCAGCACAGGACGTGGAGATTCATACACAGCCAGACCTACCAATGATCAAGCTTTCAGCTCCCTTGTGCCTAATGGGCTCATTTATGGAACAAATGCTAATAAGATATGAAATATGCTATTCTGAGTTAGTAACTCCATACACACCTTGGAACAAATACAAGACAGTACCATGCTGCATGCCAGCCTAGGTGAATATTCCAATATCCTCTTCACAAGAAAATTAGAATTTATCCTAAATGTGCACAACTGGATTTGAATAGGGATAACCTGTAATGCCACAGAGAACATGCACATCGTACTACCCTCCTGAGTCCACAGTCAGTGTCTCCTATTTGCTGCAATGCACAGATTCAGGTCATACTGTTTACAGTGAGAGACTGCAAAACAGCAAAGGATCGTGATTTGACTGGCAGAATGAGATTAAAAAGCAAATAAATCATATTTACTGGCTTCAAGGAAGTTAGTAAAACTCATCTGCAGCCAAAAGCAATGTCACTCATGGTACCCAGAAGAACTCCCTGCAGCAGTGAAGCATCCTGGAGTGCAAACAAAGCACTGAGCCACCTGGACAGCAAATGCATATAACCAATTCCCACTCAAGTAAATTTATGAAGTTGGCAGTAACTCAATACAGTTATTTTAGACCTTAAATGTACTTCTTCCTCTGAGAAGGCACCTGGGCAGAAACTGGAGCTTGATCTTACCAACACATCGAGTCCCATCCTCATTGGAGTGGTAGCCTCTGCTGCATGTCAGCATGTTCCTCTGGCAGGTGTAAGACCCAACAGTATTGATGCAGTTGAATCCTGGCTTACATGGCTCAGGAAGAGATGTGCATTCATTAATATCTAGTGCAGAAAAAAAAAAAGAAAAAAGAATTAGAATACTGAGAGAAGCTATTTAACCTTGCAGGTCTGTTTTCTTCCAGCTGTCACTTCTCTTCGTTCATTTCAATTTATTATTCTCTGAAGATAAAAGCTGAAGAAGGTCCGCATGATAGCGGTTTCAAATTCAATATGCAAGTGTGCGTATCTCAAAAAGAGCAGCAATGTTTAAGTTCACAGCAGGACTTAAAGAAAATTACATGCAGTCAATGCACACCCCTTGGACAGGCTAAAAGGAAGAGAAGTTTGGCAGCACTGCTGCACGTGCTACTGGTCACACTTACCAACACAGTTTCCCTCAGGATCTTGTAAAAATCCATCCATGCAACGTTGCTTTGACTCACAGTAGAACGATCCTTCTGTATTCTGACAAACGAAGTTTACTTTACAGCTGTGAGTTCCTCTCTCGCATTCATCAATATCTGTTAAGTAGATCACAACACCAACCTGTAACTAGTCATTTTCAACGGATTTCCTAGCCAGTTTATAATACCTTTGCTCAAAAAGGGAGTCAGGAGGCGAAATTTAAATGAAACATCCAAAACTGCCTTTGGGAGAGTTGAGGGTTAGCTGTGTTTCCCCTTCGACACTCACTTCAGCTTCAGAACCATGGCAGGTTGTGCCATGGTTTGGTGCAGGTCCCTACAACTGTGCTGACAGCATTTCTTGCGAACTACACATATTGAAACATCTACAGACTTGAATCCTGGAGGCTCAGTTTAAAACTAAGAATGAGCATGAATAAAACATGTACAACACTACTTCAAAAGCAAAATAGTCTCTTAAAATTTACATACCTCAAGAATTCTAGGTATAAACAAGCTTCCACTTAACTTGATAATAAAAGAGAACCTCACTTGAACAGGGTTAGGATTTCATTTTGTACACTGGCACACATGAGGAACTCCCCGTCCTCCAAGAAGACAAGGTGAGAATCCCTGGACCCCTCCCTTTCCATTCAAACTCTTCAGTCAAACATTAGGGTCACAAGAAAACATCATCAGCTTTCTAGAAGATGATTACATTAGCAACTCTTTCCACTGTATGTACAGACTAAGATAAAGAAAAATGTGGAATTCAGGATTTCATAAAACTGCAGAACAGTCTCATGTGAGCACTTTTACACTGAGTAGATCTGGAATTGCAGTCTTCCTTGTAAGTAATTAATTTAAAGGCTACTTAAAAAAAATTTGTAAATTTTGTAACTTGTAACCTAACTTTAGGATTACAGAACAATTTATAATGGTAACAAATGTTAGATATGTCATATTGGTAATAAATGTTTAATATGTCATAGAATCTAATGGAATATAACAGGGACAGCCTAAGAAATCCAAAGTGTACTTACAAGTGGTATATATAAAGCAAGATTTCAGATTATTTCTTAAGCTACAGGCCAGGAGCTAAGTTCATTCCTTAGGTACCTCCTATTCCAGCTGTCAGGAAGCCCTTTGTGTAAAAACAATTAAAACTCTCATTTTGTGCTGGAAAGCAGGGCACACGTGTCTTCTGCACACTGATATACTGCAGAGCAACTTCTGCTATGCTATTGCTGCTGAGGTTAGCTCCTCCTCTAGAACCCCAAACCGACCCAGAATGGAGGGAAGGGAGGGAGAAGAATAACTTCTTAACCCCACGACCATTCACAATGTAAATAAATGCAGACAGACATCCTAAACACAGGAAGGACTGCACTGAGCCAGCCCCGTGATCCATTCAGGCTGTGACTTAGTCCAACAGCAAACAGCATCAATGCCTTCAGAGAAAAGCAGAGCTTCTCAGAGCAGCATAGTATGAATTCCTCCTTTATTGAGATCTCACTCTAACACTTTGAAAACAGTGCAAATCCCACTTCACAAGGTTTCCTGTATTTCCCAAATTATTTATAGTTATTGTTGGAAATTATTTCAAATAAGTCAATGTACTGCACCAACTTTAAAAGCCAAACATTTCCACGAAGTTCAGCCTTTTCTAGTTCAATCCTGTTATCACAGACCAGCAACAATAAAATGCTCTCCCTCCTTCCATTTCTGATAAAAGCAATTGCTTCAGTGGAAAAACACTTGTCTTACCAACACATTCTCCATCCTTAAGTTCATAACCTGGCTGACAGCTCAATTCCTGGAGACACTTAAATGATCCCACTGTGTTGACGCAGTGTTCTCCCCGCTGGCAGGTGTGCGTATCTGTTACGCATTCGTTGATGTCTACAAGAAATGGTTAAATAATTCAGTGCCTCATATTTATGAAGAAGTTTGCCTCTTCCTGCTCTTGTTTAGAAGGAGTCAAAAGCTCAAGTCAAATCATTTATTGCAAAAGATATTCAAATTCTGCAGACGTTTCTGCAGTGTTCTGATGAAGGATGTTTTGTCTCAGTCCCTTTTGCTAATGCAGAGTAACATGAGAGATACAACGGCAGTGAGATTTCCTTCTCCTCACTCCTCCCCACATGTTCAGGGAACTGTGCAGGACAGGGGATGAAGAAGAGGGAATAGCTTTAAACTGAAAGAGGAGAGGTTTAGGTGAGATGCTAAGATGAAATATTTTACTCAGAGGGTGGTGAGATGCTGGCACTGCTGCTCAGAGAGGCTGTGGGTGCCCCATCCCTGAAGGATTTGGGGCCAGGCTGGACAGGATCCTGGGCAGACTGAGCTGGTGGGGGGCAGCCAGCCCATGGCAAGGGGGTTGGAACTCAATGAGCTGTAAGTCCCTCTCAGCCTAAGGCATTCTGTGATTCTATGATGGAACTGATGAAATACAGCAGCGGGCAGAAGGATGATAATTGGCTTCCAAATTAACTGGACAGAAACCTCCTGGATAACTGAGTGTGAAAGCACTGACTGCTCATTAACATGTTTTCATAGGTCAGGCTATGTCCTGCTGCTTCTAGCCAGATAGAGGAAGCTGCTTGTGTGGAACTGCTGCGAGAGACAGGTTGTGAAACCTCCCACCTTGCTGCAGGTGGAGCCATGGAATAGACTCACTTCCTAAGGAATCATGTAATTGTAACCAGATAAACATGAGAATATGAGGGGAGGAACCCCGAAGGTTAAATCAACTTCATAAATTTCTATTTACATCCTTTCATAGATCTGATTTCAGCAGGTAGAGTGCTGGAAAAGTCTCCGGGAAAAACAATCCTCATTAAAAAGCCCCAACCCAGATCCAAGGAACGTGGAGCTTTCATCCCTAAAGATATTTTACTATCTTTTCACAGCATTACACAAAGCTGTGTGTGCAAGAGTCTCAAATAGCTGGTGGCTCTTCATCGTGCATGACTGGCTTTCGAGAATTCTGAATGCCTGCTCCTGAATGCACCAGGAATTATAAGCTTATGGAGTTTGACTAAAAGAAACTCAACAGAGGAAAGGTTATCAGCTGTTTTGCTGCTGTTTCTCCTGTCCCTAAAGAATGTAGTTACATAATGAGAAAAATAATTTGCAAACAAATGAACAAATCTCTCCTCACAGTGTTTGAAACAGTTCAAGATGGAGCATAAAAGCAGCTGAGCTGGAAAAGGATACCTTAGGGAAATACAGCTGCAAATGAGGCAGTTGAACAAATCGGGAGAATGTGTTCAATGTTCTTCAGAAACCATGTACAGAGCAGAGCAAACACGGGGTGAATCTAGCCATCAGAAAGAGAAACATCAACATTTCCTAGATTGTTTAACAAGGAAACCTCTTAAAGAATTGAGCTGCATCAGAGAAATACAGAGCTTTATTATTTAGTGAGGCAGAAGAGGATCTTCAGCTTTTCAAATGGGAGCTGTAGCTTCCATTTATTAGCAACAGCTGAGGTGTGCCTTACATTAGTCACAAAAAGAACCTCAATAACAATGTCATGAGGTAGAGGACAGGAAAGGAAGAAAGTGAATGAAAGGAAGTGCTTGGCATCTTCTGCGACATCTTCTGCAGCACCTTCTGCTAAAGTTGCTGACAAGGGTGAATCAACTTAGCTTCAAAACAGTGCTGAGAGACGCAGAAAAGGACAGAAACATTGCTAATGAATAGTCCAGCAAAAACACTGGGGGATTAATGGCAAGATCTTCAAAAGCAGAACTCAAGGTGAAGCAGCTCCCTCAGCTGCTCACTTGCCAGACCTTACACTCAGAAGTGTGGTACATGCAGCAGGCTCTGTTAGAGCCACCAAGACACCATGCAGCCCATCCAACTGTAAGTACCACATCACAAGCCAGTATTATATTATAACAGGTTCCCTTCCTTCCAATGGTGTTCTCTCAGCCACTTACTCTAAACAAAACAATACTGTTAGTTTTGCACGCTTATTGGTGTGCCTTATTTTAAAAATAAGATTAATTCCATTTTGTCAATTTAAGGAAAACCCAGAAGCTAGTAAGTCAAATTTCTACTCTAAACTATGATCCTGGATAAACTTCATCACTCATATCCTCATTTGATATGATGCTCATTACTACAGTGAGATCCTAGTGTTTTAAAGGATAGGAAAGAAATGGAAGCTATGACACTGAGATTGTGATGGTGACAAAAAGAATGTTAAAAACAGTGGGAGAAGGACGCAGATGGAAGAAGGGGAATGAATTCACCCTGACATTGTAGCTACAGACACCACTGCTTTCATTAGTGACAGGAGGTCTCAAAGTGCTCCATTTTTCCAGGAGTTACCATATAACATCACAGCAGCTCAGGCCTATGGAAAAGTACCCCAAACAGAAATTGTTTCATAAGCACAGGTCCTGGCTTCTTAAAGAAAATGAAAATCCCCCAAATACGCTTTTAAAAACAGACTAGTTCCTTACAAGAACTTAAATAGCAAGGATGATATAGCAAAAGTATGATGCATCTTTGACTTTTATGCAAATAAATTTGTGCCAGAATTATCTGAGGACTAATTTGAATTTTAAAATTTCAACATCCTTGAACAGATCTTTTCCACTGCCTGGACCAATGCAGATTTCTTTAGCTTTATTTATGAACTTCTGCTGTTTCCTACGACTGAGAATTTGGCAGTATGGACACTGTGCAGGGAGATCAACTGCTACACAGTCATTCTAGTTTAACAGTTGTCAGTACTGCTGTGATCATCACAATTACAAACTTTTATGATTTTCAAGCAAAGTTATTTGTATCCTGAGAATGTATTGCTAAGGAAAAAGCCAAATAGCATACAACTCATGATGTTAAGTGGCTGAGCAAGTGGTGCACATATGTTTTTTACTAACTCATATTGAAATGTCATATGCAAAGATGGCTAGAGAAAATTTTAGCACAAATGGTTTAAATGCGGTGCAAAGTATGAAGAATTATGATGCTGTGGTGAACCGTTTATACCTATCATCTTACCAACACATTTTCTATGCCTGCTTAGTATAAAGCCCTCTGAACAGATCACTCTGTGGTTGACACAGTAGAATGATCCCAATGTGTTCACACATAATTGTTCTCTGGAACAAGCGTGAGCACCTGTGAGGCACTCCTCCAAATCTGTATCAACATGTTGCAACCAAAAGGGAGACATAGAATTCTATTAGAATGATTTCTGAAATGCAAAAAAAAATTACTTTCACACTGGAGATCTCGAAATGAGGTGTCTTGGAGCTACCACATCCACACCTGCTATAAAAAGCACAGGGTTACACTGAAAATACAGCTGGAATAAACCCTCAGAGATCATCAAGCACTTGCTCATGCCTCTGCACCTTTGTCATCCCAGAAGGAGCAGTTCTTAAAAGTAGGCAGTGACACAGATGTAACACACACACTTCCCAGGTAACCTGTTCCAGTGCATTACCACCTTTACCATCAAAAACTTATTTTAATATAGATTATAAATGTCTCTTGCTAAAATTTAAACTCATTACTTCCAGTGACATTTCTGAATTTCTTCACCTCCTGTAGGAAAGTGACTGCCTTGAAATGTCCCTTTTGATTCTGACATTAATTAATCAAATTAGCTTCCACTACACTTGAGTAAGCAATGCACAGTGAATATTTATCTGGCGATATTAAATTCCCATTTTCTTCACAGGCTATCTGGAATTCCATCAAAATGATTTGTTATTCAATAAGATATGAGATTAAGAGGGATGTGGATCACTTGTGAGCAATTCTGAGTTCAGAAACTTCTACCTGCATTTCACTGCCAGCTGGTATTGTTCTTGTACATATAGATTTATAATAAAGGTATGTCACAGGGCATTGCTTCTGTCTCCAGAATCTTTCCGGTGCAAAGACATCCTTTGTGACTACACAAACAAGTCAATATAAAATTTATATAATGTGAATAATTATGATACAGCTTTGAAATTCTCCCTTTATCATGCAGATGCCCGAACTTCAGTGTCAAGTGAAACCCATGGAGTTGTACCAACCCACAACAGCACATCCATCCTACTAATGAAGCTTCACATTTTCAAGGTAAGCAGAAAAAGAAGAAAAAAACCCGACAGTCAAAACAGGTAACTCAGCAGCAAATATGTAGCCCTGGGAGGGTTCCTCAAGGAAGCAAACATGCCTGTGTTTTGCCAGCTACCATTCTTAGGAAAAAAGGGCTGTACATCTTTGGCTGAACAGACATAGCCTGGGGAGAAGAGGCAGTGGGAAGAGACACCTAGAAGGCTCAGGAAAAGTCTAGGACATTAGAAAAGAGGAACACAAAACCAGGCGTGCCTTCACCTGAAGTCCCCAGGTAACAGGCCAACTGGATAGATGTGCTTCAGAAGTAAGTTGAGAAGCAGTCCTGGTATTCCTTCTGCCAAATGCTCTCAAAAAATACACTTTTCTCTGTAACTGCCACTTGCAATTCACAATACTGAAAATACAGAACCCTTAAGGAAATCTCTTGAGATCAAAGACCAATGGACAATGTTGACAGCACTGGTAGACAAAGGAAGGGCAACTGGTGTCATCTACTTGGATTTTGACATAGTTCCACATCACATTCTTATCCTGAAATTGGAGAGGGATGGATGTAAAGGATGGACTATTCAGGCTTCGAATGGATATATGTCCAGGTGCACCTCAGTCACAAGCGGTGTCCCCCAGGGGTCCATTTTGGACTGGTTCTTTAATTCTTTATTCAGGGTAAACCTGGTAGACCCTTGCACAGGTCGCCCAGAGAAGCTGCGGATGCCTCATCCCTGGAGGTCTTTAGGACCAAGCTGGATGGATCCCTGGGCAGCCTGATCTGCTGGGGGACAACCCTGCTCATGGCAGGGGTTGGTACTCATTGATCTTTCAAGTCCTTTCCAACTTAAGCCAATCTATGATTCTATGATATAAAAATGTTTTAGCTATGTCTCTGCGTTGAACCTTAATCACTTACCTTCACAGGAAACCCCATCAGCCATGATAGTATATCCAGACAAACATGAGCATACAACATTTCCTTCCACAACACTGCAGATGTGCTTGCAGGGGCCATTATCTGGACAAAAAAAAAATTGCAAAATACATTAGTATTCACAACACAGATCAGCTGAAGTTACAAACCTCTGCATCATCAAAATATACTCCCATCTTAGATAATGGGGAGTGCAGTTTGTAAGCAACCTAGTCCAATAACCTGTCCAAGAATCCCTAGTCACCACTTAAACAATCCTCCTATTACACAGACGCACACCTGTGCCACCTTTACTGTTTAAGTTACACGGCACAGCTGTTCTGGTTACCTTAAACTAAATAGCAGGTGTGTAATAACCCTGAAATCAGAGTACAGCCTCCAATTACCTCCTCAGGTTTCCCTTGATAATTCCTCAGGCTTATACCAGAGGTAAATAACTAAGGATGTGCACTGAAATCAGATAGGTGAAGGGATGTATGGAATTTTATTCTGGCTCTTCGAACATTCCTCATCCACTTACATCTGCAGTTTATCTCTCTGACATACCTTTACACTTATCCTGCTCCTCTTGTAAGGACACAATGAGAAGAGGCTGAGAAGGAGAGGCTGCTGGGGGGATAGTGGCTTCTACTTCCAACCTTGTCACCTGTCCTCGGTCAGGATCTGTAAGGCAAGGAAGGTAGATGGGGATTAGGGGTGGCATGACATTCTCCAGGAACCCCACAGTAAGGGTCCCAGACCCATTCATCCCATTCCATAATGGTTTGTAGGAGAAAACATATTGGTGATATGAACAGATGTATATGAGTGGAGCTAAAGAGTTTGTTTTGCAGGATGCCAAGTGTTTGATGTGAACAGCCATAACAGTGCACACATGCAGAGTGCTGCAAGTTAATGGAGACAGTAACAAACATCATGGATACAGATTAGGGAGTTTGGTTGGAAATAACTTCCATAAAGTAAAATACGTCAACATCTAATGAATCAAAGTGTTAATTTTTCCAAATATTTATTTCAAGGACAGTGTCTACCTTTCATTTGGAGTAAGAGGGGAAAAAAAGCAGAACCCAAAACAAATTCAAACTTTTTCTGTATTTCAATGCAGATGAAAACCAGATGCTCACCTTTAAAAGGACAGAATACTCTGCAACGACTTTTGCAAAGCCAAATGGGAAACATGACAGCTGCTGTCATCAAGATTTCCAGCAAACAGTAACTTCAAAGGTATCAGAATGGGATTTTGGTTGTTTGTTCATTTTTTTAATTATTATTTTAAAGAAGCTCTCTTACATTGCTAAGAGTAACCCAGTTTCTGAATATCATCAAAATGTAAACTTGAATCCATACTTCTCATCACCCAGAAAAAAGCATGACCCAACTAACAGTGACAACAGTAAATGAATTAGTGCAACTGCTATACAAGTCTTGGGCAGGGAAAAGTGATTTCATCATAAATAAAACAAATCACAGACATGCAATGGACCACAGTACAAGAAAGGCCAATACAACACACGTGACTGTGGCACATCCAAATGCCATGAGGCACTGGGACAGGTAGAAACACAAAGCGTGTTATCTAACTGCAGAAAGGCAGTGAGCAATTTAAACATGTCCAGTGAAGGTCTCCACACTCAGAACATGACAGATGTGCACATACACAGGGGAATGATGAGGAGCAAAAGGCCAAAATGCCACACTGCCAGGAAGAGTACATATGCTTTCGACACTTAGTGAGGGGAGCGCCCTGCCATCTCCCTTGCCCAGCCTTGAATTTGACTCAGCACCACATGATGACAGTAGCAACCCTTCCATGCTTAACTTTTTCTATGCATCTCAGCTGCCTCATTCACAGTCCTCTATCCCCATGTCTCAACTCTCTGTCTCAGTAGAGCTCTGTAAACCCCTCTACACCTCCTGGCACAGCCATAAGCACTGCAGTCTTGCAGGTCTGCCAAGAATACTGACTCTTCAGATACAAGATTAACCTGAATCTGCATTTCAATGGAGTTAGTAATGAGAGAAGCAAAGCAAAGCAAAACAAAAAACACAGATATGCTTCAGGTGGGATATCAAGCCAAATTTTGCAGAACTAAAATAAGAACCATCTTCTTTACCTCTTTTGGATCAGGCTCTTTCCCCAGAATTTTAATACACATAACAGAGCAGACAGCTGCTGCAGAAACGCTGTCAAACACATTACTGATGTAAGTGCTGTAACATCATGTTGAGAAGAATGACATAATGAATGCTCATTATTTGGCTTGGGCATAAAGAATCTGAAGTCTGAGGAATTTTGTCATGGGATAGCAACACTTCTTTTGCTTGTTAAGTAATTGAAAACACTCATAACTATTCTAAGGTTTCAACTTTTTGGGTTATCTGATTTGAAATCTTGCCATTGGAGAAATCCAGACACCAATACAATTACTACACAATAAATGTTCTTTTCATGACTTCCTCTACAATTGACATATTTGGATTTTGTATCACTGGAAGATTTTAATGATTCAATTTAAAAACTGAAGTTCAGGAAGTAATGCTGTGTGTCTCTAACAAATAAAGTTTGTCTAAAGGAAAGCTAGCTATGAAATAGAAAATGACTCTAAGAAGAAAAGATATTCTATTAACAATCTTTACAATTCCTTGCCTGAAAAGTGGAAACAGTCTTGCTTTGAATACATTAAATGCCCACCCTGATACCGTGCCACAGATACACAAAAAATGAAACACAATCTAAGTTTCCAAGGGTGTTTTTTTTTTCTTGACATTTTTAACCAGAACAATTTCCAGGGAAAGCATCCATGCATTAATACCTGTAAAAAACTTCACCATCTACAAAGATTAAAAAAAAAAAAAAAAAAAAGCTTGGTAGATCAGTAAAGGAAGCAGAAGGCCACCATTATTCATCATGTTTCCTGCTCATGCTCCTCACCTGGAGAGCAGCTGGTCCCATCTTCTTGCAAAGTAAATTCTGGGAAACACGAACACTTGTAGGACCCTACAGTGTTTATACACAAATGCTGACAGAGTTCCCCACCATACAGAAGACATTCGTCCAGGTCATCTCCAGGCAGGTTATTTGACAGTTCAGCTTCATTACTGATGGACAAAGCTTCATTGTGATCTTCTGTCTCTGAAACTAACACAGAATATGCAGGTTCATTAGGTCTGTACAGTATGGAGCATCTGTTCATGGAAACTTCAGGTTCAGTAAAACCTACCCAAAATAGTTCAAGGACGGGATAAAACGCATCCATCCCAAAGATAAGGCCAGTGTTGAGTGTCCACTACCTCTTTCAGTAAAGATGCATGGACAGACTTTTACAGGAGGCGTGGAGAAGACTGGCATTGGGAGGTCACAAATTCCCCTTCTGCACTAACAAATAACACTGCTATCATCATTTGTAATAAGGTACCACATTGAAGCCTCATCTAAAACTGCCTCCACTGCAGAACCATGTTGATTTCTTTTTAACTTCAGGAGCAAAGGTTAACCAGTTAGTCTGGAAGCTTTTCAACATCACTACCTACTGATTTATTAGCTAACTCTGCAGCTAGCATTACAAATATTCTGGGGCCCACTTAAAAATGACATCTTATCTACTGTTTTTGAACACTGGCAAAAAGCACTTGCCATCTTTCATCTCTTGACCAAGTTTGGCAAGACTTTGTGATATTAAAATGCACTCAGTGAGTTTCATAGTCAGCGTTTCTTAAACACATACATGTGAATTTTGTCGCCCAGTGAAATCTCTGCTAAGTTGAAATAAATCATTACTTACTTTGACAAGAGAAAAAAAAGAACAACACCATTTATTTCATGAGAAGGAAATAGACAAAATGTGAACCCTACCCTATCCAGGAGGTTACAAAGGAATTCATGCATGACAGGTGGCTGCAGAGTGATGCTAGAAGGAGTGTTGACCTTGGGGTGAGGGAGGAAGCATAGCTGTCTCAGCTCCACATTTGCCATGCTTCCTTTGTCATGCCTCATTTGCTGCAGGGATTTAACTTAGCTCTTCAACATCACTAACTTCACATGATGAAAGAACAAATGAAACTTGCAGTGCTCTGGGACTGGAAAGGCGACAACAAACTTCAGCTTTGCTTCTTACAAAGTGCCTTCCTGTCCACCAGTGGTCTAAAGAGACCTTTAAGATTAAAAAAGAAAAATGAAAAGAGAAGAAAAAGCTGCCATGCAGATTTTACCCAGCTGGTCCTCATGTCACACACTGCATATCATCCATCTGTTTGATGTGGAGGCAGGTATCTGCACTGAGCAGTTCTGGGGGAAAAAAGTCACTAAAGGGAAGGTATGTTTTGAGGATCAGAAACACCTATGTATTTTTTTTTCTATTTCAAAACAATTTTTAAGAACAGGACACTCTATACTTGATCTGAGAGGGAAGGCAACTGTGCTGCTACACCATTACTATTTCCATCTCCTCCCCATATGGCCAGGTGAGACAGAGACTGCATTTGCAATGCCTTCAAATTAAAAATGGAGACTTACTCTTCTCAGGTGTGGCAGTTGGCAAAGGTTCAGGATGCTTTTTTATTTCCGGATGGATGAAGTGATCTCCACCTTCACAGCAGGACAGCATCACGTGACTGCAGGGGTAGCCCAGATTTATGTTGGATTCGCAAGTTTTCCCCTCACTCCTTAATCGCAAGCCCAGATTGCAGCAATCACAGCATTGCTGAAAAAGAAAGAGATCATTAGTAACAAGGATTTCATAAAGTCTGCTTCAGGGAAGAGCCCACACACACACCTGGAACTGATCTTCACTTTCTTTAACAGTGGAACATCTGGAAAATCGCTTAGCTTGCAAACATCAAAGCTTTACTTGTGCTTGTTTTTGCTATTCTTGCACAAATGGGGCACTCACAACTAAGGTACTCACAAAGTCTTGCTGTTACACCAATTTCAGCTACTCCACATGGAACGATGTAGCAGCACTACAGATTGCCTTTTTCCAGCTCTTGCACATAGCCATTGCTTTGTTTACAGTATACTGGAAGCAAAATAATACAGATCCATACATCTCTGCATTAGATCTTGAAAGATGGCCAGCTGCTCATAGCAATGTGAAAGAACCGGAAGCACCTTGCATACACACAAGTTGCAGCAGCAGCCCCTGAGATGTCAGTGACACTGCTTCCTCTACAGCCTGCTGCCCTGGAGGCCCATTGGGACCTTTAATTACCTGGCTGCCTCAGACCCCATCCCACCAAAGCAGTGCCCACAGAAAGGCCAGGGTGTATTTTATGAGCTCTTTGCCTTCCTTTTCTCTCCTGAGTGAATCCAAAGCAGCAGCTTTGCTGCTAGGCTGATGCAAGGAGGCCTCCCCTTTAAATGCAGTCGCTCCTGCAGTTTCTGCTGCTGCAGGCTGCAGACAAAAAAAAACCTTGTGCTTTACTCCATCATATATAAACCTACTGCACATTCAGGACAGAAAAGTGTTAGATAACTTACATCAAACCCCATATACATTTCAAGAAGTCCATACTGTGTATGCACAGTGGATCCTTAAGCAAGCAAGGAATCCGAAGAACTGCCCACTTCAGAGACATACAGAGGTCATATGTGAATTGAAGACGTTTGTCTGGATTTAAATAGAAGTGTCCTGACATCCCTAACACAGGAATTTAAGATGTCTTCACTCTGATTGAATAGTTATAAAATTCAGGCTGTTTCCCTCTGCAGCACTTCTGCTAATGAAGACATCTAGCTCAGCAGCACTCGTTTACAGTTTGCAGCTAAATTCCAAGTGCCTCCCTGAACCAAGAGAAGTGATTTCAGCCCATTCAAATACTCAGTCCCTGAGCAGGCGTCAGACACATAAAATGAAGGCCATAACTCAAACTGGCACCAGTTAGCTATGTCAACGGAAAGTCCAAGGGCTAAACAGAAGAAATCGAGCTAAGCTCTCCCTTCCCAGGAGAGAGATCTCTGACTTGAGGAGAGCAAGTAAGAAAAGAGCTGTTGTAAGGGCTGGGTGCAGTATGGGAATGGAAAAGAATCATGTTTCATGATTAACAATCCTAGATTGGCATTCACATTAAAACAAAGTCTGTCTCCACCAAGGAGACAGGAAAACTTGCTCGCCAGCAGCCCAATCTGCGGAAACTCTTCTGCTGAGTCACTTTCTTCAAGAGTCATACACTGTAGCTTTAGAGTTTCCTGGACATTTCATGTACACTGTGTGTCCCCTGAAAACAGCTCATGCTTTATATCCATGACTTTTATGCTGAAAGGTCCCCAAACATCTCAGCAGACTGGCACTCCCCTGAAGATTTGGCTTTTTTCCCCAAGATCAGACTGATATCTACACTCAAATATTTGTGAGAAGCTTACAGCACCTCTCCTGCAGATGCTGAATTACTTTTTGACACTAAAGGGAGTAAACTACATGTCCAAATTAATCACTTAAAAAAATCTACCTATCACAAGCCATGGTCGTGCTAGAAATTAAGAAAAATCCTGTTTTCATCCTGAATCTCCACCTTCAACTCAATTCAAAATTCTACTTTCTGTAAATATATTTAGTTTTGGTATATGTTTTTCAACTTCCATATTCAAAACAAAAGGATTTATGTATAAAATATATTTCACTAAAGTGCTGTAAAATGCTGTAATTTTTGCCATGTGAAAAAAATAAGTGTTTTTCTTCAGACAGTTTTGATTCACAGTTATCCCATGTGCAGGCATCACAGAGGGTACTAAATCAGCCACACACTTTTGGGTTCACATATTTTCCAGATGATTACAAACGTCTCATTTTCCAGTAGAAAAATATATTCACCAAGAAGTTTCTTCAAGAATGCAAAAACTTGAGCAGCTCTGACTTCCTTTGATCCAAGCCTGGGATTTCACCAGAATTACACAACTCATTTGACAACAAACACAACTATTTGTTCGTTGACGTTGAGAATCATATCTTGGGAATGGTTTCATTCACAACTTGCTCTGCTCCTGCATGTTTATTACCTGGAAGCAAAAACCCTGAAAACGTAACATTGGGGCTGGCACAAGGCACAGTTTCATGAGAATGTTTTGTGACTTGCTTCAGTTAAAACAAGAATGATGAACTTTTCTCTCCTCACTCGCTTCTGAGGAATGGCATGTGCAATAAGACTTACTGCACACACTAAGCTCCTCCTGGTGTTGGTGAAAACCTAATAATTCTATCACACTTCAGAATTATTTTGTCTGCTTTGAAATACAGAAATTCCTTTTGCATTCTAATGGTAGACTCCAGGCTCAAGTAGACAGTAGTTCTGAAAATGACAAATTGGCAAAGCTAATTAAACTTTAAACTCTGGAGTAGATGCTCATACATTTTGCTTCTCTGGTGAACAGTTATCCACAAGAATCACCAACGTATAAGAACAGACAGAACTAATGAGTTTCCTGCTGAGACAACACAAGCTGCACTTAAACTTAGATATAGCTATGTAAATTATTATCAGAGTGAAATGAATTCTGAAATGTAACCTTCTGGTAAAAACAAGACAAGCAAGATGCTGAATCTTCAAACTGGTTTAAATTGGTTTGGCTCCAGTGATTCTCATAAAGCAAATTTTATTTATAGAAGATGAGGCTGTGGCTTGTGATTTGTGATTTGAATCGCTGGTTAATGGTCTGCCATTCCTTATGAACAAAAGCTTCCATCATCATCTAAAACACTTGTTCATCCAGTCCATCGTTTTGTTTAAATGAGAAACGAGGCTGCAATTCAATACTACACCCAAGCAAACTGTTCAATAATGGGTTTTTCCATTATACCTTTGATTGAGTTTTGTCCTGTCATTTTCTCAAGTCTTCCACCACAGATATAAAAATACAAAATGGTCTTTTCATCTATTTGCAAAGAAAGGAGGCACAAGTAATACAGCAAGTTAAACCTTAAAAATGCAGATGGAAGTAGTTCAAATCAACACTACCATGAAGTTCTTCTAAAAGGGGCTGCATCATCAGGCGACTGAAAACTAAACACAACAGCCAAGAACCTGTAGTTCTGCATTATTTCCCTGCCTCACTCCTGCAACTTTATAGGTTACTGAGCTCCATAATAATGCACGAAGAAATTACTGCTAAATGCATGAAATGAAGACAGCTCATATTCAGAACAAAACATACAGAAGCACCTCTGCAGCTGACCTTATATGATGATCCTCCACAGGTATCACTTTCCTCTGGTCCACACGCATCTCCCTCCTTTGCAGCAATCATGCCAGCCAGGCAGCTGTTCTCCTTGACAGTGGAGATGCAACACTGCTTCTGAGCGATTCTGCAAAGGATTACAGAGGGCAAACGTTCACTGACATTCAGAGGACATCAGTATGGGATGCAAAAAAAACCCAGAACTACTGAATTCACAATACATTCCACACATTCAACATCTCTTTGACATAGATGTCAATATTAATATAATACTGTTTATACTATTGAGCTTTGCAGGATATATATTTTCTTCCTTCTAATAAAAAGATGCACTGCTAAAGGTTCATAAGGACAAGTGCTGAGGTCACTCCAATTCCCAAATGAAATCAAATAGATGTTAACTGCTAGTGACTACTTTAAAATCTACAGTGGATTTTCCACCCCCTGTCAGAGTGAAACCTGCTTTTTTCATTCATATACAAAAGGAAAGACCAAACAATCACACTTTTCCTTCAGCTTTGCTCCCTGAATCAGCCCATCAAGCTGTGCACGATGCGGACTGCCACCTCAGGAAGGATGTGTGTCTGCTTCCATACTAGCGATGGGCTCCACGATGGGAAAAGTGATAACTGGGAGCTGCAAGCTACAGGGAGTCTCATGGATAGGTTTTATTGAGAAGATGAGCTATAGGCTGGGCATATGCAAGAGTGAGTGACGCATCAAACCTCAGATGAAATCAAGAATTATGTTACAAGTAAGGGTAGACTTGTGTTTTTGGGCAGATTTGGTGGTATGAAGGAATTGGGTAGTTTTTCTTTTCCTAAGAACAACATGGATGTCCATCTGTGGCTGATGCAGAGTCACAGGGCACTGCCTTATGGGGTACCCTAATAGTGATGATTAAAGGTTTATGTATTTCCACAGCCAGTGCCTCAAAGCAAAGCAACTGCAAGAGAAATATTTGCAAGCAAACAATTTTTGTCAGTCAGATACTATTATCACTGCTACAGAATACTGTTGTCCTTGGAAACAAAAGCTGCTCTTCTCTAAGTGTTTCCAATTCAGAGCTTCCATTCTAATGGTTCAATAAAAAATTAAAAAAAATAAAAAAGAAATCCGTATCTTTTATTCCAGTTGTAACCAACTGGTGATAGCTACTTGGTTACTTTAAAGTTGACAGCAGTTCATTTGTCTGCTTTATGTCCATATGTTTGTTCTGGATTCCATAAGAGAAGCATAACCAGGAAGTGGTGGTTTGAGTTTGATTACAGGAAGGGGATTACCACCACCATATGCTTTGCTTTCTAATCCAGTATTAATTGCCAACTAGAGTTTTTGGTCGTTTTTTTTTTTTTTTTTTGGAGTTATGAATGGTTATTACCCAAATACATTCAAGAACAACTAACTACCTATTATAGCTTACCAGTGCAGCAATGCCACTGTATTCAACTGGTATGAGTTGCTAACTGCAATGAAGCGGGTCAGCAACATCATGACTCGTACAGCTGATGCTAGTACTACACAAACAAACACTGCTCTATTCTCATAACACACTGCAGTCATGAGATAAAAACATTAAATGGGGTCAGATGACATTTCATCCAGACTGACATCCTGTCCCTAATACAGCCAGTGGTGCACGTTCACTGAGTATTTTTAGATCTCGCTATCAATGTCCCAGGGCTTCCTGTAACTTTTCTACTTTAAGTTCATTCATCTAGATTAATTTCTGCTCTTTCAACTTGTTCCTGGTAGTCCCAGTTACAAGAAACATCTCCGGTAAACGTCATTCCTACGTAATTACTTTCCATTGTTTAACAGTACCAACATTATCTGTAGCATCAATGTAAAGAGATAAATCATATTAAATAAAGATTCCGGATAAGAAAGGTTTGTGTTACTGCATGACATTTAAGAGTTCTGGAGAAAATGGAAAGATCACAAAATTCACACCGCTGGACAACGGGATTTTGCAAAAAACCTTCATGCAGAGCAAAAAATATCATCATGTCCATGTCTCAGAAACACCTTACATTCTTCTGCTCAAAGAACGTGGAGCATTGCATTTTACAGATCCCTTCCCCTTCCTGCCTGCTTCCAAGCACCTTCCTAACCCTGGTCTGACATTTCTAAAAGCTCACCATCATCATTTCAATTAACATATTTCCCATCCTGCAGTTAGTGTTGTTCACTACACAGAGATAGTCCAAGTCAGGATGTGAACAGAAAATGTCCTGAGGCATCAAGATACATCAACAAGTAGCTCTGAAATTTATGTTTTTGCCACATGAAGACTCCATGTGGAAAAATTCATCTTTCAGTGCACTGAGGTTACATATAAAACCTAAATTTAGACACCACCTATCCCAGAAGAACAGCGACTAATTCTTGCAATTAGTATCTGTTATCTGCTTTTTAAACACTGTAGGCACTGAGCTGAGTTAGCAGTGGCTCAGGAACTTGAGATACCTGCAGGGATTCTGGCACACACACAGGGTGTACAGATACGTGCATGGTGAGCAGCTCCACTTGCTGGCACAGCTTCTAATGAGAGCAGCAAGATTCCACTGTGCTTTCAAGGTTTTCAAATACTTCTCTGCATTACACGTACCTTTAAACAGGATATTTAGAGGTGTTCCTTAAATCTTTAAAACTGGGACAGAACAGAAATTCTGAAGTAAAACAAGTGAATTTCTGCTCTCACATTCTTTTAAATCCCAGGGATTCACAGGGACCGAAACGTTTAGGATCTGACTTTTTCATCTAAACTCAGCCTCAGAAGTGCAGGTGCAACTCATTAATGTATTGGATTTACACTTACTTAGGCTGAGGTTGGAATTTTTTAATCTATCCTTACTTTGTGGACAGTTGGTATGTATGGGTTATGTCATATCAGCTCCCAGTGAGGGAGATTTTAATTTAAAGGCACTGTGATACAAACTTTGATTAAAAAAAAAAAAAAGATTTTGCCAAACTTCTTTAATGCTGAGAACACTGATATCACTCTTAGAGTAATCCACCTGCTCGTGCTGGATCTTTGGAGTCTCAGACAACTTTGCAGTCAGCTCTTCCTGAAGCATGTTTCAGTTGAAGGTATAGGAGAAAGATGGATGAACTGCAGCTAGCATTATACATTGTCCACTTTACTTGGTACTCATCATCCTTTTCTTGATGAATTCAAACCTGGCACCCTCACTCAGACCAGATGCTACTGACACCAGCAACATTATCAAGACTTCTGAAACAGCAGCCATTCAAACTGGACAATAAACATGTCATCTAATGATACAGTAGCGATTGCTGCCTTTAGCCCTTGCCAAGTGGAATACACATTCAGATACTTTGCTCTTCTATTTATCTGCAGCTCCACAGACATACATAGAACATGGAAACAAAAATATGTGCTCTGCTCACAGGAGAAGAAGAAACCTTATTAAAAGGCATTTGCTCTGACTGGATTTTGTGGAAAGGGATGAGGAAATCCTTCCTATTTTGCCATGGTATGTTGCAGTCTACCAATAACTTACACCAAAAACAGATCCGTTCCCAGTCTCCTGGACATTCCATGAGCTGGAAAACCATGCAATTTATTCTAAAGGGCTGCTCTCTACATTACTACTACATGATTGGTTTTGGCTTACATACCTGCAAATATCACCATCCACTCCACTGACAGGAGTTTCTGTGCACTCCCCATTGTCTATAGCCCACTGCTGTCCAGCTCCACAGCAGCTCTCAATCAGCTCCTTTGTTGAACCTGTACAAAACACACACAGCAAATATTTGGAGTGGAATGTATCATGTTTGGCTCTGCTTTCTTAGTTGAGAAGATATTTTAAATAACAATTGGTCAGGATTTTTATACATTTCATGCGATCATATGCAAAACAGTTTCTTTTTAAAATATCAAAGAATTATATGGTATTAGAAAGGAAAGGAGAGCTCTCGGAAAGTGGCTGTCCGCTCACTGACTCTATTTGAGTCAAAAGAATTTGGCCTTAATCAACCTTTGTGTATCCAAGTTCAAGCCAGACTGTACTCAGCTGTGTCCTTACAGGGCAGAAATCCAAGTTATTTTAAATAGAAACTTGCATTCAATCTTATGTAGAAGTGTATCATTAATACTGTTTGCACTAAAATCCACTGGACTGGATTTTAATCTGCAGTTTCACATTGGTGTAGCCCTTCTCGCTGCAGAAGAGTAACTTGGCAAATGGCCATTATCATAACATAATTCTTAACATTCTGGAACTGTACGTATGCTACTGCAAGAGATTTTTTAGTAGTATGTGATGTGCTTAATTATACCTTGTAAATTAATTCTACTAGTGGCAGATATGGAATCACTAGCCCTCTGCTCCAGAAACAAAACAAATGACAGAGACAACACTGATATCAGTAGTACCTTAGTGGACTCGATCATCTGTCTACTCATGTCTTTCAGTATAGCATTGCAGAAACAAGAAAGAGTTTTAAATAGAAGACATAACTGCTCTGTAGACAACCCAATCTCTGGCACATTCAAAAAAATAAACTATAAAATATTGTTTGGCCAGCTCCAACCCAGAACACATGGCCCCACTTCCCATCTACCAGATCCCAAACTTTCGGAGCAGTTCACAGCTATCAGGCAAGAATACAGTTGATTCCTTTCAGAGAGACAGGAGCCATGCTATAAATGCTTCACGGCTGTGATTTCACAGTATTGATATACATGTCGGCACACATAATAAAGACAGTGCTTCAGACTCTGAGGCAGTGGCACCGTGCTGATGAGTTGGAGCAGTGCCTGCTCTCTTCCATCTGAAGTGCTCCAGTTCTTTGAAAATCCATTTATATGGAGATAAGGAACATTTTGTGCATGTTATTAATCCTTCCAGGCCTGTGTCTGGCATGGATTGCTACCATGAAGGGGAACCAAGACAAAAGCACCTTGAAGCTGTGCCTCGAGATGTAGGGGATGTGTGGACGCAATGGATCTTGCACAGCTCCACATCACTCCCTGACCAACACCCAGGAACCCACGCTGTGCAAGAATGTGATTCCAAGGTCATCTCTCAACCTCTTTTTAAGTAAATCTCTCCCAGATCAGTTCTGCCTACAGCGGCGGGGCAGGCCTCTTTCTTTACAAGCGTTTTGGGAAAAATACCCCTGCTACAGACCGGCACTGCTGAAGGTATTCTGCTCTCTGATCTACTCACCAGCAAAACTAAAGATGTGGAAAACAGCCTCAACTAGACTGGCCTTGCTCGATGCTGGTCTTATTAGGGAATTAGGGAACTGCATTCAGGTTCACAGAACATCCCTGCTGCTATCAATTTTATCAGAGAATCCCCCCCTCCATGTTAGATGGCAACCTCTCCAATAGGCCAGATTTATTGAAATTAGCCAAATCCTCTCTTTTGTCTGCATTTGGTATGTTGTACCAAACCATACACACACACACACACACACACATATATATATATATATTTAAATCTAACACAACTATACATGTTTGCTGAACTGGTGACAATTCAAAACATCTGGGTATCCATGGTGCTCTGCTCAGAAAGAACAGACAGCCTACACTGCCAGAACATTTCTGCTGTCACATTCATAGCTATTATTCTGTTTCAGACAACAACAGAATTTTATGCATAATCTTATAGAGCTAAATGGTCACTGGATATCAAGATTAAGGAGTTTAAATGCTGTGCTATCTTCAACGTTAAAAAATTCTGTAAATAATAGAAACCTCCACAATGAAAAATTATTCCTTTGTAGTTGCTGCAGTTAAGCTAGAAGACAATATCGTATTTTGGAAACTGTAAAGTTGTCATCATTAGCATGGCTTGCTTTAGAAAAAACAACTACAAAAATTAAATACATATTCAAATATGGTGCTTGCTATCATGACATAACTGTTTATGAGAAAACCACTTTAGGAAACTGTATCTAAAGGGAAAAAAATGAGACGGAAAAAGAAAGAATGCATGTTGTATTACTGACTGAGGTCTGCTGGGAGAAGAATGAGCAAGTTACATTTCCTTCAGCATACTTTAATGTCCATGGGGTTCATTTTGCATACACTGTAGCTGGGCTCTAACAACCCTGAGCACAACAGAGCAGAGCAGCTCTGAGCACTCCAGTTGCCAGCTGGAGCCCCTTGTGGGACGGTCTCACCATATATATGCCCATGCCATGGCACCAAGGATGGGCAGGATGAGAGGCGTTCAGGGCTGAACCTGAGCTGCCTGGGGAGGTGAGGGGGCCCTGCATGGCTGCTGCCTGGCACTCTGCTCCTGTTGCTCCTTCCAACAAGGAGTCCACTAGTGGGCAGACGGGATTAGGGTAAAAATATTTCAACTTTTTTATCACAGTTTCCAATGAGAAGGGAAAACAGTCCATGGAAAATAACTTTTTGTCACTAACTCCAATGGATGGAACAGCAGCAATCTCATGGCTCAAAGCAGCAAACCTTGTGCCACGTATCAACCAACCCTTCTGTGCCTTTGGTATGTTTTGACATTGAATTAACCAACAGAAACTCCAGAAAAGCAGAATCAGTTTTGACAGTGGACAACAAGAGACAGGTTTGTGATTTCAGGAAAAAGAAACTGTGTTTTTTGTGCCCACAAACCCCAATCATGACATTTATGTTTACAAGGAGAAGTGAAGAGGCACGAAAAAATTCATGTGCACAGCACAGCATGCAGATAGATACTGAGTCTTGAGGGGGAAAGGAGGCTGTACCTCACATTTTGTAAGTTTTATCTTGTTTTCCTGAAGGCTTACGGGGAGAGACAACCCAAAGCAGTCTCAGTGCTGCCCTTAAAAATATACTTGAGTCTTGAAAGCTGTGTTACGTGTAGAAGTTGCTATGTGACATGAGAAGGATGATATCTGCACTCAAAGTAGGCAGAAAATACAGCTGGTACCAGATAATTACAAAACATTACTACTAAACAGTTTTTCAACACAGTTTTAATTCAGTCCCTGGTGGAAACATCGTTAATTTGACCAAGTGTTGAACCACATTCACAGCTACAGTGTTGCCAGTTTTAGAACACAGCAGAATTTACTAATCTATACTGCAGTATTCGACTTGATTTATAATTCAAATAAAAATGAGCTACTCATTCTTCACTAAAGATTCAATATCAGATTGCCTCATTGAAGTGCCATACTATTAAGCAGTCATATTTACAAAATATATTGCCTTTTGTTATGATCTTGCAAATAATTAAATCAAGAATGCAGTTATAATAGAATGAACAAGCTATTACTTTTCATCTCAATCAAGAATCTAAAAAACTGAATAATTCATAATAGGCCTTGCAGTCATTAGCATGGATTTATGAGATTTTGATTGTACATTAGCAAGAAGAAATATATACAACTAGATACATGCACAAGACTGCAGATCATGTACACTGGTTGGAAACTTAAAGCTAAATGTATAACGGACTTAAAAACATTTAGAAGTTCAATGGGTGCTTTGTTTATTAGGGGCTTTCATGATTTAGAAGTAAATCTGCATCTCTCATGCAAAGCAAATTCATTTGAGAAGATCATAATCTGAGTACTTGCTATACTGCACGCATCTTCACTACTTCACAAAGTCATTTAAGAAGATACCTTACAACAGATAATTTACTATTTATGAATTTCTTCGCTGGAAAAAAACCTGATTTATTTCGGGCCATACTGCGACATGGCATCACATCTCCTCGCTTGTTTTCAATTTACTAACTTATCTTCTACAATTATCATTCTACATCACTCTGAAGATATGAAACTAAAGCGCATTTTGGCCGAATCTCAAAACATTGTGTATTGCCTTTCAGAGACATTTATAATTTTAATGCAAATATTTACAGAAACATTTCTCCCTCCAGAGAATTTTCACTCATCCATCTCTGTGTCTTAAAATGTCAAGCTGTCCCAGACCCCAGCCCCAACTCGATAAGCAGTGGGACGGTTTCCTACTGACCTGGGATCATATTAAGTTTTTCCATAACCACACAGCTTTCATGTGCTGCTTCCAAGGAAGCACATCTTTTCTCTAGAAAAATCTGATGTGTGCTTTAAGATGTTTCACTGAAGCTCAAACATTACACTGAGCAAAACACACAGTTAACGGTTACTAGATTATTTTTTCCCTGCACAGTGAACCATAAATTTGTTAGAACAGTAAAGCAGACAAAAGGGATTTTCAAGAGACACCCTCCACCAAATTTTATTCCTCAGTATTCACAAACTGTGCTTCACAAATTGTGAAACATCAGCCAGCTGTATGGCTGATCAAGGAGGAAAGGAATATTTCAGCTTTTTTTTCCCAGAGCTTTTTAACATTAAATCAAAGTTTCTCTGATTTCAGCTTCACCTGAATTTCCCCTCAGAACATTAATGCAATTTAACACCTCTGATTTCATTACTCTTCCATTCTCACTTGGGTTTTTGCAGAACATTTGCACCAATGAATAACTCCAGTCATGCAGATACCCATTCTTTCAGCAAATGCATAGGCTCACTGGCTGAGCTATTATTACATTCTTATCTGCCATTCCCCTGCTTAAAATGGTGGGGTTTTTTCCATCTATTCAGTGGGTCTGCTACTTTTCTGCAGGACAGATGAACCTTCATAGCTTTTCCTCACAGACGTGGGCACAGAGCACTGGCAGTCACACCAACCAATTCATCCGTCACTCCACTCAAGAGCAGCAAATGCGTTACATTTTGGCTTTAAGCTTTAACATTACCCAGATTCCATTTATTTAAAATAAGCAATGATTTCCCTCCCTACTAAAAATAACTCTAGGAACCATAACACATTAAAGATCCTTAGATAATAATTTTCATCTACAGAGAGATTCATATAAGCATACATAGTGCAGGGGCTTGGGTACATCCATTTGATCCAAGACATAGCTCAAATTCAATACTAACACTGTTCACAAATAAAGTTTTCTGTTACATAAAGTCACTGCACCGTGTTCCAGATGAAACACACATCTCTGGGACAAGCAGCATTTCGGGGGCTGAGCCCTGACCCTAAGCAGCTTTTTCCTTAATGCTGGCTTTAATTATGCTGTTAATTGCTGAACTCAGGTATTCACATGCGAAAGAGGCAACAATCATAACTGAACTGAGTGCTTTTTCTTATGATGAAGCGTGCTAAACAATCTTTCTTAAAATTATGGTACTTACACTTTTGGGAAAATAAAAACAACAAAAAAAGCAATCAGAAATCAGACAAACAAGAAACAAATGAAAAAAGGAAATTAGTTTGTGCACTAAGATTAATTTTGATGTAGAGCCTTCCTGAAAATAAGGCACTCAATTAGAACATGTCTTCATTTTGAAGGACCTCATTGCTCATCCAGACGGGAAGCTGACAACCGTGACTCTCAAGTTGGAAAGACATATTGAAAAAGCAACTGCACAAACTGCCCAATGCAGAGAGGGCATAAATCAGCCCCCAGCCACACCACCTGCATGGCAGCCTGCTGCAGGCCACTGTAATGGGCTGGCTGCTCAGCACAGGCAGCAGGCCTGCCCTGAGATACCCATGATCTTCCAAGAGGCAAGGCGTGAAGGCTGGCTCCCAATTCACTAGAGTACAGTACCAGCATTTTTTAACATCTTTAAGGAGAGCTATTATTTGGTATAAAAGCTCATCAGGTGGGACAGATCACCCCTAATCATCTTTGCTCACCAGAAATGAGCGGAGAAAGAAACGAAATATCACTGGCTCAGAAGAGGAGTGGTTTCCACCACTTTTATTTCAGCACACGTGGCTGAGGAGGGGATCAAAGCACAGTGCTGCTTTTCCTGCCTAGCCCATGCACAGGACTTGCTTCCCCCCTCATTGTTAAAAAATAAAAGAAAAAAAGTGTCAAGATTCTT
The DNA here is from genome assembly GCF_038088225.1 of Cyrtonyx montezumae. Lineage (NCBI taxonomy): Eukaryota > Metazoa > Chordata > Aves > Galliformes > Odontophoridae > Cyrtonyx > Cyrtonyx montezumae. The sequence continues at coordinate 7,583,760 of NW_027072067.1, forward strand.
TAGCTTGATGTCTATCTTCCCTTTTGCATCTATAGACCTGTACATACATATCACAAGAATTATTTGCTTGCACTGGAGAAATGAGGCATTTTATTTCCTTATCAAATAGTTTTCTGAGAACATAAAGCCATATATTATGGCAAATAACGAAGAACTTCAGACAACAATTAACTTTAAGCAGTTTTTCAAATACTGAAAAATACCTGTTTGCAGTGGGACTTTTATCTCCTCCAACTTCTTTCTCATTTAAACACTTAATAAATAAAAAATGTACTCTAGCTTTACCTTCTAATAGGTTGTCATTTCTTATCTTATCGATAGTTAGAGAGACTTTATTAAATTCCCTCACTGAATTTCACCATTTGGTTGTGCAGTATAACACGTTCTCTTGATTTATCTAAGACATTTTAATGAGTAAAGGTAAAGTGGATAAGAACTTTTATCTTGGCAAAAATAGGGGAGGAGTGAAGGGTGACAACACAGCCCCAAATCCAACTGCTTTCACTTGAAACTAAACTATCGCTTACATCATGAGGACTGGTTAAGCTTTCTCCAGGACCCATTCCCAGATACATTAGTTTATGGTTCATTCTGCACAGGTTACTGCAGGCTCCTCAATGTGACTCAGTGTTCAGAAGCATACTTGACCCTAAATCTTACTGAAATGAAAGTTGTTCTTGAGTGTTTCCATGACCAAACCCTCAGTTTGCTCATTGCTGGGGAGGAGGTCTAACCCACCTGCACTCATTAGGCTTTTAGGCTCCTCTCACTGCAAATAACGAATAAAGCAGATTGCAAGAAAAACATAGGCTGAGCTGAGAGTTCAACTCACATCTCATGGCTTCAGTCTAGTACCTAATCCCCCTCTCCTCTTTTCTATCACCCTCTTCCACTCCTACTGGGCTCAATTTGCCATCCCATCACCATAGTAATGCAACAGATGCCCATCACACTTGCAGTAACCTACCTTCATTTTAAACTTCATAACAGCAAAGCATTTTTCTGCTTTTTCCTACTTCCTCTTCAGTCACTTGTGTCTCTTTAGAAATCCTTCCTACCATCCACCCATGTTCTTATTATGTTGCCTTCACTCCTAGGGAGGCATCTGCTTTCCATTTCAATCTGAAAATGCTCTTTCCTACATTATTCTTTTTTCATAAATTCCTTATGCTGGTTTGCTTGGCAAAATACGAAGAGTTGTGTCTGCCCAAAGGCACAATGAAAAACTGGATAAAACAAACTGAATGTTCTCATTTTACTATGCACTGTACAATACAGACATACATCAACATAACCTCAGCCAGGATTGTTTGGCAGATTTTGTTCAAAGTGTGAATGAATAGCAACCTTATATTCCCTCTGGCTTTAGTTCTGGATAATCCTTGTAAGTAAAAACTTGCATTACCTGTGCCAGAGGTCAGATAATTTAGACTATGTTTGGTCTTTAATGTTTCCATGACAGCACCCTTTATTAGCTCCAGCTTGAAAGGGGGGAGGGTGTCCAAAAAACTCAGCTACATACATTCTTGGACCTTTCTTCATCAGCCAAAAACTTTATCAATTTCTCTTTCTGCCTTCAAAAATTTGACTTATTTGAATCATCCCTTCTGTCAATGAATTTAAAGTGCAACAGTTCATACACAATCATCTTTCAATTAGCTACTATAATAACTCAAAGGAGGCATAATGTTTCTTGCCCTTCAGCATAGCCTTGTCTGTATTTACCTCCTCAACATTTTTTCTCCAGATATTTCAGAGTATATTTATGCTGTCTATTAGCTTTCAAAAGAGCTGGGGCTATGGAAAGCCTGGTTCCCATTATTCTTGCAATTCCTGTCTAGAGAATTTTATCTTGGGGTAGGGCGTGCTCTTTGCATGTTTCTTTTTGTGGCGAGTCAGGCTCCTTTCTTCAAAGCCAGCATTTCCACCAGCTCTACTAAAATTTAAGGTTAAAATTAAGAGGTGTAGGACTAATCAGGTGATGCAGTCAGGGACAGACAGCCGGAGCACTTGGGAAACTTGGGTAGGATCACTCAATCTGCTGCAACTCAAGCACTTAGTAACAAAAGCACTTTCAAACGTGTTCTTAGTTACAAACTGACCTGAGGTTGTAATGGTAAATAAATTACAGGAAAAAAAAAAAAGTCCCTTATTTTTTTTTAATAATAAAAAAAATTAAAAAGCAAAAAAAAAAAAAAAAGGAAATGGATGTCAGGTTATGTACTCCCTACTTCTGCATGTTAAAATCATTTATTTCACCAAGCAACAATTAAAAACCCCACACTGGGCTTGTAGGGACAGCCATCTATCAAGGCATGTTGAAGCATGAATATCTGAGAGTGTTAACAGCAAAAAAGGTCTGGGACCTATGTACTTGGAACACTGGTCAAAGACAAACCACACTACTTTGCAGTTCTGAAGTTCAGTTCCCTGAAAGTACCTGCAAAATTTAATCTCAAAGAGCTATGGCACAAGAGAACTCATTCAGAAGAGCCACATGAAGCCAAGCCCACATTCACTCATCTGTGTTGCAGTTGTATGCTGTCAGATAGTATTGTTTAGGAAAACAAGCAAACAAACACCACAAGCAGATAACCACTGCTTTATCTGCTTTCATCAGCACAACTGCACACAGCACTGAGCAGGCACTGAGCTGCACTGCAGGAGCCTGTGCACAAATTGTTCACCAAAAGCACTCTTGAACTATTTTGTGGAAAAATGGCCAAAATGTTCTCTCTTTATAACCAGCTCATGCAAAGAAGAAAAAAAAAGTGAAATCTATCATAGAAGCCATTCACTGTGAATTGAATGCTCATCTCTATTAAGAACAACACTGAAACAAACTGGGAAGATGCACTCACTGATTCATCACCAGCTGCTGGTGTCAGCTCATTTTCTCTGCTACGTTTTTCAATACAACTTTGAAAGTAACTTAATAAAGTACATTAACAGCAGACGCAGCAGGCCCAGCCAAGCAGCCTTGTACACCTTGAGAAGGTTAGAAACAGTGAGATTACATGTTTCAGGAGCCTGCCTGCTTCCTGTGAAACACGTGCCCTCCATCTCTCTCCTGGAACACGGCTGAGGATTGCTCACCAAAAACTTCAGAACGTAGGAGTAAGGAAACCACTGAGTTTCTAATTAGTGCATAGGGATGCTTGAACTGAGCAGAAGAGTTGTTGTAGGGCTCCAGCCTTCCTTATTTGGGTATCCTACCGTACTCCTTGCTAGTCCTTGTCAGGTTAATAATTATAAATTAGATTGTTTATTTATTTTATGGTGTTCTGAAGAGCTCTCTCATTTCCTCTGGCTTTTCTTTATGAAGTTCTGCAATCAGTGTTTGTGCAAGAATTTCAGCAATAATGATAGCAGCCCAGGGCATTTCCTGGATTAATGATGGGCTGGAAGAGCTGATGGCCCATGGTTCTGCCTTGATCCATTAACCCCAAGGAGGTTTAAATTCTCCAGGAAGCACCCTGTGCCAGAGCGGTTATTGCAATGGAAATTCAGCAGGATATTTCAGTCAACAACATAACAAACTTCCTTTTATCCCTCACAAAAGGTAGGAGGAAATATTAATTTGGATGGGTGAATAATGATGTTTGGAATCTTTTAGGGGAATTCAGTTTTTCTTTTGCCATGCAATATCCATCAGAATCAAGATTTGTAGAAATTAAAGACTTGGGATTTTCAAGCTGTAATTAAAGCACCTTGTTTAATATTGCTATTATGGTTTTACACAGGAGGCACTTACTGACTCATTTTGCCCATCTCCAGCCTAAGCTAGCTATTCTCCTTCATGTAGTAGACCTTTGTGTCCCCACTGGACTCTTTGGCCACCACATACCTAAAGAAATGTAATTACACAGAGTTTTAACTCCTTCTTGTCAAAAAGTAACGCCACTCAGATCACACACAAAACACACATTTTTTGTTTCACCTGCATTTTGCTGATTAAAATGAGCAATTCTTGCTTCTTTGTGCTCATCAAGAAAAAAAGATACTACTGTATATTTGCAAGCACTGTTCCTAAAGTCACCTTGAAATAAGGTCACTATTACTGCAAGTTATGGCAAAGGTGGATGTTTTCACTTAACTCCATAGGGTTTTGACCAGTACCCATGGCAGGATACAGGTCCCAAATGCTCTTTATTAAAAGGAGAGCACGAAGCCCTTGAATATGCAGAATAATCGTAAGCATGCCTATTTTATAGCAATTCCTTAGTTCCATGGCACTGATAAAGCTTATCCACATGGTGAATTGAAGCCCTTTGCTGACTGAAGTCCTGTACAAGGCACAGTGGGAACAAGTATGACAGTGCTTCCTACAGGGAACATTCAACAAGTTAACATCTGTCCCTTTCAAAGCATGAAATAATCATAAGAACACTGTGAATTGATTAGCATTTCATTAGCTGACAGCTTCTATCTGTCTCTCCATAAACTATTTCTTCAGCAGACTCAGCATTTTATGGATTTTGTAAGCTGTAGAGATAGCTGCAATACTTTTCCTTCTCAAGATTTTCCATGCACGTCAATTTAAACAACCACAAACACAGCTGGAAAGGCTCTAGCTTGGCCACACGGTCAGCACAGAACTGAGATTCTGTCCAGCCCAGCAGGGCTGGGTGCTGCAGCAGCACTGGGGCAGGCTCTGCACTCTGCACACAACACCTGAGATGGCTGCAAGTTAATTCTCAGCTGGAACTCCTTCTCCTGCAATGGATTCTGGCTACACTTTCTACTTGGAAACTATAGAGTGCAGCCAATTTTAAAAGAATTTACATTCCTTAACATACTTTACTTTGGATCCAGAGATGAAGAGAGAGAAAAGGGACTGACTTGTGAAGAGCTCTGTGATTTAAATGTGTTTTGGAACATTCAGGATAAGATGACAAATTCTAATGAAGGGTGGAGGAGTCTCCTCATCTCTCTGACAAAAACTCTTCAGAGTTACTGTGAAGGACATCCAAGACAGAGAGAAATAGAGAATATTAAAAAAGGCAGAACTTCATGCCCTGCTTCAGCTATACATTTCCAGAACACTGGGCTTATTGCTTATACACACAAAAGAGTCAAGAGAGTCAAGTGTTCATTTTCCTTCTCTTTTAAAATTCAAACATGAGATAGGAAAGCAACATCTATGTACAGACAGCAATACTTCAGGTCGACAAAGCAGAAGCTAGATAAGGGAGGAGATGATGGAGTACAAAGTAGCTACAAAACAGAGCAGGGAAGTAGTTTAGCCTGCTTAAAGAAGAAATTATAGCTGAATGATAGCATGAAGATGGTTCAATTTTGAAAATTATTGTCCATGTTTCTAGTTTAAGTCAGCCTACTAGTATACAGTAATAGGTGTACAGTCTTAGCTCTGTACCAGAGGCTGCTGGCTATACAATCTATACAAAGCACTTTGTGGTGCTAGAAACCTCTTGTGGGAGCACATAAGAAAGGAACTAAGTGCCTATATACTGAAAGCCAGAAAAATCTGGACATAGCTGCAAATGGAAAATAATTTGCTGAGTCATAATCCAAGAAACTGGGATCCAAGGGGTTGAAACACCAGGCTCTTGGTGGCTAAGAGATTGTGGATCACCACCAAATCGTGCAAGCCCACATAGGTAAGCTGAGTTTGCCAATAGTTGCAAATGGGACGCTGTCCATTTATAGTCTCATGCTGCAAGATGTCGGTGCAGAGTCAAGCTTTGTAATGTTTGCACATGTTTAGATAAAAGATTTTCTCTCACCTCTATGGAGTTCTCAGTGGCCAAATAATTTCTAATGAAAACGAGTACAGTCCTTACATCTTCACTTATTGCCCATTTTGAATGGATGAAGGAAAAACACACTCACAGCCCAATAAAACATAAGTTATATCTTCATGTAATCCATGTAATTACTTCATACAAAGCTCCTTGTATGCTGAGGAGCTACAAGCACGATCATGGTAACTGCTGACATCATTAAAAGCAAGTTACATAGTCTGTCTTCACTCTAAAGGTGGCTCCACAGCCTGAGCTTGGTCTCAAGTGTGTGGTTACCACCTTGACTGTGCTTCAGTCATCCAGCTGCATTACAACCCCTGGAATCAAAGGGATGTATTTATAACCCGCACAGAGACCAAAAAGCACTAGGCGGGTATTTTATTCAGTGCTTTTAGTTCCCGCATCAATACACTTCCTGAAAAACAGATGCTTTAAACAAGGTCAAAGCACCAGAAGACAAGTGAAAGATAAACTCACCCCCTCACATTCTTTTAATAGAATCAGGACACAAGAGAAACGTTTTAGTGCTGAGTTCCTATATGCCATCTAGGCACACTGGCTGTACTATTTATACACACTGACATCATTCTGTGTAAGGGACTATAATGCAGTTTCTTAATTCTGAAGCTGACAACCTGATTTATTTTGTTAGTTATGTACATGAAGGTACACAGCAAAAAACAGCATTTTTACAAACTGCCCCATAGAAGCGGCGCTCTACACATAATAGCAGGTTTCTCAGACATTTTTAAATGATGACTTCTCTCAGAGGCCTAATCTGCTTTTCCTTGCATTTGCCAATTACACCTTTATATGCTGTGTCTGCAATCTCAAATGGATGTGAAATAAAGCTTAAAAGCCAAATACAACACTAGAGAGTATCCAAAGGAAATCCATAGCACTCAGAAGGTACCAGCAGCATTGCCTCATGTTCTCTCCTCATCCTCAGCAGATGCAATGTCTCACTAACTTCTCATCCTCAAAAGGCCTCTGAAGAACCAACCACACCCCGCACATCCCAGATGGGATCCTGGCAGCAGGAAAGGTGGTGAGTTATTGTGGCAAGGACCCTCTTCACCTTCAGAAAATCCCAGGTCACATTAAAACCAAGTAATCTCTAAGCCCAATACCTGACTAACTTGTGTAAGCAGAAATCCTCTCACACAGAGCTGTAACTCAAGTGCTTTAGAACTTCAGAGATTAAATGTGAAGACCTGAACTTCAGAATAGCATTTCTCCTTGTGACAACAGCTGAGATGAGAACTTCTGCACTTAGCACCAGCCGCACTTGACACAATCCAGAGGTTGCTACTGCATGCTGCCCCGTCACTGCAGCCATCGCTGGTACTCTGACCCAGAGCTCAGCAGCAAGCACAGTGGGAGCAATGCGCAGCACAGCACAGGATGGGACAGCATGTTCTTGGCAGTGGCTGGGCACTAGCCAGATCCCTCCCCCAGCAAGGAATGTATCTTTCTTCATCAAGGGAGAGGTTTGGCTTTGAACTTGCTGCTTCTCCTGGTCGACAAGCACTCTTTGTTAGCTGCCAGCTGTTTCCTAACCACTGGAAGACTTGCACACAGTACAAGCCCCAGTCAGGGCTGAGAGGTGGCAAATTGTTCCCCCAACCATACAGTTGGAAATATGGGGTTAAATTTAGACTTCTGGTGTGGATTTGCCCATGTGGGTAAACCTGCCACAGACAGGTGTGGAAGGAAGATGGGATATATATGCCTGTCACAGAGTATTAGCACTCATCTTTAAAGTGTCTGCAAACCAGGAAAACAAACAAACTAAAACCCAGAAATCATTATTACATCAGAGATGCGAAGCTTATAAAACACTGAAGACAAGTGTACCTGTACTGTTTCCAACAAAGGAGCACTCTGGGAGGTCATGACCCAACTAGCTCAAGTTGCATTCTGTTTCAAAGGATTCTCCAGTCCTTTCCTCAGATGAGACAAAAAGCTCTCCGAGGCCTAACGCTGTCCCTGCGACTGATGTTCAGACTGAGGGCACAGGAGAAGGCCATTCCATAGGCACAGCCCAGCCAAAGGCAGGAGCTGCCATGCCAGGGGGAGCCCCAAAGCTCTGAGAGAAGCACCCACTCCTGCTGCATGCCCTTCAGCAGGGTTAGGACCACCAACAGAGTTTACTGGCACGGCTGCTTTTAAGGAGGCGTTGTTTGGTATCTTTGGTACCAAGAAGAAAAAAGCCCCAGCAGTCCAGCTGCAGGAGCAGACACAAGTAACTACAGCACCAGTCTCCTACAACACTAAGTGAGGCCATCTGAGCCCAGCTGGTTTCGTGTAGCTCTTACTCTGGAAGGTTTCTGCATTTCACTACTGGTTTTCATCTCTAAGTTTCTTAGTCTTCTCCCTTTGCTGACTGTACAAACATTTCCTATTTTATTTGATCCTTTTTCCTTATCTCCCTGAAAATGCTAACACTTTTCCCATGCCTTTTTGGAAACTCTACAACAGAAAATAAAATAAAATCTCACCCCTTCCATGTCAGGACCCCAAACAAATAACCACCTAGCAAACCCTCAATTACTGACATTACGTTGATTGGGCACCACACTGCTTACATGATCCATGCATTCCCTCAGCCCTTTGTCACTCTCAAACCCTTTTGCACATTTGCTCCCTGACTCAGCAAAGCTGCCATTTCAGACAGGGCTCCAGCCCTCAGCGTGCTCAAAGTGCTCTTAGCCCTGAGCTCATTCCCAGCCTGGGAATGATCATTGCCTGGGAACAGGCAATCCATCAGGAGCTGTGCCTCTCCCCACTGCCCCGCTGCAGCGATCCTGTGCACAGCCATTACCAACAGATGAAACGAAAGCAGTATGATGCTTACATCAAATCTATACAATTGGAAAATATTTTATTCAGGTGCAGCTGCTCATTGATTTTATATGACTTTCAGTTTCCACTGTGTGCCCATGAACTGACTGGCACTGTGACTGAGTGAATAACATTTCAAGAAGTTGAAAGAACATGGAAAACTGAGTTAACAGCTTTCATGCATTCATAACAACATTAAGATTACTTACATTTGCAGCATATGAAGTATAAAGCAAAACCATCTGACATGGCATGACAATTTGTTATTTAAGGCTAATTACTTTTCTACACCATCATCTGTTAAACTAATAATTAGTGCAACTCTATGCACTCAATTTGCAGATTATAGTTATCCAGTAGAAAGCAATCTCAAACACTGAAAGAAGTGAAAAGAAGCCTTCTGAATACAATTTTGCTTTCTACCTTCCTTGCTCCCTAAAATTTTCCCATGTTACTGTTGCTGAATTGCTTAGGAGTAGGGAAACTTTTGTCTTGCAGCTTTCCTAGGCTTTGTGTCAATTATATCTAAGATAAAAAGCTGAATGATATCAGCTGTCACAGAGAATCAGTGATTTTTAAAAAAAGATTTTACAAACAGCTGTACAATGGGATTGGCACATAAAACAAACAAACAAAAACAACTGCAAACAAGAACAATGAATTGGCATTTATACCTAAAAGATTACATTAATTCCCAAGAGCCAACATCTGGATTCAAGCAATCTCAGCCCAAGAACAGCAAGAGCCCAAATTGCCCAACTCTCTGCCAACAACTTACAGATCCAACACAAACAGTAAGAGTGCCGGCAGGTAAGACTTTCTAAATACCATTTCCATGGAATGGTTCCAAAATACGTCATGATTAAGAAGTCAATTAAATTTGATATTTTTTCTTGACATCCAGTGATATTTGCTAAAAAGAAAGACTTAACATTTTTAACTCCTGAGGTAATATATTCACAATCCAGGCTAGTATAAGGAAACAAGTTATAAGATGAGCTTATGAGCCATACTGCCAGCACCATCCATTCAACTGTTGCAGGAATGCAAGTGATCCAAATCTTGACTAGGCCATGTAAAAAATGATTCCTGATTATAACTACAGTCATAACCCAGCAAGTGCTTAGCCTCTCTCAGGATTTGTTCCCACTGCAATAAGTCCATGTTCTCAGCAACTATTTGTATTTAACTTCTCAGGACGGACTGACCTGACACCATCTAGAACGACTTCCAGCTGAGGATACTTTCCCTTCAAGAAAGCCATAACTTTGAATCCTAGCAGTCTAACCCACAATAATCTCTCCTTATGCATAATCTTGAAAATCTTCTCAGTGCCTTAAGAATGGATTTGTCTGCTAGAATGAGGTATTACTCCCATTCATGAAGTTGGACTTAGCATGGTTGAGGTCATCTCCATTTTGTCTTCATTGCTCACATGACTCTTTCCTCCCTTTGCTATCTCAGTGAAACAAATGGGCCCATCACACACCACACAACAAGCAACTTCATTTTTTGTTTTGTTTTTAGCATCTTAACAAGGTATTTTTCTCTTAATAGAGGCAGGCCTCACTTCCCAGAGCTAGGGCAGCACAACCCCCCCCCACCCCCCCAGTCCTTCTCTCATAAAGAAATGATTATGTAACTTTTTTTTTTTAATGAAAAAAACACATTCATTTTCTTTTTGTAACTGGCAGGATTTAAGGAAACTACGTTATAGGGATCATGATAAAAGATAACGCAGTGAGTGAGGTTAATATCTCCCAGTTCTCCTGGCAAAAGCTCCACTAACAAGAAGGCAAAACATTTAAACCAAACTCCTGCTTCACGTCACTCTCCCAAGCAAAGGCAGCCAGCTCTCATGCCAAAGCCTTTGCTAGAGCCAAGTCACTTTGGCTGCTAAACCAAAGGGAGAGGAGGTGCAGTGTGGCTCCTTCCTGCAAGGTGCCAGCAAATTCCATCAAGTTGGATGAACAGTCAGAACACCTGAGCACTGGGATGACCCCATGACACCCACTGGAAGCCCTGGGCACTGCCCATGTGAGGCAGGGCCCTATTGCTGGTGCACATAACAGCCCCAGAAGCAGAGCCCAGGGAGTAGCTGTGCCTGGAGCAGCCCACATCACTCCTTCCTCTGGGAAGGAGCCAGAAGATCATCCTCTCCAGGCAGAAATTAGCTTTTGAGTAAACCCCACCTCTGCTAACACTGAGGAGTTCATGAAAACTGTGTGCATTGTTCACTTGATTTACTACAACTACGCAATGTGCTCCCAGCTCCCCCGAGCAGTCTTGGCTTGACTAGCTCTAGCTCACAGGTATGAGCATTATAGCAGTTATGATTTATTTACATGGAAGAGAAATAAGTTGCATAGTTGTGAGTTTATTTCAGCAGGCAAAAAAGAAAACCAAACAAATAAACCAAACAACAAAACCAGCGATATGTCTCATTAGATCTACCATACAGCACTTTCTACAACTTAATCTGACTTTAAGAAAAATCTAACAGATGTAGATCTGCTGTGCTGTGCAGTACATGGCTTCTGAATAACACTGCCAAGGACTGTATTTGTGAGTAAGCCATAAATGGAGTAAACTGCAAATCATCTCTGGAAGACTTCTTTTGAAATACCTACCCTCACAAAACTCTGCTTGCACAACCAGTATTCAGGACTAAGAGCGTGTTTAAGTAAAAAATAAATTCTGATATTTTTTAAGCTGGCAGAACTACGTCTTCTCACACAAACAGTATTCAGTGCAGAGACTGCAAGAGGAAAACCACATTTAAGATTCCTCCTCCCACAGAGCCATCTCAGAGCTCTGAAGGAAGACGCGTTTGGGCTGAGCTGGTTTGGCTGATGGACCGGAGACCAAACCCTGGTTCTGCAGAACCCACAGGTGCCTGGTGCTGATTTCCTGCTTGGCGAGCTCAGGCATCCCGCCCCCAGGTGCTGCTTCTACCTCACTTCTCTTCCTTCCTTCCTTCCAGAAAACTTCAGCTGAACTGTTGGAGCATTATGTAAGTCTATTAGTTAACTAGAACTATTTTTATTTCCCCCACACACAGTGTTGCTCATCCTGTTCCAATCACAGCAATCCTGATCAGATAGGATCACAAGACACAAAAATAAAGTACGAATATTCACAGGGCAGGGAACCACGCACAGTTCATTCCAGCTATTTCAGTTCCTTCAGGTATCAAATCTGCAATAAAAGAAATGCCTCTGAAATAAGGTTTCTTCCTCTTCTGTTAGCTAATAGAGGTATTTAAAATTAAACTCCTTTAAAATCAAAGAAGCTGCCACAGCTGCCTGCTACCTAGCCTAGAGATAACAAACCCATCACATCTGTGAAAACACAGACATGAAGTGACAGACTGAAGTTTTAGAGTGATAGAGAAACCCACTCATCTTCTCATTAAAAGACAATTCAAAAATAAATTTCTCATCTTGTTGAATCAAATTACTAGCAAACAGTCGTTAATGCCACTAAATAAATCTTGCAGCCTCAGACTCCTTAATTTCTTGATTGCATATGTAATACATACCAGGAGCCTGAGGTAATACAATAAGCAAGGGGACTGAATCATTTCTTGGCTATACAAAGAGGAGATAATTTAAAAATGTTCGTAATTTTAACAGACTGACAGCTGAGGTAACCACCTCAAGTGACAGCTCTATCTCAAGAGCTGTCTGAGGCATTGGCACTGTGCCACAGCTCCTCATTCACGGAGGGAACGCTGTTATCAGCATGCAGCTTTACTACTTGGATTTCTCATCAGTATGGAAACTAAACCTTTACCCAGCACATGAAACTTAAATACCTGCCAACAATACGAAGAGTGGGAAGGTCAGTTAAAACTAAAGATCTTCCACAGAGAATCACACCAATATATAGCCCAGGAGTCACCTTGCTATACAACTAACAAGAGCACAACTCCAAAGAGCACAACTGCAGTGCAATTCAGAGTGCTTAACTCAAGCAGCAAAGGCCCAACAAACCAAAACAAATCATTTATTCCTATTTAACCTACGATTTCCTTAAAACTTATTTAAATTTGAAAGCGCAGCCATCACTGCTAGTCACTTGTACGCTGGAAGGAGAATGAAGTCCTCAGCAAGGCATACATTCTCACAGCACAACAGCATTGAGAGGGGAGGCTGATGATAAAGAAGCTGAGTCAGATTGGGAATAGACATCTTGAGAGCATCTGCAAAGTAGAATGGACAAGATCTCTGCTGTGATGAGTCACCAGAGATATGCAGGAAATGAGGATCACTCAAAACAGGAACAATTATCACAGCAACATCATGTTGCTTAATGGGAAATTAATGTTTTATTCAAGCAGTATTTGCTAGATGCAATTCCTTGAATCCAGCAAGTCTAGAATTCCAGCTCCACCTTTAAGGCTTCAGTCTGGATTTCTGCTCCAGTATGATCTCCCAAAGATGCACAAGCTCACAAACAACAGACTGTGCCTCTTGACAAGCAGAAAAGCTGTGCAATATAAACTGAATGTATCATACACAACTTATACAGTTTCGCTGTGGGTTTGTTGTTTTCTGGTTTTTTCCTATATAAATAGAAGCAAATGTATGTTATAAAAGATTAAAAAAAAAAAAAAGTGCTTGAAGTCTTCCACAGAGTTTGAGAAAGATCAGGCCACAAAGAACACTCAGCTCCAGTCTTATCCACAAATGTAAACAATTCAAGGGGGTTGGTTGTTGTCCACAGCCTGCAAGTAATTAAGTACTAATTTTCTACCACCTACTGAGCAAGAAATTGGAGAGGAAATATGACACAGAGTTAAGCATGCACTTTTTAGGCCAGGCTCAGCTGATGTCTTCTGTGCATATCCAGCATCTTCACCAGACTGGTACTGATTTGCCCTCCCATCTAAAAATGAACAGATGGAACTAGAAATCTCCAAAGGCAGAACCACAGACTTTTATCTCAAAGTGAGAGATTTCTAGTGCAAACTACAGTAAGTTGTCCTGATACTTCCAGTGCCACCCACAAAGCAGGAAGATAGCATGAAATACTTCCATTCCCTTGAGTGGGACTCATTTGCAATAGCCAAATCCTTGAAAAGACCTTCATCTCATTTCACCAAAACTGGTTTGTGTTTCCACTTTACTTGCAGATTCTTTTTCACTGAAAGAAGATGAAAGGCTTAGAGGCCTTATCTGTAATTAGACACACATTTACCACACATTCCTGGGACAAATACACTGAATTTACCTTAATGGGATGCTTTTATCTATCTGAACTACTTTAAATTTGCTACTGCTTTGTTGCACAGTAACATCTGAAAAATAAAAATCAAATCCGTTCCCAGCAGAGCAGTGTTATGGCATTTTTCTGAGCTTTCCCCATTTCCTGGGGCGAGAAAAAAGAGGAAAACGTTAGAAGCTTGAAGGATTTTTCCCTTTGCAATGTCTGCAGGCCCATGCAAACCCATGCAGGAGCTGCTGAGTGACGTCAAGCACACCCGCGTGCTCTGAATCACCGAGTGTGGCAGTGCGAGCTTCGGCGTGACTCCTCAAACCCACTCAGGTTTCATCACTCAGGTCCAAGTTTTGCTTTGGCGGACAGACTACAAGCTTAGTCCAGACCTCTATTTTCAATTTAGATGAGTAACCATGGCAACCATGATACTATTTTAAACTATTCCTATTTAGCTGCCTCCAGGTTGAAAGTAAAATAGAAAAACGACCAAGCCCACCCTGTCACCCACCCCTCTGACAGCTCATGGTGTGTGACAATGTAGGACACACCTGCCTGCTGATTTACTTACTAAAAACTTTTAACAGTGCTCTGTTTTTCCTCTTCAGTGATTTCTGTGGGTCTGAGCAAGAGAAACGCCTAAATATGGCTTTTATGCTCCCCATTTACCTGGCTCCTCTGCAGGTGCTCTTTGCCACAGCGACCTTCCTATGAATGTGATCTTCAGCTTGAGGATAACCAGGTGCACCACTCGGGGCCCTCAGAAAGGCAGTTTCCCCTCACTCCCAGCCACCACACCAAGCCAGGGACACCCCAGCTGTACAGCTGTATGCTGGAGGAGAGGATGGCATTAACTTATCTCCTCTCTACACATAGGGCACAATGCTTGATAAGCAAATTAGCCACGTGCTAGAATTTCACTGTGTCCTTGTTCTGTGCAGTACTTGCTACGAAAGACAGAAGTTTGTTAAATCCATCAGTTTGCATAACTGGCAATTATGGAAGAAAAATCCAGGCAAGAACACATGCCCTGAAATACAATACCAGGTGAAGCCTGTTTACATAGCCTGTTAGCAAGCTGCAGTTAGAAATGCAGAGCCCCATATGTTGTGTTGGTTTTGCAAACCAGGGCCTACTCTGCATTACTGTGAGGATTTTCTGAGCTTTTGGGCTCAAAAGAGTTACAGAACAAACAGCTTTCTGCATCTCCAGGGATGCCTCGTGCTGCGGCTTGACCTCCAGCTGCCAAACCAATGGGGACCTCTGCAACACTACACTTCTTGGGAACAAGACTGGATTTTCCATGTGTTTGTATCTGAAGTCTTTTCATTCAGCTAGCAAGCATTCCTGCAGCACTGTGCAAACCCACGGGTAACGGTGCCAGTCAAACACTGCTGCTTACAAATGGTAAGTTACGTAAGTGGTGGCAGCAGCTGCCACTGCTACAGAGCTGACCTCTCCATTTGGGACAGCCTGACCCAGGCAACACACTTGAAAGTGCTACAGTGTCAGGAACAGAGGGTTTGTTTTTGTTTTCAAAAGCAAGTACAGTGGACTAAAAGTTGCTCAGCAGTTTGAAAGTCAGTAACTAAGTCTTTCTACCCAGAAATAAGAAAATAAGGCAAACAAGACAAGGGCATTTTCCAGCCTTATCTGAAGCTCTCCAGTACACAGCTGGAAGTCACTCTGCACCTTTTTTAAAAGCATCTGACATCCAATAGAGTTACGTGCAATCCATACACCAGTGCTGGCTGCATTTGCACACTCATCCTGCATGTTGTATAACTTCTGGAATTAACACCAATTTGACATTCTAGGCTCCAGCTCAGCCTGCATCCCTCTGCATGCAGGTACAGCTGTGTCTCCTTCCTCTCTTTACTGGCTGCACATACAGTGCCACCCCAAAGCTGGTCTGCAAGAGCCTGTGTACTGCATCTTCTCCTAATTAAATCAAGATATGACACAGATAAAGCCTCAGCTTCACCCTTTCAGCCCCATGGGAGACAATGCTGATAAACCAGCTCTGTATCACTAGTCCTACCAGAAGGAAGGGCATGAGAGCAGATAACCTGCTTTCCATTCTTAGGAGAATGGCAACACATATCCACAGTACTAAGCATACTGCAGGCTACAGTGCCAGAGATATCAGTGCTCTTAACTCCACGGCTAACTTGCATTTTCCTTGTGCAGCAGCAACACTTGCTCCCTTGTATTCATCATCAGCTTTGGCAGTTTCCAGGTTCTGATGACTCTGGAGCAGATTCAAGCAGCCAAAGAAAATCTCAGCAAGGTGGCAGCAAACAGCCAGCCAAAACAAACAAGGCAGGGCTGGAAAGCCTCTTGACTTCATCTCTGAGAATAGAATCAAGCACCACTTCAGCACTGAGGCCCTCTGGCCTTCCAAGATATGGGCTAATTCCTTTATTTTGTAGCATATATGTATTTTTCTTTCTCAGCATTAAAAAATATAAAATATGGAAGTGTTGTGAATGTTTCTGCACTGGTACAAATGCCTACTTGTGTTGCGACTGCACTGAAGTAGGGCAAGATCTGCTCAACAGTACAACAGTATTCTGACCTAGTATGAAGGCAATACACAAGCACGATCCTCATGCTAATATATTTATGCCATAACACAAGTACTCTGGGCTTATAGAGTGTAATAATGAATTGGTCTGTCTCTAATAATGGAAAAACAGAGCTGCAGTCATATGAAAAACTGACTTTAATCCATATGCTTGCGGTCAGGCACATGATTAACTCCACAGGGTAGTATAGGCTTTTCCACACCAGACATAAAACAAAGCACTGTGAACATCAGTTCTGTTGCACCAGCATGGATGGGAGAAGCCTGTTCATCCATCATCACCAGTGCTTTTGTTCTTAAAGGAACTGGGTTTGTGGTGCCAGACGAGAGGCATGAGCCCCTCCTGCCTGCCGTGAGAAGGTGCCTCACTCGTGACCCCAGTGCCACGTTGTGCTGTGTGCTCTCACTGCTATCGACAGCATCTCCATAAACATCCATTACCCAGACATTCAATTTGGGGAATTTACAAACAAAAAGACAAATGGCTCCAATAATGTATTTGTATAATGATCGTACATTTCATGAGGTATTTGCTTGCTATAAATTAACTGTAAGATCTGGGAGAGGAATTTGAGCCTGACAGGAAATATAACAGACAGAAACAAATAAGGGTTTTTTGCAGCAAAGAAAGCCTTGTGAAGTGAGACCAACTGACTTCGTAAGTGTACACTGTGAAATGTAAAGAAGTCTTCTTTAAAGTGGCTAGTTTGTTCTTAGGATTTCTAACTGTTAACAGTTGCTCTTTACTATTTCACAATGATGTAGGACAGAGTAATACAGCTGAAATGAGCATATACCTTACTGGAAGTAATGGAGTTAATATGGCATTGACAGAATAGGATTTGACCTTCAAAGACTTATATCAAGAAACATTATTGACTCCATTTAGAATCCAAATAAGTAAACTAGGGTCAGATTTCAAGAATGCATAGAACTGCTTCACCATACTACAAAGGGACTTCAGTGCCACCTAATAAAGGTCAGATCCCATAGCCTGTAGTGGTCCAGACAAGCAGCAGTGCAGGTGAAGCATCCCAGCATCCTGCTGCAGACAGCAGCATGCCCTGCCAGGCTTTGCTGGCATGCTGCATGGTCAGCACTCACTTAAGTGAGAACAGCAATGTAGTGCTGAAGGTTAAAGGTGGATCAGTTTCTGGACCAAAGTGTTTAATTCATTTAACCTTCATATTTGAGTGTGAAAATAAATAGTAAACTTAAAAGCTTCCATTGACTTGCATTAGTTGGTTAAATCTATCAAAAACAATTAAAAAATGAGTTGTATAACTCTTTTTCATCTAGGTTAGTCAACTTTCCCCTAATGCCAAGGCAGTGGCAGCCTCTGTCTGTCCCACACTGGATTCCAGGCACACCGCAGCACAAGTCATCTCCTGTTGTCCCTGAAGCCAAGCACAAAGAGGAAAAGCTAAATGCAGCCCTGAGAGCATTGCTGCCCAGGGCCATACCTGGGCAGGGCACAAGTCTGTATTTCAAGAATGTATTATATTTAAAGCACATTAATTTGTTGAATGCAAGAACCCAAACTCCTGAGAACTATGTGCACGATTTTGGAAAGCCTACACATTTATCTCCAATCCCACTTAAAGATGCAAGCAAAAACACAACTGGCTTGTGACTATATTCAATCCAGACCAATTGAAATTAAACATTTATGTAACCTTGTAATGTAAAACAGACTTTGTACCAAACTTCTTTTGATTTCAATGCCATAAGTTAATCTTATCAGCTTTGATTCAGAACTAGTAAAAGTTTTATCATTAATACATGAGACGTTATTTAAGTGTGTGCTATCTTCAACAAAAACAGTTACTCAGAGTAAATCTTGCAAAATCCTTGGCTAGAATACTGTAGTTTTGAACCTGGAAATGAAAACTACTAGTAGTTTCATGAAGCAAACAATTCCAACACAAGGAAACTTAATGCAAATTGCAGAGGAAAATTCTTGGATAAGGGAAAATTATACTAATCCAGAGCAGCTTATAGGCCATAAACAAGATGTTTTATGGAGGTATGTGAAGAACTGCAATTCTGCCTGCTTGTGCATTGCAGAGAAATAGCCACCAACTTGCTAACTCCTTGAGCACGTGCCAAGTGTAAGGCTTTCTATGCCACCAAACAGATAATTAATTGACTCAACATTCTCATCTACAAGTCCTCCTTCTAGTGATTTCTCACAATCATTATTTAAAGAAAAGACTATTTAAGCATCTTTAAAACAAACTCAGAGTTTCTCATTCTGCTTCTCAATGCAAACCAGGACTTGAACCCTATGGAAAGAGTTATAAGAAATGACTTATTTTATATAGTGATCTCTGCTTTCATTAAAGACACATTTCCAGTAACGAACTATGCTTTCTGGGATTTCCTTCCTGTGTGCTATCAACTTGCAGGTTGGGTATTAGGTATAACACATTCTGTTACAAACAGAATGAACAAGAATTGTTTTTTAAGACTTCTTAGGATGATGTCTCAATCAGAACATGAATCCAAGAAATACTTTTGATTCTCCACTTCATACAAGATGTACAATGCTTATCCATTTAATCTGTGCTCAGAAAAGTATTCCAGTAACACATACAACATATTTTAAAATTCAAACAGGAAGTAACAAACATATAGTGAGGGGTGCAAAGACAAGGAACCTGAAGCATCCCCAGAAGTTTTGTTGCAAGAGCTGATTTGTTTTCCTCTCAGTTCTGTTCCCTGCAGGTGAGCCAGCTCTCTAGCAAGTGAGTAACACAAGTGATAACACAAGTGAAAGGGCGTTTCCGTAACCACAAGTCCACAAAAGTTGACTCTTCCAAGCCTACGGGAAGGGAAGGAGGGGACAGGCTGCTAAGGAGGAGGGGGTAAATCCACAATGACGTTCTGTGACGACTAAGAAAAGCATAGAAGGTAAAGATACAGCACAGGTGCTCAACAACATAAGGGAGAAGATGCACATTTCTCTTGAAATTAACTATTTACATAGTGACCTCATACAAAGCAAAGCTCATCCTAAAAGCGTATCTATCGATGAGACATATTCACATGCTCACAACTCAAATTACCTTACTGGAAAGGTGTATAACACTGTAAACAAACCTAACTCTTTTGCAATTCAGGCGGCCAGAGATGCAAGCAGTAACTTGCTGTAGGACTGGTAACAGTAAAAGAGGAGATTTAGGTAAGATGTTGGGAGGATTTTTTTTTACTCAGAGGATGGCAAGCCGCTAGAACAGACTGCCCAGATTGGTTCTGGGTGCCCTGTCCCTGGAAGCATTCAAAGATAGATTGGATGAGGACTTGGGCAGCCTGATCCAGTGGGTGACAACCCTACCCAAGGCGTGGGATTGGAACTGGATGGACTTTACAGTCCCCTCCAACATAAGCCATTCTATGACTCTGTTAATAGTTCTTAAACCCAGAGCAGCTGGAACCATAAATGTTTATTTTAATACTCAGTAGTTCAAAACTACAAATATCTCTGAGCCCTTGTGAATGCAAGCAGCATCCCTGTAGCTCACAAAAGCAATCAACACTCGTGACAAGGAGAAGGAATTATAGTTCCACTTTCTTTTTTTTTTCCTTTCCTTTTTGGTGTCAGAACTGCACCCAGCATGACCAGATTGCCATGGGCAGCTGGACATATCTAACCTCAGCTACATGCACCCTACCTGTGCAACTCATTTACCCCTTGGTCCCCCAAGCTGCTTGCAGCCAGCAGCTCCCTCCCTCTTAATACCCCAGAATTCCCATGTTATAGCCACTGTCTGCCACCTAATGAGGTACTCCATCACCATCAGCAGGGCCCAGTGATGGAGTAAAATGTGAAACTCCATCAGGCAGTGAGCAATTGCAGACTCTCAGGCTTTATAACATCACTGCTTGCAGACCTGTTCCCTGCAATGTGTTTGTAGCAGCAGCTTGGTGCTGCTGGCAGGGCAAAAGGCAAAGGGCTCTGGGGGGTACCACAGCTTCCCCACCCCAAGTACAGGCAGGAAAGGGGCAACATGCAGCAGGGTTTGCTGACCCAAGTGATAGCATGACTGCTATTTCCCCTCTCATACTTGGACTCGATGTTCACACTAGTGCTTTTGGCTAGAGTTCTGGACTTCTTCTGGAGTCATCTCAGACACAGCACAGACAGATTGGAAATAGTCAATAAAACTTAAAACCCACTCACACATAAGGAGATCTTTATAAAATCTCAATTACTGCTGGCTTGTTACCTAAGAATCCCTGAGAGGTAAGAGGTATGGCTTGCTGCGAGGCTTATGGTAATGAAATTACACATCCTTTCATGAGTAAGCATATGCTAGAAAGCTACGTTCCTTTGGCCTACATATTTGAAACTGTTCAAAAGGTTATTGTCTCACAAAATTGGGAACAGAAATCACTTATATTTGCTTCCCTCTAACAAGCTATACTCTGTGTCATTTTTAATACCTCAGTGATTGATTATAGCACCACAAAGACTATTCCAAATAAGTCTCATTTAAATTCTGTTTGTTAAGAGAAGCACTCTCAGATACTTACTAAAAATAAAGAGCAGGTGCCATCACCTGAGAAACCCACTGAGTCCAGGAGTTTTGTCTTTTCAACGGCTTAATTAATTGATACAAGACAACCTCCATCTCCATTACATAGTTTGTCTCCAGCATTTTTAATTTCATAATTTAGATCAAATGCTCTTCCAAACCACAGATGAAGCTAACATCACAAAAGATGGATGATGTCTACCCCTACAAAATAGGTACAGAGAGTGGGTTTCCAAAGATATTTTGATGCCCAGGGGTTTTTAGGTAATAACATGTCATAATAAGTTAGATGCTCAACTCCAGTTGCATTTATATTTCAACATATTGGATTTAAACTGTTTTAGCACCAGAATCCCATGAAGTTAAGGATGCCTGAAAACACTTTCCCATGTCCCCTGTCACTATGGAAAACCTGTCCCAGGCAAACACTCCCTTCTGTGCTCACACACAAAAGGGAGCCCAGCAGCACAGTGAGTGCTCCCTGCTGGAAGTCAAAGCTTCATCCCATTTCACTCTTTCTTCAGACATCCTCTGCAGGTGCCCTCTGTGCCAGCACATATCAAAGGGCATTTCCTCATAATAAAAAAATGCTCCAGCCACCTGAATGAGTAATAGTACTTGTACTGCAGGGAGAAGCGCGCAAGTGTGTCAGTGGATGAAAATCTGACCAAGCCATATCATGGCACCAGGTGCTGAGAAAAAGATTCTGTTCTTCAGGCGAGATTAGCAAGACCTGAAGGAACTTGCAAGTTCATTCCACCTCGTACTGCACATTGTAGCTGCCAGCCATTGCCCCTAGGAGTTCAGAGCCTTATTCGTAAGATCACTCTGAGCAGCTGCTATGTTCACTTCGGGAGAACAGAAGAGAGAGACCCACCTTCTCCAACAGCTCAACTTGCTAGATTGACAGGTACTGGGGTTTGAAAAGGAGAGGCCATGTGACCTGAACTTTTCTTTAAGTTGCTTAGGTTCATACAGATCTGCATACAAGTGACTGCAACAGAGTTTTTAGCAAAGCATAGAGACGAACTTCAGCATACTGCATACAATGCTTATACTTTCACCACTTCACAGACATTCACAACTCTGAGAAAATATCATTAGTTCCTGGATCAGTATGCAGTTACCACTTAGAATATTGTTTAAGAGTTAAGGGCCAAAACAACACTACGAAAGCCTGACACACAAGTACTGTCAACAAGGAGCTCGTGACCTTTGGCTGGTGTCTCCATTCTATTAAAGGGACACATGATGACAGGAACGAGAAGAGTCTGTGGTGACAAAGGCTTGGGCTGAAGCTCGTGAGGGGGATTCTTGCAAAAAATAAAATAAATTAAAAAGCAAAAAGAATGCACCGAACTCAGAGCTTTGCAAATCACGTGGAAGCCTTGCCAGTTGGAAAGTCAGCAGCAGTGGCCTGACCTGCAGCAGCTCCTGAAACACACACAGGCGAGGAGCAGTCGTGCAGCCACTTGTCCGGAGAGATCATCTAGGCACAAACACAAAACCATCAACACTGACCCAGAAAGTGTGCCCCTGGCTAGGGCAAGTCTGGATACTCACAATTCAGCTGCTGCTGACATGCCCAGGCTGGCAGATTAGGTTAGCTCCTGATTTGCGCTCAAATTCTTTAAGAGGGACTGCTCAGAGCACTTCACATGGGCCCAGTGGTGCACCCACTGAAAGCAAGAGCTCAGTCACATCTGGCAATGTAGCACCTAGAGATTTGATACCTTTGGCTACTGCTTATTCTAAAAGTCTGCAAACACTGCGAATGTGCTCCTTAATGTGGCCAAGGCAGGGTTTGGTTTACCCTCATGCCCTGCATTTACAGCCCATTGCCACAAGCTACCAGTCTCAATAACATAGGAAGTAGTAAAAGAAAGCAAGGGGAAGGGGCCAGGAAGAGAAGCCTCCTGATACACAGTGGCATGCAGATACCTAGTAAGGTCAAAATGACATTTTGGACAGAACAGCTAAATCTATTTTTTTGTTTTTCTCTTTAAATGCTTCTCTATTTCATTGAATTTTCACCCCTCTCTTTCTTTAAGTACCCCTATCTGCCTTACACTCATTCATGCTATCTTCCTCCATTATCTCTCTCAGAGCTGTGCCTACCCAAGAGACAGATGAACACTCGCCTGGGGCTGTAGCTCAGTCCGATTCATATTGTTGGCCTGGGGGCTTTTTCTCCCTACATCCCATTCTGCCCAGGTTTATTTTTATTCTGCAGTTATCTTAATTTGAGGGCTCAGAGCTGATTTCTTCCTGCCACAGAGAGAGCTGGGATGAAGTACACAGTACAGATTTAAGCCTGAGGTAGTTCAAGAAAACATGAACGAACACATCACCTAATATTTAAAAACACAAAATAATTGCAATTTGTCATTGTGTTTTCACTCGCAGTATTTCCCAGCTTCCACTGCCTTTTACAGTAGCAGCAGGACAGAGGGGGTTGGTGTGCTCAGGGAAGCCCTCCATGCAGGCCTGCTCTATGGATCTCCTGTTCCCCACCTGTCCTCAGTTACTAAATTCAAAGTCTTTCTTCATGAGCCTCAGCCCCTGACCAAACACACAGCAGATGAGATGGCTGAAATCCTACCTACATCCTCAGGAGTTGCACGAGAGCCTCCCAGTGCCTCCTTCCTGATCAGGATTCACTTGCAATAAGTGCTATTTTCCAATCCACTGATCTCGTCTCACAAATTTACTTCAGTTGGAGAGCAATTATCCTTATCTCTGAAAATGACCATGATAAACTCATCCACAACTGGTGATTTTTTTTAAAGTGGAAAAATACCTCTATTCTGAAACACACGACTCCAGCTAGACACAAATTGCTATTCAGGCTGCCAAAAGCAGAACACAAATCATAAAGCATTCACAATGAGGCTGCTCACTACCTGAGCTACATTTATCCAAGGAACAGCACTCCATTGGCAGTGCACGGGGAAATGGAAACAAGTAGGAAAAAAATAATAAAACTTGACAGTAATATCTTTAAATATGTTTTATTAAGCCCTCCCCTGTTCAGGGCATTTTTATTATGAGGAAATAGGAAATACAGAAATTAAAACTCCCTCTGTTGCTCCTGCAGTAAATGACAGGATAAGATCAATGTTTGGAAAGTGCATGTATAAAGACTACAGTCTCCATCAATCTCATCCTTTCCCTTGGTAACAGTATTTAATTCACACTTTCTCAGCTGAGTAATTACCTCTACTTTACACTTACTATTCCTTTAGGAGTGGATTAATTAGCATTTGCCACAGCAGCTTCAGTAGGTCTGCGCATGGCTGGAGAACTCCTTAGTCTACAACTAGGATCCATGACAAGTGCACTCAGAGAGAAGACAGAAGTGTTTCCACAGCAGAGTGGTATGGGCTACCACAGAGCAGAGGATGGTGAACCTCTGTGCAGCAGCAGCCACCAGCCAGGACAGGAACCATCTAGTGGGCCCAGCTCCCCAGAGCCAGCTGTGTCCCCATGGGCTTGCTGCAGGGCCACTTAGGGATGACAGTGGCAGTGCCCACTCCCTCCCTTGGGATAGTGAGCACTGAGCTGCCCCAGGTAGCTATGGGGCCCAACCCCATGCAGCACCCAGATAATGAGCAAAACTGCTGCTTGAAGAAAGCAAAGAGCAGCTTTTCAGTGTCTAGAGGGGGGCTATAGGAAAGAAGGGGACAGACCCTTTAGCAGGGTTTGCTGTGATAGAACAAGGAGAAATGGTTTCAAACAAAGGAGAGGAAATTTAGATTGGATAAGGAAGAAGTTTTTTGCACTAAGGGTGGTGAGGCACTGGCACAAGTTGCCTGGAGAGGCAGTGGTGCCCTGTCCTGGAGACACTATGGGTCAGGCTGGAGCAGCCCTGATGGAGCATGTAGGTGTCCCTACTTGGTGCAGTGGACCATATGGCCTTTAAGAATCCCTTCCAACTCAAACAATTCTATGATTCTAAAACAGGAGTGAGGAAGAAATCCTAAAGAAATGGCAGCTCACTGGAGAACTCGAGTGACGATGCTAAATAGATTGCTTTGGCTGGCAGCAGTGAAATGCAGTGCTATAGCACATCTCACAGTACACACCTGTGTCTGACAGCAGCCTTTGGAGACATGGCCCAGTCCAGACCCCACAGCCTCCAGCTGACGTGCAGATGGATAATGAAGCACAAAAGGAGAATGAGCATCAAAAGGCAAAATTAATCTGCTGTTTCTACGATACGATTACCTATGAGACAGCAGAGACTTGGGAGATGTGGGAGATGAAAGTTCAACTACATATAATACTGGAGTGAGATACATAAAATAAAAGTCACAAAGCCAAGTTTTTAACTAGATGCACCAGGGATCCAACTGCTGAGATATGATGCCAGGACACAACTAATATGAACAAACAAAAAATGCAACAACCATCTACCCTGGGACGAATTTTTAGCAGTAGGAAATCTTTCTGTGAAGACCCTTATACCTAAGCTCTAGAGAAAAAGAAACACTAAAATAAATAATAAAGTATGTAGAAAGTCCCCAGAGCCACAAAAAAATGTCTCTCTCAGGGACTCAGGAACCCAAATAAACACAGGAACAAAAAGCAATTAAGATGAATTTTAGTAAGCGTACTGAAGATTTCAAGGAAGGACAACATAAAACAAGCCCACCCCCACTCACAGACTGATGAGAAAAGCAGGAAAAGTCAATGAAGTGCAAAAACAACCCAAAGCAATCTCCTAGACCAGCCTGCTTTCTGAGGCAGCCGCAACTGTGCACGCGCAGCCTCAGGGCTCTCGCATCCCCCTGCAGCCATGCTGTGCCCCCTGCTTGAGAAGGCCCTCCCAGAGCTGCAGGCAGAGGTGCTGGCTCACATCGCAGCCCAGAGAGTGGGACTACACACAACCCTTGTAGGGCTGCCTGTGTGCGGCCTCCAAGGGGAACCTGAGTGCAGCCAGAGGTGTGGCACTGCTTTGTTAGGATAGCAGCAGCCCTGTTAGGGAACAGCAACACAGCCCCACAGGTTCTGAGAGGAGAAGATATTTGGCAATTCGAGCAGATTACACCTCTTCGTAGTTAGAAATAACATGTACAAAATTTATGCTTTCATTCTACATCTGCAGGCAGAATTAATCTTCCTTTCAAGGCTGACTAATGTCTTCACTTGCCCTCTATCACCAGCTCAGGAATCACCAAAGAGACAGAAGATGTATGTGTTTTATTACATGGAACATGTGGATCTGCTCACATGAGTCACAACCACATCAATTAAAAGAACACCACCACCACAAGTGAAAATCCAGCAGTCCCTAGGCAAGAGCAGCAAGATTTCAAGGAAAAAAAAAAAAAAAGGCATTTTAATTTTAAGTAGACTGGATTAAAATACATCAGAAAATATGTTCTTGTTCACTGGTACTAACTCAGACCTATGTATAATGCAACCTTGATGCACAGCTCAGAAGAGATGTTATGGTAGCCTGCAAGAAATGAGGGAAGAGCTTTAAGCATAACCCTGCTGGAGTTACTCAGCAATGTAAATGTCACTGCAGGTGAACTCAGCGGACACTGGAGGCACCTACTTTTTGCCACTGGCACTTCACAGAACAGACACAGGTGTTACTCTCTTATTCAGATCAGACAAACTGGAGGGCTGGAGCCAGTTTATCCCTTGGATCATCAGTCAGCCAGGCCTAGGAGATTCATCTTTCACAAAACAAATGTTTCTAGATGTGAAACAAAACAGACATCCATGAAGAGAAGGTAACACAGAGGTAAAGCTTGGAGCACATAAACTATCCATCACATCACATTTGACAGCCTCTATCTGTTAATTACATCCCTCTGCATGACATGTGTGTTCAGCCAATGTTTTTTCATTTTAACGTGCTGGGTTCAAACTGCCTCCTTAGAAGCTGCCTGGCTTACAGCTGTACTGCAGTGAAGTTCCTCAGGTAGAACTGATTTGCAGAGCATTGTTCTGGTGAAATCAAGACATCAAGGTCTGACTTGGATTACAGCTGCTATCACTGGCTATGAAGTAAACATTTACAATAAAAGCATACATGGAAGAGAAAGAAGAGGCTATCATCTCTGTGCATGGACCTCATACCCCTTCTGTTAAACAAGGCATGCTCCTTACATGGGGACCCAGAGCCTTGGCTTCTCAAATCTGCCACCTCCTGTATCAGACTTCTTGAGTAGACTGACTAACACGTAAGGGCTTCGTAGGTAACCCAGGAAGAAGTATACAGTCTTGGGAGTAAAATCAGTATTTTCTACTCAGACTGCAAGTATTATACATCTGAGTTCTCACAAGAAACTGAGATTTTACTCTTGATTTGATGAAAAATGAATTGGAAATATGAGCTGTATATGCGCTAATTTATAGAGATGAAGTTTGCATTCATTACTGTAATGAGCATTGCATAAAGAGTATAATCAACATTCACTGAAGCTGTCAAGAGGAATCCAGAGGCAGAGAGGAAATACATACACTTGCCACGGTTGATCATAAACATCAGCAACTTCCAACCCCCAAAAAACCCAAAGCAGGAGGTAGTCCTTTCTCTGTACTAGTCCTCAGTGGTGTTTGAATGTATCTACTAAGTTCTTGCACTAATGAGCTTAGACAGCCTTTCAGCCATAGGATAAATATTACAAGTGCTGTAAACGTTTGTGTAGGATGCGCACTGTCTCCAAAAAGCACAGCCATTTCACTCCTTCCCTTGTAAAAGATGAAAGCTACAAATACGATTACATTCAGCTGGTAACCAGAGAATCCAAACCGATAAATAATTAAATCCAATTCCTTTCCTGTGCAGTAAAATATTTCTCTGACATTGCATTAGAAATGAAGAGCAAATAATGAAAGGAAAAATCATTATCTGAAATAAAGTTAAAACATAAGAAAAAACCATCCACAGTCTGTGAAGTCAAAATAATGCAAGCAACAGTGAAACAGTAGCTGTTGAGTCACATGAAAGACAAAACACCTTCATAAAGAGCTAAAAGAAGGTAACTGGACATTTGCTTAACTTCATGTCTGTGTGGTGTGAAAATAAGGAAAGAGAAATGCCACTGTAAGTAAATGTTACATAGACATCTACACATCTACACTGGAAATAGTTCTTACCTTCTGGTAATCTGGGGTTAGCGTGAATAGAGTTGGGGTCCCCATCTTCCTCAGGATGGTAACGATAAAGTGTCTGTGACTGCTTTTGGGATGACTGACTATGGTCTTCCTTTAGTGCAACAGGGGGAGAGGTTGTTGCACTGAACTTTACCTTGGGAAAAGCATTTCCCTCGTGTGTTTCCTGGGAAGACTTTGCTGAACTTGGCTCTGTTAAATTTGCTTCTTTCAAGTCTAGGTGTATACTCTTCCCTGGGTCTTCTTTTCTGGCATGCTTTTTCATTTTAGAATGGGGGGCTCTCTCTTGCTCATTCCTCTCCTTGTCTCCTTGCTTCCCCTTCTGTCTCCTGTCCAGTTTCCCCAGCTGTCTGGGTGTCTCAGTGGTGGCTGTGGTGTGCTCCAGAGGAGCACTGGTTGTTGCAGGGGCTTCCGTATGTGTTGTTTGCTGGGGGGGTGCTGCAGTGGTGCTGGGCACTCTCTTTCGCTCAGTTCTTTCTGTGGCACTGCGAAATTCAGAGAGGAGTTTAGGTGCTGGCGTGGTGAGCGGGGTAGTTGTTTCTTCAGTATATGTATCAGTCACAGCTGAACTTGAAGGAGCAATGCTGGCTGCTAGGTAGTCGTAATCCTCACTCTGCTCTTGGCTGATGCTCTCCTGCTCAAGATGGGAAGAATAGCTCCTGTATTTTTTTGGAGATTCCACCTGGGTGTTGTCTCCTTCCGGCGCCTCCTGGTCATAGCTGTACGGGTCATCATAGTGCCTCTCTGGTTCACTGTCTTCAGCGTCCATGGGACTCACGGTGTTCAATGCAAACGTGTTACAGTCGGGAAGCTGGTAGCACATCAGCTCACCACCAGCATTTGGACAATGGCAGACCTTGCATGGGGGCATGTGGAAGGTGTGTCCTGCTACGTATTTCTGGCCCTCGTGGAGGCAGCCTATTCTTCCACACTGAGGGCACCCGTCTGCTGGCACCACTGCATCAATGCAGTTTGGGGGCAACTCTGGGCACAGCATGAACTGGCAGCTGATTTTGCCTCCTCCCTTGGGACACGAACACTCAGTGCTTCCAAAGTCCACGAAGTAAGACTGCCCTTCAGGTACTTTGCCATTGACGAAGCCCACGTTGACACAGTCGTAGTACTGGTAGCCTTCACACGTGCAGCCGTGCTGCAGACACGTGGCACAGCACTCACCGGGCTCCAGCACGTCCTCGATGCAGTTGTCCAGGGGCTGGCACTCCACGCCTGTGCAGTCCCTCTGCGCGTGGGAAACAGCACTCCACAGCAGCATGAAGAGAGCAGCATTCAGACAGCTCCACTGCCAGCTCTGGTGCCTATCCATAGTCTTCCCAGACAAACACAGCTCCAGTCCAAAGTTGTACTTTTAAGGGATGTTGGTTTCTTTCCTAGAAGGCTGTATATTCAGCTCCAATTCTGCAGTGTTTTCCCGAGTTACCTTTTCTCATACACCCTAGAGTTATGAAAGAAAACTCTGTTAAAGACTACACTCAGCACATATCCTGCTAAACATTAGAGGTCTTTAAAAGTTGGGATGAAATCCAACATCTGGAAACCTAAGTATGAAATTAATCATGAAGTCTTCCAAGCATTGAAGGCACTAAGTTTGGAGTTACAAGCTCTCCCCCCACCCCCTGCTACTCTAATGTCTATTTCTAAAAGGAAAAAAGGCTTTTACTACTCTGTTTTTAATCTGCTCACAGTATATATATGTATATTAAAATAAAAATAAGGCCTTTATACTTAATGTCCTTTTGTTAAATCATTCTTCCTAGCTACAAAAAAAAAAAAAAGGGGGAAGAGAGATTTTTTTGTCAGATAATAAACAAATGCATAGTTCCTCCACTTGTAGATGAAAACTTAAGATATTTAATCTTTTTTTTTAATTACAAAGATCCAAATCTTAAGGATCTTTCATGCTCAAAATTCAGTCTGAGAATTTCTCTGTTAACACATGCTAACTCAACAGTTTTCTTCTGCCTCCTTCCTCCATTTAGCAATCATTTGTGCTTCAGTTTTCAGCATCAACAGTTATTTTCTTGCCCCAACAGTGCTAAAATAGAACTTCTTTGTATACTGTGGTTACTGCGTGGTTAAACATCATATTAGCTATCCTGTAATACAAATTAGAGGCCAGACCCTCAGCTCAGAATTTGGCTCAGCTCCACTGCAGGCCTGTAGTGCACAGGGGATTGACTGCATACACTGGAGTTACAACCAACGCACCACCAACAGGCGTTGGCTCCAGTTGAGGTTCTGCCACTGATGGGAACCACTTCTTTTCTTTTTGACAGCATGAGTATTCCCTTGTAGAGAACTACCACACTGTGAATAGAATACCTATTTAAAAATGAAAAGAACTGGCATGATAGAACTCTGCTAAAATGGGCTGAGGAAAAGAAAGTCATTTGTTTTTGAAACATTCATAGCTTTGACCACAGAAAAGTCCAAGGAAATAATCTGTTGGCCTTTACATCAAAAGCATGCTCAAAATGCTACTCAACCAGCATGGAAAAGTAGATAAAACAGGAAAAAAAAAGTTTGTGTATAAGATTCTATAGAATTTACAGACTGATTATTTTTCCAGAACCCCTCCCATCAGTTAAAAAAAAAAAAAAGACTCTAAAACTTTTATCTAGAGGGTTAAATGTAGACACATCACCAAGAACAATAAACCACACACGCAACAGGAATCCTGCCAGAAAATCCATTCAGAAAGATTACTTCTCCCATTCAAACTGGGCTTCCAACAAGTCTGCTTAGGCACTGCTGGAAAGCAGCCAGGCTGTGGGAAAAGCGTGCCTGTTCTGATAAGATATGGACAAACTGTGCTGAGAATTTCTACAGCTCCGTCCTGGAATCTGAATTACTTCAGTACGTTGTATAGAGATACAGTTCTTCTAAACGAAAGGTTTTTACTACTATTTGAGTATATTAGTTCAGCATGCTAACGGATACCAACAATGAAAAATAAAAGCTTTGGAATGTATGCTAATGGCTTGGAAGAATCTCACTTTTTCAGAACTGCTCCCAGAATTAGGATATTTTATCCAAGGGAGTATTTTGTATTAGGTGGTGCTGAAATTAATTTTTCAGAGTGCAATTAATATTTCATCCTACTTCCAGCAGCTTCTGTAGGTAATCAAAGATCGTAATCATTACCTTGCGTTAGCCAGGGAAAAAGAATTGAAGGACAGTTAAAGATAAGCTCCTTCAGTTAGGTTCCCACAGAAGCCTTTGGTCATCGTTCCCTCCCATCGGTGCTTCCTGGTGTTAATGCTTCAGCACATGGAAGTCATTTGGACAGTTCTGTGCCTGCAGGAGCGCTGCTGGTATAGCTGCACCCAGCCCTGCCTGCTGCTCCTCTCCCACCCCGGCACTTCCCAGGGGCTCTGGGTGTCACAGCCCCACATTTGGCCATGCATGAAGGTAGGGCACTGGTTATCCACAGCCAAGGACAAGCTTTTGTGCAACATAACACTTTTCACATCTGAACAGCAACTGCTCACAGCCCAGAAAAGAAATTCCAAACAAGAAACCCCCAAGCTAGCTCCTGTCTTGAGGTAAGAAGCCCAAAGGCATTGATTCAGCCTGCCCAGAAGTTCAAGCACCAACGAAGATTTAACAGTTTAAACATAGGAGCAGCAGACTTCTTGTCCTCCTGCATTCTTCCCATCAGCTCACAAATACAGTCCTGTGTTCCTGAAGGGCCTCTCTGACTGCTCTGCCTGCTCCAGCTACCTCTACCTCCCTGCTGCTTGAGGGTTTGCATGCCTGCCCAGGCACCTCCAGATTTTCCTCTGTTCTTTCCTTGCTCCTTTTCCTCTCACTCACAGAGGGGGCTGGAGTGCTCATGGCCCTGGTAAGCACCATCTCTGCTCTCAATCCCCAACACTTGCTGCTCAGTGCCTTGTTCAGACACTGTATCCTTTCCTGTTTGATGCCCTGAATATTCAGTTTTCAAGCTACCAACCTCAAACTGGTAAGGCCCAAATCCTTACAAAGCCTTTTTCTGTTGGTAACATCACAATTTTCCTTAGGCTCATTTTCTTTCATCAGAGACGACTCATTTCTGGTGTAATGACTCCAACAAAAGCATCTCTTTTATTCCTTTAAACCACTGCATTTTCCCTGTACTTTCTCCATCTGTTCCCCACACCCACAGCTGCCTTTTGCCAACCCATAAAACCTGCATATTATGGAAGCAACCTCTATGTCAAGCACTGAGAAAAAGATTTGAGTGAAGCAGGCAGACACAACTGCTGACGCCCCACTGAGAAAACACTCCCACCTGAGCCAAGAGCACTCTGCCCATCCCATACAGCTGGTATGGGATGGCCTCTGGATCACTGCTGCTGGAAGGGGCTCTGGGGACAGCAGCTAATTACTAGCTAATGGCCTCAAAAGCTGGAGCTGTGAAATCATAGTTTCATAGAATGATTCCTCAGCTCCTTCCTTACACATGATACCTAGGAAAGGCAAAGCAATACACTTCATAGCAGCTTTAAAGAAGCAAGAATTCAAATAAGCATGAAGGACAAGCAGCTGTCTTCATGGAAAAGGAAATGAGAATGCCTCACACTGCAGATGAAAGCAGTACCTGTGAGAAGGTCAGCCTGTGAAGGCTAATGTCAGCAGCCACCAGAACTGCACCTAGCACTTTGATTCAGTCTGGGGACAGAAAGTTAGAAATGCTGAGATTTTTGCAAAACAGTATACTCAGAAAATTATTTTCATGAATCAAAGTCATAACACAAAGTCAAAATGAAGAATGTTGACTTGATTAAAACAGTTCAGTATTACTTGAAAATGCTGATGAAACCAATGTGTTCCACACAACATCCAGACATTTCAAATGTGCAACATCTTTAAATTATGAGGAGTACTTTATTGAGAGATTGTTTTCCAGATGGTTTCATTTCAGTGCTAAACCATAAGGCTTATTGTAGGTAAGCAGAGGTGACAAGAGGTACTTTGCTTCAAAGCTTTCACAGGAACATAATCTTTCCTGGTGAAGGTTGTCCCGGAGACAGCAGAACAACTGCAGAAGGTGTGCATGTGTGGAAGAGATACTGCAGGATCAAGAGCATTCTTTCAAACGTTCACAGAAGGAAAAAAAAGGCAGAGGTTTATAAACAAAAAGCAATAAGCAGAATAAATTCAGCCCACTGCAGAGAACACCTGCATGAGATCCCACTCGTGTCCAGCTTTGAAGAAACATCTGTGATTAGCCATAGAGCCTTGCAAACAGTGTATGCAGAGTTATTTTTCTCTCTGTCCTACCTCTATGTTCCTCACTAAATGGCTCTATGCTGGGATAGTAAAACCAGCAATAACATTCTGCTATACATTTTCTCCTTTTGAGCAGTGTGCAGAGTCAGATGCAGGCAGATGAAGGTAAAAGGTGGCAGACAGCTATACAAACTGTCCTGCACTGTGCTGTGAAGCAACATCCCTGCAGGGAGGAGCTGTGAGTGTGCTGCTCTGTTTGTCAGACTACAGCCAGGTTTCATGCATATAAAGAAGGAAGCCCACCTGTGTGCTAATATGTTTGGATAGCAAGCAAGGAATGCAGTGCTGGCACTTGCCACCTGTGCACAGATCAAGACACCAATGCTATCAAGGATTCTTCTGGTCTCCCGGTGCTACCCAGTACAATTTAGCTTAGGTTGCACAAAGCCAGGACCAAACACAACACCATTCTCTGATCACATTTCCTATCACATTGGTAAGAACACTGTAAAAAGTACAGTAGAGGCTGAAGCACAAGTTCACACCCATACGGTACATACAACAAGGCATTCTGCCTATGTGTTTAGCACCTCTCCCCAGCCAGACCTTGCTGCTCTGCTGCAGCTGCCAGCAGCTCTTAAATGGCTGCAGTCACAGCTTACACTAAGAGTGGAAGAAGGGAGGGGACGGAAGGAAGTGTCAGTTTTAAAACAATCCCTTTAAAATGCAAGAGAAAAATGGAAATTTGTGAGAGGCTTTTCTTGTAAGGAAAATAGAAAAACCCTAAACCCGGTAACTCCTGGCTGGGCTGTGCCAGCCCATGGATTAGCTCTTCCTTTCACACCCTTTCAATCCGGAAACTTGTGATCTCACCAGGCACTGGAAGCGATTGCTGCTGGCTGCTCCCAGCCCATCTCTCTAGCAGAGGTAACTACGGTGCTATTCACCAGATGGATGAAGGAAAAGCAAAGCAAGACTCCTTTACTGCTCTTAGGCAACATACAGTGCACAGAGCCATTCCCTTCTGCCTAATTAATGAAACCTGAGATGAGCTGGAGCCAACCTCCTCATTTGGGGCAGCTGGGCTTGGTGAAAAGAGAAGAGAGGTATGATAAACCTCAGTAAAAATTCAATTCCAAGAAGCTGCCCTTTTCTTACTTAAAGTAAAGCACAAGGTACTTAGTCACTTCAGAGTTGTCAACGCTCCAGTTCTTGGCAAAATCAGACAGTTTTCAAGAGTCATAGCTTTTGCAGGTGGTTTTCCTTAGCTTTACTTTTAATAAGAAATCAGTTACTTTAAGCCTCCTTTTCATGGAAAAGCTTAAAAAATGGACATTTGGGAGCCCAGAGGATCATTACTTAACAGAGAACTCAAGAGTGGGACAAACAAGGAGCACACAGCATAAGATCATAACTCACGCAGATTCCTGAGAGCGGTTCCGACAAGACGTCCCTGCCCAGCACAGGCACCCCGCAGGGATGCTCCTGATGCTCTTCAGGATGTTGCCCGTGCTCAAATCCAAACAGGAACCCAACACACCAGAGTAATGGAAAAGTATCACCCAAGGTATTTCAGCTCAAGCAGCCAAGGATTAGGAATAGTGACCATGCAGCTCTGGGACATAATCCTCCAGAATGTGCAGCTTTCAAATCCATTTTTGAAGAACTGGAGAATAAAGGCAGCCTTGTTCCAAGTGAATGATGGGACAAAGCTGAGAAAGGGAGAGTCATGTCTTGGGTGTAGCGCTTCAATGCTCCCCCTCGCTCCAGCCCAGCCCAAAACAACAGGGCAGGTATTTGGCTCACTGAAAAGCAAAATCCTGTGTCATTGGGAGTCGCCACAGCAGTAGATCCAAACTGACTCAGTGGGAGGATGGCAGCTGCATGGAGTGATAGAGAAACGACTCACATGGGGGAAAGGAGGGGAACGGCAAAAGCATCCCGCCCAGCACACGTGGAGGAGCTGGTCCTCGTCCCAGCTCTGACACACTGGCAATGGATTGCTCAGCAAAGGGGCTGTGTGTGGAAGGGGGGCTGGAGCAGCCAAACACCGAGTGCTATGCTGCTGTGGCTGCAAAGAGCCCGTGTGCTATGGCTGCAAAGAGCCCGCGCCACAACATGGAAGAGAGGATCGTGGGTCCTAGAGCAGTGCAGACAGGCAGAGAGGCATGGGCCCTGAAGCCAGCCCTACCCACCATGCTTTTTAAACCTATTTACCCATTGTGGAGCTGCAAGGCTTCCTAAAGCACATGAGATTGAGTCTCTGTCTGACCAGTGAAGATCTGGGTTCCTTCAGAACAATGTAAAAGCAGTACCTATGCACAGGAGGCTCAGCATGCACTTGCAGCCAGACCAGGGCCATGAAGCTCTGCAATAGAAGGAGCCTGAGCATCTATTTTTAGTGAAAATAAACGTGTCTAATATCAATATACATTTTTTTTTGTAATTATTATTTTAACATCACCAGGTTTCAGGTGACTGTATATGCACCTCCAGAACACAATTAAATAATCCATCTATTTCCACAGCAGCCAAAAAAAATCTGGGAACAGATTAAAGCAAAGCCAACAACAGCCATTCAAAAACACTTCCCAAGGCACAGCCAACAAAAACGTGTCAAAGCTCATAAGTTATGAACTAATTAGCACAGAGAGAGCTCTTTTGACAGCATGCAAGCAGAATATGTCCTTGGGTTCCCCAGCACCAGGAACAGCCACACATGCACACACAGCTCTGCTCCTGGGGCATCACCAGCACTGGCTCAGGTGAGCACTGTTAAGGACTGGTAGCTGCTCTGATGAAAGAAGGAAAGAAATTTTAACCTTTACCTAAGGAGCACACTCCTCCATTTCCACTGAGGGGGGAAAATGTCCCTTTTTTTTCATAGTACTCTCCATTATGCACGTTATGCATTACGTATGTTTTGGTGGAAGCCATAAGTAACCAAAGCAGAACTTGTGCCTGCATTTGGTCTCATAAACATGCTCCTCAAAAATAATCTTTCAGGTCATGGGTTACACTTCTTCCTTTCCCTATCTTTGCCCAGGTTAATCTAGCCCTCTGCCCCCCAGTGCTCACATGTTCTCAGGGCTGCTGCTCCCTGTTACCAAGGAATCGTAGATGCATAATGGTTGGAAAAGGCCACTAAGACCATCGAGTCCAATTGCCAACCCATCGCCACCATGGCCACTAACCACGTCACTCAGTGCCACATCTAGACATTTCTTAAACACCTGCAGGGACGGCGACTCCACCACCTCCCTGGGCAGCCTGTTCCATGTCCTGGGAAAACCCAGCTGCAATCTTAACGACAGTAACATGCAAAGCTGAGCACCTTGTTTTCACATACATCTCCATCCCTCTCACCATTTCCAACAGTAGCATGTGATACTACTTAGAACTTTTTTTAAGAAACAGATTCAAGCTTTGGGTTTGTTTCCTTAATCCAGTCTTCTGCTCCCTGGGAGCCCAGCCTGCACTCTGAACCTCACAAGACTTTGCAGTGAGAGTCAATAATACAGATCTTCTATCTGGAATGGACAAAAATTTCCCCACCCTAAAATACATACTCGTCAAGAGAAAACCTAGTATTTAACCAACAGATTAGCAAGCAGCATTTCCTCACATGTACCAATTTGGAAATAACTAACAACTGTTTTCATTGAGGGAAGAGTGAAGGGAACAGCAACACTATTTTCCACACTGTATCTATAAGGCAGAACTGCTCACCAGCCTGAACTTTAACTTCAGAACTGAACAGTTTGGTTTGAAGCTCTCCAGAGTAACACAGATGGGTTTTACTTCATCTGCAAATTAATTTAGAATGAATGTCAAAACAAAATGTTAATAATGTAATTTTGTAGTAAATAATTTTTCAGTACGTGTCTTGGCCTTGTCATCAACATGATTAACAGTGAAACACTATCTGCTGAGTTGAACATAAACCTGACAGTAGGAGACTATGAAATGTTCACTCTACAACTTGGGGTTCACGGTTTCCCCACAACTTATATGGAACTCTGTCAACGTCTATTTTTTGGTCTGTAACACATACACAGGTGCCGTCTGCAATCAGGATCTCCCTAGAAGGCCATGAACGACATTTTCCTGACAAAATGAACAATGATTTTTCACACTACTAAAGTCCCCTATGACTCAATGGGATCCAAATCTGTCCCTCAAGAGAGCAAACATGCTTCCAGAAATCAACTATAGCAACAAACCAGCTCCTGCTTTCCAGCTGCAAAACCCACCTAGCTGAGCCTCACATGACACAAGGTGAACTTCTGCACACTCACTGTCCTGCCTGTGCTCCAGCTCTTAAGTAAATAACATTTAAAGCACAAGAGGCCATCACTGCCTTTGTTCAATACAGAGAGGGCATAATCTGCCCTCTTATAACTCTGGATAAAGGCTGTGGGAGAATAACTGGGTCAGGGAGTGGGTGAAATGGTAGCTCAAATTTACTTGTTAAAAGCACAAAGTAGTTTGAGATCTTTGTCAGGTTTTGGAGGCATTACTCTTAAAGACTGCAGTCCTCTTCACCTCCACCTCACACTTCAAAGAAACATTGAGATTACTGTAAATTTTCTCAGAATTCTTTGCAACATCATCAGGCCTCTGCACAGCCCTGAGCACAATTCTTACAGCTGGAATCACCGCAGATTTGCTAGCTGTGCTCCTCACATTGATCCTGAGAGTCTGCTGTGCTCTATTCTGAACAAACGGGACAAGAATAAGCAACACAAGAAGAAACAATTGTCCTCACCATCACTTCTATGTCCAAAGCTTACCAGCGAGCCCAGGATCAACCACAAGCTCCTCAAGAAGGGACACTGCACATATCCTTTGGTATGAAGAAGATAAATGGGGTTTATTTCAGCACTCACAAACATACCATCTCTCCACCCACATATGGGACAATGGACTGCAGACAGAGCACATCTGTGCTGAGTGGATGTACCACAAGCCTTATTGCCCATTATAAATTAATAAAGTCCAGAAAAAGAAACAATGATCAATCCTTTAGCAAGTTTCCTATCATATGGTGACAAAACAAATCCCAAATCAGAGTTATTATACATATACCAATTAAATTCTTTTTCTTGAGAAAAAAAATATTGTAATGTAGGAAAATCTAGAACATTTGGTTAAAATGTTCTCAGAGAAATGTTAATTACCATAGGCATTAAGCAAACGGAAATCAAAGTCTACCATTTGTTGAGTACTTTTCAAAGTTTTATGCAAAAATATGCTTGAAAGAAACCTTCAATTTTTCCTCATGAATGAAAGCAAATCCCTGTAAATGAAGCCGACATCTATCATGCTGCTAATCAGTCAGCAGCCACAGATGTAATCCATCAAAACTGTTCCTGTGCAAACTTTCCATAGAAGATAATGGAATTAATTTGTTTTGTTGGATATCAAAATGTGAAAAGATGCCCACTGTTATTTCATCTTGGAGTCCCTTGTTCAGAGACAACAATAAAGCCGTATGTAACAATACCTCTCATCTTCAACTCTGTATTTATTCTTTGCTGATCCTCTAGGACTGAAAAGTTGTGTAAGAGAATCACAGAATTGACAAGGTTGGAAAAGACCTACAAGATCACCCAGTCCAACCATCCACCTATCACCAATAGTTCTCACTAAACCACATTCCTCAACACAACATCTAAACATTTGAATACCTCCAGGGTCAGTGACTCCACCATCTCCTGGGCAGCCCATTCCAGTGCCTGACCACTCTTTCAGAGAAGTAGTTTTCCTAATATCCAGCCTGAATCTCCCCTGAAGCAGCTTGAATCCATCCTCTCTCATCCTATCACCAGTTACACGAGAGAAGAGGCAGACTCCCAGCTCACTGCAACCTCCCTTCAGGTAGTTATAGAGAGCAATAAGATCACCCCTGAGCCTGCTCTTCTCCAGACTGAACAATCCCAGCTCCTTCAGCCGTTCCTCATAAGAATTGTGCCCCAAACACCTCACCAGCTTCGTAGCCCATCTTTGAATGTGTTCCAGGGCCTCAATGTCTTTCTTGCAGTGAGGGGCCCAAAACTGAACACAGTACTCTCTGCTCCTGCTGGCAACACTGTTTCTGAGGCAAGCCAGGATGCCCGTGGCCTTCTTGGCCACCTGGACACACTGCTGACTCATGTTCAGCCGAGCATCAATCAGTACCCCCAGGTCCATTTCCTCTACAGAGTCTTCCAGCCACTCTGCCCCAAGCCTGTAGCACGGCCTGGTGTTGTTGTGGCCAGAGTGCAGGACCCGGCATTGGTCTTGTTGAACCTCATCCCATTGGCTTCAGCCCAGCTCTCCAGCCTGCCCAGATCCCTTTGTAGGGCCTCGCTACCCCCAGGATGATCGACACTTCCAGCCAACTTAGTGTTATCTGCAAACTTACTGACGTTACACTCAATTCCCTCGTCCAGGTCATCAGTAAAGATATTGAAGAGGACAGGCCCCAGCACTGACCCCTGGGGAACACCACTTGTGACCAGTTGTCAGCTGGATTTAGCTCCATTTACCACCACTCTCTGGGCCCAGCCTTCCTTCCAGTTCCTTACTCAGCCAAGAGTGTACCTATCCAAGCTACAGGCTGCCAGCTTCTGCAGGAGAACACTTTGGGAGACAATGTCAAAAGCTTTGTTGAAGTCAAGTTAGACTACGTCAACAGCCTTTCCTTCATCCACCAGACAGGTCACTAGATCATAAAGGAAGATCAGGCTGGTCAAACAAGACCAGCCCTTCATGAACCCATTCTGGCTAGGCCTGATCCCCCAGTTGTCCCGCACATGCCACATGATCTCCCACAAGACAATCTGCTTCATAACCTTCCCTGTCACCAAGGTCAGGCTAATAGGCCTGTAGTTCCCTGGATCCTCCTTATGACCCTTCCTGTAGATAGAAGTCATGCTGGCAAGCCTCCAGTCTTCTGAGACCTCACCAGTTAACCAGGAGTGACAACAGATTATGTCTTATGGTATCTACTGTAGCACATAGCAATGGGAAATTAACTGTATGCTGCCCAGAAGATGTCTACATCCTAGAGACACAGCAATCCAGCACCCTGCCAGAGGGGACCTGGGTGGGCAATGCCCTGAGCCCTACTAATCCTCTGGGAAGTACCAAGGCCAGCAATACTGCCTCATTCACTGAAGATTAAAATCTAGAGAAGTGTTCTGGATGAAACAGCCTCATTAAAACTCACTTACACCCAACTTGACACAGGGTTAAAGCTTTTCAGGGGCTGCCATAAAATAAAAGCTATGTCTGGTACTTCAAAACTCATGTAAGCAGAATATCTAGGATTATTTCAGTCCGAAAGGTGTCAACATGTAAACATATGTACACAAATACACATATTTCTTGCATTCCCCACACATGTGAGAATTCTTTCCTGGCGAGAAGAGCAGTGCTTTTTTCAGCATATTGTACAGAATTTCATGCAGACATACTCAGTCATCAAAGACAATTTGTTCCGCATCTAAACACATTTAGTCAATTTCTGCCCCCGGATGCACCTATTCAGTTCTCGTGTTCACAATGATTTGTGGTTCTGTACACTATTTACCCTACAGACCAGAATGATATCAGAAGAGCAAGTGTTGTTTACTTTGTAAGTTATAAATTACATTTTCTGTTACCACAGGAAGTTAGAATGGTTTGCTGTGTAAGTAAGCAACCCATATGTCTGAATATTTATCATCAGCAAACACAAGTAAGCCCTTGACAACTTGCAAGTAAAGGTGGAATATTCAAAACTAAAAACTTTAGCAATCCAGAAATGCTGATAATGAAAAATCTGGCTTTGTTCCAATGAGGAACACGTTATATTTTTAAAGATATTTAAGAATAAAGGAGATCAGACTTTAACTGCTGGCCAAAAGAAAATGGGTATCATCACTGAAAAAACCAAGCAGACCTATTATAATATTTATGAAAGAAAGTAAAATCCTTCTACATAAAGTAGGAATTAGCATATACCCATCTTCTTGCATAGAATTTTTGGAAAATTAAAATACTGATGATTTGATTTTCATGTCAGGCTACATCCAGGTATTCCTCCTAAGCTGCTAATCTACTCCTTAGAGTTCTATTTTTCCATTAAATCAGTGCATTCAGATAACTCCCACTAAGATAAAATGCAAACTGAATAATTTTTTTAATATATTACTGGGTAGATATGCACACGATTTAAAGAACAGAAATACTTCTTTTCTTTTGACAACATTTTTGTTGCTGTTATTGTTCTTGGTACATTAAGATACATATGCATACTTTGCTCAATGTTTCTCCTGTGAGGGGAGGAAACTATCTTATTTTCCAACTGAAGAAAGCCTACAACTCTAACATGATTTATGCATGGGGAAAGAAACAAGGGAAGAAGAATGAGAAGATAATCACACCCTTCTCCATGCTCATTATGCACAGGCCAGAACAAGACTGGCAAGAAGAATTAAGACAGAAAAGTCACTATATATATATGACAAAGTCTCCCAAAATCACAAGACACTTGGTTAAAAATAAACAAGATGACTTTTTGTTGTTTTATTTTTCTGAGTTGACCCAAGTGATTAGGACTGCAACATATCCTTCACAGTGCAAGGACAGCTATTCCAGCTGTCCAGCCTTTCCTCAGATCCCTCTGCTAGTGCTCCAGCTCTGAGCCCGCAGCAACACGCAGCCATCCGGCAGAAAAGGCACCTGCAGAGAGCCTTCCTGCAGCACGACCCCGCCGCTCCCCAGAACGATCTGAAACGCTCTGGCAGCCCAGTCAGACGTTCACAACCATCTGACTGCTTGGGGAGGCTGGGAGAGGGAGGACTTTCATCGGACAGCTGATCGTTGTAAGGGTACTACAAATTTGGCAGAATCATTTTTTAAACACAAGTTGATGATACAATCTTAGGTATAAAAAGCGTGATGGGTCCATGAATCTAAAGCCTCTGCAGATCAATGCTTTGGTTTAACGTCAGTTTTCTAGAAGTTACTTCACTGATAAGCTTCTTCTACAGTCAGTGGAGAGATGGGTAAAACTTTAGAGAACAATTAATATCACTGATTATCTATTTTATATTTTATTTAGTATTGATTCCCCCCAGATGTTGAGCTTGCCTTTATGCACCTGATAGGGACGTTTGGTGATTAATTCCCTTATTTTCAGGTAGATAAAGCTGCAGGGCGTTATCAAAGGAAAACTTTACAAGGAATACGATCAAATTTTACAGAATTGTTAGATAAACTGAAGGAGAAATTCTCACCGAACCTGAATGACAGAAGCATGTTGGCCAACAAGGAGAAATGAGTAATTCCCCAAAACGCTAGCTACAAGAATTGCACTAGAGCACTGAAAAAATGATGGCAGTTCACCATCTTAACAGATTTCGGTTGTTTAGGAGAACGGAGAATGAAACTGGTGAAACTTCTTGCAATACTGCCATTCCACTGTTTGACTTGTGGGACAAACTTTTGCAGGGAAGCAAGGTGTAAATCACAATGGAGGTGTTCTGCTCAGTTCTGTAGGGATAGCTACATTACACACTA
The DNA here is from genome assembly GCF_038088225.1 of Cyrtonyx montezumae. NCBI lineage: Eukaryota > Metazoa > Chordata > Aves > Galliformes > Odontophoridae > Cyrtonyx > Cyrtonyx montezumae. The sequence continues at coordinate 7,626,626 of NW_027072067.1, forward strand.
ATATGATAAGGATTGTCAGGATTCCACTTTTCATCACTTCAGCAATATTCTCAGAGAGCAGCCAAAGCTCTCTGAATCAAGTAAGACAGAACTTTACTACATGAAGACAAGATGAAGACATAGCCAATCTATCTGATTATAAGCATTATGTTCTTTTTATAAAGAGACTACTGTCAGTATATACTGACCACATTCTACACTTACCACTGCCTTCCAGATTCTCATATATATCATTTCCCATTTGGGATATTTAAGTGAAGTAAATGTTCACCTTTAAACTAACATTAAGCAGTAGTTTTCCATGTTACTTCCCAATGCATACTAGCACTTTAGACTACACACATTTTCTTTTCATTCATCAGAGGATTTCAAGATGTTTGACTGTACCCTGTTTATTTTACACAAATGTTATTCCTTTCTTACAGATGGATATGATCCGTTGAAGACCTGAAACATTTTATCCCATGGCAAAACTCATTCAGAATACCATCTGTTCATCCTGCAGGGGCACAGAAATGCCAGAAACTGTTTAACATTCCATAAATTAAGACTATATAATGGATAGCTCATTGTTAAAGTGAAGCAAAGAATCATTTAGAACCTGATGACAGATATTTATTTATCAGGGATTCTGTCTTAAAAACAATATTCAATGTATTACTTTGTGTATGGTCCCTTAAAAACATCACATACGACATTAAGCAGCAAAAGCACGTAACAACCCAGACTACCTTAATTCTTGACTTTATCTCCACTTTCATCAGGGTCAGTGAGGTCCTTTCTAATGACTCCAGGGGGTTTGCACTGGTCCAATGGGTTAGAACAACTTCACTGAAAAATCCACATTCTGTTCTCATTTACTCTGGGATGTGTATGCTCCATCTGCATGATGAACTCCCCAAGAGAGCCCAATTCAGCCCTCAAGTTGAAGAGTTTGTAAAATGTGTCTTATTTTATAGATGTTGCACTAATATGATACAATTACAAACACACACATACACCTTTTCAGTTATTTTTAAGAAATACTAGCCAGACGTGAACCATTACTTCTTATTCTTATCTACATCCAAATGCTAAAAGAATTTTAATCAATAGAAGGGCTGGGCATAAAATCCTACTACAAATATGCATCATTTTGCCATCCAAACAGAGAAACTACAGATTAAAGAGAAGTCAATAACCAAGAAAATAAAACATGCAAAAGAAATCAAAAGAGCTTAATTGGAAAAAAATGGCCCTAAAAGTCCTCCGCCCAAGAGGGGCTCAGCAGCGTGCCGCCCGGTGCGGCGGGTTCGTGGGGACACGGTGTCCTCCCGAGCATGCAGCCCTCATCCCACCCCGGGAGCTGCATGCCAGCTGTGCTCCCCCGGCTCACGGCACAAGTTGCTCTTCTCAAACCACAAAGCTGCAATCTATCAGTGTGTTTCCAAACTTGTTAGCGAAACGGAGAAATCAGTGACCCTTACACACTCTAAGTGGTAAAAGTTAGCATCTAAAGTTTGAGCTATTCGCCTGTGGACTCATTAGTTAAGACACAGAATTATTGCCATCCCTTTGTGAAGCTCTCACTGCGCTACGGTCAAATTCACAACAGGAAAGCACTTTTAACCCAAGCCTTGCCATTTCCAGAGACAATGCATATATATTTCCATCCCATCAGATCCCTGACGGTGGGGGAAGGGCAAAAGTGGTGGGAAGGGAGAATGCAACTTGAGAAGTGCTAAGTGTGTCAAAATTTGAATTACTTGGAGATATTTTGCAGCACAATCATCCTTTATGCTTGTGCAGCTCGGCTCATATGGCTCACATTCAGCCTGTCACACCGAATCACTGCTACTTCTTGACTTACATTAACAAAAACAAACCGAACTTTCACTTCAGTATGTGAGGTAAAATGCTCTCTGAATTCACAGTCAAAAGGCCAGAAGCAACATGAAAAATAATTGTTTTTGTAAGAAGCTCCCTTCTGAGGAGAGGCAAGAAAAGCCTGGGAAGATCTGAGTAATAGCACTAACACACATGTGGTGCTCATGGAGTATTCTGCAGAAAACCGTACTGTAAAAAGCTTTGTCCCTGAGCAGAGTAGGCACAGCTTTAGCAGTCTTAACTAACAAAGCAAATCCGCCTCTGTCTACTTAAGCCTTTAAAGTGAGTTAAATGGAAGGTATTAATCAAGAATTTTAGAGTCTCGTGAGCAGATAGAAAGTAAATCTGGAAAACAAAGTATGAAATCAGCAAGTAAACAGCCAGACACAATCTTAGCAACTAGCAGAACATAAGGCATAAAGCAAAGCCAGCACTCAGACAAAGTTACTTTATGCTTCTCCCAACAAATCTGCAACAAACATCCAGTTAGGAAAAATTTCTGCTGACCTGTGGATGTGCAGCACTGTAGATGCAGAGAGTTTTCCTATCACCTTTTGTTCCCAGCCATGTCAGCTGTGCTCTGCTCCAAGTGCTGCTTACACTCCCAAATCCCCTTTTCCAGCTCTATCTTAGGAACTGCCCAGATTTTGTAGTGTAATCTGAGCAGGGAAGTACCATGTGCCTATGATATGGTCAATTCACGTTTTACCCCCTGCAATGCTAAGGAAGCTGCTTCGCATTTCAAAGCCGTGCCTGTGACCGCCTGACCCAGGTATGGCCGGAGCACACCAGGGCTGCCTCCTCCACCCAGATGGGGCTGATAAACAGCTCATTTTCAAACACCAGACCCTGGGACGGGGACTTGCTCAGATGCTGAGGACCATGACTCCCTTTCCCCAGGGTGCAGGGCACAGTGGTGGCACAACCCCTACCTGAAGGAGCCAGCCCACTGCCCAGGGCCACCACTGCCCAGGGCCACCACTGCCCAGGGCCACCACTGCAGGAGCCAGCCCAATGCCCAGGGCCACCACCAATGCCAACTGCCCAGCCAACACAAAGCACTCCACTGAGAGCCTGCTGAGGTCCAGTGAGCCCCAGAGAAGCTCAGGTCTGGGACCTCTTGCAGTGAAGTCTTTAAATAAGACATGCTGCAAGACCCGAACCACTCCACTCCAGCATGGCCATCAGCTAAGTTAGAAGCCAGGACAGTTTCTTCTGTTAACAGAAGACAGCTTTCCACCACAAACAGACACACACACATGCAAAAAAATAAAAATAAAAAAATCAAAACATCCTCAAAACCTTTTTCTATTAATTCTCTTGTTAATGTTCTTCTATTTTCATTGATCTATTTTTTTCCATATTCACAGTCTTCATCATTTTCAAGCCTGCACTGCTTAAGATGAAATGCCTTTTTCCCTAATTCTGCACTAGGAAGAGTAAAAACAGTGGTGAAACTGAAAACACATAAAGTAGTGTGGTACAGAGGAGGCAGAACAGTTTTTGAGTCTCATCACTCCCACTTCTCCACACCCAACCACACCATCAGGTCCTAAAACCCAAGTGGTTTACAAAGGCACCAATCTGGTGTAGATTTTTCTTCAATGTTTAGAACTTGAAAAGGGTAAAGCACAAGCAGTCAATGGCTGTGCTAATCCCCAACTTTCTTGAAAGCAAATTCTGTGTAATCCCAATGTCAACACTGTCAAAGTTTCAAACATTTCTAAATCAAATTACACTGGGAGGTTGAAAGAGCATCCAGCCTCACTAGGCAAGGGCTTGCCAAAGAAATGAGAGATTTCTACTGATTTTCTTGGCCAAGCCTAGGCAGATGGAGGGAGAAGCTATAGCTGCATTCAAACAAGTGAGAAAGAGTGCTTAAAAAACATTAAAGGAAAGCAACAATCAGGGATCTTGGAAAAGGAAGGATCTAAGACAGAAAGATGGCTCAGAAGAAGAAAAGCTCTCAGGGAGCTTTAACTTTTGGCCAGAAGAAAGCAAAACAATGTCATGCAAGGAATCTTCTTTTTAAATGTTTAGCCTTGTGACTAACACCTGTAAATATCACCTCGTGTGGGATTTTTAATGTTCCTATAACAAATCTGCAGCTTTCCTTTCTTCAAACCCGATACTGTTAGATAGACCAGTTTATTCTACAACAAAGGTGTCAGTTCCATCTTCCCTGTTGAATAACATAACTAAAATCAGTTACATTTGAAATCAGAATGTGTATAAGTTAAAAATAACATATGATACTGGGCTGTTTAAGAGAAAAACAAGCAGTCTTCAGTGATGGATTCAAGATCTCAATCAGCTTGAAAATTTGATCTTAATCAGTTACAGTGACTATTGCTTACCAAAAAATAACAAAAAGGAAGTGATCTCAAGGGTTAGGAATTATGGCCAAGACACTTTCTTTTGCCATCTGTCTGCATTTGTGTTCACATGTGCCTCTGCCAAGCACTGGCATAATCTCCACTGTGCCATAGGCAGCACTCTCAGGTCCTCACCCCACGAACAACCCAGACTGATGCCAGTGGCCCCTCCAGTTCCCATATATCCCAAGCCCCCAGGGTCAGCGATGGGTGGAGAGCACTGCAGAGGCAGGGCAGGGCACAGCTAGCTGCAGACAGCCAGCTCTTTGCTGCTTCATTCCATTAGTCTGTAGAACAGGCTCTAATTTGCTGAGACGACAATTAATCAAATATCATTTTTTTCTGAGGCAGTTAATGAACAGGCAATTAAGTGTCTCAGTAATTATGAAATAACAGAAGGATATTCTGTGACAACTAGCAGCTGCTTAACAACACAAGACAGCACCCTGGTAAACCATGTCTGATGGGACGGGCAGCAGATACATCACTGGAAGGTCCTTGCATCCGCACTGCCACCATTTTTCTTCTGCCTCAGAGAGTGCCTTTGAGGCCTGCTCTGAGCAGCGTGCACTCAGTGCCATATGTGGGTCACCCCATGCCCCTGCTGCTGCCTCCCAGGGTTTTACTCTTCCTGCACACCAGACTACAGACATCCCTTTCCAGCTGCAGCTCCAGCTGCTGACTCCTGCCCATCTGTGTGCCCATCACTGCTCCTCACATGTGCAGGTGGAGGCAGTCAGGGAAAGGGTATGGCCAGGGGAAAGGGCAGCACAGCCCTGAACAGCACGGCACACCCACCGCCTGCAAGCCCATGGGGTATCATGGTATCTGGTGGCCCAGTTCCTATCTTTCCAGACTCCAGACAAATCCATGAAAGCTTAGTTCTGATCACATAAATCAGGGTAAGACTAAGATATATAAACACAACTTAATGCAGTACTAAGGGCACAAGGAAAGACATTTTTAAAACAAGCTTTCTCTTTTTTTTTTTTTTTTTAAAGCATTTCTTCAGTGGGAATTGTGCTGGAGCAAAGAATGCAAAACTTAGAAGCTTCCAAGAGCGGGTCATGTGAAATTACTGTATTTCAAGATTTTTCCAAATCACTAACATTTTGATTCTGAGTGCATTTATAAGAACCTGCCAACAAACAATTCTTCATCATCGCATCTGGCAACTTCTTGGACAGTCTGTAACTGACCTTCTCTGCTTCAGGTACAAGAGAAAAACAAACAAAGAACACAACTTTGTGGAGAACTCATCCATTTCTGCAGAAACTTTAGAGATTGACAATGACACTGCAGATCTTTTTCAAATAAAACCCACCCCCCACCCCCAGATAAGAACAAAGAACATCCTTTGTTTCAGACAAAGAATTTCAGGAGAAACCACAAAATGTTCAAGCAAAACATTTAACGTTTGATTTTCCACCCATTTTGCCAGCACTCTGAGTTTTCCCATAGTTCTAATATCAGTGTCAATGAGGAGGGGAGGGGAAGCAGGTCAGAAGGACCACAGTCACTCTGCAACTTAAAATCCATGCTATTTACAGAGTAAGAACAGGATATGATGGGGGGGGGGAAGCATTTTAAATTAGGTTTTTTGTTTGGTTTTTTTTTGAGAGGGGAAAGAGACATACCTATTTTACAAATCAGGAAAAAATCTAATTGAAAACAAGCTAGAAAAACTGAGTAAGCGTTCTTACACAAACACCGCTGTGCAAGTGCTTGCCAGGAACACCCAACCCTGCACCCCATCCTGGTGACCAACCCAAATGTCATGGGCTCTGTGCTCTGAGGGCAAGAGCCCAAACGTAAGGATGTCACCGATGGCAGACATTATTTAGTCTCTTTAAATGAGTTTTAGAGAAGCAGGCTTAAAAAGAAATGGAAACATTTCATTTTAAACCCAGTGGAGACTGCTTTATTTAAAACACACGCATGCTTGCCTGACACACACTTTGCTGCCTGTTTGAGTGGATTTTTCCAATGCAGAGATGTATCCCACTTAGCAGCACCTGGAACCTTAGTTACACATTAGGACATCACAGTAACCAGTAGTGCACAAGCAGGAAACAAAAAGGCATTTCTAGCCCTCAGAGACAGGCAACAGCAGACCACAGCAGCAAAACCAGGAACTGTAATTCAATGTGATGCTGTCTAGTCTAGAGGTATGTTTCAGGTTCGTGATAAACTGCCTGTTTATTTCCTCCACTGTTTAAATGAGGATAGGTTTTTGTAAATTTAAGTTTATCAGTCAATTTCCTTTTTGATCACCCACATCTTAGCTCTTTTTGTTTAAATGTAAAAATAACAGTGATGCACTAAAGGCTACCTGTTTGCCCAGACTGAAGAGATGTTATTGCACAGTCGTGTTCTTTTACACATCCTAAATATTCAGTACCCCAGGGAAGAGAGTATTATATTGATATTTCAAGAAGAAATGCAAAAATCGTGATGAAGAAAGAGAGATTTCTTCTCGTGCACTTTTACTATTCATGTGTGCATTTACAAAAGCCCACAGATTATTTCAAACACTTTCCACAGGGGATATCCTTCTGGCTGAGAGCAAGCAGCCATGTCAAAAACCAAACAGTGTGTCGGAGAGCAGAGTGCAGTTTTGGTTTTCCCTACAGGCAAGCTGCTGTATTTCAGAGCACGCTGCAGTTCCTCTTAGCGCATGGATCCATCTATGCTACTCCCTCAAATCAATCTGCTCTCTACAGTATCAGATTATATTCTTTCCAAGTGGCCATCCAAGTTTAATACATTAATCATACTCTTTCAAGATAATCAGTCAGTGTATTATATTGATTATTTGACAGAGTTCCACGCTTGAGTTAGATTACTTTAGGAAACTAAAAAAGGAAATAGGAAAAAAATGACATTCTACCAGATGTAAGTGTTCTAGTAACAAGAATTGAATCAGAGGGGAAAAAAGCCTCAACAGACATGGCAGAACCAGGGGGTGAGCCTTGGCAGCTCAAGAAGATCTCTACAGATGGATGACTTCCTGAAGCCTCTGCTGAGGACATGGTGCCCGCTGTCCCTCAGCTGCAGCTGTGCTGGTGCAGGGCCCTCTGCCCCACAGCTCCTTTCTCACATGGCTGCTGAGCAGCTCTTATTGTCCTCCCCACTGCGCTTCAGGAAGAAAAAAGACAAACCCAAAAGCCAGCAGGATTATCTTCAATAGTCTAATTAGTGGCTTCAGATAATCCACTTGATTTTGCCTAAAGCAAATTAGGCAGCACTCACTGGAAGAACACAGCCAGCAGATAGAAGGCTGCTGCCTCCTACTAGGAGGCAGTGGCAGCAATGGGAGGCAGTGAGCAGGCACAGCTGCTGCCAGGAGAGATGTGGCCGTGCTCAGAGGGGACAGAAAGATCCCTACTCAGATGCCCATGCTTGCTCAAAAGTTTTCAGATGTGGGAACGAGGCCCAACCTCAACGCAAGAGTAGCTAGCATCTTCTCTACCAACTCCATTAAAGGCCAGCAGTATATTCTGCAAAGCAAAACTGTATTAAAACTGAAACAAAATTGTGTTTTGGTATCAAAACTAAAATCTGGCAGTCTGATCTCACGCAAAATCCATCATGAGCAATACATGTGTGGAGGACAGCTGGAACAAATCCATGACATCTAGTGACATAGTAAGAGCAAACCTTGAACAAACAACTTTAAATCATTTGCAATACTACTGTGAATGGATGAAACCGTACTGTGCTCACATGTTGCAATAATTAATCATTTTTAAACAGTTGCTTTTAATTCTTAAAAAAAAATCATCACTGGCAGAAACATTCAGTTGTTGTTGGTGGTGGGTTTTTTTCCCCTTTCCAGTTGTATATTTAAAGTAGCATTCATCTGTGAAAAAGTCTCAGGTTATGCAGCACTTCAGGTTTATAAATGTATTCTGTCTCTCTTGTATCTAAAGTATCCCTCATACCAGCAGAACTTCACTAGCTCCCATCTTTATATAAGGAACCTGGCCTCCAAAGGCCAGTGAGCCATTAAGGAAAAGCAGAAGTCCTAGAAGTTACTTTTATAAAACACTTAAGAGTGGGATTGTCACAGAAACATGCACAACAAATTACCATTAATTCAAACAGCAATTCAAATCTCATAGGCATCCTCCAAACTTCTCCATGTGTGCATATCCAGTATCACCTTAAATGATTCACAGATCATTGGGTAACTAAGCAGGCCTGTCCATCGTGAGATAAATCAGCAAATTAAACACAGAACTATTCAGTCTGCACCACACCATCATCCTTAAGGAGTGATCCCACATCGATGACTGCCACAGAGCTCTGGTGATCTGTGAAATTTCCCAGAAAGTACTGCTAATGAGACCTGAACTAGGACCTGGGGAGGTATGTCGAGCTGAAGGTGAAGGACAGCATGAATGTGAGTGTGTAGGGCACATCTTAAGCTAATTTTGCCTGACAAACGTTTTAAAATGATGCTGGGCAAATGGCTCAGCTCTGGTTTAAGCGAAGCCCAGGGGACACAGATGGCCTCTCCTGGACGTGGCTGCAGCAGGAGCTGGCAGAGGACCAGCAACTGGCTGGTAGTCCCCCACCACACGTCTGGCAGGAAGGACAGAGGGAACATTCACAGCACTACTGCAGACTCAGCTTATTTAAGTCAAAACAAAGGTGGTTTGAGCTAACCTGGCTGACTTTGCAGCAAGGTAGATTAAGAACACCCAGAAGACCCCTCTCGCCAGCTCTGCTGGGGATATAACTTTTGCTGGTTATATTTTCTGTTTCCAAAGAAGTCATGTATCCATGCCCCAGGAATTGCTTTTTCATCTCTCCTTCCATCAGCAGTCTAGACAAAACCAGGCTAAGACCCTTCTTTCACCAGACATGTACAGGTGTAAGGGGTTAGCAGTTACTAGAATGTTTTGCTGATACAGGAAAAAATGAGCTCCTTGTCTCCAAGGTTTATTCACTGAATAGCATCAAGAGTAAAAACAAGAACTAAACTGAAGGCAGTTTCATTCTAAGGATCCAAGAAAATAAAAACCTACAAAGATCAGCATGGAAGAAGTCTCTGAAGTGAGAAGGAACAGCTTTCAAACTTCCACTTTGCTTACACTTCTCCATGGCTTTCCCTCCCCAGTGTCCCCTGAGCCCTGCCCACCCCACAGACGCAGTGCAGCTGCATGCAGCTGTCCCACGGTGCAACCAGGGAGCACTACTCCCGGTGCCTCCACCCTGTCTCACAATCCCATGCTCCTGGCACCAGCCTGGACAGCTCAGCAGTCATTGCCTGCCTTCATTCATAAAAATGAGACCACATCGAGGAAAGCCACAGGATCTAGTGCACTCAGCAGTAAATGTCAGTGAGATCTCCTGGCCACTGTAGGAAGCCTGGAGGTCACATCTGGACAAGGACATGAGGGCGAGCTGCATGTGAGAATCATGACAGCGCTCTAACGTCTCTCTGAGTTTGGATTCAGTCCACAGCGCTCATTAGCAAGCAAGTCAGACAGGAATGTATGTCTCGCATAAAGCAGAACAGTTGATGTAATTAGCACAACTTTATTTTCATGAACAATATATTGGGTTTGTAAGAATTGAAAGGTAACTCAAAGGGGCTGACCTCCCTCTATGCACGTTCAGAAGGAGCACAAATGAGCCACAAAAGAGCTGCAATTTCATAGACCAATTTCATATTTAAGTGGGATATATGATCGTTTCAACAGCTTGATCTCTTAAAGGAAGACCGCAGCAATGTAAGCAGGAAAAAACAAGCCAGCCTTTGGAAAGCCCCCCTCATAAAACTTTTTTAGCTCCTGATCAGCACGAACTGCAGAGGACCCCTGGGACATTAACTTCAGGCCCCTGTTATTAAAGGCAACACGTCACATCCAGCAAAAAGAAGGTTAATACTATGCCAATGAGCTGGCAGGAAATCCAAATTTCTAACCCAAGAGAATGGGGGGAAAAGCTAAACAAAAGGGAATACGTGAGACCATAAAATTCTATCAGAGCCTTATTCTGAGCATATGGGCTGCTGGTACCTCTAAGAAGAGATAAGAAGTAGAATAATTAAGAGTCAAGGTTCTTTCTGCCACTTGGGATCTGCATATGACTTGAAAAACATTTTGGTACAGTTCAGCCCTGGGACAGGGGAGGAAGAGGAGATCCCAGCAGACACAGCCCTCTCACTGGGTAGTTTAAGGCACCTGTGACCATGGCCACCTCCAGAAAAGGTGGGAGCATTCTCCAAGGCTGCTGGCTCAGGAAAGTATCAAGCAATTCCAAAACACTTTGGGGCCTGCTAGCCACACTCTAGCTCCCTCAGGATATGATGCTGAAACACCAGAAGGCAGCTGTAGGAAAGTTTGTACCCAGTAAAGTCTTTGAACAACCACAGAAATCTCCAGATAATGTAAAGGACTCTTCTGCTTTTGCCAGAAGCAGTTAAGATTTCAGCTTTTACCCACAGATCAGGTGAAGAAACTCCAAGGCATGGGAAAATTCCCAAGTAACAGTTTGAAAGAAACCACCACTGTAAATATTTGTCATGCCCCAGAGTAAAAGAAAGAAAGCAGCTGTGAAGGGCAAGGCTCAGATTGGTTCACAAAATATATAAAATCTAAGGGCATGAGGATGACAATCAGGTTACTCTCCACACCCAAGAGTCTCCATGTAGGCTTTGAGAACTGGGAGCAGATACTGGACACTACAGCAACGAGAAACCTTAAGAGATCAAGTGCAAAAAGCAGGATTTCCAACACAGAGAGAAAGCAGGCCACAGTATGGATTTCAGATGAAGCTGCTCTCTGCTTTTGCAGATCCTGAGGAATGAGCATCCCCAGGACTAGAGCAGTTCTGGCCATGTGGAAATGCCACAGCACTGCCCTTTCTGTTGTTGGGGAACTATCCAGTAAAACGAAATATTTAAAAAACTAAGAAACAAACCATAATAACAGGGTTGAATACCAACCAGAGCCACAGCAGGTGGGAAAATGCTGTCTCCCTGGACTGCTGCTCTTGAGCTATCTACCATTAGAGCCAAAAGCCAGCCTGGGGTGCCTGGAGGGCTTTGTGTTGCCCACTCACAGAATAAAGCTATGCCAGCAAGCACTCCAGTGCAGACTCCAGCATGGTCATGGGTCAGGGTACAAATTCAAATAAAGATAGCTTCTGACAGCTTCACGTAGATCAGATAAATTTGTCAGTCTATGTTGATGTATGACCACCTAATATAACTGAAAAGGTGTTAAAGTGAGCGGAGAGGTGGATGAACAGAAGGAAGGAAAAATGTGAGGGAAGTCTCCATTCAAGAAAACACTTGAATTTAAAGAAAAAAGCATTTTTCCTACTATTTAAATACAGAGAAGCTTGTGTCTGCCTACTCTCCATCCCAGTGCAGCCTGCAGAATATCTTACTGCAGTAGTCCCAGACCAGGAGATCCACAAGAGTGGATCACTGAGATGTTACTGAGACTGAAGGCCTCAGCTCCTTTGCCACTGGATTCTTGTCTGGAAAAGGTGAAAGTGGAATTGAAACTGGGGGATCTTTAACATCTCTTCCAACCCAAACCACTCTATGATCCTACAATTCAGTCATCGCACTGAATTCAACAAATCCTTCTCAGAGCCTTTGCCCATGAGACACAACGCATGATACAGTTACAGTAATACGGCTGTTGAAGGATCAAGCACCAGTGGAAAAAGTTTGCCAACACACTAATGCCAATTAAGGGTGTGATTTTTGGATGACATTTTTATGTCAACACCAGCTCTAATGATGCCAGTGTAGCTGTGTCTTCAAAGCAGTTTTGCAGGTCCAATTGATAACCCTTGGGAAAATAAGCAGTTAAAGAAAATAAAATATAGCTATGTCTTCTTTGATCTCTATGGGCTCCATTCTGCCACTCCAAGAAAAATCTTTTGTACTGAAATTAGTTTCATCCACCCCAGTAACAAAGGTGATCTCTGTCTACAAAGTTGTATCTTGCTCAAATATTTTTATACCTGCTAATCATTTGCCATGATCTGTGTCTTATACTGTTGTTGATCCAAGCTAAAAGGAAAACCATATCCATCACCTGTGTCCATATCCTCCCCCAGCCAGCATAGGGGCACGGATGCCTTTGTTTTAACAAAGCCTCCCATGAGAAGGAGGTGTACTCAGGTGCTGATGATCTATCACAAAGCCAGAGGAACTGACACACCACCTCTCTGCTCATCACCTCTGGGTGTAAAGGAACAAGAACTCATCTGTAACAACACCTTTTCCGTCGGTACCAAAGAAGATCCCAGTGCCACTACGGCACCAGTACGCTCAAGGGACACAAAGTGTGCCCAGCCCTACCTCCTCAGCCCCGCTCAGAGTGGACGGCAGGCTCCAGCACAAGGCTCTGTGCAACAGGAGAGCGGTAAGGTGAGGGCAGAGAGCTGGCTGGCTCTCGCTCAAGTTTCAAGATTGTACCGTCAGGGTTTGGCTGGTGCACCAGTCCTTCAACACTGCTCCCCCGAATGCTGACACAGACCCACGCTCCGCTCCCCTCAGGAGGCAGCCAGTGCGCGCTCGCACCCAGCACGGCTCGCTTCGGGAATCCAGAAGCAGCAGCAGCCCAGGCACGGAGCGCTTCTCTGAGTTATCCCGTGCATTTTCTGCTCTCCCTTGCAAACTTCCCGTTGGTTTTCGTTAAGCTTCCATGAGGCGAGCAAGACTGCACGGCTTGGAGACCGCGTTCACAGGGTAACTCTGCCAGATTTCCCCTACCTCCAAGTGACATCTGATTTGCAAACACTCCCACCGAACCGCAGGCTGCTCTCGCCTCCACCCAGGGAGTTGTTTTCCATAAAGCAACAGCTCCGAAACATCTACAGCAACTTTTTTTGTTTGTTTGACCATTTGCCGCTTTCAGAACAACAACAAGAAAGAGAGAGACGGACAGAAGAGAAACAGCATAAGGAAATATTTGTATATTTGTCCCGGTAGCCAGGAAACGGCTTTGGATCGCGTCCCCAGTTCCGAGGGGCTGCAGCCGGCTCCGCTCCGCCCGGCACCGCGCAGCACTTACCCTGCTGCTCCGCTCCGCTGCGCCGGGGAAGGGGCGAGGGGACCCCGGGAAGCGGAGGGAGGGGCCGGAAAGCTGCGGCGGGGCTGCCCCTCTCGCCCGGGAGCGGAGCCGCTCCGCAGCGCGGCCAGCCGCAGCCCGGGGAGCCCGCGGAGCGGGGCTGGGCAGCCCCAAAGCAATGAGGGAGGCTGTTTTGTAACTCTCACGTGAGGAGAAGGGTCCGCGTCCCATTTCCTGGGTTTCCATTAAAAGGAATGAAAAATGAGCGGGGAGTGAAAGCCGAGCCCCGCGCCTGCCGTGGGGGCAGAGGTGCCTTGCCACCTGGGTTTGCCCACGTTAAGCCGGCTCAGTCGATCAAAGTCGGCTTCGAAATTGTGCTAAGGAGCGCTTTTCACTTCCGTCCTGTCCCACTGCCGCTGACTGAGATCTAAGCCACCCTCTCGTACCTCGCAGTAACCTGCCACGGGAGCATCTGGGGCATTTTGAGCCAAATCAGAGGGCTCAGTTGTCATATCTATATGACAATACAGACTACATAGAGAGACCCATCCCGGTACAAATTGCAAACTACGCTTTGGGAAGAACAAAGTCACTGCAGCACTATATCATGGAGAAAGCATCCCTCGGAGGGTCGTAAGAATAACCCACGTGCCTTACCCTCGCCAGGCAGCAAGGCTGTGCCTGCAGGGCTCCCTGAAGCAGCCCATCCCACCGTGCATGGCGCACCAGGCTCAGCCCTCCCGCTCTTCTGCCTGTGCAGCACATGCCATCGCCAGCCCTTGGCCTGGCTCTAGGGCCGAGCACGAGCTCCTACGTGATGCCCTGGGACAGGCGGCAGGGGGAGACCCAGACAGGCTGTTATAGCCCAGAGCTCCTCCATCTTCTCCAGCATTTACTAAGGGGAAGAAGGAACTGCCCAAACAACCCCACACATCCAGACCTCACCGCCCACTACTCTGCCACCCAGGCAGGGACAGAGAAACCCAGCACTCGGTGCCTCACCAAGGCTGCCAGTTAAGCCGTCAGTGGAAGGGCTCTGTCCCAGCAGCCTGGCCCCAGCACAGGTAGCAGAGACAGCTGCCTGCAGCAGATGGGTGTAGCTGAGCATCCACAGCCTGGCTGCCGGCTTTGGCTTTCCCGGTGACAAAGAAGGAGCAACAGCTTTGCTGGCTTCCAGCAGTGCTGGGTCGCTTCTTCCTATCTCTGCCACAGCAGGGGAAATGCCTCAGCATGCTCTCCCCTCTCCTAGCAAACACAGCCCAGCCCACTCTCAGTGACAGTAAAAACAAAACTTTACCTAGCAATTGGAGAAACTTGGGCTGCCTCTGGCCATCAGCAGCTCCCATTCACAGGCAAGTTTGAAATCTGCACTGACAAAATGTGTGTACAATTATGGAAAAGCAGCAGGGTAAGAATTTCCATTTCTGAATAATGTGGTATCCTGCCTCTGACACAGCCAAAGCTTGGGAAAGTGGGACTGCCTTATTGTGCAATGTGGGAATGTGTATGGGGTGGGGGGTCGCTGCCAGTCACTGCTGGACATCCTCAAGGCAAGCACAACTGTACAAAACTGTTGTGCAACTTTAGCTAAAGAGAAAAATGCTATTTACTTTGTGAGGAAACAATCAAGTCTCCAAAAATGATCCTACACAGTTTTGAATTTCATCTGACTGAAGAAGGAAGCAGAACAAACAGATGAATAACTTGCTGGAGGACTTGCATTTCTCTCCATCTCAGCACAAATGCACTGTGAGCACTGCTGCTCTGATGGTGGCATTTACAGCCTCCTTAGATCATCTGGTGATAGTCTATGAGTGCCACTTGCTGCCACTCTGCTGTGCCATGAGCAGATGGGAAGCAGCAGAGTCAGCTGTTTCATCCATACTTTGCACAGCAGGTTTGTGGCTGAGATGGGAGGAGCCCGCGTCTGCAGGCACTGCATCCCAGGATCCGAGTCACACTGGTTTGGGAAAGACCACAAAAGTCCACTGGAGTCCACCCTGTGACTGTGATAGCCTAAAATGGGGATTACAGGGGACTCCTGAAATCTCTCCAGCAGCTATTGCTGTAAAGCCATGATGGTTTCAGCAAGACATAGTCTAGGACTGACATGTTTCATCAGGCTGATTCATACCCATGGAAAATATGAGTATTTTCCACAGATTTTTCCTCAGATCTAAGAGGGGGATCTGAGCAGCACCCCTGGCTCCATCAGAACTTCAGCATGAAATTTCCTCACTCTGAAAATGCCCATTGGTGGTAAGTCACTTTTGTTCTACCAACACATGCAGAGGCAGCATGAGATCTGCTAGCCAGACCCATTAAAGACAGAAGTTAAATGCCTTTCTCACCACTTGTGCAACACCGTACCCAGTGCCGTTGCTGAACCCAGAGGTGAATGTATTACACTGCAGGACACCAGGAGGAAACACATTTTTTGCAGTTAGATGGGAGAAGATGCAGGGAATTCATATGCAGAGCCTCAAGCTGAAACCTGAACTGGAAGATGGAGTCCCGTGCTGTGGTCTTTCCTTAGGCATTGCCATCATTCCATCTGCCTGAGTAAAAATATGGCTCAGACATAGAGTAATTATTTTTGCTAACATCGTCAGATCTTTTCAGATGTTCTGCTTTGTATTCAAGTGACACTGAAGAACTATTGCATGCAGGAGTTAATAAAGTGAAGCTAAAAGGAAATATCCATCATCTCTGAATGAAAGAAAGCTGACAGAAAACAATGTTTTGGGGCCTAAAGGGTAAGGCAGGCCGTGTGAATCCATGCAGGATACACGGCGGCCTTCGCCATGGGTGGGATTAGCACATACCCACTTAGGGACTAGCTTTGGAAAGCTGAGCGAGCTCTTTGGAAGTCTGACTCAGGGAGGAAAAATGTTCTTTTGGACTTCCATTTGTCCATCCTCAGCAATCCTGCAACTCTGAGCTCTGCACGGGGCACCAAACGAAAGAGAGCTGGTGTTGTATTCTCCTTCCACAAGGCAGGCAGGAAAGATGGGCACAGAGAGGTTTCTATACGTGGCATAGTAGGGCCTAGAGAATTTGACCCAATAACTAGCAAATGGAGCTTTTCCAAATGAAAGCCCCAAAGCAGAGAAATTCTCTCCTCTGACATTAGGTGCGATATTTCAGAATCCCAGAGCTTACGTACACACAAAAAAGCCATAAGCAATGATTCCCTAATTGGAGACCAGTGGGGACCCCACCAGCAGCATCCTCTATCCCTTTTTCTTGCCACTGTACACTGTAGGACCTATCTTGCCACACCTATTCCATGACTCTCTCTTCCACATGGCCATACCATTCCAGCCGTAAATCAGCACTACTCTATCTGAACAGCCATAGAGCAGGGCTGAAAAACTGTCAAGTGTGGGCAGACTCAGACCAAGATATTTTCTCACACGTTCTCACCCAACCACAGCTTTTTTAGAATTCAGAAAGATGCCATTAAGCAACAGAAAAACAATGCCTACTAGGCCTAAGTCAGCCATTCAGCAGCATGCCTTTTCTTGTACCATGCAGTTGGGAAATGCAATAAATGTATAGGTCACATAGGGATAGCTTCAAGCAGACAGAATATCAGTGCATCAGTATTCTAACACATTGCAACTCAGAAGAAAACTGTGCCATATTAAGACCAGCCCAATCCAAACAAATCCAATGTATGTCTGCTCTGAACATCCCAGTGGAGAAAGCTTCATACTGTTCTGGAAATTTTTATCACTGGGGCTTGCCAAGTCTTGCCATGACCTGCATGGTTGAACTCTTACAGTGGAGAGCTAAAGAAATGGCTTCTGTGAGAGGATTCCCACTGTACTGAGTGAACATGGTGTGAGAATTGCTTACTCTAACAGTTTATCATAAGCTGTTTTTTCTGCAGCTGTATGGCCAAACTCTTTAACTCTGTTACAACCATTCGGTGCCCTTGGAGGAAGCTGCACATGTGAAATGGAACAACAAAGCATAATTCTTTGAGTGAGGAGCAAACGTGCCCTGCAGTGTCTTGCTGTTAATTTAATGTACTGATAAACCAAGAGTGCTTATAAGCAGCATTCAGATGAATGTCTGTGTCTTGAAGTTGTACATAAACCAAACAAAAAAGGTCTTTTCCTTTTTTGGAAGAGAAAGGAAAACAATCTTTCTCTTGGAACCTGACTTGAAGCTATTCCTTGTTCTCACACTTCTTCACCACCAGTAAATCCAGAAAAGAAGCCATAGCTCTCATGGCAGACACGACTGCAGGCACTGCTAGCAGCTTGTCAGAAGAAAGCATGTCTGCAGCTACTGTGCCAGAGTGCAGAGCCCCTCTCTGAAGGAGCGCCCTAATACCAGCAAACATCACCTGGTCCACAAACTTTTGGACTACAAACGCTACAGAAACTCCACCAAGATCAGCCTCTTCCTCTGCACCATGGCCGCAGAGGCAGGCATGGCATGCTCTCTTTCAAGGATCAATGCCTTCATTTTCATCATCCACGATAAAACCTTGGCTGAGCACATCAGATATACTTCAGTTTGGACTGATTTCTCATTACGCAGTAGTGGCTTAAATCTGACAGTACAGGCACGCAGAGAGCAGGCAGATTTGCATTTTCCCCAGTTACCCCTGTTGGCCTCTCCTATTTCCTCCTGGCAATCTTCATTCCTCTCAGAGGATCTCCTGAACATTTTGACAGTGAAGAAATAGAGGATAAAATTGAAACAATGAGCTCCTGTTTCCTTTTCAGAATGTGTTTCAGTATTGACCTTGAAAGTAATGGAACTAAAAAAGATGAAGCTTTATCTCCTTTGGTGGTGGATGAGATGACTAATGCCCACTGTTTAAATCCTCTTCAGATTTGCTGCACTGAATTACGTGCAGGTTGTAAACCAAACAAAGCAAATATCCAAGATAAGAATGACCGCTAACATGCCGCATCACGTGCAGTTACTCTCCAAGTGGTGCTTCATATTTGGATTCTGAAAAACACTCTTAAATTAAGAGGGGACAACAGTATTGAAATATCAGCAGAACATTACAGATATTGAAGGTTCCCTGCTAGGACCCAGAGCCCACTGGCTCTTTCTGTGTGGGCTCTTTTGATGTGGGTTTCTGCACCCACATCCAGCCCTGCAAACGTCAGCAGGACTCTGTGGGTGCAGAGATCTGTCAGCACTGCACCCAGCCTTGCTGGATATAGCAGTAGGTAGGATGCAGGAAAGCAGTCAGTGTGAAAGCCAAGATGGCTGCAGGTTGCAAGAGGAAAGTGAATGAGGAGAAGCCTGGCAGCCTAACCGTGAGCAGAGCTGAAATGCTCTGTGAAGCTGTGTAGGCACTGCACTGTGTGGCAATAGGTGGCACAGTCCAGAGTAATTCAGAGCACAGGAGGAATTAAAAAGTGTCTTCCAAAGAGCATAGACTGAGCAAAGGACAGGCAGTAAAACCAGCTGAGGGACTGATAGCAATGGAAACAGGCAGCAAAGTGCTCCTGCTGGGCTATGCCAGATCACCGTCTCTCCTGGTCCTGTTAAGATCTGAGCACGGGGGCAGGGATATGGGGTTCTCCTGAAGGAGTGGGGCTGCCCAGCTGCCCAGCTCTGTGCTCCAAGCAGCAGCCCTGCAGCAAGGGGATGGGCAGCAGCCAGTGCCGTGGGGGGATGAATGGCTTACCTGTCAGGGATGAAACTAGAGAGGCTGCAGGGGCACGCAGCCAGCCGCAGGCAGACAGTGTGGCTGACTTTAAGCTTTCTCTCAAGTTTGTGTGGGCCTTTTTTCAATCCCCTGCCCTTTCAGCACAAGTGAGGACTTGCCAGGCTTTTAACCTAAAGTAAATAGTATCTTCTGTCATTCCTTTACTTGCATACTCAGTTTATATATTTGCCAACAACTGAATTTTACCTTTTCAACTTCAGCAGCCAGGAGCTTTTCTCTTCGTAACAGCATTTCTGCTCTCAGCAGTGTGAGGACTCATATTTGTATGGCTACCTTCAAATAAATATTTCTTCCATTTGCTTCCAAGATGAGCACATACACATCTCCTGCTGCAGAACCCCCTAACTATTTGAAGGAGCTGTTGTTGCTGGAGACAGTGCCTTTGCCCATGTGTACATTGCCCACACCACAGAACCTTCCAAAAATAAGAGTATGTGTGCTTGCCATGGCACAGTCTGACCTGCTGGAAGGTTCTTATACACTCACATTTCTGCTCTTGAAAAATCGATGGTTAACTCCCATGTACACATTAGTTATCTGTGGGCTTTTCACATGCAGCAGCCTCTATAAGATTCCCTTATTTCCAAAGTATAATTTTTCTTTCAGTGTTTAATTGTGGGCCTGAATATTCCCAATCACAAATTCTTCCCCCCCCACCCCCCATCACACACATCATTAACAGTACATGGAAGATTGTATCCTTACCCCTGAGAGAAAACAATAATTCCATCTGATATACTGTATTTCACTACACTGAAATACCATATTACCATTTCACAAGTTTCCTATATGCTTTCCTATATGGGGTTGCTCAACACCTTTTCACACTTCTTAAGTTTCCAGAAAACTGCTAACAACATACAGGTCTTCACATTTGAGCAGAATCACACATGAAACTGTTTCATCTTTAGTGCTCAAAAATACAGAGGGAAACAGTGTTCAAGCCTTCCCCAGTTCCTCACCCTCCATCAGGATCTCAAATCCCAGGAGCACTTTCCATCACTTCACTTTAGTGGAGCTGTTGCTTTGTCTCACCTGCTCCACATATCAGGCATTGCTCAGTCCTCATACGTGACTTGGACTCAGGAGCCTGTTCCAACCAGCACCCAGATTTTCACAAGGAGCCTGGTGTAATCCCAGCCACTGTGACCCACCAGACAAGGACAGAGACCACTGCTGTGATGGGAGCTTTCCAGCTCAGCCTTCCCAAGCAGAGACTCACTGAAAATGTGCACAGGAGGGGACTATGCATTTTAGAGATACAGGATAGTCTCCTCTGATAAAGAAGTATGTAAACTCTTATAATTACCTCACGCATATTATGGTTTTCCTCTAGTGGGTGAATCAAATAGAAACGCTTCCATGCTGCCCAAGATACCAAGGTCTATAACCTAATATCACCCTGGGCTCCTAAAACCTGCTATACAAATAACCTGCCCAGATGGCCGTTCCCTCAGCTGGCACAACGCTACACTGCACAGAACATGTTATCTGATGCTGTCTACTCTTTGGAAGGGGCATGACAGGCAATTCCTTGACATAACAACTTCTGGTAGCAATTGCAAACAGTTATCATTAAAGCAGCTCTAGTCTACCCCGCTCCAGGAGTGGATCTAGCCTTGAGGCTGGCAGAGCTGCATCATGCCACCTGGCTCTGCTCACCATTTCCACAAATGTAGAAATGGATATGGTACAGGCTGCTAGTTTTACTGCTGTCTTCTGATCCCACCAAGAAATGGTGGGCATCACCAAAGCCATCATTACTTTTCCCCAAAGCTATTTTCTATTAACAGCCTCAGCACTTTTTTCCACAAAAATACAAGCATTATGTTAACATAAACTCACTGTGTTGAGAACTAACCCTGCCCTTATTTAGCATGCAATTATCATTACTGATTTTCTAGCTTGCTTTAATGTGCAAATGATCCAAAACAATAAGTAAAATAATATTTTGACATCTGTATGAACATGGGCAACTGTCACTAAGGGCTGATAGACCACATCTCTTCTCCAGCCAGGACCAAGGCCTCACACACAAAACTGAATGAGGTGGAGAGCTAATAAAATCTTGAATCAGTCTGGAGGCATGATGATTCAGTTTTGGAGAGCTGAAGGCCATGTGAGCCAGTGAGTACTGACTTCTGCCATGATACATCTCTAATAACGCGCAAAAGTTATCATCTACTGAGGAAAACATATTTGCTGTTGTTGGGCAGCACAGACACACAGCTAGCCAAGTTCTTAGCAAAACTACCTCATGAGACCCACAAGTACTGTTTGGAGATGTCATCATGCATAAATGCACTTAGTTCACACAAAATCATCTCAGCTAAAGGTTAAGTAGCCCCAAAGTTACCTGCTCTGGAAAATCCAACTGAGATTTTTCCTTTTCTTTTTTCCTTCTTAGCTGAAACTACAGGTTTGGAGCTGAATCCATACAACAGGCATCCCTTTTACAGCACATATTTCTGTACTGAATTTATGAATGCTGCTGTGTAGGGAAACAACAAGACTGTAATACTATGTGGCACTAGTCAGCTCACAACCAAAGGCCAACTCACAACTGCCTTGGATATAGTTCTCCTGTTACTACTGAAGGGAATATATGACCCCTTAAGACAGACAGCAGCAACACCCCCTTCACAGCTGTCTCCAGTTTCTCTCCTGAAAATTGGCTGGGTGTTTTCTTCAAGATTCAGAGCACAGATGTAAACTATTTAGGGATATCCCTGTTTCTCCTTAACAATGCCAGAGAGAATGAAAATGCAGCCTGTTAGTTTTATAGCCATTAGGAAAAAAAAGGTCTCTCCAGTGAGGTCTGACCTGCAGCAGATGGGTCTGTCTTATCCACGTGGTGCAGTTTCTGGGGAAATGTTGCTCTGAAGAAGTTTTCAGGCAGCAACGGCAGATTCTCAGCTGTGTGCAGATCCTATTCTGGTGGTCTCCAGAGTAAGCCATGCACCTTCAAAGGAATGCAAAAACGAAGGATTGCAAAGGGACTTTTCTCTCTCTATACGTGCATATTTAAGATAAAATCTGTCAACTGAAAGCTGGTATTACCAAGATGCTATGGCAGCAGCTCATCAGAAAAGCCCTACTCGCTTGTGTGTCACCTGCTGGTTCTCTGGGCTTTTCCAGAAAAGGTACAGCTGGCCCAGGGTTCACTCTTTCACGAGGAATAGCAGAGAGAAAACCTGGAGCCCACCTGGATTCCAGCCTGCCCTAGCTTCTTCCACCAGGGGAGCAGGGAAGGACCCAGTTTGCCCCTATTTTCAAGCCCTGTGTGTGGATGGGGTTCTGGTGAAGCCAGCCTACAGGCAGTGGGTGCCTGTGGGACCCATTTGCAGTCATGGCTCACCTCTCAGCACACTGCTGTTGAATTTCGCCCTGAGATGTGTGCTGGATCTCTTCCTGTGTCTGACAGGGAGCTGTGACATTTCGGCAGCCTGCAGGCCCCAGCACCAGGCCCCACGTGCCAGCCCTGAACCTAGGTGCTGCCTGCCATTTAGAAGCTTCCCAGCAGAACTTCAGTCATCTCTGCACAAGATTAGGTGGGGCTAAATTTAAGCTTGCAAGCTGTTATTTACTGTAATTTCTTTCTTTCTTTCTTTCTTTTTTTTTTTTTGAGAAGAAGATTTGTATGCAAAGCACTTCATGCAAAGTGCATGTGGGTTTGAGGAGTGGGAGAGAACTGTGAACAGAATCAGTTCTTCGTTGGTTACCAGAATCCTCCTTGAGATGTAAATTCTTGCTTAGCCCTCAATACAGGTTATCTTAGAAACAAGCAGAGACCCGAACTGATGTCTTTTTTATTTATGTAGACCTTTATCTTCAAATAAACCAAAGCTTTGCCTTATGCAACGCAATGCTGTAAAGAGAATGTCTTTCATCTCCAGCATTTGTTGTTACGTGGCATTAACACAGTGTTTGCTGAAAAGCATCTTGATGTAATAGTAGTTTAAAGTTTGTTTTCCAAACAGAGCCGTTGTTTGCCCATAAGAATGTAAATTTGCAATTCTCCTTTACACTTCACATATGATGAGAGACAGAGACAAAATCTCCCCGCAGGAGAGAATTAATTGTAAAGTAAAGCACTAAGTATGGCATTTATCTGAGATTGTAAAAGCTACAGTAATTAAAAAAGACTAAAACATATGGTGCACCTCATAAGGATGGATAGTGTGATCTCCCAGACGGAACCTTTTTTGGTTACTGAGAAGAAACAAAAAATTGCAGATATTCTCCCCAGTGTTGAATCATAAAATGAGCTTTAGCTGTGGTGAATCAGGAATGGCATTCCCATTTTAACTCTGCCAATCTGGAGGAGAATGATTTCCTTTCATCTGGTGAGCAAGATATGATCTCCAGTTTGGATCTATTACTGCCTTTACAATCGGATATTAGGGAAGGAAGTTGTCATTAGTGGCTTGTAGCAGTCTGGCAGCTGATGTCAGCACACGACAGTGCCATGCTGCAGCCAAAGGAGTGTCACATAACCCTTACACTGAACTTAGGGCACCCTCCCCCACACTAAGTAGTATTTCAGTGAAGTTATGGGTGTAATGTGGACCACAAACAAACCTTGATCAGCTGGCTGTCTCACAGGCCACCAGGAATGCAATCTGGTCCCAGAACAGCAGACCTGGAAATAAAAAACAAACAGACAAGAAAACAATTGCAAAACAACAACAAATGCTTGGGTAATCAGATAATGCACAGTTGAAAAACAAATCTTTAGCTGGCGTTAAAGATGAGTATAGCTCCAAAACATAATTACCCGCTTCACACCATTCTGGGCTCAGTTCTTGTTTCATAATTTCTAAGATCTGTATTCTCACTTGAAAGTGCAGAAAAAAAATATGAAAAACTTTGTGCCACAAGTTTAAAAAGATGTTTTGTGAAAATCTATCCTCAGCTAAACCCTCAAGTGTGCATAGAGTGGGGACACACAACTTGGGCTGGCAAAGTGTCCACTTCTGATGGGAAGTCACCTGCTGGCTATTGAAGCCTTCCATCTGAGAGGACACTATTAATTAAATAAATGTGATGAATATGCACAGCTTTTAGGCTTTCAGGAAAGTAGTTCAAAAGGAAGTCAAGCTAATAAGAATTACTGTGGTGGTGATAAGGAAAGTGAAGTTCTAGCAACCATGAATTTTCCAAGGCATTTCATGGGTGATTTTGAGTGCCCTATGTGAATCTGCATGGACAGTATCCACATATTAACTAAGTGCTGCAGCTCAGTGCTTTGTGGCAGCTGGGTAAAGGGATATTTGCATTAACCGAGACATGAAAAGCAGAGCACGAACCTGATAACCTATTGAAATGTGTCCTACCCAAGGAGGGGGAAAACAGAAGGCAAGTAAGGGAGAAAAGGACACTTTTATTCTTTGTTCTCCCTAAAAAGGAGATAAGAAAATTAAAAATATTAGAAAAAAGTCAAGAAATACTGTGACAAATATATATAAAAAGAAAAAACAGATAAGGAAACACACCTGACTGCCGTTAAGCCAAGCATTATTTAGTGTCTGGTACACTATATATATATATATTTATATATGTATGTATCATTATATGTAAGGGGTATCACAAGAAAACTGTCTGAGCCTAGACTCATGCTGCTTCTCAGTCCATTTCCCAGTATCACTGGAGAAGACAGCACATACTGCAGAAGTATGTGAATATAGAACGCTTTTCCTCAGCCCAAACAGCCATCATCATACAGAGCTTCTTCCTGAGTCTCCTTTTGCAATGGATCCCAATTTATCATTCAGTTACTTTGTTCTTAATAGTACATCTTGGCACCCAGGAGCATGCACTGCAATAACAGCACTCAGCATAACTGCCACCTCCATCCTTGCATCTCAGCTAGAACAGCAGAGGCATCATGCACCTGATGAGAGGCATCATTTGGGGTAAGGGATGGGAAGGCTGGTCCACCTCACACAAGTTAAGCTTGTAGCTTCATTAATTCAAAGTGGCACCTTCAAAGGGAAGGAGAGGACTTTTTGCATGTTTTTTGCTGCAGCAGCTAGAACTGTAACAGTGCAGCTAAGCAGCCCAAACCTTTAGCAAAGGAACCAAAATTTTTTTCCCTGAGGAAGAATTACATAAAAATATATTATATTACAATATATATATTTAATATATATATTATAATATACTTTTTCAGCAGAAGTAACATCAATCTCAGAAGAAACTGAGGTTTGTTTCTCCTTTCCTTTTTTCTTCCTTTGGGTAAGTAACCTGGAAGCAAGATAATTTCTCTAGTATTAAAATGCTTTCTGACTAACACTATTTCTGGATTCCCCAGACCCTACATTTTTAGTTTTATACCAGGAGAAAAATGTCTTGCATTTTTAGAAAAAGCTTCTCAGATGAATCTTTGTAGATTTGGATATAAATTAAGGCTCAGCTTCCTACACGATGGCAAACCTGTTCCGTAACTCCCCAACTCCCCAAGTGTCTGCAGTCTCCAGTAACTATAGCAGCCAGTAGGTATTCTCCCAAGTTGAGTTTGCTGCATTTATCTGAGTATGAGCTCAAAGGCAAAAATGTGTTTTTTTCTACCAGATGCCTTCTTTAGATATGATTTAAATAAGGGAAAAATGTGTGAGAAATATCAATATTTGCATTTCAAGCATGATCTCAGAATGTCTGTCGTGGTTCATTCATCTGCTTTTTGGCTCTTCAGTACATTTAGTTCACTTTTATTTGAATGTAAAAGCATATGGGAATCATTAGCTTAATGGTAAGCTTATTTATTCTTCATCCACTTGCTGGCACTTTTGAAACTTCTAACTGCAGTCGGGGGCTAGGTGAATTCTGTTCATATTCAATTTTTTCCATATCATAGGAAGTCACTGATCTTAGCTAAATACCTAAAAAAAGTGTAGGTGATACTGCTCTCAATTTTCTGCTTTTCAGGTAAGATGCTAAACAGAAGCCTTGGAGAGAGACGTCAGCAAGGACAGTTGGAAGTACTTCGTGAAGATACCTGAGGAACTTGTAGCATCCAGGCATTCGTGATCTGAGTGGAATGTCTTGCGCCCATCCATAAAGAGCCATGCAGAAAGAGAATGAAGTATTTTTTCTGCAAGTGGACAGTGAAAGCATATGTTCTTGCCTGAGCAACCAGGCAGAATGCCAGAGAGGAGCAGCACCCTTTGTAGGGGCTGGATGCTCACAGCTTGGCACAGTGGGCTGGCCGTAGCCATGCGTGATGCTGGGCTGCTACAGACCCCTCTTTGCAACCCAGGGCAACCTCCATTACGGGAGGACAGTTATTGTGTAGGACCAGCAGCCACCTCTAGCTTCCATTTTAGCTCCACCACATTGTTCCTTAGACATCTGTGCAGGTAACCTAATCTCCACAGCGAGTTCACTGGGAGCATCCCTTTAAACTCAATGACGTTAAAATATGCCATCTTTTACCTCTTCTCATCCCTGAAGGAAAAATTTGCATATGTATATATACAAAATCATTAAACAACTAAGCCAGCTCCTAAGACACTGGAAAAAGCTTCTGTGCTCAGAGACATTCAGCAGACTATGAGCCCCTCAGAGAGACAGTGGGAAAGGAAGGCTGACTGCTTGGAAAAGCTTCTGAGAAAAAAGGAAGCAGCTGTCATAGCTAAGGAAGGACTATTTAACACTCCTAGCTAAGATCTCATGTCTAGGACATTTTCAGCTTACCAAGTAATTACTGTTGCATCAAGCCCAGTAGATCATAACCACAGACCTGCTGTACTTTTGCAAACCCTGAACACATCTCAGTTTTCACTCTGGTTCAACTGACAAAAATAATGCACCAATTTTTGCCTCCCTTGTGACATTTATGTCACTGCTTCCATCGTTATTTGTGCTTCTCTTCCCCACTTCCTCCCACCACGGGCAATGTCTGACTGTTGCAGGACTGCAGCACCGCATGGTGCCCACGGTCCCTCACCCCACACGGTGCTGCTGTGGCTGGTGTCGTGCTGAGGCTTTTCTTCATCACGATTCCCTGTGGTGCTAACAACTTGAAAACACTGACACCCACCTGATGTGCCAGAGATGAGAAAATTATTGAAAAATATAGTGATTCAATTTCCACCTTATCAAGTGGCCTTTCCCCTCTTCACATTTCATAAAGACTTGTGCTTTATCCTGCCATTGTCTCATCAACGCCGACCACCTTTAAAAGTGAAGCAGGTAGCAGTGATACAGGGCTTGTTTTTAAGCTCAGGACATCAGCCAGCTCAGATCACCTGGCTCCACTCTGCTTCCCAAGTCTGCATCTTCTCGGAGCTCCCCTTAGCAAATTTTACCCTACGGTTTGTCAAAAGTACTTTCTTATTTAAAGCCTGCCTTTTGCATTATACACAAGGGTCTGATTTCTGTGAGCTACTTTTCGCACTGTAGAAGGAGAAATAACATGTGAGAAGGATTAAATAAAAAATGGTTATGCTTCAAGAAATCAGTTCTCTGACAAAGGATAATCACCTTCCAAAAGCAAATACGATGTTTCATTTCAAATTTATGTGTATAGCCAGCATGAATATCTAAAATAATTCCATTAAAACAGAAAAAAAAATTCTTTCCAAGATAAATCATTCTGTATGCAAGACAAAGGGAAGCTGGTCAACTCTTACATGCAAATTCTCTGCCATCGAGTGAATGTCCCTGGGGCCCAGGGATTACCTGGTTTATCCACCCAGCCTTGCTTCTCACTCCCTCCTGCCTCTGCAGCTTCCAAACCAGAGGCGCTATTGGAGCTCAGGGAATTGGAGCTGGCAGAAGTTTGTGTCCAACCCCTGCTCAGACATCCCATGGAAATTAGGAGGATGCTGAGAGAGCAAATTCTATTTAGCTCCAGAAGATAAAGCAGAAATCCAAATAGTTCTTTGGACGGATTTTAGTTTTGCATAACTGAATGGTCCTAAAGGGATCCCAGAAGTGCCCTGCCCTCTGTGGGGTGCAGTGGGAGCCAGGCAGTGCTAGGCAGGACATGTATACCATTATGCTTCTCCTCCTGCCAGCCTGGGCATCTTGCTCCTCATCATTACCTGACTTCCTCTAATTGCACACATGGCCCTTGCCATTTCTCTAGCCTTCAGTGTGCACTTGGGCTGCAATTTCAAACAGTGTCTGTCTACTCACAAACCATCTGAAAAGGATCATTAGTGGAAAAAGCCATGAACTACAACACTTAATATACAGAAATGTTAGAGAATGAGCTAGTTGCTCTAAGTCAGCCTGTCATCAAAACTGTCACCCTGGCAGCCAGGTCATCGAGTGTCAGCCAGTGATTAAGAGCTCAGGAGGAACAGGATGGAGGGTCTGGAAAGCAATGAAAAGGCAGGTGCAGTCTCTGGGCTGAGCATGTATCCTGACAACAACACACTCCAGTTCCAAAGCCAACCTTAAAATGCAAGAAACAGCATCCCCTGTCCAGAAAAATAATTCAATTTAGTAGTTTGCTGCTGACACACTACAAGTTTTTCCAGTTGCAAAGAGCTGTGCACAACTATTGGTTTCACAGGAGCTGGGATACAAGCAGTTAAGTTGCAGGTACAGTAATTATATACCAACAGGAGAAGGGCAGGAACAAAGCTCACTTAATGTTTTGTTCGTACTTCTGGCATGGCTGTAACAAATGCAGCAAAAATGACAGGGCAGTGTCTGGAACAGAGAGAATCTGCTGGAATGGCAGAAGCTAAAAAATGGCTTTAATGAATGCAGCTGCAGTCCCAGTACCATCGGTACTGAGTACTGAGTGTTCTCATCACACTTGCAGGCAAAGTTAGTACTGGTCCTAGTTATTCAAGGAATGCTAAATGGAGCTGAAACTGGTCTGCTGTGATAACAGAAAAGCCTACGTAAAAGTTAAGCAATATGAGCATTCACAATGAGATCTAGCAGTTCTGGAGTAATAAAACATGTACACACTGCAGTGCATAGCAGAAAACCCACATTTCCCCATGAATTTAGGCCCCACAGCTCTTTTCTGCCCCAGCTTTGGTTTCCTGCCCATCCTTATGTGGGGTATTGGCTCGGTGCGGGTTGCATCACGGCTCAGACCAAGCGAGATGCTTCGTATCTCTTTAACGGAATAGGGCCCAATATGAAGAAATGTTCCCTTAATATTTTGAGAATTAATGACGCATGAGTAATGCTGAAGTCTGATCCAAGAAATGTTCCAGTATACTTTCATATTATTGAGTTTTTCCAAACACCTAATTTCACAAACTGCCCGCAGAGCAGTGGAAGCGACCGGTAGCCATCCGCAGCAGCCGTGGGTATCCCAACCTGCAGAGAGGGGGGCTGATGGGGCACCTTTCACAAACACACACACCCTTGCTGCAGGCTTCTGAAACACACTCAAACAAGTTATTTACATTAATTTGCATTTTGCAAAGAAACACTCCCCACAAGGCAGCCAGAAAGCCGTGCACCAGCCTGCTCGCATTACGCCTGGGGTGGACCCCAGGCAGTGGCTCACAGCAGCACAGAGCAGAGAGGTTGCAGCCTTGCTTTCTTCTGCTGACAGGATTTCTTCTAGCTAAAAGCTTCCCCCTAAACAGTACTTTCTGAAGTTGAAGAGTTCTTGGAACTCAAACGATCATATGGTGTTGCTTAATGAATTGCAAGTTTTGTCTTGCTTCTGAAAGTTGATTCTTTTTGACTCACTCAGTAGTGTTTGTCAACTCTGCACTGCCTCTCACCAAAAAGTTAACTGTGGTTGGGTTACAAATCCCATACAACCTGAAGGTTCTTACCAGGAGAAGGGCAGAAGATACTTCAGAAGTCCAACATTCCTTCTTTGTTGTAGTAACCAGAAAAGAACTACTATTTAGTGGACATTGCCACAGGGACAGACAGTAACTGATCCTCTCCAGGTCAGCTGCAGCCTCCTTCCTTCACAGCCATCACCAACAGCTGCTAAATGTTGTGTTCAGGACAGCAGAAGTGCCTGCATGATCTTGCACGTATGTTTTCAAGAAGAATGGATAGACTGTGGCCTTTTGAAAGGTGTTAGCAATTTTCAAAGGCAGTGTCCAAGCAATACTTCAGATTGACCTCTCTGAGCCTGCTTTGTGGCAGACGCGGAGGTGACAGACACAAGAGGTGTGGCTGTGGCAGGACCAGCTGTGTGACCTCCATGCTGCTCTGCTCCACAGCTTGAGCTTGCCTCAGTGACCTCTTCTTCCCAGCATAATTCCACTCTGCAGTGTGATGGGAAGCTGGCCTGGCGTTCAGTTCCTAATGATCTGGAACCACGGGAAATGATAATGTGTTGTGCACAGTTCACAGGGTAAATTTTTTTATTTATTGCTAAGGGTATGAAACCAAAGGCAAGGCAAGCTGGGCTCCCTCCTTCCCTGTCAAATCCTAGCAATAAAGAGCTGTAGAAAAAACTTGCTTCATCCTTCTGCCTAATGAAAACCATGCAGAGCTCTGCCTCCTGCAGCTCTTGGGAAGGAGGGGAGGGAAGGCAGGGCCTGCAGCACTGACTGAGGCTGGACCTTCAAAACTAATTTTTCTTAAGTATTTGTTTCTAAGTGAGGAAAAATAAGTATTTCTAAGTAAAATTTAGATTATTTTTGGTGTATTTGCAGAGTCACTGTTAGATTCTCCACAGTAACTTGAAATGAATGGGTAAAAGGCAAAAGTTTCAACAAAACAAACTCAAGAGCTTCATTCAGTTCCTTCATTTCCCTTCTTTAATCCCAATCTCACTTTCCAGTCTCTGGAGCATCTCCCAAAACTTTATCTGTCACACGACAACCTGCATTTCTATTTCTGCTTTCTCTACTTCTAGCAGAGTTAACTACAGTAAGTCTCTTGGGCACTTACTGCTCTAATCCTCAGCCCCCTCTTCTCAGCACTTCTGGCTGTCCCCACCTGACTGCAGACATTTAATGCATGCAATCATCTTTCAAACCCTTACCATTTACAAAGGTAAATGCAAAGGTAAAAGCTCTTCTGGCACCTACCCTACTCCAACTGCCAGACTGTCTGAGAAGTAAATAGGCAGATATTTTGCTTGGCTGTACTGGTTGCAGTAGGAACAGTTTTGTAAACTGAATTTTAAGTCCAGAGCAATTAATTTCTTTCTATAACACAATAGGAAGTATACAGGAAAGTATGTTGAGTTTTTGTACCTTTTATGGAAAAAAAACTACTATTAAAAAAATAATAATTCACTGTACCAGCTGGTGACATTGCTCCCATAGGATGAGGGCCACTCTGGTAGCTGTCGTTCTGAGTAGGTATGTATGAAAATCACACCTCAGTGTGTTCATCAATAATGGAATGAGATTACCTGAATAGATCCCCAAGGTGAAAAAGCAAGATTATCTCTCCCTTGTTCTAAGAGAAAAGATGACAAATAAGTAAACAGTTGTATTTTAAAGCAGTGTGTCCAAAAAAAAAAAAAGCTGAAGCTGCTGCTGTCACCTTGACAGATAGACATAACCATGCCAATATTTCACTTAAATCCATATTTGATAGGGGAAAGTATACGTGGTTTATTCTGCTCCTGCTGAGCTAAATAAAAAATTGCTCCATGTCTATCCCATTTCTACCACAACTGTGCTGTTGTGCAACAGAAAGAAATTTCAGCCAAGCATATAGCTAGAACTGGGTTTCAAAAATGTTGGGTTTTTCCCTTCATGCGTAATGCCGTTCTTATGCAGGAAACAAGGAATAGTTTGCAGGTACCCAAGACCCTGCTGGCTTCACAGACGGGGATGCTTTGCATAGGCAACACGTACTGTGTCACATCACCCAAACACATGCTCCCCCCAATTTACTTTTCACTTGAATGCCAGGAACTGGGAGATCTGTTAAGCAGGAACGTTGCATGGAGACATGGATAGCCATGCTACAGGGCTGCTCTCCATAGGCAAAAACCAGGGTGCTCCACTGCAGTGGGACTGTCATGCCCTGCAGCCATTTGCATCTGCTGCTGGTGTCAGAAATCCCCATGCTCCTGCTGGGCTGAGAAGGTCCTGCTGGGGGTCAGATTCAAAGGCACAACTCTCCTCCCACCCAAGTTACTGTACGAATGTTTTCTGCATTCCCGTACATGCCAATGGGTTTTCCCAAGTGGCAGTAGTGGTCTCCTTGTCTATCCTTCGTTTGAGCCACAAAGAGTTGGAACTTGCAGGTGTCTGCTTACAGTTCAGGCAGCCAGAGGAAATGTTTTGTGGCTGCAAAAGATTTAACACAGCTTGACTGAGGTCACTGGGCTTGTTCCTGCTTATTTCTTCATGTGGTATATGAGAAGTGAGAGCTAGGAGCAGTATGATGTCTGGGAATGAGGTTGGCTGCAGGAAAAGATTTACCACGCAGCCAGTTCTGGAGCCACACTGGCTTCTGGAGGCAGAAAAGAGCTGAGGCTTTGCATTCAGCATGCTCTGAAATTCCTTATCGTGTTCCCATCCCCATGAACAACAGAGGCATTTCTGACACAGCAGCGGCCAACTCCCAGAGCACGGGAGATCAAAGCTGTCGGCTCGCACCCGGCAGGTCAGGCAGCACTGTGCTGTGAACTGCATGACCCCCTTGAACCTGCTGAACCTCAAGCAAAAAGCATTTGTCCCATCCCTGCATCTGTGAAGTCTTCAAAGAGCAAAGCTGGTTTTCATTAATTGCCAACTATTACTTTTTGCAAGCTAGTTTTCCTCCCACTTTTATCCACTCAGTAAAAATTACCAAGAGTCTGTTCACTCCAGCACTACAGTGGGGCTGAGTGTTTAACCCCAGCTTCTCTTCCAAATTCCCCACAGTCAGATGCTTGCTTGTGACAACCCACCCAGCACACTGCCTACCTGAAATTCGAGAAAGCTCTGTTCTGAAAGATGCTGTTCAGGAGCACTCAGCAATCAGTGCCATGCCTTGAACTGAGCTGCCACCCAGGTGCACTCAGGCCTTGAAGAAATGCAGTCATCCCACCTGTCATCTGCAGGAGGAGAGAGCATCTGTGATGGCTGCATTGACAGCATGGATATCTTCCAGTGTTTCTGATGAGTGCAGGGCGGAGCAGGGCACCCACTGCTGCCAGGCTGTGGGCATGGGGCAGTGGAGCACTGTGCTGTGGAAGGAAAGGATAAGCTGTATAGATAGCTCAAATGGTGATGCTAAAGATACACACATCTGCCTCTGGAGATTGGTTGAAATATCTTGATGTTAGTCCAGAGATATCTCTTCAGTCAACACATTCTCTGTTGGTGATCTGAACTCCATCGGCCTCCTATTTTCAGCAGATAAGACCACAGGCAAGGACTGAGCTTAGATCTCTTCAACAATTTCTTATCTTGGTTTTCTTTTTTAATGCAGAAATGGCTACTGTACAACACAGTAAAAATGCATCTGGTTTGATGAACCTTGGGTGAAGTGCAGTCCCAACTCAGTCTTGCCATCAGTTCACCTGCAAAGCTGGGGGACCACAGGCTTCTCTGAGTGCCCAGAATCCAAGCTCTGCAACGCAGACACAATTTGCTCCTGAGGCCTCCTGGGCCTCCAGAGGCACTGTGGCAGCTCTGTGCTGTGGGCTGACCCCGAGCAGAGACAGCTGCAGCCCCTGGCATCTCCAGCTCCAACTTTACATTGCCCCATGCCCTGGTTCCCACAGATAGTGCTGGACAAGCTGGAAACTCCCAGCTGAGAAATGCTGGGACTGTATTTCAGTAAAAGCCCAATTCTGGTACCTACAGCTACCACTTTCCTTCACAGTTTTCAAAATGAAATGAGTTGGGTGTCTCTGGTATTTTTCTGCCAACGCAGAAATAGAAAAAAAAAAAAAATCTGTTAATTGTGCTAAAACAGAATTTCAAGCTCTGCAGCTTCCCCTGCAGTGGAAGTGCTGATTCGTGATCAGTTTTAGGCACAGCCCTATATGTTGGCCTGCAACTATGTTTCTGATACAAAATGTAAATATCCTCTTTTCTAAATTTTATGCTAATTTGCCTTTTTACTTTACATAATTAGTTTCTTCTCAGTGGTATTTAAGAATTTAAAATATTTGTTCCATTTTAGTCATCCATTAAATAGCTGGTTTGTCTTCAGAGAGTGGAAATCAGCACAACCATTTCTTTGTTGCCTAGGAAACTCATCTCAGGGTTTTCATCAAGTTAACATGTCAGCAAGGTCCTCCTTTAGACATCATCCAAGAACCACTGAGGACTGCAGCATAAGGACAGCACTTGTCTGAAATCCCCCCTCCCAGTACACGTCCTCCAGACAAGGGATGAAGACTGAATTGACGTTGAAAGGTCTGAGCCACAGTACTGTTATCAGAGCAGGAACAGCCTTACTCACAATAACATGCAGGTTTAATTTTTCCTCCATTCGTTTTCCAGAAGATTTAAATCACAGCATGCAGAACAGTTTGGGTGCTGCAGGAGCAGTGCCTTCTAATCCTCCCCACCCATTGAAAAGTGTGGGCTATGCAACTTCACTGCATTCCATACAATGTAAGAGCTTTGTTTTCAATTTATTTCTTTTTATTCAGTAGATGCTTCTTCTTAATGTCTTTCACATCTCTAAGAAATATAAGTACACCATGGATGGTTGAGTGGTTGTTTCCTCTTCCACATTCACAAGCTGTTCCTGGATTACAGGGCTCTTAGCACAGCGATCACACCTTCAGTGATGACAGAATGGGGTTTTCTTTCTCCTAGCTTCAGAGTTGAAGTTTCAATTCTAATTTGGTAAACCTGGGAGAAGCACTTTTATTTTCACTTACAAAAACTTGAGATGAAAAGGAACCAAAAAAATTAATCTATAATCACATATCGCAAGTCCCTCACAGGGCACCTGGTAATTGTGTCCTCACTAAAGCAGGCAGGCAGAGAGAGTTATGCCCTCTTTCTGGGTGGCTGTCTGCTCTTTTTACTGAATTCAAATAAAGCTCCTCAGCCCCCCCCCCCCCCCCCCCCCCCCAAAAAAAAAAAAAAAAGGAAAATAGCAAAATACTACACAGAACATCATTACATAAAAACTACACTAAGAAGTAATGCACAGTGTTGGCTGCATGTGCCAAAACCACAGCACAACAGCTTTTCAGAGCATATCATGTACCAGTGTGCCAGCCTGACCTGCACATGCCTGGGGACATAAAAGGTATGCCAAAACACAGACAGTATTCAGCAGCAACCACCACCTATGTACAATACTGCATGTTCTTGTCCAGTTTTATATTAAATATATTGTACCTAGGGGATGAGAAAGATATGAGAGAAAAACCTTTATGAATAAAAAAAATGTTCTATATTTCCTTTTGAGTTAGTAGCTCATGAAATGCCTTCAAGGCCTCTACTTCAATTTTGTGGTACAAAGTTGGAATCCATAAAGCTAACACCCCATATAGCCATTAGAGATACCAGGACAGGCATTAGTAAACACGCATGGTTTGGGCTTTTTTTACTTTTAATTCCTCTAGTTTTCCTCCTCTGGCCACGTGACCCTGTGCCCCTTGGAGCACATGCTGCAGGGTGACAGGAGCACTGTGCTGTTTGTAAAAAGGCAGCACAAGTGCATTTCTTTAGAGAGCCTGATGATCCTTAAAAAATAGTCCACAACCAGACTTTATTTATCAATTACACTTGTGAAGACAAACCGGAAGGCGAGGTTCATTCCAACAACTCCAAGTGAAATAGGTGGTATCAACAGGAACACATTTTACCAGTGCGAAGGGAGCTGTTGCTGTTGTGGTGTTTGTAATAGCAATTGGAAGGCCTTTGCAGGCTTTTTCCAGTGGTGGGAGAACAGGCAAAGTATACAGAAACATGCCTGGGGATGAAGCTCAGCTTGTTGTATTCCTGACAATCAAGGTACAGGGCATGAGGCTCAGTATCTTTAGGAGCGCTGTAACTTCTTTTCAGTCACCTCCAACCAAGTTACCCAATCAGACTGAATTCAGACTACAGGGCAGGCAAATTCTTTTGTTCTACAAATGGTCATCAGCCCTTCTCTACTGTGGTGTCTGCAGCAGCTCGGAGCAGGGAGCTCTGCACACCACGTGCATGCCTTGAAGTGGTGGTTGTTCTGCCCAAGACAAAGGCATTCTCACCCCTCAGAGTACACTGAGGAATTCTGTCTACCAGATGGACTGCAGAGTGAAGAGCCAGCAAGAGACGAGCCATAATTCATAGTTTCCTTGAGTTCCTCCCACCAACCACACTAACCAGCATTTGTCAACAAGGAGTCAACAAACAATTAGTCGTGGGAATAAAAAGAGCAGATTCTTGAATTAAAAGGGGGATTGCTACTGTTTCAAAATATCAAAATTAGATTGGATCATTTTTCTAAGAAGTAAGTGAAAAATTTAGAGGAGGCCATGCTAAATGTTCAAATGTGAACCTGAATTGTGGAAAAATGTGTGCTGTGCTTTGATGGATACTGTCAGTCTCCTTCTAGAATGAGTCATTCTTCCAAGACTTACGCTATAAGGAGGCATTGCTTTCAACCCTTATTGCTAGACAGTCATTAATTTGTACAGTTACTACCATGAACGTGAATATAAGAGCAAATGAAATCTAGCCCTGGGATGGGCAAGGACCAGCCCTTCTGCATTTCTGCATAGCCCAGGTTCCTGATCTTCCCTGAGGAAGGGATGTATTGATGTATTCAAGATCTACTATGCTGGAAGGCACTTTAACATGGCCCTGCAGATCAGAATACTTACTTTAAACCACTCAGCCCATCCAAAAAGCCTGGTGTCAGCACCCCTCACCTCCCTGCAGCACTGGGCTTTGAACACACATGTGGTTGTCCCCAGGGCTCTGTTGCTTCACAGACTGTGCTCAGAGCACAGGGCTTCCAGGTTAAAGATAATATCTGTAGAAAAAATTTTTATATGAGAGAAGTATTCCCTGTAGGCTTTAAGAATATACAGTCTTTCCCTGAACTATGGTTCATATCTTTCTTAATAGAATACAGCTGGCTTAAGGAGTAGACATATTCAAGAACAATTACTTCAGTGACTGGTGGAAGTACCCCCAAAAATGTATTTATATTCTACAACATTGATTTATTAATGAAGGCATTTATTCATAAGAAACATACTCAGTAATGATAGTGAAAATTAATCAAACATCCAATTTGCAATTACTATTCCACCAATTTTAATTGAGAGATAAAACGTCCTTTAGCTATAGTTTTTATGTAAAGTGCACAGTGTAGCAATTATTCGGGTACCTGTGCCAGAAATAGTTCAGCAGATTTCAGGGGCAATGAATGCATCAAACAATATCAATTAAGCTCATTCCAGCTAAAAAAAATGCAATGTTCTCCTTGGGGTTTCTCCTACTTTCTAGTTATTTTGCATTATTAATTTGGCATAATGCTTACACAGAATACCAAGAGGAGTGTGACAGAAAATTACTGTAGAGACTCCCCCCAGAGATGTGAGATTTTTCTAAGCCCACTTTTTCTTACCCACCGTTAATGAATAATCATCTCCTTGGCAATGGTTCCCAGAGTAAAGGCTTGTACTTTGGATCCTGTCAAATACAGAAAAGTAGGAAGTGTCAGATAACATAGTATCAGGGGGATTTATCTAAGGAAACTTTAGTGAGTAAATATCCTCCAATGCACTGAGTCATTTACTTGCTTCAAACTGTTAGTGATATTAATGTAGCTAGCTTCACTATAAAGGGAGTTGTACAGAAAAGTAACATTTATTCAGGTCCTTCTAAAGATACCTTAATATCTTCTACACATCCCCCACACCCATCCAACGTTCTTCTGTCAGCCAAGTCATTGAGTGCAGGGAGTTCTTTCGTCCTTCCTTTCTCAAACTTCAGGACAATGACTTCCATAGGGGCTTTCCTTGCATTTCATCACTCCATTTATCACAGGCATGGAAGGTGAGCGCTGGAAGACATTTTCCTGTTGCCCTTGTGCTAACAGGAAGCTGACCCCAGAGCAGTCTCAAACAGAGAAAAATTTCCTTGGAAAAGTCTGAAACAGAGCTAAAGCTCAGTGCCCCTCAGAAAACTAATGACCTCGCTCCCTTTGCTGATGGCTGCAGAGCAGGGGCTGTGGCTCTACCACAGCTTGTCACACTCAGCTTGTCCCTCCTGGAGCTGAAAACCCTGCACTGCATTTCTGCATAGCTGCCACAGTGTGTCTCTGCACAGGAGACTTGGAAGTGGCAGGGAAGGGTTCTCAGGACCTTGAATGGTGAGAGACTGAGTCCAACAGCTCCTCCAGCATGGCATGGCCAAAGCAAGCTCCCTGGGAGTCTGTGCCCAAGGACAAGGGGCTCAGAGCATCCCATGTGAGACTATTAACAATGACCAAATGTTTTTCAGTGGTTTTTCCTGGCTACAAAACACTATTTTTCAATACAGTCACCACCATTAGCTTTCCATTTTTGCCACCAATGAAGAAGAGCCTGTATGCTGTGCTTGTAGCAACTTGCACAAGTGGATGTGACCCACTGTCAATACCACAAAAACACTGCCTTACTGTGCTCACATCCACTGTTTGATCTCTTACAGATGTTCTGCAAACATTGATGAATGTAATTGGGTGCCATTTCAATTCCACCCTTTTGCTTCACCTGCACTTCCCCATCAGATGCCATTGTGTCAGCAACAAAATATAACAGAAAATTGGTGGGAAGGTTGAACTCTCACTGCCATACCACCAACAGCTGCCTTTGATGTTGTGGGCCAACATAATAAAATGGGAGCCATTATTTTTGGAGCAGTCCTCATACTAAAACCCTTGAAACCATGGTATTTTTAGTGCACACCATAAATATTTTTTTTTTAAATAAACCTCTAGAACAATTGCCCTGTCATAGAGAAAATTCTATTTTTATCTTACAAGTCCCACTTCTATACCCACCACGAACAATACTCATAATCATCAATCTGAGCAAGGACTACAGCAGTACAACTCAGAAAACACCATGGAAAGCCAGTCCCACCCCACACTTCTCGCCAGGCACAGCTGGGGCTGGGGCAGAAGACCAGGAAATAAGGAAGGCAAATTGTTCCCAGTGACCACTGTTACCCAAATGCACACCACCTTTTGTAGGACACAAACAAGCATGGTTTGAGGCTCAGCCATTCCTCAAACACAGGTGTATCTGTAAATTTATCATCTTAATTATGAATGACAACAAAAGGAGATCAATCTGCTGGGGACAAACCACGATCTGTGGGCATCACCCAGTGTTCGATAAGCTCTTATTGACGTCACTAAGCCCAGATTTCTGTTTGAGCAGTTCAGTCTTCTCCTCGAATAAAAGCCAAACCAAACAGAAGAGGTAAATGTACAAAGGAATCTGGTTTACTCCAGGCCCCACATGGGCTTTGGGTGATGCAGAGGGCAGCTCTCCCCGGCTGCTAGCTGCCAGCCTTCCTCACTCGAGGCATGAGCTGTGGAGCCATCAGTAAGAGATAATACTCTGAATTTGGGCAATACTTCCATCGTATCTCAGATTCTCAAAAATATTAATAAGTTCAGGGCAAAAGTGCCATTTTTTTATAAGGACTGCACCATGAGTTTGGCACAGATTGCAAAGATGGGGGAGATAAAGTCCAAGCTAAAATGGCTCCTGAGCAAGCTCCAACAGAAGTACAACTGGAGGTGATTTAACCAAAGCCTATCCATACAATTGCTGGGAGCTTCATAAGAGAGAGGCTCGTGTTTTAATACACCTACTACTTCACTTGGGCATTTCTGTTATCACCATCTTTTTGCCAAAGCAGCCTGGGTAATTAGAAGACATGAGAGCACAGAAAGTGCTTTCAAGTAAGCACATGCCTGTCTGAATGTACATCATTCCTCCTGGATTCAGGTGAAAACAGAGCTGTTTTAAATAATATTTGCATCCCATAAAGGCTCCCTTCACTATTATGCACATCAAAGCAGCAAATGGAGGCTTTGACAAGAGCAGTAATTGCATAAAAGTAGTGTTGGGAATAGAAGAGGTAGAAAAGCACATGAAAAAGCAGAGTGTGCACAATATAAAATTATTGTATTTTTTACTTGATTTACTACAGGATATTGTTCTAATAGTAAGGAGGGAAAAGAAACAACGATCAGTTAACTCATTATTAATGCTAATTTTCTTTTGCAGAATTGCCAGCGGGTTGAGTCAATTATTAAGCATGACAGCAGGGCTTTAATATATCAGCTATAGATTCCAATCACAGCAGTCTAGTTCAATAAATGTTTTTTTTCTGCTTCATTTTGACTAATGGCATACTGAGAAATTATTAAAATTCATCTTAGCACAAAAAACATTTAACACCCCATGAAAAAATGGCAGCACAGCAGACCTCTGCTCATTATTTACCACGGAATTCAAAACAGCTACTGAGAAAACATCCAGCAGCTTCTCTGAAAACTTTTCAACAGCCACAACGTGACCGTGGAAGTTCAGTCAGTGCCAAGAGTGCCTCTGACGAGCTGAGGCCCCATCTGTTGCCAATAAAGTGCATTCAGAATTTACAGGAAAATAAACTTCCCTCTGAAAATGTGAATTCCTATGTGGGCCTTTGCCTACAGATAGCTCAGCAGAGCTGTGGAAGATCACCAGCACTGGAGCAGCCTGGCACTGATCCTGTGGGACTGGGACAGGCACTGCAGCCTCACTGCGTGCAAGCTGCCCCACGGGTAATGCAGGGAAGATGGGCTTCGGCAGGACAGAACAGTGTCACCAAACCAACAGGAGCAGTAGGGAGAACGTTTCTGTTGGCACCTTGAAGCCAGAGAAGGGTCATCTCGTATCCAAATAGCACTTTTCCCCTAAACTACCAAAAGCAAAAGCCCAAGACTT
Source organism: Cyrtonyx montezumae (assembly GCF_038088225.1). Taxonomy (NCBI): domain Eukaryota; kingdom Metazoa; phylum Chordata; class Aves; order Galliformes; family Odontophoridae; genus Cyrtonyx; species Cyrtonyx montezumae. The sequence continues at coordinate 7,667,405 of NW_027072067.1, forward strand.
AGTAATTAACCCACTCTAACATTAATAGTTGAGAAAAGTAAACAAAGACTTCACAAGATCATTTAGTGATGTGCCACTCAAGAACCAAGCCAGAACAAATCACACAGCACCATTTTAAGATCATCCTCTGGACACCGTTTTAGAGCCAGTAAGATAAGATCATGCAAGTGATGAACATAGGTTTGTGAGGAATTCTGGTCCAAATCAAAATGCTTTTGGCAAAGTTCTTTTTGGCTAGAGGCAGCCAAGCTTTCACTGATAGTGCTTTATCATTCCATGACACTGCTAAAAGCTTTGTTTTGTGTGCTCAGCTGCTGCACAAACCAGCCTTTGGCTAACCAGGTCAAGGTTCAGTGCACAGGAGAACATTACTATAAACAGTGGAAATGATGCTCTAATTGTTGGTTTGCATATCTATCTGGTTAAATGAACATCTGGGGAAAGAAGTACTATGTGTGTTAAATTAATCTATTACATTTTTCTACAATAAATTAATCACGTGGAATTATAAAATATTCCCTATTCACATGTTGAAAAACAAAATTATTCTTCATTATTTTCATTCTAGCCTTCTGAGAAATGACAAAGCCAGACTTTGATATCTATCTCTACTGCTATTACCTATTGTACTGCCAAGAGTACTGAGAACTGCAAATTCTGTCACAGAGAGCTGATACAAGACTCTGGTCTATGTGTTCCAGCAATACAAGCACAGTCTCTTGGGTGCTAAAATCCTGTGCTTGGGGAGAGCAGCAGTCACTGCCAGCAAGGAGATGGGAACCGAACAGAGCAACCGCAACCACCCATCTATGCACTGTGAAATAACTAAAGGATGCCCCGTCCAGAGCTGCTTTGTTATTTCTAGTTCTTTCAGTTTTCAGGTTGAAGTTTTGTGCTGCCAAATGTAGCTGACCTGCAAGACTCTGGTAAGTGAGAGACTTCAGGAGGGATGCAAAAGAGACAGTGAAACAACAGAGATGGAGATACTGCTCAGGAGGACCAGAGGATGAGCAAGGCAGAAGCCAATGCAGCAGCAAAGGAGGGAGGCCATAACCATGAGCTGTAATAGTCAAGAGTCTTACTGGTTCTGAGGGCAGCAAGGCAAACCTGTGTCAATGGATGCATCCAAAAGGCATGGAGGAAAGTACAGAAGGGGAAAAAAAAAAAAAAAGTCAAGAAAGCAAATTATTCTAGACCAGCAAGGTAACTTTGGAGAGGAAAAGGGGAAACATTAGGAAAAAAAAAAAGTCAATATTAAGGCAGAAATTTTAAGACTAAGCCAGCTGTAAAGCAGCACCCCATTCCTGAGCAGTGCAGGCTCTCTAACCAGCAGGATCAGCAAATAACTGCGGGACCACTGTGCAAGGCTGCAACAGAGGAAGAGAGGACAAGATCCCACCACCTTCAATCCGAGGTATTTTGGACAGAAGAAACATTCTCTGAAAGAAAGGTTGAAGGATTTCCAGTAAAATATTTGTGTCACTGTTCAGAAATATCAGTAGGCTACCAGAATTCTTCACAGACCCTGTAGTATCTCTTCTGCTCCCCTTGTGTTTCCCACCTGCTGAAGGAGCTGATCTACTTCACCTGAGAAGAAAATAGCACAAAGCATACCAGAACATACTGTGTATTCTGTATAAATGTGCCTACACCAGTGCATATGTAGACACTTAGTAGATTTTTATTTTAAAATAAATTTAGAAAATGATGACCAAATATACTGCACTGTACTGGAAAGAACCACGAACTGCTAGCAGAACTGCAGATAGTGAAGCTGTAAGGGAAATGGAGTTAAAGGAGCAAACATAATAACACGTGCACAGTACATACACGTGCACAATGTTTTGAATTTCCCATATGGTGAGGCTTCAGTAAACAAGTCCTAAGATCTGCAATAAAAGATGCAAAGCTTGTTTCAAGTACAACTGTTAAGTACAGAGTTTTGTGCCAACCTAAGTGCAAAAAGCTGGTCCAGACAATGTTGTGGCAAGAGTTTGGGTTCTTCTATAGCAATGAGCTCTCTAGATGTTTACTAAAATACACGTGGTTCTAGGTGATAAAAACAAAACCATACACATGGCACTCACTTTTGTTTCTTACCATTTGGAGGCAGTTGCTTTCACCCATGTAACATTCCTGTCTCCCGAAGAAATATGTGCTCTCTATGACTGTCTGAAAGGAGGTTGTGTTGAGGTGGGATTCTGCCTCTTCTCCCTGGTAACAGTGATAAGACGAGAAAGAATGGCCTCACATTGCACAAAGGGAAGTTCAGAGTTGATATTAGGAAAAACTTCTCCAAAAGTGTCTGAAGACAGAGAAGTGCTGCAGGAGCACAGGGTTAATAACCTCAACTGAGCATCTTAAGGCAGGATCAACATTCCTACTCAAATCTCAGTCCTGCGCTTAGGGTGAAACCAGGTATGTTCAGAACCCCATCAAGCTCTGGCTGCACAAGCACCTTTCTCTAATTAGCTGTTAGCATTCACTTTGCAAATAACAGATTGAAAAAAAAAAAAAAAGAATGAAAAAGAAGAATTACATTATTCATGAATCTACTCGGGTAATTTTATACCCTGCCATTTCAATTAACAGTAGCAATTAGAAAATAATAAGTTGGATTCATACAGTTAATGTGCAACTTTTAGGCAAAGTTTACAGGTGTTCCTTGTCTCTAATACTGAAATATTACAGAAGTTAAATGGCAATAGCTAAGGCCAAAACACTAGGGGGGTTACTGTGGTGCATTTCCCACCCAGCTATACTGCAGGCAGCACATCTCAGAGGCAAAGCAGCAACTCAGAAGAATGCCAAAAAAAGCCATACAGGAATGACATTTGAGACTCAGCTAGGCTTTGAAATATACAGTCTGATTTACATCTCAAAACTGGGCTCCTGTTTCCTGTTCTCACCCTATAGAATACATACCTACCTGGACTCATGTAAAGCATTTGGCACTGTGCCACACAACATCCTTGTCTCTGAGCTGAAGAAATGGATTTGATGGATGGACCACACATAAACAGTTCTTTACTCAGAGGGAGGTGAGACACTGGCATAGCTGACCCAAGAGCAGTGGATGCCCCATCCCTGGAGGTGCCCAGTGCCAGGCTGGATGGGGCCCTGCACAGCCTGAGCTGGTGGGGACATCCAGCCCCCAGCAGGGGTTGGGGCTGGATGGGCCCTGAAGATCTTTCCAACTCAAACCATCCTATACTTCTAGGGCTTGGACTTGCTACAATGACCACTTATTCTTGCTGTTCTGAGACATCTCTTTCTTGAGAGTCTCCACAAATTCACTTATTGATTTCTTTGTTCACAATTTTTTTAAATAAATTAGATGCTCATTGCAGATGTATCATTCCACTGGACTTGTAATACGTTAACATGTGTTTGTGGAGTCAACAATTTGTGTAGTGATAGAGAGCAGAAGTGCAGATATAACCAAAGCTGCCCTGTTGCTCATGTTGGCGTTTGGTTCAGGGTTTCCACATCAGTCAGTTCAGAACATTGAGCAACTAAAAAAATATTGTGAAATGGACTGCCCTCCAACACTCCAGCGATAAGTGCAGTGGGAACAAAATGCTTTTAAAAAGGCACATGTATTCTTGGATAATTTCTGAATTACTCAATGCTCAAAGGCATTTCAGCTTTGAAACAGCACCTCATTCTTACAAATTATGCTATGCAAATTGTTTGCCAAATGCCATCTATATATCAATTAGTGACCAATTAGCCAGAAAGCCCCTTTTCTTGTCAATAACCCATCTTTAGCTATGATTGAACATTTAGAAATCATACGATAATGAAATATTTTATCCTCTGGATGGCAGTAAGATAAGATTGCAACAGGCCCAGTTTTACATTTGAATTAAAATCTGTGGTACCTGGAAGGGCTCCACAGCAGTACTGCTGCTCAGATGGCTCTCAGGTTCCCTTAAGCACACCTGAGCCAGACCAGGAACATTTTGAAGCCCTGGCTGTGAGAAAAATGCAATTGCTGCACTCTGAAGCCAGAGGTCCATGCACTGAACAGAGCCTTCTCCCCTCTCCCTTTGCTAAAGGCTGTCACTGAGCTCTGACTGTTGAGCTTATCTGAAGCTTCTCGGTAGCAGCTCTGCAGAATGATTTCATAGAATCACAGAATCATTAAGGTTGGAAAAGACCTCTAAGCTCATCTAGTCCAACTGTTTTGCCTTCTCCCCTTCAGCCCCTCTGTCCTGCAGCCACACAGCCCCTTGCCAGCCGGGTCCCACTGGGCACCATGGCCCCAGGGACATCTCCTGGTGCACACACACCTTGTAAAAGCGTCACAGACTGCTCACACGATAGCAGTGTGTTTGCATTGCTGGAAAGTTATGTCACAGCTTCCACAATGAAGTTATTCCAGGGAGCTGTAAGTTAGGTGTAAAAACTCTCTTTGAGCTGAAACTTGGCATGCACAGGCATGCAGACATGCACAGCCTGATTTCTGGGAAGTAGGCAGAGATTTTGCATTATTTCTGAATTGTGCAGGTACACAGGGTTTCCTGAGCAGGTTTCCAGAGGGAGAAGTTGCAAACCTCCCACGGGGCAGGGCCTGGAAGGTGGCTGGAGACTAAAAACCACTGCCATTGCCAGTGCCTCCTTCCTGTCTCGCAGCTCTACAGACAAAAGAGGCAGAAGCAGCCCATCTGCTGGCTGCAGGGGCCCTCAGCTGAGAGATGTTTGTTTCCCAAGCTCAGTCAAAAACTGTGAGGACATTGGGATGCTTCAGAGGCCCCACCACATACCAGTGTCACACTGGGGATTTTTTGGAAGCCTAAACAGACTTGAGACAGATTGAACCAATCCTTGAAACAAGCTTTGTTTCAGATGAGTTTGGATATACCACCCGAATGCTACTCAAACTTCAGTGGAAAAATGCCTTCATGTAGCCAGGACCTGAGTCACACATGGCCACAAACAGCGCAAAACCACTTGGCAGAGGTCCTTTCTGCAGGACATTGCAACTTCAGTTCTGGCACTGCAAGAAGAGTTGGTGCATCTGCACAGGATTTCTTCCATGTCAGTGGGGAGAGCACAGGAGTTTGTAAAAGCATATGAGAAAAGCGACTCTTTTACAACCTCTTAAAACTTACAGCAGAACAGGGCACAGATCAACTCTAACCAGAGTAACTTTTAGATCATTTGCTGTTTAAGGTGTTTAGTATACCCGACCTTTTACAATGAAACATTTTCTTCACTTTTCTTCACTTACTTCACAGCCTACAAGTCTATTAAAGAATAGGCCAGACTAAAAGCAGTTATTTGCCATGATATTTTTGTTCCTTGAGTAGCACAACACTCCATGTCATTTTTCCTGTGCTTTGTTGGGTTGAAAATCCATGTCAAGCCCCTGGGAGGTGAGTCATTTTCCCATGTGCTTCCACTTCTGCTGCAGCTGCAGCCTTCCTAACTCTAGATGATGAACATATATAACGAAGAAACACACAAGAGAAAGAACAGTAATCATCTGGTAACAGAAAAAGGAATGTGGCTGACAATAAGGGTATTCTTATCTAATCTCTTGCAACCATACTTAGTGATGTTAGTGGTTTAAGCATTACTATCTATCATCCCTACTGGAAATTATCTGACTTCCTGATTCCACACGGTGCTGGAGCTCAGGAATATATCACAGCCACTTCTTCCCATGGCATGTGCAGCACCAGGACCCCAGTCACTGCTCAGCACAGCAGGCACTGAGCACAGTGTGATCCCAACTGAGAAACTTCAGAAGGATGTGTTATAAGAATTATAATTACACCAGGAAATCTGATGGTTATCATGAGATAATCATCACACATCTGTATTTATATGACACAGGGCACAGTCTGGTGCTTCCCAGTCCCGAGTGACATGATCTCATAGCCACACACCCCTGGAGCTGTACTAAGCCCTTTATGGTGGGGAAGTATGCATTTCTGTGCTGGAAGAACATAAAGTTGGCAGCTTATAGCTGCAGTTTACGCAAAACTGATTGTTTCTTGTAAACAGATTTGCTTTCTTTCGGTGGTAGGGACCCAAGAGAATGCAGTCTAGCAGCAAACAGAGATTGTGTTCTTGCAGAACTGCAGCAATGGATGGACAGACCTCCCAGTATGGGTAGAGTGCTGCTGCGATGGCTTTTACATGAAGAGGTGTGGTGAGTATGTGAGGCTAGCTAAGGTCAGGAAGTCTTTCGCTACGTGTATGAACTCCCTGATGTTTGTGTCGCAGATGTTTGTGTTCCAGGTGCCCTGCTGTGAGGCTGGGTGACATGCTGCTTATTCCCCGAGTCTCTGTAACTCCCCAGTCACTCTTCACATGCTACAGCTGTGACCCAGCTCTCTACCCTCTGATCAGTAGCAGGAAAGATTCAAGCGGTTATTACTCTCCCTACTGCAGTAGTTCTTCTGATACAGACCCACACTTCACAAACAATATCCATACCCAAAATATCCACCAGATAATACTGAAGTTAACCCCATGCATCAGACCCCAAAAGAAAGCAGGAAGGAGAAGTGAGGGCTGAGGCCCAAGACCAAACCCTCACAGGACTTCTCAGCGGATGCGGGGCACAGGGAGGTTCTCAGGAAGGAAGGATAGTGCCCACTCACCACCCACACTGTGGCCAGAAGGCAGGAACCTTGCAGGCATGTTCAGCTCCAGCTGCTCCAGTCAGGTCGGTGTCTGGGAACAGCACAACCATGTCCATAAGCACAGTGCTCAGAATGGCCTGCAAAACCTACTGGAAACATATGGAAATATTTAGGCAATTTTTTGTATTGCCTTCCATTTTTCTCTGATGATGCCATTTCTGGTACCTGTGCCAGGTGTCTCAACTCAACTCAATCTGTCTGCCCTTTGGCAGGAGCAGAAACAAGCCGATGGGGCCAGCTGCCCAACAGTGAAGGGACACCAAGTCCTTCAGAGCTGCAGGTGTCCCCTGCCACCATCCACCTCCAGGCAACCATCAGCCACTGATCTCCCCTCTTGGCTCCTCTCCCTCACCCCACAGTCAACACACCAGCTCCTCACCCCTTCCTTTATCCCTCACCTCCTCTGAAGTCACAGGCTTTTTATGTCCTCATCCCCAGGGAATGCCCCGTAGTCTTCTGCAGCCTGCATGCCCACTGTATTGCTTCCACGTACTGGGGCGCAGTGGACAGTGGAGGAGAACACAGCAGACATCAAGTCAAGCTATTTATACAGAAGAGATAAGCTACAAGGGTAGCTAGTTATCGGGCTACTCCTCATTCTTGTTTTCCCTCTTCCTTCTCCAGCAGCTGAGGGAGAGCTGTGGAGGCTGTGACCCCTTCTTTCTTTCTCCCATGCAAAACCCCCCCACACTCCCAAAAGGAGAAAACAGATCTCTGACCCAGGCTCCAGCACTCTTGATCCTTCTCACTCCTCACAAAAACAGCACACAGTGGGACTTCTCCACAGAGCAGTGCACAGCACCTTCTGCTTGCATCTCAGCCCAGCCAAACTGCTGCTGACTATGGTGTCACTGGGAAAACTGGGAGCTGAAGGAACCCCACACCATTCCCATGACACACAGCACCCTTCCGTGCTGCCCTCACTCGCAGTCTGCTCTGCTCTCACAGCCACCTCGTGCTGTGCCACCAGGAGCAATGCAGAGCACAGTCCTAAGGAGAGAAACCAGCACCAGGGACAGGCAGAGAGACCGGATCAGAGAGCAGAAAGCTCAGCTGCTGCAATCAGACAGGGTGCAGGGCTGGCTAACAGCTCTGATCTCTTCACAGTGCCCATCTCCAAACGCCACTTCAGAGCTTTTACAAAAGCGTGGTGATGCGATCACTGCTTTGTTTGATTTCATTCAGGGAATGAGCAAATCTGCTTCACAAGTTTTTAAAAGCTTGCTGAGGCTGCCCAGCACACTGGGTGGTCGTTCCTATTGCAGTCAGTAAAAACCAGCAAACAAACACAATATGCCCAGCAACTCGACGTGGTGCTTCCTGCGGAAGGGATGCCAGCTCCCAGTTCATGGGGCACAGATGCCAGCGCCGATTTTCATCTGGGAGAGCCACTGTGAATTCATACTGCGCTTTTCCAGCTGAAATAATACACAGACCTGTGTGAACCAAATGTTCACAGTGGGCATATTTTTCCTCTTACTGTTTCCAAATAAAAATCAAATATAAATAGCAAAAAAAACCAGCCCATCTCTACTAATGAATGGCAGTGTGAGAACATCAGCAGTGTTTTTCAAGTGAATATCTTTCTGGTGCGGTGAATTAGGCTTTTCCTGGAGAGGAGTACAAATCTTTGTGCTTGAGAAATTCACTTTCTGACAAATCCATAGGCAATAAAGAGGAGCATATATGTATATACTTTTTCCTTTAAATCCTGACTCAGCTTTTCATTCAGCCTTCCATCTCTCTTAAATAGCAAACACTGGGAAACTCAGTAAGCCTGTGGTTCAGCACTGATGAGAATAACCCTGCCTGCAAGGCAGACATAAGCTGTAGGGTCAGATTTGGCCTACAGCTCACCCTTCAGACCACAGTGGCTCCTTGCTGCCTTTATCTCCCTCAGCCTGCCCTGCCCCATTACCTGGAGAGCAGCAGGATGGTATCCCCCTATCACGCTGTGGGTAGTGTGGGAGAAAACAACACAGGAACAGGATGAGTGAAGAGGATGTTCTGCACAGAGGGAGTCCCAAGCAAGCAGCAGCGGTTTACAGGTTGGGTTCAGTGAAGCATGGGAGCAGCACAGGCCACACAGAAGATCCAGAGGTGCCTCTGAATGAGAGACAGCAATGAGGATATGCCTCTACTGGTGGATCTAGTAGACCATACTCATTTTAGAGTACCGGTTTTCCTTGCTGTGCCTGCCATCCCCTTTTCAAGAGCATAGGACAGGAGGAAAACACACAGACAGACAGGAGCCCAGCTTATCCATAGGCAAACAATGTGCTTTAGGTATTAGCTGAAGATGAAATATTGTCATTTTCCTTTAGCAGCTATTCATCTATGGAAGTCTGCCTTTCACAGATCATAGAAAACAACTTAAAAAATTGAACCACAGAATCATTTGAGCTTAAAGAGATCTTAAAGACCATCTAGGCCAACACCCATGCAACAATCAAGGACATGTGCAGCTCAATCGGGTTGCTCAGAGCCCATACAGCCTGACCTGGAATGTCTCTCCCTCTGACACAGCACAATCTTATCTTCTAAAAGAAGAGAAAAAAATCTTTTTCTGTATCTAGTCTTACACCAGTTTCAATAGGGGCAGACCAAAAAACAGCAACCTGATGGGAATGTGAGCGAGCAGCGCTTGTGTTAGCCAACCATGGGCTGCTCCCAGTGATTCCCATTGCAGCAGTCACTCACAGATGGGAATTCTCTCCCCATTACACATCTGCATGTTCTGTCTGGAACCATTGCCCTCATACCCTTCACAGCTGGGGGCAGGACAGAAGCCTGATGGTATCTTCTAATCAAATTACTCTGGTGTTGTTTGTTTTCTTTTTGTGAAGCCACTAACAGTAGTGCTTTCAAAGATCATTTACTTCTTAAGAGAGATGTTCCTGGGATGGTTGAGTTTTTTGTTTATTTATTTATGTACTATATTTGAAAAACAGAAGCCAAAAATAAAAGGGGGAAAAAAAAAGTATTTAAAACGATGAAGTTAGCTATTGTCTTTGTTTTTCCAAATAAATTACAAAATAAATATTTTTCATTATAAAAACCAAACTTTTGTCCCACTTTTCCTCACCACATTGTTATCAAACTATTTCCACTTTTCTGGAAAATCAAAATTATTCTGAGATTTTCTGGAGAAAAGAAAATCTCATCTAATTCATAATTTGTACTGTAGGACACACTAAGACATGGTAGTGTGAATTAGCCTGCTGGAAATTTGCACCTGGTCACAAGCAAGGAAGTTGCAATCTTGACAATTCTAGTCACTTTTAAGGATACTTTTGAGGATACTTGTCACTGGTGCAAATACGCTTCACCTACTGTACATTTCTGGACAGGTAATGCACCAGTATCTTGAGACAGCTTTTCAACACAGCAGGCATTAAGGCTACCCATCCCTACCTCCTGGAGAAGGCAGCTGCCCACATGCACTTCCCAGCTTGCTTTCCCATGGATCTTGTTTTACTGCTGTTAAAGACATTACTTCTGCAGAAACAGCTCAGCAGGATTTGTGAAGCTTTATGCCCTTGTTTACGTTAGCTTGTTAGATTCTCTGAATAAGGGTTTAGCTTTTGTTGAATGATATATTTCACCTGGCAGAAGAACTGATGCTCCATTTCTTTCAGAGGCTAAACTCCCATTGACTTTAATAGCTGTTTGGCCAGCATAAGACCCTGAAAACCATTTAATGGAGCCATTTAGCACAGAAAAGGGCCTAATAGATGTATGAAAAGAAACTTGTTTAAATGTTGGAGACAATTAGAAGACACCTTAAATTAGTCAATGGCAAATCTTTCTCCTTCCCTCCTCTCCACAGTTTGCAAGCAGCAGGTCTGACACAGCTCTGTTTCCCAGAAACTGAACTATGCTACTACCCTGGAGAAAAAGTAAATGCACTGTATGTTCTCATTGTCATAAGAATGAGTTACTTAAACGTGTTAACAACTCAAAATGTAGAACTGTTTCCTCAGATTGCAACACTATCTAAAGGATTTTTTGTAAACTGTCATCCCTTGAAAGAGGAGAGAAGCACTACAACGTTGAAAGGCAGCAAGATACAATACCGCAGCCTGTAGATGTGACTCTGCCGTCACATAGACCCATACGATGACTTTCATTTTTAAGATTTTTGATTAGGACTGAACAGATATTGCTGTGTGCCTGGCATTCAGAGCCAACTAAAGTAGAATGTTCTCGATCTGAACAGGGGAGCTATTGATGGAAAAAAGCAGCCAGAAGGAGGGCCCTTTGCTGCAGGTAACTCATTTCTTCCAGGATAGCTACACCACCCTTCACAGGAGTTGCGTGCACACAGGGATCAGAAACAACACCTGGCAAGGCACAAGGAGGGCAGCGAGCTCCCCGCGCCCTTGCAGGCTGAACAAAAATGTACCTCACGCTGAGGCATTGCCAGCTGGAGCCGGGAGTGCCGCTGGTGGGCTGGGACTCACGCAGAGCTGTTACTTTGTTCCATATCTGCAGCAGTCACCATTGTTAAATAAAGCAAGTAACATTTGGTCATCAAGAACAGGTCAAATTCAGTTGCCTTGTGGCCTTGCTGTTCTGGCCCCTGTTCTGCTTAACACCAGCTGCACCCTGCTGCGTTGTAAATTTAGAGTACAAAGTGCTCTTATTTTCTCCTTCCTATGTGCTAGGGTCGTGACACCAGAACTCTAAGGGAGCAGATCAGAGCAAGCAGAGGGTGGAAGCCCAGCTCTGAGAAGCAGAATACAAAGCTCCTTGGCTTGGGAGATAACTTCAGGATATTTTGAGAGCACTGAGTGGCAGCCCCAAGCAGCAAGAAGCCTAGGGGACACGCTGTCTCTTATCAAAATAGATTGCACAGGGATGAGGCGCCAAAGTGCCTCTGCCTTTAAGGACAGCATTAAGGACAGCAGATTCCTCTTTGTTCCTCAGACAAGTTCTGTATGCCGGAAAAGACAAGATGGATCAAACTTGCTGGGTGTTTTCAATAACCGAGCTGAGTCAGCTGTGTATCTCCAATTAACACCAGTTCGCAGAAAGCTCACCTTGACTTTCTTCCCATATTGCAGAAGACAACAGCCCACAGCACAACCTCAGCTGCAGTCTCAGCCCCTCCACCTCATACTGCTGCTATCCAGAATGGAACAAACCTCATGGATAGGAACACACAACTCCTGTTCTCGGGTTGTGAACACAGTCTGAGATAAGGGCTCTACATATGACTGAAAATGTCTAGAGCAAACATAAGACACACTGCTATCCACATTCTTGCAGCATGGTGTTTGCTGCTTACAAAATGCCCTCTGTATTTCATACAGATGATCCACAATGTTTTAATTCTTTCTTGTTCTTCTGGCTTATTTTTCTCTTCCAAAGAGACAGCAGTGAGTTAGAAGCCCAAGAACCACATCTGCAAAAGCTGACAGGTACAGAAAAACCTGTGTTATCTTCTCAGCTGCACATGGACTGACTCACATAGTCAAAAGGGGATGTGTGCTTCAGGGCATGACACTGCTGCTCATAAATACAGCCTAGTCTTTTTCTTTTCAATATGTGTTAAACACTGCTAAAAAGGAAATTCATATTTTAGGGTTGAAATCTCCTACAACTGCTACAGAGGTTAAAAAAAAATCCCTTATATATATAAAATTAAAGAAGAATTATGGATTTCTAGAAATAAATGAAATGCTCTGCTCATTAGCATTTTATGTAGGAAATGTTTCTCTTTCCCTTTACATTAAAAGCTTAATAATTTCCCTAAAACAAACAAGCAAACCCAAGCCAAGGACGAAGAGAAACTCCCACCCTACTTGCAGCAGTGAGACCTCCAGCTCACACAGCATCATGGCGCTCCTCTGTTGCCCAAGCACAGCAGGAGCAGAGCAGGAACAAGGTGCCTGTAGCACATCCTGGATGCAACTTTGAGGTGGTGCCATGATAATTGCTCAGGACATAAGTTGAGGTTTTTGCACTCATACAATTACAGACAACATACCCTTCGACTTGCTTTTGTTGTATCCTTTTGGAAAGCAGACCAGGTCCTATGCTTAGCTCCGGCATTTCAGAGGAAGAAGCACAACTGATGCTGTGTGATATAAAAGGGGGAAAGAGAAGTCAACTTTTTGGTGCTATGTATCTGTTTTAAAATTTTTGATACGATATTTAACATTTCTTCAAAGCTTAGACAGTTTTTTCATTTGGGTATAAAAAAACCTGAAATGTCCATGACACCTTAATTGGAAAGGAGAAAATCCCCAACATGACAGTGCTTTCCATGCAAGGAACCAACACAACCCTGGTGCAGATGTGCTCAGTATGCCAGTGCTGCATGGTTTGTGTTGTCTGCCAGTTGCACATCGTCTATCCAGGCTAGGTCAAAGAATTTCTTCAATAAAAGGAAAGACAGGAATTCTGATAGAAACCTGCTTAGCTGCAACCAAGGTAAAACACAGACACGGAACAGAAAACAGCGTTGTAGTTGGACTGGACCACGTGGTCAAATCACCTGAAACAAATCCCTCCCAGCTATCGTGGGCATTTTGAAATACATTTGTTAACTTTGAAACGAATAATGAAAAATCTCTTTTCCTAAAAGTACAGCATATTGCTGTGTAATGAAGAGCAGATGTCAAAGAGTATTTCAAAGACTTGAAAAAATATATATATATTAGAAAAACAGTATATAAATGCAAGAGTTCAGAGCTCTGCGGTGCAGCCCCTCAGCACTGTGCCATGTGTGCCATCAGAGCTCAGACTGCCAGGCCCCAAGGCCAGCACATGTAGCTGGACACAGCCCCACTGGTGTTGCCATGGCACAGCTGGGAATCACTTCCCCATTGTAGGAAATTTTTCCTGGTGCCTCCAGCCACGTGCAGGGAACTCAGAAGACAGATGTGGAGAGAAGCTTGCCTCAAGGAGTACAGCATAGGGCACAGCCAAGCCCTGAAAGTGTAAAGAAGTGTGTTGTAACCCCAACTGCAGTGCTCAGGAGAGCCAGGGCAGTGGGGCTGCAGGATCACTGCCAGCTTACAGCCAGCTCACTGCTTAAGCATGTGCTCAAAGAGCAAAGCTGAGATCCAGTTTCATGTACGGTTTTATTAGAGGCCAGGACTGAGGCCAACTGTTTATCTGGTGTCTGGCCTAAGTGCTGATAAAGACTTGGCTGAAATTTATATAATCTGACATTAATAAAGGCAATTTATGATAGTCTGAAGCAAACACATGACCACCGCTGGCTTCAGTCATAGTACACTCGGTGGAGTCCAGGCATTAGGCAGCACAGAGATGAGACTGACTTCACTCCTTGTCCCAAAGTGCTGGTGCCACAGGTCAGCCTAAGTCAAAAGCCTGTATAAAAGGCAATTCCGAGTTGGAATTGCCAGGCTCTGCTCATATAAGCTGCACTGTTTTAATACAACCTAGTACTGCACTCCATCCACCAGCAGCATGTCCAAAGTGCTGACTCCAGAAGCCACCCTCCCACTGCAGTGATAAACCTAAACCTGAAGTAATAGATAGATGAGTTAAATGCTACTAACTACAAGTAGTTATGCTGCTGTGCTGGGGGACGAGTCACAGCTCATAAACACCTTCTCAGAATTAGAGGGATCCAGATCAGAGATAGAAAAGCTATTACATTGCTGCTGCACTGTGGTAATTTGTGAACAGGCACAGAGGTTGTTATGCTTTACATTTGCACAGCCCTTAGCCCAGGTGCCTGGATCCCAAAGATCCCAACTCCCTGTAGGAGCCCAGCATCCCCTGTAGGACAACTGCTGAACACCCCCAGTACAAAACACAGGAAAAAACAGCAGAAACAAGCTGACAGAACTAAATGTACAGAAACACTTGATTTCTATTCATGACCAAAACAGAATTCAAGGAAATATATTCATTTTTCAAATATTGTCCTATTCAAACCCAGCCTAATGTAAAGTTGCATATTCCATGGCCTGTAAAATATTAGAATTTACACTTACCTATACAAACTTGATCCTGAGGAATGTACATTAAAAAGTACACATACATTTATAGTTCATATTCATCACATAAAGAGATCCATGTCCCTATCTGAAAGCCAAGACATTTCTTTTCAAGATCTGTAATGAATGAGATCCAGATACAGGGTTGTTTCGCATAAAGTACGATCAGTGCCAAAAACTTCATCCAAAGAAAAATTCCAAGAACTATTATGCAGATCTAAATATCAAAGAGCTAGTTGTGCTGTATTCCAAGCAAAGAAGACGTCTATGAATGCATGGATAAATCACTTAAAAAGTACATGTCAGAGGATATTAAAGGCAGACACAAAATAATTTCTAAAATATTGCTAAATGAGTAATCTTTCAATTGTCTTTTCAGGGTCTAATATAATGTCACTATGATTTAGTGCTAAAGGATTCTAACATGTTTATTTAAACATGGAATTTAATCATCAGAGCTTGATTCCTCTAGATAATATGGCTCTACAGCACAATTCCACTGAAAAGCATTTTAAAATTCATCTGGGTTCATTCCTCTCACCATCTCCACCTATTCTGAATTACTCCCATACTCCGAATCAATGCCAAAATTCTTGGCATCAGAGGTTACACCATGCTGAGATCTGGCTCCAGGTATGAAGCTGTCAGGAGTGAAATGTCAGCACTTTCTCCAACATCTCTACTGAAGCAGCTGGCTCAGGTCCTACTGGTTTGCCCACTCTGCTTCCCCGCTGAGCTCCCTAGGCACCTCCAGCCCTTGGGGTCGAGGCCAAGCACGTCCAATATGCAGTCCTACTGCTGAAGAGAGACAAAACCCTGACACATGGGTTTGATCATTTTGCATCCATTCACTCATTGAGGCTCAAGTCTTTCATGAATGGAAGCTTTTATCGATCTTAGGAGCAAAACGAGAGGAGCCAGCAGGGTGTCCAGCGGCAGCACTGGAAGGTGAGGATGCAGCATAGCATCACCAAGGGCAGGTACCACGCGTAGTGGGAGGCTCGGTTGTCAGCAACATTTATTTGTCAGAGTGAAGTTTAAGCAGAATCCAGTAGTGAAACACAAACCTGAGTCTCTCATGTGCCTCTTGGTGGGGTTGCACGCTCACTGCTGGCCTGGTGCTTATGCAGAACCAAAGGCCATGAACATGGGCACATGCAGGAGCTGGGCCAGGAAAGGATGTGGTTCACTTTTGGATTTCAACAAGTGCCAAGCATAGAGGCCACAGGGAAGCTGCAGATCTGATCCCCAGAAGGAAGGGATGTGGTTGCAGGTGGAGCTGTCAGCCAACATCTGAAGCACTTGCAGCACCTGAAGTGCCTGCAAAAACCACAGTGCTGAGAAAACTAGACAGTCTCTGGGCACTGTTTGCATCTGAAATCCATGGCAGTTGGTGAGCCGCTGAATGAGCTTAACCCAGTTTCCAGCCATGAGCAAAGAGAACTGAATTTGGCCTTTGTTGAAACAGCAGCTATTAGACAGTGATACTGTCTCCTTCAAGAATGAAAACATTAAGTAGAACTTGGATGATCTGTAATAAATGTCATAATTTAAATTATGAGCAGGTAATTTGCGACAATAGGCACTGCTTCACCAAGGGAAGATTGTGCCTGACCAATCTGGTGGCCTTCTATGATGGAACAACAACATTGGTGAACAAAGGGAAAATAACTGATATCATCTACCTGGAATTCTGCATGGTCTTCTCCCATCACATCCTTGTCTCTAAATTAGAGAGAGATGAACGTGAAGGAGGGACTATTTGGTACATAAGGAATTGGCTGGAATACTCAAGTCAGAGGGTAGTGCTCTATGACCAGGTAGAGGCCAGTGATAAGCAGCATCTCCATGGGGTCTGTCTTGGGACCAGTACTCTTTAAAATCTTTATCAGTGATATAGATGACAAGATTGAGTACACCCTCAGTAAGTTTGCTGATGACCTTAAGCTGAGTGGTGCAGTTGATGTGGCAGAACAAGAGGATGCCATCCAGAGGGACCTTGATAGATCCAAAAGGTGAGCTCATGTGAACCTAATGAGGTTCAACAATGTGAAATACAAGGTTTTGCACTTGGGTTGAAGTAATCCCAGATATGCACACCAACTGGGAGAAGAAATCTTTGAGAATAGCCCTGCTGAGAAGGACCTAGGGGTCCTGTTTGATGAACATGAGCCAGCAGCAGGCTTTGCAGCCTGGAAGACTAATCATATCCTGAGTTCCATCAGAAGAACAGTGGCCAGCAGGGAGAGTGAGGTGATTGCCCCCCCCCTCTGCCCTCATGAGGCCTTATCTGGAGTATTACCTCAAGTCTGGGGCTCCCAGCTCAGGAAAGATGTGGAGCTTTTGCAGAGGGTCCAGAGGAGGGTCACAAAGATGCTCAGAGGGCTGAAGCACCTCTCCTCTGAAGACAGCTGAAGGAGTTGGGATTGTTCAGCCTGGAGAAGAGAAGGCTGCAGGGAGACCTCATTGCAGGCTTCCAATTGTTAAAGGGAGTTCATAAACACGAGGGAAATCAACTTTTTACACAGGTGGCTAGTAATAGGACAAGGGGGAATAGTTTTAAACTAAAGGAAGGGAAATTTAGATTGGATGATGTGGAGGGGAGTCCTTTACTGAGAGAGTAACGAGGTGCTACAAACACATTGCCTGGAGAGGTTGTGTTGCGGATGCCCCACCCCTGGAGGTGTTCAAGGCCAGGTTGAATGTGGACCTAGGCAATCTGATCTAGTAGGTGATCTAACGGCTGGTGACCCTGACTGTGACAGAGGGGTTGAACCCTGATGACCCTTCAGGTCCCTTCCGACCCAAGTCATTCTATTCAATGAAATGGCTGATAACAGCGCCACAGTTGAAAAAGATATTCTGTGATTTCAATAGGGAGTACAACATAAAAATTCTGCTTGTATGTGACAAGATTGTTAAAAATTGCTTTATAACTTTTTACCATACATAGCATACCTGGTTTTCACTCACACCGCACAGATCTGGTTTACTCCCTAGCAGCATGTGGGCATCCCTTGGTGAGATGCACAAGGCAATCACAGTCCTGCAGAGAATTACACATGTCCTTGACTCAAAGGGGAAGAAGAGCCCTTGAAATGATACAGAAAATAGATCACCATAAGCAACAGAACTGCTTTGACAGAAGGAAGCAATAGATTCCCTTGAAGACCCATCCTTTCCCCGCCAGGGCTCTCTGCAGGTGCTGTCAGGCACTGGGCCAGGGCTCAACCCCCAGCAGCCCAGCCTGTGCCTAAGAAGGCAGGCAATGTTTCCCTATTGGGTGATCTGCTCCAGGAGTAGACAGATCATCCACTCAGTTGTATTGAGCTGAGCTCCTTACTGACTTACTTTCTATTATTATTTTATTTTTAATTCTATGAACATTCACAGAACCTAACAAACATTCATTAATGGCTGCTTTCAATCACAGATTTAACTGAGTTTGCTGCACTCAGGATCACTCCTCTTACATTAGCCCCACTGAAATGAGAGGAGACACTGCACAACATATTTGTCTTTGTATTTGATTGTATAAGCAGCTGAGAGCTGTGCTAACTCCAGAAGTGACACTCCCAGAGAGAAGAGCTCATTCAAGACAAAAAAATACCAGTTTGTGTGAGCAGCAGGCCTGGGAGGCACAACTAGAGGTCAAACTGCGGAGAGTACTGACCTCCCAGCACACACACACAAAAGTAATAATAAAAAAAAGCATTACTTGATGCAACGCAGAAGAGGATTTGATTTGATGCAGTCCTATAGCAAGTCTTAGAGACAAACCCGAGAGTTCTAATAACGTGAGCACAAACTATTTACATTTTTCATTGCTTATGCAGCTGTTTTGGGCCTCCAGCTGTATAGAACTGATCAAGCTCTGTATGAACATCTGGACTGTAAGAATCATTTATAGAGGAGAAAATTCTATATTTTTTCTCATAGGTTCCTCTCTTAGGTTTTTAGCATCACCACTGTATTAACACAATACAAGATTTTCCACATAAAGAGAACATTTTGGATATCTCGTACAGAGGGAGATGCTGAAAATCAGCAAGATGCATTGCAGATAAATGTAAGCAGTTTCTATACAATGCACATGGGTATACCAGTATTGACACAGCATAGGAACTGACTGATGAATACTTCCAGACTATCATATTTCCTCACTGCTATAACACCACTTTATCAGAGCTGAATTCTATCTTAGACATCTCAGTGATTCACGATGACATAACGGAGCCAGCTCTGTAATTTAACCAGCAAATTACCTCTTTCCAATCTGCAGGGGAAGTGATGCACAATATACAAGAAAATAGGCAGATCTTGGAGGAGATGCATTTATCTGATTAATGAGGAAAGAGGTACAAACTCAGTAAGTTTGTTGTACAATAGGCATGACCTGCAGGATTGAACACGAGAATATCTGCTGCTTTTTGAGGTATTCCTCATGGCTGGAGCAGTTCTGTGAATGTAATCATAGCATTTAAAGTCTAGATGCAGTCCTGATGCTACCATGGGATCAATTTATAGTTACTGGAGTCAATGAAAGCAGCAGCAAATTCTGTCAATTTTCCCTGAAATGTCTCTGTATCCCCATTTGGCTCCAAATACAGAAAAAGAACCCCACACTATTTGCCAGACAGCCTAGTTCTGAAGCTGTTGTCTGAGGCAAAGACAGAAGAAAAAAAGAAGAACTGCACCCTCTTTCTTCCCTCAGGAAAGAAGCTGTGCCCACGGTGCCCCCACAAGCCAGACATGCACACAAGTCCAGGCGTCACGCACATGCTGGTGCCACACCTCGGCCAGACATCAACACCATGGGCTGATGAGGCCATCATCCCACCTCTGCCATCCTCAGCCTGACCTTCATGGGCAATCCCACAGGTGCACACCCCTTCTGTTCCCTCTCACCCACTGCCTAGAGGTGACACCACGGAGCTGCCCATGAGGCAGGGTGTGAGCAGCAGCCCACCTTCTGGGGCAGACCTCGGCTGCGACCCTCAGAACAAAGGTCAAAGCTGAGAAAGTCCAGAATGGGTTGTAACAATAAGCAGGACCTGACTGCTCACAGATGAGTGGGCTCAGCAACTCTCAGGTTGTTAGTGCGGCCATGCTTTCTCAGGGACACTGAGCAATAAGGCAGGGTATTTGTTTTCACCTGCTTCACCAGAGCTGCCTTTCTCTGGACATCGATTCAGCTCTTAAAGTAGAACCTGAGCATATGGCAACACTGTAAATAGGGCACAAAACAAATAAATAAATAGATAGTATCTGACAATAAGTTAAGCCAGCAGAAGGAATACCTCTGTAGGTGGGCAGTTTTACACGTGTAATGATTAATTTCTCCAGTAACAATGAGGCAGTGTCCTCTAGTGGTTACAGCACTGGACACAGAGCTGTGAGCCCAGCAGGACGCTCCTTGCCTTGCAGATCCCTCACAGCACAACCTTTGGCAGCTCCCTTTGCATGAGTTCCACAACGCCACTAAGGTACCTTGCATGCATGTGATTTAACAGGAATCAAGAACTAAGCAGGCACAGGATGCCAAATGTTTTCAAAAATTAGTTCCTAGCTAAAGTTTACTGATGTCCTATTAGCTACATTCAGGACGCTTCTTATTTTTTAAGAAGCCATAAAGACAAAACCATCTCTGAATACTAACGTAAGTGCTTCTATGAGGACATAGTAGGCAGGGTACTGCAAAGAAAACTGACAACCCTTTACCACATGGGATCACATGAAGATGACGCCGGGAGGCCCACAATAAGGAATACACCAGCTCTGCTGCCCACGTTTCTCATTAAGAGACAGTACATCAGACCACTTTGGAGATTCAAGAAACTGTCATGAAACATGTATCTCCTAACCTAGGAGATCCGGCACATCACAGTGTCAAAAAATACTGAATATACTCTGACTCCATAGAAAATAACTGGCTTATTTTATGAAAGACTTACTATATTCTCAACATCTTTAGACTGGAGTGGTACCAGAAGAAGAGTTTCTTGCTTCCTTATGCAAAACACATTGTTCCTTCAGTTGAAAATAATTCTTGAAATAACAACTTGCTAGACCACTTTTAACAGCTTGCTCGAAAACACATTACCGAAGCCAGGAAATGTCTGCTGTAAGATTTCAGCTATGCTGTCAGCCAGTTTTAGAGCAGAGAACAGGTGCGCCACAAACCTTAAGTAAAGCTTTCTTTTATTTTTATCTGGAAAAAAAAATCACATTCCATAAAAAGATCAGCTTGAAATAGGTCTTGTAACAATTAGATATACTGAAACATGCCAGCATCACTGATTAGTTAGGTTATAAAAAGATTACTACCAAAGGGGTTTTGGAGATCTCCTGAACATAATATTTGTGCACTTCTCAAAGTACTGTTAACTTGTGATTTAGCTGAGATTTAAATGGTCAGATTGGTTGATTAATAATAATGTAGTTAATATCATTACACCAGATAAATGCTCATATAAATGAACACATCTAATCCAAAGCATGCAATACACAGTAAGACAAATGAAACAAATTCATTCTGAAACTGGGACGTATGGAAATAGCTAACCAGATATCTCTACTAAGAGAATGCCATCTAGCACTTGCAATAAATATTCTCAGCTCATTGCAGAGCTGGTGGATTTCCAAGCAATCATGATTGTGATACACTGAGACATGTTACTAGGGGAACTTGATGAAATGCTATAGTTGAGAGAAAATTTTTGACCTAGTGGGAGTCCTGGAATTTCTCAGAGCGTTGCATATTTCTCTATATTTCAGCCAAAACCAGCAGGCCAGCCTTCAACATTAAATGCTTCTCCAGAGCACTAACAGCTTCTACAATGGAGACAGAAAGCTTAATCACATTTTAATTGAGCCAAATCAGATTTCCAAATTCAACACACATTCAACAGAGATTTCCTCCAGTTAAAATGCAAAACCACTAGACCTTCTGCGACAAGCAAGTAACTTAGCAAAGATAGACCAAAGGATTAAAATATAACTGCGTGCACATGAAAAAAAAATCTTTTAATACTGTTACCATCAAAGGGGTAATTGGTACATGTTCTCTTCAAGGCACAGGATTTTCCTTTCCATAACTATACAACCTATGAGCGTATGGGGAACACTGATCATCTCTTACCTTGCCACGCTTTTTCAACTTTTCCTGTGAAGAGAGGTTGAAGAAAGGATGGTGGTAAGACTGCACAGGGCCAGAGATATAATTTACTGGAAGCAAGCCAGGCCACAAAATTATGGTATATAATGAGATGTAGGCCAAGAAGCACCTCATGAAGAGATTTACGCAGTAGCTCAAAGCTCGTTAAACTGCACATTTCTTAAAATTATTACTGAGGAACACTTATTCATAAGTTCAATAAAGGTTTACATGACAATAACACACCTCATGTTTTTCTGCATGTTTAGGAGACCTGCAACATATCTGTTATGAAAGGACACTAACCCAAGACCACATGCCTCTGTCAGTCTCCATCAAACAGAATTCTGACTATGCATACAAGGACATTCTTCTGTAGCGATCATCCCACGGATATATTATTTTGTGGAAGCAGGTTTTAAATGGTGTCACTGGTAATAGTACAATTGCTTCAACACTGCAGAATTAAATCTCTCAAAATCAAACTGAACTGAGCCTTCCCTTGTACAGTGCCATGAAAGCTGCCACAAGAACAATCACATTAATTCCAGGAGAGTCACAACAAGTATGAATCTTCTTTCAATTCTCAAATAACTATTTCCATTTCTGAGGAAATCAGTACTGTTGAGCACTCTTGAGCAGTATATATTTCCAATATGTAATTGGAAAGGTATATATGACATAGATGCATTTCAGAAAACGTGTTGTCAAAAAATCTCATATACCAAAACATGGTATTACAAAAGCACTGCCACGCCATTTTATTATTCAACAAACAAGCATAGTTTGTCCAAGAAGCAACGTTCACAACTGGTCTGACAGTGCAAATGACCACAGAATCTCATCTCAAGAGATGATCTAACAGTTCTATTTATTTTTCATAGCAGTTTTCTCCAAAAAGAAGAAAAATATAATTCTCTACTTAATGACAAATATGACCAAGTCCTTCTATATAGCAGGTTATTTTTAAGATACTTAAACTTTTCTCTCAACTGTTACAACAAAAATTAGAGGGTATTTATTTCCCTCATCATATGACTAAAGGAAATTTATCATTTGGTTGAAACAAAGTACTGCTATTTCCTCTACAGAAATGGAAACACTAAATCATACATTTTTCTCACATACCATATTTTGAAAGGTCTGCATTCTTTCACGTTTCAGACTCAAATGTTCCCACAACTAAGACTTGTTATAAAAGCATTCAACTCTTAAAGTGCTCCCACCTCCAGTAACCAATCAAGCCAAAACACCCCCCAGTTTTACATATAGTCTTGTTCATCCAAAGTAAATAACTTAGTCTGTTCACTGGAGATTTATTATTTTAATGTGCTTATTTCATTGTTGGCCTTGGCAGAAATGTCCAAGTTCAGGAAGAAAGACAGTGAAAATTGACAAACTTTAAACCCCAGTGCTACAAAATTCTACTAGGTAACAAATGAAAAAGATAATTAGCCACAGCACAAGCCATCACATACTTAATTTGGAGCCCTACTCCTATCAGATACTGTCACAAAGATAAAATCTAGGAGAAGGTGATGGCCATCATTTTCAACCACAGGTCCTGGAACTCATAAGAAACAAGGAGAGCTCTTGAAATCTGGAATAAAAAAAGCCTGTATTCTTCTCTAAATTCAGCAGTTTGGTTACACATTAGTGGTTTATGGCCATAAGCTGGACCTGGGACTGCTGTGAAGGAAGTTGTCTTGGTGACAAAATACAATCCTTGTTTGCAGTAAAAACTGGTTGAGCAACCATCACACAGTGCCAAAAAATTATATTCACAGACACACACACTCCAATAGCAAAGAAAGGTTCCCTCTACAATTTCAAAGCATTTAAAACTGAACCACCGTTTTGTTACTTCTGCTTAAGTTTGTGAGGGAGAAGCTTTGAGACAGCTCTAGATTTAATGAGAAAATATTCAAATAAATACAAATGAATGAAATGTCTTTTAACATTGAAATAGCATGTTGAAATTTGTGTCTATTTTATTAAGCATAAAAGGAGTTCTACTTAGATGGGCCAGAACAACTTCCCCCTGTAAGGATGTCTGGCAAAGCAAATAATTTCTACAATTTGTGGCCTCACCCTGGCTCCGTATGTTGGTTATTCACGGAAGAAAGCCTTTCCAGTTGTCAGACTTCAACTCCTCAATGACTGTACCTCCATATCATTTCTATCGTTTTTGTGGTATAACTGTCAGCTGGATACCAACCAGCAATGTGCCCTTACAGCCCAGAAAGCCAACCATATCCTCGGCAGCATAAAAAGAAGTGTGGCTAGCAGGGTGAGGGGGGTGATCGTGCCACTACTGTTTACTGTGAGATATCACCTGGAGTACTGCATCCAGATATGGAGTCCTCAGTATGAAAGAGACAAAGACCTGCTGGAGTGTGTCCAGAAGAGGGCCAATCCAAGGGACGGAATACCCCCACTACAAGGACAAGCTGAAAGAGCTGGGGCTTTTCAGCCTGGAGAAGAGTAGGCTCTGACCTACGAGCAGCCTTTCAGTATCTAAATGGGGGCTGTAAGAAAGAAGGGGACTTCTCAGTCGGATCTGTTGTGACAGGACAAGGGGAAAATGGTTTCATACTCAAGGAGCAGAGATCAAGGTTGGATATAAGGAAGAAGATTTTTACAATCAAGAAAGTGAGGCACTGGAATAGGTTGCCCTGTATAGAGGTGGTAGTGCCCCTTCCTTGGAGACATACAAAGTCAGGCTGGATGGGGCTTGAGCACCTGATGGAGGTATAGGTGTCCCTGTTCTTTGCAGGGGAGTTGGTCTAGATGGCCTGTAAGGGTCCCTTCCAACTCAAACAATTCTGTGATTTCTTCCTGTAAGAAATAGACTCAGTGCAAGGAACCCAGTTACAGCAGAGCAGAATGCCACATACCTGGTAACACACATAGAGGTTCAAAGAGAAACTCTCATATACTGTATCCTTTCTCAAAAATGACCAAACTTCTGGTTGATGACAGAGACTGCATCCTCCTCTCTTCTGCTAAAGAATTGCTTGAAAATTACCCATACAGAGTGCAAAAGAGAAGCAAAATATTTTTATAGAAGCAGGGGAAGTATCATTCTAAAAGCAGCATGTATATGTTTCAGATCTATAGTTTTACTCTCAATGGAATTCTTCCAAATAGTCAGAAGAAAGCCAGCCCTTGATTTGGAAAAATCTTTTCCACTTCCTTTTAAGTAGATGAACTGCAAAACAGCTACAGCAGACAAAGAAAGATGAAACACAACCAGAGCCGTATCAGATACACCAGGAGTCCAGTTTGGTAAACCTGAGCTGCTGCCAATAAGGGAAGAGAAAGATGAAAAACAAGCAAGAAAACCCAAAACATTTCTAAGCATCAAGATTTTAAGTCTAAAATAACCTTCACTAGCTGCCATTCTCTGATGGCCTCTGGGTCTTCTCCCTGCCAATGCCCCAGAGCACTGCTCGCTTTGCCTTTAGACAGCACTGATAACTGTTGCTGCTGAAGGATGAGTGACAGTATTCTTCTCCCAGTGGTGAATTTGTCCCTGTAAGCTCTTTAAAACATCACTAAAACTCAAGCTAACAAGCAAGGACACTCCATATAAATTAAAGCTTACAAGCTTTTTTTCCCCTCCTTCTTCTTCCCTTTTTCATTAGGCAATAACTATGATCCCTTGCCATCCCTCCATCCCTCTCCTTTTTTCTTTGGTAAATTTGACCTTAATAACAAATCATGCAAGTAAAAGTACAACATATGTAGTTACTCAAGACAACATCAAGTAAGGCCTAAGTAATGACTGCTTACCCCTAAGGAAGAATAAGAAGTTCAGTCTTGCTCATATCCTGAAAATATTTCATTTCAGCAAATAATCTGAGGAAGCTTTAGAGTATGAAAGGGGGACAGCATGTATAACACTGCAGTTGCAAACATAAAAGCAAACACATTAAAACATAGGAATGCCTAATTTCTCTTGTGGTACTTGGAAAAATCAGCTTTTCAGCTTTAACAGGAAAGGGAATAAAAAAAACAGATGGCACTTGTTTTGAATGCAGTTCAGCGCATTCATTTGCTGACTCAGCTTTATTTCTCAACGTAGACCCATTACAGCAAGAACCTCAGATATTTACAAATAAGACAGAAGTACTGCAACTATACGGTGAAGAACATATGCATTGTAGACTGTTAACCTTCAGACAGCCACGTTTACTTTTCTGAGGTCAAAATAAGGTAAACTTTTTGAGTTCTTAACACAGTTCTCAAGCATACACAGCCAGCTTTAAAAACAGGTCTGCAGTTCATCAGCACTCCTGCTGCCACACTTCATGAAATTCTTTAATTCAATCAGCATGCTGGCATGGAAGGCTACGCTCTTGCCTTGCACATTCCTGCTTGTGCATGCTGCTCGTTTGTGCAAACAGCATTCTCAGGAGCAGAAAGAAAGCAATTTGCACGTACTAAACAACAAGCTCCAAAATGAAAAGGCCAACAATGATCATTTGTTACCTATTCCTCTGTAAATCACAAATATCCACACAATGAGGCTTTTCTCTTCGCAAATCAAATGAAATATCTTAATTGCTAATTCAGACAGTTCACTTACAGTACTGTTACTATCTGAATGGTTATTAATAGTCATAATTATTTTACTTTTTCAGTGCATTCAGACTTTAACAGTAACGTGAGACTAGAGTCTCACACACCCTATGCATGCAAGTCTTATGAGGAGCAGCTGAAAGAACTGGGACTGTTCAGTCTGGAGCAGAGGAGGCTCAGGAAGACCTTATTGCTCTCTATAACTACCTGACAGGAGGCTGTGAGGAAGTGGGGGTCAGTCTCTACTTCTGGGTAACAACAGGACAAGAGGGAATAGCCTCCAGTTGTGCTAGGGGAGGTTCTGGTTAGATACAAGAAAAAAATTTCTTCTTAGAAAGAGCGGCACTGGAACAGGCTGCCAAGGGAAGTGGTGTAGTCACCGTACCTGGAGATGTTCAAGAAAAGGACAGATGTCGCACTGAGTGACATGGTCTAGAACGATCACAGGCATGGGTTGGTGGTGGGACTAGATGATCTCAATGGTTTTTCCAACCTTAAGGATACTATGATTTAACAAGCTACAACACTCAGCAACACTCCTGGCTGTCCTGAAAGAAAACACCTGACTAGAAATACCGTACAGAACCACCATACAGAACCAGACTAATGCACAAGAAACTGTTGTCAGTTGTAAGATATTCTGACATAACAATAAAGTAGGAGACTCAACTTTACTGCTGCCATTTCATTTTGGTCATTATTTAAGATAATCAAAGATCTCAAATTTCCTTGTCAATTTGCACACTATGTGGGGGAGTGGGTCTTACTCTTCTTGCCATGAAAAATCTAGCAGTTCTCCTGCTATAACAGTTTGGGAGATCTAAGGATAAGCCATGCTGAGCCATGCAGCCCCTCTTGCAGAGCAGCAACCCTCCTTGAGGTACCGGAGCTACAGCCAAAGCTCAAGTGCTCTGCTAGACTGCAGCCGAGCCGTGGCCATGACTTGTGCCCATCTGAGGATTCTCATGAATGCTACAAAAAAAAAATTGTTAAGAATCCACACTTTTTATTTCTTTGTAAGAAATTATCATTTGAATCTCACAATAATTAAGTGTTCTGGAAGAAAAACAGGAATTAGGAATTTTAGTACAGAATGTCACCCACTTTTTACACCTACACAGTGAGCGGGGCTGCATTTTATATCATTCCTTCCTCTAAGCCAAAACAGCATTATCCTATCAAACCAAGAATGATTATAGCAGTTGCATCATGTCGCCTGCAGCTATTCCTTTTTCTCTCTGCTTTCCATTAATTTGCACTTCTCTGATTATCACAGGATGTAGTCTTGACAAAGACTTAACTCATCTAAATTTACAGCGGTACTCCAAGACAAGTGTAAGTCCTTGAAATTGAGAACCATCAGACACTAGTTTATGGAAGTCCCATAGAAAGAACATCTCCATTTACTTCTGATATTTGTCAACTTGTTTTGCTTTTCAAATTAAAATGGAATCCTCTTTCAACTTCTGAACAAGCTATTATGAATGATTTCTATTCAAGCAGCAAGCATCTCTTTCCCTACCAAGCTGCTTAACCCAAAACAGAACGAGCTGTCAACAGAAGTTGCTGTGCATCAATGCCACTTGCTCATGCACTCAGGTGTCTGTATATATCCACTGCTGAGAATCCATACAGTAAGTGACCAGCAGCTTCTCTAACTAGAGACCAAGACAAATAAGCCCAAACTCCAATAAGCCCTTACATTCACTGCTGTAAAATGTAGTTATATGTTCTCGGTGACAATTCTGATGGGTGGCAATCTCAGGAAAGAGAAGTAAAGAATGAAAAGAGAAGCTATGGAAGATGAAAAAAACTAAAAAAAAGGAAAATAAAATATGCTGACAGCTGATAACAAGAAAATTTCTACCTGATTTATTCAAAAAGCAGCTCCCAATGTCACATCACATGTTGAGAAGGAAAGCACACTGCAGCTTTTTACTCAGGAAATTTTCTGTTTTCTTGTCTCTTCTCTGCAATTGTCCTAAATCCTTTTTACTCTCTTCTGTACTTGAAGTAAAATACAAGGGCAAAAGCATAGACAAATGACAAGCTATATTTGGCTAGCAGGATTAATTGTAATTTTTCTTAAATGTCAAAACTGAAAGAAAATATCTTTTTGCTCTTACAAAGCATTGCATCAGTTACAACTCTACTAAGGACTAACCTGAAAACACTGTATAGATAAGCAGCATCCTTCTATGCTGGCCTCAGATTTGTTTATTTTCCTCATTTTTATAAAACTCAGATTTCCAAAATAAGAAAATCTGTTCCAGTCAAGCTCAAAGGATGTTACACATTCAGCTGCAAAACACAGAAGTTTAGATCTGATCAACGAGATACATATCTGACAACACAGTTTATCTAATTACCTGCCATGTTAGCTCTGAAGGGAGGAAAAGGGAAGGAAACGTTTGAGCAGAGCAACGGTCTGTGGCACACAATACAGCGGGACTGATAAAACAAGATGTGCCTCACAGCACTGACACTCTTCTCAAAAATTTTGTGTTGACTCCATCCCTAGCCAGATATTTGGTCTCAGATAAGATGTTGAGAGGAAGGTCAGAACTGCAGCAGGCAAGTAAGCTGGAGGCACAGCCCCACCACAAGGACCTCCTATTCAATCTTTTCAATTCAGTTAATTTGTCTTACTACCCTATTTTGAATTCAGGGAATCATTAAAAATAGGCAGGACGTAGCATTTCTGCACACTCAACATGCAGTAGTAAAGTAAGGCAGGACTTGTTTACTTCTTCCTAAGCATAATGTAAAGGCAGGTACCATAGTTGCACTGATTTGGGAACTGAACAGAACCAGACTCCTATTTTCACTGCTGTGGTAAGCATATGAGAGAATTAAGCACAGTAACAAGAATTAGCTCCCCATACTGCTAACCAAAGAGTAATCTCTTTCTGAAAGGGATTACCAAAAACATCAGGCTCAAAATAAAACTATAAGCCTGGAAATGACACCTACTTAAAACTTAAGATAAATATGGAGTACCTATCAAGCTCCTTTGGGCCTGCCTCTAGCTGGGGAATGCATAGACAGTACTAAATACAAGGTACATTCAGGGTACTTGGGATTAGGTCCTCTATTACTGTTTCTGACACACTCTCCTTTTCAGATTCAACCAGGGATTATAAGGAATATCATTTCCTGTTGGCTAAAGATAGTACATGAACTTCCTTCTTTTGCAAGGAGATGCAGTTTTCTAGAACACAGAATGTCTCCAATTGTTCAGCAACTAGCACAGCACACAGCACCAAGATAACAGACCCTGCAACTTCCTGAACTCAGCCAGCTCTAGCTTCTGGCAGAACAGCGTAAGCAAAGACTATATTCAAGATTACAATTTATTAACATCTGGATTTGTCAGTGTTCTCCCCAGAGTGACTATGCTGCATGTAGGACACCATTATGTAGTGCAGTTTATAAAGCACAAGAAATGAGTCACTTCACAGCCCACCAGAAAGTATGCAGCCAGCACTGAAAAGAACTGTAAGCACCGTATGCATAACAGAGAGCAGACAGACCAGTGCACAGCTTTCTCCAGCAGCAGGGAAAGGTAAGGTTTCAGAACCATCAGGTTCTTCAAGCTGTGAGGATCAGCAAGGGGCAGGGAATCTATGTGTCCAAACAGTTATTATTCACTATAGAATGTCCCTACCCTGCACACAATAAGCTGGCTACCAATCCATTTTCTTTAACTCCATATTTTAGCATTATTATAGCTGACAACAGCATTTCTCAAATACTCCCTTGTATTTATGACAGAAGTCTGGGACTTCAGAATCCAGGGTGTTCAAAAAAAAAAAAAAGAAAAAAGTCTAAACAAAGCAAATATCTCGAGTTCAAGTTGGAAGAGATGGATATTACCACCTAAAGCTAAAATGCAGCCATTATGAGACTACTAACACAACACACAATGCTTTTAACAAAAACTTCTACATCATATTTTGACTGTAAAACAGAGAGGTGAGGGGATGGAGGTGAAACACACCATGTTAGATCAGAGACAACAGCATGAGCTCCTCAGGTGTTTCAATACATTTCACATGTAGCTGACTAAAAAAACAAATCATTTGTGCTACAAGCTATTGGACAAGTCTATTCTTAATTAAAGAACTTAAGTCAAACCTGGTATCTTATTAGGAAAGATGACCAACCAGACTTTCTTCAGGATACATATTCTGCTATATGTTCAAGGCAGTTGTTTTGAAACACTCCTCTCAATTATGGGAAGATTCACTGTAAAAAATGCAATTAAAAAAAAAACACTAACAAAAAAACCCTAAGCAAAAACAACAAAAAAAGCCCCGACCAAAGAAGTCCCACATCTTTTCCTAGCATCATCTGCTACTGATCAGCTTTCCAGCAGCCTTACTTTAGTTCATGTTCCACAAACATTTTCATGGAAGCAAAGAATTCTGATGGTTGCAGGAATCAGTAATGTTTCCATGACAAAATGTTTGGTGCACCTTGTCTACTGGTGACAAGATTTTATATGAATCGTAATAACTTAAAGTTTTGTTACTTCTAGAACATAATATGGAATTAGAAAGCAACTTTAACACCTTATGACGACATCTGAAAATAGATACGAACATAAAAACCTCAAATTGACTTGAGAGGTCAACATGTTAATTGCCAGAGAAGTCCTCAACTGTCCACAAACACTGTACTGTTAATCCTTGAGATCTGCTGCAGTGTCAGCTACGTTTTAACTAAAAAAAAAAAAAAAAGAAAGCATCTTTTTTAATAAAGTGTTCATGCAAAATGTTTACAGATAGAATAAGTGAAAAGCAAAAGAAAAGTCAGGCAACATTATTCAACACTATTTTAATCTCCACTGAGTTAAATAAACAACACAAACAATGTACTATTACAGTGTTTTAGTTCATAGAAATTTCATTTATAATTTTGTAAAAATTATATGAAAGAATACCAACATCTTTCAGTAACACAGACAGTATAGAAAAAATAAATCTCAACATTAGTCATTCTCTGACCACCTATAAGTAAGAAATTTAAAAGTGCGTTTTAACAATGGTGTTGCAAAACAAAATTAGTGCAATATGCCAAATCTGGATCAAAGCAGCTTTTTATAGTAATTGTGCAAACTCCAACAATTAATAAACATCTTAAATTTAAAAATGACATTACTGAGGTAAGTATTCTAACTAGAATGAAGCATTCCTTAAATAGCTTACACACCAGTTCTACTACATGGAAAATATCAGGGTCCCTTCACAGAAAGGCTCAAACCTGAAAACATCAGTGAATACTTGGAAAGGAAGTTGAGAAAGCTCTTGCCAAATATACAGTTTAGTACATTTAAGACCCAATGATACAAACAGTAATTAATGCACAATATACCATCTTAAACAGAAACAAACATCACAGTCAGTGTACCAAAAATTTGCTTCTTAATGCACTATTTTGTTCTTATATCATAGTACCTCCTAGAACCTTCCATATAAAGTTATTACATTAGCTTAATGTAGATATTTCACTGTATTTTATTTCTAAATATGAACAATTTGGTTACCAACTATGACTGTAGCTATGACTACCAGTAATCTCCAAGCAAGTGAAAAAGAGCACTAGCTGTAAAAAAAATACTGAGACTCTCTTTTCAAGGCATATATGTCAAGTTGGTGATAAAAATTATTTTATATTTCTACATGACACTTCCGCAGCAGTTCTCAGAACACTACGATTAGGTTTAATTTTCTAGTAAACCAGAGTAAACAAGCTATAATGCATAGTAACTACTGCCTTTAAATGTAGAGGCAAAAACCATACTTATTGCTGATCCCTTACTGCCCATCTGCTTAATAAGCCAAAGATGTTTCATTTTCTATCTTCAGTGTATTTAAAAGTAGGATCTACATTACTATAGGAATAAAATATAAATTAACGAACGTTCATTCTAATAGACTATGGCTTAAAAGCCAAGCAACTGAACTGTTTTCCATATCATTGCACTTGAGTGTTAAATTGACAGCAGAAGACTGCACAGAACTGCTATAACAATCATTTTTTTTTTTAATAAAAAAACAATAAATATAATGTAGTATCTAAGAATAATACCAATAAGTTTAGTGCAGATTACTCAGGCCACTGTCTGAACCATACTGCCAAACAGGCCTGGACTGTCCAACCACACAGTTCTTTCAATATAACAGACAACCTATGACAATAGGAAGTAAAGCTTTCTACAGTAATATTAAAACCAAGATAAGGTACTCCTGAGTACATCTAAATTAGCACAAAAGGATTTGCTGCCTTTGCTCAAGACAGCTTCAGAAGTTAAACACAGTTCATCTGCAACTGTGTATTGTCTCTACTAGGTTATTTTACAGGCAAGCAAAGTTATTGCAAACTTAACTCTGATAACGTAGAAACTTCCTGCTCCTAAAATGCTATATTTTAGGAAAAAACTCATCACTGCAGTGATAAATTGGTTAAGTCTGTTACAGAGTCCCTAATCATCTGTTCTACCTTGGGATTTTCAGCTCCACTGGTTGCTAGCTCCTTGTCAATAAGCCCCAGGTTGTGCAAATTGAGGATAGAATCAGCAATAATTCTTGCAGTCCTCTTCTGGTAGCCTCCAGATGTCACCATCAAGATTGGGATTCCACGGCTTCTGGCAGCCTTGAACACGACTTCATCTCTCTTCACAATTCCCTGCATGTTTACAACAGGTACAAAAACTGAAGCGATACAATATGGCATTTTAGTTCTAACAGACAGTCTCTGGCTTACAGATTTGCAGTACAGGATGCTTAATAAGTAATTTCAGCCTTATATTTTGTATTAGAAACATAAAAATTAATTCAAAATCCTTACGTGTAAGCCTTTCCAAAAATAAATAAATAAAACAGCAAATTTAGTATCTTTGTCTTGGTTTTAGAGGACACAACAGACAGAAGTTGCCTACTATAAATTATTATGAGAACACTTGCCCATGAAATATTAAGATGTCAAAAAAGATTGCCCACAAACAAATGGAGAAGTAAAAAAAATTCAAAAAATGTAGCTGAAAAATATTTTGCAAAACCATGAAATATTAATGTTTTTTGCATACTCTGACACAACCCTGTAGAAGAACAATGGATGTAAGGACTAACAAATGAAAATCAAAACACAAAAAACTGAAGAATATTGGGAACAGATCCTACAAGGAAGTAACAGAATTACAAAACAAGCTGTACATCCCTGAGGAGCTATCAGTAGATGCAGAAAATTCTATCCTGAAGGAGAACTGGAAGCAGTTACCACTCATGGGAGCCAAACTGCCTCAGCTCTCCTCCAGACTCTTTTGTGGTTGCTCCTGAAAGAACTGAGAAAAAGTGATATAGATTTACTCCCAGCATCTGCGTGTTACCAGAAAAGAACACACAAGAGCTGAAGATGACAGCCTACCACACTTGCAATTTATGAACACAGCTAAGAGAGACTACCTGCTGCATATCAAATTTTCTGGCTACAGTGTGGAGGCATATTTTGAGTACAATTAATACTTTAGGAAGACTTTAAAACACAAACAGCATCCACAATTGAAAACTGGACTAATTAGCCTTGAAGAGACGAAGTATCCATGGTCAATGCTTTTAGTTTTGGCATTTCCACTAGGCTAGGATTTCAAACTTGGTGAAACATATTAATCATTCCTAAGTCAATAAGATCAGAGAGAAAAGAAACCCTGCCCTCAGCTCAAAAAACTTTTCTCCCTTCAGATGTCTGAACAGTGGTCACACAAAGAAATGGCACACACTTTTACCCCTTCTTGCAAAGATGGAGGGAAAAGGAAGGTGAAATGATTATTTTGGCAACTTTTTATATAAACAGCAACCAACAGGCTACAACAACTCATTGTTCTTGACAATTAACATGTGGCAGAAAAAATAATTGAAAAACACGTCAAAGTGCTTTTCATTTATCAGTGGATGGCAGTTTCCTCTCCAACCTTTCTCCCTTTCTCCGAGGAGCTTTTACACAGACAAAGCAAAACCTGGAAATTCCAACCATTTACCAAATTCTTCTTCCCTGGGCTCATTAAGGTATCTGGAGGCAGTCAGAAAGAAAGGACAGACTGCTTGGTGATGGAGACAATAAAAATGAGGAACTGCATCAGTAAGGTAATAGAAACTAACAAGAAACTAAAATTCTGTGGAAGGCTGTTTGAGAACTAAAGCACTGAAAAACATAACAGATTGAGTGATGGCTCCATTAGAAAGGATTCCAAGAGTTCACAAATCAAGAAATCATATTTTCCTGTACTGAACTGGTAGAGAATGAAAGAGAATCAAATGTGAAAACAGGACAAAGAACTGAGGAACTGTCAGAGAAGGATTCGTCAAAAAAAAGAAGAGGAAATGTGAGAGCTATAGAATTATTATATTTTGAGAAAAGTCTATCTGTTACAATATCAAGAAGGTGAAGATCTCTATACAGCTATACAGGACAAATGAAGATTTAAATCTGAAACTAAGCCAGGGAGAAAAGCTAAACTGAAATGAAAAAGGAAGTGATAGCTCGATAAAACAGAATGGGGAAAGTGGAAAAAAAAAATCTGTCCATTTGTTAAGAATAACAAACAGGCTGCACAAGACCATTAGACATGGGAGACATCAATAGAGCCATTTAAAATAGACAGAAGTGCTACAGAGGAAATTAAGTGTTAAGATACACACCAAGTGCAAGTGACAAAAATGTCAAATGGACTGTATGATGAGGAAAAGAAAGAGAGAACCAGATGCAAGAGAATG
Organism: Cyrtonyx montezumae; assembly: GCF_038088225.1. Lineage (NCBI taxonomy): Eukaryota > Metazoa > Chordata > Aves > Galliformes > Odontophoridae > Cyrtonyx > Cyrtonyx montezumae. The sequence continues at coordinate 7,702,557 of NW_027072067.1, forward strand.
ACCATACAGGGAAAAAACAAACAAACGAGGTGCAGTGTGACATATACATCTGTCTGAACACTATCTGGATGTTCAATACTGGTACATTTTAGAGAGAAAGTGAATCATACTTAAACAGGCACATGAAGAGACAGAATCAGGAAACAAAGAATAAAAGAAAAACGTACGGTGAGCAACAGATGCATCTTTAGCAGAAAAACGTCTGTTTACTGAGAAGTACATTTCTCACCTTCATCTAACAAACTGCCACAAGCACCAGCTCCAGTATCTGGTGAATAGTGAAAGTCTCAATGTATTTTAGTGTCATACAAACCTGAGGTGAAATAGCAAGTCCTCCCAATGGATCGCCATCCAGAATATCAGTTCCAGCGTTATAAACAATAACATCAGGTTTTAATTCATTTAATGCTCCTTCCACATGCGTGTGCACCTTATGAAGGTACTCCGTGTCCTCTGTACCCCACTCTAACTCCACCTTGCGTTTTATGGCACCTGAAATGTTTGATTTATTGAAGAAAGTAAATGCAGTTCATTTTCACAAATTCTTCAATTAAAGAACATTTTTCAAATACTTGTTTTCTGCATCAAATGTAAGTAAAGTGACCTTAAAAATATTCCAGATAACAGAATTCAATGCAGGGGGGAAAAGAAAAGATCTTTAAATCACAAATGCAAAACGTTGATGAAAAACAACTTATCTTCAGGACCATTTACCAATCACCAAAGAAATAAAAAGAATAAATTTAAGAAGTAACCTAAATAAAGCATAATGAAAAGAGAACACCAAATTTCTACTGTAGAGAAAAACAAATCCACAATATAAACATCACTGAGAAATTAAGATGTTTTACTTTTATCTCAACACTAAAAATTTAACAGGAAAAGATCATGAATTTCTGTGAATTGCTTTACGTGTAACAAGATTTAGCTTTGCCCCAGGCATTTTCAATTTAATGTTCTTACTCTGTAATCCTACCAGAAGGAGCAAACACTATTCTTAATTTAAATCAAATTATTTGAAACGCTTATAATAAAGAATTAAAATAGAAAAGGAAGTTTGGGAAGGTAGAAAAAATAGAAGAAATCGAAGGTTATAAAGCTTAGTTTTGTCTACTTTTAGGCAGTTATGTTTAACTATAAATCTGAAATAAACTATTTCAGAGCTGTTTGAAGATATGACTTCCACCTCAGCATATCCTATACCTTAACTTAAAGTACTTGGAGCCCTAATTTTAAGCACACAAAAAGTGTGCATGAATGAATTCAGCATGTGATGATACTTACGCTTAGTGAGAGCCAAGTACTATTTTTTTTTATGCTTTCCTTGTTCAACATCAGTGAAATAAAGGAATGCTTATGCTTCTCTCCCTGCCCAGCCTACCCAATACCTACATCTTGCATTCAGCACAGAAATGAAAGAAGGCACTTCATCCTTGAAACAAGGCAAAACACTACAGAATTAACACTATGCTGACACGTAGCAAAATCACAGGAAGTAGTATGTTTTACATGAAATAAACAGAAGATAACATTGATTCAAGAAAACCTGTAAACGAAAAAAGTTGTTTAATAACAGTCATTCTTCCACATTTGAAATATGAACTTCAATTATACTTACGTTTAGCAAATCCATCTCCTGGGTAAATATATCTATTGTACACATCCATAATATATACTCTGTGATCATTCATGAAGTCCCTCTCATGGCCATTTCCCTGAAGGAAATTTAGAGTTAGTTCCTTCTAGCACTCTCAAACAGAACCATAATCTGCAAACTCTAACATAATTAGGACTACCAAAACTACTTAAAACTCCCACGACATCCCATCTTTATGATCTTGAAGGCTATTTTCAGGTATAGAGTCTTGTGGGCTTTGACAGTAGGAGTCTGAAGACCGTAGGTATTATCAAAATCAACATCCTACTATCTCTGTGAAGGTAATTACAAGATATTTTTTTCTCTTATATGTAAAATAAGAAATGAAGATTAGAAGATAATTGCTTTCAGAAGCATTACAAAAGCAACTCTGGCCAAGACTGCAGAACAGATATCTTTCCAATTGTATAAAAATGTAACTTCCAATACTCAGAATAGATTCTGCTACGAGGATACTTACAGCCTTGTATAAGGATAAAACATTGGGAAAACTGCAGTTTGATAAGTCTTTGTGCTAAGAAGTCTCTGGAAACATTAGGAACACTAAATATGCAATGTAATAGTTTAACTTTTTAACAGTTAACAGTACTAATTCCCTACACAAATATGTCAGGTGAAAAAGTGGATCATCAAAAGAAAGTAGATTCTGAATACCTCCTCCTTCCCCATCTCTGAATTTAAAGAGTATACTTTTGTCTGTCACGTAGACTTTTTTCAACTAGTACAATACTATCTTGTCACAGTAATCCCCAAGATAATTTTGTCTAAATCAGTGTATCATAAAGGACCCATTCCCTCATTCTCAATGTATTCATTAGAATGATTTCATTTAAACTGTAGAAACAGAATTCCAGATATATCCTCAATACTTCAAACAATTCATGTTCATTTTGTAATTTTCCCCAGCAAGTACTTAAACTATATTTCTGTTATGACTTCCATCACTGGAAGCAAAACAAAACAAGATAAACAAACAAAGAAACAATGGGCTGAAACTAGTCAATACAAGCAATAAAGGGGAATAGGATTCTAATACTCCATATTTCTTCAGGCTAAAACATGGGAATGCCTACTTACTTCTTTAGCATATTGGGTCCACAAAGAAAGTTACTGAAATAAATCTAGGAATACAAGAGCTTCTGGGTAAACCATTTTCTTATAAACAGTAAAACTCAAACACAAAGAACTGGGACGTTCACAGGATGAGAATGTCTGCACACTTGAAAAGCATCTGCTGAACTAGTACTCCACACACCTATTTTCCAAGGAAAGGAAACCATTACATAAAGGGGTGATTTGGTGTGCTGAGGTCACTGGCATGACAACTGAATTATTCCAAGAAATCTTTAAAAAACAACAACAAACACACACACAAAAAAATTTAACACCAAACAAACAAAAAAATTAAATCAAAAGCATCCACACTGTGATGGAAGTACCCAGACAGAATGAGAAACACTAAGCATCTTCTCACTGCATAAGCTATGCTTTTGTTTCCTGGCAAATTTAGGATGCCTTATCTTGCAGAAAAGAGCACTGATAGAAGATGGAACACTTTTGCAGCCATTAGGCTTCCTCTCTGGAATGGTTTATTCACAAAAATCTTCAATGCTTTAGATTGGATGTAATTTTAGCACATTAGCTGCTTTTCTAAAAATACTATTTCCTTCCTTTTAGGATTTATTTTGGAAATCCTCCTAAAGATTAGATTTGTTCTCAGTATCCATAGAAATCTCTCCACCAGGGAGGAGAGATGCATAATTTTCTTCATTAGCTTGAAGTCAATCTTTCCATTGTAATACTGAAGGTCAAATTCACCTTGTGAGAAGGCCGCTGCAATGACCGGGCAGATAAACTAACTGCTGTTTCCTATTAGAGGTTTTACCTTCTGGGAAATTGAACTGCTTTTCAGACTATTATGCTACAGATCAGTACACAGTTCAAAAATATTTTTATATCTAACCACATGATGGAGCTGCAACTCAGTTTAATTTTATCGAACTGGTTTAACAGCCCACTGAAACAAAAAACAATTAAAGTACCAGTTTTTAATTTACTTTGCATCCCATGAGTTACTATTTTATGTTGCTATTACAAAAAAGGTGGTCTGTATCACACACTTGTACTTCTTAACGAAACAGTACTGAACATAGTAAAGTAACTCACCTGGTGAGCATCCAGATCAATAATTGTGGCTTTAGACACCCCTGGTACTCTTTCAAATAAGAACTGAAGAGGTAAGCAAACAAAAAAGTAGAGACAGCTATGAAGTGAGGTGACAGATTAACTGGAGGCTTGAAGCTTGAACAGTGTATTATTGTTTCAATTTGAATGCCATGCATGTCATTTCATTCACCAAATAAAGGGCTAAGTAATTTCAAAATGTCTAGTTATATAATAAGAACCTACATACTTCCATCATATGAAATGCCTAAACCATGCATTCACAGTCATCTGTGCAGGTACCTACCTACGTGTAGAAGAATTTGGCCAAGAGAGGGTGGAAAGTAATTTCTACTCATCTCCTCTCTCCCCCAGAAGGTACCAGGCTCAACGTAAAATCAAGGACATACCCTACAGCATCACACACCAGCAAAACAGACTTCGCAAATGAGGCTGAAGTTCAGTGGCACTGAATAACACAGGAGAGCCCACAGTAAGAAGGGCTGTAGTAGTAGTGCTGGCTCTGCATAAGCACAGGTGGCAAATCTCTGTATCCCACTTCAGACAGGCACAGGACAGGTCTAGCATGGGATTATAAAGCTGATTGTGGCACTGGTGCTACCAGAGACAGCAACAGCAATGACGATGTGCTGGAACAAGGTGAAGCAGGAGCTGCACATACCCTGAAATGGTGAGGAGCTTGTTTCCTGAGATACAAATGATAGCACAAGTGAGGCTTAACAGCAGGAAGGGAGAAATACTCCACTGATGGCATCCAGCTGTATAAAACTCTGCACAGCAGGGACTGTATGCATTGAAGTCACTTTTTAAGCTAGTATGAGAATTAGTCTGTAATGCCATATTTGCAAATAAAATACATATTTTTTAATTCTTTGGGTCTTACAACTTTGCAAAATTACTATTTTAATACAGATGTCATTAAAAAAAAAGTAAGGTTCTGTATCAACTGCTACCCGCTACAATTTCTCCATCTGTATTTTAATGACAGAGAAAACAGAACAGTATGGATTGCCTTCTGTAAATTACAGTGTACAGAAATTAGGGTGTTCTGTCATTCAGTGTGCTGCAATCAGATCTTTTTATGTTTTGATTATTACCAATATTTTATAAATATTCTAGTATACAAACACACGATAGGGCACTTGATAAAAAAATAATCTCTAATTGCAGAAAGCTCCTGCTTCAGCCTTTCAACAGCTAAATGGCACATGTATTCATTCAAATTCAGTGATTATTTTGGACATATTCACATTTTTATTCATAAATTTGAACCACTCAGAGGACCGCATAGAGCAGCTTGATTTGGAGAGAAGATTTGTCTCTATCTAAGTCTCCATTATAAGCACCAAAACTCGTGGAATTCACAGGTTCAACTGCAATGCTGGGATAATTATCACTGAGGATACTAAAAGACAATCTGCTTTGGTTGGCTGTTTTGTTTTTTTCTTCCTGCAAGAATATATTATTAATACAAATGGAGCAGTTTGTATTTCCATTCATAATTCTGTCTCTGTATCTCTTACCTTCCACTTAATAGCTGCTTATGCACTGTGTGTTGTAACATTAAATATTGCATCATTTTCCTATTCCCACCTATCTCTAGAAGGCTTTATTTTTTCTCACTGTGAGGTAAATTAGTTCTTATGAATTTCTGGCACATTTTTCCATTTGCACAAATAGTAGAAAATGCCATTTTGAGAATATTTCTTACCTTAATAGCCAGTGTGATATCAGCATATGCACAAAATCCACCACCTTTGTCACTTGAACAGTGATGAAAACCACCCCCTAAACATAAAAAAATTTGATGGGGTGAAAAGCTAGATACCAGGGAACTTTTATAATCTTTACAAAGAGATAGGTCATCTCAGGCATTTTTTTTCCTCCCTTTTATGAAATGTCTCATTTACAGCTGTCAATCCCTCACACAGTGACTCTAAGCAATTCTTAGGTTTCCTGTATGCATCTAGCCACCATGCAGAAGACCAGCAGATGCTCAGTTTGAAGGCAGTTGTCATCTAGCAACTACACTAGCAACAGAGAAGTACACACACAGTGTGGTGCCTATGTGACCAAGCATATTACTTTGAAAGTTCACCTCCTCACAGATGTGCCAGAGTTGTATGTGGATCATATGTCCCCAGGCACCACATCCTAACGAAGCCAATTAACATGTCCTTTGCATTTGCCTCTTATGTTGAAAGTGCTTTTAACATGCTGAACAGCGAGTCAAAAAACAACAAAACCACAAACTTTGGCCTCATTATTTGCACGTCATCGTCTTGAAAACAGACCACAAGAATATTTTAGGAATTGATCTTTAAAACAAACATGCATTCCTTATAAAAAAACATACTTGACCCTCCCAAAACATTAAAAATATACTAATCCAATACATTTTAAGAAGAAATCCACTACAAATATCTAGGCAAGAAATTTAACAGCAATGCTTTATACATCAATAAAGCATAGCAATTTTACTGTTTTTTTTTTGTTGTTTGTTTCTCATTTTTTAAAGCGTGCTTAATTTTTAGTACTGGATATTTACTGTATAGATTTTACTTTGAAGTACCATTTGCTACTAAAGAATAAAAAAGTTAATTTTACATTACACATGTTACACAGCAAGTCTACCATACGAAGTTTCTTTAAAAGAAACAAACAAAACAAACAAATTGCAATATTGTACAGGTAACACTACCCAAGATTTATTGCCTTCAGAAACATCAAGTATGTGCAAGAAATAATGGATAATCTTAGAACTGATGGCCACTGAAAATGACAAACTGTTATCTCAATAGTGTACTGGTTTTGCATTGCTATTTGGACATGAGCAAGGGTGCAGATTTATATTCTTCATCATTTCTTCAGTCAAATCTTGTCCAGGAAGAACTCACAGACAAAAGTAGATCCGAACTGCTATAGTCCAACTCTACAGCATGTCAACCAACCCCTTGGTCTGGTGTTACATACACAGCACAACTAATATCTATTCGAAGATCTATTTGAACTTCTGTGTAATTGAAAGGAATATTGTACTGAAAAAATTACATCCACTCTGGACACCTTTTTCCTCATTTTATTCTCACTACTACAATCCAAACACACTGTGTATAAATATCATATCCTTACTTGGTTATCTTTTTCCTTTCAACAAATATTTTTTTAGTTATACAACTGCAACATGGGCAATAGTGGATAGGAGAACAAATCCAGTACTAATCCTCTTTTTATTTCATCTAATGTTTCTTCCAGTTAAACACAACCCAATCCCTTTATTATAAACAGAATATACACCACATTGAATGAAAACAATGATTTTAAAAACACATTTTTAAGTATCATGTAATATGAATTTACATTTGTACTTACCCACATTAATTGCCCAGCCTCTATCAACAGCAAGCTTTCCTGCCTGAAGGAAATGACAGTAAGAACTTTAATGAACAAGACAACCATTGAGTGCTGCCTGCTCCCATCCCAAATGCAGCTCTTGGTACTCTAAGGCACCCACTGAATTTTCAGGTGTTACAACAACAGAAGTCATTCTGAATCAGATCTCTCAGTACAAGCCATATAAAACTATTTGCAGGAAAATTAGTAGAAAATATATTTGATTTCACATCTGTATTTTATTCTCCTGCAGTTGAGCAGGTTTTGAACTAACCGGGCTTTGTGGAGATGAACAGCGACCCCTAGCAGACAAATGATAAAGTGAAGGTACAAGTAAGTATTGGTTGGAATAAAAAATGAGCAAAAAAATTCCAATTTTCTTCTTTCTTATGTAAGAAATCGAAGGAACTTCATCTCAAAATTCTGAAAATATTAATTAACATGCTTCAGCTGTACATGGGTACATGTACATGAGAAAAATGCCAAGCATTAAGTGCCCTGTTTTTGTTTTTAATAAAGTAACATGCACAACATAAAATATAACCAGCTTTCTTGCCTTCTGGTACAAAAAGAATGTGCCCATTGCTCTTGTATAAACTCAAAAGACATTGAGAAAATGAAAAATACTGAAAGAGAAAAGATACATGGGGCTAAAGTGATAAAATTTAATTGGGGAAAAAAAAAAATCATTCTGTCCAGGAGGACTCAAGCAAGCATTTAACTGCAGCCTTTCTTAAAGCTATATGTTGTCACATATTTTTTATATATTAATATATATATGATATAAATCATTATATACATCATATTATAGATTTATAAATAATCATATATATATGATTTTGAAAAAGCAGCCATTCCCCTGCTGAATTAAATAATAAGCTTGAATTCAAACCTAACTCAACAACAAGAGGTACTTCTGGATTTTCAAGAAGTTATACCCCCTCTTACATCTCCAGAATGACAAACCAAAATCTCCATTGAAACCAATCAGATAAATCCATCATGCTTCCAAAGCTTAGGTGAACAAAATGGGTTACAGAAAAGTAATTTGAGTCCCAGTATTCTGTTACACACCTTGGCATCAGAAACACAGATAGGTCGAGAATACGTTCTTAAGTATACAGAAGCCCACTTGGTACTGCCTACAGAAGGCTTATTCCCTCTTGACAGCATTCCTGTATATGTGCACACCTAGGATAAGATATTTCAATGCACACAATTCTGGTTACTGCTAATACACTTATTGAGGAGACTCTCATAGCTCTACTGATTTCTTTTCAGACGTAAGAATTTCCAGAAGTAGCATCAAGATACCACAGAAGTACAAATAGATGCTTAACGTTTTTAACTTTGTGATTTCATCCATTAGCATTTAGCAAAATAATTTCAACGTATGTAATTTCCATATAAATTATGCTGTTACAGAATGTTAGTCAAATATATACAGGAATACATTTTTGTCAACTGTGATGCAAATTCTTGTATAATTCACAGCATGACCATTAAGCCTTGAAATCAAAGAAAGTATACAACATTAAAGCCTCCAGTTACTTTTAAAAATTCAGCAGTTAGATAGGAAACAGATTCAACAAAGCACTAAAATACTGAAAGAAAATACCATTTTTCCTGGTCAAGGCACTGAGTTGTTCTATCAGAAAAAAATGCAAATACAACAATAAAGCTATCTATTTCATTTTGCCTTTATCTGATCATAACTGGCTTTCTACAACCATTTCACATAGAAAAAAATGAAGGGGACTCAAACATAATACTGCCCCACGTGTGTGTTATGTAAGTCCTTTCATGTGCTTGACAAACTATTTCATCAAGGTTTTGGGTTCTCTCACATCACTTTCTCAGGTCAGACCCCGACATTCTACATTTTGATAGATGAAAGGCACGGCACTGTCTTTTATGCAGTAGTTAGAGAAGAACTCTTCATTTTTTTATATCCTTAATGAGTTCTTTATACACTCATGAAGGCACACATTTTAAAATAGGAAATCTCAATTTCAGCATGCAGTTAAATTGTTAAGTACCTATATTACTCTTGACAGAAATGGGAAGCTACCCAGTAGGCTATTTCTGAAAATAATGTCATTTCTTTGTCATTCTATTATGACTTCCCAGTCTCACTCACCATAAATATCTAGTGGTTGCAATAAATCATATCTGGGATAAACACACTCTGAAAGGTTTGCCAACCCACAGAACAATGTTCTTCAATAATTGGCTTCCAATAGATATTAAAAAAAAAAAGCAATAGCTGCTTCTTTTCACATGCATCCACTGTAACAGCTTCCTTCAGTAAGAATAGCTAAAATGTAGCAAAGATCCATTTATATTGTAATGTTAAGGATTTCAGGTAGAATTTTTTTTTCCATTTATGTGACAGTTCAGAACCCATGCAGCGTTACCACCTTATCCCAAACCAGGAATGAAAAAAGGGAAGAAAGGATTCCCTTAGTTAGTGAAATTTGAAGGCAGATTTTCCTCAACACATCCCTGGCTACAGTTATTAACTGTTCTCTTTCTACATCTTCAACATCTCTAATAGAAGTTTCTCAGGCAAAATTAGATATCTGGTGATTTGCACATCTCTTCTCCTCAGAGCACCCATCAGAAAACAACCCTGTCAAGGTGAAACAGGCTGTATCTCACTTCAGTTCAGCTGAGCTGTTTATGCAGCATATACAGTTGGACAAACGAAGATCCATGCTCATTTTTAAGGCATGCACACTTAATACCAAAAGTAACCAAACTTCAGCCATTTGGTAAATATGTGCTTTAGGATATCTTTTATTCTATTAATTTTGTGACTACTCATTCCTAGAAATTACTTGTATTTGAACATAGTTAAAAGGTATGCAGTTTTCACATTTGCCATAATTCCTGTCATCTCTCATTCCCTGCACAGGCTACCCCTTACTACTTCCTTTGCTTGTACAAATTACAGACAATAAATGCAGCTTCATCCTTCATCTCTTTTATTTGCTAAGTGCCAGACTTTGCACTTGTTTAGGACCATACACTAACTTGATTCCCTCAATAGGACTTCAGAGTTTGAGGCTTTAAGTTGCACAGAGTAATCCAACTGACAGGTTTGCATAAACACAGTAAAATCAAATCAAAAACAGCTTACCATTATTGTTCCTCCTGTCTGGGTTCGCAGAGGTTTCAAAACTTTTCTCTGAACAAGAAAGTTGGGAAGAAAGAGAACTGGTGGAATTTCTGTGATGGTAGCCACAACAAATGACCACTATGAGGGAAAAAAAGATGCAATTAATGTAGCCAGTCTTAATGACATTCTTTAGATCACTTATCAATTGCTATTCACTGAAAAAAAAAACAACCCTATAAGGTCTTAGTAAGATTTTAAGTTTTTTTTCAGATTAAGGTGACTATAACAGTGTACAACAGTGTTTACTGGCAACCACCGAATAGTTTCTTCCTATTACATTGTTAGCAATTAAAAATTTCACTTAATCACCACCACTATTTTTTCCATACTGTAATACCAAATGATATAAACTCAAGAATTTTTCAGCAAGCCAGTATTTAAGAAAAATATAATAAGAAAAATATAAAAATATAATAATAAAAAATAATCTATGCACCTGGGGATAGGAAAAAGAACTGTCAAATGTCTTCCTGCAGAATTAATAGCAACCTACATTTAATATGTTGTTCAACCCTAAAATATTTCCTGTGTCAATTCAACAGAATATACCAAGGAGAAAGAAAAAAAACAACAAAAGCAAACAACTTGGCTAAGATGTTCAAACACTTCAATGCACACAGTGCAAATTTTTGCATGGAGAATCAATTAAAGTTTGTTTAGCATATTAAACACTTCTGAAACATGTTTCAAGGAAACACTTTGTTAAAGTCGTATCATCAAGAACATGACTCAAAGGTTAGAATAAATATTTGCAGTATGTAAATGCTTTCATTGAGAAGAAGGAAAACAACAAAAAGATAACTTCAAAGAACTAGTGACATTTCTACCAGTGATAAAACTTCTATACATATTTCAAAGCCAAAGTCATAAGTAAGTTTATACCTTTTCAATTAATACTAAAACTTTTAAGTACTGAGAAGTTTTAAGTACTTTTAAGTACTACTAAGTTTCAAACCCTGTACAAATATTTCAAATAGATCCTGTTCTCTTCAACATTAACAAATATACACAGATATCATTCCACAGGCTAGCTGCTGGTCAGCAAATGACAGCATGCACAATTGGCCAATTTTGATGAAAAACAACTAAATGCCAACTGCAGGGTATTCTGGCATTCAATAAAGTTATCCTGACTTCATAGTCAGGATTTATCATTTTAACTGATGAGTACTATTTGTGTTTTGTCTTTGGGGAGGCAGGGGCATTATCATCATGTTAACAGGCACTACTTTCTTAACAATTCATTTTTGTATTAGTATGTGTACTTATAATAATGTATTTATTATTATTCATTAATTATAGTATCTGCTCTCAGTGACCAAGAAAGTGCTTTAGCTGTTTTCTAATATCTAAAAAAAATCCTTCTCCAAGACATTTTAGCTTTAAAATAAGCACAACGTAGCAAACTAGACTAAATCTCAGTGCTCTGCGATGAGATTGCAGGAGATTGCATTTGGCTAAAGTATGTTTTTCTCATCTCAAATGACAAGCTTGTTATAAAACTTAAACAATCTTAAAACAAATGAATAAGATTAATCCCAGTGGGAAGAAGCATGAGAAATAAGGTCTCAAATCGTCAAGTATTTTCCTACAGGTTTGCAAGAAATCCATACATGGTGCAAGTAAGCAATAAGTAAAGCTTTTTGTTCAAAGTTGAGGGTATTTACAAGAACAGTTCCAAGTCCAAAGACATTCACTGCCTCAGATTTAGACCTTGGCTGTGAGGAAAGTTTTGGGATTCAAGAATACAGTTATTGACACAGATGGTTCTCAAAATAAACCACCACTGCAGAATCTGAGAAATATACTGCCTCGAACTGTGGGCAGTTTTACTTATTTCTTCATCCTGCTAATTTTGCTTTCCAACATTATCTGCAATAAATTCTCAGAATAGTTGTGTATATACTTGAAAGAAACTGGATTTCAATAATTGTATAACATTTTGGGTCATAAAAATAAATGATACTGAATAGATGAGGATATCAATTTCACTTTCCAGGCTGTCAGTTACCTGCAATAATGTACATCTTCACACTAATGATTATCAGCTTCCTTCGATACAGAACAGACTCTTCAAACATTAATTTTAAAAATCACTCCTTTTTGCTTTCAAACTGTACAGAAGAATATCAGATGCTGTTTCTTTTGGCAGATATTTGCTCTCATGTATCAATTCACTAATGTTCTAGTAAATATGTAATTATACTACAAATTAAAACTGAGTCTGCATTCAGGAAAGAGTAATCATCACACAAACACTTCAATATTACTTCACTTACACTTTTCAACTATCCACTCAATTTATCTCATTTTCTTTTTTCTATCACTAATAACATAATAATTTTAAAAAAATATGTACAGTCCCGTGCTTCAGATAAAAAATTAATATACAAATTTAGAACTTAATTAAAAATCACTGATTTTCTTAAAAGGAGTAAAGTCAGGTTAACCCTTCACTTTTATATTCTCCTTCAAAACTTCTTCCTCCCAAATTAAGTACTAAGTCAGCATAACCCATCCAAACTTAATGCAGTACTCTAAGTGAAATGTAACATACCCCAAACTTAACCAGATTTTCAAGAGTTCTTAATTGCTCTTGTTTAAACTCAGACTTCATCTTTTATAACAAGGTTCTACAAGAATATCCTCATTAAATGTATAATTAGCATCAACATGCACTAAATATAAAAACCACTATTCTTAAGAAGGATAAAGAAACTTCCAAGTTATTTGAATGTGTGGCAGTAACTATTCAAGTATTAAAAATTAACCTGCAAAATACAAGTAAGATAAAGCAAAAACAGTTGTTCTATGCTGATCATTCTGGATAAGTATGAACAACACACGTACGACCAAAACCAACCTCTGATGCACTGCCTTTCATGTTACACATTTACTACATTCCAGCATTTCAAAACAGCCAATAATGTCATTAAAAACATTGTTCTGTAACATCTACATTTAAACTGTGCTTGAATCTTTTCTAAGTTTGTGGAGCAGGTTTCAGCCTCGTGGGAGAATTCACAGTCCCAACACCAGGCACCTACCATGACTTTTATTCAGAAGCTCGCTAGGGACGATACTATGTGCACCATCTTCGCTAGGTTAAGGAAGTATGTTTTTTAATTGTGTTAGCAAAACCAAAAAGATTAAGAAGCTTATAATTTTTACAGAAGTTCCCAGGTCGATGTACAAAACAATATTATCATTAGTAATAGGATACTGCTCTGCTAAAACCTAGCGGTATCCAGGAGCTGCTCCCAAGGAAGGCATGCAGCCAAGCCTCGCCATTTTGGGGTACCACTCTCCCAAGTGAAGGGATGTGAGTGATGAAGAGAAACAAATCACCATACACCAAACATGACCTTCTCCTTTTAAAAGGCCTAATTGTTGTTTTAGCTGCTAAGAATGCTCTACTGCATTCACAGATCAGTGAACATTCGGAAACCTGTCAAATACTGTTCCCTATTCAGGTACTGTTATGTTTAAAATAACATTTATATCCCTTTACCTAATGCATCAATGTTTGCATGAAAGACTAGGTGAAAACAAATGCACTTGGTCCAATGCCTTTTTTTTTTTTAATCATTGTCTTACGGAAAATAACCACTAGCCTTTTCAAGACTTACACCAATCAGGTCTGAAAACAATAATCAAGGAAAAAGCGTGATGGAGGAAGCAGAGACAGTAGATGGCGGAATACGAACTGCAAGAATGGAGGTACTGGGCAGCAGAAATATAAAGGATCTCAGAAGGTTATCATTTTATTCAAACCAAAACCAGATGTTTTCAGCTGCCAAGTCACCTATAGTGACTATGGCAATGCACAGAGCTCAAGATTTGTTTTGTGCTGTTTTTCAGAATACCTCGAACAGGCAGAGGCATCACAGGCCGAACTGACTGCTTCACAAGGCTGCCCCTACTGCTTTAATTGCCAAGCATGCTGCCAACACCACGAGATGACAGACAGACACACCTTAGATATACAGAGATGGATCAGATTCCGTCTGAGTCTTCTTATTTTAAGGCTGAACAGACTCAGGTGTCTCAGCCTTTCCTCATAAGGTCTGAAGATAGGTTATTGCCTAATTCTTTCCTGAGTTTCAGAATGCTGATGTGCATTAAATCCATTATTTTAGCTAACACTGGAAAAAGAGGAGGAGTAGAGAAGTACAACAAACAAATTATCCAAAGTCTAACCACTACTTTATGGATCTATGTTCTTTAGGGAGGAATCCCCTCAATTCTAAATACCAAATTTTCTTGAAGGATTGTTCATGTTACCTTAAAGCAGGCAATGAGTGACACTCCATCTCCTAAAGGAGAACTGACTGACAGAATTTCTTGATCTACTTGGCACTTAATACTTTGTTTCTCAACAACCAACCCTTAGGAGAGTTTCTGCAGCTGCAGTTGAGACATCACATACCATCTCCCCCTGCAAGTGTGTGAAATTTCCTACCAAATTCATGCTGAAATTCTGAATGAGGAGTACTCAAGTCATTCAGAGTTCCAGATGCTCCTAGAACACAAGCATCTTTGTAATCTTCAGAGGTGGTAACACAGAACTATGCAATTTGTTGGTAAATCTGTGTTTGCCTGCATTAAAAAAAATTAAAAATTGCACAGTGGACTTTACACAAAGCAGCAAACAGGAAACCCTGGGCCATTTAATGTAAACAAAGAATAGCATTGCTAGACAAGTGAACACTTATCTTTGCTGCTTAGTAGGGGTTCATTGACAAGACCAATATAATATCTTCTAATTTCTAAAGTTGCAGGAAATCTGTCTCAAATAAAGGGGAACAAGAGATACAATTAAGAACATCTGAAAGTACAAGACAGTATTGGTTTTGAACACCGGGAAACAAGTTATCAGCCAATTTTCAGTGAACAGACCCTACGGGTACTAAAAATACTATTGTATTTCAAACTGAGCTATGCACATTACACTCTGCTTCAGAGAGGTGACTCAGTAAAAAGAGGGGGGTGGTTCAATGGAATTAAAAGCTCAATATCAAGAATAGCTGCAATAAGATCAAATCTAATGATGCATGAAATTACAAGTAACTTAGCAGCTATGAATGAAGAGGCCTAAGTGAACACACAGAAGGAATGAAAGCAAAAAAAAAAAAGTCAGATAAATCATAGATTCTTTACACAGAAAGAAACCCATCACCAACAATTCCAAAATAACAATAGAAGCAATTTTATACTGTAGAAGGGCAAAGATGACTCAAAGTAATTTACTCTGAATTACAAAATGCAAGATTAGTTTTTAACACAAATCTCTCCTCTCCAAGTAGAGGAGAAAATAAAAGCTATCTTATACTACTCAATTCCTTTTGTAGATGACAATGTATTTTCACAACTGAAGATCTCTTATGTTTAGAAGTTAAATGCAAGTTCAACAAATGAATGCTTCATGTAGAAGTAGGCAATGAACGCTCTTTGTTCTTTGTGAACGTATAACCCTGTACGAACTGGTATTGCAAGCCTTCTTACACAGATTACGTATAAGATTATGCCCTTTGCTGATCCTTCAACTCTCCCTGTATTCCACTGATACAGGCAGTCTCTATGTACAGCTCCACTTCTTTCTTGCCTACCCGTCAGGTCAATGACAGAATTCCTACATGGATACTCTTCTAAGATTACATAACCTTCAAATCCATTTAGTAAACCTAACAGTAAAGGAGAAATATTGCATAACAATCAATTTCAGGGTTCATCAATACATTTTTAATTTCAGAACCATATTTCATTAGAATAAAACGAAACACACAAGACCAAAACTCAGATAGTGAGATAAATACTGTTTGCATCTCAAACATTATTATTTTCCTAACATTCATTTAATTTTACTGAAACATGCCTATGTAAGATGGCAGTCTTTCGCCCATCCCTCTCCTACACTTTGGCTCGTCTAATATTTCCATTACTTTCAGTATTCACAGAGCCAATGCTGAATACAAAATTTGTCACTACGCTGTGAAAGTTGATACTATAATGAATCAAGTGGGATACCTGTTGCCCTTGGCACTAATTATAGACACTTTGTTTAAAAAACACATTTGTTTATGTACAGCACCTTTAGTTTATTAAGATAGCGCCTTGTGTGAACAACCAAAAGATCTTCATCAGTAGCCTCCCGTGCCTGCACGATCAAGTCATCTCCAATTAGTTTTTCTTCTGAAACACCAAAAAAATTATAATTGTCATTTGTATACCATATAGCATTACCATATTGCACCCAGTCAAAGAAACTACTTTGAGCTTAAGTCCTACCCTTGTAATGTAAATCACTGCAACCACTGTTGTTAACTAAGTTTTCCAAATACACACTCTACACATATAAGCTCTTCAATTAGAGCTTTTTTTTTTTCCAGATACTTTCATAATGTATTCATGGTAATCTCAAGATTCAACTGAAAGAAAAAATAGGTAGCAACATAAGATGGACAAGAAAAAAAAACCTTACAAGATTCCTTATAGTCTAAGACTTGATATGCTTGAAAATCTCAGTATTCATACCTTTAAATATTTCTTTAATATGTTTTAAAAAAATTCTACAGTTGATAATAGTATCAAATGCTGTAAATTAGAATGGTACGCAGTCAAAATCAAGACTAAAACCAACTCAATTACTTGTTATTACTTGGATGTTTAATGACATGAATGCTTACTGTTAATTAGGATATTTCTGTTACATCCCTACCTTCATTTAGTTTCAAGAAATACCAATGAACAGTTATTAATTACTTTCCTTAGAGAGCAAGAGATTGTTTAAATCTGTTTATGAAAAAGATGCAAAATCTCACTCCAAGATTTCTGTACACAGTGTGAATGTTTACACCTGGATACGTTTGCCACAAAGTTCCAGCCTGTGCTCACTAAAGAAAGCCAAGCAGCACAGAAAAACAATGTTGCTTTGCATAGGACCACTACAAATAACAAATTCCTGGCACAAAGGCTGATCTTCCCGGACAAGTTCTAATATTTAATTGCTGCAGATTCCCCAGACTAGACCTTTTCTCCAATTTTAAACTTGGCGGGTAGGAACAACTCAAATGTGAAAGATTTTGTTCTTAGTGTTATACGAGCACAGCACCTGCAACAATGTTTATTTCGGCAAGCTTACATTTCTCTAGGCTGCAGATGAGAAGCATTTCATTCACTCACATCAGACACAAAGCCAAGGTGCTAACGGCTTCATTCTTCAAGAAGGAGAAAGTGTGTAAGGACTTTCACTTTCTTTTACAATGAAAAGAGGGTGATATGTTTGGAACAACTAGTTTTCTGTGAAAGATGAGAGTGAAGAGTAGGCATTTCACAGAGGAAAGAATTAGGGGAATAAAAAGACTACATGGGGAAGGAGCAAGAACGCAAAGATTAAGAAAATCCAAGACTTAAGAAACTGAAACTGCAAACAGCATCTGTATTCAAGGGGAAACTTAATGGAAATACTCTCATATACTTGAGTCTAGCACTGCAAAAAAAGGCAAGAATCATCATAAATCTGTTGAAAATCAAAACATGGCAATGAGCTATGCACACAGGGCACCTGACTCAGGCTGCGCTACAAGTTCAGACTCTGGTGCTTACTTCAGAGTTGGAAATAGCTATCATATACCCCACACACATCTTTCTTGTAAAGGTCAAACAATGAAATTCTATGCAGTTTATGCTTTCCTTCAAATCTCAAAGCCCAGAAATTTTTTTTAAACTGTCCAACACATTGTTATGCTCATGTTTCTCCTTAATCCTTTTTACTCAGCCTGTTGAAGTTCTAGGCCAGAATGAAATTAACCAAGACAGTTACTCTGACTAGTATTATTCATGCTGCTGGGAAGAGCAAGTTGTTTAATGAGATTGAATTTTCAATCACATTTCACGAGTTTTGCTCTGCATAGACACCATGACTGAGACAAAACTGGGCTTTGTTCAGTGCAGCAAGCTAGAACTTACATTTTCAAAGGACTGTGAAATAAACCTTTGTATTTAAAAGCCCTGGTGTAGGATGCTTGCTCTGACAATTTCATCTGTTTAATGTGCAAAATCTTCAACAACGTACAAAATGACATTCAACCCACCTCATAAATTCTGCCATCAATTTAACTTCTTAAGATTTAAATCTGCAGATACTTAAACATATTAAAGCACTTCAGTGATTAAAGTGCATAGCTTAAGCCTATACAAGGAGCAATAATGATGTACAGTCACTATTACATTGGCAATTATTAGCACAAGTCCGCATTAATAACGTCTTTTTGAAAAATGCTTCATTTAATTGTTGGTCTAAGTGGTATCGTCTCTTATTTTACCTTTCAAGAAGTTGATTACTTTCCCCCATTTTCCTGCATCAAATGGATGTAGTTTCTCCAGTCCCATGAATGTGATGTTGTAGTCTGGAGAATACACGATAGGCCAGCAAGTTGGTGGAACACCTTCGTATAACTCAGTTCTGTGAGGCCTTGAAAAGCAAAACCCAAACTAATCACCATTTTTAGCCAATTGCATATGCAACTGAATATTTTCCACTGAATTCCCAAGCCACAAGTCCTTATCAATCACAGCTTTACATCAGGAAAACGTAAAAATCCCGAGGATGCCACTTCTCATAGTCACAGACAGGAGCACACGTTTGTAGTTTTGCAGTTCATACATAGCTCATTTCCCAGCAGCGCAGTTAAAGCTCTTAAAACTCCACATTTAATGTAACTTCAAACAGGGATGCTTCCAGGCGCACGTGTAAACGCAGTGCGCTCTCGGACGGGACAGGCAGGTACGGGGGCCGAGCCCAGAGGCAACTGCGTCCACGCGTGACCTGCGTCCCGCGCTCCGGGCCTGCTGCCCCCACCCCAACACCCCTGTGCTGCACAGCGTTCACCTGAGAGCTACACGAGGCTGGAAACTCACAAAGCGACCCTGAAGGTTCTCTGTCAGGAGAACAATATGAGCAAAACCCACTGACTTCCAGCCTCAGTAGCGCTCAGGAAGAAAAGCTGCACGAACGTGAAAAACGGCGGTCCTCTATCACAGCCCGCAGCCCCGATCCGCACACGACGCCCGCACCCGCGCCCTGCGGTGCCAGGGCTCCCCGGGCCCGCCTGAGTGAGAAACAGCCCGGGCTGCAGGAGCCGGGAGGGCGGGACGGGACACCGCCGCCCAAGAGTGCCGCCAGGTGCGCACATCGCGGCTCCGCCCCGCCCGCCGCCGGGCCCCGAAGCCGAGCAGGCCTCCGCCGGGCCCGCGAGAGACCCTCCCCGGGAGCCGCCCGCCGCCGGCTCAGCCCCCGGCACGACGCCGAGCTCGGCCCCGCCGCAGCACCCGCCCGTACTCACATCCCCCCGCCGGGCCGGGCACGCCGCGAGGCCGCGCAGGGGAAGGGTCGCCCCGCGGCGCGGCACCGCCAGCCCCTGGGCCCGCCCGCTACGGGCGGAGACAGCGAGGGGCCGGGCCGGGGCGGAGTCACGGAACGAGGAACGCGAGCTCCATTGTTGGGCGTGCCCGCGGTAGTACGCGCAGGCGTCAGCAATCGCGCGTCAGCGGCGCCCGCGGGACGGAAAACGCGATCTCGGTAATGAAATCAAATGAACGAGACAGCAGGGCGGGAGCTGAGCGCGGGTAACACAGATGAAGCAGCGATGGTGGCACTGAGCAGAAACGCCCCGACGGTGACGCCCCAGGAGGGAGCAGCTGCTGCCCACAGCCACACGCACAGCAAAAGAAGCGCCAGGTCAGAAGGCCTTAAGAGTACTTCACGAATCCTGCTTGAACATATGCAAACAGCATTTCTTATGCAATTGGGCAGCTCAGTCAATAACACCGTCATGAAAAACTGCTCATCGTTAGCAGCACGGTCTGTCAAGCAGCGCGCAAAGCACAGAAGTGCTCTTTCCTCAGGACACACACCGCCCCTTCATGAAAGCTATGGACAAATGTCTTGCCTTTCTAAATATGCTGGCTTCACCTGGCCTTCATCTGATGGATGCCTGGATGTCATCTCAGCATTTATAGAGCAGCAGACCATTATCCCAACAAAACATTCCATCCCTTTGACATAATTTTTAATATTTTTTTGTTCCAGCTCTTTGTGCATGTGCCCCAGCATGTCTGCTTTTTACTCTTCGTTCCTAACCATCTAATGCTTTTTGCTTAATTAGAGTTCTACTGTTGTTTGGTTCATTAGTTACAAATGTATTATTTCATTTTCATTTAAATTAACTCCTAAACTTAAATTAAAAAACATTTGCAGACAGGTTTCCTCATTTGTTGATATGGTAAATTGCTATTCAGGCGCGTTCTGCCATTTAGCATTCATATCTAAACTGTGACACCCACACTTCTTAAACTGGAATGTTGACTCAACCATTAATTTGTTCACCCAATCAACATCAAATGAAAGAACCCTCTGTGCTGGCTAGCAGTGGCATCTGTTGCTCTCATTTAGACACTTACAACTTGCACAGCAACCCCAGCAGGCCCTGCAAAGAACTCCCTTATCTTTCTGCAGGAGTGGCAGAGATGTGCTTGCTCTCCTGGAGGCATCTTAAGGAAGTGCTCTGCATGTTCAGGGTAACTTTCACTCCAGCTGCAGGATGATTATTTTTGGCATCTATTTGTGACATGTACCTATTTTCATCCAGGACACACAATAAAATATTCTAAACTAGAAAATACTCCTTATAGTTTCTCTGCATTACTGTGCGGATTTGAGCATCCAGCAATCATTACTGCAGCAGTATTGCAGCAGCAGAACTGCAGCCATGGTGACAGAACACGTGCAAGCTGTCAGTGGGCACAGCCCTTGTCCCAGAGAGAGAACCAGCCAGCTGTGCAGTTACACTTCATTAATGAGTACTGCTACTGTCACTTACACTACTAGCAGTTCTTAAACAAGCATGCCAGGAATATTATTATTATTCAGTCTCATTATAAACTTCCTCATGAATTAACCCCAAAACATGCAAAGAAATGACCTCTGGACTTTGGACATGCATGGAGATCCTGCATTTTGCCAGCAGAATTTTCAAGACAAGTGGATTAGGAAATGTGGCACTGTGAAAAAACAAACAAACAAACAAAAAGAGAGCTTATAATTACACTTTTGGTTCACTGTCAGAAAGTTTCTCAAGGAAGATATGGAGTTCAAATGATTTTATTTTTTATGTTGCAAAGTTCAAAACAGTGAAAGTTTAGAAGTCTATCTTTAAATTATTTGAAACATGTATAGGTGAAACACTTTGATCTAAAGAAAAAAATCAGAATCAAGCAAGGATATTTTAAATTAATATATATTCACAGAATGTACTGAATAGCTGAATCTATACTTTCTGGTGAAAGATATTTCCTTTAAAAGTTCCACTGAGTTGTAGCCTTCAGTTTTCAGGTTAGAAAAGCAAGGCAACAAGCAGAAACTAAGAGGATAGAACTGAAATCTCTTGAGTAAAAGCACATAACTGAAATATAGTTACTGACAGCATGGCTTCTCCAATTTTATGTTTCAATGCTTCAAAAATTAGGTCCCAAATGCATTATAAAAGTGAGAAAATTGATTAATTACAGCCCAGTATGTACAGCATACTGATGCTATTTTCAGAGTGATAGCTCTATTTTTGCAAGACAAAAGGAAAAGTTTTATCCTTATTCAGTTCTATCTCTGTAGAGACAAAGTGCAACTTGAATGGTTTTGACAATATTATGGATAACAGTGGTGTTCTGTGGTAAGGGAGTTTATTAATTGCTGCATACCTGAAAGCACAGACATATTCTTATAATAAATAACCAGCAACTTATTAACTTTCAAGGTTGGCCTGTTTAATTTGCTCTTTGTCATCCAGAAGATCACTCATTTCATGTTGAGAATTATAACACACACACACACACACACACACAAATAAATCCTTTGTAAGGGGAGATTTTTTTTCAAAGGGAAATACTTTTTTAATAACACGGCTTCAGATTGATTTTTCTTTTTTTCTTCAGATAACAACCCTGGCTTTCCCAGGAACACTTTTCAGGCTGTTGGTGTGATTGGCCTCTTTGAAGTTCAAGTGCAGATCCATTGGAAGAAGAGTACTGGAGTCCAACTTACTAGCAAAGCCTTACTTCAGCAAGTGGAAGGATGCCTCTGAATAGTGTCACGTAAGCAAAGGACTGTCTGGTCAAGCTGCATTCAGGAGAATGACAGAATATAGCAAACTGTTTCCTTTCTGAAGGGACAACAAATAGCCCATATTAGTTTCTCAACCTCACACAGAACAGAAATTGACCTAAGTAATGATGTTTCATTTTGGTGAAACCAAAAATGAATGGAGCACTGGCACAGGCTGCACAGAGAGGTGGTGGAGTCTCCTTCTCTGGAGATGTTCCAAGACCCTCCTGGATGCCTACCTGTGCAACCTGGGCTGGGAGCTGCTTTGGCAGGGGGTTGGCCTCCATGATCTCTGGAGGTCCCTTCCAACCCCTACAGTTCTGTGAAACAAGGAAATTTTCCAGATTAAAAAACAATGAAGTTAGAAATAAAAGTGACAGCAAATCCATGATGAGAATTGAATCTATAGATCCAGTTATCCATAAATCTGCATGTGATTAATCCTTTGGGTCACTTGTAAATTGAGTCACTGCACTGTACTGTACTATTTTAACCTCCAACAAACAGCCCTGTTACTGACTGCAACATTCTGAGTTGGAATAATCCCAGCAGGTTTGATCAGGACTTGTGTAGGTATCCCCCATCTCTACACAGATGCAGCTTAGCTGCCTCCAGTATGTCACCCCCATTTCTTATCATGGCAACATGTGCTCCATTAACAAAAATAACCAAAAACTGCAAATCTTCAGTGATTGTGCATCAGTTTCAATGCTTAAAGAAAGTATCCTCTCTTTTAGTGGCAAGACACCCTCCAGACATCACAAATAGTTTACTGTCAGACTATTTTGAGTTTAGGCTTTTGAAACAGGTATCGTAAGAAAAAAATTATGTGCAACAGATAAGATGAAATGGTTGGGAAGGAGCAAAAAGAAATGGGAGATTTCACACTGGGACTTAATTTTCTTATTTTTTTTTAATACAAATTCATTAATTAAAATTTCTGTAGAAACTCATCTAATGTTTTCCAACTGGAAAACAGTATTTTGGTAACCTGTGCTTCTTTAATCTCTTTGATCCCGAGGGCTTTGATCTACTTGTGATGACATGACTGAGATCAGACATTTACTTCCACAGTGTGCAGAAAATGTGGAATTATTGATTCCTATAATCCAACAGAGCAGAAAAAGGCCTGTGCTTTATATAGCTCAAAACCTGATACAGTTCTCTTGTGGTTCTGAACAGCTCAAAACACAAGGCCTGAAAACTCCTTAAAGACACCATTATTCTTCTCACATTCTTCTCTTTGCTGTTACTAGCGTAAGTCCTTCTCCATTGCTGAATTACATGTAACTGAAATCCTCTGGTTTTACAACAATAGAGTACGATACCAACAGCCACCACTTTGTGCCTTCAGAATTGTATCTTCAAGATGAGAGAGACAGGCCATCACAACAGAATTCAGATGATAGAAATCCCAGCAAAGATTTATTCCAAGAAGTCCTTAAATTGCATTTTCAAATTCACTGGGGTGACTCAGCTTAGAACCTTAAACCAGCCACTGAAAGAAGCCTGAGGCTTAAGTAACTTCCATGCAGTGTAGACATCTATAGGTCAGTATCAAAATGGAGAAAGCCGTATTGAGTACAAGCAAAAGAAGTTTTCAAAGAAGAAACTGTAGGCCCTTGAAAGATGTAGCAAGCTACTCAGCAGGGTGAACAGGAGCACAGAGAAGAAACATGTAAAGAAACAAATAATGCATAGTCTACTGTCTCTGAATAATAATTAACATGTTCAACTAAGTGCATTTAGTTGATATTTTTTCTGTACCAATTTTTAAAAAGACCTTCAGATAAAGTCTTCCACAGGCACCATGAAAAGCTTTGCATACTTGGATAGGAGTGTCTTGCCATAAGTAGACTGAACATTTTGTTTGTTCTCAAACATCACCACGTGACTTTAAGATTAATTATCATCTGATAATCATCTGATAATCAGACTCAAACTATACTAGGCATCATAAACTAATAAAACAAGTTATTCAAAATGTTGATAACAAATAAGTAGCTAATATAGTCCAGCACATTAAGGCTGGTAGGAGAAAACAGACGTTTCAGTTGCTGAGTGGCTGTGATGCAATGACTGCAAGAACATAGGAATGGTAAAACATCTGAATAAGGCAAAGCAGCTTCTGAAATAATTGTTCCACATCACACCATCCAGCTAAACTGTGGTTATTAAAAGAAAGTGTTTCAAAAGCAAAGTGGTACGTACAGGGCAATGGTAGGGATATTCAGTTTAATTTTAAAAAGGTGGAGAACATTCCTATCAGGTTGATAAGAATCCTGACAAGACTTCTCAACAGAATTGTTAAAGTCCCTTTTTCAGTCTCCAAGTAACATTTTTATAACATGAACTTCACTGGTACTGATCCAGAATTGGATATACTGCTCACAGAAATTAAAGAGAGCAGACAAAGCTCTGCAATAGCATAACTCCTAAAGGAAGCCAGAAATCTTTGAAGCAAAGACAAGCCCTACCAGCAAGGAGATAGAGAGCCAAAGAAGTACCTGCATTAGCTCTGCAAGTAGGGCATGATAGGGTGCTCTGGTGGGTGGCTAGAGCAGCTGTCAACCAGAACTTAACAAAATCCAACCAGAGCAAATACTTCACACTCCCACAATTGGGACAAGACCTGCATTTATTTTCCTCAATAAAAACAAATAGAAATCCCAGAATTTCTTAGCTGTATTAAAAAAAAAAAAGATTATGCAAAGAAATAGAGATGACAGAAATATCATGGGAACAAGTACAGACTTAGCACATCCTGCTCCAGTCCTAGTTTAAGAAATGCTTGCTTTTTTGAAAGTGTCAGTCAGGGATCTTTCATAGTGTTCACACAGAGAAAGCGAAATGCAGAGAAACACAATCCCCTTCTGTTTCCCACACCATCTGACTAATTAACACAATTAAAGTGAAACAACCCCCTTTTTTTTTTGAACTATCTCAACAAAATTTTTCTTACTATGTACAGAGCCGCTCATTTCTCACTTCTTTTCCACAGGAAGTTATTTTGACAAAGACATGACGATCACGTAACATGGTAGTAATAAACCTCCCTCATTTCTAACACTAATAGGCTGCTCATCCATTGAAGCACATAAATGACCAGCAATTAGCAGCCTTCTCATTTAGCTACTGTAATTACATCCATTCTTACATTAGCATGGCATTAATTGCAGCTTTTACCATCTTGATTTGTGGCACGTGGTGATTAAATGTAGCAGCAGGGGGTGGTGGCTGTGGTTTTTCTTACCTCCTTCACTGCCAGAAAAGCTGGGGAAA
The DNA here is from genome assembly GCF_038088225.1 of Cyrtonyx montezumae. Lineage (NCBI taxonomy): Eukaryota > Metazoa > Chordata > Aves > Galliformes > Odontophoridae > Cyrtonyx > Cyrtonyx montezumae. The sequence goes on from NW_027072067.1 coordinate 7,728,411, forward strand.
AAAACAACACAAGACAGTGGCTAAAGCAATTCATTGCCCTGACCTGCTAGGTGCTGCAGGTTTCCATTTCTTCTTCCAATTAAGTCCCCTTCCTCTCTAATCAGCAAAACTCATGAGAGTATTTGTTGTTCTCTCAAGATTAACTATTAATTACGAATTTGTTCTTAGAAAATAAGGGAGTAACTAGAAAGTAAGTTTTGTATGATCATCTATGGCTCTTCTATTGCTTCAGTTAAAATTCTTGATCTCTGTGAAATCTGTACATCCTTGTTGTGTGAGTGGGATAGAAAATACCTTATTCAAACCTGGCAGAGCAGCTAAATATTTGCAATTTCATGTCTATTAAAAAAATCCACAACAAAACAAACAAAAACCACCTGTTTAAAGTATAGTGAACTAAGATATGCAGTGAAGTTTGTTGTCTTATTTTTCAGGCTTTTCCCTAGTGACTGCAGTATCAACCTTCCCTCTGAAATGGTTCCTCATGGCTTAAACCAAAGCTTTTCACAGATGCACACTAATAATGTACTGCTCTGGGGGGTGCCTGAGGCTGGTGCTCACTTATAGAACTGTTTATGCACAAAATTAATGAGAGCAAAATCTAAATCTACTGATGTTAAAAATCCTCCAGTACGTCCCTAAAACCAGGCATATCAAATAAAGAATACTTGTGAGTTGTTTGTGCACTTGGCACTATTCATACTACTACTCCCATCATTATGACTAGTACAACTTCTCTGCCTTGCAGGAATGTTGGGCAGATCAGTTCACTAGCAGTGGCTTTTGGGTAGGTGGATGTAGCAGAAAAGGAAATTATTTATTTTTCTCCAGGTTACAGTTTAGTTCTGCAGTAGAGACTAGGCTTCAGAGTACAAATTTCAATAATGAGGAGAAAACAAAATAGAAAACTATCATGTGTTCTGTGCTTGAGGAGTTTGTTGGAAGGGTTTATGCCAACATACCAGCACCACTTGGATCAGGTAATTAAAGATTAAAAAACTATACACATGGTAAAGGACACACAGTTTTTCCAACTAGTCTAATTCTGAAAATTGATATTTTTCTGCATGTAGCTGTTGTTTTTGTTTTAATTTCTAGCATATTTATATTTGAACTTGTTTGTATGTTTTGTAACAGCCTGTCTTCTGGCAAGCTATTATTAGTTCATTTGAACATACACAAAAGAAAATGGGAGAAAGCAAAACTCATTGCTGGCTTTTTTTCCCCTGAACAGATTAACCTCCACACAACACGTGGTATTCCCTGCTCACTGCAGAATTTATCCAGATTAGAAACCATCTTCCATAAAAGTGCAGCTGAACAGTTGCAATAAATCTGACTCATTTAAACTGTCAAGAAAAGCAAGCCTGTGAGGAGGTAACTTCTTCGTGATTTTAAATGTGCTTAACCTGATGGCCAGAGGCATAGCATGTCATTGCTGATGGCTTGTACTCCACTCTAATTGCTCCAATCATCAGCCATGATGCCAACATCCCGAGATGACCATAAAACCTCATAGCACATTACAGACTTCAGGTGAGCTGGAAGATGCTTTGACTTACAGATAATTAGAAACCTCCCTAGAGAATACCTAACTCCAGAAAGAGAAGATTGTGAGTTGTTCTCAGCATGAAATAAACTGTACATAATAGTTACTTACATTGATCCCAGCAGCACAATATGCTTTGGGTTTCACAACACTTCATCTTGCCCTCTTTCTCTTCCTGGAGCACAGGAGGAGCTGACTAGCTGTGATGTAGTCAAAGATAAATAGTGTTTATCCCTGGCACAATACATGCTAATTTGACCTCTCTAGAAAAGGATCCTACTTCCTGGTTGTCTGCCTTGGAACACTGAACTGTTTATCCACTTTGTTAATTACTAGACAATCATATTTCCCTGTTTGAATAAACAAGGATGGAAGAGATATCAGGGGACTGGGGGGGGGGGGGGGGGGTGAAGAACAGCTTCATGTGAAGAAAAAAATACATTGGACACCTTCAGCTTTTCAATATCAGATATTTAAGCTGTTGGTTCATTAATAACAACCCAGACACTTACATAATACAAAAAAGCTAAGTTTCAGTAGTTTGCAAAGTAAATCCATCAATTTAGCTGCATTATTAAATTAAGTATATGAGATCCATTTGTAATAACATAAAAAAAGGTAATTAATGCAATTTATTATCAATGTAAGTTACCACAATAGGGATTTGCTGCTTTGTTAAGCAAAAGGGCAATACTAAGAGATAAAAGTAAATGACAAGTTGCGATAAAATGCAAATGCATAATATATGTAAATGAATAACCAACTCTTAACAGTAGCCAGGTATAGTTTCAGTTCACTAGCATGAACTAGGCTTGTGGGTCAGATAAGCTGTTTTGGGGTGTGATGTATTGTTTCTGAGTCTCAAACACATTCAGACAGTGAAAAAATAGAAATGAAAGTCAGTTTAATTACTGAAAATGTTAAAGACACCTATGCTTCTCTTTTCAAGTAATTACATTCCCATCAGAAAGAAAAGTATGTTTATCAGATTCAAAAGATGCCTTTCTTGTCTTTCTAAGGGGAAAAACGTAGGATCTTTTTGTTTGTTTTCTTATCCCTAACCTTAGTCTGAATGTGTACCAGCCCAGAACCAGTGGAGCAGAGTGCAGAGTCTGTAGCAGGACTCAGGTCACTATATGCAAAATGCCAACATTTTGCTACAGCGAATGTGATCCAAATGTGAATTCCAGGCCATATACTCACTTTTCAGAAACACTTCACATCTCTGGATCAATTTAAAGCAAAAGATGTAATTTAAATATAACAATTCACAGAGCTTGCAGTGTACAAAATAAGTGCATGCATAAATCTTCTGAGGGGCAATTGCCTTTAATTATAGTGATGGAATTTTTAAAAGAATCTTGAAAGTCAGTAAAATATTTAGTTCTGTTACAGATGGTTATTGCACTGAAGGAATACTTTCAGCTCTATTTAGTTGCTTTTAATTAAATTATGTCCTTTATAAGAAGATATAGGATTAAGAAAAGGGCACAGTTAAGAGACTGAGATATTGCTTAATAACTGAATTATGAAAGCATATGTTATTTTTTGCAAATATAGCACTTGCACATGCTCATAGTTCTGCAGTATAAGTAATTTCCTTAGTTCATTGCGAGATGAAACTCAGACACAAATTGGAAGGAAAAAATGGTTATGGGGTTTTCAGTGTAATTTTTCTCAGCAGATCTGCATTACAATCCTTAAAACTAAACAGATCAGAAAGGAAATTCCTTGAGGATCAAATGTATTCAGAACTCAATAAAACAAAGTACGCAGTTTTACAAAGCTACACACCTGTAGGGTTGTTTATTTACTTATTTGAATTCTAAATTAACAACGAACACCAGCTCTTCATTATTTATACAGAAAAATCTCCTTTGTTGTCCATTTTTTACCAAGTGTTTCTCAATTGGAAAGGGTCATTTGATTCTAATTTAGCCAGATGTTAGTGAAAGTTATCATTCATCTGTTTCATGCACGTTCGTACCTTCTTACAAGCGAGAAGCAAAGGCACATGTTCCACACTTAAAGTGAGACCAACTTTTTAAAATGGCATGAAAACCTATTGCTAAACACTTTTCTGTGAATTTGGTTCAAGGTTGCAAACACTACTGCAAAAGACTATTTGGTATTTCCATTTGAGAAAATTTGTGTCAAGGAAACTTCCACTCTGGAGCAGAGTTCAACTTACAAAAGCAACTAGTCTTATAAATTATAGCTGCGTATATCATAACTAACCTTGTTTTTAACCTTAGCTAATAAACTTGTAAGTACATCTTTCTGTCTCTTTATCCCCTGATTAACATACTTGTTAAGTGAAGTGCTCATCTGAGATCGCAAGAACTTCCTCAAAAGGAATAAAAGCCAATAAAAAAATCAAGGCAGGAGGGAAAAGGAGAAAACAAATGTGTCACTGGGATCCCAAAAGAAAACATTTATAAAGAACTTAAAAATAGCATCACTAAGGTGCCAGCTAGTTAGAGGAAATAAAATGGAAGAATGATGCTGATGTGTGCAGTGATCAAATAGGAGTAAAAGTGGACTAATGAAATCTTGTAGAGATCAGATCTTTTCTTCATAGAGCAACAGAAAACTGTTCACAAGAATATCACTGAATGGCACTGTGCTTGACAGAAGCAAAGGAAGGGAAACATCTGCAGATTCCAACTTTACCCAGCACACGTTGTAACAATGGGCTTCCAGCTTCTTGCATCAGAAACAAAACAGACTTGGAAGATGGACTTCCAAATAATCGAGAAACGGCCCTATCTCAAGTGGGATGGAACGATCCTAACGTACTGTCAGTGTTTACTGTGAACTGGAACTAATGTTCTTCTATCATGTTGTATCATTTTTATGCTATTTTTTTCTTGTATTACAACACCTTATGTAGATTTTGCCTGGCACTGAGCATTGAGAAGAATTGCTATATTGTGCTGGATGTTCCGTTTGCCTTTTGGAGTTAGGCGATAAGTTAGAACAGGAGCATGCACACAAGCAGTTCAGAATTTTCATTCGTACATGCACTAGGCTACATCTGTCAATGTCTCGACTGTCATCAAGCATTATGCTGCCAATTTGTCTACTTCTGTTTCCACGAAGTTCCTAAGTCTCCTCTTATAAAGACTTACACTAAATAATTTTGTTATCTGCAAATCCTGCCAACCTCATTTTTTTTTCTTCTACCCTTTATTTCTGCCTTTCCAGATAATTAATGAATATATTGAGTACTAACTGTAACACGGATCCGTGGGACATCCTAATATTAACCACCCGCTAAATTGAAAACTGACAGCATAATTAAATTTTCCACATAAGAATGTTGATGCAATAGAAATCAGAATGACTTGTGCTTCATCCCTAACCTGAAGAGGAAAAAAAAACAAACATGGAAACAATTTCAGTAAGTACAAGCACCTGCATTTGCTACTGAATGTTATGGGCCTTGTGAAAAAAAACAGGCTAGTGAGCACAGAGTTTTATGCATCTCTAAGAACTACTGTCCAGACAAGGAAGCTGAATATACCTTAATAAATAAAAACATCTGATCTCTGTGTAACTCCTCCACTTGCTGTTAGAAGAATCATTAAACAGTCAATAGTACCTCAAGGATTTTTCACCTGCAAACCTGCTAAAAGTGCTTTGGTAGAAATATATTTGCAACCCCAAAGCTTACTTGGGTATGTAAAAGAATCATACAATTACAGATTCAGAAAAGACAATCTACAGATTTTAGAGCTGATTTGAACAAGATGGTGCAGTCAGACTTCATACTTAGATCTCTACAGTAGATTTTAATGCACGCATAACATACTGTATTCTGTTTTATATTGCAGCACCTCCTTTTTTTTCCTATTATCATTCGACTGCAGTAAGTTAAATCTTCTTTGGAAGAACTCGTCATTGAAATAAGGCAAATTCTGTTATGTTTCTTCAAGATCAGCAAGAGTCCCTGATTTTTATTTTTGTACTTCTGTGCTTTTGAATGGAAAATAAATTCTAATTCTACATTTGAAATGCATATTACATACTGCAAGTATACATGGAAAAATACTGAAATATCTCACTGAGCAGGTGGCTACAGAAGCCATCTAGACATGTGGCCTCACTTTGAACATTGTGGGCAGTTGTGGGTCCACAATATAAACAGGATAAGATACAAAAATACATCCAGTGGAGGGCAACAAAGCTGTTGAAAGGGCTGGAAGGCATGTCCTGTGAGTAGAGGCTGTCAGTCTGGACAAAGGAAAAATTACTGCACCATAAGGGTGAAACACTGCAGCAGGCTTCCCAGGAGAGGTTTGTTCCCTACGCATATTAGTGCTCAAGAGACATTTGGATAATGCAATCATTACCAGTGCTACGATAAGCAAAGTCAAAAGACTTCTGCTGGAAAATAGAAAAGATGCTGGAAAATAGAAGAGATGCTGGAGCAAAATAAATTGTCCCGTGTTGGTGTTTAAAGCATAGAAAATAAGAAACCAATTCAGAACAGTGTTAACATTTAAAAAGACACAGAACTATTGTACTTGACTTCCCATTAAAATTTTTGAGGTGTACATACCAAAATATGAAGCAAAGAAACCTTGAAAAGATCAGAATTCATTTTCCTTATTGCCATTACCTAAGTCATTAAACATATTCATATGCCTATTTATATATTTGACTAATTATTTTCACAATTTAAGACTTCTGCGGTTTCCTAATTTTCCCTGATGTATTTAAGGCAAAACAAAGGTTGGGGTTTTTGTTTGTTTGTTACTCATCTATTTGTGTATTCTCATCACTCATGCATTCATTCTGTTCAGTGAATAGCTCATTAATATGATTTCAATCTATGTATAAAGGCACATGGAAAAACACTATTATGTAACACATTGAAAAGAGCTATAAATAGGCTTTTTTAATAACCATAAATTTACATTAGAAAGGTAGATAAACTCTGATGTTAAAAACGTTTATTTTTATCTGATGCTTCATAATCTCAGTGTTATCAGACACATCCTGAATAATTTAGTGAGCTCTTGGCATTTTATTCTATCTGGGAAAGTCTTGCATAACAAATGGATTTATACAATAGGAATAGAGATCTTTAAAGAGCTGTGTTGCTCTTCTGAGACTTAGTCATACTTACCTGGTACACATTTAAAAGCATTTAAAACCCATGGCATCCAGAGCAGACTAGATAAAGCAACAAATGACAGATTTGGCTCTGATTTAACTGATTTTTCTAAACAAAAGTAGTCCCTTCCAAATAACTTGTAAGAAATAAAATTTTGCTGGAATTGAACACCCTTTCCTTATCACCATTAACTGGCTGCTTTGATTTCAGTAATTTCCTGAACTTATGCCTTCCTTTGGCCAAAAATCTTCTTGTGATGCAGCTTGGGAAGAAAATACTGGCAGGGATAACCAAAGTATTCAGTTTTATAGCTGCTATAAATCCATCATTAGTTCTGTAGAGAACAGTTGTAAGGCTGAGAGCGTTCTCATAAAATCTTCAATATGCATACGAAGACAGAAAAAGTCTAATACAGTGAATTGAACATGATAACTCTACTACTAAAGAAAGCAATAAAGAAATAATTGAAAAACGAACATTGTTTTATATACTCTGTGTCTATGATACCTATTTTAAAGTAATGAAATGTAATGCACTCTCTTGCAATTCAATCTCTGCGGGTAGACAGCAGCAGCAGAGCAGATACATAACAGAGGCAGGTACCTCAGCCACACACCTCTGAAGGCAGGACATCTGTCCTGCTCAGTGAGAGCTCTGCCAGTCAGGCTTAGCAGCTGTGAATGTTTGCACGTTGCTAAGATCTTTCATACTGTTTTAAAATAATGGATGGTTGTAATCAAGCACTCAAATATAGTGATCTGTGAACTACTAATTCCCACCAGCACTGTCATAGTAAGAAGGGATGCCTGTTACAATCTATTTTTTTACTTTTGACTGTTTTAAGTACATTTTCACATACAGTACTACTATAAATATGTTCATGACTGGTGCTTCTTTAAAAGAAATATTTTACAGGGTTCTGCAGATAGGAGGATGGAACCAAACAGCAAACTAAGCAGAAAGAAAGCAAAGCAGTGAAAGCTATAGAGGTAGTCAGCCAGGAAATACGTATAAAACACAGTATATGGAGCACACAGATGAGTAAATAGACACCATAGGGGCAGCTCAAGTGTTAACAGATGTGGCCTGATCAGAAGGAAGAAAATTGACCATCTTTCCTGGCTATTTTTTAGGATATAATTTTACTCTTCTAAAACAAAATACATAGAAGAAAAAAAAAGGCTCTGATATTCTCACACAAATGTACTACTAACAGACCACTTTCTTTCTCCAACCCTATTAACCTGTCCATTTCATTTCCTACTCGGCTTAGTGTGTCTTCTTTGGATTCTCAACCAAAGAATCTACATCCTTCAAGGAACAGTCTTTTCATTACACAATTACAATTACTTGCTTGCCTTTCTTCAGACTTAAATTTATTTGAAAGGTTCATGAGGGCAACAGTGCAGATTTTTTTTTCATTGATCTACTGTGTGAACTCTGATTTTTCCAGTTTCATGAAACAATTCATACAATTGACTGTACACAACACATTTATCTGCTCACACAACAGAGCCCTGTATTGTAAACACATACAGACATATCTGCGGAGGATATGGTTGAAACTGCTCTATGAGTAATACTAAGCTTGAACAAGTATACTTTAACATAATCTTCCAGACTTCATTGTGTTACTTTGCTGGAATTTAACCTTTTGAGTTGCAATTGTTCACGCTTGATATTTTCTTCGTTTTGTTTACAACTACTTTTAAGATTTAAAATTATTCAGATATTTTAAAACACGACATGCCTGAAAATAAAGGCAGGTGTTCTTTGGCTAGGCTTTGTTGTTGTTGTTTTTTAAAGTAAGCTTTTTATTCTGAAGCTCACGTTTTCTTTGGTCAGAATGTGGCAGGTCTCAACCCTGAAAAGGACACAGATACATACTTTGTATCTACATCAAGTTGGTTCCACCTTCCTGAACGCAAGCCTTGCAAATAGTTGCACTGCTAAAACAGGACACATACTGTATACCCTTGAGATCTGAGGCAGGGAAGAGCTGAGGCAATCCTAGGAGAAAACAAGCGATAAGACTGCATCAGCACCTGGTGTTTTGTTATTTACTCAGTGTATTTTGTTTGCCTCTTAAATTTCTTTAAAACACAATTCTTCTAACTCAGTCTCAGCTGCTTGAAGAATAACTGTTTGTTGGTCGCCTTTATCCTTCTCACAGCTAAGCAGCTCATTAAGGTACTCCCCATTATTGTTCAATAATTGCATTCTTTTTGACCAAAAAAATTTCACTTTTGCTCCTCATCTGGGTTACTTTTACATGCATATTAGTGTATCCTCATTTCACTTTACAAATACATCTTTCCTGTTCCTTTTGTCTAACACACCAGCTAACCACCACTCCTACACTCTTTGTTCTGCCATTTCAGCTTGAAAAAGATGTACTGACTCCTTAATAGTCTCATCACTGCAATACAGAAAAATAAATCCAACCACGGCAGCAACTATCCTGTCAATCAGCAAGTTAGTAACTTCTCAGGGTGTGCAGCAAGTCTGCCTCCTAACCTATTCTTTTCCCAAACAGTCTCTAATGCTAATGTAGTGCCACAATGCATGACTTTCAATTTACGTAAGTAGAATACTTGCTTCATAATTTTACTGTGTGATGGAAATTGCAGAGTTGCTCATCAATGTCTCCGCCATAACACACTTCTTACAATTGTTTTGAAAGCTTTTGAGTATGCACTTGTGTGAAATATTTAATTGCTTAAGGTCTTAAGTGCACATTGATGTTCCTTATGAAATATTTTAAGTCATGCAGGACTAACTATACGTGAACAACAATCTTCCAATAATACAGAATAGTTACTCAACACGTACTGCAGATTAAGATAAACTCAGATTGCAAAACCAATTTTCAGCAGCTAGGAAGCACTTTTTCCTCATCTCATTCAAAGCAAAGTACTCACTATCTACTTCTTAGCCACTCTCTTGTAATTACACTGTAATTGACAGTAAACATAAGGTATTGATTTGATTGTAGGCTATTTTATTCCATCTCTCCCTCATATCTGGGTCTTTTCTGAACTTATCTCCAGAACGTGAAAGGTTACAAACTGTGTGACAGTAAGATTAAACAAGCAAGTGTTTGTTTTTTGGGGAACAGTTTAGTGCCTTGATTTGCCAGAACTTATAATATCGTAAATATTTCTGGGCCCAGTTCCCAGTGACTTACATTGCAGCTGTGAAGTTCAGCTCTTCCCTAAAGTCATGCCATTTCATTAAATGCTTCCAGAAAATGAGCAATATACAAAGAGAAGCTGCACTGAGAAGTAAACTGTCCAGCAGTTAACTTGATAATACAAATTCCAAGTGGCCAACATGTCAGCTGTGCCCCTGGATGGCATCCCAGTTCTCTAAACAGAATTCAAATACTTTAAAATCAAGATTATTCTCCCCATCTTAATGTCCCTTTTCTCATCATATGATTAACAACGCTCTTTAGGACAGATACTCTCAACTCAGCTTCATTCATTATGTAAGTGATTAATTCAAGGAGCTCATGTACTTTCACGTTCAGTACTTTCCCATGTACTGAATGAAAAGAGATCCTGCTGTTAAACACATGGTGAAACAATCATTCGTGTAAGTGAACACTATCAAAAAAGGTACACTGCAATATACATCTGGCTTTTGACTTACATAATACAATGGTGGTGTTTTTTTTTTTCTGAGTACTTTAAGGTGTGTCCCAAACACCTAAAAAAATAAAATTAATAAATGCAGAAATTCCATCATGTGTAACCATGGTTATCTCTACGTACATCATCCACTCATTTCAAGTTTCCAGCAAAAAATACCTGCAACAAAGTGAAACGTGCACTACAGCTTTGTCCTCTGTCCCTAAGTACCTTGTGGTAAAGCATACATTTTTCAAGTTATTTTCAAAACTCAGGGAAAAAAATGTTCAATTGAAGTGTTTGCTTCCTGGATTCCACGTCAGACTCCAAATACTTAAATAATCACAGATCTATCGGCAATGGTTACGCCTTCCCTCTCTTTTCTCCTTCCCACGTTGTCCTACCTCCCATGCTATGCTACCACACTTCTGAGCGCTACAGGAAAAGGTCAGGCCAGCATAAAGCCAGCTGATGAAATCCATCTGCTTACTGTGCTCCTTGGAGGGGCTCCAAGCTGCTCGGTACCCGATCACCACTGCATTCACCTGGCTTGCAGAGTTCATGTCCCACAGAGTTCCGTTTCTGGCTTCCTTAACCTCTTTCTGCACTTTGGTCCATTACCACTTCTTTACCTATGGCACGAAGAGTACAGGAAAATAAGTCTTCTTGTCAAGTCTACTTGAAATAATATGTAGAAAGGATATACAAGGGTGTGATTGAAGGATATAGAAAACTGATGCTTGTATCACTGTTGTTAGCAACACTGTAAGCAGCACAAGCATCGTAGTGACAGTAGAATATATAATGATATATAACCTAAATGTTGAGAGGTAGCGTGCACCTCCTCAACGGTGCTTTTGAACTGGGACGAGGATTTAGGTTATGTTTTTAATCGGTAAAGTCTATTTTAACCAAATTGTCCCACACCTCCGTGCCTCAAGGCGAGCTGCCGGCGTGCTCGGGTGCGCACCGAGCCCCTTATCGCCCTCAACCATGCCTCGGCCGTGGCGCCGCCTCTCAGGGCAGCAGGCCAGGGCGGGGCCGGGCCCCTCTCCTCACTTGGCCCCCTCCTCCCCCCCGGGGCGCCGTCCCGCCCTGCCCCGCCGCTGACGTCCCTCCGCCCGCGGCGCACTGCCGCCCTTTCCCGCCCCCAGCGGCGGCGCTCCCCGTGGCGGAGCATGGCTCCCCCCGCTCTGCGGGTGCTGTTCCTCCTGCTCCTTCTCCACCGCCTCACCGCCTCCTCCAAGCTCAACATCCCCAAAGTGCTGCTGCCTTTCACCCGCGGCACCCGCGTCAACTTCACGCTGGAGGCCAGCGAGGGCTGCTACCGATGGTGAGTGCAGGTGCCGCCGCTCTTTGTCCGCCGCTTCTCCCGGCTGCACCTGCGGCGTTCCCTCCGCCCGGCGGGAGCGCGCTCCCCGACCTCCCGGCGCTGCCAGGCCTCCCGCCACGCGGGCTCACGTTGCTTCGGCGCTCCGCCCGCTCTCCGTGCGGAATCCCCGAGGGGAAGGGCCGTGCGGCAGCTTGCAGGCTGTCGCTGTTTGTAAGGCGCTCTGGAGGGGCCCGCTTCCCGCCGCGGTCGGGCGCCTCGTGCGCCATGTGCACCCCCGGCCGCCTCGTGTCGCCGCCCCGCTGCCCACACGTGTCCTCGCACAGCACGGTGTTGCCACACACGCTCTCCTTGCAGCAGCACAGGTGCTGGGCACGCTGCTCGGGCTGCTCGCTCTGTCACTGCTGTAGAAATGCCCCTTCCTCGCTGAGTGACGAGGGACACACGAGTCGGGGTTTGGTTACCAAGGTGAAGCAGGGACTGAACAGCAAATAGCTGTTGCAGGCTTAGAAACTGTCAACCGCTTCTGTGTTAAATGAGTGTTACCGACTCCTTGTTGCCTCTTTAATACACCTAAACTATAATTTAGGTGAGCAGGAAGTTTCCACTGAAGAAGCTCTGGCAGCCCGTATATGTTCAGGATGAGGCCGGACAGGTGCTGGCAGCTTTCTGTTAGTAACTGCCAGCTGCCAGATAACAAAAGACATTTTTAGGTCTATATTTTTTCACTGTGTCAGTTTAATTCTGGTACTACCCTTCCCATCTCTGTTTAGTTCTAAGCCTTGGGTCTGTGCTAACTCAGGTGCTGGAGGAGGCTCACTTACTGGAATATCAGAAGTTGCCTGGGAGCAAGTTAGTAAATACAGCTGCATGTGATAGTGTAATTTACTTATACGGACACCTGTAGTGATAAAGCTCAGAGATTTTCCTTTCTGTAGTCATTAGAAGTAACCGAATCCATTAAAGGTTTTGCTGTGGGTGGTAAGTATGGGCTAGAAAGATAAAAACAAACTCCTCAAAGCACTAGTAACGTCTGGGAGGTGTGGGCTGCCTTCCCTGTTCTGCCAGTGACCAACTGGCTGATGCTGGGCTGGCTGCTGCCCTTCCTGCACGTTCCAGATGCTGTAAAAAGTATGTGAGCATCTGTGCAACACACTAATGTCTGCAGATGGAGGGGTAAGATTGTGCTCTAGGGAAATGCCAGATTTGGTCCATTAGAGAGATACCTGATGAGGGTGATCTGTAGGCATTTGAGAGCACGGCACGCTGGTTTGTCTTGGGTCACATCTCTTGTGCAGATGGGCTTTAGCAGTTTCCATTCTCTCCCTGTTACACCTTCGGAGATGAATCCTGGTTGAGAAGTAAGGAACCTATACCAGCTTCATACAATTTGCCATCATTTTCTGTACTGGGGTTGTAAACGTATGTTTCCTCACTTCTGCTTTGCAGGGACTGGCAGGATGTGGGTGGTAAAACTCAACGTGTGCTTGCAAAACTGTCAGAAGGAAGTAGTAGCTGTGTATGTGGGTCTGAGCAGAAGCAGTAATTTTCATGTTGCTCTGAGTGTGCTTGCTAGGCTGTATCTGCATCTCTCTTTCTGCATACTTGCCCTTGCAGGCCTTAAGCTGTAGGGTATTAGAAAGAAATGCAGTCTTTGCAGAGGCAAGTCAATATTGACTTGCTGACAAGCTTCCTGTACTTTCTTGAAAAGGCTGTTGGTAATAGCTGCTAAAGGAGGGAGGCCATTAAACTGCAGAAGTTTGGAAGTACCAAATATAATGAGCTCAGAAGTAGTGACTGTAAAATAAGGGTCCAGTTTCCATGTGTAAAAGCAGGAATTTAGAGAGGAAGCGATAGCATTTGGGGCTGTTCGTGTCTGAGGAAGGGACAGAAGTTGTCTAATAGAGTCAATTGTAGGGTGAGAGCGTGCGAAAGCTGTTCTCATCTTATCAGCATCTGTCTTCCAAAGTTGTCCTTCAAGTATGTGAACCACTGCATTAGTCATGCCAAGCATCCAGAGTCCATGCCCAATTTCTTGATAAATCAGTCTGTGACATGTTGTGACTTAATTTCTTCCTCTTTGGAGCTTATCTTTCCATGTTTACCTCTGAAAGCAGGAGACTTAGAAAAAGATGATTGTGATGCCTGAAAGTTTAACAATTATTTCTTTTTTTAAGATGCTTGTGCTTTCAGGACTACTGTCTTCTGGGATAAAACAGCCTGTGCAGATATATTCAGCACTTAAATCATGTTTTTATTTCTTTCAATTACCTTAATCCAGAAGTTACACCTGGCAGATTGAAAGCATTGAGAAGCAGAATTCTCTCCTTGTAATCTGCTTCAACGTGGTAGCAGCTGGAGAGAATGGAAAAGAAGAACATTTTCCCTGGAGGTATACAGCATGGCAGGGTATTTCTAGCAGAAGTTATGTGTAGCAGCATCTAGATATGCTGATGTGTTGGTAACAGTAGTATTTCATGCCTTTAGGAATGAGTTTTATGGTAAAAATCAGTAGAAAGTTGGGCTTCAAGAGTTAGCTTTGAGAATGAAGTTAGATCACTACAGTCAGTTTCCTTAGGAAAGGTTATAGCTATACAGAGATTATAATGGCTGTGTAATGTTTGTTAGGAATGTAATGGAGGAGAGTTGATTACCCTTGAAAGGTTTTGTATGTGCTGCTGAGGCTGTCGCTGGCAGAATTGAAGCTGATTGTCCTCGTGGCAGTGCTGGCTGAGATGCAGTGGCTCAGTGCTGTTTGGGCTGTCACAGGTGGTACTTCCCGGGAAAACAAAGGCTATATGCAATGCTGCTGTTGCAATAGATGGTCAGCAAAGCTCGTTCTCTGACTCCTTATCTTGCATTTCTGTTATTGCTTTGTAAATTATTCTTATCACTCTGTGAGATATATCTGATGGCTTGCAGTAATAACAGCAGGGTTGCTAACCAAGACTGTAACCTCGTTTTGCTGCTGACAATCTAAAGATATTCTGCTGCTTTGTTGCCACTGTTGTTTCCTGGATACCTGTGTTAGCAGAAGTCTACAAAAGCCTTGTCTTAGGTTCTGACTGAAAAATGTCTGGTGCGAGACTCTGATTGTCACTTCCCTTGCTATAAAAAAACTCATTATGTAGAGATTGTCACTGCCTGCTGTTCTTACCCCTTCCTTTGGTTTTGATCTGCACTGCATTCCTCTCTGGCAAGGCCACAGTAGTGAGTGGCAAAGCACTCCTCCTTTAGGAGGGGCTCACACTTCAGTGGGCACTTTCTTAGCTCCATTCAGGGCTCCTGTGGATGTAGAAGCAGCTCAGGATCAACCCTCAGCTCAGGCTGAGGTTGGGTTTTGAAGGCTGACTGTGCTGCTGTGGCTCTGCCTGCACCACCAGTGTATGGTGGCTTGATACTGGAGCGTGTGGTTGTGAGTGCCTGGCGTAGTTCTGCCAGAGCTGCAGAGGTACAAGAAGTAGCTGTGTTTTTTCTCTTAGCAAATGTGTCAACCTGCAGTGCAGGTTTACTCTTAAGAAGCTTCTTCTGAACTGGAGCACGTCCTGCCTAGGAAGAAGGGCAGGGAGAGCAGGCACTGATGTTGATTGTTAGTTTGGCAGCTTTTGTTGCTGGGCATCCATGAGCTGCTCTAAGAGTTTTGCTCTCTATAGATGATCCACATCTGAGCTTGAAGGATGTCTATGGATGACAAGGTTTAATAGGTGGGATAATCTGAAATAATCCAAAATGTGAAATCTGTGTTTTGGAAACCACCATTTTCCAGTTTATTTTTTGCTTTGAAATCAGGCTAAGCTAATATCAGAAAAACTTGTGTGGGCAAACCTTTACTTGTTGCATTCTTTTAGTTGCATGTTTGCCATTCAAAAGCACTGAGCCAGCCAGCAGAGGAACAGTGCAATAATGGTGTTTCCCCTACTGCAAACAGGCAAGAGACGAAGATAAGCACTTGCAGGAAAATGCTTTTGGCCACCTGTTGATTTGACAAAGAAGCAGGTTAGCTGGGCTTCTGGGTTGGATTGTGAAAACTGTCACCACTGGCTTAACTCAGCCTCCTTTGGAGTTAGTGTGTATCAGTTGATCACTTCTTAAAATCTCGAGCAAAAGCTTAATCCTTGGCTCATTTTGTGGCATGTGATGTTTCTGTTTGCCTTTAAAGCAGAACTGGATGGAGGATTTCTTGGTATTTTTGTTTTCACAGTGCAGCACAAAGCATCCTATCAGAGGACTGAGTGAACAGTAATCTCCCACTGGATATTTACAGTTCCTTAAGATTTGAGGGAACTCTGCCAGATTCCCTCTGTGCTTTTTTTTCAATTTTATTTATTTATTTGAGTGGGTTCAGTTCCCGTATCCTTGGTTCCCTAGGAATATTCTTGTACAACTTCAGTTGCCTGGATGCTGTTCTGCCTTGTGTTCTTTTTCCATGCCAGTAGTATTAGTGTTGCCCCTAGAGTGGGCTAACACTGCTGGCATACAAAAGCAAGCAGAATTAAGGCGCCTACTGTGCTGGTCAGGCTACTCCTATGAAACCCTTTAAAACCTTTTACTGTCTGTTATGTACCTGGTACAAATTCTGAAATGTCTCTGTGGAATTTTTTGCTCATTTAATCAGGTGTGTTTAGTTCAAAGAGCTGACAAAGCAATGTAATGTGTGGAAGCAATACAAATTAGTAGAGTTTTGATAGGCTTAGGGAAATAATATTTGCCTTATCTTTAAACCAGCTGATAAGAAGATTAAACGTAATCCTTGAAGTATTCATGTGTGATATCACAGAACAGTAAATAAAAATAGAGGAATAGAGCTGGATAGATCCATAGATGTAATCTTGCTATTCAGTTCTGTGTCCAAGGGAGAAAAGCTTATGAATGACATGGAAATGAGTGAGAGGGCTGGCTGTCATATCGCAAGTTCTGTCAATTGCTAAGTAAGTAGGATTTTATTCATAGGGAAACAAACACTGGTACTTCTCTTAGCTTTTTTTCATCTCTACCTCATTCTTCCTTCTAGTACCCCCTCCCCTGCATTGCTCTTTCTTCCAGAGGCTGATATGAAATTGAGAGCTAGTGCCAGGCATGCTTCCCATTGCTTGCTTCTCAGGATCTAATTTTGACCGCTGACAAGCCAAGTTTTCAATATATGTCACACACTGGCGTGCTGCCGAAGACCTGCTAAGTGGAAGATGATATAATTTGCACTCTTTGGTGTTGTTTTAAAGTAGAAGTGTCTTGTCTGTCTGGGACATGGGAGTGATCCCTTTGCGTGTTGCAGCAGAGTAATGTCACTAATACATAGTCCATCTGATTTTCCCTTATCCTGTCTGTGCTTGACCCCAACTCAGACATACCTGAAAACAGAGTGTGTTTTTTTAATGCTGACAAATGGTATAGGGGGATCACCAATTGTCTTGTGGATTTGGTGTTTAAACAAACAAGCAAACAAACAAAAAAGACATGATGAAGATTTCTTTATGTTATAAATCTCAGTAGGCCCTATGTCACCTAACCAGTTCAGGTAATTGCCTCAGATAAGCAGGCATTCGGTCAGTAATAAGACTAAAAATGTAATTTCAACTGGGAGCCCATATCCAGCTGTAAAAGCTTAGAACTTTATAATAGTAATGTTTATCTGTGTTTACAGCTAAAATGTAACTCAAACTATTGTTTTTTTTTGTTCCTGTCTTTTTCTAGTTTAGATCTATAACACTATTATTAGTGCTAACTGTAGTTGTTATCTACTACATTACTTAATGATATATTAAAAGAACAAATACAAAATACAGAGAAGCCCCTGCTGTGTTGTAAACAATCAATTTCTGACTGTAAAAAAGCCAAATTTCCAATTAATCAAAAAATCTCGTGGCAGAGAATATTAAACAGTGTGAAGAACTAAGTAATAAAAGTGAATTCCATAGGTACATGCTTATTTAAAAATGCTCAAATGCTTATTAAATCAGATCTGCATGCTCAGCTTAAAAAGCCTACAGAAGGAAGGTTTGCCTGGTTATGAATACTGATGTTGTTAAAGGAACTTACTAAATGTTGGCAGACTGTTTCACGCTTGCCTATGAAGCAGCGGAGTTACAGGAAAATGGCTAATTGGTCATTCTGAAATAAGTAACTAGCGAATTTAAATGTACTAGTAATATACAAACCATTATTTTAGAACCTGTATAAACCCAATATAAACTTATGTTCATATTTGTGTGCGTTGCTTAGGTATCTCAAATCTAACAATTAAAGTATTTTATAAATTCCAAGTTAGCAATTATAGCTGTTTTAAAATCCTTAAAAGCTGATGTTTCAGTAAGCAAAACATTGCTGGAGGGACACTAATATTATGAATTAAAAATTCATTGAATTAATGGATCTTGCCCAAGATAAACATGTTATAATGCTGTGCGGTGTCTAATGAACCTGTATGCCTCCACTTAGCGTGCACAATTAAAAATGTTCCAGCTGTGCTTTTGTGACCTTGGATGACAATCTTCTGGGGCCTCGCTGCCTGTACAGGTATAATAAGATAAAAGCCAGACCCGTGTTCGCGGAGTCAGACTGGTGGAGGCATAGAGTTGTTTTTGTTTCCTGTGAAGTTTCTATAAGGAATGCAATGTTCCTATCTTACTGACTGCTTTGAGCTGAATACATACTTGGATATAGATATATTGTTCTTCACAGTTGGATCTGTCTCCTGAGTTGTGTTTTTGACCTTACTCTAGTGCTTCCAAGCAAAGTGGTCGCTGTTCTCCTGGCCTGTGGCTGTTATCACTAAAAAAGCCGAGCCTATTGCGATATTTCATGAAATAGGTACATTTTTAGTCAGTGGGAAGGCTGTCTTCATTATTTTGGATGGGTTGGTAATAGAAGTGAGTAAAATCCATCTGTACAGAGACAGGCATGTATGGTACTGCTGTGTCGTTTAAATGCTACTAATACAACTATGTAATCTTGTAGGTCCTCCACCAGGCCGGAGGTCGCAAGCATAGAGCCTGCAGATCAGGGTGAGCAGCAGTGTTCCCAGAAAGCTGTTGTGCAGGCACGGTCCTCACAGCCCACGCGTCTGACAAGTATCATCTTTGCTGAAGATACAAGTAAGTTCTAACTTCTGTAAGGTAATTAAAAATAATAAGAAATGGAGGTGGTGGTTGAAAAGAAAGTTTGTCCTTTAGAAAGCTGGAAGCTGCCTTTATATCTGTCAGATGTTATACCTGGTTCATTTTTAGAGTGATAGATATGCAAAAACAGATGGTTGAATAATTATCTTGCAGTCAGTAAATCACAATGACATAGGACTTCACAGTCTCTGGGTAGAAGTCATTAAGTTCTCTGGGATGTGAACTGTATCTGATAATTGTATTGTACAAAGTCTTAATATATACTCAGAGAAAATATTGGTTACCATTAGCGTAGTTGGAAATGAAAAATGTTTAAGATTCCTTCTCAGTGAGGAAGGGAACTGTGAAGGAGGGAACTGCTTCTTTTTTAGCCACAATCACCATTTGACCAAGTGTTTTTTAGCCAAGGTCATGACCTAATTTCACTTCCTTCACTGTCAGTGTCTTACATCATCAGCTTAAGTTTGAAGTGTATTTGTCTTGTTACTGATGTCATCTGGATAAATCCAGTGCTACTGATTTCATGTGATTTCTCTTCAAGTGACTGGACAGGTTCTTCGTTGTGATGCTATAGTTGATATAATTCATGGCATACAAATTGTATCCACAACAAGAGAGCTCTATCTTGAAGATTCACCTCTAGAGTTAAAAATTCAAGCTTTAGATTCAGAAGGTAAGCAATTTATTAACACTGAAACACGTCATTGACTGATATATTGAATATTAAAAAACAAGCTGAGTATTCTAAAGGGAGTTCTCTGGATAACATATTCATCAATCTTTTGATTTTGTTTAGATTTAAAACCTACATACTCAACTCTCTGAATAGGAAGGTCAAATGCTACTTGGTTTCCAACATATTTTCCTTGCCTTTTCTCCTAACTTGCCCAAGACAATTCATGCTAGTGCTAAGAGTAGTTTTAAAAATTAGTATTTAAAGTCAGTAAAGTCAGGATATCTTTGGAGTGGCTTTTCCACTTGACCTTCATTGTTCAGCCCCTATCTATTGGCTTTTATGGAAAAAAAATGAAATGGTACATTGCATTGGAACCTGAGTAAGAGAGATGGGTGACAGAATGATCTTGAATTTGCACACATTGGTAAATGCAAAAATAGATTATGAATTTTGTAGTTAAATGCTGATAGAATATTGATAGTCTTCCTCTTAGTGGTAAGAGAGAATTTTTAGGGAGAAGAAAGTTTTGTTCCAGGAGGATTCTATGGGGGTTGTTTTTGTTTTAATCTAATTGTTTGGTTTGTAGGAAACACTTTCAGCACATTGGCAGGGTTAGTCTTTGACTGGACAATAGTAAAAGACACAGAGGCTGATGGCTTCTCAGATTCCCACAATGCATTGCGGTAAGTTCATTTATGTTCTCAAATTAAAAAATAAGAAAAAGAAATAGATCTCAGGTCGTTTAAGTTTCTATGTAAATATTTCCCCACTTCTAGGTAGTTTACACAGCGGGCACCTAACATAATGCTTACGTGTTTGTTGGTGTATGTGTGTATGTATTTTTGTTGTTTAGTTTGTTTTAACTGCCCACTCAGCAGCCTGGGCAGTTTCATCTCTTTAATTAAAAAGCTGACAGTGTTAATGAGCAGTCTAGGTAGTTCTAATCTATTAACTACAGAACTAGTGCAAAAAAAAAAAATCCAGAAAGGGGCTCTCTCAACTCAAATTGCTTCAGGTGTCACTCAGCACCCAGTTCAAATGGCGAAATAGCTTTCAAAGTAACTAACCTTTAAATGAGAGTGCACCAACTGGCTGCTTGCAAGCTAGGTGCAGCCCACAGGACCTGGTGAAATAACTTAATTCCGTCTGTCAAAGCAATGAATAGAAAGCACTCACTTGATAACTAAGTCCTGGTGCTTGGTTCATTACCAATACAGGTTCAGAAAATAAATTGATTGGAATTTAGAAGTGCTTTTGCTTTTTTTTTTTTTTTTCCCAACTCATTAGCAACTTCAGTGTTTTCCAGTGTCCTGTATGGTTGGGAAATATTGTTTTGTCCATTTGAAGGAGATAGAGGTTTTTGCTCAGAAGTCAGAGAGCTCATCTGTGGCAGGAGTAGGGATAGAAATCAAGTTGTATGATTTTCTTTGCTCCTACATTTCTCACCACAGAAACACACACTTGTTTTGTTTTTGTCTTTTTACTTATGTGCTCCTTTTACAGGATTGATTTTATTATTCTAGCAGCTCAGAATAATGGAAGTAAAATGGCTTCAAATGTGAATGTCAGTTTCCATATTTATTAAACTAACTCAAATTGAGGACTGTTCAATGTTTACTTGTTATACTCCTGAGAGTTTTATCTTTCCACTGACACCAACATACTGGAAATAAGAGTCAACACTCTGCAATCCTGTTGTCTTACAATGTTGTGCTAGTATTCATTGTCTTAAATATTACAGTGAATTTTGATTTTACTTCATGTGAATGTTCTTAGCAAAAATGCCTCCTGAATACCATTGAATTTGACCAGGCTGCATACACATGAAACACAGATATTTCTCACAGATCAGTTTATAAATTCCTGCAGCGTTATTCAAAACTTCCCCAACATACAATGAGCTTGTAAGATTGAAAAGATTCAAACTTGCATAGCTGAGGGTTCAGTTACTTCAAAAAAGGGTTCCAATGAAATGTTCGTAGATGGAGGAACATACTTGAATTTGGATAACTATATCTTCCTTTGAGAAATCTGAATTTATTACATGATGTTTGGTTAAATGTGGGGAAATCAACTCCCTAAGAGTTGTTTTTTGTTGTTTTTTTTCTTTCTGTTTTTATTCATAGTCATTTATTAAATGCATCCAAGCTTCTGTATACAGGTCAAAGTTGTGCTTGAGTTTGTTAAGCTGCTGCTTTTATAAACATATGCTGTGTAGTCTTTCACGTCTGCTGTTCCGCAGTAGTGCTGAGAGTTTTTTGCAGTCTACACCTACTGTAAAAACGGAGGGATCGTTACAGAAAACGTGCAATTTTCTGATACCTTTTGAAAGCCTGCAAACAAGCTTCAAACAAACTTTTATTAGTCATGCAAATTAGCTGCAGATATGTGCAAGAATAAGTAAAATTTGGATATCAGGTCCCAGACAGACATCTTAAATTTGCAAAAAACCATGAAAATAGCTGGGATGGTGGTGTTTCTCAGTGGGTTTATAAAGATTGGTTAATTTTTATGCTCACTTTTTGCCTTTCAGTATACTCAAGTTTTTAGAATCCACTTACATTCCACCCTCTTACATATCGGAGATGGAAAAAGTTGCCAAGCAAGGAGATACAATTTTGGTGTCTGGAATGAAAACAGGGAGTTCTAAATTAAAAGTGAGAATACAGGAGAGTGTCTATAAGGTAAGAAACTTGCATGCATCATTCTATTCTTTGAATTTACTCTTACTGTTCACTGTTACAGGAGCATACTCCTATACTGTTTCCTGTAGCATCTGTTGCCATTGTGGATGTCAGTGGTGCTCCTCACTCTTCCTGCAGTCTGTGTCACAAAAGGTGTTAATTTTGTTCTCTGTGCAAAGGGTTGGAGCTTAATGCAGTTACCTTGGTGTAGCTGTTCTACCCAGGATGAGTGCTAGAAATTGTTTCTAAACTGACTCTGACAAAGTACCTGTGGCAGGGGAACACTCTTGAAATATTTCTGTGAGATTTTATTACTCCTGATCATCATTTATCTTACATAGCTGATGAGAATCATGCTTGTAATAGTACATCCAGTGCTACATTGGCTTTTTTAGGTCCTTCTGTTTCTGTAGTTGTGTGTTTGTTTTTATTAAACTAGAACTCTTTTTCAGTCTTTTTGAATTAATAAATAACTAGCATGAGAATTGCTATCTTGGATGTACATTTATTTCCTGTTGTGCTTGTGAATCACCATCATACAACTTCTTGGTTTGTATTTAGTTCTACCTTGTTAGATCTTGGTTTCCAAGAAAGGGCTTTGGAATCAAAATGTCTGCCACAGGAGTACTCAACTGCTGTATTGGCAGTTTTTCCAGCTGCTGCAGAACCATGCTAGTTCTTTCTTCCTAACGGTGTGACTGTTTTGTTTAACTCTGGTAACGGTTGTCTTTTCATAGCAGTAACACATAAAACCATCCTACGTGTAAATCTAAAAAGGAATATTTGGCATTTTGCTGTTATCAACCTTTGTATTAAACGTGGTGCTTTTACCTGCAGTCTGGTTTTGAGATTTTTGTGTTATTACATATTGTATTTAATGTTGTTGCTTAAACCAGAATTACCTAACCCCTACTAGTAAAAATTGTTCTATGAAAATATTCTGTGTAATGGTAGTCATGCAGTAGAAATAATAGAATGTTTTAAGAAACATGTTTTCGTTAATGTTCTGCCCGTGGTAAGTAATTCAGCTGAATATACTTGCCCTAAAATTAGACAGTACTAGAGACAAACTCTTTATTAATACTTTATCTTGAATGCTTGTAGCTTGATTGGTTTTCCCTTTTAAAGTTTTCTGGATTAGTTTTGAGCTGATATACAGTAAACGTAATAGAAATGACATTATTTGCATTTTGCTTGTGGTTAGTAGTTCATTTAAATCTTTCACGGCTGCCAGACTTCATGGTTTCAAACAACTGCCATAGAATTTATACAGTTGTCTGTCATATTTCTAATGTAATAAGCCAGTGAATTTGATACAGACTACGTAACGAAGTTATGAATTAAAATATGTTTTATGGAGGTGTCTTTTTATACAGTAGGAAAGGTAAATTTCAATGTCTGAATAGTAGCTGTGCTGCTGTGTGTCTGTCCCAAGTATTTCTGTATTCTCCAGAAAATTAAACCAAAATGATGTCCAACACAGACTTGTTTTTCTTCAACCTTGCATAATATTACCGAACCATGCATAGATGGGAATTGTTTCCTTGTTTTAGTTGCTGGGGAGACTGGTGGTAAAAAGGGAATACAGTAAAATAAATTGTTTCTGAAATGTGTCCAGAAAACTATCATTTCACTTTTCTTTTTAAACCATTTCCAGATTATTCTTTCTCTGTTTCCATTTCTCTCTTTGAAAATGAGTAGAGATAGCGAACATTTGAAGTACAAGACATGGTGCATTAATATTTATAGATACTTCTGAGACCCATAGCTTCTAAGTGGAGTATTGTTCTATGTTATCAGCCAGCTCCTGATACTAAACCAGAAGTTAGGGGGAAAAAAAATGACTAACATTTGTGCTTAGAACTGTGGCAGTAGATGAACACAGCTAACCCACTAATACTAAAGCAGCTTCATACAAGCATGTAGGATGGGTTTTCACAGTAGTGTCAATGCAGATTCTGGGAAGCTATCAGAGTAAATTCATGTATCAGCACTGCTGGCTTCTGCCAAGCGGGTAGAGGTCAGACATCACTCTGCATGTACCCATGTGGGGCTCAAGGATGATCTCTGGTGCATGTGAGGAATGGGAAGGCATTCCTGTCAGGCATCTTCCTGACACAACGCAATGGGGCTTCCAGTTTAAGTGGTACTGATTTTCATCACTAAGATAATTGAATAGTCAAAGTCAGCTCTTCTTTTAGTGCTTTGACAATTCTTTCCTTTTTTTGAAAAAGATAAAAATTATTCCTCCCCTTCTGTCCTTCTGTCCCCCTCCTTGATACCTTTCTCTTGTCATCTACATGTTTCGTTATTCATTCTTTTATTTTTAAGGGCTTGCATAGATTTGAGTAAGTTTTCTTGGCTATTTTTCATTAACTTATTTTTGCAGTTGACGCACACAGTGGATTGATGTACAGTTCATTGGCTTCTGCATTTCCCTGTCTTTGCAAATCTTAAGATGATGACAATGAAGAACTAATTAAAGCAATGCTTTGAATTTATAGGTTTTAAGTTATTTCAGTATGGTATGTTTCAAATGGGTGAACTGATTTTTATTTTTTTCCTCAATCACTAGCATGTACCTCCAGCAGAAGTCAGATTACTTATTCTGGAAAATATCCTTTTAAATCCAGCGTATGATGTGTATCTTCTAGTAGGAACATCAATAAAGTACAGAGTTGAGAAAATAAGACAAGGGAAGATTACAGGTTTGCTCTGTTCCTTTTTTCTTTTTTCATTCTTTTTCATTAGGTATGAATTTTTCACTGGCAAGAAATTTTTAAGTGGGTTTAGCTAGCTTTGTTAATATTTAATGTTTTCGTAAACCACAGTGATAACAGCCATTTAGAATTTCTCTTACAAAAATTGTGCCTCTAAAGGGTGCACTCTCACAGATTTGTTGAGGACAAAGGTGAAAGCAACTTAAGAGTTGGTGCTGTAATTCTTGTTCCACATTGACTAAAAAACTGTGTCTGACTTTCTTAGTTAAACTGAGTTTAGATTGGTACCTTTGCTAACAGGGATTGTTCTCTTGACAAATGAATTTGCTGCCCTCCAACAAGAGTTGGGCAGCTGGCTTACCTATGCTTACAGGTGTGAAAGTTAGTAATTGCATCCATCCATTGTTACAAGGAACATCCACTGTTAACTTTGCTGTTAACAACTTATTTTAAACAAAGAAAACTGCAACAACTAGACGTGAAATATTTTACTAGGCCTGTCATCAGCTTGGAGCACAGAATGAAGCAGCAGAAATTAACCGTAATGTGTAACAAGAAATGTCACCGCTTTCGAAGCTGGGGATGAATTAGATGTTAAGTCTGAACGGTGGAGTGGTACTAGTTGGAAATTACACTTCAAAGAAATGCAGATGAGGCAGGCAGCTCATTTTTTGTGTGTGCATGTGTTGATCACAGAAGTACTATTTTACAAGTCATTAAAATACTAATGTAATGCATGCTCTAGACATCAATAAAAAATTAATCAGTGATAATTAGCGGCATCCAAATGCTTTTATTGTTTCATATGTTGTCTTGTTTTATGAACAGAATTAATAATGCCGTCTGATCAGTATGAGCTGCAGCTTCAGAACAACGTGCTTGGCCCTGAGGGAGACCCATCCTGGCCGGTTGCCAGGTTGGACCAGGAAACGTCCATTGTAACTGCCATGCAGCAGGGACAAACTAATCTCATACTTGGGCACAAGAGTATCCTTTCAAGGTGATGCTTTTCCATCCAGATCCTCGTGACTGGAGACAGGCAATGTGCTGTTTGTAGCACACAAGGATAAAATAACGTGTACCAGTAGCTGTGAACATCAGAAGCATGTGGTGAGGACACAGAGAGCATTACTGCTGTGAATTCCATCTTAAAAGAGCTGCCTAATGCTTACAAATTTCCTAAGAATTAGGCTGGAAAAAGATCAGTTGAATCATGTCTGTTCTCAGTCAACATGGGAACGTGGTGGGACTTCATTTAATTTTTCTGTTTAGAACACTAGATTGTCTGTACAATTTCTACAATGCTCACTGTCTTCTGGATGGCTGGGGTGGTGTTTGTTGTCAGTGTAGAAGTAGCTTTAAACCTCTCGAGATATAAGGAGCCACAGGAAGGTGCTGATCTTGACTTGACTGTGTCAAAGCTTTTGTGTTCCTTTACTGAGACTTCAGGTATTCGCATGCAAGGTGTTTCCAGGCTACCAAACAGCACTATCTATGTTGTAAATCCTGGTTATTTAGGTTAGTACTGGCATAATTTTCCTGATTGCTTGATGTAATTTCCTTTTGTTCTTCTGTTGGTGTTTTCCTCTGTATATACACCCCTTTGTTTCTTGTGTGACTTCATCCTGGAAAAGTCTTTTTATTTGTAAAATAAGCTCCATGTGAAAAGGATTTAGTAGTAATTATTTTTCTTTCATCTCTTTAATAATTAGATTAAAACAATTAGAGGACATCTTAAAATGTGGGTGCTAGAATGTGTTTGTATTTGTTGCATAAAGAGGATGTTGGACTGTGCTGTTCAGTATTTCCTGTTTTGTAGGATTTGCAGTTCATCCAGGTGACAGATGGGTCCTGGAAACAGGCAGATTTTATGAAATTACGATTGAAGTATATGATAAATCAAGCAATAAGGTGTATTTATCTGATGTAAGTGAGATGTTGATATACTTCTGAGTGTCTGTCTCCTAAATCCTGTCATCCTGTCTTTAAAAATTATTGAAGCATCTTATTTACATGGAGCTGTGACTTTCAAAGCTTGTTTCTTGCATTTTCCTTTCCTTTTTTTTTTTTTTTTTTAATTGAAATGTATGGAGTGATTCATGTGAAAGTGACCATTAGAGTATAAGTACTATAGAAAAACTGGGAGAAAGGTGCTTCAAATGTGTAGCATAGACTGTGCACTGGAAATTAAGTTTGTGGAGTGCAATACTCATGATATACTTAATTACAGCTGAAAATAATTTCCTCCCTTGTAGAGGCCACCTTTCCTATTCTTAATGGAGAAGGTGTAAGGTAGGCTAATAATACTCTTGTGGAACTTGCAGTTTCCTTACAGTTGATTATGGGAAAAGCTGATGACCAGCTAGCTTTCATTGTTTAGGTACTCAAGTAGATAAATTGTGGTTATTAGGTACCGAATAGATGGCACTCCTTAGAAATTAAAACAAAAATATTGAAGTAGTTCATTTGCAGGCAAAATAGTTTAATTAAATCATAGTTGTTCAGAATATTGGCTTTCTGCAATTGTTAATTTATACTTAGTTGCTTCTTTAGATGAACATCTAATTTTCAGCCAAATCTCAGAGGAAGTCTGTAATTGTGGTATTCACATGTTCTTCCCATTTTGTATTTAAAAATGACAATATTAAGAAATTGTTTCAATATGAATTTTTTAGTGCTGAATAATGCTACTTCTGTGTAAGCTTACATTTTGTCATTATCATAAATAATTATTTTCTGTGGTGTTAGTACTGTGTCTGAAAGGTGTGGTCTTGTTGAAGGACTGAAACTTTCCTATGGAAAATTTTTTAGTTTCAGATAAGCTTCTTCAAACTATGTTACTAAGTGATTTTTTCATTGATTTGTTGCTACGTTTATGGCTCTCTGCACAACATTAATGCTAATTACATATGGCAATATTTATTTAATATTACAATTTCAGAATATCAGAATTAATGCAAAGTTGTCTGAAGAATATTTCGAGGTCCTGAAGTCATCTCTGAATGGATCATATCATTATGTGAAAGCAATAAAGAAGGGTCAGACTGTTATTGATGCTGCATTTACATCAGTAGTAGATCAGGTATGTCTCTACAAAACACTGTACTGCTGTTTTCAGTAGGCTTAATAATTTCCTTACACAATAGAGACTTAGTTGCTGGCAGACCTTGTAGAAGGAACAGTTAGAATTTTATGGGTCTAACCCTTTGTTATTTAAATAGATTAAGCTTCAAATTCTAAAATCTCTACTTCAGGAAAACTATAAATTAAGTCAACAGAGGATTTGCTTAAATAAAGACTGGGATTTTGCTACTGAATGTGTGGCGAAGTCTTGTTAAACTAGCAATGGACAGCACTGATGTGTTTTTTCATGGCAGATATGTTATGTGGGCACGTATCGTATCCTTGAATAGGTGCAAAGGTCTTCTCACATTCTCTGAGTGAATTTTACAATTTATTGTGGTAGGATCATCCATGTTGTACCCTGGTCTCGTCCTGCATTCAGTTACATTTGGAAAGCTTTCTGTCGTTTAGTAAGCGATGTTAAACACTGGAATAAAAATCTGCCAAACATATCAGCCTAAAAGTTTATTCAAACTAATATTCATTAACCTTCTGCTATTTGGGCAGGCTGCTAAACATATGGCTAACTTAAGACATGTGGTATGGAAGTGATTTGCTTTTGCTTGATACTTGGAAAGACTGAACACTTCAGCCTATTTGCTCTGAAATATTCTTAGTTATTCCTTGAGTGGATTTTGGATGGTCCTTGTGTACGATGTGCCATGCTCATTTACTGTGTCAGGGAAGTCTGGTAAGAACTTCTAAAATGTTCCTTCAGGACTTCAGCAAGAAACAGTATGTTGTGCAAAGAAAGATATAGGGTCACAATTATAGCAAAGTTATGAAGTTACAAGGGGCAGTATTTCAGCATGGGCTGAGATTCCAGGTGGGCTGGTCTTTCAAGCTGATAATCTTCTTCACTCTATGCAGAGTGGAATGAGCAAGGAGTAAATGGAATTGTGGAGTTACTAATCAGTTTGCTGTATGATGGCACAAAATAGTAGGAGTAGTGAAAGAGTGTATTTCTTATCACAGTTTACCTTTAAGTGAGCGTGGACACCTGAATCTTCATGGTGTTACTGCTTTTTTACTAAAATAGCACACATCACTGGAGTGAACTGGCTTGACTGTTCTCCAGAACTTCTCATGAAGTAATAATTGCTTTCCTTCCTATCTGAGATGTTTGAAGTAACTTGACTAAAGGTTATTCATAGGGTGTGCTACAATGTCATTAGTGATTCTGTGCTGTTCCTTTTTTTTTTTTTAGGATGGAGGTGTTCATACATTACCAGTTCCAGTGCGAAACCAGCAAGATGTTGAAATTTATGTTCCAATAGTTCTTTCACCCAGCATTTTGACATTTCCTTGGCAGCCAGAAGCAGGAGTCTACAGGTATACCATACAGGTATGCCAAAGAATATCAAAATGCAGAAAGCATTGCTGAAACAGATGCAGTGAGGCCTGTAACCACTTTAACTACTTATTTAGAATTGACTTTGTATCCCTATATCTAGCACGTAGATATCCAAAGTTTCATTTGGTGGAATTCTGTTGGATGCTATATGCAGGAATTAATGTGTATTATAATCAGTAAACATGCATCCTTTTACCTCTTTCTTTTGCCCACTTCCTGTTTTCCCTCATGCGTGCACAACAGAGTAGTTTGGAATTACAGAAGGCATCCTATGTGCAAAGCTCTGTCATAATACTTAGAGATGGTCGTTTGCTGTGTAGAGGGATGGAAGTATGGAATATAAATAAACCACAGAAGACTAGTATAATGAATGAGTAACAGCCTGCCAACCTTTACTGTCAGTATCCTTCACTCTCAGTGTGTCTTATACTTCTAATAAAAAGTGACTGGGAAGAAAGGATAGCTTCTTTTACAGTATCCCCTTCTAATGGGACCTTTTTTCTTACGTTTTTCTTATTGGTGTCTTTGCTCTCATGTTGCCAATCCATCCATAGGCTTTGTAAAGCAAATGGATTGTCTTCTAGTACCTAGTGCAGCATCCCCATGATCCCACACATGGGTGTTTCATGCGCAGTTCCTTCCTTTGGTTCAGCATGAAGTACTGAGTTTCAAGTCTGTCTTCAAGTAAAGAGTATATAAAAACAGGCAGTAAGGGCAGGTGTTGTTTAAAGTAATAAATTCATCTCGTAAAGTTAAAATTGCTTTCCCTAGTGTAAATCTGAAGTTACTGCAATTTAGTTTAATGTTCTTCTCATGTACATTTTTGTTTTGTGGGTTCAGTTGTGCTTCATTCATGCTGTACCCAACCACGCCAGTAGAGTGTGGTAAACATTCTTAGTACAAATACATGTTTTCAGTACTTCATAATTTCTTCTAGAGTTAAGCTGGTGGAAACTAAATATGCTTTTTGTTTTCTGTCTCCTTTACAATACTATATCTATTTACACTCACTTTATCTATGTATGATAAAATACCTCCCTAGAGAGCACTAGTTCATGTTGTTCAAATGAGCTACATCAATAGTCTTACTTTCCTGTAATATTTTGTATTTTAATAGATCTTTCTTTTCCCTCTCAACATCTAAATTAGTTTGTATTTACTGAAACTGAGAACTTTCTCAATCTTTGTATTCAACTGCACTCATGGTTGTTTACAGTAGTGCACAGCTTGACTGTTGTTGCAGCTTGTAGATTAGCTTTTCCTTTCTACTCAATAGTTTCTGAGCCAAGCTGATTTAAATTGGTGGACAGACTTGCTGAAAGGTGAAAGGGATTTTTGGATCAAATAAAATTGCACAACTCCTTCCAGATGATATCAGAGTAACTTTCAGCCGTCTGTTTTCATTGGTTGTTTTGTTCATATCCGTGCTACTAAAATATTCATACTGCTTATTTATAAATTAAATGCTGTGAAGTATTTCCTGACATGCACAGGCGAAGTAAATTGCCATCTTGTGAAATTCAATTTCTGGATTTCAAGGTGTAGGTTATTTTTCCTAGTGAACTTACTGTTCTTTCTGGTAAAAGTTGTGAAGTTCAGCTGTGGGCAACAATTAGGCTAAAATGGAGGATGGCTTGATCTCTGTTAGTGCAAACTGCTAGGAAGAAAATGTAGTAACAGATCTGATTTGTGTGGCAAAGAATTAAGAACAGAGTAAGAATGCACAGTTCCTAATAATTCTGTATCTTTTTTTTTTGCTCGTTTCTCTGTTCTAATTGAAAATGTCTTTACAAAATGTTCTGAACCTTAACTAAACATTTCTTGCCACATTCAGTGCATCTTACCTGTTTTCTCTGTTCATCTTTGGTGCTCTTTCTGTAATCAGGTTAGGTGTGCGCTCTTGGAAAGAAAAAATGTTTTTTTTCTTTTCCCCCTCCCCACTTGGACACTCTTTGCCAGACTGCTCAAAATTTGATGTAGTTTCCACACCTTACTTCTAAGCTAGATTTTATCTTTTTGTCGATGTTTGAATTTGTTTATTTATGAAATGGGTTAGAGCAAAGGAAACTAAAGGAATGAAAAAAATTGTATCAACAAAAGATTGTTACAGTATACAGTATTCACCCTAATTTTCATTCTGATGGAACTGTGTAATTTATTTTGGAGTGTGACAATCCCTGAAAGTTGTTAAGAGCAGTAGATATGTACAGAAACTTCCTGTGCTTTCCATGAGCACTGTGAGGATCATCACGTTAGTTGCGTGGCTGCAGGTAGATGTGTTTCTTTCTGCATAAAACAAAGAAGTAATGTCAAGAAGATATGTAGATTTTTTTTCTCATTATCCCATTCACTCCCTGCTTACCCCTCTTCTTTTCCCTTTAGATTACTTAACAATTCCTACTGGCAGAAGGTAATCAGTATGAAGTTTCAGGATCTCAAGAGTTGCTAACCTGATCTGTGTTGGCACTTCGTCTGTCAGCAACAGGAAAATAGTGGAGTTTTCAGGACAGTAATCCCATGTTCAGGCCTCTGATGTGGCAGCTTGTGAAATGATGTGCTGAGTCCAAGCATTGTCAATTACTGAGGGCTGTCAGCATCAGATTTCTGCAGCTGAGGGATATATTTGGCTTAGCAGCACTGGTGAGCACATAGAATATGTGCTCAAAGAAATCAGAAATAAACTTAATAGGAGTGGTAATCTTTTCATCTTGTACTTGATCCTGCTTATTTGAAATTTTTGATGTGTTATTTTACTTATTTCTTCTAGCTTCACATGCAACATAGTCAAAGCCTTGACAGACAGATTTTCTCTTTGTTTTCTAGGCTCATGGTGGAAGTGGAAATTTTAGCTGGTCCTGTTCTAACCAGGCAGTTGCAACAGTGACTGTCAAAGGAGTAATGACAACTGGAAGTGATATTGGCATCAGTATTATTCAGGCACTTGATGTTCAGAATCCATTGCATTATGGTGAAATGAAGGTAAAACTTTATTTTCCCTCGTTGCTCTTGAATACAGCTTTTGGAAAGCAATCTTAGCAGACAAGTTGAACAAAAAATGCATTTTGCAGGAAGAGACGTAGACCTTATTGGAGTCCATTGGGGTAAGAGGTCCTTTAATGGAAAATGTTGATTGGTATCATCGAGGTGTGCAAGGAAATTCCTGCCTGGACTACTATACAACACCACGTAATGAATATGGATAACAAAACTGACCAAGAAAAAATAATCTTGTAGAAGCATAGGAGAGAATAAAAATGAAAAATGTCCATTCTGGGATGGATTTTGCTGTCTCTGGGTATATCACACCCTATTCTTAGTATTTTGTCATGGTGATAAGTGTGTCACGTAAAGAAAATACAGCAGGGGTATATGTCGTCTATCCACGGGAGAGTGTATGCAAAAACAGGTGAGGAAGCTGCTCTTGCTACCTGTTACTGTAAATCTACAACTTTAAATGCATTTTTTTCTCTAAGATGTTACTGAGACACATAACATTTGGGAAATATTTCAGTGTGTCCTTTGGATACAAATCATTTTCATTAATGAGTCTGTGTCAGTGCTTACTCCATCAAGTTGTTAAGAGCTGTCAGAAACTTAAAATGGCAACATAAAAGTTGAAATTACTACTGTGTTTGGTAATTACTACTGTGAAGGAGTACTGTGCTACCTGCATATGTTCAGGCATTTTAATCTGTGCTTTAAATGTATACCTTTTGCAAAGAGCTAAGCATTGGAATGGAAGTCAGTCTGAAAAGGGGAGCTTAGCTCCTGACCTCTGTAAAACCAAGAGTTAGTGTTCTGAGCATGTGAGACTTATTGGGGATCCAGAGCCACTTTGTCTTAACGATGTGGTTGTGATTGAAATAGGTTTGTTTATGCCAAGTGGACACTATTGAGGCCAGCAAACAACCTCCATCTGGCTTTATGAAGGTGACTGTTTGTGAGGCAGCACAGCAGTTCATTTAGGAAGCACATCTTGCTAGCACTGATGCAGTGCACCTTCCTTCTAGGATATGTGCATCACTTAGGAACGGGGGGGAACTGACTGATTGCATTAAATATTAGCTATACTAAATACTTCATAATTTTGAAGTGTTGCTATGTGCAGTACTGCTGTAATTGTTATGTTGTGCTTCTGTTTTACCAGAGTTTCTTTCTGACAGAAGTGTTAACAAATGTTTTTGGTCAAGACTGCCAAGTTTGTTCCAAAAGGAAAAGAGTGCTATTTAGGGCAGGTACTTTCTTTTTTTAGTATGCATGTTTAGGAAATATATTTCTAACCAAGTTTTACTTGGAACTGCTGCAGCTACCAGTGCTGATTCTGTTGTTGCTGTGTGTTTGTTTTCTTCCTGTTATAGGGACAAATTTGCACTTTTTTCTGTGCTTGAATTAATTATGTCAATTCTAAAAGATGAATTCCAGATAGGTATTGAACTTTGTGCTTAAAATAATGACTCTTGTCTTTAAAGCTTATTTTACAAGCTCGCTCCCTGCACAACCCAGGTTTCAACAGTGCTGTTTGTTAGCATTGTGACAGTTGTCAGCAAGAAATGCAGGAATTAGGGTTTTCAGTTTCAACTTCTTATCCTCGAGCATAAGTCAAAGTCTGAAAGATGGAAACAAATTCTTCTGTCTGTGTGAGCTTTCAAAGCAGTGTATTGCATAACCCAAAGAGGTTATTTTTGAATGCCTTTGTCCTTGTGCTAGGAATTACATTCTTCATAGAATAACTGAAGAATTCTATTTACTAACTTCAGTGAGCAAATTTTAGTAATATTTAGCTGTGTTCCTCAGAGGTTACAATTTTAACTGTACCATATGGTTGGTTTTTTATCTTTCAAGCTGAGTGCAGTTGGTTAGGGGGAAACACTTTGATCATAGTGATTGCTATGGAATGTGCAGTCAATCAAAGATATATTCTTTTACATTAATGGGAAAAGTAGCAAATTAGAATAACAAGTAATGTAGTTAAGACTGGTTCATCAGCATCAGATAGGAGCACAAGGATGAATTTCTGCCAGTCTTATTTTAGGAAGTAATCCTTTTGATTTCAAAAGTATCTTTGACATAAGGATTACTTGCAGAAGCAGAAGGTTGTGAGATTAAGCATTAGAAATCTGGTTACTTATTTTAGAATCCTGACCTTAGTAGGAGGAACTTTAAGCCCTGGAGGCCTTCAGAAATGTTTCACCAACAGAAATGCATACAAATGAAAAAGCAAATGTTCTTTTGGAAGAATGGGTTTTTAGTTCCCTTAACTAGTTCAGATGTGCTGCTGGGAGAGATGCAGGCTGAGGAGCCTTGCTGACTGTGAGTCTAGCATCTACTGTGGCTGGATGCTAAACCTGACCCAGCTGGTGATAGTACCTCTGGCAGATAACACACACCTTAAACATCACTTTGCACTTAATACATGAGGAGCAAGAGTATTACAAGTAATGGTAGAGGGATCGCCAAAATAGTATGATCTTGAAATCTTAAGGGATAAGATCACTAAAATAGCAACAAACTTTTCATGGCTTTTTCCAGTACCTTTCTATGTCAGGTAAACACCGAAGCAAGTTAGAAACTGGGAGAAATTGCTTTCACCCACCAAAGGGAATTCAGTAGCTGGGAGATATCTACAGGAGTTAAAATAAGGAGAGTATGTTGAAATCTTCTGCTTCACCTGGTGTGTTTTTTGTGGATTTTGTGCATTTCTGTCATACATTTCTTTCCTGTTCAGGTGTACGTAACTGAACCTAGTGGGATGGAGTTCATACCGTGTCAAGTTGAAGCACGTGTTGGCCAAATGTTGGAGCTGCCTCTGAGGATTAATGGCGTAACCAATGTTGAAACAGGCGAGACGGTCCCACTGAGTGACTGTTCACACTTCGATCTAGTTGTGGAAGTAGAAAATCGTGGGGTGTTCCGACCCCTTCAAGGTGATTTAACCCATTCTCTGTTTGAAAGTTAAATGCAGGTATCTCTGTATCTTCTTTAAATCAGTGTTTCAGCTGCTGTGTGGTCCTAGATACATGCTTCACCTAGGAAGTGTGGATCAGAGTAGATGCATAGTTTTGTTTTGAATTTTTTTATTTTTTTATTTTATTTATTTATTTATTTATTAAGCAGAACTTTGCTTTGATATTTTTAACGTTTTGGGAGACTGAAAGCATTTTGACAGCTGATTTATTGGAGAGTTTGCTGTACTTATGCAGAATTTTTAATACGCTTCTGTAACAGAGCTGATAGTGTTTGAGATACGTTAGAGGATTTGCCGTGACACTAAAATAAAAATTGTTTTGCACTGTTTATTCAAAGTGCTTTCTGTTCTATAAAGACATTGTTGTTTGCTCTCAAGCAGCTAAGTTGATCAGCTGATAAATTTTGCCAAAGCTCAATTTGTTAAGCTCATTACTTCAAAAAGAAGTGTAGTAAGAGCTTAAAATATGCTTGTTATTTTCAGAATGCTATTACTATATTTGGGCTAAGTGGACATTGAGCAATGTAGTTGTTCCTGCATCTGCTGAATTCAGCATGTTATTCAGATGTACCATTAGATTTTTTCCAAGTATCTCTTGTATAGGAGCTCTTTCCTGTGCCACCAAGCCAGTAAAACCAGTCTGTGTTGTACCATCTGTTTGTCTGAGAGGCAGCTATTTCAAATATCAGTGCATAATGTGCTGTTGTACTGCACACTGTTTTTTGTTTTTCAGAAAAGGGGAAAAAAGACCCCCGAACTCAAAAATGTTCCCTGAGTAAGCATGAAAATAACATAACCTCAGCTAGAGTAAACTTGAACTGTAGGCATCATGTTTTGTGCAGGAAAGCTTGTAAAGCTTGTTTGTGCTAAACGTGAGCCAGATTCGTCTTAAAACAGCAAACAAAATTCCTCAGTTAGAAAAAGTCACATTAGTTTACACCAGAGAAAGGACTCATGACCTGCTTTGGACAGCAGGAAAATAAACAAGTTTGCAATACTTCAATAAGTATTGGGTTTCAGATGAAAGGGAGTAATGAGTGGTTTTTCTTATTCAGATGGAGAGCACATCTCTAGTTCACTCCTGGTAGAAATGTTTTTGCTGAGAAAAACCATGTAGAGCTAACATTAAATTGCCTACGCATTTATCTCCAAATGTATGTTTGTGTTTTTGATTTATTTGATAGGAAGACTTAAGCCAACTGCTGATTTCTGTAGTGGAGTCAGAGTGAAAGCTGAAACTCAGGGATACACAACACTTGTTGTTAGTTACACCCATGCTCACGTCCGCCTCAGTGCTAGCATCACCATTGCTGCTTACCTACCATTAAAAGTAAGTCTGATTTATTTGTTTTCTAAATCAATCCATACATTAAAGTACCTTTAAGTGATGAACTGTAAGTTGATATTATGTAAGTAGTACATTAAAAAAAAAAATAGAAGTGGTGAATGGTTGATTAACAGGAAAAAAATCTTATGGTTTGTTTTGGATCAGCATGTTCTAATCTGCTGTCTATGGAGTCTGTATATATTCATATGTATGCTGGTGAGGACTAGCAAGGCCTTTGGGGCATTATAGCATGATTTCTTACATATAACATTAAGTCATAGAATTATTCTAGATTACTAGAATAATTTAACCAAAATATATTGACATGGAGAGTAGATTAAGTGCAGTCTAAAAAAAAAAAATCTGTACTTAGGCATTATGTGCTTAAAAGTAAACGTAATTTTTAAATCTGGGCTTAGATAAGCTTCATACAGCGAAGCTTTTTTTTTCTTTAAAGAAAAGAACAACAATTTTCACATCCTTTTTCCTCTTTTCTGTAGAATGAAATATTTATGGTGCCCAGAAATAGAGGACACATGCATTTTTCTGTCAGATATCTATCATAAAAGAATTTATAGCATAAAAAGTAAGGGAAAAATAAGCAGGAGTCAGAGGGCAAGCAGACACTCAAGACTGTATCTTAGTTTTCCATTGGGCTTTTACCTTTGCATTGCAAATACAGCCAGGGAGTAACTCTGAGAAAGGAGGAACATTTTATGTCAGCTCTTCCTATGCCACTTCTCTCTTTTTAAAGGCAGCTATGGGAAGAACTGAGCCATTTATTGTTAGCTGTTATTTATTTATTTCTAAAATCTTAGATAAAGTGAGGGTATGGAACACAAACTAGAAATGGTTACTGTGTATTAACACGTGAAGTTAATTTCTGTAATGATAAACAGCACCTGAGTGTCCAAGTGATAAACATTAATCTGAAATTTACTGTAGAGGTTTGAAGTAGAAAAATAATTACGTGCACAGAACTGTGCTAGAGTGAGCACTGTCAGCTGAGAGGATTTTTTGGAAGAGTACAAGTTGACACTGTATTTAAAAAAAAAAATTGAATGTATTATCTTTGTGCTCAGAGAAGTATATTCAGGGTCTTACTCTTGTGGTTGCTGTTCATGAAAGAGATGAGATTAGAATGTAGATAACTTCTCTGCTTCCTTCAACTTCACTGAATAGAATCAAGTAGGTGATAATTGCTTTAGTACAACCTGGTTCTTAAATAATCAAGTTTATAAACCATTCCATGAAAAAATCATAGCTGACACAAAATGATAAATAAGCATTGCACTTTGACTATAAAGGGAGTTTCTTTTGCAAAGAGCAATTGAAATGTTCAAAAGTAAAGTCATTAATCTCTAATTGTCATTCATTCCAGACTATTGATCCTCCATCTGTTGCTTTAGTGACTTTGGGTTCCTCTAAAGATGTCTTATTTGAGGGAGGACCAAGACCATGGGTACAAGAACCTTCGAAGTTCTTCAGGAACATCACGGCTGAAGACACAGAAAGTATTGGTCTTTCCTTATTTGGACCTCCTACATCTCGAAATAACATCCAGCATTGGGTTAGAGCATCCTGCAAAAGCCTGGGAGAGCAAGTAAGTACCAGAAGGTGTCTGTATCATCCTCCATCAGACATCAGCTAAAGCAGCTGAGAACAGGCTTTGAACAGGCCTGAACCTAGTAGTTGTCTTCTCTCCTTTCATGTATGTCTTCATAATTTTGTAGGTTATTGCTTTAAAGGTTGGAAACAACCCCACTATGACGAACCCTTTTCCAGCAGTCGAGTCTGCTGTTGTGAAATTTATCTGTGCTGTCCCTTCACGACTTGCTTTGACTCCTGTTTATGGAAGTCCTCAGCTTGATCTCTCCTGTCCTTTGCTGCAACAGAACAAGCAAGTGGTAAGTCTGAGTAACAGAAAAAGAATGTATTCTTGTAACTTAAATCAGTGGTTGGACTTCCACATTCGAAACAAAACGGTTGACTTGGAATTGTCAGGGTAAAAGTAATTGCATTTGTATTGCTGTCTACCTTTGTGAAGAACAGTCTGAATGTGAGGTTCCTGCAGTGGTCGTTTGAATGTATGTATGAGGAGTTTGTATCAGAAAATAGGAATATATGCAAAAACATATGGGTAATGGCTTCTCACAGAGGAATCACTGTGAGAAGCCTTTCTGAGCTGTCTGAAAATGTGGGCTAAGCAGAAGGGAATGAGAGAAGGAAAACAGGTCCAACTTTTATATCAGCAACAAAAAAAGGAGTGGGGGTATATATGTTTCCAGCAGATGTTTATAAGCTTTTTTCCTTACATCGTTTCATTCTAATCTGATTATTCCATTGAGTATGTAGAGGCAGGTTTTATGATGCATATATTATTACAAGTATATGTTTTTGTGCCTCTTATAAGCAGAGGGGCAAACACTGATACGAAAATATCTATATAGCATGTGCAGTGTGTGTTGTTTAATGGCATCAGGAGTATTATTTAACTTTGAAAATATGGGTTGCAGTGCATGGACAACCTGTGTAGGTTATCAGACATGAAACTTTTTTTCTCCTGTATTCAAATGAATTCTGTCCTATCTTCTCTGCCATGCAGACTGTTTCATCATATTCATATTGCTAAGCATACGTGCAAGTCATCCGAGTTTGATAAAGAAGCAGTGAATATAGAGTTGATGAATCATTTTTTGCTATTCTATGAAGTAGAAATGTTTAGTTGTTTTTGTAGCTCTCAGTGTCAGGAGTTGGACTACTTCAGTGCACTGCCATTGCTAACAATTTCAGAAGATAAACATTAGAATTTAGTTCAGTATTTTAGTATTAGTATTCAGTAT
Source organism: Cyrtonyx montezumae (assembly GCF_038088225.1). Taxonomy (NCBI): domain Eukaryota; kingdom Metazoa; phylum Chordata; class Aves; order Galliformes; family Odontophoridae; genus Cyrtonyx; species Cyrtonyx montezumae. The sequence continues at coordinate 7,767,851 of NW_027072067.1, forward strand.
TTCAGTATTAGTCTTCTGACTAATGGCAACATTTTTCATTCTTTTGAATTCCAAAGGCAATATACTTGAGGTGTGCATTTTATTTTTATTTTGGAGGAATTACCGATTAAAAAGAAAAAAAAACCCACACACGCCCAAAAAAAAGCACCTTTGGAGTTGAAGTACAGCTTAGTGATTTAGCACTGATGGTTCATTTTAGTGAACATGACTCATGTACTGAGTGATACAATAAATGCAATGGAACTCACAGTGTAGTTGTTTATTTCTTTTAGTGATTAAAATCCTTTTGCAAATTTTCAGATCAAAATGTTTATTCTTTTTCAGGTTCCTGTTTCGAATTATCGTAATCCAGTATTGGATTTGGCTGCATATGACCAACATGGCAGTAAATTCGATAACTTCAGTTCCCTTAGTGTTATTTGGGAATCAACAAAATCGTCTTTAGCTAACGTTGAGCCTGATACACCAATGGAACTAACTCTGAAGGATGATGGAAGTGGTCAAAAGAAAATGCATGGTACAAATTAATTAAAAGGAGTGTTTTATTATTTGAAGCAGGCTAGGATTAAATCTATATGGTATTGTTAATATTGATTAAAGAAATTGTTGAAATATTATTTCAGATTACATGATGTTCTAACGTGCATTTTTAAGTGTGTGTTAATTAACAAAAACCAGTGAACAAATCCAAGCCTCTTTAGGGAGGAAAATCCTTGTCTTTTAGAATGACAGTGAAGGAGATTAACAGTTTATACTTTGTGTATTTCTTCCCTCGTAATTAGGTTTATTTCACTTTTTGTTTGGTTCCAGGCTTACAATTGGTTGCAGTTCATCACAAGTCTGGAACTACTGCTATCTCTGCAACTGCAGCAGGATACCAACAGTCTCATCTCAAGGCAGCTAAAGTGAAAACTCCGGTACTCAACATTTTGGGTTTTTATTGGGTTTTTATCACTGTTTCCCCATGATGCTTAATGTATTGTTTGTGTGTTTACTCCCTTGGTGTGTAGTCATCTAAAAATAGGACAGCTCCATTAATGGTTATGAAGAGAAATTTGTAACACAAGGTTTTTTAAAGTTCATGTTTTTTCTTGATTTTTGTTTTGGTTTGTTTGGTTTTTTTACTTTCCATTATGTTCTTTTATCAATATAAAATAACTCCAATTCTTTTTTCTTTGGGATATTTGGGCAAGTTTACAGACTATTGTTTCATTTAGTTTAGTTTTATTTTGGTTCAGTCTTCAGCGAACTGGTGGAGCTCTGCTGCTTGTACTGTAACTTGCTGACAGTTATTATAGGGATAGTACTTTACCACCTAAGATACTTGATCCAGGTATCTTTTCTCTTAAGGAAATTGAGTTATAGTAAGGTTACCTAGTGTTCTTCAATCATTTTGTAAGTTTCCATACTCTGCTTTTTTTAAAGAAGCATTCAGTATTCTTTGTTATGTCTAGAGATAACTTGAAACATGAATTCTCTAAACTTTCTCTCAAATTCAGAGATACTTGTTTTATTTCACTGTGGACTGTACGCATACAAAATGGCCTTGCAGTTCTCTAAATGTTCTATATTTTTGTATTTGGAAAGAATCTTTTTGCTGGTTGAAAAGTAGATGTCAACATAATTTCTGCTACAGTTACTATGGGCTCACGTGTTTGTGTAAACGAAGCTTTTTTTCAAATGCATTAGAAGGGCAGTCTGCTATATTCTGCTTTCAAAACTATCCATACTTAATGTTTTTTCTTAGAAAAACTCGAAAATCTAATAGATGGTGTATTAAGATGTCTTAATCTCTGTTCCCTGTTTAAGTGGAACAGTCATTATCTCATTAGGGAAAGATAACATCCTTTCTTCATCAAGGAAATAATTTTACTAATCAGGTAGAATGGGTACATAATACTAACTTCCTCTAAAAAGCATTTTCCCATTCTAAGCTAATGTTGTTACGAATGAACGACTGGATTTGCATCTGGTCCAGTGTTTATATATTAATATATGAATTTATTTTGGTTCCTTGCTAGAAAGAATCCTAAAAAGATACTGAAGTAGAAGAAAATACTATTTCGCTGTACTTGATGGTTTTGTATGAACTTAAAACGTGTCTCTGAGTTAATAACCTATCAGTATATATCAGACATGGTTAATTGATCCTGCTAGGTCTTGATTGCATATGCCTTCATTTGTTGGCATGGACAAAGATGCAGAATTTGGCAGCGTGTCCAATATATGACTTGAGATGTAGTGGAAAGCTTGCAGCTGAGAAGAAAATGGCTGAATTAATTACTTCATCTTTTGGGCACTCTAGTAACACGAACTTTTCCAAATCTTTGTTCATCTGCTTTAAGCATCCTTTCTTCCATGTACAAGAGTGTTTTTTTAACTTTCAGTGTTTGCAATAACACATGGTAAAATAGAGTTCTTTCTTTCAGTATGAATCTCTTCTACCAGTGTCTGCCACTATTGAACTGATACTAGTGGAAGATGTAAAAGTCAGCCCTACTGATGTCTCCATTTACAATCATCCTGACATTCAAGTAAGGAATTACTCTATTGCTTATTTAATTGAGGGAGGAAAGCATCAAGAATTATGACTTGTAAGTTTTAGCAAAGTGCTGGGAAGATACACAGTCTTATTTTGGGTGCTTCTCTTTTTTTTTTTTTTCCAGGCAGAACTGTTCATCAAAGAAGGTTCTGGATATTTTTTCATTAATACTAGTGTTGCAAATGTTGTCAGTGTGACTTACGAGGAAACTCGAGGTATTGCTTTGGTGAGTAGTAACGTCTTTTTGGCAGGCTGAATTTTTGATGGTTTCTATACTACATCTCTTCTGGAGTTAGAAGGAATAAAAGGAGTAAACTCTAACCCAAAATAAAGGGGTTATGGGAATTGAACGAGATTATAGGTCTTCTACAAAGCTAACAAGGTCTGTCTGACACTTGCTGTAATATATCTGTTTCATTCTTTTATTCTTTTAGTAGAGATGTCAGAAGTCTCACACTTGTGGCAAATAGACATACTGGAATTTGATTTATAATGTATTCAATTTTTCTTAAGGAGATAATATGATTTACTACAGCAAAATACTACAATGGTGCAGCTGTGTGTAGTCTAGAGCAGAAAGAAGGCTTGGGTATGGAATGAAGTAAGATATGATGGCAGTTAGCTTTTATCCCAGCAGTAAAGATGGCTGCATGTTAGACTTGGCTGTGTTTCAGCCCATTGGCAACCTACAACATCTTTCAGAGCTATCTGTCCAGTTCAGCTGTACTTGATATAAGTCTATAAGCATGTAAAATAATGGCTATGGATCAGTAATATTGCAGCTTTATAAGTTGTGTGTGTGTATAGTGCGTGTTTATATATATACATATATACAAAAACTATTTCAGCTCCTTATCAGGAGTTGCAGTTGAACTACATATTTGTATGAAGTGTAATATGTGTCTCTTGTCACATCTCACTGTTCTGGTGAAATGAATTTGATTTGTAATACAGATAGCGTGCGTGTCTGGCAGTTTCCAAGAAGTAATTAACTGCCTTTTCTGTTTTACTGCCTTACATAAGGAGTAGTGAGATATCTGGGAGAATCGGAATGACAGATAGAAAAAATTGGCCTTAATATGAGTTTGACCTCAAGTGTTTCAAAATAATAGTGAACACTATGGAAGAAATCAAGACATGTCTTTGTGGAACTGAGATTAGAATTTATAAATCAAGCATGTGTAAACTTTAATAATTATTATAATTAACAAACAAATTTGTGGATACTGCTCCAAAAGCAAAGCCTCTTATTTTATTTGTCCACAACGTTGGAGGTGGATGTTGGTGGTTTGCCAGTAGAGGTTGAACCTTCCCAACAGTATTCCATTACGTTTTGTTGCTGTGCAACAGATGGCAGCAGGAGGGCAGCCTGACAGAATGGCATCTGACATAGAAGTGTGTCTAAAGCAAACAGATGCAATTGAATTCCTCCATGCAAAAATAATGAAAACCAATGACTCCTGTAGCTGACATTCAGTTGCTTGCTGAGTGTTGATGGGGAGCGAGCAGTGGATGTGAGCACAGGGGAGGGGTGGGTGGTTTTACTGGTAGTGACAGTGGGTTGCTTCCTCTGATGCAGATGTTTTAAGAGTGTGGCATGTGGGCTCTTGTTCATCACTGTTAAAAATGCAGAGCTAATGGTTGTTACTATTTAAAGAATAGTGTTTTTGTAGCTGTGAATTTGCTCTATGAAATCATGTTATTGTGCTCTTTATATCTGTTGCAGTTTATATGGAAATAAGAGGCACTGCTTTTGGAGCAGTCTACGTATATATGTACAGACATCTGTATGTTTGACAATTATCTGACATGAACTTGAGAGTTTTTCCTATATCAGTTTTCTAAACAATACTCAAATAGAGATGTAAGAAAAGATTAATGGGCTAGGGCAACAGGAACTGTCGACTGCAGTTCCACATCACAAGCACCATTTGTTTTAGAGAATTCTGTATCCTGGTTTTGTTGGAAGAAGTAGTTGCTGCGGTATACGATGGAAGCTTACCATGCTGAGTTTAGAAGCAGGACTTTGTTCTGTGTCATCGTGCTACTCCCAATTCTCATTCTGCACTCTCCACACACATTGTTGGCCATTTTCTAATCCACGTGGCTAGATAGCAGTGAATGAATCTACAGTACAGATCTGCCACAGCTGAGGATCAGACTGGAATCTGTACTAGCAATTTCAGCTAGAGGAAACTGTTATCAGTACAGTAGTGGTACATATATGTACTTTGCATTTACAAGATGAAAGCTAGTATCAAATTGTTATTTTCTCATTGCAGTACTGCAGTAAAACATTCCTGACTGCATAAACTCAGAATGGCTAATGATAGGACAAAATTATTTAGAACTGTTAACCAAAAAGATTATTCTTATCTACAGTGATACTGGAGTATGTGCTGTAGGGCAGTACTTCTGAACCCTCCAAATTATTCCAGTTCAGGGTAATTTGCAATCACAATAATCTGATTTTGTAATGTATGTTAGAGTTACATTCTGATCTCCCCATTTCGTCTTTTACGAACTTCTCTACTAGAAGATGCAATTAAAATGCAGTAATTCTTGACTGAAACTCAGCCCAGGATATGAGATGCATTCTAACGTGAACAACAATAAAACTGTCTATTTGGATTGTAGAATTCATTAGACAAGAGATGAAAATGGTGCAGGTTATTTGAAAGAGAATCTTCATAAATTTATCAATAACAAATACATTTCTACTTTACAAGATAAATTAGTTGTGAAGTTATAAGGCAGACTTTCTTCATTGTTGAGAGTATGGAAAGCATTAGTAAAATATTTTGATTGCCTCTGGTGTAATGTGGAAATATTTTCAGAAGTCATCATACAGGTGTGGAAAAGTAGATGACATAAACTTATTATTCTATATTTCATACACTGTTTCAATTCTCAGTACTTTTTTGGTCATACCTCCCTCGTGGGGAGGTTGTGCTTTAAGCAGTGCTTTAATTGATGTAGTTGTGGTAATTTCAGGACAAAGGTTTGAGCTTATGAAAGGGAGCAGTTCTGGAAGATAGGTTTTGTGAAGCACAGAATGAGATTTATTTATTTTAACTGCCTGTCAGATATCGAGAGAGAACCTCACTTTCTAACAATCTTAAAATGTGTAAATATATAAAAATATATACTGGAGTGTGAATGAATCTCTTAGGAAGCAATATTAGTGTGTTACAGGCTTAGACTCTAACCTTAATTCTTTTTCAGATTATTTTGTTTCTCAGTCCTTTAGGATAAAAGTGGCATTGATTGATTTGTTGCGTGTGTTGTCTTTCTGATGGTGGAAGGAAAATAACAGGATGCCAGACATGTTTCTAGATGAAGATTCTATAATTCAATTGCTGCCCAGAGGACGTTTATACTAGCTTAGTAGTATGAGACTGGTTAAATATATTTTAGTTATAAAGTGAAAAAATTACCTGTGTTGAAGGCTTGGAGACTTCTGCATCAAACTGCTTCTCCCCTAAGAGGAAAAGTTTTGTTCCATAAATGGCAGGCAAATGAAAATAAGAACCACTACAATAGAATTTTCTTTTGGTTGTAGGTGCATCCTCTGCTTCCAGGATCTGTGACTGTAATGATTCATGACTTGTGTTTGGCTCTCCCTGCACCAGACAAAGCTGAAATTTATGTCTCCGATATACAGGAACTGTATGTCCGAGTGGTTGACAAGGTTAGTGTCTTTGGACCAGCATTAACAGCTGATCCAGATGGCTGTGATTCCACGTGCAGATTGTGAGCATAAAGCTAACAAGTGTGCAAGATGATACATACTGTGTCGTGGTTAGGATCCTCTACTACAGCTGTGTGACCTTAGAGAAGTAGTTGTACCTCCCTGTACCTACTTCTCCCTCCAAATGTATCATTTTATAAGTCTTCTGGATATCATGTGTCTCCTGCTTCATATTCAGTGCAGCTCCAAACTCAGCTTTTGCTTTTACACATCAATGTTAATTCATAATTTATATGAACAAGCTAATTTACATTTCCTGTTGTTTGAAATGCATGAGAGCTGTTCCTTTTGGAGTATATTTTTCCCCAAGATCATTTTCTGTATGTCATACTTTGAAAATGAACACCAAAAAATGTCCACCTCACTTTACTTCCCAGCTACAGTTTCTCTTATACAAAATAAGTGCTGATATTTCTGGATGTTTTAATTATGTCCTCGCCAACTAAAAGGCGTGAATTCATTTATTTAATTTGACAAGAAGTTTGGCTGACAGGAATTATTCTTTAAAACCAGTATGAATCTGACCTTTGGGTCTTGTCTCTAATGCACTATTAAAAGTGCAGTATGAAAGAAATGAACATGTACACCTATAAATAAGAATAATTTTTAAAACAGTTAAAATGAAAAGTGACTTGATTTGACTGTGTTTCAGGTGGAGATTGGAAAAACAGTGAAGGCTTTCATCAGAGTTCTGGATGATTCTAAGAAACCTTTTCTGGCTAAATACTTTTCTGTAATGGATCTAAAACTAAGAGCAGCATCCCAGATTGTTTCCCTTGTGTAAGTGTGTGGATTTTTTTCTTTTCCTATTAATCTGCAAATGTTTATAGGCAGAATAAGCAAAAAAAAAGTAAATATACTGTCTTGGAGATACAGTAGTATATAGTTAGTGATTGGTGTTTTGATGATGTGATCATTGCAAAGGTTGTGTTTCTCCAGTAGACATCCCAAGTTCTAATTATCTGCTAGATATCTTTGAAATAATTGTCAGGAAAATTGTTTAAGTTAACCCTCTAAGTCTTGTTGGCTGATGAATGAAGCTGTGTTCATATGCTGTAACATTTCATGGAGCCTCAAGCATCTTGGAAGCAGTGACTCTGCAAATCAGGTCTGATGAAATCCTGTGCTTGTGGAGACATTTTGCTGTATAGCTCATTCTGTCTGCTTGTTATGAACAGGTAGGTTAAATCCTTGTGTTGCATAGAAGCTTCTTACTTTTCAAGCTCAAGACACAATGATGAAAATCACAGGAAAAAAGTTTTCATGGGCAGTTGAATTTTAGTGTTCAAATTAATCAGTAAAACGAGCATTTCACTTTGTGTGGGGAAGTGTGTGTGCTGCCTAGCTGTATCTCTCTCACTCCATTAATGAGAGTCAAAGTATGTATTTGAAACCTGTGGCACTGTTGGCCGTACCTGTCAAATTGTTAGTGGATTCCCTGACAGAGCTGTGGGCTGCACCAACTCTTTCATTTTCATTTCAAGTATTTCATTTTAAGAAGAAATACAGGCTGTATAGAGCTGTTTCCTGTAACCATGACAGTTGTAATGAGATGTAAGTTTGCTTAATGTAAAATCACATAATCATTCTTATGCTAAGGCTGTTATGCAGTAAATAAGTTTCTTGTATTTGTTATTCTTATAATTTATTCACCAAACTTCTCTATTTTAATATTTCTTTGCTACAGCCCACTTGATGAAGCCCTTGATGACCATACTGCTGCTTTCCTTGTGCACGGGATAGCCATAGGTCAGACGAGTCTTACTGCATCTGTTGCTGACAAAAGAGGACAAAGAATCAATTCTGCTCCACAACAGATTGAAGTAAATAATTTCAGATTAATTATGTCTGTTATATAAATAAATCCTATGGTAACACAGGGATATTGTCACTGGTATATTGTGTAATGATTATTTTGCCAGAATAATCTGTTGTGCCCAGAAATTTCCAGTCTGCTTCTGATTTTGGTGCTTTTCTACTGCAAGTGATGAGTTGAGCTTCTGCATGCTCAGTTTACTGTAATTAAGCAAATAGAGACACAGTTTTGCACTTGTGAATTTATAACATTTTGTGAAATATTTTGATCAAAAGAGCGTGAACACATGTATTCATTATTATTATTTTTTTTTTCTATTTGAGGTCTTTCCACCATTTAGACTACTGCCAAGGAAAGTGACACTAATTATAGGAGCCGTGATTCAGGTAAGGCATCTTCTAGTGTATTTCCTTTGTAATTTCTGTTTTAAAATAAACTGATTTTTTTCAGAAGTAGATATTTAACTTTGCAATTTAGCTGTATTTGCATTGAGTTTTCTTCCCAAGAAGAAAACAGTTTTATCTGTGAGCTGCCGTTCTTTTGTGACTGTATTTGTGGATCAAAAGTTTTGTATCTCTTTTGTCTCTAAAGCATGTAAGTTCTCGTGTAGTGTGAGGAGAAAGTGAAGTATATTTTTTTTTCTTAAACTACTTGTTCAGAGCACTCAGCACATTTTTTTCACTCAGCTTCACATACTTCCCAGTCCAACGACATGGGGGAACCAGTGCACAGAGAAAATGAGCCCAGAGATTCTCTGGGAATGTTTGGACAGCCTTTTACTGAAGATGTGGTGCTGAGGAGGAAAAGATGTTAAATTATGTTCATCAGAATGAATGTCTGATGAATAAATGCAGTTGGTTTGTGTGCTTTTATTTACAGATTACTTCAGAAGGAGGCCCTCAACCTCAATCCAATATCATTTTCTCCATCACTGATGAGAAGATTGCGTCAGTAAACAGCACTGGACTCATCAGAGGAGTGGCAATAGGGAATGGGACAGTCATGGGAGTGGTGCAAGCTGTTGATGCAGAGACAGGGAAGCTTGTTGTGGTGTCCCAGGTGATTTTTTTTATGACACTTTGTGAGGCTGAAGAAGTCTCTAATTCATGAATTTGGTTTAAAAGGGGCAAATAGTCTTTTTGCAATAGTATTGTCATCTTCTGTACTTTCCTGAATTTTCATCTCCCTAAGGAAACTAGTATTTCTTACCTGGAGTGTGAACTTTTCTATTTGCTGACACAAGAGATAACCTTGAATAGATAGCTAAGGGCTAAGTCTTCCTGTACTTCAAATCTAAGTTCTACCAATATCCCAAAGAGACCTTACCAGTGGTCTGTTTGATATGTCTGGACTTGAAAAGCCCACTTAAAAACCTTTTCTGAAACAGCAGAAGGCTGTCCTTCCCTGCACTGCCTTATATTTTAGCTGCATCTTGTCCGTAGATGTCAGGAGGTGACTGTTTCCTAAGGAATCTGTTGTCTCTTAAGCTGTAGGCATGCTGTGGAAAATGTTACCATCTTGTGTTGTGGTTTAAATCCATTTACAGAGTTCAAGCATTGAATCCTTGAATTCCACCTAAGTCTGTGTCTGTGCAGTTTGCTAGTAGCAAAGTGTGCAGGAACTGTCAAGCAAGCCTGTGGGGAGAGTACAAGCATGGCATTCAGAATAGTGGCTGGGACAGAGCCTGTGGCTCTTAATTTGACGTCAAGGGTAGAGGGATGCTGCTACAAAGCTCTGCGACTTCAATGTTGCCAAGAGGAGATAAAGTAGCCTTACAAAAAAAATAAAGCACATGTACATATATGTACATACATGTATACCCTCTGTCATGCAGGACCATCAGTCTGCCCTGATGTCAGGAAGTGGAATGAACTTCAAAGTGTAATCTGTTGCTCAGTGAGGGCCAGATCTGACTTTTCCTTTGCAATTTACTATAGGAATAAAAATCTATCAGTATATGTCAAGGAAAAACATTAGAATACCATATATATCATACTTCTATTCTTAATTATCCTCATCGCTGTTTTCTGTTTGCATTCGCTTCTCATTCTGTTGATGTCTTATTTGTTTTGCTTTGTTTGCCTTCTGGGATTATTCATCCTTCTCCCAGTAACAACTGTAATGCAGTCACTAGCTGTCTGTCACCTCTCAGCTCCATCGGTCATCATGTCAGGAGCTCTGAGCAGTGGTGACTGTTTTGGTTCATTTAGGAGCCATTTTGAAGTACCTCTCAATTTACCAAGAAGGTAATTCTTTCATACTCTTTTACTCTGCTGACTTGTGTTCTTTTGTTTTTTTGTGTTGGTTTTTTTTTTGTGCAATAAATTGCACACAGATCACATGATGAGGGATTAGATAGTAACAAAGTAGTAATTAGATCTTGAAATCTAGTTCATGCTTAATAAGTGCTTACAATGCCTTCCCTTCTTCCTTTTTAGGACAAAGTGGAAGTTGAAGTAGTGCAGTTGACAGCTGTTAGAATTCGAGCACCAATTACACGTATGAAAACCGGTACACAGGTCAGTTGATTTATGGCTAGCTTGTACTGCCTTGAAAATTTGATCTGTGAGTTGTGACCATTCCTGATTAGATCATCTGATAATATCACTGAAGCTCTGAGTGGCCTTCTGCTTTGAGTGTTAGCACTGCTGAAACAGGAATTAATGTGATTTCAGTGGCAGTGCTCTAGAGCTGAACACAGTAAAGAAAACAAATCAGGACAAGTTTGCCTTATGTATCAGGTGGTCTGTCAGAAATTCAGCCCTCCCTGAAAAGAGATTATTTCATCAGTTAAACTAAAGAATGATTCTTTCATCTTCATTCTGTGTGCAGTGATGGCATCCCTCCCTTATGTGTTAAAAATCTATTACGTATCTGCTGTATCCAGTATAGATATCATTTAGATTATTTTTAAACAGCCTTTTTTTCTCCTTTTACTTACTTATCAAAAAAATACCAGTGATGTTAAGTCATCAGTCTCAGTCAAATTAATTGAGTTGAGGATTAAGCCCTAAAAGACGTTAAAATCTCTGGTTTGAGTTGATAAATTGTCTTAACTGGAAAAATTGGAGAAATGGAAAAAGAAGGTTGTTGTCCAGAGCAAATTGTTAATGGGAGAGAGCATCTGGTCACCTGGGTTAACTGGGATGAAGAGATTTGGTGCTACAAATGGAACAAATAACTGAACAAATCTTTTCTGATGGAAAATTAGTACAAGTTTATTGTAGAGCTGGTAGCAAATGAGAGAATCAAAGCATACTTCTTACAATATGGTGGTTAGTCAAATTTTCTGCATGGTACACCCTTGCAATGTATATACCCAAATATTTTTCTTTATAAGTACCACCCTATCTTGATCAATTAATCTAAGTTTAATGGTTTGCTCTGTGCAGCTTTACTGTTTTAGAATTACCTAAGAGAGTGGTTTCTCTGTTTCCAGATGCCAGTTTATGTGATGGGCATCACCAGTAGTCAGACACCTTTTTCATTTGGCAGTGCAGTACCAGGATTAACGTTCCATTGGTCTGTCACAAAGAGGGATATTCTAGACATAAAGACAAGGCACAACGAGGTAATGTGTGTGTGTGTGTCTGTATGCAATTGTATGTGTGTGCATCTTGGGAAAAGGAAACTGCTACACAATGGGAACTGAGAAAATATTACTGTGTAGAGTCAAAGGGCTGTTGTTGGTGCTGAATGTGACCCTTCTTCTACATCAATACCAACTCTTTCCATGAGTAAAATTTTAATCGCTTTCTCCTGTCCAAGGCTTCTTTTCAGCTTCCTGCAAAATACAACTTTGCAATGGATGTTTATGGCAGAGTAAAGGGAAAAACAGGCCTGAAAGTTGTTGTGAAGGTCCTTGACCCTACAGCCAACCAGTTTTACAACATGGCAAGAGAGCTGTCAGATGAAATCCAAATTCAGGTATGATGATGATAGGTAATTCTTTATTGTATATTTCAGAGCTGAATTAAAATCTGTATTTGAAGCCAGGAATTTGAAATGCAGAGATGTAGTTTTGACTTTGTTTCATCTCTGAGCCTTTACTGTTTTATACTTTACCTATGTTTGGAAAATTGCAGGTTCCCCAGCTGCTGGCAGGTTTTTGCACGAATTGCCACATAATGAACATGTCACCTGAATGAAATTCACAAGTTAGTTTCTGGTGTCAAGCACCTGAAACTGAGATGATTTGTGTTTTGCAGTTAAGCAGAGTTATTAGAGCTGTGTGAAAACCTTGGTTCTGTAGTACCTCCATGTATGCTAGTACTGTTTGTGTACAGTTCTTACTTGTATGTCTGTGCAAGAATGTTAATTCAAATCAGAAATCATTTCCTGAAATGAATCTTCTAGTTGTTCCCACTTGCTGTGCTTTGAAGAGCAGTTTCAGAGTACATGAAGTGGATTCCTTTACAAAAGCTGGAAGATATATGTAAGGAGGCCTTGTCTCTGTGGGTACTGCATCCTTGTGATCAGATTAGGGGTAGTCTCGAGTAGTCTGGTTGGATGTGGGGTCTCAAACACTGCTTCAGTTGACAAACATTTATTGTTCATACTGCTTGATAGCATCAGTAGATCCGTGGAAATGAATGCTCTTCAGAATATTGTGTAGAAGATACTGTGTATCCCATTCTCCAATGTTTATGTTGCATGTAGGGTTGGTGAGGTTTTTGTTTGGGTTTTTTTTGGGTGTATTTTGTTGCTCTGAAGACAAAAGAAATGGAACTAATGACGTGCTCTGTACAGCAGTAGGCTGAAGTGCTTTTTATTTTCCAGGTATTTGAAAAACTGCATCTAACCGCTCCAGAAGTGGAAACAGAAGAGATCTTAATGTCACCAAATTCCTTCATTAAACTTCAGACAAACAGGTGAAAGAGCATTTTTCGTACTCCGATTTGTGTCATCAGTTTATCAGAACCAGCAATTCTGTTCAAAATAACTTTTGCTCTTTCAGCCTGTTAAAAAAAGGAACTACAGTGTATTCATGTAGAACTCCACTTATCTGAGAACAAATCATATATTTCTGTACTCTGTGTCTGTCAGATCTTGTACTCATTAGATTCTAGTTTGATGGGTTTTTTTCAATATTTGGGAAAGATTTTATTTTGAAAGATGCTGAGCCAGAAAGCAGTAGTGTGCTTCCACTAGAGTTTTTATGGGCAATCAAGGCTTTATGGAAAAAGTTTTCTGTATTTCTTGCATTGAGGCTGTGACTGGATTTTTGAGATGAAAATGTCTTTTTTAAATGAGATGCCATTTTTTACAGTTCATTTTTAGGCTCATTTCAGGCTTAATATTGGAATACTTTTCAAAGCAATTTTCTGATTAGTTCATAATCAAGTTGCTAGACAGCAGTTCTTACATTTTTGTCTGATTATTATCTACCCTTACAGCCCCTATGTGTAAACTCTACCATAAAAAGGAATTGCACTTTTACCAAGAAAAAAGCAGCTAAAATAGAGTTTGAATGCTGGGCTTCTTAGAATGGAGTGTTTCCATCTAAACAGAGGAGCTTGGGAGTAAAATGAAAATAATTATTACAGCATTTCAGAACTTGTGATGTTATACTCAAAAGCAGCTAATGTCTCAGAATGCCAACCACTGAGCTTTTGTATATGCTCACGTTATTAATATGCAGATACCCTGTTGAAAGTTATTCCAGAAATTAACCTTGTCTGCAAAACCATTTCCTAGAAGCCGATGAGATCTATTTAATCATGTCCCTGACTGTATCTCTAATACCAGCATTGACCCTGCCTCTAAATATCGTGTGCAGAAGGTGACTGCAGAAGCTGCATGCAGCAGCCTTAGCCAATATTATTTGGAATTAAGATGGCATCAGGGAGTGACAGTACTGCGTGGCACTGGACAGCAACTAGATTTCAATACGCTCTTAAGCTTAGATGAGACTTTCACCAAGTGATCCTGAATCAGAGCTGGAACTTTTCTTTCTTTGATTAGAGCATGTTGTTTTCAGTTCTTATCCCAAAGATATGGGAGAACAGATATCATTTAAGACTGTCTTAGATTTGCATAAAATATTGCTGTAATTTTTGGTTTTACTTATGCATGGAAGTTCTCTGTTTTTCTTGCTGTTTTCTCTTGTGTTTTGTATCTTTATATGTTTGATTATTTGTGTTGTTTTATGTTTCTTTCCTTAAGGGATCGAGTGGCTTCACTAAGTTACCGTGTCCTGGATGGCCCAGATAAAGTGCCTGTTGTAAAAATTGATGAGAGAGGTTTCCTTAACTCTGGCTCTTTGATAGGATCATCAACAATTGAAATAATTTCCCAAGAATCATTTGGGATTAATCAGACCATTGTAGCTGCTGTTAAGGTAGTATTTTTCTCTTCTCTTGGCTATAGTCAAACTGACGTAGTTTTCTGTTACAGTTTTTATTACTGTAACAATCAGTTAAATGCATACGTCAGATTTGAATTCTGAAAAATAGAAAGTAGAGAAAGTAATAGTCAGGTGTGGGCTTTGAAAAGAGTTTACAAGCTAGATAAGTAAAGATTGAATCCTAGCAAATTCTTAAATGTGTGTTACAAGAAGGCCTTTGTGTACGTATGCTTTTAAAGGTGTGTCTTTGGAAAAAAAGCTCTTAGAAGGTTAATAACTATAGAAGATTTTTTAAAAAGAAAAAATGCTACTATTGTAAGTATGCGTTAGGCATTATGTGAAAAAGTTGAATATCTGGGTGATGATTATAAATACAGCATGTTTTATGAGGCATGTGATACCTAGATTTTCTAGATAGCAGATGTAACTGTATGGCTCCAAAATTTAGTTTTCTCTGCTACTTAACCAACAATTTGGATTTTACACGTTGAGTGCCTCTGCATGAGAAGACAAACCTTATCAGATACCACAAGTTAGCTGATGTTCCCTGTGTTTGTTGAGCTAGCACGGAGCGTGTCCAGATGGCACTGAAATATGAGTGACTTAGGGAAATACAGATCTGTAGCAAAACTCAGCAGCCTGGTTTCAGGCAAACAAAACATCTTTCTTACCCAAAA
Source organism: Cyrtonyx montezumae (assembly GCF_038088225.1). Taxonomy (NCBI): domain Eukaryota; kingdom Metazoa; phylum Chordata; class Aves; order Galliformes; family Odontophoridae; genus Cyrtonyx; species Cyrtonyx montezumae. The sequence goes on from NW_027072067.1 coordinate 7,782,983, forward strand.
CTTCATCTCTTAAACTGAATGCTATTAGGCTAAGTGTACTGCGTCTTACTGATTGGACAATTAGGACCCTAAGGAAACATATTGAAAGACTTGAGTAACATGGGTGTGTGCAGCCTATGGAAAAAAAAAAAGACTGAGAGGGATCTGATAAATGTTACTAAATATCTAAAGGGAGGTGAGGGGCAAATGAATGAGGCCATGCTCTTCTTGGTGGTGCATAGCAATGGGACAAGGACAAGGAGCAGTGGCCTAAAGCTTGAACGTAAGAAGTTCCATACTAAATTGCTAATGAATGGCTTTATGGTGAGGGTGACAGAGCACTGGCACAGGCTGCACAGAGAGGTGGTGGAGTCTCCTTCTATGGAGATATTCAAGACTCATCTGGACACCTACCTGTGTGACTTACTGTAGGACACCTGCTTTAGCAAGGGAGCTTAACTCGGTGATCTCTTCCAAGCTCTGCAGTTCTGCAGTATGTCCTTTATTTCTGCTGGAAAGTCCTTGTCCCAAGAACTTTATTCATCTGGCAACGTGAGCCTTGACATACACACTGCTCCACTTCTTCCTATCCCTTTTTTACTCTGTCAGCATGTTTCCAGTGTGTCCCAGCTCAAAGAGAAACACAGTTAATTACAGTGCTGACGTTAAATTATTTGCAAGTCAGTTATCATAATCACCGAGAAATGGCTTGATTGTGTTTTTTATTATTAATCTTCTTTTACCATAATGTTCAGATTTGTCTGTAGAACAGTGCTTAGATTTATCATCATGGGAAGAGAATGAAAAAAAAAATGATGGCTTGGTTTCACTAATGCTACTCCTGCTGCTAGGCGGTGGCAAATAAGAAACAGCTCTGTAGTAGATGACCTTGTTTCCTCCCTTCATGGCTGGATCTAGCCAGTGCAAGACATCTAATGACTTGGGAGATGGCTCAAATGACATTTAGTCAGCATACAGAGGTACTGAAGTTAAATTCTCCCTTTGTGCATTCCTTCCATACAAAGTTATAATATTGCAGAATTGCAGAGACAATACACTGCAGTTCTAAGTCTTCTAAATCTTTCTAGTAAAAACCATCTCTGTTCAGCATCTTGTACAACAGATATGTTTTCCTGTACTTATTAGGACTTCACTAGTTTTATGGGAATAGCATTTTTGACCCCCCAAAAGCTTCATAAGTTCAGAAATTATTGTTGTCTTCCGTTTGTACGTGAAGGACTTGTGTGGTTTGAGTGGTTTTGCTGAAGGTCACAGAAAAACTTGTGACTGAACAGCAGATAAGTGTGAATCTTGTTGTGTCATTGTTAGGCAGAGTTTTCTCCTTCACACTGTCCTTCCTTATCATAAGTTCTTGTTTTGTCTATTTACAACTGTCTGCAATTAAGAACCAAGCTGCTGTAGCAGCATCGCTTAATGCTTAGACCTTCGGCTTTGCTCAAAAAAGAGGCTTATCTAAGTCAAGGAGGACAGTGGAAGCATGCAAAACCTTAGCATGGAAGCAAGCCATGTGCAGCCTTACTGGTAGTGCTCACTCGAACATATATATATTTAAATAGCGAGCACTTTAAAAACTTACATGTTTTAACAGTAAATAGCTGTTTTCATCAATATTAAATTTAGCCGTTGTCCCTTGTGGGCTAGTTTCTGAGATCTTAAAGCCAGCCTGAAAAACTGTCAGGGAAATAGCATTTTTGTTAGCTCGTTGCTTCAGCTCTAGTTGGGCAGATGACTATGCACTGATATTTTAACTTTAATGTATTAGCTTGTGGAGTAGACAGTTGCATATACTGATATTTTAGCTGCTTTTTTACAGATGCACCAAGGATGCTATTTGCTTGAGGCCAGGATTGTCCTTTCCCTTTTAAGTTTTGACATGTTTGCTTTCAGATTGCAGAGTTGTACATTTTAGCTTGAGCCTCTTAGGTCAGAATAAAGGGAATTTCCTACGAGATAAGCTCAGGGGCTTCGTTTAGAATGGTTTTGTATATATATTTGAGGGTTTTTGCTTTCTCTTTCCTTCCTTTTTTTTCTTTTCCATTTCCTTCCATTACTTATTCTCCAAAAGCTATAACATAATTCTCTCTTTCATTGTGTATTTTTGTTAGTTAACTTAGCTAAGTTAATCAAGTATAGCAATGCATTTAAATACATGAAAAGACTGTAAGGTCTTTATCTTGAGACATAAATCTTTCAAAAGAGTGATAGTACAAAAATGCATGTGTGGATTGTCTGTCAGACTTCTCCAAAGAATTCAGAGCAGAAATCCCTAGCTTCTGTCTTGGGTGAGGAGAGGCAGCAAAATGGATCCTGCTGACCAGCAGAACCCCAAGAGGGGGATGATTATGGGCATAGCTTCTTGCCACCTCTGGAAGCCCCACTGCTGGACCACGGCTGGCCTTGTTGGGGGCAGCAGTTGTAGTCTCTGATGTTATTCTACTGGAATTACCAGGGAGCAGTTTGCAGTTACAGCTCTTGTGTTCTCCTCTGAGCAAACCCAGACAGAGCCAAGGTTATTAGAATCTGCCTACATCACCTCAGTTGTCTTACCTGGCACGAGGGAATCGGGCAGGCAGGGACTATTCCATCCCCTTACTCTCCCAAACACTGCAAGTTACTCCTGTTCTGGTAACGGAGGAATTGAGGTACTTGGAGAACTACTTGGAGAGAAGTCTTGGGAAAGCTTGTTCTCTTGCATACTCAGGAAGACTTAAAAGTTTTTCCTTATATGATAACAATGTATTTTCTGAGGTCTGCATCAATATTCTTCTTCAGTTCCCAGTGCTATTACAGAAAAATAATAGGAAATGTCTGGTGGGAGGGTATAAAGAAGGCACACTCCTCTTGGTGGTGGACAGGATGGAATGCACGCGAACTGAAGCACATGGGACTGTGTGAGTGCAGGGAAGCACTGTGAAGGCTGTCGGACAGTGACGCAGGTTCCCCAGATATATTGTTGAGTCTGTCTTGGAGATTTTCAAAATCCAACCATGTGTGATTCTGGTTGTTGGTAACTCTGCCTGAGTAGGGTGGCTTAGCCTGGAGGTCCATTTCAACCACTGCCATTCTGTGAAACACGGGTACTGGTAATTGAAGCTCTGTCTCAGTACTGTCATGTGGTTAAACATACAAGAAGTGATTTTTGAAGGAGGCTTTGTATGTTTGTATAGTAAGAATGCTTTCAGATAACTGTTTTTGTAGAGGCACCAATAAAATGTGATTAAAATTTGTCACTCCTGATGTTTTACAGGTCTACCCTATCTCATACCTAAGAACCTCCATGAGTCCTCTTCCACGTACACAAAACAAAGAGGCATTGCTCGCTCTCCCCCTGGGCGTGACACTGACCTTTACAGTCCATTTTCATGATAACTCTGGAGATACTTTCCATTCGCATAATTCCTTACTCAACTTTGCTACAAACAGGTAGGTGTCTGTGGCAGGATTTAATTACAGAGAACACAACGCCAAATGTGTGTAGCCTGATCACAGCAAGGAACAGAAATTACTCTGAAGATACCAGTTGAAGATAAAGCTTGGACTGGGATTAGGAAAGAAAGAATTTCATCTCTGAGGTCTTCAGAGGCAGTGTAGAACTTCAAAGAGTTCCAGTTTGTAATCGATATTCTCTAGCAAATGGAAAGTTGCTCAGATAAACATGATCCCTTTTGGGGCCTTCTGGGGTGCATTTCTGCTCTAAGTGACTGAATCATCAGATTGCATACATCAGCAGCCTATATAAACAATTGATCTTATTAACATTTGCTTCATCTTGCCTCTCCTTTTCTTCTAGAGACTTTTTACACTGACTCACACCTTACATAAGATTTTCTGGTTCAGGGGCTGTCTCTTCAGATAAGCTTGTGCAGTCTTTGTGTGGCAGAGCCAAGCCTTTCACAAAATTCTGCTTTTTGCCTCAGAAACCATTAAGTATCACAATACAACCCACTTTAGTCATTAGTAAGCAGTCATTAATGCCATTACTATAACATCGTGTGTTTTGTGCAGAGCACATCATGGTTACAACTCAGATCATGATTAAAAAAAAAAAAAGGCATTGAGATCGGGGAGGGGAAAGAAGCTGAATGCAAGATTTTCTGTCCTACCTAAATGATCTGCAGAAATTTCTGAAGTTTATAGAGGTCCATGAGATAACAACACCACAGCTTCCGAGCTAGACGTGGCAGAGCCGCATCGGTGCAGGGCTGATAATTAGCACTAAACACAGAAGCATTGCTCATTAACCTCACGTGCAGCACTCCAGTGACCCAGCTCTATTACTCTCAAAGCTTTGCTGTCTTTGTGATGCTGCCAGGGTAGCAGTCCTTGTGCTGTGTATGCTTAAGTGCTCTGTTAGTGCATTTGGGAGTGCTGAATGCTAGGGAATATCAGAACTTGTAATCAAATTTGATTTAACTTTGTAAAGACATGGTTGGAAAGCTGCATGTAACTGATCTAATTTATTTCCTTCTTAGCTCCCTGAGAAAAAAGAAAAGAAACAAATAACCTAATTTTAAAATCATACATTTCTTAAAATTAGGGAAGAGTTTTCATACATCATTATAATGTCATTATTTCTTCAGCATAACCATACAAGAACTGAAATTTACCTCAGTAACATTGTTTTTCTGTTTTCCTTAATTTGTCATTGTTTGTTACAAGATAACCATCACAGTAAACAAGACATCCAACATCTAGAAACAGGGTTTGTATCTGCTACCTGTTGTAGGAATGAAGACATTAGCAAACTTGCCTTAAAAAAAAAAATAACAAAAATGCACACAACCCTTTTTTATTTGCGTAGAGATGACTTTGTACAGATTGGGAAAGGAGCCACAAACAACACATTTGTAATCCGGACTGTAAACATAGGCTTGACCTTGCTTAAAGTTTGGGATGCAGAACACAGTGGAATTGCAGACTATGTTCCCCTTCCTGTGCAGCATGCCATTTTTCCTGAACTCACTGATGTGATCGTAGGTGATGTCCTCTGCTTCAGTACTTCACTGATAAACCAGGAAGGTAAGTGGCATTTCGGTCATTCTGTTTGTGCAGCTATGTAACTGACATCAGTCTGGCTCTTTCTCAGGAAAACTAGATGCATAATTTATGATGTTTTCTCAGAATCAAATGTCACTGTTCTTGTTAATGATAAAAATAGCTTTGATCAGCTCTTCTAATTTTAATTGTACCATGCAATATGTTGCTTGTATGGAATTCATGAGCATCAGACTTGAGAGTTTTCCATTCTGTTGGCTTGAAAGGCTGGTATGTTTTTTTTTTTTTTTATGGGAATCGTGCAAAGAAGTTATCATGATGGTGTAACGTCGCTCTGTTTTTAGTTCTTAGTATTAAAGGCTTTTGTTGGGATAACTGCAAGTCAGTGTGTGTGTGACAGTCGTGCTGCCCATACAGTGGGTGTACACGTAAAGGCACCACATTAAGAGTGAAATGCCCCAGTGACATACATTTGTTGCAGTGTACGGATGGTGTCTTTACAGGCCTGCCAGGTGTATGGAGTTCTTCATCAAATAGTGTGCTTCAAATCCACGCCAAGACTGGTGTAGCTGTTGCAAGGGATTCTGGTGTTGCCACTATCTATTATGAGATTCCTGGATTACTTAAAACATACAGGGAGGTAAGGCATTGCTAAACCCCACCACAACTCCTGGAGTTCGTTTGCTTCAGCAAAAATACGTGCTGTGGATTTTTAGCTGTATTTAGAAATATACTTTGTATATATTTATATAATTTATATAGTTAAATAAAAATAGATACTTTCTCCTTCAGGAAGGATTTACATTTCTGTATGAGAAATGCTTAAGTATAGTTTGTAACCAGTAGACAGGAACATGTGATATGTCAAAAATACTGTGTTTGTCTTTTTTGTTTTTAATGATCTGTGTTAATATAATCTGAGATTAGTGGTTTGTGGTTTAGCTCACACTGTTCCTGTACTGTACATTTGATGGCTTGGTTGTGTCCAGATGCTAAACGCTTTCTAAGTAAGTTCAGGCAGAAATGCCAACAAGAGCCTTTAAGTTGTGTACTGTATTACTACGTACCACTGATCAGAACTATTTGGTTAAATTTCTTTTTGTACGTTGCAGTGATACTTTTGATTCATTTCACTGTATCATCCTGATGTAAGCACCAGACTTTTAAAAATTAAATTTGGACTTAGAACTTTATGCCCATTGTGTGGGGTGGATAGAAAAAAGAAAAATGTTTTACTAGCTTAAATTGCCTGGAAGGCAATTAATAAAATTAGAGGAACTTTGTTTTTTCATAAAGCCCAACACAAACTCTTCGGACCTTATCTGTTTTCTGTAGAAGGGTGTGTGCTTCACAGTCAGTCCAGTCTCATATTGCTTCGGTTACTTTCGCTAACATTTTGTTATCAGTACAACTTCTGTTAAAAAATATACTTCATCCTTTATTCAGATATTGATTAACATACCTCAGAGGACTACAGCAATGCATGTAAGTGGAGTGAAAAACAACTTACAAGGAGTTGCAGCCTCAAAAGTAATAGTTTTGATTGGAGAAAGGAATAAAAATTTGAAAGGTATGATTGAATAAAAATATATAAGCATGCCATATATATTTGTTCCATAATGCATAGTATGATTTGGTATATTCATGATATTTTTGAAGGGTCTGTGAAGCTGGTGTAGGAAGGTCTCATGGACTTCCAGTGCCTATCCAGATTCTGGGAGCTCTGGGAAGCTTAGGGCCATGTTCTGAGCCTATTACGGTCTCACTGCTAATGCAGTAAGGAGATAATGGAGGGGTTGGTTTTGATCATATTAAAAAAAAAATAGAAGTAAATATTCAGCCTCTTGTGTTTAATGCACTTGCCTTCTCAGTAAGTTAAGCATACTCAGGAAGGCTGGCAACTGCTTTAATATTTGAATTTTTTTAATGGAAACTTTCATTAATTAAAAGCCTGTAATACAGAAATAAGATAACATCTTGTGTCCCTAATTAGTAAGCTGTATTTTGCTAGATCATGGTCTCATTCTGTCTTAACTTCAACACTTAACACTCATTGAATAGTATTTTATTGTATCTTATGTACATTATTATCCTAGTTAAAAATATCTTGCTGGAAAGTGAAATATAAATCAAGACTGCAGGATCACATAAGTTATCCAGCAGGCATGTCTGAGCTGAAAATTCTGTACTTCATTCTTTCCTGTAACCAAATTATTCCTGTGACATACGTGTGTATATGAATTTAAACACACACACACACACACACACACACACACACACATATATATATATATATATATACATATATATATATATATATGTAAAATTTTCATTTACTCTCTCTTTGAGATTAGATTGAGATATTTTAAGGTTATCGTAACCTTGTGAAAGTAGCTGGAAATAACAGCAGTTCTATTTGGGAAGCTAGAAGAATAGCTTGCTGTTTCAAGCTATGGTTTTGCTTTATGGGGGAGCCCCATAACAACTTTTTTTTCCTTACCCTTAGGGGAGTGCTTGCCTGCTCAGATTGAAGCCATTGCTGAATTACAACCACAGTCCATTATCAGTTGTCATCTAAAATTTGACAGTGATGCATTTGACTTCCCAGCACGTGATATATTTATAGCAGAACCTGGATTTGATGCAGTTTCAGGTAAGATAAGATGCCATGCTGCAGGCAGCCACTTCGAATCCTGCTGCATTGTAGTCCAATTGCCCAAACAGATTTTCTGATGAAGCATCTGAGTTTTGTGGTGTAGGATCTCAGCTTCAGTGGGTCCCTAATGTACACTCTCATTGTTTAGTTTCAAGGCTTTTCTGCATATGATAATAAGATTGATATGTTTTCTGGAAATCAGTGACAGCCCATTCTGTGTATTTCTTCTTAACTTACTACTGTAACTCTGCAAAACTCTGTGATGTTGTACTCCAGCTGAGTAGTTTAAAAATAATTAATAAATAATGCCATGTATGTGGCTTGACTTAGAAAAGAATATCAGGCCAGATATTTGTTAAGTGATATGAAGTTCAATTTAAGTATACTTTGTTTCTTACTCTAAGCTGAGCTCTTCTTCTTCAGCTGCTTCAAATGAGCACTCCAGTGAAAAACATTCCAGAATTGGAAATCTTTGCAGTAATAAAGAGCTTGTAGCTAAATGCTTGTAGATGTGTTCTTGCTAGACATCAATACCTTTGCTGTATACTTACAATACAGTAGAAAACAGGGATAAGAAAAAAAACATGAGCTTTATCATCTGGATGTCAAGGATCATTAAATTTCACTGAATTATCCTCTGTAGAGTCAAATACCCTTTGTATTGGATGTTGACCTCTTAAAAGTGCTGCCACTGTCATTATTGAAGTGTAACTAACCTTAATGATATAGAATGAGAAAAGTAGGTTAAAAGTGAAAATCTGATGAAAGTGATATGTACTGCATTCTTTGGATTCTGCAGTTTAAACATTTCTGGAACTTATTGAGCTTTCATATTTTGCAACCTAGTGCTAAAGTTTTCTTAGAAAAGCTAGAATTCTTACATTCTCCAAAGCAACATGAACCAAGTCTTAAAAGGGAAGAAAATTACCAGATGCTGTGCAAATAGAAATAATGCTGTGAAAGTTTTCTACAAAATATGTGTTTCATAACTAGGATGATTTTTAGAAGAACCATAGTACCATGAACTGCATGGAAATGACATTAATTGTCCACTGAGTTAATCCTTACACCAGTTGTTTAAAACACTACTGTATGTTGCATAATAGTGTCTGCCTCTGGTACTTTGTTAAAGAAAGAAAATAAGAGTAAAGCAGTCAACTTAGCCAAGTTCTGCTTGTTATTTATGCTTGGACTCTTCCATACTGCAGGAGGGTCTTTTACTGCTCTTACCATGGTACTTAGTTCGGGGCAAAAATTATGTTGCTTTAGTGCCAGGACTGTGATGCACTGTGTCAAATTCACCCACCTATTCCTGATCTTAATTGAATCTTTCAGTTCTTCTGCAAAGATGTCATAGAGATCTCGTTCTGCATGGAGGGAGGGAGAAGAAAAGCAAACACCCAAAATCACCAGGAAGAGCAATTAACAGTCAAACTTCTTTTGGTTTTGTAGGACATTACACGTGTTCCATCACAATGCACAGGCTTACTGACAAGCAACTGAAGCATCTCAGTATGAGTAAAACAGCACTCAAAGTTACAGCTTCAATCCAAGGCAGTCACTTCTCTGGAGAACAGATCGGTGCTGAGGTGCCATTCAATCCTGGCTTTTATGCTGACCAAACAGAAATGCTTTTAAGTAATCATTACACAAGCTCTGATGTGAAAATCTTTGGTGCTACTGAAATTCTTGATACCCTGGAGGTGAGTATATTGCTGGAAAATACTAATCATAGTTGGAAATCATTTTGATCTGTTACATGCAGCTTTCTAACCAAATAGACTGCCACATTTACCATCTCAAGATTGTATTTGAGATGATTTGGAAATCATCATTTTTAATGTATTGTTCCCAATTTTCACTTCTGCTTCAAGATAGAAGCATGATAGGCTTGCCTTTGTGCTAGCTGGGATGCATTAACTAGCACTTAGACTGGGGAGCAGAAAATCAGCTTGATCCCTTGAGGCAGAGGTAGGTATTTGCCCACTGTTCACATAGCCCAATAGAATATGCTTTCTTGTGTTTGGCTGAGACCCACAGAAATAGCAGTTACTAGGGCAACCTTAAAAAATAAGAATCAAGTGATGCAAGTGTCAGTGTAACATTACAGTCAAGTCTTAGCTCCTGCTGAGAGATGGTTGCCCTACGTTTGTGGAACAGTGCTTCTCTGAAGCATGGCCTGGGAGATGGATGTGTGCTGTGCTTTCTCAAGCTGTCTTTTTCAGGTTGTTTTTTTCCCTTGGCAGGTGAAATGTGGATCACCAATGGTGAAGGCATTTGCAAAGGAGAAATCCTATGGGCTGCCTAGTTACGTAGTCTACACTGTTAGTCTGTCCGATCCAAGAGTTTCAAGCCAGGGATCCTTATCAACTACTCTGACTGTCTCAACTACCCTGACTGTCTCTAGTACTATGACTGACCAGACTATCACTATTCCAGTGACAGTAATTTATTTGACTGACAGAACCAGTGTACCAGTGAGACGTAAGTTTATCTCTAGACTTCAAGTGCCAGAATAAAAGTATAAATTACATTAATGATTGAGATGATGAAATCTGGTGTGTTAAAATCTTGAGCTGACAGGTCATGTTATCGTTGACATTCAAACAATTCACTGTGACCAGAAGACTTGAATGCTATTGTCTATTATAACCAGAGCTCAATATGTTTTCCTTTTGGGCCAGCCCAGAATACTCTGAAGTTGGCATAAATATCCTTGTGCTCAAGTATCCAGAAGTATTTTTTTGCTTTGCTTTTATTTATTCGTAGAACAAAACTGATTAGCAAATTGGGACTGAGGAGAATAAAGAACACTGCATATCACTGTCTTAATTAGTTACTGGTAAATTTTGAAGGTTGCATTATAAATAGTCATTTGTATTGAAATCATGCTAAGTTGATTAAATTTATTTAGGGTAACTACTCAAACTGAAAGAGCCAAAAGAGAGTAAAGAAATAATAACTATTAAAGCAGATTGGAAAGACAAGGTGTTGTCTTAACTTAATGTTGTCTTTTCTTAATTGGTTCTACAGATGGAGCAAGTCTATTCCAGCACTTTCTTGATTCTTATCAAGTAATGTTCTTCACACTTTTTGCACTATTAGCAGGGACAGCTGTTATGATCATAGGTAAGAGAATAAAAAATCACTAATATTTTTTTTATAACTTCATGCAATAAATTAGTAGTGAGATATAGAGGAGAAATTTCAGTACTAAATTATATTTTAAACAATGTCTTGCAGCCTATCATGCAGTTTTCTCACAAAAAGAACAGCACATGCATCCAGCATTTACCCCAAGGACATCTCCTCAACACAGCCATTAACAGTAAGCAGATGTTACCCAGTTATAAATGAACTAATTGATTAGTCTAGGTACTGCATTTGAATTAAGTGTAGGGCTGTACCTCTGCTAGTCTGTATTCTGAGTTAAGTGACAACAAGCATTCTGCCAGTTCCTTGAAAATTTGTTGTCAATCTCCCCTCCTCATTCCCCCAGCTATCCTTTTCTCCACCTGTCACATGCAGCAGCATTGGAAATGGGCATGCTGAAAGTCTGAGAATTCATGAAAATCACCAGGTGGCTAGAGGGGAGACCCACAACTTTGATCTTTTCAAGGGAGAGTAATCAGTGTCAGCTGCTGATACGGTGTGCCTGGAAGTAGGTGGCTGATTGTTCAATTCCTGTGACATCAGCTGAGCTGCAGTACATGCCACTTCTCTTGTGCTGTCAGCAAGCTGTGAGGTTCTGGGAACTGGGGCTCCTGTAAGGAAGGGCAAATGTTGGGGGGATGAAGGCCACAAAGCAAGGGAAGACTTAGTTATGTTGCACAGGAAACAATTTGTTACTTCACTGATTTTGATCTTGCAATCATGATTTGCCTGTATTGCTTGTTGCAGTATTGAAGAATCAGACTCTTTCAGGAGTAGGTAAAAAATGCCTATTTACTGCTAAAGTCTATAATGAACAGATGCAAATAATGTCCACTTTATTACAAATGCAGTTAAGGTGTTGGAGAGTTACAGTCCTAGTAGAAAAAATGTCTGATACTTCAGATAAAAGTTCAACTTGAAAGCTGTTTGCTGAAGTGAAATGTATTGTGCCCTCCTCAGAAAGCTTCATTAATTCTTTCATTCGAGTCCTTAATGAAAGACCTACAAGGTTTTGATACATATAGGATGTCTTTTCAACAGGCAGTAAGTTAAAAAAGGGGTCATTCAACTGTGAATGAGTATTAGACTCCATTGCCAAGTGTTTCAGCAGATGATGAGTGGCAGTTATTTTTTCCTACTTCCTCCACCTATCCTAAGTATGATTGTTTTTCTCATTTTCCTCTTTGTTTTAGGTTTCTCTGTATCACCTATGCTTTCCTTCAGCCCTCAGTCCTCAAGAAGGAAAACAAGCCCATCATCCATGCTCTGGAGCACTGATTATGGTTCACATTAGTGAAAACAGCACTCCTGTTGTGAACTCTAGGACTGAGGTGGAGTAGGGGGAAAAATTAGTGCCTTTAAGGATAAATTTCAGAGCTTCTGCAGTTTTGCTGTAACTCACGTAATCTCTTGAAAATAACCAGCTTTTTTTCTTATATTTAGAGCTCTTTGCATTTTCTTTATGTACTTCAGTTCTCTACAATTTACCTGCTGCTTTATGCAAAGGTGATGAGGATGAATGGACAGAGAGCAGTGTTCATGCTAAGCTAGCTTTCTTGCACTTCAAGCAGTTAGAAATTGTCTAAATGACAGCAACCCAAGTTTATTTACTCTTGCAAAAAGTAACTTTCTTTTTAATGAAACTTTTAAAAAGGGAAATAGAAAAACAGGTTAAATATGAGCAAAAACTATGAAGGATTGTATATTTCAAATTAGTTTCTTAATTTTGATTTAGACTCAGGAATGTGCTGCACTGATAAGTATTCTTATGTTTAGCCTTACAATGTGATTCATCATCATAACTTGCTGTTTAAATATTAGGAATGTTGGAACAACTGTGAATAGATTTTGAGGTTTTGTTTGCTTTGTTTTTTAACCAAAAAAAAAAGTTAAAAATGTCTTGAAAGTGTGGCTGCCATTGGGTACAGCTGCAGTGTTCCTGTCTTGTTACTGTTTAAGCACTTTCTTTGGCTTGGAAATGTGAAAGCATGTGCCTTCTAGGAGGATTTCTTCTAATAGTAAATACTTTTAATGGAAGGCAATTGTTTTACCTGTTTCTGATTAAAAGTACGTTTTATATTAGTTATTTTACATATAGAATTACCTCAATTAAAAACTGAGCCTCTTGTTACCACTAATTACCTGATGCACTGGAAAGTAAGTGGCTTATTTCATACTTAGAATGAGTGACCTTTTCAGTTGGTTCAATCTGCTTATCTCTGGTGTATTTGTGTACGTAATAATACACTCACATCCAGAATTAGTTTAAACTGCACAGTGAAACATGACTGATATGACCGGACTGAGGAATATTTGTACTCAAATATCCTATTAAGTGCACATTTGTAGATCTTTTAAATACAGTGCAGTGTTTCACTGCATAAGAATTTTTGATTTTTTTTTGATTGGTTTATTACAGCTTTTTTCCCTGTAAGGAAACAGATTTAAAATGCACAATTCAGAGTAGGTTAGAAAGTCTTCTGCTACATCAGGTGTCTGATCACTGTGCATCTTCAGACATATTTTTGCCTTCTAAGCAAGACAGTAGTTGAGGTATGGTGACTTGAACTTCTTTCCAAATTGATTGTTAACAGATTGGTTGAGGACATGTTAAATTATGTGGTCCTAAAATACTTCCCTGAGGACAGAAAAAAGTACCTCGGTTGGAATTCTTCATCTGGGAAATTATAACTACAGTAAATTTTAGTATGCAAACAGTATTTTGTAGCTGACAGATGAGGGGTTGTTTTCATATAAGTAGTGTGACAACGTCAATTGTGAATAATATTCCGGGTGTTCAAACTCCCCTAAGGACCATAGTGAAAGTGATCTCAGCTGTTCTAGTTCAAAGAACAAAATATCTCATGCAAAGTGTGAAAGTGGAAAGGTAGAAAAGCTTTTGACGGAATGGATTGCAAACAGTGCATGTTATGTATTTTTGGCTTCATACAATATTACAGAAAAGTGATGGCTGTTACGTATTATTCCGAGTCTTGTATAGTTTATTTTCTAGTTTTGGAAAAAGTGTGCCTTACATGCTACTGCTAAAAATGGACAATTTGGTTGTAAATAATCATTTGTTTCTGTGTTATTTAATAAAGGTTTATAAGATTCCTTTAGTATACTGCTGACAAACTTCCTTTGTTTTGTGGCTGCTCAGAACTTAGCATAGAATTCTGTTAGCTGCACTTCATCTTCTGTGTTTCACGCCCAACTTTTCTGAGTATATCTCTTTCCACACCACCAGTGCAACAAGCCATTTTCTCGTGCAAGTTTTTGTGTTGGCTTTGTTTTAAAATACATTTTCTTCTGTTCCTGGAATGAGAGGAAGATGTCCATCTGTGAATCTAACTGTATGGCTTAATAGTTAAAAGGGAGATTATGAAAAAAATAACACGAGACAGCATCAGAACAACTTCTGCATTAACGTGGATCATTGAAAGAAGTGCTGCTCTTACACTGTCATCGTTGTGTTTATACGGTAATTGAGTTGATTAACAGAGTAGTGTTATTAACATGTTATTGTGCATGTTGTATGAACTGTAGAGGTAAAATGCTTATATATAGAACATAGCTGGTGAATGAATGAAGCAAAGCTTTTGAATGTATGCCCTTACGAAAAAAGGTGAGTGGAAGCTAGTTGCTTCAATCTTAAATCTTCTTAAAGTAATGGTGTGATGTATAATGCACTGTGTATGTGTATATATGTGTCTATATATATCTATAAAACATAGTCTGTTAGGAAGTGGCTGAGAACACTGTCTTAAGTAGGTGTCCGTGGTATATCAACTGTCATATTCTTGCAGCCCCTTAATATCTGCATGATTTCTACAGTCATACTTTTTAACTTTTGTCAATAATGTAACGATTTTAGAGTATATTGACAATTTTTTCATCTATTATTTCTTGTTGAAAGCTTTTTCTTGTTTTCATTAAGTGTTGTCAGTTCCTGCTGAAGTCAGTGGAGATGGCTGAGGAATCAGCTCTTGCCCCTTTGCTTTCAGAGAAATGAAAGGGCTATGGACATTTTAAGGCTAGTGTGATAAACTTCTCAGAGACGCTCACAGGAAAGATTTTATTTCCCTATTCTTTTCACTTCCCATTCAGCATGCCAGTCCAGCACTGAATGTCCTGAAATTGTTCCAAGTGGTGGGGATACTTTGGCAAATGCCCACTGTTCATTTCACCTCTTTAGGCAAATAGCTGCAGTCTCCTGGCATGCATCTTTTATGAAATGTGATTTGCCACAAGAATCAGGGGGATGTTGAAATGGGAAAAAAATAAAATAAAATTGGGAAATGAAGAACTGGAATGCATCAGGAGCCAATTTAGTGCAAGAAGTGATGAGGCTTTTGACTTCAGACCCCTCTTCTGCTCTGTCAGCCATGCAGCAAATCGTGCAGCGAAGCACTGGGAGCAGCCGAGCCCCACTTTGCAGATCTGTGCCCCTCCTTCCCGCCACGGTGCGCTCAGCCAATCACAGCGGCCGTTGCAGGCGGCGGCTGCCAGCGCGTGCCGAGCTCTGAGGAGAGCAGGAGGCAGCGCAGGCGCTCCCTGTCAGCCCCTTTTCACTGTTGTAGGTTGGTTGTTTTTAAGTTGTAGTTGCGAGGAGGCTTGCTGTATATGTTATTTTCTGGTAATTGAAAATCGGAGTGGATGTGCAAAGTCATCTGAAAGGTACAGTTACGCTCAGCATTAAAAATGTCCACAGAGATTAGAATAAGAAGGTTTGAAAGCAGTTACGGTGCAGGCCCGGTCCCGCTGTGGTGTCTGTGTAGGGAAGGAGTTGCTGTTCGCAACCGTTCAAGCGCTTGGAAGGAGGGAAGTGTCAGGAAAGCACTTAAATTAGCAGCTCAAAGGTGGTACCGACGCATCACAAAAAAACAAGAGCACTCCTTAGTACTACGGACTATACTTGCAGTTTCCGAAATAGGTTTCTCAGCTGACTCAAACTTCCCCAGCTCTGTGTCTCCGTGAGGCAGCCGTACTGAGCGAGAACCTGCCAGCCCGACGCAGGCTGCTTCAGTGACAGATCTTTCCCGCAGATGCAGTAACCAGGTCGCAGTTGATTTTGGGCTGCCCGCCCGTGCCCGCACACGTGGGGCTGTCGCTATTGGCGCCGTTCCCTCGCGCACTTCCTGTTTGGGGGGGAGGGCGGGGGAGCGCTCCGTGCTTGTGCGCGGCAGTGCTGCTGGAGCCGCGTACGGCGGGATGTGCCCGGCTGCTGAGCGCTGCCCTACGCGTCGCCAGTTACACCTGAGCCTTTCGAGGCGGCGGGAACCTGTTAAGCAGTTTTAGGAGAAGGTTGTCTTAGCGGCTTGTTTTTAGCAGGGTGCTTGCTGACCTCTGTTTTTTAAATGTGGAGGTTGTGCTTTACAGGTATGAATCTAGCATCTTCTCCAATTACTGCATTTCCTTTGAGAATGTCCTGATGTTCTCCTCTAGTTGGATGCTAACATACCTCGAGGTATCTGCCTGGAAGTCATTCATAAATCTGTGGGCTTCTTAGTACGGGACACTCCAAAAAACATTGACACCTCCTCCTTCCGGTTTCCCCAGTTAGAGATGAGAGAGAGAGCTGGAGTGGCAGGACCAGCTGTGGCACATTGCTCAAGCTCTCTTCTCTGACAGTCTCCTACGAGAAAGCAGTCAGGTAGCATCCAGTGGAAGCATCTCTGATGCTGTGGACCCCATCAGTGTGTACCAATCACTTCTGGCAATTTCTTTAGATTGCTTTTTTTTTAATGTACATACAAGTTTGTCAGAAAGCTCTGCTCTGCCATGTACTGTAACAAGCTGAGTGTAGATGGGATTCTTGAATGCCGGGAGAAGCCTTTAGGAAAAAAATATACAAAAAAAACCACACGCAATAGTAAATATTGAAGGCAAACTCTTCATTGTTTTGAGAAAGCAGTAACACCCCAGGAGCACAGAGTCCCTTCTGTTCCACAAGTGCAACAGCCAGATTCTTACTCATGGGTGCTTACAACCTCTAGAAGCTCAGTCCTTACCTACAACAGTAAGAGCACAGGTTGTACAAATTTACATGGATATTAAGTCTTTTGAGTGAAGTAGTTATTGCTTATGTGCTTGTAAACTCCTGCCCCCTGTGTCTAGGCTTAGATCTGCATGCTGCTCGCATGGAATTATAACGTGCAGCTTACTCTGCCAAAGAGTACCAAGCAGTTCACTTATATAGAGGCAAAAGGGTGTGTGCAGCAGAACATATGTTCCCCTGGTTTTCTTAAACACACTGGCCTTTCCTTGCAGGACATCTCCAGACAGGAGATCCTCTGCCAGCAATACAGCTTCAGTATACCTACCTACTTGAGAGACTGAAATTTGATGTTCACCAGTAGCTTTCCTGGCAGTTTCTGCAAATTGCTGCTTGCCACACGCATTGTGCTGTCTCATCACTTCACTGTAGTTGTATAGAGGCACCCTGATTTATCAACAGTAAGCAGGAAAGCCCTTGGGATAGCATTTGGTTGACAGGAAAGGTATGTGAATACAGATGAGTTTTGTTTCTTTGAGTCTTTGTTTTTCCTGGGAAGGCAGCTAGACCTTTTATTAATGTATTAACTTTATGCAGCTATGTTAGTCTGTGTGATATCCGTGGTATGATTAAAACCATTCCTTTTCACTTCTTTCCTCATTGTCTCAGATTACAAGTCTAAGGTTTTAGCTGGCTTGAAAATTCAGTCACACTTCCTCCATGACACTGATGCTCTCATAAGAACTGTATCAACTTTAAACTAGAAAGAAAAGAAAAATTCATTTATTAAGTAATGATTATCTGGTCTTCATGCATTGTTAGATACTCTGTATGTTATGTTTTATTGGTTTATTATCCCTACTTCAAAAACGTTTGCGTTATTTTTAGTTTGAATGACTCCAGGTTCACTTTTCAGCTGTTAACTTCAACAGGAAAACTTCCTGGTGTAACTAGGCCTAAAATTCAGATATATAATTTTTGAAGATTCTTCTCTTGAAGCTTGCGGAATTAATTTCTCTTTTATTAATATTTATCATCACTATATTAGAGCTGAATTTGAAGCCTAGTACCACTTCCCATATTTTCCCTCATATCACTTGTTCTCTCTGTCTTCAGAGCTATTTTTATCACAGCTACTGTGTTTACAACTGCAGGTGGCCTGCTCCAGACCTTTTTGTATTAATAAACCATTTCCTGCAATTTATGTCTTCACAATTCAGCATGGTATCTTGTTTGTCTGTTTAGTGCACTGAACTCTCATTTCAAACCTTAAGGGTCTGTTTCACCATAATTACTCAATGGATTGCAAGATGAAGTTGCTATTTTCCATTTACAGACATAGTGTATGTGTGTTCGTTGTTTACTCAATCATGTTTTTGTGTTCTCTTCTTAGTTACTGTGTCACGTTTGGAGTGTTGTTTCTGTTTTGCCTAGTCCAAATGACTATTTTGCACCTCTTACTTTTTCATTTAGCATAAACAAGTGTATTTTTAAGGACTTGTGTGTAAAAATGTCTTATGATATTTTATTCATTTTTCTTCAATTTATCATAAGGATTATTTTTTCACTGAGTAAAAAATGAGGTAACGTGATTAAAGACCAGGATTTGAAGTGGTAGCCACAATCGTGCGCCCTTAATGTTATTTCTAGGAGCCATTCCTGTTGCTGTTGGGGTGAGACAACCATCTTCCACTTAAGCAGTGGAAAAATGTTAAGCATCTTAATGTTATATATCTTTATTTATAAATGTAGACTGCACTGATTCGGGTGTTCCAGTAGATAATGTAGTAAAAGGCTTCTTCATGTGCACCAGATAACAAACCCTTAATAAATGCCTGGGATTTTGGGAGACATCTCATGTACCATCCTTTTCAAAGGAAAAGAGACTAACCTCAGCAGAGAGTGTGGAGTTTTTTTTATATGTGCTACTGAGCTCGCATAACCAGTGTCATTTAGCAGGTGCTCAGCTTCTGCTACAGTGTCATCAGACTGAGTCTGCTGCGGAGCCTGGCTGGTAATAATAACCTCATGTGAAATGGAGTTGGAGACAGCACAATAAATTTTAGTGTCACTTATTGAGCAACACTTTGGATTTCTAGGGCAAATAGCAGGTATAAAGGAAAATCAAATGGGCTGAATAGAGCAGAAACAGAATATAGAAAACAAATCTGTAAATAAGCATTAGGACAATTACTTGAATTCTGATTCGTTTCCATTGAGGATGAATATAAAAATATTAAAGCGTTTTTAGAGGAAATGTAATGAACAATCAAACAATGGAATTAACTGTATTCTCTGTGAACATAAGAAAATATCAGAGGCAATGTGATCGATTTAAAGGAGAAAATGCTTTTAAGCAAGAATTACGATGAGTATAGCAGGAAGAGCAGTTCTCTGCGTGTTGCTTTTGGCAGAGAATCTGTTTGAGAACAGAGGGCATGTGGCCTAGAACTAGGCTTCAGTGATGAGGTCTAAATTGCAGCAGTTTCAAAAAGAATGTCCCAGTGTGGGAGATGTCTGAGCCAAAGAGCTGATTATTTAATTTCTAAAGCCCCTGATCAGTGTTTAGATGGCCATGTGGTGTCAACTGACAGTGGCCTGAAATCACATGACAGTGTGTCCTACTAGGGTCTGTTTTTTTCCTTTTCCTAAAGTGAGTGAGGAAAATCCACCTGCATTTATGAAGATCACAAAACACAGATGTCATCCACTGGGGTCCACTAAGGGGACGAGGGGTGGCAGGACAGGCCCAAAAGGGAGATGAGAGAGAAATAATAAGTAATTCTTTTTTAAAGAAAAAAAAAAGAATGGTTCCAGTGATTACTTCAATACCAAAGTTTATTGGCACTAACCATATAATACCTGGGCCCCAACTGGGATAGTAACTGGAGAAAATGATCAGAATGCAGCAGTTCCCTCATACAAAAGTGATGTCAAGTAAACTTTCAGGACTTCCAGCATCAGTAAGCACATCTGCAATAACAGAATAATGTGACATTACAGTATGCACAGTAGTACAGAAATTAATTAGGTACTTCTCTGTGTACTTTTCCATGATTTCATAAAGGAAAAAATGTGAAGTTGGGGGAGAAAATCTGAAAGACTGTTTGAATGATCAGGGAACAAAAAACTTCACAGTGTTTTCTGACCCACTAGTTATCTATTCCCAATTCCTCAAGCTAATTCTCAAATGAGAACTTTTTACAGTTTGTATATGGAAGCAGGACATAACATTAGCAGAGAGGCAGGCCAATAATCACTGCAAATGGGGCTTGAGGCTTTGGCTGTAGCAACAGCATCCGTAGTAATTGATTTTAAGCCAGTGCATGTTAATAGCTTCCAGTGACTGCTTTAAAAAAGGAACACAAAAATAAAAATGAGAATTGTCTGGATAAAGTCCAATAACTGAAATGCAGCTTACTGGTAAACAATCTCTGAAGTTCTGTAAACAGTTTTAAATAATTCTTTATCAAGTTTGTTCATCTTTGAAGGAAACGAGGGGTGGGAGATAGTTTTGTGGCATATGTTTAAGTTCTCAGAATTCTGTTTTGTGTTAAGTAAGAAACTTCCCTCTGAAAAACAAAGTAGTGGGAATTGTCGTATTTTACTCAAAAGGAAGGGAAGAAATATATTTTGTGAAGTAATAGCTTGTAATTTGACAGCATGTGTCATTTGTGTTATTATGAGTGACTCATAAATAAGAGGCACTAAAAGAGTTATTTTTCCAAATGTTTCAGGATAACAAAGAAACTACCTCTGAAAAAATGTTTGATAGTAAGATCACAATTCATGGAATAGTCAACAGCAAAACTTAGTTTAAATGTTTGACTTTTATTCGTTAAGAGTGCTATTTTTATGAAATTTCATTATTTTATAGATGAGGGGTGAAAGCTGATTCCACTTCATCTTTTTTTTTTTTCCTGTAAGAACAATAAACTGCCTTTAATGGAAGTAGAGTCAGATTTGTAACTACAAAAATACTCAGAAGCCTTGAGTTTCTGTGTTATGATCCATCTTTCTCCAGGAGAGCTTGACTCTCAGCCACCTCTGCTCCTGGATTTTGATTCAAGTCACCGTGAGCCCAAATGTAGCTATTAACAGCAGTATAGTTTCACTATTTTTGATGGTTTTTAATTATAATTGGGCTTTACCCAGGTGTGGGGATAAATTAGATTTGGGGGAGAACTGAAAGCTTCAGAACAATAGCTATATTTTTAGCCTGGTTTCCTAAAGAGAGGAGGTGTTCTCAGCTGCACTGTTCCTGTGTCTGTTTGCTCCCACTTAAATGTTTTAATTTTTAACCTGATTCCTACCAAATCAGATAATAGAAAGGACATCTAAACAATAAGTAAGTCCTCAAGAATTTTGCAAAAGTTAATCCCTACGTAAAGAAAACTTTATAATTCTACTTTTAGCACCATGAACTTATACTTTGCTAACTTCTAGGTAACCCCCAAAAACAGACTTGTATGAATGCCAAGTTTTAGTGAGAGCTTGCAACTCTCCATGAGAATCAAATCTGTAGGAAACCAGGCATCGGTTGAATTTCTCTTCATCCCCAAAAGAGAAGATAGGATTTGGTTATATGGCAGAAGTGCTATACAATTGAATTCTCTTAAAGTTTGAGAATAATAATAAAAAATAAATAAATAAAGGAACTACTCTGCAGAATAAAGCAGGAATGCCCATTGTGACAGTAACCATGCATTGGAATAGAGTAAGTTGAGGAAAACTGAAGACTCAATAAGAGAAATCAAGCTTCACGAATGGTACATGTCTAACCAACAAAGAATCAGGACAGTAATTTGCATCTTATTCTTGTTCTGCATTTTTAAATGGACTTCATTGTTTCTTTTTTACTCATTATAAATAGAAAAATCTGCATCAACAGCAGGCACAAAACCAGTATCAAATGGGAAAGAATGAGCTTGAACAAAATAAATAGGCAAACAGAAAGAAACCAAGCAAACTGAAAGCGAGTCTGAGCTAGAGAGGAAAAAAAAGCAATTATTTGGACACCACAGTGTTATTACACAGAAACAATCATTTGAATTGGTCTCGCTGCTTAGCAGTGAATAGTGCATTGTAGCACCTATCCTGCATTTCTGAACATGGGACTTCTTTACCCTGCAGATTTTTTTTTATGGCGTTTCTCATGAATACACATTTAATAAAATGAAATTCCCTTCTTTATCAGATGGCTAAAACAGCAAATCTGCACGCACTCCATGACTGCTCTGGGAGAACAGTCATTTACAAACTTTCCTAAGCATCTGGCACAGTAGAAGTAGCATGGCTATAATTGATGAACTCATTAAAGGACCAAAATATTGGAGTACTACATCAACCTTTATTACAGATTTCCAGGCTGAAGCATGCGTCACCATTCAGTTGTTTGTTCTTTATTTAGCCCACCAGTCACCTGATGTGATTCTCATATCTGTATTTGTACACTAGTACTGTGGAAAGCAGGAGGAGGAATGAGCTGGTCTCTGACAAGGTCTGTGTGTGCTTTCATGATACCCGTGGTTGTAGCATTTCCTTGGCTGCTTCTGATAGTGTTCTTAAAAATTCACACACAGACTCATTTGAACTGTGTGACTGGAGGTGATTTTTGTGTTCTGTTCTGAAGAGTATTTTGAAATAACTCAGTTGGGTTATTTTTGGTTCTTTATTCATCGTTTCTTTATTGCATGTATGTAGAAAAAATTATTTAGTAAAGAGAGCAGGAAAAAGATACAGTTCTGTGTATTTTCTTTTGGTATTATGCATTGTGCACAGATGTCAGACCGGTCTTGTGTGTGAAATAACTACCTGCCAGCAACACGACAAAAGAGAGGTTGCTGAGACCTTTGTATCCAGCTACCTTGGCTGAACTGGGGGAATTACCACAAGTAGACAATGTGTTTTTCCTAACCTTTGCATTTTGGGATATCAGTCCCCATAATCAAGGGAATTAAAATGTGAATTTGGTCACAGCAAGGTAGAGCTACAACTTTGGTTGTAACTATCTAGACAAGCTCTGTAACATTTGCTAATATTTGTAATAGCAAAGGTGTACTTAGAAAAAGCCTTACATTACAGCCTGCAGAAAGATTGTGGCTACTTGTAGTGCTAGAATTCATAATGTAATTGGAGCCACTGAACATACTTTATTCTTGATGTAATTTTCTCTTTACATCTCTCTGTCTTCTGACATAGCTCACAAATCATGTTTGGATTTTAAGTACGTGGCCTTGTTCTGGTAAAATTTGGGAGTTCATTCATTTGCAAGATTAATATTTCATTTTATGTTGGTTTAAGATTTGTCAGTGAAAACAAACAGCCTTGGTTTTAGCATAGTAAGCATCTCTTAGCATGAAAAAAATTTTATTTTCAGCATCTGATCCCAGCTGGTTCTGCCTCAATGCCAGGTTTCTTTCTATGAGAGGAAAATGAATGAGGTGTACAAACAAAAAATATTTTCAGTGAGCACCAAATATTTAAGGCTCAACATCCTGCTTGGATTGTCAGGATTAAATTCCAAATCAGCACCTGAACTGAAGGGTTAATTCAAGAACATGATAGAAATACGGATTTATTAGGTGTGCTTAAAGGTTAACTAGAGTGGGTTTTGTACTTATTGGTGTGGGTTTTTTTGGTGGGCTTGTTTGTTTGTTTGGTGCTGACTGCTTAGTTCATGCTGGGACTTAGATTCTATATGTTACATAGCTTATCACCTTTGCTATAGTTTTCACATTATACTTCTCCCTTACTACAAAAATTTGCATATGGGTCATTTTCTTTGCCTCTCTGATAGAAGGTTGTTTCTTCTGCAAGAAGAAATAGATAAATGAAATATTGAAGAAGTGGATAGTAGTCACTACCACTCTAATAATAATTTCATTAAAAATTTTAATTTACCTAGAGCTATATTGTCTGAAAAATGTAATGTAGTCATAAAGCTCAATAGAGAAACTTCATTTGCCTTCCAGTTTCATTCATATCCATTTAAAGGCAGTGGCATACAGATTACTGGGAATTCTACTGGTGGTACCGTAGCATTTGAATTAGAGATTAAACATTAGTGACTTAGACCTGAATTCTCCAAGACCCTTCTCGTATATTTTCACTTTACTGTCAGAGAATTTTTCTCACAGATTGTTGACATTTTCAAGACTATTTTTGTCATTATATTTGTTTTGGTTAGTGCATCTTTTCTACATTATATTTTCCAGAATTTTATGCAGTACGATTTGGTGTTGCCAACCACCTGCAGAACTGGTGCCTTGGGTTTTTGTTTTTTGTCTTCTGTTTATGTTGATTGTTAAAAGTTGTTAAGAATTATTTCTAATTTCAAGGAGAAATTTAGCAAAATCTGAACTTGCATTTATTGATAAGCATGTTTATTAGTCAGTCTATCTCTGGGCAAGTTAACGTGAAGAGAATCCTCTCAATATTGAGTCTGTAGTATACCTAAAGGGATCAAGCAATTATCCATCCATTGGAGCACTGGCAGAAATCACACCTGTGAGATGATGATTCTCACTTTCACTGCAAATCTCAGTAACTGAAGTTCTTCCTGGCTTGTATTCCTACTCCATGCATTTTTAAAGCAGGTATATCACATTTAAAAATCATAATAAAGGAGTGTGTAATTCAAATGTAGCTTACAATTCTGTCTGCAGTAAGTAGGATGTAAAATGACAGCATATCTGTGTAGGCTCCACGAGGTAATGGTAATATCATCAGGCATTAAATTACAATATCATCAGTATTGAAATCAACAAAAATGCCTATTAAGCATGAAAGTGATTGAAAAAATTTTTAATCGTTACTAGATTCATCTTTTCTGCTTAGAACTGCGTTCATTTTTTAACCCTCATGTTTTTTGTAATTTTAAAGAGAATGATCTATGTAATTTTTGAAGATGTAACAGAAAAATCTCTTGAAAATTGTTAGAACTATGAATATTGAATATATATATTTTCTATTACATTGCTCTTACCTAAATAAGTATTATTTCAAACTGTTCAGATCTTACAGCTGCCAACTGCGTAATATCCCTACTTCATTCATCAATTCCTGTCCAAGTAATGTTAATAGTGTAATGGCTGTACAGGTTTGCAACTGAAGTAATAGGGTTGAGACGAGGGAAGCCATTGTTCCCAAAGACATGTTAAAAACATATCAGGTGTTTTCCAACTACTACTGACATGTTCCCAAGATAAATAAGAAGAATCTCAGTTTCACCAGAGGATGTATTATGTATGGAAAGCATTGGAGAGAGTTGTTTTTCTCCTAAATTTGAGGGGATAGCAGGGGGCAGTGTGCTTTGATATTTAGAAAATTACATGACACCATAGTTTTGAATGCATATTTGGAACAGCAAAATCTGGACTCTGTGGACTTACGGTACATTACTTAGATAAAAACTTTGCTATTTGGGAAGCCTTTAAAGTGTACTGTATGTTTTCAAAACTGAAGTGCAAGTTTTCTGTGCCTGCTGTAACTATGTCTGGCTTCCTACCTGAAGGCAACATCTCTGTATATGCAAATGCACCTCACCACTCTTCATATGTCTGTCAGCAGCACTTTTCCCTCTGGCTTAGCCTGAGAGTTGATCTGATGATATACAAGTACCTAACTCCCAACCCTGTAAATTCAGGGTTCCCTGGCAAATAAAGTTTAATTTGGGTAATAATACTCTTACAGCCCAAGGGTGGTGGCTTTGCATTCTTTAGACTTACTCAAATACTCTGCAACCACGTTCAACAACATCTTGTCATTTAGACACCAGTGAATGAGCATAACATATTGTCAAAGGAAGTTTTGTATGTGATTTGGCTGTTGTCTTTCTGCTGATTCACCCATTATGTGTAAGTATAGTTATTTTGATATAGTTGGACTGTATACATTGTACACATATTTTCAGGAAATCTTTCAAATGTCATTTTCAAGTCATTAAGCATGCTCTGCAGCAAAGTAGGCAGAATTATAGAGCAGTATGGCTTTTCAGAACACTATTGTAAGAGTGTCAGAATTTATTCTAGCTTTTGAATGTAGGCTTATCTCTGAACAGCATCCTGCTGTTATGATTAGTGATTGCTATCGTGAATAAAGTCTCTTTGGTTTCAGCAAGAAAATAAACCAGTTTATATATAGAGCCATTGAATAGGATCTTAAATATTTATTTCCTGCACTTGTGTGAAACGATCTTCAAGGTGAAGCCTTTCATCTAATGAAACAATTCCAGCAGTAAACCCTAGGCAGTTATGACTTTACGAACGAAAGTTTGTAGCAGATAGCGAGCAATTAATGTTACTTGTCTAAGTAAACATTTGCTGCACTTCTGCAACTTTGTAATTTTGTGTCTTACTAAGATGAGCTTTGTGGTGGTCTCAGTGGCAAGCAATGTCAACCACTGTTCCAGGCTGCCAGGAAACCCTGTGCTAAATTGCTTGACTCATGTGTTACAAATGTACCACTCTGCTGTGCCTACACATAAATTTAAGTCTCGGGATTTTTAAAAACAATAGTCTTGAGGTTGAAAGTTTTGACATTAGTGGACCAATAACTTCTTTGCAGGATTTGAGAAACTATTATATAAAGCATGAAGGTCTAGTTCTACAGTTCAGCTTTATAAATGGAAGTCAGCATTATTTTACCTCTGAAAGTAAATTATCAGCTTCTCAAAAGTAGCCTTGAGCATCGGGGAAGGTGTTGGGCAGTGTATCAAAAGGAAGTAACAGAGAAAAAGGTGACAGCTTTTACTTAAATAGTTTCATACAACAGAAAAAAAATATTGAGAATAATGTTAAGTCTTCATCTCTCATTTTCATACCTGGACATATGGAATATATAAATATATATGAAATATAAGGAGATGGAGCAGTTTAACTTAGAAACTGTGAGTGTTCTTGTATTCTGGGTCACCTTCCCTTCAGGTTAATAGGACATCTCTGTGTGAGCTGAGAACATTTTCTGTTGGATTTTGGCCATAAAATTCCTTTGACACCTCACGTATTACACTATTTATTTGTGCTTCAGAAGTTTGATTATTATAAATTTCTCTCATGACCACTGTATGAATAGATGAGACTGTAATAACTCTGTTATTGTGGTGGGTTTTTTTAAGTTGTTTGACTGCAAGTAGCTAAAATATTTTAACTATGTATTCCAGTACCTTCAGCTACTCAGAAACATAGCACAGTGTATGCAGCTGAAATCAAGCAATAAGAGCTGCTAACGTGAAATATTTCAGGGCCACTGGGCCCTTCAGTAATTTTATTCTCTGAGGTCAGATATTTTCTAAGTTGTTCTTTGAATATTTCTGATTCTGTAGTTTTGTGCCCAAAGATGCAGGCAATATTTGTAAAGTGAATCCTGAGGGGTTTATAAAAGATATAGATATAAACCAAGAGCATATCCTCTATTTTCAGATAATGTTGGAATTTCTAAATGTGAGCCCTAGATCAGTGAAGCATTCAGAATGTACA
Organism: Cyrtonyx montezumae; assembly: GCF_038088225.1. Taxonomy (NCBI): domain Eukaryota; kingdom Metazoa; phylum Chordata; class Aves; order Galliformes; family Odontophoridae; genus Cyrtonyx; species Cyrtonyx montezumae. The sequence continues at coordinate 7,810,260 of NW_027072067.1, forward strand.
GTTTATTCTGTGGTTATATTCAATCTGAAAATAAACCATAATGTATCCTGAGTTAGAAGGGACCCTCAAGGATCATGGAGCCCAACTCCTGGCTCCACACAGCACCGCCCAAAACCCAGATCCAGAGTCTGACAGTAATGTCCAAATGCCCCTTGAGGTCTGGCAGCTCAGGGCCGTGCCTGCAGCCCTGGGCAGCCTGTGCCATTTCCACCGCCCTCTGGGGCAGCACCTTTCCCTGACTCCCACCTGACCCTCTCCTGACAGCTCCCTGCAGTTCCCCAGGGCCCTGCTGCTGACCCCAGAGAGCAGAGCTCAGTGCTGCCTCTCCACTCCCTGAGCTGTAGGGCCATGAGGCCTCCCCTCAGCCTGCTCTGCTGTGGGCCCAAAGTCCTCTAAATCCTTCACCATCTTCATTACCCTCCTTTGGATGCTCTCTAAAAGTTTAATGCCCTTATATTGTGCACACAGCACTCAGTGCTCGTAGTAAGGCTGCCTCAGCACGTAGCTGAGCAGAACAATCTCTTCCCTTGCCCAGCTGTCATGACTGGGCCTGGCACTCCCAAAAAAAGATATTCCAGCTGTCTACCAAGATAGCTGATTCCTTAAAGCTTCAGTGTTTTAATTTCAGCCATGAATTCATTTGTAATAAATACAGTAATAATTTTATCACTATCTTCTTCTAAAGTTTTTTATTTAATTTGTGTGTCAATATTCATTAAGTAAATGTGGCTTTACAAATATATAGGTTATAGAAAAAATAAACACAAAACTTTGGATGCTAGTAAAGAATTGTTTTAAATTATCATTTGTAAATTATCATAATTAATTATCATAAGTAAATTATCATAATACAGGCATTCATGTGAATAACAGCAAATTCTAGTCTATCAGCTCTTCAAGTTAGGTAACTCTAAACCCATTCATAATTAGGCAAGTTCAGATTTCTGTAAATTGACATTAGTGAGTTTTTAAGCATGGCATTTTCTTTTCAGTGCATATTTAAATACTGAATAACTTAACACATTAACTTCCTGACAGTGCTGTAAAGCCTATAGTCATTTGTTACAGTACTGTTTGTTTCTGTATACCAAAAAAAAATTGCTATGTAAACGGCAAAGAACTCAATGATGCTTACTTGTGCTTTCCATTAATACCAATTTCTGACTTAGTGTGATGAAAAAGAGGTTTCGTGGTTTTTTCACGCAAGGAAATCCTTGAGATGGATTAATGCTTTTCTTTAGAAAGGTGTGTGTAATGTTTGTTATAGCTAGATGCAGTATGAATTTTACAGTCTACTTGCCTAAACTTTTCTAAGATAAATCCCTTCTAAAGTGATTACATTTCTGGTTTCATTTTTAGAAAGGAGCAAGAGGAAATATCTTGAGACATGAGGAAATGTTCTCGAGAACAGTTCATTTCTGGGAACTGTTCCTGAGAACATTTAATTATGAAAATTTTACAGTGTTTCAAGGTAACCTATTCCTAAGCTCATTTCTAATTTTCTTGCTTTTCAACATGGTATCTAACCTCAGATCTATCCTGCAAGCAAATTAAGATATTTTATTACTATCCAACCCTTGGAAGAAGAGTCACTATGTTATATCAGTCTATTGTGCTGAAAGCTTACTTCTCCACTGTCTTACTTTCCTCTCATGTTTTCTCTCCTAGATCAAGCAGTCTGTGATTTCTTTTTGTATGACTGCTTTTAAAATCTGCTTTATTTTGAACAATTATTAGTTGAATCTTATCTTCCTTAGCTGAATACAATTTCTAGGTACGTTAGTGTGCCACAGAATACCACATAAGGAAGAAGAATATTATTCTTCCATGGTAAAAAGACTGGGATTAAGCTGTGCTCAAGATGCTGCTAATCCAGAGAGCAAAGTCATGGTAGCTCGAGGAAGAAAGCTGAAGTCTCTTGAGTCTTAATACAGTACTATAACTGGATTACATCTTTTATTGCATTTTAAACAGTATCATCAGAATGATACGAAGTTCTAAAATAGCTTTCTTTAAGCTGGGGTACTGAACCCAGGAAAAACTGAAGAGTACAATTCCCAAACTCATACTCCAAACAGAGCTCCAGTCTCTTGAGAACATACCTGAATTAGAACTACATGCCAGTGCAGAATACTAAGCTGTTTTCCTGTCACTTGCTCTTTCAGAAAGTGGCAGCATATATTGTAAAGCTGTACTTCTTCCAGGTGACTAATCAGCCACCTATTTATGTGAATTAATTTGTCTGTCTTATTCATACACTGCTCAAGTTTTTAATTCAGCATTTATTTCAATTAACTGAATGCTGTTGGTTCAGGTTAAGGTTTTAATGTGGAAATGTTGCACTGGGTTTTTTGTTTGTTTGTTTTTGTTTTGTTTTCTTCAAAAATTTTAGCAGCAATTTTCCAGTGTTTTTTTGGGGGGTGAGTGGAATTGGAGCATCAGTGCTCAAAACTATTGCTGAAGGCACAACAAGTAATCTGTATTTTATTAATAAATAACGGAATTATGAGAAGTGCTATGTTAGTAGCTAGTAAACTTGGGAATCCAACAGTAGGAGTGGGCTCTTCTTTGTCTTCCAGTTTTGTGCCTTTACAAATGCTCATATACAAATTCTTATGAATTAATTTCTATCAGCATGACTTAATCAGTATGACTATGCAAATCTGTAGATACCTTTCTGGTGACTAAGTTTCATTATATGGATTAGCACGTGCAAAAACACTGTCTTATTCCCAGCAAAGCTGTGACTTGATTGCCTGCAGCTGCTGAATTTGGAACGTGGTGATTTGTTAAAAAAAAAAAAAAAAAGTATATATATATTTAAAAATACAGGACCATTTATTTGAAGCTCATAAATAGCTTCTAGTTTTCCATTTAATGGAGAATGATTAAAGCTTGGAACTATGAGAATTAATTTGATAAGCATGTCTCTTGATATCCCTTCAGTTGGTTTACATACTTATAAGACACTGTGTGATTTGCAATTCTGTTTGATAAAGTTTGTAGAAAGGTGTATGGGAACTGCTGAATCACGGCCTGAACCACTGATGGGTCACCTGAGGTGAGCACCAAGTCAGCCATGGGGGCACAGGTGAAGGTGATATACCTGTGTGAGTGGAAGGGGTGGAGCCTGGCTCCACCTCTCCCAAACCCCATTTAAGGGCTGACCACCACCAGGGAAGGTTCTCTTCTTGGAGATCCCTCCCATGTGGAGTCCCCTGTGAGCCTTGTCATCCTGAAGGTGAGCCATCTTCTCTTTTGTGTTATTTGTATCCTATCCATATAGAACTACTCAAAATATACTATCATCAATGCTATTTCTTTGTGGAGTACCAACCTTGGGAGTTATTTACCCCACAAAAGGTGTCTCCATGATGGAATTGAATTTGTTTTGCCTTCTGATCATTCAGGAAGCCTATTTCTCCTTCCTTTATCATTGTTTAATGTTTGCTTCATGGGCCTTCATTTCACAAGTGTTTTGTACTATTTTTTGCCTTCTCCATAATGTGTGTTTAACATTTTTGTGTACTGTATGAAACATTTAAACCTATAAAATTCTTCAATCCCAGAAATACATTGCTAGAAGAAGAAAATAATTTACTTGTTTTCCACAGAAAATATGTCTTAAGTTACCAGTCAATAAAACAGTACTTCTTTTAAATGTTAAAACTATAACTTTTTAGCACATCAGAATATTTGTGGACATTTCCTACAGTCAGCCAATACACGCTTAGTTAATGAGTGGTTATACATGCCAACTTCAGTGTAGGGCTCAGAAAGGAGAAGAAAAATTCTGACTTTTGACAGTCTGCATTGAAAAGCACTCAGCGTCTGCTAAGTATCCTGCAGACCAAGAATTATTTAGTAGAGCTCATCTGGACATATTTAGTAGGATATATCACATAGTATCAAATATATCACATAGTATCACATATATCACATATCAATACCACAAGTCTAGTGCTGATGTTACTGAGCCCAACTTATTGGAGTTGAAAGTGGAAGTTGATGTTTTGAAAGAGAGGTTTTAATTTGCATCTCATTTAGAAGTATTTTACTGTCAATAAAGTTTAGTTCATTACCCACATAAATGGGAATGTGATTCCACTTTGTATGTCACAGCTGCATTATATGTTTCAGATGAAAATAAGTCTCTTTCTTAAGCTGATGTATAACAGTCTTGATCAATAATACTTAAGAACTGATCAGCCAAAGTATCAAGATTTATTTTCTGGAGTGGGTCTGGGGTAAATCCCTATTATACACATTTACTTTCTTCTTCCCCATTTCTTTCGCTTCTTTCAGAGAAAAGCGAAAAATATGATGTTTAATTCATCAAAGTACTTAAATATGTAACTAAAATTAAACCAAGTTAATTAGTTGCATTTAAGGCTGTTCTACTCAAATTCACAAACTTTTTAACATGCTAGAGTTATATTCCTAGACTGGGGCTTTGAGCAGAGAAAGAAATCTGTACGGAAATTATCTAACTGCATAAAATTTTTGTTTGTAATTCAAAAGACTCTTGCTATGTTCAAAGCCAAATAACCAAGCTCTTTGGAATAATTAGTTGGTATGCACAGAGTCCTGAAGGAGTTTAAGATATTTAATCCTGCAAAAAATTGCTATCTGGTGAACAATAGGGAAAAAGCATGACAAATATTTACTACTTAAAAAATGCAGGCAATTACAGCTAGGGAAGAATAAAGCAATATAGTTAACTAATGAGAGGAGCAGAGCTACTTTCTGACTTTCACTAAAAAGCCTAGTGTTTAGCTAGTATGGGCATCGTCACCTAAAATATTTTCCCTGTTAGATTTAGGCAGTGAAATGGTTTATTTAAATAGCAATATTTTTGTCATCTTATTTTAAATGTTTTCTCTCTGTAAATAGTCAGAGAAGTGGTATTGCTTGGTTATAAGGAAATGGGCAAGTTTGTCAGGTTGGCAGTGAGTCTGTGCAAAAGTTCACTGCTAATGCTGTCTTCTGACTGCTTGGGAAGATGTTGTCTAGATGGTCCTAGTGCAGACTCTTTCAAGAGTGTTCTCAATTACACATCTTGTTTGTACCACAATGTGTTCAGGGTGGATATGTATGCATATGTATCAGGAGAATGAGGAAGCCTTCCAGATGGAGATTACTTCAGGCCACTGAATGGCCTAGAAAATCAAAACAAGCACTGCAGTTATGTAACCATTCCTTGGCCTAATGTTATTTTATTGTTGCAGTGATCTAGAAAGGATGAAGTGTGTGGATTTTTGTTTGTGGGTTTGTTTTTTTCCCCGTTTGGATGAAATCTTAACAAAAGAGCATTAAAATATTTATTTAAACCTAGAAATGTTACCAATGTAAAGACTTGTGCAGCACTTTCACCTGAATGAATTACCTGCCTGGAGCAGAGAAAAAGACTTCAAATGAAATTCAAAGTGTCTGCTAAGCTAGGTTTGATTCCATTATTAAATTTATAAGGATGTAATTTAGAGTTTTCCCCAATTGTATCTCCTCTTTTAATCAGGTAAAGTACAGCTATTTAAATACAATAGTCAGGATGACTATATACTGCTTGTCCCACGTGAAGTGCAGCCTGGTGTTGGAAGTGCCCAGCTTTCTTGTCAGTGACAGTGACAGTTTGGAGAAGCATAAGAAAAGGTTACAGAAGTTTTGTTCTGAATTTACTTCTGAGAAAGACAGTATTTATTACTGGATAGCAATCTCATGTTAACTCTCCTTTAGTAAAATTCTTGTGGAAGTTCATCCATTTATGGAGATTAAATGGAAAATTCTTCCTGTAGCATTATTAAAGACTGGATATTCATATTCTCCCTGAATTATCTACGGAGATAAATAAGAACTGCTTGATCAGATGACCTTCTACAAGAGGGACAACTACATACTATGTTCATGAATGGAGTGTGGTTGGAAAGAATATTTATATTGTGCTACATTGTGCCATGTAAATTAATCAGCTTGGATGTTGGAATTATGTTTCAGTGACCAGTACCAAAGTGTCTGTGTACACACTTGTCTGTAGGACACTCAGTTCTGACCTGTTTACACAGGTTGATAGTGATAGGACAAGGGGGAATGGCTTTAAAGTAAGACAGGGCAGATTTAGGTTAGATGTCGGAAGGAAATTTTTCACTCAGAGGGTGGTGATCCACTGGAACAGGATGCTCAGAGAGGCTGTGGATGCCCCATTCCTGGAGGATTTCAAGGCAAGGCTGGGTGTGGCTCTGGGCAGCCTATTCTAGTGGTTGGCAACCCTGACCGTGGAAGGTGGGCTGAATTTAAATGATCTCTGAGGTCTTTTTCAACCCGGGTCACACTATGGTTCTGTGATCTGCTGAGATGAAAATTGTATATTTAAAGGTAATCCTTGCTGATGAATTCTAGATATGAGTGTGCAGCTCATATACATCATGTGTGACAATACATGGCATATTAGATTTCTCATTATCCTCCCCACACATAAATCTGTCATATATGGTAACCTGCATTCAGAAAAGGACATTGTGGAAATGTATGAGCAAAACCATGAGTTGTAAAACAGGACTTTCCCCTATAGTCGCTGTGAATAGTTCTTACCTGGAATTGTTACATCTCTGTTGACCTTGAAAATAATTCCAACAGTAGGGAGAGCTGGTCAAAAAGAACCTGACAGAAATGATTTGTTTCCAACATGGAAATTGTAAATGCTTGTACACAGATAAAGTCACCTTAAATGAAGGGTAAAATTCTGGCTCATGGTTATGCAGTGATAAAACTTTAAGATTACTAAGTGCCTTTGAGCACTGTATACAAATGATAAATATGAAGACAAATAAAATAACATTTCTGAGCTGTTAATGGGGAATATGGTGAAAGAAAATTTGTGACCTTGAGATAGGAAATAGTTAATATCCAACTTACAATATTGCTTTTAGAAGGAAATCTCACAATGTAGGAACATAGGCCATGCCCTGTGTTCTAAAAAAATGTGACTTTCTTGTATACTGAATTTGGCAAATGGGTGAGGTATAGGAGTGCATAATAGCAATTAAAGGATTGAATTCATGTGCACGTTGATGTGGATGTTGTAATATAGTGTTAGGCAGCATTGCAAATGTGTCTGACAAGTGGATCTTGTCTTCCCATACAATGATAGGATAGCTGATGTTCTCACTGGGAACAGGGAAGGAGTGTTGTTAATCAGCCTTCCTTACAGGCACCATCTGAAAAATGGCTAGAGATTACCTTCAGGTGATGCTACCTTTTGGCAGTCCACAGGAATACTTTTTTTTCTTTTATTCAACTCCTCTAGCAAGATAGCTAAAAAATTAATACTTTGTAAATAATGTTATCTGTGGAGCTGTTGAACTGCAATTCAACTTTGCATTTTTTTGTTGTTCTGCCCTCAGGTGATACTTGACTCGTGGTGAGTTATTCATAATGAGGACATTTAATGCAATGCCATTCCAACACGTTATGACAATCACCAATGTAAGGAAGCCGTCAATATTGCTATGGTATGGCTGATGGCAATTAAATCTGGTGCTTGTGTTAATCAGCTTTGCATATTACACAGAAAGTATCCCCTGCCTCTTCCTGATTAGAGTTCAGATTAACCATGTAAACATGCAAAGAATAAATCATCCTAATTACAATGTATTTAGAAAGCTGGAGAGATGGATTAGTATTTGCTTTTCTTCTTCTTTAGAATTACTCTGATAAACAATATATTGTGTCTCTTTTTAAGAAAAGAGAATGTTCACAATGCAGATGCATCTGGAATGCAAATATCGAGCCCAGAGAGTGCAGTAACCTTACTGAGACTTGATGTGACTCCACTAAGCACTTGAAATCTAGTAAAGAGCACTATAAATGCAAGGTGTTGTTTGTTGCCTGAAGACTCTATATGGTATCTTTTATTTAAATTTCAGGAACAGTTTGTGTCTTCTTCAGAATGTTAAAGCCAAAGTATGCTGACAGTCCCTGGTCTTCACTGTACTGCTACATCATATTTTAATTTGAAATGGCATTTCCTCTGTTTATCTAGGATAATTATTGTAACATTCATTATTTTTTCTACTCAATTTGTATTTATCTTCCTTTTCCGAAATCATAACAGTAGATAAACTAGGTATAAAATAAGGACTAGTTTGAAGAGTGACTCTCAGGCCTTTCACAAGGTATTTCTTGCTCTCACATAACACATGCATCACAGTTTGTTGAGTCAGAATTCACTGGGCATGCTGCACATGCAGTGTTCCAGGTTTCCCTGAATTCTTGAAGCATCCCCAGCTCTGCATATGTCGTGGTCAGACAGGTGGGGGAAGAGTGGTGGTTTTTGGTTGTGGACATTTTCTTGCCTTTAACTTGCATTTTCTATTCTACAGTTAAACCTGAATTCTTTCATTTTCAGACATCGTGCAGAACAATCAATATTGTCTTTGCCTACAATGCTTGGAAGGCTTTCTTTTTTTTTTAGCATAAACATATCTATTTTCTTTGGTTAAGATTCTAAGTAGTATATGTTCTCCACCACTCATCACTCCCTCTCTCATCTTTACTTTCAAAGCACGCAGTCCAAAACTAGATGTAGCACTCCAAATGACATTTTACATCTACAAAGTAAACATGGAATAATTCCATCCTCCTTCTTGTGTACAGATCTCCTGGCAGTCTGCTGTCAGAAGGTTCACTCTGAGCTGCTAGAAACATTAGATCTTTTTTTTCCATTGCATTCAGTTACACTTGCTTGTAATTTATTTCTTGTATACAACATTTTTCATATTCTGTGGAGAGTCTTAGTTTATTAACAATAAAACATAATCCATTTTTATCAAAATTACATTAGATTTTAACCTTTCATTCCAAGTAATGTACCAGCTCCTCCAAATCATCTGCAAAACTTAAGCATAAACTTTCCCATCAGTCAAAATTCTGTTAAATCTATTTACTAGGCATCCTAGAACTGGATGTTACAGGTCTTACCTAAATTGCTTTGCTTGACAGAACAAATAATTCGGAGTGTCTTTTCAAAGTGATGTTTTTAACAAGCTGTACATTCGTGCCATGTAATGATTTCACCTAGAATATAATTTCTTCACTTGTTTAGGCATCTTGTTTGTAAGACTGTGACAAATCCTTCCTGAAGTTAAGCAAAGTTGGTTCTTTTTCTTTCAGTAACCTGTTGTATGTTGGAACATACAAGAACAACCTTAGACTTGGCTGGAGGCAAAATGGTGCTCAGTAATCAGCGTTGGTTGTGAATTTGTTTTTTTCTTACCTATAACTAAAATAGATATAAATTGATTTTGATAACTGTTTAGTGTCTTCCAGTGCTTAAGTTAATCTTATTGGTATTCAACTCCAGTCAGTATTTCTTCCCCTATTCAAAGACTTTTGGCCTTCTTCAGTTCTCTCAGATTCTAAGTCTCCTTCAGCAATTCCTGAAAGTGATTGTTAACAGTGAGACAGCTTAACTACTTCATTAAGTATCATAGTGAAAATTTCCTTTATGACTTTTCTTTTGAAGAAAATTATCTGTCCTGGTGTTAACATAAATTACATCGAGCATCTGGTCATCATAAATCAATTTTTCAAAGAAAGTAGCTTTGAATACTACTTCAAGAAACTTAGCTTTCTCAGTATTTCCTCTCTTCCTCCACTACTTATCTCCTCTCTAGTTCTGTTCTGTGAATTTAGTGCGCATAAATTTTGCATTTTTGCATACCACGCTACCAATGACAGCAACTGCTCCCAGCTGCTCTATAGCAAACCCTGTATGTTCCAACAAAAAGGTGTACCTCCAGTTTTCTCCTTCTTGTTGTGCGGAGATGGCAGCATGAGACTCAAGCACTGCTGTTGCTTCATTCTATGTTTCATGTAGTTGAAAGATGGCAAGCCATCATTTTCAATAAAACTCTGAAAGCTGTGTATAATCTTTTAGACTAAGATGACAAGGAGGAAGGTGGTGTTTTTAGCCTTTGTCAGGCTGGATGTGTGGAATCTTCCCCAGAATCTATCTCCCTTCAAAACTGGAAGGGCGTATTTGCTTCATAATTTGTGGTTTTTTTAACTAAAGCAGTCATCAGAGAAAGATAATTGCAGTCCTTTTATGTTTTCAGTTATGATTCTGAGCCAACCTCTCATAGCAATTAATGTGTGGTACTTCAGGAGCGTTGTTTCTGGCTGCATCAAATGATACAGCACTGGTGTATGAGCTTTTAGCAGGTTAACTCTGTAGCCATGAAAGTTGCAGGGTTTTTTTTTTGTTGTTGTTGTATTGAATAAAAGCTTAGATTTTAGATTACTGCTAATCAGCAACTTTAAAGACAAGGTTACTTATGCATCTATATAATCAAATTTAACAAATCAGCAGTCTTAAGATATTGTGTATTTATTGCTGATTTTCATGTTCCAGAGGCTTGCCCTTGCAAAATTATTCTGAATGAATTCCTCCCTGCTCTACCCAGTGTCTTGGCTACCATAGTGATACTTTTTTTTTAATTTTGTATATTGTATTATGAAACAATTTGTTATCACTTGGGAAGTCTGTAAGAAACTAACTTAATGTTAGACTTGGGGCTTCCACGAGGAGAGTCACAGGTGAGTTGTAAGGAATCAGCAGTGTAAGGTTCCTGTTTCAGTCTTGCTCTTGAAAGTGCTCCAGTTCAGAATTATGCCTTCTCTTTCCTGCGTTGTATGGTAGCAGACTATTTACAAGACAGCATGGGGACACAGTGCAGCTTCTTAATATGATATTAGCTAATACTGGCTCTGTCTTGTTAATGTAATCCTATATTTTAGTGAAATTTATATTGTTTAATGTAACATACAAGAAATTTCACTATTTTTATTCATGCATATGCTACTTCTCTTTCCCTAAATCAAATTTTATACCTAAAAGCATGCATGTAAACAAAATGACACCTGGGGTCACTGCTGTGGCAAAAGTTCATATAATACCTTTTCAGAAGGGAACATAAAGCAAATGTAGGAAATGAGTTGGCAGTTGTCTTAACATAGGAGTATGATTCCAGTAACTCAGCTAAGCATAAAATACTGCTTCTTTGAGTTTGAGTAATGAGGCATTCAAAAGTCATAGATATCAGTAACACTTCTTACTGTGTGTATATGAATACTTTTCCATTAAGAAAGGCAGTTTCTCTAATGAGTCATGAAATCATAGCAAGTCTAGAATCAAAATGTAATTGCCAGGGGATCTAGCAATCATTTTTGTATGTCTTCTCTTTTTTTCTTCTTGCTGTGAATCCTCACTGTTTTTAGTTGCTACTGATGATTTTTGTTCATGGTTCTAGATTGCATTCTTCAGAACCCAACCTCTCCCTTCACATTTTAAGTTCACTGTTGGTAATAACTCCATATCACTGACATTTCCTCAACAGTGATGAGTGACTTGTCATATTAAAAAACCAACCACCAGTGACTCGTCATGGATCCTAGATGCCATATTCTTTCAGGTACAAAAAGCATAAATACTGGTCATGCACTGAGACATTTAGTGTAAATTATTAAAATGTCATGTCTCTTTACCTTTCTGTTTTTAAAGCATAGTGTTTGAAAGCATTGGAATCAAGAACCCAGATTTATTTTTTTTCTTACAGTTGAACCTTAGTAAATGAATGAGCCCCAATTTCTTGTTCAGTATGCCTCCTTGGAATGCACTGCTGTCTTCAGACTGCAAGGAGCCATAGCTTTTCAAGAGAGGTGAAAGAGGGCACTGCACCCAAGAGTACTGAGAGGGAGTGATTTGATTCACTAACTGTAAATTATTTTCTCTGAAGTATCCTCAGCATTGCTTGTATAAGGCCTTTCCTCTGGCCACGTGCCCAATACTGTTTACTGGCTCACTCAAATTGCAGTTCCATACAATAACTTGAATTTTTCTGCAGGTTTGATTGCTGCTAATGTAGATTAATAGACCAATACTAAGACTTGGAATACACCAATACATTTCCAGATATATATCTTGGCAAAAATCGGTGCCATCCTGATACCTGGTGGGTAATTAAGTTCCTTCTTACTGTAAACTTATGAAGAAGTTCCAGTGAAATGAGGCTCATACCCCAGGAAACAATTATCCAATTCTTTCAACTTTCTTCTAGTACTTGGGGCACTGTAGAATCTAGGAGTTTTTCTCAGCTGGAAGTGTTTCCTGTTCTCATATGCATTTGGATATTGAATATACAATCCTATATAATAATAATAATATACAAAATTATATATTTCTGCACAGGGTGATAACAAATTGGCCTGAATTACCTGTACTCCTGTTCAAAGTTGCGTGAGTTCTAATCTAGCTCTCATTGCAAGAAATGAGTATGCATTCACATTTAGTCATTCTAAATAAAAGTATAGTCTTTTTCATGCTCGTTTGCAGGTTTTTACCCCAAAGTTTCCTCAATATACTTGAACAGGAAAGGTGTCTTATAATTCCTGCATTTTGTTTTGGGTTATCAATGTTCTTTGATTTTGAATCTTTTTTTGTGTGTCAGAATTATGGAAAGTGCTTATTAATCTCACCTTCCCACTGAGAAACAATGAAAGAAAACCAAAACAACACAGTATCATCTGAATTGTATGACTTGATAGCTGCAGATCGGAATGTAAAAGACATTAGAAATAATGCCACAACACCATTCTTCTGCAAGTCAGTCTGCTGTGAAATAAATAGCCAAAAGGAATTGAAATAGAATTCTTCAGTGTAGCAGTTCAGATAGAAAATATTAAGAGGATGGGAAATCCATTCTGACTGGTAGAGTCTTCCTTAATGAAAATTGCTGACTCACATTCACTGAGCAGACATCTGTGAAGATTTAGGGCATTAAATCTTACCAGCTGTTAATCATTCTTCAGCTGGTGCTCATTGCCTATGGAGTAGAGATGGCATAAAGTACTATATGCATTGGCTTCAGGGACTCACAGGACAACTTTTTAAACTTTTTAAAGCAAATCCACTGTTGTCAGAGTTTGGAATTACTGTTCTGTATGGAAAGAAGCACAACATTTAATCTCTAGGGAGCAAAGAGCTCTAGTAAAAGAGCAGGACAGATGAGCAGGGTTCTGTAGTACCTTAGAAGTGCTATGGCAAACTCGTTTCTCAAGTGGCATTATTTTTTAAAGAAAGAAACCATCCCTAAACTAGGGAGTCTGAGGCTACATCCTAAGACTGGTTACATTCCCCTGCCAGAATCCCTCTTCAGTGCTGGGGAACCAACCACATCTTATTTTTCACTTCTGTTTTTGTACTCCTGTTATAAAAAGGGATGAACACACTACTGAATGTCAGGAAAAGGAACTTCTGTCTTCTTTAGCTCTGTAAAAAGGCTTAAAATGCAACACAAACACAGGCTTACTACTTTTTTGTTTCCATGATAGATTTTTTTAGAAGCAAAAATAGATGTAAACAAGTTTTCTGAGTATTGAATCTCGAGTGAGAATCAGTCATACATTGAAGAAAAGGAAAGAAACTGATCAAGTAGTATTTCTTGCAAGTGTCAAAATATGCAGCTGTTGCAAACTGTTGTGAGTTCATTGAACCTTTTTCAATGAAGCTAGACCTCTTGCTAGCTGATAATGTTTCTTTTTGCAGCACAGTCACTTTATTTATAAAGTGAGCTTAATGTTCTTGCTAGGAACAAACCTTACCAGGAAACATCCATAATGTTTGTTTTGCATCCTTCCTACATTCAGTGGGACTTAACATAGCCCTATAGTACACAAAAGAAGATACACTTTCCAAAAGCACCAAACAGGATTGTGAGCCAAAGGTCAGTTTTTCAAATACGGCTTGTTATTATTAGAAATAACCAAATCTTAAAAGCAGGTATCATTGTGTGTGGGTCATGACAGTGAAAACATGGTGTCAGGCAGAATTCTTTCAAACTACTATGAGCAGAAATAGAATAACAGAAATAAATGTTACATTCTTCTGCCTTCAAATGAGAGTTTGGTGGATGTTTTAATAAAACAAGTTTACCATGAGACATTCAAGTTCTTTAGGAACTGAATCTTCAAGAAGAAACTGAAGAAAAGATTCCTGTTATAGAGGAGAATATACAGAGAAAGCTGTGTTAAGGAAGAAATTGAGGATATAGCCTTTCTGACCTGCTCTGGTGTCCTGCTAACATTAGAAGGCCCAAGGATACTTGAAATGGTGCAATATTCTATAAATAACCTACCTGATTCACAGGGTGTCCTTCTAAAATGATAGTTCTTGTCTTGTGCTGCTCATTTGCAAGTTGCTTCTGAAAATAGGAGGCAGTAACTACCACCAGTCACTTGCCAAAAGGCATCATGAATGGGCTAGGAACAACTTGTAAAAATTAGGACAAAACAGGGACCTACATTTTAAAAAACATTGTTTTATTTGTATTTGTGACTGTGACATCTGATTCGCAGCTTTAGAATTTTGCTGTGATGAAACTGAAAGAAGTTCAGAGGTTTTTGTATGCTCTGTGCTGAAAGCACTGGCAGCTGGCCACACTGCTCTCTTACTGTAAAGAGCCAAGACAGAAAGCTGAAATTGTGCCAGTTCCTGTTTTTCTTTTGTATTGCTTTTTTTTTTTCTCTTCAAGTGATGAGCTAAGCTTATTTTAAGCTACCTTTTGTATTGCATATAAAAATATGCTGGAGTTACAGAGATTATCCTGAATACCTTCTGAGCACAAGCTTTCAGATTAGTCATGTTTACGTAAAAAGATCCAAACTGAGTACCTTGCCCTAAACCTCAATCACATGAATACTCGATACGGAGCTTTTCTTCTCTGTTCCCTGAGACTTGTTCTATGCTGCAGGCCCACTAGGGCAAGCCTACCTTGAAAAGAATCACTTCACACAACCTTAAAATACTACCTATAGTGCAGAGAAAAGCCAGGTGGCACCGCAGATATCTCATGGGACTGTAAACGTGGCAGAAGGAGATTAAGGCAGGGTGCAGTTTGTGTTTGTATTCAGTGGGAACAAACTTATTCTTGTATTACCCTATGGGAAAAAGAGAAAAAATATATTTAAAACATGTTGTCATTATGCTCCTTGTGTGCTCTAAAGTGGGATTTTCAACTAGAGAATGATTCAGTAATTTATTACTGTAGGCCAAGTAGAAAACTGTCAGAGGGTTTGCCCCTGCCTAGTTGATACTCCTACTAGGAAAAAACACTGACCTGCTTTCAAACAGCTGCACGTGCAGATACTAGTTCAAATTTGAGTACTGTAGATGTAAATATATGTTGTAAGTGGTATGGTGGTCCTTTAAGGAAGCTGTGACAAGGTAGACAGAGACTTAATGCTCTCAGTATCAGGAAAAGTTTTTCAGAGCTCTATTGAGAATTGCTTCTCCAACCAATACTGCTATAGAATTTTATAGAAGTCTTCATACTTTGATACAGTACTCTATTAAAGGACTGTAGAATTGAAGGTATAAAATGGGGATTTGAAATGGTTCTTTCAAATCTAGGTTTTGTAGAGGTTACAATGCTGATAGCCAGTCTGCATTGCACTGATGTGATTGTGAGCTTTGGTTGAGAGTTGGTGGGGAGAATTGCTTTAAAAAAAGGCTATAAGTAACAACTGGAACTATAAATTAATCCCGACATTGTGATACTCAGAGTTGCACTGTCAAATTCCTAGTTATATGTCTCCATAAAACAAAAAAGTTGGCATTCTTTTTCAGGTATTGGGAGAGTTCTGCCTCACATCAGACAGAATGCTGAGAGTGAGAGATCTGAGCAGAACATCAGGGCACGACAATGATGTTAGATCCCATCTGTCACTAGGATTTATTGTCAAGTTTTTCTGTGCGTGTTAATGGTTTCACAGATCTTCCCCTCTCAAAAAGGAAGAGGCCTCACTATAGTATAACAGGCTGTAGGCAGATAAGAATTAGAGGAAAATTTAGGGTGGAAAGTCTCAGCAGGTGTTGTAGTGATAGTTCCTGACAGGCAGTTTTTGGCTATGCTTGCCTGTGGGCACTGTACTTGGAAGAGAACAGCCCCCCAGAAATATCCAAACAGGCAGTCATAGTCAACAGCTGTTGACTCTGATGTGGTTCTCAGTTTTACTTACAAATTAAAAGCAAGTTACTTTGTCATGTGACCTAATGGCCACTTTTTAATGTTTGAATCTAATTAGAGGATTTTCATTTCTTCCTAGTTTTAATACGTTCTCCACACTAATGTGTAAAACCCTCTGCCTATCCTTTTCTCTGGTAGCTGTCCAAGTTCTCAAATTGATAGCTACGAAACAGAGAACACTAGTAAACTATTGCCAGAAATTTGTCAATTCATCTACAACAATATGTCTTAGCTATTTCATAGCAAAACACCTTTGAAATCTTTATTTTAAGAGCATAGAAGCCAGATTGTGTTCAGGATGTACAAGCTTAAATTCATTTATTGTCAATGATTGTATAGGAAGTGGAGGATATATAAACTATTTAAAATTCAGGATGTTATTAAACAGAGGAAATGGAAAGTTCCCGCCTCTTTTTGGATTTTTTGAGAAGACAACAGTGTAAAATTCATGTTTGATTTACACATTATTTCTACTCAAGTGCTAAATGTGAAACTGAGTTGCATTTAATAACTTCAGGTATGCACGGGAATTTAAAATTTAAATGAAAATTAATTTAACAGGATTTTTCTGCCTATGGCCATAAAAAGTACAAAGGTTAATGGTATGAGAAACAAAGGTCTTCACATCCTGATTAAACCTCATCCTCTCCCAGTCTGTTTCCTGTTCTCCACAGGGCATCATCACTTTTACTCTGATATGCAAAGGTTATGTACTCTGCTTCTTATTGTGCCTTGGGAAATACATATATATATATATATATATATATGTTCTTGTATATGCAAAGATTATGATAAATTCTTTGTGATTGTTTGGTGCATAAGGAGTAGAGGTTTAAGGTTTCAGACCTTGAAGTCACAGATAGCAAAGCCTTTGTAGCGTTTTTACCCAAGGACAGTGGTTAATGTGTTAGTGTGTTACTATTACCTTTATGATGAATTGCGCATGCAACTGTCATAATTCATTATAAAAATTTTTAGAAATAGAGGAATGATGACTCATCTTGCCAATAAAAATCTCTAAATACGAAGAATTTGAATTTCTGTGCCTTTCCCAATTCTGGCTAGTAGGAAGTTTTGGTGGTTTTGGTTTTTTGCTCTATGTGCAACTTGATATCAGATTTTAACCACTGAATAAAAATAGTAGTTACTAGACATCTTCACTACTGCATGATTTAAGTAGAATTAATAATATAATCTACTTGTACATTTTTCACTAATTTCAAGTTCTAATATAGTTTTTCACTGTGTCCTAGAGACCAAAATATCTGAAGCAGAATACAATAGACACATACCAAAAGATATTGGGAATCCTGAATAAAATAATGTAATACATTATATATTTATAACATTACAAATTGCTAACAACAGGCTAGACACACAGGAAGATTCTAGCTATTTTTTAATTAAAGTGATGAACTAATTTTACAGTCTTTGAGGAGATTCTTCTTGACCATAAAAGCAGGGAAATTGCCCTATATGGTAAGAGAAGATCTTATTTGAGGGTACACATTAATTTATTTATTGGCATTTCTACATGAATGAAGACTGGATAACATAAGTAATCCAGTAAAAATATTCTCTAAGCCAGCTTCTTGTTTTATGATAGGATTTATTAAATAAAGTTAGAAATCTGAAGGCATCAGGAAGTGGTGGAAATGAAGGGTACTTTGATGCAGTAAAAAAACATTTGTAGTGCACATTCAATCAAAGAATTTATAGTTTCTAGCAGAAATTGAATCAGAAGTCTTGATCATTAAATGAGAAGTTCAAAACATTTGTTACCACATAACAGATAAGAGTACAAGTAGAGATGATTATCAATTAGCTGTTAAAACAATTTCTGACTATTCACATGCAATTTATTAATCTTTCATAAAGCAGGTATGAAATGCATCCTTCTTCATAGTTCCTTCAAGGTATCCTTATTCTTTGGATTTTTGAAGCCTTTTGCTATTGTTGGTAATTCTTAGAGGAGATCTGAATGCTGATAAGGGTTCATGTGATGGAGAGCCACATGTTATGGGAGATAACTCCAAGTAATATGTTGTATGTTTGTCCTCTAAACGCCTTTCTTATGCAGTGATGTATTATACCTCTACTGAGGCAAGAACACACTCTCAGAGCTTTTCTATATAGAAAATCAGTTGTCAATTTTTCATGATTTTATATATGAAGTGTAGACACGAGTACAAAACACAACATAGTGTCTTCCTGCAGGATTACAGTAAGACAGAGAATTGGTTCTCTTATTGCATCAAAGCATCCTCAATGTCTGTAGCTACTTACCCAAAAGAAAGACTTTGAGAATACTTTCCAAACCTTCAAGGTTTGTATCTCTCTTTAACTGGGTTTTTTTGTTTTTTTTTTATGTTGCAGTAATGTCTGCCAGATCCCTTTCTAGAAGGCATCACTCTGTCTCTTCAGTTTTATTTAAAATTACTGTTGTCCTCTATGACAGAAAGCCTTCATTTTGTACTGTTTGTACAGCATGATGCATGATGGCATCTGAATTGTGAGCTGGATTCCTAGGCACATGCTAATACAAATAAGGAAAATTAAAGATAGCAACCACTGCTGATTTCTTCACTAATATTCTCCAGCAGCTTTGTTTGCACTTCCTGGGAGAGGAATGTGCTTAGAAAGACTGGTATTTATTCAAGCTCATCAGTTAAATTCTTGGCAAAGAAGAAAAATGAGGTATTATTAAAAATCAGAATATGGAGACTTTAATCTTCAGTGATTTCTAAGATGGCTTGATCCATGAATTCACACTAGAGATTCCAAGGCAAGATGTTCATGTCCCTTGTATGCATCTTACCTGCAGTTTTTGAGTAAATAACTGTCCTTTGCTATGAGAAGGTAGATGAATGTTAACTGTGCACTTAATCCTCAATTTTAACTGAAGCAGAGCAACTTTATTTATACCAAAATATACTCTGGTTACAGCCCTGTGAAAGATCCTGCTTTAACATGGAGTGTAAACTAAAGTTGAATTTTTATTTCTTTTTTTAAAGAATGACCTAAATATGATGGCATTTACTGGGACCATTCCCATTCTCTTCCACTCCATTTACCATGAAAAATATTAAAATTTTTAATTCCATCCTGCTATGAAAAAAGAGAGGGTTTAGGATAGGAGAAAAGTAGTGGATTTGGGACATGGGCAGGGAGAACAATTGTCATCAGTTCCAAATAGAATTCAGATAGCAGTCACTTAAAGTGAAAAGATTAAGTGATCTCAAGAGAAAGCCAAGACCCATAGTGATCAATGCAACAGCTATTATAGAAAAGCTGTGTCCCATAAATACACCAACCATCCAACCATAGACCTAAAATGTTTCCAAAGTTTCTAATCAAGTCTTAGTATTATTGCTCTTTACATGTGGAGCTCTCCAGGAAAAACTATCCAGGAACATCATTGTTGTGCATCAGTGAGCAAGACAGAGTTTGACATTTTTCATGACATGCCCGTGGCTGCAATACTTGGCCCCACCAGATGATCTCTATTTAGCTATGACTTCCATATTCCCAAGTGTCCCACTCCAGAGAGAAAATAATAATTTCATTCATTTACTCATCACTCAGGAGACTTGAAACCAGGCTCTCTGAGTTTCAGAACATCCTTCCTCTCCAGATTATGTAGTTCAAATGTGATGCCAAAGACAGGGAGGAAAGCAAATCCCACCTTCTTTAAAAAACAGGAACCCCGCAGGCTTCCCTATGTCATACTTTGTTATACTCTGTGTTTCTTGTCTTACTGGAGGATGAATTAGCTTTTCTGTGTTGGTTTTATTTCTCCTCTTCATAATACAGCCGGAAATCCTGTAGAAGCTGACCTAAACTTACACAAAAAGAACAGATAAACAGTTGGGCTCACTTTTAACAGCTATGAGTAGTTTCACTGTTTTGTGGGATGCAGATAGACTATCAGCGGAAAATGTATGCTTTGGCAATCAGGATCTGAATTATCTTCATATGGAGCCTGGCATGAATTTCCAAAACACTTCTAGTCTATAATAACACTTTTTTTTTCCTTTTTCTTTTTTCTCTATTTTACTTCCTTCCATTGTTGTACAGAAAGGGTGATCTGATGAGTAGCTACAAAGCTCATCATTAAACATTCTCCAAAATAGCTTTTAGTTATGCGCAGGTTAAAAAAAACAACTAAGTTGCCTAGTATGTGGTATACTAATTTCTATATATCTTTATTAATCAGATAGCAGTGTATCCACACTTCAGCAACATGGTGTATATCTAATTAAGGGTGCCATTTTAACCAAAAATCACTAAGTGCTCTTTAAGTTCCTTGATTTGACAGCTAAAGTGTTACAACTTTAAAAATAGAATAAAAGATGAAGAATTAGCTAATTAATTTAAATTAATCCAGAAAACCTCACTGTACTTTAAAAAAAAAAAAGAGAGAGAGATGAAATGAAAGAAAAGCCCCACAACAAAAGAAGTATCTGAATTACCAGGATTTTAATTGCCACAGGGACACTGAGGCTTTAAATTTCTGAGGACAGAGCAGTAGAATATTCTAAAAGAAATATTTACCATTTGCTATGCTGTTTCAGAATTGCAGTCAAAAATCCTCAGAAATGAACAAAAAGTAGAAATAAATATGTATAAACTGTGGAATTAAAAAAAAAGACAACCAAACACGAAATGCTTTTCATTGAGTTCTTGGGTGTAAGTAAAACTTCCAAAAATTTGCATTACTCAAAATTCTTCTATTTATATTCCTTTTTTTTTTTTTTTTCAGCCAAGCTTGAAAGTTGGGATAACAGAAGAAAATATAGTGTATAAGCAACCTGGAAGTCAGGCATTATTTAAGCTAACAGTTTGGACATTTTGATTGAAATAGACTGCAGATATCAGGATATGTCATTACCTTAGCAAAGAAAGTAGGTTTTGGCAGCATTCCTTTAATGATATGGAGATGGACGATTATTTTTTGCTCCTTAACAGGAAAAAGCAGAGAATCAGTAGGTCAGATTGCTGCCCTTCTGTTGGAATGAAGGTTTTAGAAATAGCCCTGTTACAGCGTTCTCAGTGAACACATTTATAGAAAGGAAAAATGAAAGCCAACTTTACACTTAATAGATAAAAGAGCTCAGAAAACAATAGTAGCTCTAAAATCTGACTATGATAAACAATATGAAACATGAAGTTCAATCCCTGAGTCTTAAGTGAAATTCTTTTTCAATTCATGGACATCGATGTTTGGTAAAAATGGATAATTGTAGTGCCAAGTTCAATAGCACTTGTTGTACTATCTGCTGCATTAAATCCCTGACAAATATTTAATGGGATTAAATCTCTCTTCTCTAGATTCATCTAGCACTGTAAGGACATAAACTCCATTAAAGCTCTGCCTAATAGATGTTTTAATCCTGATTAAAGAAAAAAATGTATTTTAAAACACCAGAACAGTTCTAAAATTTCCATTTTTTTCCTATTTCATCATCACTTGCTAAAATATGATCCCATTTGTTTAGTATTTTTATTCTGTTCCTGTAGCTTTAGCAAATTCTGAGATACTTCTTTCAACATTTCTACACTCACACTGAAGTCACATTCTTTAAATTCTAGAGATTCCATGCACAGCAAGGAGCTGTACACCCTCAGGAAGTGGACATATTCAGTGCAGAAGTGGAATTCCCTTTCTTAGAGTTTAATATTCAAATAGATGTGTGTGTGAGTTTACAAACGAGTAAGTATACACACAGATTTTCCTGTAGAAATTAAAAAAAAAAACCTCCTCCATTTTTTGCCTTAGTCAGCAAAGCACACTGTTGATTATGAAGGAATAGCTTTCCCTTCTCTTTATTTTGTTCTACAAAAGCAGTGGGCAGCCATTACGTACGTTCATAGTGATTCTTGTCTAATTGCAGCATGACAAGGCATCTTCTCTCCCTTAGGCTACTCTGTAAATGAATGTACTTTGCAGGATACAATATGACTACATGGCTTGCTGCAAACAGAGATTAATCTCCTTGCCATGATTTGAGCCAGAAAGAAACAAATTAGCTCAGATTCAGAAGCTGGATGCAAATATTCAATAGATACTTTAGAATTTGGGTCTCAAATTCACAGTTGTGCCCTCTTCTAGTGAACTTGCATGGAAAAATCAATGTATAATTAACTGATTTTCTAACTAAATCCTGAAGTGCTGATCTGTGTAGGCCACAGTTTTCAATTTTTTACTACCAGCTGTGGCAGTAAATGGAATCAGTTTGCATATAACAACATATATAATATATAATCAGGTCCAATGCTGCACTTTGCATTCGTCTGCAAATGGTAATCTTTGCACTGTTTTTACTTCTGAAATGAAAGAAAGGGTATGATTCTTTCTTCAATCAGCCTTCTCTCAACTACTTTTAGTAATTTATTGTTGTACTTTCCCATAGATAAATTCTTAATTCTTGCTGGTACTTTTTTAGTGGGTAAAACATGCACTTTTCCTGTAGATTGGATACACATATTGGATATTTATGATTATACTGAAATACAGATACATACAGGACACTACTATATGACATCTTTCTGTTTCACTGCACCTTTATTATTTATTTTAATTTACATGCAGAACATAAGTTTAAATACAGCAGGCATCACAACATTCATAATAATACTGTCAAACAACCCTCTGAACTATTTTAAGAACCAAGAGAACATCTTAATTTGTTGGCATCTTCTTAATGAAGACAGAGCCACTGCTGTAACAGTTGCTACATTAGCTGCATAGCTTAGCTTTGTATAAATTCTGTCACCTGTTCTGTAAATAGAAGTTTGCATTATGCATTGATGAATGAAATGGTGTGCATTCGGTTTGAACAGAATATCAGGCTTTCTTGAAAAATAATTCCCTTATCTTAAATTTCCATTTTATTACATTATACTTTAAAAAGCATGTTACATGAGTAGTATTAGTATGTATCAGCCTGTAATATTAGCATTTCCTGTCACAGTCCAACCCTTCAAGACAGTCCATCAAAAAAAACCATACATTGTTAAAGAATTTCTACTTTATGAAATTCTAAAAAGGCAGTTTAGATGGAAATCCTTTTACCTCACGTATGAAGCTGCACAATGCAGCATGTTCTTTTGCTCTGTTCCATAGGCCAGTGGTGAGACAGATCCAATTACTCATATACACAAAATTTAATGAATTTCATAACCTTGCATGTTTCCCTACTAGCACGCAGAAAGAGTACGTTTCCCACTTTCAGATGTTTACTGCTTGCAGCAGGTGGAAGAATTGTTTTGCAGAAAGTCAAATTTTAGTGGTTTGGATAAAGTACAAGAGCTCCTATATAAATAATGTAAAAATAAGAATTAAGAGCGCAATTAACATACAATTGCAAATGCCATGGACGTAGCACTCCATCCATACAGCACTTACTGATGGTGGAAGGAGAGTAAGGTCAGTTTCTTAAATATTTATGCAGAACCAAGAGATGATGCATTGGCCCAAGAGTTGAAAGGCACTTTATAAAGGCACATGTGGCTGCTTACAGAGCAACAATTGCAGCCTGAAATGAAAAGATGGGTGACAAATTATTTTAATACTGACATAAATAGATGTATCTTGAAGGAATTATGGCATGACAGGATCAGTGACTCTATGGGACTCAACAGCTTCAGGGTCTGAAGTTACAAAATCACAATGTCATATTAAAAACAAACTCAATTTCATTACAGCAAAGATCACTGGTTTTTGTTTTTGGGTTTTGTGTGTGTGAGAGAAGAGGGATAGAGATTTTCAATATATTAAGATATCAAAGATTAACAGGCAGCAGAAGGGAAAGTAACTTGGATTCTTAAACTCTCATCAGTCTTAAATGTGCTCAGGATATGTCTAAGCAGATGTGGTAGTTAAACTCTGTATCAACAGTTCTGCACAGTGGTTAAAATAGTCCCAGGGAACTACTTCAGAATTAATTGGTGAGGTGTCCCTCCTATTAGCAGGCAAGAGCTGAAAAACAATAGCAATTGTAAGTCTTTATTTGAGTGCTGGAATGATATCCTTTGTTCCCTGCTCTCAGGCATCAAAATGGGTTTAGGCTGCTCTTGTGCCAGTGCCAAATTTGCTTCAGTTCTAGCCTAAACTCTGAGATGCATGTAACCTTAGGCTCTTGATGCACTCACCAAAGACCTCTCCTTGTGTTTTCAGTAGTTACTGCTACAGAAACAAAGGGGGAATGATTCTCTGTAAGAACCTCCAGAGCACACTTTATAGATGCAAGAACCCCATCTGTGTGCTAGTGTCAGAATGGGAAATGAACGCAGATGGAGCAGACAGTGAATACAGATAGCTCTGCACCTCAGTGGCCTGCTAGAATGTCAGACCTGAGGCTCCACATTTCCCCCTGTTCAGAGCTCAAGTTTCTGCAGAAAAGCTCGAAGGGACTGTGTTGAAATTTCCATGTGTTGTCCCAGGAACTCCATTTTATCCTTTTCTGTGGTGTGGGGGTTCTCCTCCCTGCTGCTCTCCATCAATATTATTGCTTGTGTTCGCTGTTTGTAGACAGTCTCATTAGCAAAATGCAAATTCTATACTTCCTGTTTGTGCTGCAGCTTTTTGTCTTTCTTAGCTTAGAAAATCAGTACAACATTGCAAATCTGTTGCTTTACTTCATTACTGCTAAACAGGAAAAGCAATAAGGAGAAAGGGAGAGCTACGTGGATGAATTTACCCTCCAGTCATTTTTCCCCCCCTCTCTTTTTGTCTTTATTTTTCATTTAACTTCTGAATCTAAATGTGGGTTCATTTTGTTAAGTATTTTGCTAATTGGTACTGACTGTATTCTTATTTTATTACTATCCTGCTCAGAAAACATTTGTTTTTCACTTGGACAGCCAGGGAGACATTTTGCAGCTCTGCAATTAAGAGCTCTCTGTCAGCTTCCTGTTTCATGACATTGCTTTTCTCTCAACATAACCAATTTTTCAGGCCTTACCGTAGCAAAGAAATAGACCACAGTGAGCCCTTTTGGAGATTTCTTCATCATACCAACATAATTTGTGTCACTGCTTTCCCACCTTTTTAATGCTTCCCTTTCAAATCTTTGTCACTTCTTTCTTTCATTCAGGGACTGAGCAGAAGAGTCTCCACGTTACACCAGTGGCTCTTGGATCACAGTTTCTGAGCCATGATGACAGCCAGTTTTAACCAAGCCCAAACCTGCTCCCATGCCATTCTCCTTAGCCTTCATGGCCACATATGCTATAGAAGTGGTGGCATTAGGATTTGAGTTGTTGAAGCTGTTGCCAGGCACCAGGACTGTTAAAGCACTGTAGATGCAGCAGTTAGGGTGTGACAAATTATAGCTCTACCTGTCACTTTTCTCACTTCCCTCTTTGATTCAGACTGCACTTTCTGCTGATACATGGTGGCCTCTGTGGAGACGACTGCCATCCTCACAGCCCTCTAATGGTTCATCCTGTTTGACTAAGTCAGTGGTACCAAACAACAGTGAGTAGAGCTGGGCAGGACACTGGCTGTTTTCTGTCCTGGTGTTCTACAAGAAGACCTTCCTCAAACGTAGCTGTGCTGTATAGTTGACTCATATCCTTTCTGCTTGACAGTACCTGCCGACTCTTATGTATACAAATGATTCAACTGAATGCGTTCTCCTCCCTCTCGTTTATCACTGCATTCAAATTGGACATTCTGCATATGAAAATTACAGGTTACTGTGAGCTGCATTTAAAGGGTGATTCACAGAAGAGCATAACGGGCAATTGTTGCTGGCATCTTGTGATGACTTCATCTCTTGCTGTTGTTTCAGCAACAGAAAGAAGCTTTATCTGGAAATAGTTTATGACCCTTCACAGATATTTTATCCTTTATTTCATACTTGTCAACAAGTAATCCTTTTCTGGATGTTTTCAACCCTTAAAAGTATGAGACTAAGTAATAGTTTTGTGCCCTACTTTTGCACTGAATTCTGGCACTCAATCTTTGATGTCCTTGGGCCAGAGATCAGGGCACTGAGTCACTTTAACAGACACTTTTGTATCACTGTGTGTCAAGTCAGGAGACAATATCACTTACAAATGAGGACAGCGTGCAGCTGAACAAAAGAGTGCACAAGCTACGGATTGTCTTAAGTAGTGAGCAACCAGAGAGAGACAAACTGCATTGGCAAATCTTGTAATTGAGGGATGATTCCTTTTACTATGGCACAATAGAAGAAAAAATTGTGCTCATATACTCAGCACTAGAAACACAGTTGATTTAAGAAAACCAATCACTTAGCCCATATTCAGTACAAAGGCAGATGTTTGCAGCTGGAATGGGACTATTTCAGATCAAAGTCAGACTGATTTCCTAGTGGGGGATAGACTATTGACCTGAAGATAGACACTTTGCAGGGGTCATTTGTACAGGTCTGTAGTGGCTGAGGTTTTTCATAGCATTCAAGAAGAAAATTTGAGAGCTTTAACCTAACACGGAGTTCTGATTCTTAGTCAGTAACTCAGTTTCAAGAACATCTAGAGACAAGGATAGAAAGCAAATCCGCCTTGTCATTCAGATCTCTCTTCTCAGAAGGATTTTGTAACAGATGCAATGCTGCTACACAGCATCTGTCTTCTCAAGACTGAACATTTCCCTGTATAGTAAGAAAAGAACATGGAGTCTGTGTTTAAGATCCATATGGGTAATGCTGGTGAAAATATACATCATTGTAGAGAACCGTATTTCCAGAAATGAATATTTTTATAACAGGAGAAAATACCCCAATAAAATCGACTCCCTAAACTTACCCTGGATGGATGAGTCTCCAATAGTTTTCCCAAAGGATTTTCACTTTTTCTTAAGTGTCTTAGTAATAGTAGTTCTGGCATGAAATCTATTAGAGACCAGGCTGACAAAGGTAAAGATTTAGGATAACTCTAATTAGTCATGTATTCCAAAATAGACCATATACAGAGGTGTGAAGTTCTTTCCAATGTGGAACTATTTGCCCTATAGTGAAGAAAAGACATTTAAGAAAAGGTATTGAGAGTACATTAGTTACAATTCCCAAATAGGGCAGCTAATAGCTCAGGTACAAGACAAGTTTCTGGGAATTACTACAGCCTAATGTCTGTACAAAGATGACTTTTATCCTGGTATGGCAGTCTGTCATGGACCAAATTAGATTTAAACTCCAAATTACTCTGTCTTTATGGGAATTTTTAATTCCTAGACTGAAGCATATCCTCTATGTTTCATAACGTGGACTCGGTAGCATATAGTGCAATGTACATAGTCATATCCCTTTGCATTCTGCTGAAAGTTACCCTTTAATAATTCTATAAAATGTTTTTGCAGATTTAATTTAGTTCTGCCACCAGATGGCACTTGTAGTGGGTTTATATTGGGAAAATAAGTGCATTATCTACAGCATTCTAAGGCAAAGCATTAAATCAATTTAAAAACAGAACACTAGTTACAAACAAGGATTTTGCATAACAAGGGACTGGATTCTTTGGCTACTGGATTTTGTAATAACTGATAGGCAATGTTTTATCAAGCGGCATACTTGCTTCCTTCATTTTAAAGGGAATATTTGTACATACCTGGTTAAGAATTCTTCATAGTTGTATAACAAATTGGTGCAAGATGAAAAACGGAGTGTCTGAATTATACTTTTGATGACCTTGCATTCACAATGTGATGCTATAAATGCTCAGAAGTGGAATCATCAACATCTTTCTGAAGGAAAAATAAAAGGGAAAAAGGAGGAATGGGGGGAGGGGGATAGGATATAAAGAGAAAAGGAAGAAGAAAAAATGAAAACAAGAAGGAAAAAAATGAAAAATAAAAAGAAAAAATCACTTCTCAGCTTACAACTGTGGTTGCAGCAAGCAGAACAAGGGTTGTGTCTGTCGACTGCAGTTTCTGACATTGAATATTATGGAGATAAACCCCTTTTTGTCAGGCATTCTCTGAAATAACAAGTAACAAAGTGAGGGCCTGCGTGACTTCACGAGCTGTGCTTTTGGTTTGGGGAGGGGGGGTCTATCTTCAAGGAGAATGTTTATATTCGGTGATTGTTCCATCTTTGCCCTTCTAACACCTATGGCAGATGTAGTGGCAGAATATCTGGGAGCTTAAAGGAGAAAAAAATCCTGACAAACCAAAGCAGAACAATATTCTGTTATGATGAAACTGCTAAAAACATAGTAGCAGTATTAAAAGCACCTTACATGGCATTGACTGCTAAAGAAATGCCACACATATATTTTATCGCTGAACAACAAACACCATATTTATTTCTATTAATAAAAATGTAAAAAAAAGCTCTGGGAAATAGTATCCTAAGAACAAAGATGAGAAAAGGCAGTAAAGAGATGCTGAAAATAAACAAATACAAAAGCAGCATGCCAACATATGATTTTTAGAACATTCCCTGCTTTTACATTTAATGTGGGGTAAAGACTATGATTTGATTCTTGTTCTCAAGATGATCCATGAAACTGGAGCATTTTAACTCCCAGTGAACGGCATGTGGTTATGGTTTGGAATACCGATAACAAAAAA
The DNA here is from genome assembly GCF_038088225.1 of Cyrtonyx montezumae. Taxonomy (NCBI): domain Eukaryota; kingdom Metazoa; phylum Chordata; class Aves; order Galliformes; family Odontophoridae; genus Cyrtonyx; species Cyrtonyx montezumae. The sequence continues at coordinate 7,838,874 of NW_027072067.1, forward strand.
TGATAAAACCATGACACATGTTCTTTAAAAGAAGAACATTCTGAAGGAAAATACATTTTAGTGTATGTGTGAGCTATAGCTAACATAGAAATTGACACTGAGAAGCTAAAAAAGACTGCTCTCTGTTGTAGCTGCATAGTTGTAACAGCATTAGAAAATATCTGAGATAGAGAGGACTGTTCTTGGTTAAATGGGGTTGTGAAGTACAGCACTCAGTACATTTAAAAGCTTTATACAGAGATCTTTGCTTTTCGATGTGGGAAATGAATGAGATTTATTGCATAATTCACATTGTAGCTTCTCTACCAAAAACCCAGCAGCATTTTCAGTGATAGGAATTCACTTAATTGTCAATGTAAAGAAAACAAACTCTTCCAAACACAGAGTATAAAAATCCCAGAAAAAAAAATTGCTTTCATTCCGATCCCCATTCCAGAAGCATAGGGAGGAGGTTTAAAGAGCTCACACACTGCTCCAGTCCAAGTTCTTCCTCTGTGATTGAAACTTTATGTGTACAACACTGATATGTCTGAGGAAGAAAGGAAGATTCTACTCCTCAATGGAAGAAAGACATCGAAGCCCTAGAGTGTCCAGAGAAGGGCAATGAAGCTGTGAGGCTTTATGAGTAATGGCTGAGGGAGCTGGGATTGTTCAGTCTGGAGAAGAGGAGGCTCAGGGGAGATCTTATTGCTTTCAATAGATACCTGATAGAAGGTTGTAGTGAGCTGGGGCTTGGTCCCTTCTCTCGTGACTAGCGGTAGGACTACAAGGAATGGCTTCAAGTTGCACCACGGGAGATTCAGAGTGGACATTAGGAAATACTTCTCCAAAGGAGTGGTCAGGCACTGGAATGGGCTGCCTGGGGAGGTGATGGAGTCGCTGACCCTGGAGGTGTTCAAGGAACGTTTAGACACTGTGCTGAGGAACGTGGTTTAGAGAGAACTATTGGTGATAGGTGGGTGGTTGGACTGGGTGATCTTGTGGGTCTTTTCCAACCTTGGTGATTCTGTGATTCTATTCTATGATTCTACCATGTCAGATTCTTCTCAGGGCCTTAGGTTTGGCCCTAACTCCATGCACAGATAAGAAAGAGTTTTGTTCTTTCCTCTTACTTAGGCTTTGATAAACCTTTCCAACCAGATGATCAGTTTAAGGTTTTGTAAATGAACATTTCCATTCTTTCATAGCTTTTGCCTGACTTGAAATAAGAGCAATTTATAGTGACTTGTTCACACCAAGGGTTGCATTCATATGTATTCTCATTGTGTGTGGCATTAATAAATTGCGCCGAGGCTACTGAGGAGTCTGTACTGTCTGCACAGGCCTCACAGAACCTGAACACAGCAATTCATCTTTGGGTAGCTGCTGTCCTTTTGAAGATGAAGCAAGTTACTTCAGAGGGTATCTGAGTTCAGAGAAACCCAAAGCCTTGTCCCAGGAGATTGTCACACTCCCAATTAGACCATTCCATATTCTGAAGTTCAAGATTTCAATCCTTCTTGAGGGACTGGGAATAAACCACAGTGTACTATTAACTTCTTTTTATATGGTGTTTCTCCTTCTGTTCTAAGAACCTACCAGTGGGAAAACTCTGAAGATCTGATTAACACTTTGATGGAGGTCTCAGAGATTATTCAGATTACTATTCTCCTCCTGAGATATTAGCCAGTACAATTTTGACAAAGTGATGTGCAAAAGCAGACATATCCAGAAAAAATAGCTAATTTTTGTATCACATTTCTAGAATTTACATGTCCATAATTATTCTTTGTAGAAGCGAAAGATTTCCTTTTCATACTTCTCCTGTCTAGTACAATTGCAATTCATCTTCAGAGTGGATCAGGTTACTTTTGCTTTCAGAATACCATTGGCAAGGTCAGTTTTGGAGTTCCTTTGCCCTAAAAAAACTGTTCTCTTTACCAGTCTGTAATCCTCCACATAAGCACTGAACATTTCACTGCCACAGTATTTTGTCATTCCAAATCACAGATTTTCAGTCTGTGATGGGAGTCTCCTCTTGAGAAATGGTTCAGATATGAAAAAATTTCCCTTCCAAACGAAAGTACATCACTCTCTCTCTCTCTCTTTTAAATTTAAACTGGAAAGGACCAGGCTGGCTGGAAAATTCCTGCAGAAATTCCTGCATTTTTCTCAGGTTTTTAGAAAGAGAGCAGGATTAATGTTTTTCAGATGGACAGGTCCAAGTGAAGACTTTACATGAATAATTCACTTACTAGCATATGAAGAGCCCTGCTTGTATGACCAGTTAAAAGACTGAGGATGTACTGTGTTCATGTGAAGCATTTTAATTGTTAGTTATTATTAGTGACAGGAAACGTACAGTCAAAGCCATGTACTCTGAAAAAGGACAAAATACCCTTGAGTCTAGTGTCCCAAGGCTTGTACTTTGTTTGCTTATACTAGAATACATTCCAAATGTAAAAGCAGAAAAAAGGAAATAACAAAAGTAAAGCTTCTTTGCCACTATTTGTCAATTATGAAACATCTTTTGTTTTTCATGTTAGCTTTGACAGAAATAATTCCCTTATCTTTACACCTCCATAGAGTTCAATAGAGCTTAACTACATTGCTGTAGGGCTTCTTGATGCAGTTACAGTTCAAATACTCATAATTTGGAAAGAGTCCAACACTACTTCGAAGACCAAGTAATAAAATATTTTCTGAGGCTTTGTCAGTGGTTTGTGGGCCAGCTGAAAATGTAAATAACAGACTGTTACTAATGACACAGTCCAGCATCAACACATTTCACTCTGCTCCTATGTGCCCTGCAGCAGTCCAAAATGGAAAGGATAAGAAAAGATTAATCCTGTTTGACCCCAGTATTTTATTGTTCAGCTTTTCATTTCCTGGTTTTGAATCTTCACCTGAGATGTCTTGATGTTTAGCACTATATATTTCTGTGAGAAGCAATAGATACTGACTTGTCAGTGTTGTGATGTACTTTGGTTTCTGAAGAAGTTTCCAGTTTGAATTTGCAGATCCACCTTTAGCTGTTGTTGCATATAAAAATAAAGAACTTGAATTCCTCTCAGCTGTTCTCAGTGATACAACTGAAATATGATTTCTACACCTTTTTTAGAAATGAAAGCTTATTTTTCTTTCTCTTTACATACATATTTTGTCTTTTTACATGTTTCTTCACCAATCTCTAGGCCATCTTTTCATCAGTGTTAGGGAGGAAGAGAGGGCAAGGTACACTCTGAATAAACACTGTAGCATACATCAGCCCTTCCATTAAAAGTGCCTCTTCTCTTGCTGCCATTAATATTTAATGATGAAAAAGTCATGTATTTCCTAAACTTCAGATTTTAAATAGATCCTTTTTTCTCTGTTATGCACACGTTTAATTTTTGTAATAGAAGTTCATGTTAAATCTCAATATATAGGACTATGAAGAGATCCATGAGCTAGCTGGGACTTAAATTGTCAGCACAGTGCTGTACCCATGCTAGTTAGCAAAGGCTGCAGGGCTCCAGCTGGAGCAGAGAACGCTGATGCTGATGTCTCACCTCTGGCACCGGAGCCAGTTTTCTGCAGAGCATTTTTATGCGTAAACACAAAGTCATTCTTTGCCTTGCACCATTTGGCCAAGGAAAAGCCACCTGTGGCACCAGAACACTTCAGAGTATATTGCACATATGCTACAATACAACACACACTTTGCAGACAGATAGATGGAAATTTGTTGTTTACTATGACAGAGTTTTGAAATAAACTGGGAAGCAATGATTCTGAGTAGCAGTCTGTAATTGTCTGCTAGTGATCTGTTTAGTTAATGACAGCCTGTATTAACATTGCCCATTTCTATCTGCTAAACTACATTCATAGTAAAACAACATTCTTTCTGGTTATGCTATTCTTGACAGTAAGCAGTGTAGCTACTCTACGGATGTTGTACAACTAGAAAAAAACAGGTGAAGTAGTTCACTGCACTACTAAGAAATGGTCAGATGCACATTACTATACTCAGCCAAATGACAGTCTGGGTCACACTGAAAGGATCATGAACCTAGGCCTTCAAGATTTGTATATTGTTGCAATTGATGTGAAATAACTGGTTTGTTTTTTTTCCTCCAAGCCTCTGCCATATGCTTCTTTTTCAGTGAAGTACATGCTTCCAGACTGATTGGTAGATCTTACTTTGAACGCTGCTTTAAACCACTTACAGATAAAAGATTTCAAATGAGCTGACATATAAAGACTAGGAGATACAGAGATGTATACTACTTACAAGAATCATCAAGGGTGAATTTTCTAGCACTCTGAATGTATTGAGTGCCAAAATGAGAATTACCTATTAGTTTTGATCACATACACATGACGGTATAGAGAACATACAAATTATTTGCAAATGTATCCACAGGATTTACATACAATGGAAAAAATACAAACTAAATACAGCATTTAATACTAATCAGACAGGACATTGCCTCATTTCTATTTATTTCACTTTATCAACATTGTTCTGAAGACAGAATTATTTTCGTAATGTAAAAAATACTGTGTAATCTGAGTTTCTGTTTATAGCATCCTAGAAGCAACATACAATTGTGCCAAATAAAGCTGTGAAATGAGAACAAGAAGCCAACACTAAGAATCATTAGGCACCTAATTTGAAATGTCCATGACAAATAAATATTTCTGAGGATCTCGTATTTTAATCAGAGGTTTTTCTTCAGACTTTAAATTTTAATATTCCTCTGAAAAAGTACTATTTTCAGAAATTCTCCAGGACAATTGAGTCTGAGAAATGTAATAAGCACATAAAAACTTAATCCAAACATTTAAAACACAGAAACAAAAAAGGTACATAAAAATGTACATGCAGGTAATCAAAATAGAATGCAACTTAACATAGAAAGTTATGCATCAATTTAATTTCAGCAGCATAGATAATTATTCCTTTAAGTAGAACTTGGCAAACGAAAGCCCTCCATAGGATAAAGTGTTATTTAGGTTTTTATTTAGAGCAGACCTCAAGAAAACTTTATTGTGCTGTTTTATTGAAATGTTCATAATGTATTGTATGTGATACTTCACAACTTTATGTCCTGGAAATAGAAGAATGTTGCAATAAATTCATATAATCACAATTTAGCATTTGGTATTTCTTCCCCCTCTCATGAATTCATGAGTTGTAATTTTAGGAGTGTTTGTTTGCTTTCCCGTTTTAGCTTTCAGATTCCTAATCTGATTTCTAAGGTTTTGTCCCTGCCAATACACCTGTGTTGTTCATCTTTAACACGAAGCATTTTCTTCTTGCACTCATCTGCTATTGGCACTAGATATTTGACACTGTAGTGCTTATTATTCTCCTTCAGTCACAGTTCACACTTAACTGAAAATATCATCCTTTAATGAAAGGTGTCCCTCATTCCAGCTCTGATTTGGCTTGAATCTCAACTTAAATACCTTAGAAAATTATTTTTCTGCACCATTTATAAAATAAGTTTAATTATCAAAGGAACCATTACAGCTGTATTCAAGATTTCATTATAATTATTTCTGTATTTGAGTTATTAAGTTCTATTTGGTATCCTTCTTAAAATTACTTCCACTGCAAAATCCTTCCAGGATTGAAATTGTCTTGTTTTGTTTCACTTAAAAAGACTAACGTGCATAGAAAAGACTCACAGAGGTAGATTAAAGCTGTTCTTATGCAACATTTTCAAGTTGAACTATCATACACATGATTTTTTTTAACCTTTTTTTGATCTTGTTTGTTTTTGTAACAGGTCACGAAAACCCCTGTGATAATCACAACCAGGAAGCTTAAGTAGCTCAAGGTAAATTTATATTCTGTATACCCTCAGGAAATGTAATAATTAAGAAATCATGTTTGTCTGACCACATAGCTGAATTAAACCTATTTCTAAGTTCCTGTCTCTCTCTGGCTTAACAGACAATCACTCTTCTATTGCCACACTGTACTCCCCAGCAGAACTTGGCATTTTTCATTAATGTTTGGCAGAACCATTCACACTTTTTTTTGCAATATCCTCTCCTGTAATATTTCTCAAGGCTACACTACGCTGATGGGTGCTGCTACCCACCAGGTTAGGAAGTGGACTGCAGCTCTTCTACGAATCACACCAATTGCTGCATTTGCAAGCAGTCTACATGACTGTATTCTCCTGAGCTTGCCAGAATACAGTATCTGTCCCACAACACAGAGTCTCAGCACACTTGTCTCCCAACACTCCATAAGCCTTGCACTCAGTGTTTCTGGCACAAAAAACTGAACCATTGTTTTAAGCACCATGCTCTTTCCTTCATAAGTCTATCCCTGATTTTTTCCTCTTTCATCAAAGTCAGACAGTTTGTTAGTTCGTTCCACAAGTTTATATTGGTGGAGTTTGATATTTTATGTTAACAGTGTTTTATTCTTCTTGACACAATGACAGTCATTTCCCAAATAGTCTATATAACAAAAAACTGCTTTGCCTTTTTTTTTTTTAACTGCTAACAATCTCTGATGTTGCTTACTAAAAACAAGATATGGAGAATTCATAGAAACTAACAGAAGTCCAAAGGAAATATTTTCACAAAAGGCTCAGAAGAGTTAAAAGATTTGGTTAAGGGTAGGTACTCACATGAGTTAGCTCTGGACCAGACTGCAGGCAAACTTCAAGATCAGGATACACAACCCAAAAGAGTCAATTTAGCACTTACTTTACAAGTAAATTAAAAGGCAATTCATACAAACAGTAATGATTATTACACTAAGAATTTGAATTCAAAGTTAAAATAGTACTTTCTATTGTATTGAGTATATGCCTTAAAACACATCATTTTATCATGTTTAGCTTGTCTGGGTAGAAACATAGCCTAATTGTTCAAGTGCTTTCATGGCACATCTGTACAAATTCTAAGTGGCAGTGCAAGTAGTATGCTAGAATAAAGTACAGAATACCTCAGGATTGACCATTCTTTCCACTAGAAGAATGGCTGAATTGTGGAAATGAAAGTCTCAATACATGCTATTTGTCTATGAAGTAGTTCAAAGGTAATTTGACCAGATTTTACTAGAGATCATTGCAAGAAAAACATGTGATAGGAAAAGGTATTAAAAAAAAAGGAAGTCGGCTATATTGATAATAAAATGTCAGTTTTAAAAGTGGTTTACACCTGACCAGGGGAGGGGAGAAAACAACCCGGAAACATCATTGTTTTTAAAAGACTTCAAGTCTTTAATACTGCACTTTTTTTTTTTTTTTTTAATAGTTAAACAGTACCTTAGAGTCAGACAGCAGTCCCGCAGCAAGCATTTGGCCTATGGGGACAACAGTACAGGTCAGCAGTGTAATTTCTATTGCCTTCTTTCTCCAGGGAGCCTGGAGGATGTAACAAACAGGCTACAGACAGCGTTGATTTTTCTCACATCACTCAGCTGATTTCCCACTGTCAGCCCACAGAGCATGAACAAGCACTTCTGGCTATGTGGTGAGTGTGCTCTTTATCACATAAAAGCATACATGTCCCACATTATTAGGACACATGGAAAGAGGGAGACATTAAGCACATGGTAGGAATGAGGTCTGTACCTACACTTAAAATCTAACGGTCCTATAAACACTAATATTACATTAAATCTCCAAATACAACACAGCAAAAACAAGGAAGGAGTGAGGGAAATGACAGTAAAAGCAGTGAACACGAAAGAAGCAGTTTCTGATAGATATTTTTAAGAGAGATCAAAGGAAGAGTTAAGAGTGAGTGCAAATAACTGCATGTTTTCTGGGTCCATGTCTTTTGTATTACACTGGTCTAATTAATTCTACTTGAAAAATATGTTTGAAATGCTTTTCACTGGAAATATCTTACTTTGAGGAAATTAAGTTATCTGGCTTTGTGTTCACTGATCTTACTATTAGCCATACCAAAAAACTTCTGGAATAGTGACAATATAGCTTAACGTTAAAGCAGTACAACAAACCTGAAACTGATGAAACATCCAGTTTAGACATATAGCAAATGCCAGTAAGTGCCAGACTTCCAGAAGTGAATAGGCAAACAAACATACTGTTCTCTGCTGGACACATAAAGATACAGAGGACATTAAGCCAGGCAACTTTAAGCTCTGCAGACAAGGCTCTTTTTGAGCTGCAATCAGACTTTGAACCAGACATTGGAACTAATGACCCAACATTCACAAAATGTGCTTTGTAGGGTATCAATTCGCCAGGCAATATGATCTGATGTGGTCTCAAGTTATGATCATCTTAAGGATTACCTAAAGTGGGATGGGTTATTTATTTACTGCTAGTAATAAGTCAGTAAGAGGATTCTACTTACTGAATAAGCAATATTTCTCTTAATATTTAAATCTTCCTTGACACTTTCTCTGGCAAAAATTAACTATGTACTATTTATCTTATAAAAATAGACAGTCTAAGATAACATGTTAACAAGTAATAAGAACATTATTTTGTTAATTTCCTATTCAAAAAGTTTAGGCTTGATACCGTTTAATTTTCTGAGCACATCTGAACAAGATGGATCTGTTTTTATTATCTGTCTCACAAACAGAGATTGAACATATTACTGATTTTATGAGTATGCTTATTTTCTAAGTTTACACTCTTCATGCTAATTTAATGAAGGGTGATGAAGCATGCATGTATTTAGAGGCTCATAGAAACAATCCCCTTGGACACAGACTTCTCCTTTCTCATTCTTGAGCAACATGCAGAACACATCAGTAACATGATCCAGGAAGAGCCAGGTGCCAAACCAAGGATGTTTCTGAAGGCTTACTGTACAAATTCTTAACTCTAACCTACAGTTTTGTGGTAGAACGTTTCCCATATGTTTGATTCTTTGTTATCTATGGGAAAGCATAAGTAATTGGGCTACATGTGATGGCTTGAAACAGTGATGGAGCATACGGTGGGAAGGCAGGGCCAACCCAGGGGAGCTCAGGGGTACTCAATGCAGTGCACTTGAGTGACCGGAAGCAGTGGAGCCAGGATCCACCCCTTCCCAAACCTCATTTAAGGGTTGGCAGGGGGAGGTGAGGGTATCTCTTGCTGGAGATCCCTGCCTCCTACCCAAGGTAAGCAGCTTCTTTCCCTTATTTCCATGTCCATGGCTTGAATATGAGTCCTCAATTTCTGTGGCCTGGGATCTTGCAGCTCTGTTATCCTTTTTGCACTTTCTATTGTGTTGCACAGGTGAAGCTCATTAATTTGTTAATGAATTTCTAAGAAGAGGAAAACCTAGCAGTATCCTCTCAAAAGATCCCTCTAAAACCAACCAAAATGAACCAGACAAAAGAATAAGACGCAAAAGGTGAAACTAGAACCCTCACAAGTTACATAGATTGCTCTGAAAGTAATGCCTCCTATTTTTTTTCTGTGGAAGCTACAATAAATAAAAATAGTACAATAACACTATTTGATAGAGATGTTCATCAGGTACAAAACACTATTTTTCAATATAGTCACTTCCATCAGTTCCCCACTTTTGTCAATGATGAACAAGAGCCTGCGTGCCATGCTCGTAAACATCTGCCCCAGTGGGGATAACCCACTGTCATCACTGCTGAAACCTCACCAACCACCACCTCAGTGTGCCAACATCTGCTCTTTGATTTCCATAAACGTTTAGAAAGCATTGAGGAATGATCATTGGTACCATTTTTTCTACATGGAGAAATTCAGTCACACCTCTTTATTTCATATACACTTCCACATCAGATGCCATTTTGTCGGACCACCCCCTGCAGCCATCTGTCACATGGCAACAAAATGCAGTGGAATATTGGTGCCATACCACCAACATCCACCTCTGACACCACGGGCCAAAATAATATAATGGGAGGCATTACTTTGTGGGCAGCCCTTGTATTATTTCTGTTAGCTCATCTAGCAAGCCACTGAACAAGATACCTCAGTTCCCATATGGCATGATTCTATTTGCTTTTAATGAGTAAGAGAGGGAAAGTAATAATTTAAAATGATCCATGCCTCTTTAGCAGTGTTCCATGCCTTCCATGAACTCAGGATTATCTACCCAAAAAGATATCTTCCAAAGAGACACTAGTTGTACTTGCTGCTGCTGCTCACCTTAGTGTTCCTTTCTGTGAAATGCTTTATAAGCCTTTTGTGTACATTAATGAGCTTTGAGCATCTTACTTTTCATTTCATTTTGCATATAAAAATTAAGTTTCCTTGCTTTATTTACACCTGACAAGCATCTTGATTTCCACAAATAAAATGACGCAGGATGCCACAGTGAGATATTGTGATGACCACTTCCTTCCAAAAAGGGCAAACCATTCATCAGCAGTTGCATTCTGAAGAAATAATTACTCATATATTCAACAATTCTAATGAAAAATTTTGATGAGACTGATCAAAAAGAAACTTGGCCTCTTAAAAGAGCAGCTAAAGACTCTTCTGTGAAGTTGTGATCCCCAGCAGGAGTGTAATGCTGTAATAACCTATCAGGCCCTGGTTGCACATACCCTCACAGCAAAAGTAACAGTTCTAAGGGTAACTTCTTTCTGCCTTAAGGGCAGAATGCATATGAAAATGGCTAGATGAATTTCCTCACCTCTAGACTCACCCTCCCCTCATCAGTAAGTAGGAATTGTGATAAATATCTTCTAGAATTTCATTTTAAGAACTACAGCCCCTCCTTCCAAGGAGGGAGGGGAGAGCCCAACCTCTCAGCAGGGCTGCTGTGAGCCCCCACTCCTTCAGCCAGCTGCATCAGCTGTACATCCAAAGCAATGCATCCTGGAAGGAAGCATCCTGCTAAGAAGCGCTGACTTTCCAAGAAAGGACTAGTGCATTTGTGACAGCAGCAACAACTGCTGTAAGGAAATTATACTAATTGAAAGCTTGAAGACGTTAAAGGTGGAGAAAAGAGAGAAAATGATGGGAAAAAAATACTAAGGAGATAAGGAAAGGAAGGTGGGGGAAAAGAGCATTTATTCACCTTCTTATCTTCTTCCTGCAGTATCTGCTTCTGTTTCCCTTTCCTATTCCATGTTTTCTTAAGAGTTCCCAGTGTGCGTGCAAGGATGATATAGGACCCCAATCTCAGCGACTTTTCTTGGCCTGATTCAACCTTAACGGGAAGCAGCATCTCACCAACAGAGGTCTCAAATGTCAGGGCTGCTGACGGAAAGGCAGCGGTCTCTGCTGCGCTGCAGTTAGCACGAGTCTGACTTCCAGCGTAGCGTGCTGGAGAGCTCCCGGCTCCGGGGGAGCCGACTCCCTGCTGCCACTTACACAATAAACAACTGTTTTCCAGGTGTGCCTGGGAACATCGCCCTTACATCAGTTCTCGCAGAGCGGATTCCCCGCATGGCTGCCCTACCCCGCCTGCCTCCCCGCACAGCGCGCTTCTTCCCGAGCCCGGGGGGCAGAGCACGCCCGTAGAGCAGTGCAGAAGGGGCCGAGGATTCCCCTGCCCGCGGGGCTGCGCCCGCGCCGAGCTCCGGGATCGGCCCCCCACAAACGTAGGGACGGGCGGCGGCGCCCAACGCGCCCGCGGAAGGCTGCGGCGGGCCGCCCAGGGACGCGCCGCTCCGCGGAGCCGCTCAGCCGCCGGCCCCCCGCAGGAGGCAGCCCGGCTACTTAAAGCGCATCCCCGACAGCGGCGGCCCCAGCGGCTGAGGCGGGCAGGCGGCAGGCTTCGGCGCGGGAGCGACTGAAGCCGGCAGGAGCCGCAGCGCCGGGCTGGTTGCGGGCTCCCATGCCTGGCCGCGAGATCCGCGGGGGTGCGGACGCCGCCGCTGCCAAGCGACGGGCTGACCCGGCTGCGGCTCCGGTGGGGCGGGACAGCGCCCGTGCGCCAGCAGCAGCGCGGCGGCGGCGAGGCTCCGCTCAGCTCCGGCGGGGGCTCCGACCGGCAGCTCCGTGTCCGCGGTCCCCGCCGGCTCTGCCCTCGCTCGGTAGCGGAAAGCCGAACATCAGCAATGGCGGCTCGGACTAGGAGCCGCTGCGCGCCGCTCCTACGCTCGCCTGGGCAGCGACCGTTCTAGGAGGGGAAGAGCAGAGCTCGCAGGGGGGCTGGTTTCCGGCGGGTTATTTATTTCTTCCCTCTCGCTTAAGTTCCCAGCGGAGCGGGCTGGTCGGCACCTGCGCCCCCCACCTGCTTCTCCGAGGGTGAGAGGTGTGGGGAGGCCATGGAGAGTCCGGCGGAGAACCCCAGCAAGGCGGCGGAGTACCTGAAGGAGCTGAACAAGATTATTGAGACGCAGCAGGAGCTGCTGGAGAAGCAGAAGCGGAGGATAGACGAGCTAGAGCAGCAAGTGGCCAAGTTGTACCATGAAAATGCCTGTCTCCAGGATGAGCATCACCGGCACCTGGCCACATGCAGGCTCCAGCAAGGCGTCCCCCCCGCGTACCCGGGGGTGCTGAGCGCTATCCAGGAAAACGCAAAGCACGAAAAGTAAGCGGCTCCCGGGTTTGCGTGCCCTTCTCGAGGAGGGTGTTTCTCTGGTGGGGCTTTCCTTCTTGTTCGTCTCCTGCCTTCGGTTTCCCAAGGCCATCCCGCGGACGAGCTCTGAGAAGAGCGCAACTCCCCTACAACGTGCGCCTAGGAGGGAGCCCCGGGAGGCTCCTCTGAGCGGGCTCGCAGCGGAGAGGGTCCTCTCTGGGCAGGGGCGATCTCAGCCTGGTCCCCCGGCTCCTCTCCCGTCTGGATGCTAACCGCTACACCGGCACTCTAGTCGGGATTCCGCTGAGAGCCTGTCCCCAGGGTCTGAGCGGCGGTAGCACTCCCGGGGCTCCCCTAGGCACGTTTTCATGCCCACTACTCTTTACGGCTCTCCGTCGCCGGGGCCCCGGCAACCTCGCGCTCCCAGGGGTGCTTCTGGGCACTCCACCTTCGCAGCGCTAATGGGGCGTCAGGAGAAACGTGGCGAGCCTGCCCTTCTCCCTAGGGCCTGCTCCCGGCCGTTTCGGCACCGCTGCCCCTCGGGAAGCCGCTGCTCCCCGTGGGTACGGGCGGGAGTCCCCGGAGCTGCCCGCGGTGCCCGGGCAGGAGCTGCGTGCTCCCCGCCGGCCGGCACGGGGCTCCACTGCTCCCAGCGCTCCGAGCAGCGCGCGGCGGCCGCGCTCTCGCCGCTAACGAAAGTGACCCGGAGAAGGGGTCAGCGGACCCTGGCAGCTCGCCACAGCGCGAACTGACTCATCCAAACGCAGCCTCGCCGCATTCAGAGGCAAGTTTGCTCTCGACCTTTGTGTCTACTTGGGGGCTCTAATTAATCGTGTGCTCCTGTACAGTGCGAAGAAAGCTGCTTAATAGCGCGCGATTCTTAGGTAATAGGAATTTGAGAATAGCAATAACTGAAGTCGGAGCATTTACCCGCCTCGTTTCTATTGACAGAAAAGTATTTTAAGACTTAGTTTTACTTGAATTGAGTGGGAAAAGCATGCATCGTATTAAAAGCCCACTTCACTGCTCCGATACAGCACAAAGAGCTACTTGTGTTCTGGTACACCCGAGTTCCCCGTGTTTATACATAAGCTCTTGGGCACAGGCCGGGGTTGTGCCGGAGCCGCCCCGCAGCGCCGCGCTCCCTCTCCCGGCTCCCATCTCCGCGCCGGGCCGGCCCCGCTGCACCGAGGAGCAAGGCGCGGCTCCTCGAGTGGATGCTTGGTTCAGGACCTCCCGTCTGCTTCCTGCCGCTGCCCGGGGTACCTACGGCACGGGACGGGATCCTACAAAGCTCTGCCGAGAGGTTGCCTCTCAGGGAGTTCAGGATCTGCCCCCAAGCCCGCGGGTAGTTTGCTTGCTCCACGTGTGCCCTTACTAGGCCGGTTATGATCTGGGAGGAAGCGTCACTGCATACGGAGTCCCGAAATTGTGGTATCCTGAACAAAAATTCTTATTGTACTGCAGGTGGAATTGAAGGAGGTGGGGAAAGGGTCACTGGTCACCCACTACCCCTTCTGCGTACACCTGCTCCCAAATGCCTTTCATACACTCGGTGAGAGAGGGAGGGAAGCAGCCCCCCCCCCCACCCGTTCTCTCCCTGCTGTCTGTGTTAACTGCGTGGGGTGTTCTAGTGGTGCTGGAGTGGTCCTTTCAGATTTCTTTTTCATAGAGATGTCTCCAGGCAAGCTAAGTAAATAGCTCCTTAAACATGCTGGAGAGCATATGCTGTCATTTAACAACCAGTCTTCATTATAAGCCGGAAGAGCTATTTCCAGGAAATACATATGGTGTACAAATTTACAGAGCATAAATTCATGGAAATGTACAGAAAGTATTTACACAAATCCTAGCCCCTGCACTCATCCCAGTACTGAGGATTTCTTGTGGCTGTGCAGTTAGTACGAGATGTCAACTCAGCTATCTCGTCCCATTTGTCTCTCACAAACGACATTACTAAAATTGTACAAATGGCTTGCCTTGTTTGATAACGTCTCATCTCCACCAGCCCAAGACTCATTTGCAGGGCCCTTTTTGGGCAGGCAGCTCTGAGGACTTGGAGGCTTTTAAGTCTCTTAAGTGGATTTGATGCTGGGATCAGAATTAATCTGGGATATTTATGGCAGAGATGTATCGCTGTGAGGCATACCCTGTGGAGCTTAGTAGGGAAGCTGGGAGAAAGCCTGCTGTGCCTGGTCCTGGGCTCTTTGGCCTACACATATGTCCAGGGACACTCAGATCTTCAGGGCATCCTTTGTGCAAGGCGTCCTGTCCTGTCTTTCCACTGATTTGTCATCTTCCCACTTTATTTTCTATGGAGTGAGCCTGGCCCATTCTCCAGGACACCATGCATCATCAATGTATAGGGGGATCACAGCTGTGGGCTCCCCAGCTTCATGGGTTGGGGCTGTGGCAGTAGCTGCTGTGGCTCCAGCTACCTGGGAGCAGGTGCAACAGGCTAGCTCCAGGTCAGTTTAATGTCTGGGTGCAGGAACTGCGGGAAGATAGACTTGGTCTTGAAAGATAGAATGTAATGTTGTTTTAAGGCCTTCTTCCAGTCCTGCTGTTATCTTTGTTTTCTAAAAACTTAGCCTGCAGATTCTGCTGTCTGGCTTCCTATTCAGGGAGGAAAAATCTCAGTTTCTTCAGAACTTAATATTATGTGCACCTTGCACATGTTTAAGTGGGGAATAAGGATCCCTTCTTTGCTGAAGTTCTGTCACAGTTTAATATCAAATGTGGATAATGCTTGCTTTGACTATCTACAGTGTCAGGAGAAAGGCAGCATATGAGATGGTGTTTCCTCCTCATTCCTTTGTGTATGGGCTCCTGTCTTCACCGCTGAGGCAGCAGGGCTGCTTTATACCCAGGTGCCAGCAGTGATCAGTGCTTCAAAAATAGAGCAGCTGGAATCCTTTGTAAAGGAAACCAGGCTTCTCTTTGCCAAATGCTTCATGAAATTAGTACTTTTAGGAAGCAATCCATGCTTCTGGGAAGTCATCTATAGAATTTGTACCTTATTGCTTAAGTAGCTTTTCCTGAAGAGTTTAGACTCCTGTCTCCAGAGTTGAACTTGTATAAAGCAGGCGTTGCTCACTGACACTGCAGTGTCAAGACAGGAGCATCATATTAGCAAATGGTAGTGAACTTGTAATTGCACAGAAGTGTTACACAAGCCCTGAAATTTTCCATTTTTGTCCACAGGAGGAATATAGCTGAAATCTGATTAAATGATTTGGAGAAGTTGGCAAATTTGTTGAAACTTTTTACCTTGATCTTATGGAGCAAGGTGTAATTATTGTGCTCTGTTACTGTTAGTTTGCACAGTAATAGATCTATGCAAGAAACAAACAAAACAACACTGAAACTGTCCAAAAAAGGAAGTAAAAATAGTCAGTTATCCCTCCACAAAAAGAGCCAGAGTAGAAAGGGGGATTCTGATGTGCAGGTTGCTGATTGCAGAGGACAGGTGCATGGGATGGGTTAGCAGATGCCCTCATTGTCTTGCAAGGAAGACAGTATACAAAAAAAAATTGGGGTGGTGTTTCGCTTAATTTTGTACTAATTTGCTGAGTGTGAATCAACCTTAAACTTAAAATCTACAAGTATAATTGTGGATAATTAGTTGATTGCAAAGCTTTGTTAAATGTAGTGAATCAGCGTGCTAAGTATAACAGTAGATATTTAACTAATTAAGTTGCATAAGCCTAACTTGCAATTACTCCATTTCATTTAATATTTGATAAAACACCAAAAATGTTAAAATTCAGATCCTCAGTGTAAGGAAGAAATGTTCAGTACACCGACTTTTGTAATTCACCTCTTAATGTAAATATGTGGAAACTTGCTGGCATTTTACCAGCTTGGGGAGTGATGTTTTTGCTAAACCTATCAAAGCTAAATTCTTTACTGCTTTTTACCGTGAGAAAGCTCTTTCTGTTTGGGGAGGAGGTATAGAAGGAGTTGTCTGTTAAGCTGGAACAATCTCAGAGTTCTGTTATTTGCAACTTAGCCTAAATTCTGTACCTGATCTGACTGATTTATTTTTAAGTGAATTTACAACTGGCTTTGTCTGGGGAGAAATTGTCACAACCCAGAGCATTAAGAAGTCTCCAGCATTTAGAAGATGCTCTCAATCTGAGCTGAGGTGTGCTCAGTGCCATCCAGTAAGCAGGCACTGTCTCTGTGGTGCTTTGTGAAGGCTGCTTTATGGCTTACATAAAATGAGCTTGTGACTTTGCATGTCACTGTTGGCAGTGAGTGCTACCCCTGCACACAGTCTCAGCAGGAAGCCAAAGATTGCATTAGTGTAGAGACCAGCCTGACTTTTCTGCCTCCAGAGATGTTCTCTGCTGAGACAGATTGTTCATATGACGTAAATCATGTTTCAGGACTTGTGCTGCTTTTTGATGGAAGCTTAGTTTTGTTTGCTTTAATTAAAGTAGAGGTATCTGTCATCTGTTAGCATGCTCATGTTTGGGCAAGATCTTGCTTTCTCTGCCTTCTTGTCAGAAGGAAATGTACACGAGATACTTTTGTTCAGCTCTTTTTCAATCAGCTGAGAAGGGAAGTGTGATTTGTGACTGATAGTTTTGCTGAAAGAAGCCTGCAGTAGAAGTGCAAATTATTACTAGAAATTGCACTTCTACCTGTTCAGCTTATTTTGCTCGTGAAAAATATCTCACCTTTAAGTGGAAAGAGTAGTCTGTATCCAAAACTAAACGCTCTACTGTGATTATACACTATATATTCTTTGTCAGCCTTGTGTTGGACAGGGATGGTATAAGTCTGGGGTTGGGTAGAACTTAAACTTAATTTTCCATTAACTGAAAACCATTTTTTTCATTCTATCTTCAGTATGTAACTGAGCAGTATGACTACTAAGTTATGAGAATAAGGATTTGATGCTGAGGAAAGCGCTTTAGCTCTTGAAGCATGTGTTTCAACATCAGTGTTATTTGTACACAGCAGATGAGTGAGAATCTCTTGAAACAGACATTTGTTGTTTTAGCAGACAGTGGGAAATCGATACTGTGAAGGTGCAGAATAAGACAAGAACTTGCTAACATAACTAAATTATTTTGTTTCTGTTGAAAAATTGGCAAAGTCTTTTACTTAACATCTGCTAAATGTTAAGCAAAATGGTAAAAAAAAAAAAAAAAAAAAACGACTGCAGGAGTGTACTATGTGACTAATAAAATAAGTTAGAGAGAGTGGGGGGGGCAGGGAGCAAAAAGCACAGTGATGACCAATGAGTGTACTGGTATCAAGAAAATTCCTGGAAATCAGAGGAGATAGTGAAAATACGGTGTGTGGAGAAAACAGCAAAAATGCATGCTATTTTGACAAAGCAAATTTTACTTTGAGAAATGCAGCAGAAAGTAACCCATCCTATTGAGTATGAGTTTAAATATGATTTCAAGACTTGGACGTGAATTGTCTTGCTTAAAACAGACCAAACCTGAACAATTATCTCCCAGTGAATCTGAAAATATTCTCTAATGAACCCTTCTTTTCTGCTGATGCAGAACACAACTTGTGAGCTTCCTAATTTCAATATTCTTGTGCTTGGAATTTCAAGAACCAAGCACTATTTCATGCTGGTAAATGCTTTGATGTTCTTCCTTAAGAATTTGCTGCCAGGGAAATATAAATGCACTTCCAAAAATACGCTTGTGGAAAATATTTGGGTATGGTCATGATCCTATGTTTTCAACTAGCAAAGGAGAGCTGCTATAACTATTGTGGGTAAAATACAAGGATCAAGATCCTCTTCCCCCACTTCCAAAACAGGCCTATATGTGATGCTCTGCATATGTATAGTTCACCAGCAGCGTACTGGTTACTCTGAATTTCTAATGTGAGGTCTGAGAAGGAAGACCCAATACTTCTAGTTCCTACTAAAAAATAGCTATGAGTTGAGTATGTGTGAAATAGAGGCACTTAAGGGCCCTGTTGCTTGAATTTAACTTCTGAAAAGCTCGTAAGCTGTGAGCAGAGTATGGTTGTCCTAAAACAGCAGGCAATGGCTTTTGGATGAATCCTAAGAAATACCATGATCTCCAGCAGAGTAATTCCTACTCATCAGCAAAGTAGATTTTAATATTTTTAAAAGATATTAGGAAGATTAAGAACTGAACAGTTACCTAAAAACATGAAGGACGGGGGGAGCCGGAACAGAACTGTTCTTGGAAGAACTTTCCCTCCTGCTGAGTGAGGGATGCTAAACTTCAGCCTGTTCCACTGAAAATAATACATTTGTCAGTGAATGTGAATCATCGTCTCACCCATTTTAGAATCAGTGTTGCAGTCTTGTTGGCCTGGTTATTTGCACAGGAAGATGAATCTCCATAAAACCTCTGGGAAGGTTTCTTCTGGAAGTGAGTTGCTGCTTTTTTGAAAAAGTGAAGCAAAATACGTAATGCTCAAAGGATTCTCTGTAGTGAGAGCTTTTTTAATGGCAGATTGTAGAAGCTATGCAGAAAGAACAAGGTATTTCAAGATGTTTTCTTGCAGCATATTGAGAGGGAGAGTAAATTATTAAATGCTTCTTGCAAATAGCATCTCAAAAAACTTGCTTTTACTGGGTCTAAAAATGAAATTAGGTGGGTCTTATGTGCAGGCCAATGACACTGAACTGAAACTGCTGTGCAAGACTGTTTTATGTCAGGCCATGGCCTCTAAAGGCAGTTTCTGCCTATGGTGGTTACAGAAAAGTATGTGTTCCCTCAGAACTTCTTTAAAGAGTATGAGATCATTTGGGAATGGCTGTAGTAGCTGCTTCCTCTGCACTTCCAATTCTGGTGCTATTTTATTTTGTGGGCATCTGAACAGTACAGCTGTGTAGACCTGCAAAACACTGCAATACACTGAAGTTCCCCTGAGTGTATGGCTCAAAGGGGATTCCAGGCCTTGGTGTGAGAAGAGTTGCTTATGAAGTAGGCAGCCTATACTAAGACAAATGTTTGTGTTTGTTCCGTGTTTGTCTGAGGGCTCCTGTCCTCCACATGCAGGTAGCAAGGAGGTCATCTCATGCTACTCACTGAGGGTGTGTGGGAAGCTGCTTAGGTAAGTGGATTTTGTGAACCAGAAGTACTTCCTGATGTGCAGCCCACACTTGCATTATTCTAGTTTGATCCTATCACTCCTACTCATACCCTCTCTGCTGTGTTAGTTCTATCTTTTTTTCTGTGTGTGTTTTGCAGTCTGCAGGTACTTTCAGGCTGTTTTTGCCAATGCTCATTTCTTTCATCTTAGCTCAGTGAGACTGTGAATGAGGTTGTCATCATTTCATTCTGCCTGCAACCTTGCCTAATTGTACTATTTTTCTCTGCAGAATTGTTGAATTAGATATTTGAACAATCTGAATGGCTTTGATATAACAGAGCATCATGGTTTGAAGGAATAGTGTATGATGTGCACTCTGACCACGTTGTGGGTGTTGTGGGCTGCCTGCTTACACCACCACCCTTTGCTATGGGGTTCCTCTGCAGAGTCCTAACAGTATTTCTTTGAAATGCTGAATTTCTCACTTGTTGTAGTTCACTGTATTACAGATAGTGGAAGAAATATTAATTTGTGCAAGCTAGAAATCTGGATGAGAATTCATTACCTTTTCATGGTCATTACCATGGTATGGTGGTTAAGAACAGAAGTGAGAAAAATACGTATTTCTTTATTCTCTGTTGTTTGCCCTTAGCAAAGCTAGGCACTGATAATGATTGTTATTGTACAAATAAACATGTCAGTGTTAAAGTTTAGAATCATCTCTTAAATTGTTCAGATTTAGGTGAAAAATTATTCCATAAATTATTATTATTTTTATTATTTTAATCTCCAGGTCCTTAATGGCCATATGTTAACTTGTTTGGTTTTAATTGTTATTTCTATAATTAGTGTAATGGAAAAATACTGCTGCAAAGTAGCTGAATGCTTCAACAGAGTTAATGCTTTAAAATAAGCATTATTGCACAATAGAATCTTAAAACCCAATTCTTATGCTCTTGAGATGGCAAGTTCTATAAATGCATCTCTTCTTTTCTGTTTACCCGACTGTATGGTTGTGCATGGACTGACGCCTCTCCCGATCCTAAAATCCCAGCATTTCCGAGTCTCAGCGACTTGTGCTCCCTCTGCTGGGTTCTTGATAATAGTTCAGTGTTCTCTAGTCCTGGTAGTGTATGTACAGATATGTATGTATATGCATGTGTACAGTGTAGAATCTTCTTTTGAGCGGTATCATCGCTACTACTTTTGCATCTCTGCTGGAAAGACCTACAAAAGTGACAAAAGATTTCTGAATCTTTTCATTCTAGTGTCCTGAAGTGCAGAGGCAAACTTCAAATGGTATTACCATGATCGTATGGACAGATATTAGTCTGCTCTAAGAAAGCTGGTTTATTCTCACTGCTGTGCTAGATAGGAAGAATACTGCTACTGAATAGCTCTCAAGCAATTGATTAAAATCTAATGCATTATTTGAATTACAGTAACATTTCTAGCCAGGTTTTCTACTTTGGTAAGAAGCTGTGAATTTTGAGGGGCATTGAAACATACAGCTATATGGTGTATAGACTGCAAATTCTTTTCACAACCCGAGCTTGCCAAATCATAAGCTTTTTTCCCAGGCTATGGAACTGGCCATGCTCATCTCTGAAAAACTGATTTCTGCTAGAAGAGGAGTTTAACTTAGTTGGACTGCCAAGTTGTACAATATAATCATGCTGGAAGGGACAGGCTCTGACTTATGGAGGGTACTGGCCTGGAAGACCTATTTAAAAGCATTAACATAATGTTTTATTAGTCATATCTAAAATTTAGGTGTAAATTTGAGTAACATAATGTCTATGCATGTTGAAATGAGTATTGAACAAGGTGAGATTTGACCCACTTACTAAACTCTGTACTTAGGTTTTTGCGCTAGCATTTGAAACAATCATTTTTGGAGTCTCTGAAATGTCATGTTTTGATATTGTCAGCCTCTGCTTAGAATTTGCGATACTAGTTTTGATGGATGAATGAAGTTTTACAGTACTTCTCACAAGTGTTAACTACTTCTCCTGAAGTAATGCTGCATGGTAAATGAATACCTAGCCAACTTCCTGGCTGCTGGTGTTGAACCAGTATGCACCAAGCTGTGTATTCAAAGAAATCTGAAATACTTGCTAACTTGCTAAACTAAGTGTTTTTAATATCCTTTCTATTTACTGACTGTGATGCTAAAACCACTATTTGCGGAACCTCTGTTTCTCCTCTCTCTAATTTTCAAGCTCTTTAAGTTTTATAAAACAGATTTTATGTATTTAGACCTCTCTTATTTTATGGCCAAATTCTTCAGAGAGGAGTGTGGTGTTCTCCTGTATTTTTCCATTGTGGAACTGTGTACATATCTAAGTACTGAGGGAGCATTTTTTTCCTTTATTGCTCCACAGTTTTCCTCCCAAAGGAATGTCTATTAAAAGAGGAGCCTAGAGAGTACAATCTGAAATGCTCTGCGTTCAACTGTACATTACAGAGCGAGTGCCATGGATATCATTGTAGGTTTCAGGATGTGTGAAAGCATTTTCATGAAGTCACAGATGAGATTTGATTTCTCAGTTTCTCAGTAAGATAACATTTGAATTGGAGAACTAAACAGTCTCTGCTATCTAATCAGCTGGTTATCTGAGGGGTCAACATTCAATGCATCCCCAAAGCTTTCAATGGCTTCTCTATGCTCTCTAAAAGCTGGGGGAAAAAAAACAACAACAAAACAAAACAGGAGGAGTAATCCAGCTTTTGTCTCCTGCAAAGTATAAAAGCCTTGCAACTCTTCTTGCCCTGGTCAATGTACTATTGAAGTAGCCTTTAATAGAGAAAAGAAAGTGTCTTCAACCCTGAGTGAACACTATGAAGATCCCTATATAATGACTTAGTTGTTTAAGAGCTTGGTTTCTGCTACTGTGAAAGCTGGGTAAAGGTGCACAGATGATAACTGATTATACCTAGAAAGTGTTATAGCTAAAGAAGAAATATTTTCAGAAGTTCAAACTGCATTTAAATTAGGAGAGTAGTGACTGATCGAAATAATGGGATGACAAGCCATATTAGAATGGTAACTACTTTATGAAGATTTTTAGAGTGAGCATCAGCCTGACTGTCTACAAACTTGGACACAGTGATCCCCAATGGTTAGAAGGATAAGCTGAAAAAGATTTCTTGCCCACTGGTACTGGTGACCTCTGACTTGAGAATTACTGAGGTATGGCAACTGACAGCGATGGGTTGCACACTCATGGATTGATAGACTTAAAAATACAGATGGAGCTGTTTACATGTAAGAAATAGGATGCTGTAATAAGATGAGCTAAGACCTCTATTTGCCTTATCAATACTTTCCTTCTATTTCAAAGGAACAGACTACAGCAACATTTTGTTTTTAATTACTTCCCTATTTTTGCTGTGGCTTTCTCCTCATGTTTGGGGAATGCAAATACTCTGTCCTTTCTCTTCTAAGAATGACACAGGAAATGAAACAAAATGTCAGTAAAGTGTGAGATCCCAGTGAGACAGTGGATCTCAGTTTAGGTTCAAGTGTATCATATTCCAATTTTGATTGCTTAGCTAGCTCGGTTCTATCTGAATTCAGGTACTTCACAACACTGAAGAATTTCTGACAAACCAAAAGCAAGTAAAACAATTTGTGATGAATTATGATGTATGGTGGTATTTTAATAGTTTGTTGGTAGGTTTACAATCAGCTTTGAATCTTAAGGGCTTGTATGAATTTTACATGCACTCAAGCCTGGTGCAGTGGTATCTGTTCTCTCTCTTCTATGGTTGCAGTCTTTGATTAGAGTGTTAAAATCTAAATGGAATAGGTTTCATTTGTACCCTTTGCAAATAACTTGAATTAAAAGTCCTAAGTCCTGGTGATCCAGGTCATGTACAGTTGCCATGCATAAAGTGTCCAGGGAAGTTGTAAACAGGCATTAATCTTCCTTACTGCAATGCAGCCTGGATGTTGTAATTGTACTAAAATCAGAGGAACTTCTTTGCAATTCTCATCATGATGGCTGCAGTGTAGGGATTGCAGAGATTTAAGCCATCATTCTTCTTTGTTCTTCTTGCTAACCTTCTTACATCCATACATCTTTCTTTTACCAATGATTTTGAAATAGAAACTGCTTTGGAATGCCTTCTGCTTAATAGTGTTTTGTCCCTTTGGCAATTTCCTTGGTTAGGAAGCTATGTGTTATTTACTCAAATAACTGTAAGCATTGATTAAATCCAAATGTACTGGCATTTAATATCAATATATGTCTGTATATATATATGTAATGTGTATATATATATGTAATATGTGTCTGTGTGTGTATCTATCTATCTATATGTATATTTACCTGAATGTCATGATCTGTGGGCACTCTGGATATGAAGGTGCTTGTGCATACTACGTACTGCAGTTAACATCGATGTTCTTTGTTTTTAGGTTGTATGGTGGTATCATCTGTTAATGAGTAGAGTTGCTTATGTTAAAGGTCCTTACGATGATAATAAGACAAGAATTCACAGTAGTAGGAGCATTTCTTTAGGTATTCGCTCCCTACTAGGAGTTAAGATTAATGTTTTCTTGTTGCGAATAATATTAGATGTAGGGTTTTGTGTTTTTGTTTTTTTAACTAGACTTCCATTTTTTACATGTAGACCCACAGCAGAAACATTGGGTTAATTTTATTTTTGTGCTAGGGTATGGTTGTAAGAATAGAGAGCAGCAAATACAGTTGCTTTAAATCTAAGAAAGGTAGTAGTCACAATCCAGTGATAAAGAAATAACTGCTTATCGCTTTCTGAGGCTCAGGGCTTGCCAAATACTCCAAAGGAGGCAATCTCTTAGTAGATCCTTCCTTTGCAGTTGCCAACAGTGATGTTAGGGTCACACAGGTGAATTGCTTCTGCCTGTGCTCCCAGGTCTGTCTATGCCCCCTCACCAGGTGCTCTATCACTGGTTCACGCCATGACCTAACAGTTCCCATACAAAAATTCAAAGAACATCTGTTTTAATCTATTGTTCTTCCTGCTTGGCTTTTTGCTTGATGGGTCTTAAACAGTAAGTATAAATTTAATACTACTAGTAAAATTTACTAGGTTTATAAAGACAAAAAATGCCTTGTATAATCTGAATTTATTCATATATCTTTATAGTGCCAAAGAAGTTATCAGGCTCTCTTTACAGAATATAACTTGTTTGTCTGACCCTATCTTAGGTATGTTTACCTTCATGAAGTGAATAGCTGGGATAAGTTTCTCTCTTCATATATTGTAGTTGTATTGATTTCCTCTACAAATATATACATATGTATACATATACGGGGGTACTTATGACCTTTGATTTAATTATAGTGACAGAAAATTTTATGGACTGTACCTGTGAACATCCTGTCTACTGTACCTTTAGATGGAGTGTATCTCAGTGTGCTTCTTTTAATATCTTAATAGATAATTGTCTGCAAGCAACAGTAAATTTGGATACATGGAGAAGGGGAAGCACAGGAAGCAGTTTTTGCTCCTCCTTTTCCCTCATTGCTTATGTGGCATCCCCTAATTTTTCTGGTCATTGCTGCTTAATGAAAGGGACAGGTGGATTTAAATATAGATTCTTTATTAATTGGTAAAGGCAGCTTTAAATCTCCAAAAGGTAAATTCCATGCTGAAATATCTTCATAATGGTATGAATAAAGGGGGTGGTGGTAGTGTGGAACAGAGTTGGGTTGTGCACAGTTATTCAAGCAGTATGGTCATCTGTGTTGTATTCACTTGAGTAATACGTGAAATCTCATGGTAACATGGCACAATACATAGTTACGTTGTATTCTCTAATGGAGTTGCACTTCACCCTGTACTTGTTGTACGTAGGGCTGAAACATTATATACATCAGTTGTTATTACATACATGGCAGTTCAAATCTGTATGAAAACATTTTTCTGAAGTCTGATCTGAGCAGTAGTCTGTGTAAGAAGCTAAATGACAGAAGTATCTTCAGTCAGATCTCAAACCTTAAAGAAAGCCTATCTCAGAACTTATCACTGGTCAAGTGCTGCTGATATTGTTGCTTAAAGATAGGTATCGGGCTTTCACCTCAGAAGGTTTTATGTTTGGTTAGGGCCTGCATTTCCTCAACCATCTCATGACTTACTACAGCAATTTTATGTTTATCTAAATGTACCTGATAAGAGCAGCTCCTAACCAGAAGACTGAGAGATGCCTGCTCTCTTTCTCCCCCTGTGAAAGCCAGGAAAGCAGGTTTTTTTTTTTTTTGTTTGTTTGTTTTTAATGTATTATAGAGTTGAGTAAATTTTTCTCCCTGAAAGTGGTCTCTAGAACTGAGTTTTACCTGTTAAATTGCGTGGAGATTGGTAGGTCATGGTCTGAACTAGCGATGCCTCACCAGGCAAGAAGGTGTTGCTAACCCTGGGTGCACAGGTGCAGGCAATGCACTCAGGTCACCAGAAGGGGTGGACTCTTGGTCTGCCACTCCTCATTCTTATATAATGGGTAGCAGATGAGGGAGCATGGTTTCTGTTTGGAGACCATCCCTCCTGGGGGCTTCACCAACCATTGGAAAAGGGTAAGATACTTTTCTCTGTATTGTCTTCTGAACTATATCTTGATGAATAGCTCAACGAGCGTGTTTGTATCCTAGTGGAAAGTAGTATCATTGCCTTCCCTTGCTCCTCGTGATACACCTCCAGAATTTGCTGAAATACATCTTTGATATTCCCGTCTAGTTGCTTATGAAAAACATGGCTATTACTTTGACCTTATTTAAGGACTGTGTATATTGAGCAGGTGCGGTGTTGGACACTGTTAGAAATATTTGAGTATTTTACTTAGAGTAAGGAAAATAGTGCTAGTCAATCAGGTTCTAATCTGGTTTGTCTACTGACTGACAAGTACATATCCTTGAGTTGTATTTTTTACTCTTGAGTCTGTCATTGTTTCAAGCAAGTTTTTGCTATGCAAGCATACTTTAAAAGGAACTTGTTCCCAATTTTTTAAGGAATCCTTAGAAATGCATTTGTTGAAAATGTGGCATAGCATGATGTGACTCTTAGCTCTTTGTGAGTCATCTTGCTGTGAGTGAAGGAAGTTAGGCCTCTTAGGCAATGTGAAGTTTTCCCCCTTGGAAAATGTTATTTCATTGAGGATATACTTCACTTGTGATAAGCTATGCAATGAACCTTGATATTTAAATATCCTTATCAACACATTTAATTAACTTTAGAAAGGTAAACAATATTCCCCAAGGTCACCGAATCTTTATGTAATTTCATAGCTTGTTCAGATTTGTGATTTGGTTCATCTCTGTTGTGGTAGAATAAGGCTTTGTATCCTGGTTAAATGAATAGTAAAAAGTAAGTCCCCTCAGTAAAAGGGACTGTTCAGCAGCTTGCTATTTTAATAATAAATCATAAGTAAAACAGGTCTGATATGCTTTCTAACTTACTGGGCAAATCTTGAATCTGTAGAGAATAGAGGAATTATCACTTCTAATGGGGTGTCTTTCTCCGAGTCTGTTTCTTCTAAGTTAGGTTTATAAACTGTAACTAGCTTAATGTTGAATACTTTTTGAATGAAGCTCCAAAAGTGTACATCTGGGTTTTTTAGTTTATCATTCAGTCCATATTCCAGGAAACGTTATGAAACAATTCACTTCTCTTTTGTTAGATTTGATTGACAGTGCAAAATGTGAAAGCTAGAGACTTTCCTTTCAAAATTCTTTTATAAAAGGAACTAAGAAGACCATTTAGAGACACGTAGCCAATTTGTAAGTCATTATGCTCTGTGGTAGCTGAAATGCCAACACAATGTCACAAATTTGTCACCTTCTCGGCTGAGCACAGGATTTTTATTTTACTCCTTGTGCTTAGCTGGGTAGTTACTTCTATTAATGGAGAGTTAACTGGATAAAATTCTCATTTATGTAGAAATGATTGCTAGTAGTGATCTCTTAAGTATTATGGATCTGCTCTTCTTCTTAACAGTGGGTTTCTTTCAAGATTTCTCTGTAAATAATTGATGTCCTTATGTTATGCTATCATCAATTAGTTTTATTTTATTTTTTCACTTGGACGGGGTGGTTCTGCTTCTAAAGAGTTTGGACAGTGTAGGATGAGATGGAAAAACTTGATTTCTAGCCAGAAGTCTGACCTCTTTGAAATAGAAAGCTAAGTTATAATAAGTACTAATGCCTGGGATGTGGTGATAACAGACAAATCATAATGCCCTGAGGATTATGTAACTTGTGATGCTATCAAAGCAGGTAACTGGTTTTCTTCTCTCTTGATTAATTTCCTACTTGCTTTAGATATGAAGTGCAGAGGTACTATTGCTCGCTCCTCCAATACACCTGAGAAAATGTAATGAATGAAGAATAGCTGAGTACATTAGCTGCAGCTTTGGTGTTTAAGACCTCCTGTGTAATAATTTTTTGTTAAATTGAAATTCTTCTTTTATAGTTGATAAATTCTGTTATTTTCTAGACCGAGGTAAATGAATTGAGCTTAAATATTTTTGCAAAGAAGTATTTAATGTCACAGATGCTGCCTCCTAGTGACAACTAAGTGTATAAGAAAAGTGGTATGGTTTTATCAAACTGGGAAATGTGGTAGCAGGATTACTTCTCAGTGCGCTCTTACATATCCTGTCTAGCTGTTTTCCTGAGCAGACATGAGATAGGCAGGTCAGGAGGTTAAATCCAGAGCATCAAATCTAAAAGTACCACTCAGGTGCACCTTTGCAAGGATTTCTGATCCCCCTACAGGACTACCAAAGTGGATGTAGTATTGAAGAGT
Source organism: Cyrtonyx montezumae (assembly GCF_038088225.1). Taxonomy (NCBI): domain Eukaryota; kingdom Metazoa; phylum Chordata; class Aves; order Galliformes; family Odontophoridae; genus Cyrtonyx; species Cyrtonyx montezumae. Next base: position 7,867,122 of record NW_027072067.1, read on the forward strand.
TTTATTGACTTTACTAAAATGCGTAGCTCTTGTTGACTTATGTAAGCTTGCGAACTAAAGACAAATAGCTATAGAGATGCTTCAAATGTGTGTGTTGTTCTTGTGCTACTTGTGTGCTAGCAAGAGGAAGCTAAGTATTAACCAGACCTTCTATTGGAGATGTTTTATTAATGTGCCAAGCACTGTCTTTGCCTGTTGTTCCAGGTATCCATATGAAGAATACAAACACCCTTACACACAAGGTTTGATATCTTATATATTTGAGGGCAAGATGTTAATTTGTTGTTCTGGTGACTGTAAGGAAGAAAAATATTCCTCCTTTCTAGGTTAGTGTTCTGATCACATGCTAAGGTTTAGTATGTTTTGGTTAGCAAGTATCAGTTTTGGTATTTGCTGTTTGATCTTTCCAAGGCCTGTTTCTGAGACTGGTCCTTAGTATATATCAGTGGGGAGAATATTCTGTAAATTCAACGCAGTTCTAATAAATGTTGAAGTGCTAATGAACTCCTACAATTATCCTTACGGAAATAGGATGAAGTAGGAAGCAAGCTGTCTTTTGTCTTGCTGATCCCCTGCCATGTGTTTATTTGTCAAAATAAGAGGAGGGGTTAGACACTTATTTATGCAGTAGTTCAACATTCGTGGCATATTTGTACAATGAAAGCAGACTTATCTGCTATTCCTCAGCGTTTAGAATAAAGTGTTAGAAAATACCAGATCCACATGCTGTGAATGTAGGAGACTACGTTATTTATTGGCCTACATTATGATCCCTCCTGAGACTGCTAATTTTAGACAATAAGTGATATCATTATCTTGCATTTTGCTTTCTACTGGCCAACGTCTATCTCATTTGAAAGGTGAAGAGTATTTCTTTTAAATCCTTGTGCTTTTCTGAAGCTTATTTCCTCATTAGAAAAGAAGAAAGCTTATTTTTCATACTGCATTGTCAATAGAAAGTGGTGCTTCTAGGAAGCCTGCTGCTGTGCTTACTCTATTTAGCCTTTGTAAAAGCACTTCAGCTTCCCCCTCAAATTTAACTTTCTGAATTTCCTTAGCTATCCTAAATTCCCAGGAGTTTGTATTTAGGGCCCCCTCTGTTCATGTAATTTTACACAAACTTGTTTCTGACTTTCTTTGTGTGGATATCAGTTGTTTGGTTTTATCATTAAAGTTAATGAACGTATCTAGTCCTTTGATGTACAACCCAGAGAGCTGCAGGTATTTTTATTTGGATGTGACCAGTAATACACTTGTAGGCATCAAAGTCAGTGTTGAAGATTTTTCTATTGGTAAAACAGATTATGAACATCAAACACTAACTACACAGCACACAATTATTAACAGTTAATTATTTCTGTGTATAGTAGTTGCTTTTGGATTTGCTCCTTTAGTAGCTTCGGGAAAAGAGCTCTCATTTGAAGTGGTTATCTTCTGCAATTTTGACAGTGTAATTCTTCATAATGGTAACTTTGAACTGAATGAATGCCATTGCAGTAAGAAGGCAGACTGAAAAACATAGTCCTGTTCACTACCTTCCTTTGATAGCAAGAAAAATTTCATGTTATCCTCCATAAAAAGACTATGAACCATAAATTAAGCTAATTGTTCTTTAGAGCAATTCTATTTACTTACTAGATAAATAAATACATTTTAAAAACTCAACCCACAGAAACAACTAAAAAACCTCCAAATTAAGCAAGCCAGAAACCAACCACCTTTTCTGTCTGGTTGCAGTGGAATTTACACAGTCTCCTTTATTCTGCCTTACCCAAGCAAACCAAAAGGTGTGGTACAACAGCCACTGATTTCCTGTCTTCCACCCAATAAGCTAAAATAAAATATACTGTGGCTGCTGCATATTTCAAGTAATAAATGCAGCTTAGGTATTGCTGACAAAAAAAAAATTAAGACACCATTCTCCTATAACACCTCTGTCCCCTCTCTGTTTCCAGAGGGCATTACTTTTTCCCATCTTACCACTCTTTGCACTTAATATAACTTATCTGCTTGCTTAGGAAGAGGCTCATTGAGAGAAACTGCTGGGTGACAAAAATGTGGAGAAATGAGTCTGTCTTTCTATTGCATCTCCGAGTGAGCCTGAAATGCATCTTTATTCTAATTCTGACGATTCTCACTATACAGAAGAAAAAGACATTATTTCCTTCCTGTCTTCATGTACTGTGAAATGACTGACTTGATCAGCAGTGATCATGTAGCTGCTGCTAAGTATGGTAACTAGAGGGAGTGGAGAGAGACTGACTTTCCTGTCTGCTATTTGAAATAGCAGTAATTTTCCCTCCTTCCCTTCTACTAAATTTGTTTTTAAAGTTTTACAAATAAGGAATAATATGGCAGTTTCTAAATAGAGGTAGTAAAAAAGAGATGTTGAGAGATTTAATGTTGAGATTGGTATTTTTATTTTATATGGTCTTTTGATGTGATATCTGGAATGTGCTTGAGTGAGCGTTCCATTGTACCCTGGTTTTTTTTCTGTCATTACTACATCCGATTACAGTTCACCCTAGCCCTTGAAATATCCCTTGTATCTTAGTTGGGTGCTCTTCGTAAGTTGGATTTTCTTCTGGTTTTGGACCATCTAAAACTTTGACACCTTGCTCCCTGCTACAAGTTGAAGGAGTTGAAGTCAACCTTCTCACTTTTCTAGAGTGATTTCCCTCTCTACATATTGACTTCAGGTACACTAATGTTCTACTGTAAGTTCTTAAAATCAGATTTTCTTGATTAGAATCTGGAAATAACATAATAATTGGGCTGATTTGAGTTGAAGTTACCTGCTGTTGTAGATAACCATGAAGCATGTCCTAGTTCAGAAATATTGTCACTACAGAACATTTGAAGCACATGATAAATTCACAATTTCATTATACTGAATAAGAGATGGAGGTGCTGTAGTAGAAAAAAATATAGGAATTTTGCTGTGATTTCGACTTAATAGTTGAAACAAAACAACCACAACACTGTATGGGAACTGCTGAATCATGGCCTGAACCACTGATTGGTCACCTGAGGTGAGCACCAAGTCAGCCATGGGGGCACAGGTGAAGGTGATATACCTGTGTGATTGGAAGGGGTGAAGCCTGGCTCCATCTCTCCCAAACCCCATTTAAGGGCTGACCACCACCAGGGAAGGATCTCTTCTTGGAGATCCCTCCCACGTGGAGTCCCCCGTGAGCCTTGTCATCCTGAAGGTGAGCCATCCTCTCTTTTGTATTATTTGTATAGTGTCTATATAGTACCACTCAAAATATACCATCCTCTATACTGTTTCTTTGTGGAGTACCATCTTTGGGAGTTATTTACCCCACAAACGCACACACGTTTAAAAAACAAAAAGGAACATGTAGGAAGTCAGATCTCTTACATGTATAATGAGGTAAATGCATCAATTGCAAGACCAGAAGTGCATCTAATTATGGTCTGCCTTAACATTTCTCAGTAGCTGGTACTGCTGACAAAACAAATCTATATTTTGTTTATTCCTTAAGCTGCTGATAGAGGAGAGTTATGAGGAACCAACAGTGACATCCAGCATGCTCTCCTGACTTAACTGCTTGCTATGTTGTATACTTTTGCAGCCATTTTCCGGTGTGTGTGTGTTGGAAATCAAAGCCTATGATGGTAATGGATTTAATCATGAATGCATGCAAATACAGCTAGTAGGGTCTTGACACAGCTTCAGATGGAGTTGTGCCATTTATCTGTCAAGTGTTCACAATATTCAGGCTTTGTAAGAGTAGGCACAGATCGCCTAACTATGACAGTGTCTTTTCTTGCAACCATCTGGTGTTGGATCTTTGGCATTAGTGAAAACAATTTTCTTTACTTGAGAAAGAAAATCCTTCCAGAAGAGTGAACCTAGAAAATACAAGGCTTCACCTTTTTTCCTCTCCTTCTCTCAAGAAAAGTTCTGAGAATCTAACCACAAATACTGTGTGAAATGCAATTTCAAGGCATCTGTGACTAAATGTCTCATCTTGCTTAAAAAACAATTGCTGATTTTTTTAAGCCTAAGACAGAAATAATTACTGACTTCAATACTGAGAAGTAGGTTTCAAGAAGAGGATTTAAAATCAGATGGTCTGTCTACAGTTATTTCAGGAGTAGGCTGCTGACCTTTACAGACTCAGAAATGCAAATCTTTATTTTGCATCCACCTCAGTAAAACTGAGGGTGTTGGAAAAGCTTCATGAATTTCAGGAGGGATAAAGTCGGCTTGTCTGAAAGTGCTTATTCTTTCCTGGCATACTGGTACAGCAAGTGTTCCAGTGAATGCCATTCTTCTATCCTTAGTAGTTGTATGATATGTAACTGAAGAGTCTGGAGGCAAATTAAAAACATTTTTGAAGTGCGAAGAATTGAAAGAGTCAGCTTGATGTTTCAGAAAATTTAAAGCTTCTTTCCCAAATGAATTAAAACTTTGCCTGGTTGAGTTGAGTGCTTGGCAGGGTAGAAGACAGGGTGGAGTTCAGACTAGAGATGATAGAATAACAGGATCATTGGAAGAGCTAAGGGATACTGTGCACAAGAGTGTTTTCTTATCTCCATTACTGTGTGGAGTACTTCAGTGATGGAACACAGGCACAGCAGAAGTGAGTAAGCATAAACATTGTGACTCAAAATTTCCAAGTATGTGGAGTTCTCACTTACTGACGTTCCTTTGTCTAGGCTGTAATTTCCAAGTCATTACTGGGCGTTCTGTTTCTGTGTATGAACTCCAACTTTCCAAACAAGTTAGTGAGATAACTGAAGCTTTACCTAGATGCTATAGCTTTTCAACTGAGAAGTACTTTACAGTGGACAGAATTCACCTGTTCACGTAGGATGGACTGTTTCTTGGTGGAAGTATAAAAGTAAATCCCAATTGAAATATAAAACAAAGGAACAATTTACAATTCAGTCTGCTTTAATGATTTTCCAAATGTGATTTCATTATTCTGATAATTTCACACTGGGTTTGAAGTTGGGCAGTAATTATCAGAAGCTTTTCAGAATTCCTAACAATTTTTGCTTTTTTGTTGTTGTTTTCTGCTCACGTAATGAGGATTGGCACACTGAGAATACCTAAAGCAAGTAGCATAAATACTAAAGCTGTTGTTTGGAATATTAATCCATGCATCACAACTTCCAGAACTCTGTTTATTTCCTGAGGATAAACTGTGTATAATTGCCTCCCAAGCACATTCCTTGGTGTTTTTGTCAAGTTAATGGTGATTTTTTTTTTTCTTTTCCCTCTAGGGGGAAAACACTTCTCCCAGTTTCCAGTTTACCTTTCTCTAACACTATCCCTGCTTGTTTGTTACTTCTACTGAATCCAATCAAATTAATATTACATAAATATGTTTTTGCACACACAAAAAGGAAAAGCAGGTACATATGCACGCTGTAGAGAAGAAAATGAAAAATGTTCATTAGCAGCAGCAAACTTGCAAGCATGAATTTTAAACTTTGCCTTTGTGTATAGCTATAGTACTCTTATTAATGTTTATTCTTTACCTCTTTGATTACAAATTCTGTGGGTCAGTGTGTGATTCTTTGTTGACACTGATGCATACGTTAGTGCAGCTTTGAACTTGTCACAAATAAAAATTGCACACTGGATGACTAATTGTAGATGAAAAGAAGAAATTTTTGCAGCAGCTTGAGCTTGAACAGAAGTTCACTTAGTTTTGTTTGGAATGGATTCCCATTACTTTACTCAAAATCAAAATAAGATTTAGATACTGTATTGATGATTTTGTCCTCGTTTATTCTTGTTGTTGATTATGAACTCATGATTTTACATGTTGTTTTGTAGATAAGCTTCCTGTTCTTAGATCACATGTTTTGCAGCCGTGTCATGTAAACTGGTAAACCGGTTTAACTCTAGTCTAGTTTGGAAGGCACATAATGACAGCAGATTTCAAATTTAATAATGTTAAATGACTTAGTCCTGGCAAGCTTCTAACTATCACCCCTTGCTAATAATGTTATTGGATTTACCACTCGTGTTGGATGTAATTAGTGTGTAGCATGGGATAGTATGGTATTTCAATTTTCTGCATAGATCAACAGACTGAATGTTAGCATAAAAAAAATAGTGAGTTTCTGAATCATCATAACTAAGTAAATCTTGGATGTCTGCAGTAATGTGTTTTTAATGCTTATTTTTTTCTTGACGGGGATTTTTTTTTAAATTGAGATGGTACTTACCTGTTTTAGCATATATTAAGTTATTTAATTGGGGGCTGTTCTACCAGAATTAGTAAAATGCTCAATATGAGTATGAGCTTACAACTATTCAGCCTTTATTTTTAAACTGATTAAAAATGCTTTTAACTGAGACTTATGAAAATAGGCTGCAATCTCAAGTGCAGGTTATTGAGAGTAAATACTTCTGTGTGGTTACTTTAACAGTTAGATTCTTAATAGTGCTAGTTTCTCTCTTAAATTCAGTTGAAGAAGCTTAGCATCAAGCAGGACTAAGCCTTACTAATCCTTCAAAAATATAACAGCTCCTGTGCTGGGAAGTTATCAGTGAAGTCAGTGGGACTACCAGTAGCAATAAGCATAAGAAATGCTAGTGTTGCCACTGTTTGTGTGTGTGCCCAGTGGTTTATATGAAGACTACACTCCAGCATTATTTTTTCTTACAGAGTACACTCAGCATATTCAAAGCATGGCAGTGCCACTCGAAACCCTGCACTCTGTGATTAGGAAAATTAATAAATACAATTTTAAAGAGCTTTGAATATGTCCATTTTTTCCAAACATTGTTTCCAGCCTCTGGCTGGAACTCAGTTGCAGCCATGGAGAGAAGCCAGTCTTTGGCCAGGAGGGAAGACAAAGCCAGCTGTTAAGAAGAGAAGCTGGCAGCTGAGTAAAGTGTTCTGAACTAATTCTGTGGGGAACATTGCATAAAAGCTCTTGTAGATTTTCCTAGCCATACTTATTTTAGTGCATTGTTCTTTTAAGGAAAAGAAAAGAAAAAAATCTGAAATTAGTTAGGGAATTGTCACATGTTGAAGTGGAAATGAAGGTTTGAGACTCAGCATAGTGTAAAAAGAGAATAAAGAAATGCTTTTATTTAACAATACTCTTTGCCAGATGTTCCAATGTTTAGCATTTGAACTCCCACCTTATGGTTATATTTTGGAATTCTAATTTTTCAGGAGTTTATGATCTTCTGATGTGGTCTTTTGATTGATTTTTTTTTTTTTTTTTTTTTTAGCTATGACATGCAGTAACTCTTAATATTGGTGTTCGTTAAAGTGCCAGAAGTGATGGACTGGACATTAAGTTCATTTTTAAGAAGTGTATTCTCAGTATAATCAATTGGTAAAGAAGCTACTGATTTCCTCACTGCAAACTTCATGTTTAAACTGATAATACTTTTAAAATTTTGACCCAATACTCATTGTGCAGAAGTTTTGTGGTTAGTACTGTTTTCACAATCGGTAAATCCTTATCAGTAGAATGAGCAACAACTTAATTTACAACTGAAATATAAATAAGCCTTAATGGGACACCATTAATTTTCCTTTTGTTGTTTAATATGATGGAATTTTGTTAAATAATTAGCTACTGTTCCTTATTAGATGCAAATGTTTAATTTGTATTCTCTCTTTCTCAATCCATCCCAACCCTGATAAAAAGCAGGCAGTAAAACTTAGTAGGCTTTGGGCAGACCTGGGCTGCCCCTGAGTTCAGTGATCTCCAAGCATTTTAAAAAATAGGTCTTCTGACTTGCATCAGCCAACGTTTTTCAGTTCTCTCATGTGCATCGCAGAGATGAGCTACTTCTGTTATGTCACTGGTGTGACCTACTTCTTATGCTCTCCTTTTAGCTTACCAGCAAGACTCAGGCACTGGTGTAAAGTTAATTTGAATATAATTTTTAAAATATTTTTGCAACGCTGAGTATGTGCTTTTCAACAGGTGAGATAAATTATTTTGATTTTAATTAAAGAAAGTGAAGGGCAATTTCAATTTATACCTCTGTGGTTAATAGTGAGCCTGACAAGATTCTTTGGGCATTAATATTCTAATTACATTTTGTAATACTCTTTGTACATTTATATGTATTATTTTATCATGGAGATGTTGAAATTATGATCTTTTTTGTTGCTGAACTTTCTATTCACCAGTTTTCTTGTATTAGTACACTTGTATATGCACAAATTGAGAGTTAAGCCAGTAAAACACAGTATACTTGTTGGTAGATGAAACACTGAGCCTTGAAAGTATGGGACAGTTAGGGACTCTTTACGTGGCTAATCTGCTGGATACTGTAATTACCACCTTAATGTTAACATTCACACCACTCTACTCAAAGGAATGTGTTTGGTGTAATCGTGAGCATCACTTGAGGTCAACATCACTTCAGGTCAAAAAAAAAAGTAAATTTTGTTTTTCTTAAAACTTAAGGGCTGTTTTGTTCTAGTTTTGGAGTGGAAGAATGGATAAAGTGAGGAGAGTGAGAACCAAAAGAAATAGCAGGAAACTTTCAGAAGCAATTGCTTTGAAATTGGTTTCTGTTTCTACGGTTGCAGATGAACTGTGTGTCAGGTTTTAAATCATTCTCATGAAAATGCTGTGGTTGTGATCTTAACCTATCCAGGACATCTTAAAGTCTAGGAAACAATGGGAATGAGTCTTCTGGTTTAGACTTCTTGTCTTTGTACGTGCGTACGATGAACTGTGGCCTGGGTTTTTTTCAGTACTGTAGAAATACTCTCATACTGTACCTGGCCTCTGGAGTAGAGCCATCTTGTTTGGTTGTATGCTGTGTTCTGTTTGCTTCTCTTTATTTTTTAAAAACAACAACAACACTGCAACGCCAGAACTTCACAAAATATGAAGTTTGTTTAAATCTACAAATTCTTTGCATCACCCAGGACTTTTTACAAAGCAATCAGTGCTGTCTCTAGTAGTTTATTCATCTTATTCCTTGGAAGTACCAGTACTTACCAAAAGATGCAAGTTCTCCGTTAAGCTAAATGAAGTTAACTTTACAATTCTTAGGTGGAAGGGAGAAGGGAATAATATATTATTTTTGTGCTTTAAATGCCTTGCAGTTTAATATTTCATCTACTATTTTAGCACAACTAAACTAGAACTTGCATCCAATCTTAAGTTTAAGGTCATTTGCAAGCAGTATACTTTTATCATTAATACTGGAGACTATCATGTATTGAGAAAATGTATTGAGAAGACAATGACAGTTGAAATAACTGTAGGTGCTATAATTCCGGTACACCTTTATAATAGGGAGGAAAAACAGCCAGCTTCATAAGCACTACTCTTCTGAACAAAGGGAAAAGCTCTGTATCCAGAATGTGTTGATAGCCCTTCCAGTTCAGATTTGTATGTTATTCTCTTAAGAAGTGGTTATCTTTATCTATGTAGGACCCTATCTCCATGGGAACAGAATCTTTGAAATATCTTTAATGAAAGAAGAAGGTATCTTACAGCAATATGTTTTCTGCTGTTAGTGTCTGGATGCAATTGGCTTGATTTGTGTCGCTTCATTGTTGTGAATATACAACGCCTGTATGGCAGGAGGCATTGAGAAATAATTTGGAAAGGAGCTGAAGATGAGAGTTTGCTTTTACATTCTGAAAGCCACTGGTTTTGCGGCTTTGAACTGAGCTGTGGGAACAGGTGAGCGGTATTGCATCTTCAGTTTTTGAATCTAAACTACAGCTTAATATCAATCTTGGCTTCATCTGTGTGATTTGTAAGCAAGGGCTGTGATCATGGATAAGCTTTGGATGCCTGATAAAGTTTTCTGTTTTGTTGTCCTTAGTAGGTATGGACAACTGCCTCAAATATCTTGAATGATGTGCAAAATTAGATTCATTCTCTCTCCACAGTGCCTCTACAAGTTCTGCATTTCCTTTGGAAGTAGGAAGTGAAATGCATGTAGAGCTGTGATTATGAAATTCACAGTGAGTTGTAGGTGTATAGTTGTTGGGTGCAAAAGGAATATGTTAGCTTCTGGTTTAAGTTGAGACATATATACAGTGTTCATCTTTCCTTCGTGTGACTGGCAGAATATATTATGCCAATGAACCAAAGGCCTCAGAGTTGGTTGTTAACTAAAAATCTAAACCTGCAGTTTAGCAGTGTTTGGGGAACCGTGCACTTTTTCACTTTCTACTTAAAATCAGAAATACTGCTTCATTCCTTCTTTGAGGAATCTTCATTTGACAGCTGGTGCCAGCTCACTGCTATGCCAAGTTGTTTTGCAGATTGTTACATACCTCATCTACAGCCAATCTATTGCCTCTATTTACCATATTCTTTTTTTTTTTTTTAAGATTTACTTTTGTCTTCATCAGTATTACTATACTTGTGCCATTGCTAGCAGTGACCACCAGCTATCTCCTTACACTATCAGAATAGTTTGTGTAAACAATGCTGTCAAGATGAAGGAAATGTGACTTTAAAACTGATCTTTACTGGGAGTGAAATGTAAGTAAGAAGAGTAAGACTTGCCTTATATAAGCTTTGTCACTATGAAATCCAGTCTATTCCCAGGGGGAAGTCCCTCAGTCTCTGTGAGCAGGCACTTGTCCATGTTACTATCAGGACAGGAACATAAGCAATTAGGCAGTCTTGTGTTAAAAATGGTAGCTTGATTTTCTTAGTACCTGGATAGAATTCCTGCTGCAGCATTCTGACCAGCGTGCTGGTGCTGAGGCTGAGACTACTCTTAGCAGCTTGGAGCTGGATTAACTTCAAACCTCTAAAAATAGCTTGCAAGCCATCAAAACAAGATGCTTTTTTTCCTCCAGTAAATCATGTATTCCAAAGGGAAGATGTGAAAGAAATAATCTGTACTGACTTCTCTGTGGAGTCTTGAGGAGAACTGGCTAACCAGTGGAGCCCAATGCTACTATACACTTTGAATAGCTGAAAATTCTGCAGCAGTGATAAAGCATAACACATGGCAAATGAATTTTAAATCTGACTGTTGTAAAAGAGAGACTTTCTTCTGCTTCTGAATGTTGTTTCTAAAGGTAACAACTGAGAGGCAGCGATGTCCTAACACTTCATCGTTTGGATTATTGTGAGTAGCCTGAATAGCTCTTCCTGCTTCAATCATTCTGTTACATCTCAGCATCCGTAGTAACACATTCTGTATAGCTGGCCATTAGTGATCTCTGCTATTGATCTGGTAAGTTCAGTAGCTTCTGGAGCTTTTCAGGCCATTCCAAGTCTGTTTTTACTGACGTGTAGTAGGAAGAGCTATTAATTTTCTCAAATGAGGTTAATTGACACTTAGAGTGCTTAAGATATTTTCTTTCCAAACTTCTGAAAGTGTTCAATTCCCAGATACATTTTAAATGTTATCCATAATTGAACACTGATTTCATGGACCTCGTTTTTGTTTTTTTGTCAACTACAGTTCATGACTGTAAGTAGCAAATAGACAAAGTGTGATTCATAAGTATTAAACTGAAGAATACAGCAACAAACTCTGACAACGAACTTGAAGATAAGGCTGAGATTTTCTGATGGATGAAGTGTATGTGAAATTCTCTCAAGAATGTTCCACCTAAAGATAGTTGTGAGGGACAGAAACTGAAATATCAACAGCGCTTGAACAAAGTAGCTACCAGAAGAGGTACTCTACTCAGTATGAACTCTGAAAAATGAATGTAAGGAGCATGATTGACAAGTGCAGAAGGAATGTTCTAGAAATGTCTTCTGCTGATGGGATCAAATAATCCAAGTAATCTGTTCTGAATTATAATTGCAAGCAATATAACCAACTTACATGCTGCTTTAATAGTGATTATCTGTGATTGACTTGTCTTGCTGCTGCTTCTGAATCTTACCACGAGAAATGTTCTGTCCAGAACAAAATGCCAGGAATCTTAGGCAGCACTTAATACAGCTCTGACTGTAAACATTGTATACCATACAGCAGGTTGTTTAAGTGTGTGTATACACACAGATTTAAATATATATGTTGTATATGTTTATATAGATAAGTTCAAAATATGAAATGAGACACTGAATCTGAATTTTACTTCAAAATCCAGATTTGTACCTTGGCTTCTGAATGACAAGAACTGCAGCGCTTCTCATTTTCAATTATTTTATGTAGTAATTAACCCCCGTATTAGCTTAATTAACGTTACTAATCATGCTCTAACTTTGAAGACCACTAAACTGTGATTTAGAGGCTGGCTGTGCATTGTTCTGTGTAGTTCTAAAAGCTTCCATCTTCGTATCAGTTCTTGTTGCCATCGCTCTGGTGACGAAGGTGTAGGAAGCTGCTTACTATTTATAGCTGTTTCTGTTTAATTCTCTGTTTTCACAGCACAGTGTAGTGATTCCAGGTTGTTTATGTTGTGATCGATAGTCCTCCTCATTAACTTTGCCATCTCATTCTCTGCTTCTTGAGAGTCCCTACCAGCTGCGGGTATCCATCTGGATTAGGCATCTGTTCATATTTTTTTTTTCTAGTGCTTCTACATAAAGGCTTAAGAACTTATGGACTTTGCAATACTTACTTCAGGTATTGGGAGGAAAAAAACAATTTTTTTAAAGCTCATTCATTTGACAACTTCAAGAGGAAAATAGGCACTTTTTTGCTTGTCTTTCTGGGGCTGTTTATTCTGTTTCTGAAGAATGCTGGATCTCAGAGATAATGGAGTTGTTGTAACCATATGTAACATAATAAACTCTATGGACTCTCAGGACAGAATCCTGCTAGCAGAGGACTGAAATAAGCTCTTGTGGGGTGCTGTTTTTGCATACCGTTGACAATACACCTGACAGTGACCTGTCTGAGGAAAAAATCTCGTTCCCAGTTGGTTCCTTGCATGAAACAGTTTTATAATGCTGTTAAGCAGGGAAAGCTGCTACAGGAGCCTCTGTTCTGAGCCAGGCAGAGGAAGCTGAGCCCTTAGAACTGGCAGTGCCATCATGGAGCCATGATCATTGGCCTTCTGGGGCTGGTTAAGCTTTGATGTGCTTCAGGCCTTTGTTTATCTACCAAGTAACAAGAAAGCTGAAGGGGGAAACCACATACTTAATCATCCTGTAAGCTAATTATGCAGTGAGTTTGTATTCCTAAATGTTGATATCTACTTGACAGTTAATGGTTACCATAAGCCTGTTCCTTATATGTAACAATCATTTTCTGTGAAAGCAAATAATGAATGGTGTATGTAATGGAGAGCATTGTTGTTATTGACGTTATTTAGTTAGCTGAGGTTTTTAGTTGAGTAGATGTTCTGATTATGGGAATAGTGCTGGGCAAATCAGACTTCTGTTTATACATTATTTGTTCTTAGAGCTACATAAGTGTTTTCAGATACATAATATCATATACTTATTTGAAAATGTCCATTTCAATACAGTAAGGAAGTGTGTGCGTACATGTTGCATCTGCCAGTGTCCCCTTTCACTCTCGTCTGTTGGCAAGAATGTGGGGAGGGGGAAAATGAGAAAAGCATAGTCAGAGGCTGGGAATACTGCACAAAGAAGTGCATTGGCAAAGGACAATGAAATGCTGATATCATTCTGGGAGTGCAGTGTGTGGCATGTTTTGGTGATAATTTCTTTCTTTTGGTATACTCTGAGAACATGTTCTATGTATATCTGCTAGAGAAACATGAAGGAATAATAAAACTGAGTTCTCTCTCTCAAACAAATCCATTTGGCATTTCAAACAAGTTTAAGCATAAATCCAAATTGTTTAAACTGAAATGTTTTATAATGTGATAATTTCCAAACTGTTTTCCTTTCTTTTTTTTTTTTACTGCAGGGCTTAGTTATGATACAGAGGTAGAGCAGTAGAGAATTGTTCTGCTGTAGAAGTTGAGAGAACAGTGCTCAGTTGTAGCAAATATCTCTGTAACTGCTGGAAATGTTGAGTGAGTTATGTAGACAGGGCACACAGATTAGAGGTGAAAAATTTTATGTAATACTGCAAATGCCTTGGATATATTTCATTTAGTGTGCAGTCTAATTCAACAGGAAACGAGTCAACCTGAAACTGCTGTATTTTATTTCTTAATCGCATCAAATGATTGAGGATTAGAAGACAAAATGAACAGTGGAAGATTTGTTTCTACAGATGGTTTTATTCACTTACTGTGCTATCCAGTGACTTTATTCTAAGACATCTTTCCAGTTATGGATAGCTTATTAAATTAGAACTGTATGGAGTGAAGGGCTTTTTTGTCTAAGTGAGGCCAATGACTGGGATAAAGAGACTCTGGGAGAGAGCCTAAGATCTTTGAAGTGTTAATATCAATTGCTTTTAAAGAAAAAGATAGCTGAGGAGAAAAATTTGGGGGGTTTCTACTGAATGATGTTCTTGCTTCCTGTTTGGAGAAGGGAGTAATGCTTCCTTTTTCTAGTAAACTTTTATGAAAACAGAAATGCTTCATGTTTGCATTTAACATCTTGACAGAGCTCCACCAATTAAAAAAATACCCTATTCTATTTTCAGTTAGAAAATACAGAAATTTCATAGCAGCAGACTTGCATGGGTTCTTGGAAAGAATTGATTTCTAACCATGTTAGTTGTTCCTTTGCCCTAATCAGAAGGTTTTCTGCTGTGCTTTCCCAGTCAGACTTCACTTTGACTGAAGCTGACCTTTTATATCAGTGTGAAGTTACTGGAGCTTAACATTTTTCTAGTTACTTCTGGTTGGAGGGTCAGCTGGGGACATGGCAGTACTGTATTCCTGCCACCTCATCTTCTAGGTGTGTAAAATGGAGCAGACCTTGAGGATTGAAAGGCAAAATTCTTGAATTTAATGCTACTAGAATATGTTGTTAGTTACATAGTTCTTTTCATACTGTTTCAAAGAGAAGCACTTTATTTGTATGTGAAGACCCTAGCAGAAGGAATGCTTTGTGATCATTTTAGAGCTTGAGTCTAAAGGGAACATCTGGCTCAGTTTGACTTGCAAGATGTCAGTATTAACTGCATGCTATTTTGATTGTCTTTATTTGGTGTCTGAGTAAGCATCTTTGACGTAATTTGTATTAATATTTAAGAAATTAATATTTGTTTATTTTTTAAATATTTTCCATGATCGTGATAAAAATAAGAAAATTTAGTGAAACTTTATCAAACTTTATCATCTTTTTCTTGTTTTCATTGGCATATTGGCTAAAGCTATGTGATGAAGGAAAGACTTGCTTCTTTTCTTGGTGCTACTGTGTAAGTTCATTGATCTTGGTATGCCTCTCTGCACCATCTGTCTTCTAGAAACATTGTTGGAAAAGGAACAGCATTGTACTTGCCAGAGGTGTGTAGAAAGTGCTTTGATTTACTGATGATTGCATAATAACTAACGACCCCTATTACATAACAACTAATGGCCTCTATTAAAAACATGAAGTTACTCCTTATCAGAGCTCCTTAACAGTTCTCCTTGGTGTTTGAATGAGGAACTTAGGTATGTTCTGTCTGCCACTGGGGCGACAGCATCAATATTGAGATGAAAGTGTGGATCATAGGGCTGTGAGGTGGGGTATGTCATGATGTAGGGAGAGCTGTATATGTGCATATCCCTCTAGGAAGGAACACTGATGCTGAATGGTGGGTGAAACGTAATTCTTCTCTTCCAAGGGGCTGGAAAAGCTGTGTTACTGGACAAGCTGGGCAGCATGCAGTGTGCAGCCATCACACCCTTCCCTGAACCTTTGAACCATAATCATAAGATTAAGCTTCATTCTTTACATGTTTTGTTTGTTTTTTTTCTTTTTTAATTCCACTCCAGGAGCGCATGTTTCTGCTCTGGAGTAACTGCAATGCAGTTAAATATAGAAGGCAGTTCTGTGTATACTGCTGCTAGGAAAAGTCCTGTATCTGCTGAAAAGCTATTTTTAAATACAAACATGAAATTTATTTTCAAATATCACAAGGCTTTAGCCTATGACAAAGACTACTTAGTTCTGGGAACTTCAGTGCAATGGCATTTTATGTGAAATATGTCATCAGTGTCCAAGAAAAAAGCAATTATCCTGAAGTTTAATTTAAACCATGCAAATGGGAAGTTTGGATTTTATTTTTTAGTCTGTGACTCATTCTGGGAAATGTTAAGACCCATAATAAATTCTATTGCAATAAATTCTTCTACGCGTAGGAATTGTTTAGTTTTGGCTAGTAGGTATATTTCCTGTTATGGATGAAAAATGTTTAGGATCTATTTCAATGAGGTACTTAAGCATCTGTCGTTAAGTTCAGATGTGTAAGACATACAGCTGTGAAGCATGCCACTGATTGGATCTGTGCACTGCTGAATCTCAGCTCCATGCAGAGGCCCAGAGGATAAATTGCTCCCCAGATGACAAAAAAAAAAAAATAATAAATTGGGATCTATAGTTCTGTGCTTTGATATATGTGAATATCACATTGTTGATTAAGATGCTATTAATTTGCTGGATTTGGTTTAGTATTTCACTGCATGTTTGAAAACTATGTGGTAGTTCTTAAGTGCAAATTTAATATGAATTTGAGACTGCTGTTGTATTATAAACTGATGAAGTTCTGTCTATGCTGACACTGATCTAAATTCTTAGCATTTTCCATCTGGTAGATATAAACAATTGTCTCATATCATGTAAGTGGAATGTGAAAAATCTCATACACAAAGGATTCATGTTGGAGCAAAATAAAAATCAGTGATTAATTGACATTGTAATAGTCTTCCGTAACTTGTTTCTTTACATGCCTGGCTTGATACAAGTTAATTATTTTATAGCAAAGTACCTCTGCATATAGTATGTTTTGATTGATATTTGCTTTGTACAAATCCATATTTATAATGAACTAGCCATATATCAAACATGACTTTTAAACATTTTATTGTGTGGAAGGGATCCAATGAAGTTATGTATATTCAGTATTTTGTGAGAGTTGACATCTCCCAATAGTTGATTTTTCCTGTAAGACCAGGAATCCAAAATCCAGGAACCAGTAAAATCAATTAAGTATTGCAACACACACAAGAAAGAGAATTGTTTAAATATCTCACAGGTAACAGCTGTTCTTGGCATTCACAAATAAAAAAGAAATATTTTAAGGAGTTTTGCCATGGGCAAGGAATTGAACAATTTCTCAATTTCTATTCAAGGGGTAGTAGGCAATAAGGAAAAAGAAAAGCTGATCACTTTAAGTAAATTCAAGAATAGCTTTTTACAGATTACAAAAGACACTTGAATTATTCTGGATTTATGGAATTGTAGAATATCCCAAACTAGAAGGGGATTGCTGACTCCAGTTCCTGGCTTTTGCACAGCACCACACAGATCCTGTGGCTGAAACTGTTCTCCAGAAGTCCCTTGAACTGCAGCAGCTCAGAGCCGTGCCCACCGCCCCTTCCCCTGAGCCCCCCCGGCCCTCTCCTGTCAGCTCCATGCTGTGCCATCGGGCCTTGCTGCTGCCTCTCTGCTCCCTGGGAGAAGCTGCCAGAGCCATGAGGCCTCCCGTCAGTCTGCTCTGCTCTGTGTTGAACAAACCCAGGAACCTCAAGCTGCTCCTTGTATGTTTTGCCACACAGACTCTTTACCATCTTCATAGTGTCTGCCTTTGGATGACCTCTAATACTGTTTGTCCTTCTTATGTCCTGATCCCTCAGAACTGCATGCCAAACTTGAGGTGAAACTGTACTAGTGCTCAGTACACCACAGAAGTTGGCTGGAATCCTTTAACATTTCAGGTTAATTTCTATTAACGAAAATCTATTTTCTTTAACACAAAGCAAATCAGTGAGGTTGTCTGCAGACCCAGTGAGCTAGAAGCAGCCAGCCTGGTCTCTCAAGTCTTGGGCTGGAATCCAGCAAACCTTGTTTTGAATGCTCACTTTCTTGTGCTGGTGTATCTCCCTTACATCTGTACTCTTTGTGTAAGTACTGCACATGTCAACACAGTATTTCTCAGTCTGGCTTCAATAGAACTTATAGTTGATGCTAGGTAAGAATTTTAGACTCTGTGAATTGCATTTTTTATTAGGACATTTCCCTAACTGTAAACTACTGTTCTGGAAATGAGCCGCACCAGCATGGTTGTTTGAAATGGCAGCTTAAACACTGAAGGCAATAACAGCTGCAAGAGGTCAGTTAATGACAAAACTAGAGGGCAAGCCCGGGTCTGGCAGCTGGTGCTTCTGCCTTAACTAGGACTGCCCATAGCCAGGTGTCCTAAATGTGCAGAAGTCAAGCTTGTATGTGAAGACTAAAAGTGTCTGTCAGGTTCAAGTCACACTCTTAAGCAAACATTCTTGGCTAATTTGAGTAGTAGGGTGTGTGCTAGTAAACTGAGCTATTCTGAATATCTCTCGTAAAAATTATTTTATGAAGATGTTTTAGAGTATGGAGTAAAAAAATCTAAAGCTGATACAGCTGTTCTGCATGTAGTGCTGGCATTTGAATTGCTTTTTGGGGGTACATTCATGTTTCTTGAAATAGTACGAACATAAACCAGTAAATTAAGGCTCAAACTTGCTCCTGCTGTTCATTATTCACTGTTTTGGCAATGATAATTCTATTAGCAGCTTTCCTATTTGTTGTCCTAAAGGGTATTTTGAAATATAATATCTTCAAATGTATGCTTAGGTGAATTATTGTTGCAGCTTTACTTTTACCACTGTGTAGGCATTCAGGTAGATTAAGTAGTCTTTAAATTTTTTTAGTCAATTTTGCCAAGGTTGCCTGTGGATTCTGTGGGCCTAGGTATTAAGTAATCACAGACATCAGTGAAATGCGAGATGAATATTTAATTAATTTGCCATCAATGTGATGCAGTGGATCTTTAAAAGAATTCTTTTACTGTACATTCATTTCTATTATCGATATAACTTTTATTCTTCTTAGTCATATTGTCTCTCTAACTTAAAGCTTAATGTTAAAATAATTATATTTAGAAATTCAGTGCTGGTGAAATTAACAAGGAATTAAATTACCTTGTTTTTTATGTCCTGTGCTTGTTTACTAGCTTTTGCCTGTCTTACTTTGCTGTTATTGATACTCATTTAGGAAATGCACTTCAAAACAGAGCAATTTTTGTCACAAAGTGGCAAGACTATCACACTGAAATATAAAAGCTTTTTATATAATGCATTTATATAAACTTTCTATGGTATATATGTCAGTGAATTAAAGCAGGAAAAAATAAACTCTGCTAAAGACTCCTGTGTGACTCAGGATAGATAAGCCTGATAATTTCTAAGGTACGGATTAGAAATTAACCCAACTATTGATCTGATGATAGGAAGTAATCATTCAATAGCTAATGTTACCACTCAGTGCCAAGTAGTCTTAACAGCACACTTCAAATACTGAAATGATGCCCTGTGAGTTGTAAATGCTTTTCAAATCTACGAGCACTTAACAAGCTATAGTAGGAAAGAATGCTAAGGGACTTGCAGCGTAGAGCAATCTTTGAATTCCTAGTAGTTCTTAAACATAGCAGCAGCTGTTAAATTTGATCTTGCTTATGTGTTTACGTATTGTTGTCAACATAGCTAAAGATCTTTGCTATTTCATATGTGGTGCTGCTTAATTATAGCAGCAAAATCGAGGTCAGTACAAAAAAGAGGTGTGAGAAGCATTTTGTATACTTGGTACAGTTTTGAGTCAACTTTGTCAGAAGTATTGAGCCCCAGGCAGCTGCTGACCCCTTTTTAATTTAGGTTGCTTTGCATATGTGAAATTGCACTTAGCTACAGTTCTGAAAATGCAGGCATACAACAGTGTTTCTTATAATGTTCTCCTAAATCTTTTTTCTGCACCCCTGCAGAAATGTTGAGGAAGTAACTTCAGCAAAAGTGACTCCAGAGTGACTGAAGTGGCATTATTACAAGGGTTGTTCTAAATCCTTTTAATTGAAACTTGAACTAGAGTTGGTCTGGAAACAAACCTAGGCTATGACCTTTCCCAAACTCAAAAATTTGATATTAAAGTCTTCAATTTTCAGGTGTGCTTTTGAATCATATGCAAGAACGATGGTGGAATACAAATTGTGTTTTCTCT
Organism: Cyrtonyx montezumae; assembly: GCF_038088225.1. Lineage (NCBI taxonomy): Eukaryota > Metazoa > Chordata > Aves > Galliformes > Odontophoridae > Cyrtonyx > Cyrtonyx montezumae. Next base: position 7,887,132 of record NW_027072067.1, read on the forward strand.
GTGTAGTTCTCCTAAAGAATACGCAAATATTGTGAAACATACAAAATGAGATTTTGTGCCCAGATTTCTTCCATAAAATTCCTTGAGGAAAGCAGTAGCAATATATTTGATTGAGGTTTTTTTTAGGTTATGATTTTAGACATTTGTGCCCAGAAAAACAGGTTTGTTTTCCTCATGAACTAAAAAGCTTTCAGTAACACTGTGCTGATTTAATCACTGACAAAAATCATTTTACCAAACTCCTCCTGTCTTATTTCACCTGGATTTACTTTGTAGGATAATATTTGACTAAAACCTAAAATTCTACCGTCATGTTATTCTACTGAGATGGTTTTTTTGTTTGCTTGTTTGTTTTGTTTTTTGATAGGAAGAGTTATTACTCAAGTGAACTATGCCTATTCAGTCAAGATGAGCGTGTTTGGCAGATGTGAGCAGTGTGTAGTAGTCTCTCACTCACAGAAGTATCTGAGGCAGATGTAATCAGGGTAGCACACAACATACCCTAAGGACGTCATACTTTTTTTTTTAAAGCTATTCTTTCCTCTCAGCTTTTTCCAGAACATGTTAATTCACAGAACACTTGCTTAAGACTTTGTAGGTGTGATGTTTCTCCTGTTAACATTTAGACAACTGAATGGAGGCATATACTGAGCTGGAAATCTTTCTGTACCTCTCAAGCCTCTGTCAGATTTCTAGTTTGTAGAATTTGTCTCTGGTTTACTGCCCTAGTTTGCTGATATTGTAACAGGTGAGATAAAAAATACCCATGATGACATTTTGCTGTAATGCTTTGTTAACAGTGTGGTGATTGTTCCCAAACTAGTACTTAAAGAACATGAGATTAAATTGGATATCTTCCAAATGTCTTTTGAAATTGCACAGTAGATCATGTATCTGATCTGTGAAGTATGCAGTTTATCTGACAAATTAAGAACTTTTCTTTTTGTACACCTCTTTGGGAGCACAGGATAGATGAAAATTTATCCCAAGCTAATGGCAATTTGTTTGGACATGAAAGTGCCCAGATGGAACTCTGAAGTGTTTATTTGGAATAAATACTTGCTGAACAAACCAGAAGATGTATGAAGGAGTAAGAACAGTTTTGCCATTCATCTCTAGAAGTGTACTATTGACTTATCTCCAGAAGCATCTCAAAACACTTACTTGGTCTTGGTGTCTCTTGGGAACACCTTAGATGAGAAAGTACGATTCAGTATGTCACAGCTGTCTGTGCAAACTGATGGGATCCTGGGCAGAGCTCATACAGTCAGTCTAGTTGTTCTCCTTATGCCAAGTTCCACAGATTAAATACTTTTTTTTTAATAAAAAATTTGTGACTTTTTTTTTTAACTTAGAGACAAGAAAGGAAAAAGTCTTAACCCTTCCTGCATGTGCCCCCTGCAGTCTGAGGTTTGTTCTGGATAGCTGCAGTGAAGTCTGTAGTCCCTTGTGTCTTGTGGTTTCTGAGGCATTCTGTTCTACTATCTTCTTTATGATTAATGCAGTCCTATTACTGCTTTCTTTTTAGGGTATAAGTGATAAAAATCCATTATAAATGTTAGGACTTAAAGACATTGGTATATGTTGGGATACATTTATGCACATCTAATTGAAAGTAGAAATGATTGGCAAACATCAATCTAATATTTGTACTAACCTTAACATGGCTGCCTAATGAAATTATGCATTGCCACTAGTGGTATGCATTAATTTAATTGACTTATGTGCCTCTGAATAAGTAAACTCAACGGATCTGAAAGCAGTACCGTATAGTCATATTTTCTTTGTATTCTTAGCCATTGCATGGAACTCTGAATTAACTTATTAGAAAAAAATATTATCTACTATTTTATAAGAAAGTTTAAATGTCAGGAGTGCAATCATCAAACTTAATGATACTGTAGGTGTGAACACACCACACATCACAAGACTATCTCTCATAAAGAGTACAGAACATGTAGGCTCAAACTATTATCTTTGCATCCTGTGGAGGAGCAAAGAAGTGTAGATTGTTTCTTGTTTACAAGCTACATGCTTCTATTTCTATTTGGTGTAAAATGTGCAATAAGAAAGCAAACTAAATTTGTTAACCACTTTGCTAAGGTTCTTAAGTTCATTTAAAAAAATCTTATTCTAATAAACTTATTTCTGTTGCTGCTACTACCAGTAGCTGATCTATGGAGCTGCAGATTCTGGGCTGGTAAACTTATCATGGAGAACGGTGCCTACTTTAATTTCTTCTCCCAGGGAGATCATACCTTTGTATCGACTCATAGAAACAGCAGTTGAGAGTGAGCCCCCCTAGAAGGGTCTGTCTCAGATGTGTGGATGACTAGTCAATTAAGACCACCTTTCAATGCCCTTCCACCACTATGAGGGATACTTTCCCTGACATTCTTTTATAGCTTGAATAATAACAAAAAAGATGCATCAGAAAAGATTTTTTGTCAAACTGCTATGTTTGTTGTGATTTTGCCATGAAAATTGCCGTGTCTTTTCTGTTGCTGTCTCTTACACTAGCTGAAGTTAGTATTGCTGTAATCTGTAGAAATTGTAACTCATGAGTGACCTAACTTCTCTGCATAATGAGTGTGACAGGTTGGCAGTACATCAAAATGCTCCAACTCATGCCATCTCCACACTTATCTCCTCCTGGAGGCAGAATCAACTTCGGCGTGCAAATACAAGGATGTGTAATCTTCACTAAAACCTGAGAAACTGGTGGCAATTTGTTAAAGGAATTCTACTGTAAATATTTCAGTTTTATGATGCTTCAGTTGCTCTGAAATTGTAATGGTCTCTCAGACCAACATTTTCTGGAGTGAAAACATTTGTACAGCTTGTAAATTTGCAGAACCATTTTCAAACAAAATGTACTTACCCTCTGCTGACTGTGGCTTTTGGCCAGTAGTGACTGAAAACCATGGCCGAGGACCCTGGCATTGTTATCTTGAGGGGCTGCGTTCTGTGAGGTGATATTAGTTTGGGGAACTCATTGTGCCAAGTAACACTGGTCCATCAAAATTGCTTCATAAACTGAAGTGACTGTTCAAATGGGAAGAGTTGATTTATTGTAAAAGAAAAGGAATCTAGTATTTCAATATATATGTAAAGAAGTCTCTGGAGTATCATCAGTGTTTGATCTTTGAGCTTAGCTTTGTTTAATGTCAGCGTAGTATAAGAATGAGTTTTTGATGGATGAACATCTGAAAGGATACTCTTTCCCCAGTTCTGTGTCTATTGGCACATAAAGTTATATCGGTTTATGAATTTGTAGTTATTAGATTCCTCATAAATATTCAGGAATTGTTTTTATGCAAATGTTCTGTTAGCTAAAGTATAACTTGTTAGAGTAAACAGTGGGTCCCATTTGAGTAAATGGTGCACATTAGAGTGAAAAAGACCAAAAAATGTCAGCAGAGGGACTGTTAAAACAGTATTTAGGGCAGGAATCACAGGGCAAAAGCCTTGAGTGTGCATTCAAATCATCAGTCAAAAGAACTGAAGCTGAGCATGTGGACTGCTCAATATGTTCTTTGCTGCCATAAATTTTGAGAACTTAAATAATGGCCCAGAGGTCATCTGGACTTTCTGGCAGGAGGGGAGCAGTATGACTCTTACATCTTTTCAGAGGATCAAGTAAGGGAAAAAAGGTCAAGAAAGAAAATAGTGAGGACAAATGACATCTGGGGCGATATCTCCAATTGTACAGTACTATGGTTTTAACATTCTATAGCTGCAGTGCTCCAGAATGAATGCTGCTTTTAAGAAGTGAAAATACTGAGACTTAATTGGCTGTAAAAATACTGTGAATATAATGGTGGGAATAGTTTTACTTGCTCTAATAGCTCTTTCTATAAAAGGAGTAGATAGAAAAGATATAAAACTATTGCATGAGCTAGCAGATGACTGTGCTAACCTCTGAATCTTGCCATCTGCTTACCATGTCAAGTGAACAAATAGCTTGCAGGTAGCAGTGCTAGTGGGAGCCATGGATTAGATTATCCAATCCAAATTCTTGTAGCTGTAATGAAATAAATGAATGAATGTTTGTGTGACTCAACTCGAGACAGTAATGCTTATGTCCTGATGTCCCTCTATTCTTTAAAGGGTCTTGCCTTTTCAAAGTTCATTTCATGGGGTTGAGAGGGGAGGAGGGCAAAGCTGAGTTAGAATAATGTAGTGGGTTTTTTTATTTCCCAGGAAGAATGAAATTAAAAACATGTTGTGCTCTTCCTCCCAACAAATGGATGTATGATGTGCCTTCACATAGGGTAGCATGCTAATACAATTAAGTCTGAAAATGCTTTACTGTGAACATTAATATAAAATGTGACTTTTTTAACATAGTAAAGGCTAAAGGAATACAAAAATCTGAAGACTTGCTTGTGTTAAGATCAGCATCTTTTAATGGAGAGTGCTTAGGTCTAAAAAATGAAATATCATCAATGGCAGGAGAATGGAAAATAGCAAACAGCAAACTGAGAGGAGAATAACAAAGTTGATTGAGGGCTCTCTGAGGGAACTGTTTGAGTAATGCTTACATAAGGTATAATGCATAATGCACTTGAAGTAATGCTTGCAAAATGAATGGATAAGTCATTAAAACTTTTCCTGAAAGTTTTGTAACAGTACTAAAGATTGCAATTGAGGGGGAGGACAACTGATTTTAATTAAATAATTAAATAAAAGTTGTGTGGTATTTTTCAGAACTAGGCCATATTGCTCTGTTCATTGCCAAAATCACTTCAAGACAGTCTAACCTCAAGACTGTCTAAGGAAGGGCATTTTATTTTGGGGATGGCTCATTCAATAACCAGTGCTGGTTTTAGCACAGATGGAATCTGACTAATAACAAGAAAACCATTAGCTCTAAGTACAGCCGTTATAATTAAAACTGATGCCTCCAGGCACCTAAAAAAAAAGAAGCCAAGAATTCTGACTATGGAATATGCTCTTATAGTAGGACATTCTTACTTTTTCCATGCAGAGACTTAGTAGCTACAAATCAGTGCTTCTAGATCAATCAGTTTCTTGCCTTGTGTCTTATGATTTATAACAGTGGAATATATACTGTTTGTTTTTATATTTTCAGATTCTATAATATTAATTGGAGAGAAGGGTTATATCAATGGGAACAGAAACTCAGGTTGTATTTGGGGTCTGCATAGGTACACTGAGATCAGGTTTACTTCTGGGGAAAATTAACCTAAGTTCTTGAAGAATGGTATATAATGACGGGACTTCAGCATTTAAAACTGATCTGGGAAGTCAAAAAGCCTTTATACTGATTGGGCAAAAGTCTCTTGTGAAAGCCACAAAATCCACTGGGAACCAGTCTTTGTCTAGAAATGTTTCTGATGGCCTTCCTATATAACATTATCCCAAATGCTGCTAGTATAGACTACAAGGTTCATCTATAGATTTAAAACATTTTCCTGAATCTTAGAATGAAATCTAGTGCTCTAAAAACACAGGTTTTTAATTATTATTTTTTTTAAGATTTTATAGATAAATCTATCAGACTTTTAACAAAAAAAGTGTGTAGAATGATGGCTGTTTTGAAATAAAGCATAAGTGTAACTTAAATTGAAAACTTTATCCATAAAGTAGTATGCCTTTTGTCTTAAACTACAGAGGGAGGTTTCAGATGGTGGATTTTGATTTATTATTATTATTAAATTGAAGATTGAATTCCTGGGATGGAAAGGCTGATGCCATTTATGTCTCTATAAGTTTTATTGTTCTCTCTCCTTAGAAAACAAATACTGTGAGATCTTCTTGTGATATGTAACATAACCATGTGTATGTAGTGTTATCCAAAGCTTGAGGATTAAAGGCATAAATTCTTTACATAGAATATGCTTCACCCTTGAAGGTTTTTTGGCTACTTGTTCTGACTGTAATCTACAGGTACTACTCAATTCGTGTTGAAAAGAGCCCTTGTCTAACGGATGAGTAAGTTAAAGAGAGTACAAATACTTGAGATAAATGGAAGACCAAGCTTGATTTCATCATTTTTTAAATGTTTTACTTCTGATTATTACTCTTCAGTTGTTAAATTGATTATAGGGAGTATTTTGCTGTAGATATATTCATAATGGAAAAGCATTTTTTGCCATAGGAGAAAAGTCTGTATAAGGGAAATATTTTAATTGGAGCCATAGTTGTTGAAAAGTCATACAAAGGAAGCACTCTGTAAATCAAAGGACTCATCAAAATCTGTGTTTTTGTTCTTTGACAGATTTTTGTCCTTAAAATCAGGAAGTAACCTTTTTTTTTATCTGTGACTTTAAGAGCATCCCTGGCTTATCAAAGCAAAATATTTAGTTCCCTTCCATATGGCTACTTGATATTATTAACCAGAGCATAAATTGACTTCTCCACAGACATCTAATTGGTTAATCTCATGAGGTGTGTGTTGATAATGGTCTTCAGGTAAAGCAAGTGAAATTTGCAGAGCCTTTTTAGTAGAGTGGAAGTGTTGTTCTAGAGGCCTTAGTTTCACACAGCCCTTCTGCCTGCTGCAGGGAAGGGTGATAGAAAACTTTTGTAAACAAATCTTCACACTCCTCCTTTTCCATCTTGTGTTCTGCTTGGCTGTATTTTCTATTCCACAGATCATTTTGTCTGTCATACTATGTAGCATACCTAAAGGGATTGCAATCTGAATGAGCCTGCCTACATGAACCGTAACTGTCTTGAAATTGTGTTTTTGTGACATATGCCAAGCTTCCCAGGGGGTGGATGAGAAAGGTTGCTTTGTATAATTTATACTCCTTCTTAATAGCTTCCCCTTCCTGAGATGGACAGCAGACTCTTTGATACAGAAATGTAGAAATTTTTCTCAATTGCTTTTGTGCTTAAATCACTGTTACTTCAGTCTGCGTGCAGACCTTAGAAATGTGTATTCTGAAAAAATTAAATTGCTTCTCCCCTTCCTTCCCACAAATAGTACAGACAATTGTGTGCAGAAAATAACAGTGCTCCTCTGGGCACTTCTAGCTGCCTGGAGAAATTTTGCACCTCTATTCTGAATGACTGCATTATGTGTATTGAACTGTTTTTGTTAAATATCTGTGCATTGAAGATGGTTCCAGGTTATCCAGGTGGTGGTAGGATGCATCATCTTCCCAGTATGGCTCTTTATTTGCATGCTGGAGCAAGCATGTTCCTCTGCCTCTCACTGAGCAGGCAGATGGTATCAATAACCTTGATATAAAGTACACGGCATGGACTGGAGGGTGTTGGTATTTGGAAGTATGTGGGACTTTGTATTCTGAGCATTGCTTCAAACTTTTACCAGATACTAAGAGAAAAAGAGAACCTAGCTTACTATAAAATGGGAAGTAGGCGAACCAAGTGAGTGCAGAAAGGATAAGTTCAGTACAAATGCTATCTAGCCTTAAGCTCAGTAGTGTATGCAGCAGTGATGGCTGAGCAATGAAGTCGAGCTGATATCTTTTTCCTGTGAGAGATCCATGTGGGAGCATTTGGAAAACAATCTGCAGGCAGTAGTGGCTGAAGATAGTCCACGAATAGAACAGTCCAGGAACAGAAAACATTCAACACATCTGTGGCATGAGACTAGTGCTTAAAAACATGGAGTACAGTCAAAGAAAATCTTTATCTTCTGGCTGAAGTGACCAAGAATCCTGAGGCCTCAGTGTGAGCTTGGTACTCTCATAACTCATGGAATTTCTTGGAAGGTTGTACTTCTTGTGATAGGTTTGGTTCAGTGATGTTTCCTGTCCTGAAAGTAGGAGCACTGTAATAACATAGTGTAAACTGGTGCCGCTTGCTTGCTAGGTGTGATGCAAAGCCGTACGTACCGTAGGAATGACATGAGTGAAAATAAACAGCAAGTGCTGAAAGTTTGGTATGAATGCATTTATAAACTTCCAGTTTTTGGGGGTTGTTAATTGCTGCCATCTATCTCCTGTTCAATTCCTATAGGCTTTAGGGCAGAAGAGATGAATTCAGAGGTGCTATGTCTTTTTGAATTAAGAGATTCCCCTGGTAATGTCTAGTTGTTATTTGGAAAGTGAAGTAATGATAGCAGACAATGATGCTGTGCCAGGTCTGATGACTGTTATATGCTAGTCCTCTAGTTTTCTGCATATCCCTAGTTCACAGCTTCTGACTGAAATCAAATTTAGCACCTTTCTATTCTATTAGGTAAGTACTTGTTCTCATGTGATATTGGAACACATTACTGTTCAAGTACAAAAACATCAGTGACATATAGGTCACTTTCATGGCTCCTGTTTTCAAGGAAAAGCTTTTGTATACTTTCCTTGCATTCAATATGCCAATGGGTTGATTTAATAAAGCTCAAAGTTTATACTGCTTTTTATTTTTTTGTCTTCTAGCTTACCTCTATTCTGACTTCACAGATCTTCCTAAAGATTAGTTGTTACCAGCTGTATCATATCTGTTCCTAATCCTAACATGCACAGAGAATGCTTGTGACCCCTGTGCTGACCCAGGTCAGCATCTGAAAGCCATGCATCTAGCTTGAAGGGCTGGAAGCAGTCTGATAGTAAAGATAATTCTGTAGAGCATATTTCTGGCCTGTGTGCATCGTTATCCGACTGTTAAGTGTACCCTTCTGAAAGAAATGTTCCGTCTCACTGAAAATTTTTAGAGATCTTGTGGTCGTTAAGTTCTCTCATATTTGGAAAAGAACAAAAATATTACATAATTACTGTACCAAATAATAATTAAAAAAAAAACACATGCTTTTTCCTACTATGTAGATATTTTTCTCACTGTTAAATCAAAATGCAGTGTAGCAGTTGTAATTATGCAACTGATCTGTTCTATTAGTTTTGTGATGGGCAGGCACAACAGAATGTCTTAGCAGGGGGTGCTCATTCCTTCCTTCAGTTCTGTATAATAACAGAATCTTGCTGGAACAGTCATGATTAGTGGTGAAAATAATATTTTTCTTATCCTGAAACATACCAGTGGCTGCACAGGTCTCACTAAATATTTTATCTGTTCTTTCAATAATCATCACAGTAGAATTTTCCTATCTGTATAACTGTCTAATATACAAAGTATTGCAGACTTAGCTCTTTCTTTGGTAAAATCTCCATTCCGTATGCTTGTGTTCTTGGACGTACTGTTCTGCGCAGTGCTGGCAATGTGTTGATGCTGACCTAGGCCTACTTAGCAAGCGAAAAACGAAGAACATGCTTGTGTGGGGGCTCAAGGAGCTTTTAGATATCTGAGTACTATGTCCAGAAAGCAAGACTGCTTTAAGACTCACTGAGTGTTTCTTAATGGACTATTTTAAAGATTGGTTTGATTCACGGGGGAAAATAATGTCATTCAGACTCAGTGGGCTAAAATAAAAATCCTAGAAAACTCTGATGTGTAACAGCCTTTATCTGGGGCTAGAAATTTCCTGACAAGAAAGACCTCCTTTGTTTTGAATTGCTCCTTCAGAACATGGAAACTCAATATTGGAGCCTGCTAATGCTGTCTTGTGATATAAGTAGCATAGTTTGTACAGCAATTAAGGAGACTTCATTTATTTTAGGTCATCTTATCTTCGTAACAAATACTCGAAGACATAATATAGGATAAGAGAACAATTAGTAACAGGTGTAGTTTTCTTGGGAAAACTCTGTATTCAAAGCAAGGCTTAATCAAACACATTGAGCTAGTATTGCTCTGTAAAGATTTGATTCAATGTTTTCCTTTAGTAACAAATGAAATTAGAATACCCTTTGATATGTAGGTACTGTACATTTCTACATGTAGAAAGTCTCCTGAAATTTCAAAAAAACCCTCAAACTATCTGAAATACTTAAAGAAAATCTAACATTTCAAACTACAACTATTAGCTTTTTCAGATGTGTTCATTCAGCCATGTAACTTATTCATTGCATGTGTTAAACTGACAATCTGTAAATAACTCTGAAATTTACTTGGGAAAATCTTGACCTTGAAGATGTGAATCCAGCCATTAGAAAATTTAACAGGTTTTTCACCTGGTGGTATTCTAAAAATCAAAGAAGTGAGCTCAGTCTGTCTATTCCCATTTTTAGCTACATTGAGCTGCAAAGTGATTGACTTGGAATAGCAATTGATCCCAGGCTAATGTAGCTGGGAAAAAAAACTCAGCAAATACCAAAACCTTGTAGTTGCCCAGACTTCATCTTGGGACTCTTCTTGGACTAAGATGTCTTCTTTTAAGACACTTGTGGACTTTTAGTAAGAGGAATAGTGAGCTGATGACAAGGTTGTCTTGGATGGCTGCTGGTTGCTTCTAGTGACTCCAGAATCCTTTGAGAATGCAAAGATACTTCCCTTGTTTAGATGATTCTGTTTTTCTAGTCGAGTAGAGAAGAATATCAAGGTATTAAATCCATTTGTCTCAGTTCTGTGAAAACTTGTTCCATCGAATTATTATGTACGCCTTGAGTATTCGTGGGAGGAATGTTTTGCAAGATGTAATTTGCAGAAAAATGTGTGAGAAGGTGTCAGTTAAACATTTTATTAATTTTTAAATTACTCAGGGATGTTTGTGTGAGTTCATCTTATTTCCTCCCCTTGATTTCAAGTAATGTTCAGGGATAGGGTAATCATGTAGAAAAAGCCTTTTTGAGTTTTGAGCCTTTCTGGTAGCCTTTGGTATACCATAATATGTGTGTGTGTCTAAAATCCAGCAGCTCAAAGGCAGAAGTGGTTTTCTGTCTTTTTTGGTTGTTTTTGAGGGGGGGAGGGGTTGGGGTTGAGATGAAGAAGCCCCAAAAGACTGACAAATTAACTATGAACACTTAGTTCATGAAGCAGCAGTGTGATGTGATAATTTAGCCCTGTGCCAGTTCTTTCCTCACCTCTCATCTGGTTCATATTGAATGTGTTAAAAGGAGGCATTATCTACAGAGATGGATGTCAGCTCAAATATATTGCTATGGCAGGGTGCCCAGATGGGAATGCAGACCACTTCTAAGTCTTGAGCAAGTTTGTAAATTGAAATGTTTTAAATAATTAAAATAACATAGCTGAATATAAAGCCATTTGGTATCGGATTCTGTCTTCATTATCAAGAACCGAAGGTGTGTTTTCTTATATTAATTCAGGAGTTCTTCTGTGTATAGATTTGTGTAACTATTCTTCCATTCCACGTTTGTCTAAGATCTCCCTAATATGAAGTAAAATAAATGCTGTGATAACAGGTAATGCATGTAGTAACATCAGTGATGCCCAAATTCTCAGAGTTTTTATAAAGGTCAAGATTATTTTTTGTATGGGTAGATGTTATTCTTGGAATACCACAATTGCCTTTGTAGGCAGGAAGTGATTTATTTTGTGCTGGGCGGAGTCTTCAGCTGTACTACATGCTCTTCTCAAGTATTTTGTAGTGTCCTCTGTCAGTAACATCAAATGGTATTCCTCCTTGTAGGCATACCTGGCCACGTACGCTCAGTCTCTTGTACCATGAGATGTTCTGACAACAGGAAGTTCCCTAGTTTGGTGGACTACATTTTTTTTCTTTCATCTCAGATTATCCACCTTTTAAAATTACCCAGATTTTCTTAACCTTCAAGAAATTAAAATCAGTATGCAATAAAGGGGGTAGGAAAGAAGCATTGAATTTTGGCACTTATCCTATGGTAGATCATGAAAAATAGGTTTTAGTACTGTTTCCCAGCATTAGACTTAAGAAACTTTTACTTGACACAACTTCTTTCTGCTGCCGCTAGCATAAGAGGCAAGTAGTCACTGCAGTTTAAGTCATTTCAATAAGAAATAAGTCTGTTGGGTTTTTTCAAAAGTTTTGCTTTTTTTCCAGTCAAGAGAAGTTATGAAGTATTTTGTATTGGTTGTGTTCCTAAAGAATTATTTTTGTCTCAGATGTTTCGCAAGGTAATGTTCATCTCTGTTACTGAAGAGGTAGAGTTTGTGAGCAGTTTGCTTGACTTACTTCTCTTCCATTAACTACAATTTTTTTAATCATAAACTAAAAGCCAGATGTTTTCCTTATGTGAGGTATTAACAGCAGTCCTAAAAATAGGAGACTATTTTGTGTAGCTTATGCTTTAAAAATAAAAATTCAAAGGTAGTTTGGCTTGCAAAGAGAGCAAGTATGGAATACCCCAGCAATGGCTGGAGATATTGTAAGCTGTGTTGGGCACTCTGCCTAGCTCTGGCTGAGATGTTTGCCTGTCTGCAAGGCTTACAACAAGGATGCTGGCTGGTGTCCAGCATAGCTGCACTCCTGCCTTATGCTGGTACATTGATGCTCCATCTGATGCTGGAGAGCTTTTCTGGCATGCAGCACAGAGCAGGCTGAAAGCTGAGAGAAAACGGAAAGAGGGTAGTTCTTGGCTGTATTTTTGCAGTGTCAGATCAACTAATAATCTTAATGAATTGAGGGCAGCTTTTGATATGGACATCTAATGAGATCCCCAGGACTCAGAAGTGATCACTGATTAATTTTGTGTTGGTCCTTAGCTGGATGAAGATGCTGAAACAAATGTGTTTTCAATTATCATAATTGGTTCATTGTATTATTTCTTCCACTGATCATTGAAGAACTTTTATTCTATCTTTTGTCATACTATACTAAGAAATGTCTAATGAATTTTGCAGATTAATATTGAGACTCATTTTATTTGGACCTCTCTGAAGATTTTGATATGGGAAAGGGTATTTTGAAGCTTGACATTCGCTCTGGAGTCTCCTGCTTTGATTGCTTTTGATTCAGATTTCTCAGCTTTATCTTATAAAGGTGATGTGCAGTTATGGATGAATTGTTTTGGAATGAGGAAGGAACAGAACTGGGCAAACAGTTGAACATTTTGTGCTGGACTTTTTTTTCCTAACATGCTGCAAGTATTATGTTTCTACTTATCTTAGGAGGCCAAAAACTTGTCAGTATGAGTGGCATTAAATGTAATTTCCTAATTTGGAAGAAAAAATAAAGCTTGGGAGTAAGGAGTGGGGAAGAGGGGTCAGAAAAGTTTTGCTCCTGTTTTGACTGATAAAATGATCTCACCTTAAGAAAAATATGGTCGTTGAGAGCTTACGTATTGAATGTATTTTATTGCTTGTTTCTTCAAAACTCTGAGAAACAGATAAATGAGTGGTTTTAAAAATTTATGAAACCTAATTTTTACAAACTGTAGCACTTAGTAGGATCTGATAAGACTGGAGATAAGACTGGTAAGATTCCTTACACGGTTTAGCCAAGTGAAGATTAAAAAAAGGCCTAAAACAACAAAAAGCTTGCATGTTTGCAGGCCCTCTTTAAGGTTCCAGAGGGTGATGCCATATATTTTATGTATTTTATTTCTGTTATTGGCTTCAATTGTGGTTTTTTTTGTTTTTTTTTTTGTTTTTTTTTGTTTTTTACTTCTAATAGATTTATTCTAAATTTAAAAATAACTTTCCTTTTTTGATTGCCTAGATAGTAGGGAAAGTACAAGCCTTAGAAGACCTTGATGAAATATAAAGACAATGTGTGGGAAGGCAGTCATCCTAATTATTTGTATCTTATTTTTCAGGTCCGAAGGTGAAAGTTCAAGAAGTGTCAGGTATGTGTACATCCTTCTTTCAGATGTGTTACCTTAACTTTTCTTAAAAATATACTTTATTTAAAAAAGCACAGTTTTAAGTGTAGAATGGATTCAGGTGTACAATTATTTTTGTTTTGTTTGTTTGATTATTGGTTCTACCTAGCATGCCATTTGTATTTTGAAAAGGAACTTCTATATTGGATGAATGCATAATGAATACAATATTCCTGAACGCTTCTATTTACAATGTAGCTTAATTAAGACTTGCATCTTAATTTTAGTAACTGAAAAATACTGCTTATTGTTGATTTATAGCATATAAAATGGAAAAAAAAATAAGAATATGCTAAATGCTGTCTTGTGCTAACAAAGGAGTGCTGTAGATGTCAATTGTTGGTGTAATACCTGCACTAGTGGAAGACCACATACTTGTTCTAACTTTCTTGGCAGTCTTCATTTGCTCACCTGACAGAATTTTCATTGACTCATTTCTCTAATACTCACTGTGCAATTGGAAGATTCAGATAATGTCGGGAATTTAATGAAACTATCACATACTTTAACTTCATTCAATTGGGTATTTTTGAAGAAAATGTAGCTGTTTTATTCAAACTTGTGTAACTTTGGGCAGTGCCCTATGAATAGCTAAAAATGACAAGCCAGTGTACTTGCATATGGAAGTCTTGTATGTATTAGATCATTACAGTTAATTAGATCCTTCTTTCCTACTTCCTTTAAATCTTTCAGTATCGTCAGGGTCATTGAACTTGTCAATTCTTCTACAGGGATCTTTTTACCATTTGTCTTACCTTTGAGCTCTAAAGAGAAGTATTAATAGGAGTAAAGGAGAGTAAAGAAGCATATCTTCTGGTAGGCTTTGTCTTTTCCCCACCTTCCCACCCTGTGATAAACAGCTGGGGTTGTCTGACCCCTCAAGTCTGAAGCCAAATGTGATTTACCTGTCACTTGGAAACCTTGGGTTCAGCTCAGGTTGCTCATGGAGTTCAGTGAGTACAAGCTCACTCTCCAGGCCTGAGAGAGTGGCTTTGGAGTACCTGGCTCTTTTCACATTGGAATGGACTACCCACTGTCAGTGCTGCAGTAGGATTTCATGATGTTGATCAGCTGCAAAAGTTACTGCCTTTGTGGATTTGTTTTCGGTAGCTTTATAACTCATCATAAGAATGCAAATTTATATAAAAGACATTTTGAAGTGCCCTAAAATTCTGTGAATACTGGATCTGACTATGAAAGGGCAAGGTTGATGCAGTAAGGCAATGTGTTTATAAATAAAATAGTGGATTATTTTTTTTAAAAGGTAATTAGCTTGACTTTTTTTTCCTTGGCTTCCTCACTGTGACTAAAACCAGTAAATTATCCATTGCTTTTGTGAGCTTTTCAAATATGTTCAGCTTATAATATTGTTGTACCATAACTAACTTGCATTAGCCTCCTCTCGTTGAATGTCACTTAATTTTCAGTTTTCGGTATTTATATTAAATCTATTACTTTGATAAATTGCTTCGAAAATTGTTTTCTCAGATGTAATGAACACGTACACAGTGAGCTATGAAATTGTCAGTGTGGTGGTCCTTTTTAATTAGCTGTCTTTGTTCCTATGTTCTTTTTTAGAAAATGTTATATCATTTACATGTGATTTCGATAATTAGTAGTATAATTAGATAGACTGTGCTATATTTACAGATCATCAATCATACTTTGGAGTACTAAGATGTTTTAAGGTGTAGTAACCAGATGTTTCTCTTTACTATGAACCTTGTGCATTTAATGAACACAAAACCACAGAATGAAAATAGAGGATTCCAGCAGGGACCACAAAGGGATTCTGAAGAAGACCCCTTTGAGAACAGTAAGCATCCCTGACTAGTAGGAACCCACAGAAATCCTGCATATTTTATTATACTTTAGCATTCAAGTTTAAATTGCTTTGCAATCTGAACAGGCCTTTCCTGGAAGCTTTTAATTATTGCATAGAATTTAAAAAGGTGTTTTTCTCTGAATTTCCTTACCCAACTGTTAGGAAAACTAGAAACAAAAATAAGTAAATGTAGAAATATGTTTAAAACAAACAAACAAAAAAAAAGCTAGTTACAAACAACGTGGTCCACTGTCAAATAGTGCAGTGTAAGTGAACAGGAAAACTCCTATGAATTATATATTTCAAACATTTCACCTCTGGTGAAAGTTATATTGAAATGAACTGATAACAAAATAAAATGAGGCAGTACTTCACATGTATGAAATATGAATGCCCGAACAATACAAAGTGACTTTGCAGTATAAACAAGCTGTATTAATGGTGATAGGCTTATAGTTTAAGATTAAATAGGATTTTTCTCTCTTCCTCACTGCATCAGTAAGGCTCGTCTCTGTAAGATGTGCTGAGAAGGCAGCTACTAGTGTAGTGTGTCAAGCAGCATAACCACCTAGAGGGTACTCTGTACATTTGATTTAACTCAGTGATGAAGGCTACTGGTCAGTGTCAGTCTTCTGTCATCCTTCTGAGGGAACTGGGAGGTTTCTTGGCATGAGGATGGATGGGCAAATGGGGAGATATCATGATGTTTGTAAGATGCAGAGTTGGGAGAGGTGAAGGTGATACTGCTCCATGCTATCAGTTGGCTAGCATTTCACTGTTTCTAGTGCAATAGTATCTGGTCTGCACATTTACCCTGCTCTTCTTGGTGTACTGTGCACTGATTTCATCAGAGACTTTGAACATTAGAGTGCTCGCAATTTTTTCTGTTCATGTTCATTTTACTCTGAGTACACTTAGAGCAGCAAAGCTCTTTGCTCAAGAGCAAGCAATTGTATTCAATATAACAAAATAACTTTACAGTGTCATTAGTGGCATTTTATACACCTAAGTTTTAGGAAAGACATTATGAAAATGGATTGTCAACTGCAGTTAGACTTCATCCTAGTGATGCTGAGTGCCTCAATTTTTTTGAATCTCAGTTTAAAGTGTTCTGAAACTTTCTAGTTTTCAAAAAATGTTGAACATATATCTCAGCAATTGGTATAAGTGTTCCAAATTCCATACTGATTTGACAAGCAGAATTATTAACATGGAGGTTGCTCCGAAAGTCATGCCTCCTATTTTATCTTGGCCCATGTTGTCAGGAGTGGATGTTGGTGGTATGACAGTAGAGATTAAACCTTCCTGCTAATAACTTGGTACATGTTTTTGTGCATCGGTTGACAGCAGAAGGGGCAGTCTGACAAAATGGTGTCTGACATGGAAGTGTGAATGAAGCAAAGGGGAGTTGTTGAATTCCTTCATGCAGGAAAAGATTGTACCCATTGACATTAATTGATACTTGCTGATGTTTATGGAGACCAAACAGTGGATGTGAGCATAGTGAAGTGGTGGGTGGTGTGTTTCAGCAATGATATTGTCACAGCAGCTGTGAAACTGATCACCTCTGCTGGTGCAGACTTTTACAAACATGGCATGTGGGGTCTTTTTCATCACTGGCAAAAATGCAAAACTGATGGTGGTAACACAATGAGAAGTACTGTTTTATAGCTGAGAATTTGCTCTATCAAGCTGTATTGTTATGCTTTTGTATCTGCAGTTTCCATAGAAATAAATAGGGGGCATTACTTTCAGTGACACACATATATACATATTTTTTAATAAAAATAATTTAAAAAAAAACAACCCTAAGCCTTGCCAGGCAACTATGTATGCTTAATCAGAATATTTTACCTTTGAGTGGCTGAAGTAGTTGATACTTTAAGTAGTTGAATTTTGGAAAGTTAACATCATTATGTGATTGACAAGCGTGTACCCCATTTTATAGACCTGCTGTTGTTTTTAAGTATCCTCTGTTGGAAGAAGCAAAACAAAGGATACCATTCTTTCCTGAGACAGTTCAGTCAGGGAGCAAGTTGTGTGTTCTTGTTCCCAGGTGATACAGACAAAAGCATATTATTCCATCAAAGAATAACCTGTAACTGCATGATAATATTAGCTAGTAGGAGGAAGATGCATGAATTGAGCTTCTTTAATCTGATAATTTTCAAAAGCAGTCCATTATTCTGTCCGTCAAATTGTAAGCTTATTTTTCTGTGGACTGTTTTTCAATGTATGAATAAAGTTCAGGGAACTCAGTGTTTTGATGACTCAAAAGCTTCAAGCAGTGTAAATGATTCTAAGCAATCAAGGCCTTGGCACAAACTGTGTTTGGGGAACAAAACTTAAAGTAAGGTAACTTTTTTTTTTCTTTCTGGACACCTCCTTACTCCCTTAAATAATGTTTCCTTGGCCTCAGCTGGCAAAGAAATATAATGTCATGGAGTTGAAAGGTGAATTAATTTGGAAAAGGGCTTATCTACTTTGGCAATAATTGTGTAAATAGGTAGGCATATGTTTGTGGTTTAATTTTTGTTTAAGTATTAATATTTTGGCTCATGAATTACTCCTTTCTACCCAAAAATAGAATCAGGTTTTGCTAAATTCAGAAACCATCCAGGTGAATTAAGTAGCATATGCAAGCAGTTTGCTGAAATAATTTCCTCTGGAAATAGACAGCTGTAATTTATGTAAGTTATGAAGTGCTGTTTGTGCTCGATGGAATTCTCTTGACAGGCTGGCAGTTGTCAAATTTGTAATACTGAAGAAAAGACAAAGCTTTCTAAGTGGTTTCACATTAATTCAGTGCAGCAACTTTTTATAGTCAGTTCTTGAAGGAGTTGTTCAGAAGTAGTCCCACTGGTTACAAGGTAAGATAGACTTAATGAGCAACATGTGTGCACTACTTAATTCAGTAAGTGGAGCACTTGTAATGCCATAGGATTTATCTTTTGTGTAGATAAAGTAGTTTAAATTTCTTTCTTGATTTCACCATTCCACAGTAAACTTTGAGTTGCTTTTGTTCTTTTCTATTAGAATTGAAATGAAAAACTGGCTGAAATCTGGGGGATAGAATATGAGAATTAAGAAATGAGTGTAGACTTATACTTGCTGCGAGCATCATAGTATTATTCATGGGCTTTGGATAATATTGATTGTAATTACTCAGTTTGTTTCTCACTGTCACTCTTGGTATGGCAACCAGGGCAGTGTGTATTTTGGGTAGAACTTAGCGCACCAATGGGAGGTTCAGTGGGATAAGAACTGTCTGCAAGCTGACTGGTGTTCTTGGCATGCTGAAGAGCTCCTGCTTTGCAGCCTCCCCTGAATGATGTTGCTTTCCAGCTTCTTTTTGTATCTGTTTTTTCAGAACACAGAATGTGGTGTACTCTTGCGATACACAGCTGTCCCTGCTCCACATCTGTTTTAGAAAAGCAATGACAGTGCATCCAAGCAGAACCTCACATCTGTTATAGTTGTGGGAGATCCAGAGAAGAACTGGATATGATCTGAAGTCAGCTTAGCTTATCGGTTTGTAGTAGTCTTCTATAATAGAGACGTTGCTCAGGTAACACTGAGGGCAGGAGGGAGCACGATTAACCAGTACACTTCTGTCCACAGCACTGAGAATGGTCTCCATTAACTACAGGAGATCAATGTGTTTGTGCAATCTGACAGGAGCGTGAGCCAGAGAAACTTCTCTTAATGATTTGCCTCTATG
The DNA here is from genome assembly GCF_038088225.1 of Cyrtonyx montezumae. Classification (NCBI taxonomy): domain Eukaryota; kingdom Metazoa; phylum Chordata; class Aves; order Galliformes; family Odontophoridae; genus Cyrtonyx; species Cyrtonyx montezumae. The sequence continues at coordinate 7,906,267 of NW_027072067.1, forward strand.
AACTGCCTATAAAATCTGGAGCTTTCCTTCACATAGTCTGTCTTCAAAGAGAATCCATGTATTAAATATTTATTGTTAGGATTCTAATCTGCAGGTACCTTAAAATCAAATAGAACTTTATTGGGTTGGTTTTTTTTTCTTTTCAGTTTTTGTCTGATCTTGTTGCTTTACCCAAATAGTTAAGACTAAACTAATTCTATTCAACAACAACAAAACATGCAGGAAAAAAAAGCAGCAGAGAATTTTTGTTCCCCCTTCTCAAATCTGTGTTCTAGGCAGTTCTGTGCCTCATTGTAGTTCAAGAATGATCCTTGGATTAGGCTGCAAGTATGACTTAGGTATCTGGCTCATCATCTGAGAAGTTTTAGTGATGCTTTTAGATATTTTCCACTAAGAGCAATTGCAAGTAAAGGGAAGATGAAGCTAGTAAGCTATGCCTTCAACAGGTGAGAATAGAATAGCATGTTAACAACACTGTAAGGATAGAAACAGCTTTTTAGGTTATCACAATTAAATCAGTGCATAAGCACAAGTCTTCTAACTTGAGATATATAATGGATTATATCAAAATATTATGCCCAGTGAAATATTATGCCCAGGAATATAAAGTACCTTGAAATCCAGTTGAGTTAATTACTGTCTTTCATGTTTCAGTTGTTTGGGTTTTGTTGTTGTTTTTTGTTTGGATGGGTTTTTTGTTTTTGTTTTCTTTTTTTTTTTTAAGTCTAACTCTCCTGGAATATATTCTTGTACTGTTTGGAATCAAGATAAGAAAAATGAATGTAGTAAATAGGATTCTAATTAGCCAAATGTTAATGATGGAGCATGGTGTAGCATGATTTTAGGACCTGAGATGGCTTGCTTTTCTTTCTTGTTAGGATTTCTTTTCTTGAGACTTCCTAAATTTCTTGAAGCATCAGCTGCACAGTACTCTGCAATATCTAGTTGACCTTAGGTTCTAGCTAAGAAAGTAGTTCAGTTTCAGATGTTATTTTATACTGTTGCTGTAAAGAAACACATCCTTCGTGTTATACTTTAATTCACACGGAAGGATGTCAGCTATACTTCCGAACCTGTTACAGATAAGGAATTTATTCTGAGAGTTCTGTAGGTTGTTTTATTGAACACTGAGCACTTAGGCCCCCAAATTAGATAGTGATTATCTTTCAAGCAACATCAAGACTTTTAAGAAGAAACAGTAGAATGTATTTTTATTTTAATTTGGAATGTAGTGAACCTGAGTATCAGTAGATAATTTATTTCATATCACAATTGTAAGCTGCCACAGAAAATGATACTTCAGGTGTAATTCATTCCAAATACAAAATTTCCTTAGGGAAAGAGAATAGCAGAAGAGGGCAGTGTGCCCACTCTGTCACTTTTTATCTGCCACACATGTGGTGTGCACTAGAAAGCAGTCATGTGAATTGATTAACTGGAAGCGTAATGGTGAACTTGGATGAGTGACAAAGTATAAGTACAGATATCCATGGATTCTGGAGTATGAAAGTAAAAACTAAAAATCTGTGTTCTGTGATGGTATTTCTTCAGCATCTGGTCCTAATGTCTGTCTTTAGGTTGCTGTGACTAGTAACATCACAGGTAGGCAGGAGTGCAAGTACAAGTAATTGCCATAATGAACTTGGAATGTTTGTGGAGTATTTTAGGAAACAAATGTTGTAACAACCAATTTCAAATTATTCTCACATTGTTTTATCTTATTTGGATATGAAGCTTGCTTTAATCTCCTGGGTGAAGAGAAAGCAGTAAGGGAACAATCTCTCATGCATACTTCTTTCATGCATGCTTTTTTTGTATTTTAAGCATAGTGAGGTCTGTTAAGGATTCTGTGACTTCTTTAGTAAAAATGATTAACTGAAAGCTCTAACCTTTTGTGCCTCTTTGCCTTGCTCTATCATTAGCTGTCTTCTGTTCAGATTAAGAGGAGAAAGTAAAGCACTTTAACTTGTCTCTATAATGGATGACCTCACTTGCTGAAACCCCATATTGATTCCACGGTCTTATCTTCTTCTGAACGTATCTGTAAATAAATGCCAACTAGTCTTGACTAATTTCTGCCATCAATTTGGTCTCATTAACTTCTTGTTGATTAAATCAAGTACATTAGTTGGGATGCCCCTATAATTTATTTATAATAGTTAACTTTATCATGGGAATAAGATTCTTCCTCTGAATTTTAATGAAAGAAACAATCTCTGTATGAAGAACTAGAGAGTGGAACCAAAATTAACAGAGCTGCTTGAAAAAATACTAGTTACACTCACTTTACAAATAGAGAAATAGTATTTTGAAGGTAAATATTAAGTGGCTTGCACCTGGTTTTATTGCAGTTCTCAGGTGTGGTGTGTGGTGCAAATGTGATGAGTCATACTTGAGCTGTGTTGTGAAGATTTATAACAGCACACTACTGATAACAGCACTCTAGAAATTTTCAGTCTTTCAGTTTCTTGAAGTGCTTTTGTTTATCATACAGAAAAAGGTAATATGATTTCAAAGCTTTAGGACTGGTAAATGCTAGAACATACTGTTTAGAATAGAGTGAATTTTGAACTCAGTAAAATGCTTCCCTCCTCAATACTGCAGACCAATAATGTACATGAAGTAAGATGACTTATGATTACTTGGTTTTGGGGGATAAAGTCCTTTTATCTTCATACAGATATCAAAAATCTAGCATGAGTTCATTTAAATCACTTTGCTTCCAATAATCCACTCAGCTATGATGAATAAATTGAGGAAAATTTCCACTCTGCAGTGAAGATGAGCCTTTCAGCTTGTACATTGTCATTTTATATGTGCTCAGAATGTACTAAAACAAGCTTGGCTCACCTGAGGTGTCACAGATCTTTTTTTCATATTCTTTTATTTTTGTCTGTAGTTTTGAAAACAGCTTCTCTAAGTAACCTGACCAACACATGTCTTTGCCACTATGAAAATAGGCTTTTCAGGTACATGGCCCTATACTGGCTCCAACCAAGATGATGTGAGGTAAATAGTTGACTGTTGCTTTGATAATACACTTAATTTGTTGTAAATTAGTATTTGACTTTCAAGACCTGGGTCTAATGTGACTGTGAACTAATAAGATGCTTGTAATTTTATGGCTCTAAAACGTGCTGCAATTCCTGAAGTAACTTGGAATTAATTAGCACTGCTGCCCTGCATACAGCAGAATTAATCAGTTTCCTTAGTGAATGTTTTCCACAAAATCCTCTAGGTATCCTTTACATGTCCAAATCTTAAAAAAATCTTTTTTACAGACCTTGGAGAATGGTACGAGGCATGTGGAAAAGGGTGTTGTTGTTTAGTAATATGCTTGCTGTGGGAGAGAGAAACACTGTATTGCTTTGGGATACTGAAGACCTTTAAACTCCAAACCAATCTAGTCTTGCTTCTTGGAAATCCATCTTTTGCTGAAACTGAAAGCAAATATCCAATTTTCCAGACCTGTATTCTTAAGAAATATTCAAATGCTTTCAAGTTTCCAGTGTATATTTACTTTCTAAACAGTTTATGAAGCTATTCCATTCTTCTCTAAGACTCAGTCTTATGGGTATTTTGCATGAGAAAGAACCAAGAGCTGCCAAATGAACCAACAGTTGGTAGCTACTCAGCCTTTTGTTATACCTACCTATTGTTCTAATAATAATAATTAACAAAGGAATCCCAGAAAGCTGAATCAACAAACCAAGGATGCTCACAGTTAACTGAAAGATTGTGTATATACAACTGAGAAATCCATGAGGCAACTGCTGGTGTTTTTCATTATTCTTGCATGCTATTTGGAAAAATTTACGGTGTTTAGAATGGCATGCATGCAAATGTCTAAATCCAGAACATCTCAAGTTTCAAGGTGATATGCAGACAAATATTTCAGTCAGTTCTGGTTTCACTTCTTGACTTGTTTGGTAATCATGGAGCTGGAGGTGTTTCTCTTGGACATGCTCGTGAGATGATTAAACTGGAAGACAGGCGTTAAAATGATGCCAAAATTCCAGAGTATGGAATTTCTCCCAGATTGCAATGCAAAAGAATAAAGTTAGGACATCATGTGGGGAAGGCCAACAGTAGTGTTCTCTTTCTTGATTTTTGCCATTGCATTTTTACTAAAGCTTCTGGCATCTGTTGCATTATCCAGTTGCTCACTAGAAGACTTTATCAGAGACTGACGCTGTGATGTTGCTCTGCCTGTGGAGGTGCTCACTCATTGTGTGCAATGCGGAGATGACAAAATGGTCTTCAGACAGAGGAGATGGGCTGTGCTCAGTTTCTTATTTAAACAGATGGTTCTGTCTCAAATGTAGCACCAGCTCTGAAATGATCAGAACTGCTTCTGTCTCCTCTTGTGCTTGCTCCTTAAGACTCTTATTTTACTGCAGTTTATCTGGGTTCTGCTAAAAAGAAAGTGGTGCTATTTTATAGAATCCTAGAATGATTTGGTTTGAAAGGGACCTTAAAGCTTATCTAGTTCTGATCCCCTGCTGTGGGCAGTCTTTCCTTCAGACTTGGTTTCTCGAAGCCCCATTCAAGCCTTGAACACCTCTGGGAACTGGGCATCTCTGGGCAGCCCTTTGCAAGTGCCTTGCCACCCTTGTTTTGTTAGTATAAAACCAACGTTCCTCAGGATGCATCTCTGTCTCTATAGTGCTGCTTCACTGTTTGATGGGGTTTGCATAATCATAGCTTATGTTCTTGTTCTTTCCTAGTATGTGTTTGATAGTGACTACAGCATTTCCTGAACAATCTTTGAGTGAATTGGGATGACATAGAACTTCCTTATATCAGCATGTGGTTTCTACTGTTTCAAATGTAATTCTTCCTTATCTTGTGGAAGTTAACTCAGGAAGTCTAAGCCAACACAATATACTATGCTATGCTGGGTGTGAAGTATTGAAGATTTAATCTGAATTGAGAAAAATATTTTGAATTAGCGCATGCATTTATGTGTATTTTCAGGTGGAAAACAGCTTCTGAGAAGCAGTCCTACTCTATAAAAATGTTAAGTATTAATAATTTAAGTATTTTGAGGAATTTTGAGGTATTTTGTCTGAATTCTGAGATTACTGAAATGCTTGATTAGGAAAGTAGAATCATTTTTTAAGTACTGTGTCAATAAAACATACATTTCTATATACATATTTCAGTAAAGCATTTCATTATATGGTGATCCACAGAGCTTAATCACCTTGTAAATAGTCTTTTAATTTCCTGTTTTAGCTCCACTGTAGATACTAATGTGTTTGTGTTGCTGGAGCTGCGTAGGCAAAAAGCGTGGGAGTTTAATGGATTTTCCTTTCCTTTTTATCTGAATTAATGTTGTAGTAAAAATGGGATGAATGCTTGCTAAGCAAGCAAAGCTGAAGCTAAAACTAAACCTCCAGGTTTTGTTCAGCCCAATGTAACTGCATTCTAGGGAAATACAGCTTGATTTACAGACAGTGTAGAAGATACAACACTGTTCTCCAAACCTCCATCCTGTTGCTTTTGTCAGTTCTTGTATGCATGTGTATTCTGTATGCATGTGCTTATGTTTAAATGCTAATGACTCTTGAACGTTTTTCTCAGGCCATGCTCAGTAGGTACTTTTTTCTTCCTAGAAGTGACCTCGCTTACAAATTACATTAGATCCTTGAAACTTTACTATCATCAACCCCCATACCTCTGAAAGAAACCTCACAAACATTTTGGATAACATAGGTAGGTACAAACTTCCTGATATATAAAAATAGAGAAATGCTTTTATAACTACTCTATAAAGATGCATAGTAATAGATCTTTGATTTCTCTAAGGTTGTCCACCTTTCACCATTACATCTAACCTCAATCATTACCAGTTGAAGACCTTTATGGAGATGTTTTAAATACAACTCAGTAATGAAAATTTTAATTATCACTTTGAGGACAAAGATCTTTCTCTATTTCTTAGTTAAAATAGGGCAATACAGAAAGTTTAGTATTAGACTAATGCAAGCTGACTTTTTGGGGTGTGTTGAGCAGCAGAACTGATACCTACTCCTTGAAAGGATGTAGGGAATTATTGGGCAATGGAGACTTAATAATAGAAGGGGGCTCAAAAGGCACAGGAAGGTTTGTATGAAAACAAATGAATTACCAGTTCTTGCAAAAAAAAAAAAAATGTGATTCTTAAAGCCTGTATGTTCTCAGTTTCTTGTACAAATGAAAAGTGTTAGCTAATAAAATGGCAGAAGTAGAAAAGATGTCCTTAACCAAATCCAAGTCTAAATACCAATTGTAATACCAGTAGGTATTACAATTACAATTAATAATACCTTAACCAAATCCAAATAAATACCAATTGTAGCTATTACTTATCATCTGATATGCAGCAGATGGAACTGGAACATAATTCCTCTACTCCAAAACCTTGTGTGTTCTTACCTGATCCTCAAATGAAATCTTGGTACGAATCCAGATTAAGTGTGATTTATGAACCACGGTGTACTGTGGATTTGCTTTCTTTAGAGTCACTAATGAAAGCAAGAGTGTTTTGAATGTTAAGATTTGTTACAAAGGAAAGATTTAAGAAGATTTCCAGGCTTAAACTTAACTTCAAAATGATATTGTAGCAGTTTATTCATGACTTTGTTAGTAGCTTTTATTTTGGCCTTGTTCATTTTGCTTATTGCCTTGTGTACAAAAAAATAAAAGTAACCCCATGATAAATGCTGCACTTACACTGATGTAGCTGTCTGCTCAGGATCTTCCAACAGCTCTGTTTTACATGGGAGAAAGAAAAAAATAATTTATATTGCTGAAAAAAGCTCAGGAAAGACCTTGGAGTAATGTTAATGGAGTTGGAATTAAATATTTTGTATTATAGAGATCATAGGAATGATTTATGTAACTAGGCCATTGATTACAAAACAGCTCACACCACATTGACTTAAGACAAATACAGGAAAAAGAGGTTAAGTACTATCCTGCATATCAGGGAAGTGCACACTTGTAAAATTCAGAATATAGAATCAGGCATGTACTGAAAGTTTCCAGACAGAAGGAGGAGAAAAACAAACAAACAAAATACAAAGCCAGCATTATTACTGAATACTTAATAGATCTCTGAAGGAGAGACACCAGGTATTAGGTTTCCTCTGGTCTTAGAGCTACCTGAGGATAAGAGCACTGTGTCAGACCAAGACTCTTCCTTTCCCAGGAGATGTCTCCATGGTCATATATTAGGGCACAGCTAATGTAAAAAAATGAGAAAAGCAGCTATAAGAATGTGGCTAGGATAACTTCTTGTTATCTTGAAGATGTTCAACTGGGTTTTGGCAGTCAGGGGTGACTGTGTGAAGTAACACTGATTCAAAGCAGTAGGATTCCATACAAGTTGTAAACACTTGTCTATGTTCTTTGGGATTGGTGAGTAAGATGAAGTGATGTTGCAAATCTAGGACAAAAAATTGGTGAAGCGCCGTTAAGGGCAGGGACACAAGCTGCTCGACACCTTCACTGGAACAGGAACTCTACATTCTTTCCAAATTCTTTTTTTGTTTCTGAACTTGTAGGGCAATTCACACAGGGAACTATTAACAATATTTTTGAAGGATTTGTTCTGCCACTGGGTACTAAAACTTCACTCTTACAGGGAACTGTGCTGCAAAATGCCTACGATTTGGCTGGATTGGATTTAACAGCAGTGCTATCAGCCAAGGCCTTAGCAGAAAAGCTGATTGTGCAAAACAGGAAACATTGTTAACTGCACACAAAAAAAAAAAAAAGAAAAAGGGAACAATATATGCATACTAAATGAGTACAAATTTAAAACTACACATCCAGGCTTGTTACTTTACCACACTATATCTGTGGGAGAATAAGGGTAACATAGAACATTAATGTGCTATTACCTTGGCATCTTTAATAACGAAAGCCACCTGTACTTTAAAGAAGGATTAAGTGGAACCTGATACAGTACAAGTCTTTAAAATACTAAGAAAAACGTGAAATTGCAGAAAAAGATAGACTTGGCATGGAGAGATCTCGAACAATAAGATGACAACACTTATCTGCCACATAAGCTTAACCACACTGAGCATCACAGACCAAAACTTGCTTGATTTTAACTAAGAATTTTTTATTCGGATTCCCGAAGTGTTTCCCTGTGCTTGCAGTGTTGGTAGTCCAAATGCACCATGTATTAATTGAGAACAAATAAAAGTAAACTTCCTTGCTAATTTAAGTGAGGCAGACAGGATGTTGGAGCAGTGCGTGGACTAACCTTCACTGCTGCAGCACATTTTGCCTGTTCAGTTAATCACTGCTTCTCTTCCACCCGTCTGTAAAGATGGCTTTTGGCACCTTGTAGAAGCTGAGACTCTGGGTGGAGACTGTAGGGCAACAGCCAAGTGCTGTGACCCAGTTTTGGGAGTGTAAATGGCTCTAACACGGCATTAGAGAGCGTAGGTGTTGGAGTCTCACAAAGTGCCAGGCGTGGGACTAATCCTATTAGTACTCTTGGAAAGAGACCTGTGACCTACTGAAGCTGGATTTCAACTAGTTCCTTTTCCTGCAGAACTTGACTGTATCAGAACCAACCACCGCTGTACCAGGCCCCCAAATGACCGAGTGCTTTGCCATGTGTGACAGACACTTGGACTTTTAAGGTTGTTTTTTTTTTTTTTTTAAGTTGAAAGACAATAAACTCATAGCTGTCACTGAAATTCCTGTTTCTCTAATAATTAGTGCTGGGCTATGTAATAGTACAAATTCTTTCTGCTCTATGCAGTAGAAGTGTTACATCATGTAAACTTTCCAGTGAAATTTCTAGAATAGTAAGCTGAAAAAAAATGTGTAAATGTTACAAGCTTTTGGATACTGTTGAGGGAAGGAAGGTTCACATAATGACTCCTTGATTAGACTTCAATTTCTATGCCTTTTACTTTGACTCCTATGTTGAATGTAGAATATTTGTTCTCTGAAAGGGGTAAAAGGTTTGAGAAGTGAACAATGTGGAGGGTATGTATTTCTGAAAGACTGAGATTATTTTACTTGGATGGATTTCAGGCTGTAATAAATTGAATACAGTAGCTATGCTTCATAGTCTATAGTGAAAACTCATGAAGCACTCAACATATCTGAAGCATGAAATTAAAGATGGTTATTGTATTTGATCCCTGTGATTCCCACTATGCTTGTGAAATAAAATCTTCAGCCTGGAGGAGACAACAGCAGTTTTATTGTTGTTGTTTTTCACTTGTTTCTTTCTTTCATTTTTTACCAATAGCTTGAGGTGAAATGCTGTCTGAATCATAATCAGGGAATTCAAGGAAATTAATACTGAAATAATTTTATGCAAGGCTAGATATAATGTAGCTCAGCTATTCTGCCGTGTGCAGTCTCACAAGTGGAGGGCATATGCTTGTTTGGTGTTTCCATTCATCTAGTAGCAGGAATCTTGTCCAAGTTTGTTCTGTTCACTATTCCATTCAGGATAAATGTAACTTAAACATTGAGAATGGACCAGTATTGCTAGTTTCAGATAGGTAAGTAGAGCTCTATCTCAACATGGGGAAATAACTGTGGAGTTGAAACAATCAGCGGAGTTTCTACCGGAGATGAAGTGACTTGGCCAGGTACAACAAAAATCATAAAACCATAACAGTTAATCTGTAGAGAAATGCAAACATCTGTGTTATATGGTGTGAGACGTTCACTGCAGTTCTTGTTCGTTCTCCTCATGATCAGACTTTTTTTTTTCCAGGGGAAGGACAGTTCATGTGCTATTTTATAGCTCCTATAAATATAAGGAAAGACTAAAATCCAGTATTTATCCTGAGAAGGAAGTTTGATTCAAACACTCTGCTCCAAAGCAATGGGCCATAAGACAGTTACCAACCAGAAATGAAATACATGTTTTGCGCACTTCTGTAGAGCAATTAGGGCTTAAAGTGAGGATAATCTATTAAGGAGTCATAGCTGAACTGCTGGCCATAGAGTAAAATTTGTATATGGAAGCCTCTCAGATGCATGCAGTATTACAGCTGTGCTTAGGAGCAATTGCAACCAAAGAGAATGGTTCATGTGCAAGGATGACTTTTAGCTACCTTGGTTACTTGGTTTGGAGACAGAATGGGTCTGCGGTCAAGTCCTCAAATGGTTGCAGGGCTTTCAGTTACAGGGTGTATAAAGTTCGTACAGCCAGGGAGTGCTTGGTATCCTTGAGCACTTCCAGGAGAACCATTACAAGGAAATGTGAGTAGCTAGATCAGTTGTCTTTGTGACAGCTTTCTGCTAGTGGAGCATTGTGAAGTTGATGCACTACATCTGTGAATAGGCTGGTGTATAGAAATGAGATAATCAATTGCAAACAGTAATTAAAAAGAAGTGATAGTTACTTCAAATAACTTCCTAAGTGCCATTTTCTGTACAAAAATAATGACAAATCTCTTGAGATAATAGAAAGTTTAGTGCCTTTTGATATCTTTATAATGAATGAATCATCTCTTTTGTAAGGTTAATGAAAGCAGATGTGGTGTGAAAAATGAAAATATGGTTGGTATTTAGGAATTGCTTTCTGAAGTGTGTCCTTCTGCAGTCCTGGCCAGATACAGTCTGCTCAGAGATTGTGTAGTGTGAATTTATGTTTAATGTATCCAGCAATCTTACTCTCTGATAAAACCAATCTGTCTCCAAATATTTACTGGCTCCTGACTTGAAGTCACTCTCACAGATCAGGTCTTTCTTCTGTGTGACTGCTGGTCTCAGTTTCATAAAAACCAAAAAATAGCATGTAATTAAGAATCTCTTGTGTTCGTCAGACTTGTCATTGACATAAGGGCAAGTATTCCAAACATAGTGCAAAATTCTGCTTTTGTAGACTCTTTTGTCTATTCTGCTGACACTAAGTGGGTATTTTGATATGTCAAGTGACAAGATAAACACAGCAGAGTTTGCTACTGCTTTTTATAGTTTCATAATGGATGTTGTTTATTTTTTTCCAAAAGCATTAAAAAGCATGTAGCAAAAAATTCATTCATTGTGACTTATTCATTTAGTTTAAATTGGTGTATAAACAACTTCTTCAAGAATTCTCTAAGCAATTTAGAGGTTAAAAAACAAGCCAGTAATTATTACAAGTACTGCATTCTTTGTATCTTTTCCCGATTGATTTGTTGGATGTGAACATCAGAAAAAATTAATCATCTCCAAAGAATATATACCTCTGCAGTCCCCTGCTCGGATGGTCATTGCTATGCTTGCAGACAGCAGGCTACCCTGCACATCCTCATTCTCCTGATAACATGGCACCTTGGGCCATGGTACAAGCCTGCAGAAAGGAGAGAGAATGCCTATGATTTCATAAGGACCTTAAAACAAGCATAGAAATATTTAAAGGGAACGGTTTTATCTGGGATATTGAAAATACCTACTTTGTTGTTTTAAATGACTGTAATAGCCTTTTGTAGCATTTTTCTTCCAACCCTTCCTGTTCTTTGCTGATTATATGGTTATTGTCCATTCTCAGCTTGAGGATGCTGCTGCTTCTGTGATTAGTTCCAAGATATCATCTAGGTATACAGGCTGAAAATCTTGCTTGTCTGGCTGCTCCCTCTGCATTTAAATGGTTTGATTTTTCTGATGGTTTATATAAAACAACAAAAAGAAATCCAGCTGATGCAACATGTCAGTACTCTGACTTGTTTGGGGATCTAGTTTTGTTATTTTTGTTGTTGTTGTTGATCTTGTTCTTTAAGACGCCAACTTCAATAATACTTCTGACTGCTCACTGTAAGTTCTTGAACGTGCATCACTGCAGTTCCTTTTTGTTTGTTATGAAATACAGCAATGCTTTTGAGGTGTAACAGTATAATTTACCAGAAATATATACTTTAACTTGAGAAGTAAACTTGAGAGTACAATCTAGGCACACCTGCTTCTGTCTTACTCAGCTGATGTGCTACTATTGCTTTGGAGGCTTTAGGAACCTGTCTCAAAGATCTGGTGCAAGTCCTTGTTACTGATAGACAGTGAACTTGTCTGATTTAGAACTGACTGATTTACTTCTTCTCGCAGTAGTGGAAATTGTGCCTTTCTCTTTCCCATGCCTTCACCATCCTTTTTGTTATGGGAGGAATAAGTAAACTTGCATGTTGAAGTGCTTTCATAATGCATGTAATGGCAACTAAGATTGACTTTCCTTCTTATATTAAGATACCTGCAAAAACTGCTGCAGTCTCACAGTGTGCCAATTCACATTTTAAAAATGTCACTTGAGAAAATGCTTATTCTAGGCTAGAAAGTGGTTGCATGAAACTATTGAGAGAGACGCATGGCTTTAAAAGTTTATTCTGAGTTTGAACTAATTTATTACATTGACTATCTCATTTTGCTGTGAAATGTTCTTCTAGAGCATGCTAAACTCTGGCAAAGGAGAACTTCAAGTTTTGTGATGAGTGTACTCAGGGAATATTTATTTTCCTAGGGGAGCTGTTATTTGAATTAAGGTTTTTTACCTCATTTAAGGTTGTAGGATTTCTGGATTTCTGCAACTCAGATGAATGGAATATGACTTCTAAGCGTTTTGTTATTTGTTGGCATATTTATGACGCTGGTTGGTTGCTTGTGCTTCAGCTTGCCTTGAAATTGGTTTATGCAGAGAAAAAATAGAATCAAGTTTTCATAAATAGAACTGAATATATTTTTAGAAAACCTACAGCTCACAGCCCCTGATGAAATAACACACAACGTATCTGTCAACACCTTCAGATGAATTATGAAACTATGGTGAAACAATGAACGTTTTACAGAAATGTTTTTAACCAAACACTGGAATCTGCACTTGTTCCCATGTAAATTCTTGATTATATTTGATAGTTCCCAATGAATAATCACAAATAGTGATACTGGCAGTCATAAAATATTGGAGATTGAGAAGACAAATTAACCCCTTAGTGTTCAGATATCATACAATATACATTATGACCTGATTATTTTCTCAGCTGTCTTTGAGTACTTCGTAAATAGTTTTTACCAGAAAGAGCTCTCACCTGCCTGAATTTCTCACTAACTGAGATGTCCTTGTTCTGGAAAGGCTTTTACAGACCTTGGTATGGTCACTTGGAGGAAACCTGTGTAAATAGGGACAGTCCTGGGAACTGGAGCCAGGGAGCTCTGTGGTCCTAGAAGCAGTGAGCTCTGGGGGATCCAGGAGCTGAAGTATCCAGAAAAAATTTCATTGTGTATTTTTCATGCTGCTTATTAAGTCTCAGTTCTATAGTGCAAGTACACAGCAATGCTTTTAGTAAAGGACTTTCCACAAATAATTTCTCTTCATTTCAAAGACCCAAAGAACTCTGATGTCAGTAAGATAGTGTCCTGTTACATTACTGTTTTGTGAGAGGTGAAACATAAATAAGTACGTTCTGTAAACATAATGTGTGCAAGCCACTGCTTGTAGAAAAAACATCCTACTGCTTTGAAAACTGCATTCTAAAAATGTCAAAACAGAATGCTTCCTACTTTGAAATGCTGAATAGATTCATTTTCAATAGTGGAAGGCACCACTATCGAAGCTGAAAAATGTTAGATGGATTTTTAGTACAGTTTGGTACAGTGCTTTACTGGAGCATTTTTATTCCATTTTCTTAAAGGCAAAGAGAATTACTCTTGTAGCCATGAGAAGGGAGCTAGAGCCTGAGGCATGCTGTAACGAGATGTCAAGGTAGCTGATGCACAGGTGACAACACTGCAGAATGATCTGTATGTTCAGTCCTGTGGGAATTGGAGGGTCAGCTGGCTTCAGTATGTTAGGCAGCATCTGAGCTCTCTAAGTAGTGAAATTCTAATGTATGAGATGAGATTCCTATTGCTTATGAAAATTCATTTGTTACCTAATTACTATCAAGTTTTTTCTCTAAGATTCGGTAGTTAGCTATATTAATGATTTTGTTACTATTTTTGGAGTAACACTCATTGCATTTTTCTTCCCAAGGAATGTTGTTCATGACACTGAAGCTGAGTAATTTGCAGGAAACTACTGAAATTACTGTTCTATATGTACAGAGTAGAGATTTAATTGCACTGCAAGATATCTGGCAAATAGAAGAAAATTAGGTTTAACATCTTATTCTTATCAGTTTAATATATTAAAGATTATTAGTGGTGCTCTAAATTATACCTGGAGATCTTATTTTTGAAGTAAATTTGCTGCTATAGTTCCATAGGAATATTAGCGATCTGAAATGAAGTCACTGTAGCTCACTGGAAATGTAAGTGTACCAGAAATTACACAAGAAAAATAACACAAGTCAATTATCTTATATGACCTTCCTTATTTTTTTGTGTGTGTAGGTTATTTGAAATATTTTTAAGCAATAGAGACTGATCTACAGTGTAACCAATTCTGAAGTGGTTGGCATGAATCTTGCAGGCATGGTGCATGACAGTATAAAATGTGTCCTACACTTGAATCTTCAGTGTATAAACGCCAATTTTTAATTTTACATTGGTCCAATGATACCAGGTATTTTGAGTTTCTCCTTTCTGAAAGGACTGATGGAAATGCTTTTGTTTTTGTGATGCTCCCATCATAACAGATGTTCCATCGTAAATCCTGAAAACATAATTAAGAAGGCGGAGGGATGCTGTTACTACACTTACACTTAATAGCTGTTAAAGTCCTGTTGATCCAGAGACAGGCTTCATCTTTTCATGGCTTCCTTTGGGAAGTGTTGATGTCTCTGAAGCACACCATAAGGAGTTTTGTTCTGGACTGCTCTGAGCTGTGATTCTGATGGGAAGGAGGGAAGGGAAAATGCTTACATACTGATTTGCCCAGTATGGTGTAAAAGAACTGGTATGGTCTTAGTAAGACAAAACAATAATGAGCAGGTGCATGCAGTTTATTCATATGAGTAATAATGCATCTTTTAAAATGTCTGCCACTTTGAGATTAGAGCTCTGAATCTGAACTACAGTCTCTTACACTGCACCTAAGCTGTGTATCACCAGCAGCCAGTGACTGCAGGGCAGGGACAGAATTTATTGGATGTCTTAGCCGGGTGCGCAGGGAGCTTGTTCAGTCTTTCCTTAATTGCTTAATGGGCCACTTCTAAACTGATTTATTCTCATAAAATGAGGCTCTGGGAAAGTGGTAGAAGCAGAAGGCATTGCAGTGACTGTTCTCAGACTATAAGCAGAGTGCTAGGAAGAAAAAGGAGAGTTGTCCAGGTAACCCACTTGGCATGGACAAACGACAAAAAAAAGACGATGGAACTTGCTGGTATCTTCAGGTAATGGAACAGCAAAGCAGTAAATAGAAATCTTTGTTAATCTCAGCTCATGGGCAGATCTTGAAGGTAGCTACTTCTCCTGCTGAATAATGCAGAAGAAAGGGATGTGAATATATGAAAATGAAGATGAATTAAGGGAACAACGTGCCTGACCCCAGTGAATTACCCCTTTGCTAAAGCATAGACTTCTTACAAAGTATGAATTCCTGGCACAGGTGCAAATCGGCAGTACCTTCAGCCTTCTGTCGAACTCTTCAGAAGGTGTGTGCTGAACTTGTAACGCATTTGCAGCATAACTAATTACTTCATATTTACTTTTCATGTAGATAGGCGCTCACGAATAGAGCTGCAGATTATTATCACAAATCCATGTGGTGGGATGGTAGGAGAGCATTTGTACTGGTTTCTTTTCAGTATAGAGTTGGTGATGTGATTTGAATGAGCTGCTTTTGACTGTTTAAAGCATTAGGCACCTAACATCGGCAGCAGTGATAAGGTATCTCCTAGAATAAGGAAGCTGTAATCTGAACGTTTGAGGAATCTTTCCGAGAATGCAGAGATCCAAGGCTGATGTATCCTTCATTTTTTAATGCCGTATGAAAGCACCTCATAATACTGATTTACTTAAGATGAACTTACCTTTAAAAACACTGCAACATCATAAAAGTGAGCTAGGTGTTGCATCTATGCCAGCAGTTGCATTTGTGAGGCTAAAGCACTTCAAACACTGAAAGATGGTGGGGGAGACACAGTGATGCTTTTAGAAAGAAGCGTGTAGCTGATCAGTAGCATAGAGCAAGTCTGTAGATGTTAGGAGGCAGAAGGGGTTTCGTCTTCAAATTTAGCCCCTTAATGTAAAATAATATGAAATACTGTGTATATTTTTGATATTTTTGAAACACTGCTGAGATCTTACAAAATGAGGTGTGGGGAAGAATAGTACAAAGAGTGGAACAGTAACTTCTGTTGTCTGACGAGAGAATCTTGTCTCGTTTCACGTGCTCCCTGTTGATGAAAGGCAGAGCTGAAGTTTTAGCGCTGGATTTCATTTCCTTAGACTTTGAAGGTCCAAATCCAAGGATGGATTGAAATTCTTGAGGGAATTTGGGGCTGATTTGTTCAAACTAGTGCGGATTCTCACTGAGGTTGCTCAGTGGAGAGAACTGAACCGGTCCTTTTACAAAAGTCCCTCTGTGACAGCTGTTCTTAATAGCAAGGCTCTGAGGAGTTTCTGCTGGTGTACAGGGCTGGTGAGCCCCTTAAGGACAAGTGACCATTTTTCTCTTTTTTCAGTGAATGCTTCTAAAAATATGTTATCAAAGCTTTCAGCTCTGTAGGAAGTCTCTTCTGTAAAACTGACTGAATCTTGGCAAATGTTAGAGTCCGAGGTGTGGAGCAGAAAGTTGTGAGGCACTGCTGAGCATCATAGCAGAGGAATGGAGTGTCTCTTGGCAGAGAATATCTACTGCAAAGTGTTGCAAGACCTTAAAACAGAAGGGAGAGGAAACAACAGCTAACTAACCTATCTTTAAGCACTAAATGTTTAAAAAGCATAATTTTTGTTTTTAACGTCATGAGAGGGCTCTGAGGCTTAAATAAATAAATAAACCCATCAAGATTTGTGGAACAGAAAGTGGGCAAACTTAGCGGTATTTTAACCGTAAAGCTTCACATCCTCAGTTGCTGGATTTGGGGAAAATCTTTGTTACACCTCACGTAGTGTTGTTAGTAGCTCATAGCCACAGAATCTACAGCTTGTAGATACAAAAGCATCACAATGATGTACTGAGCATCAGAACACATCTGTTAATGTAATGCACTGTTCTGAGCTGATTGTACCTGGACTGTAGTTTGAGTGTCAAGCTGGAGCTCTTGTAACTGGGAAGGCTTCTGACTGTGACAGAGTGTCTTGCACACAGTGTGTAAGTGCCATAAAGCCGGTCTGAGCCTCGCCCGCAGCTCTCTAATGGTTTTAGTTGTGCTTCTAACTGGTCAGACTCTTAGCATCTCTCTTTTAAGGGAGCCTGCACAGTGAGGCAGATACTTCAGAAACGTGGCAGGAAATCTCTTCTTCCTACTCCCAGAAGTGACAATAATGGTGACAAAAAGCCAACCTTCTGACTTAGCTTTTCCTTTTACCAGTCAATTTTCTAAAAGTAACGGTTTAAAAACAGTACAGCAAACAAACACACACACACACAAACTAGTCAGACTAGATGGCCTAGTCTGTGTTTGTTGTGATCTGGTCTGTTAGCTCTGCTTTCTGCCTGGTTCCCTGGAGCAGCTGCTGGTCCAGTGCAGAGCAGCCACCCTACATTATTCATTTTTACCTGGCCCTTCTGTTAGCCTTGCTATGTTATAATTGCAGAGCACCATAGTGCTTCAAACGTTAATCTGTGCTCCTCTGAAGTGATTGCTGTTGTTTTCTCCATAGAATTGGATTTATTTGTTTTCCTACTTTTGCTTTAAATTCACATTTCTTTTATCTAACTGAAGAGCAAAGATGAGATGGAGAAAGAAGTGAAAGAGTGAGCTGAGCTTCAGACACTGGTATAGGAGCTCTGAGTTAAGCAGTTCAGTCCCTGTGGCACAATTCAGTTGACATTAAGGTTTGCAGGAGATTTTTCATTGACCTGTTGGAAACTGGATGAAGCTTTTACATTATGCATAAGCAGTCTGCTGCTTGCCCTGGTATGAGTGATTTTTCACATAGTGAAGATAGACGGAATGTTTTGAAGATGATTATTACAGTTTGTAGCTAGGCACAAATCGCTCTCTCTTTTGTTAGGCTCTGCATGCTTTCTTCAGCGCATTAAAGTTTGATATGCATAAAGTGCAGCACTGATCTGAGATTTACACAAGACTAAAGGTTGGACAGTCAATTACCATGGCTGTGGTATGAATGCTTGCTGATGGGATCATAGTAAAGGCCTCACTTTGCAGTTTGGACTTTGCAGTTCTTTATTCATGATCCTTAATGACTGGGAGTTGTTCAGGCAGCAGTGCTCCTGCTGTGCAACATGAATGTAAATATGGAAAATGTGTAAGCTGAGTGGACGCTGGTGCAGTTTTCTAATTCAACACCAAACCATGTTGGTATGGCCTGAGCCAGGCAGCCTGGAGAGGCCAGGAACACAGCTCTGCCTGTGTGCCCTGGTGCTGGGAGCAGAGCTGCTACCATCTGCTCGGCCAAAGCCAGAATGTCCCTCAGCGCGCTCCCTTGTGTCCTATGGTCATCCTGCTCTAGAGAGTAACCTCCCCTTCTGGATATCCAGCCTGTTTCTGAGGATGTCAGATCCCTCATAGTTCATGTTAGCAGTCATCTTGAATTTCCCCTGGGATTTGTCCTCTGAGGGTGTCCACTGACTACTGTGGTAAACATGGAAGGCAATATTCCCCAGCTGAAAGCCGTAGGGGTGATGGTAGCTGCCCAGCAGGTCCACAGCATGGGTAGGATTTTCTTGTGGTAGGATACGTGTCTGAGAAGATTATAAGGTGTAGGGAAGAGTTTTCTGACACTGTGCTGAGATCTTGAGGTGACAGTATCTCTTAAATCTGTTTGTCTTGAGCATGGCACATGCTGCGCGCAGCAAGCACGCGGAAGATAGAAGCACAAGGAGCCGAACAGGGAGAGATCTGAGTACTTGGCTAGAGATCCTCCAGTGGAGGTAGGAATAAATATAGGTATTGTATTAAAAAAAGGGAGGATGATTTAAAAAACTGGCAGTTATATGAAGCTACAAAATCTCTGTGAAGAAAGAAATGGGTTAATTGCAGCAACTGTTGGGTTTGTATCCCCACTGCTTGTAGCACTGTTCCCCGCTCTGCTTAAAATGATTATGAAGTACAGCTCTTGAAATTACAGCATTTTGTTCTGCAAGTCACCATTTTCTGTCCTGAATGCCATTCAAATATTTTCCTTCTTTAGCTGATACTGTCATTTGAAAAATGCTGTTTTCTAGTACGTACTTAATGCATAAACACAGGCTGTTTTCCTTAGTGTTTCAGCTGCTGCAGCACTAGTTCTTATATTTCAATATTTCAGGAGTTTTATTATATTTAAAGCAGGAAGACAAAAAGTCTGCTGGAACTGCCGCTGCGATGTTGAGCATTGCTGTCAGAGGAGTTTTTTCTTGAATAACTACTGTGTAATGAGAACTCCCCGAGTGTAATTTCTGTGGTAGACACTTGAAAAGCTGTCTCAAACGCTGCTGTAGGACTTCAGTCTTGTCTTGCCAGAGTAGGACTAAGTGGTGGTGAGGTGCACTGTGTGGGGCAGTGATGACTACACCACGCTCTTAGGCCATTATAATTGGGCTTAACTTTTTTACAGTAGAGTTTTTAATAGCTAACTTGGAAACTGTTATAAATTTTGAGTTATTTTTCAGTGAATGTGTTCTCCAGCAAATCGTGCAGCTTCGATTGGTCCAGACCTTGTGACCGGACACTCCTGCCCCATCCCCAGCCCCAGGGGGAGCGGTCTGTGCTGAGCAGTGAGCCGAGGAGCCCACTGCTGCCCTTGCAGTGCTGTTTGTGGAGTTACTGAACAAACCTAAAAGCTGTTGTTGAACAGCTAACACCAGTAAACCATGTTACTAAAATAAATGTTGGTTGTAAGAGCAGTTGTGCAGTAGATTAACATAAAAATCAATTTGAGGTTTTATTCAAGTGCTGTTTATTTGTGCACTGGGTGGAGCCACATTCAGGGTTGAAGTGGGACCTGATATTTGCCAGTTTTCCTGTACAGAAGAGAATTTTATTTCTGAGCAATTGAAGGTTGAATAAATCCCTGTTCCTGCAATTACATAATGTGTAACACTTGGGTCAAATGGTGAATTTATGGGAGAAAAAAACCAAACACATATTTCTCTTCTAGATTAAATACAGCTTTCCTGGTCTTCAAAAATGTCAAGTTCTGCTTCACAGAAGATGAAATGCAAAAATTGCATCTTTTGCAATGGTGTCTTCATCTGCCTAGATACTTCTTAGTTCTACAATTAAATGTAGGAGAAGGTGTCTGTTCTGTGCTGCTACTGTCAAGTGTTCAGGACCTCCTAGATTTCTTATTGTGATGCATAAGTGGTCTTGATATTGAGGAGCTGAGCACTATAAATCCCATAGTCATAAATCTTCCATCTGAAAAGAATGGGAGCTGCCACCCTCAACACCACTAAGAACTGTGCTCAGTGATTATAATGTATTCTGAGCAGTTCTGGCATCAGTTTCCAGATTAAAGGGGGTTGGAGCTCTGCAGTCCTTTTGCATTATTTGCTTTCTTTAGTCCTCTTTGCACTACTGCCCTGACTTAATACACTGAAATATTTCTTCTGAAGCTGCAGAAGTGGTACAGGCAGAGAACCTTGAAATTGAAGCTGATTTTTTTGATCATATTATTAAAAAATTTTGATATCAAGTGAGATGGTTTTCAGGTCAAGAGTAACATTTAGATATCAAATTTCTGCGAGATAGAAGTGTTTTAGACTCAGTAGTTGACTGTCAACAAATATATTGTACATGCTTTATTTCTATACAGCCTTTTCCTGCCTGGAAACTGTGGGCATGTGTACCTCTTGTCCAGCACCACACAGGCACATCTGTCCAGTTCTTGCAGTGGGATTGCCTTGCAGTAAACTGACATGGTGCTGGCACAATTACCCCGTGCCCCATCCCCTCCCCAGAGGCAAAGACAGGAACAGTTCTTTAAAGTTACCTGCTGATTGGATGCACAGATTTTTATGTATATTTATGTGTGTGGGAGAAAGAAAGTTTCCCAGGCATGTTTTTGTTACATATTTACACATGCTCCAAGAACAAGGTTTAGTCTAGTTGTGCTGGTAGGAAGTATTCTAGGTATTGGGGAAAACAGCATGTTTCTCATGGCATTGTCCTATCTTCATACTTTGTTTCTCACAGCCACCTGATCGCTGTGATCCTGGTTGTGAAGATAGTCTCTTGCTAGACTGAAAATACCCATTCCATCTTCAGCAGTGTGGCAGAGCATAAGCCTTCCAATAGTCCTGGAAGAGGCCAAATTTCTTTTGGTGTGAAAATGGGTTGTTTTGTTCAATTGCACCCTGGAGTGAAATTGGCTGGTGATGATTTGTACTTTTGCCCTTCTGTTAGAGATGGATGGATTCCGTGAACTTGCATGTGCATTGCCTGCACAGCTAAATAGGTGTGAGCTGCACCTGTGTCACATTGCTGAATGAGATGGTTCTGCTTTTACTGAAGCAACTTTTGAGCCTCTGGGATCAAGTATGGCCAGTCTTGCTGTGCAGCACACCTATGCTCATGCCTCCATGCCTGATTTTGAGATCATTTGCTATGGAGTGTGACTTGCTCATCTGTTTCTGATACTGCTGGGAGCGAGAGGGTTCCCTTGGCTATGTTTGGGCTCTCTAGCTGCATTAGCATGTAGTGCAGGTCACGGGCGTAGTACAGCTCAGACGTGCTGAGCCTTGCTGCTCATTCCTATGAGGAGCAGCGGAGCTGTGATTCTGGGTAAATTGTGTCTTTCCAGTATGCTCTGAAAAGATAATGTGTGTGATGTGAAATCAGTGGTGAGCCTGAACTTGTATCAGCTTTACTTCCAGTGATTTCATAAAAGCCAATATGAGCTCCTGTTGAAGAAGTTTCAAGTGAGGCCAGCATAGATGTGAGAAAATAGTCTAAAATGTTTATGAAAGGCTACTGTGAAAAATGTTGATTAAATTTCTGGAACAAAAAAACTTCAACTGATATATACAGTGAACCACTGAGGGGAAAATGAGTGAATATCAGTGATCTTCAAAAAAACAAAAGCTTCCTGTGTTTGCGTGTCTCTCCCAAAACATGGCTAGGTAGGAGAGACTCCCAGCCCCAGCTGCACTGGATGGCCGAGGCACACAGCAGCTGCCTCCTCACTTCAGAGAGACTTGATACTTCCTGTCTGCTTTTCTGTAAGTGGAACATGCACCTTTCTCATGTTTTGAATGGATTAAAGAGTATTGCTGCCTTTCATAAATTCCTCCCTCCCCACCACATCCCACTTTTTTTTTATATTTTATTTTTGGTAAGTGTCTCATTAGCACTTTCTGATTGTGAACAAAAGATCAGCTACAGGAGTGCATTGAAGTTTTAATTGCCTCTGCTTTGTTGGCAACAAATTACTTGAATGTTTTTAAAGCCTGTGTTTGTCCACCACCTGTTACAGAGCCCTTCTGAGAACTCTCCAGCAAGAATGCTTTTTGAAAGCAGCCCAGCAGCTTTACATGAGTTGTCTTCCTCACAGTCTCACAATTTGTCTTTCTGCTTTTGCTCTTCTCTCAAACCTGAAAGAGCTAGAAACAGGTGGAGGAAGGACAGCTGTTTTCTTAGTGAGATTAGCAGCATTTCATCTGAGCTTGAAATTTCACGGCCCAGAACTCTCACAATTCTGTCTTTAAAACCAAAGCAGCATTCAGGAAAAACAAAATCACATATTTTTAAAGATGATGAAAACTTAATCAGTGTGTACAGGTGGATTTCACCCATCCTGGTGTTAAACACTTCATATAAGTGTTGCATTTTTTTTTCACAGTGTAGCCTTTGGTGGTAACATCTAATTTTAAGTGAAATTTAACCTTCAGCAAGCACATTAAAACATTGTTTTTAGTTGAAAGTTGGTATTATCTGTAAACCTTTTTCAAAGAACTTCCCAAAATGCAAAGAACCATTTGAATACGTTGGGAAATATTATTTGAAATCCTTGGAGAAATTGGGTGAGTTTTGTTTTTTGTTGTTTTTTTGTTAGTTTGTTTTGTTTTGTCATTGTTGTTTACTCTTTTCATCACAAACACAAAGATGTGAAGAACAGAAAAAGATGGGATCAAGAGAATCCATCTTGAGATACAGCCTGATTTCAGCTGGTGTATTGCTCCAAGAGTTCCAGGAGGAGCTCTGCTATCAGGCTGTTGCTGGATACAATTGTTTTCTAACCAGCTATTATGTTACATAACACCCTTCCCCGTTTTTCTGTAAGGTGTTTGCATTTCACCTGTTGTTTTTTCAGAATGTAAGTTTGTGTGTCTTGCAGTGTTCCTGTACCACTTTTATTTCTGTAGCACTTCAATTCCTCAGCTTAGACGTGGTTAGAACCTTGATGTGGACTATAAATACATGCACACTCTTTCTCAAGAATTCTATCTGGAGTGAGGAGAGGGAATAATGAAGTTTGGTAGACTTCTATAAATTGATCAGATGATGGTGAAGTTAAAAATTGAAAAGGAAAATAACAATAGTCCTTAGGTAAGAAAGTCTCCAGAAGTTGATAAAAAATGTTATCTGTTTTTGCTCCAAACTGAACTATTGAAACTGAAGTATTACTTGGATATTTTTCCATGCTATTACTTTATGGCTCTAATATCCTGGAGGAAGTTAGAGCATTGTTTTTTCATGGCGTGGAAAGTTCCAGTAGTTAGAGTGGCTGTGCTGAGCTGGGCAGGCAGGGTGCTCAGCCTTCTGGGTCTGTTGCAGGCACGAGCCAGGGCTGTCGTTGTACACTAGACCTGTGGGGTGGCTGCAGTGGTACAAGGAAAATCTCTATCCACAAAGCACTGCTGCTCTGTATTCAAACGGTAAGTATCACGAACTGCTTTGCAGCAAGCAGCTTTTCCTGGTACAGCAATAATCTCATGACACAATGGGCAAAACTTCACTCCCTGTTGATGTGTAAAGACCTGAGAAGGATATCAGAATTAACTTTCTGAGAAATATGCATTCAACCATCTGCTCTTGTTACTGTTGCAATGCAGCACAAAATGAGATTAAATATGGACTATTCTTATAAGTATGTGTGCTAATTATCCCTGTACTAAAACACCTCAAGGATAATGTATCAGTCTCAAAGTGTCTGGATTAGGAAATGAGAAAACATCCATTCATGAATTGCTTCTGCTCTTTACTGACTCTGCAAAGTGAGAAGTAAGTGAAGCATCTCAGTAAACCAAAGATCAAAATAAACTCAGTGAACTCAGGAGTCCCAAGAAGGAATGTGCTTTTGATTGTCATTGTCAGATCAGGAATATAGTTCCCTGAGAAATAAAGCTAGGGAATGGGTTTTTGTTTTTTTGCACTGGGGTAACTGCCATGAGATGCCTGGCTGCGGGTAGCACATCCAGTGTGTGCTGCTTGCTGTCACTGCAGTTGTGGCCAGCTGGAAAGACTGGATAAATGTGATTATAGTATCATTTAATCTTAACATAGAGCCTCAGCAATTATATTCAGAAAAAGAGATTACGTGACCAGCATTCCTGATTAAAGGTCTTGTAATACTTGCTTGAACTGCAGTACTTTGTGCACCACAGTTGAACTTGTTCTTTGGTGTAAGAATGTCTCTAAGGGATTTGCTTCTGTACTATCAAACTGCAAAGGGAAACATTTAAGCTGTCTTCTGTGAATTTGCAGCTTCATCCAGTTTTTCCTTGGGGGGTGAATTTACAGGCGCTGCTGATCTGGTAAACCTGTCATGAGGTTGTGCTTATCCATGAAGGGTATTCAAACAGATTTTTTTTCAAAAAGTGCTTTCTTTCCTTTCTGAAGAAAGGAAAACTCTTCATATAATGCGGAGATGTTGTTCTAGGTGCAGTCTTGTACTTCAATACAAGTTCTTTCCTATGATGTTAGTTACTTGTCATCTTTTTTCCTATGTTGGCACTTGCTTCAGCTTCTCACTGACCTGGCAGTGTTCTTCATGAAAGCAAAATGTGTTACTGCAAGCAGTGGGATCAAACCCCAGGAGAGTGTGTTTGTTTTAATGGTGTCTTAAACAGCTGAAGAGAATGTCAGGTGCAGTGTCAGAACTTCTCAATATTTAAATGTTTGGGTGGTTTTGTTTGTTTCCTTCAGATTGAGATAAAATCTAGGTCAGTGATTTTTGTGAACTTGTTTAATTCATCATTTCCATCTATTGCTTTTTATCAGTGCTCATTCTCAGAGTCTGAAAAGTCCAGCCAACCAGCCTTCTGTGGGTGTGCACAGGATGTGTGGCTGATTTGCAAATGTTTTAATCTGCTTCCTGATCTGTAAAATTGAATAGTACTTAACTGCTAGATACTTGTTTGCCTCACACCAAAAATTAACTCAGTAATGTTTAAAGGGCTTTGATAAAAATTCATATGAAGAGTTAGGTGCTATTTTAGCTAACTGAAATGCAGACAAATGTGTGCTTTATGTACAGAGGAATAATTGAGTCATCTCATGTGTCCCACTTGGCCTGCTAAATGTAACCTTACTCAATGCTTAGCCTGCCAGCCAGCTATGCTCTGAAGGATCCAGAAAGCTGTCTATGGTCTTTGCTTTAAGAAACCTTCTAAAAATATTGAAATTGAAATCCATAAAATCAATTTTTAAAAGTTTGTTGAGACCTAAAGGCACAAAGAGGGAAAGAGGAGTAAAATTCACCCTCAGGTCTGCTGTCAAGAAATAAGCCTTCTCTCAACTGTTAATGAGTGCTTTTTGGACCTTAAGAAATTGCTACTGCTCATCACAGTGCTGCCTTCTGGTCAGCCTCATCCTCGAGAAAAGTGTTCCTATTGCACTAATATTTCCTTCCCTTCTGACTGCTGGAATAGGACAGCCACCGATGTAAAGCACTGAAGTGTGTTATAGAAGTCTTGTTTTTTGGTTTTCCAAATTAGATGCTGGGTAGTTTGTGCGCCTGAGATTTGCTTCTTAACGTATGGTGCACTGCAATAGTGGCAGAGGTTTCCGTCTATTAATTTCCAGCTCCAGTCAGGAAAGAGGCAAGATCAAGAAAAGTCATTAGATTCTAAGCACACATTTCACAGGATACTTAGTGGATTGTGTGTGCACAGAGAGAAGGAAGAGCTCAGCAAAGTAAATATAAAATAAAGGTGTTGGGGACCCAGTGATGTCTGTTGCTCCTCCTTCCAGTTTAGCTCTTGCTCTGTGCTCAGGGCTCAGTCCTGGCAGCCCTGGTGGGTGAGCAGCGGAAACTGGGAGCAGCCTGGTGATGGATGATGCCTTCTGGTGTACGGAGCCCCACTGTAATCCTGGCATTAAACCTCAGAGGGTATGTTAATGACTTGCTCAAGTTGTTCACTGTTAGTAGTTTCTCACTGGACGCCACAAAGCTTATATTCGTTGGTAGCATGATAAAATTCCATCTAGATATGGATAGTTAGGGAATAGCCTCTGTTTTGCTGATGGGTGTCACTGCCACCCACCAGCACCACTATCCACTGCTAGGCTGCCATTGAGTGCAATCCAAAAACTACCAAGGCTGAGGAGGACTTTGTGTTGGGAGATGTTTCGTTTAATCTCTCATGCATGCCCTGTTCATCAGTGGCTGTGTGTTTAACTCTGCAGTGTTTTCATGTGTAACTCCTCTCCCACTTGCAGTATTTGGCTGTATTTCTTATCCAAAAGAACTATTTCCTCACATAATAACTAACAATTTCCTAACATAATAACTAATGAGATCTCTTTAATGAGAGTTCTGGGCAGAATCTCATTTGTGTTTTGTTTCTGTTAGGTATTGTACAAGCCACCTACTGTATTTCTCCTGCTCTCCTACAAACAGGCTCCCAGCTGTGCAGTGTTGTATAGCTGATGAACCACTCTTTGAGCCAAGCTAGCTGTAATCCATGTGAAACAAAGACTATAGGAAAAGAGAGGAAGGGAAGGTGCAGTGGTGTGTGTTTGTGCTGGATGCTACTTAACTGTAGCTGTGTCACAGCTACAGTTGGTATAGACCAGAGGAACTGTTATCTCAGTTTATTCTTTTTTAAGAAATGGAACTGAATTCTTTGAGGATCAGACCCTGCTTCTTTTCCACATTGCAACTTAAATTCCTTGGCCTAGAAACTTCATGTTGGTGCAAGTCAAATCACCTTGATGTGATTTAGCACAAATGGTTATTTCTGAACACTTGGGATTTTTCTAGTATTACTTAATGTGGGAAGAGCAATGTATCAGCACTCTCCCATGGCACGGGATTGTCTGTGTGACTGCAACACTGGGCACATCTTGCTGCTGCTTTAAAACACTGAACAAAGAAAGCAAAGTTGGAAGTAAATTTCTGAAGAGTATTTGTGTGCTTTTGTCTAACAGTTCATTTGCTGTTGTCGGGGCCCAGTTTGGTGTTGACCAGTGTCTATCCTGAAGCTTCTGTGCTGTTGCAATGGTGTTTGGAAGCTTTCAGCCAAGAGCTGTGGGGTTACTGGTGCTGTGGGGCCTTCTGCACTGCACAGCTGCCTGTGAGGGAGTCGTGGGTCTGATGGCCCCTTTGCAGCCTGTCTCCCAAACACAAGTGCTGCCTGACTGTTCTCTTCTGTCTCTTGGATATTTTTAATAAGATTGCTGTTTCTTTACTGTGGGAAATGTCTGCACGTGGTTTCGCCTCTTTGCCAAGCAGTTTTCGCTTTGAAGGTCTGAAAATGGGTCAGCTCACAGTGGTAATAGAAAATACCTAAAATCACTATATTACTTCCAAAATTGTCACAAATACTTAGTCTTCAATAATGCTGGCGAAATGTTAACATTTGCTTCTAAATTAGATGCTTATAGGTATCTTCTTATGAAATATTTTAATAAGTATTTATGGCATTTTCTGTGCATGTTTAAATAGCTGGGAGAGCTGAGATCTTCGCTGCAGCTTCCTTCTGCTTGAGATATATTCCTGCTGCTGTGGCAGTTCACTGCTGCTGGGGAACTCCATGGCCCAAAAGGCTGCAGCTATTTTCAAGACTAGGATGGGTTTAGCTCAGTGCAGTAAGATGTTCCTTATCTGCACGCTTCACATAAACCAGTCCCTAGAATAAGTTCCAGTAAGACCCCATCCTGCTGGACTGAAGTTATCAGAGCATTTCCATCCGGAGAGTAAAGAATATACTTTTTTTTTAGGTTTATTTAAGATAATATGGGCACACCTGCCACGATCCCTCTTCTGGCAAGTTCTCTGATGATGGCACTGAGACATCTTTGTATGCATTATCTGTGGCATTACTGATACTGCCTGTATCAGCTGAATTACTTCTTCACGTATTAGCAGGGAAGAAAAATCTCTCAGGGGCAGGTTTCCTGATATTCTATAGCACATAACGGAGATCAGTATCAGCTTGAGTTACTTGAATTATAACCTAGAAAAAAATAGGTGCTTGGGATTTTTTCGTCTGGAAATTATCCACAAGTTTTCTTTTCTAAATCAGTAATACAAAAATATCTTTTTTTTTTTTGGGGGGGGTGGGGTGGGGGCGTGGATAATGGGGGAAATTGTGCTAGATCTTCAGGAACTATCCTTCAGGTAATAATTAGGAGTGCAGGTCATGCTGCAGGCTGCAGTTCTATCCCAGAAGCAGCATGAGTTAAAATGCTCACCTCAATTTTGATTTCTAAAATCGTGGTCCAGCACCTTTTCCTCCCCCTTCTGACTCACAGAAGAACAGAAGGAAAGAAAAACTAAGCATTGCTGGGTAAATTTTGGCTGAAACAAACACCTTCAATTTAGTATGTTGTTGGTGTTCAGAAGGATCAGATCACTTTTGTTAGAATCAAAAATATGCCTCTGAATTATGTTACTCTGTCACCCATGTCTTTCTTAACTCTGATCCTCTCCACCTGCTTCATGGCAAGAAATTCTGTTATTTCTCCAAAGAGACTTATCAGGGCTTGGATTCCTCTCAGTTTACAGAAAGAAGCTGCAAGTTCAAAGAAAATGCCTTGCCCAGCGTTCTGCGCGGAAGGGCTTTCAGGCGATAAACAGCTGAACTCCAGAGGCGATGTTGCAGGTTCAATTTCCACTTTAATGAGGCCTGCCTGTGAAACCTTCCTTAAGTGGGAAGCTGATAATATCTCTGCAAATGGTGGTTTAAATGCATAGAAGTTAAAATCTTTATTAATTTATAGATGCTTCAGATTTTGCTTTTTTTTAAAAAAAAAGGTAATTTTGTTTAAAATACTGAAGAAGAAGCTTTCCTTAGTGCTGATACAACAACAGAGCATGTGTGTTATTTTGCATGTGAAAAGAGGGAAAATTACGTTCACATTTTTCTAAGTTGAATTCAATGAGCTTGTGTGTCTGAGTCATACAAATTGCACATTGACGTGCAAATAGTTGAGGCAAACAGATTTCTGGTCGTTTTCAGCTGGCTGAGAAAGAGTTATATAGAAAGCAACCTGATGTTGAAAGTAAAAGCAAGCAGTGCAAGTCTGAGCTTTAAAGTGGAAGTGATGGAGTAAAGGTATATGCATAGGATCTATTTTTCAATAGCAGTACTGGCAATATAAGGTGAGAGATTCTTTTAGAAGTAATTTCTGTAGCAGTATACTAGTGTTTGAGTATCCACGCTGGATGTTAAATGTCTGAAGCTGTTGGTGGTGCTTTTTAAAAGAATATAATAAATCAGCAACTGAAATAATGTGGGTGTACTGATGCCTGCATTTGAAGTTATTTCTATACATTATAGTGAGCTTCTGGAGATTATATAGAATTACTGTAACAAGTCAAAGACGTAGTATAAGATATAAATCTTACTGTCTTTAGAGCAGGTCTTCTTTAAGACCTATATGAAATAGCTTTTTACTGGAAGACCATATTTTTATGCACCTGTAAACACTTGACATATATAGCTGAAACTGCAGCAAAATCAGCTTATAGCCATGTTGCAGCACAGGGCCCAGCCTCAACAGTTCCTATGACGTGGAAGAGCTGCAGCAGCTTAAGGCCTCACCAGGACTCTGGTGACTGCACAGGTTAGTGGCAACACAAAGTGGTACTTCCTTGGAGTTGAGTTGGTTGCTGCCTTTCATTCATCAAAATATTATCTATGTCAGTTTCAAATCCAAATCAGAGCAAGCAATGTTCAAAGCACCAATACTCTGAGTAGAAAGAACATTGTTATTACTGAAGTATGAGTTTTCCCAAGATTTAAGAATCCTGTGCTCTGGTTAGCGTGAGTAATGAAATGCTATAGGAACTTCCAGCCCAAATCCTGTTTATATGAAAAAGTTCTGAAGATATGCCTTGAGAATGTGTAAGTACTGTATCTTTTGTGACTGAGGCCTGTAAATACTGCTTTTAGTAGCAGTTGGTAGAACAAAGGCACAAGAAAACCCTGCCCTCCAAAAAAAAAAAACCAACAAGAAAATCACCCCAACAATGTAAACTGGTAATAAAGTCCTTGATGAAAAGGTTTAAGCAGCATCTTAAAAACACAGCATTACTATTCCAGGACATTCTAGGATGGAACTGGAAAATTTACCAGTGTAGAAGCATAAATGTGTTGATTACATGACTGGAGTTAGTTGAAAGCATAACTTGCCTCACTATCAGCTTTGCTCTCATATCTCAGTGTTTTCCCTTTGAATATTTGGATAGGTAACTCAGCTCTGAAGAATTTTCACTGTCTTTTTTTCTCCAACTCTTCTTTTGTAACTGTTCTGGTTTTCAGGGGTGTCAGTCTCCAGCTTTAATGTTGAATGAAAACTTTTTCACTGAGAAGCTGCTAATATTTTACACACAGTATCTGAGACTATAAAAATATCTATAATACATTCTTTATTTTCTGTTTTCCTGTGTGACTATTTATTCTTTGAATTAATCAGAAGACAGTGGATAAAGAGGTACTGAGAGTTTATTCCTAATAGCTGATCCATTGGCATGCTTGGAAGATGGAGCCTTTCTGCAAGGGCACTCATTGCCCAATGGGACTAGTGGCCCTGGATCAGTTCTTGCTGTTTTCAGATCTGCTTGCAGAGTAGCTGACCATGCTGTCTTTCACTGCCTCTGGATGCACACCTGCACTGCAAACAGAATGAGATGGCTGACTGGATGCTGATAACTCCTCGATATATGTAGACTGAAACGTGAGTCACAGGAGTATCCCCAGCTCTGCATTTCAGTTCTGTTAGAAAGTAGAACTTAATCGGCAGCAATCACGGAATGCCATTGAAAACATGCTACTGTATGGAGAGCAGCCCCTGTGTTACATTACTACATCTAACAGCACGGGGCTGGAGAATTACCTTACTTGTTTGTTGAATGAGTTTGTTCTATTTCAACTATTAAAGAGCATTATGTCTTTGTTATGTCTTTGAGTGCTCCAAGAAAATGCTGGCAACCACTCAAATGTTGTAACTGAATGTTTGACTGTGAATATCAGGGCCTGATTCCAGCAGTTCATGTCTCCTCAGGGCAGCACGGGGTAACAAAGTGGACTAGAGTACTTCCAAACCAAATACCTTGTTGCAATTCCCGTGCTGGTTAGCAGAATTTCCAGTCTTCCCATGGTCGTGCAGACACATGCTGATGTCTGGGACAAAATGAAGAGAATCTTGCATAGTGGTCAGTCTGGATAGTCAGGCATGATTTTGAGAAGTGGCTCTGGAATCCTCTAACCTAAGACATTTTTATAGCTACAGATGTTTTTGGGTTTTCATTCACCATCAAAGCTGGAAGAGGCTGAGTATGTTTAATAGGTAAGCTTTTCTGTAAATGCAGTACCTCTGAGTGTTTGTCACTAATGTGGAATATCATACGAAGGAGAGAATGCTTAGTGGGATTAATCAAAATTTTGTTTTCTGTTTACAGTGTAGGGACTGTTAGATTGGAAATATTTCTAAGTGGGACAAATATCAAGTATCATGCACTGAGGTGTCTTAAGTGTTCAATGCAATAGTACTTCTACTGTGTTCTGTATTGTTTATCAGGATCTTTTGTTTGCTTCTAAGATCTCAATTTTCATTCTTGCCTTTTACGTCAGAGATCCCGTTGAACCAGAGTAATGTGTTCATACTGGGATTCTCATGTTGTCTCTGAGAGGCAAGAGCATGAAGCTGTGCAGCTTTATATCTCAGGCATAACAAGTGCTCTTCATTGTTTATGGACTGTTCTCCTTGTTTCCCCCATTCAGCTAGAACCAAGTTATTAATTGTCTTATATTTTAAGTAAGTGGAAGTCTTTTCTGCTCTTGAGTGTAATTGGAAGCTGCCTGAGTATATGGGGCTTAGCACAGCAATGAAACCCTGTCAGGTTGTTTGGACACCAGTCATAATGGTTAATTTCCTTGTTAATAAAGCCTGGTAAAAGCACTGCCTACCTTGCTCTCATTGCAGAAGGATTTCTTGAAAGACGCAGTTTTAAATAAGTAGAGCTGTGCTATAAGAAATAAATCCCTTTTTTTTTCTTCTTAAGGGATTCAGGGAGAGCTCCTGGAGTTGTTACTTGGCTTATAAAATGTCTGAGGATTTGTTGAGCAACAGTCTTGGGACTAATGAAAGCATCTTTTTGTAACCATTTATATTTAAAAGGCTCTCTGAAAATTCCAAAAAAAGGATGCTTTTTCACTTAGAATTACAGTTTTGTCTTTGTGTAGAAGTTACATAAGGGGAACATAAAGGATTTTCAGAGAATGTTGTGGTTTTGCTACAGAACTGCAGTCTGTAGTTGCTGATGCACTGGAAGAACTTCAGCATGTTTTGATGACCAATTGATCATGTTCTTTCTGGAAAGAAACTTATTTCCATACTGAATGGCATCACTGTGCTCTATTGTCTGTAGTCCTGGGAATTGCATCCTATAGGCTTTATTTGACCTGAAAGCAGATACATGTATTTTGTAATATGCCAAACACAAGGATTACTGCCAAATGGGGTAGGGACAGAAATGGTTTCCAAGTGCCATGCTCTGCAATGCTGGAACCCATCCCAGTTCTGGATTACAAAGCATCATGGATTTATTGGTGGTCAAAAAGAGATGGAACTAAAATTAGAATTAATTAACATGGATGCAGTTCAGTACTGAGCTCTGGCATCACAGTGTATGAGACAACGCTAGGAGAGAAGTGCTGCTGATGTTAACTGGACACATAACTCTTCAGACCATAACATGTCCAAAGTCCAGCCATGCAATGATTGCCAAGGGAAGAATGTGACCTGTCATATTGATTTACAAGACTAGCTTTGTAGAAGTGAGGAAGGTAATAAGTAAGCAAACAGCATGCTAAAAATAAATACAAATAAAAACCACTCTGCTAGTTTTGTGATAGAGCTTTTCAGAAAAGTAAGGTGTATCAAGAAGCCAGAAGTTAGGCTTTCAAATCCAGACTGTTTCAGCCCACCCTCTTTCCTACAAACACTTCTCTAATGAAAGCAATCTGTTTTCCCGCCCTTACGTTCTTTCCCTTTTCTGGATAACCTGTTCTTTGTCCCCCATTCACTACATGCAGAGAATAGGCTAACATTTGAATCCCAGCACTGAGGTTTAGAGCTGCCTTCCCCAGGACAAATCTGGTTCAGAGCCCCTTCACTGCTCCCTTCCAGCAGGGACATGAACAACGTGAGGAATAGGAGGCCCATGTGTGTTGCAGCTCATGCTTCTGATGGGAACTCCAAGCTCAGAAGTATCAAACCGATGTGCCCAAGTGTGTGTTTATACACATGTATACAGGTAGTCATCTGTGCTCTAAGTTCCTTGCTATGAAGGCTGTTGTGATCGCAGTATGCCATGTGCCATAAAGGCTGATGTGATCACAGTATGCGCAGGCTCAGTGGGAGTGCCATTAGTGCATCTTAAAAATTATACCTGTATTTAATTTTGTCATATGTATGCTAAAATATGCCTATCAGTAACAAAAGAAAATATTTTATCACAGATTTTATAGCCTGATGATCTAGTGCTTTCAGAGGTTTTTTCCTGATGGAGAGAGAGGTTGCAGTAACAGAGGTATCTGAAACTGTAATGTGAAATGCTGTACAGCAAATTTCAGTTTAAATCTTTGTTCTTTTTTGTTACTTACCAGGCTGACAGTCTCTGCTGTAGTTCCTTGTTACTGCTTTGGTCTTTAAAGGCACACTCAAAAGTAGCACTGCTATTTGTGGGGCCGGCTCTTTCAGATGCTGTATCCTAAAACAATTTAATCAAATGGAAGAGCTCTGCAGATACAGCACTGTGATTATTTCCATTACTTCTGAGTCTGGAAGAACAGAACCGAAGCAAAAGTACCTATGTGAATAAATTATGCATCTGAGTGAGGCTTAGGCGTTTCTACTGTGACATTTTGATGGTTTACTTGCACTTCCATATTTCAAGAGGGTGCCATTGGATTGAATTCTGGTGTTTGGCTTTTTGTTTTTGGTGATGAACCAGGACTTCCTCCTTCTAGTATCCCACTTTAAGAACTGCTTTTCACTTCAAGATATTATCCTCCTCTTTTGGTCTGCCATACCAACTCTCCCTCAGCCTGCCTACCTCTGAGGCTTAGAGCAGCACTGCTGCATAACATTCAGTGGTGCTTTCCAGAAAGCACGTGAGCCTTTGCACTGCAAAACCAAGGGATCTAAGCCTTTTTTTCTTCCATCTATCACTTTCAACACCAAACAAAGGATCACCTTAGTGTTCTCTGAATTCCAGGTGTTTACAGTGTTGGAGAAAAGGAGCTTTAAAGGTCAGATATTGAAAAGAGATAAAGGAATATGCTATTATGGAACAAAAAACAAAGAGCTGTCATGGGAATTTGAAGACGCTCTGAAGGTTATACCATAGGTGAGATTACAATCATATGTTGCTGTAAAGGCTGAAAAATAACTTTGTTTACTAGCAAAGCAAAAAATCAATGACAGTCTGCACTGTGTGACATAGCTTGTGTGTTAACTTGCCTGCCTTTGGGTGCTACAACATGTATGTACTTCAGCACTGTGCCCAAATGATCAATTATCAGGTCTGTCCTTGTCTTAGCTGTTCATCAAGATCAACTTAGTATAATATTGAGAACGTGTTAAAAAGATCTGTGATGCATCTGGGGGAGGCACAAAAAAAGAGCACAAAAAATCTGGACTTCTGCATCTAATGATAACCTCTTGTGGCCCTTCTGAAAGACTGTCCATAACCTCCCAGGAGCCTCATGCCCAGTGGGCAGCGTGGTGCTGTGTGGCTGTAGTGCTGCACGTCCCACAGGAGCTCAACTATGGGATAGGAACCCCAGTGCATCACTGGGACTCACAGTGCTGCTGGTGGCACCCTGAGTACAATTGAGCCAGCTTTGGGCTGCATCAGGCTGGTTTTTGTGTCAGCAGTGCTTGCTGTTGAAGCAGATTGGCTTTGCGGTAGAGAGGGACTTGTCTGCAGAGAGGGTTTCAGTCTTTTCTGGGCTACTGAAGTTTGTGTATGCTGATACTGTGTGCCCCTAGAAAAGCCTAGCTTAATAGTACTCCAGTGTAATGACATGCAGTGTCTAACTGAATGTCCTGTTTGGTCACAAAATTAACTCCCCTTCATTCATAGGAGCTTATTTGCAAGTTCATCTTTTTACTGATCTCTCTACTCCTCTTTTTTGGACCACCCTAGTCAGTGATTTTATTGTAGATTAGTATGGGGGGCAGCTCAACAACACAGTGTAATTTGTCATATTAGAACATACAAAGGCTATAGCCCTGTACTGCTGTGTGTAATATGACAAATACAGGTTTTGGAAATTAAATAATTTGCTAAACTATAAATTGTGAATATAAGGCTAAGATAAACATTAACATAACTGCTTCATCTATGCATGTGAAAATGGAAGGAATTCTTGTACTCTTTCCAAGAAGTTCTAAGCCACTGAGAAGATCAATCTGTGTGGAAAAAAAGTAGTAGCTATTAGATTCCCTTGATGGAGAGCTGATAATATTGATGAAATGCAAACAGCTTGTCTGTTTTTAGAGAAGTAGGAGAGAGTTATATGCTCTTTGCGCTGAGACCATTGTAGCAGGGAGATTTAGGTTGAGAAAAGGTACTTCACATGCTTCAGGGGCAGTTTATTAAAGTGAAATCATTCAACTACAACAAAGTTCATTTAATAAACTACTTTTTAAATAGCAAATAACATCTTTGTTTTGTATTGAGTACAAAATTGCTAGCATTAATACTTAGAGTGGATTGTTTATGATAAGTGAAACTGGTTTTTGGAACCACTGACTGACTTAATCAAAACAGAAAAGAACCAACCTGTCAGCAGCCTTAGAGAAGGAAGAGAGCAGTTATCTGTGCAAAGAGAGGAACCTCACTTAGCCAGTGCTCTGTAATTGGGAACTGTTCCAATCTGTTTTCTATTTTGGGATGGCTATAATAGTGGCTAGGTAGTACTGTAAGTAAATGATAAGGAATTTTATCAGAAATTGAATTACTCTTGCTTGATTTTCAATTCATCTATATGCTGTAGTTGCATTTGTCTGTTATTACTCAATTTCAACAGTATTTAACCCATGTTTTTTCTAAACAGAAGTGTATAGTGCTGAGGGTGCTGACTCATTAGTGTCAGTTTTAATGTGACTTTATTGCTCTAGTTTGAATAATTGTCTAACTCTTCACCACAGAACAGTAAGGGCTTTTCATACTGGCTTCTAATTGCTGGCAATACAGTTGAGAAACCAACACAACCCCTTCCAGGACCTTATTTATAAGTGCAAAGGCATTTACGAAATGATAGTAGTTTTATATACTACTTAAGATGGCTAAAAAGAAATGTCCTTTTCAGTCCCATTTCATGACAATGATATCAAAATGACACAAGGACTTTCTTCAAACTCAGATTCTGCTCAGTTTACACAGCTATTGTGTGGTCAGTGTCAAAGGTTTTGAACTTTGATCATGTCTCCCACAGTATTTTCCTAGAGCTGCTGGCAGCCTGTGGCTTGGCCAGGCATGCTCTTTGCTGGGTAAGGAACTGGCTGGAGGGCCAGGCCCAGATTTGTGTCAAATTGAGTTAAATCCAGCTGGTGGACCAGTCATGAGTGGTGTTCCCCAGAGGTCAGTGCTGGGGCCTGTCCTCTTCAGAATCTTTATTGATGACCTGGATGAGGGCATTGAGTGCACCCTCAGTAAATCTGCAGATAACACCAAGTTGGCTGGAGGTGTTGATCTGCCTGGGGGTAGGAAGGCCCTTCAGAGAGATTTGGATGGGCTGGATAGCTGGGCTGATGCCAGTAGGATGAAGTTCAACAAAAACAATTGCCGGGTCCTCCATTTTGTCCGCAACAACCCCTGGCAATGCTACAGGCTTGAGGCAGAGTGGCCGTAAGACTGTACAGAGGAAATGGACCTAGAAGTGTTAGTCAGTGTTTTGCTGAATGTAAGCCAGTGGTGTGGCCAAGAAGGCCAATGACACCCTGGCTTGCATCATAAATACTGTTGCCAGCAAAAGCAGCAGGAAAGTAGACATCCCTCTGTACTCAGCTCTGATGAGGCTGCACCTTGGGTACCGTGTTCAGTTCTGGGTCCTTCATTACAACAGAGACCTGGAGCATGTTCAGAAAAGGGCACCAAAGCTGTGAGGAGTCTGGAGCACA
This sequence comes from Cyrtonyx montezumae, assembly GCF_038088225.1. Classification (NCBI taxonomy): domain Eukaryota; kingdom Metazoa; phylum Chordata; class Aves; order Galliformes; family Odontophoridae; genus Cyrtonyx; species Cyrtonyx montezumae. The sequence goes on from NW_027072067.1 coordinate 7,943,838, forward strand.
AGTTCTAGGGGAGGCAGCTGTGGGAGCTGGGATTATTTAGTCTGAAGAAGAGGAGGCTCAGGGGTGACCATGTTGCTCTCTACAACTACCTGAGGGGAGACTGTGGCAAGGTGGGAGTCAGCCTCTTATCCTATCACTATTACATGGGAGGAGAGGGAATAGCTTTAAATTGTACCAGGGGAGATTCAGGTTGGACGTTAGGGAAAACTCTGAAAAAGTGGTCAGGTGGTGGAGCAGGCTGCCCAGGGAAGTGGTGGAGTCACTGTCCTGGATGTTCAAGAAATGTTTAGTTGTACTAAGGAATGTGGTTTAGTGGGAAATACTGGTGATAGGTTGTATGCGATCTACTAAGACACAGCCTGGACCACTGATTGAGCACCTGGAGAAAAAGCAGGTCTGCCCTGGAAGCACAGGTGAAGGCAATTTTCAAAAACTCTTAGACCTTACTTAAGGGCTGACTGCCACTGAGGAAGGATGTCTTGTTGGAGATCCCTCTTTTTTAGAGTTCTTTTCTGCAAACCTGGATCCTTGGAGATGGGTGAACATCTCTTTCCTCCTTTTTGTAACATCTCCCCATTTGTGCTGGTCCCTTTGCCATTACACAGGTGGATGGTTGGTCTGGATAACCTTGGAGATCTTTACAACCTTGGTGAAATCTATGATTCTGTAATTAATTTCCTGCAGAGCTACCCCTTGCAATTCCTTCTCTCTTTCCTATGGATGCTTCTCTTTGCTATATATCAGAGTGGGATTAAGAGCTAAAGAAACATGCTAATTACTTAGTGGGATCAGCATCTGCTAATAAGATGGGCTTCTACAGTCAAACATTGGTCTGCCACAAATCTGCCTTCAGATAATTTACTCAGAGCAGATCTTTGTCGCAGTGAACTAGATACACGTTTCACTTGAAACAGCCCAGTTAGGAATAGCATTAACAGGAAGAGACTTCTGCTGTAAGAGGCAAAAGCCTTCAGGCAAGTGCTCCTATTTCAAAGAAACACAGAATGAATTGTGCCTGCCTTGCACATGTCTTTCAAGGGTGTGTGTTTTATCTGGAGAAGCAGGTAAGAAACTTGTGAATGTATCATGATCCTACAAGTATTTTGTTCATACCTTGTCCCACTGACTTGGAGTGGAATATGGGTGGATTGATTTTGCTTGCTGACATTGATCATACCTATATCAATGAAAGAATTGGTCTGGAAATATGTTTCTCATGTTGATTTTGAAGTGTAGACCGTAACTTTAAAATGTTAAGTATGGGATTCATGATGGTATGATAAAAGAACGATGGGGAGAGGGGCTCACACCATCCGTGCTTCCAGGGTATTGCTCAATCCCCACAATACTCATATTACTGAAGGCGGGCTGAAAAACGTAGGAAGCTTACATGCTAAGTATTAGGTGAGATGTTATCTAAGTAGCTCACTAACATCCCATGCCAGTCAGAAGTCAGAAAGAACCTGACTTGTTAGCAGTATTTCAGATTTGTAAGCAATATTTCAATATAAATGTTTGTAATGGTGTGCGGTGATTACAGTCACTGAAAATCCCCGAAATACGGAAACATTTACTTTGGGGAAAGAAGCATTCAGCTGCTTAATGATTTCAAGCTACCGGGAGAACAGTGACCCCTGCTTGTGCACAGGCACAGAACACAGGGAAGCTGAGTGCAGTGCACACGGACAGTGAGCCCCATAGTGCAGAGCTGTGCTGCATTGGCAGTCTGCTGGTAATGTACATTTCTGTCTTGTAGAGAAATCTGTACCTAATGAAAGAATGCGAGAGTAAACTTAAGACTCTTTTATCAGTCTGAAATTAAAATCTTAATATTTTCCTGGGGATCATGGGGTTGAGGATCAGGAATATCACGTAACAAAACTGAAGTCTGGGTGGGCGATGATGGCTTTAATTCTCATCATTTGGGGTTGCACAGATGACGTCACAGCAGGGGACAATGGGAGTCCGTTAGTGAAATAGATATGAGGTTTGGTATGTATGTAGTTACAGAGTAATTTTAGTATTAAAAAAGTATTGCCATGACAGTTTCCTTCCCAAACACCTTCCTTTTCAAAGTTGATACTCCTTGTGTTTAAATTCATTTGCAGGTAGAGATATTAAAGAAATGTGCAGAGTATGTGCTTGCTTTTAAAGGTTTCTTCCAGCTTTTACAATCGGTGTATGGCTCTGCATTTTTCATGAGTGTTTGTTTTCAGCTACCAAGTGATTTATTTTTTCAGTATTTTATCAACATACTTGTCAAAGGAGTGGATTGCATTGGCCAAGTTAAGAAGACAATAGAATATTTTCTAGTGAGTTTTTCTCCCTCAGGAATCACCGTGTCCTTGCCTTGTGTTAAGTCATATTTTTCCAGACAAAACAGTGGCTTCTCCTTTACCAAAAAAAGATGGAAAATGTGCATGTTCAGGGAAATGCCTGAGCTGAGAGAAATGCAAGCTGTGAAGCTGTAACAGGAGAAGGGTGCAAAATGAGTGCAGAATGTGACTTAGTAGATGGGTGGTGTAGACTTGGAGGCTGCTCAGCAGTGGTTGCAGAGCAGCTGCAGTAGTAGTGAAGAATGAAGAGCACTTGCTACCCAAGAGTACAAGTCCTGCTATGCTCAGGAGAGAAGCATCTGATGAACGATAACCTCAAGGGTAACCTCAAGGGTGTTGTTTCATTAGAGGTATTAAAGGTGATGCTTCAGAAGCTAGAGAATTAACCAAACAGAATGGCAGCTTCCATCAAGGTTAAACATGCATACTTTTTATAATAGTAATAATTACAGATTGTGTTTTATTTATTTGGTGAAATTGGCCTTTTAATAATCTTCCTTCTGTACTCCAGTATAGAAGAGTTGATTTACTTGAGCCTTCTACATGTTCTAGTGGAATCTGGGATGTTATGATGTTCTGATGAGTTGGAGCCACGTGCTTTATATACAAATTACAAATAATTTGCTGTCTTAAGTTATGCCTGAAAACCCTGTCCTTGATTTGTGTTTATAAATTGGCCCACATGGGCTTGTAAAACATACAGTGAATGCTAGCAGGCTTACTGATTGCATGCAGTTAATACTGCTCACAACAGTTATTGCTTCCTTTACTTCTCCTAGAAGCCCTGTATCAAAGCAGTGCTGTACTGCCACCTTTTTTCCTCTGTGTTTTTCCTAAAATGTACATGTTCATCAAAACAGGAGTTCTGCATTTATTGAAGCTACCTAAGGTTGTAAATGCTGCAACTTAAAAGATGATAGGTTAATTATAGGCAAGAGAATGTATCAAATCAAAATTATGAAAGAATCTTTCAAACTTTAAAATAAATGCATATAGATTATTTATGGATACATATAGCATTCATGCATGGAACTTGGCAGAGTACCACTACAAGTATGCCTGTTGGTCTCCTGAGCAAACTCTCCTTGGAGATGACTTATTTGATTTCAGATGATTATTTTTTTTTTTAGTACTGGCAATTCCAGTCTTCTAGTAACAATCTTTTAGCTAATATTTTTCTCCATATTAGGATATAAGGGGCAGTCAGAACATCAGAAGAAATATGAAACTTTTGTATTTACCTTTCTTAAAATAATGCTGGTAGAATGTGAATATTTGTGTTACTGAAATTATGACCATCCGTAGGAATTCCCTCTTTCTAGAATGGGGGAAAGATTATGACATGATTGAAAATAAGAGAAGGATAAGGAAGTGAATTTAATTCAAAAGCAATTCATCTGCCTTTTTTATCCTTTTTTCTTCCCTTCCTTCCTCTAGGCCTGTGGGTAAGTTTGATTGTTTCTAAATGCAAGGTGTCAGTCTCATCAAGTTTTTTCCTGGAATAAAGATGGTTGCCTGGGGAAAAGTTGCATTCTCTCTGTTTCCACATCTGTTTTTCAGAGACTGTTGGTTTACTTTCAAGATGCATCAAAATGGCAGTGTTGTTTGGCTGTTTGTGTATGCTGCACTGCATAATATAATACCAAGGCTGCATATTTTTCTCAGTGCTCTGTGCCCTTGAGTTTGTGTTCTATGTTTGTCTGTGTATACTAAACTGGAAGGATGGCCAGGCTGGGTACACGTACCTAAGAATTGCAGCAGTGATCACTGTCTTGGGTTTAAACATTTGCAGACTTCTTTTGTTCCATCATTTTTGTCTTCACTTTAACCATTATGTAAGGAATTAATGGAAAAGACAGTCTTTTGAAAGTAAAAAGTACTGTATTTAGCAGTATCAGACCGAACGGTTTTCAATGGATGAGAAATATTCTCAAACATTCAAAGACATGTTTTTGTAATATCTTAAAAGGGGGGAAAAGCAAAAGATTTCTCTCCTCCCTGTGTGGTTCTTTTTATTTTCTCTACCTCCTCTCCCAGTTTTGTCTCTGGTGTATTTATTCTGGTTTTCTTTATCTGCTTTTGAGTCATAAAGCTAAATAGGTTTTCCTTGTTTCTTGAAGCTCTCTTTTATGCTTCTTAAACATTGTACTATGGCAAGCATGACAGTTGATTGCACATTTTCCACATCTCTAATTTGTATGCCAATTGCTTAGATAAAACAAAGATGTTAGCTAGGCTTCATAATAATAAAAGTTAAATTGAAAAGATGCTTGGATCTTCAAGTTTGATTGCTATAACAAATGTAGAATCTGGTGCAAATGCTCGTGAAGCTAGAAAAAATTAGTCCATGTGGCAAGAATGTCCTGTAAATAATTATAACATAAAATGAAATGTGCCCGATGTTGTTCTATTTTGTGTCTAGTTAGGGTGAGCTTGACATAACCTCGAAGAAGGCTTTAGATTTTCATGTGTTTGCCTGTCAATTTTTTGTGCAACCATTACGTCTAATACAGTAGTGCATGTATATAGTAGATGCAGAGTTCACGGTTACATCAACAAGTGAAGTAAGTTTAAGTACAAGAGGAAAGTAATTAAAAGCTTGTGTATATTTCTCTTGCTCATGGAAATTCATGTGGAAGCGGTGTTAGTACATTTGCACAGAGCCCCATCTAACCTAGTCTTGAGAACTTCCTGGGATGGGGCAGCCTGTGCCAGTGCCTCGTGTTCTTTTGTCTTTCAGTGTTTAGGTATAATATCAGTGGGGCTAGATCAGATGTCCAAATTTCAAACAGCTATACCTAATAGAGTAGTAAAAATATTTATGAGTAGATCTCTGTGTCTTACCACTCCAGTGAAAGGGTATTATAGCAATTTTGACATATTCAAGTCACGTCCAAAACACATCAGATATATTGTCATTCACATATGTCCACAAGAACATAGGTTCTTGTCCAACCTGTGGTCAACCATCTATCTTCATGCACAGAAACTGCTAAGAAACATTCATATTGTCTAATTTTGCATTGAACACTTGAACTTCATTGTTTTCATTCAGTTGATTTAGCTACTTGAAGTGACTAATGAAATCTCAGCAACTGATTATTTGTGTGGAGGCAGTAAGCCAGGCAGTATCCCTTCACCTGTGCATGCCTCACCTTGGAAGTTCACCTGCTTTAACCCAGATGCCTTAGGCTGAACTTGTGGCTCTGGGGAAGTGTTCTCATTACTGCAAAGGTTTGCCTAAAATGGGATTTGTTTCTGCCTCTGACCGTGACGAAACTCATTGTGTGTGTCAGATTCTAGACCTCTGCTGCCTGTTTTATGTTAGAGTTGATAATGTAAAATAACACGCTGTGCAAAAGCAGTAATCCCATTGCCATATGATTATATGAAGAATACTAAATTCTGATCCACTCTGCCAGCACTCTTCAAAAACGCGGGAAGCTTTAGTACAATAATTAACTCAAATATCAAATCACTTAGTGTATTGCTTCTGGATGTTACGTTTCTATCATTTAAGTTTTGCTTAGACAGCATTATCTTAGACTCTTAAGCTAATATGGTGCTTTTCACTTATTTTAGCTCTTGTAAAACACTTTTAAGAAGTGTTCAATCAAACATAGAATCTGCTTGTAATTTTCTGCCTGTGGGCAGCATTCAGATGCAGAACCAAGGCTATTCTGGTAATATTCTATTGCTTCTTGAAATACCTGCACAGGCGCCCTTTCAGATATAGGCACCACATCCAGCTTTGATGATACTGTTCTGTTTTTGGCTTTAAGTAGTAGTATGGAGTTACAAAAATGTTACCTCGTGATTTCAGGACACTAGGGCACAAGATGTAAATACTTCTGTTGTTGTTGTATGAATGTATACATGTGAATGTGTATACACACACAAAAAAAGAAGCCATCTCTGGAGCACTGTTACTGCAGTTCTGATCCTGTGTCAAATTTGTGTGTTTACTATTACTTCCCATGCACAGAAGCTGACAGCCATTTGTGTACTGGGCATGGGAAAGCGAGGACAAGCTGCTGTCTGCCTGCTGCATGTAGCACCTCTATCTCCAAGTTTTGTACTTGAAATCTTTAATAGAGTGGTTGTACACACTTCGCTGAAGCCAGCATTTGAGATATGATCACAATTCCCCTAGACTCAATTGCTTCGGTCAGCAGAGCAATTACGAGGAGATATTTATGGAAGAGGAGCAAAGGCTTTCCAACAGTGTTTGGAGGCAGTGCACAAGTTAGAAGCACTTTTGATTGCACAAAAAATAGCACTGTTTTCCTTTACTGGAGCAAAACACTGATCTGTACAAATGCAATAAAATAAGAACCCAATAAAGTAATAGTATACTTCAAATGTTAATACAGTAGATACATGGAGGTCCTGCTACCTGAACTTCAGGAAATACTAACTGTAAAATTCAGTGAATAAATATCCTCTGGTGGTTTGTTGGAGACTATTACTTTTACTGCAGCACCTCTTTAGGCAATTCTGACCCTCATGATGGATTAAGGGGCCTTTTCCAAAGAAAGGAAGCAAAGTATCACTCATTCTGATTATTTCATGGCTATTTAGTCAACCTAATGCTCAACTGTTAAGTTAAGACTGTTAAGTCTCCAGTTCTCCTTGGAAACTGTACTGTGAACCCTTTCCTAAGCTAGACCAGGTCTCTCCCTGGGCATCCTGCCTATGCCAGGGCTAGATTAGAACTTAAAACTCTCCCATTTTTGTTTGATCCTTACTTAGCTATTTCATACCAATTTCTTCTAGTGCTGATGGAATATTTCAACTTAAATAGCTTTTCATTGTCCCCAGACTTTTTTTTTTAATAGTAGTGAAATATTTAACTCAAAAATTGCAAATAATGACTGATGATAAAGGTGGGTAATTCGTATGTGTGTAATTTACACATCTGAGGAATCAAGATTTTCTGCTTTATTTAAAAAGTTATTACCTCAAGAAATTGAAGTTCATCACTCTTTACAAGAGTACTTTTTTCAGACTTCGGAATGCACAGAAGGCACCACTGTGGTGATTTATTGTGCTGTGAGAAGTGATCAATCTTTATAATGTACTTACAGCAATCATGATGTCTCAAGGCAGCTCTCAGCACTCTTTATTGCAGTCGCACATATAAGAATGTTGGTAGTTTTCTGATACTTTTTGAAGGAGAAAAAAAAGGGGAAGAAAAAAAAACAAGCAACAACCACCCAACCCTGGTTGACAAAATCAGATATTCTCAAAGCCTTCAGCTATTCTAGCCAGAAATAAAAGTCAGCATGAATATTCTGCACAGTTTAATCGTGAAGCAGACAAGTACAGCAGCTCATCTGTCATTTGTTTCAGGTCAGAACAAGGTCTGCTGCAATGATTTCTTTTACTAAATATTTAGATAGTGGGTCTCACGTGGTTCTGATTGAAAGGAGAAAGCTTTTTTACTCTTTGTTTCCTTGATTTTAATCTGCAGGTTAGGTTTGCCGATGGAATTCTGCAGTTGTGTGACTCTTGAAAACATTTTTTTCTCAAAACTCAAAAATAAATAAATAAATCAAAAAGCACTTTCATTAAAATATATGAGCAGTTTTCCTCAATTTTGTTTGTTTTTTTTCTGTGTTTTCAAGTGGAAGCCTCCAATGTGACTTGTAAATTTCTCAATCTAGTCAATTTCTCAACCGATTTCTCAATATTTAATTAAAAAAAAATCACTCAGAAATTACTGCTTCTCATTTTAATTTACCCATTTCTGTGATATTGTGACTGCTCCTGTTGGTGTGAGAAGGTCTGAACCAATCCATAGATAAGGTGAGACTTCTGGGTTGACTTTCTGGAGCTATTCCCCTTGGCCATTGGGAGCGTTAGGACTTCAGCTTTATAATGTCTTGAGTTTTACAACAGTTACCATAGATCACACTCTGTAAGTCTCCAAGGAAAAGGAAGAAAAACTCTTGTGTTTCCCTGTATTAGCAAGAGCCTCAGACTGTCAGCAAGGCGACTCGAGTGCTGGGACAGTGCTGCTCCTGCCCTGCGGTGATAGTGCTCCCAGAATGTTTTGCTTCAAGTTAACTAATGTTTGGTTTTGGAAATGCTTGTTAGAGGCTTTTCTGGTCATCTGAGTGGAGGAAACAACGAGTTGCTTTCTCACTGGGTGAATTTAGTCTGTTTGTCTCTTGAATTAGAAAATGCAGCTATTCTTGGTAGCCTCCAGTACTGGCTGGAAATGAGCAGAAATAAACTGAATCATGCTCTTTTAGCTTCCTTTCAGAATATTTGCTCATGATTTTGCTAATAGCATAACTGTTTATTCTTGCTTGCATGCAGTTTCTTTTCCTGTATACACGAGAAAAGCGAACAGCCGTGGGATGTTTTCCAAAGCGAGGCATTGCCCTCTGCCGGGTGCCGCGTGAATGAGCCGCGGGAGAAACCCCAGGCCGTCATCTGAGCAGAGCTGCGGTCCCGGGGGCACTGTCGGCTCCTTGCTGCTCCAGTTCCGTTACACCAGCTGGATCGGTCCCTTTCGAGCCATGGTGAAGGTGTAACAGAACGTGTTCGATAAGAGAGCGGCAATTTGAGTGACGAACTTATTTCATTCCAAGCATTGCTTTATCTAAGCTCCAGCAAGGGACTCATCTGCTGACTCATCGAAGGATTATTTAGAACGTTGTTGTGCTTCAAGTAATGTTGTTTTTAGCATTAAAAAATCTGTTCGTCTGCCTTCTTCCAGCAGGTGCATCCTGTAAGAGAACTTGTCACTCTATAAAAAATTAATATGGTACTTCTATTTGAAATGTATGTACTCCATAAACAGCCCTCTTTCAAACAGGCTGGTTTCTAAATCTTCATCCTTACTGCCTTGTTCAATGTCTGCTTTGCTTTAACTATGACACCTATAAGTTCTGGACTAAAATATTTGATGTAGGCAACATTAAGAAAATCTTTCTGTAGATGAGAAGATAAATTGCATTACTTAAGAATAGTGCTTGAAATGTGAAGGAGATATTTCCCTGAAACATCTATTATTGTAATCTGCCGAGCTGTTCAGCTTTGAAAGTTGTGAGTTTGATCAAATAGCCCTCAGTATTCAGCTGAAAGAAATAACTGCTTAAGCAGCATCTTTCTATACTGAAATCAACAGCACCTCAGCAACAAGGAGAACCCCACCCGCAGCAAGTTCCCTTAGTCTCCAGAAAAGCTGTGCCTCTTCTGTGTCTTTTTCCTTCAGTATCTCCTGTTCCATTTCTGAAAGCCTCTTGTGTGATATAATCTCACTGGTTTGCATCACTTTGAAAATATTCACCATTTTTATTCTTCCTTTTTCAGTAGTAAAATTCTGATTTGGGCCCTACCTATGCACCTTTCTTGCCTCTGAGATTTTAGAATAGTTAGGACAGAGATGAATCCTGAAGCAAGTTTGCTGCTAACAGATGTTCTTTCTGAAATAGGATCTATGTGATAGCTGGGTGTCTGCAGGGTTGTGTGGTAGTGAAAACTAGTAAAACCTTTTAAGTTCTAACAAGCATCACATGCAGAGATGTTGGGGGGGGGAAGAAGACATCAAATAAGAAGCGCTGAATATGTTTAATATCATGAGCGTGGATTCAGAGGTGAATAGCAATATCCTCATAGTGTCTCTGGCATTATGTTTGAGGTAGAATAATGTGTGAGCTGACTTGTTAATGAATGTTTCGTTTCATTTCAAAAAGGCGGTTTTCATTAGTCAGTGACTCAAGCTTCTATAAATATGCCTTAAATAAGGCAGACTAGTGCCATATTGTATCAGTGTCTGAATAACAAGAGCAAGTGAGAGCTGAGTCATCTCAGTGACTCATCTCATCTTAGAGACCTACTGTTATTCTCTACAGTATAAAATCTACTTATAATTGTGTTTCTGAACACAAGTTGTATGAGATTCATTGCACTGATCAGAGAAGTGAAAGATATTTGGCTTGTATGTAGTAGAGATCATGTCTGAGTGAATTATTTTCTTTCATGGTGAGTAGCCTGTATTTCATGGCCATCTGGTCGTCCCTGAGGCAGCTAGCTTACTCCTTTCACCTGGTAAGGAAGGAAATTAACATTGAAATGAATCTTCTTAAATGGGGAAACCTTTTGCTTCGTTTGGTTGCTGCAGTGCCTACACTGCTGTCATGTGTTGTCTGGTGTACAATGGGACAGAAGCTGATTTACACGAAGGAGCCACTAGCAGATGTTTTTCCACCTAGGCAATTCATGTTGTTATAGCAACAAGGTAATTCATATATTGATTGTGTAAGAAGCAAAGCTATTTCACTGATATTTTGTGCAGACCTGTTCACTCAGCATATATGAACTGCACTTTAATATCCAGCGTAGCGTGTAGTAACATGTCAGTTACTGGGATACCTATTGCCCTGGATAAGAAAAGCAGACTTCTGGTGTTTGTTTTTCACGTTATTGGTATGGAATAACCCAAGCACTTCAGGGAGTTCTAGAAATATTTTCTACATGTGTTAACCTTGAATTTTAAGTTCAAGTCTGAACCAGTAATGACTTGACATCTTTTTTTCAGCTTTAAAAGCTCCTCTTATGTCAATTCCTCTACTTAATTATACCCTCCAGAGTAGCTGCACAAATTAATAACCAGTATTCACCAGATACTGAGAAAGCATAGATCAGCTCAGAGCTGTTGGCAGATCTACTCATGTTCTGTTCTTCTTACTATGGGTGACATCAGTCTTCAGCATGTTGCCAAAAGCATTCTTGTTGGAACTCAGGTATCTAGAACATTCACTATCTGCAAGTTTCTTAGCCTTGTGTTTTGCTTTTCCTTTTGTTTCTCTCCCCCAAACTAAGCAGATTGCATACTGTCCCAAGGAAGAATGGTTGTAAATGTACTGTTTTAGGTTGTGAAACAGGAGGGGCTCTAGAGGGTCTGGAACAAACCCAGAGGTTCCAGCTCCACAACTGGGAAGTGAGAAGGCTCAGGAACACTAGAGCTGAGCTTGCAGGATTTCTCAGGCTCGTTCCTCTATGGAGTTGACAAATGTAACTGCACTTAGTGGAGCTTATGAGGTTTCTCCTTAATTCATCTGAGGTGAGTTTCTTTTGCAGATCCCTATGTATTTTGCAGAGAAAAGCTGGATGGGCATTATTTGGAACGATAAGCACTATGGTTGTACTAATGCCTAAATTGATGCTGTATCCTAAAATGAGAATGTTACAACATTGAAGAATTTTTTATAAAACACAGGAATATAAAAAACAGGACATTTTTATAAAACATTGGAACAGAGGGATTTCTTTGTTTCATGATCTTTTGTTTAATGATTAAGACTTTCTGCACTTTTAGTGAGTAACAGAGTGCTTCTCACTACGTTCTAGCTACTTGATTAATTGTCCTTGGTTCCATATAGTGGTATCAGTACATAGGAAAAAGAATCATCCCATCCTTCTTCAAAACTAAAAAAAAAGCAAGAGAAGAACAGACCACATCCTTGCACTGATCCTTGCCAATGCTGAGGGTACTTTCTGCTTTTCTGACAACCCTTGGACTTATGACTGTTGTATCTCTCGTGTAGCAACAGTACCATGGGGTTGGTGCAGCCAGGTAATACCCATGCTCTCATTTCATTTAAAACACATAAATGGGACTGCCATAAATCATAAATAGCAATATTCTTTCCAGCAAATTTCTTAATTGGAAATAAAAGTAGAAATTTTCAAAAGAAAAGCAATTTATGGCACTCAATCTAAGCCTTCACAGGTGTTTTCAAAAATTTTCTGTTCACTACTTCTTTCACTGTCTTACAACGATTAAAAAAAATGTAGTTTTTCTATTAAGGGAAAAAAAATCAATATTAAGCAAATGTTGAAAAGAAAGATCCTAGCTTTCCTAACTCAATTCAGTAGAACTTAGTCTACTGATACTCAGAGCAAATTACTTCTCACTTAGCAATTGTAGGTGTGCTGTTATTAGACTTCTCTAGCAGAGCTGGGAGTGATGTGCTTTGCTGTTCTTTCCAGAAAATGAGGCATACAATTGCATTCTTTCCTTAACCATAACTGAAGTGTCTGGCTGGAAGGTACTGTAGCTTTTCTGCTCTGTTCAGGAACTGAAATGATTTGTAGTCTCAAGTGTTCTGTCATGTCAGAGCTCTGTTCTGCAGAGTTTATTTCGTTTTCAAGCTTAGCTGAATTGTCAACCACACAAAGATGTAAAAAGATGTCTGCTAGTCAAGCTAACACAGATGAGATACCCAGAAGTTCTGGCTACTTCCCAAGAAAGCAGAAACCTTTCTGCCCAGGTAGCTCATGCTATTATATTGAGGAGTTTACACCACTCTGTCACTATGAAAATCTCCCAAAACAAGCAAATCTGGCATTTCGGGTGTCGTTTCTATCTTCACGCTAAAAGTAGTTCAATTACATCTGCTGTGTGAAATAGGTAGGCTTGAGAATGAAATGCTTTCAAGGCCCTATTCCACAGAGCACAATGACATACGCAAACCAGATGCAGCAGGAGGCTTGACCTGAGCCAGGACCGGACCAGATGTCGCTGGCAGGGGAGTCAGCTTTGCTGGACAGCCTCTGGAGCCTGCTGCTTTTGTTCTTTTGCTGGATTTTAAGAAGTTGATTTTGTCCTGTGTAAGAAATTCTTATATACCTTTATGATCTTCGAGACTGAAAGACTTGAGTCAGTTTTGGAAATATTTCAGTGCTTTTTGGTGAACATTCACATTGTTAACTTTACTGCTTCTCAGCCTGTAGAAAGCACAAGAATATGCTTCCAGAAGAAAGCCTGCAATATATACACACAGATGCATGTTATTGTCTTTAATATTACCCTAAATTTAAGAAATTTGTGGTATAAAGGAAAAATATTCCCTCCTGGGGCTGAGTGATCAGATGTCTAGTAAAAAGCTACATCATTCATATTAAAATTAATGTTATCAGAAAACAACACTCACAAAAGCTTTTTTTTTTTAACATATTTGCTAAGTTCTGTAATTGAATTTTCAGTTCAATTTTTACTTAGCTTAAAACTATTCTTTTTCTGGAGCACAAGGAATGCCTAGTTTCCCATTCAAGTAAAATGGATGCCAAGTAATTTTGATTCCAGAAAGAAAAAGATGGATGCGTTCATACTTGAAAGATATCTCAAATATTCTTTTTTGTAAAGAACTAAAATACCTTATACTATTGAGGCCTGCAAAACCTGAATCAATAGGCACAACATTTTAAAATTCATCTAGCGTGTGAAACATCCTCCATAATTATGAAAACTGAACAGATTTACCTGCTGTAGCTTTGATCACTGCTTCCAGCTTCATCTGTCATTTTTCCAACTAGCTCAGGTGGCATATTGCCTCAGTCCTCATCACTATCCTGTATGGTCACAGCAGTGATGAGAAGCTCCACAGTTATGTCTGCAAGCTGAAACCTAATAACCAGCTGAGGAAAGTTTAGTAATGAGCTATTGATGATCCTCATCCTATGAGGATGTAAAGAGTTGGCCCTGCCATGAGAAACTTCTCAGAAGGGCAGCTGTTCTGAGCAAGACAGCTGCTTTTGCTACTTGCTGAAAATAGCTGAAAATTTTCTTCATTTCTTATGAAGACCTTTTGATTAAAGGAATAGCTTCTGTTCAGAGAATGACTTGCACTGCCCTTTAGCCTGAAGAGCTGTGACTAGTGTGTAAGGAGAGAGGGGATGCAAAAGGTCAATAGAACTGAGAGTTTTATAGAAGGAGTGAGAGTAATCATTTGGCCTCTCCTGTAATCATAGATACTGAACAGGAAATGACGGCTGATTAAGCAAATAGAAGTATATTTTCCTGTAAAGCATAATAAAATATTCCAATGCCCTTCCATAGTGTAGTTGGCGTCGAGTTTGTTCAGATTTGAAAGGCATGCAGTCATGGAAGAAAAATTCACCATATGTTATTAACCTCTAAAACACTCCTGTGGTTAGAGAGTCACTGAACTGGAAGTTCTTGGAAACTGGACAAGCACTGGAGTATGACTGAATCACAGAACTGTTCGAGTTTATGTGACCTTGGAGGTCATCTCTTCTGTCAACCTGCCCAGAGCAGCATCAACACTGAAATCAGTTTGCTGAGGGTTTGTCTGGCCACATTTTTGAGCCACCAGAGTTGAAGATTTTATAACTGCTTTGGGACTTCTTTGTGTATGTAGTTATCCTCTTAGGCAAAGCTCTTGCCTTGTTCAGACAGTACTCGCCTGCATCAGCAGGGCATCTGTCTTCTTCCCCGGCTATGTACTGCGATGCAGGGCTTGGCTCCATCAGTCTCGGTGACCTCCTTGCAGATAGTGGGAAGCTGCTCTCAGTTCCTTCAGATTTTCTTGTCTCCATGCTAATACATAAATAAAATCATCTTTGCACCCATCTATATGCATTTGTTATTGGTTGGTGATTGGTACGTGTGGGCTCCTGGACAAAATGGACCTTTGGTCTAGCCAAGTATAGCGGTAGTAAACCTCCACTGGGATCTGTTTCAACAGTATTTCAAGATGTTCATTCTTTTACAGTCCATGTCAGAAACAAAGTTCCTGAAAATTGTATAAATTGTATAATTTTTTTTTCTGTTTTAGAAAGTTTTTTTTAATCAATATTGAATGGTAAAGACACTTGGATTTTCAAAACATCCGATGAAAATGTCGTTGGTGTGGCTACTTTTGAAGGTGTTTGTTAACAATCTGCAATGGCTGCACAAATCTATGACAGATTTCTTTTGTCAAGTGCAGCTCTCTTTTCAGACATTTGCATAGAAAAGAGACTAATGGGTTTAGACAACCTTATGTTCAAAAAGCTTATGGTTAGAATTCATTATACTATTTCTGTGGGTTTTACTCACATTGAATTGCATGTTGTATGTAGAAAATTCATTCGAAATTAGTAAAATTTTGAATTTCAGGAAAGCCTGAGTAAACTACTTAATAATGATGTGTTGTTGTTTTATTATATCATAATAATGTGGAAATGATAAGGAACATATACAGTTGTGATGGGAATACTAAACTAAAAACATGTTCAGTGCTTTCTTCTCAGAAATCACTTAATGTAACACAGTAAAGAAAAACTTTTAAAATTGGTTGTGCTGCAGGGGATAACAGTGATATTTTTTTTCTCCAACTATCCTTCTGATTCAGTGCTTAGCTGTGAAATCATCAGCACCAACTTATACTTCTTAAAAACAGATACAGTTCATCTGGTATGTGTATATGTTAGGGCCAATTTGGGCTCAAGGATTAATGGCAGGTCTCGCACCAGAGTGCTAACACCTCATTCCTTCTTTCCTTCAAAGAACACAGTCTTTCAGTGTAGCTGATTAGTAAAAGCAAGGAGGGAAGTATAGGTTCATAGGTACATTAGGTTGGAAAGGACCTACAAGATCATCTAGTCCAACCATCCTCCTATCACTATCCCTACCCAACTACTAAATCAAATCCCTTAGCACCTCGTCTAAACGCTTCTTGAACAGCACTAGGGATGGTGCCTCAACCACCTCCCTAGGCAGGCCATTCCAGTGCCTGACCACTCTTTCAGAGAAAAAATGTTTCCTCAAATCTAATCTAAATCTAATCTATCTAATCTAATCTATCTTGTTCTTTCTCATACAGCAGTACTATTCAAATCTTGATGGGGTCATGTGGAGGAGAATTGAAATGGAATAAACATACAAGGTTTTTTTAATGTATTAATCATTCTAAATGCTGATATCAGAATTTATGAAGTTGTTTCAAACCATTTCTGCATATAAAATAATAATAATAGGTCCATGACTCATCCCTGTTCCATCAAACTTTAAGATGTGTTGCCCTTAGGTTGAATTGCTCAATATGTCAAATTTCAACTTGAAATGCAAATGTCTGCTGAAGCTTTCCTGCAAAAATGACCTATTTATGTGGATTTAACAGCAGATGTTTGCTAGAAGCAGTGTTATTTGTTTGCATTGCTTGGAAAGGTCATTTAAATTGCTTAAGCATTTGCTGTCAATATCTTATCACTGGAGCATAGGAAGGAAGCAGCAGATTACCCTTTGAAGGTACTTTGTGTAGAGGTTTTTAGGATTCTTCTAGAGGAGCTCAGCTTTAATGATGTGTATTGCCAAGGTCATTAGTCTCCAATACAGTTGCTCTCAAACAGGCCTGCTCAGATGGTGGCCAGCTTCCAAAAACCTCTCAGAGGAGAAGCTGGCCAGCTATTCCTACTCAGGCTGCCTGCACGAGCAGCTGTTTCACCAGCCTGATGCCTCTGCTGCATTGAGTAGTGCTGGCCAAGTTCGCAGCATCTCTTGCCAGAAAAAAGAACTGGCAAATGGTACTCAAGAGGAATTTTTGTGCTTACGAGTGTGTATTATGTAGTTCTTTTCAGCAAATGACTTTTCTGTGTACAAACTCAAATAGAGTTGTCTTTAAGACTCTAAACACCATGTGTAGAGGTATTTTAATTCTTAAGGCTTTTGTGGAAGGGTCTCGAGAGAGATGGATAATTAATTGATTTTTTAAGTTTATTTATTCTTAATTCACCAAGGAATATACTATAAATGATATAAACGAATATACTGTAGATGATATTAGAAGCACTAGATGAAAATGTAGGGCAATTTGACTTTTTATAGGAGTTTTAGACCGCTCTGTGCACTTCTAAGAGCTTTTCCTTCTAAAACTGATCTGACTATAAACTTCAGAACTATGGAAAAACAATATGATTCACAGTAGTGCTGGGAGTTCATATAGTTACTTTTTCCACATCATAATTTTATTATTAAAATAAACAAAAATATTGTAATAATGAGGAAATGAAGCAAGGGGAATCCTGTACTAGAGTGCTAAATGTCGTACTAAGGAACAAGATTTAGTGGGGAAATACTGGTGGGAGGTGGATGGCTGAACTGAATGATCTTGGAGGTCTTTTCCAACCTTTATGTTTCTCTACTATAATGAATGATAAAAAGGAATACCGAAACAGTTACTGTCTGCCCACAGTGTAATTCCTGTAATCTGATGTGATTTGCATCTGAAAAGGCATGTTAGTGAGTTAAAATAAATAATAAAGGTATGTCAGAGTGTATTAGTGCTTGTGGAAATAACATTTGATGGCCTTTTGATTTGAGCCCCTGTATTTGCTATTCTTAATTTTAGTTGTCTGTCTAATCCCTTTGGAAGTATTAAATTACCTCTCTGCTATTTAAAGTTTAGGCACTATAAACTAAACAGGACAGAAAAGCAAATGCTGTGACGATTGTAGCGCAGGGGAAAAGAAGGAAGCCTTACTTGTTGAATGTAGGTTTGACTCTTGGGCAAAAGTTGTCATCAATAGTTAGTCAGAATACTGAATTTTATTATTTTAACCTTAAATAAAATGTGGGAAGGGTATAATTGCTGTCATTACAGGTCTACAGGGCAAAATGGGGAATTATAGGCCAAATGGAAAAGACCTAGAGGCAAATCATGGATAGCAAGACTCAGTTTCCAGCCTTTAAAGTCCCATGTTCACTCATTGAACTAACAAGTACTCTGATTTGAAGCCTTTAACTCTACAATCAGCTCTCTGATATGGCATTTAACTGTCTTCAGAACGGAGCATAATGTGAAGCATGTTCTTTGGATTCATGTGTTAATCTGGATTCAAATCTCAGATGCCTTTAGGCTTCAGGAGAATACAAGCAAGAATAAAAATGTAGCTTGAATATTGATGCTTTTGAATATTTAGGATGATGCATGAAGCCATAAAATGGATTTTTAATATTTCCACTGTTCCACAGCTATCATGGAATGCACATCCTGAATTTTCATTTATTCTGCAAATTTACCTATGAAGGCATAGATATTGAGAATATCTGAGCCACTTGGATTTTCTGCAGGTGATTCATCATCTTAAAGAATATTGTAGATACTTTTTCAAGGGAAGTCACCTGAAGTTTCATGGCCTGCTGCATTGACCTCACGTGCACACTAGATTGGGGTTTTCTCTCCCATGAAACCTTTGCCTTGCTCTCCTCCTGTGTCCTAACTTTGAGTATTGGCTTGCCATGAGCTGTCTTTTCACCTTCTTTTTCAGCACTGATCATTTCACCAAAATTTTATTTGAGGCCTGTACTTGCTTAATGGTCCTTACAGCACCAAATGGCATCGAATTGGTGTTTATTTCCACTTTCTCAGAACTACTGAATGTTTTTGAAAATCCTTTGGCCTTCCTCTATGTTGAATATATGTCTCAAAACCTTATGAATACAGCATGTGATTTAGGGTTGTCAAGGATAATGAGTCACATTCTGATGTAAGAACCTAAGGACTGGAGTTTGATGCTGGCTGGTTTCTAGCATCAGGTGGTGACCCTGCCCTTGACCTCATGCCGGGGCAGGGCTCCTTTGCAGTTCCCATGTTTTTTGCCACAAGCTGTTATCTCCTCATGCAGTCTGTCAAGACCATTGCCACAAGCTGCTGTAGTTGACTGTCATGTAAATGCAGGCAATTAGCCCTGTGATAAATTTGGCAATTTTTTTGACTGTAAATAGGCTGATGCAGTCTGTGACTCCTTGTGGATGTACAAATAGCTCAATTCAGCCAGCTCATCCTGTTCCTGCCACTGTGGGTGCTCCGTTCAGCTCAGCCACTCAGGTCCTCCCAAGCATTTCCAGTGGGTGGGATTAACACAGCCATAAACACCTACGATTCGGTGTCTCAGATGTGATTTCTTTAATATGTCCCCAAGATCTTCTATAAGCTCATGGAGAATGTTAATTGTTGTAAATGTGGTGCAATACTTCCATCAGCAATGCACCTGTGAAATCTCCAACTAGATTTTCATGAAAATTTACCCTGGGGAGAGAGGTGGTTTCGGTGTCTTTATTAACATATTGACATATTTATTGACATTAGTTGTCTTCAGTCTTGTCTGTTTAATTAATATAATTGATCTACTGGACATCTAGATAATAATTCTGTGGCAAATATTCCAACTAGTCTAGTTATTAAAATTGAGTTCAAGCTCCTTATTGTGAAATCTTTAATGGGTCTAGTTGCCAAATTAACTCGCATTTTCTTCCTTCATCTAAAACATCTATTAAGCTGGATTTTTGTTAAAACAGTGAGGGGAAAAAATATTAAAAATGCCTTCACAGTAAATGAATGCCAAGAAAAAATAATCAAGTGACATCTTATTTTTATGTAGCAAAATGAAACAAATGATGGAAATGTCAGTGTTACAGAAGATCCATTCACTACTAGCTAATGTCATCAGAATTTAAAGACATAAATAAAGTGCATGATGAATATGAATGAAAGATGTGAGAAATACTTCCGAACTTTGATTCTTTTTGGAATTTATTTATTTATAGCCCATTTGAATGCTTTTCTGAGAAGATGTCCTGGATTGGCTACTTGTTGGATGAATGACTTCTTAAATCTGCGTTAGAGCAGAAATACACTTCAAAGAAGGAAAAACATCTGCACCATCAAGTGTGACATCCTGAGCTATAGACTGTCACTTCTTTATATCTTCTCAAATGATGTGTTACATTGCCCATTAATTTGCTAATATTAGTGAAATATTTTATGGTGACGATATGCTTCACTTAGAGCCTGAGATCTGCAGGCATTAATTACATTCTGCTCATTAGTATTCATTTTGCTGCTGTTATTTATTTGCAGTTTTATACCACCCTAAATACCAAAAGGTGTGTGCACCAGATTTGTCTTGTTTTGTTTTTGCATTTTCAGTTCTGTTGTCCAAAGCATGATGGAATGAATATGAACAAATATTTTGTACTTTTATTCGATCTGTTATTAACTACATGCTATATGTGAAATTAAAAGTAGCAATTAAGAAGCCATTCCAACCCTGTAGAAACTTAATTGCTTTCCAAATACCTATTACAGTGCAATTCATTAGTAATGTATGCTTTTATTGAAGAGGACAGCAGCTGTGACCTGATATCAGGAAGCCCAGAGGAGTGACTCAGGCCAAAATTACAGTTCTTACTCTTTGCCCACAAATGTTTCTAGGCTGTGTTCCAGGTAGCCCTGCTACTGCTTAGATTTTTTGTGCAGAGGTATTTCTGTCTTGAATTGTTACCATGTGTTATGTTATTTAGGCATGCTCAAGCATGCAACTTTATAGATTTTGAACTATAAATGGTCAAAAATTAGTCTCATATTCTATGTTCTGGGAGCAAAGAAACCTGCAGGATGGTATAAAGTGCTGTTTAGCAGAACTAACATGTCACACAAATATTTACTGTGGGATTTTTAACTAATAAAAATATTTTTGCAAATTTTATTTTTTCTACCAGAAACCATAGCATTTCTGCTAATTAAATGTATAAAGCTTATGAGAGAGCTGTTAACCTTAAGATACCACAAAAAAAGAGACAGAACTCAGCAGTAATTCTTAGTGGCTTAGATATTTATCATTTAAAGAGCTGTACCGCATTGATAATTGCTGTTTGTGAGTTTATATTCTGTGGTACTTGTAGATACGTGAAATGTTCTCTTCAGTTTTTACAAGAAAATAATTGACAGTTATTTAATATAGTGATGTTACTTGAATAAGCTATCTGCAGGGCATCTCTTGTGAAGACTACGTACATTTTGATCTTCTGACCAAAGTACATACATCTTAGTTGGATCTAAAAGCAATAGCTAGAAGAATGATAGTAAAGTGTATCTGTGAAGAATCACTTCATCATCACTAATCTTTGCCAATGCAGTTGGATTTCTTGGAAGCCAATTTTCAAATTGTTTGGATTTGTTGTCAGCAGTGCATAGGAGCAGCACAGGTCTTCTGGAATACTTCTGACAAATCAGAATTTTCAGATCCTATGCGATCTCTTGCTATTTAGCAGGTATTTTATGTCACAAATATTCTTGAGCAGGAAACACGTACACTAAGCTATAGTTTATGTGTAGTGCATAAGGTTGCATTTTATTACTTAGTTCAGAATTCTGCATTGCCCTAGATATTTCAAGGAAAATAGTTAATCGAACAAGCCATATGTACATTCTGATTGGTAACAATGCTGCCAATGGGTTCTGCTGAGCCTACTGTAAAATGTTTGCATGAAGTAAGTGCTCTAAATTAAGCAAACACTACAGTGCATTGCCCCTCTGTCTGCTAGTGTGCTCTAGTGGCAAAGCACTTGTGACACTCTCAAAGGACTGTATTGCTGCCAGCTGGATGCTTTCCTTACAGTGATCAAGGATTATTAGAAAAGCTGTTTATTTTGCACAAAATGCAGCAGGAAGTTCTCCTCTGCTGGTGTTGTATCTGAAGGGAGGATGCTGTTACACATGGCTTTTTCCATATCCCAATAGTTCTCTCACACATAGTTGTATTTGCTACAGTGAAAGAAATGGAATAGTTGAAAGCATATCAAATGCATATGTTTACATAGGTATCAAGTATATTTGCATCTCTCTGCTTTTCTTTCCAACTTAGCAAACAAGCAGAATCCTTGGAAAAGTAAGCAGAAAACAAACGCACAGGGAATGATGAGATACAGTGTTGCTTGTAATCCCTAGCTGGTATAGAAGTGTCTACAGAGCTTGATATTTAGATACTTCAATTTAAATACTGTTTGTTAACTAAGCGTTTGTGTTCCTTTAAAGAGAAAAGGATCCTTTTTAGTCATATGAAGTGTAAGAGAGTTTGAACACCCAAGAATAAGGGCACTGAGAAGTATTCACCGTGTATGTATTTGTATCCATAGTAAAAGAAGTCTTAAATTTTTGTGAAGATGATTACATGCTCTTTATTAAATTGAGGTGGAAGTATGTGGTTAGGACTGATAGAAGGCTATTAAAAGCACTGGAATTTGGATGGGGTAGATTTTTGTTTAGCTTCTACCTTCTAAAAGTTGTTTTGCTCAGGAGGAGGGGTAGAAGTAGATATTTAGAGCCTTGCTTTAGCAGAGTCCTTATGCACAACTTAAAGGGAAATTTTCTTGACTTGGAGCCTATGTTGTCTACCAATAACAAAGGGTGCTTTTACTTGTAAAACCGGAGCTTGAATAGAGAAAGGATATATTGTGGGTGATGATTCAAATTTCCCAGAACTCTCTTGTGCTGCCAGTAATGGTGACACCTGCAGTTTTCAGAGATGAGAACTCGTGGATTAACTCCACAGCTGCTGAGCTGCTGCCTCACTGAGGCTCGGCTGGGTCCAGCAGCAAGGGCATTCCGGGCAGCTGTGCCCCGAGGGCAGCCTGCAGGAATGCTGGCTTCTGGGAGAGGTGGCTGGGGGCAAAACGGTGTAACAAAAGGAGGTTGGACTTTATGTGAGAAATAGGCAGCTTGGAGAAATTAAGTAAACTAGGAATGGGACTGAGCAGCTCAGTGTTTAAAGTGGGAAAGGAGTACACCATGCAGTGTGGAAAAGGCAGGTTGTTTACTTTCTTTTTACTGCAGAAATGATTTTGCTTGTGCAACTATACGCCTTTTTTACTTGTCTCTGAAGCAAAGATGCAAATGCTGGCAGGGAAAGTATTAAATAAACACTTTTCACTATATGAAGTGGAGAATATACAAGATAAAATAGATGAATTAATCAGCAACTGCTTATCAGAGCTCAGAGCGTACAGGGATAAAATCAGTATTTTGGAGGAAATTCAACACAAGCAAGTGCATCAGCTCATCACCAGCACACGAGCTGGCCCTCAGCCCTCACCTCGCGCAGCACTCTGCCCTCCCTCACCCGCTCCCCAGAGCCCCACTGCGAAGGGCACTGCTGTGTCCTGCAGGGCCCATGGGGTGCCAGGACCCGGCCGTGTCCAGCACGGGGCAGCCGCATCTCTCCCCGTGCACCCTGGGGGAGCCGTGGAAGAGAGGTGAGGGGGCTCGTGTAGGGCTGTGGTGCTTTTGGCTCCCGAGATCGGGTCCCTGCTCCATCCGTGGTGTCCTCAGGTGCGGTGTAGGTGCCTGTCTCAGCTACACTGCTTTGAGGTGAGCAGAGCCTCGGCGGGCACAGTCCAAGCCCTAAATTCTCAGAAATAGCTCACAGTTTTGTGTGATAGAGAACAGGTGAATACGTGGAAATTTGTAGCCAGTACGGGATGCAGTTTTCCTGTGGAAGCCTTAACTCATTCCTCAGAGGGGCACTGTCAGCCTTGTCCCCTCAGCACGCTGGGCTAGTTCTGCCACCAAGCCCTTTAACATTCAGTTTTTTCAAAACGAGGTGTAGGAAGTATCTCTCTAACACGCTGAAATGAGGTACTTGTTAGCTGTACTTGTTTGCATGCAGTGTTTTGGGATCTGGACGGTGCACCTTTCCTTGCTCCGGGAGCAGGCCAGGATGGGGCGGCTGCCAGGAGCTCCTGGTGGGAAGCAGCACATCCCCACCTCCGGGCACACAGCGGGCTGGCACTGGCCCTGGCAGAACAGCGTGCAGCAAAGCGGACACTTACATAACAGTGTTGACCCCCAGTGAATCATACAGAGCAGTGTGACTTGGCAAGCAGAGAGAAATGGGGACTCCTGAGCCTTCCTGCTGCTGGGGAGCTCTGTAGCAGGCCCCCATTTCAGCATTCACAGGGACACTGACACTGAAAAATAAGCTTGAACAGAAAAGGGCACTGAACTTTGTCCAGATCAGTCCGTGTGCTGTCTGCAAGTATTATTCTGAAGCCACAGAAGTATTTCTTGACACTGATATTTAGACAATGTCCCTGAAGTCCGGAAGTACTGATTAGTCTTAAAGATGTAAGGTAGCTTTTAAGTCTATGATAATGAAGACTACAGGAAAATGTGTCAATGTTGAGAATTATTATTTTTGAAAAAAGAAATGGGAGGGGGCCTTTGAAACCAAGTCTGATAGAAGTACTATTGTAAAGCAAACAAGGTAGAATGTGGTAATGGGCAACACAGCTGCTCCTAATCACTCTAGTGACTGAATCTAGAGATTAAAATTAGATTTTAAAGGCCTTGTTCCAATAACTGTGTTTTTCAGATTTGGAATACACTTGGCAGGTTGTATGTTCAAGCAGATAAGCTGAGACTTCAGGGGCACAAAGTAAGGGATGGGTGCTTTGTCCCAAGTGATTTTACTTGCAACTTCAAACACAAGACTGGCTTCTTCTGATTTTCTAGAATGTATAAGTATCTTAATCATGCAGAGACTGACATGTGAGTAATAAGCATGAGAATACAATAAATGGTAACAAATGTCTGTGCATGGTAGTGCACACTGAAACATTCAGAATAAGTTTAGATCTTCATATAAAACATATGAGCCAGCAAGTAGAAAAGGGTTGTTTTACTGTGTAGATGCTGTCTGGCACGAGATCTGTCATATATGCTGCTGTTAGACATTGTTCAGGTAGGGTGTTTAATTTTTGCTGTAATTAATGGAACAGGAATCTGAGCAGAGAAAACTGTTATTTTGAAATGCTTTACTTGCTGCATAGATGGATTGTTAATGTTGGTAGGAATCAGTAGAGCTGAGTGACACACTGCCCCTGGTGAAACCCAGAGAAGTTCTTCCCAACATCTTGAGTGGGATAAGAGTCTTTACTATTAATAATTCTGCATTGCAAATTCATTAGGATAATGGTTTGGGCATCTTAACATCTAGGTCTTTTCACAGAGTGGCACTGAATAATGTACTGTTCTGAGTATCTTGCTGAGTAGACTTTGTAACATCAGGAAAAACTGCAACCTTCATGTTCCAAGTCTGTCCTACTTACTATATTTTTCATATTAAAAAAAAAAAAAAGGCTCTTTTCTACATTAAAATCTAAGGCTATGCAGTCTGTACAGCTACTAACTTCATTACTTAGTATTTCATCAACTGTAAAATTGTTTTTATTCATTCTGGTAAAAGACATGTGGGCAGGCATTATCATACACGTACTCACCAGACCAGCTTCATATTACCAGGGAGAACTGGTGAGGTCAGTGCATGAGAGATGTACTGCCCCAAACAGCAAGTCAGTCTGCTACCTTGACTAGAACAGTAAGGGCTCAGATGACTGTTTTTTCAGTAATCTTTTCCTGAACACACCAAGCAGAAAACTGGAACCAAACAAGGTAAATGTTATTCACCACAGAAAGCTTCCTTGCTATTCTCCTGTCTAAAATTCAAGTTTCAATGACATTCATTGGAGAATAGGAGGAAATAGCTGTTATATTATGAATGTACCTTTGGTATATTAAGAAACTGGGTAAAAGCTGACTTACTGCCTCTGGAGAAGCTTCATACTAAAATGATTGGAGGAAACTTAAGTGAGTAAAGAGCAGAAATCAGTCCTAGGCCTGTGTGGGTACAGAATCCAAAATAGGTGCAGCAGCTGAGAGCCTTTCTCTGCTAGCATTGCCATTGGCAGAATGCAGGTAACGTGCATTTTGTTTTTGCTTTTTGATTCGACTTTTCAGTCTTTTCTTTCTTGTTTCAGAAGTCCATTTTTGAGGAATAATAGCTTAAACGATTAACTGTTACAGTTACCTGACCAAAGTATTTCCTCCTGGAATGATTGTCATCCTGTGAGCACAATTCTGTATAGCTGTGTAACTGATTCTTCATTTTTCATTCATGTGCACTGCACTGCCAGACAACTGCAAAAACTGGATTTTAAAATGGAAGAGTGAGTCCAAGCTGATACATCTGTTTATCCTCTACCTTTCACACCAGCAGAGATTAAGCTGCTTGATATCAGACTACACTGGAAAGCCGTTTTATGGGGCTCTTTATACAGAGGTTGTATTTTCTTAGCAGGCGTTTATTTTTTGTGACATATTGGTTGCTGTTGAAGGGCGTTAGCTCTGATAATGCAATTTTGGAATACATAAGCACCCTTTAAAATTGTACTATTTCTTTGGTATCTTGTATTTAATATCTGCTAAAAAGGAGGTAGTACTTGATCTCCAAAAAGACTTTTCTGGAAAATTGAAAGATACCTTTTGGCTATTCTATGTGCAATAGAAAAAAAACACATTTGCTTTAATCTGTCGAAAAGATACTTGCAAAGTTAGCAGATTCCAAGCAGTCATGTTACTCTCTTGCAGTGCTGTCTCTGTCTCAAGGTTTGGATGCTTTAAATCAGGCTTACATTGTGAAACAAGGCAATCTGATAGAGGACCTGGCCCAAGCCATGAGCACGCATGAGTTAGGGCAGCAGGATCAGGCCCACGGTGAAGGTTTTGTGTGCAACATAAGTCTGTTATGGAATTTGCCATGTTTTTCTGCTGTGTGGGGCAACATCACATTAAGTCTATGGTTAGATAAATGTGGGTTAAATACTAGGTGCAGTGTGCAAGCATTACAGGCTAATTCTGTGGGTGAATGGACAATGTGGGTGCTTTTGTCTCTCTCAATTGTGGTTTCCTGTTGTACTGATGTAATGCTATCACATGGTGGTATGACCCCAGGGCTCTGGCTTCTTTGAAAGGTCTGTAAGTGAGCATAGATTTTATTTTTGTAGTGAAGGAAGGTTAAGGTGATCAGGTAAGACTAAGTGCAAGTCTGTTAAATGAGATTTCTGTATTGGTTTCCAAAGTAGTGGGAATTTGTGTTGCTGACAAATGGAGGTGGAAGGGATATTAAGAGCTAATTGCTCAGCTTTAGGCAGATGGTTGACCAAAAAGGAACTGTTAGGGTATTTTTCAATAAAATTTGCAGTCTCTTGCAAATCCATTTTGAACACAGACCATCAGAAAAGCGTTACCATTCTTTTGTTTATGGCATGAATTAGCAGCATCACTGACAATTCTTCTCTTTAGCCTGAGGAACATCATAGGTAATGCTATGATAAGTAGCATTTGGTTGACCACCTGCTCTCTCTTATTCTGGAAATATTACAACTGGCTATGGAACAACTATGAACTGATCACTTGACCATGGCAAATGAGCTGCCCTCATCAGTGTGTTCTGGTATATATTTAACTTAATAATATGAGCAGATGGTCATTATATTGATTCATGAAGCAAGGGAGACAGTGTGGCTGTCTTGATAGCATAAGCTCCAAAGTGGGGCAATGAGCAATGGGAGGAAAAAACATTATTTCTTTCCTTTTTTGATGAACATGGGGCAACCATGTACAGCAATTAAATAAGGGAAAGAATCTGTCTCCTCAAGCCTGCACATACAATTGCTTATCTGGAGATAGCTACTGCTAGTGCACAGGAATGCTGCTGCTGGAATGCTTGCGTCACTGACGGTGCTTTTAAAAAGTTAAATTATAAAGAAGCGGGGAGGGGAAGTTTCTTGTAGAGTTGTTAACCTTCTCACTCTGCCACTGCTAATAATGATAAGTCTTTTGATGAAATATTGAAGGGAAAATGTCATTTAAGTAGTCATTGAGTGATTTTTGCAAACAACTGATTTGCTTGTCACCCCATTAAATGTGGTATAACTGAATTTAATCAAGAAGCTAATTCTATAAAATATTCAACAACTTCCCTTGTTAGCTAATCTAGTAAGTTCACAAATTCCCAGCCTGTATCAGCTCAAAGGAATAGCTTGATTTAGTTCTTCATCTTGTAGTTTCCACATGAGAAATAGTATACACAGAAGAGCATTCTCTTGAGCAGGAGCTTAATCTCATATTTTGGTTCCTGTTTCTCCCTGTTGCTGATTAGCTTTGCTGTCTTATCAGTTTATGTCATAGTATGTGACTATAAATTGACTTTGCAGTGAGGAGGGAATTTGCTTCGTCTTCACAGATGCTGCTGTTACCATGGAGATAAAAGGACCAATGGCCTTTTCTTGGTTTGGACTGTACTACAGTGTTCGTGCAGAGACGGTGCTTTCAAAAATGCACCATTTGGTGCTTTCAAATTTCTGTCTGAATATCAAATGAGGAAGCATATTGTTTTTTCTTGGTGATGCAGTTTAATAATAAATACAGATTTGGGACTTTTTTCGGAAGCAGAAAGCAAGCCTATCAGGAATGTGAAAACAGTGTGGCTGGTTTGTGCTTGCTAAACCTCCTCTCTGGGAAAAACCTTTTGGCTTTGCAAAATATAACCCTGTAGAGCCTTTGGGTTTATCTGATGCGGTGTTTGGGGCTGGTTACATCACCAGCTTAGTTATCTGTGATGTTCCACCATGGCTGATCGTGAATGAGCATGCAAAACTGTGAATGTAATGTTTTTTTTTCCTTAAGAAAGCTTTTCTACCTCAGATTGCGTGAAAGAAAATATAAATACCAAATCCACAACACATTCAAGGATGGCTTGCAGGAGGTGTTATTTGTGAGTACCTTTTCCTTCTTCATCTGTCATCACGTCTCTGATATCTGTGTTGAGGATTCCAGAAGTGGGAGTAGTGATCAGTTTATTGTTTGGTAGGTTTCTTTCCATGAACCATTTTTAGGGTGTTACCTATTTTAGCAGATGAATGATCTGTATTTTAGAAATGCACAGATTGTGGTTGTGGTTATGTATGTAGATATTTAAAAATTTAACCTAGTGAAAGTGAATAAGCAAATATTTAGCAGTGGAAAAAAAAATGACAAAAAGGAAAAAGAAGCAATACTTTGCATAAAGATAACGTTAGGATACTAGGATGAGTCAAGAATCTCTTCCATTTTGCTTAAATGATTTGTCATATTAAAGTGTAATCTGTCTTTTAAATATATAAATAGCAATGAAAAACTATGTACTGCAGTCTTGAGCAATTTAGTATCAATAAAGCAACATACTGGCGTAGTTTTGTTGTTATACATGCTTATATCCTAAAGATGCATTATTTGCTTATTATTTACTTGAGCAGTTTCTCAGGCATTACATATAGCGGAGCAGGAGTTCAGTGTTTTGTTCATTGAATGCAGTGCACAGCAGCTCTTCCATGAGCTGTCACGTTTGTCAGAATGGCTCAGTGCATATCCACTTGTAGCCAGAGGAAAGGCAATGCTGAAGTTTCCATCATGTTTGTGGTATCAGCGTCAGGGTACATATGGAAATCACAAGTGGTAGTTTTGGCTGAATTCTGGTGGCTCCACATGGCTCTCACTCCAGGCTTTCAGAGCACTCTGCAATGTTGTCCTACTTCAGATAAAAATCATGGAAGCATGCAGCTAAGTTGTTCTTTACCACCCTCACTACTATCAGTGCTTACTTTTAATGCACTGTTTTGAAATGGCTGTACCTGTTATTTGCATTTCTGAATTCTGGTTAAAGGTCCTCTACATAGAGAGTTAAATTTAGTTTTGCTTAGGGATCTTGCACGCAGCTGTTCTCTGTCGCTGCTGTCAGCTCTGTCTGAGCTTTTTCAGTGGCAGCTGAGGGTCCTGAGTATGTCTATTTCATGTTCAGTAGTCCTGTCCATCTGCAGACATAGTCAATTCAGTCATTCAAGAGTAAACTGTTTGAAATGAGTACTGAGAGTATTGAAATCTGTTCTTAATTTTTCTTTAGCCTTTTGTTTTACAGAGATGGCATGAATGGTTAAGTTGAAATGCCTGAAAATGAGAGTAAACTTGGAGCCGTACATAGGAAATCCAAACAAGAAAAGTGAACTTGGAAAACAGGTTGTAGTCTTCAAGATGCATACATATCAGCTTTGAAAATAATGCCACATGTTTATACAAGGGAGAAGTAATTTCTATTAGACTCCATTGTTCTTTGGGTTCTGGTATTCGGGGATTTCCTAACTCTCAGTAGGAAACAATTTCTTGCAGTGTTTATCGTGTGATGTTAAAGAATATTTCATCTCTGTAGGTTACTTTGTTTAACAGTGACATTCCAGTCACTTGTAGAACTTGGTGCTGTAGTTTCCTTTCTCACTGCTTACATGCTTGGTGTCTTTTACTTGCCTCAGCGCATTGCTGTAGAAAACAAGTTGTGAATGATGAGTTATATTATTCTGTATCACAACTCATCCATTAGAAAGTAAATGCTGATAACAGAAGAGGCTTTTAGGTCTTTTATGGAACCAGCTCTTTAGAGCATGTCTGTGTGTTGGTATATAAATCCTTCGTGTTCTTTAAAACTGCTCTGTTCCAAACTGAAATGCAATATATGAAGAAGTTGGATACACCAGCTCTTTACTGTATGGGTTGCTTTTGAGATGAAACCTTAAAGAATATAAATCTGTTAACATATTAATATTATACACTAAGGACTTTTGCATTTTAAAATGTAAGATGCATCTTTTTTACACTTCAGATGTAAAATATAGGAAAAAAACTAGATTGCTATTCAGCTTTTTTTAGAGCAGTAGTGTCAAAATACTAGTTAGCACAAGCATTGTTCTTCAGATGCTACGCTGAGTAGAATGTGTCGTTGTGCCATTGTTGTGAGTAATAGGATTTGCATTGCTGTAAATCTCGTACACTTTATCTTTTTAATTTCATTCTTGCCCATTAGCTTTCCCTTTGTCATGAGTATCAAGTTCATTATTTATAGGTGTGGCTTTGTTTAGTTTTACTCATTAACAGTTTGTTAACTTATAAATGGGGCTCTGTTTTGTAATGTGAGTTGCAGTTTCGTCAAATCTCGAACCTACTTACTTATAGTGAAGTAAATATAGGGAAGATGTAAAATGTTATTAGCTTTCCATCATATGCAGCTTTGTGTGTCTTTGTTCTATTTCATTTCAGGTTTTGGATTGTGTGTTTTTGCTACAAGTTTTAAATATGACTAGGAAGCAAAACTTGTACAGGTGCATTTTATTGTAATATAAATATCTGCATATCACTGTTCAGAATAGAATCCTTGCATTAAGAGTTAGTCAAAAGGGAAATGTATGATCTTAATTGTATTTGTAGATTAACGGTCTTAATTAAGTTCACCCTAGTTACAGCTAACCTACTATTGGAGACTGCCTATAAACTGTATTGGCCAGGATGTAAAAGAATTGCATCTTGCCTGTTTATTAGATTATATAGGCTAATACTTCATTTTCATGACACCAACAATAAATTATAAATATTGTTTATGATAATTATCAGTAATGTTAATAAGCATAATGATGGGATAGAAATGAGACATTTCCGTTTTAGTGTGTTGTCATAGTACTGGTCTTGTTCTCCCAATAGATGATCATTTTAAGGCCCTTTTGGTAAATGTGAGGTCACTGAAAGCATACTATTTTTATTATTATTTTTTAAATCCAGCTGTGGACACTGAAGTTGAAAATACGTAAGGAGTGGTATTGTTCCAAGCAAATCGTAACTTGTAAAAATGCTGACGTTCCATCATTTTAATGACAAATGAATTTATGTATTCCTATAAAAAATGCAGTGGTTTGTACTCTAACCTACGTGTACTAAACTCCTAAAGCTGTAGCTTTTATTGAACTTTATTGATGCCTAGTAAAACGATCTCTGCTTTTTATTAAGTAAAATCCTATCCTATAATGCTTTCAGTTAGTTTACATGACAACTGCATGGTGAGCAGGGAGACAGGGAGAGAAGGAGGGAGATGCCAACACTGCAGATCTAGAGCATATGGTTGTGCTCTATTATGTTGATGTTTATTGGACTTGTATCTTGTTACCTTCCTGTGAGATAGTGCACAAGGGGGGTACAGAAACATATCTCACTGTGTGGAAATGATGAGAATAAAGTTCTGGAAAGGGTACTGGTTGTAGTCTTTTACAGTGTTTGGAGATCTCTGCTGAGTGCATATGAACTCTAAGGCCTTTTTTACGTATGCAACTGTAAAAGCAATACTAATGTTTAGTGCCTTGTAGTTTCATTCAGTAACCTACATATGAGATTGTATCAAGAAAGCTGCAAACTAAAACCTATTTGGTGTGGGCCATAGTTGCCTCTTCTTGGCATACTTGAACACAAAATGTTGAGCATAAAGTAGGTTGAATTGAATTTAAAAAAAAAATTGGCTTTTAAATGTGAATATGTCATTGGTGAAGTTGCATCTTGGTGGGCGTATCTGCAGGAAGCTATGATCCAACTTAGGCTGAGGGGTTTGCATGAATTGCCATATAAAACTATCTGCTATTTTCTCTGCATGATGTATTTCTGAAATAACTTATTTTGTGGGAACAGTCAACACACTGAAAGCCTTTGCAGTGTTATTAACCAAATGTTAATTGACTAAAACTTAGGTAGAGTTGATAGAAGCCCATATTACTGTGACTTTAGTTTTTGACCATCCATTTGGAAGTCAGCTACAGTATTTTACATTTTATTTTTTGTTACAGGAATTATTAGGTTCATTAAAGAGGAACAGGACAGACTTGACTATCTTTTAAACGTGATCTTTTCTAATCTCAGCTGTAGCCATTACTCTGGATTGAAGTGAAAAAGGAACTACCAGCTTGCAAAGCAATGTTATACCTCATCAGGTCAAAATGGAATTAAAATGAAAGCATTCCTTTTATTACCTTGTGGGCGTGAATCCAATCAAATAAATCATTGTATTGTGAGCTGCCTCAGGTGACAGTGAATGGCCTTATATGGCAGATCTGCTGTTTGCAAGCTAATTTAAAAATGGATCTGTGTTACCTAGCACCACGTGTACAGATTGCCTTAGCACAGGAGGCTGTTCTGGTGTAAATTTCTGGTGGTACTTCTACATAGTCATAAAAATGCAGTACTTGATGTAAAGATATACCAGAAGAAAGGGAAGAATACTGGTAGATGGAGGTGACAGTTTGTTATTTCATACAGTGAAGAGGAAAATCGTGTGAAGAAATAGGGCAACAGAAAAACGCAGTAGCTAAGATGACCAAACATACCTACTGGTGCTGTGTCAAATTGTCAACTTAGTAAGAAATCCTAATGCATTCCTATGTTAATACAGCTTTTCTAATTATTGGTGACACAACTGTGTTCTAATGTCTATGTACATGTACCAGCTAAAATTGTCTGCATGGAAGCTGACAGTACTGATAAGAAGTACTTCTATGACTAGAGTGTAATAACTCTTATCAATTTTTTCAGATGTTGAAGTGAAACTGCATTGACACAAAAAAGGTGGGATATCCTATCCTGCAGGAAGTATTGTATTCTAGTCAGAGTTAGGAGGATGAGGCTTCTGTGGCATCCTGGCGTTTCACTGGGTCGATGCAGATTGCTGCCACTGACTGCACGGCAGCACTGTTATTGTCCTGCTAAGAGCTCTCTTGGAAAAGAGAGGATCGATCGTTTAAAGCAGAAGGAATTCCAAGTTCGTAGCTGGGTATTCTGTTTTCTATGTTGTTTTAAAATTAATATTGAGAACTATGTCTACTGTGTTTAGGAGGCTCTTGATAACTGTAGCAGAAAATGAAAACAAGTTGCCTTATAGTTGTAGCTTTACTTGATGACCTAGATCATTTTAATTTGTGCGTCTAAGCAAAACTATAGTACCAAAAGAACAGCAAGGGATGTTTTTGTTTAGCTGATGAGTACAAAGGTGATGTTTAAAAGAGTGTGGTTTCTAATGGTAAACACAGGAATTTACATAAGAGACAAAGGAATAGGTAACCCTCCTTTGGGTCTGCATGCTAACACTGTAGTTTAGGCTTGTTTAGAGTTGGTATCCTGGAGGAAATGTGATTTCAAGGTTTTATCATACAATCATAAAAATTGTTCTGGAATTAGTTCTGTCTATACTGTGTTAGTAGTATATTTATTAGTTCTTTTGGGAGCAGACTTTTAAAATGACAAGAGGTTACCTGTCCACGACAATGTGGAGAGAGCTGGAAGAAACTTTGCCTGCAAGTGAGAAATTACAAATCTTCCATGAGATTTTGTAGTCATGTTTTAGGAACTGAAATTACCAGGAAAAGCATTCCTCAATTTAGTCACTTGTCTTGTGTCAGTTTTGAAGCATCTCTGCTCTATTTATAATTTTAAATCATCTTTTGAAGATGTAAAAACAAACATCTCTGATACTGTGAACAGGAGAGGCGATCACTTCTCCAAATTATTTACATTTATTCCTGGTGATGCATTCAGGTGTTTTACTTAAAGGAATTCTGTTTTGAGTGCAAACCTGTGTTGAAGGCAGATTGAAACATCTATCTTGTTTTTAGTGGTTCTTCTTTCTTACAAAAGATAAATTTAAACTGAACTGATACAGTCCAGAGGAGAAAATAAATGAGCACAGTGCTTTAGCATGTGACTAAAGGTACAAAATGCCACATGCAGGCATTACCATGTGCCAGCAGAAGGTGGATTCGCTTTGGGTAAAATCAGTATGCCGGCAGAAGCTGTAAGCCTGAGCCTCATCTGGGCATCAGTCACTGTGACCTAGAGGAGCCAAAACGCTGGGTCATGACAACTGCTGAATTTTACAGCTTGGAGCACAGTCCAAACCTCATGTCTGATTCTGTAACTGGTTGGATAAGAGTCTATCTCTGAACACCCTAAGAAGTGGCTGGAATCTAACTTCACATACTGAACATATGCCTTTAACATCTGGGATATTCTTGTTGGAAGAAAGCAGTATGTGGTAACTTAATTACAAGTCTGCAGTTGAATGTTTTGTCATCTTTTTTGTCTGTTCCATACCTTCATCTGTAAGGCAGAGGAGTGCCAGTGTAGCTGCTATCTGACAAACCTTTAGCACTTCTCATTTGCTGTCAAGGTGACTGGACTTTTGCATTTCCACTGCACCTTCGAAAAGAAACTCAAAGCAGTTGAGCTCCTAAGCAGTCTTGTGCATTGGGTGAGTATTAACCTCAACTGCAAATGAGGAAGTTCAGATTCTAGAGATAACTTTGATGTTGTTTTGATATTTTTGAACCTAGAAAGTCGGAGAAGGACACCCTTCCAGACTGAATCTTCCTGGGAAAGCCAAGAGTGAGCTCTGTTCAAAATATTTCATTACACGGAGCTAAATACAGACAGATTAATTCATGTATTTACTAGTTATTCTCTGAAGAAGGGGATACTACTGATGGAAATGGAGAGACTGGTCTAGGGATAAATAAAAAACAAAAAACAGTGGGGGGGGAAAGAGGTCTGGGGCACCTTCGTGCTAATCTCCTCATTTTGCTTCTACCAAAAACCTTAGGTATTCTCAAAGCAGGGAGCAGCAATTTCATCAGTGTGACCAGTTTCCCTACCCAGTGTGAGACTTTATCATACAATGAGCGGTGATAATGTACTAGCCTGGTTCCGTGAATTGTGTGGAGCAGCTTGTGTGAATATCATATTTTTCTTTTCAGAAAATGCTACTTTTCCACATTTGAACTGCTTTTATCATGGTCTATCAATGTTTTTGACAGCATCGTCCATCTTCTGTTAGAATTGTTAAGGTCTTCTGTCTAACTGGTGTGAAGGTGCCACCAGTTAGTTCTTTTCCACTTGCGAGGTGTTAGCAGGGTATGTCCCATGATGGCAGTCTGCCTAACAACTGAATTGTGTTGCCATTTTGTTTCCGAAAGCTCAGATACTTTATAGGAGTTACCATCAGTTGCCATCTTTAAGCAGAAAGTCTGGCTCCTCTTGGCCTTGCAGCTGCTCACACACCATTGGCAGTAGAATCAGAACAGGTTGACCTTAAGGGGTTTCTTTTTTTAAAAATGGATTAGTAACTAATGCCTTTCTCGAAAGGGCTAACTTCTTTTGCATAACCATGCTGCTTGATCTTATAAGAGAGTGATCTAATAGGACTTTGCTCTAAGCCTCAGGGATCAAGAACAATCAAAATCAATCTTCTGAAACATTTGTCAAGATGCCCATCCAAAGGCAAGGCAGGATGGAAATATATGTGCACATGCACACGTTCTCTGTTAAATAGTCAGTATGGATTCTTTTGATCTTACTGAGGATTTTCAATTTAATGGCTGTTTCGTCCTCATGTTCACACTGCAAGAGTTAGGAAATAATAATCTAAATTGTATGATTTCATAGAAGGACGCTGTGCCTTAAGAAATTTGGTTAGGTGGTTTTATCATGGATGACTTACTGTGCTAAACCTTGTTTAATGCTTCTGAGCAAAAACATCGAAAATGCTAAGTGTACTGTGTTGCTCAAAGATTGTCTAAGCTTTACTTCAGATGCCTTGTATCATTTTGCAACTCTATTTGCATTAATTGAAAATGTGTAAATTACCTATGATGTAGGATATCTTTCTGTGTTGTAAATCTTTTTCTCATGGTTTTACATGACATCACTTAAATTTGTATTGAACATTATAGAATATTGCTTAAAATTTGGGTGAAGCTTAGATTCTTTTAAATTTGGAAGTGATGCATTGCGATGTGTGTATAATTGCTGAGCCTGAAGAAAGCTTATGTCCTTACTCATCTCATTGTGCCTCTTCATGTTTAAGCACTGTGTTTGAAATGCTATTAACAAAGAAACAGCTTGACTGGTGCAGAGTAACATGCAAGTCTGAAGTTCCATTGCCATTTGAATTTTAACCCTCAGTGTCTATCTTTTGCTGCTGTTCCATGCAGCAAGGCAAAAACTAAGTCTTAAATTGGCATTTTATTTTTGTGTTGCTACAAAAAACTTAGATTCTTCATTGCAACAGTTCATCCCTATCATTCTCAATGTCTGTATTTAAACTAGGGAACTATTTCCCTCTTCATTTCCTGGGATTCGAAATTGACAGCTGTATTTCAAATTTCATTCAAACTTAATGGGATTTTCAAATATACTCATTCGCACCTGCTTTTCCCTAAAAAGCCCCTTTCTAAACACTTGGTGTTTTGACTTTGTGTTTTTCCTTGTGTCGTAGGTCTTTAAATACTCTGCACCAGTTTTGCTGTCCAGCTCCATTGTACCATACCCAGCTAGCAGTCCCTGCCACACACTCAGAGTACAGGTAAGAGTAGATACGGTCCACCCACTTTCTACTTTGGAGGAGAAATTTAATGTTATGATTTCAGAAAAGGGAAGGAATAGTAGTTAATGTTTTAAACATAAATGAATAAATTAAAAATTGTATACTAAGAAAATATCCCAAACCAATTTTTAACATCTCAAGGGATAGGGCTATTTGCTTATTTTAGGCACTATTTAATTAGACAGTAAAATGGGTTTAATGCGCTTTAAGAGGCATGTCTCCCTAGACTCTTTGAAAGATACAGACTTTCTGAAAGATAGGAAGACATTAATTATAGGTTTAGTTCTTGCTAAACTAGCTTCTCAAGGCAATGAAATTTTCACATAGTTTGTGTAGGTTATAGTTTTCCAAGCAAAACCTTCTTATAAAGCCCCTCAGTATCTTACAACAGTACAGTAGGAAACTCATGGCTATAGAGCTCTCAGGGTTAAAGGCACGGACCTGCAGAAGGCCCAGTGCTGCCTTTGGCATGAGTGGAAGGAAGGGTTTTTTAAGAAGATGCAGGTCTTCAGTGCTGAGCGGTCTACCCTACATGTGTCAAAACTGTACAGTTTCCAGCTAGTAATTTAACGTGTTTATTTTCAAATCTTCGATTAAATGGGGACAGCAGTAATTATACATCTTAATACTAATAATTATCAATGCCAGAGAGTTTAACACTCAACTTACAGAAACATCAAAGTACAGGTAACCTAAGTTACCAGAGATGTGAAAGCTGTTAAGAAGTTGTGCATGTGTGTCATGAAGAAACTTGTCTTTAACTGTAGATGATTAACTTTGTCATGATTGCCAGCTCATGAATAATATTAATATCAAAATATTGGAAATCTGTTGCTGAAAAATCAATTTGCTTTCCAGTAGTAATAAGAAAGACAAAAACAATGAATCCTAAATCTGTGAATGCCTTAACACTTCTGATTTTAATCTTTCATGTCTTAGTTATGTCTAACCGTGCATGCTTGGATCCATCCTGTTGTTTTACATTGCAATGTTGCTTTGTGTCCTTTTTTTCTCTCATCAGATCTCTTAGTTTTACTTGCTGGTAGTGAATCTGTAGCCCAGTTTACTATTTCTTCAGGGAAGAGTGCAGCTGCAGTGTTATTAGATTCTCTCACTTGCTTTTTAATGAGGATTTTATTTTTCCTTGGTCCTTAGTTTGTAGTGCTTCATTTTAGGTTTTTGTTTTAGAGATTTGCCCACAGAGACATTGATGTCAAAACCAATAGTTTCTTGCACGTTTCAGTATCTTGCACCATGAAAGTTATTTGTGTCTGTAATGCATCTTTTGGAAAGAGATCTTGTAGCAGCATAACCTTGTCCTTGGGGTGGAAAAAGAAAATCCCATCCTTCTCTGGTTTGCTTCTGTGTTTCTTTGTGCAGTAAAGTAACAAATGCCACAAGTGTGACTGGATCTGCAAAGCACGTACAAATTTGTTGTAGAGAGTGTTAATGCACCACTTAACAGTTTTGGTAGTGCCCAAACTTGCTGTAATTCTGCTAGCTCTTGTTTAAGAGTTGGGGTATGTGAAGGAACTCAT
Source organism: Cyrtonyx montezumae (assembly GCF_038088225.1). Classification (NCBI taxonomy): domain Eukaryota; kingdom Metazoa; phylum Chordata; class Aves; order Galliformes; family Odontophoridae; genus Cyrtonyx; species Cyrtonyx montezumae. The sequence continues at coordinate 7,982,398 of NW_027072067.1, forward strand.
CACAAACCCTACTTAATCTCAGGGAAATTTAGGTCTCAAATTTTGCAATGGTGTGTGTAAGTGTAACGAGAACTCAGCTAAAATCTGCGGAGGTAGGAGAGTTCCAAACAATTGACAATATAACCTTAGCAGTACTGCCTGTACTAGCAGTGGTAGCAAACAACAGGTCAGGCACTGGCTGCTGGGAAAGTTGATATGGTATTGTTTCCTGCCTAGATCTATCAGCAGCACATGATCTGTGCTAGCCCTCTGTTTTATTATGAGTTACTATAGAAGAGATGTCAGGGGGTTAGTATGGCCTTGTTCTTCTCTTACATCTTTTCCCCAACACACAGGTTGCCTGGGTGATGACTTTTGCAAAGGGTGATACTGAGTCAGCAGTGTGTGACAGAAGTGACCGACTGCGCTCAGGGCTGTGATAGCAAGAGTGCAGGCAGCAGGCAGGAGGGCCTCACTCCCCTTCTGTCAGTACACATCCTGGGGGTTTGTCTGGCTTTTCAAAAGACATCAGGATAATGGAGCATGTCTGGCAAAGGGCCACCTAGGTGGTTGGGGGCCAGAGCGTGTGGCAGGTGAAGAGCAGCCGGGAGAATGGGGGCTCTCGGCATGAAGAAAAGGATCAGGGCTCTTGCTCTCTTCAGCTCCTTGGTGGGAGCATACGCAGAAGGTACAGCAAGCCACATCTAGAAGATGCATGATGACAGCCCAAGAGGCAACAGATTGCAATGAGACAACTTCCAGTTAGATACAAAGAAAGGAGAGAATTTTGGTGTGGGGTAGTCAAACACTGGGTCAGAGGCCAGATAAGGAGATGGTAACTCTGTTTTCAACAGTACTTGGTTCAGATGGCCACAGCTTTGATCAACCTTATGTAGCTGGCCCTGCTTTGAGCAGAAGACTAGACCAGATGCTTGCAGAAACTTCTTCTAGCATGAATTATCCTGTGATCCTGAAGCACTTCTCCTTGGAGAAGAAAAACAAGCTCCAAGTTTGTTCTTCATTGGCCTAAAGAACTTTGGTTTCATATTATTCAGGGGTGTTAGTACCGTCCCATGCAGAAACGTGCTGTAGTCTTTCCTCCTATCAACAGTTTGTTTGGTGGACCCATGAATTAACTTTGAAGCTGTTGCATCCAAGATGATTGTTGCCACTTGACATGCCTGTGTCCATAATCTCTGTCAAGTACAAATTCTGCATGTTTCCCTAAATAATCTGGGTACAGGAATCCTATTGTTATGAGTGAAAATCAGCTGCTAGAATACTAGCACATTTAGGCTCTTAATTTCTATATACATTTAATACCATCAAAATTAGCTCTTAGCCTTTTAACTTATCAATTTATAAATAGAAATTGATGGAAACAATGCAAACAAGAACTGATGCTTCATTCTAACTTCAGATTTGAGGCTTTATTTAGAAAATACACAGAGGGATTAATTTTCTAGCCCAGAATTAAAAATTAAATTTGCTCCGAAAGAAACAATTAATGAATACACTACAGTGAAATCTGGAGCATCTCTGATTTGCTGGTAGCTAATTGCTGGATGTTTTATTCACTCCAGCAGTTTTATTTCTAGTCAAGATGATCTTTGGCATCTGTTTTGAATTGTTAATAGAGAAATAATGCATTTTTAATAGCTGCAGCTCTTGCAGTAATCCCTTGCTTGCTTGTTTTGCAATGTTCAAAATAGAAATTAAGGAAGTTATCTTGCCTTTTTCCTATTCTAAGGAAAGTTATAGGAAGCTTAAGCATATAACACACTTCCAGCTAATTATTTATCTCTGTGTTCCAGTTTGCCCATATGACTCCTGTGTCTGCTCTTTTTCATTTATTCTTTTTGGAAGCTGTGAAAACAAAACAAAAATGATGTCTGTATAACTTGGCTTCTTTAAGTCCCTATCTTTTCCTGCTTTGCAGCATAGAGCATTAGAAGTAACATGCTCTAGTTCAGAGCTGCGGATTCCATGAGGTGCTCCATCTTTGTTAGAGATCACCTGAATACAGATTTTATGTCTGGTGTGAGGGCAAAGTAAAGGAACCAGAACTGGAACCAGAGGCTTCAAAAAGGCCCTGAATGCGTGTAGGGTTATTACCTGTACATCGTTTGCTGAGCCTTTTGCTTGCCATGGCCCAGATAATTTAGTGGCCTTGCAGTTAGAACATGTGAAAATAAAACCCAGAGATATAATGGCATTCAGAGAGAGTAAATTTAGTCATATCTGTTTCTTGTTGGAGAAGAATTTTTTCCCAGCATTTTCTGAACACGTTATCTGTGTCAACAAAGTGCTGTTATTACTTCATCTGTACAGGTGCTAGATATCTTACACTGACAGAATGCACTCGCTTCAGTGCAGCTCATAGACTGCACCATTTCACTTGAACTTCTCAGTTACCTGGCTACTTACACCTTAACGTGTAGGTAGCTTGCCAGCCCACCTTTCTTAGGAGGCTTCCTAATCTGCTGAAACTGGATGGTGGAGGGAGGGAGCTGTATTGTTGGGTTTTTTTTAAGAGCTCTACTACTACTGAAGCTGTCATCTCTTCAGCCTTTTGTGATGCAAATTGCTATAGAAACAGATCCGGACAAGAAGTTATAATGAAAAGTGCTAGTGCTTGAGAATGTGCTGCAGAACATAGGTTCATAGGTTCATAGGTTCATAATGCTCTTAATTGTACTAGTATATTGATATATTACAGGCAACTACAACTGCAGACAGATTTGCTTACCACTAATACCTAGGAATCTTGTGATGGGATGTGTTTGTTCATGATTCTGTGATGTTCATGTTCTGCTTTGCATGCAGTTTTGACTGTCACTCATTGCTTCTCCATCTGCTTCACCTTCCATGCTTCTAATGTTAAATTAGATGCTCTTATCATGTCCAAAGGCCATTTTCCCCCCCTCAGTAATACATATGAAAACAAACAGATAATGCAAAGGATGTTATAGTACCAAAGAAATCACATCATTTTCTTGCAGTCTCTACTTAATGTTTAATCAGCACCTCTGGCAGGTAGAAGTATTGTTCTGAAAATACTTTGGTTCTGTAAAATTGTAATGTGGAAGCTTTGTTTCACCAGATAATGTTGGCTTACATGCCACAAACCATCGCACTGAAGATGATAAACGGATCGTTGGTCCTATTTCTTTTTCCCTGGGCCAGTGCTAGGCATTGCAGCTATTTTGTTACTCTAACTAGCTGATACAGAAGCTTAACCTACAAAGGTGCCTGTCTGGCTGATGCTTCTCTAGTGTGCTTTGATTTTTATCTTCCTTTCAAGAGCATTGTGGGAACTCTTGCACACTACACATAGTCAGGGTAAATTGGGAACTTCTTGCTCAAGTTCTTGACATAGAAAAATATCTGTTTTTCAGATAAATTTGGTTCTTTGCAGCTTTTAAGTTTTTCTGCTGATAAGCTCTATGCTGTTTGCCAGGCTTAGACAAATTGTAAATATTTCTCCTGTCCTTCATATGAGTATTTATAAAGACATCCCACGCCACAAAGCAGATGTCTCAGTCATGTGGTACCTCCCCAGTTAATGATTAGTCACTGACAAAACCAGCAGTGGGAGCTCTGCTTCAGAGTCCTTTCTACTGTTTGTTTGACTGTTTATTGAAGATTTCTAAAAAAAAAATAAAAGCTGAATAGAAATTTTATTTCTAACTGATTAGCAATTGCCTAGCTATATTACTTAGTATACACAAACACTCTATAATATGCAGCATTTTAAAAGCATGACAGTGTTTTTTTACATTAAGCAAAGGGGTGAAAACTGCATAGCTCAGCCCAGGCAGCACATCTTGCTTTTAGTTATCCTAATTTTCAAGATGAACAAAGCAAAACAAATCCACACAGTCTGCGTGAAGACAGTGTGAGGTTCAGATTACTACATAAGGCATCTGTGTTCATACCCTATGGCATAGGAAAGCTGGAATAATTATAGTAGTACTTGTAATTTTCCACTTGATTCCTATGTAATCTAGTGGTATAAAAAGGGTGAATTGTGTTAATACACAGCAAATTAATTGAAAGCAATCAGAAAGTGACAGAACTCGTGAGATTTACCATTTGGTTTTGGATTTTTTTGTTGTTTTTTTTCTCCTTGTATTCCTTTCCACACTTCTTTGGCTTGTTTTGTTTAAAGGAAACAATCACCTATAGTTGTGTTACTGCTAGAGAAGTGGCCTCATCCAAGCTTCCTGCTCTGCCTGCATCCCCTCCTCCACCCTCCATAAAGCTCATTAGAGCATTACAGATGTAGGTATTCCAAACTGCCTCTTTAACAGCCTTTGTGCCTTCTGGTTAGTACATGATGCATTCATGATGCTGGCAACTCTGGTTAGTACATGATGCCATTCATGACGCTGGCAACTCTGCATGGAAACAGTTCTCTCTAAATTAAAAGAAGCAAGGTGGAGGGTCAAGTGGAGCTCTATCAATCATCTATACTTCTGTGTGTAAATCACCAGCAGAAGGGGAATGCATCTGTTCTGTATTTACTGTAAAAAAAACAAAAACATGAAGTGAAAATCACTATGAAATGTTTTTCTTTAACGTTTTAAAATAAAAACTCCATGGCCATAGGAGACTGAGTATGTATATGTCTACTTAACATAATTTTCTGTTAGGGAAAAATAGGAATTGCCCTTTTAAAACAGTCCTTGGATCAGAGTTTAACTGTTAAGCACTAGTCTATGCTCCCTTAGTGTTATTCATTGCACTGAAAGTGCAGTTTCTGACATGAAATGGGCTACCAGCTGGTATTTACAAGCAAATTGCACTGTTTGTGGATTTAAAAGCAAACAAGAAGAACAATTCAAGCTTAATTTTCCTAATTTTGTTCCCTATGATTCTGTTCCTCTGTCTCTTTTCTTTCTTGCCCTCCTCTTCCTTGGCAGGGAAGATAATGTTCTGCACCAGTTCTGCTGTCCACCTTCGGGGTCTAGTAGTCCATCTTCAAGATAACAGAGAAGCTCGGGGTCGCTAAGTGTGCAGTCAGTGCTACATCTGTATAGTCCATCTCTCCTCTTCTCTCTTACTGGTGTGTATGGGACTGAAACTTGCATGGATGCCATAGGATTCTTGTTCATAATCAAGTTTGAGTTATTCAGAATGTCACAGCCGTAACTTTTTGCCATCAGTGCTTGGTAATCCCTTCTCCATGCTTTCCTACAGCTCTCCTCCATGCATCCAGTATTTAAAACACTTGCAAACTGTAAACAAACACATATAATGCACAATTTATTTTGAAGTAAAATAAACAGTATCGTAAGTCTTTAAGTGTACTGTGCGTTTTGTTGTTGTATGTGGTCATGTGGTATGAAGAGTACAAACTAACGTGATTTCTTCTTCCCTAGTAGGATAGGAAGAGGGGCAAGCTGTTTCTTAGGCCAAGATTTTTCTGCTATCGATCCTAGAAGTTGGCTTCAAGGCTGGGAAACCACTGACATAACATTTTATGCATGTTACTATATAGAGATTGTGTAACCATTGTTTCTTTGCTTTTTGATTGTTACAAATAACCTGAACGTCTATGTTATTACACAGATAAATAGTCTATGAATGATTACATTTCTTAGCTTCTTTGCAGTCTGTTTTCGAAGTTTCCTGGCCTGTGTTTGTCAAAGTCCAATATGAAGTGTTAGCACAAGTACAACATCATTTTTTAAGTACTTCAGGTACTTAACTGATTAAAATAAATTTTTTCTAAGCTGTGCACAAAATGAACTAATTGAATGGCCCTGTAACGTCAGACAGATAAATGTGAATGTGTCCTTGTGTGTCTAAGAACAGAGACCAAGTTACAGTTAGCCAAAAGGCACTTTGTTAATTACACCTTTCTAGGCACTTCTTACAGCTTTAGAATGACTGAAGGATTTCACTGCTTGGATCTTCCAAAATTAAACAGCCTGAGCAGGTATGAAGCAGCATTTACTAGCATGAAGTGAGCTGGGAAGAAAAATTGGAGCGTTTGAGGAGGGGCTTTTTGAAACATTACTCCAAGCTCTCTGGAGTAGAGGTGGTTGGATGTAGGGTGAACAGCTGTGGTTTTTTGTTCTGCTTTGTTTTTTATTCTCATATGTAGCTTTGAGGATAGAATAAAAGGAGAATCAGAATCAAGGGGAGAAGCAGCAAAGGTAGCATAAGGTTCAGACTCATCCTGCATAAGTTTCTTTGTTTGTGATTCTGAACAGTTAGATTTGATGCACTGCTTCTTAGCACAGTACCTATTTATGCTTCTTGATATATGTTTTCTTGTGCCTGCTGTAGGTATGATCATGGAGTTTCTGAAGCCTAGGGAGGAACTTCCTTGCAGAAAGCTAATTTGCCTTCATGATTTTATGACAGTTTGCCCACGTCTCTTGTTCTGACTGTGCTAACTGAAGGAGATATAGCTTTTTCCGTTATCTGGTGTTGAACACACCATAGCTTCGTTTTGTTTTCCTATCTCTTGGTGTTGGATAAACATGAAGGTCTTTCATTCCCATTGTAAAATGTGTGAAGCACAGAATGCAGAAATTATGTAGTAAGTCACTGCAGTTTAATATGTTATTGGGAATGTTCTGATGTTTGATGGGCAGGGTAAAACACAACTAAGTGCTGCTGACCATTTTGACCTTTAACTGCTACAGTGAGGTGTTTCTCGGAGTTGCTACCCAGCAGTAGCAACAATGGGAATTTCTAATATTTTGATTTGCTTATCTCCTCATATGTAAACAGTAATTTACTCTCTCTACTTGGTGCAATGAACTGGAACACTATAATTATTATCTTCCATAGGGTAGGATTTGTCCAATCTTGTAATAAGTATCTTTTATACATTTATATAAAGGAAAAGAAAGAAGAACGACTACTGTTTAAATACAAAAATTAAAGCCACCAACTGTAGGTGGTGCCAGCCCTTTTGCATTGGATGTGGTGTGGTTAATGTAGGTCTTGGGAGAAATGAGGTAGAGAAGTGATCTGTGTTATTAGCTGTAGCAGGATATTATTGTTGGTTGTTTTCTATCTGGTAGTTTTCCAGTTAAGAGAAGACACTATCGTAATTTGCTGGTGTTTGAAACAATTTAAGTTGGTATCCACCATATCATCCAATCCTGGCATTTACTCTCCATGGAGCAGATAGGGAAGTAACCTTCTCTCATGCTGCAAAGTCAGAAATGTGGAAATAAACACTCCTATTTAAATAAGTCATGGCTGGCTTAATAAAACATGCAGTGAATCTCAGTATTCAGCATGGGAACCCAGAAGGGCTTCCTTTTTAGTTGAGCTGAGTTTAAAGTAGATGACCTAAATGCTGCACAATATTACAAAACACAGGCTGCACTGGAAAAATTCCCTTCTCCTGATTTCTTGATAATTTTTCAACTGCTTTTGTGAATATTTAGCACTGTCTCATTGTGCATTCTATTATGGAAGGTGGAGGGAAATCGTATTTTTCTTGTCTTCATGCACCAAATCTTTTCAGTCATGACCTTGAAGGGTTGAACTAAAGCTGCTGCTTTGTGGAAACTGAAAACGTTTCCTTTGGCACTTTTAGGCACTCGCACCTGTTAGGATCAGGAATTGTTTTTCATCTGCAGTGTGGATCTCTCCTTTGCAAACACACTCCGTTCTTAGATTCTGATTGGTTTTGCCTGAAATAGGTGGGTAAGGACCATTATGCACAGTTACTACTGACTCACTGTTGTTTCCTGCACATGCATTACTTCCTCTATGTGGCTCTGATTGTGGGAAGTGGTTCTAAAGCTCAGAGCAGATTATGCAGATGCTTCGTGCTTGAAAGGCGTGGATATTTATGCACCACTAGATGGAGCAGAGCACAGTTCAACTGTGATAAATTCAAGTCTTATCTCCCAAAGTAGTATTAAAAGTAGCTCTAACTAGCTGAAGCAAAATATTTTATAACATGAGGAGAAGAAATAATCTGAAAAATGTAATGGGGTGTAGATCTTCACCATGAATCAAATTAGGCTTTCAAAAATTTCCCTTAGCTATTCAACCAGCTGTGTAATGTGTTATGGATTGCCACTATTTCAAGTAACTCAAGATTCATAATGAATTAGAATTATGCACAGTCTATGGCTAAGGAAGCTCCTTAGCCATAAACCTCTTTGATCAGGAGCCCAGGAATGGAAAAGTTTAATCTGCTGTTCAAAATGAAGCAGCATTAAAATAGCATTTAAGGTGACTCATTGAGGTCTTTGACAAGGGTCAGGGACATGGCTGAGTCCCTCTGAAACCTCCTGATTCATAATTTTGAAAGGGTGACATTTATGTAATATTGATTTGCCAAGCTGAACATTTTGTTGTGCAGCACTAAATCCTTCTTCATCTCAAGCAAAAACTCAGAAGGGAATTCTTGTCTTTTAAGCATTAAAAAAAATTATCTACACAAACATCTGGAAGCATGAGGTATCATTTTGTTGGTGGCAGGATTATGAATATTACAAAAATACCCATCTTTTACAGTAAATATATAATTCCTGAAGTGGTGGCTAGAGGGAGCTCCAATGCAATCTGTTTCACAGCTTTCTCAGCAAGGAAATAGTTACAGGCAAGGCCTATTTCATTACATGAAGCTGTAGATAAAAAGAAAGGAGAAAGCAACCTAGATTTATTTATATTTACTTTTAAAGTCTGTTAACACTGGAGATGGAGAAGTGTTTGATCACGTGGAATTACAGACTGTATATGTACGCCACCATGCCCTATGGTCAGTGTGGTTTATATACTGTCATATATACATCGAGCCAGTTTATACAGCATAGTCTGCCTTGCCTTTCTCAAGCTGCAATGCAGAATGTGTCACAGAGAAGTGCATGTGTGTAGCTGTGTGTGTATGGGGTAGGATGGAAGACCCGTCTGTCCTACTGTCAGATGGCTGACAGCTAAGGCTAAAAGAGTATAAGAACAGGACAAACGCACACGCACGGAGATACTTCTCCAAGGCTAAGGAACATTTTGGTAAGAAGCTAGTCCAGAGTTGTTATTGAGTAGGTTTTCAAGTGGAAAAAATAATCACAATTAAAAAGCATGAATAACTCAAAACTACTGGAGAGATTTCTATTGTCAAAGCAGCAGAAACTCTAGTTTCACTGTTCTACCTCTACCAAATTAATTATAGCAATTCAGTTAAGAGTACCACACTTCTATTTAAAAGGCATTTGGCTTTTTCCCTTCTATGTGCAGGTCTGTTTCACGTTTCCTTTTAACTTGACAAAATGTGCACAGCAGTTGCTCAGTACTGGGTGGGGGAATCTGTAAGGCTGCACAGCTGCACAGATTTCAGTTGCCTGCAACATTAACACCTTGATGTGAGTCAGCTGCTATGAACTTGATTATCTGATTTCTGTTCTCCACAGTTGGCTAGGATACTGGGCTTCCTTGCCCATGGGGCAGTGCAGGCAGGCAGTGGGCTCAGCAACTGTAGGGGCTGGTTCCTAGCTGGGGGCTCCTCACATTCTGGTGAGCTGTCAAAACTGGATAGATAAAGAGGGGATGCAGATGGAGTCAATTTACAGGGAGAAACAACATCTAATGAACTGAGTAAGTTTTGCCTGGCTGTGTTGAAAGGAAACTCAGCCTCCTGCTCTCAGCTACTGACTCAGTCCTGTTTCCATTCAGTTTCCACCCCCTAATGTAGGGAACTGAGCTCATTTGCCAGTTCTTAAAGGAGACTTTTGAGACCTTCTGGGTGGTGTGGGAAGGGCTCTCCAAGGGAGAGGGTTGTTTTGTTGTTGCTTTTTCACAAGAAAATGAAATTATAGATCTGGAAAGAAAGACTATCCATAATGCTAATATTCTTTGCATACAAAATATGTAGTGAAGGTTTCAGTACTCGTTAAGGGCTGATTCTGTTACATATAAATGCTTACAAAGGTAGGAGGTTTTGAAGGTCCTGGTTAGTATGGCCTCTTTGCTCTGCAGTCAATATGTTTTGCTTTGATCATTACTGTAAAATATGAGTGTTGCTGCTTCCCTTTAGAAATGGCAATGGATTTCATTGAATTTGAAAGATTATCTGTGTTTACTAAACAAAGTGGGTAGCTGAAGTTCCAATTACCCAAAGACCATTTCTTCTCAATGTTATGTATGTTTTTCCATATTCAAGTGAAAAATTGTACACAAGGTATCAATTTTCATGAAAAATGTGCCTCTCTTTTCTACTGTTTCAAACACGTGTTTTTGTTTCTACACCTGTTATTTTTTTTACTTTTCTGTTCTTAATTGCGTGCTTTGAAGCCAGTAGTGATTTTGGTGTACGCATTCACTGGGCAAATGCATGAAATAAATCTGATTTATAACCCATTAATATATGTATTTTTTTCTACAGAAATTGTCACGCTTTGTTAACCTCTGAATTTTTTCTAGCCCATTGCTGGAGCATGGTACATCTGAAAATTGGGATGGTATTGAAATCTGTCTTGCTCTCTTTCTCAGTTAAACTCATCTTAATGGAGAATTAAATTAGTTGTAATTGATATTTTATGACAAGGCTTTGCCAGAGGCTGCTATAGTAGAGATAATTTATCTCAGTCAGGAGGTGTTAGTTAAATAATTTTATTTTACAACTCTAAATGCTGCATTATTATTAATCAGATGACAAGTATTCTGATACTGGAAAGAATGGATGACCAGCCCACTGCTCCATCCCATAGATGCAGCAGATGTTTCTGACAAACAAGTTCGTCTGCTTGCTGGCCCCGAAGTGCCTGATGAAAGCCGTTTCCCTGGGCTCTGGGCTTTGTTAGTGAGCGAGCTCTCAGCTGTGCCTGCTGCTGTCAGCTGACCGTGCAAGCTGCACAATTGCATTTGTTGCCTCTGGGACTCAGTGTTACGCTGAGGTGCTCTCTGCACGTGCTTAGCTCTTGTGGAGCCCACAAAGACACGTGTTCTGTTTTATGATCAGACTTAATTACTGACAGTTCTTTTTATATTTATTATTATTTTAAAATTTGTGGCATTCAGTGGAAATGAATGCCTCTGCGTCTCTCTCTTGTGCTGGGAGCCCCGGGCCGGGGTGCGGTACTCCAGAAGGAATTTCATTAGGGACGGTCGCCTTTGTCCCCCTGCTGGCCACTGCGCTGCTGATGCAGCCCGGAGCACCGCTGCCCTTCGTGGCTGCTAGCACGGTGAAAGCATCAAAGGAGACAAAGGTTTAGGTGTAAGTAGAAGCTCATTGCTTTACTACGGATGAGGCTAAAGCACTTCTCTCCGCCACAAAGCTCAGTCCAGAGGCTGCCTTAGGTATGAACAGGAAAAGATGACAGGCAGTTTTTATCAGTGTGCATGTAGTGTGCTCCTCTGTCAAACCTCTGAATGGTGAAAATGGGAGCTAGTACTAAAATGGTGGCTGCCATAGCCAGATGTGCATGTGTAAACGCATAATGTGTATGTTTCCACCAGTCATTTGTTTCATCTAACTTTATAGTGCTGAAAAGGGTAAATGGGGTAATACTCTCTAGGTAAATCTTGTGAAAATGAATGGGAAAGATTCACGTAAAGCTTTCTTTTTAGGTACTTGGACTTTTTTCTATTATTTTTATGTGCTCAAAAACATACACAGCTGCATCCACTTGGCAATCAGAACCTTTGGCCCTCTTAAATACATCTGGCATTGCATGGTTCTGATTTCTTGGTTTACACTGAAGCTGTTCCAGTTTCCACAGGTGGTACAAAGGCATCCTGAACAGATCTACTGTAAATATCATTTGGAGCAAAGACTGAATGTGACAATCTCTTTAGAATTTGTGCAAAACAAGTACTCATCACGTGGTTGATCCATCTTATCTTGTGAAATTTATGGTTGAAAATTAAAATTGTGATAATTATTTCTATACTATTATTACAACAAACTTATGTACAAGGTTTTATATAATTTGCATAAAATCTGGTATGTAAAATGTAAAATCCAGTGTTTGCATGCTCTGGTACTTGCATAACTTCTCAGGTTGGGGTTCCCAACCACTGCCCATCAGCTCCCACAAAGGGACACGTTGCCCTGCGCAGAACCCCTGACCTCAGCTCTGCAGTGCAGGGTGCAGTGCCAGCTGCTGCTGCCAGGGAAGTGTCTCTCATTTTCTTAGCCATGCTTGAAGGTACACGTGCCTCTGTAAATTCTCTCTGAGTACTTGTTAAATGTAAACTGCCAGTTAGCTGAAAAACCTTGTTTCCTTTCTGTGGGCTAGACTGCTGTGTAACTTCCCCTTCCTGCTTCCAGCAGGCACATCGCTAACCTCTCTTGATGTTTTGCCACAGACGTGCTGATGATGTAGCTCCAGTTGCGCTTGTTTTCAGATTCTGTGGGAGTTTGCTGCTTTCATGTTATTTCACTTACATTTGTAAGCTTTTTCTTCCAGCAAACCATTATGCTTTTAAAACGATCTAACTCAATTTTCAATTCAGTAGGTTTGTAGCCAACAGCAACAAAATTACTAAAATGTTTACTCTGTAACTGTAGTGATAAAAAGCTTATTTTCCATATTTAAAAGAAGCATTCTAACCTCTGGCAGACCGATAAAGAAGGGCATTGCAATTTAAGTCTTTAACTGTGTCTATATGGATTTCTCTATTGATATTCTTTTTCAGAAATGATAACAAAATATAATAGATGCAGTTTTACTGAGTGGTAGGGAAACAGCTCGTTGGCTGTAGGTCCCTGAATCCACCCAACTGCTCGTGTAATTCTGTTCCATTTCCTGGGAAACAAAAGGGTCCTGTGCACTGATACAGTGCACCTTTTTATAATGTGCTGCAGCTTGTCAAATGCTGGGTAATCTAAGAAAAAATCACTGTTGTGCATAGAAATAATCATTGATTGCAGGCAAATGTATCGAAGTACATTGAAAGTCATGAATTCTTAAGCTGTAGTTGATGTTTCTGGACAGGAGCAAATAGCTTTGTTGTGGTGCATGATGAATTAGCTCAGGGCAGTGCAGGCTGTGGCTCATGCTGCCTGCAGATCTGTACAAGGGATGAAGGCTTCTGTTTGAGCCTTTTGTTTTCCCATATGCATGTAAGCAGGTGCGGTATGCAAACAACAGGGAGGTGCCTGAAGCATATGGTAGTGCACAGGAAATACTTGAGCTTCAAGCTTCTCTCCGAGCATTCATTTTGAACCAGAGAATTAAAATCTGCTGATGTGAGGTGGAAAAACAAATTCTTATTCTATAAATCAGTATGAAATGTGAAGTCACTGCTCCACTCCTGTGATGTAGCTGTGTTACTGCTCCACACTAAACGATCTCTTTTATAATTACAGACATTCTAAAGTATATGTTTTATGTATTTGTGAAAATACACCCAGTAGAATCGGTCCATGTATTTTAAAGAATGAAGTCAAAAGTCTGTGTTCTCAGCATATAACATAGTTTTGCTGATTTAATGTCATATTCTTTTTTTGTTTTTTACTTCACTGCATCTCTTGTGCAGAGCTCTTGCTAGTTGTTCTAGAAGGATTCTAGTAACAATATAGCTTGCAAAGGGGAACATGGTAATCAAAAACTTGCTTCAAATTACATGACCATTTTTTCCTTTACAGCCTTTTTCTGCTATTTCAATCTAATGATCTCAAATGCCCTGTGAGGAATCTTGTAAAATTTAGACCTTTGTAGTTCCTGCATGATTCACAAATGGAAGGGATAAGTTAGCTGCTTCTGACCATAGCAACACAAATGGGAACTTTTAAAGGACTGTAAGTTTGTTCCATCATATTGTTAAACAAAATGTTTTCAGACACTTCTGTTCTGGCATGACATTAGCACCCTGGACCTTTACGTCATGGAAGATTAAACACAGATCTAGAAACTTTACTGTCTTCAGAGTGAGCTGTGCACAATTGGCTGTATCTATCAGCAATGTACCATCTCTTCCTTCTTTGGAAAACCTCTATTACCATGTTGCATACATCAGTTGGTTTTGTTTTTATGGCTCCAAATTTGAGCTGCAAATGGTAGTAAAGCTTGTTAATGAGCATCTGATTTTCATGTAACTCTGGGAATAATAGTAATATAAATGGTGGAGTGTACTTCTAACAAACTCCAAGCCACATCCCTGAGATATTTTAATATGAACACAATTCCTCTGGCAAGATATCAACTTGAACAAGGCTGATTAGATGCCCGATGGATTATAATTTCTTGACCATTTATTGTCAAGAGAGTTATTTCTTTTTTTCAGGATAAATGCAGGGCAGCTATGGTTTGAGATGGAGCTTAATTAATGTACCATGCATTGCCCTTCCTAATGCATGTGTTCTTACAGACATCAGTGGGGACCAAAAGAAAAAAATTTACACTGAATTGATTAAAAATAATTTGAAAACAACAATAGAAAACAGAACATGAAGGGATGCTTTTGGCAGTAGGTTGTTTCATGACTAACATAATAGCTGGAGTTCTCAGTTCCATTTCTGTAGAAGTGTGTTCTGGCCAGCAGTGTTCCTCTTGTTACCCTCTGCTGGCCTGCTGTGGTTAGATGCTTTGGCTGTATCTACTGAAGGGAGTACTGGGATACAAAGCATTCATGGCAAATGTCTTCAGGGAGGAGTAAATATTCCTATGCAATGAAGTTGCATTAGGGAAGAGTTGATTTGGTCATTCCTTGTTTGTGGAATATCACATCATCAGGCTGCGATGTAAAAGTTTGCCTTTCTTCTGTGTGCTGCTGGTTTGTACAAAGAAACTGTGACAAGCAGCAGTTATCCATTGAGCAATATGTAGCAGTGTCTAAAATGTTTAATACATTGTTCTGCATGTCTTTTCTCATCATTAGGAAGAGGCAATACTGCGCTGTTTCTTGCACTAGGGAGTTGATAGAGCTCAGAACCATGTTTTCTCCCATATATATGGGAGAAATATATGAAAAATGACACAATATATACACCATCCAGAGTTATCAGTTGCTGACAGCATGTCTTTGTATGTACTGGGATGCTCCAAATTTCATATTTTAGCCAAAAGATGACATATTTAAGCAATCTTTATTTGGGATCAAGCTGTGGGTTTTTCAACTACAGCTATCTAATCTGTCATTATTGTGTACTTTCATGCATCTTGGCTTTTCTCAAATAGGAAATTTTTCTGACTGTTGACACTATGCCTGATCACCATATGTAGTTATTGGTAGTCTGACACCATTAAGATAGGCGGTAGCATGATCTCATTTATTCTCTGGTTAAATGAGGCTGAAGCAGTTGCGGCCATCTCCAGTAATGGAAATGAATTGTGCCTGCCTGAGCATACAATTGAACCTGAAGTGCTGGAGGTTGCCCACAGGACCTCAGGAAGGGATGCAGCTGTACTGAGCTGTCACAGCACAGAAACTGGCACAATATGATCTCCTCAGCTTGGTAAGAGTTTCCATATAACTTTGTGCTGTCAAGATCATCTAACAAGTGCTCTGTAGAAGGCTTATAGCACAGACATGGTGCCGGACTACTGCAGTTCCTATATTTTGCTTATCCAATCTCAGCAAGAGCAGCTACTGTGTGGTTCTATTACATTGCTGTGCGCTGTGTTCACACTGACATAGAATCATAGGGGTTGGAAGGGACCTCAAGAGATCATGGAGTCCAACGCCCCTGCTACAGCAGGTTCCCTACACCAGGTCGCACAGGTAGGCGTCCAGGTTGGTCTTGAATATCTCCAGAGAAGGAGACTCCACAACCCCCCTGTGCAGCCTGTGCCAGTGCTCTGTCACCCTCACCATAAAGATGTTCTTGCACACATTCATACGGAACCTCCTGTGCTGCAGTTTCTGTCTGTTCCCCCTTGTCCTGTCTCCACACACTGCTGAAAAGAGTCTGGCCTCACCGCTTTGTCCCCCACACCTCAGATATTTATAAAGCTGGATCAGGTCCCCTCTCAGTCTTCCTTTCTCAAGTCTAAACAGACCCAGTTCACTTAGCCTTTCTTCATAGGGGAGATCCTCCAGGCCCTTCACCATCTTTGTGGCCCTGCGCTGGACTCTTTCCAAGAGATCCCTGTCTTTTTTAGACTGGGGAGCCCAGAACTGGACGCAGTACTCCAGATGAGGCCTACCAAGGCAGAGTAGAGGGGGAGGATCACCTCCCTTGACCTGCTGGCCACGCTCTTTTTAATGCATCCCAGAATGCCATTGGCCCTCCTGGCCACAAGAACACACTGCTGGCTCGTGTTCAACTAGTCATCCACCAGGACACCCAGGTCCCTCTCTACAGAGCTCCTCTCCAGCTGCTCATCCCTCAGCCTGTACTGGTGCATGCAATTATTCCTCCCAGTCTTTCTTAGAAATATAATGATTTACACTGTCACTGTTCCACTCTGAGACATAGAATATTTAAGTTTCTAATGCTGTCTTAGATCAATCACACTCCTTGTTTATTATTAGAGCTGAAAAAAAGCAAGATGTCAGATTATTGATTCTTAAAGGTATTGTTCTACCTTCTCTATGTCTACATGACATCAGGAAATCCGTGCTGTGCAGTTTTGTAGGTGATCTTCACTAAGTGTGACTCTGTACCTATCAGAAATTAAGTCTCTTCCATCACAAGAGCAAAAGGAAAGAAAATGAAGAGGAAAAGAACCCACACACACACACCCACAGATGCACATGTACACAAAACCCAGAACTTGTCATGGCTCAAGGTATCAAGAAAATAATTTTGTGCTTTAATTATACTTGGTAAAGCATTTTAGAACATGATCTTCTGAATAGATATAGGCATCTTTTGTATTTAGGTTTGCTCACTATGTAGCTTTAACTGTCAGCACGTACTTATAGTGCTAATAACAGGTGTAATAGCCTGTGGCCTTGTTTTTTCACTTCAGGGCAGAATTTTTAGAATTGTATTTAATATTTGTGTCTTTGGAAACCTAAATTCTCCTGGGTAAGGCAGCAATTGTCTGGATTTCAGACCAATGATTGCTTGGGAATATTTTTCTCATAACACTGCAGATGTGGTTATTTTATGGTTGTTGTATTTGCTTAGAGCTTGCATCTTTAATTTAGGAGCCATATGTATCCATGTTTCATATAACTATCAGCCTTGAAAGAGGTGGTTGCTACCAGTAATTACACCCATTCTTCAGGTTTCATGCTGACTATGTTAGTTCCAAATAATCCAGCTGAATTGTAGCCCTCTGTGCTAGCTTTAGTTCCAGTTCATGCAAAGATTCCTCTGCCTTTTCTCTAAAATGTTAAGTACTTCTATGAAGATGTCATTCAACTGACTCATCAGTGGCAGTGGTACAGATTTGCTCTGCTTCCTACCCAGAAGACCCTTGCAAACTCCATGGAAACAAATACAATGCTGCTTACAGGGTTGCTTACAGCATTCCCCAGATAGTACTGAATTGCTCTGCTTTAGATTTTCTTCTGTTTGGTGGGGGTCTAAGTCTCTTAGTTCAATTTTCAGCCACTTCCGTGGGCAAATACAGACAAGTATAGTATGATTTACAGTATATTTTAATAGCTTTATCTTTAGAGTATGGATTTTTTTTTTCAGGAGGTACTAAATTATGGAATTCATTCTGTTACAGTTGAACAAAATTTTAGGTTTACCTGTTTTTTCTTTATAACTCTGCAATATTTTTTTTTGTACCTAGGTAATTAAAAACAAAAAACAAACAACCTTAACTCCTTATTGTAAAGTAACCCAAAGTAGATATTTTTTTGTTAGATTCTCTTGAAGCAGGCAATCCTCAAACTGCTTTGTGTAAATGAGCCATTCTGTTTGCTGTGGCACAATGGTACTGTGTTCAGCTTTCAGGTTGCTTTTATGTTTTAAATTCATTTTCTGTCTTGGTAAAGTACTCAGAAAGAAACCAAAGGCTTAAATGTGAATTTAGGTACAAAGAAAGAAGAAGAGCAGTTGTGTGATTGCTCTAAGGATATTTTGTAAATCTGTTGAAAATTAACTGTTTTTACATACCCCAAAATTCAGATGTCTCAATAGATGTCTCTGCTATCTTATTTTCTTGGCCATTAAGCTTTTTGTTCCTCATGCCCTCAGCGTGTTCTTGAGACTTCCCACAAGGGCAAACAGGACTGTTGGTGCAGGTGACCAGGTTAGGGGTTCTGCTGCAGCTGTGCCTGGATGTGTAGCTCACCTGAGCATAATTCGTGCTTGCTTTCTTGCTCTGCAACAGTGATTTATTTGGTTGTTCCCATGCAGCAACTTCCATCCAGTTTAAGTAGCCTTTCCTGTGTTTGGTTTTATTTTTATATCTATTTTTTATATCAGAAAACCATTTATAAGCCTTTCCCCATTGGGCTGCTCAGAACCTGTCTGACTGAAGAAGTGAATTGTATGTGGATGTGAGTTCTGTAGCACGCAGGCCTACCAGGCTGGGCAGTGTGACCTGAACACTGTGCTGCCCGGCGCCCACTGGATGGGCTGGGCACTGAGCGTGTTGGCAGCTATCATGGCTCCATTGCCAGCTGCCAAATTGATTAGATCTGTGGCATTATGTATTCTTCACTGAAGTTACCAGGTGCATAAACACTGTTGCTAACAGCACGGCACAATGCTGTTGGCAGGAGCAGGGAAATTTCTGGAAAACTCTCGGTAAATACAGACCCTTTTAGCCGTGTTTGGGGATGGACTCAAAATGGGCATTTTTTGCTGTGGAATCTGAGCTCTTCCTGTGTGTTCAGAAAAGCCTGCATGTCGTGACACTGAAGCATGCATTTGTTGGGAAGTCTTACCACAGGGGGCCTTGTCCAGATGGAAAACAAGGTATTTCTAATGAAGCAGTAATCCTGCTCCTTGTGATTGTGTGAGGAGTCCCTGAGGTCACCAAGTGCTTGTTGTCACTTGGCACAATCAAGGCTGCACTGGGTGGAGGCTAATCAGCAGGGCCTTGTGTCATTACCATCTCTTCGTTATGCGCAGCGCGTTGTCACTGCACAGGGAGTCTCATCAGGACTTATTTATAGTAACAAGGGCCAGAACTGTTCAGAGATTTCTGAGTCTGTGCTAACGGCAAGGCAAAAAGTCCATCCGGTGAGCAGGTTGGCACTGGGACAGCAGATTGTTAAGCAGTAAACTTAATTATAAGGAAATTAGGTTCACCCTTTCCCATTGTTCAGCGAACAATGAGCCACAAAGCCAGCACATGCAAACCACCCCTCAAAGTGCATCGCTATTCACAGATCCTGAACTGAGAGCAAGCAAATTGCAGGGTGGGAAAAGCTCCTCACATCTATTTTAAATCTCTGCCTGCACTGCAGTTATTTGGGCAATGTGGTTTGTTTCCATTCCTGTGCAGCTGGTTCTTGCACAGGCTGTGCCCACGGCCACCTCCTCTCACACAGCACTCTTGTTTTGTGTAACCTAGCTCATAATCTTTGTATTAAAAGTGAAGGTTTGCAACTGATCTACAGATAACCTCTGTAAATATAATGAATGCAAATCTAGTGCCAATTGTATGAATGTCCATAACCATACATATTCCTGACTGTAAAGCAGAAGTTGACCTATGGCAGCTTGGGTAAGGGATGTACATGGTGGGTACAAATGGCAATTTAAAATGGTACCTAACATGATAGTGGAGAGTTCATTGTGAGCCCTGTATGGGAACTGTTGAATCACAGCCTGAACTACTGATGGATCACCTGAGGTGAGCACTGAGTCAGCCACAGGAGCACAGGTGAAGGTAATGCACCTGTGTGATTGGAAGGAGTGGAGCCTGGCTCCACCTCCCCCAGGCCCCATTTAAGGGCTGACCACCACCAGGGAAGGATCTCTTGTTGAAGATCCCTCTGTGTGGAGTCATCAGTGAGCCTCAACCATCGTAAAAGGTGAGCCACCCTTTACTTACCAGTAGTCTGTGTACCATCTATATAAAGCCTTACGGAAATATGCCCTCCTCTGCGATATCTCCTCTCAATTCCATCCTTTCAAATTATCCACCCTACAAGCCCTTAGTCAACTGTTTCTTATACTCTGTTTTCTTTTTACTCTAAAAGTTTAAATTTGTTGTATGGATGTTATAATAAACCTGAAGTTTTGCACAGTGGGAGCAAGTTCAATTAGTAATGTGATGCTTCGTGTTAAAATGTTGCTATTTAAACAGAGGCACAGTTGCGGTCACCTCGGTACTTTGTATCTTAAAACTTTCTGTGGTCAACTGTAGACCCCTTTTTGGGGAGAGAACAAGAAGCCCAAGGATTTGAAGGCTTAGCATTCTGTTAGTAAATGCATGCAGGTTATCTGTTACCTTGGTGTGAGAGAAGCCACCAGGAGAGCAGAACACAAGAACAAAATCAAACAAGACTCAGGAGATCTTCAACCAGCTCCCTGCTCTGTGCCACTGTTACTTTTGCTTAGCAGATGTACCAAGGATGAAAGCAGTGTGGCTGTGAGCATGTACTGCAAGCTGCACTGTGCTGTTCTGTGATTGCAATTTGGTTGTGTGCCGCCCTATTCTAAGGTTACTCTTAGCCAGTAAGCCTTGAGGTGAGGACGCTTTTGGGGTCTTGAAATTGCAATACCTATATCAAGGATCAACTTCACAATGTGCTGAAGGGGCAGCAAGTGCTGTGGGGCAGGTTCCAGTGATTGCCATGCAGGTGTCAGCTGGGGAACGAGCTCATGGCTCCAAGGATGTTTGTGGCTCAAGATTTCAACCATGTAAAACTTTCTGACATTTTATAAGGAAGGCTGTACTACTTGCTTATGTTGGTTTATTGCAAGGTTCTGCTGTGCTGGCATAGGTGGATTGAGCTGAGATTTTAACGCCAGTGCACACAGTACAAGACTGAAAACAGAAAACAGGTCCTGGAAATGTTTACTATAATGCTGTATGCAGTACAACTTGGTCAGGTATTCACATAGCCAAGTACTGTCAGTCACATTTCATCACTTTTTGCGTAAAGATACTTCTTTATTTCCCCTTCCTCAAGTGAATAGGAAATAGCTGCTTCTGTATGTTTGGTTTTTGGCTTTTTGCAACTATATTAAATGTCATGCAAGGTACTATGAAATGTCTGTAAAAATGAAGATATAACAAAGTTATTAACTGTTTGACTTTTATAGACAATTTTTAAAGCAATTTTAATACTTTATAATTTTATTCTTTTGCTATCATCTCAGGACCTCTCTGGAAACAGGAAGCAGCATCTCCACCGATCCGCTCAGGTACTGTAGAATGCAACTGTTCACTTTAGGTTTGAAATAATAACAGTGAACTCCAATCTGCATCAACTGTACGTCAAGTAACTTTATCTTACAGTGCACAACCAGTACAGGCATTGACCCAGCATTCAGGTTTTTCTGTTTTTAAGGAGGGATAACTCTTTCTTCTGAGGTTTCTAACTTGAAATTCAGTTCTGGTTTTAAACACCATGATTTTGCTCTCAGAGGATCCTGAAGGACAGGAAGGGAGTGTTTGTGTTTGCACGTGGGCAAACCATCTCTCTCAGGTATTTATAAACCTAGGTTGTGCTGAAATGATCTGTCCATTCTTGGCAGTTCTGTAACAGTGCTCATTTTGTTTAAATACTACTTTTAAAATGTGCTTCAATTGCTCAGCATTTTCATAAAATCATACGTAAGAGTTAAGAGATTACTGCCACACAAGTCATCACAGAGTCCGAAATTTTACTTTGGTAACTCAGATGAGGAAAAAAGAACTAATGTTGTTAACACTGCATATCAAATGGGCACTGTGCATGTTTTATTGATGTAGGTGCACATTGAAGTGTACATCACTCACAAGCTTCCTTTGATTAATCTGGGGCAAAGTTCTTTCCTCTTGAGCTGACAGCCGTGGAGTAGATGTCTTCCTTTCCAAGGTGTCTGTTTTTGAGAATGTGATTTTTTGCACGTTGTGTGCTTTTAAGTTTGCTTGGACAAAACGTTATTGGGAACTGCTTTGTTTGCCCTAATGCAAATGTGTGTGCCTCTTCTCCATTATTCATCTCCCAGCATATGATAATCTGAAAGTGAAGTGCACACCCTACTATCATTTCCTAAAAAATGCACACAAGTTCACGTGGGTAACGTTGTCTTCAGCTCAGCACAGTCACACTGGATAATATTCAGTTTTGACTGCAGTGTTGCTCCCAGCACCCAGTTTGATGGCACGCTGTTTCTTTTGTGGCGGGACAATGCAGGAAACAGTCAGCTTTCCCCTCCCCTCCGCCGTTCTGAAATCTTACTTGAGCAAGAGCATCAGGTAGCTGTTTTGTGACTTACCTGGTTCTGGGGAACTTATTCCAGAGAAAAGTATTGCTGGCATCTGTATTTCAAGCTAGACAAACCTTTGTGAAAACAGCAGGTTTTGTTACAATGCCTTTCCTTATAATGATTCTTTTTCTCTAGGAGGATGTCAGTGAGGGAGTTGAGAACAAACTGGGGAGACATAAGAAGTGGTTGAATTCAGTGGGAAAGTGTATAGCTTTAGTTTGAGTGAAAGTACATGCTTAACTAGAAAATGTAGTGATTTAATAATTTTAAGTGGCTAAGCACTATATAAAGCTGTGAGTATTTTCTTTTTTTTTTTTTACATTATTTTCCTGAAAATAAAACTGCGATATTTAGTATCCACCAACATGGCCACTACCCTTGCTGAGCAGCTCCATAAAGTTTCATGCACGCTGTTAATTTTGATGGCATTGGTCTCATTAGCATGCATCCAGTGGGTTGCACTCTTTTTTTAAGCCTGCAGCAGAGTGATGCAGGCTGCTATGGAATCCTTGATTGCACTTCTTTATATTTCAAACAAAAGTTTATTATTCTAGCTAATATTTTACCTGCAAGTTAGTAGAGGTTTTGAGACTTCCTTTTTTATCCCAGGCACTTCCTTAAAACCTCTGTGTTCTTACGCAAATAAATGATTTTGAGAATGCATGCTGTTTTACAGAATTATCTTTATAAAAATTAATTTGGTAGTAAGTGTATTTGCATGTGAAAAGTGCTCTTAAATTTTGAGAACAGGAAAGAAATACGTTGTAGTTACCAAATGAGGGTGTGAAAGTGCTGCTTATATTAACCATGAATGAAAAATTTTATGATGCTTAAAAACTTTCAAATAAAACAGTCATAGAGGAGACATTAAAGAAACTTCCGATGTCATCAACTGAAACAGTAATTTTTTTTTTTTCCTGGATAAAATACCTGAAGAAAGTGTGTAAAATCAGGCTTATTCTTCCTTGACCTGCTGAAGTCAGCCAGTTTTGGAGCTGTGATTAGACAATATTCAAGGGAATTATTTTTAAGCACAATTAAAGTCATCTTTTTACTGAATTTAACAAAACTGAGCAAATTTTCCTTTGAACGAGACATGAAACAGAAGGTACCATTTAATATGAATCCATCTAGTGTCCTATCAAGCAAATGGAATTTTGTGGCTACTTTTCTCATCAAGTTCCAGTCTTCACCGGCAAGGTAAGTTTTGCCCAATTAAAAACACTTTTCTAGATCTTGGCTCTTCTGGAACACTGTAACCTGAATATCTATTTTGTTAAATTTCAGTTGTGCGGATTCCCCACCCAACAGATCACTTATTTCCCCTGGATTTGTTTAGACTGCACTTGTGTTCCATCTGTCAATTGGGAAGTTATACAGCTGGGAGATGAGAAAGGAGTCCAGTTTTTTTAAGAATAAAGGCTTATGTCCATTAAGAAGAGAAAAACCTGTACAAACTGGCATGCACATATGCATACTGTGTTGTGCACAAGTATTTTCACTCTGTGCGCAGTATATTTTCAGGATGATTTGAGATTTCAGACACCAGCTGAAAGCTGAGAGAGGACAAGATTTTAATTCCTGAATCAGTGAGAGTCTTCTGTAGTATTATCACACCTACTTCAGATCTTGAGATTTTTGTGGACAGATTTTTGTATCATCTTCTGTAACACAATGATCAACTGGTGTTGAACTTTTAGAGAGAAGACATTCAGAAACAGAACAGCAAATTTCTTACTATTCTCTTGAAAGTTTGGCAATTTCAAAATGTTTAGTGACCAAGTATGAAGATTAATTTCAAGTGGCAGTTAATATTAATTTGTGGAGAAGCTGAAAAAATAAGATATTTTTGAAGCAAAATCACTAAGTTATCAGATCATGCGTAGGCAGCTGAGCTTCCTCTTGTGTAAATAGAAGGCAGGGGGAACTCATTTCTTCTCTGATTCTTTACACATCTCAATGAATCTTGTCCTCATCTCATGTGGGTGTTACAATGGTGCAGCAAAGCCCAAGAGCTCTGTTTGTTTCCCTTTCCATTTTCCCTAGACAGGAAGGGATCCTTGCTGATATGGCATCCAGATATGCATCAAAGGTTCTGAAAGAGAGATCTGTTTTTCCATAGCCTTTAACATGAAAACCTCCCTTAGTTTTTGGGATTTTTTTAGGAGCAAGCTAGGAAATCTTCCCATTCATTTGCACGTGGACAATATCTGCTTTCCACTATCAAGAAAGGGCTGCACAGGAGCTGCACGTACCACTGTATTCTGTGAGCTGAGGCCTTCAAGCATACCAGGAGCTACTTCAGGGGCTATCTGGTTGCACAGAGTCTGATGCTATCTGTGCTTTGTACAATCCTTGCTCCTTAATGTGGTGTGCTAATGAATGACATAGAACTAATATGGGAACTGCATGATCTTATTCTCATGATACACTTGTGCTCTGCAACCTATGAATCATTAGCTTGACTTTCTTGTCTGTGGCTATGGAAGTATCCCATCCTGGAGTCAGAAAGCACTTATGGAAAATGCTCTCTTGCTGCAGGCTTACTGTTTCTGTACTCTTACAGTATGGTTTCTGTAGACAGAAACAATATTTTTCTACACAAGTAAAATATTTACAGGATTATTCTTGTCATATCATGATAAAGGGTGTAAGTAAGTAAAGATGTATTACAGTTGAATGTATGTATTTTATCAAGAGTTTATGACTAAGTAGCTAGACCAGTTGATTTTCCTGTGCTGACTTTGTAATGGGTTTATTTTATACAACACACTTCCTCATCAGCGGACAGCTTTACTTCAGCCTCCCAAGCTGTCAAGGCAGCCATCCCTAGAACTGGAACTTCTATGTATGTTTTATCTTGTCTTTTTTATTTTAATGGTTGATTTTGAAAGTGTTGTCAGAGAATTCAGGACATTGCTGCCAGAGCTGCCTCTCCTCTAAATGACTACAAACATTTTCAGCATGCTGCTCACTTATGGTACCATGCCGAAGCTGCAGCTCATCCAGAAATTACTGCTCTATTAGGCCTGGGAATCCTAAGCCAAGGGTAGCATTAAATGCCTTTCTAAAAGAATTGGTTTTATAGTGGCGTAAGCGTGAGACGAAGCTTAATTTTCTTTGTTGGTTTCCTATGGAAGACAAGTGAAAATGAAGACTGTGTTGAGAACATGGTGCTTTTCATTTGCAAAAGCCCTAATTAGCATTTTGTCTGCATGCAGTGCAGTATAATCAGTGCTGGTTGCTGTCAGTAAATTCATGGGTACATAGCTTTATCTCACTACAAGTCCAGTATTTAGAAGCAACCAATTAAGGTGACAAATAGCTTTATTTCTGGTAAAGCGCATGATGGAGAGAAAGAAATTGCTTCACAGTGTGAATAGTCAAAGGATGTGTTTTCTGAAAAGCCTTGCTTTGGGATCCAGAATGTTTCATGAAGTTAACTGTCTCTGTATGGCTTTCCCCTTCCCCCTTGATCCTCAGAACAGCTGGTTTTGGTCATGGAGCAAGTCCTTCCTTGCTGCTTTGGGGTGTTTCTTGAGGAACATCAAGAAATTCAGGCAGAAGAATGTTCAGCTAGGGAAAACTTCAAAGGTAAACCTAATGGGCCATCCATTTGTTCTAAAAAGAGGGAAAGGTTTCCGAGTTAGTTTCTTGACCCATTACAAGCAGTAACTGCCATCAAACACCACCAGAATGGGAAAGTGCCATCTCAGCCAAAGCAGCAGGGAGACTGGGGAGGGCTGCCACTCACCAGCAGGCACACAATCCCAAAAGGGTTTTACTCAGTTCTCTGCCAAATAAAGCTGTTTCTTTAAAGCAGAGGCTGATATTAGGGATGGAACACTGGGATGGAAGATTTTGATATGAAAATGTAACATTTATCCTTCTGGAAAACTGCCAAGCTACTGAAGCCCCAGAGAATGAGAGAGCGGGAAGAACAGCCGGCTGGAAATCACACAGTGTCACATTGTTAGGGGACTGGCTTATTAAATGCCAGCAATTGTTTTCTTGGAAATCACGTTAACACTGTTCTGCTGCTGGTGTGAAAGAAGGCACAGGGAGTGAGCGGGCACCAGGCAGGGCCATGGAGGGGAAGTTTCAAGAATTTTTATCTTTTAAGGATTCAAATCAAATGTACTTTGCTTTTCATGCAAGGTGTGTCTTCATGATGGGTTCGTTCCCATCACTCATACTTTACTGTGCAGTCTGTTTCTAGAGAAGTACAAGAAATTGTGATATGAAAGTGTTTGAAGGTTGTTGCCTAAGCATACCATGTCTGAGTAAGGATTGACAGTTTCTTTAAAGAAGCAGCTAACTTAGTTTCAACTGACCTCTCATAACTGCATTTTAGGGTATTGCAAGGTGCCTATGGCACTAAGCAAAGGCAGGCCCAAAGGGCCATGAACAACTGCCCTGTACGGGCCTGCAGGGCTTGTGTGTGCCTGCACTCCCAAGAGGTTTCTGTTAATCCTCAGCAGTTTGGTTGTCTATTGTTTAAACAGTGTACAGATTATATTACCAAAAAAAAGTACCACAACAGAAGGGGTGTTTAGTTTTGTTTCAGATGTTTCCTTGGGTTCTGATCTTGGTTCTCTTGTAATTTGTGTAGAATTCTTTCCCTCCCCTAACTGATTACTATCTAGCAATACCCTCCCATAGATGACTTTCAAACCTCAGCGAAGTGAGAATGTCCAAACTGTACATTCAGGAAAGGTGAACCTGACAGTGCATGACCTGGTCAGTCACCAGCGGGGCTCGCGTGCTGTGCTTTGCTTCTAACACCATCCCGTGTCAGCAAGTCCTGCTCACCGCCGAGTGGAAAAGTGGGAGAATCGGCTCGATATCTTTTGTTAAAGACAGAACATCACTTTGGGCTGCTGTCTTTTCAGAACGAAAGCATTCTGCTTTTAGCACGTCCGGCCGGAGGTTCTGAACCGCGCCGCAGCCGACGGCAGACGCCGCAGAGTGCCCGCGGCCCGGGGCCGGCGCTGCCCGGCAACGCGCCCCGCCGGGTGCCTGCGCTGAGAGGGGGGGGTGGGGGGGAGGGTCTGCGCTTCGGGTTTGGGGGCTGGTTGTGTTGGTTTGTTGGTTGGTTTTTTTTTTTCCCGTCATAAGGAGCCCACAGTTCTCATAGGTGCTGGCAGACAATGGGGCTGGTGTGATTTACACGGGAGGAGCTGATGAGCGGAGTTGTGCACTGCTTTATTTGACCACCATCAACAACGAAAAAAAAAAGAGTGAGTGGGACTGCCGTTCCCATGTGATGGGATCATAGCGCTGCTGTGATTACAGGCAGTTGTGAGGTTGATTGAGATAATTGCTTGTCTTCCCCTAAGTTCTGCAAGCTCTCAGGATGCTTTGCAAAGCTCCTTCTGCAGCCTTAGCTGGAACGCAGACACGTTGTTTGTCCGGAGGGCCATCCAAGTGGCCTAAAATAGCCAAGAGGAGAAGCGGGATTTGTGTGTAATAACAGCTACCCGGTGGCACCGGAGACTTTGGGGAAGATAAACTACAGTGAGGATCAAAGAGCGCCTGTGAGCGTGTAGCCTTTGTGCGCTGCCTCTTTGTATGGAAGCGGTGCTGCGCTGTGCAGGTGCTGTGCCATGTGCGCGGGCTGCCGCACCGCCAGCTGTTAGACACACTCGTGTGCGGCGATAAGGGGAGCAGGGCACTGCGCCGGGTGGAAGTCGTTGACATCAAAACAAAAAGAAGTCTTGTGGTGTTAAAATCTAGCTGCAGAATCCGCTTGCTGCAGTACAGTTCTTTGAAAATGCTGAAGTTAAAGGCCTTCTGCTTGGATTACTGGCAGTTCCTGTGTCTCCAGCCTCTCCACGGCTTCTATAAAAGGTAAGAAAATGTTAACTCAGACATTCTTTTCAGGACTGGGTTGCCGCACATGATGCCCTCGATTCTTTTACTCAATATGCTGCTCTGCTGCTGAAAGGCAGAGATGCATGGAGGGGGAGAAAGGGAGTGGTAGGGAATTAATCAGAACTTGTGACAAAGATTGTGAAGCTGCTTTTTTATTGCTTTTATTATCAGCCACTTTTGTCTCTGTGCATGCAGATGCAAAAGGTGAGGATGCTGTTTGATTTTACCACTTATTTTGAATCAAATCATCCCAGTTAAGACTCAATTGGTACTTTACTCTCTGATACTTTATCTTTAGGCACAGCAGCTCGTAGTTTACAGACTGTAAATAGCACTGAGATTAATTGGAATGTCATGGACATTTACATAATGCAAAGATCCTTCTTTTCTTTCAGAGCTGTTTAACAACATAGTAGTTCATCTTTCATTTCTCTCTTGGTGTAAAGTGCACATCACAGTCATTGAGAGGAATGGGTGCTTCAGTGAGGCAGGCCTGACGTACAGCTTAAATGATTGATGGTGAATAGGGGTCGTAAAGAATAGCTCTGGGTGTCAGATGCGTTGAGCTTGCCTATTTAATGGAACAGCAAAATAAGCAATTCCATTTAACGTGTCCCTGAACTTAGCCCGATGTGTTGTGTTTTTTTTTTTTTAATGTAAAATTCTGTTTTCTCACTCTTGATTTACATTACTAATGGCAATTGTATGTATCTGAATTCTGGGGGGAAAAAGTGGAGATAGTTTCATTGCTAACAAAACCCATGCATTAAAATAGGATTCTGTTCTTGTTATGTACACTTTGTGCTCTTACTAGCTATTGTCAGCCTACAGAAAGTGCTTTGTGCTAAATGCTAATTGCAGTTGAATTTTTCATGCAGCGACTGGAGTCTGGAAAAGGGAACTGTTCCAATCTTTTTCAAGGTTTAAGGGGTGCCCCCACTTTCTGGCATTGAGTAATATAGGACCCTCATCTGTGACCATTGGCTAGTGAAGTTCAAAAGACAGCTTTATTCTATTGCAGCTTTTCACAAGTTTCATTTTTAGGCCAAAAAAAGTTCCAACCAATTCCCAGCCCATTGTAGTGCCTTTCTTGCTGAGAATCCATGTAAAATAAGAAACATAGCCAGACTGTTTTGGTGTGAGCAAAACTAAACTTAGGCTTTATGTCTTGGATTCCTGGCGACCTCCCAGCTTTGTTGCAAATGAATTACCCTAGGGTTATTCTGCATCTCCTAATGGAAACCTTTGCAGTACCTAAGGACTTTCCATTTACATCCTTCCAGACAGTTAATTTGTTTATCATCAAACCTTGCATGTATTTGAACTCTCCTCCTGGAATGCGTTTGTATGAACAGAAGTAATAAGAGTCTAAGCACTTAAATATCAGATTGGAGTGCTTTATTCTTGTCATTCTGAGGAAAGAAGAATTGGAGTTTCAACTTTCTCACATTTTAAACAGAATAACTTCATCATTAAGGCAGAGTGACAAAAGAGTGTGAAAAGGAAATGGTATGGAATGAATAAAGAAACAAAATGCAAAAAAGACCACTACCAAAAAAGAAGGAAAGAAAGAAAGAAAAAGCACTTTTAGACTTACTTTGAGTTAGTTTCTGTGAGTAGTTGTAAGCTGTCTAAAACACTCCTGGATAAGAGCCAAAAGGGTTTTATGTGTATGTGTATATGTTTTCCTTTTGAATATATGAAATAACCAAAATAGGACTCAGTGAACGCTTCCTTCATGCAAGGCTTCCTTCTAATTTTAGAATTATGTAGGGTTCTTGCCTGCCCTCTGTTACACCTGGATGAGGGGAAAAGCAAGTGCGAGGTGAGTGTGCAAAAGCCCTAATTAGCATTTTGAGTGGAGTTGAGGTGTCACGCAGAGATGTCTGAATTCTGCCCCATTCCTTCTGCCACTTGTGTTGCCTCAGTCCAGCCACAGCTTTGTGTGCTGAGGAGCAGTGGCAGATCCTGAAGAAGCAGTACTGAGCCTTCCCTGTGTGCGTACAGCAAGTGGTGGGTACAACAGCAGGTGACTTCAGGGCAAGTGTGGGGAGGCTATGCAAGAGCACATTTAAGGAGTGTTGAGGCTGTTGTGGGGTGCCTTGGCCCTGCGAGCTCTTTCTGTCACTCCTTATGCACTCACCAGCCCAATGGTGCACAGGCAGCCAACGTGGCAAGCAATGGGACTGCTGTTCTGTTCCCCTTAGTGGGCTGTCTGAGCTGAGCATGACTATTTTCAGTTGTACTCAATGGTGAGAACTATGGTAAACACTTCTTGTCAGTTCAGAAGCAATGTGGCACGCTGCTGTATTTCAGGAGGTTTTTTTTGGATTTTGTTTCTCAGGGATGTCTTGTGGGATCATGTCTGTTACCTGAACCAGACAACTGAGCGGATGGCAGTACAGGCTCGGCTCCCCCTCAGCCCCCTGAGCACAAGGCAGTTGAGGTGGGGGCAGTCCCTGCTGCTCAGAGCTGTCTGTACAAAAGGGGACAGAGCAAGTGTATCCGTGCCTGTGCTTGCAGTGCCACTGGGACATAGCAAGAAAACAGCAATGTTGGATGATGGGACAGGGTAAAAACAGAACAATTTTTGCCTTCTGAGGTGCTAGTTACTTAATGTAGACAGGTATTCAAAGCAAAAATGCAATTCCAAAACTCTGTACCAAGCTGTGCATGTGACATTCCTGACAAGAAACCCATATGATTGCAGACACCTAGCCCAGGCCTTCTGGGCAGTTTTCAGTCCCTTGTGAGAATGAATTCAGACCAGTATATTTTCTGAGCACAGAGAAAATTACAAATAGGACAAAACAAACTGTGCTTTTAGCTTACTTCTTAACTTTGGCTGCAGCTTCCCTAGCCAGGACCTGGCATATTCACACACCAAGATTCCTCCCAGGTAACTGTGCCAATGCCTCCAACCTCGTGTACCTGAACAAACAGTCCACTTTGAGCCAAGGGACAGCTGATTGCATAGAGCATCCTGGGGGAGGGAATTGAGGTAGAACCAGCACAGAAATGTTTGATAATTCATTAATTTATGGAAATCAAATTTCAGCTCTTTGTCATTAGCAGTGGCTGTGTGTTGGTCACTGCTATAGCCCCTCACTTACAGGCTGGGCATTGGTGTCCTCTGAATACAAATTCTACAAGTGTGGAGATGAATTTCTGTAGTATATTAAATGTAAGATGAGCAAATCACTGTAGGGTTTCTGTGTGATTTTGAGGATGAGCGTCTCATGCTTACTTGGTGAATTATTATAAAATCATGCGACTTCAGATTTAATGTGTGGAAGTGAAGATTTCTTTAGCTGGTAGATGCACCGTGCTGTGCTTCTGCCAGCTGGTGTGTAATGGCCCATGTGGGAAACTGTTACTGCTAGCATTGCATTAAAGAGAAAGCATAAGGTGAGAGAATTGTTACTGCCAGTGAAGAAGATTGTAACCTGTACTTTGGGAGGGGGATTCTTTTCTCCCCGGATTTTCTTCTTGCTTCTTTGAATATGCTTTAAAGATAAGGATATATTTTAAAAAATAATTTTTAAAAGGCTCCCCATTTCTATTTTTCTTTTTTCTTTTTTCTTTTTTTTTTATATAATTTGCTCACTCCGAAGGAGGCAGGAGTCCCTTATAGAACAGTAAGGTGTTTCCAGCTAGCCTCTGATTCCAGCCACCCCAATGGACTCAAGTCAGGAGGGATGGCAGGTTGCTTGAAGCAGGGATTAGCTGGAATTGTTTCTGCTGGTCTCCAGCTGGGACGGGCAATTCCAGCATTGTGATTCAGGGTAGACTGAATCATGTGCTTAAGCCCAACTCCAGGCAAGAGCAGGTCTATATTTTGGTGCATGATTCAGTCTCACTAGGATGTTTCAGTGATGATTATAAGTGAAAACACTTTCATAAATTTCCGTGGTAGGAGCAGCTCATTACTGCTGTACCAGAATGTCACAAAGGAACGGAGTGTCAGAAGCTGCTCAAGCCCCTCTAATGTCAAGCTCTGCAGTGCACCTGCAGCTCTCAGCTCGTCCTCTTTCCTACTCTGTTACCCAAGACAAATTTGTAGCATTTGAAGTCATTAAATGAATTGCCAGCTCTAATTTAGATGCATTTTCAACGATGGCATATGTGCTTTAAGTGATCTATGTCGCGATTGTCTTCTAGGCTCTTTGTTTAAAAAGAATTCTTTAAAAAAAAAGTGCTTTGATAGTCTTTGTTCCTCGCCTGTGGTGCTGACAGCACGGACTCTGCCTGCAGATGATGTGGGACGGCTTCAGATGCGTCAGACAACGTGTCTGCTGGCAGGCAAGGAGCAGTGCTGCCTCTTTTAAGTGAAGCACAGCATAAACAACCACAGATCTCTGTTGTTATGTGCTATCACTTAGGTAAAGGGAGCACTATTTTTAAATTCATTATTTGAAATAAGATTTGATAAAGGCTGATTATGTGTTATTTACCTATTGTAATCTTACATCCCTGGAAACAATAGCTGTATGTTAGTGACAAATCTCACCAACAGTGAGCAAGAAAAATAAATCCTTGGGTTCTTGTTCATTAGAGCAAGGATTTCTTTTGCTCAAGTTGACAGTGATTTCATCTGGCTTGCTTTTCATCTGGCTCTAATTTGAATTATGAGCTCCTTTGCAATCTGTCTCGAATGAAATAATAGCAAAGTGTGTGGGATAAGTAACTGAAGTTGTCTTGAACTTGCATTTGGAGTTCACCATATATGTTGTTAGAAACAGTTTGCTGCCTCTTGACAGTGACTTCATCCAGAGCAGGGCTGAGTCACAATGCGTATAGCACAGCTCTCCCAGGAGGCAGATGCTGGCAGTGTTTATGCAATCACAGCACAGCTGAGAGCACACAATTCTCTCCTCCTCCTTATCCCCCAAATCCAACATCATCCTGAAGCACAGCCAGCAGAAGTGCAGATTGCAGTATTCCCATATTCAGCATAAAAATGATAAAAAGGAAACCATTGAATAAATAAATAAAATATTGTCTACACTCAGGGAAGTAGTGATTCTAAGCTGATAAACTGAAACACTCCAAATACTTTTTAGTCTGGTTATAGCCTTCATTTTAATGTAATTAATGCTGCCATGTATCTGAGAGTGTTTATAAAAATGTTCAAAAATGTTTTGTCCTTATGCTTTCAGTTCACAGTCCTAGCTTTTCTCATCTCTTTGGGATGCTCTTCTTTCCTATGTAGCAGACAGACATCTTTCAGGGTCCCTTAACTTTCCATGCCCTGACTTCCCTGAAGTCTGCTGTGGCACTTTGGCACTGCTGACTGCCAAAAATCCTGTACAAATACAAAGGGCTGTGTGGTGTCTCCTGTCACCACTGCTGTAGCTGATAATGTGCATTTCAGAATGGAGATGGTTCCTTGTATATGTTCCTTTTTGCTGCCTCCACAGTGAGTGGGGTGTCAGTCCTTTCCAAAACTTCTCACCCAGGACCCAACCCGGAGTGATCGTATTCTGCATTCTTCACGTTTGTGCAGATTTCAACTTTCCACAGTCTGAGATTTGTGTTAGGATTTTGAAGAACCTCGTTGTGCGTGCTGGGACTCCCACAGATGTGCAGTTGGTGATGCCTGCCATTTAGCTGTGCCCCTTGAGAGCCAGCTTTATGCCAGGCCTCTCTCTTTCAGTGTCAGGTCTCTACAGTGTTCAGATGCATCTGATGGATGGGCAGACCCTGGGGCTGTCACATTTTAATTGTGCATTTGGCTATGAGCCTACATGAATTGGAAGCTTTCTGAACTTTCTTTGATAGTCTTCCAAGATTAAGTTGCAGAAAAGGGCTCTGGGAAGTGTGGTGGAGGCCTGTGCAGACAAGGAATCTGTAGCTGCTGCTGGAGGGCCTCTTGAGCAGCACAGACCTGCCAGCTTGTTGGCCCAAGAGGAGATGCCTTTTAGCAAAGTGCCAAAACCACGCTGACTTGCTTCCACAGAAGGACTGGTACGAGGCTGTCACTGCTGTGAACTCCCAGAAAACACAGCATATTGTATGCTCTTAGCAGTGGCTGAAAAATCAGAAAAGGAGGTTTAAAATGCAAGGAAAGAAAATCCAGTGGAGGCAAAGAAAGAAATGTACTCAGTGTATTATAAATAAATCCCTTTCCCTATTTAAGGAAAATATTGCCCTGTTACAAATGAAGGGCTTAAACATATCCAGAATTAACCCAAAATTCAGACTGCTTTTTATTATTAAAAGAAAAAAAAATAAAGTGGGTCTTCTTTAAATCCTTATTTGGCAATAACTGTTGTATAAAGGGAGTGCTATCTAAGTTAAAATAAACCTGGAACTCTCCTGACAACCAGAAACATGTGTGATGGTTGCTAACTTCAGCACTCATGATTACCTTTGTTAAATGCCCTGTGAATTGTGATCTACTTAGTAACAGAAAAGCTGTTGAATTCTGTTTCCTGTTCATTTCATCTTGGTAGAAACTTCAGAAAAATGAGCAAATAGCCTTCTTCACTCATGAAGACTGCAATACGCTTTTCCCCGTCTTCTTTGGAGTGTTATTCACCTTGCTTAGCATAAGCCCATATAGAGTTAAAGCAATAAGTTTATCTTACACATGACATGTCTGCAGCTTAAGTGGCACGTGCATTTGGAACACAGGACTTTATCCAGATGCAGATTGCCCAGACACCTTATCTGCTCAGTTTCTCTGAGACCATCCCAGCAGCTTGTGTGACAGAGGCTTGTTACACTCAGCTCACCTCCGTGTCTGAGCACTGCATGTCATGCAGGCTTCTGTGCAAAACTTGAATGAATGTGAGCCTCCAAATTAAGCATCGCCTTTCTGTTAATAGCACTCTAACACACTGCATAGAACTTCTAAAAAAAACCTTAGCTCGAGCATTTTGAAATAGCATTTCACGTACCTTGTAATATCTTTGCTTGGAGCAGCTTTTTTTCAAGTGTAAAAATGTGTTTTATAATATAAAATCTTCCCATTCTCCTTCATTTCTGTCCATGCCCTCCCTATCCTTCTCCAATAACACTTTTCATTATGTACTGTGCTTCATCCTGTTGTGGGTTAATAGTGACTCTGGGTTCTTATTAGCAGTAGTAATCATTGGAAGTATCACAGTATTGTTACTGAAATATT
This sequence comes from Cyrtonyx montezumae, assembly GCF_038088225.1. NCBI lineage: Eukaryota > Metazoa > Chordata > Aves > Galliformes > Odontophoridae > Cyrtonyx > Cyrtonyx montezumae. The sequence goes on from NW_027072067.1 coordinate 8,017,581, forward strand.
TTGTAGGTCATTGAAAGTGCCAAACTGTGAGAACTTCTGGTGAGTTTATTTCCAACAGTTTTGAGATAGTGGTTCTTTCAATTGCATTGATTCCCCTGCTCCAGCTGTGGGCACTCAGCAAAACAAAGCCCATGTGTCTGTTTCAGCTCTTTCAGGTGGGGTGCAAGCTCACCTGCATCAGCAGTTTCAGGTCCTGCTCAGATAGCAGCTGAGGGCAGTGGAGAAGCAGGCAGGCCTTGAAACGGCTTTGCAAGAGGCAGCGCTGCTCATAGGAGGGGAGGGGGGGGAATAGCCCAGTGCAGATGTGTCTTGGCTACCTCAGCTGTTGGGTGAGCTCTTATAAGCCACCTGGGAAAGTTGGTATCATAGCTCTTTGTCTGAATTGCCAGTTGTGAGAATCATAGGTTTCTTCCTTAAAAGATACATGTGTTTTATAAAGTTTGGAGTTGTTTTACCTGTTATACAGTGAAACGCAGCTCCAAGAGGGTTGGTATGCCCGCTCAGGTCAGAAATATGGAAGTATACTTGTGGAAAAACCTAGACACAATGTGACCATCTGATGCAGGGGATGGCACTTCATTAATCCACTGAAAATAAAACACTTCACGTGATGAGTGGCCAGTGTACTAAAGTGGGAAGGTGGCTGAGCCTCTCATTACAGCTTCCTGCTGCAACTTGCGTTATGGAGACAGCTGAGAACACGTACACTGATAGCAGGGCAGTGCTGTGGGTGAGGGTTGTGCTGTAGATAACTTGCAGGCATGAGTAATTGAGTTAAGATTTCCAGGGAGCAGCACGGGAAGGAAAAAAAAAAAGAAACTAAGAATATCTGTTTGGGGAGTACTGCTTCATACAGAACGTGGTTCCATGCACAGTGTGACTGGGTGGATGCAGTGATGTCCTGTGAATGGAATCTGTTGTTTCATTTCAAGGGGAAGAGATAACTGAAGTTTTTATTGCCACACCCAGAGAGGAATAATAAACCAGCTAGGCAGCATCTGTCTCCAAATAGCCCTTGTTACCAGCCCACAGCCTGCTCTGGCTGCAATTGCTTGGCCAAATGTGTGAGTATGGGAGAAAACTGTCACTGGAATCGTTACAATAGATTGTGATGGTTGAACAAAATGGAAAATCCATGTCAAAAGCAGACATAATGCCAAAAAGCCCCTGTGGTGCTGGGGCTCGTCTTAGATGTCCTACAGTGAAAGCAAACAAGGCTTCAAAAAAGTGAAATTGTTTGATATGCTAATCTGCATCTTGTTTAAGGCATAGTAATGTCCCTGCGAACAGAGAAGAACGTAAACATCTCAGACAAGAGGGATGTCTTACTGCTGCTGGAAAAGTTCTTCCATTCCCAAATAAGACTTTCCCTAAATAGTAAGAAATAGTTATTAGTCAGTTCCCTCTTTAATGTCTTTCCTGTTACCTTTTTGGTAATCATAGTGTGAAGGTGATTTTTTCTGAGAAGGCAGCCCATCAGAGAGACAGCATGAGCCATAGGCTTTAGTTAATCACCCATTCTCCACATCTACTATGTACAGAAATCATCTGCTATGGTCGATAACATTAGCACCTGAAGTTGGTCAGATCTAGAACTGCACTCCTTGTTCTCACAAAACCTTACAGCATGGCTCTCAAGTATCATTTCCAGCAGCATTTCACAGGAATCTTTTCCTTGTGTTTACACCAGGATAAATAGCATTTGTCTGCATCTGGGAACTAACTGTAGAACCAGAACACTGGGTTCGTCAGCTCATCATGTGGTTTGCACGGTGTTGAGCATTATCTGGATGTATATTATTTTGTCTTTGCGGGTTGCCTATCAGTTCTGAATTATTCCAGATTTGAGCTTCCTATGCCCTGCAGAGTGAATGCTTGCTTGGAGGACTAGTCTGATTTGCCTAGGTTAAGTTGGGAAATAGCTAACAAACTCAGTTGAAGCACTATTTGATATTTCTATTCCATAGAACAATCTGTGCCATAAAGCTGCATCTCAGCTTAGTCTGACGATGCTGTCACATCACTGTAATTCATTTGGTGCATAAATGCTGGAAACTTGAATGGAGCTGATAATTATTACTTTTGTGTTAAAAATGCTCTTGTAGATCTCAGAATGACGTTTGCCTTTATTTGTTTCTTAGGGACAGATAAAATCATATTTCTGTGGATGCAGGTAACGTCTGAATATAACAATTGAATACGAATCAGTGAATACAAGTACACCAATTACTCTGATGTCTCAAATAAATGCTTAAGCAGCTATACTTCACACAACTCGCATGTGTGATACTTCAGTGCTACCTTGAAAATAAACTACTGTTAGTTTAATATTTCAGATATAATAGGCTTGTTTATACTAAACCAAGTACTCCAAAAGTGCATCATACAAAAATAAGAAATACTTTATCTTTTCTTGCACTTCTTCTCTCATATTTGCAAGTGAAAGTGATTGGGTTCAGCTGGTCTGCCAGGACTTGCATAGCTTCTTTCCAACATTTAAGCATATCTCACTGATTATGTTAAGAACAGATCTGTAAGTATTCTAATGTATTTTTTTTCTCCATTAAGTATACTGATGTAAAATGTACAACATACTGTGGAGCTTTTTCTAACTTTTTTATGAGCTGTCAGTAACTTATTCTAGGAATTGTCAGAAAATCACTGAAACAGAGCCTATTCCATCCTAATGGTACTCGCCATGGGATCCTAGATAAAATGGTCTTACACAGAATGGAGTTATGCAAGAGAAAACAGGCATTTAATTATAAAAGAATTCAGTTCTATTAAAGAGTAGCATGAATTTAGTTTCTTGCCTAATTAAGTTTTAGAATATAAACGCACATTTAATGTTTTTGATCCACAAGAGCCTCTGATAACTGTGCTATTGACCTCTGAGAAAAATGCAGTCTAGAGGGCTGAGCTAAGGCTCAGGAAGTTTTAATGTCATAGCAACAATACTGACTGTCTGGGTGGTCTTGATGAAACCAGGGAAGAATTTCAAGGACTCATCTTTCAGTGAATAAATGATATACTACTCATTATTTTGGTTATTGTCATTGCTATAAGGGTGATTCCATATGTGTTTGTTGAGGCTTAAATTCTGTTTCAAGTGTTGGTGATAGATGAAATGCACTTCAACTTAATCCCCCCAAAACTAAGGGCGAAGTTATTTGCATTGTTACTTTCTATTTAGGCTGGATATTTAATATTGCTCATAAATCCCTGTCATCGCTGAGAAGTGGTGTACTGGGTCAAGATAGGATTTGGGATCTTTTGGGGGGGCTGTACACTGTCACAAAGAAAAAATCTATTTACCACATACCTATTTTTGAGATTTTAGTGCAGTAAGACAGTGCTATGTGCATGGTGAATATGTTTGGGTTTTTTAAATCAGATTTTATCATTTTATTTTTTATATAAATTGTAGGGTAGGTCATGAATGTCAGAGCTGACATTCACCATTGAAAATCATAACTGTTCAAACACAACTTTGGAAAGTGACTCATTACTTCTTTTGGCACTCCGAATTTTATTACAGTACACAAGAAATTTTGCAAACAGTCGGGAATTTATTCAACCTCAGCCATTTGATGTAGCGTGTTTGGTGTGCCTTTTCAGCTCCAGTAGGTGATTTGCTAAGGCCCTGGTACCGGACTGGTTTCATTTTTGTTTTTTCTTTTTTCAAGTGCAGTAGTTTAAGGTAACTTTGTGTAGGTGCTTCACAGGTAGTCTTTGCTTTCTTGACGACTTGGAGCAATATTATATGTAGCTTTCTGAACAGCCTCTAATAATCGTCTCTGCCTCTCGAATAAAGTAAACAACAAGTCTTGTAAATCATGAAGAAAGAAGTAACTCGAGACTTCAGATGAGAAAAGCTGGCTTCTCTCTGAGTTCATCTGAGTGGAAGTCAGAGGAATCACTTGGAAATCGTGAATCAGAGCTTGGCTGCTGTGTGAACCTTGGACTAACTTTGTCGCGTGCTGCTAAACTTACTTCTTTCTTGCGTTACTTGGAATCCTTTTAACTTTGCAAACACTTCAGAGAAGGTCATGAAGGGAGATGGCAGTGCAATGTGGAATCTGATGTGGAAATACTGCATTTCTGTCAGGACAATCAGGTACAGTAGGAATATTTAAAAATTACTTTGTGATAAGTTTCTGAAAGCTGCATGTGATATAGATGATGTCTCTCCAGCTTGTATTATTTGCCCTGTGCAGTTAACTCTGCATTGTCTAAGGGGATTGTTAGGGTGGCTTTTATTTGTCCTTAAAGTAAAGCTTTGAAAGGAAAAAAAAAAACAACAGGGTTATTGTCAAGGAAAGTGGTGTTTTCATGGTTTCAGTTTCTGAAATACTTCTGTCTCATTTGCAAGCAGACAGAAGCTGGGATATAAAAAAAGAAAAACACCAACACCTTACTTTCATAAATATTTGTCTATCATTATCTTTAATTTATTGTATCTCCCAAATCTGGGGGTGCAGGCTGTGTGTTTAGCACACCACAAGCATCGTTGCTTCAGACAGATGAGAAATGGGGAGAAAAGGTGGAGGCTTTTTATGTCAGAAAAGTCTCTCAGGTTTCAAATGTCTCTCAGCTAGTGTAGTGCTTGAATCCTACCTGCATGCCTCGCGTGGAAGCACAGCCGACACAGAGGAGATGACAGGCTGGGGCTGCCGTGCATCGCCGGGCACATTCCTGGAGTGTTCACGTTTGACAAGCTGCGTGCTCCCTGCCAGGCACAGTTGCTGGAGATTCCAGTGGAGTTTATTCCAGGAATGGAGCTATTAAGCGAGACACTTGGTGATTGTGCCTTCTCACAGCAGTTTGATATATTTAAAAATAGCATGCTATAGTTTTGTACCATTCAAACCATATAACCCTCGCTTGTCTCGCGAGCTTCTCTTGAGAAATCACGTAATGTAAATAATTACTGCTTTTCACACTGCATAATTACTTTGTGCTGAGGAAAGAGTTTAGTGAGCCTGAATTCCTGCATGGATGTTTGTGACAGCCCAAATGAGACTGTGGAGAGCTTTTATCATCAGGATGCTGAAATAACACTAAAATGTCTCCTCATTCTCAGCAGAGTGAATCAATACAACAGAAACAGGAAATAATCCCTGAGAGAGGATTCAGTTGACATAAAAGTCGATTATGATCTGGTTTTAGAACCAGAAACAGAGGGAAAGCCTGAAACAAACTGAACTGGTGCTTAAATACAGTGAAACAGTCTTTACAGCATAGATATCCTGACTTTGGTACTGCTGGAGACCTCAGAGAAAAGTCCAGTGCAAAACTCAAGTGATCAAAGGGTATGTTCCTAGTAAGAGTGAGCTTTAAAGGTTCCTACGGCCATTTGGATGTGGCTATTTTTCTAATGTTTAACGTGGAACCTGTTTAGAGCACATAGGTTCAACATTAGCTTAATTGCTCACAGCAGTTGCTTATTTCTAGAGCAGCTTGCTGACTCCCACAGCTAGCATAATGCAAAATGAAGTTCTTCTTTGTTGTAATGCAGTGAGTATTTTCAATTAGTTTTTATCTGTTCTGATACATGATAATTTAATTGTAAGCTAAATCAGTGAGCTTGAGAGCACAAAGAAAATATTTCCTTTGTGGAAAAAGATTTCTACCACTTTAATTTGCTTTCCTGTTGTCCTACAGGACTCCTGAACCTCTCCCTACATTCTAGGAGTTGTCACCAACCATTCTGGCTCATGTCTCTATCCACTAAGTATGAGGCTTTACCAGTCTTTCTCCTGCCTCCTCCCATTTCTGGAAAACTGTGCAACCCACACAGCCCCTGCTGGAGATTCCAGTTGGTTAAAATGTGTCTTACATAGTCATTGAGCTTGTTTGTTTCCTCAGTGTGAGCCGCCCTGCTGAAGGCATTCCTGCACGGCCGCCGTGCCACCGCAGCACACAGCGCTGCATGGCCCGGACTACACTGGGTCAGTTGTGCTACAGCTCCTAGCGAATGCACAGAGCCTGAATGAGGGGTTTGTGCCTCAAAGAACAGTCCCACTCCAAAAAGAAAATTATTATTGCTGGGTTTCAGGGTTGGTCTTGTTTTCATTGGAATCCAACTGCTTACAAAATTGACTGAGTCTTTGTTGTCTGTTCTAATTAGACTGCGTGCCTAGGGGAGACAGATCATCCGTGTCCAAATATGCGTGCTTAAGTTTACCATGACTTTTGTTTGCCTATTTGCATGAAGTGTTTGCCTGCTTTTACAGCAAAACTAGAAAAATAGTAAAGATGAAGGGATTTCCTCATCAACATAACAAAGCTGAGCATTTGCCACGTAACAGGAAATTTCTGTGCTGTTACAGTGCTTGGTCTTTGGTTTTGTCGTGCTGTGTCCCACTGTGTGGTCAGGGAGGCACACCTGGTACACCAGCACTGGGGCAGACCCCGAGCCGCAGGGCAGGGCTGGGCTGCCTGCCACTGGTGTTCCCAGGAGCTGAGAGGGAGAGCTCCCCTTCCTGCCTGATCTGCGCCGTGTTGCCGTCTCTTGCTATTTGGGCTCACATGGCTCTTCCATCAGCCAGGCCCAGCCTCTCTGCAGAGACCAGTGACGTGCTGTGGTGTTTGTGACTCTCCTTGGCAGCAGCATTCACTGCCAGGTGTTAAGTTCTCCTGCCCAGAAGCGCTGTAAGTTGTCACTGATGTCTGTGATGAAGGAAGCAGCAGTGTTTGTCACAGGCACTTTGCTGAGTGAGGCCCAAGCAGCATTGCTGGCTGTGCTGTCACTGCAGCCTCTGCCCGGTTACTTTCTCTTCTTACTGAACCCTTTCCTGCCTCAGTGCAGAGAGAGCAAACAGTGCCCTTTCCTCTGCTGAATGCCATTTTGAGGCCATATTGCTCTAAAAAGCAGCACTTCATTCTAATGGTGAATGTCTGTTTGTTAGGATGTTTGCTGGTGGAAAACTCTCCCACAGTCAGAATTAGCGAAGTGGGAAAGCAGCACTGGGATTAAAGAATCAATAGGCAGTTACTTTTTGTAACATTGCATTTTAGTACTATATCACAGATGGGGAATAGGTAAATAGGTGTAAAGTTGTTTGTCAACACATTTGGATTAGCTCTTGTATTTATAGGGTCGTGTCAGTCTGAAAGCAGAGGAACACATTACACAAAGCCTGGGAGCAGATCAGCTGCATGGGGATTACTTGTGCTCTCGATACTGTGCCATATGCCGGTCAGCCCTCGGAATGGGTTAGTGGTTAGCAGAGCAGACTGGAGCCATCTGAATCAGCAGATCCACAGCCCGCAGAGAATAAATTGAAGGGTTTATAATAATGCATAGTTTTCAGCTTGCATCTTAAAGTTCCATTTGCAAGTAATGGAGGAAAATAGTCAATAGTTAGTGTTCTACACATCTGGAAATAAGCAAGAATTAGTCTTCAGTCTGAGTTGTCATGGAGTTTCTTCACTTATTTTCCTTCTACTACAAACATTTTCCATCTTGGTTCAGTCACGCTTTATTTTTAGTCATCTGCTTTGTTTTTTTCTGAAAACTGACAGAACAGTGCTGCTTTTTCACCAAGAAAAAAACAGCGCTGTGACAAGTGAAAGGGTCTTGCTTGAGCTTTAATTGCATTTTGGGCCTCTGGAGCAACTGTGACTGTTGCAGGGGAGCGGCTGCTGGGAGGTGTGGGTGCATAAAAGCAGGTTGGTGCATCTCATTCTGAAGGTTTATTCATAATGGTTCTGAGTGTCTGCATTATGAGAGCTTAAGCTGCTCTGAACAATAATGCATTAAATGGAACTCGATATGAAGGAATAATATAAAGAATATTATTGCACAGCTCACGTTCAGTGGTGGTGCTGCCTCTGCATCACAGTTCCTCGTTCCTGCTCCCACTATGTCCACACATGGTGCTGACACCAGCATTGAGCATCTGTGCAGGAAAGTCAGCTGGCAAGAAAAGCCGTGTTTGCACCCAGGCAGCAGCCAGGTTCAGCACCAGGCCACACAACAGCTTGTGCTGGCATTAAGCAAGAGCTGTGATGGGAGAGCCAGGGGACACAGTGCTCACATGACCAACCCCACCATGGGAGATGGGATGGGTGAAAGGGCAGAGCTAAGAGACCAGGCTGGGGATGGTGCATTCTGAATTTGTTGGCCAATATCAGCAGAAGGCACCTTCTTCTTGTTATGGTTTTGTGTAACCAACAATAGTGGTGTGTATAACCACATCTTTCATTTGTGCATTTTGTTTTCCTTCTAAAATGAAAAATGTTCCTCCTGGCAGCTATGGGGATAATATCTGTGAAACTTCTCAGAGGAGGAGGATGTGTACTTTTATTATAGCAGTAAGCAATAATGCAAAGATCAGACACAAAGTGATTTTCCTCTAGTTATATGACTTAAGTACTGACAAGAATTACTAATATATATATTTGTTTTTAAGGCTAAAAAAGGATAAAACAAATTCTGAAGCTTTCCATGCTGACTCCCTTATCTTCAGGATGTATTGATTTTTATATTCAGTGCTGTGTGGTTTTTGTTTGTCATCCCAAAATCTGCAGAATACTGCATTTGAGAAGCTATGAGACAAAACTGAATGCTTATCATCATTAGTAGTCTGGATGCTTTAATCTTCATGTAGTGCATGTGTCTCATAGCCATTAGTCTTCTATTTTAATACCGTACAGTTGTAATTATCCAAGTGCAAACCTTCCTTTGGGTTAAAAGATCTCTTCAGAATGACAGTGCCAACAGCTATGCTGGGCTTAATGAATTTGTAATAAGCTCTTGATGCCAGTATAACAAATCATTGTGAGGTTGGGATGAAGTTGGTATCTTTAGAATTCAGTGTTAGGAGTGTGTCAATGTGTCCTTGTGCTTTTGGCATAATAAAATATATTATTTGGTTAAGTATACCATGCATCTCCTATTGGCTCTGGTCTACGTGTAGTAATCTGGAGAGGAAAGATTATGGTGTTAATTTACCCGAGCCTACTTGCTGTCCCTTAAAGCAGTTGCTCAGGGGCTTTGGTTTTGTTTGGTATTGAAGATCTTCATTTGTATTGAAATGTTGCTTCTTTTCAACCAGGATGTGTCTGTTTATGCAGCTGAATTATTTCAACCTGAGTGTTAGTTCACATCAGCGGCTACGACAAGTTCAGGAAAGGCACAGTGAGCTTTAACAGGTCACAGATCTGTTGGTTCCAGTCCTTATCAGTTCAGTTTGCTTTTTGCTGTGAGCTCTTATTAAAATACTGCTATTTAATGTTTCCACATGCTCTCTGTGCACCATCTGCAGTGCTATTGCTAACAGCTAAAAATGTATAAGCAGGGGCTGTTAGTAGATGATTTCCAGGTAATCCCTGGTGGACTTTCAGTGTAACGGAACTACCACAGAAGCTGCATTATTTGTACATAATTAAGCTCACTTTCACATAACAGAAATTACGAGTTAGGGTATATAAATACATGGAAGTATATAAAATCTGTCAGTCTTGCACTAGTGCTGCTTGTGTGCTTTCTTGTACAAAGAGTTAAGGTTCTTTACAACTCGAAACATGTTTTGTTTTTTAGAAAAAGGGTTGAGTAATTGCCAGAAGTGTGCGATGGAGCAGCATGAGATCTGAAGGCTGCCCAGGTTGAAACTCTGTTGAAGCTGTGTTTGTGACACAGAATAATGATAAGCACTGAAACTCCAGAAGTCAGAAACCTAATCCACAGCGGTCTATAGAGAAGTTAACAGCCTGTTTAATTATTTATTTTCGTGGAGCTCTGAGAAGAGCTTGTTGGGGCAGAACCATGGGTTACTGAACTGCTCGCATCACTCCTGAAGACGTGAGGGGTTCAGTGGTACTTGAGGTAGTATTTGCATTTTCATGTTTGCAGTAGATGATGCATGTGGTAAAATGTGTATATGGAAACTTTAAGAGCAGAATTTCTGCTTGGTGCTGATAATGTTTCCACTGCTAGTGGGACGATGTCTTCTGGAATCCACCTCAAAAACTGTCTTTTAGGATTTGGTTTGAAAGAATACCACTCTTGGTTCTGGTTACAGATCACCCAATTGTTTGATTTGGGGGTTGTTTTGTTTTTAGTCATAATTTAAGAACTTCTAAAGCAGTCTTTCAGCTTGTGTCTTTTGCCCTGATCATGAAAAGAGGAAAACAAACTTTATGGAAGCGTTACCCGCTCTTAATTTTGAAGAGGATCATTTTCTGATGAATTGTAAAGCAAATTAGGTAGAGGAAAAATAAAGCTCTGAGCTAATCTGCTATTTACAAGATTTTGTGTTTTCCAGAAGGAATCAGATGACTTGTTAGTAACTGGTGAATACAGCTCAATTTCATGTGTATGAATCATGTGAGTAACATCTGTGGGGCTATAAACTGATTGTGAATTTTCAGAAGTGATTTTAATAGAAAAAAAAGTATGCTTAAATAAACTAGTAAAGTTTTTACTCCTTTTCTAATATAAATTTATTTTAATGTGCACATGTGATTTCTCATTCTTGGTAGGTGTTTTGAACATCTCTTTTCTGTTTCCATGCAGTATCTGCTTATAATCATTTTCTTTGACAATAATTATAAAAACAGTATGAATTTATGCAGTGAGCAGTGTCCCACATTCAGTCATCCTTTAGCAGGAGATGATTCGTTATAATTAGCTGCCTGACAGTGAGTGAGTGACTGACTGAAGTATTTGAAGTGTTAACAGATCAGTTTTTGGCTTTTCCCTGCACCGACGGCTGATGGGGGTACAGCAGCACCCTCTCCTTAGGAAGAATACAAAAAAATCAAAGCTGATTACCTCCCTGCTTACTTCAGAACATGAGATCTGAGTAGCTAATTAAACTTAAGCAAACGTGGGGTAGGCAAGGCACAGCTGCCTGAGCCTGTTTCGCTCACAGAGCATTTCCATGATGAGAGCGTCCTGGGGTTTAAACCTGCCTGCTGTAAGCTGATGGATTAAAAATTAAGTATGTTCTTCAGTTGGTCACACCTGTGCTGATTCTGGAAAACTCTCAGCAACTTGTGAGGCCTTTTGTGTGTTATGTACTCTTATTTGTTTGCAGTAGCAGAGCAATGAAGGGTATTCCCTCGTACCATCAGGGCACCGCTTTCAAGGACTAGTGGGGCCTGATTTGTGCAGGGCCCAACACCACAACTGTAAATTACACAGAAGTTGTCACCCTGATGGGAAGCACTCTGCTTCAGCAGTCCCAAAAATTATCTATTTTCACATAAATTGTTTTTCTAATATTCATGTTTTCTTGGACACTATCTTTTTACCATATAATCTCAAGGAATAGGCTGTGTTCACAGCCATGGTTTGTTCACCATTTGCTTTCCTGAAAATAACTTTGCATTATTCAGGTATCAAGAAATGAGATTTTTCAGAGGAGATGCTTGATCAAAGCATCTGAACACTTCGTGCTGCTGAATTACTGTGGAAAGAGCTTCTGTGGACTGGTACCTTTTATAGTTGCTGTGTGTCATCTGTTGGTTGGTGGAGTATTGCACTTAAAGCAAAGGTAGTATAGCAGCACACCTAGTTGAGAGGCTACACCTCTGTCTGGGCTCCACTGTGCAGTTAGCGTTAGCTGTGTATGCTGTCACTTCCTGGATAAGTGTTTCACTGTGACCTTTAATAGGAGTCTGATGGTACAATTCCACCTGCAGCCTGCATATTTTTCGTATTAGAACAGATATTTCCCAAAATCCAAGCATGTTATAAATAGCTCTGTCAAAAAAAAAAACAAAAAAAAACAAACAAACAAAAAAAACCCATGGCAAAGCCCAGTGCAGACTGATACAAAGGGAAATATGACCTTTTTGATGCTTAGGAGCCTTCAGAATATATAGGCTTTCAGATATCACAGTTTTCTATTAAAACAAGTTAGGTTGCAATCTCAGCCATGAATCTCAGCCTTTTGGCACACTGTAAACTTCTGTTGCCCACAGGCTTTGGAGAATCACATCTTTGGCTCATGTTTTCCAATAATTTTTTCCACCTCTTGACTTTGAAATGATTCTTTGGCTACTTCTCCTTTCTTAGTAGCTGGCAGGGAAAACGCGTGACTGTGGTCAGTCCTTCCTCAGCAAAAAGGTGTTTTTTACTACTTCTTGGTAGCCTGGTTGGGAAGTGCACCCAGTCCTCAGCTGCTGCAGTCCTGAAGCTATGGCTCCTGAAGGAGAGCAGCTGGGCAACTTCAGAGAAAGCTGGGGAAGGAGATGCTGAGCTTCTGACGCTTCCTGGAAGATAAAAGGCAAGTTTCTACTTTTGCCTTTGATTCTGTCATTCAGAAGTGAGTCTTGGTTCTTTCTCTGGGACAGCTAAATAGAAACAATAGCTGTTATTGACAGATACAGTTATAAAAACCTGTAACTGTCGGAAAAGCATTTCAGTGCTGTTATTCCTTTTTTTTAATACCCTAAGGAAATTGAAGTTGATATAACAAAACTTGGAGAGCAAGATTAGCAGTAACTGTGAGTTAAAATGCATATTTTTATTTGTAGGCATTCAGCTTAAATTCAAAGCACACTTGCAATTTACTTTGAGTTGTTGGATGTCCACAAAATGCCCACAGACATATGTACCGCTAGCTTTAAGTACTGCATAGGTAGATGTATTTGTATTAGCAAAGACAGCGAATTTCTTGAGAGAGTTCAGTGGAGGGCAACAAAGAAGATGAGGGGCCTGGAATTTCTCCTTTAGGAAAGACTGAGAGACCTGGGGCTGTTCAGCCTGGAAAAGGCTGAGGGGGGATCTTAGCAATGCTTGTAAATTTCTACTGGGTAGCAGTCCATGGCCAAGCTCTTTTCAGTGGTTCCCAGTGACAGAACAAGGAGCATCAGGCATAAGCTGGAACATAGGAAGTTCTGTACAGACATGAGGAAAAACTTTACTTTGAGGGTTACAGAGCATTGAAACAAGCTGCCTGAGAGGTTGTGAAGTCTCCTCTGGAGGTATTCAAAATCTACCTGAACTCTTTCCTGTGTAATATATTTCAGGGAAACTGCTTTAATGGTTTAGTAGAGAAGTTGGACTGGGAAATCTGTGGATGTTCATCCAACCCCTATGATTCTGTCATTGTGAAAGCCGTACTTTTTAGCCTCTTTGGGAGAGCTTAATTTGAATTTTATAGATAAGCACATAGCTCTGAATGTAAGCACTTTAATGCAGATAAGAATACTTGAGATTTCTACCCTGCAGGGTACTTACTCTACTGTGATTTTTCTGGACATGCATTCAAAGACCTGATGATAGAATTTCACTTGAGCTGTATATTTTCAAGTTAATTTAACAAACACTTATGTAGGAATGGGGCCAGTGAGATTGAGAGAAATACCTGAATTCTTTCCAAGCAACCAGTATTAATTCTTTGAAAATAAACACATGGAACAGAACCTGTACTTTAAAGTCAACCTCTTGAAAACCTGGCCCCAAGTCATTCATCTTCTTTCAGGTTCTGAACCCATTGCATTTTACTGGTTATTCCACCTGCTTATTCTAAGTACTTGAGCAGATTTGTTACTTGGGTTATAGAGGCTTGTTCAACTGTTCATATTTGCATCTTGGGAAACTATCCCGCTTAATGTTGGCATTGCAAGGGCAGGCATAGCCTTGGAGTTTCTTAGATGGAAATGAATAGTGAGAAATTATGCTGGAAGGGGTACAAATGATAGTTTGTACATGCTTCCTGTGCTGATGCTGTTCTTGTCTGCTTCATCTCATCTGATTGTTCTGACACTTTGGATTTGGAGTTACAGTGATTTGTTATGCTTGTGGTGGTATATAAGGCTAACGGGTAGTGTGATCAGTGCTTCTTATGCCATTGTGGATTCTGGAGGGAATGTTCTGCAAACAAAAGCATAACCACAGTAGCAGAGCCATTTCCTCCAATATAGTGAAACAATGATATTTTTTAGGAAACTGGGAGTTGACTCGCTTAAAACATGCATGCTATATGTGCCATTTCAAAGCAAAGATGGAAAGAGCTGTTTGTATAAAGATATCCAAAAAGAAGATCATACACTTGTTCAAAGATGCCAGTGCAGGAGTGGAGAAGGAATCCTTGCATTGCTTTCTTACACTTTCAAAGAATAAACACGGATCACTAACAGTACTCACCTCACACACATGTCCAACCCTCCACAAGATACTTAGCTGTGAGGTGATGACCTGCTATCTGTCAGCGCCCGCTCAGGACCATTAAGCTCACTGGGGCAATTCTGTCTTTCATTTTTGAAGTGGTGAGGTCAAATACATGGTCCTTGCCTTCTGCATACTAGTGGCTAGTGATGCCATTAATAGGAGGAGCTATTTACCTAACCCTTCATCAAATAAACAGAAAATATATATATATCAAAGCCCCTAGGGTACTCATTGGTATGTCTGGAGCAGATGAGGAAGTGGTAAGAAAACAAGACCACCGATGGTGGATCAGATTTTTCAGTATCTGTCTCTGATTTTTCACATCTAGCAAAGCATGAAAGATGGATTTCACTGTGTCTGTATCTATTGAGAGAGAAGGGAAGGAAACATTTTGCACGAGTAGTTAGTGTTCATTAAAAGGGAGATGACTTTGCAACAATGCTTTAAAAAAAATTGCTGTCCCTGATCTGTGCTCATACTTCATAGCTTTCCCTTTAAGAAAAAACTCCTAAACCAAGGGCCAGGATGCACTTTAGTTTGTGAAATAGTCTTTGCAGACCTCAGAATTCTTTCCTATGGTAATTTCAGAGCTCATATGTCAGCAAATCAGTGCATGGAATTATCATTTCCCTCTGGATTTTTTAAATCTATACCTCCAGGGGAAACCTAGGGACCATGTGATGTCAGGTCTGAATATATTAATAGAAATGAGAAGTAACATTTAAGGCTTTTCATCAGAGAAACATCACATTTTTTCTGATTAAGTGATGGGTCCATTTTATATCACAATGGCTAGAAGTTTCTGGGTATCAGCTAGACAGGCTAACTTTAACAAGCTTAAAAATACCTGAAGTCTTCCCCTTGGCATTAAAATACTCAAACATTTGCTAGAGTAATTACTTCTGTTGAATGAATCAGTAGTGCATCTTGGGAATTTGCTGGTGATTGAGTTTTGTTCAACCTACATGTCACAAAGTAATTCCTAACAAAAGCTGCAGAAGGCCTAATATAATGAATCAACATGCAAATAATTTTAACTACATTTAATTCTTGAATGGAAGGAGGGCATTGGAAAAATCTCAGACTGAGGCATATTGATTTTTGACAGATATTTTCCAAGTGCTACTTCTTCTCCATGCTAGATAGAGATCCTTAATTAAACAACTATGGCAACAAATGCTGTCCAGCTGAGGGTCAGGTATATGGTTCAGATCCCAGATGGTCAATATCCATATGCGACTTAGCTACCAGATGGGTTCCACTGGATTTTTTTGTTCTTTTCTCTCACCCTACCAATATTAAGGCAATTTGTTATACTTCTATCAAATATTTATACTCTTTTATGTTGACTTTTGCTAAGAATTATCTAGGTGGGAGGAAAAGTTTCCCCAGAGGATATGCCCTATTGCTTGAAAGGTATTTTGTTCAGCACTCCCTTCCCATTAATTTCTAATGTCAAAGGAGTGTCTGAAGGTGCCCTAAAAAAAGACTGGAATAAAAGGCACATGAACCGTGTCAGTAGGAGGGAAGAAGTGTAACAGTGTTGTTTGCTTTTACTGTTTCTGTGGATGTTTAAATCCAATTTGCTGTTACAGAACTATCAATGACAAATTTCAAATAATTTTAACTCTTACCCCTGATGGAGTGCAGGTCATGCTGGAGAGCTCCCTTTCACTGTCAGCTGTATGCAGGTATCGCAGCACTGCACCCACCCTTGGATTTATTTTTGATTGTGCTAGGCTGTATAACAGCCTAGGTAGTGCAAGAAGCAGTATGTTGATTTGTGTGTTTCTTGCATGTGCTAGTCTGGGAGCTAGTCTGTTCCCACTGTACCAGACTGGAGTAGTGCCATTAGAAAGAAACTGCTCTTGTCCAAAACCGCAGGAATCCATTTGTTAACAGGATGTGTAGGAGAACCTCTTCTCTCTAGTAAACAATTTCTACCCATTTGTCCAGTTTTGTGCTCTTTTCTGCTGATTTTACCTCTTTTTAAGCTCAAGAAATACATATAGATTCAGTTAAATTTATAAAGCAACGTGATGCTGACCCAGAGGAATGTTCCTTTCAATCATCGTTACAAAGGAGATCTTTGTGGTTGCCACACTTGTGTTTCTGTTACTCAGGGATAAAAATAGTTACTGTTCCCACATGAAGTACTTCAGATGTTGTGTGCTGAACTACACAGCAAATCTCAAAGCTAAACTCTGTTTTAAAGAGACAAACCTCATTTTGTGCAATATTCCTTAGTTTATTTAACTTAAGAACTTCGAGCAGACTGTATCACAAGTGGCAGGAACTATATCACTCACTGGCACCTTCCTACTCTAGAACTGTCTATACTAACTGTTGTCTGGGCTTATAGCATCAAGATGTTTCTTAGTAAAAGCATTAGCAGGGCATAAAAAGAATGTGTTTTAGGGCATAATAAATCCAAAGCTGAGGTTACAAAATATTAGGCCAGAAAAATAGATGATTTATTGTCTCTTTAGGGAGTTCTTTTTCTATGGATATGTTAATTCTTCAGCAATAAGCCCGAGTCTGACACGCCATTTATATATGTAAATAATACTGCTGCTGCTTTCTTCCCTCCAGGCACAAGTGCACTATAAACAAAGTCAGTGTACTCCGTAGAATCAGCTCTGCAGGGCACCTGAGAATGCTGCCCATCCGATTTCCCATCCATCCACAATCTTTCTGTTAATGTGGGCTAGCTCAGTTGTGATTCTAATGCAACTTCTGTCACAGCCAAACAACGTGCTAAAGCTACAAGCAGAGGTGCTGCTAATCTGTTTTAATTATAGTTAACATGTCTGATTCTAAAAGAAATGTGTAAGTTGACAGGCAGTTTCAAAGAGATTTCTGTGCTGGCTTCCAAGCCCTTCTGCAATCATATAGTCTGCAGCTCACAAGCTTTTAAATTATTTACCCAAAATTGGCTTTGAGGAAAGAGTGTGGAAAAAAGTAAAATCTAAACATGGGTGTATTAAAACTCAATACAGAAATAAAGCATAGATAAGAATTCTCATAGAGGCATTTTGATGTCTGTTGGATTACAGGGAACACCTAACGAGGAGGTGTGGAAGTCTTGCATTTTTTGTTGTTATCCCATTTTCTGCTGTTATTTGCCCATCCTTGTTTTGCCTGCCTTAAAACTAAGCAACTCTCTGTATATTGCATATTCCTGCACCTTATTTGCGTTTACACTGATTGGCCCTGTTAGCAGGTGAAGAGGCCTATGTGCTCAGTTAATATTCTTTCCAAGTGGCTCTCATGCTGAAATTGATCAGCTGGCTGTTCTGCAGATGATGCCTCCTGGTCTTTGTTTTTTGTTTTATTTATTTTTTTAACTTGTCTGTGAAAACAAAAGCCCAGCCGTGCATGTATTTAACTTTCTGATTGCTTGTGCTACCAAAGGGGACTGACAAGCTGCCTGGGCAGCTGGTAGCCCCACTTCATCATTTTAATATAAGCTAAACTCTGCTCCCAGTCAGTGGTCCACATACAGCAATCTGTCCTCACGGACTAAATTAAAAGCATATGATTAGCTGTATAATAAGACTGTGCAAGGGTCTGTGAAGAACAAAGAGTATAGGAAGGCAAAAGGACATGCATCCTATTATTTTGTATTCTGTGATTCACAAAGGAACAATTATTCTCTAAAAATTACACTTACACAATGAAGCACTTTAAACCAAGGTCATTGCTGAGGAACAAGAGATGCTTGACATGAGCCCCTCAGCCTGTAGTGTTGCACGGGATTTAACCTTATGTGGTGGCTCCTCCATCCAGCACTATCTGTCTGCATCAACTGCCTGAAGGTCTGTATGTCAGAGTGCCATGGGGTAACACTGCAGGAGAGATTTCTTGCTTGCTTTTGTTTTTCTTTTTCCTATCTAATTGGACTAGTTTTCAGCTCATGCAGTACCTGAAAAAGACTTCTGGTAAATACACAGAACTTAGACATTGAGATGATCACTTTTTCCAGCACTTGCACGAACTTCCATAGCTTTTGTATCTGTTTTCCTCTTCAGAGTATTCCTTCTTTCTCCTTCAATATTTCCAAACACATATTGAATATCAAATAATTGCTTGGAAATTCTGTTAAGGCAATATTTAAAGGCCAGGTACTATAACAGAGTAGCACGTAAGTTCCTTAGCTCCTGCAGCTACAGATGGTGTAAGAATGCAGTGTGTTGGAAATGTTTATCTTACTGCACAAATTTCAATCCAGAGGCTATAGAATCTTTAGAAACATTGTTTATAGCTTAACAATAATGGAATAATTTGATGTTTTAAGTGTTTGCTGTGGCTATTAAATGATCCATATCGTGGTGAGTAAGCTTTTGAAACGCTTATGTAGTCTAGCTAGCAATGGGAATTTGGGATTCTGGGACTTTCTCAACAACTACAGGTCTTGCTTGACTTTTGTGTGTTTTTTTATTGTTGTTTGCCTTTTTTTTTTTCTTTCAACATTTTTGGGTTGCAGTGAAGCAAAAAGTGTTTGTTAGGCCTAAACTCGCAAGGCAAAGCATGGTATCTTTTAAAGGCTTTCTGGATTAGCTCAGGGCTTGAAACTAAAGCCCACGTGGGAGCTTTGTGAGGGCTGGGTTTGAGTCAGACTTGCTTCTAGCTCGGAGTGTTAGGGTCATTGAATTAATTCACGTGGTACCAGTGGCATCCACTGACACTTGCTGAGCTTTAATGGAGACCAAGCAGTGGATGTGAGCGCAGTGAGGGGTGGGGTGCATTTCAGCAGTGTGGCGGTGACCGTGGGTCCCTTCTGCTGGTGTAGATGTTAACTAGCAGGACATACATGCTGTTGTTCATCACCGGGGAAGATGCACAGCTGATGGTAGTGACTGTACTGAAAAACAGTCTTTTGCAGTTGAAGATTGCTCTGCCAAACAGCGTTATTGTGCTGTTTGTGTCTGTTGTAGTTTCCATGGAAATAAATAGGAGGCATTAGTTTCAGAGCGACCCACGCCTGTAAAATTAGGAACATTTACAACTGCAGTGTTCTATCATGCATTCGTCATGAGGTCACTTGCCGGAAAACGTGTATCCAGAAAGCAAACAGCCCGGCAGCGCTCCGTCCCGCGGGGAGCGGCGCCCGACGCGGAGGGCGTTCCGCCTGCAGGGGGCGCTATGGCCCCGCGGCCGCCGCCTCCAGCTCCCGGTAGCGGCGGGTGCGGTGAGCGCGGGCACGGCGGGCGCCGGTCTGCTTTGTTAGCTTGATTAAAGCTTCAGCGTGGACCCTTTGTTCATTTGTCCTAAACTTGTCCGGTGTGAGGAGCATTTAATTTCCTCTGACAAAAAGGAGCGAAAGCCGCGCTCCTGTCTGAAAACCGGTCCTGTGATGTGACTCATCTGAATGGTACTGCCGTCACATAGCTTATATTTCTAGTTTAGGAATGTAAATCGGGGAAAGGGATGTAAAGTAGGGGTTGCAAATGCTTTTATTAAGTTATAAACAACAGTGACAATGTCAGATCGAGCAGAAGTCCTTGCTGCCCGAGGGGCACCCGTGGACCCGAAACTGGAGCGGGGCTTCTGGTGACAGTGCAGTATAAGAAACTGTTCTGAACGATGAGCGATGCAAAACAGTGCTGGCTTACAGCCGTCACAGCCACAGAGGGGCAGCATTTCACATAACTGAACCAAAAAGAATTGTAATGTTATTAATTAGACTAAATAGATTAGTTAATTAGGACATAAATAGTTAATCCAACGTATTCATTGTGGTTTTGGAACCAAATTAGGAAACGTTTTCACATCTTATGAGGTAATATTTTCTAGTCTGTACAAGAAGATGAAGAACACCTGTCAAAGCAGCACATCTGGATAAAGGGCATCCAAAAGCTCTTAGCAGAGTTGGCCAGTGAGCTCTCTCCAACGTGCACTATTCAGTTACTTTGTGTGGATGGGGAAAACAGAAGCCACAGCACTGCAAGTTAATGCAGTGTCCGTGTCTGAGAAGAATAATTATTTAAACAGTTGATAACATACTTCAGTCTGCTACTGATTTATGATGGAATCATGAAATAGTCATTATGGAACTTAATTATGCTATTCTCTGTCACTAACTGATGTGACGTTTATTGACATATCTTTTTTTTTGAAACAGGCTTGACTTCTCTTTGTAATAGTATTACTTGGGTTATTTTTTTATTTTATTTCAGTTCAGTATTGATAATGGTAGATTTTCAAGCCAGTGGTCTCCAGTTTTTTTTTATCAAGCACCCTATCAGAAAAAAAATAAAAAATTGAGCGGACACCCTCACTATTTATTTATTTATAAACTGTGTGCACTACCAAAATTCCAGTATTGTTTCCTATACTCCAAAAGATTATCTTGTGTACCTTGCTTTGAAACCACCAATGTAAGCAACTAGAATTAGCGTAACCTTTATGGCAGATATAATTCTGATTCCTCAGAACCTAGCTGCGATTATAGTAAAGTCACAGGGACATCACAGTACATAATTCCAATACTGTGGTAAGGAAATCCTTGTAATATCTGTAGATGAGACAGAGCCAAGTAGGGCAAGAGTTTAGAGTTTTGTCAGCAGGAGCCCAAGCAAAAAATGTGCACATTTTAGTACACCAAATGTAAATCTGAATTTTTGTACATCAGAGTAGAAAACCACGGTTACAGGAACGGGGACTGTAGCCCAAGAATATGGTCTGTAACAGACCAGAGAGAGTCATCAGCAAACTAATGAGTCAAGCTTGTTGAGCATGATTCCCTTCCAGAGGGAATTTGAAATGAGGTAGAAGATGGTTGCCTTACTTTTGGCATTCAATTCTGGTGTTACTTCTACTCTTGAAAATGACTCTGAAAATAGAAGATCTGATAGAAATCACTGAGGAAATATTTGTATGTTATGTATATGTATGTGTGTGCAGAGAGGAAAAGTCAGACTGACTCAGGGAGTGGAAATAGGTTAGTTCTGTATTAAATATATCTACAACTATGCAAAATATACTTCTGATTATTGTTTACTGTATAGCATTTATGAGTACCATTAATCAGTTTTCAGGACTCCATAACTGTCATTAATCCACTTTCTTGCACTTTTGTTCAAGAGCATTCCCCCTTTTATTTTATATTCAGTGTTCTTTCCATGCTGAATTTTAATGTTCAGTTGCAGCTGGAAGAAGTGTTTTGCTCCAAAATGTTCTTTAAAAAATATTTTCCAGTGACTCTGTTGAAGAGAGATAGAGAAGAAAAGAGCCTAAGAAGCATCACAAATACAGCAAAACCAGCTCTGTTTTTACAGGCAATTACCTGATTACTGCCTTGGTGTCCATTCTGTAGGAAATAGCTTTCTTGCTGCAGCCTTGATGCTTTTCTCTGGAGTTCTTTGTGTTCAAGGCACTTTATTGTGATGGATTCAACATCCCAATGTAGAGATGGATAAGTGTAGGTTCTACTCAACTGAGCAACTGGAAAGTGTTTGGTCAGTCCCAAACCTTGATTTCTCTCTGAACTACAAACTAGCATGCGTTAGTAATTAATTGCAATGGCTGTGCTATAAATAGTGATGGTCCATTGAGCTGGGTCCTGTGCTTTGAAAAACTGAACTAATCTCTCTAATTTATGGATGAAACAATGCAGTTCTTCTCTTATGCACCAGTGCTGCATACAACAATATATGGCACTGAATCTAGTTGTCTTCACATGTCTCTGTGCTGTGCTTGCTTTGTCTCAAGTGTGTCTAAGAATAGCCAGCTCAAATTGGAAACATGGTGAGAGTATGCATATTGCAGCCTTAAGTAGTCTAAGAATTGTTTAATGCTCTGCCAGTTTTAATGGGAGGCATGGAAATAAATTTTTAATCCTCTTAGGCCCCTCCTTAAGATATGTAGGG
Organism: Cyrtonyx montezumae; assembly: GCF_038088225.1. NCBI lineage: Eukaryota > Metazoa > Chordata > Aves > Galliformes > Odontophoridae > Cyrtonyx > Cyrtonyx montezumae. Next base: position 8,039,580 of record NW_027072067.1, read on the forward strand.
GATGGAGAGGTGAAATAACCAGTCATGTTTGTTAGTGGAAAACACTATTTTTACTTCATATTACAGTTTTATTAGTTAATCTTGTAGCTGAAATATTATGTTAAAATCCCTACAATGCTGAGTTATTTTAAGTCTCCCTGGGCTTTTAACTTATGAACAGGTGCACTTTCCTCCATATGCCTGTTTTTTTCTCAGTCACCTGTACATCATTTTTGCTGGATTCATGTAACGAGTACTGGGTTCCCAAAGTCTGCAGACAGAAGTGCATGTACTGAAGAGATGGGCCAGTCTGTAGTACGTAACCTGTGTGAGGCAGCAGAACAAGCAGCTCATCTGCTCCTGAGTCATGGGAGTGTCAGTGTAGGATGCCCGGACAGACACTGCTGTAGTTATAGCTGTTTAAGCTATCCCCCACTTGCGAATCAGAGCTGGTTTTATTTGTTTAAGCTTTGTCACATGAAACAAAATATCCTTCAGTAAAACATGCTTTTGCTTTTTGTTTCCACAAATGAACACAAACTGTTTTCAGCTTTTCATTTCAGCTGAAATATTTTTGGTAGTTTCTACCTTCAGAAACTGCAAAGTCTAGTATATGTCTTTGGATGTCAGAAGTAACTGCTGAGTAGATTCCCCTTTTCTGTCATTTCTAGTCACATTCATTAGCAACTCACTTCACATATGCTGAATTTTATTTTTATTTTTTTTAAAGTCAAGCATGGATATGGAACACTGAATGTATGGTTTTAGGGCTCTGTGTCATCACTTGAAAAATGCTACTGTGGCCTAGTGCTACTCCTAGAACTTTAATCTGAAGCTGCACAATAAGCCCTGGCTGAGTGAGGACACTTTCTCTTTTTCCAATAATTTTGTGAACTGATAAATCCAAGTGTCCTTTTAAATTCTTAAGGCCAGGCATTATTTGCTGGTAAGCTAAAATAAATCTAGATAATTAGCCCCATAACTCACTGAAACCACGATCTGTTGTGCAATGGATTGTTTTGTATTCAAGGAATGTGTTGCTCTAGTCCATCTGAGATCTGTCACTCACCTTTTGTCTTTGGAAGGATGATGTGCTGGGATCTAGCATCAAATCCTGCAAGGATTTGATCTCAGTGTGTTCTGTATGGCTACGTTAATGTTATGCTCCATAAAATGCTGGATTTGACCATTAGTGTGTGTACATATATATACATATTTGGTGTGTATGTATACATACATATACATCCTATATACACACATAGGATTTGGTGCAAGCAGGCAGTATGTACCAGAGTCATTATTTCCTTTTTGCTAATTACTTAAACACTGTCATTTTTGTGTTATCTTGATGTACATAGCTGTGTTTGTACTGAGTTCACACTTTCTGTGCACAAGTATAAAACCCATTCAATTTCCTGATAAGCTCAAAGCAGTCTGTGGGCAAAACTGTGGTTTAGTCCCTTACGTTTCATTGCCATGTTCCACTTCGGACTTTCTCTGTCCTTATCTGAGAAATCAGTGTGTTATGCCCCCATCACAATAATGGGGGTAATATCCTTCTCACACAGTATAATTAATCCTTAACACCATGGTCCAAATCATTTTACTTGGATATCAGGCTTATGTATTGCTGTCTTTTAATGTTTGTTTGAATATATCACTGTATGGAGAAAAAAGCATCCATCTTAGAAGTCCTGAGGTGCTAACACTGGAAGTGCTACACACTGGTTTTGGTGGTCATGGCAGCAGAAGTCAAAGCTGCACGCCAGCTGTCCTGTGACCTCTGAGTAACTTCCATTTTCTTCTGACATCAATATAGACAACAAAATGAGTTTTTCTGTTGTGGAAAAAATTGGTGAGTTTACTGATTCCTGCACCACTGAAAAAGCTTTGTGAAGAGTGTGAAGTGAAATTAACACTATTTATTTGTTTAAGATGAGGAGGCTGTAGATTTTGCAAACTCATCACAGAACTATAGTCAATATTTATTTTTTAGTGCAGCCTTTTCACTTCTCTCCATGCATGTTGTAATCGTACTTTAATTCTGCTTTCTATTGACACTCTTGATACTTTCTGTAAGAAGACTCATAAAATGAAGTTACAGGTCATGCAGAGTTAATTGGGAACTGAATTACTGCTGTAGCCAATGTAAAGATCACTGTTTGAAAGCAAAAATAGAAAAGATGCTGTAATGTTCATTTCAGTCTGGGATTTTTTGAATAGCTTTGATTTCTGTCCTTTATAAGCTGCACGAGGCTGAGGGATGGTTATCTCAAGTGATCTCTTGTGGGATTTAGGAAATATATCAGTAGCAATGGATAATTTGTTAATGGCATGACACCAAACCAATTTTACTTTTACTCTGTTAACTTAAATATCTTTTCTTAAATACATATACTTCCAATAACTATGAATTAGTATAGCTCTTCCTGTACTTCTAGCTTTCAACTGATTACTTGGCATGTTAAAAGAAGAGGTTTTTAAAGTTGACCTGATTCCAACACAAAGTTTAAATTCTTATTTGCCGTACATCTCTAGCATCTGATATGATGTAGCTCTTTTCCACAATTCAGCTACATATGTACATAGGACCAAGCATACATAAATGAGTAGAAGAGATGAAGAAAAGTCAGGTGCTTTCTTTAGTAGTTTACTAAGTTAGTGTATATTTTCAAGCTTCTTAAAAGCAGTTTAGGAAGAAAGTACTGGAAAAACAACAAAATGTTTTCTTTAACAAGGTAACAATTGATCTTGTTAATCAGAAGGACTGGGAAGGTGATATATGTGTGTTGGTTTGATGGATTATAAAATGAACTCATCAAGAGGGTAATGGAAAAGGTCTTGCTCTTGCTGTCTCATTTGTATTGCTAGTATTTATTTTTTGCTGGCCTTTGTTTCTGAAGAACATTTGCTCCTTCAGAAAGAGTGCAATGATTTGAAGGTCATAGTTGTCTGTGTCTTCTTTTTAAAATATATTGAAATATAGATATTTTTTGTTTTAATCTACATCCCCATCCTCTGTCTTAAATTTATGGTCTGTCTTTCATGGTGTACAGGTACCTTTCCTGAAGTTCCATGATGTAGGCAATGCATTGCACTGTGATACAGCATTTGATATTTAATTAAAACTGTGATGGGGCACTATCTGCAGTCATCTCAGAATCCAGACACGTTGCTAGTTTGCTGTTTTGATTTTTGGCTGGTTTATTTATATGTGTGCCTTTTATAAAGCTGAAACATATTTTCATCTCTTATAGAAAAGAAGTTCATTTTGTCTGAATTGTTTGGTGTGATTGGGAAATGCAGGCACGCTTTTGCTAGAACTATGTTGCAGACTGAGAGGAGGACAAAAATCTTGGTTACAACAAATTTCAGAGAGAGTCTGGCATGGCTGAAGGGTATAGCAGTCACATGCTGGAGGCTGGGCATGTTCGATCTCCCTTCAGTCCCACCAGGGCACCAAGGAGTAGGAGCGATCTCGTACAGCTGCATCGTTTCTAACATGGAGGTGGCTGACATCTGCCTGCCTTACAGCAGGGCAGAGCTCCCATCATCTGAACAGTGCTGTTCAAACACATGCAGAGTAGTTGGCAGAGGTTTTAGACACTGAGCTTATGCAGGTGAGTGGCTGTTTTTATTGCCAGTAGCTAAGTGACAGGGAATACTGCAGTTTGTTTTGCACAATGGTGATTTTACAGAGCAGTCCATCCCCAGCAGATATGCAGGCTTAAGCGAGAGGTTGACCAGAAACCTTCAGACTATAATCTCATCTGATTTTTCCCCATCCTGAAAAATGTTTAATCTTTGGCAGCTCAGTTAAAACTCTTTGTTGAAGTCCCAACTCACACTGTGGATCTAACCCTCTGCCCTTTTAATGTTTGCATTTCTAAAATTGGAACGATCATTCCTACACAGTTCATAGATAGCATTTTAAAGGTGAGAGCACCATTTCCAAAAGAAAGAGCTGAGTGCTGCTGTGATTTTGTAGCTGAAGTTGAGATACTGTAAAACATTTTTCACAAAGAAGCATCTTGCTAAAAGAGAATAGGCAAATCTATGCTAAAATGTGCATATGGGTAGTGCAAGAAAGGGAAGCAATATGTGTTTATGTATGCTAAATCCACAGAATTAGATGGAAGTCTGGGAAACTTGGTGGAGCCTGGTGTCCAGCCCTTCCATCCACTGATAGACATTCTTGCTGAGATCAAACCTATGCCTGTAAAAATAAGCCATAGCTGGAGATACCAGGGAGTGATTAATAAGCGCTGAAAGTAGCAGCAGTTAAAGGAAGGAGGACTGAAACGGGAGTTTCTGGACTATCAATTTTAATTCCTATTACCTCAGGCAAGAATGTTGTATGTTTTCTTCTCATAATCCAGTCATGCTCCACAGTTTTGCTACTCACAGAGCTAGAAAGCTTTTTATTTCTATTCTAATTCAGTTCCAACTTGTGCACACATCTTCTTATGCCAAGAATATTTTTTCATCTCTAGTCCATATGCTCACCCCATCAGCATATACTGAAAAAGCGATATGTCTTTTTGAAGTGGTTTTTTTTGTCAGATTTAACAAGCCAGTCTCCTGCAGTCCACATTTGTCAGGGAAGGTTCTCTTTCCTTCAATTATCCAAAGAGACCTTCTATGTACCCAGTGCAGTTTGATTTACGTTTTCTTATATTACATAGATTGGAAGACCAATGCAGCTATTCTAGTAGAAGTTTCCCCTTTGTTTTAAAAAGGATGTTTCTGAGTAACAGACATGATAATTAAGTTGAAATCAGCAGCAAGAGCAGCCAGCATTCCCAAAGTGGAGCAACTTGGTACAAACATCTTGCTTGAGGACTGGAGACAGCTGACAAGAGTAGCTGACTGCCTACACTGTTTTGCTGTGGCTTCCAGTAGAGTGATTTCTTGCCAGCTTGCCTTTTGGCAGTCTGACATGAATATATTTAGGGTTTTTTTAATGCCTAACTTGTGGGCTTTTCCTTATATCCCTGCATCTTGGATTGATAGTTAAACTGGAAACAAACAAACCCTTTCCCACAGCACCTGATTTTTACAGCTACTACCCTGATGCTCCCAATGAAGGTACCAAATAATGCACCTGAAAATTCCCGTTGTGATTCACCAGCTCCATCTCTTTTTCTCACATTTTTAGTACTATAGGATATGTGCCAGGGAAGCAAAATAAACCCACATAATAAACCACAGTAACTGTGGGATCTGTACGTATGTCTGTGTACATAATTATTTAGAAATGTAATCTTTGGTTCTTCACTTGAAATTTTAAGAATTGAAGTCATGAATAATTTTTGAAATAAATTTGACCTTTTGCTCTGAAGCATCTCCTTTTCTCTCAGATGGTGCATAGCATTAGTGCAGAACGCACACAACAACTCTCTGAGTTGATGTATTCTCCTTTTGAAAGAGTTTCTGCAGATGTACTTGATCCTTGTGAAATTTTTCTAACAGAGAGGAGCACTTATAAGAAATGCTAATACTAGCATTAGCAAGCAACAGCAGGGAGAACTGTGATTAGAAAAACTGTTTCTTGACTCTTCTATAGCATAGGCAGATGTCAGAGTAATTCTGTGATTGATCTTGATGACTTTGAGTACCAAAAAGTCAAACACCACTCGTGTTCAAATGATCATCCTTTCATGCCTGTTACATTAGCTAAGCCTGCACATATGGATAAGAGTGACTGGACTGCAAGGCCCTGTTCATGAGGGTGCTATGTTGCTTTTTTAGGCTTCAAATAGATTAAAATGGAGAGAGTAAGAGGCCGAAGTCCTGTAGTCCAGATTCCAAGTCATTGCTTAATTTGTCTAACAACTATATCATATAATCTCTGTGTCCAAATGCAATGCTTTTTGGTTACCCTTCTCTACAAGATACATGTAAATTGATTTCAGAATTAAATAGCTTTTTTTTCTGAAGTTCACTGTCACCTTTTCATCTGTAAATGTACATTCTGTTTCTAGAGTCACATGATTTAATTTGCTACGTAATTTTTGATTTCATAGATGGTGATATTTAACATATACTTATATGCAAATGTAGTGCATAAAATAATTGCATGTAATGAAATTGCTGAAAAATTAATCAAATTTCTAAGTTTTGGGAGGGAGGAAGGAGAGGCTACAGTAAACATTTTACCAGTCAGAAAACATAAAGGGTTCTGGTGAAGTAGGGAACCCTTAAGTTATCTGATCTCTCTTTAGAGAGATCCCTCTTCAGAGAATTTTTGTCTTGATGGAAGTCAGAGCTTTTAATTGCAATGCACTGTAACTTGCAGATTTCCCAAATAACTTATGCATCACAACCTGTATGTGTCATCAAACCTTGGAAGTCTGTTCCTGAAAGGCAGGAGAAGACAGTGAATAATCCGAGTGTGTTGGGAGGTAGGAAGTAGAAGTTTAACTACTATTCAAGTCCTGGGACTTGTTATGGATTTATTTAGTTCTTTCCACAGCTTTTCATTTTGATAAAAGTGGAAAGAGACAATCTCTTCTTTATGAAATAGGAGGAGAGAAAGGGTTATTTAAAGTGAATAAAAATTAATTATACAAAGGAATGAAAGTCAGGAGACATGAATTCTATTTCTAGCCCTGTGGCAGGCTTATAATTGCTCTTTGGCAAGAGAGGTCAGAGTGTGACGCACATTTAAATGGGCTTTGCCTCCTTAAACAAGCAATTCTTGGTCCTGTGCTGCACTGCACAAACTATTGTCAGTGTATGAGGCAGGACCATGAACGAGATGAGGAGACTGATCCAGCTGAAAGAAAAAGAAACAAAAAGCAAAAAGGTGTTGTTGGAAAATGGGGATTTATTTCTTCAGCCAGAGTTGCCTAATGAGTGTCATTGTGATGTTCCCTGTGTGAAAGTAATTAGCTGCTTTCTGTGGATTGGTCCTTGAATACCGACCTATGATGAGCCTCATTCTTCAGCTTATCTCATTTAGTCACAGTTGACTATCAATGCATTGTGTCAAACATGGCTGTGTATTCATGGGATAAAGGTTCTACAGATGATGTTCTATAACTAGGTTTTTGGACCAGTTCTTAGGAGACTAAAAATAACCTGTGCTGGAAACCGACACAAGCTGTCATTATGTATGTCTACATCTTGAAAGTTAAATCTAGATTTTCCTCTTTTGTTGCTGTAGATGTAGAAGGAACAAAGGGTGAAAGTAAGAGGAGGCAGGGAAAGGGATCAAATTAATCTAATTTTCTTCAGTGAGTAGTTTTATTGGCATATTTCTCTAAGCAAGACCGAAGCATCTCATGATGTAGCCAAAATAGTATTTCCCTCACTTTGTTTTTTGTTTCATTTTAAAGTGAAGGGGAAGATAATAACTTTCACTCTGTTCCAAACAGAGTTACAACAGACAGACAGTTCAAATGAAAGGAAAACCCAAAGGAAGCCAGCAGCAGTAGAGTAACTTTAATTCTTGGAAAGCACTCGAGGTGCAGTACCTAGTAGAAACATTGATGTAGATCTTCAGAGCACCCTGGGGAGAAGAGATGAGGAGTGGGGACCAAATGAATCATGACAGGGAAACACCCCTTGAGGAGGCGGAGCAGAAGTGGGCAAGGCAACAGTGAGAAGTGGTAGAGAAAATTCCCATGGGGTGTAAATGAGCTCTGCAGTGCAATAAAGTGAAATATGGGAAGTTCTCCAATAAGCAAGCACTGAATGAGGACCACAGAATAGATGATGCTCCCAGAGGTGGACAGAGAGTGTGTGGAACTCCCTTCCTCAAGGCAGTGCTGGAGTGTGGATAAGCCAGAAAGAAGTGGTTTACTGATAATAAGAAAGAATAGAAAGTCAGTTGTACGCAGGGTGAATCTCAGCTGTGTGCAAGGTGAAGGTAGGGTGTGCAAACCTTGATTACAAGGACACACAAGAGGTGCGAGACCTGGGTTGTTAAAATAGAAAGCCATTCTGTAGTGGCTGAGTGGGTCCTGTGCATGCAGCACGTCCGCCTGCTGCACCGCCCTTGGGCAACAATGCTTGGGGTGTTAGAGCATCCGGTCAATTAATAATACTTGGTCAGAGATCCATTTAGACAGGATTCATCTTCGTTTAAATGCCGGGGTGATTTATATCTTAAAGTCTTATAATCTACAGAGCAATCTTACTTCGCAGTGGTAAAATCAGTAACTGGGAAGAAGCACTGAAAGAGAGCAGTCCTAGAGAGATGGGGCCTGGATAGGCTGAATTATTTTATTCCATTCTGCTATCTTGAGCTAGTGGAAAATAGTATCTTTTATGTCACAACTTGTGTTCTAGTTAACTCAAAAAGGTAAAACCTTGCATATAAACTGTCTGAATTTGGAACCAAACAGTTGTATTGATGGCTAATTTAACATACGGTGCATTAACATTTACTGTAATATTTCTTGCTGTGTCTGTACCTGTGCCTTTCTGTTACTCATTCCAAGTTTTGCTGGCACAGTTAATTTCGTATGTAAGGATTCACAGAATTTCTTTCAAAAGAGGAATTTTTGTTGTTGTTGTTGTAAATTGCTCACCTACATAGGAATTACTGTTTGCATTTTACAATATTTAATGTTATTTGTTTCTTTCTGTCCCCATTTTTTGGATGCAAACTTAAGTCAGTAAGTTTCATGCTAACCTATCCTACAGCCAGTTTGTAATCATTTTCCTAAGTGTTTCTTGTGTGCTACCAAAATGTTGTGGGGTTCAGAACTGAAGCTCCTTAATGGAGTGAAGAAAATGGACAGAAACTTGGAAATCAATCAAATAGAGAGGGTAAACCCTGTTTTTCTTGCAAAAGAGTTAGATATTTAAAAGTATGGTCTACTTGCAGTAGGTTAGATCTAAGCACATAGTTGTTATATGCCAATTTAAGACATGCTTCAATGAAAATCCTATCAGATTATTTGATGCATTTCTCTAAGCGTTTTTATATCTAAATCTGTATCATCTTTCAAATTACATTTTGTCTACAGTTGTGATCGTTTTTCTATTAATTTCGGGCAGTTTGTTTTATTTATGATCGTTCTGATCATAGAGTATGATGATGTCAGTCAGGCTTGTCTTCATTGCCTCTTACCCTCCCCTGAATGTATACCCTGCCAGCAATTAGGCTTCCAAATGGGAAATAAGGAGAATGTGGTTGAGACTGCAACATTAAAGAAATGAACATTATCAAATAAACTCCAGCAAAATGATGAAAACTCTCCCTCTAAAGTCAGCAATGATAATATTACAAGTGACCGTGACAGCCACCAAATAAAAGAAGCAAATAACTTTATCCATAAATGGGCAAATTGATTTCTTTCTCTAGAAAGTGAAGCTCATTCCAAGCAATGGAGGTAACGATCACTTTCATACATAAGAAATGCCAAACATCTCCCCTGCCATACACTGTAGGAAACAGTGTTTTTAAAAATTTACATATTGATGGTCATAAAGAGATCAGTGTGTGAACTTAGTGGGCATCAGGATTACTCTGCTGTCAAACTGGTACGGATAGGGTTTTTTAGTAGTTAGTTGCTTGTTTGTAGTTTTAGCAAAGGATAGGTGTGTGCAGCAATTCTCCGTTTATAACCACTTGCCATTATTGTTGCCACTGACAGCTTTTTGCCTCAGTTTCACCACCACCACCACTTTCATTTGGCTGCAGTGATCAGCAGCTTGGTCTTGGTTCAGTGACATGTAACATACTCTGTTTGATTTCAGACACAGCAGTGCCACAACAGTCCTTGTCTGCAGTGCAGTTTCTGCCAAGGGCCAACCTCAAACCTCACGTAGGCAGAGCGAGGTACGGAGGTATCTGCACAGCACAGCAGCCTCTGTGGCTCCATGCAGCTGATTGCTGGGCCCCTGCAGCCTGCATGCATCTGCTTCTGCACCCTGGGACACAAGCTTACATGCAGCACAGCCGTGAGACAGTTCTGTTTTATTTCCCAGCAGATTCTCCTGTTTGCAGATTGGCAGAGGGTACAGTGCTCACTACTGGTTCCACAGAAAGCAGCAGTGAGATCATCTTATATGATGTCTTTTTTTACCTGTGTTGCTAGTGCTGAATTGCTGCCACAGTATAGCTG